>NC_137289.1:9450000-11950000 GCF_054371585.1 Giraffa tippelskirchi | reverse complement strand
GAAATAGTCTAGAATTATATAGATGTTATGATTGTACAACCCTGTTATTAAATTATGTTAAACATTAGATGAGTGAATTTTATGGTGTATGAATTATATCTCATTAATGTTGAAATTGATTTTTTAACCCCTACAACTGGAAACGGGGCAAGGATATCCACTCTCCGCAATGTTATTCAAAATACTATTGGATATTCTAGCCAATACAATATGAAAAGGTAATGAATGGCATATAGGTTGAACAGGAAGATATAAAATTGCCCCTATGTGCGAAACAAACAACAAAATAAATTAGAACAGCAAGTATGGTCAGCAAGGTAACAGGATATAAATAAATAAATAAATATATATATATATATATATAAATAAACATTGTATTATATATATATAAAATAAACATTAAAACTACAAAGATAGAAAACATACAAAAATATTTCTCTATTCTACAAAAAACCCATGGATACTGAAATTTAAAATGCAATATCATTCTCATTTATAATTACTCAAAAAAAGAAACACTTAGGTAATATTTGTAAGTCTAAAAAAATCTGTGATGATTAAATTTATATCAACTTGGTAAGGCTATAGTTCCAAGATGTTTGATCAACTAGAAACAATAGCCTAGAGATTACTGTGAAGGTCTTTTTTTAGATGTGTTAGTATTTAAGTCAGTACACTTTGAGTAAAGTAGATTGTTCTCCATAATGTGGGTGGGCTTCATGTACTCAGTTTAAGGACTTAAGGGAAAAGACTGAAGTCCCTTGAAGAAGTAATTCTGCCTCCCTACTGCCTTTAGTATCAAAACTGCAACATCCATTCCTTCCAGAATTACCAACCTGCCAGCCTGTCCTGTATATTTTAGACTTGCCAGTCTCCAGTTTCTTCTTCCTTCCCTCTAGTCCCACATCTACCCTATCACCAAGTCCTGTCAATTATACTTCTTAAATGCCTCTGAATCCTGTCATTTGCCTCAATTTCCCATGCCTGCACCCTAACACCAAGATATCAAGGTAAGTATTGAATAGTAAGTAATTTGTGAAACGTAACTCCCTGAGGCATATCACACAGAAAAGACTTTAAATTGAGTTTAAAATAAATATTGTAAAATAAGTTTTCTGGCAAACCAACCTCCACCCTAAACATGGGTTTTGTGAAGGTATTTGAAGCCTATGGTGCAATAAACATAGGCATAGCAACAATGTATCCCAAACTTGTATTTATGTTAACTCAAATTCCCGTAATTAAGACCTAGGAGAAGAAAATGCATCCTCCTTTTCAGACATAAAATGTTGTTACCTCAGTCTTTATTGTGTTATACAAGTTACCTGGCTTAAAAAAAAAAAAGAAACAGAAACACAACCAAAAAATGGAAAACACACTCCCAAGAGATAAAGAAATCATCAGGACTAGACACTAATACCACACAGATGATTTTGGAAGCATCAGAAATCGAATTTAAAGCAACTATTATTGATATGCTAAAATTTCTAAAGAAAACGTTGGACAGTACGTAAGATCAGATGGGTAGCTTCATGAGAGAAAATGAAAATGATAAGAAAAATGAACTGTCAAAGCTAGAAATTAAAAGAACAGCAACATCACTAGATATAACACAATCAAGGTAAGAAGCAGTAAAATTGAAGATAGAGCTATAGAAATTATAGAAGCTGAAACACAAGGAGTCTATGGAACAAAGAAAACAGGTCATCCAAGAGCTGTGGGACATATGCATATTTAGGAATAAAAATTATTTGAAAAAACACTAAGTATTTTATAATCTTAATGACATGCACAAAAGCCCATATCTAAGAAACTTAGAAAAAAACAAATAGAATACACACACATTCATACACCTGATTCATTTAAAAGTCGCTAAAAAAAAAAAGAGGAAAATACTAAAGGCAGTCAGTTTATAAATAAATATTACATACAGAAGAATAGGAATTAACACAATACCACTGAGAAACTAAGCAAGTTAGAATAAATAATGAAACTAAAATAAGAGTATATTCTTCCTCTTTTAATTGCTCTAAACGATAATTGGATATGTATAGCCAAAAATAGCAGCAAAATGCACCATGTTTATAGCATGGGTAAAAGTGACATGTTTGAAAACATGAACATGGAGGATAGAAAATAGGAGTTAAGTTTATAGTGTAATAGGTTCCTCTCATTTCATGTGAAATAGTATAATATCATATGGAGATTAACTTTGATATTATAAATGATGTATACTGCAAACTCTGAGTGAACCACTAAATTTTTTAAAGAGATAGGAATAATAAGTCAATAGAGATTGAAAATTAAGTAATGAACATGTCCTTTTTAGTACACTTTTTTAAAAATAGTACAAATCAAAACAGCTAGCAAGATAGTAAGTTCTAATCCAATCACATCAATAATCACATTCAGTGTAAATGGCTTCAACTTGACAATGAAAAAAAAGAGGTATAAGATTGGGTAAGAAATTGAGCTGCCCACAAGCAGCCCACTTGAATCATAAAGATATACATAGGTTAAAAATAAAAGGATGGAAAAAGATATACTTACAACACTAACCAAAATAAAGCTAGAATAGCTATATTGATAACATACAAATTAGGCCTTAATTTAAAAAACATTTAATAGAGAAAATCAGATCACATAGTGATACAGAGGATAATTCTCCAAGAATTATCCAATAATTATTTATGTGTATTCCCTTACTAGAGCTTCAATTTACACAGAGCAACCTGATAGAAAGGAAAGTAATAGATATATCCAAAGTTATAATTGGAAGCTTCCACAGTCCATTCACATTAACTGATAGAATAAGTAGGACAAAATCAGTAAGGATATAGACAATCTGAACATGATTAACCAAACTGGCTTAATGAATATTTACAGAACATTCTACCTAATGACAACACAGTGCATAGTCGCAAATGCTTATCTCAAATTTGCAAGATATACCATATTCTAGACTACAAAATAACAGACTTAAAAGAATGAAGATAATATTAACTATACTCTCAGACCATAACAAAATTAAACTAGAAATCATAACAAAAGAGGAAGTCTTAATGGAAGTCTAAATTAAATAAAGGAAAATACAACATATGAAAATCTGTTGATACAATTAATGTGGTTCTTAAACTTATAGCATTGAATGCTTAAATGAGAAAAGAAATAAAATGCAAAAAATTCAGTGATTTAAGTTTCTACTTTAAGAAAGTAGAGGCAAAAAAAAAAAGAAAAAAAAAAAAGAAAGGAAGGATATAATAGAAGATGAGAGCAAGTAGAGCCTTCCCAGGTGGCACTAGCGGTAAAGAATCTGCCTGCCAATGCAGGACATGTAAGAGACACAGGTTTGACCCCTAGGTCGGGAAGACCCCCTGGAGAAGGAAATGGCAACCCACTCCAGTATTCTTGCCTGGAGAATCCCATGGACAGAGGAGCCTGGCAGGCTACAGTCCATAGTGCTGCAGAGTCAGACACGACTGAAGCAACTTAGCATGCACGCAAGCACAGAGAGCAAGTATCAATTAAATTGATATATAAAACAACAAAAAAAATCAAGAAAAAGCAAAAACAGTTTCGTTGGAGAAAACAAAAAAAAAAAAATTGGTGCCATTAGTCAGATTGTCAAAAAACAATAGGGAAAGACACAAATTTTTAATATTACAGATGAAAGGGACCATTACTATTGACATTCTAGATATTAAAAGAATAATAAGGAAATACTAGGGACAATTCTATGTCCACAAATTTGACAACTTGGATAAAATAGTCTAATTACTTGAAAAGACAAAAACTACCAAAACTTACTCAGTAGAAAATAGGTAAGCTGAATAGTTCTACATTTATAAATTAATCAATAGTTAAAACTTTCCAACAAAAGAAATCTCAAGGATGCATAATTTCTCTGGCAAACTTTACCAAACCTTTAAGGAAGACATAAAACCAACTCTACACAATCTCCTCCAAAGAGTAGAATAGGAGGGAAAACCTCTGAACTCATACTGTGAGGCCGGAATTCTACTAGTAAACCCAAAGACATTTAAAGGAAAGAAAATTATAGAACACTATCCCTTATGACAGTAATTGCAAACATATTCCACAAAAAAATTAGCTATTAAATTCCATGATATAGTAAAAGGATAACACATCATGAATAAATATGTTTTATCCCAGGAATACAAATTTGATTCAATATTGGAGAATGCAGCCAATATAATTAATCATATTAACAGACTAATGAAGAAAAGGCATATGACCGTATCAACAGGTTATCAAAGTAAAGATACTCAGGCAACTAGGAGTAAAGGGGAAATTCTTCAAACTGATGAAGGGCATGTAAATAATCCTGGTATAAACATATAACTTAATGCTTTAAAAAAAAACAATGCTTCTCATTAAATTCATGAATAATGCAATGATGCTCTCTTTCACTACTCTTATTCAAGAATTTACTAGAAGTCTTAGATAGTGATAGTGCAGTATGGTAATCAATCAATAAAGTGAAGGGAATAAAGCTTGGAAAGGAAGACATAAAACTGTTCCTCTTTGCAGATGACATGATTGTATAAATAGAAACTTAAAGAATTTACCAAGAAACTTCTAAAAGTAGTAAAGTAACTTTTCAAGGGCATATAATACAAAATCAATATACAAATATCAACTATGTTTCTACTTACCAGCAATGAACAATTGGAACTTGATATTAAAAACAAACAAAAATGCCATGACAATAACACCCCCCAAATTACTCGGTTTATATCTTACAAAACAAGAGCAGACTCTGTATTCTGAAAACTACTAAATATCAATGAAAAAATAAATCAAAGAAGATTATCAGTTCTCCCCACTAAGATCTGTTTAAAGCAACCCCAATAAAAATATCAGCAGGCTTTTAAAAATAGATATCAACAAAATGATTCTAAAATTTTTATGGAAGGGCAAAGAAATTAGAAAAGCCACAACTATTTCAAAAAAAAAGAACAAAGTTGGGAGACTTAGAATACATAAGTTCAGAATTTACAATGAAGCTACAGAAAGTAAGACAGCATGGGTTTGGTGAAAGGATAAACTCACAAATCAATGTAATAAAACAGGAAATCTAGGAACAGATCCATAAAATTATAGTAAAGTTTATAGACTACTTGTCTTCTATATGGAGATAGTGAAGTCACTCAGTCATGTCCGACTCTTTGTGACCCCATGGAATGGAGCCTACCAGGCTCCTCCGTCCATGGGATTTTCCAGGCAAGAATACTGGAGTGGGTTGCCATTTCCTTCTCCAGGGGATCTTCCCGACCCAGGGATTGAACCCAGGTTTCCCGCATTGTAGGCAGATGCTTTACCATCTGAGCCACCAGGGAAGTCCGATATGGAGATATGATACAAGTACTTTTTAATTGAAGTATAATTGACATATAATATTATTTGTGTATCAGCATCATATGTACAACACAGTAATTCAACATTTATATATATATAGTGAAGTGATCCCCACAATAAGTCTAGTTACTATCAAAGTATTTGTTTCTGACAGTAGGAACAAGGCTCTACAATTGCAGTTTTTTACCTACCTTGGGGTACACATCCTTTTGAAGGCAAGAACTGCTTCTTGTTCATTACTATTCTCCTTTGTTCTCAGGATAAAATTAATTCATCAGATTCCAGTTTTGCCACCTACTAATACTATGAACTTGAGGAGAGAGACTTCTAATTCTCAGTTCCCTCACCTGTAAAATGGAGGTAATATTACATACCCCCTAAGATTGTTCTCCAGGGTAAAAAACATCATGCATAGAATGCAATCAGGAGCCCAAATGGTATGTCAGTAACTTCCTTAATTGTTAGCTAATCCCCCTTAGGCTGGGTGTCCTAGAGGTCATGATTGTTGAGGAAATGTTCTCAGAAAAAAAAAAAAAGGAATAAGAGAAGCAGGATAGGGCAGAGGAGGTTGCTAAACAAGAATACGGTCTAACATTTACAACAGATTCACATGATCTGAAAGAGAGCTCAGGAACACAAGCTGCACTGTAGAAAAAGCCACACCATAAATGAGTTTCTTATATGCAGAGAGTCTATCCTTAGCTGTGGGTTTCTTGGGAGTGTAATTTGAGGTGACTTCAGTGTTGCAGACAGGAATTCACTGGAGAAAGGGGTCAACTCTGAGCAGTAAGCATTTACAGAAGCTGGAGGAAGATGTGCCTGCCAACCAGAGGGATCTGGAAAGGGAACTGACAACATACTCTAAATGTTATCATGATCATATGATTATTACACCAAGATATTAAATGTAAACTAAGGCTTTAAAAGTAATATAATGTAATTCAGCCAACTATAGAATATCTCTCCTGCAACTGTAACAAAAAGACCACATTAGGAACAATGAAGGAGCATAATATTAAGTATTTCAAACATGTCGGGCAAAAGTGACTAAGATTTTATTAATATAAATTTATTTATTTTAATTGGAGGCTAATTACTTTACACTATTGTAGTGGTTTTGCCATACATTGACATGAATCTGGCACAGGTGTACATATGTTCCCTATCCTGAACCTCCCTTTCATCTCCCTCCACATCCCATCCCATCCCTCTGGGTCATCCCAGTGCACCAGCACCGAGCACCCTGTCTCATGCATTGAACCTGGACTGGCGATCTGTTTCACATATGATAATATACATGTTTCAATGCCATTCTCCCATATCATCCCACCCTTTCCCTCTCCCACAGAGTCCAAAAGACTGTTCTATACATCTGTGTCTCTTGCTGTCTCGCATGTAGGGTTATTGTTACCATCTTTTTAATTCCATATATATGCGTTAGTATAC
Source organism: Giraffa tippelskirchi (assembly GCF_054371585.1). NCBI lineage: Eukaryota > Metazoa > Chordata > Mammalia > Artiodactyla > Giraffidae > Giraffa > Giraffa tippelskirchi. The sequence goes on along the minus strand of NC_137289.1, from coordinate 11,943,175 downwards.
TGTATTGGTGTTTTTCTTTCTGGCTTACTTCACTCTGTATAATAGGCTCCAGTTTCATCCACCTCATTAGAACTGATTCAAATGTATTCTTTTTAATGGCAGAGTAATATTCCATTGTGTATATGTACCAAAGATTTTTTATCCATTCGTCTGCTGATGGACATCTAGGTTGCTTCCATGTCTTGGCTATTATAAACAGTGCTGCGATGAACATTGGGGTACACGTGTCTCTTTCAATTCTGGTATCCTCGGTGTGTATGCCCAGTAGTGGAATTGCTGGGTCGTATGGCAGTTCTATTTCCAGTTTTTTAAGGGATCTCCACACTGTTCTCCATAGTGGCTGTACTAGTTTGCATTCCCACCAACAGTGTAAGAGGGTTCCCTTTTCTCCACACCCCCTCTAGCATTTATTGCTTGTAGACTTTTGGCTAGAAGCCAATCTGACCAGCATGAAATGGTACCTCATTGTGGTTTTGATTTGCATTTCTCTAATAATGAGTGATGTTGAGCATCTTTTCATGTGTTTGTTAGCCATCTGTATGTCTTCTTTGGGGAAATGTCTGCTTAGTTCTTTGGCCCATTTTTTGACTGGGTCGTTTATTTTTCTGGAATTGAGCTGCAGGAGTTGCTTATATATTTTCGAGATTAATTCTTTGTCCGTTGCTTCGTTTGCTATTATTTTCTCCCATTCCGAAGGCTGTCTTTTCACCTTGCATATAGTTTCCTTTGTTGTGCAAAACCTTTTAAGTTTAATTAAGTCCAATTTGTTTATTTTTGCTTTTATTTCCATTACTCTGGGAGGTGGGTCAGAGAGGATCCTGCTGTGATTTATGTCGGAGAGTGTTTGGCCTATGTTTTCCTCTAGGAGTTTTATAGTTTCTGGTCTTACGTTTAGATCTTTAATCCATTTTGAGTTTATTTTTGTGTGTGGTGTTAGAAAGTGTTCTAGTTTCATCCTTTTACAAGTGGTTGACCAGTTTTCCTAGCACCACTTGTAAAAGAGGTTGTCTTTTCTCCATTGTATATCCTTGCCTCCTTTGTCAAAGATAAGGTGTCCATAGGTGCGTGGGTTTATCTCTGGGCTTTCTATTTTGTTCCACTGATCTATATTTCTGTCTTTGTGCCAGTACCATACTGTCTTGATGACTGTAGCTTTGTAAGAGAGACTGAAGTCAGGCAGGGTGATTCCTCCAGTTCCATTCTTCTTTCTCAATATTGAAAAGTGACTAAGATTTAAGGAATTGGCCTAGCCTATAAAAATACTCCCTGTTCACCTTCTATACTCTCAGATTGCAAAGCGCTATTATGGAAAATAAAAGCGAAACCACTCTTTTAGACAAAAGACAAACACTTAGTGATGCCTTCCACTGTAGAGAAAATTTAGCTGTGAGGTGTTTGGTCAGATGCAGAAAAGAAAGCAATGGCAAGGTTTATCATTTTTCCCCAGCTCGGAGGAAACCTTGAGAGGGAAGGTTGAATGATAAACAAACACTAGACTAGTAGTGTTCTTCGATACACAATGGTTAAGTAATTGAGATGAAAAATTAAAAAAAAAAAAAAAAAGGATCTCTCAAAGAACCAGTAAGTGTGGGAAAATAAAGGGCTTCCCTGGTGGCTCAGCTGGTAAAGAATCTGCCCACAATGCGGGAGACCTGGGTTCAATCCCTGGGTTGGTAAGATCTCCTGGAGAAGGGAATAGCTACCTACTCCAGTATTCTGGCCTGGAGAATTCCATGGAATGTGGGCTCACAAAGAGTTGGACCGACTGAGGGACCTTCACTTTCTAGTGAAGGCTGGTTGGAGATTTGTTCTTCCTACCACCCACTACAGAATAATAAAATGGTTGCCAAACCCGCATGTTTTGCTTTTCACTGTCAGCAAGTGGGGTAGGATTGTTGCTAGGGATTTGCAAGTGAGTAGTGGGGAGTAAAACATTTGAGCTTGGGCCTGATTCTCTTAATTCAGAACAACTGCCTTAAAAATCAATGTATAATTATGGACTCTAGTTCTACCAAAAGCTAAACTAGTTTTAAAAGTTATTTCTATCTCCTCAGCTTTCAATCATTCTTGAATTTACCATATCTCTTCCATTACATTCATGCCAGTGAAGCTGCTCTTTTTAAGGGCAACATTAACTTCCCAGTCCCTAAAGCCAATTTTTGACTTCAGATAATTTGTCCTCAAAGCAGCAGTGGACACTGGTGACAACACTCTCCTCTTTACGAGCCTCTCTTCTGGTGTTTTACATTTGAGCATTCTCTCTTGATGTTCCTCCAGTCTCTCAGGTGCTACATACCAGGTACTTTAAGTGTTTTTTCTTCCTTCCCAGAACCTCAGGTTCTGGGAGTTTCTCTGTGTTCCATCCAAAGCTCCTTCTTTTCTCACTGTCACATCCGACACTCCCAAGGCATCCATGTCCAGTTGAGATTTACAGTGTGGGTAAGATTAGGTAGGTTAAGAGCAGAAGGAAAGAGCATTCTAAGAAGAAATAGCATGTGAAGACGGCAAGGCATATTTGAAGAAATTAATTTATCGTAACAATCATTAACATTTACTGAATAGTTAGTATGTACTAGGCATTATTCTAAACTTTTTCGATATATTAAATTGCTTATTTCTAACAATGATATAAGTATTACTTCATTATTTCCATTTACATATGAATAAACTCATGCACAGAGAAGTTACATAATTTGCCAAAATCATGCTTCCAGCGAATGAGGAAAACAGGATCTTAACCTAGGTAGTCAGGTTCCCAAACCCTATGGTTCCCTGTAGCTCCACCACTGGGGATTAGGGAAGAGTGGTTGGAAAGGAGTCTGGATAAGTCAGTAAGACCCACAAAAGCCATTTCAAGAATATGGATCGTATATTTCTTCCCCTTCCTCACATTTCCTCCAGTTCCCCCTTCAGGTCTAGGTCACATTTGATTCACTTAAGGAAGCACTCCCTGATCACTTCAGGCTTGATTAACTTTTCACTGTTATTTATTCCTAAAGTTTTTTTTTATCTTCCTAGCTAACTACTTATCCTCTGTAGAATGTCATCTCTGGGATGCTTTCCCTGATCCTCTCCCAAATAGATTAGATTTCACAGCAACAACCTTCATCCCATCCACACTCAGTTAGTGTCTGTTCCCCACTAAGTTCTATTCTTGAGTCAGGGATTTACTCTGGCTGGTTCACCACGTTATCATCAGCACCTAAATCATGACTTGGAGCAGATACTCAATAACTGCTTCTTAAATGAATGAAGTTCAACTAAGATACTAATAGTAAAACAGCATGGTTGGTATCATTAATAAATACCTAATATGTACCAGTATAAAGCAGAGTATTTTCATAAGGCATTACTAAATTTCTTATCTATCCAACAAGGGAGTGTCATGAATTCAATATTAAAAGAGAAAAAAACGATAATCAGAGAAAGTAAATGCTTGCATATATCAATAATAAAGATAATAGTTTCCAGGCATTTAGTGCTTATGTGCCACGCTGCAGACTAAATGTAATTGTCATATCTTACCTATGACAAATATATTGCTATTGTCATATTACAGAAAAAGGAACTGAGGGTCAGAAGTAAGGCAACCTGCCTAAGATCACACATTTGTGTATGTATCTATAGGAACAAAGAAATGAATCCAAGGTCCTCTGATCCTAAAACCTCGGCACTTTCCACTGCACAACTATTGTTACTTTTCTGTCAGCAACTATTGTTACTTTTCTGTCAGTGAAGGAAGCTTAACAAGCCACTTTATGCTGATCAGTGTTTGTGGGCAGTTAGGAGGAGCCTGATAGGCTGCAGTCCATGGGGTCATGACGAGTCGGACACGACTGAGCGATTTCACTTTCACTTTCACTTTCCACTTTAATGCATTGGAGAAGGAAATGGCAACCCACTCCAGTATTCTTGCCTGGAGAATCCCAGGGACGGCAGAGCCTGGTGGGCTGCCATCTATGGGGTCGCACAGAGTCGGACACGACTGAAGTGACTTAGCAGCGCTAAGTCTTTGATTAATTTGCTTTCCCTTTTTATCCTAATCAAGATGTAATGGATTAACGTGATATTTTTGTAAAGTATTTCATGACATGGCTACATCAGGCATAAGTAACATAATAGGTATTAATTAAAAAAAAAAAGACTTGATGATCATTGGAGTAGGGGACCACTTTTCTACTGGGGAACTCAAATTTGTAATTTGAAATCTTCTTGAAGAGTCCACATCTCCTAACCAGTTGATCTTTAACAATGATATTTAATAGGAATCATTTGTCATATATACTGTCCAGCTACATAATTTCTTTGTGAATGTTATTTGCAGACAATTATGCAGTAAAAATAAATGTCACAGAATGTGGTATTAGAATATGTTGTTCATAACATATCTAGCACGTTTTTATGAAAATGTTATGATTAAAGTTTTTAATCTCATCTTACACAGATGATTACCTAATTATCATCCTCAAAGTCTTTGATTTTAAAAGTCTTAACTTTTAATTTAGCCTTATGCATTTTTAAAATGACAGCTAAAAGAAACCACCTGCCCCAGATACTAATAATGAAAGAAGAATATCAACTATCTTAAATAAAATGAAAATGAGAAAATAATTTTACATTTTAGTATATTGTAAATGAGTGACAGAAAATTGAGACGAATGCATGCTTTGTGACTTTATCTTCAAACACAGAAAATATGTTTTCATTAAGTCAGGAATGACAAAAATGAAGTTGCCAATTAATAAGTATAGCCGTTAAACTAGTAATGGTGTGTACGTCAAATTGTAGAGGAGAAAATAAAGATTAATTAAGGTAGAAACAGTTCTCACCAGGGAATAGGGACAAACATGCATTTCCTTATCTATCAAGCATTGGTGTGGGTGTGAATAAGGAAACTATTTTAATGTGATGCTCTGAATCATAGGAAAAGAGTCTCCAAATATAATGAACTATACTGATAGTTGGCAAAGGTGCACCTTGAATCACAATAAACTCTATCTGTTCACACCCACAATATCACCAGTGATTAAGTGCATGATATGCAGTTAGCTGTCTCCTAGCAGCTCTTAGTTATTTAATTAACTCTTCTATAGGTTGATCAATGAGAATGTAAGATTCCGGAGCAGAAGGGGTAATGGCCATGCCTTCAGCACACAGCCAGAAAAATAGCTCAGTATTTGATAGTTAAGAGAAAGGGGGAGAAATTCTTGCTGAAATGAAATATTTTAAATATCTATTGACATCTGGAACTAGTTTCCTTCTAACCTTTCATGAAAGAAAGAATCCAAGGAGCAAACAGGAATGATACACTTCACTCCTGTAACTGAATGAGGCTAACCAAATGAAGAAGCAAGAATGTACCCTAAGTAGTACCTGTAGTGGCACAAATTCCTTACATAAACTGAGCTTCCTCAAAGAGGTAGCTACCAAGAGAGTGGATAAGGTCTCAGCAAGTTTCTGGCTTCCATGTGTATTAGCAGAATGATTCCATTGAAGATATCTGGTGTTAACAAACAAAATGTAGGGATCTTGAAGCTTGTATCTTATCAAACCCTCTTGAACCCCCCAACATACATGTGTGCGTGCACACACACAGACACACACACACACACGTTCTTTCCCTTACTCTGCTAATTAACATTTTTCCCTTCTTTCTCTGAATGTCTTCTTCATTAGACATAAGTGATAATGGTGTCCTTATTAGGATAGATAGAACACATAGCTCAGTTCAACACATACTCCCTGATCAACTTTGGTGTAACACAGGTGTTAGACACACATAAATAAAGTATGGGGGGGTGGGGAGTCCAAGGGTCAAAGTCCTCTGTTCTGTCTGCTACAATGGCTGTTAAAGCAAAGCACTTCTGTCACAGTTCTTTAGGAAAATGCAAGTTACTACCATCATGCTCACTCATGGAGCCTTTCTGTCTTCATTTAGAGCTCTGTATCATCCTCAAGTGATGAGACTGCATCAGACTCACCCAAAAACTTGTTAGACATGCCTATTTTGGACCCTACCCAGACTGACTAAGAAGGTAGAGTTCATCAATCTGGAGTTAATCATGCCTTCCTGGTGATTCTGCTGCTGCTGCTCCTGCTAAGTCACGTCAGTCGTGTCTGACTCTGTGCGACCCCATAGACGGCCGCCCACTAGGCTCCTCCGTCCCTGGGATTCTCCAGGCAAGAACACTGGAGTGGGTCACCAGTGCCTTCTCCGGGTGATTATGAGGCATTCTCAAGTTTGAGAAATGCCATCTTATTTCACAGTCTTAGGCATGTTTGGTTACATCTTTTCTTAGTTCTCATGAACAGCGAAGGAAGTATGGTGCTGAAGCAATTCCAGGTCCAGCTTCCTTAAGGATGAAAGACCACAAGGGATAAGGTCAAGTGATCCTAGCCTTCCTAGTTTAGACCAGCCTCAAGTTGATCCAGCAGCTAAAGGTAGCCATAGGAATAAGGCCAGGTTTGACCAACAGAATTGCCCAAGCAACCCACAAAATCATAAGATAACATATGTGCCTTTAAGCCACTAAGTTTGAGGGTTCTTTTTAATACAGTGTTAACTAAACCAGGGCACCTAGACTATATACTGAAAAATTATGAGGGAGCCATTGAAGAGTTTTAAAGATAGAAATCTTATGTATGGATGTGAGAGTTGGACGGTGAAGAAAGCTGAGCACCGCAGAATTGATGCTTTTGAACTGTGGTGTTGGAGAAGACTCTTGTGAGTCCCTTGGGCTGCAAGAAGATCCAACCAGTCCATCCTTAAGGAGATCAGTCCTGGGTGTTCATTGGAAGGACTGATGTTGAAGCTGAAACTCCAATACTTTGGCCACCACATGCGAAGAGTTGACTCATTGGAAAAGACCCTGATGCTGGGAAGGATTGGGGCAGGAGGAGAAGGGGACGACAGAGGATGAGATGGCTGGATGGCATCACCGACTCGATGGACACGGGTTTGGGTAGACTCCAGGAGTTGGTGATGGATGGGGAGGCCTGGCGTGCTGCGATTCATGGGGTCGCAAAGAGTCAGACACGACTGAGCAACTGAACTGAAGTGAAAGATAGAAATAGGATCAGATTACCTGGTGGCTCAGACAGTAAGGAATGTGCCTGCAATGCAGGATACCTGAGTTGGATCCCTGGATTGGAAAGAACCTCTGGAGAAGGGAATGGTGATCCACTCCAGTATTCTTGCCTGGAGAATTCCGTGAACAGAGGAGACTAGTGGGCTACGGTCCATGGGATCGCAAAGAGTCGGACACAACTGAGAGACTTCTACTTTACATTGTTAAAATATCACTTTAGCTACAGTATATAATAAAGTTTGGAGAGAAAAAATAGATAGAAGACAGAATAAATATATACAAAGATATCTGGCCCTGAATCAGAGCTATATATGCCATTTACTTTTGATTGTATTACATAAGATCAAGGTGTTGTTATAACTCAAAATAACTGAAAAACGATGGGATGGGTCCATAATGTTTGATGAGGCAGGAAAGAGCATGTTCATCCCATTTAAAGAACTGATTGCATCTTCCCTCTCATTAGGTCACTTAGGAAACTACATGGGTATTACTGTGATGTAATATCTTTTACTTATCCATCCAGGTTTTCAAAGAACAGGTGTCAGTACTTTTGTCAGCAGAACTATCTCGAAACCAAAGAAGGAGAATTGGTTGATTTTTTTCAACATAGCCTATAGATTTGTGTTACTTCCATCACATACTCTATATGTGAATTTTTTCAGTTAAGTGTGTAAACCCAGATAGTTATTGTGTTTCTCATAATTCAATGAGTAAAATAAATCAATGGTAACATGGGGGAGAGCATTGTTGTTGTTGTTCAATTGCTAAGTCGTGTCCAACTCTTTGCGACCTCGTGGACTGCAGCATGTCAGAACTCCCTATCCCTCACCATCTCCCGGAGTTTGCCCAAGTTCATGTCCATTGAATCAGTGATGCCATCCAACCATCTCATCCTCTGCTGCCCTCTTCTCCTTTTGCCATCAATCTTTCCCAGTATCAGGGTCTTTTCTTATGAGTCGGCTATTTACATCAGTTGGCCAAAGTATTGGAGCTATAGCATCAGTCCTTCCAATAAGTATTCAGGGTTGATTTCCCTTAGGATTGACTGGTTTGATCTTCTTGTTGTCCGAGGGACTCTCAAGAGTCTTCTTCAGAACCGCAATTCAAAAGCATCAATTCTTTGGCATTCAGCCTTCTTCATGGTCCAACTCTCACATCCGTGCATGACTACTGGAAAGACCATAACTTTGACTATACAGACCTTTGTTGGTAAAGAGGAGAGTATAGTCAAGGAAATGATACTAGTCTGGTCTGGGCAAGAGATATATCATAATGACCCTAGCAGAGGCCCTGAAATAAGACAAACCCAAGTTTGAATCACAGGTCTGCATCTTTAAAAACTGTGTTACCTTGGGCAATGTAAGCCTCTTTTAAGTCTTCATTCCCTTTGTGTGATGGAGTTAACAATAAGATAATATATTTTAAAGTATCTTGGCACAGTGCCTGGAAAACAGTCAGGATATAGTCAATGGCATATGCTATTGAGAACTGTCTCTGGTAATACATAACATTGTACAAATCATTTTTCCTCTTTGGCCCATAATTAACTTACCTGTATCTTGAGGATTTACAGACCCTGCAAGCAATATTGTTTTGAGGATTTAAGAATGTATCTACTTTGGGTCATTTTCTAAATTTTAATCGTTTCAAGATAAAATGCAATACTTCGCCTCTCACAGTGAATTGACATGTGAATAACAAGGGAAAGACAGAAATAAGTAAAATTGTCACATTTCTTTGAAAGCTTTTTAAAATACAAATGCAAAAGTTATATAATGTTTTACAGAAAACTTACTCACTGACTGTTTCTTTGGACTGTAGTTTAATTTTGCTTTGTTTCAAGAGCTTTTCTGTGCTAGACATGATTTACTCTAGTGGAAAAGGTAGTGGCAGGTCCTAAAATTTATACCGAACAAGGTGCTTTTTAGAGATTTTCCTTATCTACTTTTACTAATACCAAAGATAGATGCTTAATCTACAATTCCCAGATTCAGTCCAGCTTACTTTTTAAAAAGTATCAGTAGTCAGCAAACATCCAGGCCAATGCCTGAGTTGCTGTTGGTAATAATATGTTGCATCTTTCTGTTAGGAGTCCAGCTGTGTCCCTCTACAGAACTTCACAATGAATGCCATCTGATGCTCACACTCTCCTTGAAATTTAATTTCTTAAAATTGTCATCATTTGCTTTCAATAGACTTGCTGTATGAAATACCAGTTCTCTACAACAAAACAGTCACATCTGGGCAGTTATTGTTAAACTCTCAGGCATGGAACTTCTAAATGCCTGTGATATCTGTCAATGCCTTGAATGACCATAAAATTCCAAGACTTGGACCCCGTATACAGGGTATTATATAGCAAGAATGAAGAGCAATCAAAGAGGATAGTGCCTTAATCTATAGTAAATTCTCCAGGGAAACAGGATTTGAAGTCTCTCTCTTTGGAAGACATTTTGGATTTATCACTTAGGCAACAGGGGATGTGTCTTATTTATCTTGGTGTCCCCAGCACCACAGGTAACCCTCAAAAGAAATAATGAAAAGACCCCACGTAAATTAGAGCTGTTCGTGAATATCATAACAAGCTAGGGCTTATGAGAGTATACAGGGATAAGTACCAGGGAGGAATCAATCACAGAAATAAATGAAATAGAATAATTGTAGATGGAGAATAAAGACTATATGGAAACTAGAGCAGCAGATGTGGTTAAAAGGTTGAAGTTGGAACAACAGTTAGTACACTAAACCCAGACATTAAACAGACAGAAAAACCTTACATCTTTAACATGAATTTACTCAACATGGATCATAGGCTTAAATTCAAAACTCCTAGAAGATAATATAGGAGAACACCTAGATGAACTTGAGTACAGCAATGACTTTGAAAGTACAACAAAGATAGGATCCATAAAACAAACAATTAATAAGCTAGACTTCATTAAAATTAAAATCTGCTCTGTGAAAAACAATGAAAATGAAAAAGAAAACAACGGGAATTAAAAGACAAGCTACAGATTGGGATACAATATGTATCTGTGCAAAAGAGACATCTGATAAAGGACTGGCAACCAAAGTATACAGAGAACACTTACTACCCAACAATAAGAAAATAACTCGATTAAAACATGGGCTAAAGTCCTTAACAGGCACCAACACACCTAATAGGATGGCCAACACCCAGAACACTGATAAAACTGAAAGCTTGCAAGGATGTAGAGTGACAGGAGCTCTCATTCATTGCTGGTGGAAATGCAAAATTGTATATCCAAGAAAGTTTAGTGGTTTCTTATAAATTAAACGTACTCTTTAGTATATGTACTGCCAAAAAGAGCACTGAACTAAACATACTCTTAAGATATGATCTAGCAATCATGCACCATGGTATCTGAAAAGGAGTTGAGAGCTTGTGTATGTGTGTGTGAGTCGCTTAGTCATGTCCAACTCTTTGAGAGTCCATAGTCTGTAGCCCACCAGGCTCCTCTGTCCATAGGGATTCTCCAGGCAAGAATACTGGAGTAGGTTGCCATTCCTTTCTCCAGGGGATCGTCATTTGCATTGCAGGTGGATCCTTTACCATCTGAGCCACTGGGGAAGCCCCATTGAAAGCTTATGTCCACACAAAAATCTGCACGCAGAGGTTTATAGCAGCTTTATTCATAATTGCCAAAGCTTGGAAGAAGCCAGTATGCCCTTCAGTAGGTAAATAGATAAAGAAGCTGTGATATATTCAGGTGATAGAATATTAATTCATCCCTAACAAGAAATGACCTATCAAATCCTGAAAAGACATGGAAGGACCTCCTTAAAGGCATATTATTATACTAAGTGAAAGAAGGCAATCTGAAAAAGGCTACACACTATGTTTCCAAATATATGACATTCTGGAAAGGGCAAAAGTACGGAGATAGTAAAAAGATCACCGTTTGCCAGGGGTTAAAAGCACAGGAAAAGATGATTGACTAGGTGAGGACACACAGAGGATATGTAGGGCAGTGAAAGGATTCTGTGTGATACTATAATGGTGGATACACGTCACTATACATTTGTCCAAACCCACTGAATGTACAACAGCAAGATTTAACCCTGATGTAAACTATGGACATTAGGTGAGAATAACGGGTCAATGTAGGTTCATCAGTTGTAACAAATGTACCACTCTGGTTGGGGAGACTGATAAAGGGGGAAGCTATACACAACTAAGATCATGGCAACTGGTCCCATCATTTCATGGCAAATAGATGGGGAAACAGTGGAAACAGTGTCAGACTTTAATTTTGGGGGCTCCAAAATCACTGCAGATGGTGACTGCAGCCATGAAATTAAAAGACACTTACTCCTTGGAAGAAAAGTTATGACCAACCTAGACAGCATATTAAAAAGCAGAGACATTACTTTGCCAACAAAAGTCTTTCTAGTCAAGGCTATGGTTTTTCCAGTAGTCATGTATGCATGTGAGAGTTGGACTATAAAGAAAGCTGAGCCCCGAAGAATTGATGCTTTTGAAACGTGGTGTTGGAGATGATTCTTTAGAGTCCCTTGGACTGCAAGGAGATCCAACCAGTCCATCCTAAAGGAAATCAGTCCTGAATATTCATTGGAAGGACTGATGTTGAAGCCGAAGCTCTAATATTTTGGCCACCTGATGCAAAGAAATGACTCATTTGAAAAGACCCTGATGCTGGGAAAGATTGAAGGTGGGAGGAGAAGGGGACGACAGAGGATGAGATGGTTGGATGGCATCACTGGCTCAATGGACATGAGTTTGAGTAAGCTCTGGGAGTTGGTGATGGACAGGGAAGCCTGGCGTGCTGCAGTCCATGGGGTCACAAAGAGTAGGACATGACTGAGTGACTGAACTGAACTGATGCACATGTGGTGACAGGGTCTATATAAAAAATCTCTGTAATTTTCTGTCAATTTTGTGGTGAACCTAAAACTGCTTCAAAAATATAAAGCCCTTAACAAAGGACAATAACAACAAAATATTAGTTGTATTTCAAAAACTAATCATAGCATATATTCCAATTTGGAACATGATAAAGGTAGACACATCCAATCTATAGGAGACAGATTAGTCAATAAATTATAATGGAAAAAATTATATTACTTAGCTAACTAAACCATAACTAAATTCTGAAAGATTTAAAGAGTTTTTAATACACAAATGAAACATGAAAGTATAAATTACATAGTAACATATTTTTCTTATATAAAAATGATAAATAACATTGGCATATTTAAATATTTTGAAAACTTCTTTATACGTGTGTGTGTATTTTAGAATGAGAGAGCAAGCAAGCAAACTGAGAAAATCTGCAAAGATCTTAAGATGTTATAAGGGTTAAAACTCTTAATTTATAAAGATGTATCAGTTTTTTAAACAAACCCTAAAATATAAATAGAAAATGAAAAATAAAAGACTAGTAGCAGCAACTCACATAAAAATGAGTGTAAATACTTTATATTCAAGTACTTAAATTTAGTAGTTATCAAAAATGCAAATAAAATAAGTACGTAATATTTCTTATATACAATAGAAGCCAAATATATTAGCAAATGTATAGCTAAAATCATAATCTCATAACATGCAGAAGGCTGTATTAGGCTGCTTGAGCTGCCATAAAAAGTACCACCGATGAGGTAACAAACAATGGAAATTTATTTCTCACAGTTCCCAGAGATTGGAAGTCTAAGATCAATGTGTCAGAAGGTACTACACTAAAACAAAGAAAAGGTTTAAGTAGGAAATCCAGTTTTATTATATTTTTAACATATTTTTAATAGTTTCTATGCAAATCATATATAACTCCTATAAACAAAAAAAGACATATTTTAAATGTTTTGTCTAATCATTGAGTTCTTTTCTTTTTGATTCTGTCCTATTATCACCATGTTTCAATGGAACCCTACATGTCCATACTCAAGCCTGTTGAGTACTCTGATAATTTCTTTTAAAAATTAAGAGGATATGTGTTTCAATTTTCAGTTATCTCATTTTTTATTCTAGTGAGTTAAATATTCTCTCCCCCAAATATTAAGATTTAACAATCATTGTATTTTGTATTTATGGAATTTAAAAACTTTTTCTAATGATAGCTCTTTTAATGTTTTCAAAACCTTTTGTGCAAGAATTTGAGAGACTCTAATATGTAGTACCATGAAATGTACTAGAGGAATAGAAAAATAATATATGTTCTCATGCCAAATTCTAGTGAAGAAAACAGCTACATTCACAAATACCTATAATATAGCACTGAAATAGAAATTACCACTGGACCTGAGGATTTGACCATTTTAGACATTTTTGGTAATACAAAATATTGATTTAGTAACGTATAACAGTCAAAAATGAGCTACATGTAAAAGCTGCTATATTTCTATTAGTTCCCTTGCAAGTCACTAAAGGAATCCTTTCTTCTTTTTGGTTGATATTACCTATTTGTCTCATATAATGTGATCAGAAAATGAAATGTGTCTCTGCTACATGTGACATTATCAAAGCTACTTCCCTTAGTGCAGTCCTGATCTGAGAACAGAGCAGTATTCCAGAGACTCAGTTCAATTGCTCCCTGCTCTCAGAAGACTCCGATTATACACTGAGGGATAACTAATCACCCTAAGGACTCTATACCAACTTTTTAAAAAGTCCTAAAAATGTGCACATCCTTACCATCTGTGACTTTGCTGTCTTGGAAACTGCTGTCCACTTCTATGCATCCCTTCTTCCCTGAGAAAGGTGGTCTTCTCACACACCATGGACTCTGATGCTCTGTTCTTCAGAGGATCCTCATGCTTATTGTCTTAGTTTCTGGAGCTCAACAAGGACTCTCCGTTTTAGGAGATATATAGTGTTCTCCTTTGTTTAAGACATGGTTGATATGGTTGCTGGTTGCAGAATAAGGGAACTTGGTCTGGTGTGAGACACTTCATGTGTTTGAAATCATAGGGGAACACTGACTCGCTCAGACAAGTACAGTAAAGCCTGACCCAAAGTCTGTCTGCTCTACCTGGCTCCAAAATGTCTTGTCAGGGCTGTCAACTGTCACCAGGGCAGCCGACCTGACCGCTTTGCCACATGACCTGTCCTTCCATCTCCTTTCCAAAAAGTGGAAGGGAATAGACATTCTGTGAAACTGGATGATGCCCTAGCCTCAACACACACAGGCACATGTGTGTGCATGTATATAATTCTCACTGACAACTCTGTGTTACCTTTCCTTGCAAAATAAGGAAACTGAGGCACAGAAAAAGATGAGATGTAACAAGTCACGTACCCTAGTTCTTATAGCGAGAAAGTGGTAGAATTACCTGTGTTAACCGGGTCTTTCCAACTCCAAAACCCTGCTCCTTTTCAAGGACAACTCACTCACCACTAGTTCACTTGAGGTGTCACAGAACAAGTGTAACAGCGAGTGCACAAGTGTGTGTGTGTGTGGGGGGGAGGCAGGGCTAAATAGCTTCCTGTCTCTTTAAGCATCTTCTTGTGAATTTGTGGATGAATTTGCATTAGCTCTCACGGTTTTCTCTCCCACATCCGAACTATTTATTTTCCTGTGTAAATTACTTCAGAAACTGAGGTGAATTCTGTGAGGGATTAGCCTTTGTGGCTTCCTTTTCAAATTTCAAAGGACTCCACAACCATTAATTACTCACCTACATCTGGAAGGCAAGGCAAGAATTATTGCCTTCATTGAACCAAAGGAAACCGAGAGGTCAAACAGTTCCCCGCGGTCCCCACAGCAAGCAAATGATGGAGTGAGTCAAGAATTGGAAAGCATACTTCCTAATTTCAACTCTATATTTAGATATTGACTTTTTTAAAAAAAATTTCTGCTATAAAGAAGGGCAGTGCTGCAAACGATGCTGAGCTGTTATTCTGCCCATCACTCAGAGGAAGATATGTTTATTAGAGACAGGAAAGACAAGGAGTGAGGAAGAGACAGACAACACAGATGGGGCTGTAGAGATAACTTTTGAGTAAAGAGAATGAACTGCCATATTCATCATGGGAGAGCTTTATCAGGAAGAAGGGAAAGCTCAAGGTAAACAGGGAGAATACCAGCGGCAGTCCAGAATTTTCTTCACACCACAGGTGATGCTCCCCAGCAGACTTAAGCATAAAAAGGGATGACTGAGTAGGGTTCCCTGAGCTATACAGTAGGTTCTCATTAGCTATCTATTTTATATGTAGTACCAATAGGTGACCTAAATGGGAAGGAAATTCAAAAGAAGGGGGGATATATGTATACATATAGCTGATTCACTTAACTGTACAGCAGAAACTAACACCATATTGTAAAGCAACTGTGTCTGTCAGTCATTCAGTCATGTCCGACTCTTTGTGACGCAACTCCATGGACTGTAGCCCACCAGGCTCCCTCCGTCCATGGAATTTTCCAGGCAAGGATACTGGAGGGGTTGCCATTTTCTTCTCTAGGGGACCTTCCGGACCCAGGGATCGAACTTGAGTCTCCCATATTGCAGGCAGACTCTTTACCATATGAGCCAGCAGGGAAGCCCAAAGCAACTATACTCTAATAAAAATTAATTTTTAAAAGAAAGGATAACTATGCAAAAAAGGCACAGATGTAAGATTTCAGAATTTTGAGTCAAGTACATCTTTGCTTATCATACCAGAGTATTCTTTGAAAATCTTCAGGATCTTTCAATAAACAACAATGAAAAAGATTCAACATTTAAGAAGGGAACAAATGATTCTGAGGGTCTATTCAGCAGGAAACAACCTGGCCACAATTAGGTAAAACTTAATTAGCAAACATGCAGAAAGATTATAATCTCCTTTAAGAGCTTATTTCAATGCGGTCTCATAGTCTTTACATTTTTTCAGACATAAAGTGATTATTTCACATTCTGGAGCTAACTCTTGTCTAAGTGGTACAGGTACATAGTATGCACTCATTAAACAGATTTCTAACATGAAAGAATGTTTGAAATATTGAATAAATGAATTATTATTGATATCCCCACATAAACCATATCCCAGAGTAATAGTTGCAGTCTCAATTTTTTTCCATCTTCCCTGACTCCAGAAAATGGTTATAGAGATAACTTTTGGAACTGTTTCATTGTAGCCATACTACAGAATACAATGCAGCTACTAAATGAATGTGATAAATCTATATATAATGTCTTGGGGAAAATGTCTGAAATATGCTGAGTTTTTTAAAAAGTAAATTGTAAAGTGTATATTTAGTATGAGCTTGTTTGTAATTTTAAAGAATCCATATTCATTTTATGGATAGAATATGGTGGACAGTCTATATATGTAAATCAAATGGACATCCCACACTGGCTGAAGGTCCTACTGTACTTGCCTTATGGGTTTATTTATTAATATTGATCTTCAAATCAACTTTTTGACACTGAATCTCCTCAAGTATCTTATAAAGTCTCACTGAGCTAATGACTTGACTTCATATTTTACTGAGAAAATAAAAGCCCATAGATGAGGTCTTAACCACTTAGCTCACAGTCAAACCTATCATGTTGCCTCTCTGCACCTATTTTGCCCATCTTCCCTCTGTCTATTACAGTAGAGGCAGTGTCCCTCTCACTATCAAGCCCATCTTTAGCACTTGTGTGCTAGAGTCCATATGCTCTTTTCTCAAAAATCTTATTTTTATTGTCATTCACGTATTTCCTTTCCCTCTCCCACCCTCCCTACCTTCCTCACTCACTGCCTGTCAGTCTTTCTCTCAACAGTGAGATGAACCCTATATCTGTGCTGATCTACCCAACCCTCAATCCAGCAGACAATTCCATGGGGGACAATGGAACATGGGAAAGTTTAGCTTCTTGCTTAAACTATGACAGCTGGTGACGAAAGATTTAGACTGTTACTTCTGTTGTGGTTGTGGTTTCAATCACTTACTCCATACCTGATAGTTCATCTCTCTCTAGTTGCCACACATAGAGTGATGTTCATAGCCATTATCATGTGCATGTGCTCAGTTATGTCCAACTCTTTGCGACCCCATGGACTGTAGCCCACCAGGCTCCTCTGTCCATGGGATTTCCCAGGCAAGAATGCTTAAAATTTCCTCCTTCAGAGGATCTTCCTGACCCAGGGATCCAACCTGCATTTCCTGTGTCTCCTGCATTGGCAGATGAAATATTTACCACTTGAATCACCTGGGACCCTCTAGTTCAGCTGAGTTCCTAACAAAAACATTAGATGGAATATAAGGGAAATAGAAGAACCAAAATACTTTTAAAATGAAGAATAAAGTTGGAGAGTGTAAGACTTGACATAAAACTACAGTAACCCATACAGCATGATATTGGTTACAGCAAAGACACATAAATCAAAGGATCAGAAAGAAGAGTTCAGTAATGACAGAGAGTCTGTTTCCTTGACCAAGATCTAGTCAGGCTCCTCTAAGCAGTTCTCTATTAGGCTTCAACCTTGATCTCTAAGACTTGAAGAAATACTAACATAGCTTCTAATAGCTCAAGGCTACATCCCTAGGATGACCCTAGACCCCTTAAAATGCCTGCCTGCATGAGAAACTCAAGATACCCCCCCAAATTTACTACTTATTTTACTTTTTAGGCTTTTTATTTATTTTTTTCAAATTTATTTATTTTAATTGGAGTCCAATTACTTTACAATATTGTAGTGGTTTTGCCATACACTGACATGAATCAGCCATGGGTGTACATGTGTTCCCCATCCTGAGCCCCTCTCCCAACTCCTTCCCCATCCCATCCCTCTGGGTCATCCCAGTGCACCAGCCCTGAGCACCATGTCTCAACCAGAATTGAAAGAGACACGTGTACCCCAATGTTCATCGCAGCACTGTTTATTACTTATTTTAGCCATCACCTGAAGATAGAGCCTCTGTCTCCCAGCCTCTGTGGGAGGGTAGGAGTCTAACTTCAGTAAGCACCAGTCAGCAAACCCAGATGGGTATCATATACCAACCCCTCCCCATGCCCTCTACTGAGACCCTACTCACACATTTCCTGGTCTCTCACTCTTGCAAATGCCTGCTGCTGCTGCTGCTAAGTCGCTTCAGTCGTGTCCGACTCTGTGCGACCCCATAGACGGCAGCCCATCAGGCTTCCCCGTCCCTGGGATTCTCCAGGCAAGAATACTGGAGTGGGTTGCCATTTCCTTCTCCAGTGCATGAAAGGGAAAAGTGAAAGTGAAGTCGCTCCGTCGTGTCCGACTCTTAGCGACCCCATGGACTGTAGCCTACCAGGCTCCTCCGTCCATGGGATTTTCCAGGCAAGAGTACTGGAGTGGGGTGCCATTGCCTTCTCCGTGCAAATGCCTAGTCACCTCTATATAAATCAAGCTGAGTTTGTGCTGGGCTCTTTTCCCTATTGAAGTAGTATATTACTGAATAAAATCTGTTCTTACCACTTTAATGTCTGCCTTTGCTTATTTTTGACAATACAGACCTACAGAGATATGACAGATTATTTTTCTACAAATACACAAAAACATTTCGATAGAGGAAGTGTTGAAAAATGGCATTGGAAATATGAGACACCCATATGCAAATCATGAACCTTACACTTTATATAAAACATAACTCATAGGTTTTTTACATAAAAAATAACTCATAGGTTAAAGTATAAAATCTCTAAAAGAAAACATAATAGAAAATCTTTATGACTTGTTGTTATACAAAGAGTCTTTAGGGATGACAATATAATTAAGATCCTTAGAAGACAAGAAAATGCTAAATTGGACATACTAAAATTAAGAACTTTTGCTCTGAGAAAAATACTGTTAAGAAAATTAAAAGGCAAGCTACAGAAAAGTGTATCATATATATATGACAAAGGACTTGTATCCAAAATAGACAAAGAATTCAGTATACTCAAAAGTAAGGAAAAAAAATATTAACAGGCAAAACACTTGAAGGGACAAGTCGCCAAAGAGAAAAGCTGAAACATAAGCACATGAAAATATGTTCAACTAGTCATTAAGGACATGCAAATTAAAGCCACGATGAGATGGTCTTACACACATATTAGAATACCTACAATTAAAAATTATGCCAAATTCTGATGAGAGTATGGAGAAACTGGACTTCTCATCTATAGCTAGTAGGAATGCAAAATGATACAGCCACTAAGGAAAACAGTCTGGCAGCTTATAAAAAGTTGAACATGAATTTATCATATAACCCAGATATTTCATTGCAAGATATTTACCCTAAAGAAAAAAAATATGTTCACATGAATTCCTGTACTCAAATATTTATAAAAGTCCTACTTATAATTTACAAACACTGGAAATATTTCAAATGACTTTTAAGGGGTAAATTGATAAACAAATCACAGTACATACAACAAAATACTACACAGAAGCAAAAAATAAATAAACTATTGATACACGGAACATATACAACAATTTAGATAAATATCAAAGGAATCATGCTGAGTGAACAAAGCAAACCTCAAAATAAAACACATGTGATTCCAGCTATATAGAATTCTTGACTACACAAAGCTACAGTGATGTAGCACAGATCAATGATTGCCAGAGGGTAGGAGTAAGAGGGGGATGTAACTGCAAAGGAGGAGAAAGAGGGAATTTTAGAGGTGAGAGCACTGTTCTTTATCCTGTTTATGCTGGTGGTTACACCAATATATACGTACTTTAAAACCTATTAGAAGTGTATATCAAAAATATTTTTATTGTGTATTAATTTAAAAACAAAATGTTAAAAGTGAGTTTTAAAAATGGTCTTCCTCATTCAACCAATATCAGTTAGATTTTTTGAATTTCATTATGATGTTGTGTTAGTCTCTGCTGTACGACAGTGTGAATCAACCATATGTATACATTTATCCCCTCCCTCTTGAACCTCCCTCCAACCATCCTCATCCCCCTGCAGGATGTCCCAGTATCATATTTAAACACTGATTATTATAGAACTCATTTTTTTTCTCATAAATTCAGCTCAAATGAGCCAAACTCATGCCAGACTCATTCAGATCATTATTATATTCATTCTTATGGAATTTTTAAGAATATAATCAACTAATCATATGAGCTTCCTTTTGAAACTAGAGTCATTTCAACAGCTCCACACACAGTTACCACACAGCTCAAGCCAGAGTTGTTGGTCAGAAAGCATTAGTTATAAGGCGTCTTCTAAGAGTGTTGCATAGATATTTCACCATATAAGTATTTTTAAATCAATTTTCATCAGTAGTTCTTTGGCCTTCTCCATTGTGCTATAAGCCCACACAGGCACTGGAGTGAACATAGTTTTTGTTTTTTTCATAAATTTGAAGTTAATAGCCTCACAGGTTTCTCTTCTATACTACCGACTAGAGCGTATTCTAAACTAAGGCTCACATTTTAAACTACACAATTTCTTCCCTTTGCATGAAATTCACATACCTAATGAGTGGTTTAAAGCTAATAATTAATTCAATGAACATTTACCAAGAACCTACTAGCTGTCAGTTACTGTGTTAGGTGATCAGGATATAAAGATGAACAAGACATGGATCCTGGCCATAGGGATATCAAAATCTAATAGAGGGCATGAAAAATAGTGATATTAACAGAAACCACCAGTGAGTAAGCTATTCTTAGGGTATAATTTTGTCACTAAGGGAAGAAATATTACCTTCTTTGAGTCTGAAAGGTCACTGGTGAGTATACCTATTAAATACTTCTTGATGGAGTGTCTGTCAAATTCAAATAAGTTGTTCACATGCTAGTTTTCACCAGGTTCATGATTTTTAAATCGAACTCTTCTGAAACTTATTACAACAGGACAGCACATCCCCAAAGCCCAGTAGGATGAACAAGTGAGAACAAAATGTCAATATAGTGCGTGACATATTGTCCCTTTAGTTTTGGACTCCTCCTTTCACCCATTTTGTTTTGTAGGCATTAGGATATGCATAAACAATAGTGCTATTTATTTTTTCTTTAGAAAATAATGTCCCAGAGACAATTTAGTCTATTGACATAAAGTGAACATAATTCATTTAAGATGATTTCAACCAGCTCTCTATTACATACCAAGCACTGTGCTTAACACCAGGGACATACAGAGAAATAAAATGAGAGATTATCCTTCAGATGGCTCAAAATCTAGTGAATGAAGTTAGACACACATGTGATTTATGAGGAATGAGTAAGTGTATGTATTACCTGTTGTTGCTGTTTAGTCACTAAGTCATGCCCAACTCTTTTTGTGACCCCACTGACCATAGCCTGCCAGGCTCCTCTGTCCATGGGGATTCTCCAGGCAAGAATACTGGAGTGGGTTGCCAGTTCCTCTTCCAGGGGGTCTTCCCAACCCAGGGATCTAACCCATGTCTCCTGCATTGGCAGGCAGATTCTTTACCACTGAGCCACCAGGGAAGCTCTTTGTATGATATGTAGACATAACATAGAGAAGGTTGGGACCAAATTTGTTGGATGAGAGGGACGCAAACTATGGCTCAAAAATTTACATTCTAACATACTAAAAAGGTTGTAGCACTTGACATCATGGATCTATTTATCACTGAAACTTTCTTTTAGTTTCTAGGTATCACAATCACCTGTTTTTTTATGATTTTTATTGATACTCTCAATATTCTCCTTTTCTCTCGCTGTCTCTGACTCATAAATGCTACTGTCTTGTACTGTATGGACTGAAAGCTTGTGCTCCCCCAAAATTAGTATGTTGAAATTATACACACACCCCCGCACTGCCAATGTGATGGTATTAGGAGGTGAAGCTCTGTGGGAGATGACTAGGGCATGGGGGTGGAACCCTCGTGAATGGGATCAGTGCCCTAAGAGACCCCAGAGAGCTCTCTTGACCTCTCTGTCACATGAAGATAATGTGAAGTCAGCAGTCTGCAACCTGGGAGAGGATCCTCACCAGAATCTGACCATACTGGTGCCCAAAAGTCAGATGATAGCTTCCAGAACTGTGAGAAATAAATGTCTGTTGTTTATCAGTCAGTTCATCTATGGTGCTTTGTTATAGCAGCTTGAAATAAGACATGCAGGGTTCCATCCTTTGTCTTCTGTTTTCCTTACTCTACAGGAATTTCCTTGGAAATCTCAGCCAGTTCCATAGCCCACGTTAGCACATCTATTACCTCCATCCCTAGATCCTCCATGAGTTTCAGGTGTATATCTAATTGCCTGTTATATATCTTATACGTTCATTCATTTATCTGTTTGTCTGACATTATGTATCTTAAGTGCCTACTATGAATCAAGCACTTTCCTAGTTATGGAGGGATATGTTGCCTTATGAAGTTGTGTCCAATTATTTGTAACCACATGGGCTGTAGTAGCCCAACAGGCTCCTCTGTCTATGGGATTCTCCAGGAAAGAACACTGGAGTGGGTTACCATTTCCTTCCCCAGGAGATCCTCCCAACCCAGGAATCAAACCCATGCCTCCTGCTTGACAGGCAGATTCTTTACTGCTGAGCTATCGGGGAAGCCCATGGAGGGAATACAGTGATGAGCAAAAGCAGATCTTGTCACCATCACATGGCAACCCCATAGACATCTAAATCTCAGCATAGTCAAACCTAAACAAGCACATTTTCTCTCCTAAAGGAATAATAACAGTTACCATTTATATAGTACTTATAGGGAGCCACAGTTCTGAGAATTTTTTCTTCAGTAACTTATTCAATCTCAATAGCAAACCTATGAAATAGATACTATTATCTCCCTTTTAGAGACAAGGAAACTGAGGAAAAGGTACATTAAATGTCTTACCCAAGTTCACACAGAAAATAATTGGTACAGCTGGACTGGAAGTCAAGATGGTCTCTTTTCAAAGCCTGAGCTTATATCTGCTACATTATACCTCTTCTGGAACTTCATCCAGTGTTCTTTCTCAGGGACACCATTAGCCATCCTGTTGTTGTTGAACTCTCCCTCCTACTTTCCCTTACCCTTTCCCTCTCCCTTTCCTTCTTCCTGTCTCCCCTCCCCCTTGCTTTCTCCTCTCTCTCTCTCCCCTATGTCACCCAAGCAATCAATCACAAAATCCTATACATGTGACTTCTCTCAGTAGTTTGTATCATCATATTGCACAGCTTCTATATTTCTACTGCATCTGCCACTTAACAGTCCTCATGACTTTTGTCTGGGACATTGCAATTGCTTCTTCACAGAGTTTACGACATTAAACACTTCTTACTTTAAATTCAGTTTTCATGAAGTTGCTATCATAATTTATCTAAATAGTCAAAATTACAGACCATACCATGCATTTGTTTTAAAGCATCTATCATTTCCTCTTTCTCTGTAGACCCTTGGGATATAGAGGGAGCTCCCCTCGCTTCCCCTCCTGCCCTGCCCCACCACTCAATCTGCTCTCTGACTTTCTCTCTAGCAGCATCTTCTCCCAACTCCATCCTTCTAGTTCATCCACTCACAACTCTGAAATGACAGCAACTCCCCCCACAAGTCATGTGATCTCTGAGCTCCACCTTTTGGCCCATGCTCTCTTCTCTGCCTGACATTCTTGCTCCAACTCCATTTAGTTCATTTCCGCTCATATTTTGCAGTTAGCAAAAGCATTCCTTTCTCTGATAGCCTTCCCTGGCCACCAGAGTGTTTGGTGGTTTCCCTCTGACACCCGGCAGTACCCCATGCTTTCCTCAACCCTCAACTTATCATTGTGTCTCATGATTGTCCTTTGACCTGCCTTAGATCAGAAGCTCCTGAAGGTCAGAGACATAGTATCTTCTGGCCTTAACATTCCTACTTCATAACCCTTTCACACTGCAGTTTTAAATTCATCTGTGATTATTTAATTAATGCCCATCTCCCTACTGGGGTGTAAGGACTATCCGTGACAGCAAGAAGTGTGCCTGTATCTGCATCACAACGTGTTCCTAGCACCTAATATAATGCCTGGCCTAGAACAGATGAAAGACATAATGGAAGCTTCACTTGAATGCCAACTTTCTGCCAAATAGAGAGTCGAGCACTGGGAACCCAGAAGGAGCAGAAGTCATGGTCCCTGTCTTGTGGGAACATATTATCAGGGATGTGAAACTAGAAGTACATGAAACTAGAGCAAATATCTAAGTGGTAAATACTCACATGTCCAATACTGTGATACAGTCCATATACTCATTATAGGTGAGTGGAGCAGAGAATACAAAGTAAAGGTCATACTTGGGTGATGTTAGAGAGGAAATACTGAAGGAGCTGAGTCCTTGTATGGCACTCATTATATGCTGAACGCTTAAGCCCAGAAAAGACAGTGAAAGATTTTAAAGGTTATGTGAGATAACATGGTCCTTGCAGTTCTACAGCCTGTTACATCAAGCAGAGGAGGAAGAAAATACTATTTATCTTCTTTTTTCCCCCCACTCTCTCTGGTATCCATTGTAGGCAAGAGGTGTCAGCTCTCCAAATTGGCCCTAGGTCACATGGCATTCCAAGACAGGCATGCATTTACATGTTGTAATGTTGTACTAAATGGTATATCTACAACATTTGTACAGCATTTCAACAGGTTTTCTAGTGTTAGCATATTTCCCTGTATATTTTTTGTTCAGATATTTAATGTGGTTTGTAAGTCCCTGAAAACAACCTTTCAAAAAGAGATGACATGTTTTTCTCTAGCCTCTTTACCCGGATTTCTACAGTGTGGGGACTGGCTGACTCCATAGGATTCCATTCAGAAACAGCAGTGCAGATAGACTGATTCCATTGACCACGGTCACAAATGTAGTAAGTAGCAGAGCTGTGATTCAAAAGGTTTGAGGATTGGAAAGATATTATGTGGGAAATGCCTGGCACACAGTAGGCACTAGATACATGCTAGATATTACTCTAATTAATCCTGCCTGGTGATAAGATGCTGAACAATACAACCCTTTGAGGTCCCCTTCTGTGCTTTGAAATGTGATCTTTTCACAAATAACAAAGGGTATTATAAGGATCATGGCTTGTCTCTCTAAATAGAGCCTATTGTAAAGGATGAGCCATCCATGTGTTAGACCTCTTTTTCTCAACTTTAGTGGAATAGATTTACCACAACATAATGAATCTCTGCATAATTTTTACTTTTCTTTATGATTTAATTAGCCTCAGTCTTTTCTGTTCTTTGTTTTGACTGGGGGCCTCTCAATCTCTACAGCTATTTATTACGAACACTTAGTAATAGACAATACATATTCATATGGCTGCCAAGCTTTGACCTGGGATATTAGAGCTTATTTTCCTTTCCTTGTGCATCATAAATAAGAGATTACAATTTTTATGATACTTAGTTAGGGGCTTGAATTTCATATGCCAGAGTGAGAACTGTACAGATTTGTAAAACTACTTTTATACTCATGATACCTGAATATAATCATTAATGATTTTTTTTACTCCTGTTATTTTTATTGAATTCTACCTTCTCCTGGGTCTGGGTACTATAAGTTTCGGTTTCTACTCTTATGGTTTAGTCCAGGGTTGGCATATATGCTACATGGGCCAAACCTGGCTGGTCACCTCTTTTACTAAATACAGTTTTATTGAACCACAGCCACAGCCATCATTTTCATATTTTCTATGGCTGTTTTGTGCTGCACTGACAGAGTTAAATAGTTGTGACAAAGACCTTATAGCTCACAAAGCTGGACAGGCTTATCATCTAGATCTTTATAGAGAAAGTTGGTTGACCCTTGGTCAAATCCATACCACTTTCCCTATCAGTCAATAGCATATAATCTTGTGTGACATTGGAGAATTGAAACATTTTCCATTCTTATGACTGAGACCAATATTCTTACCACTTCAAGTGATCCATGTGCAAAATGATACAACATTCCATACTGGGAATCTCCTGAAGCTCTATTTTCCAGACATTATACTGAGGAAACTGCCCAGTGCCTGTCTGGAAAATCCCAGTGCTGGACATTACTGGAATAACTGACTGTTATTAACTGTTTTGCATTATGTCACCACATTTCTAAAGTCACAGAGTTATCTTGAAAGAAACCAAGGTTTCTTGACCTTCACTGAATTATAGAAAACCGGACTTCACTACTTCTGTATACTTTGCTGTTTCTGCTAGTTTGACTTTACTTTGAAATGTTGTACATATTTCAACAAAAAGATTCAGAAAGCAGTTGCAGATGAATTTAATGAGCCCATGAGGGAACATTTCAAACTTGTATTGCATGTGATAAATAAAGTCCAATACTGACTTTGAAAAGAATTCTAAAATTCCTAGATTAATCAGAAGACTTTTGGAAAATGTAAAGAATAACTAGATAATAGTTGTTTTAATAGAAGTGAAAAGTTATAAGCATGTTGACATGTCATATCTATCATCAACCTGTATTTTCTTAAGTTCACATTTCCTATTACTTCAAGCACTGCCTCTTGCTTCATGTCTAGGAAAATACTTCCTTTATGCTGAGTCACACAAAGGTATAAATCTATAATGCATTTCCCTTCTAAAAAGAGCCTTGGATAAGAGATACGCCTTTCTCTCAGTGCAGGTATATAATCCAGGATAATACTACATATACAGGATAATACACCTTACAGTTAGGTATTCTGAGTGAGATAATTACATCCAAACATATCTAAATTTCCTTCTATCGCCTGAAATTGATAGGTTCTCCTATCTAGTTACATGAAAACTCACAATTCCTTAAGGTTAAACATTTTAAATAAAAAAACAGAAACAGGTTTCATTTGTTATTGTTTTGGTCTGGTTAAGAGAGATAGGATCTCAGCAGTCAGCCTGTATAGCTTTCTATTTTTCATTTGTTACCTTTATTGGGGTAGTAAGGAATGACCCAGTATAGCAGAATGATTCTAAGTATAAAATACATTGTACACTTAATGCCAGTATATACAGCTGACCTGTTTTAGGTACTAAAGCATTTAGGTACATTTCCTCTTCACAAAGCATGACTTCCTGTTTCTGCAAAATAATAGGCTAGGTTACTCTTTGGCACATATACCATGTTGCCTTTAAAACAGCAAGCTTGTCTATCTTGATCTAATATGCATTAATACCTACTGATTCCCTCTTATACTAGTTGGATCTTTGGGAGTGTAAAAAGTCTAAATCTAATAACTTGAAAGTTATAACCTTCTTATGATTTGATGTGTAACCCATCTTATTTTGATGTTTTATGTGAGGTAAAGATATACATTGGTTTTGTTTTAATATGCAGCAAATATCCCCAAACTACTTTTTAAAACAAGTCAGATATTTGCCATGTTTTGGATCCATTATTGAATATTTTCATTTTATTTATGAATGTATCAAAGACATAAAAGGTACATATAGCACATGTACAGTTTAAAAATAGCTTGAATACATGGACAGTTATGTACCCACCCTTCAGCCTAAGAAACAGCACATTAGCAGCAGCACATTTGAAAACCTTTGGTGTCCCTTCTCAATTGCATAGTTTTTCCTTCCAATCCAGAAGTAACTGCTGTCCTGAGTTTGTTAAGCACTTGCTTGCTAACTTTGTGGTCTGAATGTATTTGTATTACCTACTCCAAAAAGATATATGTTGATTGGTTTTGTCTGATTTGTTAAAAAATATTTAAATAAAAATTGTATACACTTATCTAGACCTTATTTTTCCACAAAACATTATTATATATATGTGTGTGTGTGTTAGTCACACAGTTGTATCCAACTCTTTGAGATCCCATGGACTGTAGCCCACCAGGCTCCTCTGTCCATGGGGATTCTCCAGGCAAGAATACTGAAGTGGGTTGCCATTCCCTTCTTCAAGGAATCTTCCTGACCTAAGAATTGAACTGGGGTCTCCTGCATTGTAGGCATATTCTTTACCAGCTGAGCTACCAGGGAATCCCCTAAAAACACACACACACACACGTATATGCCTTTTTACTGCCGTATAATATTCCATTGCATTAATATGCTACATTTTATTTTGGGGTAATTATGATTTACTTTTCAATATTAATTATTGTTTTTTCCCTCAGCATACATTTTGGCTCTATAAAAAGTTCTTATTTTTCTGTTACTTTCACTAATGTATCAACAAGATAGACTCCACTCTTGAAATTCAATGAATATTAAATATAAATATGAATTAAATGCCTCCTGATATAAATTTTTAGATGTACTTAAAAAACAGGTATTTCACAGAAGATCTCAGTAAATATCTTTTTATAAACTGTTCAAATCAACAACATTAGCCATTGCAAAATGCAAATTAAAAAACACAATAAGATGCCTTTCCAAACCTAAAATTAAAAATGACAAGATGTGACGCAAGGCAAACTCACATACTACTGATAGGAATTTAGATTAGTACAACAACATTGGAAAACATTTTAGAATTATCTAGCAAATGGGCACATAAACATAATATACCCCACAATTCCACTTCTAGTTATGGGTTCTAGTTAAACACATGCCAGGTAACAAGTATAAAGAAGCTCATATCAGACTGCTCTTTTTCAATTAAAAAAAAAAACCTTACAATAGGAATAACATACATTTTATTCATTTATTCAACAAGTATTTCTGATCACCTACTAAATATTTGCTAAGCACTCCAAATATATTAACTCATTCAGCCCTCACAACAATTCTGTAAGATAGATATGATTAATATCCCCAGTTTAAAGGTGGATAAAGTGAGATTTAGAAAGTTAAATACGTTGCACAAAGTCACAGCTACTAAGTGGAATAGGTACGACTCCAATCCAGGAAGCCTTAAATCTAGAGTCCAAGTTCTGAAAGATAATTTCTGAGCATGACAACTCCCAACAGTGTTTGTGAGAGAATTCCAAAGATAGCCAAGACGGCCTGAACTGTGATGCTTGAGTACTGAGTGAATCACTTTCAGTATATTTCTCTACTATCTCATTGATATAATTTGATCTATCACACAATTATATGTAACATGCTTTTTCAATGGCCCAGACCATCTGACTTTTCTTTGTTTAGGCATAATCTGAACTGAAATTCTCCTGCCAAGTAGGGTAATGGGGTGAATTGTCTCTAGAGGGCTATTTCAGCCTGAAGGTTTTGTGATTGAAGTTTTATATCAAGCAGATTCTTTATTCCATCAAAAATGAAGAAAGTGTATCTATTAACACCCTGCCATATCCCTCAGGCTATCTCAGTTTAAAAAATCATGAAATCAACTGTAGCTTCTAGCAGAGTCCTCATCGGTTTAGGTTTAGCAACTGAAACATAGGTGTGTCTCAGGACACATCAAAAGAACGATTTCCCTAAAAGGAAAACAAAATTCCTTTAACTTTTTGACAATCATTCATCTTTGCCTGGTTAGACATGGGTATGTAATGACTACGAACACATTTCACTATTATTGATTATTTCCATTTACATTTAAAATGGATTACAATGTTTTCACAGTAATTTCAACTGCATTAGCCTTTGAACCTCACAACAACTCTAGTAGCTTTTTTTTTTTAATTAGTTTATTTATCTATTTTTTAACTTTACAAGGTTGCCGCTATGAGCCATGAATGACTCAAGGATTCTTGGCCTCTGGAGGAGAGGGATTCAATCCAGGGCCAGTGACGAGGCTTGATTGCTCAGAGCTTTTGTGTAACAAAGTTTTATTAAAATATAAAAGAGATAGAGAAAGCTTTCGACATAGACATCAGAAGAGGGCAGAGACAGTGCACCCTTGCTGGTTTTTAGCAAGAAGTCATATACCTATTAGCAAGCTGCAGTCCCTTGCACTGCAAGGAGATCCAACCAGTCCATCCTAAAGGAAATCAGTCCTGAATATTCATTGGAAGGACTGATGCTGAAGCTGAAACTCCAATACTTTGGCCACCTGATGCAAAGAACAGACTCATTGGAAAAGACCCTAATGCTGGGAAAGATTGAAGGCAGGAGGAGAAGGGGATGACAGAGGATGAGATGGTTGGATGGCATCACCGACTCGATGGACATGAGTCTGAGCAAGCTCCAGGAGTTGGTGATGGACAGGGAAGCCTGGCATGCTGCAGTCCATGGGGTTGCAAAGAGTCGGACATGACTGAGCAACTGAACTGAACTAAACAGAAGCTGCTAATTATAGAAAGGAAATGTCTTAAAACTCAGAGAGTGGCACCAGGCCCCTCACCCACATCATGAATTTTGAGATAACACTGACACAAGGTGAGTCATCCTGGGCCCTAAAACAATTGGCAGGAATCTTGAAGAAAGGCAGGTTTCCAAGCAAATACATGGTTCATTAACATGGCTTAAGAAAAATATTTCCATAAGAAAAGCTCATTGGTTAGCTCAAGGTTTGAGAAAAGTTAAATTCAGGTGGAACCAGGTGGCAACACAGAATTTTAAAAGAAACCTCCTTTTAATTTTGTATAGAAAAGGGGAAAGAAAGTCTGACACTTGTAGTTTGTTTCCTCCTGCCACTTAAGAGAGAAAAAATAGTCTGACTCTTGCAGTCTATTTCCTCCACTTGGGGACCCCTAGCCTTGCCTGTTACCCTCTCACTTTTCAGGGTAGGAGTTTTATATTTTACTGTTTTACTGAAATCCTTCATCTCATACTGTGGACACCAGGAAGAGTCTTATTATGATTTAATTATTACTAAATTGCAAAAAGAGTTCTAGGATCTTTCCAAGACAAAGGAGCTGAAAAAATATCTCCCCGTTGGGCTGACAATCTAAGATAAGGTAATTAAAATCTAAATCACCAGGTGATGCTAGGTGACTGGCACTAGGGAGATATATTTGCAACTGGTGTTATTTTAATAACCCACATCCTACAGAGCACACACTATTCATTCAGAGGGCAGAGAAATTGATGATCTGGGAGGATGCAATGAAAGATTGTGTTTGAAGCAGGGATTTGCACTTTGGTGATAATGGAACAGGTAGGCAAGGATCGATCATGAAACCATGGAAGAGATCAAAAACAGGGAGTGGGAGCGGGTTCAAAAATGGTTTGAGAGAGGGTTCATATGTGTAAAGATATGTTTTTTTTATGTTTTGAGAATAATAATAGCACATAAATTTATACACTGCTGTTGAAATTGGCAAAACTTTATAGCATCTCTCATTTACTCCTCACAAAAGCATATGCGGACAGGAAAGGTTCTATGGTCAGATTACCAATGAAGCTATAGACTGTAAAAGGTCGATTTCACTTGGCAAGTGTCACAGAGGTCCTGATTGATGGGGTAGAGACTAGCATTCATGCTATCTGAATACTTTTTCTGGGCAGTATCCACTCAACTACATTATGCAGTGTTCATTTTTCTCTTGGGGTTTCACTTCTATAAAATGACAATAACATCATCACCTTCATAGGGTTCTTATTAGATTTAAATAAGTTTAAAAGCAACTATGTTTCACTCTCACACACACAAATGCATAGTACATTTGACTTTTTGTTCACTTAGCAAATACTTGTTGAGTACATACCAATGAGCTGGGCATGAATCCAAAGCTCTAGGAAAACAGTACCGAATAACAAAGTTCTTTAAATGTAGAGAGAATATTGTGATGGGGGAGGGGAGTGAATGTAAATAAATAAGCAAAACATATGTTAAAATGCTCCAGAGAAAACTAAGCACAGTAAAGTTAATCAAGAGAGCACTGGAGAGGGGACGAGGAGCTATTATTTTCTATATGATTGCCACTGAAGCAAAAATCAACGTACAGAGACTTAAAATCAAGAATTTTCCAACTAGAGGAAAAAGCAGATACAAAAGCCCTGAGGAAGGACCATTTCTTGGGTGTTCAAAGGACATCAACCAGGTCTACGTGGTGAGACAGAGGGATGAAGTGGAAGTATCGTGGGAGATGAAATCAGGGAGGCAGAGAACTAGCAGCTTGTAGATCCTGCAGGACCTTGTTCTTTATAGGTAGGACTGTGTCTGTTACTGTCAGTGAAGTGTGGAGCCATTGGACAGTTTTGAACAGAGCTGTGACAGGATATGCCCTAACTTTCTAAATGGTCACTGTTTTGTCTGTGTTGAGAAGAGACTGCACGGGGACAATGGTTTGAAAGCAGTGGCAAAGCTGAGATGAGAGATGACGGTGACTGGGACAATTTGCCATCAGTGGAGGTAATGTGAAGGGGTTGAATGTTGGATGTATTTAGAAGGAAATGCTAACGTTTTACTGGCAGTTTGGGTGTGGGCTGTGAAAGAATGTGGAATCAAGAGTGACTCCATTGGTGTTGCCTGAGTGGCTAGAAGGATTGAGTTACCACTAAGATGGGGGTGCTTATGGAAAGCCAGGTGTGTTGGATGGGAGGTAAAATAGGAATTCAGTTTGATACAAATTAAGTTTGAGCTGCTGAAGACTCTTTTGTTTCAATTATCTACTTTTAGGCAATAAACCACTCCATCACTTTGGGGCTTAGAACAACAATAACAGCATTTGTTTTGCTTAAAAGTCTGCTGTTTGGTAAGATTTGATGGGGACAGCCAATCTCTGTGCCACTGCATTCACTAGGGTGATTAAAAAGGGGGGCTGGAATGATCTAAGACTTCAGTTACTTACGTGTCTGGTGCTTCTTACTGTCAACAAGAATCTTGCCTGGGAGGATTGCCTAGAGCTCTAGCAAGTGTCCTCTTCATGGGGCGGAGGCTTCCTCACAACATACTTGCTGGGTTTCATGGACAATCATAATGAAGAGACAGAAAGGCAAATCTCAGATTGCCTTTTATGATCCAGCCTTGACAGCTACATAGTGTCAATTAGGCCACATTCTACCACAGAGGGGATCGCAAAGGCCTATTCAGGTTTAAGTAGACAAGAAACAGACGCCACCTCTAGATGAGGGAATGATAAGATTCTAGCAGAGTGTGTGAGATTGCAAATATTGCTTATTACCACTTCTGTCACAACGTTCACGTGGAGATTTTGAATAGGCAGATGAACTTGGGAGCCTGGAATTCAGGGTAGTAATGTTGCCAGAGATATAAATTAGGAATTCTCGAACAAAAATATATTTACATAAGAAGGATGAAATGAGATAATGTGGGGAATTACTATGGATAGAAAAGAAAAGCAGTGTAAGGACCGAGCTCTGGAGAATCCAATAAGCACGAGTCAGAGAGATAACGGTGAGGCATCAAAGTATGAACAAAACAAAAGAGTGAGAAAGAAAACAAAAAGGAAGGGGGGCTATCCTGGAAGTCAAGAAAAGAAAATGGTTTGAGCAGAAGTCGAGTAAAACGAACCTGAACATGTAGTGTTGGTTTCAGACAGGTTTGCTCTTGTTGCTCATAGCAAGTCTGGTGGAGCGATGGGGAGTAGTCAGACAGATGATCTCTGCATGTGACATGTGAGAGAGAATGAAGAGGGTGCTTGGTGTGGTGTGTGCCACATGAAAAGGCAGCCTCAGTATGTTTTGTGGGATTCAAGCATGAATGCTCTACAGGTGAGAAAAAGAGTCAGATAATTTCAAAATGGAGAATAAAGATAATTTTTTGTGGAGCAATAACTTACTCTTATTGTCTAGAGAAGCTAAATTCAACGTTACTAAACTGTTTTTAAATTGAAGTGCAAGTTGATATAAAAAGTTGTGTAGGTTTCAGGTGTACAGCAAAGTGATTCAGTTATATATATATATATGTATATATATACTTATATATATACATATGTGTGTGTGTATATATATATATGCTTTTTCAGAATCTTTTCCCTTATAGCTTATTATAAGATATGAATATAGTTCCTTGTGCTATACAGTAGGTCCTTGTTTATTAGTAGGTAGTAGTGTACATCTATTAATCTCAAGCTCTTAATTACAAATATTTTTTTCCTGTAGATATGTCTTAATCTTCTCCTTTATTTCTTTAATTTTTATTTAATTAATTAATTTATTTATTTTAATTGGAGGTTAATTACTTTACAATATTGTAGTGGTTTTTGCCATACATTAACATGAATCAGCCATGGGTGTACATGTGTTCCTCATCCTGAGCCCCACTCCCACCTCCCTCCCCATCCCATCCCTCAGGGTCATCCCAGTGCAACAGCCCTGAGCACCCTGTCTCATGCATTGAACTTGGACTGGCGATCTGTTTCACATATGATAATATACATGTTTCAATGCTATTCTCCCAAATCATCCCACCCTAGCCATCTCCATAGAGTCCAAAAGACTGTTCTATATATCTGTGTCTCTTTTGCTGCAGGGTTATCGTTACCATCTTTTCAAATTCCATATATATGCATTAGTATACTGTATTGGTGATTTTCTTTCGGACTTACTTCACTCTGTATAATAGACTCCAGTTTCATCCACCTCATTAGAACTGATTCAAATGTATTCTTTTCAATGGCTGAGTAATATTCCATTGTATATATGTACCAAAGATTTCTCATCGATTCCTCTGCTGATGGACATCTAGGTTGCTTCCATGTCTTGGCTATTATAAACAGTGCTGCGATGAACATTGGGGTACACGTGTCTCTTTCAATTCTGGTTTCCTCAGTGTGTATGCCCAGTAGTGGGATTGCTGGGTCATATGGCAGTTCTATTTCCAGTTTTTTAAGGAATTTCCAGACTGTTCTCCATAGTGGCTGTACTAGTTTGCATTCCCACCAACAGTGTAAAAGGGTTCCCTTTTTTCCACACTCTCTCCAGCATTTATTGTTTGTAGATTTTTTGGATAGCAGCCATTCTGACCAGCATGAAATGGTACCTCATTGTGGTTTTGAATTGCATTTCTCTGATAATGAGTGATGTTGAGCATCTTTTCATGTGTTTGTTAGCCATCTGTATGGCTTCTTTGGAGAAATGTCTGTTTAGTTCTTTGGCCCATTTTTTGATTGGGTCATTTATTTTTCTGGAATTGAGCTGCAGGTGTTGCTTGTGTATTTTTGAGATTAATTCTTCATCAGTTGCTTCATTTGCTATCATTTTGCTAATCTTTTCCTTAATTTTTAAAGTATATATTCCTTTCCTTGAGATGTTGCCTTATGAGTTTCCTATTGCCATTGTAACAAATGTCCATGCTTTTAGTTACTTAACACGATAGTGGTTCATTCTCTGGCAGTTCCTAAGGTCAGCAGTGTGAGGTGAGACCTCCAGAGTTGATTTCCTTCTGGGGGCTTTAAGAGGGAACATTGTTTTCTTTTCTGTTCCAGCCTCCAGATTCTGTGATGCAGCCACAAACCAAGAAATGCCAATCTCTGCTTCCATCATCACATTACCTTCTCTGTCTGGCCTTCCTGACTTCCTCTTATAAGGTCAATGGTCATTTAATGGGGCCCACCTGTATAATCCAGGATACCCTGCACATCACAAGAGTCTTAACTAATTGTGTCAACAAAGAACAGTTTGGCATGTAAGGTAAGAGTCACAGCTTCCAGAAACTAGGAGATGAACATTGTTGGAGAAACATCATTCAACCAACCACATTTATAAATTTTAAGTCATCTGCCTGCAGAATAAAAAGGTCCTTTCTTAATTAGAAATTGTTTCTTCTTTGAATTGTGAGATTTCCAAATATATACCCTTTTCTCTGGACGTGGGACAACAGACTGGTTCAAAATTGGGAAAGGAGTACATCAAGGCTGTATATTGTCATCCTGCTTAATTAACTATATGCAGAGTACATCATACGAAATGCTGGGCTGGATGAAGCACAAGCTGAAATCAAGACTGCCTG
This sequence comes from Giraffa tippelskirchi, assembly GCF_054371585.1. Classification (NCBI taxonomy): domain Eukaryota; kingdom Metazoa; phylum Chordata; class Mammalia; order Artiodactyla; family Giraffidae; genus Giraffa; species Giraffa tippelskirchi. Next base: position 11,907,498 of record NC_137289.1, on the reverse strand, counting down.
GAGAAATATTGATATTTATTGAGGTTACTGATAGCCTCAGATATGCAGATAACGCCACCCTTAAGGCAGAAAGTGAAGAGGAACTAAAGAGCCTCTTGATGACAGTGGAAGAGGAGAGTGAAAAAGCTGGCTTAAAACTCAACATTCAAAAAACGAATATCATGGCATCTGGTCCCATCACTACATGGCAAATAGATGAGGAAACAATGGAAACAGTGACAGACTTTATTTTCCTGGGCTCCAAAATCACTGCAGATGGTGACTGCAGCCATGAAATTAAAAGACACTTGCTCCTTGAAGAAAAGCTATGACCAAACTAGACAGCATATTAAAGAGCACAGACATTACTTTGCCAACAAAGGCCTGCCTAGTCAAAGTTGTGGTTTTTCCAGTAGCCATGTATTGTTGAGAGTTGGATCATAAAGAAAGCTGAGCACCGATGAATTGATGCTTTTGAACTGTGGTGTTGGAGAAGACTCTTGAGAGTCCCTTGGACAGCAAGGAGACCCAACCAGTCCATCCTAAAGGAAATCAGTCCTGAATATTCATTGGAAGGACTGATGCTGAAGCTGAAACTCTAATACTTTGGCCACCTGATGCAAAGAACTGACTCCTTAGACAAAACCTGATACTGGGAAAGACTGAAGGCAGGAAGAGAAGGGGATGACAGAGGATGAGATGGCTGGATGGGCTCACCAACTCGATGGACATGCATTTGAGCAAGCATCGGGAGTTGGTGATGGACAGGGAAGCCTGGCATGCTGCAGTCCATGGGGTCACAAAGAGTCAGACACAACTGAGAGACTGAACTGAAATGACCCTTTTCTCTAGTTACTTTCCTCCTGCTAGAAATATAAATCACTTTCACCATCTTTATTTTTTTTTCATTGGAACAGAAAAGAAATAGGTCATCATTATAGGGCTGTTTTAAAGGGCACATGTAGTGACATGTGTATATTTATGACATCTTTGCCTTCATGAAGACTTAGATGTCTACATGTAGATGTCTGCAAAGAGCGAGGAGGCAGACCAGGCTGTGCCAGGTGCAAAGGCAGCAGGAGTGCATGTCTCATTTGACTGGAACATGGCCGCACTGCAGGTGACAGCAGGTGTTGACACTGGAAAGCAGAGCTTTCCTTCCATGCACTTCGGGCCAGTGTTAATGACAGCAATATGACAGGGTACTGCAGCCATCCTTCAGAATCTCTTTGCAATGTGAAAGCATCACAGTTGATTAGGATATGTTTTAGAGGTCAATGAAAATTATGGCATGCATGCCTGGAAGGTCTCTATGGTGTGCCTCCTCCTATAACATTGATGAAAATTAAACAGTGAGGTAAGGAGCAGCTCCTCATGTTACAATTGGTACAGCAATTTACAATCGATACAGCAAGTTACAATTGGTAAAGCATATTTGCACCTAGCAATATGGAAGGCCATTTTAGTTCAGAATTTGGAGGATAGATGGAGAAGAGTAAATCCTACCCAAATATAACATATGCCATGAAGTTGTATGATATATATTTAACGCACACTTGAAGATATTCTCAACACTTGACCCGTTTCAACAAAGTTAATCCTCACAACAACCCTGTAAGACAGGGACCACTGTATGAACTTCAAGTAGGAGGAAACTGGCACTCAGGTCAAATAACATAACTTTGCACAGGAAATTCCAAGTGAAACTAGAGAGTGAACCAAAGCATTCTGAAATCAGACTCTGTGTCTTTAGTCACAATATTCTACAGTTTCCTTATCTCATGCTAAATTTATTTTATTGCTTTAGGATATTTGATTCTAGGTCGATTTGTGCAAACTCCTGTGAACAGAATGGGGTGATTCATTATCTGAGTTGGTGTCTATATCAAACATAGGATTAAAACTACTTCTGATCATGGATCTAAATAAACAATTTTTTTTTAAAATTTAGCTCCACAAGGGCAACTCCTGGTTAATAATTAAAATATTTTGTATTTATATGGAGTTTTGTAATTTTCTATCACCATATGCGATACCTCATTTATCCCTCATAACAACACGTGAAACGAATAGTATACTCATTTTAAAAATGAGTAACTGAGGCTCAGAGAATTTAAGAAATTTGTTCAAGGTCATACAATAGATGGAAGTGGCCTCACTGCAAACTGAGTAGACACCAGTTATGAATCTCAGTATCTTAACGGAAGTTCTCCTCTACTATTTCTTAAGCAGTCTTATTCCTGACCCTGGCCTTATAGTGGCAGTTACAGCCCCTAATCAAGATGTGTGTTCTTTGAGGTGAGATAAATGACTATGTGACTATAAATGTTCATGCCTGGAGTTCTATGATTTTCTGTTCCCTGAGGATGTGACCTGATTAAACACATGAATAGACAATATGAACTGTATTTTCCAGAAGCTCAATTAACCTTGGGTTTTCTATGGGGAAAACATTATTAGGGATGCATCCATCTGAGTTTTTATCAAGGATAGGGCTACAACAATATAGCATAGACTATGAAGTTTGAGCATTTATATTCATCAGAGTAATAAACAGTAGTTGGTGTAGCAATCTAAAAATGTAAGTGTCTTAACCTAACAAATATTTCTCTTTCCCTCAACACAGATTCAAGGCTGTTCCTTGTGGGCAGTTCTTCTGAGTGGGAACTCATAGCTCTGCCATGTCATACCCTCTACTTCTAGTCACAAGGAGATAGAGATGGTGGAGAATAAAAGCATGGGAGGTTACACAGAAGGTTTTAGAAGCTAGAAACAGAAGTGGTGCACATCACTGCCATACATATTTTATTACCCAGAGTTCAGTCACATGGTCCCTTTTTAGAGCAAGGGAAGAGGGGGATGGCATTCTGGATAGCATTGTCTTCCTGTGTTGTTAGGAAGAAAAGAAGAATTTGATGAAGCCCATGGCATTCTCTATGCCACCAGAGAGGTGAATCAAGGGTTCTACCAGCCCCACACGTACCTTATACCAGCCCTTCCCACACGAAGGCAAATTCTCATGTTTAGAGTCAAACATGGTTGAACAAGAGCATATATTTGTGTGATGGGTCTGGTAGAAATCCTCTTGGCTACCTCTGCCACCACTTTGGCTTGCTAGAGAAAACTAGCCATGGGACATTTATAACATTTATTGAAAGTGACCACATATCATCACTGTTGCTGTGGTCCTCTTTCATCATCTTCAACAGTGGTACCCGAGGGCCAATACTAAGATATGGTATCTTACAATCCACAAAGAACTTGACCAACTTGATATCATTTAACTTTCACCATCTTCTGGAATGGTCAGGCAGGAAGAAGTTTATAGAAACCAGAGTTCAGAGAAGTCAGAAATTTTGCCTTGTGTTCCTAGTGGCTCAGATGGTAAAGAATCTGCCTGCAATGCGGGAGACCTAGGTTCAATCCCTGCGTCAAGAAGATCCCCTGGAGGAGGGAATGGCAACCTACTCCAGTATTCTTGCATGGAGAATTCCATGGACAGAGGAGCCTGGCGGGCTATGGTTTATGGGGTCACAAAGAGTCGGACACGACTGAGCAAGTAACACTTTCACTTTCAGGAGGCAGCCAAGCAGAAACTAGAACCTTGATCTCAGATCACTTGCCTCTGGTAGGGACCTTTCCATTCTGTTGATTCTCCTGTCACATTTCTAGCATCTGTAGACAGATTCTTAAGTGAGGTCTAGCCAAGAAGGAACTCTGAAGCAAAGATACTGAAATAGATATAGATTTTCCTTTTTTTTTTAGTATGGGCTTCCTCACAGAGTAAAAAACTCTGTCAGTCAATAAGTGTTTACTGAGTACCCACACAAGGGAATGACACTGTTATGCAATGCCTTTGAAAGGAATTTATACTTTGTTAAGTGTTTGAAAATTGACTTTCACAGGGTGAAAAACTTTTGCCTTACATTTGAGCAGAATATTGATTTGAGAGTAACAGCTCTTTGGACAAATTCAACACAGCAAGATTTTATGCTGTTGATAAATCAGGCCAGGTTTTCTTTGAGCCTGACCTGGAGACAGTGACAAAAGAAACAAAAAATCAATTAGTGTGCTGGGAGAAAACTTCTACCGTCCACACAAATAATCTTATCCTAGACTGTGATAAAAATAAGAATTCAAGTACATATGTTAAAAACAAGCAGATGAAAACAACTAGAGACCGTCAGCCTTGCATGACTATGATGCTTCTGGACTAGCAAATGTTGGCAGTGCCATTCCAATGGAAGATCTCCCTGCACACGTGGCTTGAAGATGAATATGAATTGCCTACTCTCTGTCTCTGTATCCAGGTCTTACACATGAGATGACCTTCTGTGAGTTAAGCTGTGTAACTCCAAAACAACCTGCCAAGATTAGCAGTCTACAGAGTCACCTAAAGAAACAGAATAGATAACTAATACAAGGCTTGCAAGCGTTTTACTGTCAGAAGGAAGATGTGTTAGCTATATTATCAGATAACAGCTACATCATGTGTACACCTACAATGTGTCAGGAATATGCTAACCATATTCCATGCATAAGGTTAGTCAGTCTTGGTGTGAGAACCAGTGACTGAAGTATCTCTTATATCATCCTCATTTCACAGATTAGGCAACCAAGGCTTAGAGTCATCAAGTGATCCTTCCAAGGTCATGCAGCTAGTGAATTATGGAGTCAAAAATCAGGATTTAGATACATGTGGGTCAGATTTCAGAACCGGAACAGAAGCTCAAGTGGCCTGCCACCTGCCTGCTCATCAGAATCACCTATGGGGCCTGAAAAGAGAAATGGCTCTGTTCTGCCTTATATATGGCATCTGAATTCTGAGCATTGGGTTTGAGAATCTGTACTTGGAGAAATCTTTAAGATGAGTCTATTCTGCAGTGGAGAAAGAACCACTCCACTAAGATATACTGCCCAGAGAATGGAGAGTTACTACGGTTGGAAGAACACTAAGCTGGCCCACATATTATAACTTATCATATCATATCATACCTGAATGTACACACACCATCTAATCTCCTCCCTTGTGTATGAATGGAGCCTGTGAATATCATCGGAAGCGTACAGCTTGATGAACTGACATGTCAGAGATGATGGAATAGTCACCTCTGTGTTTGTTTTTTTTTTTTTTTTATACAGACTCTTAGATGGAATGAGAGAGTGTGCTATTGCCTTGTAAAAGCAAAACAGTCATGTTGTGAGAGGACCATCTAGTAAGGAATTGTGGGAGGCTTCTAGTTGCTGCAAATAGTCCTTGGCCAACAACCACTAAGAAAAGGGAAACTTACTCTTACAACCGGAAGGAACTGATTTTGCTACCATGATGTGACTTTAGAAGAGGACCCTGAATTCCATAAAGGAACCCAGACAATCCAACTTGCAGTTTTCAGCTTTGTGAGACCCTGATTTGAGGACCTAGTTAAGCTGTGCCCAGACTCCTGACTCAAACAAACTCTGAAATAATAATTGTGTGTTGTCTTAAGCTACTAAGTTTGTATAGTTTGTTATACCGCCATAGATAACTAGTACAATTGTCAAGGAAAAATTATGTGTCATTCAAGCATAGTTCAGGAGAAGAGGCTGCACTGTTCCAAGAAGGCTAGCAGTGGTCACTGTATTTGCAGTGAGAAGCTCATTGCTGTTGGAGCTCTCTAGCTATACCCCTTCTTCAGATTCTATGCTAGCCACGCATACTTCTGAATTGTATTTGAGTTTTCCCATAGGTGTATATAAGATGTATGTTAACTAAGGGGTGGGAGAGCTTTGGTCCCTTGACAATGTCATGTAACATGACAAAGGAATTAACTGGCATTCTGGTTTACACCTCACTGTCTGTGACCTTAGTTAGTATGGGTCTCCTGGTGAGAGAGTAACCATTTTGGGTACAAGTCCAGCTTCTAAAGCAGCTTCCCCTGGAAAGACCCCTGTGCATCATAGCTTCTCACTTAAATAAAAATCACTGACATGCCTGCTACATCCTAGACTCTATCAGCCCCCATTGTGGGTGCTCTGATTGAAATGTCTGCATCAAGAAGCTTCTTATTTGATAAAAGCAGCCAAGCAACTAAACAAACAAACTCACCAAGTAGAGTGGTATATGGAAGCAGAGAGATGAAAAATGTTTTGGGGGTGTATTGCCCCAAATGTAAAGCACCTATTTTCTTTCATGCCAGAAATCTGTGCAGCATGGCATTCACAGGTTTGACATTTACTGTGTTTTATCTGGGATTTCCTCACTGGTAAAATCATCTCAGCAAACATTGTGCACTGGAATTCTGTCTCCATTTGTTTTAATAGCCAGTGTAACAGCAGAATGCTGGTGCCAACGTCCTCTATTTGTCCTTTACTGCAATCTTACCTGGTGAGCCACAGGAAGCAGTACAATAGCTAATTTCTAGATAAGTATATCTTAGGACACCACACAAAAATCAGCTGCAGGTTTGGACTGCCGGATTGAATTTTCTAAACATAATAGCTTAGCTGTAGCAGCAATAGAGTAGATATTTTTTCTCTGATGCATTTCTATCCATTGATACTGAAGATGGACAGTTAAAGGAATGGAGCCTATTATTACCATCCTTTTGCAAGCACAGATTTATCACAGATTCACACATTTTCCTGCCTATCTCATGCTCAGTTACTGGGATGTTTACAAAATGTCCCTAAAGGAAAAGGGAGGTGGTTGAGTAAGGAGGAACTGGGGCTATATTTTCTCAAGCTTTGGTTGGTATCAAGTTCTACAGCTATGAGTTCCAAGATCACGCTGCTTGCTATGAAAATGGTGTTGCTCTCCTTGACAATTATAGTTAAACTTCATAGGAAGCATCAGACCCAGATCAGCTCCATGTTAAATTGTGGGCAGACAGTGATGAACTCAAGTTAACACAGCTTCTGTCCTCATGGCATAGAGTTACTTGAAGAGACAGAGAAATTAAACAATCAGGCAAATACCATTTACCCTAAAAAATGATAAAATTCTTGGACAGAACAAATAATAATGAAAGGTAAAAATTTGTAATTGCTCACATTTATATGATTCTTTTTATTTTATCTTAATAACTCTAGAGGAAGGTGTGATTAATCTCCATATTAGCTCTGAAGTAAGATTCAGAGAGGTTAACTGACATGCTGAAGACCACTTATAGGGGCTTCCCTGGCAGTCCAGTGGTTAGGACTTCACTCTTCCAACGGGTTACATTCCTGGTTGGGGAACTTAGATCCTGCATGCTGTGTGGTATAGGCAAAAAAATAAAAATAAAATACACACACACTTTTAATGCACTAACTCAAAGTTGTTCTCTTAAACTTTGAATCCAGGGCAACTTCATCAATTCTCAAAGCAGAAACTTTCTCTAGAGACAATGAATTATCATGTGGAAGAGGTCTCATGTGAATGAATGTAATGAGGGGAAATGAATGATCAAAAGGAGAACAAGGTGAGGTGTAAAGCTCATAATTGGAGACCTCCTACTGTTGAAATGGAAGCCAAAGAATGAGTTAACTTGGGAGCAGGATACGGAGCCAAGTCAGCAGCATTACCAGTAACAAAGAGGCCCTGACAAAGTCTAACACACCCTCTGCTTTCACTGCATAGCCCTGTGTATAACTATAGACCCATCTTCTTCAGTTATTTGAACACAGAATGCAATGCAGGAGACCCAGGTTTGATCCCTGGGTCACGAAAATCCCCTGGAGGAGGGCATGGCAACCTACTCCAGTATTCTTGCCTGGAGAATCCCATGGACAGAGGAGCCTGGTGGGCTGTGGTCCATGGGGTCGCAAAGAGTAGGACACGACTGAGTGACTAATGCTTTCACTGCATACCCTTCAAGTAAAAATAAGGTTAATGGAGTTTGACAAGTGACAAGTATCCCTCACCTGGGTCCTTTTGTCAAAGAGATGGTGTTTACAAAAGAGAGAGACTGTATCTCTCTTTAATGGTACTATTATCTCTATGCCATGCTCACTGCCATCTGGCTTCCACAGAGGCCCAAACGTGCTGAGGAATTGTGTCTGTGCCACATGTGCTAGCCTATTAGCGACCCTAGTGTGGGAAAGTATTAAGGGTCAAAGAACAGGGGGAGCACTCCTCTGTTTCTATACCCCATCTCCTTCCTGGCTGTGCCTCCCTATGGTGGGGGTGGGTAGCAGAAAGTATCATAGAGATAGTCTAAGGAGATAGACTTCACCTATTCACATGGGACTTGAAGGTGATACTTATCTCTTATCTGGCCCTGGCTCAGGCGCAAGCAAACATATGCTGCTAATGGACCTCCATAAAACTCATCTTCTGGATCAAGGGTAATGCAAGGGAAAAGAAGGAATATGTAGTCAGCCTTCCTTTGTACTTCCCAACTACAGGGAGGGATGCCAAGTCCCAACAATCCACAGGCACTTATGAAATTGTTTTTAAAATCTGATAACACATGTATTCAGGGAGCTATTTTTTAGCATCAGCTTCTCATGCTGGACATTGCTCATGGCATCCCCATGGTCCATAAAGTCATTGGTGATACACTGGCTGCACTGGTTTGGCATCTACCTTAAAGAAAAACAGCAAAAATACCTCTGAAATAAATATGAGAAGAAAAATAAAATATTACAGTTTCCTTAAAAGTAAGGGTATGGCCTATGTCATAGGAAAGTGGAAAGGTAAAGAGTAGTACGAAGGTGTACTGGATAGGGTCCCAAGAGAGAACAGAGAGTATACTCAAAATGAGATAATTAAACTCACCCCAAAGGGACACTTCACTAATTTGTGGGTATAGGGGAACCTTGAGAGAGGACACAGTAGTAAGGGGAGGAGCAGTTACCAGAACTTAAAAACAGAAACTGTCATATATTTGCCTTAGGAGGCATAGTGACCTCTGGGTTCAGATACACTTATTCAAGGTGACTCCCTATGGGAAAGATGGGTACTGAGGAGAATTAAACTCTTCCTAGCAGAAGTATTTTTTTTTTTTTTTTAGCAGAAGTATTTTTGAATATTTTTTTTTCCAAATAGTATTGCTTAGCCTCAGGAAGCTTTTAAGAATATATTACTTTTAATCATTAAAAACATGAACTTTGAAATAGCAATAACCTCAGATATGTAGATGACACCACCTTAATGTCAGAGAGCAAAGAGGAACTAAAGAGCCTGATGAAGGTAAAAGAGGAGAGTGAAAAAGTTGTCTTAAAACTCAACATTCACAAAATGAAGATCATGGCATCCAGTCTCATCATTTCATGGCAAATAGATGGGGAAAACATGGAAACAGTGAGAGACTTTATTTTCTTGGGCTCCAAAATCACTGCAGATGGTGACTGTAGCCATGAAATTAAAAGACACTTCCTCCTTGGAAGAAAAGCTATGGCAAATCTAGACAACATATTAAAAAGCAGAGACATCACTTTGCCGACAAAGGTCAAAGCTATGGTTTTTCCAGTAGTCATGTACGAATGTGAGACTTGGACCATATAAAGGTGAGGGCCAGAGAATTGATGCTTTCGAATTGTGGTGCTGGAGAAGACTCCTGACGGTCCCTTGGACAGCAAGGAGATCAAACTAGTCAATCCTAAAGGAAATCAACCTTGAATATTCATTGGAAGGACTGATGCTGAAGTGCCAATACTTTGGTCCCCTGATCCAAAGAGCCAACTCAATAGAAAAGCCCCTGATGCTGGGAAAGATTGAGGGCAGGAGAAGAGGATGACAGAGCATGGGATGGTTGGATGGCATCACTGACTCAATGGACATGAGTTTGAGCAAGCTCCAGGAGATGGTGAAGGACAGGGAAGCCTGGCGTTCCGCAGTCCACGGGGTCACAAAGAGTTGGACATGACTGAGCTACTGGACATCAACAATTTATTGGTAAAGTACAGTATTTTGAGAGTATTGAAACTCACAGGTAAATATTTGTAAGATTTCATAGTTTACTGAGGTGCTATGGTTTGAATGTATCCTGTTCCTAATTCATATGCTGAAAGCCTAATGCCAAATGTGATGGTACTCTGTATAGGGCATTTGAGAGGAACTTAGGTCATGAGGATGGAGCTTTCACAAATGGGATTAGTGCTCTTTTAAAAGAGAACCTACAGAACTCCCTAGCCTGCTTCTATCATATACAGACACCAGTTATGAACTAGAAAGAGGGTTCTCATCAAAACATGACCATGCTGGAGTCTTGAACTTGAACTTTCCAACCTATAGATCTGTGAAAAAGAAATTTCTGTTTTTATAAGTTACCAAGTCTGTGGTATTTTGTGATAGCAGCCTGAACAGATGAAGACACAGGCTTAGGAAACATTTTTAAAACGTCTACAACCCAACAGTGTTAGTTTTGCACTTTGGGATTTTGAAAAGATGGATTCATTGCACAAAAGGGCACCACTAGTAGCTATTTAGAATTGGCAAGGACAGAAACAGCCTGGAATCTTCACAATAGGTTGTACAGTATCTCCAAATATTTCTTTCTTAAAAATTCCAAGGATGAAAAGAGAGTTCAAGTTAGATGACTGTTCAGTCCCAGCTGCTCTACAGAGAATGCCAATTAAGCCCAAATCACATCATGGAAGTGCAGCATTTGGGCCTCTAATCATTTATCTATCCCTAATGATGACCAGCTCTTACCAAGGAGCAATTTCTCCTTACAGTCCAATGTGATTGATTGAAATCAAACTCTAATTTGAATGTAATTATGCCAATGAATTGCACACTTCCTGTTGGTTATAAATCATAGTAATGCTAGAAGTTTTGTTCTTGGTACAGTCTTAATTTGAAGCTTTTGACTTCCTGGATATGGGTAAGTTAGGCCCTTTCAGTGAAAATTTAGGACCTACCATGCCTTTGAAAGTCAAAAGCAACAATATGCCTCAACTTTCCTCCTTGTCTGCCAGTCTCCCATGGGCAAATTTCTGTGGCACCGGATGGTGTGATTCAGCCCATCATAGAACCAACCTAGTCCCCTTCCTGCAGGGACCCTTCCTACAAGTTTGTACATGGTGATCAGGGTTACATTCTTTGAGAAAACCTGCTCTGAATCTCCAAGGGCAAGTTCAAAACCTGGAAGCTCCACTTGAAAGATTTAGATTCCTTGTTGAGGAATCATTCACTCTGAAAAACCTTTACAGGGCTCAAAAGCTCAGGAAGTACCAAATGTGATGGTGGTAGTTTGCTTTAATTTTATGCTATATTCTGGAACCTGTGTCCTCCATAAAATGAGAGTTCTGTTATGAAAACACAATATCTACCCAAAGCCGTCTGAATCCCACTCCTGATTGGTTCAAGCATGGCTCATCAGGTTACAACCAATGATGAGAACCTGGCCATTGGGCTGGTCTTTCCTTTACTTAGAAGAATGTGTGTAATAGATAAACATTATCCCTTCATTTCCATTTCTGCTCCTCAGTTGGACAAAGCTTCAGCTGGGTTCTACAGTGATTTTACATGATTACTTCCCCCTCTATGTACCTCTGTTTAAGAACGTTCAGTCTATGACTCTAGTAGCTGCAAACCCTAGGAACTGTACAGTATCATATGATCCATGGCAAGATAAAGCAACAGACTAAGAAACCTAATGCTTTTCTTCAGTTACAGTCTATTCCACAGTGATTGCGAACCAATGTTTGGAATATCATTTCCTTAACTCTTAAGTGGTGTTAAGCTTCTTAGCTTTGAAGACAAGCAGAATTTATTATGAATGAGGCCTGTAAAACTATGTGCACTATAGATATGACTTATACTTCAACCCACATTTGTAATATTATTGTGAAATGAATCGACCTGTCTTGCCATTCCTGATTGCCAAAGAGAAGGAAACTATTATCAGCACTGAATATTCACCTCAGAAAACAACAACCATCAGAAATGAACTAGCCACACCCTACATCACTGTTCAGGGCTTTATAAAGAGTATATTTTTCCCAGGGAATCCTTCATTATCCATATGTTACTCCACATACAACTCTGTCTATCTCTAAGTCTACCTTACTTTCACATTCCTCTGCAGCTACCAGGGATTCACTGTTTCTGTTGCATCATTCAGATTTTGTCTCCAAAGGCGGCTTGTCTCCAAATTGACCAATACATGCATACAGATCAAACGGACCCCAGTTGGCATTTTTGAACATGACAAGCTAATTATAAAATCAGCATTGAAATGAAAAAGATCGAGAATAACCAAAATGATCTGCAAATAAAAATGTTTGGAGAATTCACATTGTCTGATTCCACAACCTACTTTAAAAACTATAGTAATCCAAATAATGCAGTACTGGCAATGAAATAGATGTGTAAACCCATGGAACAGAAGGGAGGTCTCAGACACAGAGCCACACATATATGGTCAGTTTATTTTCAACAAGTGCTAAGATAATTAGTTTGGAAAGGGATTTTTTTTTAAGCAGCCAAAATTATGTATCTATATACAAATATTTATACATATAAGTGTATATACAAATAGATACACATTTGTATATATACATATATGGATATATATATATATATATATAATAATGTGTATATATACCCCAAGCCATACAGAAAAATCAAATTGAATTATGTCACTGACATAAACACAAGAATTACAACTATAAAAGTTGTAGGGAAAATATGGGAGAAAAATGTTTGTGACCTTGGATGGGGTAACATTTCTATACAAAGTAAGAAACATTTAAAAATGGCATGCTGGACTTCATCCAAAATAAAAACTTTTTATATAAACTGTCAAAAAATGAACATGCAAGACAGAGACTAGGAAAAGCCCAAATATCCACCAACTAATGAACAGATGAAACAGTTGTGTGTTCTATACAATGGAATGCAATTCAGAAGTGGAAAGGAATAAACTACTGATATATGTAGCCATATGGCTGAATCACAAAAGCAACATAAGTGAAAGAAGCCAAACACAAAACTCTAACCACTGTGTGACTTCATTTATATAAAATAGTAGAAAAGACAAAATTATAGTTACAGAAGGCAGATCTATAGTTTCCAGGACCTAGAATTGGGAAGAGGAGAATGGCTACAAAATGTCCAAAGGGAACTTCAGGAGAAAATGCAAATATATCTCTGTTATGGTTGTGGTCAAAAGAGACTATACATTTGTCAAAACTCAGTGAATTGTATAGTTAAAATTGGTGGATTCATTTTATGGAAACTATAGCTCAATGAAACTGATTAAAATATACTTGATGAAAAAGATGCATATGTATGTTTGCACATATTTGATATATACATATATATTTTATATGTGTATATACTTCATATTTAATAAAGATAAATGGCAGCTTTGTAGCCCCTTTCCTTATGTATCAGTGGATATAATAGCTAATAATTCAGCTATACAATAAATACCACTGGAATGAGTAAGTCAAAGTACTATTAATTATAATACCAATTTTTAAAATTAAAAGTACATATTTACAAAAGAATATATGATTTGCATGAGTGCTTTTTATTTTGACTAGTAGAGGCACACCCCTCAGCACCCCTTTCATAAGAACAATCATCAGCTGGGGCTTGGGAGAAGCCCTGTAGAAAGGGCAGTCACGTACCTAAGATATAGTTGAAGCAGGCACTGGCCAGGCAGGGAATGTACTGAGAACCCGAGGACAGCTATGTTGAGTGGTCTGAGCACACACCCCATCCCTATATATCCTGCATGACCCTTATAATATCGGTCTACCCCTCTTTCACAACATCCCTGGGGTCAAGTATGTAGGGTGCACTGCAACCAGATACAACAAATATAATACAGACAGTAGCAGCCAAAAAATATCGAGGGTAAGAGACCTAGTGTGCTCAGAGAAGTCATTTATTTGCCAGGATGTGTGGGCCAATTTTTGAACCAAGCACTTAATGGGTCAATGGAGAGGTGGTCAACAGCAGCAGTGCCCTGTCCAGTTATAAGGGAGGTAAAGCCACACCTGGTTTTCACCAACCGAGAAGAAGAGAAGGCTTTAAAAGAAACGTTCTCATGGCCTAGCCAGGAGTCAGCAGTCACAGTACAGATATATCATCCCATGTTATGTTTAGTGCCATTAGGGGTGGAATCATTAGATCTTTCTAAACAAAAATCAAACTAGACAGCATATTAAAAAGCAGAGACATTACTTTGCCAACAAAGGTCCGTCTAGTCAAAGCTATGGTTTTTCCAGTAGTCATGTATGGATGTGAGAGTTGGACTATAAAGAAAGCTAAGCGCCGAAGAATTGATGCTTTTGAACTGTGGTGTTGGAGAATGCTCTTGACAGTCTCTTGGACTGCAAGGAGATCCAACCAGTCCATCCTAAAGGAGATCAGCCCTGAATATTCATTGGAAAGACTGATGCTGAAGCTGAAACTCCAATACTTTGGCCACCTGATGCAAAGAGCTGACTCATTGGAAAAGACCCTGATGCTGGGAAAGATTGAAGGTGGGAAGAGAAGGGGATGACAGAGGATGAGATGGCTGGATGGCATCATCGACTCAATGGACATGAGTTTGAGTAAACTCTGGGAGTTGGTGATGGACAGGGAGGCCTGGCGTGCTACAGTCCATGGGGTCACAAAGTGTTGGACACAACTGAGTGGCTGAACTGAAACTGAAACAAAAAAGCAGTCACTCCCACTAGTTGAACTTGGGTGTCCAGAAGCCAGCCTATTCCACTCCACAGAGTGGAGGGCTCCCAGGAGGGCTCCACTCCACTCCACTCCACTCCACTCCCAAGAGGGAAGTCAGTTGTAATGTTTACCAATAGGCTCCTTCTGACGTATTGGCACATGAGACAGGAAGATGGTGAGAGTCTTCCTCCCCCATTGCCAGTAGTCCCCATATATTCACAGTAGCCAGGTCAATTTTGCCTGAGTATATTTGTTGATTGATCGATTACCAATGTGACTGAGTGATTACCTTGAAAGCGGATCTAGTTGTCTGAAGGTCATGCCATATGCAGGAGTTCCATGCTTACAAAATGGACAATTAAAATATCAATTAACTCAAACTCACATTCTACATGAAATCAACTAGGAATGAGCAGAAGCAACAGAAACAGAAGTTCAGTCAATAGTTGCCAGAGCTTGAAATACAGCCAAAAGAAAAGAATTAAAAAAACACAGAAGATCCAGGCAGTAAATATGTTCAAATGTCAGGGAAGAAAAATAACATTAAAACTGTCTGAAGCACCCACACATGTGCACAACTTTATTTTACTTTACTTCAGTGACCACTGACCAACCAGTTATATTAGTTATAATCACTAAGCAAGGATCTGAGCAGTACATACCTGTATTATAATGAAGTGTCTGCTTCTTTTTAGTCCCAAAAGATCTGCAGCTTGCAAAGACTCTGCCATATGGAAAATTGTGAAGCCAGCTGCCTTAAGGACTCTGAGGAATATGTCAAACTAAAAAATATAAATGATAAAACAAACAAATCAGTGGTTATCCTAACTCATAGTGCATGATAAAGAGTTTATCAAGCCATATATTGTGGATGAAGAATATCATGAATTAATCTGCAATCTCTTACTGTTCATATATCAATAGCTCCTTTTAGCAGCTGTGTCCCTCTTTGCCACATTAGGTTAACATTTCACATAAGGAGCAGCGCTTATGGCTATTCATAAAACCATTTTCTAGACAATCTAACCAGACTTAACACCTTATACTTCCCTAAATTGAACTCTCCAAACCACCAGTTTCACAGTATTTTCTCTTATATAATTCTTACCATACCCCTGCCATGTAGCATGAGGTATCATCTTCTTGGTCTTAATGTTGGCTCTTCTCTAGGATGTTCAATATCCTACACCCTAGTCCTGCAATTTTGGGGAAGCACGGGCAAGGTTATACTCAACCTAACTACTTAGGACCAAGGCACAGAATTAGAGTAATTGTCTTTGTAGCTCAGTCAGCTCCTACAATGAGCGTGAATTACCATGGTATAAAGCCCTGTTTATACTCCTCATAATGTAGTAGCCTAGGCTTAGAAGTAATAACTGTTTGACAGTCTAACAAGTGTCTTCATCTAGTAAGCAGTGAAGTGGTTCAGCAGTATTAATTCTTTGTAAAAGTAAAGCATGATATCATTCCCAAAGAGGATTTGAAATTCTTCTTTCATTTGAGAAGCAGATACAGCTTTATGTAACCTATGTAGCCATCATGTTGAACAAACACAGTGTAAACATAAATCACATTTATTACTGTTATTTTTGGTTTCATTGAACTCATATTTATTTATTTTGGCTATTTATTTCTGTAGCTCTGGGGAAAAAAAAGATGCTGTAGAACTAATAGATCTTTAAAGTCATTTTTATGTATACAGGTCCTCTGAGAACAAATTAAAATATTCAGCCCCATGTAATAATTAAAACTGCATATTTGTTAGGAAGTGAGAGTCCCTCTCCTCCCCCCTGCAGTCAGTGAAAGGAATGTATTCTTTTCACACCTTGCCTCTCAATTCCTCTTCCCTCAACCTGGTAATTCAGGTTTACATTACAACTAAGGGAAGGAGGATAGGCTATGGAGTAGGAATCTCTCCGTATGACCAAGACTGACCCGGGAATCTAAGTCTGCCTTTCTGGTAGGGTGATTCATGGATTCCAAAGCATGTCCAGAAAAGTGGCATGCCTCATCTGCAGTGTCCTTGATGAAGGCTGTATGCATCAGAGTCTCACAGGATACATACAGATGGCATCCTCAATCAAGATCACTTGAAGAAGGTTTACGTTAAAAGGGACTGTTTACAAAACTGGAGGTGGAGCATAGGCAAATGACAAGGGAAAGTGAAACTGGCTGGGGTTATTGACAGTGGGAGTTAAGACCACTAGGCCTGAGTGGGTCAGGGGAGGGAGTGATCACCAGAATCCAGAAGGAGAAAACCAGAGACTTCTGGTAAAGGGTTATGGCATGTTGAGGGACCTCAGAGAAAAAGTCAGGAAACAAATATCTGATCTGATCTCCCCCTTCCCTCAGATGTTCTGATGTGGATCCCCATGGGTAAACCCAACTGCAAGCCAAAGGGCAAGGGAGCATTAAGGTTAGCCTTCAAGAGCAAAGAGTAGATGTAAAAGGGAAGATAGAGGATGCAGAAA
The DNA here is from genome assembly GCF_054371585.1 of Giraffa tippelskirchi. Taxonomy (NCBI): domain Eukaryota; kingdom Metazoa; phylum Chordata; class Mammalia; order Artiodactyla; family Giraffidae; genus Giraffa; species Giraffa tippelskirchi. Next base: position 11,890,458 of record NC_137289.1, on the reverse strand, counting down.
AGCAAATGTATGGCAGCCAAAATAAATGCCAATTAATCTTCTGACTCCTCTCTAACACTGTCTTCAGCCCCTAGCATTTTGTAAGATCTACAGTTTCCCTCTGCTAAGGTCTGTTAAAGCTCAACATTCAGAAAACTAAGATCATGGCATCCGGTCCCATCACTTCATGGCAAATAGATGGGAAAACAGTGGAAACAGTGGCTGACTTTATTTTTTGGGGCCCCAAAATCACTGCAGATGGTGATTGCAGCCATGAAATTAAAAGACGCTTACTCCTTGGAAGGAAAGTTATGACTAACCTAGACAGCATATTAAAAAAGCAGAGACATTACTTTGTCAACAAAGGTCTGTCTAGTCAAGGCTATGCTTTTTCCAGTGGTCATGTATGGATATGAGAGTTGGACTATAAAGAAAGCTGAGTGCCGAAGAATTGATGCTTTTGAACTCTGGTGTTGGAGAAGACTCTTGAGAGTCCCTTGGACTGCAAAGAGATCCAGCCAGTCCATCCTAAAGGAAATCAGTCCTGGGTGTTCATTGGAAGGACTGATGTTGAAGCTGAAACTCAAATACTTTGGCCACCTGATGCGAAGTGCTGACTCATTTGAAAAGACCCTGATGCTGGGAAAGATTGAGGGCAGGAGGAGAAGGTGACGATAGAGGATGAGATGGTTGGATGGCATCACTGACTCAATGGACATGGGTTTGGGTGGACTCCTGGAAGTGGTGATGGACAGGCAGGCCTGTCATGCTGCGGTTCATGGAGTCTCAAAGAGTCAGACACGACTGAGCGACTGAAGTGAACTGAAGATCTGTCACTACTCTAGGTGTCCCCTCCTGCTCAAAACCAAAGATAATATGGACATAACCCTCTAGGTCTACAGGAAACTCTCATGGAATTTCACAACAAACTCAAGAAGTATCAGCAGCCATATAAAATGCCTTTAGTTTGGTTTGCCAATGAATAACCATCTTGTTTCATGCTTTTTAGATTGTTCTGGCATGAATGAAAATTAGACCAAACTATAAGGGGCAAAAATTAAGACATTCATGTGCTCCTCTTAAACTCTTTTCCATATACTTGAGGTGAGGGACAAAAGCACTCCTTACTCTATTCCAGCTTGAATATCAAGAGCATCATGGATAACTTTAGACTCATACTTCCAAAGTTTAGTATCTTCAGCTGAGAAAGACCATACATTTAGTTTTTTTCTGAAAGAAAAAGATGTTGTATACACTAATTGTCCCAGTTTAGGATATACACTTGTAGCTTAGCAATAACCAGGGATGAAGTCCTATGATTGGTCCAACTTGAGGGATGTTCTCCTCTGTGGCTGGAGTTGAGGATTCATTCAGGTACCAATGAAGATTCTCAAAGAAACCAGTCATATAATGATGGTAAAACCTGATCATTAGACAAAAGTGTAGTTATTATTTATTCCATAGTATGAACCCAGAATCTTATATATGAACTTGAGAAAATTCCAAGATCAATAAAAATTCTAAACACAATCCTGATTGGATGACATGTAATACATAATGCTACTTGACGTGGGAGGATTCAAGGGCATGCATAACTTAAATGCATGGTCAAGGACAAGTATAGTGCAGATCAAAAACTACAGGAGATGATTTACTGAAGGTGCTAGAAAAAGACATTGCTTTAACACCTTGATCACAAAACCCCCGTGGTTCTCACAATTGCACTTTACAATAGACTTTGACACTTGGAGAACTGACTCATAAGACTGCAACCCCCTGTCCACTTTATTACAGAGTAGTATTTTTCAAATTTTAGTCCTCCTAACCATCACCCGAGGGACAGGTTACAAAAATCTTTGGCCTTCCTTACAGAAATTCTGACAGAGTAAATATAGGAGGAAACCCAGGAGACAACATGTTAAATAAGCATGAGGTGATATTAAAAGATGGCCCATAAACTGATAAAAATAAAAAACAATCACATCAAAAACACTTTTAAATTATTTGTCTTTGAATCAAGATATATTTATAGCTTTCTAGAAATAAGTGCAGCTTACTTCTACTGCACTTCCCTTAATTTTCTATCTGTATAACCCAGTTTAGAAATCTCTTTATTTGCAGTCTCCATCAAAAGCCATCTAGCAACTTCTAGAACACCAGTAATGGTAAACTTGTTGTTGGTAGTCACAAAGTAATGTCTGACTCTTTCGAGACTCCACAGACTGTAGCAGGCTCCTCTGTCCATGGAATTCTCCAGGCAAGAATACTGGACTGGGTTGTCATGTCCTTCTCCAGGAGAACTTCCTGACCCAGGGGTTGAACCCACATATCCTGCATCTCCTGCATTGCAGGCAGATTCTTTACCATCTGAGCCACCTGAGAAGCCCCTATACTCTGACTCTTTGTTGTTGTTTGTTTAGTCACTAAGTCGTGTCCAACTCTTTGCAACCACATGGACTGTAGCCCAGCAGGCTCCTCTGTCCATGGGATTTCCCAAGCAAGAATGCTGGAGTGGGTTGCCCTTTCCTTCAAAAAATGGGAAACTTACTGCAATATAAAAGCAGTTTATTGCAGAGTTCATATTAATTTATGCAACCTTGAGTTTGCAGTGCATTTTAGCATTTTCTTTTCTAGTTTCCACATAAGATAAAGCACTGGGTTTGTGAGGAGATGCATATTTGGCCAGATTATTCTGTTCTAGGTAATACTGCCATGCTGATACAGAGTGGACCTATTGGGGGTCCTTTAATGGACCGGAACTTGAGGGTACAGAGTTGAGCAATAAGAAAGTGAAAGAAGGAAGAAAAGAGGCTGATATTCCCTGGTTTACACAGTATGCCAATATAACTCTAGGACAAAGAGCTAGCACCATCTACGTAGGCTCAGGGCACCCTCTCGAAGAGGTCTTGAAAGCCTGGGCAAGTAAGTCGACACGGCGGACACCTGTGGTCCGTGGAAGCAGCCTGAAAGGGAGAGAGGGAGAGAGAGAGAGTGTGTGTGAACGAAATGAGGAAATACACGGGGACCAGTACTCTGGTGGAGCAAAGGGGTTTATTTAACATATTGTGGGCATATATATACTCTCTTACAAGATAGCCCTTTTTAGCAGAGACAGGGATAAAAAATCTTACAAGTTATTCAGGAAGCTGGAGGCTAGAATCATTTTCAAGAGAGGGGATTGTAAAAGTTACCTTCCATATCAGAAGGGAAGAGAGTTGTAAATGGCTGCTTACAAGATACATAAATTCCTATTATTCCTGAGAGCTGGCTTGCCAGCTCTTCTCACACCTGTATTCAGGGGCTGTTAAGGAACAAAAGGATTTAGGTAAGACCGAAAACAGCATACAGGTAGCCTCCAGTTAAATGCTACCTTTCATGTACCCAATACACTCTTGGGGGTGGGTCTAAACATTTACTTGCATGCGGCTATCAAGTTGTGACTATGTGCTGTGTGTGTGTGTGTGCTCAGCTGCATCTAACTCTTTCCAACCCCATGGACTGTAGCCCACCAGGCAGGAAAACTGGAGCATGTTGCCATTTCCTACTCCAGGGGATCTCCCCAACCAGGGATCAAACCTACTTCTCTTATGTCTCCTGTACTGGCAGGAGGATTCTTTACCACTGTCCTTTGAATGACCTTGCCATAATTATCTAAATTCAATTGACCACAGATGAGGCAGTTTATTTCTTGACTCTAAATTCTATTTCATTAACTGATATTTTTTAATCTCATGCTAGTACCATACTGTCTTGGAAACTGTAGCTTTGTACTAAATTTTCAAACAGGAAAGTGTGAGTAATTCAACTCTGTTCTTTTTCAGAATGACTTTGGCTATTCTAGGCTTGTCAGTATCTGCAAAAAAGGCAGCTGGATTATTGATTATTGATTCTGTAGATCAATATGTGGAGGATTTCCATATTAACAGTACTGCCTTCTGATCCAGGAATATGGGATGACTATTTGTTCAGGTATTCTTTAATTTCTTTCAACAATATTCTGTGATTTTTTAGAGTACAAGTTTGGGGCTTCTTTAACTTATTCCTAAGCATTTTATTAATTTTGATACTTTTTTTTTTAATAAATTTATTTATTTTAGTTGGGGGCTAATTACTTTACAATATTGTAATAGTTTTTGCCATACATTGACATGAATCAGCCATGGGTTTACATGTGTTCCCCTTCCTGGACCCCCCACCCACCTCCCTCCCCATCCCATCCTTCTGGATCATCCCATTGCCCCGGCCCTGAGCCCTTGTCACATGCATCGAACATGGAATGGTGTTCTGTTTCACATATGATAATATACATTTGATACTTTTGTAAATGGGACTAACATTAATTTTACTTTTGAATTTTTCATTGCTAGTATATAGAAATACCATTGCTCTCTGTATATTGATTTGTATCCTGCAATGTTAATGAACTTGTTTATTAGTTCTAATAGCTTTTTGTGGATTCTAAGTATTTTCTACATGCAAAATCATGTCACACATACTCTAATAGTTTTACTTCATCCTTTTTGTGATATAATAAAAACATATTTAGACTTTGTCCCAGTTCCTGGCATAGTGCTCTTAAAACTTAGAATCTTTGGAGTGACAAGGAGTCTTTTATATGCTAATGAGATGACTAGTTGCTGAGGAATCTTAAATAGCTTCAGATGGTTGCTGGTTACCAGTAAAATCAAGTCGTGATTAGAGGGTTGAAACTTTCAGTCCCACTCCCTGCTCTCCAAGGAGTATAGACGGGCTGGAGATAGAGTCAATCACCAAAGGCCAATGATTTAATTATAAATATAATGAAACTTCTAACAACCCCTAAATGATGGGGTTCTGGAGCTTCTGAGTTGTTAAACACTACAAGATGCTGAGAGAGTGGCACACCCCGAGTGTGCCCCTTTTCCCACAATTTGCCTGATGCATCTTTTCCATTTGACTATTTGAGTTGTATCTTTCATAATGAACAGTAAGTAAAGCATTTTCATAAGTTCTGTGCATTTTCATGCATGCTCAGTCATGTCCGACTCTTTTCGAACCCGGTGGACTGCAGCCCACCAGGCTCCACTGTCCACAGAATTCTCCAGGCAATAATACTGGAGTGTGTTGTCATGCCCTCCTCCAGGGGATCTTCCTGACCCAGGGATCTAACCTGCATCTCTTACATCTCCTGCATTGGAAGACGGGTTCTTTACCATTAGCGCCACCTGGGAAGCCCTTAAGTTCTGTGCTATGTGCTTAGTCACTCAGTCGTGTCTGATTCTGCAATCCTATGGACTCTAGCACACCAGGCTCCTTTGTCCATGGGGATTCTCCAGGCAAGAATACTGGAGTGGGTTGTCATGTCCTCCTCCAGGGGATCTTCCCAACCCAGGGATCGAACCCAGGTCTCCCACATTGCAGGTAGATTCTATAATGTCTGAGCCACCAGGTAAGTTCTGTAAGTTGTTCTAATAAATTAGCAAATCCAGGGAGGGGGTCATGGGAACTCCTGATTTATATCTGGTCAGTCAGAATCACAGGAAGTAACCTAGGACCTGAGAAGGGAGTCTGAAGTGGGAGCAGTCTTGTGGGACTGAGCTCTTAACATATCCATGCTAAATCTGGCTACTCTGTATCAGAATTAAATTTAAATATAGAACACTTAATCGGGGTCTGGAGGTTAAACAATCGGTTAGTATGGAAGAAAATACCATAAATTTGGTGTTAGAAGTTTTGCAGGTTAAAACAGCTCAGACTTTCCAATCTGGATGCCTTTTATCACTTTTTCTTGCCTGAATGCCCTGAATAGAACTACCAGTACAATGTTGAATAGAAGTTGTGAGAACATACATCTTTGTCTTGTTCCTAAGTCATACTGTTTGCTGTTTCTTCTTCCTTGAAACACATTTCTCCTCCAGGTGTTTGTAGCACCAGCTCCCTCATACCTTTCAGATGTCAGCTCAAATATTCCTAATTGGAGAGGACCCATCCATTTCTAAAATAATTTTCAGTCTCTGTTCAAATTCCAGTCATTCTCTAATCCATGCTCTTTTATAAATATGTGAAATTATTGTACTTAAATTGCCCAATCCCCTTTCCACACTCTGTTGCTAGAATCTTAGATCAATGAGAGCTGATTCCTTCTCTAACTTGTTCAGTGTTGTGTCCTTCATGCTTATAACAGTATCTGACACATGGTAAGCATTAAATATTTGTTGCATAAATGAACAAATAAATGAATTAATCAATCAATATGTGAGTATGTACTTGAAGCAGAGCTTCTCAACCAGAATGACACAGAATATCAGATAGTCTAAAAAGGGCATAGGTTATATACTGATGCTCTCGGCAATGACCCTCCCCATCTTAAAGGCCAGCCTTATCCATTTTTTTTCTAGGTAAATTGTACAAATAATATCTATGCATACCATGTTAAAAAAAAAGTTTGGGAAAATTGGTAGAGATGAATTCTTTTACTCGCTTTTTTCCCCTCTTTTTAAAAAATAGATGCCTTCATCTACCCAGGTGGAAATGACAGAGAGGCTTACTACTGACTACAAGAAAGGAGACCAAATAGCCATTTCAAGGCAAGAATTAAATTTAATGCAACAAATGTTCCATGCCTATAAAGAAAGGAAAGTATGTGTGGGCAGGTGTGGTGGTGGTGGTGGTGGTGGAGGGGGTGGGGGTGATTGGCTGTGTATGTGCACTCAGTGAGCTGATGTTCCAAAACACCCTGGCCTAAAACATGTGGACTTTGTACATGTGTGTTCAGTCCTGAATGACTCTTTGTGACCCCATGGACCGTAGCCCGCCAGGCTCCTCTGTCCATGAGATTTCCCAGGCAAGAATACTGGAGTGAGTTGCCATTTCCTTCTCCAGGGCATCTTCTGACCCAGGGACTGAACCCATGTCTCTTTTATCTCCTGCACTGGCAGGTGGATTCTTTACCAGTGCACCAGCTGGGAAGCCTGGAAACCCACCTACTCACCATTTAAAACTCAGCTAAAGCATCTCTTTGCTCAAGAAGTTTTCTCTGAACTTCTGAACCACATTAGGTCAAAAGAATCCCACTACAATTTTAGTGCCCCTGCTCCCCAGTGCTCTGTAGTTTCTCCATCATTGTAATTATGGCACTTATAGAAAGTATCTGTTTACATATCTATTTGTCCAACTGAACAGATAGTTCTATGAAAATGGAGGTTTTGTGTTTGTTCTCTTTGTTTCTGCAGGGGAACTAGCCCATTGTTTTCTTCTTAGTACACCGATAGTCAATATTTATTGCTCTTTCTTAATGTTACATTGGTATATAATCTGACTCTGGACTTTGTCAGAATTACTGAGGAAAATTAGATCATGTTCTTAATGACCTTGGGAACATTTGGCCTTGGCAGATAAAAACAGCCAGGAAGTAGCATGTGCACCTTATTCTCAGTGGTATATCCAGCAAAGCTAAAACCATGGGGAACTAATAAGCTGACCTTGGGAGAGATGCCAAGATTTGGGGATGGAGTAGGGTATTTTTGCACAAGCTAAAGAAAAACATGTAAATGAGGCTATTCGGGCCTATGGATTAAAGTGGGATAGAGGCAGCAGATGACAAAAGGAGAGGTGATTTAATATTCCTGACAAAGGCCCAGGAAAAAGTTCTCAAATCCAGGAAAAAACAGATGGGGCCACACTGACATGAGAACATGTATAACAGCATCAAAGAAGGTAGACAGGCATTTATTTTGCCACTTTTGAGAACTAGCCACTAAGACTGCTCTTAGGCATTTTTTTTCTCTTAGTATACCTACAATTTCTCTCTGTCTAGCTATCTCTCTCTTTTTTGTCCCCCACCCTGTCCCTCTGATCTCAGCTGCTTTGGGACTCTAGCCAAATACATTACTCTTTCTCAGCAAGAACTCTCTTTGCTCTTTGTTTAATGTTGTGATAACAGTGCCTTTGTGTTTATAGATCTCAACATGATATGTACCAAATAATATAAGTAGTGGTCACCACTCACTGGGCTTAGTGGGTGAGGGGAACTGACCCACTGGATGGGGCAGGAAGTGGAATAAAACAGGGGAGAGTGATACGAATAAAAGTTAAAAAGACTAGAAAACTCAATAGGCTGATTTAGGGGCAGAAATTTTATACCGGAACCCTGTGTTCTTATGGCAAATGGCTTGGTGATGTGAACATGATAGGTTTGGTTATGCCCTCCAGTTTAGTCGCGCAGTTGTGTCTGACTCTTTGCGACCCCATGGACTGCAGTATGCCAGGCTTCCCTGTCTACCACCAACTCCCGGAGCTTGCTCAAACTCATGTCCATTGAGTCAGTGATGTCATCCAACAATCTCATCCTCGGTCAGCCCCTTCTTCACCCACCTTCAATCTTTCCCAGCATCAGGGTCTTTTCAAATGAGTCAATTCTTCACATCAGGTGACCAAACTATTGGAGTTTCAGCTTCAGCATCAGTCCCTTCCAATGAATATTCAGGACTGATTTCCTTTAGGACGGACTAGTTGGATCTCCTTGCTGTCCGAGGGACTCTCAAGAGTCTTCTTGAACACCACAGTTCAAAAGCATCAATTCTTTAGCACTCAGCTTTCTTTATAGTCTAACTCTCACATCCATACATGACTACTGGAAAAACCATAGCTTTGACTAGACGGACCTTTATTGGCAACAAAAGTTATGTCCTTACAGCATTTATTACAAGGTTTTCGCATAGCACCTTGCAAACTGCAAAGCAGATTTTAGAGATATTCTCCTATATTTTCTAAGGCATTGGTTCTGCAGGCCTTTGGCTCCTCATCCATGACTACCTATGACCCAAGTCCAACTTTCCTCTATTGCCTTTTCATTGCAGAAGCAGGCCTGCAGAAAGTAGCATCTTCACATGTTCCTTCTGGCCCAAAGCTATTCAGGATGGCCATTTCCCATTTCCCTAATCATGACAAAGAGGTAAATTATAGGTATAGGAAATCACAAAATTGCCCAGGTAGACAAAAAATGTAGCTTCTTTATCTATAACTTGTGACTTTCTAAGGAGTAGCCCCCTCTTATACACACACACACACAACCCTCCTTACTAGGTAACATGGAAATCTCTTTAAGTTACATGTATCTACTCAAATGGCTTAGACCAGTTTTGATTTTATTCCTCCACCCCCTCCTTGCTCTTCTCCAAGATGAATTTTAGATGTATGGGAAAAGCAAACTTACCTGACTTGGGGACTGCAAAGAAGAGATAAGCACCATATTCTCATGGATAATGCCTTCCATTGTCCAGGAGCTTCTGTTTACCCTTAAGCATATTTCTCATTTCCCTGAACATGTAGTCTCATGCTATTCCTGAATTCTAAAATGTTTGGCTCATGACCTCACATCCTGGCATTTTGGTTCTCAGTGACCATTTCTAACTTAGTAGTCGGTCTGCCCCTCTGTTTGCACAGGTGACTCAGACCCTTGAGTTAGAGGTGGCACTCTGACACAGTCGATCTGCCCTGTAAGCACTCAGTTTCAGGGCCACATCACCCCTAACCCTGTAGCCTCTTATTGCAAATTCTCTAGGAAGTATCATTCCTTACTTTGTTGATCCTCTATAAGGAAACTGCAAAGTTTTACATGCTTTCTGTACCATGTGGGGACTGCAATTCCTGACCATATTTTACTACAACCTTTTCTTTGTCACAGCCTCCCTCCAGACTGGGGTGATACCAATATGCAATGTATTGTCAGAGAAAATCATGGGGCTAAGCTTATCTGAATTTGGTATTCCTTTAAAATGATCTATGTATTTCAGAATCACACCCTCTCTATCCCCAGATGTGGTACCGAAGATGTGAGGCAAAGACCTGATGAATCATCTCTTTGTTCAAATTCTATCTTCTCCTTTTCTGCTACAATTCTACAGGGCTAGAAGGGAATAGACTTTTTTTCTTAACAAACACTGTTTTTCAAGCTGATTGGCTTCCTATTTTCATAATTAGAATCTGAATATCCAAACTCTTTGTTTCTATTTTTGTCACAATTCTAACCCCCTCTTCCAAACTTAAGAACAAACGTATATTTGAATGACTAGGAAGAAGATTCTATACATTGACAGACTTAAGAAATATGATCTCTATACTATGTGTGAGTAGTTAACTTGATAAATATTTTGACTGAAGACAAAGATAATATGTTGGAATGAGCACATACTGGTTGCGTACATCTCTTCCCAACTCTGTTAAGTCAAGTTGTTAATTGGACATCAGCCGTGTCTGTTGTATTTACACAATGGAAATTGACAAATGCCACAGATCAGGTTGTTTTTTTTTTAATTAAAGAGCATCATTCAACATTTACCAGCATACCACTGTATTGGGTATACTGCAAAAACAAGTTTATATCCAGCCTCACCTTATGTGGACTAGTTACCAATCAGAATGCTAAGGTCAGGCAGCCTAGAGAGCCCCAGATGTATGCTCCCCATCTCCTAAAGCCAAAGAATACTATATGCAAGCCCTCACTGCCAGTGCCAGTTTGACAAAGGTAATGGCAAAGTCCACAAGTACACCAGGCTCCTGACATAATAACATTGCAGTATTAGCAGTACCACCTCGGAAATGCAATAGTTTCTTCAAATTTGCCCCAACACTGGTATCAGGGGCCTTATGTCTTCACCAAATCCTTCAAACAAATTCTGTTTTTATCATTTAAAAGAGAAAGCCAGATTCAGAAAGATTGCTACAGTTTGACATTGAAAAACAATGCCCACAGTTTATTTTTCCCACCTATGTCAGGCCATAGTTTACATAATATTTTAAGGTCACTCCTGAAACATGGCTAACAGCAAACAGTTTAAAGAGAGTTTTTAAAGGATTGTTGGGGTTTTGTAGAATACATAAAAAGCCCTAAATTTATACTTCATTTTTAATCTTATGTTTTTCCTCTGTTAAAAACTAAAATATCTTACTGGTCATAGCCATGGGAATGCTATGATACTAACAGCAGATTCTTCCTAAGTTTTCCAATTTTATTAGACTGTGTACTTAAGAAAGGTCAGTAGCAACAACAGGAAACAACATTGATCCAAGACCAAAATTAAAGACAGGATCATCTCAGAAGAAGATAAATGTTTTTGAGTCTATTATATCTCCCTTGTTTGATCAGTAGAGGTAAGGAAAATATTTATTCTGGAACATTACTTTAATTTTATCTTGGTTGGAGCATCTAAATTATTTCTAGTGTGTTTTTTTAGACATAGAGTATGAAATTGAAAAACCAGTTAGTTAGAATAACAATAAAAAAGAACAAACGAGCAAAGATTACTTGAACATGTATTGTTCAGCTTATTATCCATGTGGATGGGGGAAGATAGTATGGAGCCCACAGTAGTGATGTGATAAAGGAGACTCATCATATGGTTTCAGAGGGGTAACTCAAAAGCTATCATCCTACGTAGCCCCACATGATCCCAAGTGTATGTGTGTGTATGCATGTTTTCAACATTTCATAGAAAAATATGTATTTCCTAAAATAAACAAGTAGGAGCTATTCACAGTAGATCATAAAGGGCCAATGGTCAAAATGCTGAATTCTCGTTTTAGCCGATAATGTAACTTGCCTCTTCAGCAAAGGATTGAGGTGCTTTGTCCAAAATCCAGTCTTTTTTCTCCAATGGCATCTCTTTAGGACAGGGTTTCTCACCCTCATCACTGTTGATATTTCATGTTGGAAAATTCTTTGTTGTGTGAGGCTATGCTGTGTACTGTAGGATGTTTAGCAACATTCTTGGCCCCCACCCACTAGATTCTATTATCATGCCCTCTTCCAGTTGTCACAACCAAAAATGTCTTTAGACACTGCCACCTGTCCCTTGGGGGCAAAATCTGCCCCAGTTAAGAATCACTGATTTAGTGGAAAAGAAAATAAATTCTTATGTCACATCAAGGAGATAAAATAATTCCATGTGGATTAAATAACTCGTATGCTTAAAAATTCATAACTACTAGAAAATATTATATTTTCATAATGTTGTTTAAAATTTAGCCTTTGGGAGTTAACTAATTGAAGATGTTGTTCTTAAGCAGGATATGACCTGCAAAACCTCTATGTAATTGGACTGTATGCAAATTTAAAACTTCTATAGGGTAAAAGATGCAGAAGTAAAGTTAGATTATAAATCACATGGCAGCTGAAAGTATTTATACCATATTGTATATTCCCAAATATTAGATGAGGCTTATTTTGTTCACAGAAGCAATTACTGCTGAGAAAAGGAGAATCCATGTATGTGAGGCTGAATACAGCTTTCTGCTATTATGAGTGTTTCTCAATGCTTTATTTTAAAAAAAACAAAATGCCATTTTGAGAATGTACCAGAATGACCCTTATTCAGAGCTAATTTAAAATAATTACAAGGGTCACCTGATATAATTTTCCAAAAGGAAAAAGGAAAAAAAAACATAAATGTATTAATTGCTGTGACTTAACTACCAAAACTATTAAACACAATTTTTTTAAAAACTCTTAAAAATTATATTGCAAAGCAAATATGTGCTCTTGCTATCTTTTCCACTTCTTTTTCCTTCCCCCTTCTTTTATTTATTTAGTAATTCATTTTAAATTTGAAGTATAATTGACATGTATACAACCACTATGGAAGACAGTATGGAGATTCCTTAAAAAACTAGGAAAAAAATCACCAGCAATCCCACTCCTAGGCATATACCCTGAAGAAACCAAAATTGAAGAAGACACATATATCCCATTGTTCATTGCAGCACTATATACAATAGCTAGAACATGGAAGCAACCTAGATGTCCATAGAGAGATGAATGGATAAAGAAGTTATGGTACATACGCACAATGGAATATTACTCAGCTATAAAAAGGAACACATTTGAGTCAGTTCTAATGAGGTGGATGAACTTAGAACCTATTATACAGAGTGAAGTAAGTCAGAAAGAGAAAGATAAATATTATATTCTAATGCATATATACAGAATCTAGAAAAATAATACTGAAAGGTTTATTTACAGAGCAGCAATGGAGAAACAGACATAGAGAATAGACTTATGGACATGGGGAGAGGGGAGGAGAAGGTGACATGTATAGAAAGAGTAATATGGAAACTTACATTACCATATGTAAAATAAATAGCCAACGGGAATTTGCTGTATGGCTCAGGAAACTCAAATAGGGGCTCTGTATCAACCTTGAGGGGTGGGGTGGGGAGGGAGATGGGAGGGAGGTTAAAAAGGGAGGGGATATATGTACACATATGGCTGATTCATGTTGAGGTCTGACAGAAAATGACAAAGTTCTGTAAAGCAATTATCCTTTAATTAAAAAATAAATAATTTTTTTTAAAATGCAAAGAAAAAATGATATGTTATCCTAACGTAAATAAAATGCTTGAGTACAAAAAAAGTATTAGTTTTAGGTGTAAAATACAATGATTTGAAATTTATCTCATCAACATGATATAATTACCATCTGTCACCATTTAAAGTTATCACAGTATTATTGACTGTATGTCCTTTTCTGTGTATTAGATTCTCCATGGTTATTTTATGACCGGAAATTTGTGCCACTTAATCCCCTTCACCTATTTCAATCACCCTTCTCACCCATCTCACCTCTGGCAACCATCAGTGTGTTCTTTGTACCTATGAGTGTATTTCTATTTGATTATGTTTATTTGTTTTTATTTTTATATTCCGTATAGAAGTGCAATCATACAGTATTTGTCTTTCTCTGTCTGACATTTCACTTAGCACAATACCCTCTAGGTCCATCCATGTTGTTGCAAATGTCAAGATTTCATCCTTTTTTATAGTTAATTCATATTTCACGAATATAGGTTCCATGTTTTCTTTATCCATTCATCTACTGATAGGCACTTATGTTGCTTTTATATCTTCAATTCAGTTCAGTTCAGTGGCTCAATTGTGTCCGACTCTTTGTGACCCCATGGACTGCAGCATGCCAGGCCTCCCTGTTCATCACCAACTCCCGGAGTTTACTCAAACTTTTGTTCATTGTGTCGGTGACGTCATCCACCCATCTCATCCTCTGTCGTCCCCTCCCACCTTCAATCTTTCCCAGCATCAGGGTCTTTTCAAATGAGTCAGTTCTTCACATCAGGTGGCCAAAGTATTGGAGTTTCAGCTTCAGCATCAGTCCTTCCAATGAATATTCAGGACTGATTTCCTTAGGATGGACTGGTTGAATCTCCTTGCGGTCCAAGGGACTCTCGAGAGTCTTCTCCAACACCACAGTTCAAAAGCATCAATTCTTTAGTGCTCAGCTTTCTTTGTAGTCCAACTCTCACATCCATACATACCTACTGGAAAAACCATAGCTTTGACTAGACGGACTTTTTTCATATCTTAACTATCATAAATAATGCTGTCATGAATGTAGGGTTGTCTTTTTGATTTAGTGTTTTAATTTTCTTTGGATATATACCCAAGAGTGAAATTTCTCAACTGCATAATAGTTCTAGTTTTAATTTTTGGAGTATCCTCCATACCATTTTTCATAGTAGCGACATCAATTTACATTCCCAACAACAGTGTACAAATGTTCGCTTTTCTCCACACCCTTGCCAAAATTTGCTATTTCTAGACATTTTGATGATAGCCATTATGACAGATGTGAGGTGATAGCTCACTGTGGTTTTTATTTGCATTTCTATAATAATTAGTGATATTAAGCATCTTTTCATGTGTTTGTTAGCTAGTTTTCCCAACACTGTTTATTGAAGAGGCTGTCTTTTCCACATTGTATATTGTCTTTGTTTTAGATCAATTGGCCACATAAGTGTGGGTTAATTTGGGGGATCTCTACTCTATTCAGTTGATCTGTTTTTGTGCCCATACCATACTGTTTTGATTATGTAGCTTTGTAGTATATTCTGCAATCAGGGAGCATAATACTTCCTAGCTTTATTCTTTCTCAAAATTATTTTTGCTATTGGGGTCTTCTGTATTTCTATATAAATTGTGGAATTATTTCTTCTAGATCTGTGAAAAATATGATTCGTATTTTGATAGGGACTGCATTAAATCTATAGATTGCCTTGGATAGTACAGTCATTTTAGCAATATGAATTCTTCTAATCCATGTGGATAAGCTATCTTTCCATTTTTGTATTGTCTTCTGTTTCTTTAATTAGCATCTTATAGTTTTCTGAGTACATGACTTCTACCTCCTTATATTTCTTCCCAGACATTTCATTCTTTTGATGAAATTATAAATGGGATTGTTTTCTTAATATATCTTTCTGATTATTGTTAGTATATAGAAATGCAAGATTTCTGTATATTAATTTTGTATCCTGCAACTTTACTGGGTTCACTGATGAGTTCTAATAGTTCTTTAGTGAGGACTTTAGGTTTTTCTATATATAGTATTATGTCATCTGCAAATAATGACATTTTTACTTCTTCCCTTATGATTTGGGTGACTTTCATTTCTTTTTCTTGTCTTATTTCTGTGGCTAGGGCTTCCAATACTATGTTAAACAGAAATGGCAACAGTGGACATCCTTGTCTTAGTCCTGATCTTAGAGAAACTAGTTTCAGTTTTTCACCTTTGAGTAGCAGGGTATTACATTAGCCGTGGGCTTATGTGGAGGCTGCCCATTGCTGGTGAGTCATCTATATGGCCCAGGACACCCTGGGTCTGATGCCAGCCTGCTGATGCATAAAGCTGGGTCTCAGGGTAGCTGGCTGCAGGTTCCAGAGCTGATGTGGCTCTGCTGGTGAGTAGGACCTAAATCCAGATTTACTGGCCCATTGGTGGGTGGGGCTGGATTCAGGGCAGCTGTATGAGGGGTCCAAGGTGACCCAGAGCTAGTCCCCATGCACAGATGGTAGAGGCTGTGTCTGGGGCTAGTGTTAGCCTACTGGTGAGTGGGGCTGGATCCCAGGGTTTCTGACCATAGGAGCCTGGGTGTCCTGGAGCTGGTGTCACCCTGCTGGTGGGTGTGGCCAAGTCCCCATGCCAATGGCTGCAGGGGCCATGAGGGTATGTCCCAGGGCTAGTGCCAGCCCACAGGTGGATGGGGTCAGGTTCTGGGCCCTCTGGTTGCCAGGTCTGGGTTCAGGGGTATGCAGGGGTCTCTGGGAGACATATGGAAGATGGCCTGCTAATAGGTGGAGCTGTGTGCCAATTGACTGGCAGGTGGGGCCAGGTCCTAGTGCTAATTCAAAATGGCATTGGCCAGCATCAGTATCCTCATGGTAGAATGTGCTCCTAAAAATAGATGCCACCAAAGTCTGTGTCCCCAGGACACCGAAGTCTGCCTCCTGCTTCTTTGGTCTGTCTCCTCCCTATGTCTCTTAACATCTTCTTTCCTCTTTGTGTGGCACCATGACAAAATGTCCCCCTTTTATAAGGATACCAACTATATTGGATTAGGACCCACCCTAATAACCTCAGTTTAACTTGATTAACTCTATGAAGACCCTATCTGCAAATAGGGTCACATTCTAAGCTACTGGATCTTAAGATGAATTTGGGGGGTGGAGGCACAATTGAAGTATTAAGAGTGCCCATCAATTTTTCCCTTTCTTTTGTTACAATAAAGTACATATCTTTCCTGCTATCTAAGAGTGATCATCTTATAATGTTCTGGACAAATGCCACCCTGCCATTTTAGTAGGATTTATCATGTCCTTTCTTTTTTGTATTTTTATGTATCCCTTCCCAACTGGATTGTTTTCATTTTTATTTAAACACAGTCAATCTCCAGTGGCTAGGAAGCTAAGAAAGAAGGCCCCTATGTAAATTTTTTTTTTCTTATAAACTGCATTACTTTTTTTTTTTTTTACTCCTTTGCCACCATTCAGGTACAAGCTACTGTTAGTCTCTCACCTGCACCATTGAAATCCTCCCAACTGATCTATGATCCACAGTGTCCTATCCATCCTAAAATAAGTTCTCCATGAGACATGTAGAGTGATTTTTCCAAAACATAATTTTGATCATCTCTCTCCCCTGCTTTAAGCCCTAAAACAATTTCCCATTGCCTTTACAATGAAATTGCAACTCCTTAACATGACATATAAAGCTCCCCTGCCTTCTGTTGCCATGATCTAGCTCTTGCAAACCCCTTCAGTTTCATTACTCACCACTTAATTTCCTTTACATTCTATATGCCAGGCAAATTAAGCTCTTTCAGCTGTTGACTGTATCCATTTTTCTGTCTCCTCTTAAGGCCCCTGAACAAGCTGTTCTAACTGTTTGGAATAGAAATCGAAAAGAAATCCTCCACTTTTCACCTAACTAACACCTATTCATCTCTTGGATCTCAATTTCACCATTATATCCTCTGAGAAACATTTCCTCACTTCACAGACTTAATTTGGTTTCCTTGGTTATATGCTTTCCTATCACTCTATATGAGGACTTATCACACAGTTGTAAGTAACTATGTATTGGTAACATACTCAGTGTCTGTCTCATCCACTTATCTCTAAGCCATATGAGCTTAAGGAATGTGTCTGGCCTCATCACTATGTGCTCCAGTTCTTAAGTCTAGTACCTTGCCCAGAAATTAAACTCAGTGAATTTTTGTTGTTTAGTCAGTGAGTTGTATCCAACTCTTTTTTTGACCCCATGGACTGTAGCCTGCCAGGCTCTTCTGTCCATGAGATTTCCCAGGCAAGAATACTGCAATGGGTTGCCATTTCCTTCTCTAAAGAAGTCGATGAATACTTACTCAATAAATATCACAACTGTAATTGCATAATATTAGATTCTTCTTTAAGCAGTTAGCAAAGTACAATACCTGATATAGATGTTTAATAAATAGCTCTTGAGTGAATAATCAAATAAATATTACTCATAATAGTGATGTTAAAAGGGAGACATAATAAACACAGAAATTTGGACAGCATATTTTAGGATAAAGAAACAGAGGAAAAAGATACCTGATGTTCAAAAACACACTCTGTCATATGAATTTCAAATATTAGCCCCTGGCTTGCTTTTGCTCTTCTGAGTTTGCTCATGGGAGCTTTAGAACTCAGAAATGTCTAAATTTTGTGTAATCATATTTCTAAATATTTTTCTGCACAAGTTCAGGAAGTGAATATTAATCAATTTTAAATTCTTCTTCCACAGAGGAATCTATATTCCAAATTTGGTAAGAAACTAAGATATTACTTAAGAAAGAAAATTTCTGTACTCTGATATTCCAGTTGACATGGGCTCCAGTTTTTGTCAAACAGACAATTAAGAGGTCATAAAATCAGGAAGATGTCCATGATTATCATTATTTTTTCCTTAGGACATTCTCATATCACTGGTACTCCCTGTTGTCTTTAAGCATTGTGCATATTGCCAAGCAGTAATCCCTTCAAAGCAGAGAGCAGTGGAAGAAATGATGTTTTGTATCCCTTTCAGAAGTCAGAGCAGCACTATAGATTAAGGCCAGATATGAAGAAAACTTAGAATCAATCCATGGGATACCTGACCAGTTGCAAAACATGTTCACAAAGCAGCAGCAGCTTTCACTAAATAATGATTTCCAGCATTCTTGAGTAAGCTATTGTTTTAATTAACACAGATATATAAAGAAAATGAACAAGGTCAATATCTCCTTTTAAAATCTGCAAGTCTGCTGTCAGCATAAAATTAAACTGCAGAACAAATTTAAATTTACATACTGCTATTCCTTAGTATTGGGACACATTTAATTCACTTCTTTATCTATGTATCATGGCAACCCACTCCAGTATTCTTCCCTGAAGAATACCATGGCAGAGGAACCTGGCAGGATACAGTCCCTAGGGTCATGAAGAGTCAGACACGACTGAAGTGACTTAGCATGCATGCAGTCCATTTTTTATTTATAAGTCATCTCATTTAAATTAATTAAATTCACCTATCTACACACACACACACACACACACACACATATACTGGGAATAAAATCATGTTACCCTAGTATCCTAGGCCTTCTATCCCTTCATTACTGCAAGTCAAGGCCAAGTTGGGGCTTACACAACCAGAATAATATTTGACCTCCCTAGATAACCTTAATTCCATCAGTAGGTGTTAAAAAGAGAGCCAAAACAGACTTGGAATCAATCTGCTTTTCCTCTGATGAAAGTGTTATTTGCTAAGTCATGTCTGACTCTTGGTGACCACATGGACTGTAGCCCGTCAGGCTCCTCCATCCATGGGATTCTCCAGGCAAGAATACTGCAGTAGGTTGCCATTCCCTTCACCAGGGGATTTTCTTGACCCAGGGATCGAACTCAGGTCTCCTGCATTGCATGCAGTTTCTTTACTGTCTGAGGGAAAAACTTTTTCTCTGACAGGGATACCTTATGAGCTTTTCACAATATGACTTTCTCACTTTCACTTGTAAGGATCCAAAGACAGCCCCAGATACCCCTGCCTTGGAACCCACACTCTCATTTGCCTTGAATCCACTCAGTCTCACTGAGTCCCTTATCTGTGTTTATGTCAGTTGCTGCAAGACCCTAGGCTAAGATTGCCCCTAATCAGTGAGAGTTGGACCATAAAGAGAGCTGAGTGCAAGAGAATTGATGCTTTTGAACTGTGGTGTTGGAGAAGACTCTTGAGAGTCCCTTGGACTGCAAGGACATCAAACCAGTCAATCCTAAAGGAATCAGTCTTGAATATTCATTGGAAGGACTGATGCTGAAGCTGAAACTCCAATACTTTGGCCACCTGATGCAAAGAACTGGCTCATTAGAAAAGACCCTAATGCTGGGAAAGATTAAAGGCAGGAAGAGAAGGGGATGACAGAGGCTGAGATGGCTGGATGGCATCACTGACTCAATGGACGGGAGTTTGAGCAAACTCCGGGAGTTAGTGATGGACAGGGAAGTCTGGAGTGCTGCAGTCCACGGGGTCACAAAGAGTTGGACATGACTGACTGAACTGAACTGAATCTGCACTAAATCTTTGCACATCTCTTATTTTATCTTTGTTAACTCCTCCTTTACTTCTGAAAAACATCCACTGGGCCTCCTGCGGGGCATGGTCTGTCAGGCCCAAAATGTCTGACATGCTGTTTCTCTGACTTTTTCCATCCTCCAAGGAAACTGGAGCAGCCTTTTCAAGAAATGGCTGGTTCCTCTTCTATACCTATCCTACTGCTGGGATTGGAAGTGGAATAGGTGTTCTCCTTGTTTCACATTTCTGGTTCCTAAGAGATCATTCTGTTGTTTAGCTCTATTAGCCCAGCTTTGAATTTGATGTTATACTATTGCATTGCCTACAGCATCTTCTTGCTGCTGTCATCCAGTCTCTTACTCATTTTAGATGGTGATTCCCTGATACGCTCTCTAGCAATACTCCTGCCTTAATCAGGGCAACTTAAATATGCATGTAGAGAATTCTTCCAGACCCTTAGCTTTTAACTTCCTTTTCTCCAACAATATTACCCACCAACCTACCACAATACACTCCTCTATGGTCATACCTGTGACCTGTCCTGTTGCATATGTTGGTCACTAGACATATGTCTGCAGCACTGAAAAAGTGGCTAGTTCGAATTGAGATGTATTCAAAGTATAAAACACACATAGGATTTCAAAAATTTAGTATAAAAATGTAAAACATCTCAATATTTTTATATTAATGTTTAAATAATAATACTGGGATATTTGCATTAAATAATTATTTCTTGAAATGCAGGTAGTAGAAATTTGACAATTATGTATCTGACTCATATTTCTAGTGAGCAGTTCTGCTGTAGATATCTGCATGACCAATAACTGCAAACATTCTATGGTCTCAGTTTAACAATTGATCCTCTCTGACAACCATCCACTACCTTTCCAGCTTTGTCCCTCTAATATACCACCAGGACCTCTGATCCACTGATCCTATTCCTTTCCCACATTTTTTTTATTTGGCTGCACTGGGTCTTAGTTGCAGCAGGTGTAATTCTAGTTCCCCAGTCAGGAATCGGTCCATTAGGTCTGCTGTACCCATGTACTTTTCCTCTAGTCTACGTTTAGAGATGAATTTTCCTTTCTCCTACCTAAAACCGGTTCTTTTTCATGTGCAACAACTCCTATTTCTTCTCATTCCTTAATATATGGTTTCAGCCATTCTTCCATCCTTTTTTTATATCAACAAGTCTTTCTTTTCCCAAGAGTATACAAATGTACCATTTCTCACATACTACAACAAATACCTCTCTTTATTCCATTTTTTCACCAGCTTCTGCTCCAGTTCTCTGTTTCCATTTATAGAAAAATCTCAAAAATGATCACTTATATCCATTGTCTCTATTTTTTTCCTCTAATTACTCTTAAGCTTACTTCAATAAAACTTTCCCCCCTCCATCTACAGCAAGTATTTTGTCAAGATCATCAATAACCACCAACATTCACTTTTGGGTCCTTATGTTACTTGATCTATCACCATCATTTGACTCTGTCATTCATTTCCTGGTGACTTGATACAAATTCTGCACTTCTCTTTCAGGACTCTACACATTCTTGGTTTTCTTCCCATCTTACTCATTGCTCCTTTTCAGTCAGGTTGTCAACATGAAGTACAAGAAGGGTCATTTCTTGGTCTTCTTTTCCTTGCTATCTATACTTAATCCCTTTGTGGTCTTATCAGTTTCCATGACTTAACTGGCATCTAAATGTTTGTGACTCCCAAATTCATAACAAATCTTCAGCCTAAATATCTTTTCTGAACTTCATAAACATTTCTGTAACTGCCAAACTGACATCTCCTCTTGGATGTCTAAGAAGCATCTCAAACTCAACATGTCCAAAGCTGAATTTGTTATCTTTCTTCAGCCAAAACCTATTCTTACTACTGTCTTATTATGAGTCGATGATGACTTCATCCTTTAGACTTCCTTCTTTAGATTTCTCAGACCAATAATGTTGGTGTCATCCCTGAATCTTTTCTTTAATTCTTCCATCCCACATTCTACTTTACTGGAAATCATATTGCCTCCTCTTTCAAAATGTTCAGAGAAGCACTACTTCTCAACACCTCCACTGTCCCCCCATTGGTTTATGCATCATCATTATTTGCTTGATTTACTACCTTATCCTAGTAACTAGCTCTCCTGCCTCCACACATATCCCCAGGTAGTCCATTCTTTACAGAGAAATCAGACTGAGACTTTTAAAATACCTAGTATGTGTTATACAACTTTTCTACCCCAAATCCTTCAATAACTCCCCTGTTGATGCAGAGTGAAAACCAGCATTCTTATAATGACCTAATGAGAACCTACATGTCAGAGTGCTTCCCTAACTCCATTACTTATTTCTCTGACTACATTTCCTCCTCTTTGTCCCCCTTTCTCACTCTGTTCCAGCTACACTGACCTCCTAATTGTTCCTTTAAAAATCCAGGTATTTACTACTCCAGCAACTTTGTTCAAGCATATCTCAATCAGCTATAATAACACCTGATACACAATAAACACAATAAATATAATTGTGTTTATATATATACATATATATATATATATATATATAAATGCTTATTATATAAGCATTCTGGGAAATGCTTTAAAACTTTCACCTGTTTAAGACTGTGGGAACTTTCTTTAAATCTGCCCTTCTTCACTATACAGAATCTTGATGCCACTGAAAGTTTTGGAAGAAAATAGGAGTGATTTCCTCCTGTGTAATAATCAGTATCAGTATCAGTTCAGTCACTCAGTCATGTCCGACTCTTGGCGACCCCATGAATCACAGCATGCCAGGCCTCCTTGTCCATCACCAATTCCCAGAGTCCACCCAAACCCATGTCCATTGAGTTGGTGATGCCATCCAACCATCTCATCCTCTGTCGTCCCCTTCTCCTCCTGACCTCAATCTCTCCCAGCATCAGGGTCTTTTCCAATGACTCAGCTCTTCGCATGAGGTGGACAAAATATTGGAGTTTCAGTTTCAACATCAGTCCTTCCAATGAACACCGAGGACTGATCTCCTTTAGGATGGACTGGTTGGATCTCCTTGCAGTCCAAGGGACTCTCAAGAGTCTTCTCCAACACCACAGTTCAAAAGCATCAATTCTTCAGCACTCAGCTTTCTTTATAGTCCAACTCTCACATCCATACATGACTACTGGAAAAACCATAGCCTTGACTAGACAGATCTTTGTTGGCAAAGTAATGTCTCTGCTTTTAAATATGCTATCTAGGTTGGTCATAACTTTCCTTCCAAGGAGTAAGCGTCTTTTAATTTCATGGCTGCAATTACCATCTGCAGTGATTTTTGAGCCCAGAAAAATAAAGTCAGCCATTGTTTCCACTGTTTCCCCATCTATTTCCCATGAAGTGATGGGACCAGATGCCATGATCTTAGTTTTCTGAATGTTGAACTTTAAGCCAACATTTTCACTCTCCTCTTTCACTTTCATCAAGAGGCTCTTTAGTTCTTCTTCACTGTCTGCCTTAAGGGTGGTGTCATCTGCATATCTGAGGTTATTGATATTTCTCCCGGCAATCTTTATTCCAGCTTGTGTTTCTTCCAGCCCAGTGTTTCTCATGATGTACTCTGCATAGAAGTTAAATAAGCAGAGTGACAATATACAGCCTTGACGTACTCCTTTTCCTGTTTGGAACCAGTCTGTTGTTCCATGTCCAGTTCTAACTGTCGCTTCCTGACCTGCATACAGAGCTACTGCTTATTTAGCAGTACATACCAGGCACTGTGTGCTCTTTTCTTTTCTTGTAACATCTACTTTTCTACCACAGCTTTATGACATAGGTATTATCACTATCAACATGTAATGGACGAAGAATCTCAACCTCAAAGAGAATAAGTTACTTAAACAATTAAAATGAATACATTCAAATCAGTTCTAATGAGGTGGATGAAACTGGAGCCTATTATACAGAGTGAAGCAAGCCAGAAAGAAAAACACCAGTACAGTATACTAACACATATATATATGAAATTTAGTAAATCATTAAAGATAACCCTGTATGCAAGACAGTAAAAGAGACAGAGATATATAGAACAGTATTTTGGACTCTATGGGAGAGGGCGAGGGCAGGATGATATGGGAGAATGGCATTGAAGCATGCAAATTATCATATGTGAAACGAATCGCCAGTCCAGTTTCGATGCATGATACAGGGTGCCTGGGGCTGGTGCACTGGGATGACCTGTAGGGATGGGATGGGGAGGGAGGTGGGAGAGGGGTTCTGGAAGGGGAAAACATGTACACCCATGGTGGATTCATGTCAATGTATGGCAAAACAAATACAATATTTTAAAGTTAAAAAATCGATAAATAAACTAATTTAAAATTAAAAAAAAAAACAATCTGGATGGTGGAGTTGTGATTTGAAACCAACTCTAACTAGGACTGTTTTGTTCTTAAAATGTACATTTTCATAATATATTACAATTCAAAACCCTTTCCTTAAGTATACTTTTCATGTATATGGGAAACAGAATTTATTCACATTAGAAGGAATCATCATATTTTGTAGCTTCCCTCTATAGATCTTTCCTGGGCAGATAGTCACCTATCCTAATATTTGAAAATATTATGCAATGCATTTATCTCTCTTGATAATGCCTTACTCCCCTGTAGTTCTTTCATCATTAAAACTAGACTTTGAGACCAAGGGTGATTTTTCTATGGAAGGAAGAAAAAGAATGAACTGCAATGGAATAAAGAGTCAAAATCTTTCTTCCCTTTGAAGATTTTCCAATTATTCAAATCCAACAGAATAAAAGATGTCTTCCTTTGATAATCTTAAGTCATGTAATATATGATAGATACCTAGAGCTTCCTTGCCAGTTATATTGTAAGAAATAGCAATTGTATCAGCCTAAATTCTACTATCAATTTTCAACATAATATCCTCCACTAGTGGTAGAATGAAATTTATGGTGGTATCTGAAAAACAGAAGGAAATACTTATGAGCCTGGATAAGGTCATAAGGTCAAAGCAAACCCTATCAAATTAACAGCCACTGAATGTGTGTGAAAATCCAAATCATATATAAATTATAGAGTATATTTATTTTAATCAAGTGATTAGCAAAAAAGGATAACTATTACATTGTGATCTAACTATTAGTTTCAATTCTGAGGTAATTTTGTAATACAATGATAAAAATCTGAATGGAAATTGGTAACCTAGAGGTCTAGCTAGAGTTCTAACACAGGATATCAAGTCAATCAAAAATTCCCTGAATTTCAACTATTTCTAATGGATGGTGTAAAATCCCTGGTGGGAGAAATGACAATGCTCTTGAAAGTTTTTGAAGGAAATATGCCCTATAAAAATATTATCTTATATCATTATTACTTTTAAAAAATATTTGGTAATGCAGAATAGTGTTAGATTTCAAGCTGTTAAATTTCAGAGCACTTTCTGAGAACTATAGTCAATCAGTACTTCTTTTCAGGAAGAGTATTCATTTGGTAGTAATCAGTTAAAATGACATCATCTTCTAAGCAAAGTTTAAAAAGGGACATATACCAAAAGTTCTTTAGTTTTCTCTTTTTACTGGTGGCATTACATGTAACATGTAAAAATGTTGGGTAAAGAATTTTTTTCATACGATGTCCTGTTAATCATAAACTGAATTCTAGTTCACTTTATAAACTCTATTCATAAACTGAATTCTATTTCACTTTATAAACCCTATTTACAAAAATCTATTATTTTGAACAGCATGCTGCAGAATTAAGCATAATGGGATTAACTACTTTTCTGGGTGGCTATTATAATTATTTCTCTTATAAATATATTCACTAGCTTGATACACCAGTGTTTTATTCCTCACCATTGCTGTCTCTTCCATGTATATTGGACATAAATTGGAGATCCAAGGATATGGGGACACATGACCTGTACTGTCACTGGCGATATTGCTGAAATGTTATACCTGCTCTTCTATCTTTGCACCAGAAGCGAGACATGGCAGTTCTTATAGTCAATTGCCCAGAACTAGTTGTATGAGCCTGCCTAAATTGTTGAATGTTGAAAAGTATGTTGGATGTTGAAAATTATAGTATTGCATATATCACAAAGGAAACAGCAGCTGAACATTAGTGAACTCTGTGATGTCTATCACAGGCACCTTTGACATATTACAAAATCGAAATAATGTCTCCAACATTTAGTGTGTACACAACCTAAAGTATAGCCCATACTACCGCTGAAACCACGAATGCTGCAACATCTCACACTCACTCATTCAACAAATTCTTATTCAACAGTTACTATGTACCAGGAGTGGTGCTATGTGATAGGGATACAGCGGTGGAAAACACAATCCTTATCCTCATGGAACTTAAAGTATGGGATATGAGAAAATGAAAAACCATTGCATGGGCCTATGAAAATTCTGAAGCAAAAAGGATGGGTATTTTGTGTTTAAATTTCAGAGTGCAAATTTATTGAGGAGAAAATTTTAGATGGCATCCACTAGATAAATTGACATTTTAGTAAACCATGTAAATGAAAGATGAGGTTAAAAGAAAAGAACTGAAAGTGGAATTAGATGAGGCAGGCAAGATTCAAAGACAGCTGAGGAACGTCCGGCTTAAAATGGTACCTGCCTAGCAGATTTGAGGCAGCCTCTCAAATCTCTTTACTCAGATGCATATGAAAAAGGCTCTAAAAATCCATAAAAACCTCAAAACAATACTCAAGCATAAGATTAATTGGCAAAGAATGATTACACTTATAGGAATTTTCACCAACTATAAGGCAGATGGACTCATCTTAGAACATAAACAATAAAACCTAAGCAAGTTTTACCTCATAAAACAGTGTCTGCTCAATGTGCTTAATAAAACATAGAAAGCTCTTTTTCCCTCCATGAATGACTGACCCTTGTTCAGAATCATGGGGTCTGTACAACCAGCACCTTAAGCCGCGATCACTTTATTACACAGAAAAAATTTTGAGGCAATAAACATAATGAATCAATCACATAAACCTAGCAGCTATGTAAAATGCAGGATCAAGATATTCAAGTCTGAGTGCAGAAGAAAAGGATGGAGGAAAACTTATGGAGAATATAATAGACATGTGAAGTAGAGGACAGAAATATATCCTACAGATACTCTTTGTTACTAAAGAAGCAAACATAAACCCAGGTACCAGGTAAAATGGGAAGGAATTAACAAACAATAAATAAACACAATCCGAGTAGAACTCTTTCTGAAGTCACAAAAATAAGCAATAAAAACAACAAAAGCAGAATATAGAGATTGAAATGTTTAATCAAGTTTCTGGCAAAATCAGTGTAATGGTTCTGCACATAAACAGAGCTTGACATGAAGCTGAAATTGAAATGCTTCAGGAAAAGTATAAGTTTCCCACAATTGGACATAAAGCACACACATTCCACCTCAACAAGCTAGGGATATTTCTAAACAGTGTGGGGATAAAGCTTTGTGATCTAAGAATTAAATATATGATTAGGTTTTGTTCCATGACTGAGGGGGGAAATGTTCAGATATATAAATGCTCAGAAATCATGTTCCTCATATACACACTGGAGAAAAGAAAAAAAAAAAAAAAAAAAAAAAAAAACTCAAAGATGTGCTACACCTGACCTAAATGTGAAACAACATTAAGAGCGCAAAAACTAAAAAAATTAAGGGCTTACAAGGGGCTGATTATAGCTCCAAAGCCAGAAAATAAGGAGGAAAGTCTAAATTGATGTAAATCTTTTT
Source organism: Giraffa tippelskirchi (assembly GCF_054371585.1). NCBI lineage: Eukaryota > Metazoa > Chordata > Mammalia > Artiodactyla > Giraffidae > Giraffa > Giraffa tippelskirchi. Next base: position 11,862,835 of record NC_137289.1, on the reverse strand, counting down.
TAAAAAGTTAGGTATAAATTTTGAACATTATTCTTGATAATATAGATGGTCCCCAACTTATGGTGGTTTGACATGATTTTTCTAGTTTATGATGATGTGAAAGTAAGATAAATTCAGTAGAAACCATACTTTGAATTCTGAATTTGGTATTTTCCTGGACTAGTTATATGCGTTCAGATACTCTCTGTGATGCTGGACAGCGGCCCCACCTCAGCTGTCAGTCATTCATGAGATCATGAGCATGAACCACTCATATGCTTACAGCCATTCTGTACCACACAACCATTCTGTTGTTCAGAATTCTACCTGATAACCATATTGCCATATTCCAATATGCCTTTCTCTGTTTTTAAGTGGTTCAGACCTATCACTAGCACTTCACTCAAATGATCACTACATTTCTAAAACGCCTTTCTTTTCTGGCTGTGAGACAACAAATATGTCTGTTTTTTTATCTACCATATGGAACTTGATTTGTTTTCTAGAGCTGCCATGTAAAATATCACAGCCTAGGTGGCTTAAACAACAAAAATTTATTTTCTCACAGTCTGGAACCTAGAAGCCTAAGATCAAAATATCATTGGCTTTGTTTTTTTCTGAGGTCCTTCTCCCTGACTTACAATTTGCCATTTTCACACTGTATCCTTACATAGTTTTCCTTATATTGGATTAGAGCCCATCCTAATGGCTTCATTTTAAAGTTGTTGTTGTTCCATTGCTGGGTCATGTCCAACTCTTTGTGAGCCCGCTGACCACAGCACACCAGGCTCCTCTGTCCTCCACTATCTCCAAGAGTTTGCTCAAATTCATGTCCATTGAGTCGGTGATGCTATCTAACCATCTCATCCTCTGTAGCTCCCTTCTTCTCCTGCCCTCAATCTTTCCCAGCATCGGGGTCTTTTCCTATGAGTCAGCTCTTAACATCAGGTGGCCAAAGTATTGGAGCTTCAGCACTACTTCTTCCACTGCTTAAAATGCCCTATCTCCAAACAGAGTCACATTCTGAGGTACTAGAAGTTAGGGCTTCATATACACATATTGGAGGGACACAAATCAGTCCACTACAGAGATTCTGCTCTCAAACTTTTTTGCTGCTTTTCATTCATCTTTCATACCTATAGGTGCTAAAGAGCTTTCGAGTTCTTATTCACCTGCATTCATTCCTGAGATGACTTCATCTAGTCCAATTACTTTAAAAAGCATCAGTATGCACATGATAACCCAAATGACATCTCTACCATGTACCTCTCTTTGAAAGCCCAACTGCCTAATTTTTGTCTACATCTGGGTATTTAATAAAGAGTTCAAAATTAATACAGCCAAGGATCATTGAAGAAAAAACACTAATATTGTGCTTGCGTGCATGCTAAATTGCTTCATTTGTGTCCAACTCTGCAACCCTGTGGACTATAGCCTGCCAGGCTCCTCTGACCATGGGATTCTCCAGACGAGAATACTGGAGTGAGTTGCCATTTCCTTCTCCAGGGGAACTTTCCGATCCAGGGATTGAACTCACATCTCTTATGTCTCCTGCATTGGCAGGTGGGTTCTTTACCACTAGCACCAGCTGGGAAGCCAATATTTGCTTATCACATGCCAATCACTTTTCAAAGACTATACATAAGCTTATGAAGCAGTTAGCATTTTTCTCACTTTACATTTGAAAATACTGAAGCAACAGCTGGATATATAAATAACCAAATTCACACAGAAAATAATTAGCATCCCAGATTTGAACCCAGGGATATTGGTTCTGGAACTCACATACTTCACAGTACATCAAATCATCTCTTCTAATCAGCCTATGTTTTCATTATCTGGGTACATATTGACTCCCTTTTATTAGAAGAGAAATGTCTTGAAGGCGTATTTACCCCCAATCCATCTCTAGAACAATATAAATTGTAGAGAGAAAAGAACATCAGAATGAACGCCTCCATTTTCTCTGCCCCCCACCCCAGGCCTCTACTAGGTTCTTAAACCCTATTGGTGAATTACCTTAAGAGGAAGTTTATGCAATATTTGGAAGTTCATGTTTATCAGTAGAAACCGATGTTTATCAATTCCTACCTTTTCTCCTGAATGCCCACTTTCTACAGAAACCTATAAAATCTTAAAAGGGAAGAGTATAATAAGCAATCTTCTTTGGATACAAGTTAAACATACTGACTCCCCAGCTGATTCTAACGTGGAGTGCTAGAACTCAGAATCTATTTGATATTGGTGATCCCTTTTCTTTGTTGAAAGCACTGAACCTAGAGACGTTTGAGGCCCTTTCTGTCTCACTCTTCCTTTTTAAGAATCGTAGCGTCATAAAACTGCAGGCTTTCAAGATGCCATTCAATTCTTTATATGTGCCAAGATCTCTCCCACCTATAAGTTGTTTCCCAACTTCTCTGTTGCCTAGAATTCTCTTCCTCTTCCTCACAGGGCCAAGTCTACTTCAACTATTTTTATAATTATTGGATATATTAATCAGTAATTACAGCTGTTTATTCAAAGTTTACCTTCCCAGATGACCTTATCTAAAGTTTCAATCCAACTCCTCCTCATGCCCTCAACACCAATATTTCTTATGTCCTTTCTGGTTTAATTTTTATTTCTTAGTAATTATTATACTCAAACCCATTAAATTGTTCTTTCTTGTTTGTGGTTTGCTCCTCACACTTTGAAGTAAACCCCATGATGGCAATGCTTTCTATTTCCTCTGTTTCTACTGTATCAAGTGTCTAGTACATAACAAGTACATAATAAATATTTGTTGAACTGAATATCGAAGACATTTCTAATTCATTCATTTATTAAACAAATATTTAGTAAGCATCTATCATACTCCAGACAATATTCTAGGTATTGAGGATACAATGGAGAACAAGACTGATATTACTTCACTCAAACCACTTATATTTATATGTGCTAATAAGTCAGGTAAACAGATATTTGCAGGATAATGCAATATAAGAACATGATAGGTATCAGTAAACAGAAGTAACTGTGGAGGTGCATTAGGGGAGAATTTGATCCAGTCTGTGGGATCAAGGGACACTTCTAAGAGCTGAAGTTAGTAAAGAAGTTAATCACATGGATTTCTAACATAGATCATGTGAATTAGAGGTCAGTCAGCTTTTATCTGTGAAGAGCCAGAGAGTAAATATCTTAAGCTGGTGAGTCACATATGGTCCCTCTCACAACTATTCAAATTTGCCTCCTAGCAAAAGCAGTCATAGACACTGCAGGGACAAATGGGCAGGGCTCTTTGCCAATAAAACTATAATTACAAAAACAGGTAGAAAGAAACTGAATTTTGCTGACTTCTAATCTGAACCCATGGATTTCAAACTATTTTTCAATTAATAGAAACTTTTTAAAATACAAACTTTATGTGGAATACCAATAACTAATGAAACAAAATTGGAGTGGTTTTGATTGAAACTAGGGTCAGAATATGAAGACCTTTATCTTCGCTTCCAGGTGAATATAGAAATAAGAGTAACTCCCAGCTACAGGATAAGAATTATTCACTTCATCTTTTTCCTTGTTTGACTTCCTCCCCATCTCTTACATAAACAGTTGGGGCCAGTAATGTTGTTCTCTATGAAATAATCAAACCTAGTGAATTTGATGTTCAAAAAGAGTAACCTGGATCAACTTACCAGGATATTAAAGATGATGCTATGGATTGAGTTGTGCCCCCTGAAATTCATATGTTGAAGATCAAACCCCAAATGTGACAGTATTTGGAATACAGCCTGTGAGGAGATAATTAAGATTAAATGAGGCCATGAGTGTTGGGCCCTGATTAATGTCCTTATAAGAGGAGACACATGTCCTTAAAAATGAGACACATGAAAGAAAGACACATTAGTGTCCTTATAAGAAGACACACTTCTTTTAAGTTTCCTTATAAGAAGATACACATATAGAAGAGATACTCTCTCTACCTGTGCATTCACCAAACAAAAGGCCATGTAAGCACACAGCAAACTAGGATGAGTGGTCTCACGAGAAATCGACCATGCTGGCACCATGATCTCAGACTTCCATCATCTAGCACTTTGAGAAATAAATTTCCATTGTTTAAGTCAACCAGTCTATAGTCTGGAGTTACACAAACCTAAGTAGACTAAGACAGACACTTCTCAAAGAAACACCAAGCTGGAGTTCTCGGTCATATTTCAATATCAAAGCCCATCTTTGACTTTTCACAAGTCTTTTTTGTCCAGCTGCTCCCTGAATACCAGAAATTCTTTTCAAGGCAGCACTTACTGTTTTTATTTTCTTGCTGAGTCATTCAATTAATCCTAATGGCTTCTGACTACTTACTGCTGCCCTCGCTTTGGAGGGGAGCTTGGAAACCCAGTGTGTAAAAATTAGCAGATGTTACTTCAGGGATCACCATTACTCATCCTGATGTCGTAGGAGGTATTCTTAGTTAAGGAAGTCACCCTTAAACTACTGCCTGTCCAACATGTCTCTCTTCCCTGGGCCCATGCTATTATTCTCTGGGAAAGGTGATATAATGAACAGGCAAGGCACATACATGACTGCTGACTCTGAGAAACTAGCAGAGCTTAAAGCTAAGTAGAAGAATGTAGCAGAAAAGCTTGTTAACAGCCCAGAAGTCACACAGAGGATGCTGTGAGGACTGTCTGGGAGCTGTCAAAGTCATCTTGGTAAGTATGTACAGCCTGTTGCTTGTCTTGACATTAGAGCTGCTGTGAATGATCCACTTAATAATACTCTTGGGGAGTCTTTGATAAGCAGCCTGGGCTCTCTAAGGGTTACCTCCATTAAAACTACAGAAACATTCTCAGCCAGATCTGAATGAGTGGGAAATGTCTTTTCTCTGTGATCTGAAAAGTGCTTATTAGAAAGTCATTCATCCAAGGTCCTCATGACACATAATTTCTTCACAAGAGGCATGGGATATGGGTAGCAACTTTGATGACAACATAGAAATCCAGATTTCCCACCTCTGCTTGCCCTGTTCAGGGTAGGAATTGGAGACCCATTGTCTTGGCCGATGCTGAGGAATGACTACAGGAAGATGCTTGGAAGGCATAACTGTGACCCCCAACTCTCTTTATAATGGGGTCCTCAAATTGCTGAGGAAGTCAAAAGTTGAAGGTGGCATAGAAGACCTGGTGGTAAGGTTATAACACAGAGTGCTCGCCAAAAATGATGAGAAATCATGTGCCCAAGTGATGTACTTCCTTTTCAAAAAGCAGTCTCCTCGAAGTTCAGACTTCTGACACCAGTGTCGGAAGTACACAGATAATTTTCTAGAATCCCTTTTGGAAATTAACTTACATTCTATTGAATATTCTCCATATCAGACATATGTCCTTCATAACTTTCAATTAGATTATTTGTAGCAGCCGACATATAATTGCAACCTTTTTTCAATGAATTTGTTAGCTAAGCTAATTAATAATACTTTAGAACTCAAAACCATATGAGACTGTAAAGTAATGAAACATTTACTACAGGGTCAGAGAATTCACTTTGATGGGACTTTCCAAAGAGACATCCAAGAAAGTTTGGGGCAAAAGCAGTATAACCAAGATGTATTTGACCTTGAGGTCTTATCCAAGTAGTAGATCATGTTGGGAGGATTAGAAGCAGCCAAATCTAATGACCACTGACGTCACGGTAGGGAATTTAGATTTATTCTGAATATAAGGGAAGCTCTTGGCATGGTTTAAGCAGAGGAGTGGCCTACCATGGATTGGTTTTATGCTCTGGTAAAAATGGATGAGAAGGGAGCTGAGTGATTCTGAGTCACACACCTGTTGCCATTGCCCAGGTAAAATGTGGATGGTAGTTGGGTTAGTGACAACAGAGACTGAGAAAAGTGACCATAATTAAGAGCTATGTAGGACATAAAACTAAGAGGTAACACAGGTTAGCATTTACAGCACTCTGGCTTATATGTCCCTCAGTATATACTTGTTGCGTTATGCCAAAATGTAGATGCATTTGCTGATTATCTGGCTTAACAGGGGCTTCCCTTGTGGCTCAGCTGGTAAAGAATCCACCGACAATGCAGGAGACCTGGATTCAATCCCTGGGTTGGGAAGATCCCCTGGAGAAGGGCAAGGCTACCCACTCCAGTATTCTGGCCTGGAGAATTCTATGGACTATACCTCGCAAAGAGTTGGACACGACTGAGAGACTTTCACTTTCACTTTGGCTTAACAGAAGGGTAAACCCAAGAGAATGGTTGAACTGCATAAATTGTTTATTTCTAGGATTAATGTACTTGTTTGTACCCAGTGGTGAGCAACTAGTGATTTTACAACAGTGATTCCTAAAAGAATATGACTTAGGATATTCTTATCTGAGCGCTGTAGTTATATCTGAATAGATGGAGCCCATCATTCCTGATCATTTATGTGTGCAGTCAGATTCAAAGTGAGTTTCAGCTTCCATCTGAGCAGAGTGCTTTTTATAGTGATTGCTAATTTGGCAGGACTCACTTTTTGGTGGGAGTGCTTGATAAATTGTTTCTTTGAATGGAAATGGTCCTAATTAATTTCTCTGTGAATTACTCTTCCCTGGTATCAGCTGTTGCTGTGGCACTGATTCCTTCTCATTACGATACACTGACCTGTTATTAATTATTTCTAGTTAGAAATGCTAACGATATCTCTTGGAACTTTGTTCTGGAAGAGGGAGCCCTGGTTGGAACACAAACCAGCCCAGATGAACATGTCATCTGCACTGGAAGACGTTTTGGAGAGGCCCCAGCAGCATGGGTCTCATTGTCTATAGGGCAGACCCATATGCTTCTGTACTCTGTCCACACTGGCCAGCTGCAGTGCCAGAATGAATCCTGTCCCTTCAGAAAGCCTCGTGCAGCCAGGCTGAGTTGCTGATTGGGAGGGTATTCTTAGAGATGTCCTCCACAGCAAGGTCATTTCATATTAAGACAAAAATAAATTCCAAGGTTGAAAGGACCTTCACAGGGAAACCCACTTGTGAGATTTCAGCTGAGTGCTACCTCAAAGATGACAAAACTCTTGTTTGATTCCATGGAGAAAGAAAATGAGGTGAGATAGTCACTTGGAACCGGATAACAGAGCAAGTGGTTATTATTGCTGTTGTATAGATATCTATTTGATTATCAATATAAAGAAACTATCTGTGGCTAAAGAAAAAGTATGTTTTGAGCCCACCCTTGCCTCTTCCTTGACATGCAAGAATACATTTCCCCAGTCTCCAAGGAGTTTGTGGGGACCATTTGACTGAGTTCTGGTTAGTGGGAATAGGTGCAGAAGTGATGAGATGTTTCTACTGTGACGCAGATAAGAGTGAAGGCGTCCTTCTCTAGGCTGTCTCGCTCTCACAACTTCAGGCAAAAATGGAAACAAAGCACTCAGTGATGACGGTAGTACAAAATGGTCATGCAAAGGTGTCTCAGTCACGAACTAAAAGTGAACGAACCATTGAACGATGGTGTGAGAAACATCTGTTTGAACCACTGATATTTGGGGGGCTGTTTTTTATCTTAGCATATCCTGGATAAAATAGTACCTTTAAATAATCACAATGCTATTAGTAGCAGCACCATTTGTAGACCACACAATTATGTGTACGCATTGTGCTGAGCACTTGACAAAAGATATCTCAGACTATCTTCACACACAGAATTTTCCAGGTTAGTATTACACTCTGCATTCCATAAATTAAAAAACAGACAAAGAAAAGAAAATTATTGGTTCAAGGTCTCACAGCTAGTAAGCATGTCACAATCTACTTGCCTGGTTCTAAATATCATTTTCATTATACTCCAGTTGCCCCTGAGTGCTCACATTTCAACTGGTTGCTACCATATTTCACAGGCATTTTTGCACTGTTGGAACTTCCTAATGGTAAGGATTCTCATAGCCTTAGGAAAATGATGGGAATAATTTGAAATAAATTAATGTATTAAAAAATACTGAACAAAATATAAAGGAACATAGTACCATATATCTTTCCAATATAAATGCCACTAAGGTCCATTTCAGACACCTATGATCAAGATCAAAAATCTGGATGGTTCCCTCAGCTATATTCATCTTAAAATCCACAGCAGCCCCAAAGCAGCTGTTCTCAACAGACTGAAGACCGAGCAGACCACTTAAATTTCTAGGAAGCCATCATAAAGGCATGTGGTTGTCAAATTAGCTTTCTGATGTTGTTGTCATGTAGATGAGATGTGTACAAGCAGTACAACAAGTTGAAATGGATTTTTAAAAATTCACATTTTTCAGAAAGGGCTGTTTTTTAATTTAGATAATATTTAGTATCCACAATGGTTATCACCTACAGAAGATATTAATTTTTCAGCCTGTTTTAAGGGAAAGCTCATGGTGGGGTGAGTAAATAATAAAATGTATCTAACTAGAATGTTACCTTAAATTGTGTAGGCAATATCTAAAGAGATTTGTTTTTATACAAAGTGTGAATAGAAACTAATAAAATAGAATTTCTTGTATGGTTTTTCCAATCTGTTTTAGAAATCACCTGCCATAGAAGAATTCCTAAGGCACTTTGAGCAATGGCACCGTCAAAGGAGCATACGTGTATTCTCCCAGGGGGACTATCTAGAAGGATAGCACTCATTCAGATGTATTCTAGTTTGTTTGCTTTTAAAATGTCCAATTATTTTTATTCATGCCTCCTCTATGCTCTTATATATCTTTGTAATGCCTATCTGCAGATTTTTCTTAAAATAAATGTAGTGTTGGAAAAATGCCTTTGAAAGATCAGGTTGAAGATAGTCTTTTCCAATTAATGGAATGCAGAGTATTAAAAGTTTCTGCTTATTAGAAGTGTATAAGTAGGATTCATGCTGAGTGCTGGCAGGCTGATATAAGAGAACAAAAGTTTATTTTAGGACTCAGCCACCTTGGTTCTAGAATTGGTTTGGCCATGTAATATTAAGAAAATATGAATATACCACTTAATAATGTCATTCATCCATCCATTCTTCATTCACTCATTCATTCATTCACTTACCATCCTTTTTATTTAACAACGTGAAATCCTCACTAGGCTCCAGTCACCTTGGAAGTTATAAAAATTGGTAAAATGTAATTCTTTCCTCAAAAGTGTTTTCAATTGAGTAGATAAAATTCCCAACTTTTTAAACTTAAAAAAAACCTGCCCTATTAACCTCACCAGCGTATTGTGAGAATTTCATGAAAGGTCTTATTTAAAACTTTTATGAATTTGCTAAGCTGTTATAGACATATACAGACATTAAAATGAGATCCTCTATAAAAACATCTATGGCATTGAAATGGCTACATTGATATAAAAAATATTTCTTTTCCCTAAATGGGCATTTTGTTAATTTCATTTGAAGTACTTGGCAGCATTGAGGTGGGACAACAGGAAAGCAGAAATCTAAGATTTGAAGCAGAGGCTGTGGGTGAAAAGATAGGATTGGGGTTGAGAGGGAGTCATGTTGAATTCTAGAAGAGGAGTGCTGTGACAATCAGGAGGCTCTGAATTCACTAAGGAGGCCTCTAAGCAGGAATATGAGAGAATTGAGAGTGCAAGGAAAGGAGGATTGAGTGGATTTCAAGAGTGTGAGTGGTATAGTTTTTACTCTCTGTCCTTTCTCAAAGACATCATCTAGAAATCATCCTTAATGTGAAGGAGCAAACTTGAGTTCCTATCTGTCTTAAGGATTACTCAGGTGCAAAAACCTAGGAACAGAAATCTACCCCAAGGAGATCAAAGGAAAAAGGAGACAGGTTTATTATAAGGATATAGGTAATCTCATAGACATCAATGCAGGAAATAAAGCTGGAATTCACAGAAAATAGAAAATGAGCAGGCTATTTCTCTCCAGCATTTTTTCTTCCCATCACCTGTCCTTTTCTCTTCCCCCATCTCCCCAAAATATCCCCCCATCCTCTTCTTATACTGAGGCTACATGGTGTCTATTTCTGCTCCTCTCCCCATATCAGTCTTGTGCTTTCCTCTCTGTAGACTGCTTTACCTGTTTGCTCATGCCTGCTCCCAAGCCTGTGAGCTTTCCTCCATAGTTAAGAGCCTGGATTCTAGAGCCAGGATGCTTGGTTGAAATCTTGAATCTGTTGTTTCAATCTGTGTCACTTTTACTGAAGGGACTTAATTTCTATGTACTTCCATTTCCTCATCTGTAAAACGGAGGTGATGAATAATATCTCCCTTCTACTGAGTTGAGGTGAAGATGAATTCCAGTTGACCCTTGAACAACATGGATTTGAACTGTGCTGCTGCTGCTGCTAAGTCGCTTCAGTTGTGTCTGACCCTGTGCGACCCCATAGACGGCAGCCCACCAGGCTCCGCCATCCCTGGGATTCTCCAGGCAAGAATACTGGAGTGGGTTGCCATTTCCTTCTCCAGTGCATGAAAGTGAAAGTGAAAGTGAAGTCAGTCAGTCGTGTCTGACTCTTAGCGACCCCATGGACTGTAGCCTACCAGGCTCCTCCGTCCATGGGATTTTCCAAGCAAGAGTACTGGAGTGGGGTGCCATCGCCTTCTCCTTTGAACTGTGCAGGTCCATTCATATGGCAGATATATTTCAATAGTAAAACTACAGTACTAACATGAACCATAGTATATACTTGGTTAAGTCCAAGGATGCAGGACTGCACCAAATACAGAGGAAGGGAGGATAAGGAGAGCAGACTGTGAAGTTATAGGCAGATTTTCAATCACAAGGGAGTGGAAACGCTAACCCCCAATGTTGTTTAAGAGTTAACTATATACTGATTTATTTAAAAATACTTAAAAGACTTCCAGACTCCTAATAAGCAATTTAGACAATCATCTAGTCAGTCAGCCTCCCCACAGATAACTCACTCAGGGTCTTTGGCCAATTCCAGCCTTCCAAAGGAGAGACAATTTCTTCAGTTCTGACACTACCTTGATTTTTGAGCTTGACCAACTCCTTTCCATGTTAGGCATTTTGGTTTCCTTTGAGAAGGCTGGGTTGGATTCATTCCAAAAATCCCTGATAGTCTCAAGATTTTGTGACTCTATAAAATGGTTATCATTTATTTGACAGACACAGACATGCATTAAGTCTCATTTACTGTGTAGTTCCTTTATAACCATTATGCAGCAAACAGCTAAGTTCCAAGAGTAAAGGTAAATCTAAATCACAACAGATACAGATATATTCTTAAGTTCCCCCACTCCCCGCTACGTTTCTGTAAGGCTCTAAAACATAAGGCATTAATTTGGCACACCAAATACACCCTATAATAAATATGTATTTGCTTAGAAACCGAAACAGTTTAAATAGGAGCTGGTTGGAAGTACTAAAATGGAAAGGGAAATTAGCAAGAATAAGTGAGAGGAAAAAAACATTGACAATCTGCATGGCTTTCCGTAGTCTCCATTAGGAGAGCAGAGTCTGGCCATGTGGCAATATTATTCAACAAGCTGATGAGATTAGAAGAGAGAAGAATAAGTGTAAATAAACAGGGCTGTGTTTTTTACTTTGCACTGTTTTGTTTCCAAAAGGGAAACATTCCTTCTGAGTAACACCCTTTCTTGCTATACATATAATACTAAAGCATATTACCCATCTTGGCAAACTGGGAAGCAGCATACCAATTAATAAACTGATTAGTGCAAGACCCGACAGTGGTGGGGTTTTCTGAGCTACTAAATTGAAAGCTTTGCCAGTTAATCAAAGGAGATGTTTTACTAGCTAAAACTAACAGAAGATCCTTTCTCCAAATAAAGCTTCTAGCTCCACAGAGAAATGAAAGTTGCCCATCTAGGGGTTTGGAGGATGTGTATGTCTGTGTGTGCATGCGTGCATGTGTGTGTGTAGGGATAGTTGTGTATTCAGAGTGCTTTTGAAAGTATTTATAAACTAGAAAGCTTAAAAAGTATTTGAATTTTCTATAATGCTCTCATTGTAAGAAACTGAACGCTTAACTGTACTATTTTTTTTTCTTTTTAGTATTTAGTTACTCTGTGATTAGTTGTTATCTTGTCCAAATGAAACAGAACTATAAACATATGTATAAAAGAGTTCATTAAAAGATCATGGTTAATGGCTATATTAAAAGGAAATTTGTTGCAACCATTTCAAAAATCTCAGTCTAGTTGTGTCTCCTCCTAAATATGTACATAGTATAATTACTGATCACATATTAAAGTTTACTGTGTTAAAGTATGTATGAAGAATGACTGCTCTGTGGGTACAGGGTTTCCTCTTGGAGAGATAAAAACGGTTTTGGAACTAGATAAAATGGTAGCTGCACACCATTGTGAATATATGAAATGCTACTGAATTGTAAACTGTAAAACCGTTAATTGCTATTACACCTTAATAAAAACAAAAGTGTAAATGGACAGTTTTAAGAAGTTAACAGTTTCTGTTTTGAGTAAAATGAATCTAAAGTTTGCAGTTCTTAATGAAATATAAGACTATCACTCTTTTGTTCCCTCTGAAAACTATATCTGGTCCTTGATGAACATCTGCCTACAAAGCACACTTTAAAACATGCTCTCTATAACGTTGCTAATGTCATGGAGCAACTTCCTTTGAAACTGGCATCCAAATACATGCAGGATATCTTGTTTCAAACCTGATCTCTTAATGATTTGTTTGGTGATGGATGCTAGCTTCATCCAGCAGTGCTGAAGCAACTCAGACAGTATATTAGACTCAAAGTACTAATTCTGTGACTGACTAGTAGTAAAGGTCAGAGCAAGTCTTCTTTTGTTGCTCAGTCACTAAGTTGTGTCCAACTTTTTAAGACCCCACAGACTGCAGCAGGCCAGGCTTCCCTTTGTCCTTCGCAGAACAAGTCTTATTCCTTTTCTAATACCCAGTCGCCTTATTTGTGTGATAATGAAGGACACTAGATGATTTCAAGAGCTTTCCTTTTTTCTAAAATAAGGGGATTCTGTGGTATCTATCAACAGCTTTTTAATAACAAGTATTAGAGTACACTTACTGTAAATATTGACTAGATGTTTGATACAGGGTTTTGGGTCCTAATTAATCAAAAGGCATGGTTCCTACTCTTGTTGATTCCAGACTGCTTTCGCAGAACTAAAGTAAACTTCTGAGTTTTTTTTACAAACTACAGTGTTGTGCATGGTTGTAAGAGATAAAGATGAATGCTGACTACAGGCATGAATCCTAGAGGGTCTGGAACTTGAGCCAGAATTGGGATGAAACAGAAGTAAGTGATGGAGGCAAGATTTTAACCTTGGTCGATATAATGCAACAGGCTATCCACTTAAGACGTTCTCTCTTGTGTTCTTTCAGTCAATCATTCATTCAGTTTAGAAATATATTTAGAATTCACTAGGTGTCAGATATGAAGATAACCTCTGAGACAGAACAATATGTAGGACATAAGTGATCCTGCCCTGATGGAGCACACAGTCTACTGGAGGGGATGGAAAGTAATAAATAACTATAAAAATGAAAAATGAAAAGTAGTGAGATGTGTTGTGAAGAAATGCTAGAGGGTGTCAGGAGATAATAACAGTGCTTATTTCATTTACATCTGGAGTTCTTGAGGACTTTCTTAAACAAAGTATATTTATGTGGAGATATGAAGAATAAATATGAGACAGAAGGCAGCCAAGGAAGAAAGAAGTGGGGAAAATGTTCCAGGTAGAAAGAACAGCATGGATAAAAGCATTGGAACAGATTATTCACTCTTTTGAGAAAAAGAAAAGCAGTGTAGCTCAAGTGCAAACACCTAGGGAACTAGTATATAAGAATAAACATGGAGTGATTCACATCGACATTGTGAGGCTACTTTTCATTCTGATATGCTGATAGATACAAAGTAAATAGAAATAAATACCATATTCATGGACTAAAAATCCCAATGCCTAAATTCTCACAAACTTCAATAAAATTTCAATAAGAATCCTAGCAAAGTATGTGTGTGTGCAGAAAACAACACCGTTCACTTTAGAACTGTTTATCATAGTTAAAAATTGGAAATAGATTGAATGCTTATCAAAATGGAACTAGGTTAATAACTTGCTGCATATAATAGAATACTATAGAGCTGTGAAAATAGAAGAATTACAGTGCATTTCAACGCAGATGAATATCATAAACATACTGAGCTTTATACTAATAAAGCAAGATGGTGGAATAGAAGGACATGTGCTCATCTTCTGTGAGAACACCAGAATCACAAATAGCTGCTGAGCAACCATAGACAGGAGAATGTTGGAACCCACCAAAAAAAGATACCCCACGTCCAAGGGTAAAGGAGAAGCCCCAACAAGACGGTGGGAGCAGTGCACTCATGTTTAAAATCAAACCTCATACCTGCCAGAGGGGCTCAGAGGACACAAACAAAACCTTGTGTGCACCAGGACCCAGGGAAAGGAGCAGCGGCCCTCACAACAGACGGAGCCAGACCTGCCTTTGAGTGCCTGAGTGTCTCCTGTGGAGGCACAGGTCAGTAATGGCCTGCCACAGGAACAGAGGCTCTGGCAGCAGCAGACCTGGGAGGCATGGTGTGTGGCATAAGTCCCCTTGGAGGATCGCCATTAGCAAGCTGCTGAGCAGACGACCCACAAACTGGAGAACAATTATACCAAAGAAGTTCTCACACTATTGTAAAAGTTCTAGGCCCCATGACAGATTTCCCACCCTAGGGATCTGGCAAAGGGATTGAGAACCCCAGGGAATTTACTTTGAAGGCCAGTGGGATTTGATTACAGAACTTACACAGGGCTGGGAAACAGAGACACATAGAGGGCACAAGCAAAACCTCGTGTGCACCAGGACCCAGAAGAAAGGAGCAGTGAACCCACAAGAGAAGGAGCCAGACTTGCCGGTGAGTGTTCAGGAGTTTCCAGCAGAGGCGTGGGTCGACAGTAGCCAGCCACAGGGTCAGGGGCACTGACTGCAACAGTCCTGGGAGCCCCAGTGTGCTGGCAAAAGTCATTTTGAAGGAGGTCCCCATTAACCTTGCCATAGTTTGGCATTAAGTCAAACTAGAGGGAGGGAGAAGGGTTCAATCCCTGGATTGGGAAGATCCCCTGGAGAAGGAAATGGCAACCCACTCTAGTACTCTTGCCTGGAAAATCCCATAGATGGAGGACCAGGTAGGCTGCTGTCCATTGGGTCGCAAAGAGTCGGACACAACTGAGCCACTTTCACTTCTCACAGAGGGAGGAAACACAGCCCCAACCATCAGCAGAAAACTGGATTAAAGATCAACTGAGCATGACCATGCCCACCAGAGTAAGACCCAGTTTTTCCCACAGCCAGTCCCTCCCATCAGGAAACTTCCACAAGCCTCTTATCCTCATCCATCAAAGGGCAGACAGAATGAAAACCACAATCACAGAAAAGTAACAAAACTGATCACATGGACCACAGCCTTGTCTAACTCAGTGAAACTATGAGCTCTGTTGTATAGGGCCATCTGTCAGACGGGTCATGGTGGAGAGTTCTGACAAAACGTGGTCCTCTGGAGAAGGGAATGGCAAACCACTTCAGTATTTTTGCCTTGAGAATCCCATGAACAGTATGAAAAGGCAAAAAGATAGGACACTGAAAGATGAACTCCCCAGGCCAATAGGTGTCCAATATGCTACTCCAGAAGAGCAGAGAAATAGCTCCAGAAGGAATGAAGGGATGGAGCCAGAGCAAAAACAATGTGCAGTTGTAGATGTGTCTGGTGGTGAAAGTAAAGTCCAATGCTATAAGAACAATAGTGCATAGGAACCTGGAACGTTAGGTTCATGAATCAAGGTAAATTGGAAGTGATCAAACAGGAGATGGCAAGAGTGAACATCAACGTTTTAGGAATCAGTGAACTAAAATGGACTGGAATGGGCCAACTTAATTCAGATGACCATTATATCTACCACTGTGGGCAAGAATCCCTTAGAAGAAATGGAGTAGCCCTCATAGTCAATAGAAGAGTCCAAAATGCAGTACTTGGGTGCAGTCTCAAAAGTGACAGAATGATCTGTTTGTTTCCAAGGCAAACCATTCAGTATTACAGTAATCCAAGTCTATGCCCCAACCACTAATGCGGGAGAAACTGAAGTTGAATGGTTCTATGAAGACCTACAAGAAATTCTAGAACTAACACCCAAAAAAAAAGATGTTCTTTTCATCATAGGGGACCAGAATGCAAAAGTAGGAAGTCAAGTGATACATGAAATAACAGACAAGTTTGGCCTTGGAGTACAAAATGAAGCAGGGCAAAAGCTAACAGTTTTACCAAGAGAATGCACATGTTGTATCAAACATCCTCTTCCAACAACACAAGAGACGACTCTACACATGGACATCACCAGATGGTCAATACCGAAATCAGATTGATTATATACTTCACATCTGAAGATGTAGAAGCTCCATCAAGTCAGCAAAACAAGACCAAGAGCTGACTGTGACTGAGGTCATGAACTCCTTATTGCAAAATTCAGACTTAAATTGAAGAAAGTAGGGAAAACCACTAGACCATTCAGGTATGATCTAAATCAAATTCCTTACACCAGAAGTGACAAATAGATTCAAGGGCTTATATCTGATAGATAGAGTGCCTGAAGAACTATGGACAGAGGTTTGTAACATTGTACAAGAGGCAGTGATCAACAAAATCCACAAGAAAAAGACATGCAAAAAGGCAAAATGCTTGTCTGAGGTGGTCTTACAAGTAGCTTAGAAAAGAAGAGAAGCGAAAGGCAAAGGAGAAAAGAAAATATATACCCATCTGATTGCACGGGTCCAAAAAATAGAAAGGAGAAAAAAAAGCCTTCCTAAATGAACAATACAAAGAATTAGAGGAAAACAACAGAATGGGAAAAACTAGAGATGTCTTCAAGAAAATTAGAGATACCAAGGGAACATTTTATGCAAACATGGGCGCAAGAAAGGACAGAAACGTTATGGACCAAATAGAAGCAGAAGAGAATAAGAGGAGGTGGCAAGAAAACACAGAAGAACTATACAAAAAGGATCTTAATGACTCAGATAACCACGATGGTGTGATCACTCACCTAGAGCCAGACATCATGGAGTGTGAAGTCAAGTGGGCCTTAGGAAGCATCACTATGAACAAAGCTAGCGGGTGATAGAATTCCAGTGGAGCTATTTCAAATCCTAAAAGATGATGCTCTGAAAGTGCTGCAGTCAATATGCCAGCAAATTTGGAAAAGTCAGCAGTGGCCACAGGACTGGAAAAAGTCAGTTTTCATTCCAGTCCCAAAGAAGGACAATACTAAAAAAAATGTTCAAGTTACTGCAAAATTGCACTCGTTTCCCATGCCAGCCAAGATTATGCTCAAAATCCTTCAAGCTATGCTTCAGCAGTACATAAACTGAGAACTTCCAGATGTACAAGCTGGATTTAGAAAAGGTAGAGGAACCAGAGATCAAATTGCCAACATTTTTGGATCATAGAACAGGCAAGGCAATTCCAGAGAAACATCTACTTCTGCTTCACTGACTACACTAAAGCCTTTGACTGTGTGGATCACAGCAAACTTTGGAAAATTCTTAAAGAGATGGGACTACAAGACTACCTTACCTGCCTCCTGAGAAATCTGTAGGCAGGTTAAGAAGCAACAGTCAGAACTGGACATGGAACAAAGGACTGTTTCAAAATTGGAAAGGAGTATGTCAAGACCGTATATTGTCACCCTGTTTATTTAACTTACATGCAGAGTACATCATGAAAAATGCTGGGCTGGATAAAGCACAAGCTGGAATCAAGATTTCTGGGAGAAATATCAATAACCTCATATGTGCAGATGACCCCACCCTTATGGCAGAAAATGAAGAGGAACTAAAGAGCCTCTTGATGAAAGTCAAAGAGGAGAGTGAAAAAGTTGGCTTAAAGCTCAACATTCAGAAAACTAAGATCATGGCATCTGGTCCCATCACTTTTTGGCAAATAGATGGAGAAACAATGGAAACAGTGACAGACTATTTTTTTGGGCTCCAAATCACTACAGATGTTGACTGTGGCCATGAAATTAAAAGACACTTGTTCCTTGGGGGAAAAAAAACAAAAACAAAAACAAAAAACAAACAAACAAAAAAAACTATGACACACCTAGACAGTGTATTAAAAAGTAGAGACATTACTTTGCCATTGAAGACATATACAGTCAAAGCTATGATTTTTCCAGTAGTCATGTATGCGTGTGAGAGTTGGAGCATAAAGAAAGCTGAACCCCATAGAACTGATGTTTTTAGACTGTAGTGCTGGAGAAGTCTCTTGAGAGCTCCACCTTGGGCAACAAGGAGATCAAATCCTTCAATCCTAAAGGAA
This sequence comes from Giraffa tippelskirchi, assembly GCF_054371585.1. NCBI lineage: Eukaryota > Metazoa > Chordata > Mammalia > Artiodactyla > Giraffidae > Giraffa > Giraffa tippelskirchi. The sequence continues at coordinate 11,844,557 of NC_137289.1, read as the reverse complement.
ATCAACCCTAAATATTCATTGAAGTACTGATGCTGAAGTTGCAGTAGTTTGGCCAGGTGATGAGAAGAACTGACTCATTGGAAAAGACCCTGATTCTGGGAAAATTTGAAGGCAGGAGGAGAAGGGAATGACGGAGGATGAGATTGTTGGATGAAATCACTGACTCAATGGACATGAGTTTGAGCAAACTCCAAGAGATGGTGAAGGACAGGGAAGCCTGAATGCTGCAGTCCAGTGGTTCACAAAGTGCCAGATATGACTGGGTGACTGAATGATGCCTGAGTTTTAAAAAGGTAAAATGAAGGATTTATAAAACTTGTTATTTATGTAATATTCTAAAAAGAAAAAGTATGGTATATTTTCTATGGCTGTTTATATAAAAACAAAAACGGAAAGAATACCTTTCTAATGCATAGCAGTGCTTATCTGTATGGTGAGTGGGAGAAAAAGAAAATCAGGACATGGATAGAAGTTAAACAGGATATGGTTTTTATCTGTAATATTTTAACAGAAGGTGATATAGTCATATTTCTTTTGCAACTTCCAAATACAAATGAGAGAGAGTGAGAGAGGCTGGGAGGGAGGAAGGGAAAGCAGACAATATTAATGTGCTATTTTCTGGATTGTAGATGTATCATTAGTTATTTTACAATATATATTGTTATGTTTGTTGTTTTATTCTTTTAGAAAAGGAGGAAGAAAAGGAGACATTAATGATTAATAAAACTATTCTTCCCTCTAGTAGATCTTTATCCTATTAATTACATTACTCACACATGATTTTTTTTTGTAGGTGGAGCAATATTTCAACTCCTGTGGCTGATAAATTATAAGTTGCTGGAACTAAAACAATCCATGTGATCATCATTTTGTACTTATTAATAGAAATATTCTGGGTGGTTTCCCATAATGGAGGCGCATAAGCAACTTCCTATTAAATACTATGTACAGTTGTCAACCAAGGAAAAATTATTTGTGCTACCTTATACATCAAATATATATAATATATAATATTTTGTTGTTCAGTTGCTAAGTCATGTCCAACTCTTTGCGGCCCCATGGACTGCAGAATGCCAGGCTTCATATCCTTCACTGTCTCCTAGAGTTTGCTCAAACTCATGTCCATTCAGTCAGTGATGCTATCTAACCATCTCATTCTATGCCACCCTATTCTCCTCCTGCTCTCAATCTTTCCCAGCATCAGAGTCTTTTCCAATGAGTCGGCTCTTCACATCAGGTGGCCAAAGTACTGGAGGTTCAGCATCAGTCCTTCCAATGAATATTCAGGGTCAATTTCCTTTAGGATTGACTGCTTTAATCTCCTTGCAGTCCAAGGGACTCTTAAGAGTCTTCTCTACACCACAATTCGAAAGCATCAATTCTTTGATCCTCAGCCTTTTTATGGTCCAACTCTCACATCCATACACGACTACTGGAAAAACCATAACTTTGACTATACATATCTTTGTCGTCAAAGTTATGTCTCTGCTTTTTAATACTAAGTTTGTCATAGTTTCCATTCCAAGGAGTGTGTGTGCTGCGTGTGTGCAAAGTCACTTCAGTCCTGTCTGACTCTTTGCAACCCTATGGACTGTAGCTCACCAGGCTCCTCTGTTCATGGGGTTCTCATGACAGGAATACTGGAGTGAGTTGCCAGTAAGATCTTCCCGACCAGGGGATCTTCCCGATCAGAGATCGAACCCACATCTCTTATGTCTCTTGCATTGTCAGGAAGCTTCTTTACCACTAGCGCCACCTGGGAAGCAAGGAGCAAGGGTCTTTTAATTTAGTGGCTGCAGTCACCGTCTGTAGTGATTTTTGAGCCCCCAAAAATAAACTCTGTCACTGTTTCCATTGTTTCCCCATCTATTTGTCATGACTGATGGGACCAAATGCCATAATCTTAGTTTTTTGAATGTTGAATTTTAAGCAACCTTTTTCACTTTCCTCTTTCACCCTCATCAAGAGGCTCTTTAGTGCCTCTTCACTTTCTGCCATTAGAGTGGTATCATCTTCATATCTGAGGCTGTTGATATTTCTCCCAGCAATCTCAATATGTATATTTACATATACAACTATATATATATATATATGTATATATATATTTACATATATAAATATATATGTAAATATGTCTGGAATCAAGAGTCCATCACAGTGGTTGTTACATTTGGACTGGAATACAACTATGAATACAGCTATGAATACAAAGAAGAATTAAACTATCACCTAAAAAGCAGAGGGAATGCTGGAATGCTGCCATAAATTAATTGCATTTTAATCCAAATGGCCTGAACATTTTAACTCATTAATCACTGATGATGTGGTCGTGTCACCTCAAACTTTTTGTGCTTTTGTGAAAATGCAAATTATGAGCATTTTGATGGCTTTTAAGAAATAAAAAGTCAAGATTGTGTGTTACGAAATAAAAGTTGCATGGTGAATGACAGCAGAAGGAAACAATAATTAGAAAGTGAACCTATCCTGTATGTTTCTAAGTAAGGGTTTCTGCCTTGCTTAGGATTAATATAACATGGAAATACTCTAGCTTAGATTGCTTCCCTGATGTGGATTGCTTATGGAACATGAATCCATTTCTCCCATGCAAATCACTTAGGTCACATCATAGATTATCAAGTATATAATCAAGGGATAACTACCTGCTTATAATGTCTATAGTCTGTTAAAACTCATTCCTGAGTACTATGCTTTAACAAATCACAGCAACTGAATAGATTATCAGACTTGTTTTATACTATGTAGTATTAATATGTATTTAATTAAATAATTATTTTCAACAATGAATTCTCTGAGCTTAATGTGATTTTCAAAATTTCTATGTAAATGTTATTCACTTTAGGACATTTCATGCTTTTTGCAAATGCTGTTATGACTTCTGTGATCTCTTAAGAAAAGTAAGTGAATGATTTGAAAATATAATATCTTTTGATCTTTTCTGATTAAATGACTTCTTTCTTTAAATGACTGACCTTTAAAAGGTCTGCTACTATGATGCCATTTTCCATAATACTTGCCTGACCCCATTCTAGTTGTTTTAAAAATGTTAAATAGTTAGAATTTTGTAAGCACAGCATTTGTGGAATTTATAATTTAATACTGTAAATTGAGGTCAACAGGAGAGATGCTGCTACTTGAATTGTAGTGCACTTTTGTGTATACCCTTATCTTGAATATCCAGATGTTTTTGAATGTCACATAATAGTGAGATATATCTCTGAAAAATTCTAACTAAAATCTGATGCTCCATCAGTCTTGTGAAGGTTACATTTTTATAGGGAGGAATCAATCACCTCAAGATCAGTAAACTGAGATTAAAATGTGGATTTTAAAAATTTACATGAAGTAGCATTCAAGCCTTTGTAGAACACAAAGGCCAATTTTGTTATGTTAATTGATATTATTACATGTTTCAATTTATTTTATGTTTTTATGATTCCAACTTATTTGGGATGAATTTGTATTTAAAATATACTGACTAATTGGCCTTCTATTTCTTATTACATAATTTAAATATGTATATGAGTATTATTTATTTAAATAATTTAAATGTTAAATAAGTTATATGACAAAATGAAATTAAAAGTAAACTTTTTGAAGGACTTAATTATTAGAAATAGGGTTCAAATTTTTAAAACACATATGTTTGTCTTCTAGTTAATATCTTTGCATCCTCAAATTCAACATTATTCTTTTTTTTCAATGTTATAAGATTAGACATCAATTACAGGAAAAAAAAACTGTAGAAAATACAAACACTGCAGGCTGAACAATATGCTCCTAAATAGCCAAGAAATCACTGAAGAAATCAAAGAGGAAATAAAAAATACCTAGAAACGAATAACAATGAAAACATGACAACTCAACACTTATGGGATGCAGTAAAAGCAGTGCTAAGAAGGAAGTTTAGAGCAATCCAAGTCTACCTCAAGAAACAAGAGCAATATCAAATAAACAACCTAACCTTACACCTAAAGCAACTAGAAAAGAACCAAAAAAATACCAAAGTTAGTAGAAGGAAAAAAATCTTAACATCAGAGCAGAAATAAATGAAAAAAAATGAAGGAAACAATATCAAAGATCAGAAAAACTAAAAGCTGGTTCTTTGAGAAGATAAAATTGACAAGCCATTAGCCAGACTCATCAAGAAGAAAAGGAGAACATTATTCTTCTTGGTTAAAAAAAATGAGTATCTATTGGAAGGAACTTTGGAGAACACTGAGCAAAGGTTTCACAGAGCTTGTACTATGATTTGAAAAAATATCTCCCAATTTTTTATTTCCTGACAAAATTACATAGTTTGGTTAAAATGTATCAATGCTATAAACTGACAAGCAAAACAACAAAGAATGCAGTGTGATGTTATGAGTTGGTAGAACATGTCATTAAAACACAAATTTAAAATACTTCCAGGAGGAAATAGTTTATTGTAGAATGCAGTGTTTTCTGTCAAAACTTTAAATACATTCAAGTATCCTAATTCAGATAAATTAAGTCAAGCTCCCCAAAGGAGCTTTCACAAGTGAACACAAATCTTCATCAGTGATACTTAAAGATGTGTGTTGAGTCAGAGGAGTGCAAGAAGGCTGGATACAACTTTTAAGAGACCGTAAGAACCAATGAGATCATAATGTCCACTGCTCTTATTTATAATGAAAAACAAAATAGGCATACTGGATGACAAAGTAATTACTAAGGAAATACAAAATAAAATCTTGAGGATTTCCTTGGTAACCATTCTGATGCTGTTCTATCTTCTGAAACAGAGATTTTTTTTTTTCCTAAAGTTTTTTTTTCTACCTCTGCTTTGCTGGTGGCCAAAATTCTCCAAGCCAGGCTTCAGCAACACGTGAATCACGAACTTCCAGATGTTCAAGCTGGCTTTAGAAAAGGCAGAGAAATCAGAGATCAAATTGCCAACATCCGCTGGATCGTCGAAAAAGCAAGAGAGTTCCAGAAAAACATCTATTTCTGCTTTATTGACTATGCCAAAGCCTTTGACTGTGTGGATCACAATAAACTGTGGAAAATTCTTATAAAGAGATGGGAGTACCAGACCATCTGACCTGTCTCTTGAGAAACCTATATGCAGGTCAGGAAGCAACATTTAGAACTGGACATGGAAAAACAGACTGGTTCCAAATAGGAAAAGGAGTACGTCAAGGCTATATATTGTCACCCTGCTTATTTAACTTCTATGCAGAGTACATCATGAGAAATGCTGGGCTGGAAGAAACACAAGCTGGAATCAAGATTGCCGGGAGAAATATCAATAACCTCAGATATGCAGATGACACCACCCTTAAGGCACAAAGCGAAGAAGAACTGAAGAGCCTCTTGATAAAAGTGAAAGAGGAGAGTGAAAAAGTTGGCTTAAAGCTCAACATTCAGAAAACTAAGATCATGGCATCTGGTCCCATCACTTCATGTGAAATAGATGGGGAAATAGTGGAAATGGTGTCATACTTTATTTTTGTGGGCTCCAAAATCACTGCAGATGGTGCTTGCAGCCATGAAATTAAAAGACGCTTACTCCTTGGAAGGAAGGTTATGACCAACCTAGATAGCATATTTAAAAGCAGAGACATTACTTTGCCAACAAAAGTCCATCTAGTCAAGGCTATGGTTTTTCCAGTAGTCATGTATGGATGTGAGAGTTGGACAGTGAAGAAAGCTGAGCACTGACGAATTGATGCTTTTGAACTGTGGTGTTGGAGAAGACTCTTGAGAGTCCCCTGGACTGCAAGGAGATCCAACCAGTCCATCCTAAAGGAGATCAGTCCTGGGTGTTCTTTGGAAGGACTGATGTTGAAGCTGAAACTCCAATACTTTGGCCACCTCAGGTGAAGAGTTGACTCATTGGAAAAGACCCTGATGCTGGGAAGGATGGGGGGCAGGAGGAGAAGGGGACGACAGAGGATGAGATGGTTGGATGGCATCACCGACTCGATGGACATGGGTTTGGGTGGACTCTGGGAGTCGGTGATGGACAGGGAGGCCTGGCGTGCTGCGGTTCATGGGGTCGCAAAGAGTCGGACACGACTGAGCCACTGAACTGAACTGAACTCTATGTGAGATCTGCTCAATAGATAAACCTTCATACACTGACAGACGATGCAAGATAGGCAATATTTTATCTCTTCTTTCCCCGAAATGTTGAAACTCAGAAATTACAAACCTGTAATCTTAATATCAACACACAGAAAAATCCCAGACAGACTGCCAAACAGGTGACTTCATAGCACTGATAGAGATTAGTAGCACCCAAAATAGGTTCAATGATACTAAATCATGTTAATAATATTACTAGATTAATGTGTTAGAAAAATGTGCATGTGTGCATATATTTTTCCCTTTGCCTGAGTAAGTGACTTGATAGTATGTTTTCATATATATTTAAATAAGAAAAGAAGCCAAACTAAATGACATTAAAATCAATGGATTTTTAACTGCTTGAATGAGTTAATAAATACTCCTCATTTGCTCATTTATTCTTTCATTCAAGGACTAATTATTTAGAGCCCTAACACTATACCAGGCATTGAAATTCAGAGGTTAATAAAATGAAGTCTTTTGTCTTACAGAGCTTACTTTTGAGTGTGTGTGTGTGTGTTGTGCAGTGTGTGTGTGTATGTGTGTGTAGTGGTGGCAGTAGTAGTGGTAATAGTGATGTGTATGGATTTTGGAGTTAGTAAAAGCTGGATTGGATTGCTAGGTCAAACATTTAGTATACATATGGTTTGGAATTGTTCCATAACTTCTCTATACCTTAGTTCTTCATTTGTAATGAAAGAATAATACTAGTACGGAATCATAAGGTTGTGTGTGGATTTGAGATCACACATGTCACAGTAGCTACTAGCTGTCCATCAAAATCCAATGAACTTATTTTCATTTATCACTTATATCCAAAATCAATAACATTCTGAGATGCTGGGGACTGGACTTTAATATATAAATTTGGGAGACACAATCCATCCCATAACAGTGAGTGGCCCCAAATCACCAAATAAAGAACTTTCCAACAATTATAGATGTGAAAAGCTGGCATGGACTGTTTTGATAGCTCTCTGTTATTAGAAATGATTGAGCAAGCTATAATTGATGTTTAAAAGGGAATTTTTTTTAATTAGGGGGAGAGGTTTGGCTAAATTATATTCCTAGTTTATATAATGATAAACGAGTAATTTGAAACTATCTACATACATTATATGCTCTGTTCATAGTTACAGTTCCTTAAGCAACCAATTGGTAACCAATATATTAGTCAAATAAACCTGTCTGGGTAAATTGATCAGTACATGAGTACATCTGGATATTTTTATAGTACTGTATAATTTCCAAACTCTTTTTATGTATAGCATTTTTAAATTTCACAATAACACAATTGGTATGATAGAGAAATTATTAGTATCTCATATTTAAAGATATTGACAGAGACAGAGAGATCAGGAAAATTGCCCCAGGTCACTAGCAACTCTAAAGCTCAGACCCACAGAAATTTTCTTTTCCTTCCTACCATTGAACCCTGGTTCTATGCATTCTACACCAGAGCATCCTGAGCCACAGGACAAGAGTAATGCATCTTTTTGAAAGAAGGAAAGAAAGTGAAGTCACTAAGTTGTGTCTGACTCTTTGCAACCCCATGGACTGTAGCCTATCGGGCTCTCTGTCCATGGGATTTTCCAGGCAAGAATACTGGAGTGGGTTTCCATTTCCTTCTCCAGGAGATCTTCCCTACCCAGAGATTGAACCCGGGTTTCCCACGTTATAGGCAGATGCTTTACCATCTGAACCACCAGGGAAGTATCTTTTTGAAGCAAACTTTTTTTTTATGGTTGTGAATTAAATAATTTTGTTCAAATCAAAATGGCTTCCCTAGTGGCTCAGAAGGTAAAGAATCTGCCTGCAATGCAGGAGACCGGGGTTCGATCCCCAGATCGGGAAGATCCCTTGGAGAAGGAAATGGCAACCCACTCCAGTATTCTTGCCTGGAGAAATCCATGGACAGAGGAGCTTGGTGGGCTACAGTCCATGGCGTCACAAACAGTCGGACACGACTGAGCGACTATCACTTTCAGATCAAACTAAACATCATTATGTTATGAAGTGAAATTCTCTATTTAAATTTTTAAAATAAAACAGATTTACAGAAGTTTTTGTTAATGGAAGACTGTTGTGGACAAACTCCATTTGTGGTACTCATAGACCCTTCTATGCCTTTAGGAAGTTTCAGTAGAAAAGTTTACAAAATTCTGCCACATAATGCTGTCACCTTGCTGTAAAGCAACACTGGTCCTACCTGAAGAAGTGATTTCTGTATGCAAGTGATCATCCATCTAATAGAAACTGCTTATAAAATACAGTTTACTGCAAGCATTTGCTTCATTCACAGCTAATTAATCCATCAGAGAGAGCCTCCGGTAGTAATTACTTTCACTCCTCTCCAATCAACCTACACCAGATTTACACCCCTGACCCTGAGAGAAGACTCTAAACTCAAAACTCTGGGTGTCATTTTTGTAATATCTCCTGGCATGTTCAAAATAGGGATAACCAATTAATGAAGGATATTCTTTTATTTTTAATCTAGCACTAGAAAACACAAATTTGGGTTATGTTGCCAAAGGCGCTGCGTTTAATTATGTTGAAAACTCTCTTACTTTGAATCTCACAATGAACCAATTTCATCCTTCTGAAGTGAATATTATTTACTTGTTGAATTCTGAGATCCTGTTTCTGAAAAAGGATGGTTTCAAATGGCCAATTCTGGACTTGTGGACACAGTAGAGGAGGGAGTAAGTGGAACGAATGGAGAAAGTAGCATCAACATATATACACTCTCATGTGCCAGATGGATAGCTGCTTAGAAGTTGCTGTGTCGCACAGGGAGCCCAGTCTGGTGCCTTGCGGTGACCTGGAGGGATGGGATGCGGGGAGGGGAGGGAGGCTCCGGAGGGAGAGGATGTATGTATAATTATGGCTGATTCACGTTGTTGTATGGCAGAAACCAACACAACACTGGAAAAATTAATTAAAAAAAGGCCAATTCTACATGAAAATTTTGATTCTGGCGATATTTTGATATGACTGAGTGTAAATAGCTATGGTAAATTACGAAAACATTTTTTTTTAATTATCAATGGATATGAACACTGCATATCCTTGGCTTTCATCTCATCCCTGAGATTTGTGACATTTTTGAGGGCTATGTATGAGTTACGAATGCAAGCGATAAGTATAAATTCCTTGTGCTGTGCTGTGCTTAGTCGCTCAGTCATGTCCGACTCTTTGCGACCCCATGGACTCCAGCCTGCCAGGCTCCTCTGTCCATGCAGTTTCTCCAGGCAAGAATACTGGAGTGGGGTGCAATGCCCTCCTCCAGGAAAAATTGACTGGATGTAAAAAGAGAAAAAGAGACACATATTTGATGGGGCTCTTTTGACTCAACTGCACTAAAATTTTCCCAATATCTAATACTCCTTTTTGCAGAATGTGGATACGGTCCGGCTGGGCCATAGGTCCCTTAGCTGCCTCCCTCTCAGCAGCTTCCCCTCCATCTCTAGAAACTCCAAGAGTTTCGGATTCATTAGGTCTTCCAGGAGAGTGGGACAATTATTTGCATTTCTCACAAGTTTCTGAATGATCCTAATGCTGCACACTGACACACCAAGGACAACAATTCTCAAACTAGACATTGCCTCCAACCTCAGTCCATGTGCTCTAGGAAGTCCTTAGAAAGATGTAAGATCTCACTGTTGAGGGTATATAAACATCTTACAATGGGAATTAGATTGAGCTTCTCTTTTTTAGCTCATCAAAAGCCTCTGTCAATACTCGACTATGCACTATTAAGGAGCGTTCTAAAAAATTCTGTCCCTGGATCTCTGCATAGAAGATGGTGTATATCAGTCTTGCCTGGAAGGCAAAACCTCAGTGTACAAATCTGCCTTGTGGTTTTCCTTAGAAATCCTCACTCAATTCTTCTGCCCCAGATGTGACACCAGCCTAGTGGCCATTCCACTCTAAAAATGCCCCTTCCCCACAAGCCACTCTGGGATTAAGATGCATGTACCTGTTGTAAATTCTCATCCACATAGAATCCTGCTTCTTTTGAGGTGTTACTGTCGCTCCTGTTTCCTCTCTGTATAGTATTCCCAATGTCAGACTCCCTTCTCTATCATCCTGGTAGTTCATCTTAACAGTATTGAGAGGCAGTGATGTAAGGTGGTTAAGATCCTACTTAAAATGCTTAAAGTGTGTGCATACTCAGTCACTTCAGGCCTGTCCAACTCTTTGTGACCCTATAGACTGTAGCTTGGAAGGCTCCTCTGTCCATGGAATGGAATTCTCTAGGCAAGAATACTGGAATGGGCTGTCATGCCCTTCTCCAGGGGATCTTCCCGACCCAGAGATCAAACCCAGGTCTCCTGCATTGGCAGGTGGATTCTTTACCTCTGAGCCACCTGGGGAGCCTACAATGCTTCAAGTGCCTAGTTTCAAACCTTATTTTATCATTTTACTAATTGAGTTAGGTTGGGCATGTTATTGAACCTCTGTCTCAGTTTGTTGCATGTAAAATATGAATAGAATAACACCTTATCTCATACAGTTGTTAGGAGGTGTGAGAATTAAATTAGTTATCATTTGCAAATGGTTTTGTACAATGCCTGCCAAATGTACAGCAAGTACAGTGTTTGTTGGATAAACTATAACTTACTATTTATTTCCTCCTAGACCTAAAATACTTATCCATCAATATTTTAGAAAATATAATTTTATCCTCAATGTTCCTTAGAAATTAATTTGTTCATATTTTATAGATATTTTAAGAAGATTATCTTCTGCCACTAAGCTCTCCACCTTCTCAAGGTTGCCTTCAATCTTTTAGCCTCAAATCTAAAGGCTTCTTCTGTGTACTCACTTTCTATCTGTGCATTTTCAACACTATGACACAATACATCTTTATGAATTTTGCCATGATTTGGATTTATCTTTTCTTTTTAAAGTGTACAATATTTCCTTTGTTTAAATCATATTTTTCTTCCTAATTACAAAGGTAGCCTGTGCCAAACACCAAAGAAACAAATCTGAAAAGCAGAAATAAAGATCAAACCCCCATCTCTTATGTCTCCTGCATTGGCAGATGGGTTCTTTTCTTTACACTAGTGCCACCCGGGAAGCCCCAAAGCCCTATGGGGAAATGAAATCAGCAAATTAAAAGTCATACAATTAACTAGGGGCATACTCAAAAGAAAACTTCATGACCATGTTTTAGTGCTGGAGTATGGGCTCACCACTCCAGACCCACTGTAATGGCCACATTGAAGTATCTATTCTCTCTAAAGAGTGCTCTTCTGAAAAGATGCTCTGAGAAATATGCTTTTCTCAGTCTTATTATTTTCTAAGATATACTGACATCTATGGAGCTTCCTGGCTAGTTTGCCCCTTCGTTTGGCTCAGACATATTTTAGTCATTTTATAAAATGGTAACTTGTTGGAGCATTTTCAACAAATATTGTCTTAACAGAAGAATTTTTAATGGATTAGCAGTAGTCTGTGGTACCGAAGTGTCACAATTTATTTAAAGAATCCCATCATGTTGGCATTTCTATTTTTTCCATATCTTGATAGTATTCACAAATATATTGTGCTACTTATATACCTCTGCCTAGAAATACTTACATTTAGAATGGGTTATTTCCTTGGGAGGAATTCTTAGAAGGAAACTTGAAAGTTCAGGTAACATTTTAGGCATTGCATGCACGGTTCCTTCCCCAAACACTGTCAATTAGTGTATCTTGCAGATATGAACTTTAAAACAAGAAAATATTTGACAGAAGAATGTTCCTAGGAAATGGAACCTGAGATCATCAAGAAAGTACATGTTTGGTGTATTCCAGGAGGGATAAGGTAGGCAGTGTGGCTGGAAATGAGTAAAAGGGAAGTGGTAGGAAATAAAGTCATAGAGGTAGCAAGGGACCAAATGGGGTGGTGGCCTCACAGAACATTATAAGAATCTTGGCTCTGTCTCTGAATGATATGGAGAATCAATGGAAAGTTTTGAGCAGAAAATAGATAGGATGTAACTGATTTAACAGTTACTCTAGCTGCCATGTTGAGAAGAGACTGACGGGGCCTAAGGACAGAAGCAGTTAGACCCCTTAGGAGACAAGTGCACTAACAGAGAAAGGAAGCAAGAGATGGCATTGACTTGGAACACAGTGATGGCAGTAGGTAAGAGATCTTACATTTTAAATACATTTTAAGGGTAGAACTGACATGAGTTGTTAATTGACTGAATATGTCGTGCTGAAGAAAGAGAAGAATTAGGAATGACTAAGCATCATAGTCTGATCAGCTGGAAGGATGGAGTTCCCGTTTGTCAAGATCTGGATAATCTCTGAAGAGGAGGTTTTTTGAGATGTAGATAGAAACCAGCCTAGGTCCCAGACGAAAAGGACAGGAAAATCCACACTTTAATGGGCTACATAATGGGTCACTGACCTGAATAACTATTTTAAAGGGGATAGAACATGTAACAATCTGTTTTATCTATTTTCTCATTATCTCTGTCACATCATTATTTGTGTCATAATTATCTGCATGCTATCTCAGCTGGATCACGTACTAACTTTGGGCAAGCCATTTAATTTTTCTGAGCTTTAGTTTCCTCAGTGATGAGATAGGGCAATGGAGTCAACTTTATTTAATTGCAAGGATTCAGTGAGAAGATGCATGAAATGTGCCCAGCACAATGCTTGCCACACAGTTACATTTCAACAAATCTTAGTTTGTCTCTTTTCCTCCACAAATTATAAATGCCTTCAGAAAAGAAATGTTGCCTCTGTGGCATTCACAGCAGGCTGTACATTACCTTATATTATATGTAGAGGGTGTGCTGTATTTATTTAAATCCACTGAAATGGAGTAAGTGCTTAATAAGCATTTGTTTTTAACCACTACTATCAGTGATCCCAAATCATTCGTATAAATGGCAGGTAAGGTTACATACATAATTCTTTGTACTGAGCATTCATATCACGTCTCTCTAGCCTCCAGTTCTCTTTTGATAAAGTCTATTTTACTAAAAAATACTTTCACTGCTTTCATGTTTTATTTTGAATTTCAAGGAAAAGTGGTTTGTGCATATCTTCTGCCTCCCGCTTTCAGTTCCTCCATCAGAAGTGAAGGGCTCACTATCTTCTCTTCACCAGGCCTCGGAAGAATGAGCTCTACGTTGTTTTCTCTCAGGAAGAGGGACCACAAGGTAGCTGTGTCTAGGAAGTCTGCTCCAAGATCAGGGAGCAGTGATGGGATGTAAATGTCTTCCTGCTCTGCCACCTGTGATACCAGAAGCTCTGCTCTATGTCATATCTCTTAGGAGCAACCGCTTGGGCTTCACTCTCAAGTTCAACATTGACACAGTCATGTGAGTGCCAGGAGGGCTGGCTGTGAACACACAGACTCTGCTCCTTCTCTTCTACTTTCAGCTTTGGTCAACCATGGAGGAGAAGCAGCTTGGGGTTCTTCATGAGCTCTCCAAAACCCTTGGGATAATTGGCCGCCTCTTACTCTATACGACCTTCGAGAGTCAGAAGAAAAGAGTTTTCTTCGGATTGCGTGCACTCCATATGTTAATACTAGGGCTCAAGTTCTTCACAAAATGATTCTAAGTTACCAGGATACCCAGTCTTCAGGCCACTGTGAGAAGATAAACCATGCTCTATCCTCAAACTCCTTGATTGCAGCCAAAACATCCCTTGCAATAGCATTTTTCTCTTGTTTACTATTGCAGGAATTGTACCAAATCACAGGGAGACATTTAATCAGCTAATTGACCAAATTCAGACAGGATGCCATAGAATTATTCCCAGATAGATTAGTATTTATCTTCTTTTACAATGTCTACAGGGCAGGTAATTCCCAAACCTTCTTAAGTTTATGGTATAATTGAGTGAACTTCACCGTCAAGAATTGCTTCTTTATTTCAAAACTATCTCCCTCAGTCTGTGCTTGTTCTTTTCTGTTTTCTCCTTTTTTGACCATAGAAATGTCTATTTTGCAAAGCCTTTTAAAATCCATTCTACATTAATTCCAATGAAAACTTAGGTAACAGCTGTGCTTAAAAAAAAAAGTGTTTTCTATGCAAATCCCCTTTTTTATGTTTATGAAATATATCAGGTAAAAACCTCAAAATGATGACCTTTTTACATTCTTAAGCCAGTTACAGATGTCAATTTAAATTGCAAACACTTATAATGAGAAGCCCATGCACCACAACTCGAGAGTAGCCCCTGTTGGCTGCAACCAGAGAAAATCCCACACAGGAACAAAGACCTAGCACAGCCAAAAATAAATAAATAAAATTACAAATTTCAACAGCTTCTATTTTTTAATTAACAAAGAGATAATTAAATGTATTTATATATTTACTTGTTTAGATATTTAGATCTTCCCTCATAAAAAAGCTGTGAGGTAGCTAGAAATTTAGGGTATTACTGCTGCTGCTGCTGCTGCTGCTAAGTCACTTCAGTCATGGCCGACTCTGTGTGACCCCATAGACGGCAGCCCACCAGGCTCCGCCGTCCCTGGGATTCTCCAGGCAAGAATACTGGAGTGGGTTGCCATTTCCTTCTCCAGTGCATGAAAGGGAAAAGTGAAAGTGAAGTCGCTCAGTTGTGTCCGACTCTTAGCGACCCCATGGACTGCAGCCTACCAGGCTTCTCCGTCCATGGGATTTTCCAGGCAAGAGTACTGGAGTGGGGTGCCGTTGCCTTCTCCATTAGGGTATTACTACTCAATGTTTAATAAAAGTCAGAGAGCAGTATAACTATATGTGGAGTAAATTAAACAAAATGAATAAAGTGCAACAAAGTTAGTATAACCTAAAAAATAAAAGTAAAACATCAATAAAATAATTAATTAAAAAAGCTAAATATTACAGATGGGTTCAGTCATGAAACATTGATAGAACAACTAAATAGAGAAACCTAAATGAAAAAGGTCATGATGAAAGTAGAGAATGAAATAGATCCTAGGATTCTCATGGTTTGTCTCAATTTGGGTTCATATTTATATAATTATAAGTGACTAAAGTTTAATACATTTGCAATTTCATGTTAAACAAGTGTTGCTGTTGTTTTTCTTATATATATGATTTTGATCAACCTCTAAGTCAGGCTGTGTGGCCAAATGATAGAAATCTAAAATGCCTGGCTTCAAATGATCACCTAGGGATGAGAAGTTCATGGAAATGAGCAGGGTGCCATTCATTAGCATGTCAAGGATGCTTCTTCAACAGGATGCCATTAAATTATTGTGGTGATAATTGAGACACTAAAAAGAGACAGATGCTGGGCCTGTAGTTCCTAAGATCTCATAAGCCATTAGCAATTAAATTTCAATGAGCTAACATAACTTTACTCACTAAATTAACAACTGGGGATATTCTTTTTGAAGCTGTCTTTTTTTTTCACGCATGTTTTTGCCTGATTTTAAAGGCAAATTGCAACTCCGTTATGATACAGGATTCAGGAGACAGAGCATCCAGATATTAGGGATGTTCCTGTAGTCTCTGAATTGGAACCTGGGTGGCAGCCAACCAAGGCAGGGCTGGAACTAGCAGTTCAATTAAATCAGAGTGATCTGATGGATACTGCTGACGTAAAGAGCAAAAATGTGTGGTTAGGTCAGTTCTTGCAGGGAAGGCATGTGAAAGTTGCCAGTGAGGAAAGCAACCTCAGGTGCTAGGTGAATGCGAGACTGAAGGGAATACAGGAAGGCAACACAATTCCAATCTGACTGGCCTGAATTAGCCAGGATAGATGAGTATATGCTGTGGTAACAAATTCATCCAGAATTTCACTGGCTTAACACCACGGCTGTATTTCTTGCTCCCTCAATTCCCAATGCAGGTACTCTGATCCAGGCAGATTTGATCTCATAATATTATCATTTCAATGTACAGCAGGGGAAGACGGAGTGGAGTGGAAGCTTGCAATAAAGATGAATAATAGGTGCAAAGTGAGGACACATTATTTCCATAGATCACAGCCTAGAAGCAACGACATGGCCCCACATAACTGCAAGAGAACACACAAATACAGGACAGTACATGCATATGTGTAAGCAGTAAGTACATCTGAACCAAGATCTGAGCTGAAACAGAGGAAGGTTATTACAAGCAGAGCAAAACTGGTAAAAAAAAACAAACAAACAAACAGAAAAACCTTAAAGCTATACTCATACAAAGTCAGAAAATCAAGCAGCAGGTCTAGAGAACACTGGGGCTAAAACCACCCTATTAAAAAGGAAGTGGCAGGGGATAAGGAGCAAGATCCAGTTTAGGTAGTTTTGTAATAGAGCTTGGAAAGGCAGTGCTATTGTGTAGAAAGAATATGAATTTAAGGCTTCTACAGATGTTAGGTTATAACATAGTCTACACCTTTCTTACTAAGAAACCCTTTCAGGTTATATGACTTCTCTGACGCTGAACTTTCTTGTTTGCTGTTATGAGCTGAACTTTGTCTCCCCAAAATTCCTATGTTTAAATCCAACTTCCAATACCTCAGAATGTGACTGTATTTGGAGACAGGGTAGCTCAAAAGGTAATTAAATGATAAACAGGTGAGCAAACCCTCATCCAATATAACTGGTGTCCTTATAAAAAAGAGGAGATTAGGACATGGAAAGACACAGAAAGAAGAGCATATAAACATAGTGGCAGCAGAAATCCATCCACAAACCAAGGCGGGTGAGGTCTTAGAAGAAACCAACCCTGCTGACATCTTGATGTCAAGAATTCTACCCTCCAGAACTGTGATAAGATAAATTTCTGTTATCCAACTCCCTTTTCTGTGGTAATCTGCAGACACCCCTGCTGCTGCTGCTGCTGCTAAGTCGCTTCAGTCGTGTCCGACTCTGTGCGACCCCATAGACGGCAGCCCACCAGGCTCCGCCGTCTCTAGGATTCTCCAGGCAAGAATACTGGAGTAGGTTGCCATTTCCTTCTCCAATGCATGAAAGGGAAAAGGGAAAGTGAAGTTGCTCAGTGGTGTCCGACTCTTAGTGACCCCATGGACTGTAGCCTACCAGGCTCCTCCGTCCATGGGATTTTCCAGGCAAGAGCACTGGAGTGGGGTGCCATTGCCTTCTCTGGCAGACACCCCTAGCAAACTAATATTAATACATGTGCCAAAGTGAAATAACATCAATAGTTGCCCAACATATATGCTTTCCTGTGAAAGCACTTTAATAAATAGTAAAATGTTATAATACAGCTAATTGTTTTTGTGCTATGCTTTTTAAAAAAGAATGATTGCTCCTCAAAGATGGCACTGACACTTATTACTGAATTCCTGGTGTTTCACACAAATCCTGGGCACATACGGGTGTTCTAAAATAGTTTGTGGGAGGAAGGAAGGATGGGAAGAAGGCCAGTCTATGGGAACTTATTATCAGGGATTCAGAGAGAAGAAGTAATAAAAGTTATAACCTACATAAAAAGACTGGGGGAAAACTTAAGACATCAGTAAGAATGACCATGGTCACTGAGCCAATTTTTACTAAAGCAAGTATTCCTAATATGTCTCATGCTCAAGGCAGGAATCAGGATCATGTAGGAGACGGCTTATCTTTTGATAATAGATGTGTACAGTTATGAGGATCCAGGCATGCGCTAAAAACAAACAACACTGACTTTACTATCTAATGACATTGTGAAATACTCAAGAACCTCATCATGAAGTTTTACTGTGTTTCAAATGACAGCAGTATATTTAGGACCTTAATGGAAGGGTTTCAATGGAAAGAGAGCATCTTCATCTAGAACACCTCAGGTGTAAAGAATGACTCAGTGTGACACACATTTACTGAGCACCTTCTCATACGAGGCGCCTGCTCAGTTACCAGGGAATAGAAAGGTGACTAAGACCAAATTCCTGGTCCCAAGAGTGTGTAAAACTCTGCTATTTTGGAAACGATTCCTATTTTCTCATCCAAATAAGCAAAATATCAGCAAAAACACACCTGTGTTTGTATAGTTAACAGAAAAATAAATAGCAGTGCATCCAGGCTGGAAAATAACAATTACATCTCAAATAATCTCCCTGAAGCCTAAAATCATTTATTTGCATTTTCAGAAAAGGAAATTGAAGTTAAAAATGCACACAGGCGCTCAGTAAATGCCTATTGAATGGAACAGAATCAATTCTTGTTACAGTCAATAGAAAATACCTGCAGGTCAGCTAGCAGAGGCAGGTCAAGGATGTAGCTTGTGGTTCAAAAGATTTTTAAAAAAGCAAAAAATACAGAGGACTCTGTCACAGATTGTCAAGGTGTCGAAGGTCAGAGCACGACCAGAGCATCTGTGATTGTCTCTTATGGAAGGGATTAAATATGCAATTCCAAACCTTCTCAAGGGAGCTTTCAAGATGTTTGAAAATGCACCTCTCTGGCATATCTGAAATGTCTTATCTGTTACTGTTCCCCATTGTATCTTTCTCTTATGAGAACGTGTATGTATGTATTGGTATGTGGGTGGCAAGAACAGGGTAACATTTTGAAGTAGGAACCAATCCAATGAAGTTTATCATCCTGAAATGAATTTCATTCCTACCTTTACCTTTCATTCTATACTTCAAATTGCAGTGCTGGAGAAGACTCTTGAGAGTCCCTTGGACAGCAAGGAGATCAAACCAGTCAGTCCTAAAGGAAATCAACCCTAAATATTCATCGGAAGGACTGATGCTATAGCTGAAACACCAATACTTTTGCCACCCAATGATTCATTGGAAAAGACCCTGATGCTGGGAAAGATTGAAGGCAGGGAGAGAAAGGGGTGGCAGAGGATGAGATGGTTAGATAGCATCACTGACTCAGAGGACATTAGTTTGAGCAAACTCTGGAAGATAGTGAAGGACAGAGGAGCCTGGGATGCTGCAGTCCATAGGGTCACAAAGAGTTGGACATGATTTATTGACTGAACAACAACTATACTGCAAGGGAGCAGAATGTCTTCTAGATGATCTGAGAGCAGTTGTACATGGTCTTCTGAGTTAGTGATCCTAGAGAGGCCCTATAGTCAGAATGAAGACAGCATACAGTGAATTGTATGGACAGATGCAGGAAGGTGGGAGAAATAGTCAAAACATTTCAGCAGATACCTAGTTATTCATTCCAGCTTAGGCTTGTGCTAACATCACTGCTTCTATATACTATGCATTTAAGCACCTCCAATGTGCCAGCACTATGTAACATAACTTACAGAAGCCATCCACAACAGCCATACAGGTCTCCCAGGAATTCATGTTGTTATGCACATTTTTTATTGTCAAATTGTATCTTAGAATAAATTCTGAAACATCATGAAGCTAGGCAGTTAAACCAGCACAATTTGTACCAAGGTCGGGGGGATTCTTGAGCTGCTACAGTACTTGGGGGAAAAAACAGAAGCACAGATTAAAGCAACCATTCTCAATGTCAGTGTTGTAACACATCATTACATCACAATCGATTTTTATAATTGTAGTTGATTTATAATGTTATATTAATTTTATCTGTTATATTAATTTGCTTACTTCTGTGATGTAGATATTGGAGGTATATCGGGCCACTCATGCAAAGGTGCTGAATCTGCCTTGGGAAGAGATGTTCCCAGCCAGCTTTCTTGAGATACATGGGCCAATTTCAGCATCGTGGCTGCTGCACTGAAGTTTGAAGAATGGTTTCTATTTTTATATGTGCTAGAGTATATTCAGGATTATCCCTAAAATATCATCATGCTTATGCACTTGCAATCAAATACATTTCCTTTATTAGGAGAATATGCCATACATCTGTCATTATTATGCATATTAAAGTAAAAAACAAAAAGCCAAGGACTGTATTTTGTGTTGCACATCAGCAAAATCTGGCATTCTTATGTAGCAGTTTGTTGAAAACTATGTTTTCACATGCTGGTCAGTAATCTAACCACATCTGAGTTAGGTGAGATTCTGTTAAATCATAGATTCCTGTTCCATCCATAAGAAAAGGAAAATGGTCTGAAAATGAGACTATGAGACTGCAACATGGCAGCATGCTTCAAGCGTGCAGGAGTCATGTTGAATGTGAGGTTTCATGAAACTATTGTCCCACTTTCAAGAGCTATGTCAGTCAACTATCAGTCAGTAACATGAACGGGAACTTGACTCCATAAGGACTTGGTGTCCTCAACAGCCAATTGCTAAGTTACAGGGAAGATGGGCTTGTTCCAGGACTCTTGGCTTAGCTCATATTCTATATCTCTATGAAGATTTCTCAACAAACGGATCCCTGCAAGCCAAAAGGGAACCATTAGGTATTTAGAAAAAAAATGAGAAGGGGCTCCCACATCTATAATATATCAAGATGGTCATGGCTTGAATTAAGCTTATTAGAGTACCCTGAAGCAGAGTGCTGGGAATGTATCTACCAGTCACACACACCCATGATATGTCAGTAGACATTAATGGGTAAACACAAAAGGCCCATGAAAAACCTAGCATTTGGAGATGTTGTATTAAGTAGTCAAAAAAGAACTATT
Organism: Giraffa tippelskirchi; assembly: GCF_054371585.1. Classification (NCBI taxonomy): domain Eukaryota; kingdom Metazoa; phylum Chordata; class Mammalia; order Artiodactyla; family Giraffidae; genus Giraffa; species Giraffa tippelskirchi. The sequence continues at coordinate 11,823,973 of NC_137289.1, read as the reverse complement.
GAAGGACTTCTCAGAGTATTTATTATTCAAATAAGTTCTGAATTTCCAAAAAGGGGATATGGTATGTGGTGCTTCTGATTCACCATGGAATCTTTTGTGTGTACATCTAAGATTAAGGTTCTGTGGTTTGGGATATGCAAAAATAAGGAGATCTCAAGATATTTAATTTTAGTCATCATTACATTAAGTGGAAAAATTAAAGGTCGAGCATCCCATGATGCTCAACCTTCTACCTGGGAAGAAAAACAATTCGTGATCCATGCACATATTTCCTTCCAGACAATGTAGCAGAGTTTAAACTTCTACTTTTTATTAGACATTTTATAGGTATTTGGATGATCTTTACTAGGAGTTGCAATTTTTTAAGGGGCCACTTACTAAATATTTTAGACTCCGCAGGCTACATATGGTCTCTGCTTCATACTTTATATATCCACCCACAATTTATCTATATACATATTTATTTTACGCTACTTTCAAATTGTAAAAAAAAATCACTCAGGTTACTTACATATAAAAACATGCTGCAGACCAAATTTGACCCACAAGCCACAGTTTGCTGACCCCTGATCTACAGTGACAGTTTCAAAGTTCATTGAAGGATTCAACATCAAACTGAATGACAAGCTTTCAATGTTCTCAAAGAGGCTTTCCACTCCTCCTCACTCAAGCTCTCCTGATATGACTGTTAAGTTCTCTAAGATCAGACCTATTTTCTCTATGCTTCTGGGAATATGCAGCCCCTTGTGTCAGCCAAAACCAATCATGTTTCCTCCTGTTGGATTGATAGATTTGTGTTGTCCGCTCCCAGACTATTATGCATCATCAAGAGAATATCTGAAGCTAAATTATAAACAACATTGTGGTGCCTGCCTCAGTTTCACTTTCCTTCTTGATCACTTGTTCTGCGGGAAGGCAGTTGTCATATTGTGAAGACACTCAAGTGGCCCTATGGAGAGGTGCACTTAGTAAGGAACTAAGACTTCCTCCCAGTAACCAGCAAGGAACTGAGGCATTTTGCCAACAGCTACGTGAGTTAGCCATCTTGGAAGTGAATCCTCCAGCCTCAGTCAAGCCCATGGATGACTCTGCATCCCAGCCGACAGCTTGATGGCAACCACATGTCACACTCTGTGTCAAGACTGCTTACCTAAGTGATGCCCATATTCCTCACCCACAGAAACTATGAGGTAATAAATATTTATTGTATTTAAATTGCTAACTTTGGGGATAATTGTTTACACAGCAATAAATAATACCCTCCTTTAGCTAACCATTCTGACACAACCAACTTGATGGCAAAATTATGTTTTTTCAATCACTTTCCCATAGTCATTTTTTGTAGAGATATTTTGATGTCTATTTTGTTAAACACAATGGATTACACAAATTCAACCTCTGTTTCTAGCTCTTATCTAAATGGTTAGAGACAGGCAAGATAAGGGATAGGGTGAAGCTTAGAATTGAGGTGAAGCTCAGGAATAAACTAAAAGTAGAGTAAGACTTAGGGATGGGCCAAGGATGGGGTGCAGATCAGATATGGGTTAAAAACAAAATTAGGGTAAGTCTATTTATATCCTTTAATTTCTTTTCATATCAATTGATTATGTTTTATTCACAATATTATGTTAGTTTCAGGTGTACAACATAGTGATTCAATACTTTTATAAATCATATTCCATTTAAAATTATTATGGACCTGGACTTCCCTGGTGGCTCAGATGGTATAAAGAGTCTGCCTGCAATGCTGGAGACCAGGGTTCCATCCCTGGGTCGGGGAGATCCCCTGGAGAAGGAAATGGCAAACCGCTCCAGTGTTCTTGCCTAGAGAATTCCATGAACAGAGGAGCCTGTTGGGCTACAGTCCATGGGGTCGCAAGGAGTTGGACACGACTGAGTGACTTCACTTTCACTTTCATGGACCTAGAGATTATCATACTAAGTGAAGTAAGTCACACAGAGAAAAATACCATATGATATCACTTATAAGTGGAATCTAGAAAAAAAGATACAAATGAACTTATAATTTAAAAATGACTGTTGTTTTTGGCTAGGCCTGTCTTGATTCTTCCTGCTTCGTTTTTTGAATAACCAAATTATTATTGTACACTGACAGAACAACAGACTTTACATATGTCAATTATAATTAATTTAGTAATGTTTTCTATACCCCTACCATCCCTTTCTACCCATAATTACTTATTTATATATTCATGAATGTTTATCAAGTGAAATAAATATTGGTTAGCCAAAAGCTCATTTAAGTTTTTCTATAAAATGCCATCGGAGAAGGCAATGGCACCCCACTCCAGTACTCTTGCCTGGAAAATCCCATGGACGGAGGAGCCTGGTAGGCTGCAGTCCATGGGGTCGCTAAGGGTCGGACACGACTGAGCGACTTCACTTTCACTTTTCCCTTTCATGCACTGGGGAAGGAAATGGCAACCCACTCCAGTATTCTTGCCTGGAGAATCCCAGGGATGGCAGAGCCTGGTGGGCTGCCGTCTATGGGGTCGCACTGAGTCGGACACGACTGAAGCGACTTAGCATTAGCAGCAGCATAAAATGCCATGGAAAAACCCAAAGGAACTTTTCGGCCAACCCAATAAAAGCTACTTGAAGGTAAGTGTCCTTAGTTCTCAATCTTACTATCCTTCCCAATGCTTAATGAAACTAGGCAGGACACAGTACACATAATATAGGACTATGCATTACAAAGTATCACTTCTAGTCCCATTTGGTAGCTTACAAGAGTCATTTTGATTCTCTGAGTCTCGATGACTTTATAGGAAAATCAGAATAATAACTTTCTCACAGGGATATTTTGAGGTTCAAACGGAATGATAAATGTGAAAGAGCTTCGGTAAATTGGAATCTATGGAAATGTTAGGTGTTATTAAAACAGAGCTCTATAGATACACACTGAGCCGAAGAATTGATGCTTTTGGATTGTGGTGTTGGAGAAGACTCTTGAGAGTCCCTTGGACTGCAAGGAGATCCAACCAGTCCATCCTAAAGGAGATCAGTCCTGGGTGTTCACTGGAAGGACTGATGTTGAAGCTGAAACTCCAATACTTTGGCCACCTGATGTGAAGAGCTGACTCATTGGAAAAGACCCTGATGCTGGGAAAGATTGAGGTCAGGAGGAGAAGGGGACGACAGAGGATGGGATGGCTGGATGGCATCATCGACTCAACGGACTTGGTTTGGGTGGACTCAGGGAGTTGGTGATGGACAGGGAGGCCTGGCGTGCTGCAGTTCATGGGGTCTCAAAGAGTCGGACACGACTGAGCGACTGAACTGAACTGAATGTTTTAGGGATTCTGATTTTTTTTTTTTCTAAAAATGAGTCAAGTTTCTTTAAATATATCAGTTAACAACTGTGTTTTCCTATTAAAAGAAAGTGTTGTCTATATTTTAAAGAAGAAATAAAGCATATGGAAATTCTGATATAATCCATCTATATCACCATAATTATATAAGGAGGAAATATCATCTTATGTATGCTTTGTTTTTGTTGTTTTTTTTAAAATTTTTACTCTATAGAAATTAGGGCATATCCCCACCTGTGATTAACATGTATGACTGACATTTAAAAACCTATTTCAGTCTCTTCAAGAATGTGATGTTAAATATGTTATCTCTCCCAATCATATGGTGAGATGCCTGAGAGGGTGCATTTTCTTTCATTACAATTCAGTACTCTTGCTCCAAATTCTTCTTTGTTTCAGTTTCTTAAACTATAAAATCAGGGCATGCTGCTTCGTAATGGATTTACTATTTGTTATTTTCTGGCACAGTAGTAGCTTAACTAAACGATTCACAGTTCATCAATCTAAAAGAGATCCCACTCCAGCATTGCCATAGGGTGTAAGGAGGTGATTAATTTAGAAAATATACAGATTTCTTATATGTGACCCCATGTGTTTTGAATCCAATGAGAACAAGAGAGCTTTTTGATACTGAAAAGAAAATTTGATCTTACAGAAAAACTTTGCCAGTAGCTCCATTCTCAGACTAGACAGACTAGCAGTTCACACAACTGAACAGATTTTGGCATCAATGCATGTAAAAAAGAACCCTTTATGTTTTCAAATAGAGTTGAAAATGTTACATGTTATCTGATTAAATGCAATAAACATTTCTGTGTTCATTTAATGTAGTCATGTTTCTGTGTACTGTGTGAGTATAGATGTGATCTTTGCCCTTTAGGGGCTTGTATATTAGAAGATATATAAATACTTTGTTTTATATGGGACATAATAAATGTTAAATCCAGGTATAAGATTTTTTTCTAGATGCAGAAAGACAAATGATTGAGAATGAATAGAGAGACCAGGGCACTGAATGTGTGCCTGAGGGAAGAGGGAATCTAGTAGGCAGAAACCAAAGGGGGCATATAGCCATATAGACAGAGGAACAGTCTAAAAACAAATGCTGAGGCAGAAAAGTGTTTAGGGTCCATAGAGAGTTAAGTCCTTTATTAAGGATTGAGTTTCATATTCAAGGAAGAGTAAATTTAGATTTGGAACTGAAAAAGTGGCTTGAGGGTCCAATTGGGGAATACCATGATAAGAAATTTAGAGTTTTTTTGAAGGAAATTGGGAATCACTGACAGATTTTGAGAACCAGAATTTAAGATGTCACCTTTGCTTTATAAAGACAATTCTGAAATGAGTATAAGGATTGGTCTAAGGAGATAAAAGACTGAAAAAGGGGTGTTAGTGAGCCCAGAAAAAAGAAATGTGTCTGAACAGACATAGTGGCAATCTGAATAGAAAGGACTGGGACTGATATGGGAGACATTGTAGAGACAGAATCACCAGGATTTAACTGACTGGGTAGGTAGGAAAGTAAAGATATGAAGTGATTTAAAATGAATCTGAAGTGTCCACCATGGGCGACTAGGGATTGTGATATCCTGGTGATCTGGAAACTGAACAATCCAGTTACAGCAATGGTGTTGTCAGAGATATTTATATACACAAGTATCTACTTGTGGGTTGGAAAAAAAAGAAAAATACAAAGGAGGGCTGGAAGTGATTGATCTTCCTTATAGAAAAGGAACAGAGCAAGATGCATCCAAAAGTCAGGTGCGCATAAGTTAAAGATGGTGACTTCTAGTAAAAGGACATTAGTTCACTTTCACATGGAGAAATGAGGAAGAAGTCAGCACTTAGCATATAAATCATGGTTTCCGCTTAGGTGAATCAGGCTTACAGTCAGAATGGTGGCCAGGCTTACACATGGTCTACTCAGAAGAGTGGAATATACCCAGAAGAGTAGAATATAGAATCATCCTGAAGGAATGGCCAGTTAAAAGTTATAGGAGGGATTTCAGAGACATGGAAACAGCCCAGCTGGAACAACTTCTTAGGTATTCAGCAAAATAACAAAAGCTACAGCCAGCCTTGACTGAGTATCTATTATGTGCCACATATTGAGCTGGGTAGTTCACATCTATCATTTCATTTGACCCTCACGACAATCATATGAGGTGATGATTGTTACTCCAAAATCTTTGATAAGGAAATGGAATATACATTTGAGACATTTTCTCAGAGTCACAAAATGTAATTGTTGCAGACAGAAATTGAACATTATCTCTTTCATCTCAAAGCTCATTTTCTGCTTTGACTCCAGGTTACTATTCAGGAAACTTCCATACAAAACTGAAGAAGGAAAGTTAGGGAATCACAGGTAGTAGTCAGAAAATCTCTGAGAAAAGGCAGACTGTGATTGTGGAAGCAGGCAAGAAACTTGAACTGGTAGAAGTTTTTCCAGGTGGATGTGTATGAGGGGGAGAAAAGCACAAGGAAGGGAAAGGGGAACAGAAAACATCAGCCAAAGCCATACTGAAAGGTACACAGGGCTTCTCCTTTTTAGAGCGGTGACCTAACTTCAATCAATGAACCTCTGGGATCCTTAGCTGGGATATAGCAAGATCCCGTGGGTGATTTGTTCTTTCCACCTCCACCTCTCCCCAAGTGTTTAATTAGCTGAATGCTCCTAGAAATCTGTGCAAGTGTAAACAGGCTGGAGAATAATATATGTGCAAGCAACTTCTAGCTGTGAAAAGCTTACCCAGTGGGCAACTAGTTTTCAGGATGCTGTTAAGAACAGTGCAGCAGTTCCAGTTCTGAAGCCCTGCTGGAAGGCTGCATCTACAGATGTGTGCGTCAGCAAACAACTGTCACCTAGCCCAGCGGGAGGTTACCTGAATGACAATGCCCCCTGAAGTAGCAGTGTCCTGGGGCTGAGCTTCAGGTGGATCCGACTGTAGTCTAAGATTGTTATCTCATATCCCCTATTGTATCCTTTGATGGCATGCCTTAATGAGTCCATTCAGGACCAAAATTATGGGAAAAACCTGTTACTAAAAGCAATGGGCCCTGGTGTGCTGCAGTTCATGTGGTCACAAAGAGTCGGACACGACTGAGTGACTGAACTGAACTGAAAATCAATGGGTTCCCAACAATTTGTCTGATCCAATCTCTATGCTTTATATTAAGGAAACAGACTATGATATTCATTCATTCATTCATTAAAACTTTTAACTCTTCATTTCAAAAACTGGGGTAATCACTGAGAGCAGGATACAAAAATTAATATGTTAGTCTATGCTTATTATAAATCAAAGTATAGAAAGAAAGATCGCATATCTTGATATAATAGAATATTGTCTTGCTTCTCAAAAGAGGGCCTGGGGACATATTCTTAGGGTTCAGAGATGAATCTATCGGATTGTGTATGTACAGATGTGTGACAGAAACTTATTGAGTAATACAATCCTACTTGGGTATCTGGAAGCCTACTTTATTATAACATGTTATATATGCTATAATATGCTATGATATGTTGGACTATACCATATGTTATAATAATGTAACTTGAAATTTCAGAGCCCAGATTTGTGTTTTTGTTTCAAAGGAGGTCAGTGCCAGATTTGTGTTCATTTTTTAATCAGGTTGCTGCCAATTAGTACCCTTTTTGCTGTCATAGAAATGAAAGGAACAGTTTTTATAGTACAGATAATGAGTTCAGGCCCTGCAAAGGTCAATCATAGCATGATGTGACGTGCAAACAAAAGTAAAATAGGAGATTACAGGAGAATTGAGTCATTACAAAGTTCAAACAATTTGACAAGGTACTTTGTAAAACTGTAGATTAGTTCTGAGATGTACTTTGATTTCCATACAATAACATCACTACATTAAATTATTTGAATTGTGTATTTATGTGTTTAAATAATTTTTTGGTCATAGCATATACATGATTTTAGGTTTGGAAATATTTGAGTAACAAGATAAAAATAATTTGCTATATGTTAATTTTTCCTTTAAAAAATGTCCATATATTACCTAAGATTAGAAAACACTGTTATACTGTTCAATATTGTCTATCCTGCCTCCCTCCATCCCCAAGTGCACTGATAAAGATCACGAGATATTGATTTCCTAATAACCCACTTTTATGGCCTCTCACTAGTCCTCATCTTTATTGACTCTTCAGAGGTATTTGGTAGTGTTTTTCATTTCCTTCTCTTTGAAACTCCTTTTTACTCTGACTGCTGAGAAATTACTCTTTTCTTCTGTTCCCCTGGCCATTCTTTCTTAGTCTCCTTCTGGAATTATTATTCTTGTCAGCCTAATGGATATTGACATGTCTAAGAGTTTTTCCATAGTTTATCTTCTCACCTCTTACATTTGATGTGGGTAAATGTTCCTAATGTTTCTAATGTTTCAATTACTATCTATACAATAATAACAAAACTGAAATATTAATAATGTAGCTAAATCTCTCTCTGAAGCACCATACTTGTCAACTGTCTACTGGAAATCTTCACCTAAATTGTCCACAGCCTTCTCAAATTCAAGATGTACAAAACTGAACTCATCAGCTACACACACACACACACATATACACACACTCTCTCTCTCCTACAACCACTCACTTCTTACTTTAGTGTCGTCCTTCTTGTGAACAGCAGCCATTTTGCATTGCTTATCTATTTCTACCATGTATCTAAGTCAGAAATCTTCAAGTAAACTTAAGAAGCTATGCTACATTGTAAAGCAACTATACTCCAATAATTTTTTTTTTTTAAAAAGAAGCTATGGTTCATCAGATGCAGGCAGACAGCAACTTCATTCTTTTCTTTTTCTGTTTCAACTTTATGCTTATAACTTGTTTTAATACAGATAAATTGGCAGTTCCAATTGCTTTTTCATTTACTTTCAAATTCTAGTGAGAACAGGGTCATTTTGTGGTTTTTGTTTATTTTGCTCACTGCTAACTCCTAGATGCTGGAGAAGAAAATGGCAGCCCACTCCAGTGTTCTTACCAGGAGAATCCCATGGACAAAGGAGCCTGGTGGGCTTCAGTCTATGTCATTGCAAAGAGTCAGACACAACTGAGTGCTGAGCACAAAAAAATCTTTCTGCTGTCTAGTGCTTCACACTTTTTCTGGGATCACCTAGTTCTCCAATTGTCCTTTTGGACAGAGTCCCTACCCAATAGGACTCACCCTGCCTCTCTTCCTTGTTGTTGTTGTTCAGTTGCCAAGTCTCGTCCGACTCTGCAACCCCATGGATTGCAGCACGCCAGGCTTCCCTGTCTATCACCAACTTCTGGAGCTTGCTCAAACTCATGTCCATTCAGTCAGTGATGCCATACAACCATCTCATCCTCTGTTGTCCCCTTCTCCTCCTGCCTTCAATCTTTCCCAGCATCAGGGTCTTTTCCAATGAGTCTATTCTTCACATCAGGTGGCCAAAGTACTGGAGTTTCAGCTTCAGCAACAGTCCTTCTAATGAAAATTCAGGGTTGATTTCCTTTAGGAGTGACTGCTTTGATCTCCTTGATGTCCAAGGAACTCTCAAGAGTCTTCTTCAGCACCACAGTTTAAAAGTATCAATTCTTCAGAGATCAGCCTTCTTTATGGTCAAACTCTCACATCTGTACATGACTACTGGAAAAACAATATAGCTTTGATTATACAGACCTTTGTTGACCTCTCTTCCTATGGACTCCCCATCTGGCCAACAGGAAAACAAAATTCCATGTTTTTCACCACAAACTCTAGAAGTGCACACCAGTCACCATGCAGCCCTATGTCTACATTCTGCATAAATATGATTAACTTAAACCATAGCTTTTTTAGTTGCAACTCTTCAGATATGAGTCAGATGACAAACCCTGAATCCCTTAAAACTCGAAGGAATTCATGTCAAATTCTTCCTGAAGCACCCCTGACTTGATTTGAGGTAGGTGGAAGCTTGCTCTCCTCCTCACCCAGGGGATGTAAAATACATCCACAACTCTGCCCAAATAAATCTGGATCCCTGACTTTTTCAACCTTGCATAAATTCTTAGCCTTTTCTAAGGATATGGTTGGTGGGCTATTGTTGGCAGAATCAGTTTGTGGCTATCCCTTTACAAGTGCTGTACAAATGACTAGTGTCTATCTTTAAAATACTGCTTTTATTTTTATTTGAAACCAACTGCTTTGTCCTCAAGATTTGATGACACTTCTGAAATTTACTTACATTGCAGTAATTCAAATATGACTTCTTATAATGCAAGCTTGGCATTCCATTTCCCTTACCCCTGAAAGTGATATCTTATGTTTTACATCCAGTTAGTCTTCTATTTCTTCATTGCTAGCTTTTAATACTTGACATTCATTCAGTCTCATAGCCTTTCTTTCACACTATTTACATATGCTAACTTACTTATCTCCATTGCTACCATCTTCCCTCTATATGCAAGCTGCAAACCACCATCCACATATCAAATGTGTTGTTGTTGGTGTTTCTGAAATGCCAGTTTGATAGAATCAGATTATTCCCAGCTTCCTGCATGATATACTCAAAATTCCTTAAAATAATATATGAAGACTTTTATGATCTAACCTATGCTTCCACCTTAAGCCTTCTCTCTTAAACTGAAAGTTATGAAGCTTCCACGCCAAAAATCTGATATGTCAACCATACTGAAAAACCTACACTTTCTGGAAATATTTGTTTGAAATATCTTGACTTTACCTATACAATTTCCTTTTTCTAGAATGTCCCTCCCACTCACACCATGCAATTTCATTGCCAATCTTGTTGAAAATTTTCCATTTATCTGTTGCAAATCAACTCAATGGTGACCTACTCTATTAAGCTTTTCCCCATTTTTTCAGAGGCTTATGAATTTATCTATTATTATTAGAGGCCTCCAATGTTATTATGGAAGGGCTGTCACAAGCATAAGTTGTTCTTAACAGTCTCCAATGACATACTTGATTTAATCTCTGTTCATTTCTATTCTTAATCTAACCATGGCTCAAGATATCAAGTATAATTCATTCAGTCAGTTCAGTCGCTCAGTCATATCCGATGCTTTGCAACCCAATGGACTGCAGCACGCCAGGCCTCCCTGTCCATCACCAACTCCTGGGGTGTACTCAAACTCATGTCCATTGAGTCAGTGATGCCACCCAACCACCTCATCCCCTTCTCCTCCATCCTTCAACCTTTCCCAGCATCAGGGTCTTTTCTAATGAGTCAGTTCTTTGCATCAGATGGCCAAAGTATTGGAGCTTCAGCTTCAGCATCAGTCCTTCCAACGAATATTCAGGACTGATTTCCTTTAGGATGGACTGGTTGGATCTCCTTGCAGTCCAAGGGACTCCCAAAAGTCTTCTCCAGCACCACAGTACAAAAGCATCAATTCTTCAGTGCTCAGGTTTCTTTATAGTCCAACTCTCACATCCATACATGACTACTGGGAAAACCATAGTTTTGACTAGATGGAACTTTATTGGCAAAGTAATGTCTCTCTTTTATAATAAGCTGTCTAGATTGGTTATAACTTTTCTTCCAAGGAGCAAGTGTCTTTTAATTTCATGGCTACAGTCACCATCTGCAGTGATTTTGGAGCCCAACCCAAAAAATAAAGTTTTGCATTGTTTCCACTGTTTCCCTATCTATTTCCCATGAAGTGATGGGATCAGATGCCACGATCTTAGTTATCTGAACATTGACTTTTACACCAACTTTTTCACTCTCCTCTTTCACTTTCATCAAGAGGTTCTTTAGTTCTTCATTTTCTACCATAAGGGTGGTGTCATCTGCATATCTGAAGTTATTGATATTTCTCCTGGCAATATTGATTGCAGCCTGGGCTTCATCCATCCCAGCGTTTCTCATGATGTACTCTGCATATAAGTTAAATAAGCAGGGTGACAATATACAGCCCTGACGTACTTCTTTCCCTATTTGGAACTACTCTGTTGTTCCATGTCCAGTTCTAACTACTGCTTACTGACCTGCATACAGATGTCTCAAGAGGCAGGTCAAGTGGTCTGGTATTCCCATCTCTTGAAGAATTTTTCAGTTTGTTGTGATCCACACAGTTAAAGGCTTTGGCGTAGTCAATAAAACAGAAGTAGATGTTTTTCTGGAACTCTCTTGCTTTTTCAATGATACAGCAGATGTTGGCAATTGGGTCTCTGGTTCCTCTGCCTTTTCTAAATCCACCTTGAACATCTGGAAGTTCGCAGTTCATGTACTATTGAAGCCTGGCTTAGAGAATTTTGAGCATTACTTTACTAGTGTGTGAGATGAGTGCAATTGTACAATACTTTGAGCGTTCTTTCGCATTGCCCTTGTTTGGGATTGGAATGAAAACTGACCTTTTCTAGTCCTGTGGCCATTGCTGAGTTTTCCAAATTTGCTCACATATTGAGTGCAGCACTTTCACAGCATCATCTTTTAGGATTTGAATTCGCTCAACTGGAATTTCATCACCTCCACTAGCTTTGTTCATAGTGATGCTTCCTAAGGCCCACTTGACTTTGCATTCCAGGATGTCTGGCTATAGGTGAGTGATTACATCATCGTGATTATCTGGGTCATGAAGATCTTTTTTGTATAGTTCTTCTGTGTATTCTTGCCACCTCTTCTTAATATCTTCTTCTTCTGTTAGGTCCATACCACTTCTGTTCTTTATTGTGCCCATTATTGCATGAAATGTTCCCTTGGTATCTCTAATTTTCTTGAAGAGACCTCTAGTCTTTCCCATTCTATTGTTTTCCTCTATTTCTTTGCATTGGTAACTGAGGAAGGCTTTTTTATCTCTCCTTCATATTCTTTGGAACTCTGCATTCAAATGGGTATGTCTTTCGTTTTCTCCTTTGCCTGTTGATTCTCTTCTTTTCACAGATATTTATAAGGCCTCCTCAGATGACCTTTTTGCCTTTTTACATTTCTTTTTCTTGGGGATGGTCTTCATCCCTCCCTCCTGTACAATGTCAGCAACCTCCATCTATAGTTCTTCAGGGACTCTATCTATCAGATCTATGCCCTTGAATCTATTTCTCACTTCCACTGTATAATCATAAGGGATTCGATTTAGGTCATACCTGAATGGTCTTGTGGTTTTCCCTACTTTCTTCAATTTAAGTCTGAATTTGGCAATAAGGAGTTCATCATCTAAGCCACAGTCAGCCCCCAGTCTTGTTTTTGCTGGTTGTATAGAGCTCTTCCATCTTTGGCTGCAAAGAATATAATCAATCTGATTTTGGTATTGACTATCTGGTGATGTCCATGTGTACAGTCTTCTCTTGTGTTGTTGGAAAAGGGTTTGCTATGACCAGTGCGTTCTCTTGGCAAAACTCTATTAGCCTTTTTGCCCCTTTTTTACTCCAAGGCCAAATTTGCCTGTTACTCCAGATGTTTCTTGACTTCCAACTTTCAAGCATCATGGATGTTTGATTTAGAAAATGGAGGAATATCTATCTTATTTTGTTTGGCATGATATCAAGATGTGTTTTTTCTAGTATTTTGACAAATTCATTGATAAAAATTCACAGGGTAAAAAATTCATAGGATAAAATTTGTTTTAGTTCCTTCCTTATAACATTCTACTGGAATATATTAATAGCAGAGCTCTCTGTCCTATTTTGCTCAGGTCCCTCACTAATACAATAATGTGAATCTTCAAGTATTTTATAGGCTCTATTATTAAAAAATCAACTCCAAATCTACATATATTTATCTCTCTTACCTTAACCTTCAGTTCAGTTCAGTTCAGCCGCTCAGTTGTGTCCGACTCTTTGCGACCCCATGGACTGCAGCATGCCAGGCCTCCCTGTCCATCACCAACTCCCAGAGTTACTCAAACTCATGTCCATTGAGTCAGTGATGCCATCCAACCATCTCATCCTCCATCATCCCCTTTTCCTCCTGCCTTCAATCTTTCCCAGGATCAGGGTCTTTTCAAATGAGTCAGCTCTTTGCATCATGTGGCCAAAGTATTGTAGTTTCAGCTTCAACATCAGTCCTTCCAATGAATATTCAGAACTGATTTCCTTTAGAATGGACTGGTTAGAACTTAACCTTATTTATCACTAATTCCACTTTTAAACAATTATCATCAGCAAATTTAAAGATAAAGATATCTCTAAATGAAATGGATGAGGCAGATATGGTATCAGTATGAACCAACTGCACTGTGACAGAGAGTAGATTAGTGAAGTCCTCTCTAGGTTCTATTACAATTATCTGGTGCAGCCTAATATCCAATGCTGTCCGATTACTACAAAGAGTTTTTCATGGTGATATGCAAACAAAAGCAAATATATACTTTTCAACACATCACTATCTTCTATATCTAAATTTTAACACTACTGAAAAATGTGACAAAATCTTGTAAATGTTAAAAGATTAAGACGGAGTCAGCAGTTACTGCTTAACAGTGTAAGTAGGTAAGTTGTGTCATGGTTACTTTTCTTGTGTCAGCAGTGCTCTGAGTAAGATGAAAGATTTATGGGTATATTTTGTTACAATTACTTGTAATTTGTTATGAAGTGCATTATCTTGTTAATAACATCATTATTTGTAATTAATTTGTGAATAGATAATACACTCCCATATTCATTTGCTCAGGCTGCTATAACAAAATGCCATAGATTGGATGGCTTAAACAACAGACATTTATTTTTAAGTGTTGAGTGCTTGAAGTCCAGGATCAATATGTCAACCTATCTGATCCCTGATGAGGACAATCTCTCTCTGTGTTTCTTCCAATAAAGCTACTAATCTCATCACGAGGACCCCCCTCTTAGGACCTCATCTAACCCTGCTGCTGCTGCTGCTAAGTCGCTTCAGTTGTGTCCGACTCTGTGCGACCCCATAGACGGCAGCCCACCAGGCTCCTCTGTCCCTGGGATTCTCCAGGCAAGAACACTGGAGTGGGTTGCCATTTCCTTCTCCAATGCATGAAAGTGAAGTCGCTCAGTCGTGTCCAACTCTCAGCGACCCCATGGACTGCAGCTTACCAGGCTCCTCCATCCATGGGGTTTTCAAGGCAAGAGGACTGGAGTGGGTTGCCAGTGCCTTCTCCAGCCCCCAAAAGGTGCCATTACTAAATGCCATCACATTGAGAGAGCTTCAACACCCAAATTTTGGGGTACATAATTCAGTCCATAGCAATCCCTATGGTTCAAAATTTTAAAAGGACAAAGGGCTACACAGTAAGATGTTTTTCTATTTCCCAGTTATTTACATTGTCTCTTATACGAGCACTATTAGTTCCTTATGTATTGTGCAGGGATATTTTACCCATATATAGGCACATATAAATATATTTCCCATTTTTACACGAATGTTAACATACTATAGACATTATAGTTCTCTCTCCATTTTTCAGCTAACAGTGTATCTTGGCAACCATTTTATATTGGAATACAAAAACGACCTAAATTTTTATACAGCATCAGGGTATTCCATTGTTGGATATATCAAAATTTATTTATCCAATCCTTTATTTATTTTCTTTTTTAAAATTGTTATTTATTTATTTATTTATGGCTACGCTGGGTCTTTATTGCTGTGCATGGGCTTTCTCTAGTTGCAGAGAGCAGGGGTACTCTCTAGTTGTGGTGTGCAGGCTTCTCATTTCCATGCCTTCTCTTGTCGTGGAGCACAGGTTCTTGGGTGCACAGCCTTTAGTAGTTGTGGTGTACGGGCTTAGTTGCCCCATGGCATGTGGACTCTTCCCAGACCAGGGATAGAACTCGTGGCCCCAGCACTGGCAGGCAGATTTTTAATCATTGGACCACCAGGGAAGTCATTTCCAAACCTTTATTGATTGGTGTTTTGTTTCAAATGTGTTGCTATTAAAAACAATATTGCATTAAATAAACTAATAGAAGTTTCATTTGCATATGTGGGAGTATATCTGTAGCATAAATTCCTAAAAGGGAAATTGATAGGTAGAAGGATATCTACTCTTAATTTTAATTGAAATTATAAAAGTACCTTTCACAAGGGTTCTGCCAATTTATGTTTCTTGACTACATAGTGTGTTTTCAAACTTTTGAATATTTGCCAACTCAGAGAGAGAAAAAATAGACTTTTAATGTAGTTGATATTAGCACTACCAGAGCTCAAGACCCAAACTCCCCAATACCTAATCATGCCAACCAAATAAAGGAGGTATTTTTGTTCATTTGTTGTTTTTTCAGTATGAATCCCACATCTCAAAATCCTATTAGGAACTTCTCCTCTTGCTCAGAATACAGAAAGTTAAAGAGAACATTGCTCCTATCCCAACAATAAAAACAAGCAGCTTACAAAATCACAAGTTAACAACTCTATAAGAGAGTTCAACTAGTAACAAAGAAACCTAAAAAACTAAAATCTAAGTTTTGATGTTCCAGTTAAAAAAAAAAGATACTTGTGGCTTTTTTATATTTGACAGGTGACTGGGAGAAGGACAAAACTGTAACAGATTCTGATAAGAGGAAAACAGCTAAACTGTTCATAGATATCTAAAGGCTGAGTGATTTAGATTTGTCCAATAGAACTTTTTTTGTGATGATGGAGTCTATGTCTGCACTACCAAGTATTGCAGTCACTAGATATTCACGGATTTTGAGAACTTGAAATGTGCCTAGTATGACTGTGGAACTAAATTATTAGCATAATTTAATGTTTATATATCCATGTGAGGTAAATGGCTATTATACTAGACAACACAGGTTTTAAATCTCTAGGATTGCCCTAAAAACAGATATTATTACCCACCAAAAACTATTTCCTACAGGTTTAACAAGTGTTTGCAAGAAAGATTGGGCTTGCGTCAGGAGATCTGTTAGAACTCTCACTGTGAGAAAACCCACAGGTATTCTGGGAATTAATCTGAGTATGAGGCAATGGCTATCTATATATGATGGACGGGTAGAAGAGTCAAGAAGCCCCCTCTGCAAGGGATAGGCAAGTAGGTCCTACTGAAGGCTGAGAACAGGGTAGATATATGGGAAAAAAGCCACCAGGTACTCAGACACAAATACTGCCAAAAATATTTGTGATCCTTGCATCAAACACTAAGTGAAATCTCAAAAATCAAAACCCAGCCAAGACCAATCTTAAGCAGAAGCTAATTATATTCAAAACTCAATACTAATTACCTGACTAAATAAGACGCATACTTTTTATTTGGTCTAAATATTACTTGCCTTAAAGTATATTATTCGTTCACAGTAAATATTCAACATTTAAGGAAAAAAACTACACTTGACCCAAAGAGTAAGACAAAGTGATCCATCATCAAGAGAAGAAATCATTTATATGCCCAAACTCAGAGATTCTCCAAGGATATATCATGAAATTATTCAAGAGCTAGTTTAGAATAACTAAGAAAAATAACTCAGAATATCCAGTGAGAAGACTGTACAACATGTTTAAAAATTAAGGTATTTCAGCAGAGGGCAGGTAACTATAAAGAGGAGTCAAATGAAAATACTACAAAGAAAAACTATGTTATTGGATACAAGAAATGTTTTCAATAAGTTTATTGTCTGAGTTGTATAGAAAAGGAAAAAGTAGTGAAATTGAAAGAAGGTCAATAAAAATTATCCAAAGTAAAATACAAGGAGGGAAATGAGAGAGAATAATAGAATATAGCATGAATATCATGTGAGACAATATTAAACAGTCTAATGTATGTATATTTGGACTAGCAGAAGGAAACAAGAGTGAAAATGAAGCAGAAAAAATATTTGAAGAGATAATGACCAAGCATTTTTCAAAATTTAAGATATCAGTCTATAGATCCAACAAGCTCAGAGTAAGCCAAGCATGATAAATACAAAGAAGTCAAGCACAGTATCATCACAGTCAAATGGCTGAAAATTGAAGACAAATAATAAATATTTTGAAAGCATCTAGAGACAAAAGATACTTTAAAAAAGAGTAATAATAATAAAAAATGATATAACATTTCTTATCAGAAACAAAGGGGTCCAGGAAACAGTGAAATGAAATTTATGTGCTAAAATAAATAATAAATCATCAGTCTATAAGTATATATCCAAGAAAACTATCTTCAAAAATGAAGGAGAAATTAATCCATTTTTTTCAAGTGACAATAGCAGAAATAATTAATTATCACTAGAGTTAAGCTATAAAAACTCCTAAAAGAGATTCTTTAAGTTAAAATAAGTTATACCAGATAGAAATCCACTTCCACAGGAAGGAGTGAAGACCATCTGAATATACAGGACATTTTATAAATTATCCCTATTATATATAAAATATATTATTATATGGACATGTACATATCTTTTAAAAACTTAACTGCTTAAAATAATAATGTAATTTATTAGTGTAATGATTATAGCATATGTAGAACCTAGATATAGAACTGAAAGAGACAGAGACTAAAAGGGGTCATTAAAAACATATAATTGCAAAGCTCTAAATTATTGGTAAAGTAGAATAACGCTTTAAGGTAAGAGATGATAAAATACAGATACATATTATACTCTGCAAAGTATTCAACAAACACAGACACACATTACATGTACATGTACACACACATAAACACAGGAAATATGATGGGATACTACAAGATACTTGATTCACTCCTGCAATGAAAGCAGCAAAGGAGAAACAGGTACAAAAATTCAGATAGTACTAATGAAAATAAAACACCAAAATAATAGACTTAAACCCAAACAAATCAGTTATTATATTAAATATAAATAGACTAAAGTCTTCAAATAAAAATCAGAGATTATTAGACTGACTAAAAAAGCAAGAACCAACTGTATGCTGATTGTAAAAAACACATTAAATACAGAGAAACATACAGGTTAAAAATAAAATGATAGGAGGATCTGTATCATGGAAATATTAAGCATAAGAAAGCTGGTATGGCTATATTTATGACAGACACAAGACTTCAAGATGAAGAAGATTTACCAATATCAAACAAAAGTATCCTGCAATGCTAAAAGGATCAATTCATTAAGGAGAGAGTTATCTTACCATATTCACCTAACAATAAATCTGTAAGACACATCAAGTAAAAATGACAAAAGTAAAAGAAAAAAAGATTAAATCCATGATTACAGCTGTAAATATTGATCATCTTCTTTCAGTAACTGATAGATCAATTACATAGCAAATTAGCAAAAATATAGAAGACACAAATAACACTATCAACAAAGTTGACTTGATTTATTTTGTAAAATGGACATGAATTTGAGCAAACTCCAGGAAACAGCGGAGGATAGATATAGAGGAGCCTGGTGTGCTGAAATCCATGAAGTCTCAAAGAGTTGGATGGGTTCTTGGGTGCACAGCCTTTAGTAGTTGTGGTGCATGGGCTTAGTTGCCCCATGGCATGTGGACTCTTCCCAGACCAGTGCTAAATGTAAGTGCTAAATACAACTGCTAAGATACACACAGACCAATCAAAACAATAGAATATATATAGGCCATTAAACAAGTCTAAATAAATTTAAGTGACTTTAAATCTTATGCATTATTTTTCCTCATTAAAGCTATGAAGCAAAAGAAGCCAGGCACAAAAGAGTACAAGATGTATAATTCTACTTATGTGAAGTTGAAAAGAGGCAAATCTCATCTATGGTGACACATCAGATTAGTTGTTGCTTCAAGGTGGTGAGGAGGGTGGTGATGGGCTACAAAGGATCATAAAGGAACATTCTGTGGCAATATGAGTTCCTCAGCCATATACATTTGTCCCAATTTATTTAACTAATTACACATTTTAAAAGGCTTTATTTTATTATATATAAATTATACCTTAATGCATACAGATTTAAAAAAGGAAAAAAAATCGTGTCTCTCATGTATAACAAGTGCCAGAGTAAATATTGGGGAAGGAGTTTTACCATGTGAAAGAATAGGTGGTTGCCTGAAATCATCCTGTGCATTGTGATTAAGACAATCTGGAAGGCTGTGTCAGAAGAGAGTAATAAGGGATGTTCTCCGGTCTCACCCTCCTTCTAAAGGGTCTCCTAAATCCACTAGTGATGCCCATTTAGGTTGATTCTTGTTGTGAAAGCTGAGTAAATATGTCCCTGTAATCACACACTTCTTTCAGGTTTTATCACCTATCTTCTCCTAGAAACCTGCTAGAATATGTGCTCAGTCGCTTCAGTCGAGTCCAACTCTGCGACACTGTGGATTGTAGCCCGCCAGGCTTCTCTGTCTAAGGGATTCTCCTGACAAGAAAACTGGAATAGGTTGTCATGCCCTCCTCCAGCGAATCTTCCCAATCCAGGGATCAAACCCACATCTCTTGTGACTCCTGCATTGGCAGGATTCTTTACCATTGCACCACATGGGAAGCCCCTGCTAGGATATGCATCTACCAAATTTCCATAATCCTTTACCATTTTACTCTCCCAAAATTTAGACCAGATCACTTTCTCATTTCCTAATATTAACCTTCCTCATGATACTCCAATATCTCAGGATATATCCCACTTTTACTTTTATTCCTTAGGTACGGTTTTATTTACTATACAGTAATTTGGGTACATTTGCATCTCCCTTTTTTATATTTCCAACAGAACCGCTGCTACTTGTGTTATTTCTACATTTGGCATAGAGGTTGCTGAAACAGAGTGTCTCATTACAGAAGTCGTATTTGATTTAGAACTTAAAGGATAAAGAGCTTACTTCATATGTTGATGAGGAATTAAAAAAAGAACATTTTAGGTAGAGGGAAAGCATGTGTCAAAAGACAGAGATGAAAAATCTCAGGTTGTTTATGTAGTATAATGAATCTTTTTATTTTCCTGGATCATGAAAGCTTAAGGACAAGTAATGATGTTACAAAGATAGTTTGGGGCAGTGTTATGTTGGTAAACGCATAGTAATTGACACTAGGAGTCAGAGGTGGGACAGGAATTCCTCATTTGTAGCATTTGCCAGTTTCCACCATGATCAATTTTAAACTATCAGTGAGCCATCACCAAATACAGAGTTGCAAAGAGATACAAACAACCAGCTCATACAAGCTGGTAAGAGCTACTTCAACCATGTTGCTGGCTGGCATCACTTCTAGAAGATCGTCTTATAAGAACCAGTAACAATCTCAGTATCTAAAATAAGGGATTCTTGGGGACTTCCCTGGTGGTCCAGTGGTTAGGATTCCACGCTTCCCAGATCAGGGAACTACGATCCCCATGACATGTAGTGTGGCAAAATAAATACATAAAATAAGTGGTTCTCGTTTCCTAACACATACGACCTCACTCTTGTTCTCAATGGGTGCCTCAAGAGATGCAGTTAGTTTCAGAATTTTTTGAAAGTCTCAATTCAATTTATTCTGATAAATGAATGCCTGTATTCACTATGGAGAATGTCTGTCAAAAACCAGCAGTTTCTTCTGAAACTTCTTTTTAGATAAGCATTCTATTGAATGCTAAATCATTGAAAAAATGAAGAGAAAATGCTTGGGGTAAGAATTTACATAAACTCAAAGCAAATGTTTTTTGCTTATTTTGATAAAAAGATTTAGGAACCACTCTGATGAGAAAAACTAATTACTTGAGTCAAGAAGGAAGAGTTTCTACAATTATTGAAAGCAACTCAGTATTTATATTATTACTAGACTTTAATGATTTTCAAGAATTTTTCTACTTAGTAATGATCATTTCTTAATATTGTTTAGCACAGGGTCATTTCATATAGAATTGTTTTATAGGAATGCTGATAAATTGGTACTTATTTAACCTTTTTCAGAGGGGCCTATGATATCACTTGAAACTGCTGCTAAGGCTTTAGGAGCTATCTCTCAGAAATAACACTCACTCTCACTCCATAGCAACTGAACTTGCTGATGCTAAAATCTGGTCCAGCAAGCAGAGTATATGTGAAAGAGATCTTATTAGGACTACTTTCAAATCTTAGCCCAGACCACTCATATTGTGGTCCCATAATTTAGCGTACTGTCTGGAACCAAAATCAGATTTCCCCCCTTGAAATCATATCGTTATGAAGACTTCCAAAGGAAGGGTGATGTTATAGGTTGAATTCTGTCCCCCAGAAAGATAGTTTAAAAGTCATAACCCCTTAAATACGTGAGTGTGGCCTCATTTGCAAATAGACTCTTCACTGATATAACCAAGTTAAGCTGAGGTCAGAGGGTGGCCGTAATCCAGTATGCCTAGTGTTCTTGTAAGAGGAGAAAAAAGAGACAGACACTGAGACACAGGAACAATGTGACAATGGAGTTCTGTTGCCGCAAGCCAAGAAACTCCTGGAGCTATCAGAAGCTAGAAGAACCAAGGCAGGTATTTCCCCTAGAGGATTCAAAGGGAGCTTGGCCCAGACAACACCTTAATTTTGAATTTCTAGCCTCCAGTTGTGACAGAATAAATCTCTGTTGGTTTAAGCGAGTAAACTTGCAGTACTTTGTCACAGCAGCCTTAGGAAACTAAGACACATAGCAAAGCCTATTTGTACTTTAATGGAGTTCAATTTTAGAACTCCAGTTACTACATTATGTAACTCTCCCCTACCATGCCCAAAAGTGCATTTATTGAAAGGTGCCTCTTAAGGTTTTACTTCTTCAGGTTGCAATGGGATATCAGGGTTCTTTCCCTGAACTCAGAAAACTACTGACCAGTGGGTATAAAGATAGTGACTGCAGAATGAGGAATCTGAAAGAGATAGACACTTCAATATTTAGAGTGAATAAGCCATAGAGTGCGGTTTCCTGGCATTTTAAACTCCTGGGAATATTACTCAATCCTGGGTCACTCTTTTTAACCTATTTATTGTCTACTGAGTGCACCTAGGCCTGGAATGACTCTATACCTTACATAGTTTGTAACTTCTAATCAATGGAATGGAAAATGTAATTAGAATCTTTGATGTCGACACAGTGGTCGTAATTAAATAGGATTCAAAGATGATAACATTACTTCCTCATAAAACATCTGGAACACGGTGTCTTTTTGTTTGTTTTCTGGAATTAATTAGAACTGTTGTGATGGTTTAAGGTCTACAGTTTCCAACTTTCCTAACAGTTGCTTTTAGATGGATTCCCACTGTTCAATTTGCTATCTTTTTTCTTTTTCTTGGCCAGAGCCCAGACTTTTCCTTGACCTCATTTCTTTCTTCTTACTTCCTTTCTGTGCACGCCTATGTTCTTAAGTTATTTTGGTATCTTTCTTCCACACATCAAGACAAAGAACACACTAAATGACTCAACCTCTGATGGTGACCCCTCTCCACCTCCTTTACCCTACAAGTGCATCTGTATTCACCACACTAATCACTTCCATTGTGCTGGTTTTCTTCTAAGAAAACTGACAATACTCATGATAATTTCTAAGTAAGATCCAGAAAATTTGATTCAACAAAGAAAATTGGGAATGTATACTATTAATGTATAGTTATAGGACAACAAAATAATCAGGCTATTTTGACATTCTTATAATAATGATGACCATATAGTTGTTCCATTTATTTCTGTGTGATAGCTGGCTGCACATGACAGTCTTATTCTTTACAGATATTAATCTTTCATGTGAATTTCTTTTTTTACTACTAGAAATGAGGACAATATTAATAAAATGAAATCAGAGAATTTGACATGAGACTACATATTTTGTAATTTTCTTAAAATAAAGGAAAGAAATGTTGGATTTATTTTTACAAAATGCTTCTGCATTTGGTAGGCACTTCTGTATTTTGTACAGTCTGTTAGTAGCCTCCCTTAATTCAAGTTAATTTTTTTTTAAATTAATGTTGCCCCAATGTAGCCAACAGACTATTGGGGTTTAAGCTCTTAATTTTGAAAGTGGAAGTCAAGGATTCATAACAGATTAGCACGTTTTCATGAGATGTTACATAAATCACATATTATCAAAATTGTGGTGTGAGCATGATTGTGTTCTAGCAAAGGCCCTCTTCTGGGTTTCAGCCTGCCTATTTGTTGCTGTGTCCTCATATGGTAGAAGGGGTTCAGGGAAACTCTGTGGAGTCTCCTTTATAAGAACAGTCCTCACGTTCACGAGGGCTCCACCTTCATGACCTTCAGTTCAGTTCAGTCGCTCAGTCATGTCCAACTCTTTGTGACCCCATGTACTGCAGCACCCCAGGCTTCCCTGTCCATCACCAACTCCTGGAGTTTGCTCAAAGTCATGTCCATCGAGTCAGTGATGCCATCCAACCGTTTCATTCCTCTGTCATCCCCTCTTTGTGACCCCATGGACTATACAGTTCATGGAATTCTCCAGGCCAGAATACTGGAGTAGATAGCCTTTCCCTTCTCCAAGGGATCTTCCCAACCCAAGGATCGAACCCAGATTTCCCACATTGCAGGCGGCTTCATTACCAGCTGAGCCACAAGGGAAGCCCAAGAATACTGGAGTGGGTAGCCTATCCTATCTACAGGGGATCTTCCTGACCCAGGAATCAAACCAGGGTGTCCTGCATTGCAGGTGGATTCTTTACAACTGAGCTATCAGGGTATTCATGATCTTAGCATGTCCCTAACATCCCACCTTCCAATACCATTATCTTTAGGGGTTAGGCATTCAACATATGAATATTAGGTGGCCACAACATTCAGATCATAACAACATGACACTACTCTCCTGTATGTAACCCCAAAGAATTTATCCTCAAAGACCATGCATCCTGTTTGATAGCTGATCTTTGCTCACCGAGCCTTCATTCTGGAATACCTTTTCCCATCTATACAGATAATATTACTCCTTAAAGGCTTCTGCATATTCGTATTGCCATCTTCAGTAAGGAAGAACAGAGACTTCAACCATTATACTAGACATGCTTATAATAAATAATTTCATGGATTCTAACAAAAACTCTGTAAGCTATTATTTCTGCACTTTACGTAAGAAACTGAATCTCAACAGGTTAAGTATGTTGCTCAAAGGTACACAGCTAATTCATGTAGGAATCAGCAGCTACCATGTCCAATTCTAACTACAAAGCTTGCTTGCTTTCTATTCTTCAGTGTTCTCTTTAAAGCATCATACTCATACTATAAAAAAAAAAAAAAGACCTTTTCTCCTCTCTGTAATGTGGATTCAAGAAACTAGTTCAAGAGTGGCCACTCCTCTGCTAAGCAATGGCAAGAGAATGTCAAAACAAACTGTGTTTATCACCATCCTCCACAAGATAAGTAAAGCCAGTTATTTATCTAATAGATCTTGACTCCATAGCTAGGTTGACCAACTGCCCCAGTGTCAGTGAGACAGTCTAGTTTTAGACCTTAAAATGCCCCTTGTCATGAAACGAGTCAGTCTTGAGCAAACTGGAAGGGTTGGGTTGCCATAACCTCACCTGCAGAGTAGAAACACCATGGGTTATTTTTAACACTCATAATAGGATCAATTAAATAAGATGGGGGGTTCAAAGATCAAATTTTTTTAAGTTGATGGAATTCAGAAACACCATTCAAAAGCAGTAGTTCTTTTTGCACCAACAGCATACACATTATCTGGATACTTGCTAGAAAGGCAAAATACTCTGACCCCACCCCAGACCTACAAAATCAGTCTCTGGGGGTGTGGCCCTGAAATCGGTGTTTTAACACGCCTTCTGAGTGATACTGAAGTGCACTCCAGTTTGAGAATCACTGCTGTAAGGAACTGAGGAAAGCACGCTTCCCCTCCTAGAGTCTCGAGTGCCATCTCCCCTGAACCCCGCTGTGGTCAGTCTGCCATCACACTGTGGTTTTCCTCTGTCAGTTCCTACTGCCATTTCAGTCTCCTTTTGCGCTTATTTCCCACTGCCTTGAATATGAATAATATCAACATTGTGAAATGCATATAGATTAGTAAATCTTTCTCAGATTTCAGTGACAACCAGAATTTTTTTTTTTTTCCCCACCGAAATACCCATAAAGTAGAGGGGAGGGAAAGCACATTCCTTCAGGGCTCCTGGAAGTGCTGCCTGAAGTAGCCCACTACAAAAACAGCATGACTGAAGATTCATCATTTAGCTTCAAAATTCATGTGGACTTTGCTACTTCTAACTATATTCACGTCTGTTTTATCATAAAAATTATTTCCTCCCATTTTCAAGTAAAAGTGACTCTGCAAGAGGACCTCTGTCCTCAGTTTGTTATCCTTTGGCTTTATGCCCACAGAGTGCGTGTATTTCTGGCTGCAAAACACAAGAAAGGTGATTCCATTTCATTATAACAATGACCGAGAAGTGTTAAACCTCACCATTACTAGAGAGGATATGAGGGCTCTGAAAGGTGAAGTACTGTGGCCAAGGTCACAGTGTGGAGAAATGTCTGAATCACACATGTATGACTAAAGGTCTGTTTCTTTCATAGGTTACATATTTATCTGACATTTTATTATTTGTTTTTAATTTTGTTTTGGCAATACTGTGTGTCATGCAGGATCCTAGTTCCCCGATCAGAAATCGAATCTGGGCTCCCTGAGTGGAAGCATGGGGTATCAACCACTGGACCACTATGGAAGTCCCTCTGACATTTTAGACTATAAATTCCTGAATAATAAGGATTATTTTATATTCTATACCTAGTATAATACTTCATACAATGCCATACATATACATATATAATATTATATGAATGGATTAAGGGAAAAGTGAAAGTGAAAGTCACTCAGTTGTGTCCAACTCTGTGTGACCCCATGGACTGTAGCTCACCAGGCTCCTCTGTCCCTGGGATTTGCCAGACAAGAATATTGGAGTGGGTTGCCATTTCCTTCCCCAGGGGATCTTCCCAACCCAGGGATCAAACCTGCATCTCTTACGTCTAACCTCCATTGGCAGGCAGATTCTTTACCATCTGAGTCACCAGGGAAGCAAGTGTATTCATAATTTAAGAAGCTAACTACTTTTTTCTTTTTATT
The DNA here is from genome assembly GCF_054371585.1 of Giraffa tippelskirchi. Lineage (NCBI taxonomy): Eukaryota > Metazoa > Chordata > Mammalia > Artiodactyla > Giraffidae > Giraffa > Giraffa tippelskirchi. Next base: position 11,797,791 of record NC_137289.1, on the reverse strand, counting down.
TCCTGCTGCTGCTGCTGCTAAGTCGTGTCAGTCACGTCTGACTCTGTGGGACCCCATAGATGGCAGCCCAACAGGCTCCTCTGTCCCTGGGATTCTCCAGGCAAGAATACTGGAGTGGGTTGCCATTTCCTTCTCCAATGCATGAAAGTGAAAAGTGAAAGTGAAGTCCGTGTCCTACTCTTTGCGACCCCATGGACTGTAGCCTACCAGGCTCCTCCGTCCATGGGATTTTCCAGGCAAGAGTACTGGAGTGGGTTGCCACTGCCCTCTCCTTTTATTCCCTAACACACTGTAAACTATGGAAATATTTGGAAGGGCATTTTAAGCTCCACAGATATAGGTTAAAATGGAAAATAAAGTCATGAAAAAGATTATGGGTTTTGACAACTAGATTAAGGACCCATGAGTATTAGAATTCAATATCCCACCATGGCCACCCTCTCCCACAGACTCCCTGAAACATAGATGTATGAGGTTCAATGGCAAAGGACACTCAATTTACCAGTGTAATGTGAGCCTGGCTTATATATGCAAATTTAGGGAATGTGGGCACACGGTTTAGGTCCAAACTCAAATACTGGGATTTTACCAAACTCTAGCACAGCCAAAAGAGAATAGAGCATGAGACAGCCAGGGTGGTCCAGGAAAGAAGGCTCTACTTCACTGTACCACTGTAGAGGAAGGATGATTTAGAAGACAGCAGGGGAAATATGTACATCACCTTTTAACACAGCATCCCTGCTAATGGGTCAAGAATCCATTTATGGAGGAAGGAATTTAGAAGTGAGAGAGAGATACTGAACTTTCTCCATCACCTACCCTCAACTCCCATTTGGAATACTGGAGTTAAAAATAAACATTAGTTCTATATTTAGGCAGGCAGCCTAGCATAACATAGCATTTCTCAAAATGTTTTCTTTGGAATAAAGGTTTCTTTTGTCAATTAAGTTTGGGAAACCCTAGGCTGTATGGTTTCTTTACTGAAAGTCTTATTCAGAGGCCTTAAAATACTATGAGCATCACGAATCTTTAAAAAGGGTTATAATATGCAACTTTTTTGAAACCTATTTGAACATTTTTCCCATTGCAACTATTGAATACATTGTAAGGATGCCAATAGAGAGGAAAGATTATGGGATTTGGCATTTCACTTCATGCTACAGCACTTCCTAGTTGCATTAACATGATCTGACCTTGCAATGCATCAGAGTTTCTCTTTTCTCACACATTATTTTGCCACAGAAAACAACTTGCATGAACAGGGAGAATACTACACTAAATGAAATAAACCAGACTCAGATAAACAAATATTGCATGATCATACTTACATCTGGAATCTACAACGGTCAGACTCATAGAAGTAGGGTACAATGGTGATCACGAGGGGTAGGTGGTAGGAGAAATGGGGAGATGTTGATCAAAGGATACACACTTTCAGTTATAAGAGCGAAAAGTTCTTAGGATCTAATATACAGCATGGTGTCTAAAGTTAATAATACTATATTATATAATTGAAATTTGCTAAGTTAGTAGATATTAAGTGTTCTCACCACAGGATAAAAAATGGTAATGATGTCAAGTGATGGATGTGTAAATTAGCTTGACTGTGATAAGCATTTCACAATATATAGGTAAATATATCGTATTATCACTTTGTGCACCTTAAATACATACAAGTTTTATTTGCCAAATACTGCTCAACAAAGCTGGAAAAAAAAATGAATAAGGTTCCTGCTCAAAGAAATCTCTATCCTCTGTCCACAGAATTCTCCAGGCAAGAATACTGGAATGGGTAACCATTCTCTTCTCCAGGGGATCTTCCCAACCCAGGGATAGAATCTGGGTCTCCTGCATTGTGGGAGGACTCTTTCCTCTCTGAGCCACCAGGGAAGCTCCTATTCATAGTAGGGCTGACATATCTGTTTAACCAGTTATAGTACAGGGCAGAGTTGAACAAATTCTAAAAGTTGCTGTATACATATTCTCAATTCTGACCAAGAGTGTTAGGGAATGTTCCTTTAAAGGAAGTGGTATTATATCAAGGGCCCAGGGCCGGGGCAATGGGATGACCCAGAGGGATGGGATGGGGAGGGAGGTGGGTGGGGGGTCCAGGAAGGGGAACACATGTAAACCCATGGCTGATTCATGTCAATGTATGGCAAAAACTATTACAATATTGTAAAGTAATTAGCCCCCAACTAAAGTAAATAAATTTATAAAAAAAAATAAAAATAAAAAAAATAAAGGAAGTGGTATTAAAGCTAAGTCCTGAAGTCTGGTTACAAGTTTGATACTCAAATAATGCTAGGAAAAAAATGTAATTTAGGACCCTGTATATTATGAACTTTAGTATAGGCTGATTTAGGGGTTCAGATTTGTCTAGAATAACTTTGTGATGATGGACAAGTTCCATGTCAGTGCTGTCCAACATGGCAACTGCATCCTGATGTGCCTGCTGAGATCCTGAAATGGGGCTGGTGAGACAGAGGGAAAAAATTATTTTATTTAAATTTAAATAGCCATATGTTTCTACTGGCTACCATATTGGAGAGCCAGTTTTAGGAATCATTTACAGTTCTCTATACCTTCTCTTTCCCCAAACAAAGACAACCTCAAGACTTTTCTAAATCTCTAATCACACAGCTGTATTTGTGCAGGACATTCTTGGACTCCTTGCTTTTACTTGCAACTCTTAGAGAAAATTATTTCCATGGATAAAAACTCCCTTGAATTTTTTCAAGTTCCAGAATGTCTTGATATGGCACTGTCTTGAAAACAATACATTTTGGGAGCCAGCCTGGGCTGAGAAATTCAGAATGACAGCATGATTTAAATACCATGGTGTTTGTAACCCCTCAGGTCAGAAGACCAGCTTATTTCTTAGTTTTTGCCTTAATGAGCAAGAGTATCCTTTAGAAGGTACTCCTTTTTACACCATCCCTGTGAATGTAATACCAAAGGCCAAGTAAAGGAGATAATTAAATAGAGCCAGAATCTGTGTTTTGACTGTCTCCTTGAACTTCACAAGATTCTGTTTTAGGATTTGTGGGGTTTGGGGGGAACTGATTGGGGATTGGGCCAGAGATCTGCATTGTTACCTTTCTCTACAGCAAGACAGGTATGGCTTGTACAGGTAGATTCTTCCCTTAGTGGAAAAACTATGTACTGAGCACTGGTTCCTCTCAGGCCTGCAATCCCTGTGACTGGAAAGAGTGGCTTCAAAGCAAGTTAGGAATAGATGGTGCCTGAACACATAGACATCTCAGATAGATTCAACAACCAGGTGAGTCTAGCCCCACCGTTTCACAAACCTTGATGAGCTATGTTAATAGACAGAAATTAGAAACTGTGTTCACAATGATGTTAATATCTTAAGTATTTTGTCCAATGTTCTTTCCAGAAACTTGGCTTAAAAAAATGAGATGACCAGGATCACAGTGGTGGAAATGACAAGGCAGACAGATTTCGAGCTCAAACTTTTGTGTGCCTGACTTTAAGCCAATTGCATATGACTACATAATGCAGGTGTGTACATTGATTCTTGACGGCAAAACCCCGCTGGATTTAGTTCCCAAATCTCAGAAAGGCAACTTGTGTAACTATGTCCTAACATCATATCTGTTGATTAGAAATATATTTACAACCCCCTTTTCCTTTCTCTGTATCTACATATCACATCTGCTCCTCATACACTCCTAGAGCTGCATGATACCAGGATAAACTCATTCTCTCTCATCCAATCCCCTAGGCAGGAAACATATTTTTGTGCAGGTAACTAGGGTTGACATGGACATGACAGGCAATCTTTTTTTTTTTTTTTTCATTTTAATTGGAGGCTAATTACTTTACAATATTGTGGTGGTTTTTGCCATACATTCACATAAATCAGCCACGGGTATACACGTGTTCCCCATCCTGACCCTCCCTCCCACTTCCCTCCCCATCCCATCCCTCAGGGTCATCCCAGTGCACCAGCCCTGAGCACCCTGCCTCATGCATCGAACCTGGACTGGTGATCTATTTCACATATGGTAATATACATGTTTCAATGCTATTCTCTCAAATCATCCTACCCTTGCCTTCTCCCACAGAGTCCAACAGTCTGTTCTTCACATCTGTGTCTCTTTTGCTGTCTCGCATATAGGGTTATCGTTACCATTTTTCTAAATTATATATATATATGCATTAATATACTATATTGGTGTTTTTGAAGGAGCAGTATATTGCCAGTACATGGAGACAAGCGGGACAGTGCGAGTATGGAGAGAACATTCTAGGCAACTAGCCTTAGTTTATCAGCAATAGCACTTAAGCAAGATTCCTTTACACATTTCTAACTTTTAACACACCCCACATGAACCTTCAGTTTATGTTATAAATGTACTCATCCTTTGTAATCCATTAGCAGTTAGCCAAATGATATTTATAAAACACTTACTAAGCAACAGGTGCCTGTTAGATGCTAATGCATTTCATAAATCTGACCAATTAATATGATTTTAGGACCAAAGGGATGAAAGAAAAAAAAAACAGTGTAGTATTAATAGATGTTACCTTTGATGCAGGAGAGTGTTTCTGGCTGGGGAGAGACTGAATTGGGATCAATTCTAATTTCTTCTGCTATAAGGGTTGGTGGGAAAGAGATGGAACTAAGACCTGCTGTGAGTTGGAAACTAACAAGCTCTTGAAAAATACTGTGTCCCGTAAGACTCCAACAGCCTTATGAGGTAAACATCGTTATGGTCTTTATTTTATGGATGAAGAAACTTAGGCTCAGAAAAATGGTCACTTGTCCAGCATCAGAGTTTGTGAAGGGATGAACCTGATTCTGATGTTTGTACTCTCTACCACTATGACCCACTGTCTACTTCTCTACTTAGGGGCTCCTATAAACTCTTTTCCTTTTCAAATTCTCTGCCTTGGAAAATGTAGAGGAGTTGTGCTCAGAATCTGTAGGAATGTTTTTTACCTGACAAAGACTGGGGATTTTTTTTTCCAGATTTGACCAATAATAAAACATGTTCTATGTGTTATTATTGGAAGAAAAGCTATGACCAAACTAGACAGCATATTAAAAAGTGGAGACATTGCTTTGCCAACAAAGGTCCATCTAGTCAAAGCTATGGTTTTTCCAGTAGTCATGTATGGATGTGAGAGTTGGGCTATAAAAACAGCTGAGCACTGAAGAATTGATGCTTTTGAACTGTGGTGTTGAAGAAGATTCTTGAGCGTCCCTTGGACTGCAAGGAGATCCAACCAGTCCATCCTAAAGGAAACCATTCCTGAATATTCATTGGAAGAACTGATGTTGAAGCTGAAACTCCAATATTTTGGCAACCTGATGAGAAGAACTGACTCATTGGAAAAGTCCCTGATGCTGGGAAAGACCGAAGGCGGGAGGAGAAGGGGACAACAGAGGATGAAACAGTTGGATGGCATCACTGACTCAATGGACACGAGTTTGAGCAAGTTCTGGGGGTTGGCAATGGACAGGGAAGCCTGGTGTGCTGCAGTCTATGGGGTCACAAAGAGTTGGACATGACAGCGACTGAAATGAACCGAAAACATGTTCTTCATAGCAAAGAGAGGACCTACTCAGGTTGGTTTGAACACAAGTCCAGAGATGAGGCTCTGCGAGATGACTGAGTATGACTGACATAAGAATAAACATTATCACTTACTGAACACTTACTGTTTTTCAGAGCCATTTCATATATTTTCTCTTGAACTCCTCATAATGAACCTGTGAAATATGGATTATTTGTGGACCCATTTTATAGATGAGGACAAAGAGGCATGGGGGTGTATGTGGGAAGACTAGCTAGCTAATTTAACACTGACTGTGATCTGCTCTTTAGTTTTCTGTCTCCTGCATTAATTGTATGTGTCAACTTGAGTGCATCATGGGGTGCCCAGGTATCTGGTTAGGCGTTATTTCTGCATCTATATGTTTCTGGAAGAGATAACATCTGAATCTGTAAAATGAGAGCACTGCCCTCCCCAGTAGGGGTGGGCATTAAGCAATCCACTGAAAGCCTGAATAGAACAAAAACCTGAAGAAAACAGGATCCTTCGCTCCGGCCTGCCTCAGCTTGGACACTGGTCTTCTTCTGCCCTTGGACTGGGATTTACACTGTAGATTCACACAGTTCTCAGGCCTTCAGACTCCAGCTGGAATTACACCACTGGCCTTCCTAGGTCTCCAAATTGCAGAAGGAGGATCATGAGACTTAGCTTCCATAATTGCAATTCCTTATAATAAATATTCTTATTTATGTGTATATATACATGCATGCGTGCATGTGTGATCAGTTGTGTCTGACTCTTTGCGACCCCACGGACTGTAGCCCATCAGGCTCCACTGTCCACGGTATTTCCCAGGCAAGAATACTGGAGTGGGTTGCCATTTCTTCCTCCAGGGATCGAACCCAGGTCTCCTACATTGGCAGGCAGAGAAGCCTTTACACATACATATCTGAACATACACACTTGTGTGTGTTTCCATTTGGTTCTATTTCTCTGGAGAACCCTGACTAATATATCCATCCCTTAATGGTTATACCCTTTCCCTACTCCAGCACCTTGCTACAACTAGTTTGTTTCCCATCTCTATAACTATACCATTTAAAAATTCTTTGTAAATGGGGTAATACAGTATTATAACGTTTAGGATGGGCTTTTTTCCTTCATCATAATGCCCTTGAGAACCATTCAAGGTATTGCTTGCACCAATAATTTGTTCTTTTTCATAGCCGAACAGAATTTCATTGTACACATGTGTCATTTGTTTATGCATTCACCAGTTGAAGGACATTTGGATTGTTTCCAATTTGGGGCTATAACAATTAGGGCTCCTATGAACAAAAGTACACAGGATTTTTTGCAGACATTAGTTTTTATTTCTATGTGATAAATGCCCAGGGGTATAATTACTGGATTGTTTTTTAGTTGCAAGTTTAGTTTTTCTTAAAGAAATAAATATTATTTTTCAGCATCGTTCTACCATTTTACACTCCCACCAGTAATACAAGAGACCTAGTTTCTCACATCCTTGCCACCACTTTGTATGGTCACTATTTTTTTATTCTAGCTATTTTGCTAAGTGTGTAGTCATATCACAATCTGGTTTAATTTGCATTTCTGTAATAGCTAATGGTATTAAACATCTTATTTTTCATCCATATATTTCCTGCAGTGAAATGTCTCTTCATGCCTTTGCCCACTTTCTAATTGGATTGTTCATTTTCTTTTGTTGAGTTTAGAGGTTTTAACAATATATACTGTAGATACAAGTCCTCTGTCAAATTTGCAGTTTGCAAATATTTCCTTCCAGTTTATAGCTTGCATTTTATCCTTCCAACAGTCATCTGTGAAGCCAATTTTTTTGAGGTCTACTGTATTTGTTGTTTTTGATTTGCTGGACTGCACCTTTGTTGTTATATGTACGAACAACTCTAACCATAGGTCATGAAGATTTTCTCCTATATGGTCTTCTAATTTTTTTTGTAGATCTATGTTTCACATTTAGATCTATCATCTATCTTGAGTTAACTTCTGTATAAGTTTGGGGTTTGGGTAGTAGTTAATTTATATGCCTATGGATTTCTCGGATCTAGGAGTTTGAATATGCTTAGTACATACCAGAGTTTTGAAGAAAGCAAAAATGACAGAAAAAAAAAAAGAGTATAGGAGAATAACTAGGGAAGCAGGAGCAAAAGAAAAGGGTTCTTTAAAACATAATTTACCTAGAAGAGTTTTGGTGTGTGAGCAATGGCTAACAGTTTGCTGCTAACGACCATGAGATTTAGCAAAATTGCACGTCGTGCCTTTACTGAAAACTTCTTTGCAAATTCAGGGCTGACTCCATGTATTAGCAGAAGAGTCACACAGGACATCCCTCATGCTGAGAAGGGACCTCTCACGGCAGTCAATTTTCTGAAACTCTTACTAATTTGATCTTTGAGTTTATATTCCATAACTGAAGTTTGATGGCACAAGGAACATGTCGCTCAGGTTGAACTCTCAGCCCATGTCTGGTTCTGTCACCCCAACCACACAGGATAGCTTTACCATTGCTGGCTTGTCTGCCCTATATGGCAACTGCGGTCACTCTTTGCACTTGAGAGCAGCCTAGGCATGAGAGGGTTGTTTGGGTGCATGTACTCTGCTCATTAAGACACAAGGCACCTGGAAGAGTCTGTACTCATCTCTTGAGAGTCACAGTATTTGAGGCACCACACTATTAAATGCCAATAAAAATCACCAGGACATGTTGAAAGAGACAACACACAAACAGGTTTTTCCTGTTTTTTAAGCAAGGGACCCTACATTTTTACATCAGACTCCACAAAATATGCAGTTAGCCTAATGCCAAAATTGCAACTTATTTAATTTATGTGGATAGGAATTCTTAGAATATCAGAATTACAGTCAATAAAAAAGAAGTAGTATACATCTATGAGAGGCTCATAGACACACATAATCCCCAGTTGAGACTCTTCCAGATTTAATACAGTAGACAAAATTTCAGTGCCTCCACCTGCTTATTTCAAAAGTCACCCAAAAGCCAAGATAAAAAATGAAAAGAACGATATAAAGCATAGGCTCAAAAAAAGAAAAAAAAAAAGACATGTTTGAAGCCTCAACACACAGAAGGAAAAATTGCTAAGAGTAATGAAGGTCAAACATATGAAGGAAGATGCAGACAGAATAAGTCCATGAATGCAGATCCCCCCCAAAAAACATGCAAAGCACACTATTCCATGGAGTGTGGTACATATAATGGTATAAAACCTACCCACGTTCCTATTTGGAAAACTCGACTGAAGTAAAAAACTGGCAAAGGATAGTTTCGCTAGATTTTATTTGGTTCTGCACAGTAGAAATAGGGATGAATGAGAAATCAAACAGACAAAGTCATATTAACAAAAAGCTGTGAGGTAGTAAGATAATGGATGAAGGAGATTATCTTGCCAGCTGCCCTTCAGGGCAAATTGTGAGTAGAAACTTAAAGAACTCACTCACACACACACACACATAAACTGTGAGAAGGAAAAACCTTCTTAATATGAAAAGGATACTACCTCTTCTTTGGTACAAATTACCTGCATTTAATTTGTCCGAAATGTAACCATGTATCTGGACGAAGATAAGATATAAAAGGAGGAACTGAAGATTTCAAAGAAAAACAACCAACAAACAAAAAAACCCCAAATATTAGGCAAAGAACATTCAAGAAAAGAATGTTGCCATGGAGCTGATAAAAACTGTAAATAAGCATGCTGTCAAGAATTTTTTTAAAAAAAAAACAACGTAGTCCAATTATCTCTATTAAAAAGATCTCAAAGAAGAAATACCATAATCCAAAAAATATGGTTAGGCAACAGTGATAATAATAAAATAAAACAAAATGCAGAATTCAGGAAGGAAATTAAAGAAAAATAGCAAATGTTAAAATTAACATTAAAAGGAAAACATGGACATTTTTGCATTTTGTGGTGAAATGTGTGAGGGTAATCAAAAGGTACAAATTTCAACTTCAAAGATAAATAAGTCTTGGGGAGGTCAGGTACAACATCATGACTATATGTAATAATACTGCATTGCATATTTGAAAGTTGCTAAGAGACATGGATCTTAAAAGCTCTTATTGCAATAAAAAGAACCACAACTATATCTGGTGATAGATGTTAATGAGACATTGTAATCATTTTTCAGTATACATATATATCAATTATATGTACACCTAAAACTACTACAATGTCCTATTTCCATTATATGTGTATGTCCATTATATATTAATACAAAAGTAAAATGTGAAATTAGAACCAACACAAAGAATAATAGATATTACTGAAAATAATGCAAGAGATATATAAAATCAAGTTAGCAAAAGCTTGCAAAATAATAGAAACAACAGATTAAAAAGGTAGAGAAATATAAATATGTAATATATTATATATATTACATATATTTAGCACATATTATACATATATACAAATACTAAAGAGATCTAACATATATGTTTTAGCTTGTTCTTGCAGTGTAACACATTTCCTCAAATCATAGTAGCTATAGGAGCAATAGACATTTATTTTTCTCAGTTTTTGTATGCTGAATTCAGAAGCATCTGAATTGTAAGAAATTTGCAGTTAAGATGTCATCTGAAGGTTTGCAATGGGCTGAATATCCACTTCCAAATTAACTCACACAGTGTGCAAAAGTCTGAGAGATAGGGCCACACTTTTGTGCATTTTACCTCCAGGAGCCCTACCAGGTTTTCACAGTGAGGATGGGAGAAAAATTCCCCTATGCTTCATGCAGGAAGGGGATAAAAGTAGCTGTTTTGAAAGATGCCCAGAGCATTCTGTTCTTCCTAACAAGTCCTTCCTCAAGCGAAACAAATTTACCAGTCTAAACTATTGAGATTTTTATCAGAGCCTAACTGATACTGGGACAGGAAATATCCAACTCCTGTAGTATTCTCCAGCCTTCATGTGGGGAAGAGGAATACCCAATTCAAGCCCCATATAGCTTTCCTTTCTTATCTAGGTGGGAAAAGGAACTGAGAAGTAGCTCAGTATACTCAGTATAATGATGGTCATAGCCCAGCAGCACAGGTTTACTAAAATACTAATACTTCATAGGATTATGAAAATATCCCCTCCACACATGCCTTACCACCACATCAATGGGGCTCCTGTATAATAACCAAGGAATACAACTGAAGGAACTGCATGTCTCAGATTTTATTTAAGTTTCTAGGGAAACCTAAAGAAAACAGAGGAGATGAAAACAAGCATCTGATAACTTTAGCAGATAACATCCTATAGCATTAGCAAATAGGAGAAACATAGCCAAACTCCTAGTCAGATAAACACAAATCCTCATTCTAAATCCTTTTTTACCACAGTTCCTTTTGTGCAATACTTTGTATTTGCCTTTCAAAAAATCACAAAGTATATTACAGTGCAAAAAATATATAGTGTGAAGAGACAGAGAAGGCATGAAATGCAAACTGAGATAAAGCAGAGATGTTGGAATTATGAGATCAAGAATTTAAAAAAAACAAAACAACCTTATTCACATGCTTAGGGCTTAATGGACAGTGGGGATAACAAAGAAGAACAGAAGGATAATGTAAACTTAGAGGTGAAAATTCTAAGAAAGAATCAAGTGGAAATGCTAGAAATAAAAAGCAATTATAAGAGAAATAAAGAATGCCTTTGATGGGCTCGTTAATAGACTGGATATGGCCAGGGAAAGAATTGGTGAGCTTGAATAAAAGTCATTAGACATTTCCAAAACTTAAATACACAGAGGAAAGACAGAACAGAATATTTTTGAACTGTGGGACAATTACAAAAGATGTAAAGTAAAATCAAAGAGATAAGAAGGGATAATGCAAAATATATAATGCACTATAGAAGGGGCTTCCCAGATTAACAGAAAATGGAAAAGCAATTGAAGCAATGATAAAGACAAGACTTGTTCTCAAAAATTTCAGTAAAATAATAGGGTAACTGATGAACAATAAAGTCAGTTACTTTATTATCAAAATAACAAATATACAAAATTAGGATTAATAATTGGAAAACAAATATCGTATAAAATTAATTAAAAGAAGCTTAAATGACTGCTTTTGTAAATCCCATGCAAACACAGGTGAACACAAATTTAAAACATATATCCGAAGAGGTAGAATATCTAAACACATCAAATATCACAGAAGAAACAAAACTGTCAAACAGCAAATTTCCCTAAACCACATGAGATAGAGATGATTTCACAGGTGGCTCTTACACAAACTTTTAAGGAAGAGATAACTATAGCACTACATAAATTGTTCCAGAGCTTAGAAAAAGAAGAAATTTCCAAGTAATTTTTATGAACTATTCTTTACTTTGATGTAAAAGAAAAAGCCCTAACAGGTATTGCACAGAAAGAAAAATGTGAACCAATGTTACTTATCAACATCAAGGTAAAAAATTAGTGCTCAAGTATTAGCAGTTGAATCCAGCAACACATATGTGATGACCAAGTAGAGTTCATTACCAAAATTCAAGGACTGTTTGGTATAGGAAATTTTGTTATCAGTTTAATAGATTAAAAGCAAAAAATCTTGTGTACACATTTTAAAATGCTGAAAAGACATTTCAGTTCAGTTCAGTCACTCAGTCATGTCCGACTCTGTTACCCCATGGACTGCAGCATATAATGCTTCCCTGTCCATCATCAACTCCTGGAGCTTGCTCAAATTCATGTCCATTGAGTCGGTGATGCCATCCAACCATCTCATCCTCTGTCGTCCCCTTCTCCTCCTGCCCTCAATCTTTCCCAGCATCAGGGTCTTTTCAAATAAGTCAGCTCTTCGCATCAGGTGGCCAAAGTATTGGAGTTTCAACTTCAACATCAGTCCTTCCAATGAAAACCCAGGACTGATCTCCTTTAGGATGGACTGGTTGGATCTCCTTGCAGTCCAAGGGACTCAAGAGTTTTCTCCAACACCACAATTCAAAATCATCAATTCTTCAGCACTCAGCTTTCTTTATAGTCCAACTCCATACATGACTACTGGAAAAACCATAGCTTTGACTAGATGGACCTTTGTCTTTCTAATATGCTGTCTAGGTTGGTCATAACTTTCCTTCCCAGGAGTAAGCGTCTTCTAATTTCATGGCTGCAATCACCATCTGCAGTGATTTTGGAGCCTAAAAAAATAAAGTCAGTCAATGTTTCCACTGTTTCCCCATCTGTTTGCCATGAAGTAATGGGACCAGATGCCGTGATCTTAGTTTTCTGAATGTTGAGTTTTAAGCCAGCTTATTGACTCTCCTCTTTCACTTTTCATCAAGAGGCTCTTCAGTTCTTCTTCGCTTTCTGCCATAAGGGTGGTGTCATCTGCATATCTGAGGTTATTGATATTTCTCCTGGCAATCTTGATTCCACTTTGTGCTTCATCCAGCCCAGCATTTTGCATTTATGAAATTTATAAAAAATACATTTAATAAAATTCAATTTCCATTCTTGATGTAAAATCTAATAAAATATGTAACCTCTATAACAAAAAGACTCAAAGGTTACCGCTCATGATACTCACTTCCTAGTGTTGCTTCTAAAGACCATTGTGTCAAAAGTGAAGGGATGTCCTTCCTGTGATTAGGCTATGTTGTAGAAGACCTCCTGGAAGACTCTTGAATGACTCTCGTTTCTGGCTAGATGAAGTAAGTAGCCACAGTGGGTAAGCCCATGTGACAAGGAAATGTGGACAATCTCCAAGTCATAATCAACATTACTCAGGGCCCTCTAACCCTATTACAACATGGGAATGACTTTTGACAAAAACCTGAGTGAGCCTGAAAACGCATTTCCCAATTGAGCCTCCAAATGAGTAAACACACGGTCAACAACTTGATTTCAAACTCATGAGACATTAAACAGAGGACCTAGTTAAGTCATATTGAGAATCATAATCTATATCAACTGTGAGTTAATAAATGTGTGTTTTAAGTCAATGAGTTAATGTTTTACACAACAGTTGGTAACTAGTACAACTCCAAAGCCAGAATCTGATGAAACACTGGATGTTTTTCCATTAGAGAAAGGAAAAAGAGAAGGCTGTCTTATATTGCCACTTTTATTAAACATTGGTCTGAAAGCACAATCCAATGAATTTATGTAAAACAAAGTAAAAACACATAAAATTTGGAAAGGAGCATTGGGAATGGTAAGTAGCTGAGTAAATTTCTTGCAAATACAGAGTACTGTTTAAGATAAAATTTATAACATTTTCTCATGGAGTTTCTTATGTGTGTGTATGTAATACCTATGACAACAATAACATAAAGTCACAAAGCAAGGGTAGAAACAATCCTATACAGTTGTTAGTTTTCCACATTTTAGTTGGCATTTTCAAATATGAACTCTGAAAGACATCTGCAAAAAGTTAAAGATGAATATTTGAAAATAGAGCAAATACTAAAAAAACAGACATATAATTATAAGTTTTTGTAATTTGCTTTACAGTAGAAACTAGCACAACATTGTACAGCAACTATACTCCAATAAAAATTAAGTTTAAAAGGCCACTGAATAAAAATATAATAAATATTTAAATAATGAAAGACAAGGCCAGAATAACAAATGACAAATAAGAGCATTATTAATTAAGCTGTTATCAATAATTACATTAAAAATCAATTATTTTAGGAAGGGTTTGGCTAAATTAATTTAAAAATCATAATGTTTAACTATATCTTGCCTACAAGAGCAGAATATAAAGACACAATTAAGTATAAAGACACAAACTGAAAGTAAATGGTTGCCCCAAATTATGACAGGCCAAAAAAAAAAAAAAAACTGCATGTTGGATGGCTGGGGTAGTTATGACATCAAGAACAAAATTATTACCAAGTATCAAGAAAAAGAAGGATTTGCATAACTCAATAGAGCTATGAGCCATGCTGTGCAGAGCTAACCAAGATGGATGGGTTGTAGTGGAGAGTTCTGACAAAACGTGGTCCACTACAGGAGGGAATGGCAAACCACTCCAGTGCCATGATAATCCCATGGACGGTTAGGTCCATGAATCAAGGTAAATTGGACATGGTCAAACAGGAGATGGCCAAGAGTGAACATCAACATCTTAGGAATCAGTGAACTAAAATTGACAGGAATGGGTGAATTTAATTCAAATGACCATTATACATACTACTGTGGGCAAGGGTCTCTTACAAGAAATGGAGTAGCCTCCATAGTCAACAGAAGAATCCAAAATGCAGTACTTGTGTGCAGTCTCAAAAATGACAAATGATCTTAGTTTGTTTCAAAGGCAAACCACCAAGTCTATGCCCCAACCACTAATGCCAAAGAAGTTGAAGTTGAAAAGTTCTATGAAGGCCTGATACTTGGAGTAATTCGCAAGTTTGGCCTTGGAGTATAAAAATGAAGCAGGGCAAAGGCTCACAGAGTTTTGTCAAGAGAACACACTTATCATAGCAAATACCCTTTACCAAGAACACAAGAGACAACTCTATACATGGACATCACCTGATGGTCAATACCGAAAGCAGATTGATTATATTGTTTGCAGCCAAAGATGAAGAAGCTCTATACAGTCAGTAAAAACAAGACCTGGAGCTGACTTTGGCTCAGATCATGAGCTCCTTCATTGCAAAAATCAGGCTGAAATTGAAGAAAGTAGGAAAAACCAGTAGACCACTTAGGAATGATCTAAATCAAATCACTTGATTATACAGTGGAAGTGACCAATAGATTCAAGGATTAGATCTGGTAGACAGAGTGCCTGAAGAACTATAGATGGAAGTTCCTAACACTGTACAAGAGTCAGTGACCAAAACCATCCCCAAGAAAAAGAAATGCAAGAAGGCAAAGTGGTTGTCTGAGGAGGCTTTACATATAGCTGAGGAAAGAAGAGAATCAAAAGCAAGGGAGAAAGGAAAAGATATATCCAACTGAATGCAGAGTTCCAGAGAATAGTAAGGAGAAATAAGAAGGCCTTCTTAAATGAACAGTGCAAAGAAGTAGAGGAAAATAATAGAATGGGAAAGATTAGAGATCTCTTCAAGAAAACTGGAGGTACCAAGGGAATATTTCATGTAAAGTGGGCATGAAAAAGGCGATAAATGGTAAGGCCCTAACAGAAGAAGAAGAGATTAATAAGAGGTGGCAAGGTTACACAGAAGAACTGGGCAAAAAAGATCTTCATGACCCTGATAACCACAATGGTCTGGTCACTCACCTAGAGCCTGACATCATGGACTCTGACGCCAAGTGGGCCTTAAGAAGCACTACTACAAACAAGGGTAGTGGAGGGATCCAATTTCAGCTGAGCTATTTCAAATCCTTAATGATGATTCCTTTAAAGTGCTGCACTCAATATGCCAGCAAAATTGGAAAACTCAGCAGTGGCCACAGGATTGGAAAAGGTCAGTTTTCATTCCAATCCCAAAGAAAGGCAATGCCAATGAATGCTCAAACTACCAGATAATGGCACACATTTTGTATGCTAGTAAGGCTATGCTCAAATCCTTCAAGCTATGCTTCAGCAGGACGTGAACTGAGAATGTCCAGGTAGACAAGCTGGGTTTAGGAAAGGCAGAGGAACCAGAAATCAAATTACCAACATCCACTGGATCATGGAGAAAGCAAAGAAATTCCAGAGAAAAACATCTACATCATTGACTACACTAAAGCCTTTGACTGTGTGAATCACAAGAATGTGTGCAAATTTCTTAAAGAAATGAGAATACCAGACCACCCTACCTGTCTCTTGAGAATCCTGTATGTGGGTTAAGAAGCAACAGTTAAAACTTTACATGGAAAAACAGACTGGTTCAAAATCAGGAAAGGAGTACTACAAAGCTGTATGTTGCCGCCCTGTTTTTTTTTGTTTTTTTTTTTTAAACTTCCATGCAGAGTACATCATGAGCTGTACTGGATAAATCACAAGCTGGAATCAATATTGCTGGGAGAAATATCAACAACCTCAGATATGCAGATGATACCATTCTAATGGCAGAAAGTGAAGAGGAACTAAAGAACGTCTTGATGAGGGTGAAAAAGGAGAGTGGAAAAAGCTGTCTTAAAACACAGCAGTCAAAAAACTAAGATCAAGACATCCAGTGCCATCACTTCATGGCAAGTAGATGCAGTGACAGTTTATTTTCTTTGGCTCAAAAATCACTGCAGATGGTATCAGCAGAAATTAAAAGGGACTTGCTCCTTGGAAGGAATGCTATGACAAACCTAGACAACATATTAGAAAGCAGAGACATCACTTTGCTGACAAAGTTACGAATAGTCAAAGCTATGGTTTTTATAGTAGTCATATATGGATATAAGTGTTGGACCATAAAGAAGGCTGAGTGCCAAGGTTGGATTCTTTGGAATTGTGGTGCTGGAGAAGACTCTTGAGAGTCCCTTGGACTACAAGGAGATCAAACCAGTTAATCCTAAAATAAATCAAGCCTGAATAGCCAATGGAATGACTGATGCTGAAGCTGAAGGTCCAATACTTTGGCCATCTGATGCAAAGTGACGACTCATTGGAAAAGAACCTGATGCTGGGAAGGATTGAAAGTGAAAGTAGAAAAGGGCAGCAGAGGATGAGATGGTTGGATGGTATCACCGACTCAATGGACATGAATCTGAGCAAACTCTGGGAGATAGTGAAGGACAGGGAAGTCTGGTGTGTTGCAGTCCATAGGGTTGCAATGAGTCAGACACGACTGAGTGACTGAACAACAACAATCAAGAGGAAGACTTCATATGGATGGAAATATCAATTAGTCATGAAGACACATAATTTATAAATAAGTATACACGTAATAACAGAGCTTCAAGATATATGAAGTAAAACTAACACAATGAAAAGAATAATTCTATAATCATGCTTAGATTGTTCATACCAATTTTCAAAAATTGATAGAATAATTAACAAAAGAAAAAAATAAAGAACAGTAGAACCATAAATGATCTGTAAAACAGTATCAACTTTTCTGACTTAGGTTATATTTGTAGAACAGTATGCACAACATCTGTATAATATCCTTATTTTCAAGTACACATGGTATCCTCCCAAAGATAGACCTTATGTTTTGCCATAAAATAAGTCAGAATACATGTGAAAGGATCCACATCACATAGAGTAAATTCTCTAACTAAAAATGAATTAAATTAGAAATAAAGGTAAGATATCTATAACAACTCTAAATATTTGGAAATCTAACAGCAGACTTCTAAATAACCCATAGTTCATAGAAAACATCATGAAGGAAGTTAGAAAATATTTCCAACTATATGATAATAAAAATATACATTAAAATGTGCAGGACACAGAAAATGCAGCATTAGGGGAAAACACATAATTAAAATGCTTATATTAGAATGTAATAGCCTAAATTCAAAGACCTAAAAGTCATCTTAAAAAACTAGAAAAAGAAGAATGTAAAGCCAAAGTAAGTGGATGAAAGTGAAAGTGAAGTCACTCAGTCGTGTCTGATTCTTTGCGACAGAGTACATCATGAGAAACGCTGGGCTGGAAGAAACACAAGCTGGAATCAAGATTTCCAGGAGAAATATCAATAAACTCAGATATGCAGATGATATCACCCTTATGGCAGAAAGTGAAGAAGAACTAAAGAGCCTCTTGATGAAAGTGAAAGAGGAGAGTAAAAAAGTTGGCTTAAAGCTCAACATTCAGAAAACTAAGATCATGGCATCTGGTCCCATCACTTCATGGGAAATAGATGGGCAAACAGTGGAAACAGTGTCAGACTTTATTTTTTTGGGCTCCAAAATCACTGCAGATGGTGATTGCAGCCATGAAATTAAAAGACACTTACTCCTTGGAAGGAAGGTTATGACCAACCTAGATAGCATATTTAAAAGTAGAGACATTACTTTGTCAACAAAGGTCCATCAAGTCAAGGCTATGGTTTTTCCAGTAGTCATGTATGGATGTGAGAGTTGGATGGTGAAGAAAGCTGAGTGCCGAAGAATTGATGCTTTTGAACTGTGGTGTTGGAGAAGGCTCTTGAGAGTCCCTTGGACTGCGATGAGATCCAACCAGTCCATCCTAAAGCAGATCAGTCCTGGGCGTTCATTGGAAGGACTGATGTT
Organism: Giraffa tippelskirchi; assembly: GCF_054371585.1. NCBI lineage: Eukaryota > Metazoa > Chordata > Mammalia > Artiodactyla > Giraffidae > Giraffa > Giraffa tippelskirchi. The sequence continues at coordinate 11,779,149 of NC_137289.1, read as the reverse complement.
GAAGCTGAAACTCCAATACTTTGGCCACCTCATGCGAAGAGTTGACTCATTGGAAAAGACCCTAATGCTAGGAAGCATTGGGGGCAGGAGGAGAAGGGGACGACAGAGGATGAGATGGTTGGATGGCATCGCCGACTCGATGGACACAGGTTTGGGTAGACTCCAGGAGTTGGTGATGGACAGAGAGGCCCGGCGTGCTGTGATTCATGGGGTTGCAAAGAGTCGGACACGACTTAGCGACTGAACTGAACTGAACTAGACTGTAGTCTACCACGTTCCTCCGTCCATGGGATTTTCCAGGCAAGAATACTGCAGTGGGTTGCTATTTCCTTCTCCAGGGGATCTTCCTGATCCAGGGATTGAACTTGGGTCTCCCACATTGTAGGCAGATCCTTTACTGTCTGAGCCACCAGGGAAGTCCAAGTAAGTGGTTGGGAGGAAATAATAAAGACAATAGTAGATATAAATGAAATTAAAAACAGATAACCAACAGAGAAAATTAATAAAGATGGCTAATGCTTATGCAGGTTCTTTCAGGAAAACAGGACCTACTCCAAAATTAGATAACATTTATTGTTGCACACTCCTACAATGTCCTGAAAACATGAAATAATACATTTTGAATAGGTAAAATTATGGTATGTGGATTATATCTCAATAAAGCTTTTTTAAAAAGTTGGTTATAGTTATTTGGAAAAATCAAAACTATTTGACAAACCCATAGATTGACTAACCAAGGAAAGGAGAGAAACAAATTACTAACATCAGCAATGAAAAGGATTATAAATACAGATCCTATAGACATATGCTGTTGCTGCGGCTGCTAAGTCACTTCAGTTGTGTCTGACTCTGTGCGACCCCATAGACGGCAGCCCACCAGGCTCCGCCGTCCCTGGGATTCTCCAGGCAAGAATACTGGAGTGGGTTGCCATTTCCTTCTCCAGTGCATGAAAGGGAAAAGTGAAAGTGAAGTCACTCAGTCGTCCGACTCTTAGCGACCCCATGGACTGTAGCCTACCAGGCTCCTCCGTCCACAGGATTTTCCAGGCAAGAGTACTGGAGTGGAGTGCCATTGCCTTCTCCTATAGACATATAAAATAATGCTAATGAATTTGACAAATAGATCAAATAGACAAGTTCCTTCAAAAATGCAACTTGGCAAAAGTGACATGATGGAACAGAAAATCTGAATAGCCCTCCATCTATGAAACCAACAATTTCATTATTATAAAATTTTTCACAAAAAAATCTAAAGTCAAAATTATTTCAAAAGTGAACCCTATCAAACATGTAATGAGGAAATAAAACTCATCTTGCTCCAACCCCTTATAAAAATGGAAAAGAATGCTTCCAGACATGTTGAGACCAGAACAACACCAACACTGAAAGCAGACAAAGATGTTACAATAAAAGTATTGACTAATATTCTTTTGTATACAACAGAAAAATTCTTAATATTAGCAAAACAAATCTAATAATGTATAAAATTTATTAAAATATACATATTGACCATGTAGCATTTAGCTCATAAAAACAAGATATGTATAACTTTTGAAAAAATCAAAGTTATTCACAATTTAATAATATTCTATATCTTGATATTTTTGCATTTGTTGAACAGTTAGGATGTGTGTATTTCCTATTATGTATGTTTTACCTCACATTTTAAAAAATCCCATAAATAATACTGAAGACAAGTTACTGCTACACATACTGAATACTTCAAAGTTTATTATGTCTGCAACTTATTTTGAAATGCATTAAATAGTTTTAGATTGCTAGAGAGATATATAAATAGCCATTTGATAAAGCAAATATGGTCAAATATACATGGTAGAATGTATGTGACTTACCTATGGGAATTTATTGTATAATTCTTCCAGATTATAGGTATGTTTGAAAATGTTATTAACTATATTGGGGAAAAGAATGACATAAATCTTTTAAAAACACTGTTGAGAAATATAAAATAATACATGAGTGATTCAAATAGCATACCATGTTTTTGACTAGGAAAACACACTGCATAAACACATCAGTTCTCTTGAAGTAAGGGATAGTAACTGGAAAGGCTGATTTGAAAATCCATGGAGAAAAACAAAGTAAAAGGAGGAGGAGAGGAAAGAGGAGTACAACTAGCTTTAATAAATATTCAAATACATTATAAACCTTTAATAATTTAAAGAGTATGACTCTGGCTCATGAATAGATAGATCAATAGCACAGAGTACAAAACTGAGGTATGTATGCAAGCATATACATGAGAATTTTTAATGATGCAATACCCTGTTTGTGGGTAAAATCAATTATTCAATACATGGCTTGGTATCTGGAAAAAATTAAGTTGAATCTCTCACCTCACACTTTAAACAAAAATAAATTCCACACGGAGCAACTATTTAAATGTAAATAATCAAACCATAAACATTCCAGAAGCAGCTATGGAATGTTTTTCCCCTAACAATTACAGACTAGAAAAGGCTTAAAAGAATAACAATAACTGAAGTCATCAAGGAAAAGACCCTTAAAATACTATATTTTTTAAATTACATGAAAAAGGACACAGTAAAACTCAAGAAATTTTAAAACAGTAAGAAAACACATTTTAAAACATTTATAATTCACACTATAAAATGCTCATTTCCTTACTGTATGCAAAGCTCATGTAAATAAAGGAAAGCTTCAAAACTCTAGAAAATTAGGCAAAGGAGTCTAACAGACAAGATAGAATTTTAAAAAGCAATGGAATTTAATGATTTCAAGGTGTTCTCAGAGCCTGCTTTGCAATCTTTTCTGGATTTACTGCTGATGCCCTATATCACCTGGATAGGTATGTCCGTCTTAGCAAGGTTCTTTGCTTTGTGCTTCTATTTGAAATTGTGTAAATCCAAATGTTGGCTAATGCCTAAGATTGTGCTGTCCAATAGGGCAACCACTAATCGTATGTAACTTTCAATTGAAATTAAATTTGTAATTCAGTTCTTTGTTACACTTTGTTTCACTCAAGATTTTAGCTAGGGCTTCTGCATTGGATAATGCAGATATAAAACCTTTCCATTATCACAGAAAATTCTGTAGTGCAGCTCTGATGTAGAGTCCAGGCTGAATTTTTTTTTTCTTAAATCTGAATATATGTCAGATTTGCCAGAGAAGCTTATTAAAATATGAACCATCTCTCTCATATATAAATCGCATATGCATGTATGCATGCTAAGTCGCTTCAGTTGTGACTGACTCTGTGCGACCCCATGGACAGTAGCCCACCAGGCTCCTCTGCCCACGGGATTCTCCAGGCAAGAATACTGGAGTGGGTTGCCATTTCCTTCTCCAATTTAATCTCTAAGTCATGCCTAACTCTTTGGAACCCCATGGACCATAGCCCACCAGTCCCTGCTGTCCATGGGATTTCCCAAGCAAGAATACCAGGGTGGGTTGCCATTTCCTTCTCCCATAAATTGCACACTACTGCTTAAAACCTGCTGCTGATGGTTCCTTATCACTAATATCAAGGATGGGCAGGCTATGGCCCTTAGGTCAAATCTAGCCCCCTACCTTTTTTGTCAAAAAGATTCTACTGGAACACAGCTCTCATCACTCATTTACATATTATTCACTGCTGCTTTTGCCTACAAAAACAAAACTGAGGTAGAAATGAATAGTTACAACAGAGAAACTGTGACCAGCAAAGCCATCTTTACTATATGGCCAAAAAAAAAAAAAATGCTAATCCCTGCCTTATGGGACAAAGTCTAAGCTTTGGCTTGGCCTACATAAGCGGTACCTACGGTCCTCCAAAATCTAGCTTTTGTTTACTCTCCAGCACCATCTTTCCATGTCATGAGCCAGCAATAATTAACCTGTTTTGTCTTCTCGAGCATGGCATCCTAATTCCTTCCACTGTGCTTCATCCATACCATGTCTTTTGCCCAGGACGTCTCCCCCGATTCTCTGTTTCTTTTGCCTCCTTTCCAGTACATCTCAACTCGGTTCTCACTTCCTTTGTGACACTTTCCTAACCCCAGTGCTAGGTGACCAATACCTCCTATGTTACTATCCAACGCCCTGACTCTCCCTCCTTCTGTCCTACACCAAAATGTAAGATAAAACACAGGAGGACAAAAAGGAAAATCACACTCTCCAGTCTTTATTCTCTGCCAATGGCTTACCAACATTTTAATGGCCTCAATCAGTTGTTAAGGACAAACAAAAAAGATTCCTCAACAGTACGGATTCAGAACATAATTTGTTTTAAGCATCCCTGCTTTTCTCCATGTATGATTGCACATTCTTTGCCTATCATTCCCATACATACTTTGATCACTTCTTTACCATAATATTGCAGTTGCCTGTTGACTTGTCTGCTTCCTTCAATAGACTGGGAGTTCCAAAAGAAAGGAAGCCTCACATTCATCTCTGTGACTCCAATACCCAGGATAAGGCCAGCACTGAGTCAGTGTTCTGAGAACACCAGTGAGATAAATTTCCCTCATGCACAAGAGTTCACCTTGTGGAATGAGAAATCTGAGGGAAGAGGCAGAGGGGCTAGATGTTGATCATTTTTCCTCTCTCCTATGAAGCTAAAATCCAATTTCTGGTGCCCTTAAGGCAGTAAAAAGTCTTTTGGAATTAGCATATTATTGACTTTCTTTTATCATAGTTGTTTTATCTAGCTTGATGTATTTTAATTATTTGTTGTAAAATTCATACCTTGAGGTAACTTCATATAGCAAATACAAGTTTCAAAGTCTAATATACAGAAAAAGATAGTGTTTTTATCTCTAATGTGTCACTCATGGAATAAAAACAACTGATGTGATTCCACATATTAATACTTTTGGAGTTGAATTTGGATCAGATGTAGCTGGTAAATGAGGCTTTGTATGAAGCTCATTTATTAGAGGTTTCCATGTAATACCAATCCCTGTATTTTTACAGGATTTTCAAGGCTTAATTTTCTTCTAAGTATTCAGGACACCAAAGCAGAATAATCTGATAGCCATCTCTTGCTGTGTAAGCAAAAGGAAGATAGGATTTGAGACAGGCTGGGACCTGGGACATTTGGCTTCAGTGCTTGCACTCTGAACAAATATCTCCTCCAGCAAGAAAACACAAAGGAAACTATAAGGTACTAAAAATAACTGTGTGCATGGGCAGTTGGGAACAAATTATGGACAAGATACAAAAAGAACAACAACAAAAAAAAATCCAACTGCCACTTCTAATGAACTGGAAGCAAAAACAGGATGTCAGGAACTAGAGCACCATACTGTGTAAGCACCCCCGCCCTGCACTCAACAGCACCTAAGGGTGGATAATCCACCTAAACCACCCCTCTGGCCTGGCTCCTGGACACACCCCACTCTACTCACCTCATATAAAGAACCAGCTCGCCCCCGCCCCCCAGTGCCTAAGGGAACATGTTACTTGTTTTTACTCCCCTTTGCTGCAGCAGGGTCCCCAGTAAAGCCTTGCTTGAATTTGTCTAGATTCTTATCAACTTCTATTTTTGGGGAAGAACCAGCCTGGTTTATATCAGGTTGGTTGGTGGCTGGTAGGGGAGGTTTTCAGGTTACTAATCCTGGAATCCTTAAGCCCTACAAAAATTCAAATTACTCAAAGCTTTTACAGATTTCCTTTCAAGATATGTTTTTCACATGAATTGCAGAAGTATGAATTTGGCTTAAATCTATACTATTGGCTCCATATTATTGAATTCAACCATATAGAATCAACGGCTCTTCCATGTTGCCATATCTACCTACATAATTGAGTTCAGTTCAGTTGCTCAGTCGTGTCCGACTATTTGCGATCCCACGGACTGCAGCACACCAGGTTTCCCTGTCCATCACCAACTCCTGGAGCTTGCTGAAATTCATGTCCATCGAGTCAGTGATGCCATCCAACCATCTCATCTTCTGTTGTCCCCTTCTCCTGCCTTCAATCTTTCCCAGCATCAGGGTCTTTTCCAATGAATCAGTTCTTCGCATCAGGTGGCCAAAGTATTGGGGTTTCAGCTTCAGCACCAGTCCTTCCAATGAGTAATCAGAACTGATTTCCTTTAGGATTGACATAATTGAGAGCACATCTTCAATCCAAGAGAAAGCATCTCCTCCCCCAAGAAATTTGAACTAAGATGCCCTGTGTCAGAAAACTTTGCCTTGAGACCCTGCTTTCACACGCAAGAGCAAAATTGCCACACTTTATATCATGGCTTTGATTTTGAATTCTCTTGAATTCTTCCTTTGCTCAAGTCAGTAAAACATGTTTTAAATACAAAGTTCATATACAACATGATTAAAATGAAGTAGAAAAAAAATAGTAGCTTTCTGGCAACTTTGATCCGTTCCCAAGAGAACTCAACTTAAAAAAAAAAAAAAAAAAAACTACTTAGTATTAATAGACCATGCCTCCACTTAACACTCAGAAAGGGTCTACTGCTCCTTCAGTGCTCAGCTCAGACTGACTCACCAGTATTATTGTGACAGCCTGCTCAGTTTCATTGCTCATCCTATACTTTGTACACATTATGTTGCCTTTTCCTCCATTTGTTGTTTAATTATATAATCTAGGAGAGAGAAAAACTATATTTTTAAAGCCTATCAGCTGGCATCCTCTTAGGAGAGTATGGTTTTCTTAATTTTATGGTTACTGAATGTGTAAAAGTAAAGCCTTCCTCTCCAGCCCTTAGCCACCTTAGAGCACTTTGGAAATAGACTAGGAGGAAAAAAAAAAATTAAGAGCCAAAACATCCTATTTAATAAAATTGTAGAGGCTGTTCTTGTTCTGGAACAATCTAAAAATGACATGGCAAAAGTGCTAATAATCAAAAGGGAAAAGGAACAGAGAGTGTTTAGCAACAGATGGACAGGAATCCTAAGGAGCTGAGTCAACCAGCACAAGGGTCCGCGTGATAAGAATGACCGTGGGACTTAAAATCTACAATCATACCTTCTTACGTAAGTCAACGTCTTTGCTTTTTCTAACTTTGCCTCCATTACCAATGAATCCTCTATATCCCATGCACACGTGACTGAGTGAGAGGTGTTAATTAAGGGTAAATTAAGGGAAAGATGATAAGGTCAAAGTCACCAGATCACATACAGGATGATCATTTAAATTTGACTTTATGAAATTACAATTTAACTGGATGTCTTTTTTAATTTGCTAAATCTTACAAATCTAATGAGGTTACATGTCTAGATCAATATAGTATGGATAAAATGGAACAGCCACGAGAAAACAAGACATGGGGAAGACAGAGAATTCAATCCATATAAGCCCTCTGAGGTGTAGGGCTGGGATGGGGCCTCTGTTTTCCTCTGAGTGCAGCGTTTTTAAATTAAGTATTCAAGGGAAAGGTAACTGCATGGGGCCGGAGAACTTGGGGATACCTAGTCAGCAGAAAGTCCAGTTAAAATTCCTTCAATTTTGGGTATATGTTATTACTTTACAAGCATACTTCTCACACTAGAGGGAATTCCAGAGGGTTGAGTTCCACACAACTGAGCGGGACATTGTATGAGGTAATTCAGGTAACTCCAGTTTCCTCTATATTTTAATTTTTTTTTTTTTTTTTGGCTGTGTGGGGTCTTCATCACTGCATAGGCTTTTCTCTAGTTGTGATGACCAGGGACTACTCTCTAGTTGTGGTGTGCCAGCTTCTCATTGCGGTGGCTTCTCTTGTTATGGGGCACAGGCTCTAGGATGCACGGACATGGTTGCAGCAGATGGGCTCAGTAGTTGCAGCTCCTGGGCTCTAGAGCACAGGGCTAAACAGTTGTGGCCACAGGCTGAGTTGCTCCCTGACATGTGGGATCTTCCCGAACCAGGGATCAAATCTGTGTCTCCACATTGAAAGGGGGACTGTTTACCACTGAGTCACCAGGGAGGCCCTCCCCTATACTTCCTATTCTGAACAATGCTAGAGTCCGGAAGCCAGAACAGAGATATCCGTGGTCCCTCAGTGAACATGATCTTGTGGAAATCAGAGAGAATCAAAACTGTTTCTGGAAAGGACTCCCATAACTGACAACAGCAGTGTTTCGACTAGAAGTTCCTGAGCCAGAGGACACACACCTCATGGGGTATCAAGAGTAATTTTCTTCATTTTATTTACATAATTATTTATAAATAGATGTGCAGATGTGTACTGCTGGTTTCAACATCTGGCTGTAGAATAGATTTTTTTTTTCTCCTAAGGTTGGTTTTACTTGTTTTCTCTCCACACCCTTTGTTATCTTGTTTATTCCTTTTGCCCTGTTCCAAATGGAGAGATTATGTCAATAACATAAGTTCAAAATTGTGTAGTTTCTCAACCAAAAAGTTTTATTACTATCTTTCCTTGTGTCTATTATATGTATGATTTTGCTGAGGCCAGGATTTGACTTAATATATTGCCAAACTTATTATGTAAAGGGACACATTGCTTAGCTAGTAAGTCAGCCCAGCCATCTGCCCAGTATATCCTTCTTGATTTAGCTCTTTCCTCATGTCAGAGAGTGCATATTTTTGTGGTGGAATGATAAAGTCCTAGGACACTTTTCTTGTGAATGCAAAGATTTAGTATGTGATACAATAATTGAGCCAGACAGATGTCCTCATTCCGGTAAATGAGAGGCACACCAAACTCAGGCTGAACCAGGTAGTGTCCAGGAACTTCCCCAGAGGAGAGGATGCTTGTGTCAAATCATGAAGTTATCTTTAGGGGAAGTGGCTAGAGAAGGAGGGGAGAGGGGAGTGGAGCGGCAAGGGAGAGGAGGAGGGGGAAGAAGAGAAGGTGGGAGGGGGAAAAGAAAAGGGGAGAAGCTTTCAGGCAGAGTGAACAGCATAAACAGAGAAGTGGAATGAAGGAACATGGTTTATTTTGAGAACTCGTAATTGCTATGACTGTGGTCAGGAGCGTGGAGGGGAAGATGAGTGAAGGCAGGGCAGATGTGGGTGACATCTAGAGACAGTACTGATGGAAGACGTCAGGGATAGAAAAACTGACCAAGTATGAATATCTGCACCAAGAAATCAGAGCCCAACTCTCTTTTACTTCAACTGCTTTATATATAGGTAGCTATTGGGACACAGTGAAGCTAGAACAATAAAGCTATACCAGGCCAAAGAGGAGGTGGTGTGGGGGGTGGGGGGAGTATCCTTTCCCTCTCAGCAGCAGGTTTAGTTTAGTCTTGAAAGATCTAAACTTTCATAACAATTTTTTTAATGTTCTATGCTTTTTGACTGACCAGCTGCTGCTGCTCAGTTGCTTCAGTTGTGTCTGACTCTGTGCGACCCCATAGACAGCAGCCCACCAGGCTCCCCCGTCCCTGGGATTCTCCAGGCAAGAACACTGGAGTGAGTTGCCATTTCCTTCTCCAATGCATGAAAGGGAAAAGTGAAAGTGAAGTCGCTCAGTCGTGTCCGACCCTTAGCGACCCCATGGACTGCAGCCTACCAGGCTCCTCCGTCCATGGGATTTTCCAGGCAAGAGTACTGGAGTGGGGTGCCATTGCCTTCTCCATGACTGACCAGATCAAAGTTATATTTCACACACTGAAATGAAAAGTATCTGCGTTGAATCTACAAGGAGGAACCCCTCCCCATCACAGTCCTGCTGGTATCATAGATAACCAGCAATGGTTGACATAGATCAGAGGTCATGGCACTCAAAGATATTAAGTAAATGTCTCTTGTCTCTCATACATTTCAAGTGCAAATGATCTAATCTGTGACCTAATAATCAGTAGTTACAGATTAATCAATTAAATTAACGATATCAAATGTAAAAGCTTCTTTGAACTATTTCAACTTGTGTTCATCTGAAAGTGGGTGATGTATGATGTTGATTAAGAGGATATCAACTTAATAAGTCTTGCCACATACAAAGTTCTCCATTGCATGAAAATGTTTGAGCCACAACGTATCAGAGACTAATTATGAAAATTGACTTTTCAATTTGCTTCTCACTATAATTATCCAACTATCATACATTATTTGCTTGGAGTAATTTCTCCTATGTAAAATGGTCTTTTTATTATCACCAGAAAAAGAGTCAGGCAATTGTGACTAGTTAAAGGATCTATGTCTTTTTTATATTTTCTTAAGTATAGAGATGTCTAGGTGAAAAGAGAGAAGGTTACATAAATAATAGACTCAAAAAAGGTTTCTAAATAACTTATCGAAAGAAAGTGTTAGTTGTTCAGTCATATCTGACTCTTTGCGACTCCATGGACTGCAGCCCACCAGGCTCTTCTGTCCATGGGATTCTCCAGGCAAGAATACTGGAGTGGGCTGCCATTTCCTTCTCCAGGGGATATTCCCTACCCAGGGATTGAATCCAGGTCTCCTGCATTCCAGGTGAATTTTTTACCATCTGAGCCACCAGGTACTAGTAATATTATACATATTAATACATATCTTTCAAAGTCAAGTCATTGAATATGAATGATGTACCAAAAAGCCTGAAATGAAAACAATGTAGGAATGAAAGGAACTATTGAAATCACTTTCCCCATACTCCCACTTGCTGCAGCATCCATAAACACTAAACCCATACAACTGCCCTGCAAGGTAGATAGGATTTTCTTCACTGTACTCAGAATAGAGTTGAATGTTGAAGAGTTTATATAATTTATTCAATATTTTACCAAGAAGCTACAGATTCAGGCTTGGAATCTAACTCTATCTAACCCAGATACCCATGTTCTTTCTGTTTCATTGGATTGCTGGCCACCTCCATATGCACTTCTTCTAACCTTGGTCCACGCCTTAGAATGAAATGAAGCATTTGGCCAAATGCACTATGAATTAGCATTCCCCTCTTTAACTAGCTCATAACGCTATTACAATCAGAGGGCAGCTAGTTTGCATGAACTGTTCTTCGTTAGTCCAGACCTATTTTTAGTGAACATTACTTTTCTGTAAGTACTTTCTAAATATATATATATATTTTTATTCTTATATAAAAGTACATAGCACTTTCTACATACCAGGCACTGTTTTAAGCATTTTATATTCATTCATTTTATCTTCACAACAACCTTATAAGACAGGTAATATTAGCATCTTCATTTTAGAGCGAGGATTCAAATCCAGCAGCATCGATGCTCTTAACTGCCATGGTAGACCAGCTACACTTATCCATACATTTGTTGAATAATTCATTTTGAAATCTTATCACCAATTGCTCTCACACTTACTGATCTCTGTTTTCCAAACTCCAACATTTTCCCTTTTAATAAATGGAGCAATATGTGTTTATCCCCAGTCTGCTGGTTTTTCCCTAATTTTCTACAGCTTCTCAAGGGTAAAATTGGTTATTGTTTTTGACCTTGATAATTTATCTGCATAAAAAGCCTTCAACACCCTTAAAGAGTTTAGATACTCAGAAATGTCTGACTTGGATCTCAATTCCCTTTTATCCCGGTTTCCTCACTCTATTCAGTTTTAGGATTATCCTCTTCGATGTTAAAAAAAAAAAAACAAAAAAAAAAACTGAGGACTTGAGCAGTTCTGCTTTTTTAACTCTACCTCCATACGCCTTTATTATATACAAGGAGAGTATCACTCCCTCGCTATCTGCCTGAGTATTCCAAAGTTAGATCAGGATTTTGTGATTATGAGATATAAAAGCTTGGGTTTCTATGGAATTCAGTCAGTACTACAGTCAGGGATCCAGGAATGTCTGAATCCCACGTTACCAGATACCCTTCTTCCCTATGGGGAAACATACACTCACACACGATATTAAATGAATAACAACGTGCTGCCTTATCAGTAGTTTTACAAGTGTCTGACTCTGCTGTACACAACTCCTTAAAAAAGTTTTGTTGGAGTAGATGACCTTGCCCAAACATCCATAAGGGCCTCTTGTGCATCTAAGTTTCAGATTCAAATCTGTGCCCTTATCTCTCTCTAATTGCCACCTAAGACAAGAAATTATATTGATTCAGCAGATCACAAAAATGTTTCTTGAATAATGACTATATTAGTGAACAAGGAAGAAAACAAAGCATGGATAGGGAATAGGGCAAACATTCCCTTCACTATGGAAGGATTTTCTGCAAGAGCTAGGTAAACCATTCCCTAAGTGGTCTCTAGGAGTCCTAAATCCATTCTTCATCACATACCAGAAGTTTTTAATTCTAAATTACATCAGAGTTTGTAAGTCCTCTTCACTAGAAGCTTCCAGGGTGCTCTATCTGGTCACCAGTCTTGTGGATAGGAGAGAACATAGTTACAGAAGCAGTGGTGACAGGAGTGACAGACCCTTGACCTCTTGGTTGCAGTTATGACGCTGTAACCCTGAAATCAATATCTCATCACGGACCCTCAACTTCCATTCTTCATGATCTTACAATAATTTGTAAGCATATAGCTTCCTGTATCAAATGTATTCCTGCTTTAAGTAGCTAGAATGTTTTGTCTATACTGACTTACACACATGTATTAATAGAAATAATGAACTAAGATAAAAGAAATTATAATGGAAATCAAATGTTCCCAGCCCAAACCTCTCTATCCTTAGACCTACACCAAAAGCAATCTGTGATGGACATTTGTGTTTAGTTCTCATGCTTACCTCCTCTGCATTATATAACGTCTCTGTGTTAACAATTTCTCGATTTATGAACTTAAGACAGTGAGGACTACAATCCTTTACACCACTTGAACCTTTTCATTAAATCCTACCCCAAAATATGGATAAACTATCCACATTTTAGTTTTGTTATTATAATCGTAACCTTCCTAACCTTACATCAAATGAACAAGTCTCTATCTCTTCATTCTATCACCTTTAACAGTAGCTCTGGATGTTCCATCATGCAAAACTGTGATATGACTGCCCTCCACTCTTTTTCTCCTGGCCTCATTTCTGTCAGCTAGCCTTTGCAGTGCTGTAGAATCAACGCCCCCATCTCTCTAGACAAGAGCATTCCTAGCATTTGTTTAAAAGTGCATTCAGGATTTCCTGTTCCTCTGTCACTCATCAATCTGCAGGGGTAGGCAAGTTGACACTGAAGGCAATTCTCCAACTTATTCCGTAAACAGTTTAAAAGAAACCCCCTGTTTTCAGCACCACTAATAAACCCTGTTACCTGTAACTGCCAACTCCAAGACCAGACCTAGAAAATCGATTGGCACTCGCCACAGTCTTCCCTTGGGCTGTTTCTTCTTCCATTCGACTTCATTTGCTAATGTTTCTATTTTCAGTCTTCCAGAAATGTGTTGAAATACCTTCATCACTAGAGGTGCCCTTCCCAATCTCTTCTCTGATATTGATTCATTCCTGTTTCAATTATCTATCAACTCAATAACAATGCATGACAACAAAGCACAAGCCCTCAGTGGCAAACAACCATACACATTTGTACAGCTTATTTTTCCCTGATGTTCAGCTAATCTGAACTGGGCTGATGCATGCATCTGTAGTCAGCCCCAGAAGCAGTTTGCAGCTAGGCTCCCTCAGGTGTCATCACATCTCTCCAACAGGCCAGCCCAGACACATTCTCATGGCAAAGGCAGAGGGATAAGAGCAAGCAAACTCAATTCTGCAAGCACTTTTAAATTCTCTGCTTGTGTCACATTTGCCAACACCCTGTCAAAAAAAATCATACTCTGGCTGACTTGAGTCTGAACAGGTAGGTTTCCAAAAGTTGCATGGCAAGAGGTGTGGATGGGTGAAGAGTTAATACCATGAATGGACTCCATTGACCACATATTATTTTTGCCTTCTTTATTCTCATATTCATAGTGTCTCTGGAGAATGGGAATGATGAGTGCACCAAATACAATGGGAAACCTTCATGCTCTTTTAGTCCACACACCTTTACCCATATCATTTCCTGAATCTAGAATGACTCTTTCGCTCCTTTCATCTATTAATATTCTAACCATCTTTCAAAGACCAGATCAAGTGCCATCATTTCTTGGAAGCCTTCTGTAGATGATATCAATTTTTTCTTCCTACTTATCAGCTATTCTCTAGCATTCTAATAATAGAACTTCAGTTTCACTTTGGAGAATTGACATTTCATATCAATTTTTAGGGTTTCCCACATCATTTTTTAGGGTTTCCCATGAGACAGAACTCTTTACTCAACTTAAGCAGTGGGTGTATGATTTGGCCAGTCAGCATATGACACACTGTGGAGGTAGTGGTTGGTTCGATATAAGCATATGGAGCAAGCTGGTCCAAATCAAATAATAATACTGTGATTTATGCTAAAACAACAGGACAGAGGCTGATGCATTTCATTGGAATTGCCAAGTTATTAGCATAGAACCCTAAACCTTCCAGTGATTACCTTTCTGACAATATGGATAGAGCAGATAGTGAAAGGCAACACTACAGAAAACAGAGCCGGAAACCGAGAGATAAATATCTAGGTCTAGATTTAGCTGATATATATATATATATATTTTTTTTTTTCATTTACTTTTATTCCTTTTTAAAATCCCTGGATGTTTCAGTTACTTGAATCAATAAATTTCATTTTAACTTGGACCCATCACTTACAGTCCAACACATTCTGACGAATAAGATTTTATAAAACCTAACCCCTGCCTGCACTTTACTGTGACTATCAAGTGCATGGATCTTGAGCCTTACTCCATTCCCTGCTCTCTACTTTGGAGTTTCTCAGTGGAGGAACATATCCAATGGAGACATGCAGAATCACCAGAGGAGAGACCTTTTTCTAACTACAACCCCTGCTCTGAAGATTCAGATATGCCTTCCAGTTACCAATTAATTCTAGAGTAAACTACTATGAAAGTGAGCTTGTTGAGTACCTAAGGTGTCTTGTGATAGAAGTAGGTAGGTTGTATCATAGTGTGCTCTTTGTAAATTGCTATTTATTTCTATACTTGATAAATATCTTCTACACTACATCGTATGCTTTATAATGGCAGTGCCCAGATATGTTTGGCTCATCTGTACTGTACACGGTACAGTACAGTACATGTTAGGGACTCTGAAGATATTTGATGCATTAATAAATGTTGAAAATAAATTCTGTTTCTTATTTATCTCTATACCACAACAGCAATGAACTCAGTAAGTGCTTGCTAACATAAAATGAAAATAAATGACACAATCTGTTCCAAGCCATAAGTTTATTTTACAGTTCACAACCATCATTTCATCCTCCTCTCCATCCTCATCTTCTCTCCACAAAGTCCTTTCTGTTCATACTTAGCACTTAAATAGATTTAGAGATTCTTGAAGTTAGCCTTACTAGCGATTTTCCATGTTTGTCCTTGGTGATGTGTTTCTCCTTATATTTTTTACATGACTTTTTAAATTAGACATCTTTCTTCCTGTGAAACTTACTTCATTTTGTTTAATGTCTTCCCTTTTGCTTTTACAATGGCTATAATGTGGGTAGCCCAAATTGCATTTTTCTAGCTTCCTTCCTGCGTGATAGCATTCTTTATATATTTTTCCAGTTTCAGTCCATTGAATTATAACTACCTTTCCTATGACCTTTTGGATCTAAAAGTCAAAGGTAAACACTACCTCCACCCCGTCTCTAGACCACCATCATTAGGAGACAAGAGGGAACCCCAGAGCTACTCATCTCAGGATCAAAACATCTTGCACCTGGTTTCCTCATATCATTTATTGAAGAAGAAACCCTAAACCCCTGTGTGTTCCAGAGGAGACTGTTCCTCCTCTAGTCTCCAAATTTCCATTGAATGGAGTTAAATAAATGAGCACCTTCCTCTTGTATGCTTCTAGTAAGACGCTCATTCATCCCCTCACCCCCCATCATTTTACCTTTAGACAACCAGGAGTCATCTTACTATACTCTTCATTTACTTAGATCAAATTATGATAAGCAGCCAGATCTGCCAGGGAATTCTTTATCCTCTGGATTATAATATTTATGTTCTTCAGAATAAAATCCTTTTCTGACCCCATTGCTTCTCCCTTTGAACTTCCGAAGACATAATACTGTACTTCCTGAATCTTGTGGTACATCTTCAGTGAAGAACCCCTATGTATTTAATCTCTTCTCTGGAAGTTTCCTTGAGCTTGTTGCTCTAAAGAAAGGCTGGCTCTCCCCTTAGGACCACAGCCTCTACAGTATTCCTTCTGATGACTGTTCTATACTCCTTATACATTTTATTCAGAAAGTGAGTTCCTTGTTGTCATTTCCAGAACATGAAATTCATCCCTCCATATACATGTGCTATGCACTCACAATTAAACCAACCATGACTAACATTATTTGGGGGGGGGGGATGTAGAAAGTTCCAAAAAACAAAACTTGAATTTTCCACATACTGGTAACTATTTACATAGAATTTGCTTTGTATTAGTTATTACAAGTAATCTAGAGATGATTTAAAGTAAGTGGGAGGGTGTGTGTAGGTTATATGCAAAGACTGTGCCATTTTATATGAGGGACTTGAGCAACTGCTAATCTCAACATCCATGAGGGGTGGGTCCTGGAACCAATTGCCTGCAGATACTTAGGGGCACCTATATTCCTTTCACTTGCCTAAAACCCCTGAATTTTGTGTCTAAACTTACCAGACTATTCCACCTCTGCCCTTTCTTGTAGCAGACACGTGTTGATATTCTAGGTCTTTATCTTAGAACTGAGTTTAGCTCTTGCCTCTTTCAAGTTTTCTCCAAAACTACTATTGTCACAGTTTTTGGTGATTTCAATATTCACATAAGTGATAATCCTCATAAAAATGTACACAACTTACTGACTTTTCCTCATCTTCTCAACCCTGTTTTAGCCACTTACTTCCACGGTTATACTCTGTATCTTGTCATTATTAATCAATACAAATTCTCCATAATACCATTTCAAACACTCTGCTTCCCAACCAACACATTCTTACTGTCAAGACTACTCTCCCTAATTCAATTCCCTGATTTCAATAATCCTTTGACTCACCAATATCTTCAATCCACTGATACAAACACCTTCTCACTGCCTTCATTCCTTTGATATCCTCACTTTCCTCCCTTCCCACCTTTAAATTCTACAGTCCATCATTATGATCACTTTCTCACACAGTCTTACACGTTAGTTTTCTCTCTTAGTTTTCTCTCGATTCAGTGTATTCTCATGGCAGAATCACAAGCTTGGCAAACCAGATCACTACCTACTCTGTGTCTAAACATGTACAGCAGAATGTAGCTGTGGAAAAAACACAACTATGCTGACTTGTCTCACTTTAAATTTGTGACAATTCACCTCAATGGAGTACTTAATTTCTACCTTTGCTCATATTCATGTTCCTGTTCTCTTAACATTGGAGTGTCCCAGAAATCAAGGCTTGAAATATTTTTATCTACTTTGACTTCCATTTAATGATTTTATAAAATTGCATGACCATAAATTAAGATTTATACACTATACCAAATGTATATTACCAAGAAAGTCCTTTTGCCTAAAATCTAGACTTTTATATCCTACTAGATACTTGTCCAGAGAAGGCAATGGCACCCCACTCCAGTACTTTTGCCTGGAAAATCCCATGGATGGAGGAGCCTGGTAGGCTACAGTCCATGGGTCGCTAAGAGTCGGACATGACCGAATGACTTCACTTTCACTTTTCCCTTTCATGCACTGGAGAAGGAAATGGCAATCCACTCCAGTATTCTTGCCTGGAGAATCCCAGGGACGGCGGAGCCTGCTGGGCTGCCGTCTGTGGGGTCGCACAGAGTCGGACACGACTGAAGCGACTTAGCAGCAGCAGCAGCAGATACTTGTCATCTATAGAATCTGTGACCACAAACTTAACATTTCTAATGCAATTTCCTCATATTTGCTCCAAACCTACTCCTAATATTTTCTCCCATCTCAGTTGATGGCAACTTCATCTTTACATGTGAACATACCAAATCCTTGGAGATATCTTCTTTCACATTCCTTTATTGAGTCCATGACCAAAAACCATTGGTTTTAAATGTATTCATAATTGAACCAGTTCTCAATCCATTCACCACTCTCATTCTTAACCACAACATGATGGTCTTTTATTTTCGTATTTTTGATAGCTACCTAAATGATATTCACTCCATCCTTGCCCCATTCAATATATTTTCAGCGTATCAGCCAGCATAATCCTGTTTGAAAATATAAGTCAGATTGTGTCATCCCTCTGCTCTAAACCCTCAGTGACTCCCCAGTCCACTCAGAATAAAAACCAAGTCTTTAAAATGGACTCAAGATTCAATGTGATCTAATCCACCATTTCCTCTGTAATGTCATCATCTACTAGTTTTCTCCTGCTCATCACACTGCTCACCTGTTTACTATTCCTCAAGCATCCCACAAATGCTTCCACTGCAAGACCTTTTAACATACTCTTACTCTTCCTGAAATGCTCTTCTCCAAGGTATTACCATTATTTGCTCTTTTGCATCTTCCATTAGCTCTTTGCTCAAATATTACTTTTGAGGCTTTTCTCTATTGCCATTTTAATAATTATACTCTCCAATCTAGCATTCCTTATTCCTCTTTTATGATCTTATTTTCCATCCATGACACTTGCCATCATTTTACCAGCTAAATAATTTAATTATTTGTGTTTTCCTTTACCCTCAATTACAACCTAAGGGCCAAGAGGGTAGATCGTTTTCCTTTTATACACTAATATGTCCCCATCACCTAGAACACCACATATCATAGAGTAATTGCTCAAAAAAAATTTCTAAAATGTATGAGTAAATCCAGCTATATCTGGGTGTCCTCCTTCATTTAATGCCATAAAATGTAATAAAGTAATACTTTATTTTTGTCATTCCCAAACATATAAGCTGTACTTCTTTATAGGTCAGAATTCAGACTTGAGTGGTGGAATTCCCTTTTTATTATCTTTTAAACAGGTCAAGTCAATAATTCATTATCTGACCCTCTCCTATCTGATACGTGCTTCAGTAGATATTTCCTATCATTGGCATATTATATTTCACAGAATATTTTTTAACATCTGTGACCATCAAGAAAATTCCATTTTTGTATCGTCAAACACCAAAATGAGTCCTGCTTTATATTTTATTCTTATTGAAACTATCCTGGGGGCGGTCCTAAGATGGTGGAGGAATAGGACAGGGAGACCACTTTCCCCCTCAGAAATTTATTGAAAGAACATTTGAACACTGAGCAAACATCACAAAACAACTTCTGAACGCTGGCAGAGGACACCAGGCACCCAGAAAGGCAGCCCATTCTCTGCAAAAGGAGGTAGGACAAAATATAAAACATACAAAGAGAGACAAAAGAGTTAGGGATGGAGACCCATCCTGGGAGGGAGTCGAAAAGAGGAGAAGTTTCCAAACACCAGGAAACCCTCTCATCGGCGGGTCTGTGGGGAGTTTTGGAATTTCAGAGGGCAACATAACTGGGAGGAAAAATAAATAAAACCCACAGATTATGTGCCTAACAGCAACTCTCAGTGGAGAAGTAGCCCAGACACTCCTGTCCACCACCAGCAAGTGGGGGCTGAACAGGGAGGCGCTGGCTGAATTGCCTAGGGTAAGGACCAGGCCTGAATGCCCTGAGGGCAATCTGAGGGGGCTAACCTGAGATAGCAACCCAAACTGTGGGATAGCCAGAGAGAGAGAATAAAAAAGGGGAGTGGAGGAGAGAGAGAGAGAGAGAGAGAAAGAAAATTCCCATGAAAAGCCCTAACCTACGGCACTGCTGGGCCTGCTCACAGAACAAAGGACTGAGCAAATACCAGAGGAGAGCTAGCCTGCAGCGGGCTGGCCCATCCCCCACCAGAGAGAGGTGGGCAATAGCCAGAGCCAGAAAGGGGCAATCTCGGCCCCAGAGGCGGCATCCTCTACCAAACTGCGAGCAGGCTTCCAGGTGCTAACCAAGTCTTCCTGGGATCCTGGATGGTTGACATGCGCTGGGAGGGTTGCAGCCAGAGATCAGTTCCTCAGAAGAGACACACGGCACACCTGAGATGATGCTCATGTTGTGCACCCAGGAAACCAAGCAGCTGGGACCAGGGAGGCGATAAGATGCTCTGCACCTGGGGAGTGTGCACTCGCCAAGCACCTGGTCGCCTGAGCTGCTCGGCCCTGGGAAAGGCACAGAAGGCAGGCCCAACTAAGTCTGAAGCTTTATGGAATACCCAAGAACCTGAACTTGAGCAGCTTAGACCTGGGAAGTGCACACAACCCAGGGCTTGCTTTAGACAGTTCCCCTGCAGAGCAACCTGGAGCCTGAGCAGTGTAGACTGGGAAAGAACACACGCCATGAGTGGGGGCAAAAACACTATGGCCGAGACCCTGCAAGAACTCCTCACACATGCCAGAGATATTTGCTTGCAGTGTTCCTCCCTTCCCACAACACGACTAAACAAGTGAGCCTAAATAAGTGACCACCTTCGCCCCCTTGTATCAGGGCGGAAATTAGACACTGAAGAGACTTGCAAACAGAAGAAGCCAAAATAAACAGAGGGAACCGCTTTGGAAGTGACAGGTGCAACAGATTAAAACCCTGTAGTTAGCACCAACTACACTGGAAGGGGCCTATATATCTTGAGAAGTAGAAGCTGGAACAAGGAACTATCTGAAATTGATCTGACCCCACACTGTCCACAACAGATAGTAAAAATGATTCAAAATCTTGAAAACAAAATGGAGTTACAGAAAAATATTCTGGAGACAAGGATTGAGAAGATGCAAGAAAAGTTTAACAAGGACATAGAAGGAAAAAAAAAAAGAGTCAATCAATAATGAATAATGCAATAAATGAGATCAAAAACACTCTGGAGGGAAACAACGCTAGAATAACAGAGGCAGAAGATAGGATAAGTGAGGTAGAAGATAGAACAGTAGAAATAAATGAAGTAGAGAGGAAAAAAGAAAAAAAAAATAATTAAAAGAAATGAGGACAACCTCAGAGACCTCTGGGACAATGTCAAATGTCTCAATATTCGAAGCATAGGAGTTCCAGAAAAAGAAGACAAAAAGAAAGGCCATGAGAAAATACTTGAGGAGATAATAGTTGAAAACTTCCCTAAAATAGGGAAGGAAATAGTCACTCAAGTCCAAGAAACCCAGAGAGTCCCAAAGAGGATAAAGCCAAGGAGAAACACCCCAAGACAAATATTAATCAAATTAACAAAGATCAAACACAAAGAACAAATATTAAAAGCAGCAAGGGGAAAACAACAAATAACACACAAGGGAATTCTCATAAGGATAACAGCTGATCTTTCAATAGAAACACTTCAGGCCAGAAGGGAATGGCAGGACATACTTAAAGTGATGAAAGAGAAAAACCTACAACCCAGATTACTGAACCCAGAAAGGATCTCATTCAAATATGAAGGAGAAATCAAAAGCTTTACAGACAATCAAAAGCTGAGAGAATTCAGCACCACCAAACCAGCTTTTCAACAAATGCTAAAGGATCTTCTCTAGACAGGAAACACAGAAAATGTGTATGAACTTGAACCCAAAACAACAAAGTAAACGGCAATGTGATCATACTTATCAATAATTATCTTAAATGTAAATGTTGAATGCCCCAACCAAAAGACAAAGACTGGCTGAATGGATACAAAAACAAGACCCCTATATATGCTATCTACAAGAGACCCACCTCAAAACAAGGGACACATACGGACTGAAAGTGAAGGGCTGGAAAAAGATATTTCATGCAAATGGAGACCAAAAGAAAGCAGTAGTAGCAATACTCATATCAGATTAAATAGACTTTAAAATAAAGGCTGTGAAAAGAGACAAAGAAGGATACTACATTATGATCAAAGGGTCAATCCAAGAAGAAGATATAACAATTGTAAATATATATGCACCCAACATAGGAGCACTGTGATATGTAAGGCAAATGCTAAAAAGTATGAAAGTGGGTATTAACAATAACACAATAATAGTGGGAGACTTTAATACCCTACTCACCCTATGGATAGATCAACTAAACAGAAAATTAGCAAGGAAACACAAACTTTGAATGATGCAATGGATCAGTTAGACCTAATTGATATCTATAGGACATTTCACCCCAAAACAATGAATTTTGTATTTTTCTCAAGTGCACAAGGAACCTTCTCCAGGATAGATCACATCCTGGGCCGTAAATCTAGGCTTGGTAAATTAAAAAAAATTGAAATAATTCCAAGCATCTTTTCTGATCACAATGCTGTAAGATTAGATATCAGCTACCAGAAAAAAAATATTAAAAATTCCAACATATGGAGGCTAAACAACATGCTTCTGAATAACCAACAAATCACAGAAGAAATCGAAAAAGAAATCAAAATATGCCTAGAAATGAATGAAAATGAAAACACAACAGCCCAAAACCTATGGGACATTGTAAAAGCAGTGCTATGGGGAAGGTTCATAGCAATACAGGCTTACCTCAAGAAACAAGAAAAAGTTCAAATAAATAACCCAACTATATACATCAAGCAACTAGAAAAGGAAGAAATGAAGAACCCCATGGTTAGTAGAAGGGAAGAAATCTTAAAAATAGGGCAGAAATAAATTCAAAAGAAACAAAAGAGACCATGGTAAAAATCAACAAAGCTGAAAGCTGGTTCTATGAGAAGATAAATAAAATTGACAAACTATTAGCCAGACATATCAAGAAACAAAGGGAGAAGGATCAAATCAACAAAATTAGAAATGAAAATGGAGAAATCAAAACAGACAACACAGGAATACAAAGAATCATAAGAGACTGCTATCAGCAACTATATGCCAATAAAATGGACAACTTGGAAGAAATGGACAAATTCCTAGAACAGTATAACTTTCCAAAACTGAACCAGGAAGAAATAGAAAATCTTAACAGACCCATCACAGCACGGAAATTGAAACTCTAGTAAGAAGTCTTCCAGCAAACAAAAGTCCAGGACCAGATAGCTTCACAGCTGAATTCTACCAAAAATTTAGAGAAGAGCTAACACCTATCCTACTCAAACTTTTCCAGAAAATTGCAGAGGAAGGTAAACTTCCAAACTCATTATATGAGTTCACCAACACCCTAATACCAAAACCAGACAAAGATGCCACAAAAAAAAGAAAACTACAGGCCAATATCACTGATGAACATAGATGCAAAAATCCTTAACAAAATTCTAGCAAACAGAATCCAACAACATATTAAAAAGATCATACATCATGACCAAGTGGGCTTTATCCCAGGGATGCAAGGATTCTGATTCATGTCAATGTATGGCAAAAAGTATTACAATATTGTAAAGTAATTAGCCCCCAACTAAAATAAATAAATTTATTAAAAAAAAAATACATCACATTAACAAATTGAAAGAAAAAAACATATGATTATCTCAATAGGTGCAGAGAAAGCCTTGGACAATATTCAACATCCATTTATGATAAAAAAAAAAAAAAAAAAAAAAACTCCAGAAAGGAGGAATAGAAGGAACATACCTCAACATAATAAAAGGCATATATGACAAACCCACTGCAAACAGTATCCTCAATGGTGAAAAATTGAAAGCATTTCTCCTAAAGTCAGGAACAAGACAAGGGTACCCACCCTCACCACTACTATTCAACATAGTTTTGGAAGTTTTAGCCACAGAAATCAGAGGAGAAAAAAAAAAATAAAAGGAATCCAGATTGGAAAAGAAGAAGTAAAACTCTCACTGTTTGCAGATAACATGATCCTCTACATAGAAAACCCTAAAGACTCCACCAGAAAATTACTAGAGCTAATCAATGAATATAGTAAAGTTGCAGGATATAAAATTAACACACAGAAATCCCTTGCATTCCTACACTAACAATGAGAAAACAGAAAGAGAAATTAAGGAAACAATTCCATTCACCATTGCAATGAAAAGAATACAATACTTAGGAATAAATCTACCTAAAAAACAAAAGACCTATACATAGAAAACTATAAAACACCGATGAAAGAAATCAAGGAGGACACAAATAGATGGAGAAATATACCATGTTCATGGATTGGAAGAGTCAATATAGTGAAAATGAGTATACTACCCAAAGCTATCTATAGATTCAATGCAATCCCTATCAACCTACCAACGGTATTTTTCACAGAACTAGAACAAATAATTTCACAATTTGTATGGAAATACAAAAAAAGTCAAATAGCCAAAGCAATTGTGAGAGAGAAGAATGGAACTGGAAAAATCAACCTGCCTGACTTCGGTCTCTAATACAAAGCTACAGTCATCAAGACAGTATGGTACTTGCACAAAGACAGAAATATAGATCAATGGAACGAAATAGAAAGACCAGAGATAAATCCACACAGCTATGGACACCTTATCTTTGACAAAGGAGGCAAGAATATACAATGGAGAAAAGACAATCTCTTTAACAACTGGTGCTGGGAAAACTGGTCAACCACTTGTAAAAGAATGAAACCAGAACACTTTCTAACACCATACACAAAAATAAACTCAAAATGGATTAAAGATCTAAATGTAAGACCAGAAACTATAAAACTCCTAGAGGAAAACATAGGCAAAACACTCTCCGACATAAATCACAGCAGGATCCTCTATGACCCACCTCCCAGAGTAATGGAAATAAAAGCAAAAATAAACAAATGAGACCTAATTAAACTTAAAAGCTTTTGCACAACAAAGGAAACTATAAGCAAGGTGAAAAGACAGCCTTCAGAATGGGAGAAAATAATAGCAAACGAAGCAACTGAAAAAGAATTAATCTCAAAAATATACAAGCAACTCCTGCAGCTCAATTCCAGAAAAATAAACGACCCAATCAAAAAGTGGGCCAAAGAACTAAACAGACATTTCTCCAAAGAAGACATACAGATGGCTAACAAACACATGAAAAGATGCTCAACATCACTCATTATTAGAGAAATGCAAATGAAAACCACAATGAGGTACCATTTCACGCCAGTCAGAATGGCTGCTATCCAAAAGTCTACAAGCAATAAATGCTGGAAAGGGTGTGGGGAAAAGGGAACCCTCTTACACTGTTGGTGGGAATGCAAACTAGTACAGCCACTATGGAGAACAGTGTGGAGATTCCTTAAAAAACTGGAAATAAAGCTGCCATATGACCCAGCAATATCACTGCTGGGCATACTTACCGAGGAAACAAGAATTGAAAGAGACATGTGTACCCCAATGTTCATCGCAGCACTGCTTACAATTGCCAGGACATGGAAGCAACTTAGTTGCCCATCAGCAGATGAATGGATAAGAAAGCTTTTGTACATATATACAATGGAATATTACTCAGCCATTAAAAAGAATACATTTGAATCAGTTCTAATGAGGTGGATGAAACTGGAGCCTATTATACAGAGTGAAGTAAGTAAGAAAGAAAAACACCAATAGAGTATACTAACACATATATATGGATTTAGAAAGATGGTAATGATAACCCTATATGTCAGACAGCAAAAGAGACACAGATGTGTAGAACAGTCTTTTGGACTCTGTGGGAGAAGACGAGGGTGGGATGATTTGAGAGAATAGCATTGAAACATGTATATTATCATATGTGAAACAGATTGCCAGTCCAGGTTTGATGCATGAGACAGGGTTTTCAAGGCTGGTGCCCTGGGATGACCCTGAGGGATGGGATGGGAAGGGAAGTTGAAGGGGGTTTTAGGATGGGGAACACATGTATACCCATGGCTGATTCATGTCAGTGTATGGCAAAAACCACTACAATATTGTAAAGTAATTAGCCTCCAATTAAAATCAAAAAAAAAGAAACTATATCCATCAATATTCCCTCTCACATGTGTAGAATTCTATATATGAATGAATATTTTCCAAATTCTTTCAGAAATCTTTTTTACTCCAACCACAAGTTATATCAAACAATTGTGACATCTATCAAATCATATTTACCTTCTTATGATAAAAATTGCATATTTGCCTGGCCTTTTATTCCCTTGATTTTTTGGAATCCTGGAAAAAAATTAGATATTTTACTATGCAAGATATTTGTATATTTTATATACATCTGGATTTAATGCTTCTGTAAGATTGAGTTAAACAAAGGAAGGAAAACGTCACAATTTCCAAAAGTATCAGAGAATTGTGATATCTTTATAGTATCACACATCCATCTGACTTGCTCTGAGTCTAATTATTGTATCATTATACTTGTTCTGACTCTTATAGTAGTACTGGATTCCCTGTCTTGATCCAGTTCCAATACATCAGTAAAGAGTAAAAGAGAAAGACTTGTGGTTAAAGTGGTTGATTGAGCTCACACTTTTATCTCTAGCAAGTCCCATGGAAGCAACAAAACTGACACAAGAAAAATTTATAAGACAACCCTTCCTCTCTCACACATCACTCTATCCCAGCACCTAGAACAGTGCCTGTCACAAGGCAGTGGATCAATATATATTTATTGAATAAATGAATATATAAGAAAAATATTTTTTCCACAATAAATCTAAACAATAGGGAGGAGGTTAGCAATTCATACTTTGTATAACGTATGGATAAATGAAAGCATATATCAACAAAGGAAATAGAATGGAGTAAACTAAAATGGGAAATATTCTAGAAAAACTTTCTGGAGTAAGATTTTTTAAATTTTCAATAAAAATCCAGAAAAATACCAAGTTTAGAGTCAACAAGCATCAAAAACTGATTGTCCTTGGGAGTTAAAATAAGGGAACTAAAGTAAACTAACTGCATGAGCAAAAATTCTAACATTTATTAGTAAGATTACTGCATGAGAACAGTCAAAGTATTACAAAAATTAAATTTAAAGAGGAAAGAATGGGCCTACCATATAGAAAACATACAATAAAACTATAGTAAGTAAAATAGCACAGAATCCCCAAATTATCCAACTTTCTCATGTATTCAACTTCTTCCCCAAATATCCTTCAATCTTAACTGAAATCTAGCTTTCCTCTCAGAACATTATTTTGTTTAGCCCTTTCCTAATTCATGCACTCTATAAAATCACTAATTTAGAAATTAAGATGTACCTTCCTTGTTGTCCTTTCCTACTTACAGATGGTTCCTTTAAAATCTTACTACCCCCCCCCCAAAAATCTTAGAATCTAAGCAATTTGACTCTATCTCCTTCTCCATGTCACTAGTATTATTGTTTATGAACCTGTCAGGTATTTTCCTAACTATTCAAAGACCTTTTCTCTCAATCACGCTGCTGCTGCTGCTAAGTCGCTTCAGTCATGTCTGACTCTGTGCAACCCCAGAGATGACAGCCCACCAGGCTCCCCTGTCCCTGGGATTCTCCAGGCAAGAATACTGGAGTGAGTTGCCATTTCCTTCTTCAATCCATGCATGCATGCTAAGTTGCTTCAGCCCTGTCTGACTCTGTGCGACCCCATAGATGGCAGCCCACCAGGCTCCTCTGTCCACAGGATTCTCTAGGCAAGAATACTGGAGTTGCCATTTCCTTCTCCCTCTCTCAATCATAACTTCTGACAAATGTTGGCTTTCCTTAATAACCATGAATACAAACTTCTAAGATTCAGGCTTCTAGGCTCTTTGACCTCAGTGGAAGTTTTAGTCTATCATAACTTCTTCTCTTTACCCCTTCTATATTTGCCTTTGATTCTGCGGTTCTTCATGTCAATAATATTTTCATTAATGCTCTAAATTAAAAGGTCACTCTGCCCTTTAAATTCATATTAAAAACCAATCCCTAAAAGAACTAAATTAGCTACTTTTTCTGTGACCTCACCCACAAAGAATAATACTACTAAATAAAGTTCAACAACATGGCAGACCCATTCCACTCTAAGAACAAAACCACAGACCGTGAATGGGCTCATAGCACTAATAGCAATCCTACTTCATTCTGTAAATTCAAGCTCCCTTCACCCACAACAAATGTAACAAAACTTCACTCATCAAGCATTCAATGTTGTACCTCTCCTCTGACTGCCAAGATAGGATCTTGCTTCTAACTTACAAAGAAACAGAAAGGAAGAACAGAACTACTTTGTCCTCTTTGCTTATTTGCAGCCAGACTCTCAGTCTAAACACTGTATCTAATCCCTTTACCATTTCTTAGGAAACTGACATTATTGATAATCCCCTCTCTTTTATCTGTATTAAACCATTGCCTGTCTGTCAATTATTTTTCTTATATCACTATTGAGACAAGTTGAAAGCTGTAGAAACTGTGTTAAGGTGTGATCATGTTTTTTAATACAAAAAAAGTTTGTGTGTGTGAGTGCATGTACACACAGATGTATGTAAAGATACACTCCAAATTTTAATGGGAAACTTGAACGTTTTGCTTCATAATTTTGTTTTCACTCTTTAAAAACTATCTCAATAACTTATTGCTAGTATTTTTAAAAATATAAACTTGAAGAAGAAAACATAAGTCAGACGTATCCTCACATCTAGTGAATCAGTCCCCAGGGATGAGACTGAGCAAGTGTGGTTTTTAAAGCTCAAGAGGTGATTCTGATGCACAGCAAGGACCGAGACTGTAGAAAACAGTCCGGCACACTTCATAACATTAAAGATAGAATTACCATATGATTGATCCAGCCATTCTACCCCTGGGTATATACCCCAAGAATTGAAAGTAGGCATTCAAACAGGTCCGTATATACCCACGTTCATAACAGTATCACTCACAATAGCCTAAGGGTAGAGAAAACCCAGGTGTCCACTGATGGATGAATGGATAAACAAAATACGGTATAAGATACAATAAAATATTCTTCAGCCTTAAAAAGAATGAACTTCTGACATCTGCAACAATGGGGATAAACAATGGAGACATTATACTAAGTGAAACAAGCTAGACACAAAGGGACACGTATTGTATGATTCTTCTTATATGAAGTACCTGGCGCAGTCAAATGACACAGAAAGCAGAATGGTTTTTGCCACTGCTTTGTGGAGGGACAAATGGGTAGTAGTTGTTAAATGGGTATAGAGTTTCAGTTTGGGAAGTTTCCCAAATAATTTGACCTCATAAGTTTAGAGTAAAAATACAGAATCTGAAGTTTTGAATACACATATATAAAAATCCGAGCACCTTATTCAATGATGCCTATGTCAAGCATTCTTTAGAACTTTCCTTATTCAATAACACACTGCCTGGTGTGTGAGTTGGTGACTTTAAGGTACAACGAACTAATGAACAAAGTCAAGTAATAGGTTAATGTGGTCAGTTCAATCACAGAAGTTCACAGTTTGGGAGATGGGAACGGAATCAGCCCAAATTCTCCTAAGTCACCCAAATACCCTGAGTAATTTGTGTTAAGGCAA
Organism: Giraffa tippelskirchi; assembly: GCF_054371585.1. Taxonomy (NCBI): domain Eukaryota; kingdom Metazoa; phylum Chordata; class Mammalia; order Artiodactyla; family Giraffidae; genus Giraffa; species Giraffa tippelskirchi. Next base: position 11,749,947 of record NC_137289.1, on the reverse strand, counting down.
GGTGTTTTTATTTAGCTTGCTGGATAATTTTTACTCTGATGACTAAGCTTGAAGAATCTATTATATGTTGCTATCATCAACTGGTCTCTCTATATTGCTTTGGAGTAGAAGAAGTTATATAACTTAATAGACTAGACTTTCAGCATCTGAAAACATCCCAAATATAAATACTCCACCACTTCTGAAATTTCAGGGTTTTATATTTTAACCTATTCCAGGAATAGTCAACCTCTTATCTTAGCATACAGTCAATTAAAATGCCTTCTTAGGCATTTTAATGTAAAATGCAGAGATTTAGAGGGAATTTTTTTTTCATAGTTTCCTATAATTCTTCTCTATTTGCTCAGAAACCAAATGCAAATCAACATTAGCTAGAATATTATATTTATAGCTCCTAAACATAAATTACAACTTCATTTTGATTAAAACAGGAGAGTATGCAGTATTAAAAGTTCCTTCTCCCCATGACATCCAGTGCCAATTTCCTTCTGTCCATAAAATGCAGCCGATTTACTGTGGCATATATGAAATATTCAGTTTTCCTGATTTATCTTATGTTGTATCTTCTGAGTGACACCTAATAAGTAGAAAGGAAGTAGGGATGTAGATGTCTTGCTGTGCTCTAAGTGTAGCTACTGGGTAAAAGGTGAAGGTCCAGCAGTGTTCATGCAGGGATGACAATTTCTTCTTGGACTCATCCTCAGCAGGAGGTGGGCCAGAAGCAGGCTAATGTTCTCAAACAAGTCACGTTGACTGATACCAAGGTCCATTAGAGACACGTTCTCCAAGGTGTGGCATATAAAAGACAATGTACTCAGGGTTGGGTACCTAAGTAAAGTGAATTCTGGGCACCTGACCTTACAACAGGCATGAAAAGAGCCACGATGATGACTTAGGATTTTCCTAGCCTGCATAGAGAAGTCCAGACCTGAGATTATTAGGCTCAGTTGGTTGAAAGTTACATCAATACAATTATCTTCTGTCATTACAGCTTTTCAGTCATTGGCATCAGCACTACTGGATGATTGCATATCATATCAGAGTAGGTGCCCCATTTTATTTGTGGGAGAACTGTTAATTAACATTCCATAGAGGTTAACGGATTTGCAGCTAAGTAGGATCAGAGCAATACTGTTGATCCTTAGTAACTACCAGAGTCTTATTTCTCACTTCTTTGCTACACATATCTTAGGTTCAAACCAATCTGACTTTTCCCTGAATATGCCCCCATAATGTCATAAAATCAAATCTTCCTTCATGATAAATCTACCTAGAACCCATGATTGCCCTCAATCCCCACTGAAAAATTGTCAATGATATACTCATTCTTCAGACCTTCTACCAGATAGGATTCCAATTATGGTTCTTATTTAATTCAACATTTTAAAATAGTTACCAGGTATCTTCCTATGTGATAAAGATCCTTTCTTTGTGTTCACATTTATCATGACTTGCCTCACATGACAAACACAATTGATGTAAAATCTTCAGCCATACTTTTCTAACCCTTATTTAACACTAACTACCAGGGGGCAAGGACAAACCCACACTTGAACCAACAAGAACTGAAGGCAGGGTTTAGCACTAGGGTTCAATAAATGCTTATTTACTAGAACAGCACAAAATGATGACTGTTAAAATCATAAAAGTATTTTCATTCAAAGTTATATCCACAATGTACTTCCCAATTTTTAAAGGATACTTTGTGAGATTTCTGAAATAGTGCATAGTAGAAGTACTTATAGCATCTCTTATATGAAACAGACTGATGGGGAAAAGAATAAGGCTGAAAAAATAAAAGTCTAATGTCAATTAAACTAGGAAGTAGTCTTTCTCTCAAACCTAAAATATGAAGAATATATGCCAAGAAAATGAAGTTAAAAGGACTTCTGTTTTCCAGTTCCACATGTAAGGAGATTGGAAATCATAACTTTATCCTAACAAGTAAAAAGCTGAACAGCCTAAAAGATTGGCAACTCTTCTTAGAGCCATAAGAAAAGGGGAGGACTGCACAAACCACTCCCTGTTCACAAGATTGCAGAAAGACAGGTGAATACAGGGGGTCCTGGCTTAAACAGAAGAGACGCATGAGTAGAAACCTTCAGAAGAAGCAGAGAAGGGGCAGAAAAACCTGAACTGTAACTGACAAATCATTACTGGCTTAGTGTGGAAACTGACAGCTAAAGACTCCAGGGGGCAACTTCATCAAAAGGACATCCTCACAATTTTGTGAGATTTACCTCCATTGATTTGACCAGATCCCCACAGTGAATGTCAGGAAAAAATTCTCTCATGCTTCCATCAGGGGCAGAAGAAAAGGAACCATTCTGAAAAATAGATTCCGAGGCCAGCCCTCAGGGGAAACTAGTTAAACAGAGCCTAACCTGCTAGCATATTATAAGAGCCTGCTAGCATATTATATGGGGGAAAGGAGATATTCAACTCAAGTCTCTTCTAGCTGTCCCCTGCCACCTAAGGATAGAGGAAAAGACTGAGAAACATTTGAGAAGTTCACAATTCAGAGGCAAACATCCAAAATACAGGAGAGAGGGGAAAAGTCATGTTCATGTACTAATGATTGGAGCTTAAATTGACACTGCTTTTTTTTTTTTTTTTTTGCAAGGGAGTAGAGACAGAAATAAATTAAGAGATTGGGGTTAATGTAGACACATTACTATATATAAAACAGATAATCAACAAGGAGCTACTGTATAGCACAGGGAACTATACTCAATATTTTGTAATAACAGATAAGGGAAAATAATCTGAAGAAAACATATATATATATATATGTGTGTATGACTGAAAAGCGACAGTCTCTCCGTCGTGTCCCACTCTTTGCAACCTCATGGACTATACAGTCCAAGGAATTCTCCAGGCCAGAATACTGGAGTGGGTAGCCTTTCCCTTCTCCAGGAAATCTCCCCAACTCAGGAATCGAACTGTGGTCTCCTGAAAGGAAGCCCTTGTGACTTCAGTATAACTGAATCACAGTGATATATAACTGAAACTAACACAACATCACTGACACAATGAACGTGAGTTTGACTAGGCTCCAGGAGTTGGAGATGGACAGGAAAGCCTGGCGTGCTGCAGTCCATGGGGTCCATGGGGTCGCAGAGTTGGACAAGACTGAGCTACTGAACTGAACACAACATTGTAATTCAACTATACTTCAAAAAATTGTTTATAAAAATTGATGTGAATGGAAATAAAAAGATATTCAAGATAAATTAAGGTAATCATGTATGTTGTAGAAACTGTAAGGTATGATCTCATTTATTTTCTTAAAAATACAAAAAAAAAGTACATGTCTCTGTGTAGACACATGTATGTAAAGATAAGCTTCAAATGTTAATGAGAGATTTTTACTTTTTGCTACATATTCTTTTATTTTCACTCTTTAAAAACTACCTCTTAATAACTTGTCACTAGTGTTTTTTTTAAATATGAATTCTAAAAAGAAACAGAAGTCAGATGTATCCTTACATCAACTGAATCGGAGTCTCCAGGGGTAGAGACTGAGCAAGTGTGTTTTTTTAAAGCTCAAGAGGTGATTCTGATGCACAGCAAGAACCGAGACTGTAGAAAACAGTCTGGCAGCACTTTATAACATTAAAGATAGAATTACCATATGATCCAGCAATTCTACCTCTAGGTATATGCCCCAAAGAATTGAAAGCAGACACTCAAACAGATATTTGTACACCCATGTTCATGATAGTGTTATTCACAATAGCCAAAGGGTAGAAAAAACCCAGGTGTCTACTGATGGATGAACAGATAAACAAAATACGGTAAAAGATACAATGAAGTATTATTCAGCCTTAAAATGAATGAAATTCTGACATCTGCTACAATGTGAATAAATCTTACAGACATTACACTAAATGAAACAAGCCAGACACAAAAGGATAAGTATTGTATGATTCCTCTTAGTACTTGGAATAGGCAAATTTAGACAGGGAAAGTAGAATGCTTTTGCCACTGCCTTGTGGAGGGAGAAATGGAGAGTTATTGTTAAATGGGTACAGAGTTTCAGTTTGGGAAAATGAAAATGTTCTGAAGATGAATGGTAGTAATTGTGGTGCAACAATGTGTGAATGTACTCAGTGCCACTAAACTGTACACCTAAAAAGGTTAAAATCTGGTGTTATATCAATATAATTATTTTTACCATAATAAACAATTTTAGTGGAATTAGACCAACTCATTTAAGAAAACAAGGACAGGTAAGTATCTTTACAACCTCTAGTAGATAGGAAGTTCTCTAAAAACAAAATAACTTGGTTGCTGAAAATTCTAATCAACAATTATTCATTTAGAATAATGATATCCAGAAGCTTAGACAGACTCAATAAGAAACTGAGTCTCTCTAGCAAGTGCCCTTTCTAAATCCAACAATGCAAGGGGAAATTTAGGGGAAATTTAGTGAAAAGAGAGACCGCATGGGAATTTTTGCTTTATTTTTTGGCATTTTGTCCTGAAATCTGTAGAAAAGTCATAGCTGCAATACAGTTTGGAGGACATAGTGGAAGGTGGAATCAGATTTGCAACTGTTGACCAAGGTTAATTGAGCAGAAAAAAGTAAACAGGAAGTCACACCAAAAAAACAAAAAACAAAAAAACAGTGAGATACAGGGAAAGGGACAATGACATTCACCCGAGTTGATTTGCTGATTTCAAAAAGACAAATAACTAAAAAAAAGAGAAATATGTTCCTGGGTAAAGAAAGACATTTATAGACAAGGTCCTCTGAGAACACATCACCAAACCCCAAGTCACTCTGTTCAGTTCTTCTCACACTGGTTTAAGTTGTCAGGAGAACTGACAACAAGATAAGAGGAATAGCAGAGGAGGTCACTGTACCTATGAATAGATACTTTCTCCAAAAGGAACAAATTCCGATCAAAAACCATAAATAATATAAAACAGAGGAAAGATGTAATTCCCTCTAAAAAGCTGTCTCTTGACTCCACACACCACTTTTTAACTTCAAATTTCTAAAAGAAATTGTCCAGGTTCACTGTCACCAAAATCTCGGATCCTCTCTTGAACCTGAGCTGATCAGACTTACTCCTACCACAGCTCTGAAATTGTTCAAGCGAGCAAGGTTACCAAGGAAGCTTCGGTTGCCATATATACTGATCATTTCTCTTATCTGACTATCAGAGCATCTGACACAGTTGACTACTCTCTCTTCACTGACATTCATTTTTCACTTGACCTTCAGGATACCCATTTTTACCTAGTGGCAAATTCAGTCTATTCGCTATTTGCTCTGGGCTGTAAAAGCCCAGGCCTCAGTCATTTTACCTATTCTTTTATATTGTACTCCCTACTTTGGTTGGTTCATCCTTAATACCATCTATACATTGATGACTCACAAATGTCTATCTTCAGCAGAAGCCTTCCTTGGAAATCTAGCTTTCTATAGCACAATTTTAACTTAACATCTTCATTCACTTGGCTGATGGAAATGGTAAACCCATAAAGTCCAAAACTGAGCTACTAAACTTTGACTTTAAATCTGTTCTTACTTAAATATTCTCTATCTTAGTTGATTTCTTTCAGTTACTAAGACCAAATATCTGGGTATCCCTGCTTGTTGCCCCTCTCTTTATCATTCTACACCCAATATATATAATGGGATTTATAAGATATAAATCCTATCAGTGCCACCTTCAAAATATACTATATCCAGAAATGAACCACTTTTCCCCATCTCCACCACAACTACCCTGGTCTTTGCCATCATATGATCTTACTTGGATTATTGCAAAAGTTCATTGCTTGTTGTACTGCTTTTACACTTGCCTCATTTCAGCCAGTTTCTATACATCAGTCAGAATGACCCTGTGTCATTAGAGAATGAACTCTTTTTTAAGTAATCATGTGCCCCATATTAAGATATGAACAAAACCTTGAAAATGCTCCTAAAGTAAAAAATGTGCAGATAAGACTATTCAAGCATAGAGCTATAAAACCAGAGGTTTAATTAAATAAAAACAGACAAAATATACTGATGTAGAAATTACAAGAAGTACACAAATGTCTCATAGGAAATGTTTTTTATGTCTCATAGGAAACTAAAGGGAAATTTCAGAATGTCTGGAAAATGCAGAGAGTGAAAAGAATATATATCACAGGTTTTGACCAAAGCCACATCAGCAGTCGTTAACATTGTTATACAAATTATACCATTAAGTATGAAAGGATAAAAATTAAAACAATTCAATAACTAAAAAAACCCCATGATGTTAAAGTAAAGCAGAAATAAATGATTAATAATGAGAAATAAGATTTTAATGATTTTGAACATTAAAAAGTGGCAGAGCAATTAAACATTCTCAAGAATTTATGTGAAAAATCAAGAAGATATACAAATCATTAGCTAACAAAATCAGCAAAGAATTGAGAAATCACAAAAATAGAAAATTGCAAATTACATGGGGAAAATAATTTTAGATACAAAAAGTATTTTAAGTAAAATATAATAACTGGCATAAATTTTATACAAATAAACATTAAAATAAAGATTAAATGACTTTCTGGAAAAATATAAATTACCCAAATTGATTCATGATGATAAATAAGACCTAAGCAATCCACTAACCACTATCCATGGAAGAAACTGAAAATATTTTATAAAGAGCAAATCTTCCCAAACATTTCCCACCCATATAATTTCACAGAGGAGCTTTGGGAAACAGAGAACAAACATAATTCCAAGGCTATTTAATCAGGTACAGAATACAGAAAAATAATTCAAACTTCAATGTATTTAAAAGGTCAGCGCTATATAGACAGCAAAATTTGACAACACAATGAAAACTGTAGAGAATAATACTGACCTAACCTCACGTATTATTGATTTCAAAAACTTACATAAAACATTGCGTGGATCTTCCTGTAGCATATTTAAGAGAGTAGTATCAAACAGTCCATGGGGTCACAAAAGAGTAGAATAGGACTTAGCAACTAAACAACAACAACCAACCATATTATACCTCAACCATATTATACCTTCGCATTTAGACAAACAGTTCAGTTCAGTCACTCAGTTGTGTCTGGCCTTTTGCGACTCCATGGACTACAGCATGCCAGGCCTCCCTGTCCATCACCAACTCCCAGAGAGCTTACCCAAACTCATGTCGATTGAGTTGGTGATGCCATCCAACAATCTCATCCTCTGTTTTCCCCTTCTCCTCGTGCTTTCAAACTTTTCCAGCATAAGGGTCTTTTCCAAGGAGTCAGTTCTTTGCATCACATGGCCAAAATATTGGAGTTTCAGCTTCAACATCAGTCCTTCCAATGAATATTCAGGACTGATCTCCTTTAGAATGGACTGGTTGGATCTCCTTGCAGTCCAAGGGACTCTCAAGAGTCTTCTCCAATACCACAGTTCAAAAGCATCAATTCTTTGGCACTCAGCTTTCTTTATCGTTCAACTCTCACATCCATACATGACTACTGGAAAAACCATAGCTTTGACTAGATGAACCTTTGCTGGCAAAGTAATGTCTCTGCTTTTTAATATGCTGTCTAGGTTGGTAATAGCTTTTCTTCCAAGGAGCAAGTGTCTTTTAATTTCATGGCTGCAGTTACCACCTGCAGTGATTTTGGAGCCCCCCAAAATAAAGTCCATCACTGTTTCCATTGTTTCCCCATCTATCTGCCATGAGGTGATAGGACCGGTTGCCATGATCTTAGTTTTCTGAATGCTGAGTTTTAAGCCAACTTTTTTACTCTCTACTTTCACTTTCACCAAGAGGCTCTTTATTTCTTCGCTTTCTGCCATAAGGGTGGTGTCATCTGCATATCTGAGGTTATTGATATTTCTCCCAGCAATCTTGATTCCAGCTTGTATTTCATCCAGCCCAGCATTTTGCATGATGTACTCTGCATATAAGTTAAATAAGCAGAGTGACAATATACAGCCTTGACGTACTCCTTTCCTGATTTGGAACCAGTCTGTTGTTCCATGTCCAGTTCTAACTGTTGCTTCTTGACCTGCATGCAGATTTTTCAGGGGGCAGGTAAGGTGGTCTGGTATTCCCATCTCTTGAAGAACTTTCCACAGTTTGTTGTGATCCACACAAATTGCTTTATTGGCATAGCCAATAAAGCAGAAGTAGATGTTTTTTTCTGGAACTCTCTTGCTTTTTCTATGATCTAACAGATGTTGGCAATTTGATCTCTGGTTCCTCTGCCTTTTCTAAATCCAGCTTGAACATCTGGATGTTCACGGTTCACATACTGTTGAAGCCTGGCTTGGAGAATTTTGAGCATTACTTTGCTAGCATGTGAGATGAGTGCAAATGTGCAGGAGTTTGAGCATTCTTTGGCATTGCCTTTCTTTGGGATTGGAATAAAGACTGACCTTTTCCAATCTCGCGGCCACTGCTGAGTTTTCCAAATTTGCTGGCACAGTGAGTGCAGTGCTTTCACAGCATCATCTTTCAGAATTTGAAATAGCTCAACAAATTCATATGTTGCTATGCACTTAGACAATGAGGAGATTAAATAACCTCAGAGAGATTTTATGAGGGTCAAATGAGTTAATCCATGTAACAGACTTGGAAAATAGTCCCTCGTTCATAATAAGTGGATGGATTGATGGATGGATGGATGGATGGATGGATGATGGATGGATGGATAGACAGACAGAAAGATAAATGTAGAAAGATACATGTAAATATTTATTTAAATTTATATTTGATTTATAATTAAATATTTACACACCCACACATCATACCATATCGCGAGTCCCCTGTATTCATATATCTCCAACCCAAAAAGATGTTACTATCAGAAGAACATAGATCTGCAGTCAAAAATCAATTTAATGAAAGCCAGTGTTTAATTTATTTCTTTAACATTGTGCCAAGGATAGAGGTCCAAGAAATACTTTTTCAAATCATCTTTCTTTCCTTCTCTTTCCATTCCCCTCATACTTGAAAACTATTTCCATGACTGTGTCCTCAGAAAATCCTGGAAAGTGAACAAAGTTCATCAGTCTTTAAATTCTTCCCACCTCATCAAGACCCACCCCTCAGTACTACAGTGCTGGCATAATCAATTGCACTTAACCCTCTTCTCTCCTCCTTTAGCCTTTCCAACCATGTTTTTCTCTTCACATACTTATATTTAAAGCACAAAAGCTAGAAACATGCTCTTCTCAAACAGATCCTCTTTCACAGGTACAGGGAAAGTAAGAGTAGACTTCCTTAGAACCCAGATTTTCTTAATTCAAGAGAAGCACCACAAATGCTGAGAAAACTCAAACAATGTTAACCTTTATCTTGTTTCCATATTATGCACTTTTATGTGTGTACATGTACACACACACAGAATCCATACACATTCTGATAGAGCTAGGCATCATTCCATAGCAGTGTAAATAGAATTACCGTCTTCTTTTAAAAGGATAGACAATATTTCATTGTTTAGCCAAAACATTATTTGATTCCTCTCCTATTAATAGATATTAGCTGCTTATAGTTTATTTTTGTTTGAATATACTACACTGAACATCCTTATAAGTACCTTCAAATACCTTTTTAAATTTGTGAAAAAGTTTATGTGATTGTGTGTGTGAATATGTGTGTATATGTGTATGTGTGTGTGTGTGTGTGTGTAAATCACTGAAGTAGAACTACAGGGTCAAACAATATGTGATTTTAACATATTGATAATGTTGGACTGATTACATCACATGGCAAGTGCTCAAGAACCCCCATTTCTGCCTATCCTCACCCATTTAAACTACTTTCCAATTTTATACTTAATAGATGATTTTTCATAATTATTTTAGTTCATAGTAGCTCAATCATGATTGAGATTAATCACTTATGTTTATTAGTCATTTGTATATCTCTTTTCTGTGACCTGCTTATTCACATTCATGGGCCATTTTCCTATTGTGTTATTTTTTATTGTTATTAATGCATTAAGTCACTTTATCCATCAAAAATATAGTAATTTGTCATAAATGTAAATGTTTTCCAGTTTGTCATTTTCTTTTTGACTCTTTGTGAATATAAATTTGAAATTTTTACAACATAGTTGATCTTTAATGTTTTAGATTTTCTATCATTCTGAGAAAACTCATACCAACAGAATTTGTTTTCAAAAGTCTTATTTTGATCTTGATTTTTTCTTCTCCTTTTTAAACATCTTAGGCAATGTTTTCCTAGACAATTGTCCCAATGCACTCACTTAAAAAATAATACTCCATATTTTTCTACAGACTTGACATGTAAAATTTATGCTATGACCCCACAGATATTTGGGTCTATTTCTTGATCCTCCATTCTGTTGCTATTTCCTGCACTATTATAAAACTCTGTTGTTGTTCAGCCACTAAGTCATGTTTGTCTCTTTGTGACACCATGGACTCCGGCATGCCAAGCCTCCTTGTCCCTCACTATCTCCTGAAGTTTGTATTGATAACTAAAATTTTGTAAGATATAGATCTAGATACTCCTCATTAATCTTTTTTTCATAGTTTTCTAGTTATACCCCTCTAGCTCCTGCCCCTTTTTTTCCTCTACTTCCTCACAAACTCCTCATCAAATATGCCTGTAGTCATATTTCCTCTCCTCCAATGCATTCTTCAATCCAATGGCTTCTTATAACTCTAAAATTCATTTCACATGCCCAAATCTCTTCTCCAAGTTCCAGCACGGTATGTATAGCATGATCCCGTTTGTGTGTGTGTGTGCGTGCATGTGTGTGTATACATGCACGGAGTAGCATAAAAGTGATTAATATATGAATGCAAGACCAACCATTGTTTCCTCAGTACCCAGTACTAATATGTATTTCTTTATTTACATATTGTCTGTCTTACTTTCCACACCACAAGATCCATATGCCAAGGGCTCTGTCTTGTACCATGCTGCTTCTTTTTTCCTACAGGATATTTTCACTGGGTATGGGATGGCATTATGTCTTATGCTTATAAAATCACTGACTTCCAGTGAATTCTGTAAACCAACTGGTAGCGAAACAAACTTTGTTCTTGCTGCCAGCTCCAGCAGATCTGAACATGACAACTTTCTGCTTCCCTGTGAACCTGTGGATCACTTTAGCTTAAGAAGGATTGCTTACATGAAAACCACCTCTTGGAGAGGGAGGTTAGCTTATTTTGGCAGGTGTGACATCATTTCCCTAGAACGCAACTAAGACTACTTGAGGATGGGGGGAAAATGTATTTTCCAGGCTCTCCTCAACCGAGGCCCTTCAACTGAGTACTACAGGGTACTAGAGTACTGTTTTCTCACCTGACAGGATCTAATCCACTTTCTCACAGCCAGAGTTGCTAGGTTAGTAAGTCTCCTCCTGGGTATGGATGCGCTTCATTGAAATCCATTGGAGCCACTCATCAGAGATCTTAATTGCGTGTCCCTGTAAGGCTGTCAGCCATAAGAACTGTGTCATTGATTCTAAAGGCAAAAAGTGATGGTCTGAAGCTGTTCCATTCTTAATGGATGGGGTGGCTATGTCATCAGTGACATTACTAAAACTCATGCCTGTGTAGGGAGAATAGAGTGTCCTATTTATAAATATAGAACTTCATTAAGGCATCCACTGCTTGGTATTTCACTTTTCAAAAAGTTTTCTGCAATTTGTCATAAACAGGCCTATAGCTCTGACTTTGGCAAGCCTAAGCTATCTAAAGGGTAGATTAAGCTTCAAAAGCAAAGTCAATCTAGACAACATCACAGTTAAAAGACACCTTTAAGATTACCTACTCTACTTCCAACATTTTGCATTAAAAAAAAAAAAAAAGAATGAGAGCCTGGAAAGGCAATGCATTTCCTCTAGCATGCCCGCACACTTCCATGCCCATCTTCAATAAACACATATGGATGATAACCATAAAATGAAGATGTACTTAATAATCAGTTCCAGCTTAGTGATACCAAAGAAGCAGTCACATTTATGAAGGATGTGTCACATTTAGAACATCAGGAGAAATTCTGATCTGAAATGGCATATAAAATATAGTAGTCACTTCTGGAATGGCAGAGGAAGGAGTCTCAAAAATCTATTCTCCCAGGAAAGCAAGAGAAATACCAGCAAAAATTGTCAAAAGCAACCCTTTCAGGATTATGGAAATTCACAAAAGGCTTACAATGATTGAATAAATGTTTATTGGAGAAAGGCAGCTGAATTTCAGTAAGAACAGTAAGCTCTATTGCATTTTAGCTGTTCTATCTCCACCCAGCCATGCTCCATACACTTAAATACTCAACAACCTCTCAACCACAACACTTCTTAAAGTCATCAACCTAAAAGCTACACTAGACAGAATGTGTTTGGAACTCCCCATATCACCCAACCCCTAAAGAATTGTTATTATTTGACCTGTTTGGCAATTCCCTGGAAAAGCCTCATCCACAATGCTTCTCTTCATTTGTGTGAGTCAGAGTTTCCTCAGGTGGAAAAGCCCATCCCCATGGTGTTTGCCAAAAACAACCAACAACTGTTTAATACTGTGGCTATAAGAAATAGTAGTGGGAGGGGGAGGGAGGTGGGAGGGGGGTTCAGGATGGGGAAAACATGTAAACCCATGGCTGATTCATGTCAATGTATGGCAAAAACTACTACAATATTGTAAAATAATTAGCCCCCAACTAAAATAAATAAATTAAATAATAATAATAAAAAAGAAAACAGAAAAAAAAACAGAAGTAGTAGTGATACCAGGTAGATCAAAGGAGAGACTGGCCAAAAGGTAAAATAATACTTGGTAAAATGATACTATCTATCGAACACTTTGAAAAACAATGTCTTTTCTGAAAATCTAGGAGAAAATTCACACCTGCTGGGTCGTGTGAGTGCCCAACAGATACCTGAAAAGACTCAAAACGTTCACCATAGATTGATCTTAGGGTTATGCACAGGTAGGAAGTGAAAGCTAAGACAGAATTGTCAAATGTCTGCCTGAGAGTTGAAGGCATAACTAAGCACAAATATAGGGACCCCTGGGGAAAAAATCAAGGAGAAATATTCATTCAGACATTTATGTAAACCTCTATTCAATCACCCTATTTGCTTGAATTGTCAGAGAACAAAACTCTGAAGGTAGCATAAAAATAGTAAATCAGTATAACAGATAGGCACTCAGTGAAAGAAGCTGGAGAAAAGGAATCAGGTGATCTGTGGGTAGGGATCATATTTTGACAGGACATTTCATTTGCAAAATCACTAAAGGTGGCATATATTGCTATTGGATGTAGTTCTTCTCAATCACCTGGATGCCATGGGTCAGTATAGGATAGCAATGTAAATACAGCTCTAGAGAGCAATCAACACAATGGCCAGCACCAAAGGAGCTCTAACTGCCCTTCCTGCTGCCTCAGATTTCTCTGGAGTTCCACAGGACTCAACTGTGGAAGCTAAAGGCACTATCACCAAACTGAAAGCAGTAGGTGAGGCTCGTGTTTGGTACAGTTCAGTTCAGTTCAGTCACTCAGTCATGTCCGACTTTGTGACCCCATGAATCGCAGCACACCAGGCCTCCCTGTCCATCATCAACTCCTGGAGTCCACCCAAACACATGTCCATAAAGTCGGTGATGCCATCCAGCCATCTCATCCTTTGTCGTCCCCTTCTCCTCCTGCCCCCAATCCTTCCCAGCATCAGGGTCTTTTCCAATGAGTCACCTCTTCGCATGAGGTGGCCAAAGTATTGGAGTTTCAGCTTCAACAACAGTCCTGCCAATGAACACCCAGGACTGATCTCCTTTAGGATGGACTGGTTGGAGCTTCTTGCAGCCCAAGGGACTCTCAAGAGTCTTCTCCAACACCACAGTTCAAAAGCATCAATTCTTTGGCGCTCAGCTTTCTTTATGGACCAACTCGCACATCCATACATGACTACTGGGAAAACCATAGCCTTGACTAGACGGACCTTTGTTGACAGTGTCTCTTCTCTTTAAAATGCTGTCTAGGTTGGTCATAACTTTCCTTCCAAGGAGTAAGTGTCTTTTAATTTCATGGCTGCAATCACCATCTGCAGTGATTTTGGAGCCCTCAAAATAAAGTCAGCCACTGTTTCCACTGTTTCCCCATCTATTTGCCATGAAGTGATGGGACCAGATGCCATGATCTTAGTTTTCTGAATATTGAGCTTTAAGCCAACTTTTTCACTCTCCTCTTTCACTTTCATCAAGAGGCTCTTTAGTTCTTCGCTTTCTGCCATAAGGGTGGTGTCATCTGCATATCTGAGGTTATTGACATTTCTCCTGGCAATCTTGATTCCAGCTTGTGCTTCTTTCAGCCAGCATTTCTCATGATCTACTCTGCATATAAGTTAAATAATCAGGGTGACAATATACAGCCTTGACATACTCCTTTTCCTATTTGGAATCAGTCTGTTGTTCCATGTGCAGTTCTAACTGTTGCTTCCTGACCTACATACAGGTTTCTCAAAAGGCATGTCAGGTGGTCTGGTACTGCCATCTCTTTCAGAATCTTCCACAGTTTATTGTGATCCACACAGTCAAAGGCTTTGGCATCGTCAATACAGCAGAAATAGATGTTTTTCTGAAACTCTCTTGCTTTTTCGATGATCCCACGGATGTTGGCTATTTGATCTCTGGTTCCTCTGCCTTTTCTAAAACCAGCTTGAACATCTGGAAGTTCACAATTCACGTATTGCTGAAGCCTGGCTTGGAGAATTTTGAGCATTACTTTACTAGCCTGTGAGATGAGTGCAATTGTGCGGTAGTTTGAGCATTCTTTGGCATTGCTTTTCTTTGGGATTGGGATGAAAACTGACCTTTTCCAGTCCTGTGGCCACTGCTGAGTTTTCCAAATTTGCTGGCATATTGAGTGCAGCACTTTCACAGCATCATCTTTCAGGATTTGAAATAGCTCAGCTGGAACGCCATCACCTCCCCTAGCTTTGTTCATAGTGATGCTTTCTAAGGCCTACTTGACTTCACATTCCAGGATGTCTGGCTCTAGGTGAGTGATCACACCATCATGATTATCTGGGTTGTGAAGATCTTTTTTGTACAGCTCTTCTGTGTATTCTTGCCACCTCTTCTTAATATCTTCTGCTTCTTTTAGGTCCATACCATTTCTGTCCTTCACTGAGCCCATCTTTGCATGAAATGTTCCCTTGGTATCTCTAATTTTCTTGAAGAGATCTCTAGTCTTTCCCATTCTATTGTTTTCCTCTATTTCTTTGCATTGATTGCTGAGGAAGGCTTTCTTATCTCTCCTTGCTATTCTTTGGAACTCTGCATTCAAATGGGAATATCTTTCCTTTTCTCCTTTGCTTTTCGCTCTCTTCTTTTCACAGCTATTTGTAGCGGAGCTACCCCACGTCCGAGGTCAGGGGTGGCGACCGAGAGGAGCAACCCCACGTGTTTGGTCCAATTTCGTTCAAATAAAATGTTTACTGTATCTCCATTCTATACAAAGGTATCTAATCCTTTCCCAGCAGTTTTCAAGCATATAGGTAGAAAAGATTACATGACTTCATCAGCATGCAAGAGCTAAGCACTTACTTAGATTAACTGTTCCTTTATATCTCCCCAGAGAACAGTGATAGATACACAATTAAGGACCTGGGTTTCTCATGTTTTCCAGGACAAAAGGGAGTTTCAGTTCAGTTCATTCACTCAGTCGTGTCTGACTCTTTGCGACCCCATGGACTGCAGCACGCCAGGCCTCCCTGTCCATCATCAACTACTAAAGAGCTTACTCAAACTCATGTCGATTGAGTCAGTGATACCATCTGACCACTTCATCCTCTGTCGTCCCCTTCTCCTCCTGCCCTCAATATTTCCCAGCATCAGGGTCTTTTCAAATGAGTCAGTTCTTCACATCAGGTGGCCAAAATATTGGAGTTTCAGCTTCAGCATCAGTCCTTCCAATGAATATTCAGGACTGATTTCCTTTAGGATGGACTGGTTGGATCTCCTTGCAGACCAAGGGACTCTCAAGAGTCTCCTCCAACACCACAGTTCAAAAGCATCAATTCTTCGGTGCTCAGCTTTCTTTATAGTCCAACTTTCACATCCATACATGACCACTGGAAAAACCATAACCTTGACTAGACGAACCTTTGTTGACAAAGCAATGCCTCTGCTTTCTCCATGAGGGAAAACAGAATTCTTAGAAACTTTTAGAAGATAGATCACCACTTTAAAACCAAAGAAATAATTTTCAAAGAAGAAAAGAAATAATGCCTATCTATGCTTCATTAATTAATGCACTCACAACATTTCTTTCTCTCCTCTCTCTGACACAGACAGTTACCTAACTTTTAAGAACTATTTAAGAAGATTAGTAGAAAGCTAGTTTGTATGCAAGGACTCTTAACCTTTCATTTATGGAAAATTCTCCTCCAAATCCCATGTGCTTCCATTTAAACTAGGAGGTTCTAGGTTCTAGTGAAACCTTCTATGCTTTCATATCACTTTCTACTCAGTCATGGTTGATTGGTTTTGTATGGCTGACCAAAGTAGGGGAAATTTTAATACCATTACTGCACAACTACATGTTAATTGATCCAGAGTTAGGAACACGATTGGAACTTAGTCAAACAATTCCAGCTCGATCTTTTTTTTTTTTTTTTAACTTTTTTATTTAAGGATAATTGCTTTACGGAATTTTGATGTTTTCTGTCAAACCTCAACAGGAATCAGCCATAGGTATACATATATCTCCTCCCTTTTGAACCTCCCTCCCATCTCCCTCCCCATCCCACCCCTCTAGGTTGAGAAAGAGCCCCTGTTTGAGTTTCCTGAGCCATACAGCAAATTCCCATTGGCTATCTATTTTACATATGGTAATGTAAGATTCCATGTTACTCTTTCCATACATATCACCCTCTTCTCCCCTCTTCCCATGTCCATAAGTCTTGATTTTTTATTTTCAAAATGTGGTGGAGGAAAAGAAATGGAGTTCCCTCCTGAAGATGATGCAGAATTGTGAAGCATGAGAATTGCTGGTGGATACATTTTCTATCGTGTGGGGAAAAAATAAGGTGGGGTGAGTAAAACCAGCAGAGAAAGAGTAGATATGTGTGCTTCTGTGTTTGTGTGAGATAGAGAGAAAGAATGAATGAATGAATGAATCCACCTGATATTGGAGTTTATTGCTTTAGGTATCTTTGATGTCATGTGAATTATTGTCATTTGTGTGGTTACATGAGCCTTAGAATAAATCCACCTGCTTACTTCAGCTGTTTAGAAATCAATTTCTGTCATTAGCAACCAAAAAAGCCCTGGCTAATATGCAAAGAAATTTAAGTATAGCCAAACAAGGAAAGCATTAGGTGAAGAGGACTTTAGAAAGAGGTGCTACGTAGATTTTGAAGATAAGTAGACCATCACCTTTCAGAGAAGGAAAATAACACTGTAGTCAGAATGTCATCAGTAGCCAAGACAGATGAGAGGAGGAAAAGTTTTTCTCAGTTTTGTGGGACATGGAGGCAGAGAAGTCCAAAATAAACTTGAAGTATAACTCAGGAGAGAAAAGTGGCCTACAGATATGACTCCAGTAGTTAAAACACCCAGTTGTTATTTGAAGCCATGAGAGAGAAGGGACCACCTAAGGAGAGAGTGAAATATGAAAAGGAGAGACTTCAGACAGAACACTGAGGAGTGCCACATTAATTGATGAGAAGACTGAAGGGAGCCAGCAAAAGAGCTAAAAAGAAAAAAATCAAAGATGGTAGGATAACCAAAAGAAATCAATATCTCAAAATTCAAGAGAGGAAAAGCACTCAGTATGTTATAGGATAGAGAATTAACATAAGAAATAAATGATGAAGGCAGGAAGATGTTAGACTATTGAGCTGGTCTTGGCTAGAAAAAAACAAGGGAGCAATTGTATGTATGTAGTGAAAGTGTTATTCACTTAGTCGTGTCCGACTCTGTGACCCTATGGACTATAGCCCACCAGGCTCCTCTGTACATGAAATTCTCCAGGCAAGAATACTAGTGTGTGTGGCCATTCCTTTCTCCAAAGGGTCTATCTGAGCTAGGGGTTGAACTCGAATCTCCTGCATTGGCAGGTAGATTCTTTACTGTCTGAGTTACCAGGGTAGTGGGAAAGATATATTAGGTAAATAGTTAGGAGGCGATATTGTCGAGACTCAGAATTACCTGGATTCACCCTAAAGATTCTACCAGAAAATTACTAGAGCTAATCAATGAATATAGTAAAGTTGCAGGATATAAAATTAACACACAGAAATCCCTTGCATTCCTATACACTAACAATGAGAAAACAAAGAGAAATTAAGGAAACAATAACATTTACCATTGCAATGAAAAGAATAAAATACTTAGGAATATATCTACCTAAAGAAACAAAAGATCTATATATAGAAAACTATAAAACACTGATGAAAGAAACCAAAGAATACACAAATAGATGGAGAAATATGCCATGTTCATGGATCGGAAGAATCAATATAGTGAAAATGGGTATACTGCCCAAAGCAATCTACAGATTGAATCCAATCCCTATCAAGCTACCAATGGTATTTTTCACAGAACTAGAACAAATAATTTCACAATTTGTATGGAAATAAAAAAACCTCGAATAGCCAAAGCAATCTTGACAAAGAAGAATGGAACTGGAGGAATCAACCTGCCTGACTTCAGGCTCTACTACAAAGCCACAGTCATCAAAACTGTATGATACTGGCACAAAGATAGAAATATAGATCAATGGAACAAAATAGAAAGCCCAGAGATAAATCCACGCCCCTATGGACACCTTATCTTTGACAAAGGAGGCAAGAATATACAATGGAGGAAAAGACAATCTCTTTAACAAGTGGTGCTGGGAAAACTGGTCAACCACTTGTAAAAGAATGAAACCAGAACACTTTCTAACACCATACACAAAAATAAACTCAAAATGGATTAAAGATCTAAACATAAGACCAGAAACTATAAAACCTCTAGAGGAAAACATAGGCAAAACACTCTCCAACATAAATCACAGCAGGATCCAATTTGACCCACCTCCCAGAATATTGGAAATAAAAGAAAAAATCAACAAATGGGACCTAATTACACTTAAAAGCTTTTGCACAACAAAGGAAACTATAAGCAAGGTGAAAAGACAGCCTTCAGAATGGGAGAAAATAATAGCAAGCGAAGCAACTGACAAAGAATTAATCTCAAAAATATACAAGCAACTCATGCAGCTCAATTCCAGAAAAATAAACGACCCAATCAAAAAATGGGCCAAAGAACTAAACAGACATTTCTCCAAAGAAGACATACAGATGGCTAACAAACACATGAAAAGATGGTCAACATCACTCATTATCAGAGAAATGCAATTCAAAACCACAATGAGGTACCATTTCCTGCTGGTCAGAATGGCTGCTATCCAAAAAATCTACAAACAATAAATGCTGGAGAGGATGGGGAGAAAAGGGAACCCTCTTACACTATTGGTGGGAATGCAAACTAGTACAGCCACTATGGAGAACAGTGTGGAGATTCCTTAAGAACCTGGAAATAGAACTGCCATATGACCCAGCAATCCCACTGCTGGGCATACACACCGAGGAAACCAGAATTGAAAGAGACACGTGTACCACAATGTTCATCGCAGCACGGTTTATAATAGCCAGGACATGGAAACAACCTAGATGTCTATCAGCAGACGAATGGATAAGGAAGCTGTGGTACATATACACAATGGAATATTACTCAGCCATTAAAAAGAATACATTTGAATCAGTCTATTGAGATGGATGAAACTGGAGCCCATTATACACAGTGAAGTAAGCCAGAAAGAAAAACAGCAATACAGTATACTAATGCATATATATGGAATTTGAAAGATGGTAACAATAACCCTATATGCGAGACAGAAAAAGAGACACAGATGCATAGAACAGTCATGTAGACTCTGAGAGAGAATGTGAGGGTGGGATGTTCTGAGAAAATAGCATTGAAACATGTGTGTTGTCATATGTGAAACAGAACGCCAGTCCAGGTTTTATGCATGAGACAAGTGCTCAGGGCTGGTGGACTGGGATGACCCAGAGGGATGGGATGGGGAGGGATGTGGGAGGGGGGTTCAGAATGGGGAACACATGTACACCCATGGCTGATGTATGGGTGTCAATGTATGGCAAAAACCACTACAATATTGTAAAGTAATTAGCCCCCAACTAAAATAAATAAATTAATAATAATTAAAAAAAAATGTTGGAAAGGAGAAGTCATGGATCTTGCCCAGATTTTCAACTAGGTCTATTGGGTACATAATTAGGGCCAATTACTGAGAGAAGAAACATAGAGAAGCTGTTTGGTAGAGATAATGATAAGTTCAGTTTGGGATATTTTGATTTTTATGTGCCTATTAAAGTGTGTGTGTGTGTGTGTGTTCATATGTGTGTGTGTGTGTAAATATATAATATTATATATATATATATATATATTTATCAAGTAGACAGCTGAATACTGTAGTCAACCCTCTGTATTCACAAGTTACACACTCAGGGATTCAACTAATTGTGGATCAATTTGCCATTGGTTGAACCCTTGAAAATGGGACCTGTGGATACCAAGAGGCGATGGTACTACACCATTTCATGTAAAGGACTTGAGCATTTATGAATTGTATTATCCACAGGGGATCCTGGAACCAATTCCCTATGGAAACTGAGGGATGACTGTATACAGTTGTGGAGTTCAGAGAAAAAAATCTGTGCTGGATATACAATATTGTGAATCTTGTTGTTCAGTGGCTAAGTCGTGTCCAACTCTCTGCAACTCCATGGACTGCAGCATGCCAGTTTCCTCTTTCCTCCACATCTCCCAGTTTGCTCAAATGCATGTCAATTGAGGATATTGTGAGTCATCTGGTTCTAACTGAACTCAGGAACTTTATGAGATTGCCCAAGGCCAAAGTGACAAGAGGGACAAGGAGAGGTCCATCAGGAATGCCAACATTTAAGGGTCTGCTAAAAGATAATGAGCCTGCAAAGGAGAATTTTAAAAAAGCAGCTAGAGAGGCAGCAGGAGATCCAAAAATATGTGGTTTCTCAGAATCCAGAAGAGTACTCACAAGAGAATAGTCAATTCCGTCATATGTAATAGAACTCTTGGTAGCTCAGGGCTTCCCTGGTGTCTCAGTGGTAAAAGAATCCCCCTGCAATGCACGAGATGTGGGTTTGATCCCTGGGTAAGGAAGATCCCCTGGAGAAGGAAACAGCAACCCACTCCAGTATTCTTGCCTGTGAAATTCCGTGGACAGAGGAACGTGGCAGGCTACAGTCCATGGGGTTGCAAAGAGTCAGACACAAGTGAGCTACTGAGCACACTGTGAAAAGAAGACTATAGCTATGAACTGGACAAACATGGAGGTCATCAGTAACCATAGACTAAGACATTCTGTGGGAAGATTAATGGTGGAGAAATAGCACACTGGAGGGCTTTAAGAAGTTAATACATTGTCATAATCAAGAGAATAAATACAGGCAACTCTTAGGAAGTTTGCCTCTGAAAGAAAAGAGAAACAAAGAGTTAGTTCAAGGGGGAAACTTTAAGTGCAATCCTGAAAGCATCTATTTTTTTTTATATGCCGTCTTATTGATAGTAGTATGAGGCTGGGGTCAGATTACCAAGTGCCTTAAATGGCATTCTAAGACATTGAAGGCTTTTTTTTTTCCTGTAGCCAATGTGGGACCATTGGGAATGACACGAACAAATCTAGCTTTTCCTGAGAGTAAGAGGGTTTTTAAGGATAAGATTAACAAAAAGAGACAAACTAGGTGCCTATTATAATAGTCCAGGTGAGAGAGATTGTCTTAAATAAGGCAGTGTTAGCATATTTAGGACTATTATGAAATGTAACAGGGTGTGGATATAACAATGAAGAAAATACAAGGATGACTTATAAATATTAATCCTGAGTAAGTGGCTCAATGGTGTTGTCACATACAGATATGGGAACCCAGGAGGGACAAGCTTATGGGTAAAGTAATGGTGGGATTTGAAAATATTGGACTTGTGAAATGGCCAAGTGGAAATGTGTAGTAGATATATGGGAGATGGAGAGAGAGCATGAGGTGAAGGAATAACTTCATTTAAGGTGCTTTACCGCATAGAAGCCTAGTGTAAATCCTTAATTTAAAATAAACACTTTTTATATAGCTTGAACCTATATGCATATAGTTTGAAGCTTCATTGATATAGTTTGAAGCTATATTTATATTTCCATTTTCCTCAGTTGAATATATATAATTATAAAATGTACAGTTTCATTAACTTAAAAGACGGTTGATCTCTAGGAAACTCTGTATATCAAGAGCTCTATAAAATAGTTGTGTTAACTCAATAACATCCCAAAGGATACTTAGGGGGAAAAATAGCTACCCCCCCAAAAAAAAACAACACTTTTGGACAACTTTAAATAATATACTTTTGTTTTCACTGAAAAATAAACAAATCTTTTGATTAGTTTATTATTAATAAGGTCTCTCTCATATACGCTTGAAAATTACCCATCAAGATGTATCACTATCTTGAATATATAGTACCCTCCTTTACTTGATAGGTTGAGGTTAGTTGCCTTTAAGGAACACTGGAATGTGAAAATCTTTCAAATCAATGTCAGTTCATTTTATTTGGAAGCAGAGCTTATTAGCAGTTTAAATGAAATTGGGGGAAGATATTATATCACATTTGTTTACAGAGTCAGTGTGACAAAGAAGTCTCTAAATGCATTTTACTCTAACTGCCACATCCAGAGTTAAGGGGATCCAACTTGGAAACTTTATTTTCCATATGTGTGCATGTGTGCTAAGTCGCTTCAGTCGTGTCTAACTCTTTGTGACCCTATGGACTTGTAGCCCACCAGGCTCCTCTGTCCTTGGAATTCTCCAGGCACAAACACTAGAGTGGGTTGGCATTTCCTCCTCCAGGGGATCTTCCCGACCCAGGGATCGAACCTGGGTCTCCTGCACTGCAGGTGGATTCTTTACCACTGAGCCACCTGGGAAGCCCATTCTCCACATACACTCTACTAAATTTTGATACCTGACACAGACACAGTTTAACATATACCCATTTTCCCCAGGGTATGGTAAGTATGGAACTCTCCTCCTCTTACAAGTAAGGTATTTTTCAAGTTTCTTTTTTATGCTAAAGATATTTGCTCTTAAATGTACTATGTTATAGAAAGATTCTGCTGTAGTTGTGGTTTCATTAATTCCCAGCAATAATATACATATATATATATATATATATATATAGTGTGAGGAGGATAGTAACATTTAATGGAGTAGATAGACTGACTAGAGATGCAAGTCTATGGATGCCATGCAAGCTGTCTCCATGTGTAGCCTTGGGCAAGTTACTGAACCTCTCCAAGCCACAAGCAGGAGCTATTTGGAAACATCCAGATAATTAACTACATTCAGAAACTCTCACCATATGTCCTGGCTCTCACCATATGTCCTGGGTGAAGTTGACCTTTCCCAGGTTCCTTGAATAGCCTGAGCAACTGTTACTAGCCATTGTAGTGTTAGTCGCTCAGTCGTGTCCGACTCTTTGAGACCCCATGGACTGTGGCCTGCCAGGCCCCTCTGTCCATGGGATTCTCCAGGCAAGAATACTGGAGTGAATTGGCATTCCCTTCTCCAGAGGATATTTCCGACCCAGTGATCGAACCCAGGTCTCCTGCATTGCAGGCAGATTCTTTACATCTGAGCTACAGGGAAGATCCTTACTAGCCATAGTACGTTATTAATAAAGGTTCTGTGCACAGGCCTGAACCATGAGGTTTTTACCATGTTTTCATCTGTTTATCATCCACACACAACACAGGACACGGAGCTAGAGTAATTGCTCAGTGAAGCTGTTTTTCACTGAATTGAATATTTTCCCATTTTAATCCCAATTATCTTACTGATGTAGGACTAACCACTAGTTTTGGCAGCTTCACTATCAAGGAAGATGTGTCATTAGGAATCCATTCAGAACAGCAACTGCTCTAATGGTCAGAAGGATTCTCAGACAGTCAGATTTTGTTGAATTATAAAATACTAAATATAATTTACAGTATAAAGACCCCATTATGATTGCTATTTATTCTGTCTGATTATATAGTTAAAGCCATACCATGAATAATGAATTTGCTTTCTGATGTAAAATCTATGAAGTATGTAAGTGATGGGAAGAAAGGGTCAAAGTCTTCCAGCCTCTAGACAATAAGAAACTCACTCAAAGCCAATCTTCGTGTAGACAAGTTAGCAACTGAAGGATGATTTTATATAAAAATAAGTATAGATGTATTTAAATCAAAGAAAAAGTGGGAAAACTTCATGCCTTAGAGCAGTTTTGCAGGCATAAATACAGGCTATTGATGTAGCAAGCTGAAATGGAAAAAAGATTAATTATTCAAATTAATTTTAAGTCAATAATTCAGCAAGAATATATTGTACATATGGCAAGAATCCTTGGTACTCTGTTGGCAATGCAAAGCTATAACTGATTCAGTACCTAATCTCACAACACTGGTTACCTAGGGAAATGAAGACATAAATTCAGGTCACTACAATACCAAACAGACTATAATGGATGCTAGAGCAGAAGTCCAGAAATACTTTAGGAACATAGAGCAGGAGAAATTCATTTGACTAAGGACTCACAAAGAAAGGAAGATTTAAACTAGATATTTCCTGGAAGGACAGATACTATTTTGACAGGAAAACATGAGGAGGATGGTAGAAGAAATGGCTCAAAAGTGGAAAGGGGCACATTAGAAAATCGCAAGCAGCCGATCTAAGTAAGGCTAAAGCACAGGGTGCAAGATGTAGCTGGTGTTTACTGTTTGGGCTTGCCAGCATCTCTTTTTCTTCTAGTAATGGCACCTCCAAAACCTTTTGGAGTCGATATTCTATATTCTGTTCCTTTAGTTCAATTGGAAATGAAAGGAGTCCAACGATGGAGCAGAAGATCCAGGTCTGAGCAATTGATTCACAGAATCCCCTTTGCCACATTGTTTACTCAACGAGTGCGCATGTGACCTCAGCAAGCCCAATTAGACTGAAACCTTGAACTGTTACACACTTTGCCAGGAAAATATACTCTCTGTTCCAGTGTACATGAATTTGAGAAGTCATAAGTCTGAAGACTCTGCAGGTCGCCATGTGGAGCCTGATAATGAAGCAACACAGGTGAGAGAAGAGTTAACAAGCGGAGATGAATCCAGCCAGGATAACACTGTTTGGGCTCCTAGCTTGGTGCCATTCAAGATTTTTTTTTTTTAACATATGCTAACAAAATCTCCTTTTACAAAGCCTGTTTGTGGTAAGTTTTCTGTCACTTGTATCCAAGGGTTACTGTCTAACAGTTGCAGGATGAGAGGATGAAGAAGAGAAGAAATGTCTAGAAAATTAGAGTATAACTTACATCAGATACCTGCCAGGTTGGCCTCTTTTGGCTCCTCCCCCACCCTCCTAAACACAAAGGCTGGTTTCTCGAAGATTCAAATACTGCCAATGGGCCAGTAAGCGAAGTATGAAACGTCCATGCAGGGGCCTCAGCAGCTCATTGGTCTGACGATGGGGCTCCTAATTTTTCCCATCTTTGTAATAACCACTTAACAAGCAGCCATTCACAGAGATCCCAAGTGCCTCACTATTTCCCTTCAAAAAGTAGCAGAGCTGGTGTCCTGGCCATCTAGAATCTCCGCAGGATGTGATTTGCAAGGACAGCTTTGAATATAATTTTCTATCTTAGAAAACTGTGCCACTTTATAGGCGTACATACAGAAGTATATGACCTTGTTCAAAATAGGCTGCCCTCAGTCATATTCAAAAATATAAAAGGTCTTAGAAAGAAAGGTGAGGTGGATGGAAATGATGACAAGTTTCTCTTAGTGGAGGGTGGCAAGAGCCTTTAAAATGCTAATAACAATAATCCTCACTGATTTTTATAACATCCCATTTATTACTTCTTAAAACATTCACTGACTGCCTACCGTGCTAGATGTTTTGCTGATAGAGATGAATCTGTTGTTCAAGGCCTCAAGGAACTCAGAGTTCTAGTAGGAGAGATAAGACCATCATTCCTGCCTTTATTCATTCAGCCAAAATGCCTCCTATGTGTCAGACACTGCTATGTGTTGTGGATTGAACAAGAGCAAATATTAAAGGCAGAAATCTGGCCTGATTTGGGAAGGCTAGGCCTTGACAAAATGCCAAAGAGCTGAGTGAAGTGACCAATTCATCACAGGTGGTAGTCAAAATCCAGGCAAATCAGACAATGCCAGTTCTAGAAGAAACAGGTTCCACACTGCTTAGGGTTGTTGTTCTCTAATGGAGACTCTGATGAGTTTTTTTTAAGCTTTTTTTCAAATTTTTTGTACCATGGAAACTTATTTTTATTAGCATTATTTTTATTGGAATATTTTATTGCTTTACAATGTTGTGTTAGTTTCTGCTGTACAGCAATGTGAATCAGCCACACATATACATACATCCCCTCTTCCTTGGACTTCCTTCCCATTAGTACTCAGCCATGAAAAGGAACAGAACTGTGCCATATGCAGACACGTGGATGGACACAGAGACTGTCATACAGACTGCAGTAAGACAGAAAAACAAGTATCGTACATTTACACATATGTGAGGAATCTAGAAAAATGGTAGAGATGAACTTATTTTCTAGACTTTTTTGAAATAAAGGTTCAGAGAAAGGAGCAAAGATAGTACAGACAGGTCCCTTGTATCCCTCCTCCAGCTGCCCTCAACAACTACCGCTTATATATTAACACTATCAAAACCAGAAAGCTGATACTGATACAACGTAGGGCTACCATTCTCTGTCCTTTGATCACACATGTAGGTTGGTGAAATGACCACCTTCCCCATGACCATAAAGATCTGCTTCAGATAAACCTTTTATAGTCATAATCACTGCCCTCCCTGCCACCCCTCCTGTCCACCATCTCTAACTTCTCGCAATCACTAACATGTTTTCCATCTCTGTGGTTTCTATCCAAGACATTTAAAAATCTTCCGGACCTTCAAAATTCAGTCATGAATCCATGTTTCAGCAAAACTTAGAAACCCAGAGGTCTCCAGGTGAATACACTGTCCCCAGTTTCTGAATCATGAAGGAAGATAGCAGAGCACATGCTTCCAGGGTGTAGTTGCAACTTAGAAACAACAAAGAGGACGCCAATGGAATCTGAATATCTTGTGTTGGCAGTGTTATTTTAACATGTGAGTTTTGGATCATCATTCAATATAGCTTAAGATATTGGTAAGAAGTTTTAACATGGAGGCTTTTTTTCTTTTTACAAAGATGCAGAATTATCATCTCTGTATCCATCATTAATTAGTATCCAGAAAGAAGTTACTTAATCCTCAGTCTTGGGACCGAGTAAGAAAACATTTAGTGATCAAATCAGTGAACAGTAGACAAAAGGAGGTAGAGATATAGTAAGAAGTGTAGAAAGAGCAGATATACTGGTTTAACTTACTTAAAGAGATTATATCTTTCATATAATGAAGCACCATTTGGGGAATGCCATCAATGGATGTTTGTTTTTTTCCACAATTTTCTATGTGGTCAGTGATCTGGGTCACACTGTGTGCGTTATCCATGCAGGATCCTCACAGGGTTTTTAGTGAGCTAGAACAATTTTCTGGCCAGTTCTCAAGGCAAACAGTTTAATCTTCAGGATACAGTTCTCCTGCGGAAAACCATTGTCTTGGACATCTGCTGAGCAACTAATGTAATCATTTGTGTACATAGAAAGCTGGGCTATATAGAGGACATCTTTCTAGGCCAGAAAAAGCACATGTTAAACAGAAAAGAAATCATTATGAACTGGATTAATAGATGTATAGAGAAAGAGGTTGAGAATCTGCCATTGGTAAGATTTGGCAACAGGTGCAGGATATTCAAACCCTAATTTCTCATGAATGAGGAATGAACATCTGCTCAGAATAGCAATGGAAGAGAATATTCAGCTCTCTAACAAATACATTTGCAAAAACAGGAGCCATGGGACCATAACCAAGTTATTTTTTTTTTTCTGTACCCATTTATGTGCTAGTTAATATGTCACTAACTCTACCCTGAGCAATATTCTACAACAAAAGTTCCAATTCTGGTTCTGCATTCTGATCCCCATTGGAGTTTATTTAAAATAACTACACCTGTCTTGCACCGAAGGTGTACTGAATCAGAAAATCCAGGAGTGATGTTCTAGAATATGTATTGTTGCAAAGCTCCCGTACTGATTCCAATGTGCAGCCAAGTTTGGCAACAATTTCTCTAAACATTATTCAGTAGAACGTGTCTAGAACTAAATTTCCCATTGCCCTCCTTGATTCTTAGTCAATGAGCCAGCTGACCCATTCCAACCTGTATGTTTGTATTTCTTAAATCTATTTCCTCCTCTTAGGGCTTACTGCTACTGCCTTGGTTTCAGGCACATGAACTTGGCGCATTGCAATAGTTAGATAATTTGTCTCTCTAGCTTCAGTCTTGCACATCTCCATGCTATCCTCCACAACTAGAGAGTGCGTCAACACACGACATCTCTAGAAGAACCCATCCATCAATGGATGGGCTTCACAAGAGCCTTGCTTGGATGCAACACAGGTATACCCTGCTGTTCAAAAGTTTGCTTTATACCCCTTTTGATTTTACAAAAGATCTACAATAGTACCTGTTTTCACTTACCAAAAGAAATCTGAAGAGGATTTTTGCTTTCAGGGAAAAAAAAAAAAAACAAGGCAAAAAGTGAAAATAGTCTTTAGCAAGTCATTATAGTGGCAGTGCAGACCTCAAGCAATGAGAGGGTCATGGCAAAGCTCCTTCCCCGGGAACTACAATCAACATCTTAGCATCCATAGCTTTGAACCGTGTCTCCGAGTGTCTGTGCTTTGTCTCCACTTATTTTTTGTGAATCCGTTAGCAAGATGTGTTCTAAGGTAATTGCTTCTTGGTTTTACACCACTTAGGATAAGGAAGTTTCATAGGAACACTCTACTTTTGGATAGTGGGGGAAACCTGTATATAGCATCTGTTCTACTCCTGATGAGAGACTTATTTTAGAAATCCTAAAGGGGAGAAGAAATGGGTGTAATGAGACAGCTGGTAGATATGAAGCAGTGTGCTGTGGAAGAACATTCAAGAGTAAAAAATATGTTATACTGGGTATCTGATTTTGTCTGTAGTACTTTCTCCCAAGAAATACATATTTCCTTGCAATGCATGAAGATGTGAGGATTATATTCAAATCTGACCATGCCCCTACTAAAAACGTTTCACCAACTCCCCCTGCCATTGACCTTGTTATAAATTCTAGTTCTTTGTATGACACTTTATGAATTGTGCACTACCTACCTCCCTTTCCTCATCTTCATCTGTTTTTATACTCAGTGCTTCAGTGATATGAATTTTCTAAAGTTTCATCAATATACCAGGATGTTCTAAACTTTGGCACGTGATGTTTCTTCTGTTTCAACCTTTCCTAGTCTTCCTTCGAATGTTCAATTCAGATGCTTTCTCCTTTGAGAGACTGTCCCTAAAACCACTCTAACCCTAAACACATTTAAGCATTTACTCTTCTGTTTATATACTTTGTACATAAATACCTCTACTCTGAGCTTAATTATTAACTTTTAATTATTTGTTTATGTGCCTATACCCCTAATGTATGAATAGTTCCCTATGACAGGCTTTATTTTTCTCACAATCTTAAATATTTTTGGAACAATTAAAACCGAATTGCTGCCAAATATTTCGTAGTTTATATAACCATTCCCCTGTTTCTGGGATTTTAAGATTATTCCCACATTTTCTTTTATAAATAACACCACAAAGGACATCTTCATCTATAAATATTTGAGTGTTAGAGTGTATATTTCTTTTGGAAATAATTCTAGAATTTGGATTAATATTTCCATCAGTATGGACCATAAGACTTTTTGACTCAGATTTGTCAAATAGCACTAAAGAAAAATTGCAAATTTCGAACTCCCATCATCAAGCAGTATGTCATGTCTCCTCACATTCAATAGTATTTGTAGATCCTCTCTTTTCTATTGACAAACATTAATCCTGGTAAAATCATGCAGTGTCATACCTCTACATGTAAAATATATAACAAATGTAAATGCAAAATATATAAAATATAAACATATATATATATATAGGCACACACACCCATTTATAAATTTACTTATAAGTCTGAATCTCTGACAGGCTCTATGTTTTCTCTAGAACTTCAAACATGTATTTTCAAATGCCTATTTGACATCTCTAGATGGCTCATAAAAAGGTACATGAAATTTAACAAAGTAAAAAAGAATTGTTTACTCCCCCATCAATCAACTTTTCCTTTCCCAGTCTTCCCCATTTCCGTAAGTGACATCTCCCCACACCACATATTGCAAAATTGAGAAGTTATGCTCAATTTTCCTCTATTCCTTAGATGTCCATAGTCAGTTCTGACCACATGCTATGGATGTTACCTCCAAAACCTGTCACAATTTTGTGAATGGATCTCTATCTTCCCTGCAGCCACTGTGGTCTAAATCTTCATCTTTTCTCATCTGGACTGTTGCAAAACTTTCTAACATATCGCTTTGCTTCTAACCTTGATCCTTCCTGCAAACAATTCTCCAAAAAGCAGCCAGAATAATTTTTTGAGAAACTCAATGCATACGATATCATGCCCCTGTTTAAAACTCTAAAAGGGAATCTCAAATGTACTTTCAATAAAATCTACTTCTTACCCTATTATTACCTTACCTTATCAACTTTCCAGCTAACTTTCCCCCTTACTGTAGTCCTCTTCAGTCTTTACATGACTGACTTGTTATTCAGACCCACAATTAAATACCTTCTGTTCGGGAATCTTCTGAAACCATCTGTTGTTAAGAAGTCATTCAGTTATATTGAATATCCTACTTAAACTCTTTGCATAGCATTTATCCACATCTAATACTTACTTTCTTGTGTGGTTAGTCTAAGCTCTTTCCACTGAACATAATTTCCATGGAGTCATGGCTCCTATATGCTTTGTTCTATAATACATTCCCAAAACTTCAAAATATACCTGACACACAGTAGTTTTTCATTGTACTTTAGTTAAATATATATTTTGGTAACTTTACCCAACTGGATGAAAGGTATCTTATTGCTTTAATTTGCATTACTTTGTTTTCTGACAGGATTGAATATTTTTCATATATGTAACAGCTATTTATGTTCTGTCAGTATTCTGTTTCTAAAGCAAAATAAGTTCCATAAGTCATTTAGTTTTTCTTAGAAGTTGCCAGTGCTCTTACTCATAAGGCTTCTTAAATATTAAAGATACTTAGTACTTGTCAAATACATTGCACATATTTTACTAGTTTGCCATTTACCTTTAATTTTACTGGTTTTTGGCACATGAAATATTTAATCCTGATGTAGTCAAATATACCAGTCTTTTCCTTTGCCACTAACTGTATACAGTTATAGTTCATATTACATTTAAAAATTAGAGTGTTGATGAATCACTAATATGTTCTTTAAGTTTAAATGATTTTACTTTCTATACTAATCTGCTGAACTTGTTATAAAATATAAGAAAATGATCTGCATTTATGTTTTCAAATAGTGCATTTGATTAATAGCCAATAATTCTCCAGGATTTTTAATATATTTCTCATAAATTTAATCCTTGCATACCTGTGTATATGTATAGTATTAGTAGGGGCGGTGGTAGTTACATTAGTGCTTATAGTACTAGTGATATACATGGACTCTGGAGTTAATAAACTGGATTGGATTACTAGGTCAACCAGTAGCTGTGTGACTGTGGACATGTCCCCTATGTTCTTTGTGTCATAGTTCCTTGTATATAATATGTGAATACTAATAGTACTGGATCATAATATGTGTGGATTAAAAGAGATAATGTGTAGCAGAAGCTGCTAGTTGCCCAACAAAATCCATCTTCCCCTTCTTCAAGCCCACAGTTAGATTACTTTTTTCCCAGCTACCCATCCAGTTAGGCATAGCCAAAGAACTAAATGATATATGAAACTTCAAGATCTGGCCTACATAAACCTCCTCCATACTCTTTCTGCCTCTGGCTGATTGTGTTGGTGGTAACCATGGGAACCTTGGAAGACACTTATGACATACTTTGAAAAAGACAGAAACTCTGACAACCTGGGCCCCGAAATGATTTACACAGACTACAGTAACCACTAATCTGGAATCTCTACTCGAGACTATAACATAAACAAGATACAAACTATTATTTCAAGCTAGCATATGCCTGGGTCGATTTGTTACCACAGCCTAACCAACTGTAATATCAGATATAAATTGATGAATAGAGTAATTTAATTTGCACATGATAAGAGCCTAATGGCTTCCTAGGTGGCACTCGTGGTGAAGAGTCTGTCTGCCAGTGTAGGAGACTTTAGAGATGCAGGTCTTATCCCTGGGTCAGGAAGATCCCCTGGAGGAGGGCACAGCAACCCACTCCAGTATTCTTGCCAGGAAAATCCCATTGACAGACGAGCCTGGTGGGGTACGGTCCATAGGGTCGCAAAGAGTCAGACATGACTGAAGCAATTTAGCACAGCACACATAAGAGCCTACACCATATAGATACATAGCCAGATAAGAAATATACAAATACAGATAGATACTAGGTACCAAATATTTGTTGCTTGTCTGTCTGTTCTGCTTTGTGACCCTGCCAATTCTCATAACATCAAAATATTTTGAATACTGTAAATTATACTGTATTCCTTAATATTTTCTAGGCTGAGTGCCACTTTGTTACTTTTCTATAAATATGTTGAGTTGTTTGTCCAAATGGATTTTTGAATCATTTTGTCAAATTGAAAGAATTACAAGGGATTTTTTTATTGGATTATTAAAGTAATGAATTACATTGGGGATACATAATACATTTACTTTATTCATTTTTAGTGTATTAAGTTGTTTATATCCACTTAATATGATTCTTTAAAATAAAGAAATAAATGTATGCTTTTATTAACTTCATTCTAGTGTTTTTATAATTTTCAACTGTTTTGTAATTATTTTAAGATTTTCTTATATTGCATGCTCTAAAAGATTACTGCCCATTTAGAATTACCAATCATAAATATATAAAACCACATATATAGCAAAATCCCTAGCTGCTCATTCAGTCAGGCATGGCCGTGAGACTAAGTTGTCTCCAAACGACTAGAAGTGGATGTTTTATACACACACACACATACATACATACATACATAAATATGTACACACACACATACATACATACATGATGTGCCTAGTTGCTTGGTTGTGTCCAACTCTTTGCGATCCATGGACTGTAGTCTGCCAGGCTCCTCTGTCCATTGAGATTCTCCAAGCAAGAATACTGGAGTGGGTTGCCATGCTCTCCTCCAAGGGATCTTTCCAAACCTAGGGATTGAACCCAGGTCTTCTGCAATGCAGGTGGATTCTTTACCATCTGAGCCATATGTATCTCCAAAAGAGATATAGAAATACAGCTATAGAAATATCCATGTCATGGATGTGTGTGTGTGTGTGCATGTGTATGACATTACCACTTTAGTGCACTTTCACTATGTCTATTAATTTATATATTACTATAGTTCTTAATTGGTTATCTTTGCTTCACTAAATTGTGATATGATTTTTCAATAAATCATCTCTTCTTTTCCTATAATGCTATGCTCTTTTTGCAATGGCTACAATTTATAGAATACTAAGTATTAAAATTAATACATGATACTGTTATATAGGTGATTTTATGTAATCACCTCTATGGTTTCAGCATTTCGATGGCTTTATGAGCCATATATTTTTAACCTTACTAGGAACTGATGTATGTTTCCTATTTAGGATCCTACTTTAAGAGTGGTCTAATTTTTTGTGCTTCTTTTTAAAAGAATTTGATGCCAAGCTTATAATTTTAAAACAAACTGAGAAATTGTATATATTTTCTATCATTTGAAACATTTTATAGAGCAAAGCACAGGTGAATCACTCAGAAAAGTGTCTATTCCAAAGTTTTTTGGTTTCAGCTTTGTGATTACTTTCTTGGGACTGTCTTTACTAGATAATGATGCATTATTTTTTTCTACCTTTTGAGAATTTCAGTCCTTTATATTTTCAGAGAAAATGATTGATTTCAGTTAGATTTTATAATTCGTAAGTGTACAATTGAACACAACATTCTCTCCCATCCCCTCCCACTAGTAGTCCTTTTTCTCCCCTGCCTCTCTTTCTCGCTCTACTTTCATGTCTGTGGCTATATGCCATCCAAACGACTTTCCAGATATTTTATGTCTTTTTTCTTCATCATTATAATTTTCAGAGTTTTTTTTTTTTAATTTATTGCCTTCTACCCCAAACTATCTTAATTATTCATTCACTAAATTTGTAATTATCTCTTTCTGTTTCTGGATGATTTACTTCCTCAACATGTTTGAGGAAAATGATTTGAGGAACGCTAGCTTCTTTTCCTCATCTCTACAGGTTGTAAGCAACTGAGAAACATTGTGAGAATACAAATATGGATGGAGTCACAATATCGGCACCCAAATGCAACTAGCAGTACATCAGTGTATCCAAGTCTCTTATCCTTTTCCTGATGTGAGCTTACAGGGACAGTCATATGCATGCATAAAGGGTGGATAGTGACTGAAGGGTATGAACCAGCTCCTATAGTGGGCTTGCATTATCACATGGTAGACAGGAAGCAGAGAACACCCTTTCCAGGGCATCCCTGTGTAGGGTGAAAGAGAACGAAGGGGAGACATGCCCGTGATGTCTGACTTTTCCCCAGTGACTATCACTGAGTAATAACCACCTGGGCATTAGGACCTACGTGTTTTCACTAATCAGACACATACTTCTTCCTCTGGTGGGGAGGCCTGTTCTACAGGCTTTAAAAGAGGGACCTGAAAGGATATCTCCAACACTTTGTCCTCCTGGGAAGTGCTATAGGCTCGGGAATCTGACTGTGTGTGTAGTGTTGACAGCTGACAGCTTAGAGCTGAATGCCTCCTGGAAATTCAATTAAGTGGAAAAGAGCTTCCATTCTCAAAGTCACACTCATTCCCCAAAGGCAGCCCACATCTAGAGCTGTATGGATGTAAGGGTACAAAGATGTCCAGCTACCTTTCCTCAGTGTGGGGTACCTACAGAAGGCTGTCCCAGCTCCAGACCTCACTGTGGCATAGATATCTGCTGTGACTGCTGAAGTTCAGTGTTGCCCAATCCACTTTCTTCACAGGGGTTACTACTGAGAGCTTCTACCAAGAAACGTTCTCTATTCAAATCTCTGTCACAGAGTGTTTCCTGGGGAACTCAACCCAAGACAAATGCACACTGTATATACTCAGGAGCTTTTTAATAAAACTAGACCCCAACCCTAGAGATTCTGATTCAATTGGTCTAGGGTAAAGCTTAAGTATTTTAAACACTCCCCAGATAATTCTAATGTGCACTGTCTTAACCCATTGAGCTTAGTAATGAAGCATATGGTGTGGCCATACCCCTTGGGAAAGTAAACTAGTAATATTTCAGAGCAGTACTGTTCCAACCCTAACGAGGTACTCACCCCTACATTGCTAGTATCAACCACTTCTACTTTATATATCCTCTTGGGACCAGCCATGAAGACAGTTCAAATTTTTGCCCTCAGAAGACTATAAAGTAGGTCAAAATGAGACATTAATCAAATTACTTCTATTCTGCATTATACCCCAAGCAAAATAGTTTCTCTTTATTCTATTTTCCATTCAAATTAGGCCCATCTGCATTGTTTAACATAGCTCACCAGAGATTATGCAATTAGCCCAAATAATTACAGCATGAACGATGTCCCAAATTTGAACACTCTGAATCCCCTTCAATTCTTTCTTTCTCAAGGAGAAATTAAAGAACAAAAATGAAATCCCATCAAATTAAAAGTCCAAAGAAATTAAAGTTAGAAATGTTTACCCTGCCAAATTTTATATTCCTCTAGGTCTCAGAGGACTCTGGTGCAAGGGAATGTGTACATGTGTATATTGTGTATATGGCTTTCCTTCTTCATCTGTAGCTAATCCACTGGAAATGTATAAGTCTTTTAGTGCCATCTCAGAAGGTGAAATAATCCAGCTTTCTATTTCTCATTGTGTCTCTCTTTTCCAAAGCAGTGCAGCACTAGGCTAACATTGAGAAGATTTGGGAATGAGAAATATAGATCCAGCTGCCCATAAGTTCTCTTCAGTAACATTATATTCCTATAATCTGGCATTTTGTGTGTTACAAGTGTCTGTTTTTGTCAGAAGCCAGACAATAGCAGACACAGTTTGGTGTAAAAAAAGTAGACGGAAAAAGCATGAGAGAGAAAAATGGGTAATGGAATTGTTGTTTTAATTGTTATGCTTTTCTATTTGATAACTGATGATATCAAATATTTTTCATGCATTAATTATCTGAAATATTTATTATATGACAGTCTGCCCAAGACTTGAAGAACTTAATTTGCACATGGAGTATACTTAGGTTCCTTGTAAGTGTGGGGCAATGAGGAAATCATAATAACCTTGGAAGTGGCTGGTTATTGATTAAAAAAATATTTCTAGTTTTCAATATGAAATTAGCCTGATTTAAGAACTTTCTGCTCAAGAAATGGATTGTGGGAGTCTAATTATAATTGCATTAAACTTATATATGAACCCCAGAAATATTTTTGGATTCCAATTATAATGGCATTAAATTTATGCATTAATTTAAGAAATTAATATTTACTGGTTTCAAATGTTCTACATGGAAACATTGACATAAGGGGTATATATTAATAAACTTTATTACAGTTTAAAGTATGAACTAGATCTATATCTAGCTATCTAGTTGTCTAGTTATACTTTAACCTAAATAAATCCTAAAACATTTTAAAAAACAGAAATATGTAACATACAACAATTTTGTCTATTTAAAAAACATGAAACAATGTATATTTATAAACACACACAGACACACACACACACACACACACACACATATATATATACATACAGTAAAATATTTTTAAAACTAAGTAGAAAAGATGCATATCAACTCAGGAAGTCTTCAACTCCACAAAGGGAAAGAAGAGAAGTAGGATGGTTGAGAGGAGTTTTAGTTATATGTAATTTGTATTTTAGTTTCAAAAATATTTGAAGCATATAGCAAAAATACTAACATTTTTTTCAACATAGATGGTGGGTACACAGGTTATGAAATTTTCTCTAAGTTTGAAATACAATTTACTCATTATTTGTTAAGTATTTCTTCTTAATTTTGGAAGTTCAGAAATCTCACTGGTGTGTGGCTAAATGTTTGCTGGTTTTCTCTCACTCTGCTGGCCCTTGCTGTGCCCTACTGAACCAAAAACACAAGATTTTATTGTAGCCTAGGGGTCTTTCTCTTCCATGGTTTCTCCTCCATTCTTTTTTTCCTCTCTTGTCATTTCTGTGATTATAGACTATCCAGTTCTGTCATTTATTTATCTTCTCACTCGTTATTCCCATTTTAACATTAAAAAAAAAAATTGCTCTGGGTTGTAGAATACCTCTTCCAGTTTATTAGGTTGGTACAAACGTAATTGTGGTTTGTGATCTTGAATTTTAAATCATTCTAACTAGGCTCAAACACACCTTCATGAATCAAAATAGGAATCATTACAATCAAGACATTCTTGCCAATGAGAAATAAGTTTGTTTATTCCTATGGCATAAAAATCCATGCTTCAGGATTCGATAAACTCTTGGGAAGTATTTTCTGTGTCCTACTGGTTGTGGAAGCCTTTTCCCTGCAAAAAGTTGTCGAGATGCTAGAAAAAGTGGTAGCCAGTTGGTGAGAGGTCAGGTGAATAAGGCAAATGAGGCAAAACTTTGTAGCCCAATTCATTTAACTTTTGAAGAGCTGGTTGTACAATGTGCAGTCGGGCATTGTCATGGAGAAAAATTGGGCCCTTTCTGTTAACCAATGCTGGCTGCAGGTGTTGCAGTTTTTGGTGCATCTCATCAATTTGCTGTTAGTCTCAGATGTAAAAGTTTTGCTGACATTCAGGAGCTGTAGTGGATCAGACCAGCAGCAGACCACCAAATAGTGACCATCATATTTTTTGGTACAAGTTTGGCTTTGGGAAGTGCTTTGGAGCTTCTTCTGGGTCCAACCACTGAGCTGGTCATTGCCAGTTGTCATATAAAATCCACTTTTCATCTCACATCACAACCTTATTGAGAAACGATCCATTGTTGTTGTGGAGAATAAGAGAAGACCGCATTTCTAAACAATGATTTTTTTTGATTTCTGGTCAGTTCATGAGGCACCCAGTTATCCAGCTTTTTCACATTTCCAATTTGCTTCAAATGCTGAATGATCATAGAATGGTTGACACTGAGTTCTTTAGCAACTTATTGTGTGTTCAGTTCAGTTCAGTTCAGTCACTCAGTTGTGTCCAACCCTATGGACTGCAGCATGTCGAGCTTCCCTGTCCATCACGAACTCCTGGAGCTTGCTCAAACTCATGTCCATCGAGTCAGTGATGCCATCCAACCATCTCATCCTCTGTCATCCCCTTCTTCTCCCTGCCTTCAGTCTTTCCCAGCACTGGGGTCTTTTCCAAGAATTCAGTTCTTCGCATCAGGTGGCCAAAGTGTTAGGGCTTCAGCACCAGTCCTTCCAATGAATATTCTCATGTGTTAGGTTGTTGCAAAATTGCACTTTTGAATTCGTAACAACTTTTTGCAGAGAAAACACTTCTACAACCAGAAGGAGGCAGAAAATGCCTTCCAAGAGGTTGTTGAATCCTGAAGCATGGATTTTTATGCTACAGGAATAAAACTTATTTCTTGTTGGCAAAAATGGGTTGGTTGTAATGACTCCTATTTTGATTCATAAAGATGTGTTTGAGCCTAGTTAGAATGATTTAAAATTCACGGTCTGAAACTTCAATTACTTTTGTAGTAACCTATTAATAGTAATAGACTTACCAGATAGGTCACAGAGATTAAACAAGTTAATGCAAGTAAGAGGTACTTGGAACATTTCTTGGTACACAGAAAGCACTTGTTAAGTGTTAGTTATTATTACTATGCTACCCAACTACCTATTGGCTTAACAGTCTACCTGTAAATGAACAGTGATCTCAGTCCTCCTACTCACAATGTACCTTGGATATTTCTGGAAGTTCTCAAAGAAAGATGTCTCACATGTAATCACAACCAAGTCTGACTGTCTGGCATCTGTAGTCACTACAGAGAATCCTCCTTGATCTTGTTTTCTTGTTCTGTTTCCTTCATACTCACTGATAGTAAAAAACCTCCTGGAGAAAACTCACTGATTCCACTACTTTCCATGGGCTTATGAGTGTCCATATCAAGGGCTATTATCTCAGGAGACTCCAATAGAAAGAAATCCACCAGGTGCCTAAGTGTTGCTGGGTTCTATTTTGGGGACTCTGGGGAGGGAGATCAACTCGGAGATACATTTTTTAAACCTGGTCCCTGGAGGAGCTCTTCTTATGCTCAGCTTCTCACAAATTACCTCTTGAGTTAGTGTCATCATTAGCCTATGTCTTTACCTCTCTCCATTAAGTGTGATCTAAGAATCTGCATGTTAAATGCCCATTTTTTAATCATGCTGACACAGTTCAATAAAGTTTGATTTACCCGCTGAGCTTCTTCTCTGTATCTTTATAGATATGATCCATCAAAGGGTAGGTTCTATTTCATTCTTTATTATAGTGGGAGGTGGTGGAATAAGAATGGGAAATGTGTTGTTTGAGAGGATACCTATCTTGGAGAATCTGGAGGAAGTCTACTACCCTGAAGTTGCTAGGTGGGGATCAGCATATGGCCAGAGTGTGCCTGTTCAACACAGAGATGGTGGGTGAGAATTGATCTTGAGCACCGTTAGTCTCCAGCCCTAGAAGAAGCCATATTGATGCAAGCTGGTCTTGAGGGGGCTTTCCAGGTGAGTTGAACTAATCCATTATATTACCATAAGGAGAGGTATTCCTCTTGTACTCACAGTGCCTCAATAGCTACTGACTCACCACAGCCTATCCATAGACTCCAACAGTCTGACATGTAGAGACACTAGGAAACTCATTCAAGTTGATTAATGAGTAGACAGGGCTGTTTATGCCAACAACTGGGTAGGCAGTGTAATTCCTTCACTTTCAAGGAGAATCAATAGCTTGGAGGAGGGGGGATCAAATTGAACATTCAGTACAGAATTGAAACAGATGCAATGGAGAACAAATGAAACACACTAAGGTAAATTCTAGATTAGAATTGAAAGTTACCACAAAAGTATAAAGATTTCTTTGACAAATGTTTGTTGAAATACAAAATCTGTTAGCCTCAGGATAAAAGAATGCGTATAGTTGATCTAGAAGATAATAATATCATGCCCTATTTTACAAGTGAGATCTTCAAAACCTGTGAACTCTTTAATCTCTGTATTCTATATTATATATATTAGAACTATACACTTTACATTGGGAAAATACTGATGCTCATAACAATCTGGTTGTAAACTAATAGGCACAAGGAAGAGTTTAAGGGCACAGAAACTTCTAAGAGAGATAAGCCATCTAAGTAAGGCACAAGTTGTCAACATGTTGACCAAAGGGTGCTACAGCCAGAAGCCTGTCACAGAAGGCCTCAGGATCAGATTTAAGTGACATCAGTTAAATATACTACAAACATTATTGAAGACACACCTGTGAAGATTTACTGAAGGCTCTTTTGGCTCAAGATGGTGAACTGACCCAGGAATTAAACTCACATTTCATCAGGCAAGTATTTTAATGTGTGCCTCAGATTCAGTTGAAAATAAACTATGATTTATCACAAGAAATATAGAATGACTGGACTGAAGCAGAGGTAAATTGTACAAAATATGTGAAACAATACATTTTCAAATTTTTTCATTGTGGGGATAAAAGGACAACTTCATAGGAAATGGATCTAGCCCCTTGAAAACTTCTTAAGAAGGTTCTTAACGAAAATTTAGAAATGCTACTTTGAATGAGCTAAACTATGCAAGTTCCAGGATTCAGGATCTTGAACTGGTGTGAATTCTCTGAACTGTTAGAGTCAGATAACCAATTGCTCTTTGTGCTTATATGAGGCTTTTTATATATAAAAAAGTAAATTTCAGATCTCAACACAACCACCAACCTTATTAACTGTAAGGCCTGTCAAACAGGATGAATGGGAATCAGTCCATAAATATTTTTAGAGTTTACAGTAAAAATGGGTAACCAACATAGACCCAGATGTCTTTCTTCATGATTAGAAATGCAAGTAGAATGTTTCAGAAAAGTTACTTTTCACCAAAAATACAAACAAGGAAAATGGATACCTAACCTCACCTGGCCTTTGTTACAAGCAAGTTAATATTTAATATGTGATAAATCAAAGGGTTGTATATAATATTGTTAATATATGTTTGGCTGCCTAGTTTGTGATCAATTGTATGGTCTTCCCATGAGAGTTATACAATCACTAGAGCTATAGAAATAGGTTCTTACCATTTCTGTCATTTATCATGCCCATCCTTACATGAAATGTTCCCTTGATATCTCCAATTTTCTTGAAGAGATCTTTAGTCTTTATCATTCTATGGACATGAAT
Source organism: Giraffa tippelskirchi (assembly GCF_054371585.1). Lineage (NCBI taxonomy): Eukaryota > Metazoa > Chordata > Mammalia > Artiodactyla > Giraffidae > Giraffa > Giraffa tippelskirchi. The sequence continues at coordinate 11,708,271 of NC_137289.1, read as the reverse complement.
CTGAGCAAACTACAGGAGATAGTGAAGAACAGTGAAGCCTGGTATGCTGCAGTCCCTGAGGTCACAAAGAGTCGGACATGACTTAGCAGCTGAACAACAAAAACACAGGAACAAGAATGTAGCGTAGGCTTCTTGTATTTGATTTCGCTAATCATTAAAGACTTTGAACTATAACTCATCCATGTATTCATCATGTATTCATTCACTTAAGCATTTATTGATCTCCTACTATGAGATGAAGATTGTTGTTGTTGTTTAGTTGCTAAGTTGTGTCCAACTCTTTGCAGCGACATGGACTTTAAGCCCAACAGGCTCCTTTGTCTATGGGATTTTTGAGGCAAGAATACTGGAGTGGGTTGCCATTTCCTACCCCAGGGCATCTTCCTGACCCAGGGATTGAATCTGTTTCTGCTGCTTGGCAGGCAGATTCTTTTCCACTGAGCCACCTCAATCGATGGAGATAGAGCACATATATATATATATATACATATATACATATATATATATACACATACATATATATATACATATACATATATACACATACATATATATACATATAGATATATACACACATACATACATATATATACATATATATATACACATATATATATATTTCTAGCTAATACTGCAAGAATTGTATTTGAGAAAAACAACTTATCTTTTCCTTATTAGTGTGTGGTAGTTCAATGGCAGCTTCCTGAGAGTATCATTATGAATACGTATAAAGCAAATTCCAGTAGTATTGACCAGGAGTTAGAAGACTTTCTTTGAAAATGTCCTGATAATAAATATTTTCATCTTTGCAGAATATATATTCTCTGTTGCAAATATTTGACTTGCACTTGTATTACCAAAGCTGCGAAATGTTCCGATATAGCTTTAAAAAAAATTAGGTGTTTGCCTGAATTTGGCCCATAGGTCTAGTTTTTTGAGCTGTTATCTTGACCATTTTCAAGTTAAAAAAATTAGAAATGGATTTTCAGATAAAAATGAGTTAATTTTATAGTTAAATTGAAAATACAATCCTAAAAGATGATGCCGTGAAAGTGCTGCACTCAATATGTCAGCAAATTTGGAAAACTCAGCAGTAGCCACAGGACTGGAAAAGGTCAGTTTTCATTCCAATCTCAAAGAAAGGCAATGCCAAATAATGCTCAAACTACCACACAATTGTACTCATCTCACACACTAGTAAAGTATTGCTCAAAATCCTCCAAGCCAGGCTTCAGCAATACATGAACTGTGAACTTCCAGATGTTCAAGCTGGTTTTAGAAAAGGCAGAGGAACCAGAGATTGCCAACATCAAATTGCCAACATCCGCGGGATCATCGAAAAAGCAAGAGAGTTTCAGAAAAACACTAATTTCTGCTTTATTGACGATGCCAAAGCCTTTGACTGTGTGGATCACAATAAACTGTGGAAAATTCTTCAAGAGATGGGAATAACAGACAACCTGACCTGTCTCTTGAGAAACATGTATGCAGATCAGGAAGCAACAGTTAGAACTGGACATGGAGCAACACACTGGCTCCAAATAGGAAAAGGAGTACGTTAAGGCTGTATATTGTCACCCTGCTTATTTAACTTATATGTAGAGTACATCATGAGAAACTCTGGGCTGGATGAAGCACAAGCTGGAATCAAGATTGCCGGGAGAAATATCAGTAAGGTCAGATATGCAGATGACACCACCCTTATGGCAGAAAGCGAAGAATTAAAGAGCCTCTTGATGAAAGTGAAAGAGAAGAGTGAAAAAGTTGGCTTAAAGCTCAACATTCAGAAAACTAAGATCATGGCATCTGGTCCCATCACTTCATGGCAAATAGATGGAGAAATAGTGGAAACAGTGGCAGACTTTATTTTGCGGGGCTCCAAAATCACTGCATATGGTGATTGCAGCCATGAAATTAAAAGACACTTACTTCTTGGAAGGAAAGCTATGACCAACCTAGACAGCATTTTAAAGAGCAGATGCATTACTTTGTTAACAAAGGTCTGTCTAGTCAAGGCTATGGTTTTCCCAGTAGTCATGTATGGTTGTGACAGTTGGACTATACAGAAAGCTGAGCACCAGAGAATTGATGCTTTTGAACTGTGGTGTTGGAGAAGACTCTTGAGAGTCCCCTGGACTGCAAGAAGATCCAGCCAGTCCATCCTAAAGGAGATCAGTCCTGGGTGTTCATTGGAAGGACTGATGTTGAAGCTGAAACTCTAATATTTTGGCAACCTGATGAGAAGAGCTGACTCATTTGAAAAGACCCAGATGCTGGGAAAGATTGAGGTCAGGAGGAGAAGGGGACGACAGAGGACGAGATGGTCGGATGGCATCACTGACTCATTGGACATGAGATTGGGTAAACTCGGGAGTTGGTGATGGACAGGGAGGCCTGGTGTGCTGCAGTTCATGGGGTCACAAAAAGTCGGACACAACTGAGCGGCTGAACTGAACTGAGGTGGCCTATGTAAATTAAGATACAAGATTGTGTAATGTTACAATCTACATGTTTATGCATTTTAAATGGATTAAAGTAATTACAAAAATTATAGCAGAAATCTGTTGAATTATACTGCCAAAACCTATAGAAAATCTGTCTTTAGATCAAGCTCATATTTGAAGTGATTTTTCTCACCAAGAAGATATAAAAATTGCCTCTAACAGCAAAAAAAAACACAGAATTTTTTTCACATGGAGCAAATGAGCCATCAAATTTTCAAGTATGGTTATATAGTATTCTGATTTGAAAGTTGCAATTCAGAGTTTGCAGAGCGTAGTTCCACAGAAGGAATTAAGCCTTTTACAACTGAGATAAAGTCAGAATATAAGAACGCTATTCTGAGCTAGTACATAAGCAAAAACTCAGTCTTAGCAATAATATTCTTGAAACTTCATTACTAAGTATGAGTGGGATAAGAGCATTAGGACACACAAAATAGAGCTCGTATGAAACCATATCCCTTCCTCAGACCATACTGATTAAGGGTTATTAGAAATTCCTTTCTGAAGAAGAAAACAGGGAATGAGAATGAGAACCCCCTCTACCTTCCTGTATTTCTCATTCCAGAGCATGACATAGTCGTTCTCAACTTATGCTTTTATAATTTTCATTAAGTCTTGAGTCAAAAATCCATCTTGAGTGCAATTGAATATTGATACCTATATTTTTCAGGCCTATCTGATTATTAAAGTTAAGCCTCTGTTGCCCACAAAAGCCAATTCTAATGGGCTTCTGCTGATTCAGGACGGTACAACTTGATTATCAAGAAGGATAATAATCGCACTGAATTGATACATAGCAAATACACAAACATCTTTGAGTTCATAATAATATTAAGCAATTATTCTCTGGACAACACTGGAGGTTGTAGACACCCCCCAACTCATTACTATAAAAAATGATAAAGGGAAAGCAGCAAACATTTACTTTACTTTTTTATACCACCTCAGAGTATTGAAATATTTGAAGAGGGACAAATTTATCTTTTATACAAGGATTCTAGATAATAAAGGCAAAATGAAAGATGGTATTAGGAAAAACATTTTTGCAAACCTGAATACAGTAATAGGACAAAGCCATTATCATCCTGGTTGTTAAAATCATCAGAAGAAATATCGATGGGAACTCAAAACAAGTTGGAGGAATCAGGTTGATATACCTGACGGCACTGACCAATCTTGATATCACTAAAAATGAAGCCAAGTATTATATGTCTTATGATTTCTTGCAAGATAAATACATAAAATCACATATGAAGTACTCATATAAAATTCAATGTAACCTGTATCTAATTGTAGCTCCAGATCTAACTCATAGCTTACAGAAAATACAAGCTGAGCATAATACAAAATATCAGCCAAAGCTAGAATGTGAGCCATTCTATAGGACAAAGGACCTATGTTTTCTAACAAATCAACTGTATGATAAAGAGGGACTTGAGGTTATTACAGAATGGTGGTTTAGTTGCTAAGTCGTGTCCAACTCTTGTGACCCCATGGACTGTAGCCCGCCAGGCTCCTCTGTCCATGGGATTCTCCAGGCAAGAATACTGGAGTGGGTTGCCATTTCCTTCTCCAGGGGATCTTCCCAACCCAGGGATAGAATCCAGTTCTCCTGTGTTGCAGGCAGATTCTTTACCGACTGAGCTACAAATGAGACTTAAGAGACAGATCAAATACAAACAAACTGTAAGAAGACATTTTGAGATAATCATGGGAATCTAAACATAGGCTGCAGATTAGACGATTTAAATTATTAATGGTTGATATGATAATGACATAATGAGTATGCAAATAAATATCCTGATAAGTTAGAGATGCATACTGAAGTATTTGTGTCACATGACATATGTATGGATTTAATTTAAAATACTCTAGGGGGTACTCAGTGACACAAGATAAAATGCTGGTAATTGATGAAATTGTTGATACATGGGAGTTCACTACAGTAATATCATTTGTTCTAATTTTGTGTCTATGACAATTTGGGGGATAAAGAGTTTAAAAATGGTGTTACCCAGACTGGTAAAACCAAGTAAACTACTCTCAGGAAAGTTAAGTGGGATTGGTTTTGAACTGGATGAGCGTGTATGCTATGTTCACATACAATCAAGTATGCTATTTTTAATCTGAAATTATGCAGTATTTTGGCTCAACTTACTAGTCATTAATTACTAAATAGTCAATAAGCTAGCCTTACATCCAGTAAAGTCATTTCCTGTTTTCCCATTATAAAGAAAAGGATCTGTGTTTCGTTCTGTGTTTGGACATTCACGTTAATCAAATTATCAATATCTGTTCAAATCTCAAATACTCAACATCATACAAAGAGCTGTTGATTATCGAGAAGTCAGAGACAGGTCAATGCATTGAAGACTGTGTTTGTGCAGACATAGATCAATCAAGCTGTCATTACCAAAACCTAAATATGTAAGAAATGTCAATGGCATTTTTAAACAGAGGCATGACAGATACAGGGCAGTGGTAATATGGAGTTCAATCTCGAGGCAATTCAAAAGATGATGAGAAAATATACCAAATGTCAAGTTTAGTATTCTTTTCATTGAATAGTATGTCTTTATACTGAGACAATAGATACATTTTATTCTTGAATGTCATTTCATTTCAAATTGTCTTCAAAGATACATCATCTGTGAAATCCAAGTTAATTATAAGAAAATAAGTGTAAAAACAGGAAGATGATTGATATCTAGGTGATCTCATGAATGTGAGTTTAGTCTATGTATATAAAACACAGAGAAAAGGTGATCAAGAAAAAAGATCCACCAGGTTTGCAAAGATTCTATTCTTTAAAGATCTTAAGAAATAAGATTGTGTAGCTACAGACAATTTTTCTAGATGGGAATAAGAAAGATTTGCTTGTTGAAATTGCATTATGAACCAAGATATATCCAAAGAACATGAAGTCAGGGACTTTTGCCTGTTTTTCTTCATTGCATCATCTCTGTTACTTAGAGGAGCACCTGGTGCAAAGCCGGTATTTAAATATTTGAAGAGTGAAGGAATAATTGAATGCATTTTCTCAGTCTTCCAAATAATCCTTTGAAACAGATGACGATAGAAGGATGGTTGAGAGGCCAGATAATTTGCATAAGATCACACAGGCAATATAGACTGGAACCAAACATGTCTGACTCCAAAAATGCTTGTACTGTCCACACAAATTCACTGAAATTGTGTGTCTTGTCTTGTAATATTATTTTATGTGGTACTAGTAAGATTCAAGTGCACTAATAGGTATCATTTGGAATCTTCAACCTACAATGCACCCAGTAAACACTATAAAAGTCAGTCTTACTGTTCCAAGTTGTAGCATATTACAAGATTATGTGGAAATAGAGAAGGTTAAAGTCATGATAGTGAAAGAGAGTTAGTCACTCGGTTGTGTCCAGCTTTGTTGCAACCCTATAGACTGTAGCCCGCCAGGCTCCTCTGTCCATGGAATTCTCCAGGCAAGAATACTGTGTGGGTTGTCATTTCTTTGTCCAGGGTATCTTCCTGACCCAGGGGTCGAACCTGGGACTCCTGCATCACAGGCAGATTTTTTACCATCTGAGCTAACAGGGAAGCCCAAAGAGAACAGTCAACAAAATATCTAGAAAATAAGTCTATATAACATGACTGCAGTTGTGCTAAAATTGGGTGATATGAATTTTAAGGCTTGTAAAACTGCAGAGAAGGGAAAGAGGATCCCATAATGTTGAAGGGACTGACCTTGAAAGTCATAGTGAAGAATAAAAAAGAAATTTCAGGTGAGGGGAAGAAAATGAGTAAATACAGGCAGGCAGACTGAGAAGAGACCACTCAGCTCCACTCTACAATCTGAGTGAATTCTTGTCCTTCTCTAGATCCCAATTTCCTCACATTGAAAGAGGTGGCTATATTAGTACAACAGACACATATTTGTTGCCTGACCCATTTTGCAAATCTATTTTCTTAAAATTTCCCCTTCTCCCTGCCCCTCACTCCCTTGTTCTAGCATACAAGATTACAGAGGGATTAGGCATGTTAACACAAGTTTACCCCATCTTCTTTTACCACAATTTTTATCCCAGAATTGGGGGTGCCTGAACCAAAACTGAGAACCTTTCTCTCATCAACTTGAACCAGAATTCTGAAATTCCAGTCTCAGTATGACAGGTCTTCAGGAGAAAGGGGATGGAAAACCCAAGAGATGTGTAAAATGAAAGTTAGTCTGTATCAAGATTGATGAATCAGGCAGACAAGCAATGCAGCAAAAAGATGAGACGATGAAAAAGACAGTGTTCTAAAAGATGTTCCACTATCCTTACAATAAATCTTTCTCACTTTTCTTAAGCTATCTAAAGCAGAACTTAGTTATCCACTGCAAAATTTCAGTCCCATACAACTAGAAACTTTTAAAGTCACTTTTGGTTTTCCTATTCTCAAACTGCACAGGTTATGACAGTATTGCTCAGTCGTGTCTGACTCCTTGTGACCCCATGGGCTATACAGTCCATGGAATTCTCCAGGCAAGAATACTGGAGTGGGCAGCATTTCCCTTCTCTAGGGGATCTTCCCAACCCAGGGATCAAACCCAGGTCTCCCACATTGCATGCAGATTCTTTACCAGCTGAGCCACAAGGGACGCCCAAGAATATTGGAGTGGGTACCCTATCCCTTCTCTAGCGGATCTTCCTGACACAGGAATTGAACTGGGGTCTCCTGCATTGCAGGTGGATTCTTTACCACCTGAGCTATCAGGGAAGCCCAAACTGTGCTGCAGTATGCACATAAAACTGACTCAAGTGTGGTTAGAATGCAAGCCCCATAGTAACAGAGATCTTTGGTGCTCTCACTGATATACCCTAAGTGCCCAGAACAGTCCATGGCACACAGTGGGCGTCAATATACCCTGAATGAAAACAAAGCCATATAGGAGAATAGTGAGCCATCTGTTTCCACTAGTCAGTTGAGCCAGATTATAGATAATTGTAAAGGGAGCCCTAAGAATAAATGTTATCTAGAAAGACTTAGGGAGTGTATACTGAACCACCAATATAACAAAAGTCAGGTTTCAGAAAAATATTTCAGGGAATTCTCATTGGTCTTAAAACAAATTTTTAAAAATCCTTGTAATTGACTTTAAAAGCATATGTGGACTGGCCCATAAAGGTATCATCCATGAAATTCTCAGCAAGCTTTTCAAGTCAATGCTTAAGCCACACAGCTTTCCTTCATTTTTTTTTTTTTTTTTTTTTTAATGCCAGGTGCACTTATACCACAGAGAATTGTATAAATTATTCCACCTACCTGGAAAAGTATTCCCTCCTCAGCCTCCACAACTTTCTTGAATTCCAACCTTACTCACCCTTCATATTTTACCTCAATTATCACTCCCTCAGAAATGTTTCCCTTGTCATCATTAAGGTTGAAATTGAATATCTGTTTACATGATTTGAAAAAATTAGCCACTGTCTTTCTTACTGGTGTGTATCAGAAAGATAATCAATCTTTGTTTACTCACCAGAGTACCCTCTGCTTCTAGAAAAAACCCAATATATACTGTTCCTCAATAACATTTTAATTAACCAGTGGATGAGGAAAAAATTCCAGCAATTGTATTCAAGAGTAATTAGAAAAAGCAAACTAAGATGAAGGTGCCAGATGAGAGACAGTGTTAATACCTGAGGTATGAGGACATTAACTTCTAGATTAGGGTTATGACACTGGTAATGGAAAGAAATATAACTGTGGTGTTACTTTTTTTTTCTTTTAATAGAGAAGCATGGGTGGTGGTGATTTAGTTGCTCAGTCATGTCCAACTCTTTGCGACCCCAAGCACTGTAGCCCACCAAGCTCCTCTGTCCATGGGATTTCTTAGGCAAGAATACTGGAGTGTGTTGTCATTTCCTCCGCCAGGGGACCTTACCAACCCAGGGATTGAATCTGTATCTCCTGTATTATGGGCATATTCTTTACCAATTGAGGCACCAAGGAAGTCCAAAGAAGCAATACATTTCAGCTGCTCAGTCATGTCTGATTCTTTGTGACCCCATGGACTGCAGCACACCAGGGTTCCCTGTCCACCACTAACTCCCAGAGCTTGCTCAAACTTAGGTCCACTGAGTCGGCAATGCCATCCAACCACCTCATCCTCTGTTATCCCCTTCTCCACCTGCCTTCAATCTTTCCCAGCATCCGGGTCTTTTCTAATGAGTCCATTCTATGCATCAGGTGGCCAAAGTATTGGAGTTTCAGCTTCAGCATCAGTCCTTCCAATGAATATTCAGGACTGATTCCTTTAGGATTTACTGGTTTGATGTCCTTGCACTCCAAGGGACTTTCAAGAGCCTTCTCTAACACCACAGTTCAAAAGCATCAATTCTTTAGCACTCAGCTTTCTTTATGGTCCAACTCCCACATCCATACATGACTACTGGGAAAACCATAGCATTGACTAGACAGACCTTTGTCAGCAAAGTAAGGTCTCTGCTTTGTAATATACTGTCTAGGATGGTCATAGCTTTTCTTTGAAGGAGGAAATTCAGTTCAGTTCAGTTCCTCAGTCATGTCCAACTCTTTGTCACCCCATGGACTGCAGCACGCCCCACCTCCCTGTCCCTCACCAACTCCCAGAGCTTGCTCAAAATCATTTCCATAGAGTTTCTGATGCCATCCAACCATCTCATCCTCTGTTTTCCCCTTCTTCTTCTGCCTTCAACTTTTCCAGGATCAGGGTCCTTTCTGGTTATTCAGTTCTTCAACAGTACATGAAATGTGAATTTTCAGATGTTCAAGCTGGATTTAGAAAAGGCAGAGGAACCAGGGATCAAATTGCCAACATGCATTGGATCATTGAAAAAGCAAGAGAGTTCCAGAGAAACATCTACTTCTGTTTTATTGACTACACCAAAGCCTTTGACTGTGTGGATCACAACAAACTGTGGAAAATTCTTCAAGAGATGGGAATAGCAGAATACCTTATCTGCCTCCTAAGAAATCTGTATGCAGGTCAAGAAGCAACATTTAGAACTGTACATGGAACAACAGACTGGTTCCAAATCAGGAAAGGAGTACATCAAGGCTGTATAATGTCACCCTGTTTATTTAAATTACGTGCAGAGTACATCATGGAAATGCTGGGCTGGATGAAGCACAAGCTGGAATCAAGATTGCTAGGGAAATATAAATAACTTCACATATGCAGATGATACCGCCCTAATGGCAGAAAGTGAAGAAGAACTAAAGAGGCTCTTGATGAAAGTGAAAGAGGGGAGTGAAAAGGTTGGCTTAAAACTCAACATCAGAAAACTAAGTTCATGGCATCCAGTCCCACCACTTCATGGCAAATAGATGGGGAAACAATGGAAACAGTGAGAGATTTTATTTTTGGGGGCTCCAAAATCACTGCAGGTGGTGACTGCAGCCATGAAATTAAAAGACACTTGCTCCCTGGAAGAAAAGCTATTACCAACCTAGACAGCATATTAAAAAGCAGAGACATTACTTTGCCAACAAAAGTCCGTCTAGTCAAAGCTATGGTTTTTCTAGTAGTCATGTATGGCTGTGAGAGTTGGACCATAAAGAATGCTGAGCACCAAAGAACTGATGCTTTTGAACTGTGGTATTGGAGAAGACTCTTGAGAGTCCCTTGGACTGCAAGGAGATCCAACCAGTTCATCCTAAAGGAAATCAGTCCTGAATTTTCATTGGAAGGACTGATGCTGAATCTGAAACTCCAATCCTTTGGCCACCTGATGCGAAGAATGGATTCTTTGGAAAAGACCTGGATGCTGGGAAAGATTGAAGGCAGGAGGAGAAGGGGACAACAGAGGATGAGATGGTTGGATGGCATCACCACCTCAATGGACATGAGTTTGAGCAAGCTCCAGGAGTTGGTGATGGACAGGGAAGCCTGGCATGCTGCAGTCCATGGGGCCGCAAGGAGTTAGACACAACTGAGAAACTGAACTGGACTGAACTGTTGTGATACACACAAAGTCTTTAGTGTAGTCAAAGCCTAAGAAGTAGGTATTTTTCTGAAATTCTCTTGCTTTTTCTGTGATGCAATGGATGTTGGCAATTTGATCTGTTTCCTCTGCCTTTTCTAAATCCTGCTTGACCATGTGGAAATTCTCAGTTCATGTACTGTTGAAGCCTGGTGGAGAATTTTGAGCATTACTTTGCTAGCATGTGAGATGAGTGCTATTGTGCAGTAGTTTGAATATTCTTTGTCATTGCAAAATAGTTATTATAAAATATAGAAGCCATAGTTATTATAAAAAAAAATTCACACAGACTAGAAGTTTAACATATAAAAACTAAAAGTTCCCAATCCTAATCACCTGAATCCCATGTTTCCTGTATAGTCATGTTAAGTTTTCTTGGTTTCCTTCCAGAACAAAAATGTAAATATGTATGTACACAAACATGCATGTTTTCCTTTCATTATACAGATAACATGTACATATTGCCTCATATCTGCCTTTTGCCCTAATATATCCATTTTCTTTTTCTTTTTCACCCTGCTCTTCTCCTGAGATTGAAATGTATGGATTACACCACACTTGGTCTCTTGCCCTCTGGCTTTCAACTGGGTTCAGCCAATAGGAGGCTCTGGCAGAAGATTAGAAAGGAGGAAGGCAAGTTATGTAGAATAGCTATCTTTCTGCTCCCACCTCACAGGGGTGCTTCACACTTGCTGTGTCTCTCCACAGAAGAAAATTCTCCTCTCAAAACAACAGGCTTCACATGATTCACTCTCCTCCCCATTTCTGCTAATTTTTTCCTTTTCTCATCACTGTGGCCCTGGGAGTGGAATCAGCTCTACTGCCAGGAGATGCAGGCTCCTACACTTTTCCTTATGGCTACCCCATGACCCACCCACATCTTTGTAATTAACTGCTTGATAAATAAACCTTCTTCACATTACCCTAATTTTGGTGGATCATCAGTTTCCTGCTGGGATCTGATTGATATAGGTATCATGCTCTACATAGTGTAGTGTCCTTGATTTTTCCACTTGCTTCATTTTACTGATTCTGTAATGCACATTTTTCACATTTTAACATCCCTGTAATTGGGATGCATTTTCAATTAATGTTGCATCACATCTTAACTTGGTGTTTTTACTTCCTTAGTGCTACATAAACTAGCAGTGCCTCTCAGAATTGATGAAACACAGTAACATATCCTGGAACTGTGCATATCAGTAAAAAGAGATACAATACAGAACATAGAGAGAAGAAAAATAGTTGTGGGGGGCTTTTGAGAGATGAGGCAATCATAACGGTATATTCAAGCTCAGACACCTGGGAGAATAGTGGTGTAGTTGACATGGCCCTGCCAATTCTTTAAAGCCCAGAGCAGGGATACCTGGTGCATAGAAAGCTATACTGAATTTCCAAAAGTCTACAGGGTACTTGGAGGGAAAGCATGAAGGCTTAGATTAGAGGACATCACCAGGGAGCTAGATGAACTTTTGAGATAAAGCCAGGCTTTAGTGTGAACTTGTCTTAATCAGTTGAGGCTGCCACAACAAAATAGAACAGACTTTAAAAACAGACATCTATTTTCTCCCACTTCCGGAGGCCAGAAGTCTACTAAGATCAGGTGCTAGCAGGAGCTGGTCCTGGTGAGAGATGTCTTCCTGGGTTACAGATGGCTACCTTCTCACTGTGTGCTCCCACGGCCTTTCCTTGGTGCATGCACATGGAGAGAGGGAGAGAGACAGAGATCTTCTACAGAGCCACCTTTTCTATCAGGTTAGACCCCCATCCTTATGATCGCGTCTAAACTGAATCACCTCCCCAAAACCCCATCTCCAAATACCATTACGTGGGGGGGCTAGGACCTCAAATATATGAAATTTAGGGGGACATAGTTCTGTCCATACATTCTGTCCCTGACCCCAGAAACTCATTTTCTTCTCGCATCCAACAGCCTAAAGAGTCTTAATTCATTCTAGCATCAACTCTAATGTCTGAAATTCAAAGTCTCATCTAAACATCATCTAAGTCGGGTATGAGTGAGAGTCAAGGTAAAATTAGTCCTGAGACAAAATCCCTCCTATCTGTGTACCTGTGAAATAAGACAAGTTATGTGCTTACAAAGTACAATATTAGCACAGGTATACGACACACGTTCCCATTATGAAAATGAAGAAATTGAAGGAAAAATGTGTCAGGTCTAAAATCTAGGGAGACAAATACCATGACATCCAAAATCTTGAGAATAATCCTCTTGGCTCAGTGTCCCATCTTCCAAGCCCACTGTGGTGGCAGCATTGCCCCCAAATCTCTAAGTGGGAATCTCTGCCCAGACAGTTCTGCTGCACTGGAGTCCTATTGAGTGTTCCAGCCCCTAGGCTTGCTCCAGATCTTTTAGGTGAAAACATCTTGCCACAGCTGCAATATATATATATATATATGTCTTTCTCAGTTACCAAATAATCTGGAAAGTAGACACCATCAGGCAATTTCTAATTCTTACACTATTTCCTATCTTCACACTGGTAGTCAGAAATAAGAATGTATGGAATCAGAAATTAAGAAAAGGAAAAATGGTGGATCAAGAGTCAGCAACGAGGAAGAGCCAGAGTCTGCTGACCACTTTGCCTAGTACTTCAGAGGTGATTTTATATGTTGACATTTGGTGTCTTACGAAAATGATTGTGAAAAATCAGCACAACTAATTGTTATGCAATCCTGGCCAACCACTTTATTCCCTGTTATCCTTTCATCCATATAATTATCAGTTCAACAAGGATATTCTGACCAGCAATTTTTGTGCCAAGTTAGCCTAAACTTTTTTGATACAGTGAAGAGTAAGACAGGGGCTGTCCTCATGGAGCTCAGACTCTAGCCGAGGGTAAGGACACATAAACAAGACAATTATAATAAAGTGTCATTTGTAGAAGATGGGAGATGACTTGGGTGCTATGGGAACATTGTGAGGCATTCACCCCAGTGTGAAAGTGCTGGAATGCCAGGTGTTGGGGTGACTCAATCAAGGAAGGAGTGGAGTGTTCTAGAAGAGGAAACTGTGTGCGCACAGGTTTTGAGTTAACAAAAATAATGTGGCATGCTTGAGAAAATTAGATACTTGACTTCTCAATCAATCAATCAATGTTAACCTTGGTATAGAACAGTGATTGTCAACTGGGAGTAATCCCTTCCTCCCTCTCCAGGGACACTGGACAGCATCTGTAGACATTTTTGATTATCACAAATGGGTGCAGGTGCTCCAGGCATCTAGTGAGTAGAGGCTATGGATGCTATTAAACACCCTGCAACGTGCTGGACTGTCCCCAAAACAAAGAATTATCTGACCTGAAACACCAACAGTACAAACCTGAGAAACCCTGAGCTAGATTCTACTGTACTCTGTTTCTTGTTACAAGTTTAAGTAATTATGTTATTAATACTAGAATACTTTTATGGCTATCTGCTGTGATACACTGAAACTCCCTGAGGTCCCAGACTATGTCCTGTTCATTCATTCACGTCCTGAATATCTAACATAATTTTCAGCACATAGTACGTATTCAAAAGGCATCGACTGACTAGTTTAAAAGGCGACTGATAACTGAGCGGGGATGTGTGTGCTCATTCATTCAGTCACGTCTGACTATTTGCAGCTCCATGTAGCCCACCAGGCTCCTTTGTCCATGGGATTCTTCAGGCAAGAAACCTGGAGAGGGTTTCCATTTCCTCCTCCAGGGGATCTTCCTGACCCAGGGATTGAACCCACATCATTTGCATCTCCTGCATTGGCAGGTGGATTCTTTACTACTATAACACCTTGGAAGCCCAGGGATGGGTGTGTTGAAGTGAAATGAATTTTAAGGAAGTGCCAATCACGTTGGGTCATGGCTTAAGCAATATATCCAAAGAGTGGCTTGGAAGAGGGGCAACATTTGCAGCAATATATTGTTAGGCATCTTCCCAGTCTTTGGTATGGAAAGCTGACATTTTCTCAAAGTTTCAAAGTGTGAAAGTCACTCAGTCGTGTCTGAGTCTTTGTGACCCCATGGACTATACAGTCCTTGGAATTCTCCAGGCTAGAATGCTGGAGTGGGTAGCTGTTTCCTTCTCCAGGGAATCTTCCTAACCCAGGGATTGAACCCAAGTCTCCCACATTGCAGGCGGATTCTTTACCAGCTGAGCCACAAGGGAAGCCCAGGAATACTGGAGTGGGTAGCCTATCCCTTCTCCAGTGGATCTTCCTGACCCAGGAATTGAACCAGGGTCTCCTGCATTGCAGGAGGATTCTTTACCAACTGAGGTATCAGGGAAGCCCAAGTGTTGCAAAGTCATCTTAAAATGATTTTGTAAGTGTTGCAAAGTACAATACAAAATCAGTTTTAAGATGAGTTCACTAACTCCTGATTCTGAGCACATTTCTCACCATAATCCCCTCCTATAACTGTAAAAGCACTTGTTTTCTGTACATGATTTCTGGATGTGCCACTGCTGTTGTATCAAGGAGCTTAGACTTTTTCATGGGGAGAATGGGCAGTAACATGATCAAACATTCATTTTAGAACATTACCTCTTGCAATAATGTTAAAACGGTTTGATGGAGTAAAGACTGAATATAAGGACAGTTAGCAGATGACACTAATCTAACAAGAGATTGTAAAAGCTAAGACAAAAAGAGCTGAGAAGTGATGGATATAAATTTAGATCTATTTAAAAGGATTACGAGGAAGCAAAAAAAGAAGTAAAAAATGATCCCAGATTTTTGCCCTGGGAAACTGGGGGGATGTGACAGGAGAGAAAAATGAAAAGGAACCGATTTAAAGTTGAATATGATTTCTATTTTAAACATGTTGAGATTAGGTGTACATAAAACAGCAAAGAGTGGGACATGACACAGTGACTGAACAACAACAAAACATCTGAGTAGCGATGCCTGGTATCCTGTTGCCCATGTTACTATGGAGTTCAGAGGCTGATCTGAGCTGGAAATACAACTTTGTAATTCCATGAAAACATTGCTAATTTGAGCACTGGGAGTGTCTAAGACCACCCAGAAAGTTCTGTGTATACTGGGACCAGAAGAGACCACAAGAGAACCCTGAAGTTCTGATATATAAATATTAAAGCAGTTGTTGTTGTTCAGTCCCTCAGTCATGTCCAACTCTTTGTGACCCCATGAATTGCAGCACGCCAGGCTTCCCTGTCCTACACGAACTCCCAAACATTGTTCAAATTCATATCCATTGAGTCAGTGATGTTGTCTAACCATCTCATCCTCTGCTGTCCACTTCTTCTTTTGCCTTCAATCTTTCCCAGCATCAAGGTCTTTCCCAATGAGTCAGCTTTTTGCAAAAGAGACCAAAAAAGACTTGGACCAGTCTGCAATGCACAAGGAAAACCAAGAGTGTGTGCTGTCACAGAATCCAAGAAAAGAGATTTTCAAAACTAAGCCCACAGTCAAGTGTGCAAGGTAAGTATGGGCTGAGGAAAGAGTTGGGAATTCGCTGGTTACTGAAGAACAATCAAGAACATTTTCAGACAAATGATGAACCAGGCAGGAGTGGGTTGAGATATGAATAAGAAAAGGAAGTTGAAAAGGTACTCAAACTTTAAGAAGTTTCACTTTAATAAGTGAGGAGTAAGATAGGGCTAAGGTTGGAAAGAATCTGATGTTAAGAGGGGATTTTTTTTTAAGATGAAAAATACTTTTTTAAAAGAGCATCTAAATGATAATAAAAGAAGCCATGAGAGTCAGTGGAGCCAGAACATTCAACGGCAGCCAATGGAAATGGGACTCTTCAAGCCAGAACTGGCAGAGATTGGGAAGCACAGTCTCCTGAGAGGGTATCCGCAGCTGCCATTTCAAATGTCCTCCATGTTCTTCTAACCTCTCGCTTATATTACCTGCCCTTTCACTCTAGACAGATGGTGTTCTTCCCTATTTTACAGTGGGGGGAAGGCTTTTCTAAACGTAACACCTGGACCAGAAACCAGAAAGGAAAACACCTGGCTACAAAATAATTCCAATGTTTGTGTAGAGGAGGTTGGTGTCGTAGTTAAGTACAAGGCCTCAAAGGCAAACAGATTTGGTTTAGTACCATGTGTCTGCCACTTACCAACTGAAAGAGCTTGAGCAAATGACACAGCCTAATGTTTGTCATGGAGAAGGCAATGGCAACCCACTCCAGTCCTCTTGCCTGGAAAATCCCATGGACGGAGGAGCCTAGTAGGCTGCAGTCCATGGGGTCGCTAAGAGTCAGACACAACTGAGCGACTTCCCTTTCACTTTTCACTCTCATGCATTGGAGAAGGAAATGGCAACCCACTCCAGTGTTCTTGCCTGGAGAATCCCAGGGACAGGGGAGCCTGATGGGCTGCCGTCTATGGGGTCGCACAGAGTCGGACAGGACTGAAGTGACTTAGCAGCAGCATGTTTGTCATCTATAAAACTGAATCATAGCACTGCCTACTTACCCCCTGGTGTCTTTTAAAGTCTTAAATTAGATAGCAAAGCATTTTGCACAGTGTCTGGTATGTAGTAAATATGCAATCAAATGCAATCAAATCAACAAAAAAAGATAAATGTGATACAGAAAAATGGGCAAAGTCCAATTTGCAGCAACATGGAAGGACCTAGAGACTATCATACTGACTGAAGGAAGAAAACTATCATATGATATCATTTTTATGTGGAATCTAAAATATGCTGCAAATGAACTTATTTACCAAATAGATACAGATTCACATACATACCAAACAAACTTACAGCTACCGAAGTGGAAAGTGGGTGGATGAGGGATAAATTAGAAGTTTGCAATTTGCAGAAATATACCACTATATATAAAACTGATAAATAAGAACCTACTGTATAGCACAGGAAATGATATTCAATATCTTGTTATAAACCATAATGGAAAAGAATATGAAAAAGAATATAGGTGTATGTATAACTGGCTTCCCTGGTGGCTCATTTGATAAAGAATCTGCCTGCAATGCAAGAGACTGCCTGCAGGGTAGGAGATCCAGGTTCAGTCCCTCAGAGGTGAAGATCCCCTGGAGAAGGGAATGGCTAACCACTCCAGTATTCCTGCCTGGGAAATCCCATGGACAGAGGAGCCTGGTGGGCTATAATCCATGGAGTAACAAGAGTCAGACACGACTTAGCAACTAAACAACCATTAAATCACCACCACCACCACCAAGAGGAAGGGGTGTGGGAGCTCTCTGTGGTCACTTTGATGAGGGCACTAATCCCATTCATTTTGGTGCTTCCCTGGTGGCTCAGATGGTAAAGAATCTGCCTGCAATGCAGGAGACCCGGATTTGAGAAGGGAATGAAAACCCAGTCCAATATTCTTGCCTGGAGAATCCCAGGGACAGAGGAGCCTGGAGAACTACAGTCCATGGGGTCACAAAGAGTCAAACATGACTGAGCAACTAACACACACACATAACTGAATCATTGTGGTGTATAGCAGAAATTAATGCAACAGTTAACTATACTTAATTAAAAAAAAAAAGGCAAAGCCTAAAGAGAAACTGCAATGGCCAATGTGTTTAGGAAAACTTGTCTAACTGGTAATCTGAGCAACTTTCACTTTCACTTCAAGTGGTAATCAGATAAATGCTTAGGAAAATATCCATGAGAGGTTTTCCCCCTGAGGTGGAATATTTCAAAAAATAATGCTAATAGCTGGCAAGGGTATGGGAAATCAATACAGTTATACACTCACTTTTCACTGGAGCAAAAACAGAACATACCTAAATTGATATGACATTATCTGAAGGTCAAACTAATATAATTCCAAAGTCCTTAATTGATGCCCTTTGACCCACAAACTCCTCTTCAAGGACTTTATCCTAAGAAAAGAGCATCTCCTAACCACATAATTGTATACAGATTTATGAAAATTCTATTTATCGTGTCATCCATGATACTGGAAAAGATGCAACCAATCTAATATCATTCAATGGCAGATTGTTTAAATAAACCATCGTATATCCTTCTGTGGAATACTGTAGAACCATTATAAATGATGATGCAATACAAGCATTGAAATGTATTTGGTATATTGAAATTTTTAAAAAGCAGGTTACTAAAGTATATGTGTATATTATATGAGAATTTCCTATGAAAGTAAAAGCACATTTGTGAGTGTATTTAAGTATTTTGTGAAAGGCCTGCAAGAACCAAAAAGTTAATAGAAGATGGCTCTGGGTGATGAGATTAGGATTCTATTTATTTTTATGACTTTTCTGACTCTTCTTCACTGAAAATATATTAATGTTATAACTGAAAAATAAGACATTTTAAAAAGTGAGCTATATTCTTCATTATCTGGTTATTTCTCTATATGGTGACAAAAGTAGATTGAGGTGTTGTTTTTTCTTTTTTTTTTCATTATGAAAGTATAACACATTTACAGGAGACTTGAAAAATACAGAGCAAGGTTACATATAGTTCTACTACATATTACAATTGTTTTTTTAAATAAATTATGATTTTTAGCTGGAGTTTCGATATCAAACTCTCAAAAACTAATAAAGAAGTAGAAGGATACAGTAGATCTGAAAAGCCAATACAACATAATTAAGATTTATACAATTTTCACACAAAAGTAGAATACAAATTATATTTGAGTTCCCATAGACTATAAACTAGGAGACACTGGAACATATCCAGGGACATAAAACAAGGTGCAAAAATGTCATGGTCTAAAGGTACTGAATTCACAGTCTGTCCTCTTATCATTGTGGAATTATGTTAGAAGTCACTATCAAAAGGTATTTGAAAATAACCCATATATTTTCAAGTGCAATGTGACATTTACAAAGAAAGATCTTTGACTTAGCCATTGAAAGCCTCAATAAAGTTAGAAGACTGAAAAACCATGGAAGGTGATTGCAGAGAAATGAGAAATAAGTATCAAAGATACTTTAAAAAACCCACGTATTTGGAAATTAAATGTTCACTTTTAAATGATTGGTATATATAAGAAACCATAACAAGAAAAATTAGAAAGTGTTTGTAATAGGATAAAAATGAAAAGAGAATTTACCAGAACTTATTGTATGCAGCTGAAGCTGCTCAATGCAACTAACACAATATAGATTCTTAAATAAGGTATGAATAAAATAATGGACACTAGCATACAATTTTGTGAAATTTGAATAAAATCTGTACTTTAGTTAATAATACTCTATCGTATGTTAACTTTATTATCTTGGTGATTTTAAAAAATTGAATGAGGCTTGAAAATTCTAATCCAATTCTGAGACTATAAAGAAATATTATGCTGTTAAAAAAAGTAGATTATTTTTTAATCGAGGTAACATTTTTTTATAAAATTCTACATATGGACTCTATTAATTGGAACAGTATAGAATGACAGAGACAAATTGTTTTTAGAATTTAACTGTCTCTAGATTTTAATATCAACTAAAACTATTTTTATGTAATATGAATTCTTTATCCCCCCCCACTCTCTCTCACATTAATATTACTCCTGAATTTCTACAGTATTATAGACTCACACACTGTAATAGAGATTTGGGGATGTCTTTAATGTATAAATAATTTATTTTGAGGAATGATGATTAAGCTCCTTCCTGGTTTTTATAGTGTATCTCATCCTAAAATGCCTTTGCTGAATTTGGAGTCTACCACATATCCTGGGTTGACCAAAACTGCTTTCAAAGAGCTACATACCATCAATGAACTACTTTATTTGCCTTTAACCAGAAAGTTCATCTGAAGTTTCCACAAATGAGTTGGACAGCAACAACATCTTGAGGATGCCAACTTTGCCTACTTGGACAGAACTAGGCCAGTTCTACATGGAGATCTATTCCATGGTCACCTATTAACTCTGGACACTTCATTCTTTTATTTTGGCCACAACTGCATAGTTTGTGGGATCTTAGTTCCCTGATCACGGATTAAACCCTTGGCAATGAAAGCACAGAGTTCTAACCACTGGACTGCCAGGCAATCCCCTGGAGATCTCATTCTAATTCACTGTTTGACCTAGGGTAAGTTTCATCCTTTCCTAGGGCTTCAGCTTCCTTATCTGTTAAATAAGATAGGTAAATGAGATGATCTGAGGTTTCTTACATCCTTTATACAGGCATATCTTGTTTTACTGTGCTTCACAGCCACTATATTTGTTTTAGAACAAACTAAAGGTCTGTGGCAACCTTGCATGGAACAAGTCTATTGGTGCCATTTTTCAGTAGCAATTGCTTGCTTTGTGCCTGTATCACATTTTGGTAATTCTCACAATATTTCAAACCCTCCATCAGCGAAAAAGAAAAAATTACAGCCTGCTGAAGGTTCAGATGATGGTTATCATTTTTAGCAATGGAGTATTTTTTAATTAAAGTGTATACACTGTTTTTTTTAAACAAGCTATTGCATACTTAGTAAAGTACAGTCTAATGTAAACATAACTTTTATATGCAGTGAAAAACCAAAAAAAAAATGGTGTGACCTGCTTTGTGATATTCACTTTATTGCACTGATCTGGAACTAAATCCACAATATCTCTGAAAGATGCCTATACACTCAATTCTTGCTAAACTAATTTGCACCAAAATACAAATGTGTGATGGACTACTATGTCTAACTTGGGGATATAGGGATTTGTGAAGTCTTAAAGCAGCTACAATTTCTCCAGAATTCCTGAGTGATGAGCTTGGCAAAACCAAGGCCATCTTTTAATACAACAAACACTTCCAGCCCCTGGTGTGCCAGGGTCTTTGTTCAGATTTATATTACTCGACTTGTGTTGTCTCCTTTTCAAAATTAGCATTAACTTTCTTGAATGTTAAAAATTTGGGACACAGTTACTTAAAAATTTGCAGCAGCTATCAATAGTTAAGTCCACCCATTCATATGCATGTGTGTGTGTGTGTGTTAAGAATGTAGCATATGCTACCTAGAGTCAGTGCTTGGAAATTCAGAGGCAAACAGACTTGGCTCAGTAATATGTCTGTTTAGGTGTCCTTTCTTTTTCTATGATGGAGTGTAGAAGTGCCTCACTTTACAAAAACCTGTGATATGAAAATCCAAACACATGGAACATGCAAACTAGCAAGTGGTTATAGACGTGGTCAAAAGATTCTTTTCCAATTCCTGCAAACATATACTCAAGCATGTTGGTCCCATCAAGACTGCATCTTCACAGCACCACTGGACACTCAGAGATGAAGAGGAATCTCACATGCATAGATATATGGCTTCCTTTCTCCCCACATATTTATGTATGTGTGTCCATGTGTGTGGAGGGAGCATTTTAGCTTTTTTTTCTTTTCTGAGCTACTTTTTGCCTGTTGAGAAACAAGAAGAAACTTTAAAAGACTATCACCTAGAAATTAGTCACAACCGATGTCCACTCCCCCAAAAAAAAAACCCACTCTTAGCAAGACAAAGCTGAGCCTTCTACTTCTGACTCATCTAATATGCCTTATGACTCTCCCTCCTGACAGCATTCCCCCTAAAACAGAGAAGCAACACGTCCAACATCACTGAACTGAGCGGTGCTGTGCCTGATTGCTCTTTCTCACCAGGGTAGCAAACTCGCCAGAACAAATCACCAAGCCATGATGCAGGATCACCCTTCCAGTCATTTATGAAGAGAACTAGGGTCAGGAGATGAAAGCCACTGTTTTTCTATCTTAAATCCAGTAAAGTAAATACGTTAGCTTTGTCTTTCAGCTAGATGTCCCATTCACCTGATGTCCTATAGATATGGAGAGAAATTAATCAGCTATTACTGCAGCACAAAATTTGAAAGAATCACCGATATCCTTTCTGACTAATCGGGCCCAATAACTTCCTCAAGTTCAATTATTTTTTTCCAGAAAATGTTAGTTGCAATGCAATAATTATTGAACAGACAAATCTCATTCCAGTGTAATTAAGTCAAATATGAAAAAGCCACATGAATGATTACACTACTTTAATTCATTATCATTTTAACAAATGTTTAATTTTTTTCATTGGTATTATCAAGATATTAAGTTGAATTTCAACTAAAAACTAAAATATTACTTGGTAAGCAATTTACTTATTTACTATTTGAGTCAGTAAAAATATTCTGTGTAAAATTACAAGTCTAAGTATCTTTCTGAAGTTTAGACAGTAAAAAAAAAAAATTCTCAAACATTCAATTTCAAGATAAGAAACAGAGTAGATGGAATTTAGAAAGATGGTAACAATGACCCCATATACGAGACAGCAAAAGAGACACAGATGTAAAGAACAGACTTTTGGACTCTGTGGCAGAAGGCGAGGGTGGGATGATTTGAGAGAATAGCATTGAAACATGTATGTTATCATACGTGAAACAGATTGCCAGTCCAGGTTCGATGCATGAGACGGGGTGCTCAGGGCTGGTGCACTGGGATGACCCTGAGGGATAGGATGGGGAGGGAGGTGGGAGGGAGGTTCAGGATGGGGAACACATGTGCACTCATGGCTGATTCATGTCAATGTATGGCAAAAACCACTACAATATTGTAAAGTAACTAGCCTCCAATTAAAATAAATTAATTAATTAAAAAATAATAGAAAAAAAAGAGAGTAGACATACAAATAGAATCATGGGTAGGTCTTAAAAATACTTCTGAGTGAAATAGTAAGAAACAGTGATATATAACAGATAAACTTAAAATGCATGCCCATAAGCCATAATGTGCATTTTATTAACACTCAAGCAAGAGGGAGGATGTGCATAAAATTGATTAGAATGACTAACTGTGAGGAAAAGTAAAATGAAGCTGGGGAGTGGAAACAAAGGAGAATAAATAAGTAAATAAACAGCAGAGAGTCCTGAACGCTTAACTCAAGGAATAAGATTAATTCAGTCCTCTATACTTCATGTCAAAACCTCGAATATCACACCAAGAAAGATTTTTGGAGGCAGTGGAATATTTAATAACTGGCATTATTTAGAAATGCTGGAATACAGAGGAGATAATAAAAAGGCAGGACGAGGTCTAAATTGATTTTATTTTCTTTTAAAAATTCTTGTAAGGATAAAGAAGATCTGAATATATAGCACAGGGAAGTATATTTAATATCCTGTGATAAACCATAATGGAAAAGAATATGAAAAAAAATGTATATATGTGCAGAAATGAGTCACTATGCTATACAGCAGAAATTAACACATTATAAATCAGGTAGACTTCAGTAAAATACTAGATTAATTAAATTTTTTTAAATGATCAAAATTCTCAGTAGACAAGTCTTCTCATTATCACCTGCACCCTCTGACTGCTCCACCCTCCACTGGCCACTGCTCTTCCCCAAGGTTTTAGGCAAGAAAGTATCCTAAATCATGTAGGGATTATGGCCTACAAATACCATCATTTTAGTGTTTATGGATGCTGCTGGTGACATTCAATAGGAGGAAGTTTTGGCAGTTTTAATTTTTCTGAGGGCCTTTAGTGGGTTATAGCATAGGATAACGTGCAACATACACCTCTAGGAAGTATGTGGCCTGGAGGTAATTTGTCTGCTTTTATGGGGGGTGTTCTATTGTCACCCATACACATCATATCTCAACTCACCTGGAGGCCCTCCAGCACACACACACACACACACACACACACACACACACACAGAAGCAGAAACTCCAAATCCTTTTCTTCCTGCGAATGGGATTAAGTATCTAGGAATCTGTCTTTAGTTCTGAGTCCTCACCTCATCCTTATCCTCGGTGTCTGGCTAACTGTGGCCCTGCAGGTCTGGCCCCTGACCCCACAGGACCCTTCTCCCACCCCTCTGCCACAGCTGCCCCAACCTTCCCTCCCTCTCACCCCAACAAACCAGAGAACTGGCAGATATACACACGCACGTACAGCACACACAGTTCCTCCTTCAGATCTTGTTGATTTCGACCATCAGCTCCTGTGTACCCTCTTGGTGCACCCTTTGATCTCTGCAAGGGTGGCCCTTTCTCCACAGGCTACTCTGGGGATGCAGCAGACGGCTGCTGGTGTCCAAGCCTCTGGATACACAGGGCATTACTGGGACGGGATGGGTTCTCTGGAGTGTCTTGGTTCTGCTCCGGCTGGAGCTGTGGTCTCTTATTTTGATTCCCTCTTCTCATCAGCTGGAGGGAACAGTCGGATGTCATGGGTCTTGTTTCCCTTGTGTTTTCTTCAACAGGTGATACATGATTCAGGGATCTTGGGGCTGCACACTCTTGCAGGGACATTTCTCCTCACTTTGGTACAGGGTGCGCAACATTAGTTTGGGGGAAGAAGATGGAGACTGGATGGGGAGGCTCTTCACATCCAGTGCTGGCTGAGCGGGGGGGCGGGGGGGTGGAGGTTAGTGACAGGCTTGAACAGCATAAGGTGATCCATGAGCAAGAAGTGGATGGAGTAAGTGTAGGGTCATCTAACATTGGCACTGT
Source organism: Giraffa tippelskirchi (assembly GCF_054371585.1). Taxonomy (NCBI): domain Eukaryota; kingdom Metazoa; phylum Chordata; class Mammalia; order Artiodactyla; family Giraffidae; genus Giraffa; species Giraffa tippelskirchi. The sequence continues at coordinate 11,683,377 of NC_137289.1, read as the reverse complement.
CTCTGCACTTGGATTGACAGGGGGTCATCCTCTCCTTCATGTCCTGAGTGGTTGTTCTGCACTTGTGGTTGGTTGTTTCATGCTAGGAGATGATTGTTCTTTGCCATAGTTGACTGTTCAATATGTGTGCTAGTCTCCTCTCATTTGCAAGGCACCTCATCCATGTTGAAGCCAAGCAGTGATCTCTCCCAGGTCTCCTATCCTTCCTATGTATACAACTCCCAAGTCAAGGAAGATCCCCTGGAGAAGGGAATGGCAACCCAACTCCAGTATTCTTGCCTGGGAAATCCCATGGACAGAGGAGCCTGGCAGGCTACAGTCTATGGGGTTGCAAAGAGTCGGACACGATTGAGCAACTAACACAGACACACACCCAAGTTAAAGAGAATCCATTACCCTTTGTTTGGTTATAAAGTTACTGCTCCAGCCAGTGGCAGCCCTCCTACCACTCATCTCAAAGCACTGCTCCCAACATCTCCATGGTTCTGATGGTGGAGGGACTGACGTAAAGGGGAGGCCAAAATAATCTGCTTGGATGAAGGGGATTTCTTTTGCACCCTTTAAAGATGCATCCCGAAGTGACATCCCATCTCTTACTTCCCTTGGCTCAATTCTGGTGGCATACATGGCAGGAAGAGAATGTCTCCTTCATGCCTTTCCTCATGGCCATCTACACTAGTGGTTCATTTTGCTCCCTCCCTTCTGTCACCATTATCTACTAATTTAGGTGTCTTATCTAAAATCCCTCCAAGGTAAAGTGGCCATATTTAAGTGGAAATTTGAATCATCCTACTTACCTTTTACAACTCCTTTTGTGTACCATGATGAACTTCTCGGCTCCTAACAGGGAACTTTTCTATGCCAACTCCTTTTCCACCTGTCCATATAGCTCTCCTCAGTTTTCTATTTTCAGATTGAAATCTCTCCAGGCTATCAAAGTTTCTAGTGAGTACACTTATTCAACTGGGTACTCTCGTCTTGTTTCAAGTCTAGGAGATTGAGTTCATTTAAAGTGTAATACTCAGACTTGAATTTTGCCACTATAGGTGAATAGAGGAAAATACCCCCATGCTGGAAGTTGTACAGGGTGTTTTCTTAAAGGAAACTATAACCTGAGACTTTAGAATGAACCCAGGGAAGGGCTTGGCTTAAACACAGTCATGAGAATCTTATGTGAAAACCACTTCTCAGTATGGTTCCTCAGTCACCAGACACTTTTCCCGCCTTATGTTACTGCTGGTACTGTGAATATCCACCTCCTTTCCATCTCCTGGAGAAATGGCACTTATCTCACTCCTATGAGGAGGGACACTAGGAGGGGGTCACATTCATGAAAAGCTATATAATAAGCTTCCAGCTCCTTGGAAGAGCATTTGTGAGTAAGTCCTGTCCATTTAAGCTCACTAGTAAAGGCCTCTACTAATTCCAGATCTTGGCCTTGGAGGAAATGTGTGGTAGCTTTAGACATAGGTCATAGGTGGCTCAGTGGTCTACTTGGGTAGACCTGAGTTCTAGTCCTGTGTCAGGATGATCCCCTGGAGAAGGGAATGGCTACCCACTCTAGCATTCTTGCCTGGGAAATCCCACGGACAGAAGGAGCCTGGCAGGCTACAGTCCATGGGATCTCAAGAGAGGTGGACATGACTTAGCAACTAAAACAACAAATATCAATAATATATAACTTTAAAAAACAATGAGACAAAGGATCCCAAAACCGATAGAAAGATGTGAAAAACACATGAACTGAAAATTTATAAGACAGGCATAGAACTGACTCTTAACCACCTGAAATAATGGTTAATCTCACTAAATAGAAATTCACATTAAAACAATGCTGAGATATGGAGATGAACTCAGAACTGACACAAGAATTTTAGTTAATGGCCAGGACATTTAAACAGTTACTCTAACTATATTCCATATGTTCAAAATGTTAAGTACAAACCTGGAAGACATAAAAGGGTCATAAAGAAGTTTAAGAGAAGGAAACTACAGTACTCGAGATGATATAGTCACTGGATGGGATTAATGGCAAATGAGACATTACAGTAAGAAAGGTTTCTGTGTGACATCAAATGAAGCTATCTGGAGTAAGACAGGGAGAATGAACTAACATGTAAAATGGATAATATACTATGGCCAGTTAGGGTTTCCCCAAGGAATGTAGTCTTGATTAAATATTCAAATATCATCTATACCTGAAACTAACATGATATTGTAAATCAACTATACACCAATAAAAAACAAATATAGGACATATTAACACATTTTAAAAACATAATTTTATATCAATCATATTCAACAAACACAGAAAACATATTTGACCAAATCCAACAATTTTTCATGTTAAAAACACATAGAAAACCAATAATAGAAGGCAACTTTCTCAATCTGATAAAGGGCATTTATAAAAAACTGGTAGTTAACAGTATAAATTATAAGACTGAATTTTTTCCCTCTTGATATTAAGACAAGGATTTCTACTTTCTTCACTTCTGGTCAACATTGTACTGACAAGTCTATCCAGTGGAAAAAGTCAATAAAAAAAGTAATTAACATTTACTTTGGAAAAGAAATAAAACTGTCTTTATTCACAGATGACATGATTATCTATGTAGAAAATCCAATGGAAACACCAAAAAGATACCAGAACTAATAAGTTAGTTGAGCAAGGTTGCAGAATATAATGTGAATATCCAAAAATCAGTTATATTTCTATACACCACTGAAGAATAATTGGAAACTAAATATACAATACCATTTACCAGAGCATCAAAATTATGAAAATATCTAATGAGAAATGTGACAAAGATGTGAGATCCTGTACACTGAACTATACTGCTGGGTTTATTAAAGAAGGCCAAAATAAATGGGGAGGCATATCATATTCATGGATGGGATGATTCAACAATGCTAACATGTCAGTTCTCCCCACACTGATCTATAGACTCAATGCAATCACATTCCAAATACCAGCGGGCTTTATTGTAGAAATTAACAAACTGATTCTAGAATGTATGTGGAAGTTTAAAGAACCGGAGCAACTTTGAAAAAGAGGAATATAGTAGAAAGATTGTCATAACCTGGCTTCAAATTTTAGTATAAAGGTGCAGTATTCAAGAAAGTGTGGTGCTGGTGTAAATAGTAGAAAAATAGATCAATGAAACAATATAGTTTCCAGAAATAGACCCACACATATGGCCACATAATTTTTGACAAAGTGACAAAAGAAATTCAGTACAGATATGACAGAGGGCAGCAGTAGGAAAGAAGGATTCAAAAAGGACACAAACTTCGGTAGATGATGGGTATGTTCACTCTCTTGATTGTGGTGATAGTTTTATATATGTCAACTTACAAAATTATATAATTTTAATACATGTGGTATGTTTTGTATCAATTATACTTCAATAAAACTTTCCATTTCATTTTAATACATAGTATTTAAGAGACATTTCTTTACTCAAATCGTGTTTTTGTCTTAACTATCTCTGGTGAACTGAATATATCTAATCCTTTATCTTCGTTTCTAAAATGGGGGTGATTACATTACCTACTCATAAAGTTCATTAAATTATTAACTGAAATAATACATGCAAATCACATAGCAAATGCTCAACAAATGGCAAATAATTGCAGTGTCTACATCATCTTGTTTAATATTGCATAAAATCACATTTTAAATGTGTATCAAAATGTCTTTAACTCACCCTGATTATTAGCTTCAAATTCTTCAGCATTAAATACAACAATGACCATCCTTACATCGCCTTTGTCCACATGCATGATTATCCACTTACAATAAATATCTGCAAGGGAAACCTTCATTTCAAATCAAAAAGCATGCACATTTTAAATGTCTGATACATGTTGCCAAGTTTACTTCCAGAAAGCTTTGTGTTAATTTGCATTCCCAGAAGCTCTATATAAAAGTGTTGCTTTCTTTTTCCCCCTTCATATTCTAGCTGGCACTGAGTCTTCTTTTTTTTTTTCTTTAATCTTATCTGATACATGAAAAAAAAAAGAACTTATTTTTAAAATCTTTTACAAAATCCTTTAAACTTTTAAGAGAAGACTGAAGATATTTTTGCAAAAATGCAGACACTACTGAGAAGCAATGGAGATCATTTCATAAAGGGATAGGGACCAGTTAGCTTCAGATTTTTCTAGGTACTGTTGATGATCTACCCCAACCTGTTCATCATCTCTTCTTCTTACTGATAGAACTTACTTTGCTTCAGCCCTTTGACCTAAGGGGCAATCAAACAAAGGTGGAAGATGAGAACAGCACAAATAAATATGAAAGTTTATAAGAATCTGCCCCACACAGCTTATTGAGGATCCACAGAGCTCAATTTCTTCCTCCAAAGAAACAGCTCAGTGGGAGGTGAGTAAACCTGACCTGGAAATTTCACAAATTACCCCCAAATTCAGAGTTTGTCTGAAGGGGGAAAATCATAAGCAAATCTGTTCAAAGATGCAGACAGTATTTTTACTGAAAAACCCAAATCCCGAACCTCTCTTCCTCTAACCACAATCTGGAAAAGCTGCTAGAATTTGCTATGATTCTCAATTTCCTGCTGGGAAGAGAGCTGAAGAGGAAAACAAAAGGATCATAAAAACCCAGAACTCATTAGCATCAGCAATGAACAGAAAGTTAGTCAAACAGAAGACCAAGAAGAAAAGAAACAAAAGCTGGAGAAGTGGGAGATGTGAGAAATGAAATCTGAAAACACTGACTATCTCCTCCCAATGCAATGAGTCCTTAATACACAGCAGCCTTCTACTCTTCTTATCTTCTTCTTGAGAGAGTGAAGTACTGCTTGAGAGGGTAAAAATGCTCCTTGTGAGAAAAACAGCAAAAGGGAAACTAAACCTGGCTGACTCACTTTGACACAGTTAAGACTTAATGTTCCACCATTGACAGGGTAGCCTATCTGATATGCTAAGGTCTCTCTCTCTGGAAAATCTCAGGAAAAGTTCCAGGACATTTACCAAGATCTTAGAAGACAAGACAAAGCCCAAGTGTGGCAACAAATTCTGGTTACAGACCCAACTGATGCCTTTTTTTTTTTTTTTTACCATATTTACTCCTGTAGTCTGGAGGAAACTCAGCTCTCAAATTATGCCTAAGAAGGAAAATAATTTCCCAATAAGGTGAAATGAGAGTCAAGAGAAACTTATTCAAAATATATCAAAAGAAACAAATGTACTGGTTAGAACTGTATATTTTTAGTATAATTAAGTTTTTTTTTTGTTTTTTTTTTTCAGTTTTTTGGCCATGCCACCCAGTATGCGGGATCTTATTCCCCTGACCAGGGATCAAACTCATGCCCCCTGCAGTGGAAGAGTGAAGCCTTCCCCACTGGACCACAATGGAAGTTCCAATAATTAAAGATTTTTTAAAAGTATTAAAAAAAAAAAAAAGAGCCAAGAACATACAATGGAAAAAGACAGTCTTTTTGATAAGCAGTACTGGGAAAAGTGAACAACTACATGTAAAAGAATGAAATTAGAACATTCTCTAACACCATAAACAAAAAATAAACTTGAAATGGATTAAAGACCTAAATGTAAGGCCAGATACTATCAAACTCTTAGAAGAAAACACAGGCAGAACACTCTTTGATATAAATTGCAGCAACATTTTTTTTGACCCACCTCCTAGAGTAATGACAGTAAATAATGGTACCTAATTAAACTTAAAAGCTTTTGTAAAGGAAACCATAAAGAAAACAAACAAACAAACAAAAAATCAACCCTCAGAATGGGAGAAAATGTTTGCAAATGAAGTGACCAATGAAAAATTAATCTGCAAAATATACAAAGAGCTCACACAGGTTAGTATCAAATAAAAAAAAAAAGCAATCAAAATACAGGCAGAAGATCTAAATAGACATTTCTCCAAAGAAGACATACAAATGGCCAAAAAGCACATGAAAAGATGCTCAACATCAGTAATTATTAGAGAAATGCAAATCAAAACTGCAGTGAGGTATCACCTCACACTAGTTAGAATGCTACTGCTGCTAAGTCGCTTCATTCGTGTCCGACTATGTGCGACCCCATAGACGGCAGCCCACCAGGCTCCGCCGTCCCTGGGATTCTCCAGGCAAGAACATTGGAGTGGGCTGCCATTTCCTTCTCCAGTGCATGAAAGAGAAAAGTGAAAGTGAAGTTGCTCAGTCGTGTCTGACTCTTAGCGACCCCATGGACTGTAGCCTACCAGGCTCCTCTGTCCATGGGATTTTCCAGGCAAGAGTACTGGAGTGGGTTGCCATTTCCTTCTCCAGTAGTTAGAATGGACAGCATCAAAAAATCTACAAATAATAAATGCTGGAGATGGTGTAATAGAACCTTCCTACACTGTTAGTGGGAATTTAAATTGGTACAACCATTATGGAGAATATGGAAGTTTCTTTTTTTAATTAATTAATTTATTTATTTTAGTTTGGGGCTAATTACTTTACAATATTGTAGTGGGTTTTGCCATACACTGACATGAATCAGCCATGGGTTTACATGTGTTCCCCATTGGAAGTTTCTTAAAAAACTAAAAATAGAATTACCATATGATCCATCAATCCAATTCCTGGGCATATATTAAGGGAAAAAAACTGTAATTCAAAAAGGTACATGTACCCCAACATATACTGCAGCACTATTTACAATATGCAGAACATGGAAGCAACCTAAATGTCCATCTACACAGGAATAGATGAAGATGCGGCACATATATACAATGGAATACTACTCAGCAATAAAAAGAACAAAATAATGCCATTTGCAGCAATTGGATGGACATAGAGACTATCATGAATGAAGTCAGTCCATCAGAAAAAGACAAATATCATATCTAATGATATGGAATCTAAAAATATGGTACAAATAAACTTATAATACAGAGTCACAGATGTAGAAAAAAATAGTTAACAAGATGGTAAGGGGGGGATAGATAAATTAAGAGATTAGGATTGACACATACACACTGTATGTGAGTGAAGCTGCTCAGTCGTGTCCGGCTCTTTGCGACCCCATGGACTGTAGCCTACCAGGCTTCTCTGTCCATGGGATTTTCCAGGTGAGAATACTGGAGTGGATTGCCACTTCCTTCTCCAGGGGATCTTCCTGACCCAGGGATTGAACCCAGGTCTCCTGCACTGCAGGCAGACACTTTACCCTCTGAGCCACCAGGGAAGCCCCACACTATATGTATAAAATAGATAATAAGGACCTACTGCACAGCACAGGGAACCCTACTCAATACTCTGTAATGACCTACATAGGAAAAGAGTCTAAAAAAGAGTGGATAGATGTATATAACTGATTCACCTTGCAGTATACCTGGCACAACATTGTAACTCAACTATACTCCAATGAAAGTTATAAAAGACAAAACAACAAAAAAATGTTAAGGCATCTTTGTAAAGAGTCTACAGAAGACGATGGAGGAAGACTGACAAATAGCAAGCAAAACAGTTATAAAGATTTTATTCAAAAGGAAATATAAAGGACAATCTCTTCAGAAAATACTGCTTAAATAGGGGGTAACTTAGTAAGAGCTCAAAATGAGATGATAAAACATCCAAATGAAACTTAAAAGGAATAGTACAAAGCCAAGGAAATTTAGGACTAAAGCATCATTATTGAACTAATATACAGTGTAGAAATAGCAAGTAGTTGAGTAGTCACTGATGAAAACCAAATATAACCAGTATCCTTGAGACAAAATTTCTAACTAGAAATGGAAGCATAATCAAAGATATAATTAAAATAAAATCAGAACCTGAAGATCAAAATGTCATGCTCCACTTAAAATATGGGTACAAAATTATCACCATTCCATTATTATGGTTATACTATTTAATTTCAAGGGCTAAAAGATAAGTTTTTAGTCTTCTAGGCAGAAACAGTAAGGGAAGGAGGATAAGACAGACCACAAAATTCTCCACAGCAACATTTGTCTGATAAAAAAGCATTATCTACAAAACATCAAAACATTCTAAAAATAGTATAACCCTGAAACATGAGGTTGTTGCAAAAGTAATTGTAGTTTTTGCATTGTTGACATTTGCCTTTGATATTGGCATACATTCACAAATAAATGTGGTTATGTCAAACATCATTTAAATGCACATTTTTTGCTTTATTTTTTTTTGGCAATGACATTACTTGTGTTTATTTTATGTGTATTTTAGACTATGGAATTGATGTTAGACAAAAAGCAAATTCAAGTGATTTTCTTATTTAAGTTCAAAATGGGTCATAAAGCAGTAGAGACAACTCGCAACATCAACAACGCATTTGGCTCAGGAACTGCTAAGGAACGTACAGTGCAGTGGTGGTTCAAGAAGTTTTGCAAAGGAGATGAGAGCCTTGAAGATGAGGAGTGCAGTAGCTGGCCATTGGAAGTTGACAACAATCAAATGAGAGGCCTCACTGAAGCTGATCTTCTTACAACTACATGAGAAGTTGCCAAAGAACTCACCGTCAATCTTTCTGTGATCATTCGGCATTTAAAGCAAATTGGAAAGGTGAAAAAGCTCAATAAGTGGGTGCCTCGTGAGCTGATCGCAAATTAAAAAAAAAAGTCATTTTGAAGTGTCATCTTCTTATTCTATACAACAACAATGAGCAATGTTTTGCTTGGATTTGATGTGCAATGAAAAGTCGATTTTATATGACAACCTGCGATGACCAGCTCAGTTGTTGGACTGAAAAGAAGCTCCAAAGCATTTCCCAAAGCCAAACTTGAACCAAAAAAAGGTCATAGTCACTGTCTGATGGTCTCCTGCCCATATGATCCACTTCAGCTTTCTGAATCCTGGCAAAACCATTACATCTGAGAAGTATGCTCAGCAAATCAATAAGATGCACCGAAAACTGCAATGCCTGCAGCCTGCACTGATCAACAGAAAGGGTCCAATTCTTCTCCACAACAACACCCAACTGCATGTCGCACAACCAATGATTCAAAATTTGAACAAATTGGGTTACAAAGTTTTGCCTCATCTGCCATATTCACCTGGCCTCTCACCAACTGACTATCACTTTTTCAAGCATCTCGGCAACTTTTTGCAGGGAAATAATTCCACAACAAACAGGAGGCAGAAAATGCTTTCCAAGAATTCGTTGAAACCCAAGGCTCAGATTTTTATGCTACAGGAATAAACAAACTTATTATTATTGGCAAAAATGTCTTGATTGCAACGGTTACTATTTTGATTAATACAGATGTGTTTGAGCCTAGTTATAATGATTCAAAATTCATAGTCTGAAACCACAATTAAGTTTGCACAAACGTAATATTTATTTAACTTGATGTAAAGATGGCTAGTTTTCCATGAATACATATTCTGCCCCTCTTATAACTGAATTTCGAGTTGAGCATATGAACATAAAACTAAACAATAGCATTTCAACCTTCTCTTTTACAGATAAGTGTGACTTTAAAACTAAGATTAAATAGTGACCAAATGGATGTGAGCAAAGTGTTATGTTTCATTCTTTATTATGTTCTTCAAGGCACTGAACATGCACTATATAATTTTTTCCTTTATCAATGGCTCAGATGTGGTCATGATGTTGAAATCACATTTTGGGTTCAACTGTGACACTCCAAAATGTACGTCTTTAGAAGGAAACAGGAAACAGACATAAATCATTATAGCACTGGATTTGGCCATGGATTCTTATATGTGACACAAAAACCATGAGCAATACAAGGAAAATAGATTAACTGGATGTCATCAAAAAGAAAAACTTTGTACAAAAGACATTATCAAGAAAGTGAAAATACAATCTACAAAATGAAAGAAAACTAATTGTAAAGTGTATCTGATAAGTTTAAGTATCCAGATTATACAAAGAACTTGTATCTAAACAACAAAAGGACAAACAACTAAATATTTTCAATGGGCAAAATATAAACAGACATTTATCCATGGAAGATACACAAAATGCCAAGTAGATATATGTAAAGATGCTCAATATCATGCCAAAGTAATTATGGAAATGCAAATCAAAAAGATGAAGTACTATTTCACGCCCATTTGGTTCAGTTCAGTCTCTCAGTCGTGTCTGACTCTTTGCAACCCCATGGACTGCAGCACGCCAGGCCTCCCTGTCCATCACCAACTCCTGGAGCCTACTCAAACTCATGTCCATTGAGTCAGGGATGCCATCCAACCATCTCATTCTCTATCATCCCCTTCTCTTCCTGCCTTCAATCATTCCCAGCATCAGGGTCTTTTCAAATGAGTCAGCTCTTCTCATCAGGTGGCTAAAGTATTAGAGTTTCAGTTTCAGCATCAGCTCTTCCAATGCATATTCAGGACTGATTTCCTTTCGGATGGACTGGTTGGATCTCCTTGCTGTTCAAGGGACTCTCAAGAGTCTTCTCCAACACCACAGTTTAAAAGCATCAATTCTTCCAACTATCACATCCATACACGACTACTGGAAAAAACATAATTTTGACCAGATGGACCTTTGCTGACAAAGTAATGTCTCTGCTTTTCTTTTTTTTTGTTTGTTTTTTTTTTATTTTATTTTTTTAATAAATTTATTTATTTTAGTTGGGGGCTAATTACTTTACAATATTGTAATAGTTTTTGCCATACATTGACATGAATCAGCCATGGGTTTACATGTGTTCCCCTTCCTGGACTCCCCATCCCATCCCTCTGGGTCATCCCATTGCCCCGGCCCTGAGCCTTTGTCTCACGCATCGAACATGGAATGGTGTTCTGTTTCACATATGATAATATACATGTTTCAATGCTATTCTCCAAGAATGTCCCACCCTCACCTTCTCCCTCAGAGTCCATAAAATTGTTCTATGCATCTGTGTTTCTTATTCTGTCTCGCATATAGGGTTATCATTACCATCTTTCAAATTCCACATATATGCATTAGTATACTGTATTGTTGTTTTTCTTTCTGGCTTACTTCACTCTGTATAATGGGCTCCAGTTTCGTAAGGAAGCTGTGGTACATATACACAATGGAATATTACTCAGCCATTAAAAAAATACATTTGAATCGGTTCTACTGAGATGTCTCTGCTTTTCAATACGTTGTCTAGGTTGGTCATAACTTTTCTCACAAGGAGAAAGTGTCTTTTAATTTCATGGCTGCAGTCAACACCTGAAGTGATTTTAGAGCCCCAAAAAATAGTCTCTCACTGTTCTCACTGTTTCCCCATCTATTTGCCATGAAGGGATGGGACCAGATGCCATGATCTTAGTTTTCTGAATGCTGAGTTTTAAGCCAACATTTTCACTCTCACTTTCATCAAGAGGCTCTTTAGTTCTTTGCTTTCTGCCATGAGGGTGGTGTCATCTGCATATCTGAGGTTATTGATATTTCTCCCAGCAATCTTGATTCCAGCTTGTGCTTCTTCCAGCCCAGCATTTCTCATGATGTACTCTGCAAGTAAGTTAAATAAGCAGGGTGACAATATACAGCCTTGACATTCTTCTTTTCCTATTTGGAACCAGTCTGTTGTTTCATGTCCAGTTCTAACTGTTGCTTCCTGACCTGCATTCAGATTTCTCAGGAGGCAGGTAAGGTGGTCTGGTATTCCCATCTCTTGAAGAATTTTCCACTGTTTGTTGTGATCCACACAGTAAAAGGCTTTGGCGTAGTCAATAAAACAGAAGTAGATGTTTTTCTGGAACTCTCTTGCTCTTTTGATGATCCAACGGATGTTGGCAATTTGATCTCTGGTTCCTCTGGCTTTTCTAAATCCAGCTTGAACATCTGGAAATTCATGGTTCACATATTGTTGAAGCCTGGCTTGGAGAACTTGGGACATTACTTTACTAGTGTGTGAGATGAGTGTAATTGTGTGGTAGTCTGAACATTCTTTGGCATTGCCTTTCTTTGGGATTGGAATGAAAACTGATCTTTTCCAGTCCTGTGGCCACTGCTGAGTTTTCCATATTTGCTGACATATTGAGTGCAGCACTTTCAGAGCATCATCTTTTAGGATTTGAAATAGGTCCACTGGAATTCCATCACCTTCAGTAGCTTTGCTCATAGTGTTTCTTCCTAAGGCCCACTGGACTTCACATTCCAGGATATTTGGCTCTAGGTGAGTGATCACACCATCATGATTATCCGGGTCATGAAGATCTTTTTTGTACAGTTCTTCTGTGTATTCTGGCCACTTCTTAATACCTTCTGCTTCTGTTAGGTCGATACAATTTCTGTCCTTTATTGTGCCCATCTTTGCATGAAATGTTCCCTTGGTATCTCTAATTTTCTTGAAGAGATCTCTAGTCTTTCCTGTTCTATTGTTTTCCTCTATTTCTTTCCATTGATCGCTAAGGAAGGCTTTCTTATCTCTCTTTGCTATTCTTTGGAAGTCTGAATTCAAATGGGTATATCTTTCCTTTTCTCCTTTGCCTTTCACTTCTATTCTTTTCACAGCTATTTTTAAGGCCTTCTCAAACAACCATTTTGCCTTTTTGCATTTTTTTCCCTTGGGGATGATCTTGATCCCTGCCTCCTGTACAATGTCATGAGCTTCCATCCATAGTTCTTCAGGATGGCTGTTAAAAAAAAAATGGAACAGAATGCGAGTGTTGACAAGAGTATAGAGAAATTCAAACCCTAGTTCACTTGTGGTGAGAATGTAAAATGGTTCAGCTGCTTTGGAAAACATTTTGACAGTTTCTCAAAAAGTTAAAGAATAAACCATATGACTCTGAAATCCACTCAAAAGAACTGAAAACACCAACTCAATTATATGTGTGTGTGTGTGTATGTATATAGGTTTAAAGCAGCACTGTTCTTAATTTAGAAAGCATCCAAATATCCATTAACAGATGAATAAATTAGAGTAAGTCCCTTACATACGAACGAGAACCATTCCAAGAGTGCATTCGTAAGTCCAATTTGTTCTTAAGTCCAACAAAATTAGCCTTGGTACCTAGCTAAAATCTTGTCCTATACTTTAATAGGTTTATGACACTTTTCACAAATACATAAAAAACAAATACAAAAAATAAACATTTTTTTAATCTTATAGTATAGTACCTTGAAAAGTACTATAGTACAGTAGTATAACAACACATCTGGCATCAAGTGAACAGGGAGGAAGAGTTACTGACTGGAGGAGGGCGAAGAGGCAGGAGATGGCAGAGCCAAAATTGTTGTTCAGTCTCTAAGTCATGTCCGACTGTTTTCAACCCCAGGGACTGCAGCATGCCAGGCTTCCCTGTCCATCACCAACTCCCAGAGCTTACTCAAACTCATGTCCATTGAGTCGGGGATGCCATCCAACCATCTCATCCTCTGTCCACCCCTTCTCCTCCTGCCCTCAATCATTCTCAGCATCAGGGTGTTTTCTGATGACTCTACTCTTCATATTAGGTGGCCAAAGTATTGGAGCTTCAGCATCAGTCCTTCCAATGAATATTCAGGGTTGATTTCCTTTAGGATTGACTAGTTTGATGTCCTTGCTGTCCAAGGGACTCTCAAGAGTCTTCCCCAACATCACACTTCAAAAGCATCAATTCTTCAGCACTCAGCCTTTTTTATGGTCCAACTGTCACATCCATACATGACTCCTGGAAAAACCATTAGCTTTGACTAGATGGACCTTTGTCGGCAAAGTGATATCTCTGCCTTTAATATGCTGTCTAATTTTGTCACAGCTTTTCCTTCAAGGATCAGGCATCTTTTAATTTCATAGCTCGTTGAAACTCAACATTCAAAAAGCTAAGATCATGGCATCGGGCCCCATCATTTCATGGCAAATAGATGGGGCAAAAGAACTGAAGGATTATCAACAATAGGAGCTGGAAGGCAAGCTGCAATTTTACTCATGCCTGACATTAATGGCACAGGTTCCTGTTCCTTGCTGAGTTCAGTTCTATCTTCCAGTAGCCATGCATGGATGTGAGAGTTGAACTATAAAGAAAGCTGAGCGCCGAAGAATTGATGCTTTTGTACTGTCGTGTTGGAGAAGACTCTTGAGAGTCCCTTGGACAGCAAAGCGATCCAGCCAGTCCTAAAGGAAATCCTAATGGAAATCAGTCCTGAATATTCATTGGAAGGATTGATGCTAAAGCCGAAACTCCAATACTTTGGCCACTTGATGCAAAGAACTGACTCACTGGAAAAGACCCTCATGCTGGGAAAGATTGAGGGTGGAGAGGAGAAGGGGACAACAGAGGATGAGATGGTTGGATGGTATCACCGACTTGATGGACATGAGTTTGAGCAAGCTCCTTGAGTTAGTGATGGACAGGGAAGCCTGGCATGCTGGAGTTCATGCGGTCGCAAAGAGTCAGACATGGCTGAGAGACTGAACTGAACTGATCCTCTTAAAAAATGATCCAGTGATGTCTGGGTAGTAACCTTTTTTCCCCCTCATCATAGATAAGATGGTAACACTGTATTGCATTTTGAACAGTTTCTGCAAGATTTGTATCCTGTTCTATGTTCAGGTCCTGTGCCTCAAAAACTAACAGTGTCTTCCCAAATAGACCTAAGCTATGTGACTGGACAAGTGAATTCACATTCACCTCTTTAAAAGTTCACCACTTGAAGGCTCATATGTAGGGGACTTACTGTACATCTGTACAATGGATATTATCCAGCCATCAAAAGTATTTACATATTCTCTAATGTAGATGAACCTTGAAAACATGCTAAATGAAAGAATTCAAATGCAAAAGATCACGTGTTTTGTGATTCCACTTACATGAAATATTCAAAACAGATAAATCCATAGAAACAGAATACAGATTGGTAGTTTCCAGGGGCTATGAGAAATTGGGAGAAACTGCTGAATGGTAAGGGGCTCTACTTTGGAGTGACAGAATTGTTTTTGAACTAGACAGAGATGGTAGTTGTCCACTGTGAATATACTAAATGTTACTGTATTGTCCAAGTGGTTAATTTTACATTATGTGAAATACACCTCAGTAAAATACTTAAGTTTCAAAAGAAATATTTAAGTTCTAACCCCTGGTGCCTGCTAATGTGACTTTATTTGGAAATAGGGTCTTTAGAGACCTAACTAAGTAAAATGAGGTCATGGTAGCTTGTGTGAGCTGTAACCAATGGCTAGTGTCCTTATAAAAGGAGAGACATTTGGATACAGACCCAAGAATAAGGCCATGTTACAACTGGGGCAGAAATCAGAGTAGCTGAAGCAGCAAGCCAAGAATGCCAAGAATTGCTGGGTAACCACCAGAAGCTGGGAAGAGGGTAAAAAAGGATTCTTCCCTAGAGCTTTCAGAGGAAGGGCAGTGATGCAAAACACCTTTATTTCAGGTTTCTAGCCTCTAAAACTGTGAAAGGATAAATTTCCATTGTGTAAGCCACCTAGTAGTCTTAAGAGATGAAAATAGACATAGAGCAGTGATCAGGGCCCATAAGGGATAAGCCTCATGTTGAGAACTGCGGAATAATAAACTCTAGGGAGCCTGGGAATAAGCATTTTCTATGCAAATAAAGCAAATCTGTGTCCAAAAAATACAACTTAAGACGTCTTCATGTATCGAACCTGGACTGGTGTTCTGTTTCGCATATGATAATATACATGTTTCAATGCTATTCTCTCAGATCGTCCCACCCTCACCTTCTCCCACAGAGTCCAAAAGACTGTTCTTTACATCTGTGTCTCTTGGCTGGTGCAATGGGATGACCCAGAGGGACGGGATAGGGAGGGACGTGGGAGGGGTGTTCAGGATGGGGAACACATGTAAACTCATGGCTGATTCATGTCAATGTATGGCAAAAACCACTACAATATTGTAATTAGCCTCCAACTAAAATAAATAAATTAATAATAATAATAATAAAAGACGTCTTCAGAAAACAAACCATTGTAAGACATAAGGCTGGTGTACAGAAAAGATGTGTGATGGAAGATTTAGTGAACTGGAGAAAGGGACTGCAACTTTTTTTTAAATGCAACTGAAATAAATAACACCATTGTGAAAGGCTGTCAAGTGAAAAACTAAAATCACAGGCATCAAAATATACAGATGGCAAGTTTACAAAGGAGTGCCTATCAAGCATAGCAGAAATTATGTGTCTTCAACAAAAATAAGCTATTGCAAATTTCAATTTCACCAGTAACACTGCTGCTCAGCATGTTAAATAACATAACTGAGAGCTTATAGGATAGGCATATGAAATGTTAAATGATGTGTGAAGTTTTCCAGTTTCATACATAAATGTGGATGTGAAGACAAATGCTTTTAATTCTTTAATTTCAAACTCCATGAAAATAAATTTATATTAATCAGTTTTATATTTTCAGTTCATATTAATAATATGAATCAGGTACACATAGGTTGTTGAAATACATTATAATACTATCCTATAAATTAAAAAGATTCCCTGGTGGCTCAGATGGTAAAGAGTCTGCCTGCAATGCAGGAGACTCAGGTTCGATCCCTGGGTCAGGAAGATCCCCTGGAGGAGGACATGGCAACCCACTCCAGTATTCTTGCCTGGAGAATCCCATGGACAGAGGAGCCTGATGGGCTATAGTCCATGGGGTAACAAAGAGCTGGACATGACTGAGTGGTAACACTTCACAAATTAAAAAGATAATTAGAATAGACAAAGTCTACAAATATCTCAACTAGTAACCCTAAGTATAAAAAATACTACTCTATTTTATAGAATCAAATGCAGATTCTATCCACATTTGGAAGAACTTATGCATTTATAAATGAATGAGCTCAACATCATCAAGCTGAGTCTGTGACTTCCTCTGAGGTAAAACACCCCAGCTTCTAGACAACCGTTAATGGGCTCCAAAATTTGCCTACTTTCCAAATTTTGCCTACTTTTCTTTTATATCACCTCAATGCAAGGACTTCTGCTAGAGCAGTTTCTTTACCTGCTACTTATGAATTTAGATAGGAACAATTTCATATTTCCTTTCATTAAACTTTAACTGAAATTCCACCTTCCCTTACACTATGAATGGAGACCAACCGTATTAGGAGTAGCTGTGACTCTGTCACTAATAGGAACCACAGATATTTAAGATCAATTACTGTTGTTGAAAATTGCTTCAAATATTTCCCAGATTTAGACAAGCTGTTAGACCTTGTTATACAATTCACAAGGGGAAAAATACATTTATAGTACTCTATCAAGCATTTGTTTTCTCTTAGATAGTTCAGGGCTGAGGACTCCACAGATTTCCTCAGCAGCTATTTCACTCACCATGAGAGTGGAGAAAAAAAGTCTCTTTATATTCAAATAGCATCTTTACATATGTCTCATAAAAATTGACATTACCTTGAAAATAGTAGAACAATATCAATAATATGGTCATCATTATATGAGAGACAATACTCATACAGACAATACAGACAATACAGAATAAAAAACTTCTACAGTGAAAAATGACACTGCTTGAACAAATTTTCCTTCAGAGCTACATAATCAGTAACACTGAGATGTCTTACCTGCTAGCTGTGATAACTAAATGGGATAACATACACCCAGGATGTTATTTGGCATACAGGACAATACAGCACCTATTATTAAGAGGATTGTTATATCATACATGTGGTGCAAATTAACAGTAGTTTCTAACTTCTTCTCCTTAAATATATCTATGTTTTTTTAACTTACCAGTCCAAAGTGAATTTCTAAAATATGAAGGCCACATCTCTTATATTTCAATTTAGTTCATAATTAAACTACCAATATTTTGAAAGCCAAAGTACAAAAAGATTTGATAAGGGCAATATTCAAGACCCAGAAAACCATAATGATGTGACCACTCACCTAGAGCCAGACATCCTGGAAGTGGGCCTTCGGCAGCATCACTACGGACAAAGCTAGTGGAGGTGATGGAATCCCAGTGGAGCTATTTCAAATCCTGAAAGACGATGCTGTGAAAGTGCTGCACTCAATATGCCAGCAAACTTGGAATACTCATCAGTGGTCACAGGAATGGAAAATGTGTTTCCATTCCAATCCCAAAGAAAGGCAATGCCGAAGAATATTCAAACTACCACACAATTGCACTCATCTCACACGCTAGCAAAGTAATGCCCAAAATTCTCCAAGTCAAGCTTTGACAGTATGTAAACTGTGAACTTCTAGATGTTCAAGCTGGATTTAGAAAAGGCAGAGGAATCAGAGATCAAATTGACAACATCCTTCAGATCATCGAAAAGGCAAGAGAGTTCCAGAAAAACATCTACTTCTGCTTTATTGACTACGCCAAAGCCTTTGACTGTGTGGATCACAACAGACTGTGGAAAATTCTCAAAGAGATGGCAGTACCAGACCACCTTACCTGCCTCCTGAGAAATCTGAATGCAGGTCAGAAAGGTTAGAACTGGACATGGAACAACAGACTGGTTCTAAATGGGGAAAGGAGTACGTCAAGGCTATATATTGTCACCCTGCTTATTTCACTTATATGCAGAGTACATCATGAGAAATGCTGGGCTGTATGAAGCACAAATTGGAATCAAGATTGCCAGGAGAAATATCAATAACCTCAGATATGCAGATGACACCACCCTTATGGCAGAAAGTGAAGAGGAACTAAAGAGCCTCTTGATAAAAGTGAAAAAGGGAAAGTGAAAAAGTTGGCTTAAAGCTCAACGTTCAGAAAACTAAGATCATGGCATCCGGTCCCATCACTTCATGGCAAATAGATGGGGAAACCATGGAAACAGCGAGAGACTTAATTTTGGGGGGCTCCAAAATCACTGCAGGTGGTGACTGCAGCCATGAAATTTAAAGACACTTGCTCCTTGGGAGAAAAGCTTTGACCAACCCAGACAGCATATTAAAAAGCAGAGACATTACTTTGCCAAAAAAGGTCCATCTAGTCAAAGCTATTGTTTTTCCAGTAGTCATGTATGGATGTGAGAGTTGAACTATAAAGAAAGCTGAGTGCTAAAGAATTGATGCTTTTGAACTGTGGTGCTGGAGACTTTTGAGAGTCCCCTGGACTGCAAAGAGATCAAACCAGCCAATCCTAAAGGAAATCAGTCCTGAATATTCACTGGAAGGACTGATGTTGAAGCTGAAACTCCAATACTTAGGCCACCTGATGTAAAGAACTGACTCCTTGGAAAAGACCCTGATGCTGGAAAAGATTGAAGGCAGGAGGGAAAGGGGATGTCAAAGGATGAGATTGTTGGATGGCATCACCAACTTGATGGACATGAGTTTGAGCAAACTTCGGGTGTTGGTGATGGACAGGGAAGCCTGGCGTGCTGCAGTCCATGAGGTTGCAAACAGACACGACTGAGTGACTGAACTAAACTGATACTTGGATAGAGACACATTTTGGTTTATAATAACAAATTCTGGGCCTCTAAATTTGTATTACTTTCCAGTTGAAGACACACCTGCAATCTTGTTTGAGAAAGAAAAATTGTTCTGAAACTTTCAAGTACATTTTCAGTATTTTCATGGTTGTATACGATTTTGTTGAGTAAGAACTTTTAGGTGAATCTGGAAAAGTAAGGTTTTGGTGACGTCAATTGTGAAAAATAAATTCTGGCTTCCACAGACAATATTGGAAAGGAATTTTTTTAAACTTTCACAAGACCCAGTCCCCATTGGCAGGGATCCAACTTAATCACCTTTGTATTCTCAGCACATACAGTTATATATGGCCCAGGGTGCTTAATACATGTGCACTGAACAAACACTGCTGATTGCTAGAGAACAGGGAAAGTTATTGTGAATTCCTTCACAAAAACAATATTTAAAATACACAAATACAACTAAATGGGTAATTTCAGAAAATTCTGGACATGGAAAGAGTTTACCAAAAGAAAATGTATTTCAGTTCAGATATATTGTACCCTTATTGCATTCTCTTACCACATCAGCCTGGAAATGAAGAGGCAGGGAAGAAGAGGAGGCACGGAGGCACTGCTAGATGGCCAGTGAAGGGAGGAGGAGTGGTGAAAAGAAAGAAAACCAGTAATTTCGAGTTCTTTCTTTGCAAAAGGCACTACACTTTGGATGCTTTTATAATTTGCAAAGCATTTTAATATTACATATCCAAATTTTATCATTCTCATTATCTTAAAAAAAAAAAGAGAGCGAGACCACATAGATGCTGCCTTACGGACTCTTCAAGTAACTCAGTTGACACAAAAAAAGAAAAAAGGTGGGTGGGAAGGGAGGGGAGAAGCAAACTCTGGACCTGGCAAAGTAGCATATTATGTGTATCCTTTGTTGTGGAATTTGCCAGCCCCACCTGGGCAGCTCTTAAGTCTCTGCAAAACCAAGGAGAGCCTTCTCCTTTCTGATACGTTACACATGAAACAGCTGTTTTACGACAACCGCAGAAGGGTGAACTACAGACTATATTTTGAGTTCCCAAGTTATGATAAGGAGCACCGATAAAGGCTTTGATCAAGAGCTGTGACTGCTATTATCTATACAACTCAATCTCTGTGGTTTAATTATTTGGATTCCGCTGAACCTTCTGAGCTCTTAGGTAACCTGACAGCTACGTTTCTGTTTCTTTCCAGGTTTCACCTCACATATACTGCAATTTCCTGGGAACCACATGGGGTCTCTTTAGCAGTTACTGCTATCCTGCTTTTACCTATTGTGTTAATTTCATGCATTAACTTCAATGGACCGTAGAATGTTCAGATTTTTGGTCAAATATTATTTCTGTGTGTGTCTATGAGGGTATTTTTTGGATGAAATTAGCATTTAAGTTGATAAACTGAGTCAAGAAGATTGGCCTCCCTGATGTGAATAAGCATCACCCAATCACCTGAAGGCATGAATATAGAACAAAAAGGCTAACCTTCCCCCAGGTAAGTGAGAATTCTTCCTATGTGACTTTCATAGAACTAGGACATCTACTTTTTCCTGCTTTGGATTCAAAACTAAATACTGGTGCATCTTGTTTCTCAAGCCTGCCAACCTGATTGGAACTACACCATTGGCTTTTCTGGTTCTCAGACATTTGGACTCGGGATGGATCTACATCACTGGTTTCTAGGGTCTCCAGCTTGCCAACTCACCCTGCAGATGTCAGAACTTCTAAGCCTCCATAATCGTGTGAGCCATGATAGATATATATTCATAATATACACACACACACACAATGTATATCTCGTTTCGGTTCCTTTTCTCTGGAAAACTGGCTAATATACCTGTCTTCACACTTTGTCAGTGAGTGTGTTGGCCTACAAATAACTTGGCCTTCTCCTTAGGTTTCGTCAGACTATACTCTTCCCATCCCTGGGGGCTTTCAATGTCAGCAATCTGACATAAATTGTCTGAATAAAATAGTAGCATTTCAATGTAAAGAAATCTTGCATGTCCTTCCTTCCTTCAACAAAGTTGGGTTTTTCAGCTTCAGCTTCTGTGTCACTACCTTTTTCCTACACTTGCCCTGAAACAGTAGGGGTCACATTATTGTGAAAAAGAAAATTAGAATTCAATGTTAAAGCAGAGAATGAGCAAATCTGTTAATCAAAAGATAAAAATCATGAATCTTCACACAGTTGAATTTGATTGCACTGAAATATATAAAATTGTATCAAAAACATGAAAAATTGTCAAAAACTTAACTATGGTATAAGACTTTAACACATTTATCTCATTTCTGACCAATTAGGCAAAAAATAAAATTACAGAAGATGCAAACAATAAAGTTAATATGGTTAATTTAATAGCTGCATAGAATACTACATGCGAAGTAAATAGAAAATATAGCTTCTTTCCCAAACCCTCGTGGATCATTCACAAAAACAGATCAGTATTAAGCTAGAAAAATATCTCACTTCAATAAAAACCTAAATTCAGAAACTGTATAGGACATATAATTTCACAATATAATACAAATAGAAATTAATATAAAGATTCAAATAAATAACACAACAAAACTTCCTGAGTTTTAAAGCTACTATTGAAAATATATTATGTCAGCGTCAATGAAAGCTACAATTATTGTGAAAATATATTAAAATTGGTGAATGTAATGCTTTACTTAATAACAGAGACTGAATGAAAATAAATAAGCATGTAACTAAGGTGAGAAAAAAGGAGTCTACATCTAAGATGAGAGTGAGTAAATAAGACAAAAAAGCCAAAATTACAAGCTATGAAAATAGAAAATTGAATAGTAAGTGCAAGAGCTATTTCTTGAAAACTACAACAGTAGAACAGAAAAATTTCAGCTAAGTCTTAAATGTTATCTTCATGAACTATTTATGTTGCTCTGCTTCAGTTTTAATGTGCTATTTTTTTATACACACCCACATATAAATATAGATAATACATACAATGCCTTATGAAAAGGTTACGTCCTTGAGAAAGAAATGTAATCTAAAAACATGTATGTCAAAGCAATTTTCCCTTATGAAATAAGTGTAAAAGGTATTATCACATCCTTCCCAGAAAGCTAGCAGTTGTGGGCTATTATGAGTTGCTTGCTCTGGCATTCCCACAGGGAGCTGCTGAGGCCTGTCTTGCTCTGCCACATTGATGAAGAGTAAGAGTAACTGCTATTTAACTCGTGGGGAAGAAACCAAATGTCCCTATTTGTCGCCCTTCTCCGGCTTATGCAAAAGTCAATAAAAAAAATCACTTTCATTATATGCCAAAATAGAGTGGCCAAAGGAGGTTTAAGAACAGTAATGCTTAAATATGCCCTATTAGGTTGTTTGATTTATTATAAACATTTTGTGACATTCCCCAGATGTCCAGGAAAATCTACTGAACACACAAATAATTTGTGTGGCAATTATAGGACTAAATTCCACATTTGGGATGTCCCAGTGCAGATCAAAGACATGACAAGGGGTGTGGTAAGATGGTCTTGAAGCAGAACCAAATCAGTAAGGAGGGATACAAAGTCAGGGGGGAACTGTGTAAAAGGAAGCCACAGACATCATCAGGAAACCATGGGTCTTTTCACTAGGTATAGATTGTGTTTCAAGCCTAGCCTGAGATGCCTGTAAGGGTCAGTGATAACCAACTAATCCTTGGGCTATCTATCAAAGTAACTGAGATTATTTTTCATTCTATATCCCAAGCTGTTTATCATGGATGGAAGTACATCAGGAAAATTAATCTCTTTAGTATTCTATTTACTCACCAGACTTATATTCTATAGACAATATCCCAGCTGTCTATCCTGAAAGTTACTGATATTGGATAAAAAGAGTTCCTTAGTTCTACTACAAATTAAGTCAAGGGTGCTCAAACTGTTCATATCTATGTATTAAAACCTAGTAGCTCAGATGATCAAGAATCTGCCTGCAATGCAGGAGACCTGGGTTTGATCCCTGGGTTGGGAAGTTCCCTTGTAGAAGGGAACAGCTACACACTCCAGTGTTCTTGCCTGGAGAATTCTATGGATAGAGGAGTCTGGCGGGCTACGGTCCATGGGACTGCAAAGAGTAGGACATGAATGAGCAACTTTCACTCATTTATGTATTAAAATCTTAGCCTACTGCTTCATTTAACTAAAACGGAGAGTATATATTTCCCCTCTGTGCCACGTGGCTCATCATATAGAGGATATTTTACAACTATTTTGAACAATGTTGGAGGTTTCTTAAAAAACTGAAAATAGAGCTACCATATGATCCAGCAAACCCACTCCTGGACATGTAGCTGGAGAAAACCATGATTTGAAAGGATACATGTGCCCCAATGTTTAATGCAGCACTGTTTAAATACAATAGCCAAGACATGGAAGCAACCTAAAATTCCATCAATGGATGAATGGATAAAGGAGATGTGGTACATATATATTAATATAAGGAACATTACTCATCGATAAAAAGGATGAAAGAATGCCATTTGCAGCAACATGGATGGACCTAGAGATTATCATACTAAGTAAGGCACAGAAAGACAAAAATCATATGCTATTACTTATATGTAGGGCCTTAAAAAATGATGCAAATGAACTTATTTACAAAATGAACAGACTCACAGATTTAGAAAACAAACTTATGGTAACCAAAGGGGAAAGGTGAGAATCATGGATAAATTAGGAGGTTGGGATTAATGGATAAAAACTACTATAACAAAATAGATGATCAACTGTATAGCACAGGGAACTGTATTTAATATTCTGTGATAATGTATATAGGAAAATAATCTGAAAAAACAGGTATATGCATAACTGAATTAGTTGGCTGTATATCTGAAACTGTATACCTGACCTGTCTCTTCAGAAACCTGTATGCAGGTCAGGAAGCAACAGTTAGGACTGGACATGGAACAACAGACTGGTTCCAAATAGGAAAAGGAGTACGTCAAGTCTGTATATTGTCACCCTGCTTATTTAACTTCTATGCAGAGTACATCATGAGAAATGCTGGGCTGGAAGAAACACAAGCTGGAATCAAGATTGCCAAGAGAAATATCAATAGCCTCAGATATGCAGATGACACCACCCTTATGGCAGAAAGTGAAGAAGAATCAAAGAGCCTCTTGATGAAAGTGAAAGAGGAGAGTGAAAAAGTTGGCTTAAAGCTCAACGTTCAGAAAACTAATATCACGACATCTGGTCCCATCACTTCATGGGAAATAGATGAGGAAACAGTGGAAACAGTGTCAGAACTTATTTTTGGGGGCTCCAAAATCACTGCTGATGGTGACTGCAGCCATGAAATTAAAAGATGCTTACTCCTTGGAAGGAAGGTTATGGCCAAACTAGATAGCATATTTAAAAGCAGAGACATTACTTTGCCAACAAAAGTCCGTCTAGTCAAGGCTATGGTTTTTCCAGTGGTCATGTATGGATGTGAGAGTTGGACAGTGAAGAAAGCTGAGAGTTGCACAATTGATGCTTTTGAACTGTGGTGTTGGAGAAGACTCTTGAGAGTCCCTTGGACTGCAAGGAGATCCAATCAATCCATCCTAAAGGAGATCAATCCTGGGTGTTCATTGGAAGGACTGATGTTGAAGCTGAAACTCCAATACTTTGGCCACCTCATGCAAAGAGTTGACTCATTGGAAAAGATCCTAATGCTGGGTAGGATTGGGGGCAGGAGAAGGGGACAACAGAGGATGAGATGCTTGGATGACATCACTGACTCGATGGACATGGGTTTCGGTAGACTCCGGGAGTTGGTGATGGACAGGGAGGCCTGGCGTGCTGCAATTCATGGGGTCGCAAAGAGTTGGACAAGACTGAGAAACTGAACTGAACTGATACCTGAAACTAACATTATAAGTCAACTCTGTGCATGTACTTCGTCGCTCCAGTCGTGTCCAGCTCTTTGCGACCCCATCGACTACAGCCCGCCAGGCTCCTATTACCATATAAAATTAAAATTAAAAAAAAAAGATTAATCATACATCTGCCATTTCCTACAAGTTTTTCCATCCATTTTCTTTCTGTTAAGGCACTTCTATAACATTCAAAGTGCCAGAGATTACTTATTTATGTTAGAATTTTATTTAAAAATTCCAATCATAACTACCTTAATGTTTTTCAGAAAATGAAATGACCTACCTTCTTATGCAGCACTTTCAAGGTAACATTAAGTTTTCCCATTAAATTTACCCACTCAAAAATGGACAATGCAAGATTCCTGTAAGCATAATCTTTCCTAAATTGTCACCATTATCTTAGAGCCTAGGGTATGGACATCACTATAGTGAGAGTGGTTGTTTGCTAGTGGCTGAAATTCTAAATGATACTTAATTGCTTGACGTAACCTTGATTACCTAGGCACTATGGGCTTAAATAGTCTCTAAATTATTTTGCTTATTAAATGAGGAAAATTAGGCAGTCTTCTACACTCTGTCTCACATGGTTTTCTTTGACAATAATGCATCACATGGAGACAAGTTGCAAAAGATGAAAACACAATTGTTCTTTGGTTAGAGCTAGTTCAAAATTCATATCAGTATTAGCATACATGATATATTTCAGTGAATGATTCATGTTTAAACATGTTCAGCATCCAGTATTTCCATGACATAGGTTAGAGTGATTTATCAAAATCTGTTAGATGATCAATTTGTAACAACTGAAGATGCTATCTTTGTTTGCCTACTGCAGTGGTACTAAATCACTTCACACGTGAAGCAGGAAGGCCATGTGAAATAAAGTTCAAAGAACCTTTTCCTTTCACACAAATGTGAATTACTTGTAATTACCAGCTCAAGGGTCATAGGTAAAGAAAGTGGATTCCTATTTGGATTTGCTTCTCAAAGTCCCTTTCCTTGTTGCTGACTTCAGACAACCAAAGTTGTGAACTTGATTCTAGCAGCACCATTTATCCTTGTTTCTTACAGGTATTTACACTCATCCATATCTACTATAGCACAAAGTAGCCTGCTCCAAGGGAAATGCATTGCATTTGCCATTTTCCAGGGGAAATGATAAATATATTGAATGAGAAAAGAAAATAAATTTTCCAGGATAATAATGATAAAGGTAAATTTTCACTTAATAATAATAAGAAAAAAACGTGAACACTTAGTATGCACTTTTATTGTCATTTGGGAGATAGTCACTTAAAGTCACAATAGTTGATTGAATGCCAATTCTGGCTGTGTCAAAGGGCTGGTTTTCAAACGTACAGATGTCTTTGGCTTGGCTGTTGTCCTCTATTAGGTCACAAACTCTATCAGAGTACCTAGCCCTCACAGATTTGACTGAGAACCTTGGGATAAATGCTCCAAGAGGTATTTATACAAATTAAAATCGGAAGAAGATTACTTTTGATAGGGAGAACTGCAATAATTATTAGAGCAAGTATGATCAAAGTTCATGTGGAAAGGATAGATAGATTTCAATAAGTGGAAGTGAGAAGGATGGTAGTAACCAAGGATCACAGAGTAAAGGACACATTCTGGAAAGTAAGGAAAACTAAGAATGGAGGTGACAGAGTATCTTGTATATGTGTGTTTTGGAAGGAAGTGTATTGTACAGATATAGGAAAGAAAAATGCAAATGGCTAGGTTTTTGAGAATGGTAAGGGCATTATCAGAGCAAACCAAGAACTATCTCTACCTGAGTCAGATCATCCTAGGCCTATGGATAGATGCTCTCTCTAACCAAGTTTTAGCTCTCTCCCCTGTAGTCATTACTGGATGGAAAAGAATCAAATATCCATGAGCTCTAAAGCACATACCTCTCCAGTGCCCCAAATGGTTGATAGAGACTACTAAAACTTGGTATACCATAGTCAGATGATAATTTTCTGGGGATTACAGCAAACAAGGATCAGTGATTGGCTATCTGTGAGCAGTGAGGAAAAGGCCGAGATCAAAGAAAGCTAACAGAGAGAACAAGAAGATAATGATAATACAAATATGTTGTAGCCAATTTGTACTACTGTGATTCCCATCTTATTAAATTCACTAACATCAACCCAGTTCCCAAGCCAGAACCTAATAGCTATATTTAATTTCCCACTTTCCTTCTCCTTTACATCTAAGTCACCAACAAATCTCATCCATTTTGCCTTTAAAGTATTTCTCATTCCATCCATTTTGCTCAATCTCAATCGCCACTACTCTAGCCCCAACCACAATCGACTCTCAGTTTAGGCTACTTCAACAGGTTCCCCTGTTAACACCACTACCCCATTCCAAGCTACCCTCTGCACTATAGAGGTATTTTTCTAAAATGAAAATTTATATCAAGTTACTTCCCTGCTTAAAAACTTGATTTCATTTTCCATTTCCCCTAAAGATGAAAGCAAAACTCCTCAACATGGTTTTTAAAGCCCTTCTTGAACTAGGTAGTACCTACCTTTCAAACTTTGTCTCCACCTCCCCTTCAATGTGCATTCTGCAGTTTAAATACAACCCACCATTTGCTATTGTATGGACAGGCCTTGATTTTTGTCGCTGCAGCATTTTTGTCCCCTGTGTCTGGATTCCCTTCCTACCATGTGTTGCCATGAGGATCTCACAAGATGAAACTGAAGCCTCTGCCTCTGTTTCTGTTACTGTGTCTTCCATCTGTGAAGGACACCATTATCCAAAGTTCTGAAAACTCGGAAGTCAATAATGATTCATCTTAAAATGTTCCCTATTCCTCACCTCACATTTTCAAAAGATTTCCACATCCTGTGGATTTTTAACAATTTAGAATCTAACATATGCCCCCCCCCCTTATTTTCATGTGCATTTCCCCACCCTAGTTCAAGCTCTCATCAAATGTCACACCTGGATTCTAGAAACAGCCACTTAACTGGTCCTGTGAAATCCCCATGCCCTTCTAGCACTTTCCATATCCTATAAACACAGAATTATAGATTTCTTTGCATCAAAGCAGTCTGGCAGGATCAGCTACAGAGCAGCTGGGATCAAAGCAGTTGGACTTCAAAGGTCTTAAGCCTCATCAGCTGCAACTGCAACCAAGGAACCAAACAAGACTTTTTCAGACCTTCATTACGATGAGTTCTGCCCTCCTTGCTGCAGGTAGGTTGCAAGGTTACATATCTTGCAATTGCTATGATTCCATTCCTTAGCAATTGGGATTGGCATGAAAGAATGAGAGATCAGCAAAGTATAATCCATTATCAGGACAATAGAAAAAGGCTTCCTGATGTATGGGAGACTAAAGGGAAGTGGATGACAAGAGGACATAGTAAAAGACAGTGAATCAGCAAACATTCAATCCGGTAAGTGTGCCAGGGTCAGAATGGAACTGTTACTCTTGCTTTCTTTTTCCCACCATCTCTGTCACTAAAGAGCTGTGTGTCCTTAGGAAAGTAACACAACCTCTCCGAGCCTATTTCCTTACTCGCGAAGTTGGGATAATTCTAAAATCTACCTCACAGGGTTTCTATAAGTCTAAAATGAGGTAACATGAGTGGCACACTTAATTTGACACATAATCAGCATTCAGTAACCATTTCCTCGGCACTCATAAGTCCCTTGCCACCACTCTTCCCAGGTTTATTTCTTGTCTTGTTCCTTCTTCTCGGGCAATTAGAGTCAATAGTGAGAGATGACCAGGTCTTCAGACACAATATGCTTCTAATTTGTGCTTTGCTTAAACAGTGGCAATGCATCAATCTATCAGCTGGAAAACTAGTTTAATTAATTGGCTTCCCTGAGCTGTGCCTGCTGAAGTAGATGAAGATTTCTTAGGACACCAATATCCATGGGTAAGCAATCAAGCACTTTGTCCAGAACAGGCAAACAGCAGCTTTTGTGTTAACAAGGGGCCTGGCATGCTTTAGTCAGGCCCAAGGGATCTCAGGAGCCCTCCACAGAATCCTTTAAAGCTCCACACATGCCTGCAAATTCTTAACAAAACCCTGGTTCCCTAAAAATTGTTCAGATGATAGAAGATCTGTGGTGCAAATACTATGTGGTGCAAAGAGCTTGGCGTAAGGCTCTTATTCTGGCTTTCCCCGAGCTGTATCTCATGGCCGTGAGGTTCCTCCCAGCCTGATTTGCAAAATGATTTCCATGATTAATGAGTGGTCATGACAAGATAGCCACAAGGAGGAATGGGAAAGAAAAGAGAGCGTTAGTGGAGTGGAAACTCCCAGGAGGTGTTTGGAAATGAGTGGTAAATTTGAAGTGAAAGGCTGTAGGGAATAGTCAATTGACCGGAAAAGGAGAATGAAGGGCTAGTTTCCAAAAAGAAAACAAAAACACAAGCAAGTCAGCCAGTTGTCCTCGAGAGCTGCTCATCTCCATTTAGTCAGAAGAAATGTCAGAAGTCAAGAGGAGATTCCCAACAGAATTTTTTAAATTAGTTTATTTATCTATTTTTTAACTTTACAATATTGTATTTGTTTTGCCATACATTGACATGAATCCACCATGGGTGTACATGTTTTCCCCTTCCAGAACCCCCCTCCCACCTCCGTCCCCATCCCATCCCTCTGGGTCATCCCGGTGCATCAGCCCCAAGCACCCTATATCATGCATCGAACCTGGACTGGCGATTAGTTTCACATATGATAATTTACATGCTTCAATGCCATTCTCCCGTATCCTCCCACCCTTGCCCTCTCCCATAGAGTACATAATACTATTCTATTTATCTGTGTCTCTTTTGATGTCTCTCATGCAGAGTTATCTTTACCAATTAACTAAATACCATATATATGTGTTAGTATACTGTATTGGTGTTTTTCTTTCTGGCTTACTTCACTCTGTATAATAGGCTCCAGTTTCATCCACCTCATTAAAACTGATTCAAATGTATTCTTTTTAATGGCAGAGTAATATTCCATTGTGTATATGTACCACAGCTTCCTTATCCATTCATCTGCTGATGGGCATCTAGGCTGCTTCCATGTCCTGGCTATTATAAACAGTGCTGTGATGAACATTGGGGTACACATGTCTCTTTCAATTCTGGTTTCCTCAGTGTGTATGCCCAGCAGTAGGATTGTTGGGTCATATGGCAGTTCTGTTTCCAGTTTCTAAAATAACCAAGGAAGATCTAATTTTTTCTAGGATCCCATTTTGTATAAGAAACAAGGTCTATCAGTAAAGATACTCTAGAGAAAAAGAACAAAAATGAGACACTACACAGTTGACCCCAGAACAACAGAGGGATTAGAGACATCAATCTTCCACCCAGTCAAACATCAGAAATCCACACATAATTTACAATTGGCCCTCCACATCCACAGATTAAGCCAACCACAGATTTTGTAGAATTTACTATTGAAAAAAATGTGCACATAAATGGACCCATGTAGCTGAAACTGGTGGTGTTCAAGGGTCAAATCTGTTGATGTTATTTAGTCCCTCAGTCATGTCCAACTCTTTGCAACCCCATGGACTATAGCCCACCAGGCTCCTCTATCCATGGGATTTCCCAGGCAAGAATACTGGAGTGGGTTGCCATTTCCTTCTCCAGAGAATTTTCCTGACCTAGGGATTGAACCCACATCTTCTGCATTGGCGAGTGGATTCTTTTGCCACTGAGCCACCAGAAAAGCCCCAAAAGTTCACCTTATATTATACTATATTATATTATATATATTTAGAGATTTTTATTAAGGAATTGACTCATGCGTTTGTGGGGTGGGGGCTGGCAAGTCCAAAATCTCTAGGGTAGGCAGGTAGATTGGAAACTCAAGGAAGACTTGACAATGCAGTCTTAAGTTTGAATCCCATAGGGTAGGCCAGCAGGCTGCATACTCAGGCAGAATTTGTATGTTACAGTATTTTTTTTCTATGTTACAGTCTTAAGGAAGAATTCCCTCTATCTTCAAGAAGCCTCAGTTTTTGCTCTTAAGGCCTTCAGCCGATTGGACAAGGTCTACCTACAACATTGATGAAATCTCCTTTAAGTGATTAACATTTGCAATCAATCATACATTAACAAAACAGTCCAAAATGCAGTACTTTGGTACGATCTCAAAAATGTTACAATGATCTTGGTTTGTTTCCAAGGCAAACCATTTCAACATCACGGTAATCCAAGTCTATGCCTCAACCACTAATACTGAAGAAGCTGAAGTTGAACGGTTCTATGAAGACCTACACAACCTCCTAGAACTAACACACAAAAAAGATGACCTTTTCATCATGGGGGGTTGGAAAGTAAAAATAGGAAGTCAAGAGATCCCGTGAGTAACAGGCAAGTTTGGTCTTAAGAGCGCAAAATGAAGCAGGGCAAAGGCTAACACAGCTTTGTCAAGAGAACACACTGGTCATAGCAAACACCCTCTTCCAACAACACAAGAGATGACTTTACACATGGACATCACCAGATGGTCAATACTGAAATCAGACTGATTACATTCTTTGAAGCTGAAGATGGAGAAACTCTATACAGTCAGCAAAAATAAGACATGGAGCTGACTGTGGCTCAGATGATGAGCTCCTTATTGCAAAATTCAGGCTTAAATGGAAGAAAGTAGGGGAAACCACTAGACCATTCAGGTATGACTTAAATAAAATCCCTTATAATTATACAGTGGAGGTGATGAATACATTCAAAGGATTAAATCTGGTAGACAGAGTGCCTGAAGAACTATGGACAGAGATTCATAACACTGTGCAGGCGGCAGTGACCAAAACCATCCCCAAGGAAAAGAAATGCAACAAGACAAAGTGGTTATCTAAGGAGGCCTTACAAGTAGCTGAGAAAGGTCTAAGGCAAAGGAGAAAGGGAAGATATACCCAATTGAATGCAGAGTCCCAGGTTCCTCTGTCCATGGAATTCTCCAGTCAAGAATACTGGAGTGGATTGCCGTTTCCTTCTCCAATCTTCCTGACCCAGGGATCAAACCCAGGTCTCCTGCATTGCAGGCAGATTCTTTACCACCTGAGCTACAGGGAATCCTATTATTATATTAATATTATATATATACAACATTAACATTATATATAATAATATAATATTATATATGTATAACATTGACTTGTTAGATCCTATTAATAGTTCTATGACATAAGGTACTGACATTATGTCTGCTTTGCACATCAAGATTCAGGCTTAACTTTGTCTACAAAGCAAGTAACAGGAACATTCAGAAGAGAATGACAAACTGAAAATATTTCTTTTGTTACCTAAGCTCTCACGTCTGCCCCTCATGCCTAGTACTTTTGGGGGGAGCATTATCCTGTGGAAAACCCCAGCCTGGTCTGTCCTATATGGCTCTAATGGTAAGAGGACAAGACTGAACGTCAAAAATCCTCCATGCAAGCTTCTGCTCCACCACTAAATAACCCCTCTCTAAGCCCCAATTTCCCAGTCCTTAAATCATAGGTGCTGACTGCTTATCATCCTGGGTTCCAAGCACTTTATTCCTGAGGAGCTGACAGCTAAGACCACAGAGAGGATGGTAACTATTACAAATAAACAAGATGAAAGACAGTATGAGCAGGGTTTTGTCTCTAGAGATCTCACCAGAAAATATGTGATAAATAAGTTTCTGGAGGTTTGAATCTTAATGTATCAGTTAGAATTGGATTTATTGTGTATAACAGAAACCAAAGTACAATGACTTAAACAAACAGTGATTTTCTTTAATTCAACCAAGTCTGGAAATTCATCCTCCATGGCTGGTACTGCTTCTCACAAGGTTCATTCCAGCTTTCACCTCCAACTTCTACCACATTTAGCATGTGTGGTTTTTTTTTTTTTTTCTTTCTAGCATCAAGATGGTTACAAAGATGGCTATTCCACTTTTAGGCAGTATTTCTACAGCTAAGTCTAAAGAAGGGTGTATTTCAGCAGAGACTGGCCCTTTTTATCAGGTTAACAGCTCTATTGGAAACCCTACCCAGTATATTTATGATTATATTAAATTGCACAGAACTGTATCACATACATAACCAAAACTCCAGGAAATTCAAGAAGTTGAATTTTCAGCCAGCCACATTTCTGGACTCAGTAATATCTGACTCTTTGCGACCCCACGGACTGTAGCCCACCAGGCTCCTCTGTCCATGGGACTCTCCAGGCAAGAATACTGGAGTGGGTAGCCATTTCCTTCTCCAGGGGATCTTCCTGACCCAGGAATCAAACCCGAGTCTCCTGTACTGCAAGCAGATTCTTTACCAACTGAGCTACAATGGAAGCCCCTGTCTAGTTTTGTAAACCTAGACAAATTGCTAATCTTCTCATGTATAATAATTATAGATGCAGAACCTATCAATATCCTCATTTTACAGTAGAGGAAACTGAGCCTCAGAGGGCTTAGCAAATTTGTTCAGGGCTATGCAGTTCATTAACGGTACAACTAGAACTCAAACCAAGTTCTATGTTACTTCAAAGCCTTTGATTGGAAGCACCACCTATATTGCACCAATCTCAGATCAAATCACAAAGGAAGGGTGCTGAGGGAGTATATTGCTACCTTTTCCCTATTAACCATATCCTTTGCAAACCCCAGTTGCCCAGATAAAGCCACGTGCCTAAAAAAAAACACATGATTTCTCAATTGCACAGACATGATCAGTCAGTGGGAAAGAGATAGGTCTCAAGTAACGCTGAAGTTCTCATAGGCAGTTATGTAATAACTTTCTTGTATTTTTTCCTTTATCTTTTGACTGCAGGCAGGTTCCCAGGCAGTTAGTTCTATATTCAGGACAGTCCCACAAAACTAAATTAGGCTTATACAGACTCGCCATAAGATTAATACTGTGGGTTGTGGCTGGGCATTCTAAAGTCACCTTGTTTGGGAGTCCACTGCTGTCTTTCCTGAGTGATCACCCTCACGTTAGGTGGCTTTCTTCCAAGGGCATGCTGCAAACCATATTTTGCTTTCTGTGATCAAAACTATGCAAATGACCAGATGTTTGTTTTTCCTTATGGCTTATAAACACCAGTGGGGATTAAATTGACTTACCTTTTCCTGGCGACTGTATTTGTGGCTTTGCTTTTTGCTGCAAGCCTGTATTTTCTCGGATTTTATTTCAAATGCACTATGTGACCTTGTGCACAATGTATTTTATCTTTTTTTTCCTATCATTTTTCTCTCCAACACAGGCAAGTAAAGTGACTCACTCAAGCTAATACAGCTTATTAATGGCAGTGTGAGAACTGGAAAGCATTCCTCATATTCCCAGGGTTCTTTGCACTGTTTTTCACAGCATTCTTAGTGTAAAAGCCAATTAATCCTTACAATTTATTGATCATTTACAGATGTCTCATACCAATTCCTTAAGAATTCTGCAATGGCCTCTTTGTTTTAATGCTACTCTATTAGAAAATCAGTGAGAGACCACAAATATATTTAGTATTGTTAATATCACTCATTTTTTGAAATCTTCCATAAAGAACATAGTTTTCTGGGTTCTTTGGCTGTAGAGAAACACAGCCTTTGATTGTGCAACACAAAATAAGTTATCAGATAAGAAAAGTGAATGAAGTCATATGCACTAAGGCTTCTGTAACTGCTATAAAGTAGATTGAACAGGATGAAATGGCCACTTCCAGTGTGTTTACATAAAAGGATGCAGAGAGGATGGAGAACTTGGCCTTCTTGATTTGGTCTCATGACTCTCACTTAGTAACTTGTTTTCATTAGCAGAAGAGGCTAATGAAAGAGTTTTTCTCCTTCAGCAGTAGACCCAAAAGACTAGGGAAATCACAAAAGATTTCAATGGAGCATCCAGATGGATGCAATGTTGACAATTTTT
Source organism: Giraffa tippelskirchi (assembly GCF_054371585.1). Classification (NCBI taxonomy): domain Eukaryota; kingdom Metazoa; phylum Chordata; class Mammalia; order Artiodactyla; family Giraffidae; genus Giraffa; species Giraffa tippelskirchi. The sequence goes on along the minus strand of NC_137289.1, from coordinate 11,648,337 downwards.
AATGCAATCACCTTTTTTTTCAAAGCATCCCCTTGTATATTTAATACATAGTGAATAAATGTCAGTGCTAAGACTTGTTTGTGCTATTACTATACTCTAATTTACCTGTTGAGGATATCTTCAGCAATTTATGGCTGAATTGAAAATGAAAATGAGATACTTATCAGTGATGATAAGTGGAATTCACTCAAATTCAAGTCCAGAAGAAAAATGGCATTGCACCACAGTCAGAGGCTTTCAGAGAAAGACAATTGCCAACAATATGACTTATGCTCATAACGTCCTAGAACTCTGTCTTTTCCAAAAAAGCTTTGCAATCATTTGAGGGTGGCAAACCCGGAAAGCACATTATTCTCTAAACATGATATTGCCCACTTGCATGTCACTGTAAATAAAGGAGCCTTTGCAGAGTCTGACATGTGGGGCACCAAAGGGGAAGTTACCTCAAAATTAACTCCTGTCTAATATGATTAGCAGTCAGCAGCTGCAGGTGACTCAATGCCTCTGACACTCCAGGAAGATCTAACTGCTTCTCTTCAAGAATAATATGCAGAGACTTTGAGCATGAAGTTATTTTTTAGACTCTTCTCAAAATTTGACTCTCCCAGTTCTTTTAAAGGAAAATAATTTAACAAAAATAACCTCATTACAGTAAGTTGGCCATAGGGGAACAGATATATCCTACAGTGTTGAGTGGAAAAAAAAGCATGATATTAAATTGCATGTACAATATGATCTCAAATATTTAAGATACACACACATACTCAAAGCATAGAGGATAATAAACCAAGATCTAGCCATAGCTTGTCTTCAGGCAGAGAAATTATAGGGAATTGTCATTTTCTTCTTTGCAACTTTTTAGGTTTTTACCTTTCTTTTTAGTTTTAGCATGTTCTACATTTTTTTTTTAGCAGAAAGAAAAAAAGGTCACCATATTAAAATGATAAGTTGGGAACATTTCTCCGTAACTGTTGCCCTGCATTTCCAGTCATTGGTTAAAGATCAATTTCTTTAGCCTAACTAAATAAAAAGAGAGAAATTCCTTTCTTTTACTTTTCTGGTCTGAAGATGGCACATGCATTCCTGAGAAATTCTTTTTTCCTTTGTTGGCTAGGTGCAGGATAGCCCACAGAATCACCTGGCTCCTACCTCTGATCTGCTGAATCAGAATCTCTAGAGGTTACACCGAAGAATACACAACTAAGCAAGTGTCCCAGGTTATTTTAAGATATGCCAAAGCTGAAGTGCTATCATAATAGTTGTCAGAGAAATTGTAGCTACTTTTATCACTGCAGCTACTATGGGTGAGGTCTCCATTCAGAATCACACACAAAACTAAGAAGATACAAAGGCTCACTTGGGAGCTATCACTTACTGTTCCCTTTTCCCCATATTTATGGTCATGGCTCATTGGGCCAAGAAATATAGATAGTTTATGCTCATTAGTTCAGGGTAGAGGATGAGGAAAGAGCCTTTTCCTTCCCCATACCCTCCATAACGTTCAGATCATGAAGTGATGCTCTATAATTTTCATTTTTCCATGTAAACAATTTCTTAGTACCTGTTATGAGCATGCTTGGTACTTTGCTAGTTATAAGAAACAACAGTGAATGAGATGGTACCTACCTCTTAGTTTGTGATTACTTTGTTAACAGATTACCATAAGCTTAGTAACTTTAAACAACACACATTTCTTAAGTTGTGGAAATGAATAGTCTAAAATGAGTCTCGCTAGGCTAAACTCAAGGCACCATCCTGAGAGAGCTATGTTTCCTTCTAGTGGCTCTAGAGGGAAGAAAAATCTGTGTCCATACTTTTTTCCAGTTTCTAGAGGCATACCACACTTCTTGGCTCATAGCCCACTTATCCATATTCAAGGCCCACAAAGTTCCATCTCTCTGACCGTTTTTCCTCCACCCTCACTGGCCTCTAACCACAGCCATGAAGGATTCTTTGATTTTAAGGGTGAATGTGAATAGATTGGGCCCATCAGGATAACTGAGAAGCATTTTTCTATTGTAAGGTCTTTACCCTTAATCACATCTACAAAGTCCCTTCAGCCATGTGAGGTAACATATTCAAAGCTTCCAGTAATTAGGATGTAAACACCTTTTACAGGGGCATTATTCTGCCTACAACACTACTGAAAGAAATTCAGTTCTGGCAAAGAAAATAGAAAAAAAAAATTCACAGAGCAATGTGCTGCATCCCATAATAATGACATGTACAAACACCCATGGCAGCATTAAAAAAAAAAAAAAAAGGAACAACAAATTCACCTTTGGGGAAAGTCTGTGTAGGTTTATCCAAGCAGGTGATGCTTGAGTTGGTTTTGGATGATAATCAGGGAGAGAGAACAAGACAAGGAGTGAGACACACTTAGATTTAAATCCAGCTGTACCAGCTCTATGATCATGGGCAAATTTTTTACCTCTTCTGAGCCCAGTGTCCACAGTTATGGAGTGAATAATTTGTTTCTCATAAGTTTGCTACGTGTATTAGCTAAGTTAAAGGTGGTGAAAGTGCTATGCAAGCTGCAATGTTCAGTAAATGGAATGGGTTACATTCATTAATATGGCTTATAAAGAAATCGAGTTTTTAGATATTACAAATGAAAATACAGGCAGCCAGTAAAATTTGAATTTCAAATAAACAAATAAATTTTTGGTATAAGTATGCTCCATGCAATATTTGGGACATACTTATAACTAAAAAGATATTTGCTGTTTATCTGAAATTCAAATTGAACTAGGCATTCCGTATTTTATCTAGCAACTCTTTAAATGGGGATGTAATCACTTTCTGCTACTAAGAGAGCAATTGTTACGTGCTCTTGGTCTTTTGTGAAAAAAAATCTAGGAATGTCTTCTTTGTTCTACAAGAGAAGCTATTGAAATTGATGCTGTGCAAGATTCAGGGGCACTGTCTTTAGAGTCAAAAGGTCATGAATGTATCCCACAGGTCCCTAAGATGCCAGCAGAGCAATTCTTCCACTTCTGAGCTAGAGACAGTGGAGTGGAGAATGGATCATAGACTTTGGGGTAAGACACACCTGGATTTCAAACACGACTTATCCATTTAGAAGCTTTGTGACTTTGGAAAACAACTTCATCCTTGAGCCTTAATGTCCCCACCTGTAAAACTGAGATAATCATAAAATAACTCTATGAAGTAGATTCTAAGGATTCAGTGAAGTCATTCTCTTAGAGACTTCCCTTAACACACTGCTATGCACAGACATTGTGCAATCAATATAACAGAAATACTAGAGAGCTTTATATTCTTAGGACAGAATCTGCACTGTAATTACCTTTCATTTTATAAACAATAATGTTCCTAGTAGATCTAATGGCCTCATTATTGTGTGAGATATAATGGCCTCATTACTCTTTCGCTACATCAGGATTCACTGGGCCAGACACTTTGATGGGTCTTGAGGAGAAATAAGACAGAAACACATAGAACTTACTCTCACAGTGCTCAGTTTTGCTAGGGTATCAGGTGAAAAAGAAAATGGTCACAGTGAATATTGGAAATTGGCACAATTTTCGCCCCATTCTTTATCCTGAATTACTCCTTTGAATTGTGGGGATTGAAAGACTGGGAACTACATTCCCCAGATTTCCTTGCCAGAAGGCTTCAAGATAGTTTGGCCAGACTGAACCATAACTTGACATTTGTAAAGCAGAAGAGAAGCAGAAGCCAAGCTACCCTTTCTTTTCAGCCACAGGCAGACACCTGGGCCTCAAACATATTCAAGATTAGAGAGCAGCCTGTAGGCATTTCCACAGGAGTAACCTCCCTCAATGTCACATAGCAGCTGTGGCCATATGCACCAGTGCCTTGCTGTTTCCTGATCTGGGAGAAGTGTTGGAAGGGGCTAGAGGGAGCAAGCAGCAACTTCTAGATGCCTGAGAGCTAGACCTGAACCTGAAATTTAGTGGTGGCTTCCTTGACATTCTTTCATCCTGTTCTTCGTATTGTTTTGTGAACACTTCATTGTCCATGTTGAATCTCTTTGTTGAAATGTCTGTAAAGGTGTTCATTTTCCTGACCAACCCTGACTAATAACAAGCAACTGCAGTACCATACCACAAGTACAAAGTAATCTGGATATACATAATATGGACGCCTAATAGAACCTTAACAGAAATGGGGAAGTTTCTTTCAAATTAAAATGTAGCTCATAAGAGCAACATTAACTATTACTGCATGGCTGAATTCAGAGACAAAGGAGAAGAGTGGTGAACCCTATGGCTAGAGAAGTAAGGGAGGAAGGTGGTGGTTAGATTGCAAAGGGCCTTGTAAAATTATGCTACTTGATGATGGTAGGGCAAGTGCGATTGAAGGACTGTATGCAGAGGAATGATACAATGGGATTTGAGAAAAATTCTTCTACTTCTACTGTATGGAGATTGGTCTGCACAGTCTAACAACAGAAACAGGGCACTGGTTAAAATAGCATTGTGATAGACCAGATGAGAGAACATAGGGGCTTGGACCACAGACACAGAAATACAGATGTGAGAAGTGGTTAATTTCAAGATTTCATTTTCCTTTAGACTTGACAAGATTTGGTGATGGATTAAAATGTGGTTGGTGAGGGAGATAAAAGAAGTCTAGGATATGACCAGTTTCTAGCTTTGGGAACCAGACAGAGGTATCATATACTGAAATGTGGAAGTTTAATGAAGTACTCAGTTTGGGGGTGGGGTGGGAACAGACTTGACTATTAAGCATGATGAAGAGAAGCACTTTTTAAGTGTCCAATTAGAGATACCCAGCCAGCAGTTGGATAGAGGCCTAGAATTCTAACAGAGGCATTTAAGAGGTATTTTCAGTATTTTCACTGTAAATAGATGCACTGGAATATATGAGAGTTTAACCTAGAGAAGATGTGTAAAGTAAGAATAAAAAGACGACTTGGTACATATGTCTGAGGAACTTCAAATTTAGAGATTTCAAAAAAGTATGATAAGTTGAACTTAAAAGCTCTAGAGGGATCCGGTAGAAGTTCTCAAAAGAGATCCAGTGGATTTGTCCACATGCATGTCAGTCATCATCTTAACACAAACCTTTCCTGGTAAAATGATAAAGGTAGAAGACAGACTACAGCAAACTGAAGAAAACATCGGAAGGAAGGGAAAAGAGTCAGCAAGTGCAGAAAATTCTGAAAAAATCTGAGAAGAATCATAAATCAAAAGGGCCATAACTGGTGAATGAGCTGGTAATGCAGTGTAGGGTGATTTTTACAAATTGAGATTCAATGTTATTGTGTTGGGGCCAATAGTGAAGTTGCAGATAGAGGAGAGATAGAGGATGATTGCATAATGATCCCAAGAAATGAGGAGGGATTGGAATCTAGAACTGTGGTGTAAGATCAACCTCAGACTGGGTAAGAACTTTAAGAAGGATACATAAAAATGTAGATGTCTCCTGGCAAGGTGACAGAATATTGGGAAAATTACCTCTGAAGAGCATCTATCTTTACTGAGAAGTAGCAGGCCACTGAATCTGTTGCGAGTAAGGAGAGAGATGGCAGCATTTTGAGAAGACTAGAATCAGTCTGAATTAGCCACACTTTAGAATTTGTCAAAAAGGATAAATACCTTATCAGAAAAGAAAAGGACTAATAGGAAATGTTGCAAGCCCAACATCCATAGCATCTGAGAGTCCAGAAGCTAAATCCCAGCAATTGTTCTTGTGATCGTATGACCGTTAGCATGCAAGCTAACTTGTATGAGTCAGTTTCCTTGTCTGTAAAGTTAATAAAAAATACCAATCACACACATTTGTCATACATATTAGATTGATAACTGATATAATGGATATCTGCACTTGTGCCCTCCCAACATCCCCCTTTCCGCTTCTTATATCAGAACACTTCTTTACCACTGGGTATACATTTCATGGGAAAAGGCAATGGCACCCCACTCCAGTACTCTTGCCTGGAAAATCCCATGGATGGAGGAGCCTGGTAGGCTACAGTCCATGGGGTCGCTAAGAGTCGGACACGACTGAGCAACTTCACTTTCACTTTTCCCTTTCATGCACTGGAGAAGGAAATGGCAACCCACTCCAGTGTTCTTGCTTGGAGAATCCCGGGGACGGCGGAGCCTGGTGGGCTGCCGTCTATGGGGTTGCACAGAGTCGGACACGACTGAAGCGACTTAGCAGCAGCAGCAGCATACATTTCATGAAATTTGAGAGGGACTTAACCTGTCCCCTCTGTGGATATGTGATCCACACCTGGCCAATAAGAATACTAACACCCTACCAACCCCAAGACCACTGCGATCAATTCAGACATCTATGTCTATCTTTAATCCAAGCAGAGCCAACCATTTTTCTTTGAGATTCCTATTTAAAAGGAAGTATACTGCAATATACACCCAGTTTCTAGAGGCCACCTTTGCAACCATATTTGCCAAGAAAGGGGCTTCCCTCGTGGCTCAGACAGTAAAGAATCTATCTGCAATGCAGGAGACATGAGTTTGATCCCTGGGTTGGGAAGATCCCCTGGAGAAGGAAATGGCAACCTACTCCAGTGTTCCTGCCAAGAGAATCCCATGGACAGAGGAAGCTGGCAGGCTACAGTCCATGGGGTCACGAAGAGGTGGACACAATTGGGCAATTAACAGTTGCCAAGAAAAGATTCAGCTTTCCCTGATACTAAAAGTAATAGAGTAGAAGACTTAGCTATGAAATGGAAAAAGGGACAAAACTATTTTTTTTTTTTTCATTTGAACATGCAGATGAAGTCATGCCTATAGAAAAAATAAACTTCTGGGCTTTAACTTCATGATCCAAGTAAATTTTTTTCTTACTGTAATTAAGGTTATTTTTCTGTCACAAACTAATGAACTCCAACTACATGGCAATATAAAGTGCTTAGAGGTTGTGTCTGGGACAAGGGTTTGATTAACAATAGGCATTATTATTACTGGAGTAGTCATGTTTCCCCTCAGTATCCATAATTTGTTCTCTTTTTCTGCTTTGCAAATAAGGTCATCTGGATCTTTTAAAAAAAACATTGCTGCCATTTTTTTTAATGTCACCACAGAGAAAAGGGACAAAGTTGCTAGAAGCTTCCTTGGTATAGTAGGACAGTGCAATGAAGGTACGGAGAAGGGGTTGAAGATGTGTCCCTGATGTCCTGGCTAGATTTCAATCACCACTGGAAGATGTGACCCATTCTGTTGGTGGCAAGGATATAAATTTATATGGTTTATGGAAAAAGAAATCCATTTCAGCCTATAGTGACTCATAAATGAACCAATATAATGAACATAAAGTAAATCAAGAGTACATTTGATATGATCACACAAATTTCAAGGTTGAAAAAGGATAACTGAAACAGACAACATCCTAAGAGTAAATAGGAAACTCAACCAGTGCTGGTAAAGGCTGAATGGCACAATACAAATTATCCCAGAGAGAGGTTAAATACAATAGTAAAATGGCACAGCAGGAGTGCCAAGTGCTCTGAATAGGAAGAAAACAGGTACATCAGAAAGACAGTATCAAAGAGAAATGACTGAGGGAGCAGTGGGTCTATGTGTGCTCACTATTTATCAGCACTGGTCTTGGCAGGATCCAGATGCAAGCTGAGTCAGATAATAAAAGTCTAATAGTTGTCTGAAGCTCTCTCAAAACATTATAGAGCTCACACTGTTAGCTTCTTCCCATTGGATGGTTCTCGTTACAATGATTTTTATATAGTCTATCCGTTCCCAATTCACCTAAGGAGTCCATGAAGAATGAGAACGCTTCTTCACTATTACAGCAACTAAATGGAGTCACCATGAATGCTGATTAGTAGGATACTGGAATTTCTTCTCTACATTCACCACATTATTTTTCCGATCAAATCTTCCTCTTTTGCATGTTGGGCTCCTATTGATTCCATTTCAGCAATGAGTAATTGTCAAGAAACTTACTTTGTCTTTATTCGGTAATTTTTTAGATTGTTCTAGATCTGTTTTGAGCTAAAAATCAAGAGATGTTGAACTACAAATTTCTAAGAACACCCACACACAACTGTGTGCATGTTCCAATGCAGGACAGAAACCAGGAACTCAGTGCTAAAAAGAGTCACTCCATTTTATCTCAATTAACAGGAGATCCTGAGTTTGACAATACTGTAAAAGCACTGCTGGATCAACCAGAATCCCTCCACCTCAACTTCCCCTTGTGTGATGCTGATCCCTTCTGAACACTGTTGATGACTTGCCAAAAATTCATCTGTTTTTCAATATGAGATGCAGGGAATATACAGATTGACTTATGTTTTTGAAAAACAGTAATAAAGAGAAAAACAAGTATATCTTCCAAATTGCTAAAGAAAAATCTCAAAGACACACAGTCCTTACAAGAAAAGCCAGGGAATCAAAATTAAGGTAAGCATACAAACATGAATACAAGCAGAATACCTAAAGTCACAGAATTCAAGTGGCAGCGATGACAGAGAGATGGTTTGTGGTGGGCAGTTTTACCACAATTGTATTCTCTCTGTTCTTCAAAGCCACCCCAAACTCATAACAACTGCAATAATAAGCCGTATTTACTTGATTTCAACTTACTTCACATAAAGTGTCAAAAATCTTTAGAAAGCTTTGACTTTTATTGATTTCTAAATTAAGTGAAAACCATGTCTTACATGGCTTCCCAGGTAGTACAATGGGTAAAGATCCTGCTGGCTAATGCAGGAGACATAAGAGATGTGGGTTCGATTCCTGGGATGGGAAGATCCTCCAGATAGGAAATGGTAACCAATTCTAGTATTCTTGCCTGGAGAATTCCATGGACAGAGGAGTCTGGTGGGCTATGGTCCACAGGATCTCAAAGAGTCAGACTTGACTGAAGCGACTTAGCACACATGCACATGTCTTACTACACAGACACAACTTCAAGACAAGCCTCCCAACCTTTCTTACAACCAGGTACTGCCTTTGGGGCTTAGAACCTACCCATACTGAAATTCTGGAACAGAAAAAATATTAAGTCAATTATTAAAATTCAAAGACTCATATTTAGGTAAAATATAGAATTAGATACCATATCATTCAAAAATGCAAACCTAATGTCACTTGCCATACAACTTTTATTGGAAAAGGAAAGTGGAGCTAACAATATTTACTTCTCATAGTTATTGTGATACTGATATAAGAAAATATATGTAAAAATAATGCTTCCTTGCATAGTAGTTGACCAACAAATGGAAGGTGCTTTCCTTCATGTCTTAAGGCCTCGGTTTCAATAGCTGCTTTCTTCTGAGGTGTCTTTTTCTCTGACAGATCTGGGAAGCTCTTGAGTAGTCATAGAGCACTAAGGGGCAAACACAACAGAAGTTACTTTATTTTACTATAAATAGAAGTTCATGCTTGATCTACACCTTGCTCAAGGTTGGTCTCAAGGAATAAATAATGGCAATCAGAGAACTTGATTCCCACTGATATTTAATCTTATTCATCTTGCCTGGGGAGGCCTTCAGACATATATAGGCTTCTTTTAGAGCCATATCTACTGAGAGTTCAGTTCAAACCAATGTAAAAGTACTTTTTGGCAACTGTCACTTGATTTCACCCATATTCTTTATTGTTTAACAATTATTTTATAAATTTTTTCTGTGCTACTCTTTCAACAGGCTGGCAAAACAAGCAAGGGATCTATTATTGTATTATTCAAATATATACCAGACAGAATGGGCTAGGTTCTGGAGCAGTAACAAAGAATCTATAATCCTCAGAGGTTAAAAGAATAAAGGCCTATTCCTGGTTTGTACTCCATGCTCTCCTTGGATTGTCCAGGAGTAGGATGCAGGGGCAATCTTCTCGACATTATGTTCACACAGCAACACAGACTGAAAAAGGCTCCACCTCTTTGCTTCTGCCATGAAAAAAGCAAATGTAATGAAACCTGAATTAGCTTATGGGGATTCTGCAAAGAAGCTCATATTTCCTGAACTAAAACAGGTTATTTGACTATGTGCTTAGTCACTCTGTCACATCCAACACTTTGCAATCCCATGGACTGTAGCCTGCCAGGCTTCTCTGTCCATGGGGATTCTCCAGGCAAGCATACTGGAGTGGGTAGCCATGCCTTCCTCCAGGGGATCTTCCCAACCCAGGGATCGAACCCAGGTCTCCCTCATTGCAGGCAGATTCTTTACCATCTGAGCCTCCAGGGAAGCCCAAGTTATGGGTGGAATGCCATTTCCTACTCCAAGGGATCTTTCTGACCCAGGAATCAAAAGTGATGGAGAAGTATAGACTGATCATGAACCTAGAAGGAAGAGAAATGAAATCTTTATGGAATAGCTTTAATGACTATTAGGGCTTCCCCTGTCTCTATAATAGTCATTAAAGTGTTAGTTGCTCAGTTCACTTCATGAAAGATAGATGGGGAAACAGTGGAAAGAGTGGCTGACTTTATTTTTCTGGGCTCCAAAATCACGGCAGATGGTGACTGCAGCCATGAAATTAAAAGACGCTTAATCATTGGAAGGAAAGTTATGATCAACCTAGATAGCATATTAAAAAGCAGAGACATTACTTTGCCAACAAAGGTCCATCTAGTCAAGGCTATGGTTTTTCCAGTGGTCATGTATCGATGTGAGAGTTGGACTGTGAAGAAAGCTGAGCACCAAAGAATTGATGCTTTTGAACTGTGGTGTTGGATAAGACTCTTGAGAGTCCCTTGGACTGCAAAGAGATCCAACCAGTCCATCCTAAAGGAGATCAGTCCTGAGTGTTCATTGAAAGGACTGATGTTGAAGCTGAAACTCCAATACTTTGGCCACCTGATGCAAAGAGCTGACTCATTGGAAAAGACCCTGATGCTGGGAAAGATTGAGGGCAGGAGGAGAAGGGGAGGACAGAGAATGAGATGGCTGAATGGCATCACTGAGTCAATGGACATGGGTTTGGGTGGACTTAGGGAGTTAGTGATGGACAGGGAGGCCTGGTGTGCTGCGGTTCATGGGGTTGCAAAGAGTCGGACACGACTGAGTGACTGAACTGAACTATTTTCTAAGATCAAACATACATAACTGCCATGACATTGGATATCTTCCCCCCTGACAGTTAAGTAAGCATTCAATATTTCTCTCATGGTTTAAGATAGTATTGGAATCAACAAGACAAAACCTGTCAGGTCAGGTGGACCATATAATGTAACAACTACAGCCAAACCACTGATGAATTTTAGATCTCATATTTCCCTGTAGACAAAGAAAACTATGTCTAATTAAAACTCTGAGAAATTTATCAAATTCTTACTGTGTGCCAAGATTTACACTGAAAACAAAATAGCTGACAATTCTAACTGGTATAATCTTTAACACTCTTAGCCAATGTTATGTGGCAATGTATTCATAAAACATTTGCAAATTTCAAGATAAAAATATCTTCCTCTAATTTACAAATGAGGGCTTTAAATCTGGTTCAGAATGAGTTTGAAATTTAACATAGAAAAAAATGACTCCATTGTAAGTGTATGTAAATCTCTACTTTTTCATTTAACCTGCAGAATAATTTTACACATGTATACATATTTTTTCCTACTAGGTAAATGATACAGACTCTTGGAAGTGGAATCATGGATCAATACAATGCCATGTAGAATCAGAGGAAATATTTGGACTTACCTTTTTTACTGCGCTATTTTATATATTCTTATTTGTGTGACTAATTGCTTTTGCATTCTAAAGTATAGCAGAGTAGGAATTTCAGAGGATGAAAGCCAGACATTTCTACTTATATGGCATGCCCATGTGATATTCCTTTGTGAGCTGTTGTAGCTTAAAAAACATCAAGAATTCAAATGCAAGGAGCTACTAGAATGATAATAAAAATAAGAACTGAGAGTGCCACTAAATATCAAGGATGAACTTGAGGAAATTACCTAATAGTTGCAGAATAAGTTTTGGAAGAGAATTTAAAGATCTTGTAACTATAGAGGATATATCACAGAATGCTATACTTAGCAGATACTTTTTTGAAAGCAGATGTTTTACTTACAAACATTTCTAGAGCAACAGCTGTGTACCAGCTACTTGCAAGAAGTTGGGAATATCATAGACCTCCACCTCAATGGACAGAGAAGCCTGGCATGCTGCAGTCCATGGGGTCGCAAAGAGTCAGACATTACTGAGCAACTGAACTGAACTGAACTGAACCACCTCAAAACCTTTTGTCAGAAAGGAACAAAAGAAAAAAGTAAGATGGCTATAAATTATATTCTAATTGAAGTGTTTATAAATATATTTGGGGAAAACATAACTGACTGGTGATCTGCAGATATGGGAGATGCTGGATAACAAGTTCTTCTTGAAGAACAAGAAGGAGTTTTTTTCAGAGGAGAAGACGGGACAGGGAACAGAGAAGCAAACTCAAATTATGGAATCCCCAAAGAGCATGGTATGAAAGAAAATGGCAAGAAGCTTGGTGTAACTGCAACACAGTAAGGGGGACAGGGAGGGCAGAAAGAACGGCTCAAATAAAAACTGGAGACAATTCTTAGATGGAATTACATTTGAGGCTATGATGTTGCAACAGTAGCTCACAGAAGGTATGATCTTATTTATATTTTGGAAAGCACCCTACTACGTAGGAAGCCATTGTATTAATCATATTGCCAAAGAGAAATCACCATCCTCCTGAGTTTTTTTCTGAAGTTGAATTTTTTTCCTGATTAATCCAAATAAATAGATCACCCTCAATAATGTGGATGCATAGTATCAGCTGAAGGTAAGAACATAACCTGGGGTTCTCAAAGAAGAAATTCTGCCTCAAGACTGCACCATTAACTCCTACAGCAATTTCCAGCCCACTGCCTGCCCCAAGGATTTCAGAACTGCCAGAACTGCCAAAATCACATGAAATAATTACTTAATTACACACACACATACTTCACACACTTGACTTATTCTGGTTAGCTAATATTTTTCTTTGAATTGCATAAGTTTTCAACTTTTCTAATCATTTTAGGCATAGTACAATCAAAACCAAAATTGATATTTTTTACACATAAGCCCCTTTTCTATTATCCTATTACAGCTGGAATTGCTCTCTATCTGTAGGAGAGCAGGAAAATTCATAGATTTCCAGATGCAGAGCGACTGATTGGAGGTTGGTAAAAGACTTGGCTGATTCATGTCAATATATGGCAAAAACCACTACAATATTGTAAAGTAATTAGCCCCCAACTAATTTAAATAAATTAATTTTAAAAAAATAAATAAAATAAATTAATTATTATTATTATTTTTTAAAAGACTCTCTTTGTTAATTAGTAGGACTGGTCAAATGGTCCAACTTTCCAGGAGGAAAATCATTCTTCCATTATTGAGAATGTCTTGGAATAAAGATCATTTTCCTTAATCATGGGCTAGGATATGACACAACAGCAAATATTTCAAAGTCTTTTTGGCTTAATAGAAAATGTGCACAAACACACAATTTCTTCTTCTTGCTATCTGACCATTGCAGGTTGGCAGGGGGCGCTCTTCATTATAGTCATTTATGGAGCCATTCTGATGGAGCAGCCAGCACCTAAAAAGTTATAGACATCTGGCCATAGGGAAGAAAGATCCAAAGGGACCACTTTCCCTGGCTGCAGCAGTTAAACTCAGCAAATTTCATTTATCTACCCAACCACATGAGGGCCAGGAAGTACAATCCCAGCATGCCCACAGAAGATAGATAATTGGTAAACAGTACTAATAACAACCATACTTGCTAAAATGTTCTTCCTTCCTCCAACTACCTCACCCAGGAACCAGAGCAATCCAGAGACCCAGAAACTAGGGCATGGCAATAGTTTTGTATCACTGATGGTTGACCATGTAGAGGTAAAAGCTGGAAAAATTGGTTTCTGGTCTGGGTAATTATTCTTCTTCCTACTTTGTGTATAATAACAAAAAGATGATCCACCTATATTTCACAACACATTCTAAAGTTCAAAGAGTGTTACTGGTTTGAGACAATTTATCTCCATTATAAACAAGTTGTTCATTACCTATGTTTGTCGAACTGTATTCCCAGTATTAGATTGATGGTTTGATTTTCTTTTTTTGCCCATTTTCGGTTATTATTCTTTTCTTTTCGAATCCCACTGCCATGATCTTTAAAAAGCCCAGAGATAAATCCAAACACCTATGGATACCTTATCTTTGACGAAGGAGGCAAGAATATACAATGGAGAAAAGACAATCTCTTTAACAAGTGGTGCTGGGAAAACTGGTCAACTACCTGTAAAAGAATGAAACTAGAACACTTTCTAACATACACCATACACAAAAATAAACTCAAAATGGATTAAAGATCTAAATGTAAGACCAGAAACTATAAAACTCCTAGAGGAAAACATAGGCAAAACACTCTCCGACATAAATCACAGCAGGATCCTCTATGAGCCACCTACCAGAGTAATGGAAATAAAAGCAAAAATAAACAAATGGGACCTAATTAAATTTAAAAGCTTTTGCACAATGAAGGAAACTATAAGCAAGGTGAAAATACAGCCTTCAGAATGGGAGAAAATAATAGCAAACGAAGCAACGGACAAAGAATTAATCTCAAAAATATGCAAGCAGCTCCTGCATCTCAATTCCAGAAAAATAAATGACCCAATCAAAAAATGGGCCAAAGAACTAAACAGACATTTTTCCAAAGGAGACATACAGATGGCTAACAAACACATGAAAAGATGCTCAACATCACTCATTATCAGAGAAATGCAAATCAAAACCACAGTGAGGTATCATCTCACACCAGTCAGAATGGCTGCTATCCAAAAATCTACAAACAATAAATGCTGGAGAGGTTGTGGAGAAAAGGGAACCCTCTTACACTATTGGTGGGAATGCAAACTAGTACAGCCACTATGGAGAACAGTGTGTAGATTCCTCTAAAACTGGAAATAGAACTGCCATACAATTGAGCAATCCCACCGCTGGGCATACACACCGAGGAAACCACAATTGAAAGAGACATGTGTACCCCAATGTTCATCGCAGCATGGTTTACAATAGCCAGGACATGGAAGCAACCTAGATGTCCATCAACAGACGAATGGACAAGAAAGCTGTGGTACATATACACAATGGAATATTACTCAGCCATTAAAAAGAATACATTTGCATCAGTTTTAATGAGGTGGGTGAAACTGGAGCCTATTATACAGACTGAAGTAAGTCAAAAAGAAAAACACCAATACAGTATACTAACGTATATATATGGAATTTAGAAAGATGGTAATTATGACCCTTTATGTGAGACAGCAAAAGAGACACAGATGTAAAGAAGAGACTTTTGGACTCTGCGGGAGAAGGCGAGGGTGGGTTGATTTGAGAGAATAGCGTTGAAACATGTATATTATCATATATGAAATAGATTGCCAGTCCAGGTTCAATGCATGAGACTGGTGCTCTGGGTTGGTGCACTGGGATGACCCTGAGGGATGGGACGGGGAGGGAGGTTGGAGGGGGGTTCAGGATGGGGAACACATGTACACCCATGGCTGATTCATGTCAATGTATGGCAAAAACCACTACAATATTGTAAAGTAATTATCCTCCAATCAAAATAAATACATTATTTTTTTTTTTTACTGTTTTTATTGTGCTGAGTTACTAGGCTAACTTTATTCTAATGTGTGAAAGGTTTGATCTCAAGGCACCCTTGAGATAGAGTATTGATTTCCCAAAACAGATCAGACATGGATGTAGTGATGTGTAGTATTGAATTTCACAGGATTATTCATTTGTACATTTTGAGCCATTTAGTTTGTGAGGTTGCATAATCATAAATGCCAGGGAATACCTATCCATGTAGGTTCTTATATTATTTTGGGGTTGGACTTAAGATTGCCCATGACACCATGTAGAATTTTTACCTCTGCGGTCTACTTTTCCAATGGTATTCTCCCTAACCACAGAGAAGCAGCAGAGAGGAGCCAATGGCAACACTGCTGAACTTATAAAGCAGTTGGAGACAGAATAAGCCCCCAACATGGAAGCCGACAGACTTTCTCTAAGTGTGGTGTCTGCTTAGTGTCAGAACTCTCTGTTTCAGTGCTTCTCAAACTCTAGTATGTATATGAATATCTTGGGGATCTAGTTACTTATACAGATTCAGACTCATTAAGTCTGGGTTGGAACCTGACAGCCTGCATTACTGCAAGTTCCCAGGTGATGCTGGTGTTACTGGTCAGTGGGTCACACCTAGGATTGTAAAGATCTCACTTCCCTAATATCTTCTAGTTTACAATCTATCCCTGAACTCTGTATGGGCCTCCAAATTTCTGTGGCAGATCAAGTTTTCATTCTCAACTCCTTTCCTCCTGAGTACGGGCTGCAGAATGTCTAACAGCCACCTTTAAGTGTTTTATAAATGACCACTTTTTTAAAAGTAAAAGAGTTACTTTTATTGAGCACTTACGTTGTGCCAGTGGTAAATGTGTTGATACAATTTCTTATTTAGTGTTCCAGTATGTACTACTCTGAGATAAACAGTCTTATTTTCCACATTTTATAGGAAAAGAGAGGAAGGTTCTGGGAGATAAAATGACTTGCCTAGGGTTCAACAATTACCTGTGCCACTGAGCTTAAAACCTTACCCTGCAATAATCCAGAGCCTAGGTTATAACCCCTGTATCATACTGTCTCTAAGTGGGAATTTCATTTTTCTATCTATAGAAAGCCCCCAGTAAACCCTTTCAAGTCTGCAAATGTACTGTGGAAGAAAAGCAAAGATGCCATTAGCTTATTAAAAAAAGTTACTCTTTCCTCAAGCAAACTATTCAAGTTGTTTTTTCTTATTTATTGTTCTAAGGTCTCATTTTTAATAGAAATGGTCACTACTGTGATTTATGTTTCTTATGATGTTATAATACTTAAATCAGTTTTAGGAAATTTAAGTTTTGAGAGATTATCTTCTCTTCTGTCTACTAATATTGGTTTAGTTAAATATACCCACAGTGATAAGTGTTTGGAAATATACCTGGTAAATTATTGCCACAAAAATGTTGTGATACATTAATACGAGCAACACTGAGTTTTAGGAAAGTTTTCATTTACGCATACATCAATTCCCAATCAATATTCTATTATTACTATGCACAGTCTATTTTAATTGTAAACTTTTATATAGTTCCAGAAGTTTGGTTATTATGACTTTTCAAATTATATATGTCATTTAGAGCACTGAAAAGGCTATGTTAAAATTTTGTCATAAATTTCATTTAAATATTACATTGCTGTATCTTCAATAATCTATAAGGGAAAAGAATCTGGAAAAGATGATATGTGTGTGTATATTTACATCATGTATAACTGAATCACTTTGCTGTACAACCTGAAACTAACACAACATTGTAAACCAACTATACTTCAATTAAAGAATTTTTATCATAAAAAATAAAGATTATACTGCTATACGAATATGAAAAAATAAATATTAAAAACAGCTTAAGAACATGTAGGGGCCAATTGTGATGTTTAGAATCAAATTGACTTCCTTAATTTTCTAGAATTTTCTACAATGGAAAAGTTAGGGTTGATTATCAAAAGACTCTCAATTCTTAGCATCAATAATGTATTTTCATGAATACCATAGGCTATTTTTTCTTCAAATAACTTTAAAAACCCTTTAGTGCATTTCATAAAATTATGTATGTAGATTTTTCCTTGCATTTGTCCTTATGACATTAAGTTTTAAAAAGACTAATAAATTAATACTTAATAAATTTAAAATTAGATACTTTTAAAAGGATACTTTTGGTTTGCAATCTGCAATGTATATCACTATTAATAGAATCAAAAATGTCTAAAAAACCACTACATACAGCCTCCAGTTGAAACTTTAATGACATGAATATCTGACCATTGAGTATTTGACAAAAGCTTCAGATTTGTGATAAATGTTTTTCAATACACTCCCAAATCTCACTGAAACTAAGAAGATATCACGTGATTTTTGTTCTACATTATAAAAATCAGTGATGTCAAAAGGTATTTTATGTATTATTTAGTCTAAATAGAAAGTACATAACAAGGAATATAGAAAGCTTTAAAATCTAAATTTTGCCCATAGTATATTGCAACCCCTTGCTTCCTATACACAGTTGAAAAATTATTGAATGCTACCTCCCCACAATAGAGTTTATCTGGATTTAGTCTTTGTAAGTAGTCCTAAAACATGTGCATTATCTTTCTACAGATGTGTCATTCCCTAGGCCCAAAAGAATTCCAAATATCTACAGATATAGAAATATGTGCTGTTGGGAAATTCACAAATGTAACAAAAATGTTATCTGCTAAATATGAATTGAAATAATGCAGTACATACAAAAATAATGAAATAATTTCTAAAATTTATTATTATTATTATTATTCAAAGTTATTTCATTAATCTCTTACACTACTGCTTACTATTTCATTTTTACCTAAGCTTCTAAATAAAACATATGTTGTTTATGTTTGTGCTGTGTATTTTGCCATACTGTTATAAAATGAGTCTATGGTTTCTTCCAACCATAGACTTCCAACCTTCTTCTTTCTTTTCTTCTTTCATAAGAAGAAAACTTCATATGACATATGAGCATTTTCTGAATGTTAGAATTTTTATAAAAGTTGAACCATCAACCAAGAATGAAAACAAACCCCTGAGTGTAAAGAATTACTATCCAGAATTGCTGTATTACTTAAGATGTCCAGGTTTTGAAAACTCAAAGACCTGGAAAGAAATGGAAAAGTATAACTTTCACACAGAAAAACAAATCAAGGCAACAGAAAATACTCTTTGGGAAGGTCCTGAAGTCAAATTTAACAAAGACTAAAAAGCAGTCATTATCATTATGTGTAAAGAACCAAAGTAAAACATGTTTAAGAAGGGGAAAAAGTGACATCAGTACTATGGTTGTGTACAATACTCATTCTTTTATCCCTCATTTTTAACAACAAATTAGACATCCATTCACAAACACGAGTGCCTCTGTTGGAGTTGGGGGTTTCAGCACCATATGCCAAAGGACCCAGGAAATGGACAAACCTAGGTATGGGCTGCAGAATCAGCACAGCCAGCTAACTTGCCACAACCTCTTTTGCCATGGTTAGGAAAAATCATGGAGTGTGCTGACCTGGGAAGATACCACAGAAGAGAGAATTTTCAGAATTCCAGCCTTCTCTAGGGGAAAGTCTATTGGAATCCATGTCACTGAAGCAAAACATATATATAATTTGAAAGATTTTGGATGCAAAACATACAGAAAAAGAACTTTGCCAAAACCACCCCTCCACAACTCAACTCTGCGTAGGACTGAACTATCCAGCAACGGCACCTCTCCCACTGGGGAAAAGGAAAGCAAGGAGTGAGTGTCAGGCTATCCCAGCTGCATGAGACATGCTAGGAGAAAAACGTTTCTCTCCAGCAGTACCCACAGTATTAACATGGAGACCTCCATGACTGGGGGGGGGGCTTCCCTTGTGGCTCAGCTGGTAAAGAATCTGCCTGCAATGAGGGAGACCTGGGTTCAATCCCTGGGTTGGGAAGATCCCCTGAAGAAGGGAAAGGCTACCGACTCCAGTATTCTGGCCTGGAGAATTCCATGGACTGTATAGAACATGGGGTCACAAAGAGTTGGACACGACTCAGTGACTTTCACTTTCCCTTTCCATGACTGGGAAAAGGGCCATCAGGAAAGAGGTAAAAAAAAAAAAAATATCAAAGGGGATTAAAAGAACATCGTTCTGCTGACTGTGCTCACAACTTCAGCAAGAAGCCTGCTCATAAGCCTCTGCAAGGACCTCACTGTAAGGTTTCTAGAACAGGGTCCACAGGAAACCCCCTCGAACAAGGTCTATGGGAAATCCCAATGCCACTAGTACTAAATTCATATCTCCTCCCACTCTGCAGCTTATTTATAATAACCAAGATACAGAAACATGAGTGTTGTCAATAGATGAATGTATTAAAAAAAAGTTGTGATGTACACACACATATTAGATTATCATTCACCCATGAGAAAGAAGGAAATCCTGCCATTTGTGAGAACAAAGATCGATGTGGAGGGCATTATGCTAATGGAGGTAAGTCATACAGAGAAAGACAAACACAGCATGATGTTACTTAATGGGTGGAAACTAAAAAAGCTTAACTTATATACACAGAGAGTAGAATGATGGTTATCAGGGGCTGAGGGATAGAGGAAAGGGGAACTGCTGGTCAAAGATGGTCAAACTAGGAGATGATTAAGTTCTCGGGATCTAATGCACAACATGGCAATCAGAGTTAACACTATATTGGACACTTGAAAGTCACTAAGAGAATAGATCCTAATTGCCCCCCCCAAAAAAAAAACAGATGATAATTATGTGATACAGGTGTTAGCTAATACTGTGGTGGGAATCATACTGCAATATATTAATGTATGTATCAAATCAACACATGATACATGTTAAACTTACACAGTGTTATTATATGTCAATTGTAACTCAGTAAGATTTTAAGACCTCTTTAGCTTTTTAAATAATATAGCAGTATTTTCATGTATAATAATTCTTTAGATGCTATTGAAGAGTGGAGTATTTTTGTGTGTGTGCAATTAAGTCACCCATTACTATTTCTGAGGTTTAATTTTTAAAGACTGTTCATTGCTTCCTCAAGATCTACTGTCACTTTTTGATCCTATTTTAATTTCTTGCCTCAGATTTTCTCCTTTACACTAGACACAGCTGGCTATAGTAGGTCCACTAATGTGTGATAGTCTTTGTGACACTTACATTCTTCTGGATTCATTATAGTTGTATATATGCTGAGAATGTCAAAATCCATACTCTGTATTTCTAATGTGATATAGATAGTACCTATGCATTTATCTATTCTCAA
Source organism: Giraffa tippelskirchi (assembly GCF_054371585.1). Taxonomy (NCBI): domain Eukaryota; kingdom Metazoa; phylum Chordata; class Mammalia; order Artiodactyla; family Giraffidae; genus Giraffa; species Giraffa tippelskirchi. The sequence goes on along the minus strand of NC_137289.1, from coordinate 11,627,449 downwards.
GCTATTTCTTTAACTATTCATCTTTTAAAATGTATTTGTTTAAGTGTAGTTACATTAAATGTATGTGTTTATTGATTGCCTTGTTTTTATATCTTTTCAATTAGATTAAACATGTTACTGATGTTTAATATAAAATATTAATATTTGATATTAACATGATAAAATATTTGTAAAAATGTAAAGGAAGTTATGATGAGAAGGGCTCATTTAATAGAGAATAAATTGACAAATTATGAAAAAGAGCCAAATGAATTTCTGGATTTTAATTAAAACAACTAAAATGAAAAAAATCCAGTAGAGAGTTCAACAGATTTGAACTAGCAGAAGAAAGACTCAAAGCTGTAGACTGATCAAAAGAATGTATATAGTTTGAACATCATACACACAAAAATAAAGATAATGTAACAGAGCCTGAGAGAAATGTGCAACACCATTAAGTGGAAACTGTGGCAGATTTTACTTTCGTGGGTTCCAAAACCACTGCGGATGGTGACTGCAGCCATGAAATGAAAAGACGCTTGCTCCTCAGGAGAAAAGTCATGACAAACCTAGACAGCATATTAAAAAGCAGAGACAAAACTGGAGCCTATTATACAGAGTGAAGTAAGCCAGAAAGAAAAACACCAATACAGTATACTAACACATATATATGGAATTTAGTAAATCGGTAAAGATAACACTGTATGCGAGACATCAAAAGAGACACAGATAAATAGAACAATATTATGGACTCTATGGGAGACGGCGAGGGTGGGATGATATGGGAGAATGGCATGGAACCGTGTAAATTATCATATGTGAAATGAATCGCCAGTCCAGGTTCAATGTATGATACAGGGTGCTCGGGGCTGGTGCACCGGGATGACCCGGAGGGATGGGATGGGGAGGGAGGTGGAAGGAGGGTTCTGGAAGGGGAAAACATGTACACCCATGGTGGATTCATGTCAATGTATGGCGAAACAAATAAAAATAATAATAATAATAAAAAAGAAAAGAAAAAAATTAAAAAATAAATAAAAAGCAGAGACATCACTTTGATGATAAAGGTCTGTATAGCCAAAGCTGTGGTTTTTCCAGTAGTCATGTACCGAAGTGAGAGTTGGACCATAAAGAAGGCCAAGTACCTAAGAATTGATATAAAATTGTGTTGTTGGAGAAAACTATTGAGAGTCCCTTGGACTTCAAGGAGATCAAAGCAGTCAATCCTAAAGGAAATAAAGTATGAATATTCATTGGAAGGACTGATGCTGAAACTCCAATACTTTGGCCACCTGATGTGAAGAGCTGACTCACTGGAAAAGATCCTGATGCTGAGAAAGATTGGGAAAAGAGGGAGACAGAGGATGAGATGGTTGAATGGCATCATCGACTCAATGGACAGGAGTTTGAGCACACTCAGAGAGATAGTGAAGGACAGGGAAGCCTGGTGTGCTGCATTCCATGGGGTAGCAAAGAGCTGGACATGACTTAGCGACTGAACAACATTAATCTGCACAACATACATGGAATGGCAGTACCGTGATGAAAAGAGAAAATGTGAAGCAGAAACTGGTATTTGAAAAAACAGCTGAAAACAAGTTCACAAACTTGACTTTAAAAGATTAACTTAATATATCTACAATACAAAAAGTTCAATAAACTCCAACTAGAACAAACATAAAATAAAGAAATTCACATATATACATCACTGTAAAAAAAAATTTAAAAGCTTAAAGAGAATAGCCTCTTGAAAGCAGCAAGAAAATTACTTAACACGTAAAAAGGAATACCAGTTAGATTAACCGCTAGCTTCTTATCAGAAATAGTGTAGGTTGGAAGACAGTGAGATGGTGTTTAAAATGATGAAAGAAAGAAAACAGACACAGAATCTTATATCCAGAAAAACTATCTTTCAAAAATGAAGGTGAAATAAACACATTCCCATATTAAGAAAAAAAATGTGTTACTAGCTGATCCACCTAACAAAAGAAGAGCTTACTGAAGGAAATTCTTCAGGCTTGAAGTGATCCCAGATTATAAACCAAATCTATAGGAACAACAAAAGATATCAGTAAATATAATTATAAAACACAGGATAAATGTATCTTTTTTCTCTCTCCTCCCTTAACTGGTTTTAAAAATAGATACAAGCATACATATATACACATATATTCATATGTATATATGATTGCATATGTACATGTTTGCATTCTTAGACTAATAACGTAGAGATATAATATACTTCACAAAAGCATAAAAGAGGCCTTTGGGAGCAAAGTAAGGAAGTGATGCCAAGATAACGTGAATTCACAAAAACACATGGAGACTCAACAATGGTAGAAGATTACTATAAAAGAGGATTATTATAAAAATTCTATAAATATAGATGTTCTTTCTTTGTACAACTTTATGCCAAAGCTGAGAAAATAATTATAATAATGTGTTCTCTGTAATATATACAGATATAATATGTATAATAGCAAAAAAGAGGACAAGTGAATATAGCTATAGATAAGTAATGTTTATACACATCACTGCTGCTGCTGCTAAGTCGCTTCAGTCGTGTCCGACTCTGTGTGACCCGGCAGCCCACCAGGCTCCACCGACCCTGGGATTCTCCAGGCAAGAATACTGGAGTGGGGTGCCATTGCCTTCTCCGATATACATCACTGGAATTAGTTAATATAAATCTGAAATAAATTCTGAAACATTATATAGTAAGAACTAGAATGATAAGAATAAGGACTAAAAATACATAGTGAAAAAGATTTAAAAAAATTATTACGCTAGAAAATATTCACCTAATACAAAAGAAAGCAGTAAACAGGAATAGAGGGGGAAATGCATGAGACAAAGCACAAAAGTAAAATGGTAGACATATAGCCAACCATCAAAGACATATAGCCACAGAGTATATAAATAATAATACAGTGTCAGTGTGAATAAACTATCCAATCAAAAGGCAGAGATTGTCAGATAGGACCAAAAAAAAAAAAAAAAAGCCACACAACAACCAGATGCAACTATGTGCTATCCACAAGACACATATTTTTGTCTTTGAAACAAACAGGTTCAAATGAAACAGGTTGAAGTGAAAAGAATGTAAAAATATATATCATGTAAACAGCAACATTAATAAGACTGAAGCAACTATACTAATATCAGATGAAATAGGCTTTAATAATTTGTTACAGAGGTAAGAAGAGTGTTTTACAGTAATAAATGTATAAATCTATCATTAAGATAAAGCAATTTAAAATAGATGTTTATCTAACAGCAGAGGCCAAGAATATCAAGTAAACCTGACAGAACAAAATGAGAAATAAACATTTCACCAATAACATTTGAAGTTTTCAACATCTGAAATTCAGTAATGGATGGAATAACTAGGCAGAAAATCAATCAGGAAATGCAAATCTTAAACAACATCATAAACCAACTAGGCTGAGCAAGCATTTAAAGAACACTCCACTCCAAAACGGAGAAGGCAATGGCAACCCACTCCAGTCTTCTTGCCTGGAGAATCCCAGGGACAGGGGAGCCTGGTGGGCTGCCGTCTATGGGGTCGCACAGAGTCGGACACGACTGAGGTGACTTAGCAGCAGCAGCCACTCCCAAAACAGCAGAATACACATTTTTGTAGTGCACATGGATTATTCTCCAGGCTAGATCATACATTAGCCCATAAAAGAAGCCTTAGTAAATTTAAAAGGATTCAAACTGTTACAAAGCATTTTCCCCAATCACAATGGATTTGAATTCGAGGTTAACAACAGAAAAAAGTCTGGTTAATTTGCAAGTATTTGGAAATTCAAGGACAGTTTTTAATAGTCAATGAGTCAAATAAGAAATCAAAAATTAGTCAATATATTGAGATAAATGAAACTAAAGACACAAAATAACAAAACTTACAGGATGCAGCTAGATTAGTGCTTAAAGGAATCTTAGAGCTGTATATGTTCACATTATAGAAGATCAAGTAAACAGTCCAACATTTACCTTAACACACTGAAAAAAGACATTAAACCTAAGAGCAAAGAAAAGGAAGAAAGTAAGAATTAGTGTAGAAATAAATGAAATAGAAAAAGCAATGTGTTAAAGAAAAAAACTGCAACAGGAATTCAAAAATATTTTGAGATGAATAAAAATGAAGATGCAAACTCACGAAATGCAACTAAGCCAGTGCTTAGAGAAATTTATAGTTACAAATGCTTACATTAAAATTTATACCTCAAATTGAACACCTAGCTTTTACCTTAAGACACTGTAAAAAGTAACTAAATCTAAAGCAAGCACAAGGAAAGAAATAAAAATTAGATCAAAACTAATAAAATGGATGATAGAAAAAACAGGAAAATTAAAAATGGTTCTTTGAAAGATCAGTAAAATTGACAAACTTTAGGGAAACTAAGTAAAAAAAAGATTTTAATTACTAAATCAGAAATAAAGGAGGACATTACAATATGATTTACAGAAATAAAAGGATTGAGTAAATACTAACAATACGTAGAAACAAATTAGAAACATTTGATGAAAACAGCAAATTTCTAGAAAGACACAAAGTACTGAAACTGATCCAAAGAGGAATATAAAACTAAATAGGCATATGAAAAGTAGAGATTTAATTAGTAATTTATAGATTATCCACAACAAAAGCTCAGACCCAGATAGCTTCAAAGGTGAACTTTATCAAATATTTAATGAAGTAATACCAATTTTCACAACAATTCCACAAAGAAAGTGTATACATAGTGGATGTTGATCAGTTACTATATAAACATGAATCATTTAATCCTGACAACAGTCTAGGATTGGGAAGATCTTATTCCAATTTTTAAATAAATGGCAAAAATAATTAGAGCTAACACTGGTCTGAATGTACTAAGCATTGATCTATGTTTTATTCATATTGTCTCATCTAACCTTCATCTCAGTGGTCTAAAGTAGGTATTACTATCATCTCATTCCCATGTTAGAGAGGGGCAATTGAGGCACACAGCACTCTCGCAGCTCGACAAAGTAGTAGTTTATTAAGCCAGCATGTGATCTTTTAAGTCGTCGGTTCCAGATCCTTCTCTTAGTCATCACACTACTATACCCATTGTTTCAGAGCAAGTCAGTATAGGGATTATAGATTTAATCCAAAACTTCTAATTCCATATCCAGTGCATTTTCTACTGTGAATAGCTAGTGCCTTGCACATAGCAGACAGTTTAAGTATTTGCTGCTACTAAAATCCCCTCCCTAGTTCCTGGCACCTACAGCTAGGTTTCCTGGTTTCACAGGCCAGACATTCTTCCTCTCCCCTGGCCCACTGTTATCCATTCTAAATTCACCCAATGAGCTAGAAAATAAAATAGCTCTGAAGTATAAAGGTAATGTTTGGGGACTAAAATAAAATGTCTGGTGTCTGTGCCCCTGAAACTGAGAACTTCATAGGCTACCCAAAGTTTAATTTTCATTTGTACATTCCTAAAGCTCCAGAACAGAAAGGATGATTTAGCATCACCAACCTTGTTGAATGGTAGGCAACCCTGGCTACATATCGCAATGGGCTGCCAAGTGTGTTAAATACAAATTCCCGGACTTTGATTGTATTTAATCAGATTTTGACTCATATTCTAGTTCCTATCACTGCCCAATTACTTACTGCACCAGATATTCCCATGCTTTCAATTTAAATAAAAAAGTAAATTCATTATGATATACATGCTGGCTTAAAATTGTGTATATACAATCTGGCGGGCATCATACAAGACATAGTATTGCTCTAAAAAGATAATGTAGAAACACCCTCAAGAAGCATACAATCTGGTATGGGATATGAGTATACAAAATAAATGAAAACTGTATGGTAGAAAGTGACCATATTCTAAAACAGGTACAGATGACATACTTCAAGAGGTTGGGGAAAGAAATGATCACTTCCCACTAGAGCCATGAATAGGAGTTGGATAAATGTGCTAACGTTTACTTCAGGGCCTAAAGAGAAACTAGGACTTGAAGGTGAAAGATCTGGAGGAAATACAAAGCCATTCCTGATGAGCAGGCAGTGTGAATGAAGAATTTAAGACTAGCCGTGTACATAAAACCATCATCAACAGCAAAGTGTTCATCACTGCATTTTAAGTCTTGAATCTCTTGGCTCTCACTGAAAGACATTCATATACATGACTGCTTTCTAAGACAAATAGTGAACCAGGGAATCTCAGGCAATGATTTTTGCAAGACAGCTTAGGCTTGTTCATGAAGCATACTCAAATAGAAACAGTATGTTGTCAACCCAGACCTAACCCAGTTTGCCTTTGTTAACTGGGCCAATTCCCACAGTACCGGATGGGGTGAGAATCTGCTGACCTGCGTGCTAGCCGTCACCCACTCTGGCACATGAAAGGATGGGCGTTCGTTTTCAGTATTCCTAGCTGAGCTGCAGTTCACGTTAGAGATGAGAGGAAAACTGCAGCCACTGTATTTCTTGGCAAGCTGCTTGAATAAAAATAGAGATCTGCTGACTAAGTATTCACTAAATCTGCAGACATTCCCCAGCTGGGAAAATAGGTTTTTTCCCCTAATTTTTCCCCTTTTGAATGTTTACTTAAATTAGCCCCTCCACCAAACCTCCTCCATAAAAAAGATAAATTATTTTTCTGAACTAGTAGTTTTAAAATACATTCTAGTTATGTTTTTAAAATTCGGTATCTGTTTCAACCATTCTTTTATGTTTTCATTTTTATTGGAGTATAGTTGCTTTACAACGTTGTGTTAGCTTCTGCGCTACATACAGCAAAGTGAGTCAGCTGAGTGTATACATAGATCCCCTCTTTTTTCATAATTTATTTTTATTTATTTTTGGCTGTGCTGGGTCTTCATTGTTACAGGAGCTTTTCTCTAGTTGTGGTGAGAGGGGGTTACTCTTTAGTTCTGGGGCCAGGGCTTCTCATTGCAGTGGCTTCTCTTGTTGTGGAGCACAGGCTCTAGGCACACAGGCTTCAGTAGTTGCAGCTCACAGGCTCTAGAGCTCAGGCTCAGCAGTTGTGGCACACAGGCTTTAGTTGCTCCCAGGCATGCAGAATGGGGGTTTCCCTTGTAGCTCAGTCGGTAAGGAGTCTGCCTGCAGTGCAGGAGACCTGGGTTCGATTCCTAGGTCGGGAAGATCCTCTGGAGAAGGAAATGCCAACCCACTCCAGTATTCTTGCCTGGAGAATCTCATGGACAGAGGAGCCTGATGGGCTACACATGAATGCTGAATACTCCCTGATACTCCCAAACCAGGGCTCAAGCCTCAGCACGGGTAGGAGGATTCTCATCTACTTTTCCACCAAGGAAGTCCCTAGGATTCACTCTTTTGGGGATTTCCTTCCCATTTAGGTCATCACAGAACACAGAGTTCCCTGTGCTATAGAATAGGTTCTCATTAATCTATTTATACATCATAGTGTATATATGTCAATACCAATTTTCCAATTCATCCCACCCTCCCTTCCTCCCTAGACAGACCTAGAGACTATGATACAGACTGAAGTAAGTCAGAAAGAAAAACAAATGTATAATATTGCTTGTATGTGGAATCTAGAAAAGTTATACAGGTGAACTTGTTTCAACTGTTCTTAACTGTTATTTCTAAATCATGTTTTCCTTGTGAAGATAATAGGCCTCCATGTGTGAGTCTTGGAATCTACATATCAAATTAGCTTCCTTTTTTATTTTTAAAAGAAAACAAATCTGAGCCCAGGATGTTATTATTTAATAACTTTATGCTGGAACCATTGAATTTATAACTATCTAGGGACATTTTAGAAAGCATGATATTTTATTCATTCAAACACTGTTAGGCCCTGTTCTAAACACTGTGCATGTATTAAATTCCTTAATCTTTAAAGCAACCCTGTGAGATTAGTACTATTATTATGAGTGATTTTCCATTAAGGGAAATTGAAGCACAGCGAGACTACACAATTTGTCCAAGGTCAGTCCCCCTCGGCCAGACTGGAAAGCCAATGTAGGAGTCACACCCAGGCGGGCAGTCTGTGTGCAGGGCCAGCTTCTCAAACATCATAGTACTCTACTTCTCTGTGTGAATAATGATTTCCAGAACTTATATATTTTCACATCTAAAAAAAAAACAATTCCAAATGGAACTATAATTTTAGGCTTTCTAAATTTTTTCTCTTGTCCTAAATAGTGACAAGACCATTCATTTTTCTGTTTAGTGATAATATCAGGCCCCATAAGAAAGATGAGAAATGGTCTTACCTCCATATGAAGCTACTATTAAACACACTCTAGGGCAATACTCTAGTGGAGGCAATGGAATTCCAGCTGACCTATTTAAAATCCTAAAATGCAATGTTGTTAAAGTACTACATTCAATATGCCAGCAAATTTGGGAAACTCAGCAGTGACCACAGGACTGGAAAAGGTCAGTCTTCATTCCAATCCCAAAGAAAGGCACTGCCAAAGAATGTTCAAACTGCTGTACAGTTGTGCTCATTTCATATGCAAGCAAGATTATGCTCAAAATCCTTCAAGCTAGGCTTCAACAATATGTGAACCAAGAACTTCCAGATGTACAAGCTGGATTTAGAAAAGGCAGAGGAACCAGAGATCAAGTTGCCAACATCTGCTGGATCACAGAAAAAGCAAGGGAATTCCAGAAAACATCTACTTATGCTTCACTGACTACATTAAAGCCTTTGACTCTGTGGATCACAATATATTGTGGAAAATTCTCAAAGAGTTGGGAATACCAGACCAATTTACCTGCCTCCTGAGAAACCTGTATGCAGAACAAGAAGCAACAGCTAGAACCAGACATGTTAAAAAGAACTGGTTCAAAATTGGGAAAGGAGGATGACAAGGCTGTATATTATCACCCGGCTTATTTAACTTAATATGCAGAGTACATCATGTGAAATGTAGGACTGGATGATTTACAAGCTGGAATCAAGAGTGCCAGGGGAAATGTCAACAACCTCAGATATGCAGAAGATACCACCCTAATGACACAAAGTGAAGAAGAACTAAAGAGCCTCTTGATGATGGTGAAAGAGGATAGTGAAAAAGCTGGCTTAAGACTTAACATTCAAAAACTAAGATCATGGCATCTGGTCCCATCACTTCATGGCAAATAGATGGGAAAATGCATAAACAATGACAGATTTTCTTTTTCTGGCCTCCAAAACCACTGGGGATGGTGACTGCAAACATTAGATTAAAAGACACCTGCTCCTTGAAAGAAAAGCTACGACCAACCTGGACAACATATTAAAAAGCAGGGACATCACTTCACTTTACCAGCAAAGGTCTGTATAGTCAAAGCTATGGTTTTTCCAGTAGTCATGTATGGATGTGAGAGTTGGACCATGAATAAGGCAAGTGTCAAAGTTTGATGCTTTCCAATTGTGATGTGGGAGAAGACTCTTGAGAGTCCCTTGGACAGCAAGGATATCAAACCAGTCAATCCGAAAGGAAATCAACCCTGAATATTTACTGGAAGGACTGATGTTGAAGCTGAAGCTCCAATACTGTGGCCACATGCTGTGAAGAGCCGATTCATTGGAAAAGACCCTGATGCTGGGGAAGATTGAGGGCAGGAGGAGAAGGGGGTGACTGAGGATGAGATGGTTGGATGGCATCATTGACTCAATGGACATGAGTTTGAGCAAACTCCAAGAGAGAGCGAAGGACAGAGAAGCTTTGTTTGTTGCAGTTCATGGGGTCACAAATAGCTGGACACAACTTAGCAACTGAACAACAATAACAAGGGTAATTGCAACCCTTAAATGGATAACAACACTGTAGCTCAGAATAGAGTTGTTGCACAGATTTAACGAGATAACACATGGGGATGTTCTTGCCATATAGAAGGCAATTCATTCACATTAACTGAATCAAAAGGGACAATAGGGGCTTCCTTGGTGGTTCAGTGGTTGGGAGTTTGCCTTGCAGTGCAGGGGATGTGGACTAGACACCTGGTCGGGCAACTGGGATCCTCCATGCTGCTAACAAGCTAAGCTTGTACATTGCAACTGCTGAGCGTGCATGCCACAGCTGGAAAGCCCATGGACCACAGTGAAAGTTCTCACATGATGCCACGAGGATCCTACATGCCACAACTAAGATCCAACACAGCCAAAATAAATACTTTAAAACCAGGAGAGGGGGTAGTACTGCATGGTTTTCTTAGTCTCTTCCATCAAAAATATCTTTTATATGTATTTATTTATTTGGCTGCAACAGGTCTTAGTTGCAGCATGTGGGATCTAGTTCCCTGACCAGGGACAGAACCTGGGCCCCATGCATTGGGAGCACAGAGTCCTAGCCACTGGACCACCAGGGAAATCCCCCCAAATATTCTTAAGTTGTCTCCAAAAAAATGTTCATTTACACAAACATTTATATTTGGATGCAATATGTTTAAAGTCCCTTTTAATCAGAATGAAGGATTCTGGACATACTAACCTCATAAAATTAGAAATATTTCATTTTGTTGATTAGTGAACATGCTTATGACTATGGCATTAAAGAAACCTTAATCTAGTTCTTAAGAGTATGGGCTACAAAACACAATGGCCTGGATTCAAATCCAAGCTGTATATACTGAGTAGTTTAACCCAAGTTACCTGACTGCCTCAGTTGCCTTGTCTATAAAATGCAGCTGATAACAGTACCACCTCCATGGGTTTATCATAAAAATTAAATGTAGTGATTCATGTGGAATATTTGGACCATTGCCTGCTAAATACTAACTACTATAAATGTTTTCTATTACTCTAAATAAACATACAATGCATGGATCTATAAACCATCTGAGCATATACCACCTACTCAAAGAAGAAAACTTGGTGATGAGCTGTGTGCCAGGCATGGTGCTAAGGACACACACTTAAAGAACAACGCAATAAAAGTTCTGTTCTTTGCTAGTACACAACCTTTGAGGGAAGGACATGAGCATGTACAACGGAGGAGCAGACAAGCTACAGTTACTTTTAAGGAGGCAGCTCCACTTAAAATGAAGGCTCTTCTATTGAAGGTTATTAATGGGATATACAATGGTGGGCTGGTAGAGTGCAGAGCTGAGAATGCAAAAAAATATATCCTCGTGCTGTGTTCTAGAGTGAAAAGAACATGTGAATCCAAGGAATATAAAAAGAGAGAAGACAGAACAAGTTGCAGAAATGGTCATTTTTATAAGAGCATGGATAACTTGACCTGCACCTCCTGCAACATTTGGTAAAGCCTGCTACACACACACAATTGGCATATGTGTATGTGCTTTCTTGGTTCATTTTGAAGAAGTTATGGGAAGGGCTGAATCCCACCATCTAGGATGATTTGTCACATAATAGGGACAGCACATATAGGACAATGACACAATCCTAAGCTTGAATTAATTCAGTGAGAATATGATATCAAAGCCACAGTTGACCAATAAAGGCCCCATGAGTTTGTAGGACTATCAGGAGAGTATTTTGGACTTCATATAATCAGTGGAAGTATACTGTTTACTCTTCACAACCACCCTTGGAGTTGGTTATATATTAGTTTTATTTTATAGATGAGGACACTGATGAAAAAAAAGAAGTTAAACAACTTGCCAAATTTTATTTAATTTATTATTCTACCTCCACATATTATAGTTGAGGAAAATTACAGTCAGGGAAATTAAAACAGCTAGAGTGTGCTAGTTGAGTTAGTAAACCAACTAGAATATTGTCTGACCTTCAGTTCCAAACACTTGCCACTGCACTATGCTTCATCCTCTTGAAGAAAAGACTCGTAATTTACTGACTCCCCCCAAAACAAAAGTTGGGGGAGTCAATACTGAACACTATGAAATGCATGAGATGGTAGCAGGTGGTTTAAACGATTCAAGAGAAAAAGGGAGAAGAGGGAAGCAATCTTCATTTCTAGCCCAGACGACTTTCCCAAATGCATAGCTGGCTAAACTCAAAGCTCAAAAGCACGTAAATTATGTGTTTGTTCACTTGGTTTACCAAGAACGAAAATCCAGACAATCAGAAGTGTCCAAGATAACCAGCCAATCAGACAACCCCACTTTTATTTTTATTTATTGTTGGCCAGACATACATGCATGCGAGCATGCACAAAGCCATCTCTTAAAATTCAAGTAGGTGATATGCTATTGGTTATAACAAAACCTAAAATTGCCTGCTGAGTTTGTATATGAGAAACTGTGCCTCATTAGTTCACTTCAGAGATTCCTTCATGAATTATGAGGACCATGTTCTCCTTATAGTATTAGAGCAATAAAGCCATTGCTTCCAAATGAACAATACAGTATACAGTGTGGACTGGTCAATTTCCCATCTCAAAACATTCTTTAATATAAGTATTCGGTCAGAAAGAATGAGCATCTTGACCGTTAAAGTAGGCCCTGAGCATATTGTTATTGTTTAACTGAATGAATGAGTCAATGAATCATATACCTTTTGCATATAGATTCTTAAAGGAAATATTGTCTACTATTTAGAAATGCATATATTTAGAGCCCTTGATTCATAAATATGACATAAGAACTGACATGGATGTGAACTCTGCAAGAGCTTCAAGAAACAAAAACATCTCTTCAGTTTCTATTTTAGTAATTAAAAATGTTTCCAAGTAGTTTATAGAATGCAACAGTCTGTTAGGAACTGATACAAAACAAAGCAATGAAGGCAAAACATATTTCATGCAGTCATCATTTTGGGGTTATCTAGCCTTGAATCATTCATTCCAAACTGGCAGAGAACAGTGAATTACTTAGGTCAGGCCCCACAGTCAAAATTTAGCAGAAGGCTAAAATGGGAATTTGGGACTTTTGACTAGTATAGACAACCAATTTGGATAAGGCTAGAGCTGAAAGTGGCTTTTGCTCTGAATTTATGGAAGTAGGCTAGGTCAATACAAATTCCAAACTGGTAAATTAATTGAACAGTAAATCAGGCAAACAGGATATTTTATTGATCTACTAAAATCTGTCAAAATATGAGTTCTATGGAGACGTGGGCCATTGTAACTGAAGTAGTCAAATCAGAGCTAAGGTCCTGGTTTTGCCTTCCACTAGCTGCAGGACCTCAGGTGCAGCTGAACCGCTTTCATCTCATTATTCTCATGGGGAAAACTAAGACTATTTCACAAACACATCCCAGGCTTGTTATCATGCTTCTATCATGCTCAGCTTTACCATTTGACAATATGAAGAAAAGACTAAGAAGTACTGTATTTGGAATCTTTCAGAAACTGGGTTTGTAACCCTGGTTCAAAGCATGATGACTATCACTGCAAAAAAAAAAAAAAAAAAAATATATATATATATATATATATATATATACACACACACACACACACACACACACACAACATGCAAACGTTACTTGAGAATGAGGTCAATGGACTGCTACAGGAAAGAAGCCTTTAGTATCTGTCTGTTTTGGGTTTTTATTTTGGCTGCACTGTGTGGCATGTGGGATCACAGGTCCCTAACCAGGGATTGAACTCGTGCCCCCTGCAGTGGAAGCACGGAGTCTTAACCACTGGACCACCAGGGAGGTCCTGAGCCTTTAATATGTGTATGAATATTTTTTTAAAATCTGTAGTATCTACTACACAGAAGTAGTAAAACAATTTTGATTCTGGGCCTACATGACTTAATATATGAGGCAGCCAGCATACTGTCAATTGATCCCACTAACGACTAATGAAAGACAGACATTAGCCAAAGTTTACTTTTAGCCACCTAATGCAAAAATTATAAACACTAAAGAAAACTGCTGAAGTGTTTAGTTATAATTTATAGTGTACCATTTTCCAAACTGTGATTTGTTCATCTCTTTGCCAAGCTTTACTTTTTGTTTTCCCAATAACCAAAATAACTTCCTACATGCTACGGTCAGAAATAATTATAAATCCATCCCTGGGAACTGTATGAAAATTCATAGATTCATTTCTTACATATTCATTGCTGTCATTCAGTATAAATATTTGGGATCACTATGCAAAATGCTTTTAATGCTTTTAGTTTGGATGATTTTCTATTCATATTCTAATTAATCAAATACCATAATACAAAACAATACAACAATTATATAATTATATAAGTTGTGGAACTTATACGTGGATGTATCTAACTTGAGGTCTCTGATTTGTAATAAGGACACTAGATGCTTTAACTCTCTTGGCCATCTGGCTTTATAAGAAAATCATCCATTTTCCTACCTCTTCCCTCAGAATACAACTCATAATAACTAAAACCATTCTCATTATATGTGTGTGTGTGCGTGCTCAGTTGTGGCTGACTCTTTGCCACCCCATGGGCTATAGTCTGCCAGGAAATCTGTCCATGGGATTCTCCAGGCAAGAATACTAGAATGGGTTGCCATGTTCTCCTCCTCCAGGGAACCTTCTCGACCCAAGGATCAACCCATATCTCTTGTGGCTCCTGCATGGGCAGACAGATCTTTACCACCCTTGGAAGCCCCCAGGAACTATGAAGACTGACACATCATAGCTTTGGAGATTAATACCAGATACCACCACAGAAAGTTATAAAGTAAAAATGCTAATGTAATATTTTATATATACTTAAGCATAGTGTACAGAATATACCAAGATTCCTTCTTTTATTATAATTCACAGTGAAAGCTTGCCCATACTCAAATATTCCATTACAATGGTCATAGAGAAGGATAGAACTTGAGAGATCTATTTCAACCCCTTCATTTTACCAGTCAATAAACTATGACCTGGAAACTTCTATTTTTCAGTGCACCCTCCATTGCTCCTTGCCACAATGATTTATAGAGAAAATGCTCAAAGATTTGACACAGTTAGAGTTTTTCAATGAAACACTGAACTTTCAAATATAAGAAAAAAGCAATGCTCACTAAAACAAGAAGTTCCCTCCATTTTTACAAGTTACTGTTTGAGAGCCTTCTCCTGTTCTACCAGGAACATTGGTTCAGAAGAGCAAGCAGAAAGATCTGGGAACAAATTAGTCCTTCCAATGAAATGCAAAAGACGTGAGAGGTAGATTTTACAGCATGCAAGTTTAAAAGTGTGATATCCAAAAGTCAAAGCCACGCTTTTCTGAAAAGAGTATTCAAGCAATTCCTCCACATTTTCCTGTCTCAGACAGTCAACCTCAGCTGTAGTTACACTCCACACTAGCATCCAATAGCCCCATTCCTAGAGTGAGAGCAAAGCTGTGGCTGACTGTGGCTCAGGGTAAACAAGCAAAAGAGGAAATCGACCTAGAAGATTCTACAGATAAGAATTTAGAGGTTGACACTTTATTATCCAGCAGGAAGGAAACTTCTCTCCACCCTGACTGCCCTCCAATCTGAGCCTGCAGCAGTTCAACCAGCGAGAAGCTTCCTTCAGGGGACTCTGGTGATTACAGCCCCTCCCAACTCCCTTATTTTCCCTGTAAAAGCCAGCTCCCTTTCTTTGTTCTCTGGATTTGCCTATGGTTTACAATAGTTTGCATATCCTGAATTGTAATTCTTTTAGCAATTCCCAAATAAATTTGCTTTTGGTGGTAAAAAAAAAAAAAAGAAATTTAGAGGTTGAGAAAAATTCTACTGAAAGAATATCAGGTCTAAAACTAATGATTAAATTCTAAGTTGTTGGCAGCACTTTTTTTTTCTTTTTTTTTTTTTGGCCACACTGCATAGCATATGGGATCTTAGTTCAAGATCCCCAGTCAGGGATCAAACCCACAATCTCTGCACTGGAAGCTTGGAGTCTTAACCCCTGGACCACCAGGGAAGTCCCAGCAGCTGTTTTTAGTTCTGTTAATTTCACTACGTTTTATATGCATTTGGCATCATCACTGTTGTTACCCAGTGGATGGTGATAAGCTGCTGTGGGTAATGTTAGCCCATTGCCACCCTAACAGCTGCTCAGCTGCCTGAGCATGCTGTCATCTTATTGAAAACAAATCTCTCATTATAAAGCAAGGAAGAAAACAGATTTTGCTTTATTCAGCTTCTAGTAGTGAAAGACTAACCCTCCCCAGAGAGTGTTAACAGGACAGCCAACGCGGAGGCCACTGCAGTGCCTCTGTGCAGGAGTATTACCGTCCATCAGTATTACCATCCACAGGAAGTTGAGGGATGATGATCCACCAAGCTTGAGACATACAGGTAATGGCTGAAGAAAATGTACATCAGTTTTTAATCAAAAGAATTGTTGACCTTACGTAGGAGTTTGCGGTTCACTGATAACAAGTCATTAACAGCATGGATCGGTGCAAGGTATTCCACAGTATATCCATTTAAGGTTTTTTGTTTTTGTGGTTTTTTGCCCTTGGGAATGTTGAGATCTAGTAAAATAAATACATACAGAAAAGCAATAGAAATGAAGTTTTCAGTGAGGCAAACAAGAGAATAGTTTCAAAAGTTTAGGTTCATCAGGAAAACCCTCCTGGAGGAGCAGCTATCAAGCATAACTAGCATTTCCAGAAGGCTAAGCCAAACAGGGAAGAAGTCAAGGCAGGAAAAGTAGCATAAGTAAAGACAGTGAAGATGAGAGGACAATGAGATACAGTGAATAAGCTTGTTATCAGGAGTGGATAATTCCTGGAGGGAAGCAGTGGGAGCCAGGTGGGAGTTCAGCATGAAGCAGTGGGCTTCATGCTGGATTGTGGAAGGCTGGGACTGCCAGGTTGGGTTTGGAATAAGGAATTATCCAGACATATTTTAAGCCTGGGGGCTCTGTAAGCCTGTTTAGGTAAATTTGGTAGTTGCCAAAGGATGGATTAGAACTGAAGATAAACAGAACACCTATAAATGCAAAGCTTATATTTGATTTATAGAGAAAGATTTTTTAATAACTTTGAAACGTGATTTCTCCTGATGATGATACTTAGAATTATAAACATATATGTGTTTGTGTATATATATACACACATGTGTATATGCATGCTAAGTCGCTTCAGTTGTCTCTGACTCTTTGCAATCCCATGAACTGTAGCCTGCCAGGCTCCTCTGTCCATGGGATTTCCCAGGCAAGAATACTGGAGTGAGTTACCATTCCCTCCTCCTGGGGATCTTACTGACCCAGGGGTCGAACCTGTGTCTCTTATGTCTCCTGCACTGGTAGGTGGGTTCTTTACCACTAGCGTCACCTGGGAAGCCCCCATACACATGTGTACTTGTTATATATAAATATATTTACATAATATACCTGTACTTGTTAATTCATCTAAATCATGTAAAATGCTTTCTTCAGATGCTTTAATGAAATACCATTTTCAGAAGCCAACTGATTTACATGCATTGGTTAGGATTCTAAGTAAAACCATCTTAAACCTTTAATTTTTTTAAGCCTATCTAATAAGACAATCAGAGAGTGGAAAATTAGTCATTTAAACTATGTTTGGGTAATTATTTGGCAAAAATGAAAATGTTTATGATATAAATTTAAATGAAAATTCAACAGAGCATGACACATATGTACCTGTGTTAAACACTGACATAGACAAGTGTTAGCAAGGAATGTGCACATTTACCATTATGGAATTATGGAAGATCATTGTATTTAAATATGTAGGTAAATTGTAATTCTTTGTATAAATTCAAATGATAAATCCAGACAAATATGTTAACAATTTCAATCATGTTGGAAATGGACAAAAGCCCTAGACTAGCCTCGAATCTAGATACTAGCTTAACATAGTTGACATGACAGTTCTCTGGCCTACATACCACTGTTTCTAAATCTGTTCACCTAACAGATTCATAACTAATCAAACTTTGCCTTTCCTTATTTATATAGAATCCCCAGGAGCCACTATCAATAATTCTGAATCTTCACCAAAGATGAAGTCTCCATGCCATCTACAGCCAACAAACAGCTTTCTGTAGCAGATACTCAATGGAGAAAACATTCCATAAAATAATTAATAGACAGATGAATGAATAAATACAACAGATAACCAAAACCCCATTTCTCTCTGGACCCAGAGCTTCATTTCCTTTAGGCCAAGATGTGTCCCAAACAAATTTGCCAAATTCCTATCTGGGCATAATGAAACTGAGCAAGATTTTAGCAAATTCAAGTCTATTTGCCTTTTAAGCACTTTGGAGAAAATTTAAAGAAAATATTAAAACAACATAGTAAGGGCTACTTGATTAATTCTCTGTATTTGCTTTGTCTATACAGCTTCCAATACTTCAGTGAACAGTTCATTCAGATAAAACATGCATTTGCAGGCACCGTTGGCAGAATATTTAAGGAACATCTGAAAATTGCTTCCAATGTGGAAACATCTGCTAACGCACTTTCCCTCAAAGTTAGGCTAGAGAAAACTTCTCTTTGTTCGTTTTTTTTTTTTTTTAACTTCAAAGACAGCTGTGGTACATTGAACGTTTTCTTTTGTTTAAGTCTCTTGAGTTGCTTCAGCTATCCCTGAGCTGAAAGCCTCATCTAGAATGACAAGAAAAAGTTTATCATGACCAGGAGACACCTTTGTGAGAAAAACACCTGATCGCTGTCACCTCCACCCCCACCTCACTGCTCCCAAAGCGTCCTCTCTGGCCATGTTCTAGCAACATACATGGATGTTCCAACAGAAAGGTAAGGTCTGCATACAGCTCAGTGAGAAATACGGGCAATACGCCTTTGCTGCATTAAATTTCTTTTCTCACTGTAGGGAAGAAACACCAATTTGGCTCCAAGAACCAAACACAGCCAGCACTGAAGAACAACAACTCTTTGAAATGTATCTGTGGACATGCTCTTTGAAATGCCTTGTTGACTGGTCACTCTGAGTGTCGGATCAATACCTACTCATCTTCCTTGACTCAGCGTACTTGCTATCTCCTCTATGCTACATTCCAGGAACTCCAAACAAAGTTAATTCTTCTAAGCCTCTACCTCTTGGTGTTTGCTTCTGACAGAGCACTTATCTCAGTTCATTCATCTCTAGTGTGTGAACACCTTGAAGGTAGGGCATCAGTTTCAGTAACCCCAGCAACGTGCATAATGCTAAGCGCACGGTAGACACTCACATTTTTTGCATACTGACTAAGCAAGTACATGGCCGGGTCATATATAAAGTTAGGGAGGGGGTCCTCTAATGAGATATAGAGGACCCAGGATACACCATGCAGTGTTCATCAAATGTTTGTACTCAGATGAAATCAGAACTGTGAAAGAATATCAAGGGCAACCCGTTGAGTAGCACATAGTATATTTAAAAAAAAAAAAAGCAAAGTGTTCAAATAAATATTTGGCTAGCTGGAGTTGTGCGATAGAGGATAAAGTGATGACCTCTGTCTGTGATGTGCTGAGGTCATGTCAGAATTACATTAAATGAGCTACCCACTTTTCCACCACATGCTACCTCCCTGATTGCCTGGTTCCTACAGGCACACGTGTTTAAGTATGCATGCACAGTTGCCTATAAGATTCAGGACAAAGGGGGGACTTGGATATCAGCCTAAGGAATTTGGGCTTAATTACATGGGCAGTGAAGAGGTTGTGAAAATTCCTGAGCTGGAGAATAATAAACTCAGACCACACTTTAGACCATCGGTTCTTTAAATAGGGATAATTTTGCCTCCCATCACTCCAAGGACATTTGGCAATGTCTGGAGACATTTTTGGTGGTCAGACATGGGGGTACTGGTGTTCCTGGGATCTAGTAAGTAGAAAGCAACAGGCTGTTAAATATCCAGTAATGCATGGGATAGGCCCCCCTGCCACAAAGAATCATCAGGCCAAATTTCATTAGTGCCAATGCTGAGAAACTCTACTTTAGAGCCATGTTTCAGAGAAAATATTTCATAGATCCCCTAAGATGTTACTTGATTAAAATGTTTTTATATTTACATTAAAGTGGAAAATTGTGTTTACGATAGACCCATCTTTCATTCTTTTATTCTCTCAAATTATATTGAGCCATCTACTATTTGATGGGCACCACGAGAGTATTCTGGAAGTACATCAATGAAAAAAGCAAATAAATCCTTGCTCTGATGGGATTAAATATTATATTGAAGATTCATAAAATAAATTAACAAGCTAGAGACTCTGAAAAGTCCTGTAACAAACATATTTCACTTTGTTTAGCTCAGCATTTCCAACATTTGACAACTCCCTTCTCAAGAAAAGCATCCTCCCAATTGATATTCCTCAGGATTATCATTATTTGAAACAGTGTGAGAAAGACAGCTTTAATCTGATGAAGTGAGTACCAGTAGACAGGATTGCTGGACAGCTTGAAGTCTGGATTCAGAATGGCCACATAGATTATTGTTATCGTCAAAATGATAATGGCGATAGAATGAAACAGAGCACTATTGGTGAAAATGGAGAGGAGAAGATGGTTCAAAAAGATATTTTTCAGAGGTGGAAGCAACAGAATTGAATGGGCTGGGTGGCGAGTTAGGGGGATAAATACAAGATAATTCTTTTTTTTTTTTTCAGAAGATGAGTTCTGATTTCAACATTTTGATATCAAAAATACACAGGCAGTAAAAAAAAATTAAATAAAATATGGGTTTGGATGTTAGAACTAGAGATTTTGAGAATATGTATAAATCAGCTTTAAATTTGATTTCAAGGGTAACTGTGTAGAGGGCTAGAGAAAAGGAAAGCATGGGCAGAAATTTTAGAGGCATCCACACTGAAGGAGTGAGTCAATGAAAAACAAGTTATTGAGGAGATAAAGAAATGGAAACAAAGGAAGAGGTCCAGGAAATCCTATAGCAGTCAAAGGAGCCTCTCGGTGGATTCCCATCCCTGACTTCTCTAATGGTGGCATGACCAGAGGAAGGCTGCTATGTCTGCTATGGTCTCCACTGTATAGAGCAGACACCCCTTGGGCCCTGCTGCTGTGCGCTACTGTTCTTAGAGTGTACCCTTCAGTCCTCCCCAGTTCCTCACCATGGTGTTTGTCTTCGTCTTTGGACCTTGATATACTCTGTCCCACATCTTTCTTAGGACCAGAATGAATCCGTGCCCAGGAGGTCAGAGCAGTTCTCCCAGTTGGGCTACTCTTTTCTTCAACATTCCTGTTTCATACCTGTTTTTGCTTTCTACAATTTTGAATCTTCCCTTTTCCCTTAGTCAGTTGAGCTCTACAAGGACAATCTCAGGCTTATCAACTTGATGCCTATTCTATCTTCACAGCCTACACTTAAGAGGGAAAAATTAAGCATGACTGGTAGCTTTGGCCTCTGTTGAAAAGGTCATAATTATGTAGGGCTTGCTGGAACTCTCACAGCTATTTTTTTTTATTATGCTTTTGGCAATTCTCTTCACTGCCTAGGTCCTGAGTCACATCTACTCTTTTAAGTTAGGTTCGTCTTGTTACTATTTTTTAAACTATCAAGTCTAAATTTGTATTTGATCATCAATGAACTCCAGTATCTCATCTATAAAATGGAAATTGGGGATTGATGCTAGTACCTACTTCCAAGGTTTGCTGAGAGGATCAAATGAAATGACATATTAAAATGCTCTACAAACAAAAAAAACATTGTAAAGCATTGCTTATTAACATCTCCATCATTACTATCACCATCATTCTCTATCTTGACTGTGGTTATAGTCACATAATCTTCCCAGTGGAAAGAACTTAAACTTCACCCAGTACTTAGTGTAGACCCAAAATCCAGCAAACTCAATTCCTGGGTTCACTCCCACTTTATCTTTTTGCCCCTAAACTTCTCTATATATATAAAAAAAAAATCACTGTGTTGTAGGTAGAGACTTGGTCATCTATAGACAGAAATCGCCAGGTCTCTACAATCTAGTCCTGGCATCCTTGGAAACTTGGAAGGGATGTTTTATTTCCTCTCAACCCATGAATCTGTGATCTTCTCAAATACAAAAGGTAGCTTGCTCTTTACTCCTGTCCCACTGAGAAGCATAGGTTTGGGAGACCAGAGATCAGAACTAGAAGTGAAAAAGAAATCAGAATATCCCATAACATACTAGCTGAGTGACCCTAAACAAGTAACTCAACCTCTCTGTCAATTTCTTCATGTGCCATAAGCATGATGACAATACCTACCTCATTGGGTCGCTGGGGATGTCCAAAATACTTTGTCAGGTGTGTAGCACAGTTTCTGCACAATGCAAACGTTTTCTATTTTGGAATAGTGATGATTATTTATAAAAATATTTTACTGCAGAATCTTTCATTACCTGCTCAAACAAAATACTAAAATAGAAGTTTTATATCTGCCACATTACCCTTTCCCTCCTTCTTCTCTCTGTGCATGTGCTCAGTCATGTCTGACTCTTTGCAACCCCGTGGACTGTAGCCCACCAGGCACCTCTGTCCATGGGATTTCCCAGGCAAGAATAATAGCGTGGGTTGCCATTTCCTTCTCCATCCCTCCTTCCTACCACTTAGCAATTCCTCCCAGATTGAATGTCTATCATACACTAGACCTGACTTTACATATAAATATACCTATACTTAACCCATGTCTGGCCCAAAGCGTTTCTAACTTGTGAATAAATAGGGCCCAATTCTTGGGTAATGGAGTCTCTAGTCTACTAGCAACTTTCCCAAATAGATTGCTTCTCTCACACATAGTTCAATTTATCTCTTTTCTCTGTACTTTCAGCAATGTATTGGTGACCAACGTGGAAAAGGCATATTTTACAAAAGGACATATGTCAAAGGCAACTTCAGTATTGAAAGGGGGATCTATGTATTTGCCCACTAGCTTTGTAAGTGTTATCACAGGAGACCAGATAGCAACAATTTTATTTAGGAACTGTCGCTATAAGAACTAGAAGCACATTTTAAACCTCCAGAAATATTTGCCCCTGGGAACTACAGGAGGTGTTTCCAAGAGCAGAATTTCTGTGTGTTTTAAAAGTTCTCTTAAAGCTGAAAAGAAAGATTCCTTTTGGATTTAGTTTTTAAACAAAGAGATATACACCCAAAGACACTGAATGAACCTTCCAGAAAAGTCAAATATTTAAAAAGTTACAGAGGATAAAATATCGAAGCACATCATTGCAAGACACTCAACCATGCAATTCTGATGTGTTTTTCCAAAGTAAGAAAAAAGGATTTGAGCCTATAAAATATTTCAGCATTCTATAGGCATCTTCTGAATTATCAGTGGTACGCTTAGAAAGATAAATTTGATCTTAGTACTATTTAATGAATCAGTCACCTGTTACATATTGATGTCATTTTATAACTCAGTGATAATGGTTTTTAAGTTTTGCATATTTGAATGGTTAGACCAGTTATGATATAATGCAATGCCCATTTTAAAGGATATGACAGTGGACAATAGACTATATGGATATTTATATGTGAATTAATGTCTAGTTATGGAAATAAAACATAATGTACAAATACTGCATACACTCCCTAAAATATATTCATATTACTAACAAATGGAAGATGACACAGGGAAAGTTTTGCATTTGACTCTCATAATTATTTTTATATAGACCACTGCATAGCTACACAATTTATAAGTGAAAAACAATTTGTAATTTCTGCATAAAATTGAAAAATCATACAGTTTAAAAGGCAACTTCAAGGCCATCTGGTCAAATATCCTCTTATCCACCTGAAAGTGAAGTCGCTCAGTCATGTCCGACTCTTTGTGACCCCATGAACTGTAGCCCACCAGGCTCCCCTGTCCATGGAATTTTCCAGGCAAGAATACTGGAATGGATTGCCATTTGCTTCTCCAGGGAATCTTCCTGACCCAGGGATCGAACCCGGGTCTCCCACACTGCAGGCAGATGCTTTACCATTCCACGTGAAGTCACTGACAATTTTAATACTTTAAATGATATGGGCGATAGGTGCACATGAACACTGAGACAAAATACACCAAAAATGATAATAATGTCAGACCCCATGACAAGAGAAAGAAACTTTATTTTCTGCTCTTATGAAGAAATAGATACAGATCCATTTGCGGGAAAATGCAAAAGAAAAAAGAATCCCTAAAACCATGGACATTGAGTGGCTGTAGGAATTAACTTAAGAGAAAAGATCAAAGAAATAATAGGTGCATTTGACTAAATAATGTCTAAGGAGTTGCTGTCTACAGGTATTTGAAAATATTAATAAGATGGAAATTATAGGGATGACTTGAAGAGGATAATTAAAAATAATGGGATTAAATTGAGAAAAGGAAAATGTACCTAAATGGAAAAGAAGCCCCTAATTTTCAATGGATGGAATGTATTAGAGCAGGGAGTAACCTTCAAAAGGAAGCAGCAAAACCTTTCAATATTCAGCACACAGCAGCATCATACAGTCAAAGCCCCCAAAACAGAAGCATTGCCCAAGGCCTGATGCTGCTGCTGCTAAGTCGCGTCAGTTGTGTCAGACTCTGTGCGACCCCATAGACGGCAGCCCACCGGGCTCCCCCGTCCCTGGGATTCTCCAAGCAAGAACACTGGAGTGGGCTGCCATTTCCTTCTCCAGTGCATGAAAGTGAAAAGTGAAGTGAAGTCGCTCAGTCGTGTCCGACTCTTAGCGACCCCATGGACTGCAGCCTACCAGGCTCCTCCGTCCATGGGATTTTCCAGGCAAGAGTACTGGAGTGGGTCGCCAGTGCCTTCTCCTTGCCCAAGTCCAAGGGTGGATAAAATGGCCTGAGGTGTGTGTGATCTCCCTTTTCTGATTCTTTCTCTTTAATAACCTTATTTGACCAAAGTGATGACAGCTGTCTTTTTACCTCATCTTTTTTTTTTTTTTCTCAGCCTATCTGGCAAGGGCTGATATCTGTGAACAAACAAGAGAAAACAGGAGTTCAGTTCAGTCATGTCCAACTCTTTGTGACTCCATGAACCACCAGGCCTCCCTGTCCATCACCAACTCCCGGAGTCCACCCAAACTCATGTCCATTGAGTCAGTGATGCCATCCAACCATCTCATCCTCTGTCGTCCCCTTCTCCTCCTGCCCTCAATCCTTCCCAGCATCAGGGTCTTTTCAAGTGAGTCAGCTCTTTGCATCAGGTGGCTAAAGTATTGGAGTTTCAGCTGCAACATCAGTCCTTCCAATGAACACCCAGGGCTGATCTCCTTTAGGATGGACTGGTTGGATCTCCTTGCAGTCCAAGGAACTCTCAAGAGTCTCCTCCAATACCACAGTTCAAAAGCCTCAATTCTTCAGCACTCAGCTTTCTTTATAGTCCAACTCTCACATCCATTCATGACTACTGGAAAAACCATAGCCTTGACTAGACGAACTTTTGTTGACAAAACAGGAGTAGACAAGCCTTAAAAATTAAAAAGTAATTGAAGTTTTTGCTTTTAATAAGTCTGATTTTCTTTACTCTACTATAGTGGTCCTTTCTTCCCCTGCCATCTAAAAGAAGGATATATACTTGTCATATAAACTACATTTACATATTTTTATTATTGCATCATTATTAAAAGCACGTGGAAATAATAATCCAGCAAGTACAAAATGGTACAAAATTAAAAGGTATGGTTTTTATATCTGCCCCACTAAAGCCTGTATTTCCCAGTTTTTCTTGCAGATAGGTGCAGTCATATGACTAGTTCTATTACTAAAATTATGTGAGAAGAAGGGATGTGTTTCCATGTCATGCTCTTAAAGTAAAGGAATGTGTCTTCCCCTTCGAGTTTTGCTTATTCCATAGCCTGAATGGTTGAGCTAAAGCATTCCGATGGTAAAGATACCACAGCAATATAATCAAAGGAGGCTAGATCTCAGACACCATCAAACCAACATATCAGCCAGGACTGACTACTTAAAGTAATACATGAAAGAGGAAAAAACATTTTGGTATTTCTTTGTTCTGACAGCCTAACTTGTATTGTAAACAAAAAAAGTACTTATTTGGTATCCCCTATAAAAGATGATTTAACTCATCCCACTACTACATGACACTTTCTCTTCCAATTTTTGTAAATTACATGTTTTGAGTTGTTCTCCTTCCAGACATTATAACAATATATTTAATGATTGTTCTTGATCCATCAACTTCAGAAAGTTGTCTCTCAACTCGCCACTGTATATGTTACCATTGTACACTCCCTGCTATAATACTTCTTCTACTGCTAAGTTGTATTATATTATAGTCTGTTTTCACTTATGGTTTTCTATACCTTGTTTATAGATTTCTTGATTTTCAATTTAAAAAAAAATCAAACTGCTAATCAATATCTCTTATGAAAATGATGCAAATAACCTCAACACACTATTAGCAAACTGAATCGAACAATGTGTTTAAAAACTATATGTACCACAACAAACTGAGATTTATCCAAGATATGCTAGGCAGATTCAACATTCAAAAATCAATGTATTTCATCACATCAACAAGCTAAAAAACTGACAATATCATGTCAATAAATGATGAAAACCCTTTTGACAAATTCTAACACCTATTCATGATAAAAAAAAAAACCTCAGCAAAATAGGAATATAGTGTAATTTCCTCACCTTGATAAATGATGTCTACAAAATACCTACAGCCAACATGGTACTTAATGGTGAGAAACTCTAACTTTCCCACAAATATCTTGTAAAAACAAGGATGCCCCCTCTCACCACTCCTTTTCAACACTATATTCAAGTTCTAGCTAATCCTCCAGGTTCAAAGTCAAAGAAGTTCTCTTTTCACTGACTCCTCATATTACCTAAAATCATGGCACTTTTCATTTCATTTTGTTTTTGGGCCATGACTCTCACGTATAACCTCATTTTTCCTGAAATTGCTAAAAGCCTTTCTATGTCTAATTTATAAATAAGCCTTCTTCATCATGAAATATCATAGGGTATCATAGTTATACCATTTGTTAAATACAACAAAATGCTTCCAAGTCATGTCAGAGATTGCTAGTTGCCCATCCCAAAATGTTTTCTTCCCGGTCCTATTTTAATACAATCCCCCTTGTAACTAGGTTTGGCCAATGACATTTAAGTTGAAGTTGTACAGTGGAACTTGCAAGAATTGACTTTACACATAGGTACTTTTTTTGTCCCCTTTCCCCTATTGTTTCATCCTAGAATGCCAATGTAGTGACTACAACTGCAACAACCATTTGGGAACTTTGAAGTTGTACTGTTGACACAATGCCAGCAACCCACTACCTCAACAGTGTTCATAATATGAGAAAGACACTTGTGTATTTTAATAATCACAGTCAGAACTGTCACCATCAGCCAAATACAACTAGAAACTATTATTCTAGAACTACTACACAGTGATCATCCTGGAAATTATTGCTATTGTACTCCTTAGTTTCATGTTTCTTAGATCCTATTTCTACTCTTTTCATTTTGATTGTTGTGTAACCACAAAAACTTTTTAATCTTTTTTTTGAGAAAATAATTTATGACAAACTCTTTGCATTTTTTTTAAACTGCTCACTCTTATTTGCTGGGTATTGACTTTTAAATGCAAGATCATCATCTCTTGAAGGTAAGGTATTGCTCAGTGTCTTCCAGATGCATGTCTTATCAAACATCTCTGAAAGAACAAACTAGATGTTTTTAGTTATTTCTCTTCCCTAAATAATACATACTTCTTCTTGAATCAGATGTTGTTTGCTGATCTTGGTCCCTTTCTTCTGTTAGTTTTCCTAGAATTTCTGAAAATTCAGGTTTTTCTAGTTTTTTTTTTTTAAATAATAGTTGATTAAACTAGATAGTTCATAATTCTCTCCACTGTTAGCAGTCCTTATTATGAATAAGTGGACCAAACTGCCCATCTTTCTGCAAGCATACCTTTCAAAGCCCTTGACTTAGTAAAATTGTCAGTATATGCAGATGACATGATACTCTATATACATAACTCTAAAGGCTCCACACATAAATTATTACAACTTATAAATGAATTAAGCAAAGTAGCAGGGTACAAGATTCATATACAGAAACCTGTTCATTTCTTTACACTAACAATGAAATATCAGAAAGTAGCAAATGCTACCATTTAAAATGGCATCAAAAATATACCCAAGGACAAACACAACAAAGGAGGTGAAAGATTTATACACTGAGAACTGTAAGACACTGATAAGGAAATCAAAAATGATTCAAGTAAATGGACCATGACTCAGATTGGAAAGAATTAACACTGTCAAAATGGCCACACTACCCAAAGCAATCTACAGATTTGATATGATCCCTATTAAATTATCTATGACATTTTTCACAGAACTAGTTCAGTTCAGTTTAGCTGCTCAGTCGTGTCCAACTCTTTGTGACCCCACGAACCGCCAGGCCTCCCTGTCGATCACCAACTCCCAGAGTTTACCCAAACTCATGTCCATTGAATCGGTGATGCCATCCAACTGTCTCATCCTCTGTCACCCCCTTCTCCTCCTGCCCTCGATATTTCCCAGCATCAGGGTCTTTTCAAATGAGTCAGCTCTTTGCATCAGGTGGCCAAAGTATTGGAGTTTCAGCTTCAACATCAGTCCTTCCAATGAACACCCAGGAATGACCTCCTTTAGGATGGACAGGTTGGTTCTCCTTGTTCCAAGGTACTCTCAAGAGTCTTCTCCAACACCACAGTTCAAAAGCATCAATTCTTCAGCGGTCAGATTTCTTTATAGTCCAACTCTCACATCCACTCATGACTACTGTAAAAACCATAGCCTTGACTAGACAGATCTTTGTTGGCAAAGTAATGCCTCTGCTTTTTAATATGATGTCTAGGTTGGTCATAACTTTCCCTCCAAGGAGTAAGCATATTTTAATTTCATGGCTGAAATCACCATCTGCAGTGATTTTGGAGCCCCCACAAAACAAAGTAAGCCACTGTTTCCACTGTTTCCCCATTTATTTCCCATGAAGTGATGGGACCAGATGCCATGATCTTAGTTTTATGAATGTTGAGCTTTAAGCCAACCTTTTCACTCTCCTCTTTCACTTTCATCAAGAGGCTCTTTAGTTCTTCTTCACTTTCTGCCATAAGGGTAGTATCATCTGCATATCTGAGGTTATTGTTATTTCTCCCAGCAATCTTGATTCCAGCTGGTGCTTCCTCCAGCCCAGCATTTCTCATGATGTACTCTGCATATAAGTTAAATAAGCAGGGTGACAATATACAGCCTTGACATACTCCTTTTCCTATTTGGAACCAGTCTGTTATTACATGTTGGGTTCTAACTGTTGCTTCCTGACCTGCATACAGGTTTCTCAGGATGCAGGTAAGGTGGCCTGGTATTCCCATCTCTTTCAGAATTTTCCACAGTTTATTGTGATCCATACAGTCAGAGGCTTTGGCATAGTCAGTAAAACAGATATAGATGTTTTCTGGAACTCTCTTGCTTTTTTGATGATCCAGCAGATGTTAGCAATTTGATCTCTGGTGCTTCTGCCTTTTCTAAAACCAGCTTGAACATCTGGAAGTTCACGGTTCACGTATTGCTGAAGCCTGGCTTGGAGAATCTTGAGCATTACTTTACTAGCATGTGAGATGAGTGCAATTGTGTGGTAGTTTGAGCATTCTTTGGCATTGCCTTTCTTTGGGATTAGAATGAAAACTGACCTTTTCCAGTCCTGTGGCCACTGCTGAGTTTTCCAAATTTGCTGGCATATTGAGTGCAGCACTTTCACAGCATCATCTTTGAGGATTTGAAATAGCTCGACTGGAATTCCATCACCTCCACTAGCTTTGTTCATAGTGATGCTTCCTAAGGCCCACTTGACTTCACATTCCAGGATGTCTGGCTCTAGGTGAATGATCACACCATCATGATTATCTGGGTCGTGAAGATCTTTTATGTACCATTCTTCTGTGTATTCTTGCCAACTCTTCTTAATATCTCTGCTTCTGTTAGGTCCATATCATTTCTGTCCTTTGTTGAGCCCATCTTTGCATGAAATCTTCCCTTGGTATCTCTAATTCTCTTGAAGCGATCTCTAGTCTTTCCCATTCTGTTGTTCTCCTCTATTTCTTTGCATTGATCGCTGAGGAAGGCTTTCTTATCTCTGCTTTTACAGATTTGATGTGATCCCTATCAAATTATCTATGACATTTTTCACAGAACTAGAATAATCCTAAAACATATACTGAGTCATAAAAAAACTCAGAATTGCCCAATAAATCCTGAATAAAAAGAACAAAGCTATAGGTATAACCCTCCTAGACTTCAAACAATACTAGAAAGTCACAGTAATCAAAACAGCATGGTACTGGCACAAAAAGAGATATGCAGTTCAATGGAACAGAATAGGTAGTCCAGAAATAAGCCTACACTTTTGCGGTCAATAAATTTTTTGACAAAGGGGGGCAAGAATTTACACTGGAGAAAAGACCAGCTTCAGCAAGTGGTCTTGGGAAAGCTGGAGAGCTGCATGCGAATCAATGAAGTTTGAACACTCCCACACACCATACACAAAAATAAATTCAAAATGGCTTAAAGATTTAAAGATAAGACATGGCACCATAAAACTGCTCAAAGAGAACATAGGCAAAACATTCTGACATAAATCATACCAATGTTTTCGGAGCTCAATCTCTCAAGGCAAAAGAAACAAAAGCAAAAATAATCAAATAGTCAAACTTATAAGATTTTGCACCATAAAGGATACCATAAACAGACTACCTACAGAGTGGGAGAAAACATTTGTGAATGATGTGACCAGTGGAGGGCTTAATTTCCAAAATACAAAAACAGCTCATACCACTCAATTAAAAAAAAATTTTAAAAAGGACAGAATATCTAAATAGACATTTCTCCAAAGAAGACATACAGATGGCCAACAGGCACGTAAAAGATGCTCAACATCACCAATTATTAGGGAAATATCAATCAAAACTACAGTGAGGTACGACCTCACTCTGGTCAGGTGGCTGTCATCAAAAAGTCTACAAGTAATAAATGCTAAAGAGGATGTGGAGAAAAGGGAACCCTCCTACACTGTTGGTGGGAATGTAAATTGGTGCAGTCACTATGGAAAACAGTGTGGTGGTTCCTTAAAAGTCTAACAATAGAATCGCCATATGCTCCAACAAATTCACTCCTGTGCATGTATCCCGAGAAAACTAATTCAAAAAGATATATGCACCCAAATGCTCAGAGCAGCACTATTTACAACAGCCAGGACATGGAAGCAACCTCACTATCCATATCAACAGAGGAATAGATAAAGATGTGGTACATATATACAATGGAATATAGTCATAAGAAATGAAATAATGCCATTTCCAGCAACATGGATTGACCTAGAGATTATCATACTAGTGAAGTAAGTCAGAGAAAGACAAATATCATATGTTTCTCAGCACTTACTTATGGAATCTAGAAAGTACAAATGAACTGAGTTACAAAAATAGACTCAGACATAAAAAAATACACTTATGGTTACCAAAAGGGAATGGAGGGAGAGATAAATTAGGAGTTTGGGATTAACAGAAAAATACTACCATATATAAAATAGGTAAACAACAAGGATTTACTGCATAGCACAGGGAGCTATAGTCAGTATCTTATAATAAACTATAATGGAAAATAATCAAATTTATGTATATTATATACACACACATTGTAAACACTTCACAGTACCTCTGAAACACAATACTGTAAAACAACTATACTTCAATTTAAAAAAAAGGTAAACAACCTGTAAACAAACCAAACAAACAACAAAAAAAACTTATATTCTTCTCGCCTTCACTCTCCATATCTGCTGACTCTGGAAAATTGCACTGGGAAGAGTTTTCTCTACTTGAAGCTCCATGTGTGGGTGCTCTGAGCTTTGTTTTACTCTGAGCAGGATCATCTGTTAACGACTTCCTGAACTTTGTATTCTCCCAGAATTCAACATAATCTTCATCCACTGATTCCTGATCTCGATCAGACTATTCATCATATTTTTATTACTTTCTCCTCCATACTTTTGTTTTTAAAATGTCATTTCAATGGGTTGGGGGAGGGAAAGAGTAGGTGAAACTGTCTTCCATCTCAAATCAGAAATCACACATCTCTACTTTTAAAAAATTTTCTTAGCATAAGCATACTTTTGTATCCAGTTACTTATGTCTTCAAATATATCAGAAAACATATCCAAAGAATGAACTTACTAATTCTATTAAAGAAAATCAGTTATCTGAAGCTCTTTTACTATATTAGAGATTTATTAAAACATTTATATAATCTTTGTATTGTGCAACATATTTTAATGCTTTGTACCATTTTAAATATTTCATTCTCACATCTTTTGAAATAGCTTTCCAAGAGCAAACAACAAATCCTCTACACAGCAGCCTACACAAAGGTTCCAAAATAGCAATCAGTACAAGCTCAAAATCAGACCAAACATTAAAATTGACAAAGGCATTTTCCCTAGCATTTACCTCATTAACTCTAAACTTCATTGAGGAATAAATCAATCTGGAAACCTCAGTGAATAGCTATTAATGCCATTTCTCTAGACACGGTAATTGGCAAGGTTAGACCTCTGAACTGAAGTGTCAACAGGAAAAAAAAAGGAATTTTTAAAAGCTGACTACGAGAGAGGGAAGAGGAAATTTATTTTCTGTTTCTTCTACTCCAGTAAGACAAAGGAGTAAAACTAACCCATTCCTCCACACTTGAAGAATTCCTTCAAAGGATAGGTGATTTTTAAAGTCCCTGGTTGAATTCAGTCAAATGCCCATGTGTGTCTTTATGATACCATATATATCCACCTTTACCATGAGTGATGATTATAATATCATGTATAGGTTAAGTTTAGTTCCCGGCCTAAAAGCCAATTGTCTAGAGAATGAGGCTTTAACACTATGCATATTAAGGAAGGAAGCAAGACACAAAAATCACATAAATCACCCAAAATTACTGAAATGTAACTTCTACCTTAAAATGTTTTTAGTGGAGGAAGGAAGGTGGGTCTTTGAAAATGTCATAGTTCAGGTGAACATAGTTAAATTCTAAGAATAGTGACATTGAACCACTTGAAAGTACAAAGGGCTGAGATATGAACATCTCAACGAGTCATTTTAAGAACATCTTGGGTGTGCTGCAAGCATTCTATTCTTATCTAATAGCTGGGGACAGAATCTAAAGATTAGCCACATTAACCTTTTCTGCAAGCAAACTTAATTGCTTTGATTTGTATCTCATTGTGGTGTTCCTTGGCTCTGGATAAAGGTTTTAAAGTTTTAACATATCGGCATACCTACAGGAAGAGGATATTGTTTTTAGTCATCTTATTTCTCATAACTGTGTAGCAATTACCAGAAAGTGAATCAATTCATCACACTCTTACATTGAATTAATTAGACACTATAGAAAGACTACAGATTCATTTCCATGATTGAAAGAAAAATCTGGTTTTATCTGATGTATTCCAATCATTTTCTCTTTGGGGGTCTACTAAGTAATACCTAGTGAGATAGCAATTACCTTTGATGTTAATGGCCAAAGAAATTCCAATAAGCACTCAAGATAGTAAATGCATCAGCATATATGGTATAGAGAAAATTTCCTGCAAAAGCTTATTATAGCTCCATTAATCACCAACTATGTAAATAAAGTTGATGAGAAAAAGCAAAGGGGGACTTATTTTGCCGAGACAAACACAGCTCTGTGCAAGAGGGCAATAAGCATTAAATAGAAGTTTTCAGGTAGAGGAAAGAAATTTCCTTTGTAGAATCACATACTCCTGTTATTGTAGATGAAACAAAATGCATGTTTGAAACATATGAAAAAAATAAGTGAGATGTAATTCTATTTCATTGGTATTTAGTAAGGTCATATAGGAGACAGAAGATAAACTACAAAGCACCTTGACAATAGGGTTAAGTGTAGAACAGAACAAGGCACCATTGACATAGGGAAAAACAAAAAAGAGTGTTTATTTCCTAAGGAGTTGCCAGAAGATTGCACAGCTAGCTGGGCACAGAGAATAAACAGAATTTGTATTAGTGAAGAGGAAGAGCATGAACAATCCAGGAAGAATGAACAGAACTATGAGATAAAGATAGATACCAATCTAAATGGGATATTTCTCAAGATGTAATGGAAGACATGAGATTCTCCTATAAAACCTCCTATAATTGCTAAGGATCTCTATCATGTATGAAAATATATTCATATATATAATCCCACGTTACCTTACTAGTATAATTTTACCCACTTGGCAAATGAGGAAAAGACATTTAAAAGAAGAGAAATCATTTAGTTGAGGCCTCATTGTTAGCATGAGCAGAAATAAGACTCGAAATTTTTCTTCTCTAACATGACATGACCTTATTATGGAAGTTTTGAAAGTCTGCGAGAGGAATTTGATCCTACAACTACAGATGTCTTGTCAAAAATATAAGCTAGTTACGTTGGAAAATGAAGATTTTACTCATGTCTGTAATTATCTCTCATCTCCTTCCCTAAAAATATTTAACCATTAGCCAACTTTTATATGTAGTAAGTTTCCAATTTGGAGAAGGAAATGGCAATCCATTCCAGTATTCTTACCTGGAAAATTCTATGGAGAGAGGAGCCTGGCTGGCTACAGTCCATGGAGTCACAAAAGAGTTGGACATGACTGAGTGACTAATACTTTCATACTGTCATTTACTATCTCTATGATCTTAGTAAAGTTATTTAACTTCTCTAAAATGCATCTTCACCATTAATGAAATTAAAGTATTAACATTTTATATGCTGGATTGCTGGGTGGATTAACTGAGATAATTAGGTAGAGCACCTACCCTGCTATGATTGTACTAAGCTTCTACAGGACACAGAATCTAATCTGACCCTTCACAAAACTATGATATATGCTGGTTCAGTTCAGTTCAGTCACTCAGTCATGTCCGACTCTTTGCGACCCCATGAACCGCAGCACGCAGGCCTCCCTGATCATCACCAACTCCTGGAGTTTACCCAAACTCATGTCCATTGAGTCAGTGATGCTATCCAACCATCTCACCCTCTGTCATCCCCTATTTCCTCCTGCCCTCGATATTTCCCAGCATCAGGGTCTTTTCAAATGAGTCAGCTCTTCGCATCAGGTGGCCAAAGCATTGGAATTTCAGCTTCAACATCAGTCCTTCCAATGAACACCCAGGCCTGATTTCCTTTAGGATGGACTGGTTGGATCTACTTGTAGTCCAAGGGACTCTTAAGAGTCTTCTCCAACACCACAGTTCAAAAGCATCAATTCTTCGGCACTCAGCTTTCTTTATAGTCCAACTCTCACAACCATTCATGACTACTGGAAATACCATAGCCTTGACTAGATGGACCTTTGTTGGCAAAGTAATGTCTCTGCTTTTTAATATGCTGTCTAGGTTGGTCATAACTTTCCTTCCAAGGAGTAAGCATCTTTTAACTTCATGGCTGAAATCACCATCTGCAGTGATTTTGGAGCCCCCCAAAATAAAATCTCCCACTGTTTCCCCATCTATTTGCCATGAAGTGATGGGACCAGATGCCATGATCTTAGTTTTCTGAATGTTGAGCTCTAAGCTAACTTTTACACTCTCCTCTTTCATCAAGAGGCTCTTTAGTTCTTCTTCACTTTCTGCCATAAAGGTGGTGTCATCTGAATATCTGAGGTTATTGTTATTTCTCCCAGCAATCTTGATTCCAGCTTGTGCTTCCTCCAGCCCAGCGTTTCTCATGATGTACTCTGCATATAGGTTAAATAAGCAGGGTGACAGTATACAGCCTTGACATACTCCTTTTCCTATTTGGAACCAGTCTGTTGTTCCATCTCCAGTTCTAACTGTTGCTTCCTGATCTGTATACAGGTTTTTCAAGAGGCAGGTCAGGTGTTCTGGTATTCCCATCTCTTTCAGAATTTTCCACAGTTTATTTTGATCCACACAGTTAAAGGCTTTGGCATAGTCAATAAAGCAAAAATAGATGTTTTTCTGGAACTCGCTTGCTTTTTCGATGATCCAGCGGATGTTGGCAATTTGATCTTTGGTTCTTCTGCCTTTACTAAAACCAGCTTGACCACCTGCAGGTTCACAGTTCATGTATTGCTGAAGCCTGGCTTGGAGAACTTAGGCTGCTTACTATCATCATATTAGCTTAACAAATGAACTAGAAATACAGATATGCTAAATGTCTTACCGAAAGTCACTTTGAAAGCCTTCAATAACAGGGTTGGACCAAAAAGTAGCCTTGTGTGAAAACCCTAAGTATGGCGGTGTGGTGTTAGCTGCTCAGTCATGTCTGACTGTTTGCAACCCCATGGATTGGAGTTCACTAGGCTCCTCTCTCCATGGAATTCTTCAGGCAAGTATACTGGAGTAGGTTGCCATGCCCTTCTCTAGGGGATCTTCCAACCCAGGGATTGAATCCAGGTCTCCTGCATTGCAGTCAGATTCTTTACTGTTTAAGCTACTTGGGAAGCTAAAGATGGTGAATAAACAGTAAATAGCTGCGTACAAAGAAGGGTTTGTACAAAGTGGAAAATCTCACTGAGCACTTACTATATGCCAGGAATTTGTCTTCACATATCATTCAGTTCTCTCAACGACTCTAGGTTTGGGACTATTGGTTTCTCCATTTAATGGATGAGAAACTGAGATTCAGAAACACTAAATAATTTTGGCCAATGGCACACAATTATTGTTTGGCAGAGAGGAGACTTTAACCTGGCTCTATCTTAGCTATTAGAAGGAAGTGTTTTTACACTATATGTAAAACAAATCTTACATACAAAATTGTTTCTTCAATATTGCCTCTAATTGCTGAGACAAATAATCCAAAGTAAGAACATACTAATAAACTGTAGTTATAAACATCTATGAAGAAACCCCTGGAAGAAGCTAGTTTTATGCAAAGTGCCATTATACAAAAGGGCAAAGATCCACAAATCGAGAATTCTTTATCCATCAATCGTTCCTGAGCACATGGACTACAGACAAACTAATAAGTCAAATATTGGTCACATACCATCCTTACATGCTTAGACAAATTCAAATCAATAATAATTTGTTCAAATGATGTTGCTTCATCCAAAGGCAAAAACACCAAGTAACGAGTCATTTGTCATTCTCCAGAATCCCCCTAATATGTGAGTAAAGAGCTCCACAGGGTCCCCCTGCCCCCATGCTACTGCTTTAATCTCAGAGTCCTACACAAAGAGGTGCAACCCTTAATTATCCTCAAATGTCTTTACTTATTATGAAAAAGAAAATTAAGATGGTGCTCCATTTAATTGTCCCTCCACATCTGGAAAATAAACATGGGATAAATAATTTATTCCTTCAATATCTGAGCATGTATGATTTTTTAAGTACTAACTGTCCCTATATTCTTGGCCAAAACATCCAGAAAGAAGGTATTATTTGCCACCAAAAGTCCCTGATGACTTGGATAAATAACCCCATCTCAAGTGGTGCTTATCCCAACAATGTCACCATGACAAATTATAAGAATGGAGCAGGGAGCAATTTACCCCCAAACTGTACCCAAACACCTAATGTGACTTGAAACCCTAAATAAGGACTTATCTCAGACTCATTTGTGTACCTTAGTAAAGCAACCACAAATATAACCCTCTATGTCCTCATGTTAGCTCAGTCTTTGGAACTCCACTTGAAATCTGGAGTCGTGGCCATAGTCTGCCATAGACACTACCAAGTAAGGCCACATCCCTGCCCCCCACCTCAGAACATCCCTGTTCAAGTGGAGAAACACTCAGTAAGGATGTGTGTATACCAGTAAACCCTCAGCCAGTTAATCTCAAGCAAGGAGTTCTGTCCCCAATCAGTATCATACATGAAACAACTTAAAGATAAATTGTCCTCAAAACGTCACCATACACATGGCCAGGAAACCCTGCATGAGGAATAGTTCCTAAATTTGCTTTCATATATAGGCAAAAAGGCTAAGGAGTTGTCCTCTAGCTTTTCAATGAATGCTACATCAGCAAAACCCCAATTTGGATTTACTCAATCTGCACCTGAATACATAGGAAAAATATTACTTCATAAGGGCTCTTTTTAGTGAAGGAGGTGCTCAAACTATCATTACATTCTCAAGCAATGAATCCTATGGAAAAAGGTATTTGTCACCAAAAAAAACACAAAACCCTATATTCAATAAACTGCAAAGCAGTTCATTTTTCATGAAGAAAGAAAATAAGGTTCAAAATAAAACACACACATATACATACAATATATCCAAACTCACCTTGTATTGGTTGACAAACATCCACTCGTTTGTTTTCCCTATCAAATATAAGTATTAGTTTTTCCGAATAAATATAAAGGTTCGGTTTTTCTTCAGGCCAAAAAATACCACTTTTCTCCATAGCTGAAAAGTATCTATAGACCCTATTTCAACCCTCTGAAGTCAAATGTTTGCTTCTGATGCCAGGGGTAAAGGATCAAGATCCTCCCTCAAAATTTTAAAGAAACAAAACTGCCTTTAATAGAATACCATTAGTAAATCCTCTTTTCTGATGGCAGGTACTAGAGTCAAATATAAGATGAGGGACAGTTGTTTCAGAATAAATCTTAAACCTCTAAGTATATCAAAATGTGTATATGGAACTGTGTTGATAGAACAGCCACAGAATTCACTCACATCTTGGAATCTGTGTAAGTGGTGCCATAATTAAAAGTGAGTACATTTTCTTGCCTGGCCTATAAGCAGGACTGTTTCAAGGATATAAAGGAGTGAAAAAAGCTGAAAGCAAATTAGATACAAAGGAAAATTCATTGCAACTTCCCTTTCCCAGCCCAAAAGGGAGAAGAAGTTACAGCATAATGAGAAGTCATGATTGTGGAATGTATGAGTTCTATATTTCTGTGTACCAAATTGCCTAGAGATGTGAAAAAATCAATTTATCAACTCACAGTTTCCATGGGCTGTGAGTCCAGAACTTGTTAGCTGGGTTCTCTGCACAGAGCTTCATAAGTCTGAAATTAAGCATTAGCCAGTTGTGATTTCTTCTGGATGCTTAACTGAGGAAGAGTCTGCTCCCAAACTCCTTCGGGTTGTTGGTAAAATCACTTCTAGTGTGGTTGTGAGACTGAGGTCCTGGGTTTGTTGCTGGCTGTAGGTTGGAGACTGCTCATGGGTCTCAGGACACGCTCAAGCCCTTGTTACTTGGCTCCTTTCACAAGGCCCCTCACTCTTTAAACCCCTCTCACCAGGAAAAACCCAGAAACTTTTTAAAGCCTTGTGATTAGATCAGGTCCACCTGGGTAACCTCCCTAGTTAAAGTCAAGAAATTTAAGACAAATTACATCTGCAAATCCCTTCACAGCAGCACCTCTAGATTAAATAAATGGCTGAAGGTGGGTTTACAAGACATGAGAATCTTGGGGACCATCTCAGAATTCTTCAGACCACAATGAATTAACTGAAAACCATGATCCTCCTGCTAATGAGTGGCTCAAACTAAGGTACCTCTCCTTTCATTAGTAGTTGAGCACTCCTCATTTCACCTTAAATATGCATTCTCTGTGGAGGCAATATTGCCCAAAAAGGGATGAAAATTAGTTTGGGTAAAGGGGTGAAATCTTAAATAGTACAATAGTTTGGGAGCCTTTGAAGCGCTATCTGATAAACTTTTATTTCTCAGTATTTAATTTCTCTCATTAAGGAGAAATTAAATGAAAATTATTTTAAATCATTCATTAGATGAAATGAATTAAATTGATTAACTTATATTGAATTTAAATTTATTTTTTCTCTTAGGAGACAAATAATAAAAGAAAGGTTGAGTATCTCAGCTTCCAGGAATCCCCCTGAGTCTACATCTTAGACAATGTTCTATTCTAATTTCTGAAACTGTCACAGTTACCTCTGTAACTTTCCTTCTTTTACAAAGGGGGAAAATTTACTTGCTACCACCAGTATGAAGTGTAGGTGTCATGATAACTTAAACTTACTTAAACATTGGTCAATTAGCTTCAGCTGAAATCCTCAATTATCTCCTCAGTAAAAGAGTCCAGGAACACACATCAATATCACTAGAAGCCAAAGGAGTCTAATCTCTCTCAATAGTCCATAAAGCAAAAAGAAATATCACGTTAACCTTTAAATAATAAATTTTTCAGTCAGGAATATTAAAATTTAGGTGCCCTCTACAAATGTGTCATGAGATTTAAAATTGGTCATATCTTTGACAAAGAAATCTACATTTCTTTGACAAATCTGTTCTTTGTCAAAGAAATCTATTCTAAGGAAATTGTCAAAGGTATGGACAAAAATTTATGTAAAAGTATCTTTATTTCAATATTGCTTAGGTTAAGAAAATATATACATAAATAGTAAAATGGTTCAATAACTTACATGATATCCATAGAATGACATATTAATCTAAATTGATATTTACAAATGATATTTACAAAGATATATGAACATGTCGGAAAATGTGCAAGACATAATGCTAAGGGAAAACTGAGGATTGTAAAAACATAAGGACTGTTTTATCATAATGTTTTATATGCACGTACATGGAAATAAAAACAAAATGTCAATGTGATTGTGGGTAATTTTTTTTTTCTTTCAAATTTCCTATAATGCAAATGTCTTACTTTTATACTTATAAAAAGAAAAAGCAGTGAGGAGCCCTAACTTGAGAAACAATATAACTTCACCATGCTTATTGAATACAGAGTCTCAAGTTATCCTATTAAACACCTTTTGCTCTTCATTGCTGGCATCCACCAATCCCTATTTGTTCATGAAAATAGTGTAGTTCCTGGACCACTGTCTTCCACTTCAACACTTATTAGCATGTCAAGGACATTCAGTATCCAAGATGGTGACTCATACAACAGCTTAG
The DNA here is from genome assembly GCF_054371585.1 of Giraffa tippelskirchi. Taxonomy (NCBI): domain Eukaryota; kingdom Metazoa; phylum Chordata; class Mammalia; order Artiodactyla; family Giraffidae; genus Giraffa; species Giraffa tippelskirchi. The sequence continues at coordinate 11,586,782 of NC_137289.1, read as the reverse complement.
ACTCTCGACTTCTTTACCTCCCAAATAACTTTACCTCCAACCTACTGAATATGTGCATGCATGCTAAGTTGCTTCAGTTACGTCCATCTTTGCGATCCCATGGACTGTAGCCCACCAGGTTCCTCTGTCCATGGAATTCTCCAGGCAAGAATACTGGAGTGGGTTGTCATCTCCTTCTCCAGGACATCTTCCTGATCCAAGGACCGAACACAAGTCCCCTACGTCTTCTGCATTGGCAGGTGGATTCCTTACCACTAGAACCATCTGGGAAGCCCCTACTGAAGACACCCACTTGAATTATTACATTCAGTCAGACATGACTTGGCTACTGAACAATACAGTCTTGCTTGTCTCTGGTAACTGTGCCACGTTTGAAACTGTAATTTTAAGCATCCCTCTTTCTAATCTCCTGAATTTTCAGCACACATTGTAGTAACTCAATGTGACAACACTTTAACATCACTGAAACCTTCACATTATTGAGACACACACTTTCCCCCAAATTCCATTGATAGATGAAACCAAAAAGACATACAAATGGCTAAGTACATGAAAAGGCGTTCAGCTTTACTAATAATTGGTGAAATACATATCAAAACCACAATGAGGGATCACCTCACCCCTGTCAGAGTGGCTATTATAAAAAAGATAAGGAAAAATAAATGCTGCCTAGAATGTGGAGGAAAAGGGAACTCTTGTACATTGTGAGTGTGAATGTAAACTGGTACAAACATTATGGAAAATAGTACAGAAAGGTGTCTCAAAAAATTAAAAATGAACTACCATATGACTGAGCAATTCCATTTCTGAATCTACAGCTAAAGGAAATGAAATCAATATCTCTCTAAGAGATATCTGCACTCTCACATTCATTACATTATTTACAATAGCCAAGATATGGAATCAAGCTAAGTATCTATTGATACTTTATATATATATAACTGACTTTATGTATTTGTATAAAGAAGAGATTAAGAAGAGTTGGCAAGAATACACAGAAGAACTGTACAAAAAAGATCGTAATGACTTGGATAACCACAATGATGTGGTCACTTCTCTAGAGCCAGACAACCTGGAATGTCAAGTCAAGTGGGCCTTAGAAAGCATCACAACAAACATAGCTAGTGAAGTTGACAGGATTCCAGCTAAGCTTTTTCAAATCCTAAAAGATGATGATGTTAAAGTGCTGTACTCAATTTGCCAGCAAATTTAGAAAACTCAGAAGTGGCCACAGGACTGGAAACTGTCAGTCTTCATTCCAATTCCGAAGAAGGGGAGGGCCAATAATTGTTCAAACTACCATAAAACTGCACTCATTTCACATGCTAGCAAGGTAATGCTCAAAATCCTTCAAGCTAGGCTTCAGCAGTATGTGAACCAAGAAATTTCAGATGTACAAGGTGAATTTAGAAAAGGCAGAGGAATCAGAGATCAAATTGCCAACATTCGTTGGATCACAGAGAAAGAAAAGGAATTCCAGAAAAACATCTACTTCTCCTTCAATGACTACGTGAAAGCCTTTGACTGTGTGGATCACAACAAACTGTGGAAAATTCTTAAAGAGATGGGAATACCAGGCCACTTATCTGTCTCCTGAGAAACCTGTCTTTGGATCAAGAAGCAACACTTAAAACTGGACATGGAACAACGAACAGGTTCAAAATTGGGAAAGGAGTACATCAAGGCTGCATATTGTCATGCTGCTTATTTAATTTATATTCAGTGTACCTCATGCAGAATGCCAGTCTGGATGAATCACAAGCTGGAATCAGGATTGCTGGGAGAAATACCAACAGCCTCAGATATACAGATAATATCGCTTTAATGGCAGAAAGTGAAAAGTAACTAAAGAGGCTCTTGATGAGGGTGAAAGAAGAGACTAGAAAAGCTGACTTGAGATTCAGCATTCAAAAAATGAAGATCATGGCATCCGGTCCCACCACTTCATGGCAAATAGAAGTGAAAAAAGTGGAAACAGTGAGAGATTTTATTTCCTTGGGCTTCAAAATCCTGCAAACTGTAACTGCTGCCATAAAATAAGACACTGACCCCTTGAGAGAAAAGCTATGACAAACCTAGATGGCATATTAAGAAGCAGAGACTTCACTTTGATGATAAATGTCTGTCTAGTCAAAGCTATGGCTTTTGCAGTAGTCATGTACAGATGTGAGAGTTGGACCATAAAGAAGGCAGAAAACCAAAGAATTGATGTTTTTGATCAGTGATGTTGGAGACAACTCTTTAGAGTCCCTTGGACAGCAAGGAGATCAGACCAGTCAATCCCAAAGGAATATTCATTGAATATTCATTGGAAGGACTGATACTGAAGCTGAAGCTTCAATATTTTGGCCACCCGATATGAAGAGCTCACTCACTGGACAAAACCCTGATGCTAGGAAAGATTGAGGACAAGAGAAGAAGGGGGTGACAGATGATGAGATGGTTGGATGGCATCAATGACTCAATGGAAATGAGTTTGAGCAAACTCTGAGAGACAGTGAAGGACAGGGAAGCCTAACATGCTGCAGTCCATTGTGTGGCAAAGAGTTGGACATGAATGAGTGACTGAACAACAATTTTCTATGAAGTGATGGGACCAGATGCCATGATCTTAGTTTTTTTAATGTTGAGTTTTAAGCCAGCCTTCTCACTCTCCTCTTTCACATTCATCAAGAGGCTCCTTAGTTCCTCTTTGCTTTCTTCCATTAGCATAGTATCATCTAAGGTTATTGATATTTCTCCCGGCAATCTTGATTCCAGCTTGAACTTCATCCAGACTGGCATTTTGCATGATGTACTCTGCATATAAGTTGAATAAGCAAGGTGACAATATACAGCCTTGATGTAACCCTTTCCCAATTTTGAACCAGTCCATTGTTCTATGTTCAGTTCTAAGTGGTGCTTTTTGACAGGCATACAGGTTTCTCAGGAGGCAGGTAAGGTGTCCTGGTATTCCCATGTCTTTAAGAACTTTATAAAGTTTGTTGTGATCCACAGAGTCAAAGGCTTTAGCATAGTCAATGAAGCAGAAGTAGATGTTCTTCTGGAATTCCCTTGCTTTTCTATGATCCAATGGATGTTGGCAACTTGATCTCTGATTCCTCTGTGAAGACTGTGAAAGTCACTCAGTTGTGTCCAAATCTGCAACCCTATGGACTATACAGTCCATGGAATTCTCCAGATCAGAACACTGGAGTGGGTTGCCATGCCCTCCTCCAGGGGCTCTTCCCAACCCAGGGATCGAACCCAGGTCTCCCACACTGCAGGCATATTCTTTACCAGCTGAGCCACCAGGGAGGCCCAAGAATACTGGAGTGGGGAGCCTGTCCCTTCTCCAGTGGATCTTCCTGACCCAGGAATCAAACTGGGGTCTCCTACATTGCAGGCAGATTCTTTACCAGCTGAACTACCAAGGAAGCCTTTTCTAAATCCAGCTTGTACATCTGGAGGTTCTCAGTTCACGTACTGTTGGAGCCTAGCTTGAAGGCTTTTGAGCATAACCTTGCTAGTATATGAAGTGAGTGCAAGTGTGTGGTAGTCTGGACATTCTTTGGCATTGTTCTTCTTTGGGGTTGAAAAGAAAACTGATGTTTTCTAGTCTTGTGGCATAAATGCCTAAAATATCATAATTCCAGATATGGAAATTCCATAATTTCCAGATATACTGAAGGAAAGCTAAGAATTAACCTGGAGGTATGAAATATTAGCATCAGATATAAGTAAAGTTTCATGGAGTAAGTGATTTTTACCTTGTTATTTCTTTTAAATGGTAAATAATCTGACAAAATGTTAAATATAAATCTTTTAGGAATAAGATGCAATATTAGCTTTGTCTTATAACTGGTACATTGAATCAATAGATATTTTGTAAATAAACAGTATTCAGAATAACTGCGTGAATCTTAGAAGAGAAAAAAAGTACTGTTTTTCTCAATAAGTCAGTATCTCAATACATAAAGATCTGATTATTGAAAACTAAAGAAGACTGACACTCTGTGAACTTCTGAGCTAATCTGTTAGTGAAAGATGCTCCTCTGTATCTGTATCAACTGACGTTATAGATTTTAGTTTGGTGCTAGTTCTTGGTTCTATATATGTCTACAACTTTTCATTCCTTTATCTTTACAAGTAATTATAATGAAGAAATTATAAGTAAAAATACATTAAAAACACTGGATCTTAAAAAATCAAGAAGAAGCATAGCATTATCGGTGTTGTGAATGCTAATGATTTCTATTCTTATCTATTACTCCTTGTTTCTATTTGATTTCATGCCATAATTTTGTCCTGTATGGAAAAGACTATGATTGTTAAATCACAATTCTGCACCTTGGGCAACCTCTTACTTTTAAAGTCTCAGTTTTTTCATCTGAAAAAATGGGATGATGATAACATTGCTTGCATTCAAAATGGGCTTTATAAAAAATTTGAAGAGACAATATACATAAAACTTTGAGCACAAGGCATCTACAATGCCTGACATGTAGAAAGTATACAAAGAAGTTAACTGTTATCATCAATGGTGGTGGTGATAGTAGTAGTATCAATAGCAACTGTAGTAGTAGACAATTGCCATCTATGCAGTTAGAGTGTACCTCATTTCTGTGTGGGCTGAGCATAGTTCTGTGTATTCAGGTACAGAAAGGCAGGTAAGAAAACCCTGCTTGTGTCCTGTTCATTGATGGAGCAGGTATTTGCATTCAACAAAATGTTTGTTTGGAATTTTCCATAAAATGTTATGAAAAAACCCAAATGAACCTTTTGGCCAACCCAATAGAAGGCAGGAGATGATAAGATTCTTACTCTTCAAAGTCAAGTTGAAAGCAAATATTCTCTTCTTTTTCTTTATAACAAATCAATAGAACTAAAATCATTAAAAACTATTAAGTGGTAACAGGATACTAGCTTCTCCTACTAATTCATTTTCACTTCATCATTTATCTGGAAGGTTGAAGCTAAAATTATTTTCTGAGTCTAGTATCTCAGCAAAGGTAATGTTGAGAGAGCATAGTGTATGGCCCTCTGCCAGATTTCCAGGGTAGATATCAAATTAGGAGAAAAGCACCTCCCTTCTGTGACCAATGAAAAATTCTTTTTTAAAAGGATGAGAAATTTTTTTAAAGAAATTTTTCTAAAGGTGAGAAATTCTCAAAGCTACTGCTGTGTCTCAAGTTTTTGATGCTGAGAGCCATGAATTAATACAGGGAGGCACAAAATGTAAACACCTTTATTGAGCATACTCTATTGAGCTAAATGTCTATGTAAGTCAAACTCTCCCTTAAGTCTTTTTTCAGGTAAGAAAGTATTTTGTTGTTGTTTAGTCGTGTCCGATTCTTTTGTGACCCCCATGGACTATAGCCCACCAGACTCCATGGAATTTTCCTGGCTAGAATAGAATACTGGAGTGGGTTGCCATTTCCTCCTCCAGGAAATCTTCCCAACCCAGAGATCGAACCTGTGTCTCTGGCACTGCAGGTGGAGCCACCAGGGAAGCCCTAAGAAAGTATTTGAGAGTGTATGCTCAGTCATGGGGCTCTTTGTCATCCCATGGGCTGTAGCCTGCCAGGTTTCTCTGTCCATGGAATTTTCCAGGCAAGAATAGAATACTGGAGTGGGTTGCCATTTTCTCCTCCAGAGGATCTTCCCAACTCATGGATCGAACCCATGCCTCCTGCATCTCCTGGATTGGTGGCTGATTCTTTACCACTGAGCCACCTGGGAAGCCCAAGAAAGACTAGGTTTGTGCAAAATGTGGTGTAGCATCCAGATGATGTCTTATCCTTGGGTGCAAGTTCTCGGTAGAAGAAAAGGGAGAAGAAGTTGGCTTGGAGACTGTGCTGAAGACACAAGAGGAAAGTGTTGCAATTGGACAGCCAAGGTGTGGGGGACTGGCAGGGAAGGGGGAGGATTATGAAGACACTGAAAAAAAAATGGATGAAAGGCCTAAGAGAATGATCTTTTCTCATTCCAGGATAAAAAAAAAAAAATACTGGAAGAAAATGTCTCTTGACAGCACTTCCCACAAAAATCCAACAATGCGTTTATCAAATCTGTCAGTACAGCCACTCCAATAAGAGGCAAATTGGAGGAGGGTGGGGAAGGATGATCCTGACCAGGAAATATGGATACTGCTGAAGGGGTTCTGCTCAGCCAACAATTTTGCCTCTCCAATATTCTTGATTTTGGAAAAAGAGACAGTCTGGACCCTGCTTTGGACTTGGAGGGATCTGAATAAGATAGGGGTGCTTGTTTTCCAGGGCTTCCCTGGTGGCTCAAAAGGTAAAGAATCTGCCTGCAATGTGGGAGTCCCAGATTCCATCCCTGGGTCAGGAAGATCTCCCAGAGAAGGGAATGGCAACCCACTCCAGTATCCTAGCCTGGAGAATGCCATGGACAGAGGAACCTGGCAGGCCGCAGTCCAGGGGGTCACAAAGAGTCAGACATGACTGCAGCGATTTAGCACACACACACACACACATGTTTCCCAGGAGGAGAATTGTTCAAACACCTTTTTAAAGGGAAATCAGTTCAGTCAGCATCTTGATACCATATAGGACTCTAAAAGCTATTTGCTTTCCTGAATTACTTCATTGAAAATTAACTAAACCACTTTGTTGGAAGGTAGACCTTATCCCAAGAGAGGTCTACATCAATTCCATTATGTGGAAGTTGCTCAGTCGTGTCCAACTCTTTGTGATCCCATGGTCTATACAGTCCATGGAATTCTCTAGGCCAGAATACTGGATTGGGTAGCTGTTCCCTTTTCCAGGGGATCTTCCCAACCCAGGGATTGAACCCAGGTCTCCCACATTGCAGGCAGAGTCTTTACCAGCTGAGCCACAAGGGAAGCCCAAGAATACTGGAGTGGGTAGCCTATCCTTTCTCCAGCGGATCTTCCTGACCCAGGAATCAAACTGGGGGTCTCCTGCATTGCAGGCAGATTCTTTACCAACTGAGCTATCAGGGAAGCCCCAGTTCCATTATAAATATTGTAAATAAGTAGACTAACAAAGGAAAAAAAGAGCATTTCTTTGGCATTATATTTCTTTCAGTGGCTTTCCATTTGATTCATTAAAGATATTTTTAATTTTTTCCCCTCAGTTGAAAAATTACATATATAAATCCTGACTGTGGAATTGCACAAATGTGCACAGCTGCTGGTTTAAGCTTATAAAAACACCAAACAAAACAAAACACAACTTGGAATAGAGCCCTGGTTAAACCTTTTGCAACTGAATTTGAGGGGAATGGAGGTAGAAATCCATTTTATATACAGAATAAATCATTTTATTCTAGTTATATAGAAAGGACTCCATAATGATATAAATGATTTTCCATGTCATACTGCAAGAGTACATTATTCTTAATCTGATACAATATGAAGGAACTTTGCTGCATTTTTGAGAGCACATTGCCTTGATGGAGATATTTACTACTCACAATAAATGACAGCCATCTCATTGTTTAGTGATATTTTGGGAGGCCCTTTGTTGTTTTGTGTTCTGGAATATCTCCAAATTTATTTCTATTTAATTGACTTTTTGCTAATTTTTGCAATAATCAGAAAACAGCCAATCCTCTCATAAAAAGGCTACTGGCTAGGTTGAATTTTGGAAGAACCAAAAAGGTTTGCCTAAGGTCCTAGGAGGAAAGAAGTGGGACAGTCCAGTTTCTGTATTATAACTTGGTAATAGGCTACAGCATTTCGTATTCATTCATTATGGCTGAGGCACCAATATCTGGTTTTCTTTTCAATTGGATTTGCTGAAGCAATCCAGCTTCTTGTGCCCGTCTATCATGTTACAAGGTCTATGGTCCAAATGTCCCAAAAGTATCTGAATAAAGAGGGCCAGGGTGTGCTTTTCTGTGGGGTGGGGATGAACAGGGAAGTGTCAGGAAGACGAGACTGAAAGAAAAACATCACCCATATAATCATGGACAAGTTCTCCTGCATTTATTCTAGACTTCATAATAAGGCAGCCACCCTTTTTCAAAATTCTAGTATTGTCCACTCTCATAAAGAAAGATATTAATACGTAAGATATGAAGGCTAAAGCGTTTTATCCATTTCCAAACCCTTGCTCCCAAAATAAATTTGGTTTTGAAATAACAAATACACATGGCAAACTTGAAGCCCATCAATTATTAGGTTCAATTATTTAATCTCACCTAAACACCTCAGTGGGGCTTCCCCAGTGGCTCAGCAGTAATGAATCCACCTGCAATGGAGGAGACGCAGGAGATGTAGGTTCAATATCTGGGTCGGGAAGATCCCCTAGAGGAGGAAATGGCACCCCACTCCAGTATTCTTCCCTGAGAAATCCCATAGATGGAGGAGCCTAGTGAACTATAGTCCACTGGGTCGCTGGGTGGGAGACAAAAGACCTCAGTTAATGACAGATGGTTTGCATCACTGATCTCAAGAGACTAAATGCCAGTAGCTCCTCCCAGGCATTTTGACAACTACATGTCCCAAAACACTTCTGAATACCCACTAGGATGGGCAGTATATCGTCAATTTGAGAAACACTAAGCCAGGTGGTCCAGTGTTTCCTTCCAAGAAGCTTCTTGATTGTATAATTTCTCTTGCCTTGACTGCATTTTTCTGCATTCTCTCTCTTATCTTGGTTTCCACATAAGGTTCATAAGGTTGTTCTCCTTTCTGTAATTAAACTCCCAGAAGCTGGTTCAGAGTGATCCACCATCAGTCCCATCATCCCTAAATGCTTCTATTTGCTACTGGTTTGGCACTTAGTGTGTACCACTGTATGGTGTTTTTCTTGCATGTGAATATCCTACATTCTCTGTGAGACTGAGAGTCAGATGAGTCAGCTGAGGCCAGGGGTCTTCCTTGACTCTGAATAGCATGCATGTTCTAGCTTCCCTAGTGAGGTTGGACCTCAACCTTTGCTTAGGCTATTACACTGCTCTGGAACCTTGCCTATCGTTTTCTACTAAGAAATGCTTACAAATAAGGTAAACCTTTTTCACTTCCTTACAAAATTATTTTTAGGAGTAGAAGATTGTAAGGTGCTGAATAAAACTAAGTCTCATGATCATCTACCATGCACCAAGTATTACTGTATACTTTTACACATCATAGCAACATGCACACAGACACATGCAGCTAACAACAAAAACAATGATAAAATGCAACACAATCTTATTACCTCTCTAAAGAGAAAGTGAGGCAGAGACAGAGAGCTTTTAAGGAATTGGCTGACACAATTTTTGAGGCTGGCAAGTCTGCAATCTCCAGAGCAGAGTAGCTAACTGGAGAACCAGAGAAGAGTTAACGTTGCAACTCAAATACAAAGAGAGTCTGGAGGCAGAATTCCTTTCATTTCAGAGGGACCTCAGTCTTTTTCTCTTAACACTTTCAACTGATCCAATGAGGCTTACTCACATTATGGAGAGTAACTTGCTTTAAGGATTTAAATGTTAATCTTATTTTAAAAAAATGACCTCACAGTAACATCTTAGAATGGTGTTTCGGCAAAGATCTGGGCAGCATGACCTAGCCAAATAGACATATACAAATTAATCTTCATACTGGGTAATACCAAAGAGCAAATCCTAGCAACCTCATTGTTTTATAGGACCTCTTATTCTAGAAACCACCTTTATTGTATGACATTAAAAAAAAAAAGATATTGTAAAATTAGTCCACAGATTCTGGACCTTCTCTTGGTCTGAGATAAGGAGTTTTTCACTCAGGCGAGAGAAAGAGACACACACAAGATAGGACCCCTGTGAGTTGGAGCTGAACACAGAATGGGAGAACCCCCTTTCATCCCAACACATACACACAAATTCCTAGAAATCCCAAATTTGTGGGCCTCCTCTTCCATTTCCTCTCGATGCCCAAGGGTCATCTGATATTTCCCAGCCCATTAAGATATATTTTGAATATACCTAAAACCATTTGTGAGTTGTCTAACAGTCACATAATCTCTCCTAGCCATCTTCAAACCTTTAAACTTTGGAATTGTTTTCTCTTCCTCATCAGAATTTTTTTTCTTCTGTTCCTTCCAGAATTTAGGCTCACAGAAAGAAAGAATGTGTCTAAGGAACATAAAGAGTCCCCTACCTGCCTTTTCTACTTCCACTATAAACAATGATTATGATTAATATGTAGCATAGTTTACAATTTGTGATTCCCTGGTGGCTCAGATCGTAAAGAATCTCCCTGCAATGCAGGAGACCCAAGTTCAATCCCTGAGTCAGGAAGATCCTCCAGAGAAGGAAATGGTAACCCACTCCAGTATTCTTGCCTGGAGAATTCCATGGAGAGAGGAGACTGGAGGGCTCCATAGGGTTGCAAAGAGTCGGACACAACTGAACGACTAACACACAATTTGTGTAGACCCAGCACGTTTTGTCATCTTACATAACTCAAAATTTAGGTTGACAGGATAAGGGTTATTGTTGTCATTTTGTTTGAACTTTATATATAAAGTTTCAAATAGCAAGTGAGTGAATACATTGTATACTTTTAAGAAGAAAATATATAATATTTTTTACATCAAATTATTCCTATTTTTTACTATCTGAATCATAGGCCTAGAATAGAGACAAATTTGGATGACTTCTCAGGTCACAGAAATTTTCCCAGGGTTTATACCTTTGCTTCACCCATGCCTTCTTTGGAGGAACCATTTCTCCCCTCTGGTCCCAACTTCAGTGCATGCATGCTAAGTCATTTCAGTCGTGTCTGACTATGGACTATAGCCCACCAGGCTCCTCTGTCCATGGGATTCTCTAGGCAAGAATACTGTAGTGGGTTGCCATGCCCTCCTCCAGGGAATCTTCCCAACCCAGGGATCGAACCTGCATCTCTTACCTCTCTTGCACTGGCAGGCAGGTTCTTTACCACTAGGCACCACCTGAGAAGCCTGGTCCCAGCTTATAGTTGACTGAAATGGGAGCTATGTGACTCAATCTCCAGACCTCCAAGGATGGGGCTAATGCATGGGTGACTTACCATACTCTTAACCCAGTAATTAGAATAAAAAACAGACATAAGCCCCAACATTTAGTCACTGAAAATTTTCAAATTGAAGATTAGTGTTTCATCTTTACCCAGGTTCATTTCTGCTACAGACATGTAAGAGTATAAACCTAGAAGCTAATATGGACAAGGTTTCAACCATAAAGTGACAGCCAAACTGAATGAACAAAGCTATCACTCAGAGATGAACAAAGGCATGAGATGGCCAGAGAAGACAAGAATATCATGAGTTAGTGAATCTCTGCTTTATTTCAGTCTCATCCACCTACTGCTTATTGAGCCTTAATTCCTTGGTTACTTTCTACCTAAACAAGAAATCAAAGCAGAGAGTTCTTTGAGAAAAAAACAAAGCGCCTTGTCAATTATCTGCATATTATTCTAAGTAATTGAAGATGTTTCCTTTAAAGTTTTAAATTGTTAACTGACTGAAATTGCATATATACAGTCAGAGGATTTGCCTTCAAAAACTGTTTTAGAAGAGCTATGTTATTTTACCCTTTCCTATCCAATGTGTATATGCCCATAAAAATGCCCATTTCTTCATAGGAAAATGTTCTAGCTATATGAATAATTTCTTAATAAAATCTAAGTTTATTTTATAAAGCATCAAAGCAGTCAATGCAATACTGTATCTGTAAATAGTTAATTCTAAGGGAAGGCATGTTGTTCTAAGGGCAGGCATGTTCCAGATGTTCAAGCTGGATTTAGCAAAGGCAGAGGAACCAGAGGTCCAATTGCCAACATCCTTTGGATCATAGAAAAAGCAAGAGAATTCCAGAAAAATATCTACTGCTTCATTGACTACACTAAACCCTTGATTGTGTGGATCACAACAAACTGTGGAAAATTCTTCAAGAGATGGGAATACCAGACTACCCTATCTGCCTCCTGAGAAATCTTTATGTGAGTTGAGAAGCAATAGTTAGAACCAGACATGAGACAACGGACTGGTTTCAAATTGGGAAAGGAGTATGTCAAGGCTGTATATTTTCACCCTGCTTATTTAACTTACTTATATGCAGAGTACATCATGCGAAATGCTGGGCTAGATGAAGCACAAGCTGGAATCAAGATTGCCAGGAGAAATATCAATAACCTCAGATATGCAGACGACACCACCCTTATGGCAGAAAGTGAAGAGGAACTAAAGAGCCTCTTAACGAATGTGAAAGAGGAGAGTGAAAAAGCTGGCTTAAAACCCAACATTCAAAAAACGAAGATCATGGCATCCAGTCCCATCACTTCATGGCAAATAGATGGGGAAACAATGGAAACAGTGACAGACTTTATTTTCTTGGGCTCCAAAATTGCTGCAGATGGTGACTTCAGCCATGAAATTAAAAGAAGCTTGCTCCTTGAAAAAAAAGCTATGACCAACCTAGACAGCATATTAAAAAGCAGAGACATCACTTTGCCAAAAAAGGTCTGTCTAGTCAAACTATGGTTTTTCCAGTACTCAGATATGGATGTGAGAGTTGGACCATAAAGAAAGCTGAGGGTCATCGAATTGATGCTTTTGAACTGTGGTGTTGGAGAACACTCTTGAGAGTCCCTTGGAAAGCAAAATCAAACCAGTAAATCCTAAAGGAAATCAGTCCTGAATATTCATTGGAAAGACTGATGCTGAAGCTGAAGCTGAAACTCCAATACTTTGGCCACCTGATACGAAGCACTGACTCATTGGAAAAGACCCTGATGCTGGGAAAGATTGAAGGCAAGAGGAGAAGTGCATGACAGGATGAGATGGTTGGGTGGCATCATCGACTTGGTGGATGTGAGTTTGAGCAAGCTCTGGGAGTTGGTGATGGATATGGAAGCCTGGCATGCTGCAGTCCATGGGGTTGCAAAGAGTTGGAAATGACTGAGTGACTGAACTGAACTTCAAGGGAGATGTCTAAATGACAGTCTTTCATAGGAAAGACTTAATAGATAATCTTTATTTTTTAAATAAATTGCTTTGGTATTATTAATATTAACACTATGTTTGTATGTAATAGTAGATCCCAAGGTTGTTAGAGAATTGGTGGTTGGAGGGAAAGATTAATGGTGTGATATCAGAAGTGACTATCAATGACATGAAATATGGAAGAAATATTTCAGGTGGTTTTCTAACTGTGCAATTGCTTTCATTCTAACAAATTGCCAACAAAAGCAATAATACTTCTCACCACCACCACCACCATCTTCATATGACCAGATAGGTATAGTAAAGAGAAAAATCAAACAAGAATAGAAAAAGAAGCCACTGTGAGATGCTTTAGGACTTCCACAGGAAGTGCAGGAAGTGTATTTGCAAAGGGTATGTCCCCTTTGGGAACAGCATTTTATATATGGTAGAAGCAGTAGATAAATTTATAGAAAGAGTTGAACAGTTTGTACAAAGATAGAAAGAATCTTCTGCAAAATCAATTCTGATACATCAATGTCCATAACAATGACAATCAGCATGGGGCATGGAATAGCATGCAACCAAGAAGAGCATAAGCATACAATACAAATATAAGTTAACTCTATATACCTTATGCAATTGTCATTCCAAAATCATACTCTAGAAATAGCTTTGTGGTTTGTATAAAATTGCAATTTAAATAAATTCTCCAGGTAATATTAAAGATAAGAGTATGGACTGGGAGGATACTAACTAAAAATAAGAGTTAAGATTTTGATGTTCAAGAGGACAAACCAGGTACCCAGCTAGGTAGTACTGATTACTGGTACCTAGACTCAGCAAAGTCCTACCTTCAGGATCTGTATGTTACTACTGATAATGCAGTAAAATAATGCTTTAGTTTAAGGTTAAAATTAAATCTTCATTGACAAAATTATTGTGTTCACCTGCTTTCCAATAAATTCCAAAAGTATGGTTTACTAGCTATTCATGAGGACTTCCCACAGAAAAGGACCTATGTACAAGCAATATATATTTTTATTGTTTTGCTAGACTCATGAGAATTAAGAGAAATACCCAAAGAGCCAGGAAGAGTAAACAGAAAAAAATGAGCTGAAACCTAATCAAAGAGCATGAGCAAATACAAAAGATCTTGGGTTATCTACAAGAGAAGAAGAAAAGTATAAATGAACTTGATTACATTGGGAAACTTAGTAGAGGCCTAGAGTGGTGCTAGTTTTAGAGTGGAATGGCACTTGGTGATGGCAGAAACAAGAAAACAAAGACTTAAATAAAGACATACCATGTTCATATACCGGAAGAATCAAAATAGTAAAGATGTTGAGTCTTATAAAATTGATACAGCATGGCTGAATTTTTCCAAAATTAATGACAGACACAAAAGCACAATTCCAGGGAGCTCACATAACAAAATTAAGGCTACACTTAGGCATTTCATATTCAAACTAGAGAAAATCAAAGATAAAAGAAACTGAATGGCAAGGAGTCAAGACACCTTGCCTGTAGACAAACAAAGGATAAGAATTACATAGGATTTCCCTTCAAAATCATGAAAGCAAGAAAAGAGTGTTATGAAATATTTAATGTGTTGAAAGAAACTACCAACTTAAAATTCTGTCTTCAGTGAAATTATCAATTGAAAGTGAAAAAATGACTTCTCATATAAACAAAAACTAAAGGCAATTTTCACCAGGGGGCCTGCCTTGCAAGGCATGTTAAAAGCAGTTCTTCAGTGAAAAAGAAAATGATAAAGTCAGAAACTCAGGTCTACATAAAGAAAAGGGGGCCAGTAGAGAAGGAATAAATTAAAGTAAAATAAAATATTCTGTTTTTGTAATTCTTAGTTGATCTAATAATTGTTGGCTCAAAATAATGATACTAGCAATGTATTGGTTGATTACAGCTTATGTATAAGTGAAATGAACAGTAATATTTAAAGGGACAAAAGGGAGGAGCTAGGAATATTTTGTTATAAAATACCTGTATTACTCATGAAGAGGTACAGTTCGATTTGAATATAGATTTACATTAGCTGTAAATGTGTACTGCAAACTCTAAAAATAATTTTTAAAGTACAATTGATAGATGAAAGAAAAGAGAATATTAAATTATAAAATTCTCAAAACCAGACAAGACAGAAAAATAGGGGTAAAAATAAAAACAAAGAACAAATTCAGATAGAAAACAGATACAGATATAATAGCTAATAATCCAACATTATCAATAATCACTTTCAATGTAAATGGTCTAAGTAAACAATTTTAAAGAAAGAGATAGAGGCTTGCAGTGGACTGCATAATTAAAAACTAAGACCCAACTGTAGGTTGTCTACAAGAAACCCATTTAACTTAATGACACACATAAATTAAAAGTAAAGGGATGGATAAAGATATACCATGCTAACACTAATCAAAATAAAACTGGAGTACCTATATTAATTCCAGGCAAAGCATACTGAAGTACAAGGAATATTATTAAGGATAAAGAGTGAAATTATATAATAATAAATTCTCCAAGAAGATATGAGAATTCTTAATGTGTATGTTATGTGACTAACAAAAAAGCATTAAAATATGTGGGATACAAACTAATAGAAGTGCAAAGAGAAATAGACAAATCCATTATTTTAATTGAACACTTTAATACCCCTCTATAGTAATTCACAGAGCTAGAAAGCATAAAATCAGAAAAGATATACTCAGAGTACCATAAATCAACAGTTTCTAATTGACATTTATAGACTACTTCATCCAACAACAGCAGAACACACATTTTTCTCAAACTGATATGGGACAATCACCCCAGATATACCACATTGTAGGCCCCAAAACACACCTTGCCAAGTTTAAAAGAATAGAAATCATATAAATTATGCTCTTAGACAACAGTGAAATTTAAACTAGAAATCAGTAACAGATAGCTGGGAAATGTCAGGATATTTGCAGGTTAAACAATCTACTTCTAAATAATACATAGGTCAAAAAAAAGTTGCAAGAGAAAAATTTTAAATTTATTGAACTAAATGAAAATACAACTCTTTACAATTTGGGGATGCAGAAAAGCAATACTTAGTTGTACCAAACTATTGGGTCATTGAGGGCACTGTATAGCACTGATTCATACTTTAGAAAAGGAAACATATATAAAATTATTAACCTAAACTTTCACCACAGGAAACTAGAGAAAGAAGAGCAATCTAAACCAACAGCAGGCAGAAGAAAAGAAATAACAGAGCAGAAATCAATGAAATTGAAAATGAGAAAACAGTAAAGAAAATGCAACCAAACCAAAAGCTGGTTCTTTGAAAACATCAGTGAAATTCATAAACCTCCAGCTAGGCTAACCAAGTCAAAAAGAGAAGACACAGGTTACTAGTATCAGAATTAAAAGCAATATTATAATAACCGATCCCATTGATGTTAGAGGAACAGAAGTGGAATATTATGAACAACTCTATACTCACAAATTTGGTAATTTAGATGAAATAGGCCAATTCCTTGAAACACACACTTTAACAAAACTCACAAAAGGGGAATTAGAAGTCTGTATTTAATAAATAAATTTAATCAATAACTAATAACCTTGCAAAAAAGGAAAGCATCACTCCCAGATGATTTTACTGATGAATTCTATCATTTAAGCAAAAAATACACCAGTTCTCTACAAAAGTCTTCCAGAAAATAGAACCCTGAAGGAACTTGTTACAACTCATTCTATGAGGCCATTACTCCTATTCAGTGTTGCACTGCAACTTCTAGCTAATACAATAAGAAAAGAAAACAAAATTAAATGTATATGGATTGGGAAGGAAGAAGGGAAAGCTATTTACCAATGACACGGTTGCTTATATAAGAAAATTGCAAACAATCAGAAAATAAAAAAAACTCCTGGAACTAATAAACAATTGTAGAAAAATTGCAGAATACAGAATTAATAAATAAAACTCAACTGCTTTGTCAGTTATCGACAGTAAAAAAAAAAAGTTGAAATTTTAAATTAAAAACTCAACACCATTTGTATTAGCAATAACAAAAAAGAAATACTTAGGTCTAATAAGATATTACAATTTCTAAATGAAGACAGCTACAAACTATGGAAAAAATCAAAATAAATGACAAAATACCATGTTCTCGGATAGGAAGACTTAATATTGTTAAGATGTAACCTTTGTCCAAAATCATCTGTAAATTCAGTGCAATCTCATTCAATATCCCACCAAGCAATTTTGTGGATGTTAACAAACTAATTCTAAGGTTTATTCTAAAAGTCAAAAGAATTTAGAATAGCCAAGCGAATACTCAGGAAAAATAGCATAGACTGACACCACTCAACCTCAAGACTTCCTACAAAGCTACAATAATCAAGAAACTATGGTATTGGCAAAAGAATACACACAGAGATCAATAAAATAAAAAAAAAAAGAATGCCCCCAAAGAGACGCACAAAATACAGTCCACTGATCTTTGACAGAGAATCAAAGGTAATTCAATGAGAAAAGGACAAACTTTTCAACAAATGGTCCTAGAACTGGATACACGCATTCCAAAAATAATGACTCTAAATATGATTTTATGCCTTTTACAAAAATAACTCAAAATAGGTCATAGAACTAAATATGAAATTTATAATTATAAAATTTCTAAAAACTAACATAGGAAAATCTGGGTGACCTTTAGCTTGGTAATGACCTTTTAGATACAACACTAAAACATGATCTAAAAGCTAAAAAATGTATAAGCTACACTACATTAAAATTAAAAGTATCTGCTTTACAAAAGACACTGTTAAGAGAATGAAAGGTAAGTCACTGACTTGGAGAAAATATTTGCAAAACACATACCTGATAAAGGACTTGTATCCAAAAATATACAAAGCCCTCTCATAATTCCGCAGTTCAAAAGCATCAACACCACAGTTCAAAAACATCAATTCTTCGACACTCAGCTTTCTTTATAGTCTAGCTCTCACATCCATACATGACTACTGGAAAAACCATAGCTTTGACTAGACGAGCATTTGGTGGCAAAGTAATGTCTCTGCTTTTTAATATGCTGTCTAGGTTGGTCGTACCTTTTCGTCCAAGGAGCAAGCAAGGCGAAGTGTGATGTTGGAGAAGACTCTTTAGAGTCCCTTGGACTGCAAGGAGATCCAACCAGTCAATCCTAAAGGAAATCAGTCCTGAATATTCATTGGAAGGACTGATGCTGCAGCTGAAGCTCCAATCCTTTGGCCACCTGATGTGAAGAACAGACTCATTTGAAAAGATCCTCATGCTGGGAAAGATTGAAGGTGGGAGGAGAAGGGGCCAACAGAAGATAAGATGGTTGAATGGCATCACCAAATCAATGGACATGAGTTTGGGTAAACTCCGGGAGTTGGTGATGGACAGGGAACCCTGGCATGCTGCAGTCCATGGGGTTGCAAAGAGTCAGACAGGACTGAGCGACTGAGATGACTGACTGACTCATAATTCCAAAGCAAGTAAAAAAAACAAACCAATTTTAGAAGTTTAATTAAAATATGTGTAATTGTCAAACTCAAAAACTGAAACTGGTTAGACAGCAGATTAGACACAGTCTAGAACTAAAATACTGCTCTGGAAATGATGCTGAAGAAATTATTGAGAATGAAGCATGGAAAGAGAAGTAGATGAAAAACAATGAGGAGATAGTACATAAACAGAATAAGGAAGGCTAATATATGTCTATATACACTGATTGGGGGGGAAATGGATATGAAGCAATATATACTAAAAGAAATCCACAGATTTTGAAACTATAGTAAAATTTCAAAAACTATAAGACAAGGGGGGATCTTAAAAGTAATTGTTTAATTTTATAGTCTAAGAGTATAAAGGAAGCAGTGGGATTGAATATGGAATAAACAGGTAAGTAGCTGCAACACACTACTGATGATCTAGTTTTGAGATGGATGGTGGTTTCATGGTTATGCTTCATAATTTTATATATTTTCAGTACTCTACACTATCAAAAAGTACAAAATAAAGATAAGTTTAAACTCTTTCCCACACATAATTTGACTATTATATTCCTCTGAGGCAAGTTTTCCCCTCTTTCCAGTGGGAAAATTGGGACACATTGACTTTGCCAATATCGTGTATTGGAAAAATAGGGAGGTGGGTCTAGAACCAAATATTCAGACTTCTTGTATGGTGTTTTGTTGTTGTTTTACATTAAGTGGCATTGCCTCCCAGAGAGATGTGATCTGAAAGAGATATTTCTTTGCCTTCTACATTCATACTTTAATTTTCCAAAAACACATCTTATGCTTAGTCACTCAGTCATGTCCATCGCTTTGCGACCCCATGGACTGAAGTCCGCCAAGCTCCTCTGTCTACGGGGATTCTCCAGGCAAGAATACTAGAGTGGGTAGCCCTTCCCTTCTCCAGAAACACATCTTAAAACTGACTAAAAGGAAAGATAGTCATTCTGGCTAAAACTTGTCACTCAAATTCTCCACGCAGAAGCTCTATTATAGCAAAGAAGGAGACCTAATTAAAGTAATTATGTCAAATGTGCTGACACATCCATGCTATATCAACTGTATCTCTGCTTTGAATGTTATTCTACTTTGACTAAGAATTAATGGGTTGTGGTGAATCAATTACAATCTAATAAAGATACCATTGGAAAGTCTGAATAAAAATGCAGAATCATTATTATAAAAAACAAAGGAAAAATTTGATTTACAAAGAACTTAATACCCACTCTTATACATTTTTTTCATTCTTAATTCACTTAAGTTTTTACCTGCACACTTTCTATTTGCAATCTCACCTCTATTGAATGACAGAGTTAGATTCAATGCAACATTATAAAATCTTGGCAGGCTAGCTCCTACTTAGGTAACTTTCTTTTGTGCTTCTCTACTCAGAAGCAACTTCGGGTTGTTTTCTGTTCTTTTTTGGTTTATCAGTGGTAGTGTTTAGCAGGGATTTTTAATTATAATTAGCTTTGAAAACAACACTCCTACTCCTCCACCTGATAAATCAAAGGTATTTTGAGAAGTCAGAGACAAAGCAAGTTTCCTAATTTGGCGAAAATTCTTAAATCACCTCCAGAATCTTGATTTTAAAAGAAGTTGAGATTATATCTATCAACACAAAAGAGTCTGGTTTGAAAATAAAAGAATTCAAACTATAATTCTGAAAACAATTCATTGTACTGCATTAATCAATCAATAGTCACTTGTTCAAAAAGCCTACATTTTACTTTAAACTACATAGGAGTGTAGACACACATAAGGAAATATGACATTATTAATTATTCCTCAAGGTTAATCTCAGAAGAGAGAATGAAGTGAATATCAAGGTACTCAACAGGCTGATTGGTTCCATGAAACACAAGCATACACACACACATACACATATACAGCTCTGAAATCACAGATTGCATCTCTTAAAAATAGCCTGTTACAAGAAAAATATACTTAAATTTTCAAAATATTCAAATTATAGTTCATTTCATTTCATTTTGAAGCTTGAAAATTTCAAACATCATTTAAGGGATTATTACCGATTCTAGTTAGAAAGGAGTTTATTTCTTTAGGTAGTTATGTTCTATTCTCAGGTTTTAAAACAAAGTAAGTTAGAGAGAGTTTATAAGTTTAAAGATGACTCTGCAGCAACATTAATCCAGAAACTGTACTGCCTCGTAAATAATTTTATCTTATAGAAATTGCTAAATAAAAAGGAAAATACTAACATGTAATAAGTTAATTTACATTCCATTGAATTACATATTTAGAGTTCAATATAGATAGATTTCTTGAGCTGTTTCTTATTTAAGGTGTTGTGTTAGATTTTAGAATCTGCTTTTGGAGAAGTTGTTAATATAGTATTGTGGCATCTATAGTTAGTAAATAACTCCATTAGCACAATAGCATGAATAGATGGTAGAATATTATCACTCACATTTCTTAACCAATATATCTTTAGCACTTTGCATTGGACTTAAGGTAGGTAAGGTGGAGACATGAGAATTTCAAGTTAGAAGATCTATACCAGGTTCTGAATGTGTTTATTACTTGCTTTGCATGGCTTGCAAAAAGTCAAATAAAATGTGTATCTCAATTTACTCATCAGTAAAATTAGAGCAATAGTACCCCCATAGTCACCAGAATTTACATATAAAGTCATGAATGTGAAAACACTTTAATGAACAAAAAATTCTGTTCAAATATATCATAGTTTTCAGCTGTGGTATCAGATTGAGCTACGTTAACTTTACCAGGGGTATTTATGTAGTTTGGAGACAGCATGGAGACTATTAAGTGCCATGCATAGTGGATTATTTGGGGGAAAAATGACCACTACTACTACCTTTCCTGTAACCACATCCCTTACAATGTGATCAGCTCTTCTAATCAAGAGATGAAGTCTTTCTCTCCACTTCTTCAATCTAGGCTGGCCTTGTGATTTGCTTTGGCTAATATATATGCGCTGATAAGTGGTCAATAATACACTCTACTGGGAAAAAAGAAGCTCTAATTTGTAGCATTTGTGATTTCTGAAGTGTAAATATTGCCCTATGATCAATTTCAAGGTATCCACATGTCCTCACTGTTTCTGCATCCATTGATAGAGTCATATGATGTTTTTTCTTTAGCTTGTTAATATGAAAAATTGGGTTTCCCTGGTGGCTCAGTGGTAAAGAAACCACCTGCCAACTCAGGAGACCCAGGTTCAATCCTGGGTCAGGAAGATCCCCTGGAGAGGGAAATGACAACCCACTCCAGTATTCTTGCCTGGGAAATCCCATGGACAGGGGAGCGTGGCGGGCTATACTCCACGGGGTTGGAAAACAACAACAACGTGGCACATATCAGCCCTCAGAAGTCAGTGTAAGTTGGATTCAGCCTGCCAGTGCAAATAGAACATGGAACATACTGCTCCACTCTGACTCTGGGCGTACAGAGGTCCTTCCTGCAATAGCTCGGTGTCTTGGAACTCTGCTCATCTGTCATGTGAATAAGCCTGGGAAAACTTCCTAGGGGAGAAGAGACAGCTGAACCTACATTTTTCGAAGGTCTGCTTAACACCATTTCACTTTTATAAAAGACTCATATTAGTACCTGTTTTCAGTAACAAAAAGAAATTCCAAGAGGATTCCAGCTTTTACTAGATAAAGTGAAAATAGCATTTAGTGTTTGTTCTGCAGTGAGCAGTTACAGAGCCCGCACATCCCAAGCAGTGAGTGTCATGGCCAAACTCCTTCCACACAAACCACACTCAGCATCTTGGCATCCAGACGTCACAGCTTTGAACTACATCTGTGAGCATCTGTGCTTTATCTTAATTTGTTTTGTGCATCCTTTAGCTAGAAGCCCTGGCTTCTTCACTTTATGCCATCTCTGCTGACAAAAGTTTTCCTGGGAATCCCCTACTTTCAGATAGCAGGGGGGACCTGTAATCCCATTGCCCCAACCAACAGCACATCAGTCTCTAGAGCAGAGCCATCTTGCTACTTGACTGCAGACTGCAGATTTATGAGGGAGCTCAGATAAGAACAAAACCACTGACCCAAACAGAACCACAGAATCAAATACTATGAACCCACAGAACACTATTTCAAATAAATACCTGTTGTCCTAAACCACTAAATTTTGGTTTGGTTTATTACAGATCGGTTGACCCACACTTATATTATTTAATATTATTTCATAGCAATGGAGATCAGCTTCTTATACTCTTTGATTGCTGAGATAATCTAAAGTGTATATGTATGTGAGTTGAGAGTGAATGCTGAGTATTGTACTGACATACACACTTAAACCAGAAGTCCACCTTTCAGCTAGAACATATGGCTTCTAGAGTATTTGCCATTACTTACTTCAGTTGACTGCTTTGCTATAAAATATAAATAACTATAAAACACTAAAGACCAAATAAAATACACTATCCAAGGTGTCACTTAGAGAGTAGCTCTCCTAATTTTCTGTATCCTCTTTCCAGCTATAAGAGTTGACAAGTGGACATGAGAACCACTCTACTTCAATAGTCATACAGAACTTAAAAAAAATAAATAAATAACTGAAAATTAACACTGTGACCAAACCAAGCATATATCTCCATAGAGTTTTCCAAAAGCAAAAGTGCTTTAAAAAGAAAATATTCACTCCATCTCTGTAGAGTATAAATTTAAAAACTGATAAAAATCAAAATTTGCTTTTAATTACTGGCAGTACATGATTTTTTAAAAAAATGCTTAGAAAGATTTTAAATTATGTTGGCAAGTCAATTTCAGAGATTCAAATTTGGGGGACTTTGGCTCCAAAGGAGACAAAAAAAAGACCTGATATGCAACTTTAATTTCTGTTGACTTGGTTCTCATCTTTAAGATAGAGACCTTCTGAGAGAAGTCTTTCTTTGAAAATTACTAAGATATTTTCTTTCAATTTCCTTTCCTTTCCCTTTCTTTCCTGTACACCAGAAATGTTAAATGATGTTGCCACTTAAAAACAACCAGTTCAATAAGAGTAATCAAAGTGGATGTTTTTGCCTTGTTCCAAAACTTAGGAGGAAAGTCACCAGCAAGTATAATGGAAGCTAGGTAGGTAAGGTGGAGGTAGGTAAGGTAGGTAAGGTGGAGGTTTCAAGAATGTTTTATAAATCTAGGTTTTTGTAGATGATTTTTTTTCAAATCAATGAAGTTCCCTCTATTCTTGTTTTTATGAATGTTTTTATTATGAATGGGTATTGAATTTTGTCAAATGCCTGAATCAACTGGTATGATCAGATGATTTTTTTCCTTTAGTTCCCTAATATGGTAGATTAAACTGATTGCCTCTCAAATATTGAACCAGACTTACATCCCTGGAAGAAACTTCAGTTGGTTATGGTATATAGTTGGTTTTATGTATTGCTGAATTCTATTTGCTAATATTTTTAAGGATTTTTATATCTAATTCATGAGGTATATTCATCTGTAGTTTGCTTATTTTGTTTTAGAACTATTTTTGTCTGGCTTTGATAGCATCATAATACAAGCTTCATAAAGTGATTTGGGAAATGTTTCTTTTATTTTCTAGAAGAGATTGTGTAGAACTGGTGTTAATTCTTCTTCAAATAGCTGGTAGAATTGTCCAGGGAAACCATCTGGGCCTGGAGATTTCTACTTTTTTAATTAAGATAGTAATTTCTGTTATAGTTATAAGGATATGCAAATTATGCATTTGTTATTGGGTGAGCCATGTTAGATGTATTTTTTAGGGAATTGGTTCATTCACCAAAGAAGATATACAGATGGAAAATAAGCACGTCAAAGATGTTCAACATCATTAGCCATGAATAAAATGCAAATTAAAATCACAATGAGATATCGCTTCACACCTATCACCTGGCAGAATGATTAAACTGTTTTTAAAATGACAAAACACAATCTTAGGATGCAGAGAAACTGGTTCACTCATATCTTGCTGATAGGAACATAAAATAGTACAGTCACTCTGGAAAACAATTTGTCAGATTCTTAGAAAACTAAACATACAATGTTTGTTATGATACAACAATTGCATTCCTGAGTATCCCCAAGGTATAGTCACACAATATCCTGAACACAAATATCTACAGCAGCTTTATTCATAATAATCAAAAACTGGAAACATCTCAGAAATCCTTCCTTGAGTGAGTGGTTAAACAAACTGGTACAACCATACCATAGAATACTTCTTAGCAACCTAAATTAGCTACAGGTACATGAAATGACCTGGATGAATCTCTAGAGAATTATGAGGAATGAAAAAAGACAATCCCAAAAGGTAACATACTATATGATCCCATTTATAAAACATTCTTGAAATGACAAAATTATAGGAACGGGGAATATGTTAGGGTTATCAGACTTAAGAAAGGGATGGGAGCAGGAGGGAACTTGGTGTGGGTATGACAGGGCAATATGAGGGATCCTTGTGGTGATGTTTTGTGTCTTGACTGTATCAATGCCAATATCCTGATTGTGATTCTGTACTATAGTTATGCACAGCTACCATTGGATAAGGCTACATAGTATCTTTATTAATTCTTACAGCTGTATATAAATTTACTATTATATTAAAATAGAAAGTGTTTTTTAAAACAATAAAACAACTGATTCAAACGAGCTTATTTATACACATCCAACAAATTGTTAGCTACTCTGATGGAACCACATGAAATTAATAGTCCAATAAAGGCAAGATCTTGGCATTGAATAAACTATCTGAATTGCATCTCTTATAATTACTTAATTATTCATTCATAAAAAGGTGCATTAACTGAATGACAACTGAGTAATAACTATAAGCAATGCATTGCAATAAAATATGCAATAATATTATGACTTGGGTTAGTGATACTAGATATTATCATTTATAACACCAGATAAGTTTATCTGGACATTTAGTGAACTTAGGATATGCAAGAACAACAGTATTGTCATGAATGAATGATGTAATCCAGCCAACCCACTTCAATATGGCTTCCCACGTACCAGAGAAGCTCACATACTAGGCAGCAGTGGCTCCCAGAAAAGTTTTTAATGAGATATGGTGAATATGAGTGAGATGATCAGTCAGAGACATCTAGAAACAACCAGAGTGATATTTAAATGTATTCTTAGCACCATTTTTGAGTACCTACTATGTGCCTTCGCTATCTGGCAAATGGTACAGGGCAGGGAAGCCTGGCATGCTGCATGCAGTCCATGGGGTTGCAGTCAGACACGACTTAGAGACTGAACAACAACATATAAAGTGTCTTTACATGTTCAATATCATGTCAACTCTCTGTTTCATTTTACAGATGAGAGAACTAAGTGTCCTTAATTAAATGTCCTCCACCTAACTGCAGACACACTTATGGATCCGAGTCTGACCTAATCTCTTTCAGCAGCTTTCTTCCACTTAGGAGTTTTTGAGGGGATCCTAATGAAAATAAACATATACAGAGATACTCATTTTCAAGCTAGAAAACAAATGGAGCTAAGCAACAATACATGCTTGGCAAATAATACAGAAAAGCTTTCTCCTCTACAGAAACCTATGACTCTCATGTAATTATTTATATATCTTAAATGAGTATACTCCCCTATTTCATTTGTTCACCATTAAGAAGGCACTGAAGCAAAGGAAAAAATTAGATTGACATTGATAGCTGCCTGCAGGACAGGTTTTTATGAAAAATTATGTCTTTTCTTTTTGAAGACAGCATCTGGGAATTATGAGAGATTGATAGCCTTGATGGCTAAAATTTTTAGCGTATTCACCAAAAATGCAAAAGGAGTTATATATTTCTTGGAGTTCTCCCTAAAAGCAGTTTATTTTGTTCTTCTGTCATCACGTTTCATTAAGTGGTTGACTAATGATTCAAAAAGCATGGCATTAATACCACCAATTATTCCTCAAGCTAGATCTATATGTTCAAAATAACCATAAGGTGGTGAAGCCAAGCAAAGAGTCCTCCCCTCTGAGGGATCAGCCGGCTTCACTGCTGGGTTAACATGACAATAGATATTGACAGAGAACAGCTGCAAAGGCTTGGGAGATCTGCTTGCATGGCTACCTGCAGGCTATATCTATGCTGTGATACCAAAATCTGAATAAAAGTTGAAAATTTTGAGGAGTATTCTGAGATTGTCTATACAGTATCAACATCTCAAAATTTGGAAAAAAATTTACTGCTTATATTATCAGTTCAGTTCAGTTGCTCAGTCGTATCCTACTCTTTGTGACCCCATGAATTGCAGCACGCGAGGCCTCCCTGTCTATCACCAACTCCCGGAGTTTACCCAAACTCATGTCCATCGAGTCGGTGATGCCATCCAGCCATCTCATCCTCTGTCATTCCCTTCTCCTCCTGCCCCCAATCCTTCCCAGCATTAGGGTCTTTTCCAATGAGTCAACACTTTGCATGAGGTGGCCAAAGTATTGGGGTTTCAGCTTCAACATCAGTCCTTCCAATGAATACCCAGGACTGATCTCCTTTAGGAGGGACTGGTTGGATCTCCTTGCAATCTAAGGGACTCTCAAGAGTCTTCTCCAACACCACAGTTCAAAAGCATCAATTCTTCTGTGCTCAGCTTTCTTCACAGTCCAACTCTCACATCCATACATGACTACTGAAAAAACCATAGCCTTGACTAGATGGACCTTTGTTGGCAAAGTAATGTCTCTGCTTTTTAATATGCTATCTAGGTTAGTCATAATTTCCCTTCCAAGTGTCTTTTAATTTCATGGCTGCAATCATCATCTGCAGTGATTTTGGAGGCCAAAAAAATAAAGTCTGACACTGTTTCCACTGTTTTCCCATCTATTTCCCATGAAGTGATGGGACCAGATGCCATGATCTTAGTTTTCTGAACGTTGAGCTTTAAGCTAACTTTTTCACTCTCTTCTTTCACTTTCATCAAGAGGCTCTTTAGTTCTTCTTCACTTTCTGCCATAAGGGTGGTGTCATCTGCATATCTGAGGTTATTGATATTTCTCCCGGCAATCTTGATTCCAGCTTGTGCATCTTCCAGCCCAGCATTTCTCATGATGTACTCTGCATCTAAGTTAAATAAGCAGGGTGACAATATACAGCCTTGACATACTCCTTTTCCTATTTGGAACCAGTCTGTTGTTCCATGTCCAGTTCTAACTGTTGCTTCCTGTCCTGCATACAGGTCTTATATTATCAGTCCAGCTTAATTTGGTGATCCATATTCATATAAGGGAAGGGCAGTGTTTGGTTGCCCAGAACCCCTTAAACACACCACCCTATCACTGATATACACAGAATTCATTCAGGAGGATTAGCAGTTAAACAACACTCAGTAAAGAAAGGCAGCAATTTATCTCCATATAGGGGTCAACACGTGACAGAGAAGCAGTACAGTCTTTTTCTCTCAGGTGGAAAACCTACTTACATAGTAAACATCAAACTGTTTTAGCCAGTAATAGCCGTAGTTCTGAACTCCACACCTTTACCACAGAGGTTCCACTCTGAGATACCGGCTGAAGTAAAATGATTAGGACAACAGAATTTGAAGATACTGTGAGAAATAGAAGGTGTTAGGCAGTTCCTTTTTTTTTTTTTTTTTGGATATGTATCTGACACATTTAGGAACAGCTTTATTGATTCTGAATAGATGTCAGTGAATTACAGCTGAATTGGTCCAACAAAAGAATGGTTGGGTCCACTTTACTTAGGTGTAGCCAAGAACCAAGAAATGTCTGCTTTTACCAATCATATACCTCTCTTCTTCGTCGAACCAGTCAGTCTTAAAGGAAATCAATCCTGAATACTCTTTGGAAGGACTGAGGCTGAAGCTCCAATACTTTGGACACCTGATGCAAAGAGCCAACTCATTGGAAAAGACCCTGATGCTGGAAAAGATTGAAGGCAGAGGAGAAGAGGGTGACAGAGGATGAGATGATTGGATGGCATCACCGACTCAATGGGCATGAGTTTGAGCAAGCTCCAGGAGATAGTGAAGGACAGGGAAGCCTGGTGTGCTGTAGCCTATGGGGTCACAAAGAGTCAGGAACACTTGGTGACTGAACAACAGCTCTCTTCTTAAAGGTAGAATGATAGACACCAAATATTTTAAGGGTTAAGTATTCTTACAAGATAAATATCTGGCTTTCCATTGATCTTTTTATAAAACCCAAACTCTTTCCCATGACTCAGGGGCCCTACAGGCCTCTGCCCAACTCTGAACCCTCATTTTCAAAGTCATCCACTCTGCCCCGCAATCCACTTACTTTCACAGAGAAGCCTTCTTAGAGTCTTCGGAATTCTGACTTATATAATTAAAATCTCCAATATGATTTTATCTTCCGCTTAGGTAATGTTAGCATATTTGTTTAATGTTCATCTCTGCTAAATGGTAGCTTCTGTAAGGACAGAAATGTTATTTTAATTACCACTTGTCTTTAGCAACTAGCACAGAGATTGGTACTTTAGAACCTCTTTGTGAATAAATATTAAAACTGAATAAATGAAAGAATCTGTGAGGAAGTGAGGTCCTGCTTTATTTTGAAATGAAGGATGACAAACCATCTCGGTTTGCCTAAAATTGAAGGGATTCAAGAATGTGGATTTTTCAGCTTTAAAATTGGGACAGTTTCAGGTAACCTGGGGTGGGTTGCTCACCCTAGACATAACTGTTGCTTAGTGAGGGTAGAAATGTTAAACAGGCAGTCAGAGTTTTGTAGACACATTGTCGTGGATGTTCCTGATTGCTTACCCATATAAAACAAAGCTAACCAACCAGACAACCAAAATTCTGTGTTTTTGAATTCTCCTTCATATCTGAATGAGATCCTTGCTGGGTACAGTAATCTGATTCATATCAATGTATGGCAAAATCCACTACAATAGTGTAATGTAATTAGCCTCCAACTAAAATAAATAAATTAATTTAAAAAATAAAATAAAACTGGGAAAAAATAAAGAAAGAAAAAATTCTGTGTTTTCCTTCAACAACAGATATTCTGAGGCCTTATTTTTCCAAGTAATTGCATATCAAGCAACTATACCTTCTGAATCGCAGCTGAAAAACAATAGCAAGAAATATTTGTGACTGTTTCCTAGTTGATTGATCTCTATGCTCCGATTCTATGGAAATCTGGGGCCAGACACACGTTCTTATTTTGTCTCTGTACTGAAGTAGCTCCTAAAACACTAGAAACTCCAGAAGTCATCTACTAACAAATGGATTAAATAGATAATAGCTTTTGATCCCAGAAAGATAAGCTATGTAGATTGATAGTATAAAATTATTTCTTAAAACTATCTACTTGCAAAAAGAAGGCAAAATAAATGGTAATCTTGATTTCAAAGACTATTTCTAACTCTACAAGTTCTCACAAAATGACTATAATTACCCCAAGGTATATTTTCTGAAATTCTCAATCCATAATATTAATTCATTTTAAAACACCCTTATTTTATCAGGAAGATTATTATTTGGAGCTATTGAAAAGATTTTAAATATACTCCAATAAATAGTGTATGATATGTTTCAATAGCCACTTGGTTTAGGTTG
Organism: Giraffa tippelskirchi; assembly: GCF_054371585.1. Taxonomy (NCBI): domain Eukaryota; kingdom Metazoa; phylum Chordata; class Mammalia; order Artiodactyla; family Giraffidae; genus Giraffa; species Giraffa tippelskirchi. Next base: position 11,556,835 of record NC_137289.1, on the reverse strand, counting down.
AAGAATTAGATTAGTTACATTAAAGAAGGGCAAAATAATTCTGGAGCATTTTGAAAATTTGGCATGTAGAGAAGCAAGTGGTACATTTATACATTGAAAAGACATAAAAGACCTCATTCTTAGCCTTCAATTAAGCCATCAAGGATTAAATAATAATATGCTCCATTTTGCATAGTAAATCTTTTAAAAAATCATAATTGGTGATTTTAAAAAATTAATAATAATATGATCTAATAAACTTCTAAGGAGAGTTATATTTATACTCCACATAATAGTATTATGTGGGGAACTTGGAAACTCATAGGACTGACTTCACCCTAGAAACCCTGGATCAAAATCCTTCAAGCTGCTGCTTATGTGCCCTCCAGGTTAAGTTACACTGTTCAGTATTGCAAAGTCTTGGCGTCTTGAGTAAGGAAAAGAAACCCTGAAAAAACCAAAAGAAAAAAAAAATCAAAAAAGCAGGTTAATAATGCATTTAAACAACCAAGTTACTAGCCAATTCTTCTCTGCTCAGTGGTCTTTGTTGATCGCTCTGAGCAAAGAAATCTAGGATAATGAGAATTAAGAAACCTTTGTTAGATGCATAATTAAGAAGTCTTATGTGACCTTGAATGGAGTAGCTTTAGAAATTTATGAAGGTTGACTTTCAATTGCACACTATGAGGGATTTAAGGGGAAGGGAAGAGAAAGGAGCAGTTAGAATAAACACCTAAGAAAAATGGAAAATAAAGAAATAAGCTCAGGTGGGTAGCGGGGCCAAGAGAGTTGCTCTTTTAGAATGATGGCAACCAACTGCAAATATATTTGTAGAATAAATAAGGAAGGAAGGAAGGGAGAGAGGGAGGAGGGTGGGAAAGAGGGAGGGGATCTTTGAAATTCTGAAATGCACTTTGGACTCAGGCCCTATCACCAACTAGCATTAACAAGTAACTTTCAATAAATTACTTAATCTCTAATCCTCAATTTCCTCACCAACAAAATGAGAATTAAGACATTATTTATGACACAGGTTGACATGAGAATTAAATTAAGTAATGGATGAAAAATGCTTAGCCTAGTGACTGGCATATAGTAATGATTCCATAAATATGCTCTACTCTTATTATGATTATGTTGCCATTGTTCTATTCTCAGCAATTAGCACAGATTCTCAACTACCTCTGAACGCAAGTTGAATAAATGATGTGGAAAGCTCCATAAAAGTGACTTCTTCTCCTTTGGTAACAAATGGATAATATGAGTCAATAACTCAAAGGAATGTAGTGAGAATAGAGTACGATGATACTTATAAAGCCCTTAGCAACAGTTCAGAATAGAATTCACTCAGTATTATGTAATATTGCTACTATAAACCCAATGGCTCCAATGTCGCTATCACAAATATTGCTTAAAGAGCTGCTCAGAAGCCTCCTATTGGTATTATATTTGTGTCTGCTCTTCTTCTCAATAAGACCAAAATACTCAATGGTATTACCAGGTTGATGATTATCAGAATAATTAAAATAATATATGTATATCCACATGCACAGAACTCTATATAGAAGTAGATAAATGAATGCATACATAAATATCTCAAGATTGATGGCTCTCAAACACACATAGAAACATCTGAAGAATTTAATTGGAAATGACCTTGATGCTGGACTTCACTGGTGTCTCAGAAAGTAAAGAATCTGCCTGCAGTGCAGGAGACCTGGATTCAATCCCTGGGTCAGGAACATCCCCTGAAGAAGGGAATGGCAACCCACTCCAGCTTTCCATGGACAGAGGAGCCTGGAGGGCTACAGTCCATGGAGTCGCAAAGAGTCAGACACAACTGAGCAACTAACACTTTCACTTTCTTTGATGCAAGGAGAGATTGAAGGCAAAAGGAGAAAAGGGTGGCAGAGGATGAGATGGTTAGATAGCATCACCAACTCAATGGCATGAATTTGAGCAAACTCCAGGAGAGAGTGAAGGACACTGGAGCCTGGCATGCTGCAGTCCATGGGGTTGCAAAGAGTCACACATGACTTAGCGACTGAATAACAGCAGAAGGTCTGAAACACGTTTTGAGAAACAATGTGTTTCTCACATTACTTTAAAAACTCCAAAGAAATTCAGGAAAAGAAACATTTAGTGGATTGAACTTTAAAATGCTTATATTCTCAGTTTGCTCAAATTCCTTTTTGCTGTTTTGTTTCCCCAAGAAAAGTTATGTTTACCATGCTATTTGTCCAGGATATCCACTGATTGCAAACAACCGAGAAAATGTTTGAAAACATGGCCAGACTACTCTCTGCTGAATGTGTCACCAGAGGCTGTAAAAACAAAACTGGGCTGCCCAGACATTTAAGACTCTGCACCATCCTAGCTTTGTTTACTAGGGTGCTCTTCTATGACAGCTAATTCATAATTTGAATGTTAATGAATTTTGGCATAAATTTCTGAACTTGGATAATAGATGTCAGGCTTTCTTATTTCTACATTCTCATGAAAATGCATTCTTGCTTCTTCTGCTCAAAGTGTAATGGGAAATATGCCTTGAAGCACTCAGAAATACATCACAAGTGAACTCACTTGACAGTTGAATCATAAAATAATAAGAAAGTTGATGTTTCACCAAATGATCTCATTGGTGGAGATTTTTTATTAATACAAAATATATTTTAATACATCTACTTAGTTACCTGGGCTTCCCTGGTGGCTCAGTGGTCAAGAATCTACCTGCAATGCAGGAGTCACAAGAGACACAGGTTTGATCCCTGGGTTGGGAAGATCCCCTGGAGGAGGAAACAGCAACCCACTCTGGTACTTTTGCCTGGAGAATCCCATGGACAGAAGAGCCCAGTGGGCTACATTCCATAGGGTCACAAAGAGTCGGACATGACTGAAGCGACTTAGGACACACACACGCACTTAGCTACCTTGGTTAAGCCCAAAGACTTCTCAAAATACCTTCTCATTTAGACCAATTTCCTTTCTTGCGACGTACACCCTCAAAAGCAAATGAAGCACACACACAAAAAAAATGATTTTGAAATGTTAACTGCTTTGTAGCCTTTGCATCCTCCAGTATTTCCTGTTACCCTCTGATGTGTTTCCCTCCACCCAACACCTACAAATGTAGGCAACCTGAGATAGAAGAGTGTTTACTCCAGGACACAAGGAACAAAGGAAGCAGTTCTTAGCTTTTGAGTTTAAAAAGCAAGACAATGGCCTAAACAAAAGATTTGATAAGACATCTCTTGACAAGTGTGTCCACCTACCCACCTTGTGAGTGTGTTAAAAGGTAAAGTTTTTATTAAAAGAAAGTTTAGACTAGAAACCGTGAGGTGAATAGGAAAGTTCTCAAAGCCCAATGAAGTAGGAGGACAGAAGAGGCCATGAAGCCAGAAGAAAGGGGGAATAGAGAGGGAGATGAGGCTGTGACAGTGCATGCTTCTGTAACAAAAGCTTAGACTTCTGGAGGATAAGAGGCTTCTGATTCCAAAATCCTTTCTTTACAGTCTTTCTGCTTTTCCATTAATATCCGTTACATTTATTATTTTTATTACATATCAAGGGATGGCTTGTGACCACAAATTATTTTGCAATAAATATCATGTTTAAATGATAGTTAACATAAACCCGGGTCAGACACAAATAATTAAATTCTCCTCCTTGTAGTCATCACTTCCATAAGTCACCTTCCTTGTGCACTGACTTAATAGGGCTCAGTGGAACCCCTGCGGCTGTGTAGAACGCATCTAAAAAAAGAGTCCTGTAAACTGGATTTTTAAAAAAGAGGAGAATGTTATTTTGGGTGCATACCATAACTCAAATTAGGAAAACGAAGTGTTGTTTTGTATAAGTCCCTTGGTGAGCATGTAGTGTTTTATGTAATATATTCTTTAGGTGGATGACTTTATGTAAAGAGCTACTCTGAGAGTGGCCAAGGATACTGGGGACAATCTGGTCACAGTCTAAATACCACCTCTCATTGGGGTTAACATAACCACATTGGACTTCCCTGGTGGCTCAGACGGTAAAGTGTTTGCCTACAATGCGGGAGACCTGGGTTCCATCCCTGGGTCGGGAAGATCTCCTGGAGAAGGCAATGGCACCCCACTCCAGTACTCTTGCCTGGAAAATCCCATGGATGGAGGAGCCTGGTAGGCTACAGTCCAAGGGGTCGCAAAGCGTCGGACACGACTAAGCGACTTCACTTTCTAACCACACTACTTCATATAAAAAAGATAACCAACAGGGACCCACTGTCTAGCACAGGGAACTACATTATTTTGGAATAACCTATAAGGGAAAAAGGAGAAGGCAATGGCATCCCACTCCAGTACCCTTGCCTGGAAAATCCCATGGAGGGAGGAGCCTGGTAGGCTGCAGTCCATGGGGTTGCTAAGAGTCGGATACGACTGAGCGACTTCACTTTCACTTTTCCCTTTCATGCACTGGAGAAGGAAATGGCAACCCACTCCAGTGTTCTTGCCTGGAGAATCCCAGGGATGGTGGAGCCTGGTGGGCTGCCGTCTATGGGGTCGCACAGAGGAGGACACGACTGAAGCGACTTAGCAGCAGCATAGGGGAAAAAAAATCTGATAAAGAATATATATATAACTGAATTGTTGTGATACACACCTGAAAATAACATGATATTCTAAATCAACTATTACTTCAATTTAAAAAATAAATTAAAAATAAATAAATAGATACCACCTCTCACCCCTAATTTCTAAGCCAACATATCCTCTTAGCTAAACTCAACCGAACATTTTCCAAGGGTAGCACTAGTGGTAAAGAACTCACCTGCCAATGCAGGAGATGAAAAAGATGCAGGTTCAGCCCCTGAGTTGGGAAGATCTCCTGGAGGAGGGCGTGGCAACCCACTCCAGTATTCCTCCCTGGAGAATCCCAAAGACAGAGGAGCATGGTGGGCTACAGTCTATGGGGTCACACAGAGTCAGACACAACTGAAGTGACTTAGCACACATACACGTGAACATTTTCCAAAATGTTTCCTGTGCTTTCACAACCCAAAGAAGTAGTTTTCTCCTCTTGTATTTAGAGCAGGGCTTGCATTTAAAATTAAGCTGCATTATTAACTTAAAATTCGGACACTACTTGGTATCTGAACAACAATTCAGCTTAAATTGTCTCTCTTTCAAGTGCTATCAATTAATACTTAACTGCTAGGTTAGTATCCTTATAGTCTAATAATTAGGCTCTATTTAGAATTCACTGATTATTTCCATAGGCAAAAACAACAAAAGCAAAAATATGCCTGACTCATAAGTTACTAGTTTGCTTGACAAAGTTACCCATAGGAATTGCCTGGTTCTCCTTTGGGCAGAAAGGTTTCAGAAACTTCCCTAGAGGTCAGCCATTTGAACAAGGAAGTAGCTATGGTGTGGCTAACTAGGATTACTTCATGAAGAAAATCCGGTAACTAGTGGTTGCCAGTAGCTGGGGAGTTAGAGGAAAAAGGAAGTTGTTGTTCAATAGGTATAGAAATTCAGTTATGCAGGGTGAAAAAATTTTAGAGCTCTGCTATACCAACAAAAACCAACACTATGTTGTTGATATTTTTCTTCCTATTCTCTATTTCATTTTTTATGCTCTGATTTTTATTGTTCCCTTCCTTCTGCTAACTTTGGGCTGAATTTGTTCTTCTTTTCTAGCTCCTTGAGATGCATATTAGGTTGTTTATTTGAGATCTTTATTTTTTTCTCCATATAGGTTTTTATACATATAAACTTTCACCGCAGAACTGCTTTTGCTGAATCCCATAAGTTCTGGTAGGTTGTAATTCCATTTTCATTTGTCTCAATATATATATTTTTTTAATTTCTCTTTTGACTTCTCCTTTGACCCACTGTTTAGGAGTGTGCTGTTTAATTCTATGTGTATGTGAATTTTCCAGTTTTCCTCCTGTTATTGATTTCAGTGTCGTATCACTGTGGTCAGGAGTGAAAGCTGATACAATTTCAATCTTCCTAAATTTGTCAAGACTTATTTTGTGGTGTAATATACAACTTGGAAGAAAAGTTATATGTTAATGCTTGCTCCTTGGGAGAAAAATTATGACCAACCTAAACAGCATATTAAAAAGCAGAGACATTACTTTGCCAACAAAGATCCATCTAGCCAAAGCTATGGTTTTTCTAGTAGTCAAGTATGGATGTGAGAGTTGGACTATAAAGAAGCTGAGTGCCGAAGAATTGATGCTTTTGAACTGTGGTGTTGGAGAAGACTCTTGAGAGTCCCTTGGACTGCAAGGAGATCAAACCAGTCAATCCTAAAGGAAATCAGTCCTGAATATCCATTGGAAGGACTGATGCTGAAGCTGAAACTCCAATACTTTGACCACCTGATGCGAAGAACTGACTCATTGGAAAAGACCCTGATGCTGGGAGAGATTGAAGGCAGGAAAAGGGAACAGCAGAGGATTAGATGGTTGGATGGCATCACCAGCTCAATGGCCATGAGTTTGAGTAAACTCCAGGAGCTGGTGATGGACAGCGAAGCCTGGCGTGCTGCAGTCCATGGGGTCGCAAAGAGTCAGACATGACTGAACAACTGAACTGAACTGAACATATAACTATCATAGAAAATGTGTTGAGAAAAATATGCATTCTATTATTGTTGGATGGAATATTCTATATTTGTCTGTAAGGTCCATTTGGTTTATAGTGTTGTTGAAATTGCATGTTAATTATTCTTACTACAATAAAATAAAAACAAGGACACAAGAAAATTTTAGGAAGTGTTGCCTATGTCTCCTACTTTGTAGTTATGGTATCAGTGGTGTCTCCATATACCCAAACTCATCAAGTTATACACATTAAATATGTACTGTTCTATATCAATTATATCTCTATAAAGCTGTTAAAAGATAGTTACTATTCCTAATTCATTGAGGACTGTCAGCACAATGCAGTATATCATCCATTCTTTGATTCAAAATTGAGAAAATGTCACCTCTGCACTCCACTCCCCTTGGCATAAGACTATAATAATACAAGCTGAGTTCTAATGTCATGATGGCCACATTTTCCTTCCCTTTTCTATTCTCACTTTGCCTTTTCCAACACTGCCATTTCCTGATATTTTTCTCTCAAAAAAGACCACTTCAATTCATGGCTACCCATAGCTCCTCTACCACAGTGTTTGCATTCTTATTGTTGCTTCTAGTTAAACCAAACTCTCTGCTTTTGTTAAAGATCACTAGCAATTTATAACTCAATTCGCAGTGAGAGCCATACTGCTACTCTCAGGAACTCTGCCCTTTTCCCCCTTCTAAACTTTCAAAGCATAATTTGACTATACAAAACAAAGCATATCCCTTTTGAAATACATAAAAAGAACAGTGGCATCTCAAGTTCATAAATCATGACAAACTCCAAATTAATGGAGGGAGACCTAGAAGGATATAACGCTTGTATAGGAGGTGAAGGACCTTCGGTGAGTCCAGAGTCAGCCAGTGCAGCCCAGGGTCCAGCAGTCTTGTGGGCATTTTATCCCTAAAACAGGAAAAGAAGTTCAAGAGCACCTGTAAGAAGAGTTCTTGCCCTTCCAGAGAGCTTGAAAGGCAGAGGGCATTAAGTAACTCCTGATTAATGCAGAACAGAGTTGTTCTGTTTACAGGACCTAAATGAAAGTATTCTTCAGTTGTCTCCCATTTGTCTCTCCAAATCCAAACACCGTTCCAGTCTCTGCCGAGCCATTCCTTTGAGTACCAGACAATGTCATAACTGTGCAGTAACTAAGGCAAAGTGTTATCTTATGATAATATGTAAACTTTCACATAACATCCTATCCAATTTTTCATGTTTTTTTAATGCTTTAGAGTTTAAGGAAAATACACTTTCTGATATTAATAAAGATTAACTTAATATAAGCATGGGTTCATCAGTGAGTGCCAATAATTCACAGGTCTTAGAACCTTAGTTATTCCAAACTATGTGGTTTTCTGGATAGCTGAAGTTTTATTGCTTTAAGTTCAAATATTTGTTTTTAATTATTTACTGTGGAGATAACTGAAATAGATTTTACTGGTCCCTGCTTTTGTAAAATGAGAAATCTGAGTGAAAATTAACTATGTCTCACTGCCTGCGGGTACTGACAATACCTGTTATTATACTTCATTGTAATATAATTTGAGTTCCTTTAGGTTATTGACACATATATAGAGTTATTTGCCCTAGACAGCTTTGAGGTGTGTTTTAATAGTTTTTCTACATTCTATTCTCTAACAACTATCAGGACTTACTTCAGTCAACATCCCAACCTTTAGAAATTTTCTCACTTATAATTTCCTATAGAATGGATTTAGAAATAAGATAACCCATATTTATTACCAATGTATTTAAAATAAGATAAAGAGGTACTGAATATGGACAAGAGAAACTATGCTATTGGTGAAATTCATCAACTTTATTGGGCATCAGAACCTTGCTTTTGGCCACTTCTAGAAAACCCTTTTACTTAATTATGAGTTTCTGACTATACTCTGCATACATAAAAGTTCTAGTTTGGTGAAGTATTACATTTTCATTAATTTTGGTATATTTCAAAGATTTTGGTTGTTGTTGTTTTTGCCATTTTCCAAGTAACCCCTCTGATATGTTAAGGAAAAATATCAAGAAATTTGATTTTTGTCTATGCTAGCATAATTGCTTATATTTCAAAACAAAGTAGATAAATTTTGCATGGGTGCTAAGTTCTTTCAGGCATGTCCAGCTCTGCAACCCCAAGGACCGAAGTCCACCAAGCTCTTCTGTCCACGGGGTTCTCCAGGCAAGAATACTGGAGTGAGTTGCCATGTCCTCCTCCAGGGGACCGTCCCAACCCAGGGATCACACCCGGGTCTCTTACTTCTCCTGCATTGTCAGGCAGGTTCTCTACCACGAGCGCCACCTGGGAAGCCCTCACATAATTCTTACGGGATATTAATGTTTAGGAAATGACATGCACAGGCTTTCTTTCCACCATTAAACTTGATCTGATCAAAAGTCATTGCTCTCAATGAAGAAAGGGCATTTTGCTTCTTTATCTGCACTTTTCCCTTAGTCATTTTACTCTCGATGGAAACTACTCTACAAACCTAGTGTTTTTATATTTCCCTTATATTTTTACATCCATAATATTATCTTAAAATTGGATTAAATGTAGAACTTGTTATATCAATATTTTTACATGATTTCTCTCATACTAAAATACCCTGTGTACCTAACTGATGTAAAACAGAATTAACATTTTATGGCATGGTTCTTTCTTAAGGACATAAACATAGCTTTTAAGTGGAAAAATATTAAAATAAAGATGAAATGTATTTTTCTATATTTAACTGTCAAACAACTAGAATGATGATGATATTGCTCTTTATTCCATCATATTCTTATAACGGCCACTACTCTTCCATCTTTGTGTGTATGTGTGCACATAAACACACATACATTTCTGTTGAATTGGGGGAGTGAAGTTACAGTTGAGATGGGATTTCTGCTAATGGAGAGCTTTTTGTTGAGGGTCAAACAGGAGAGTGAAAAATCTGGCTTAAAATTCAACATTCAAAAAACTAAGATCATGGTATCCAGTCCCATCACTTCATGGCACATAGATGTGGAAAAAGTGGAAACAATGACAGATGTTATTTTCTTGGGCTCCAAAATCACTGCAGACTGTGACTGCAGCCATGAAATTAAAACTCGCCTGCTCCTTGGAAGAAAAGCTATAACAAACCTAGACAGCATATTAAAAACCAGAGACGTCACTTTGCCAACAAAAGTCGGTATAGTCAAAGCTATGTTTTTTCCAGTAGTCATGTGCGGATGTGAGAGTTAGACCACAAAGAAGACTGAGCACCAAAGAATTGATGCTTTTCAACTGTGGTGTTGGAGAAGACTCTTGAGAGTTCCTTAGACTGCAAGGAGATCAAACCAGTCAATCCTAAAGAAAATAAAGTCTGAATATTCATTGGACTGATGCTGAAGCTGAAGCTCCAATCCTTTGGCCACCTGATGCAAAGAGACAACTCACTGGAAAATACCCTGATGCTGGGAAAGACTGAGAGCAGAGTGAGAAGGGGTGACAGAGGATGAAATAGTTAGATGCCATCACTGACTCAGTGGGCATGAGTTTGAGCAAATTCTGGGAGATGGTGAAGGACAGGAAAGCCTGGAGCGCTGCAGTCCATGGGGTCAAAAAGAGTTTTGGACATGACTTAACGACTGAACAATAACAACAAGAGGTAGAATGTTGTGTGAGAAACAGCAAGTTTTGGAGACAGACAAATTTGGAATCATACATCCACTATGCAGTGTATTAGCTGTGTGACCTTGGACACGTTAAGTGACCTCTGTAAGCCTCACTTGTGGATCGCTTGTGAAATGAGGATAATAATACAAACTTTGAAGGATTTGGGGGAAAATTAGAATGGAAAACTCACGCAGAAAGCACTAGATAAATAGTCATTATTATGGTCCTCAACACCATTGTAGATAACTGGGAAAACATATGAACCCCAACTCAAACCTCAGCTGTTCTACTTACCAGCTGTGTGATCTGGGTCATGTTAAACTGAACATTGATGAGCCTCAGTTTCACCTCCTAAAGAAGATGAGACTTATCTGTTAGTGTCATTATAAAGATCAAATGAGGTAATGTACGTAAAGTTCCCATTACAGTGCCTGCCTCCAGTTCACCTCTCTCAGAGACTGTTTCTTTTCTACTCTGAAGATCAGATGAGGAAGGGGTTAAGAATTTGGATCTAATCGCAGCTTTATTACCATTGCATGTCTTGCAGTGAACATTCATGGAACCTCTTTTTCCTGTCTCAATAAGAAAATGAAGAAGTATGGAGTTTTAGGATAAGGACAGAAAAATATCGTTGGTAGAGACACTAAAGAGTTTATTGTTTTACTCCAACACCCAGAAACATTTGATGACATCTACACGCAAAGCACTTTGTGTGTTTTTTAAGCTGCAATATTTAATTCAAAAATTGTCTTCAAATTGTGATGGGTTGTAAGAATATGTGCAGATCATGTTTCTGCTGTCATATCCTCAACCCTAGGTAGCTTTTTTGTTTGATACACAGAAGAATTTGGTCACAAACCAGAAGATAGAACAGAGCCCAGCATGGGTTTAAATTTTTAACTTCAAATAGTCCTGTCTTTCAGAGAAGAAGTGTTATATCTCATAAAGTTTAATTTTATGGTGTTAAGTTATGATGTATGAATAGGGCATCCATTAAATAATTACAAATTCACTGAGTACAAGAAGACATAGCACGAAAACTCTCCACTCTCATCCCTTCTCACTCCCCCCTAAAAATAATATTGCATTTTTCTGTATAGCCTTGTTTTCTCACGCTCACTGAGTTGTGTCCAACACTTTGTGACCCCAGGGACTGTAGCCCACCAGGGTCCCCATCCATGGGATTTCCCAGGCAAGAATACTGGAGTGGGGTGCCATTCCTTCTCCAGGGGATCTTTCCGACCTAGGGATAGAACCTGTGTCTCTTTTGCCTGCTGCACTTCCTGCATTGCGGGCAGATTCGTTACCACTGTGCCACCTGGGAAGCTCCATATAGCCTTGGAGGGAACTTAAGAAGTTGATCTACATTCCTCCAGTTTCTCTCTCTTCTCTATTATTTCCTGAAATGCATATTTGACAAACAGTCAGAAATTCTTGTGCATCATGCTCAAGGTGAAGGAGCCAGGAAGCTAGTAGATGCTATTCCGTTCAGTTCAGTTGCTCAGTTGTGTCGGACTCTTTGTGACCCCATAGACTGCAGCACGCCAAGCTTCCCTGTCCATCACCAATTCCCGGAACTTGCTCACACTCATGTCCATCAAGATGTAGATGCTATTAATGTACATGTTATTACATCAATTTTTTTTACCATCATTATATTTATATCAAATGATAAAAACCAACTAAGAACCGTTTTAGTGCTGCAGTCCTTGAATGCATCAGAAATTTCCCAAGTGAGAGGCCTCAGGAAATTAAAATGAACTCTGTAGCTGTGTTCTATGGCATAGGACACCTCAAAATAAGTCACAGTAGCAAATATGCCCCAGAAAAATGGCAGTCTCCCAGGAAAGACATTCATTTTGACCTCTCAAACACTCATGTGTTCATTAGTTTAAAGAGAGTTCCATCTTCTCTCCATAAATTCATTTAAAGATACCTGGTTAACTGCTGTTTGCCCTCAAAAACTTAGTATTATTCATACTTTTTCAAAATTAGACATCATCCAAGAAATTTGTAGGAAACCAATTTTTCCTTGCAACCACTTTTCTGATCTAAGACTGTTTCATTACTGTCAACTGTGTAGCATAATTAAGGTCTGGATGGCTTAAGGATTTGAAGCTGACAAGCTTTCAAGCCATATAAAACTAAAAGTTCAGATTTAGGCTCCTTCACTTGTCTTCTGAACCCCACTAAGCCTCAGTTTTCTATGCCTAAAATCACAATAATAATACCTATGTGCAGTGCTGTGGTGAGGCGTTAAAAGAACCATATCACACTAGAGGGCACTTTAAAAGTCAACACAGGAAGCATTCAAATGAGAGTTAGTATTATTATTATAGGTGTTGTAATTATTATTACAAGATGAAACAAATGAGCCTTGCTTTGAGCACGTTTTAGGAAGTCAAATTGAGGACATGCTGTATTTATGACAATGCATTATCGTGGCTCTAAATCCCTTGGAACAAACTGACTGATGAAAGTCAGCCACAAATTGAATAATTTATAGACTGGAGTTTCCATGTGGACAGGGTAGGAGGAGGATAGTAAATAATATGTATGATCTCCCTACACTGAGCAGGGTCTTAACAGAGGGAATATTGGATGAGGTGGAAGGAACACTAGACTTTAAGAGAAACATTTTTCCCCATGACTGGCCATATCACCTTACGTGTGATTTCAGCAAATCACACCTCCAATTAGATTCTCTGAACAATTATGATCATCTCCAAGAATCCCTCTATTCCTGCCATTTTGTGAGTATCTGACAGTGGAACTTTCAAGAAATTGGTGAGACAGAACTTCTAAAGAAGACTGCTGGTGAAAAAAAAGAAAACCTGTTTGCTATCTCAGTGCAACTGGTCAGCACTTATTGTGAAAGTGAGTAGAAACCATGTTGATCAGGGAGATCCTATTCAACAAACTCAACCTATTGTCTTCACGCTACATTTGCCCTGAGTAGTCTGGAGATTCTTAGGACGATGTATATGAAAAGAACATAAGTATTATAACATATGTAAGCTCCAAATTGTGCATCTTCTTCACTCACTTAACACAATGTCTTTAGCAGATTGAAAGCCCAAGGCCAGTGTTTTGGTTTGACATTTGAACGCATTGTTTACGAAGCCCTTCTTAGGACACTCTAGTTTTGCCTTGTCTCAACTGAAGGACTCAACCAAAGTGATTTCATTTTCCTGCTGACCTTTTCTCGTTTTGAAAAAGCAATATCTGGCTTGTGACCAAAATAACAGTGTGTTAATTAGTCTGTGAAGTGGTTTTTCCACAAATTGCATGTTAAAAAAAAAAGTACTCCTTATTACTGGGCCATAAAAAAGAATGAAATGTTGCAACATGGATGGACTTAGAGAGATTATCATATTAAGTGAAATAAGTCAGACAAAGAAAGACAAATATTATATGCTATCACTTACATGTAGAATTTCAAAAAATGATACAAATGGACTTATACACAGAAAAAAGCAGACACTCAGACATGGAAAAAAAAAAACTTAGGTTACTAGATGGGAAAAGGAATGAGGGATAAATTGGGAGTTTGGGACTAATATATACACACTACTATATATAAAATAGATAACTATCAAAGTCCTACTGTATGGCACAGAGAACTATATTCAATATCTTGTAATAACTTGTAATGGAAAAGAGTCTAAATTTTATATATGTATGAATATATGTATAACTGAAGCACTTTGCCATCCACCTGAAACTAACACTATTAATATTGTATATAAACTATTGTTGTTGCTGCTGTTCATTCTCTGAGTCAGACAACTTCAATAAAAAAGAAGTATTTTCCGTTGTTTCATTCATGAGGAAGATTTTGAATTGACAACTGGGTAATATAATAGGTTATGAAATGAAGTGAAAGTGTTAGTCACTCAGTTGTGTCCAACTCTTTGCAACCCCATGGACTATAGCCCACCAGTCTCCTCTGTCCATGGAATTCTCCAAGCTAGAATACTGGAGTGGATGCTCATTCCCTTCTCTAGGAGATCTTCCCAACCCAGGGATCAAACCCACATGTCCTGCATTGGCAGGTGGATTCTTTACCATCTGAGCCATCAGGAAAGCCCATATTAGGTTGTATTTGCCTTCAAATATAAGAACTTTAATTAAACTGTAACATTTTGTATTGACTATAGAAGTTATCTTTGCTAATTGCATGTTGCGTGATGTTTTTGCTTTCTGAAAATGGAGTGGTTTAATCATATATGCTCTGATGTGCTGGAGCCGGCTCTATTTCGCGAGACCTGACTGTTAGTATTTTTTCCAAATCTACATCCAATGTCATATTGGTAGCTTGAAACTGGTCGTGTTGGGATCTCTGTTGCTGTTGTTCAGTTGCTCAGTCACGTCTGATTCTTTTGAGACCTCATGAACCGCAGCACACCAGGCTTCCCTGTCCTTCACTATCTGACAGAATTTGCTCAGACTCATGTCCATTGAGTAAATGATGCCATCCAACCATCTCATCTTCTTTCGCCCTCTTCTCCTACTGCCCTCAATCTCTCCCAGCATGAGGGTCTTTTCCAATGAATCAGCTCTTCGCCATCAGGTCACCAAATTATTGGAGCTTTAGTTTCAGTTCAGCATCAGCTCTTCCAGTGAATATTCAGGACTTATTTCCTTTAGGATTGACTGGTTTGATCTCCTTGCAGTCCAAGGGACTCTCAAGAGTCTTCTCCAACACCACAGTTCAAAAGCATCAATTCTTTGGTGCTCAGCCTTCTTTATGGTCCAACTCTCACATCCATACGTGACTACTAGAAAAACCATAGCTTTGAGTTTATGGAACTTTCTTGGCAAAGTGATGTCTCTGCTTTTTATATGCTGTCTAGGTTTATTATGGCTTTTCTTCCAAGGAGCAAACGTTTTTTAATTTCATGGTTGCAGTCACCATCTGCAGTGATTTTGAAGCCCAAGAAAATAAAATCTGCCACTGTTTCCACTTTTTCCACATCCATTTGCCATGAAGTGATGGGACCGGATGCCATGATCTTCATTTTTTGAATGTTGAGTTTTAAGCCAGCTTTTTCACTTTCCTCTTTCACCCTCATCAAGAGGCGCTTTAGTTCCTCTTCGTTTTCTGACATTAAGGTGGGAATATTTATCCAATGAAAATCGGCACATGCTACAAATCAGGACTTTCACACCCAACCTCAGGCCAATTGTTATACATTGAGCAGCACATCATTCATCAGCACCTTTACAAATGTTTGGTAAAATGGCGTATTGAAATCCACTAGATATTGGATATTTACCAATTTTGTTTGAACCTTGAAATATATCTCCTAGGGATGTCTAATGCCCAGACCCAAGAGGTAGATGTCTGTGTACAGAAGGAAGTTAATCTCCTATCTTCTGCAGCAAGCAAGCTGCTATTTTCATCTTCAACATAATACACACTGATATCAGTATTGTGAAAATATTAGGCTGATGTAGATGTGATCTGAGTGGTAAAATTCTTTATTTGGTATTGCCCAGAGCATAGCATATCACAATAATAAGTAATGTGCATGTTACCATGTTATTTCTGTTCAAATTTTGTAACTGTATCTAGCCAGGCTGCAGCAAACAAACTTCTCAAATATTAGTAACAGTTTAGAGAAAGATTAAGGAAGTTCAGGAGTCTCCGAGCAGGAGGAAAGGAACAGAAAGAACAGAAAAGAAATGCTTGGCCTCAGTCAATATTTTCTAAACTGCTAATTAGTTGTCTGAGATTGAGAGGTGGGTGGGAGCTCAGGCAGGAGATGGAGAAATATCAAACAAGAACACTTTAGCCTTTAGAAAAATCTGTAATCTTGAGTCATGGAAATATAAAGGAACTTACCAGTCAAAGCTAGTGATGATTTAAATGTTTTAAGCACGGAATAATTTCTAAAACATCTAGTCAATTATTATTTGGCATAGATGATTAAGGCCCATGAAGTGATTTTCAACATAACAAAGATTAAAAGGTTGCTCAAATCTGAGGATAAAAACTCAGGAAGGAAAGAAAAAAAAAAACACAATAAAGAAAGTCTGCACGGGGTACAAGAGTTCTTAAGTCTTGTGAATGCTTAGAATTGTATCTGAAGTGCTTTTCTCCCAGAAAATCAAAACCAAAAATCACTGCTTGCTTTTGTGTTTTGGCAGTTCATTGGCATTGACTGTTAGCGAGGTAAGTCTGCCATAATTCTACATGATGCTTGTACTCCTCAGCTTTACTGAAGCCCATAGAAAATCATTTAAGGTAAAAAAAACGTTATACTAAAAGTTAGGTAAAGTGAAAAAATTCAGTCAATAGATCCTATGGTCAGGCTGAATAAAATAGTCACATTTTAAAAATTTAGCTTCACAAAACCTAAAATAATGTTCATTTCTGAAATTGTGTGTGCAAAGTTACTGACTTACATTTACCATATGAGGATAAGTACTATCATTTTTTAAGCTGTACATCAAGTACCATGTACTTAGCACAAATTCATTATATCATGTAATCCTCATGGTAAATGCAGCACAGAAGGCATTTTTCTGATTTTTCAAGTAGGGAAACTGAGGACCAGAGAGATTAAGGAATTTATTCAGTATCACACAGCTGGCAAAGATATATGAACTTAGTTTTGTCCAAATGCTAACTATAGCACTTTCAAATTTCTCAACTACTGAGCTCTTCTAAATGTATCCCATTTTTCATGAAGGCATTCATATAAACACAAAATAAATCACAAATTAACATAGTTCTTTTTAGAGCTCAAAAACCTGCAGTTAAATCAAAATATGACTTGTTTCTGGGAGAACTGAGTCACAGTTTTATGTAAGACTAAAATGGCATTGATTACTACTCATGAACCTGTGTAAAGTGAATATTAGATCTCTTTTTATGCATCCAGCCCCCTTTCTTTCAGAGGCAAATCCTCCAATATATGCAGTGCTTATGTGATGCTGTGTTTTTCTTGCTCCCTAATTTGGGAACCAAAGTAGGGCAGTGTTGCTCTTTTCATTTTCTGGCAGTAGCTTTGGGTACATGGTAAGGGAGAGCCAAGAGGACACTGCTGCCTGAGACTTTGAATCTGGACTAAGCAAGACAAAAAAGACAGCTTAATTCAGATCCTTTCATGATGGAGTAACAATAATGAGCAAGGGTAGAGAAATTTACCTAAGAGTGAGGGGAAGACAATGGATGTGCTTTCTTATTGTCTCTTTCATAAATACCTCGCTGCTTCCATTTTCAAAATTTAGTCCTCCATATTAATTTTTATGAACCCCTAATATGTGTACCCCTAATACACATCCAGTAGTCATGTGTGGATGAGAGACTTGGACTGTGAAGAAAGCTGAGTGCCAAAGAATTGATGCTTTTGACCTGTGGTGTTGGAGAAGACTCTTGAGAGTCCCTTGGACTTCAAGGAGATCCAACCAGTCCATCCTAAAGGAAGTCAGTCCTGAATATTCATTGGAAGGACTGATGGCTGAAGCTGAAATTCCAAAACTTTGGCCACCTGATGCGAAGAACTGACTCGTTTGAAAAGACCCTGATGTTGGGAAAGATTGATGGCAGGAGGAGAAGGGGACGACAGAGGGTGAGATGGTTGGATAGCATCACCAACTCAATGGACATGAGTTTGAGTAAACTCTGGGAGTTGGTGATGGACAGGCCTGGCGTGCTGCAGTCCCTGGGGTCACAAAGAGTCGGACATGGCTGAGTGAACAGAACTGAACTGAACTAACATCTTTCCAATGGCTTTCTTTTCTTATTTTGCAAGAGTTGTCTTCTGTTGCTTGCAATCAAGAAAACTGTCAGATATATTATCCTTGAAGTACAACAGCAAAAACAAAAAATTCAGTGTTATTTCTCCTGGTTTCTAATTTGGTTTACATAGAAACAGCATGTGACTAGTGTAGTTTAAAAGTCCATAAATGAGGCTTCTAATTTTGCAAAGTATAAATGACTCTCTTTCAGAGACTGTAGCCCAAATACCATCAGTGCTGACAAAAAAAAAACACAAATTAATGCAAATGAGTTGAAAAACAAAAACCTTTGTGGGGAAGATACTTTGAAACTCAGTCTACCATATGAGCCAGCAATCCACGCCTGGGCTGATATCAGACGGAACTGAAATCAAGATTTCATGAGACATTTGCATCCCCATGTTCACTGCAGCATTGTTCACAATAACCAAGATATGAAAACAACCGAAATGTCCATTGACAGATGAATGGATAAAGAAAATGTGAGATATATGTTTATATAAGAGGAAATCCTGCCATTTATGACAACATGTAAGAACCTGGAAGACATGAGTATTATGTTAATTAAAATAAGTCAGACAGAGAGATATAATACTATATAGGATCATTTCTATATGGAATCTAAAAAAAAGTCTGTTTCATAGACTAGAGGAGGGGTCCCCAACCCCCGGGCCACAAACAGGTACAGGTCTCTTGCCCAAAAGGAACTAGGCTGCACAATATGAAGTGAACAAGGGCTAGTAAGCAAAGTTTCATCTGTGTTTACAATTGCTCCCCATTGCTCTCCCATCAGCCCCAGATGGGACCATCGAGTTGCACGATAACAAGCTCAGGGCTCCCACTGATCCTGCATTATGGTGAGTTGTATGATTATTTCATTATATATACCAATGTAACAATAATAGCAAGAAAGAGAATAATAAATGTAATGCACTTGAATCATCCCCAAACCATCACCCCCTCAAGTGTGTGGAAAAATTGTCTTCCACGAAATCAGTCCCTGGTGCCAAAAAAGGTTGAGAAATAATGGACTACAGAAAAGAATGGTGGTTGCCAGGGACATTGTGGAGGGGGGAATGAGGAAAAGAAGAACAAAGGATGGGCTTCCCTGGTAGCTTAACTGATAAAGAATCCACCTGCAATGCAGGAGATTCCAGTTCAATTCCTTGGTTAGGAAGATCCCCTGGAGAAGAGATAGGCTCCCCACTCCAGTATTCTTGGGCTTCCCTTGTGGCTCAGATGGTAAAGAATCTGCCTGCAATGCAAGAGACCTGGGCTCAATCCCTGGATTGGGAAGATCCCCTGGAGAAGGGAAAGGCTACCCACTCCAGTATTCTTGCCTGGAGAATCCCCATGGACAGAGGAGCCTGGAGGGCTACAGTCCATGGGGTCGCAAAGTGTCAGACATGACTGAGCAACTAAACACAACACACACATAGATCAAAGGATGCAAACGTTCAAATTATAATTAGAATAAGTTCTGAAGACCTATTGTACAGCATGGTAACTAGAGACAATAGTTGGCAACAATCAGACAATACTGTGTACTTGAAAGTTGTTGAGATTAGATCTTAAACATTTTCACCACACACACAAAAAAAGAGGTAACTTTTCGACTTGATAGATTTGTTAGATAGCTTGATCTTGATAATCATTCCACAATGCATATGAATATCAAATCAACACATTGTAAACTTTAAATATATACTATTATATTTGCCAATTATTCATCAATAAAGTTTTAAGTCATAGAACTTTTAAAAACTATAATCTGTGATCAATAGTTAGATAACTTGGATTATTCGAGGATGGCATGCTTTAAAATTTTTTTTTAAATAAAAATCTATTAACCAGTTTTTTTTAAAAAAAGAAACACATGTTAGGAAAATAAAGTACTCTCAACATATTCTATATCTGAGTTACTAAATTACCTGACCTCATAATCAAGAAATTATGAATCTTGGTACAGTAACAAGGAAGTTCCATTCAAGTGTTCAATGTCATTCATGTAATAACTACAAGTAAAAATAGTGCATACTTTATAAAATGACAGTACTCACTGAAGGCAAAAACCCATGGCTGACAGCCAACAGATGGTCTGTCAGAATGAAACTGATGAAAAGTCCCCAAATGCATGACTTGAAAACAACTTTGTCTGAGAAACCAGCTTCTTCATATCAGAAGGCACATATACTAATTGATCTAACTCTGGATCACATTTCACAATCTTTGCTTTAAAAAAAATGATTTCTTCATTTTTCTAAGTCTTTTCTATTTTTAGGAAAGATCACTCAATTCAAAGTTTAACATTTATCAAATGTACATAAAACAGGTATGTGGTATACCTGAGCTTCTGAGACTAAGGCAAACACATCCAGGCAAAGTGAGAAAAAGTTCAGGCTTCACCCATCCCAAATGCAGGGAAATGTCTGAGTCCTCTCCTAGTCCTCTTTCTGAATCTTACTACCAACTGAGGGAGTCAGCCTGGGAAAGCAAGAACCCTTTTCTCAAAGGCATACAAGAGAACTGCTATAGGCTACCATTCAAGGGCTCTTTGCTCTGAGCTCCCCAACTGCCCTACTAGGTTATCCCAGGACATGGGATATGTGGTAGGAAATAATAAGTATTAAGAGGGCCCAGAGACAAATTCCATGCACATTGACATAAAGAGACAGATAAGCCAACAGTGCTAAGCAATACAGACAAGATAAGGGATTGCAATAAAGGAAGAAAAATTGAAGCTAAACTACTAGATAATGTAGAGATTAAGAGTGTAAGCTCTCAAATCAATAGGCCAAGACTTCCATAGTCTTCCCACCTGTAAAATGGAGATAACAGCATCAATCTTACAGGTTTGTTGTTAAGATTAAATTAAATAAACAAACTAGTGAATATAAGAAAAAGAATCAGACTCACAGATATAGAGAACAAACTAGTGGGGAGGGCTAATAGAGGGGTAGAGGATTAAGAGATACAGAATATTACATATAAAATAAGCTATAAGAATATATTGTACAACATGGGGAATAGAGCCAATATGTTATAATAACTATAAATGGAGTACAATCTTTAAAATTGTGAATCACTGTGTTGTACAACTATAACTTATATAATATTGCACAGCAACTATTCTTCAACAAAAAGGACAGTTAAAAAGATTAAATAATAGATATAAATCACTGAGAACAGTGTTTGGTGCATGTAAAAACTCAATGAATATAACCTCTCTGAGCCTCAGTTTCCCTGTCTTTAAAGTAGTATGAATTAACGACACCTATATCTTAGGGGTGTTATTAGTATTAAAGGAGATAACGCAGGTAAAACACTGAGAATTCTGCCTGGCAGATAGTAAATGTTCAGTAAGTGTTTATTATTATTATTGATATTGATATTTATCATCCCTTTTCTTCTTCCACTAGATGTTCTGCCAAGCACACTTCCTGTTCTTCCTAAACCTGTTAGAATTTTTCCTTTCACTGACCCATTATTAGTAGAGGCTGATGAAGAGAAAAAGCCTGAGGTTTCCCTAGGAGTAGGGTGCATAGCCAACTGTAGGCTAAGATGTTCTTCAGCTCTCAAGTCCTGGTTAATTCTCAAATATGAGAGTAAATGAACTTGGTCATAGAGACGGGCAAACAAGCCAGGTAGGCTATAAATAAGGGATCATGCTTCTTATTAATGCAGGTATGCATCCATACCCTCAAAAGCTTCCAATCAAGAGCCTCACATCTGAGACTTTCCTATGCTTTAAAAAATAAACCCTTTAAGTCTGGAAGTCATTCATTTGCCAAGATGGAAAAGTTGCTATCATTGCATCAAGGAGAAAATATTTTGCAGACAAACAGATTTAAAAAAAAAAAATAATAACTGTGTAATGCTGACATATTTAATGTCTGGCAAGTAAAAGATTGAGTTCTGAGGCTGTATCTGTGAGATATGCATATAAATATATAATTGACATTTGACCTGAGAGGTAAACTTAATCAGCTTCTCCTAACATTTAAGAGTAGCTTCATCTATATCTTCTAAAATTTTACTTCCAAGTGGAAGAAGCATAAAAGGCCAGAAAATACAGGACATATTTGTGAAAAATAAATCAATCCTATTTGGCTGGAGTAAAAAGTAAAGGGTAGGCCTTAGTTTTTTTTTAAAAAAAAAAAAAAAGAAGGAAGGAAAGAACAGTTGGCATTAGATTGTAAGAGCTTTGAACACTGTGCTACAGAGGTTGGGCTTTCAAATATTTTGAGCTGGCATGTTAAGTAACGCTTATGTTAAATGTATGTTTTGATTATGTTTTGAGTTGTATAAGTTTGTAAATGTGTCTGAAGAAAGAGAAAAGTAGATACAGGACATTGTCCAGCTTCATTGCGTAGGCTGATGGACATTATAAAGTAGTATAATGCTCTAAATTTTCCCAATAACTCAAGCATTTCCTTACACATTATATCTTAAAAATGGCAGATGCTTCATCTGAGAAAGGTGTCACATATGTGTATCCCTAACTGATTCTCCCATTTTATCCAAACACTTCTCACATTTTCCCTTAGGCATGATGTGTATTCTACCTCTTGGAATTCTATATTCTAGATCTATTTTGTGCATTGTTTTTAGTATATCATTTCAAATCCAAACACATTGTCAGACTATTCCCTAAAATTCTCTCAGAAACATTTTAGCAATCTAAAACTGATATCTAGAATGAAAGCCTGAAACACTTAAAGTTTACATAAATCTTCAACTATGTGGACTTTGGCTAAACATAAAAACAGGTCTTAATGTTTAGAGTTCTTAACCATAAGACAACATAAGTGTCCATTTCTAATAACCCAAGAGACTAATTAGTTTAGAAAACAAATGTTTTAAAATCCCTCTTTCCATTCCCACCCCAACCCTGGGTCATTTTTATTTACCAAGTTTTAATCGGAAGGGAATATATAAGGCTAAATTGGAAAAGTCTAAAACTAGTATTTAAAAATATGGACAGACTCTTAATTACGGCAATAGTATAAATAGAAAAGTGCCCTTAGACTATGCGTTACTTTTACAAATGCTTATAATGAACTCCTTTATAGAACCATGCCAGTGTAGAGCTAATTTAACTCAGTTTTCAATTAAAACTAAGAGAACTGTAATCTATTGCCTATAATCCTTTTCTCAAGTACAATGCAACCAACTTTCACTTTAATTATCCAGTAGTTTATTCAGAATAGTGCTAACTTTAGGAAAGAACTAAATAATCTGCAGCTGCACGTTATCAGTAATTTCACATAAGATTCAGCTTGAAATAGCTATTAAAGACAGCATCCCAGTAATGATTCACTTTCATTTTAAAAACAAGAAGATGGTAGACATTTATATGTGTTTATGCATATGTGTGATGTATGTGAATGTCAACCCTATTAGATCATGATATAAAGCAAAGTTTGGCCAACTATGGCCCTTTGCCCAAATCTGGATTACCATCTGTATTTACAACTCAAGTTTTATTAGAACACACTCATGCCCATTCATTTATGTGTTGTCTGTGACTGATTTTGCAATACAACAGCAAAACTAAGTAGTTGCAACAGAGACCGTATGGCCCTGAAACCCTAAGGTATTTACTATCCAGCCCTTTACAAAGAAGTCTGACGATCCCTGACTTAAAGAATCAGACTCAGATATCACTTACTAAAAATAATCTCTATTTATTCTCAAAATATATACATGCAAGCAAAATGAAGACATTAGGTAAGTAATCTCTCTGGCAAGGGATTACAGTTATAATCCCCAGCACTTACTAAGGCTTCATAAGCACATCAGTGAGAGATAATATGCACAAACTTAGCATGCTTCATGTCTCTTATAGCTACACAGGCTAGGAGAATTCATCAATCACCTTTACAGGGTTCTCTGGCCCTATACACACATGAGCTGCAACTGTACAATGTATAAATATTTTTTAAAGAAAATTCAATCAACTGATTATTTTTCATAGAAATCAGGTGAACCTAACACTTGTTGCACTTATAGACTAGTTTGGCACATTTTGACACACTACACTGTGTCCTTGAACAAAAGGTCAGTGGTCAGTCAATTCAAGCTTTACAGACAGTTTGAATGACTCAGTCAGTCCTATGTAGTAGATATAACTCATAGATTCACTCAGAGACCAATCAACACCTGATTATGTTTCTTAGCTGTGTAACTTTGAGAAAATGGTTTGTCCTCTCTGAAAATTTTTTTCTGATATCTAGTTCAGAAGCTGAGGTAAGGATTAGATGAGACACTGTATATATACAGCCTACAATACCTGGCACTTGGCCAACAATCATGAAAACCTAATATCTTTCCCTTTACAAATAATGTATACGTTTTCGATTGATTATTCAGATACAAAAAGAACTACTGAAACTTGAGTGAACGCATTTGACAATCATGATGACTCAAAAATATAGACCAAATTGGTGGGGTCAATTGAAATAAATCTAGGTCCAGGGAAGGGAGGGCAAGAGACAAACAATGCTGCTAGAGAGACATATTAAAAAAGAACTTTCACATTACCAGCTGCTTACTTTATCAATGATATACCATGGCTTTTTTTTTTTGCCACACCACGCACTTGTGGGACCTTAGTTCCCCTATGAGGGACTGAACTCATGACCCCTGAAGTGGAAGCATGAAGTCCTGACCACTGGACAACCAGAGAAGTCTGTATAGTTTTATTTTATCTTCCTCTTTTTTTTTCTTTCTCCTCCTACATTCCCTCTCCTCCTCCTTGCCCTCCTTCTCCTTCTCTTCTTCCTCCTTTGTCCATATACGTTATTGATACTACTAACTTGCCCTGTGATTGGCAGAAACCCAATTGAAACTACTTTTTCAGCAGAGTCCTGTTTAAATAGAAAGAAGGACTATTCAGAATAATGGAGGTAATTCAAGGAGTAATTTTGTTAATGGTGGATTTTTTTTTTAATTTGACATATACTTTATCAATGTACAATAGCAGAATTGCAAAATTTAAAAATACTGCATGGAGTCAGAAAGAACACAATAGCACTCATGTCATTATTTTGAACTTTAAAAATACCACCCTAGGACTAAAATTATTTTAAATGAGAAGAAATAAAAAACAATAAAGAGAAAAGAATCTCTAATGGCTACACTGATGGCAACATCACTTGAGAGAATTCTTTCCATTTTCATTAGAAGATAGAGATTGATGTACTCTTTGGTGAATTAGAAATGCAAGAGAAGGGGAGTTTTCATTCACTCCATTCAATTATTTGAGGGTAACAAAAATAACATCTTTGGGGACTGAATTATTTGATGATTATCAAGGCAATTTCAATTGCTGTTCACAATCCATATTCATTTCATATCCACTAAGGACAAATTATACCACCCTATTTAGCAGAAAAATTAAAGAATGAGGATGCTTTCAGAAAAATTACAGCTCTTATGTGTGGCCCCTTTCATTCAAGTACAATCAAATGCATCTGTTTGTGGAAGAAACAGCAAATACATGAATTAATTTTTAAAAAGACAAAAACAATGAAAGTTAAGATACAAAACAGAAACTCTTTTCTGTTTGACATGGGCATCTAATTCTCCATTACCAAAGGAAGATTTCACGTGTGGCATTGCTTCTATGATTCTATTTAGAAAAGAAGTTTAAATGTGACTATATAATTATGTTTTCACAAATTAGATACTTGGAGCCATAACTCTATATCAGTATGAGAAAGACAAAATATCTGTCCTAAATTAATTTAAAATCATCCTTGTGATTCTATTTCTGAACATTTAGCATGCTTTCCTTTCCCTTGTTTCTTGTTTAAAACATCCCTATGCAGGACCTTTTAGTGAAACAATTGACTTATTCTTCTGACTTAACACTGCATAAAGAGACAGGTAAAGCACAGTGATTAGAAAAAATGTTGCAGCCAGATAAGTCTAGATATAGATCCTCATTTACGTCTTGTAGGCTGTGTGACCTTGGTTAGGTTACTTTACCTGTCTGAATCATGATTTCTTCTTCTGTAAAATAGGGGAAATAACAGCATTTATGTCATAGGCACTGATGCATTTTAAAATAACTTGTGTATATTATTTATATTAGCCAAGACATGGAAGTAAGTGAAATGTCCATCGACAGATGAATGGATAAAGATGTGGTATATTTACACAATGGAATATTACTCAGCCATGGAAAAGGCTGAAATATTGTCATTTGCAGCAATGTGGACCTAGAGATTATCTTACTAGGTGAAGTAAGCCAGACAGAGAAAAACAAATATCATTTGATATCACTTATATGTAGAATCTAAAAAAAGTGATAGAAATGAACTTATATATAAAACAGAAAAAGACTCACAAACTTAGAAATCAAACTTATGGTTACCAAAGGGGAAAGAAGGGTACAAATAAATTTGAAGGATGAAATTAACATATACACACTGCTATATATAAAAGAGATAACCAAGAACCTACTGTGTAACACAAGGAATAATACTCAATATTTTATAATAACCTATATGTGAAAAGAATCTCTGAGAAAGTATATATGTATGTATATATGTATGTATAACTAAGTCACTTTGCTGTCCACCAGAAACTAACACAACATTGTAAATCAACTATACTTCAATGAAATTAATTTCAATGAAATAAATTTTTAAAAAATAAGTTGTGCATATAAAGCAGTAACAATAAATGTATATAAATGCATTTAAAATTATATTTCCAAATATATTGCATTCTTATAACATATGATACATTGCTTACAGATGCAAACACTGTAAAAAAAAGTAAAATTAACATTTGATGTTTATGTCTGTACAAACAACAAATGTATAATGACATACATACATAGAGACATATGGAGTATCTGTGTGCTGGTTAGGGCACACATGATGCTTGACTAGGTTTTAGCAAATCCTATATTTTACATGTCAAAAAAAATCAGGATTCTCAGATAAAATTACGTATCAGCTAAACATGGAACTATCTAGCAACTGGAACCAGGATTCTTCATTGAGCTAGAGGGCTTTCAAATGTTCCCACAGGTACTAGTTATCAGTTTACTTCATTTTGTAAACTAGATTAAGGTAATAGTTAATTAAGTGAATGGCCTGGAATACTCCCGTTCCAACTCTGATCAGTGTGCTTCTCCACCTCTTAGTGACATCTCTTTCAGATTCCATAGCTCTCTGGTCACTTACATTGTTGTTCAGCGGCTAAGTCCTGTCCAACTCTCTGTGACACCATGGACTGTAGCACTCCAGGCTCCTCTGTCCTCCACTGTTCCCCAGAGTTTGCTCAAATTCATGTCCATTGAGTCACTTATAAGACTTGTCTAAATCAAACCAATATTGTAAAGCAATCATCAATCAATTAAAAATTAATATTAAAGAAAGGAACTAATTTTCAGATATTGGTATCTGTTTAAGATGGCACAAATCTAAGTACCTTTAAAGCATCCACCTGGCCCAAGTATAACTCACACATCAGTGCCATGTCATGATATTGGATAAATTAGCTGTCCCATTGTCTTTATGGGATGCCCAACTGTCCTTATGGGACGCCCCATGTCCAAAACTGGCACCTGAGTATTCACGTAAGCACATCAAAATCTAGGGAACACTGGGTCATGCTCTTTCAAATTTTTTTTTACCATTCACCACCTGGGGGAACACTCTCCAGAGGCTAGAGAGTTTCTGATTCTCAGACAGCCTTCAGTAGAGGGGGACAGTGACCTGACTTTCCTATAGGCATCCCCAATCTCAGGAGCCATCTTAGTTTGGGGAGAGGAGGAAAAAACTCAAAGTTTGATCTATTCTACAAATTCCTTTCCAACAATTTCTCTTTGAATTTCTTGTCTCTGAAATAAGCTAGAGGCAGATGGTGATGGTCAGACTTACTCTTTCTTTTAGTAAATCCTACATGGATGTGTCTAGCACCTTTCTTTAGACTATATGGTCATTATTGTACATTGTTTTCAGCTTTGGAGATTCAGCTAAAATTTGAGGCATTAGGGAAAATCACATATAACATCCTGATACATTATTTAATTCATACTGAGTAATAGAACTAAATTAACTACAAAATGCCAGAATTTTTCAACTTCATTAGTAAGCATCATGCATGATATTTATTGACAAAAAAGCATTTTAAAACCATAAAAAGTGTATTCAAGATAAATATAGACTTTAAACATTTGATTTCAGTGAAATCATCATTTTAAAACAATGTTATGGGTTTTGACAATGCATGATCTATGATCCTTTTTATCTGGAACTCTGCAGGACAACTTCTAATCACTCTGGGATTGATACATTATTCCCATTCTTGGCGTTTACTTAATCTCTACCTTCCTTCTCTGGAAAGTCCTTAATTTAGAGTTAGAACAGACCTCATCTTAGTGTCTTTCCTGGTGGCTCAGTCAGTAAAGAGTCTGCCTGCAATGCGAGAGACCCAGGTTCAATTCCTGGGTCAGGAAGATCCCTGAAGAAGGGGAAGGCTACCCACTCCAGTATTCTGGCCTGGAGAATTCCATGGACTTGTATAGTCCATGGGGTTGCAAAGAGTCAGACACTACTGAGCAACTTTCGCTTTCAGTTTATAAAGAATTTGAAAATAAAGGAAAATTTATTTTGTATTAAGTGAAAAATACATATAAATAGAGGTGTTTTTGAGCATTACATGCAAAACACATAAACTAATGATAATAATAGACCATATGAAATAAACCATGTAAGCCAAGGATGACTCTGGGTGGTAGACTATGGGTGATATATTTTTTCTTCTCAACATTCCAACTTTCTCCTGTTCTCAATTTTTCTACAATGAATATATATTCTTATAGAATAGGAAAACAATTTATTTAAAAATCACTGTCAAATAAACTTTCGGAAAACTGCCTTCTTTCTCTTCTAACAAATCAAAGAAATGAAGCAAGTTCCTCTTCATCCTTCTCCTCCTCCTCCTCCTCTTCTTCCTCCTTCTTTCCCAAGTACTTTTCTGCCTTCCTTCAGTTTGACATTAAATTCAGTTTGACTTCAATTAAAAGCCACAAATGGTTGAACAAATGTATTCAAATGGCTGAACAAATGTATTCTATTATGTTATTTTTTTTACCTGATGACTAAAATTTAAACTTTCCACCAGCTATTTTGGAGCCATGCAAACATAACACTAATGTACCCAAAGAGAAGGGAGCTGCTCTGTACCATCAGATACTCTCCATTCTAACAAAACATAATGCTTCATCTTTTCTGTACCATTTGTAACTTGTCTTTCTTCCTTTATAAAAGGTAATTAGCTGTAGCTAATATATGATAACCATCTATGATCACTGTGGAAAAGTAGCCAGCATTTACTGCCAACCATCACGATCTTCATCATCTACCGTTTGAGCAGACTCTCAGCTAAACTACTGAAATGACTTTCCAACTGCCCTCCTTGCTTCTACCCTTGCCACATAACCATCTATTCTCCATGAGTATCCAGGTGTGATTCTGTGACCTGTTTTAAAACATGTCAGGCAATGTCATCCCTCTCCACCAAAACACCTCAGTGACTGCCAATCTCACAGTAAAATTCAAAGTTTGCACAGGGGCTGCAAGGCTGTTTATGACCAGATCCCATAACCTCTCTGGCCTCGCCACCAACCTCCTCCTCCCTGTCAAGGTCAGTCAGTTCCAGCCAAGGTGAACTCTTGAACTTCCAGGGACTTTAAACATGCTCTTGCCTCAGGGTGTTTACACTCACCCTTTCCTCTGCCTGGTCTGAGCTCCCTGGTACACATGGTTTGCCCCTTCATTTCTCTAAGATCTTTGTCCAACTGTCACAGCATACAAAACAGGACCTCCCCCCACCACCAGGATCCAGTACTTTCCATCTATACCTCTTCCCTGATTTATTGGTCTAAACAGAATCCATCACAATGTGACATAATACACACTTCATTATCTTCTCCACTAGAATGTAAGCTTCATAGGGGTAGAGATTTTGTTTTGTTCACTGCTGTATCCCCAGTACCTAGAACAGTATCAGGCATAGAAGTAGGAACTGGGTAAATTCTCTGTAAAGGAAGGAGGGGGGAAGGAAAGAAGAGATGGAGGGAGGGTGGGAGGAAAAGAAAAGGAGAAAGGGAAAAAAGGAAGAAAATGTTTACCTAGATTATCTCATGTAAATCACCCAACACCTCTGTAAGGTGGTAGTATTATTCCTTTACCACACAGGAGAAAACTGAGTTATAAAGAGTTACCAACTCAGTCAAGATCATACAACTTGCAAGTGACAGAGCTGAGACTAAAACCCAAGCGTTTCTGTCAAGAGAGTCCATTCTGTTAACCTCCATGCTTCACAGATTACATTAACAAACATAGAGGATGTCAGTACCTGATATTAGCCTCAGCCAGAACTGTGCTATTGAACGGAAATAGCGCTCCAAGTAGTCTTAAGAAAATTGCCACAAGGCCAGATACAGAAGGAACACTATTTGGCTGACTTTGAAAACGTGTTTGAGCCCCAGCCTCCTTATCTATAAAACATGGTGTCTGGAAATCAATGTATCAACTGCCTTGTCCTTCGAGCCCTTTCTGGACCCTGTTAGTCCATATGGTATAACGCTGTTGCCTTGTCCATTCACGAAACACCAAAAGGGAAAGACATCCACTGGTCTGTGGACTATAGGGTAGTTAAACCATGGTACTCGATCCAGCTTAAAATAACATAACAAAACAGCAACAAATGACAATTGTGTATAATCTAAACAGGACCCTCCAGCTTCAAGAATGAAGCTGTTTCAATCTTCTGGAGTTTTCAAGATGAAAGTAGCAAATTAAACTCTATAAGTATACAGATGACACGAAAGCAGTGTTTACATGATGGAATTGTTCCTGCAGGAAACAGTATTGAGGACTCTCTGTGTGACACCTTGAGAGAGTAAATCAAAGATGACCTGATCCTTGCCCTTGAATTGTTCATGACCTTGTAAGGTGGTAGCATCTCATGTGTGTGGTCAGCTTCTGTTAATGTGTGTAGCTGTGGGTAGTATGTGTGCATAGTACACACACACACACACATACATACACACACAAATAGTATATAGATGTATATATTACTGCATATCCATATACATGGTATATATACATATACATATACTGTATGCATATATATAATGGTATATGTCTGTATATATACATGTATAAGGTGTGGGGTATGTATATTTGCTGTACATCATTTATATTACTAAAACTAAGGGTAAATGATAAAGCCTAAGGAATTTAAGTTAAATGCCTATATACTAAAATTTAAGTTAAATGCTTATATACTATATATACTAAAACGTCGCTCCCAACTCTGTTCTCGAGAACAGTATTCTCTTGTGTCCTTAATTCTACAAGAATCTACTGGTCTCGGTACCTTATTTATCCCATAGAATTTACTTGTCTTTGGCCTTCAAGGGAAATTACCCCTACTGGCTCTCAGAGATGCTCAGCATAAAGATCTTCTGCCCAACATCAGGTAGCAACAGAACTCGCCTTTACCTTTTCTTCCTTCAAATTCAATCTGAATAGAAGCCCAGCCTTTACCAAGCTGCTGCAGTTTCTCCTCACTCCCTCATCTCTTCTTTAAAGCCTACATGAAGATGTCTGGGCCTGCCTGTTGCTGTTACCATGACAACCCTCCCCTACAGTTCATGTGTGAGAATATCTCCAGGTGCCGGTAAAGTCTACAATAGCGCTACCTGGGTCAGTTAGCTCTGTGGAAGCCACAATTAGACAAGCTCATTAATAGTAAACTATTAGCTTCGAATGATCAACTGCCTAATTATTTCCCAAAGATAAACCACATTACTCATTGTTCAGACTGAGTAAATAAATGCCAGTGTTGACAAAGTTCATTTAACTTTTTGAAATTGCAGAGCAAAAAGTTGTAAGTTTGTAGTAATTATAAACTGGTTTAAAACTGTGCTGGGTAAATAGACAGTTACATTTAGTAGTATTCTGAGACTGTCAGAAAATAGTTAGAGCCTAGACACACTGGCTCTTTCCTAAGAGGACAGCTGATAGCTGAGAGAAACAAACAACTAGTTAAGTAGCTTAACTTTCCTACTTTTTTTTCCTGATGTGGGTCAGTGTATAAACTGTTAATCTGAATAGATGCTCACCAGTTCTGGAACTCCCCAGTCAAGTTTCAGCAAGTATACCTTTACTTCTTCCTTTAAACATACTGACTTTGCTGTCCTAATAACCAGTTAAATAAAAGTTCAGTGAATCACTGCTAGTTCACACTTAGTTAAAATGCTTAAATGCTAATGAAACCTTTTTTTGTTATTTATTGTTGACACATTTATGCTAAACACTTCCAATTTTGTAATAATGGTAAACTGCAACAATTGGTTGAATTGAACATAATGGAGAAGATATTTTGTTTATGCTGTCAGAGCAGCAAAACAGATGGAATGGTCATTTTAAAGTTGTGTCTTCACAAATAAGTAAATTAGTCATTTCGACTATGATCAGTTAAGTCGGTGAGAATGATGCCTCTTAGTCACTGTCATCTTAATTTTCAATAATATCTGAAATCCTTAGGAAAAGAGAGCTTTCCTTGGCATTTGGTCACTGTATGTGATATTACATTTCAATCAAGACATTAAGAATCAGCTTCAGAATGGTTACACTGCAAGAAAGTCTTCATGAACATTTCATATTTTCACACCAGTCCAGTGCCATGTAGTGCCATACTGAAGCCTGAGGCACAATGAAAAATCAATAACACTGATCCTGTCTTTGTTTAAAATTCTGATGTTTTGTTCATAGTAGATTTTTTTACATTAATTTTAATTTTTTAAAACATTGGATCAAAATATTATTTTGTCTTGATTCTTGAGGTTTTTGGCACTCCCTTAAATTTGTACCAGAAGCAGCTGCTTCATGAACTTCACCCTGTTGCCAGCAGCGTACATTGGAGTCCCTAACCTCAGGCTGTCTTACTCCAGAAGCACCTTTGGGGTATACGAACGCAGTTTGATTTGTAACCACTAGATGGCGGTCTTTTCATTAGGTAACACAGACCCCCTCACTCAATCTCTTGAATTAGAGAATGGCAGTTGTCAAGAGAACCTTTAGATTAAACAGAACTAAATTCTTAATTTAAAACGTGTTAGGAAACAAAAACTGGTCACCAGTAAAGAAAGTTGGTTTTGTTATCGCCAGAGTCTGAATTGAAGAGTCTTAAGTTTGACTCCCAAATCTGCTGCTCTGAATACCAGTTGTGTTGAATCCCTGAGCCTAAGTTTCCTCATCTATAAAATGCAGAGTGCTGACCCCTTAGGGTTGCTTTGCATGCACATATACATGTGAAACCTCTTAATGAAATGACTGGTCATCAATAAATATGTTTCCTCACTCCCTTACTAAAACAACAGTCTAGTAGCACCAAAGGGACTGCATTCACCAGTATGCCCCTTCCCAGCTACTGCTTTTTTAAGCCAGGTTTAGAAGGACAAAGTTTCAGAAATCCCATGATAGCTTGCGTGCTAGCTAAAGTTCAGTCCAGAGACCAGCTCCTGCTTTTTGCCTAAGTCAGCCTACTTGCTATGGAAATTGAAAAATTGACTTCCATTCAACAAATGCTTGTTGAACACCAACTCTGTGCCCAGGATTCTGCCAGGTGTCAAGGCTCTGGAAATAAGATCAACACTAGTAATAGGAGCTCATGGTATCTAAATTATGTGTGAGGTTAAATAATGTAGACATTTCAACTTATGATTCAATTTTACCAATTTATGTTGAGATTCTACAATATGTAAGGTACTTCATTGGACACTGACAAGCATATCAATACCTGATATTGTACCATACAGTACAATACTGATATTGTACCATATCAGTACAAGCTGGTACAATCTGGTAGAGACAGAGATTACCATTCAAATCTACATCTTACTGGTTAGGTGACCATTTGCAAGTTCCAGAAAAACATCTACTTCTGCTTTATTGGCTATGCCAAAATCTTTAACTGTGTGGATCACAACAAACTGGAAAATTCTTAAAGAGATGGGATTACCAGACCACCTTACCTGCCTCCTGAGAAATCTGTATGCAGGTCAAGAAGCAACAGTTAGAACCTGACATGGAACAACAGACTGGTTCCAAATCAGGAGAGGCGAACATCATGGCTGTATATTGTCACTCTACTCATTTAACTTATATGCAGAGTGCATCATGCGAAATGCCATGCTGGATGAAGTACAAGCTGGAATCAAGATTGTGAGGAGAAATATCAATAACGTTAGATATGCAGATGACACCATCTTTATGGCAGAAAGTGAAGAAGAACTAAAGAGCCTCTTGATGAAAGTGAAAGAGGAGAATGTAAATGCTGGCTTAAAACTCAACATTCAAAAAACTAAGATCATGGCATATTCTCATCACTTCATGGCAAATAGATGGGAAAACAATGGAAACAGTGACAGACTTTATTTTGGGGGGCTCCAAAATCACTGCAGATGGTGACTTCAGCCTTGAAGTTAAAAGACGCTGGCTCCTTGGAAGAAAAGCTACAACCAACCTAGATAGCATATTAAAAAGCTGAGATATTACTTTGCCAACAAAGGTCTATCTAGTCAAACCTATGGTTTTTCCAGTAGTCATGTATGGATGAGAGATTTGGACTATAAAAAAAGCTGAGCACTGAAGAATTGATGCTTTCAAACTGTGGTGTTGGAGAAGACTCTTGAGAGTCCCTTGGACAGCAAGGAGGTCCAACCAGTCCATCTGAAAGAAAATCAGTCCTGAATATTCATTGGAAGGACTGATGCTGAAGCTGAACCTCCAATACTTTGGCCACCTGATGTGAAGAACTGACTCCTTGGAAAAGACCCTGATGCTGGGAAAGAGTGAAGGCAGGAGGATAAGGGGACAATAGAGAATGAGGTGGTTGTATTGCATCACCAACTCAACGAACATGAATTTGAGTAAGCTCTAGAAGTTGGTGATGGACAGGGAAGCCTGGAGTGCTATAGTCCATGGGGTCACAAAGAGTCGGACACGACTGAGTGACTGAACTGAACTGAACTTTTATGAGCCTCATTTACTTTTACCTATAAAGGGAGATAATAATTATTATCTCCTGTAATTGTTGTGAGGATAACATAATGAAAGGTTGCTGCTACTAGCCGTGAAGGACGCTGGGATTCTTAGCCTCTGGAGTAGAGGAATTCAATCTGGGTCCAGTGACGCGGCTTGATCGCTCAGAGCTTTTGTGTAATCAAGTTTTATTAAAGTATAAAAGAGATAGAGAAAGTTTCTGACATAGACATCAGAAGAGGACAGAAAGAGTGCCCCCTTGTTAGCTTTTAGCAAGGTGTTATATACCTGTTAGCTACTTAGAGAAAGGAAATGTCTCAAAACTGAGAGAGCACCACCAGGCCCCTTACCCACAACATGAATTTTGAGATAGCATTGGCACAAGGTGAGTCATAATGGGCCATAAAACAATTGACATGAATCTTGAAGAAAGGCAGGTTTCCAAGCAAATACATAGCTTAAGAGAATATTTCCATGAGTAAAACATACTGGTTTGTTGAGCCAATATCAATTCTGAGTCTTAGGCAGAACCAATTTCAAAGGCAGATTCTAAGGTAAATACATAGTTCATTAACATAGCTTAAGTAAAATATTTCCA
Organism: Giraffa tippelskirchi; assembly: GCF_054371585.1. Lineage (NCBI taxonomy): Eukaryota > Metazoa > Chordata > Mammalia > Artiodactyla > Giraffidae > Giraffa > Giraffa tippelskirchi. Next base: position 11,521,174 of record NC_137289.1, on the reverse strand, counting down.
TAAGAAAAACGCATTGGTTAGCTCAAGGTTTGAGAAAAGTTAACTTCAGGTGGAACCAAGTGTCCTAGTCGCAACACATAATTTTAAAAGAAACCTCCTTTTAATTTTGTATTAAAAAAAAAAAAAAGTCTGACACTTCTAGTTTGTTTCCTCCTGCTGCTTAAGAGAGAGAAAAAAAACGCCTGACACTTACCACCTATTTCCTCTGTTTGGGGACCCCTAGTCTTCCTGCCTGTTACCCTCTCAATGACATACTTGGTACAGCTTAGAACAAGACCTGGCATATTGTAAGAATGCAAAAAAAAAACGTCATTCATTATTATCAGTACTAACGGAAATGTAGGACTATACCAAGAAGCTGTGTGCTCTGAGGCTTCCTTACTAGAGGAATTACTTTTTTTGATATTATTTCATTTTTTAAGGTTTCTATAAAATGTAAACTAATATTTTAACTAAAGTATAATTGACGTATAATATTACATTAGTTTCAGGTGTGCAAACATAGTGATTTGATACTTTTATACATTAAAAAATGATGACTACAATAAGTCCAGTTACCATCTATCACCATACAAAGATATCATGATATTAGTGAAACTATATTCCATATGCTATACTACATTACATCCCCATAACTTAATTATTTTTCAATTAACGTTTGTATCTCTACAATCCCTTCACCTATTTCTTCCCATCTCTTCATCCCATTCTGGCAGCCACCAGTTTGTTCTCTGTATCTGAGTCTGTTTTGTTATATTTGTTCTTTTTTTTTTTTAGATTCTATATATAACTGAAATAATATTGTATTTGTCTTTCTCTGACTTATTTCACTTAGCATAATACCCTCTAAGTCCATCCATGCTGTTGCAAATGGCAAGATTTTATTATTTTATTTTATGGCAAGTAATATTATATACGGGCTTCCCTGGTGGCTCAGAGGGTAAAAGAGTCTGCCTACAGTGCGGGAGACCCGGGTTCGATCCCTGGGTCGGGAAGATCCCCTGGAGAAGGAAATGGCAACCCGCTCCAGTACTTTTGCCTGGAAAATCCCACGGACGGAGAAGCCTGATAGGCTACAGTCCATGGGGTCGCAAAGAGTCGGACACGAGTGAGTGACTTCACTTTTCACTTTCACTTTCAATATTATATACACACATATACATACATTGTCCTTATCCATTCAAACCTAGAGTAAGTACTTTTATCTCATTTCCTCTTGTTCTGGCACATTTTCCTCCCCAGCTGGGAGAATGAGATGAGATTGTTTTCTCTGATAAGCTTAGAGAAGATCCTCAAATGAGGAAGACTTCCAGGACAATTTTCTTCACAACTGAGTACGCAGAAAGAAGCAGCATGTCCGTAAAGAGACTGGGGTGGGGGAGAGACTCTTTTGTAGCCTGCATGATTTCCTGGGTGAATGTAAATACTGCCACCAGAGCAGATTTTAAACTACCGAAGCTTTCACAATTGGCTTGCAAAATTGCTGAAAATTCAACTGTCAATTCTCCTGGGATCATTTGAACGAGTTCCAACACACCCCTGACACAAAGCTACAGAGACCAATTGACCTGTTAAAGGCATTGAGGAATTTTTAAGAAATGTAAGCCAGAGCTGTTTTCAAATTTCTTTTGAATTTTTTTATTACAGTACAGTTGCTTTACAATATCGGGTTAGTTTCAGGTGTACAGCAAAGTGATTCAGATATATATAACCATATTCTTTTTTATTCTTCTCCATTATAGATTGTTACGAGATATTTGAATATAATTCCCTGTGCTATACAGACAAGCCTTGTTTATATATTTTGAATTTTAGAATTGAGTATTCTGATCTTCACCTTTACAATACAATGGCCTCAGTCTTTTGTATTTTAATACTGTTATGAACACTTTGGCATTTTTCTCAGCTAACCAATTGTGTTTCAAATAACTGATTCTGAACCCTTTGCTCCTCTGTATCTAGCTTGTCTGTGTGGGAAAAGCAGTCTACATGCTTACTGACCCACCAGCAGTACAGAAGGGCAGGGATGGCACCAGGCTCTTCTCCAGACTTCCCTGATCTCTCCACTTCAGAAGCAGACTCAAGTCTGGATGGTCTTTGCACTCACCACCTGGGCAGGCAAATGCAGCATCTGAATTTCTCAAGCTGCCTCCCACATGTAAAATGGACCTGGAATCAAATATCTTACAAAATGGTTGAACAATTCACCACAAGTGAAGTATGAACTGATGAGAAATAAAACTAACGACAGTTTCTCTGTTACATTTACCATCAGGTTGACTTCTGCCCATAAAGACTTAAAGGGAAATACCTGTTCATTGGGGACCTAATGAATGCTACCATTTAGTCACCGCCATTTACTAATTGATTTCAACTTATCAGGTGCTATACATGTATATTTATATTTACATTTATTCATTTCATTTAACCCTGACAAAACTCTCCCTGCTTTATAGGAATTCATATCACCATTTTCCACAGAAGGGAATGGAAATGCAGAGAAACAAGATTACCCATAAAGGTCACACAGCTAAGAAAGAGAAACCTGGATTCAAATCCAAATCTGTGGGATTTCAAAGTCCATGTTCTCAAAACTCTGTGCACTTCACACAGGTTTGAGTATATAAAGGTGAATAAGAAATAAACCTGGCTTTAAGAAGTTTATGGTCTAGCAGATCTTTATAAATACCTCTTACGTGCCTAGGACTACAAGGCATTGATCAGCCCAACCCTTAGCAACACAGGCCCATCTGCACATTGAGTGTGCCTGCTTTTCTCACAGGCTTGAAGGCTTCAAGTCCCTTAGGCTCCAGTGAGGTGGTGGATGGGGCAAGGGGATGGAGGTTAGGAAAACAATTAAACACTTTGGGGAATAGCCCTCATAAACTGAGCCATTCAAATATGTAGTTATTTTCAAATACATGAGAAATAAAATGAAAAACTCATACCGCAGAACTCTCAACCCAAACGTCTAGAAGCATAAGTGAATCAGACTTCCTCCAGTTGAGTTGTCAGATAAAATACAGGATGCCTCATAAAATCTGAAATTCTAATAAACAATATTTTCAGCATAAATATATCTCAAATATTGCATGAGCTAAACTTGAACTAAAATGCATATATTTATGCTGAAGTACTTGTACTAAAATTAATTCATTTATCTGAAATTTGAGTTCAACTGGCCATTCTGTATTTAATTTGCTAAATCTAGCAACCCTAGGCTCCAGGGGAAATGGGCTGATAATTAATTAATTCTATATTGCTCCCATCTTCATCTTTGCCCTTTGAATAGCCTGACCTACTGGATATTAAGCTACTGAGACACATGTAAAAGCAAGCCACTGGCATCCCCCAGGCAAAAAGAAATGAACATTTTCCCAGGATACCCTTCACTTACCGCTAAGTTTTCTCTTACCCCTTTTAACAAGGCCGCTTTAAGACCTGGTATGCTCTAGGCATGTTTACTTTCGAAAGTTTCATCGCATGTCATACCCTAAACAATAAAATATATCCACATTAATATCTTTGTCTCTATCTATAGAAGCTGAGTTCACTTGTAGGTGACTAGATTGACCCAGTGTTAAGTAGTCATTCAAGTATACATTTATTCACTTCGAAGTTTTGATTTTTTCCTACTCTGGAACCAATATTTTTTTCCAAGTCTCAACCATTTTCACAGCCAGATGCAAAACACATAGGTCCCAGGTTCTGTACCTTGCATAACAAATGGATAAAATGATGTTCCTCGTCTCTTTCCATTCTGTGAGGGCTGGCAGGACCCAGGCAGTTCACGGACACTTGATTTTATGCCTGGAAGGACTGCTGGAAAAACCAACAGGCTTTACATGTTTTCAACTGAATGCTTGCCAAACACACTGGCCAAAGAAGCCTGACCCTTAAGTAGGGCTCCCCTTGCCCTGGCTTAGCCATTTATGAAACCAATGACCCAGGGTCCTACCTGAGCCTCATGCACAGTAAAAAAAGATCATACATCTTATCCTACTTCCTCCTTAGAAGGATCAAATGAGATCTGATCAAAGTGCTTTAGAAATTCTAAAGTGCTTAAAGATAATTAGTAACCACCCTCTGTGTCTTATCAACAGACTTCCAAGGTGAATTTATGCAAGGTACTTTTGTAATTAAAAATATATACTCAAAATACCAACACTGTTTTTCTGAACTATAAATCTGAATGTTTGCACTACATCTCCTTAAAGCCAGATTTCTCTACTTCAACTAAATTAATACAGAAAGGCAAGTTCTCTTAATCAGCAAAACTGTCAATGTCACCATGTAGGTATCTCAGTCAATTAGTTGGGCATTTTGATAGGTTAGACTCATTTTGAAAGTTGTTTGCGAAACGCATTTAATCGGTTTGTCTGTTTTGATTTTGAGTGTGAGTCGCTGTAGCTGTCCATGTAATTATGGCAGTTTTGCAACAAACCACAGGACAAAAACAGTTGTTCAGTCTGAAGGCAGGACAGAGATTCTGTGTGTACATTGTATATAAAGCCTTCTGGCTGTGAGTATTAAACTCTGGTATAATGAAGACCTTGTATTTCTTGTATACGAGGCCAGAACTCTTCTTATACTGCCAGAGATCCAGCAGCCTCTAAAGACTGGGAGTAGCTGCTGCCAAAAATGACTGAGTGTCATGAAAACACTTCTACTGTACTGTATGATCATCTCAGGGTCCATGGGAAAGACTTGAATTTGCAAATTAAGCTTTTATAATCTATCTGAGTTAATTTAGTGGTTCTTAACAGCTGGATGTATGTGTGTGGGTGGGTCCCTGTATGTGTGCACATGCTAATTTTAATACTGTTTAGATTCCAAATGTAAATCCAAATGCAGTAGTTGTGCAACTTACACTAATCAATTCCATAGGAGAACTTGGGACAAGTAAAAGCTTCAAAGGCCTTGCTGACATTCACTAAAGGATACTGTTTACTAAGGATACAGTTTTATCTCAAATACATGTCATTTGTCCATTCATCTTCCTTTTCTGCTCTATTGCATCTTTAGGTTTTTAGATTAAACTACTCAGAAAATGTTCACAGATTTAAATTTTCACCATCACTGAATGTGATTTTTATTATTTCTTTTTTCTCCTGAAGATGCATTTGCCATCTTGACTTTGCCAAAGGAGATGTCAAGAAAGGTATGTTGACATTGATTGGGTTCTTATCATGTTGTAAAGAAGTACATGCTAAATGCCTTTTATGTACATTATTTAAATCTATTGAGCAGCCTGTGGGGGCTGCCCTGGTGGCTCAGATGATAAAGAATCTGCCTGCATTGCAGGAGACCCGGGCTCAATCCCTGGGTTGGGAAGATCTCCTGGAGGAGGGCATGGCAACCCACTTCTGTATTCTTGCCTGGAGAATTCCATGGACAGAGGAGTGTGGCGAGCTACAATCCATGAGGTTGCAAAGAATTGGACACGACTGAGTGACTAAGAACAGCACAGCAGACCCTGGACCCAGCACACCCAGTACCCTCAGTTTATGGGTGAAAAACGGAGGCTTCAGTTTCAAAACAGGTGATTAAGCCATTCCCCATGACTAATAGTAAATTTATTTTCATTTTTCCTTTTTTATAGAAAAACTACTCTTTCCTCTCTCCTTTATACCAGATATTGTTCCTAACCTTAAAAGCCATTATATTTTTGAAGGCATTATTAAAGGAAATGATGAAAAATATCTTTTCTTGCAGTCTCCCAAATCAGCATAGATTTTCCTCATTTGGTAAACTCAGAAGCGGAGCCCCAACCAAAGACCAGAAAATGGATGAAACGTCCTCCTTGGCAGACTTACAGTCCCCTTCTCCAGACCACTGAGCCGCCTGCATCCTCTCAGCTCTGGCAGACCCAACTCCCTCACTCAGCACTAAGGATTTGCTGAGCTTGTTGTCAGTGGTGAGAATGTAAAAAGCAGGGACAGACCCGCTTTCCTCATCTATAAATGAGGCTACTGATGCCCACCTCACAGGGCAGCTGTAACATTGAAATTAGAGAACATGTCTGAAATTCATTTGTCTTCTAAGTGTTGGGAAAAACAAGAAAGGAAAGTTATTCATTTCAACGAGGCAGCCATGAATTCATCCAAAATGCCTGGTTGAAATGAGTGTTTCTATTGTTACAAAATTATTTTTCAGTGTTCACTTTGGAAAGCAATACAATATTGAGTCTATTAAATCTAATGATCTTTGATTTGTTTGATAAATTTGATAATCTTGTTAGAGAAAAGTTGCAGTACAACTTATCCTTTCTTTCCCCTATATCTTTTAGGATAATAGTCTTTATTATAATTATTTCTGTTAATAAAGTACTTACTATGTGTCAGGTACCTAAGACAGTAAACAACTTGCTAGGCATGGACATTACCAAGACAGCCACATTACTGAGATGAAAAGTAGGAGGTTTAGAGTAAGGTACTTTAGCCAAAAGTCACTCTACCAGCAAGTGGCAAATAGACCTAAATCTATTCTAGAAGATTTCAGAACCCACCTATCAATTACTACACTATACTATCTTAGGCTCACTTGGAATTTATGAGTGAGCTTGCCCATAATGTACAGTACTTTTCCTCATGTCTCAAGTAGGTTTTTTAGTTTGTCTATAAGTTGAGCTAAATTTACTAAAGATCAAATAGAATGCTACCTGCTTCCCAGGCACTTGGGAAGGAAATAAGCTGAAGAGGCCTGAAGCTTTAATCCAGTCCCATGTCCATGTCCAATAGTTCACTGTGATCATGAAAAATTTCCCACAGACTCTTGGCTTAACCTCAAAATCCTTCTAAACCTAGTGCCTTGAGTAAGAGCTGCTGTTCATTTATTTAAATACTAGGTACAAGAGTACCAAGTATAGTACTCTCTTCTCAGAGTTAAGCAGATGAGACAAAACTAATTCCTTTGTCTCACAAAAAAAAAAACTGAAAGTGGACATAAGCAAGGTACCTGTTTCTAAGTTACAACATTTTATTCCAGAGTTTTTTAGGTAACTTGTCCTTATTTATGGAGCTAGAACTGAAATAACACCTCAAGAAGAAAGAGAATTTGATTCTTTCTTTTAAGCAAAGCTTGTTCTTAAGTCCTTGTCTTCTTGCACAAAGCATATGAGTACTTTGTGTTTGGTTAATTTGGCCTCTTCCTAGGTTTTTTCCATTTTGAACACTGAAAAACCACTTGTTACCAAGAAGCACATGCCCTTACTTTTATACAGGAATTTGTGAGGTTGAAGAGATAACTTTGTGGATGAAAGATAAGCCCACGATGGGTCTATACATGATTTCGGAGGTATAGTCCAGAAACACTGCAAAGCTAAAGTAAAAATTCTAAATTTCTAAGGAGAGGGCCTGTGCTTCCCCAAGAGCCAGATAAGGTTTGGGGCTCAATCCTACGTGAAGCCCAACTACATTTCCTGAGTAGATATTGAACCCTAGGCACCACACCCAAATCTAGGTACAGAAGTGTACCTAGCAGTTGTCAGCCTCATGCAATTCACAGATGTCCATCCCTCTGCTTAGCGGCAGTGGCTCCCTGCTAGCCACCCACTGCTGTAGCCCTCAAGGTAAGAGTGTCCTGGAGTCTTGCGGAGTCCCCTAGCTCAGCTTTCCAGCCAGGCAAGCAGAGACCTTCTGCCGACAGCCACTCTATCATATTACTCTTCATAACGCACAGCCCTATCTGCTTTTCCTGACAAATGGAAAAATGCCTTTCGTCTCTTCCTGATGAGCTGCAGAAGAGGAAAACAAAGCACTAGGTAATTTCTCAATAGGTCAGCGTGGCTACATGAAATCCTCAGTAAATCACACTGCTACATTTATAAAAATCACAGGTGGAAAAATGGTTTGGAACAAGGAGAGGTTTGGAATGGAGAGACTAGTTAAGGGGCTATTGTAGTAATCCATGGGAGACATTATGATGGCCTGAAATCGGGGAGTGGCACTGGGCAAGGAGAGAAATAGAAGGATTTTGAGAGCTATTTTCGAAGCTGGGAGTGACAAGAGCTATGAAAAATGAGGCTCAAGACGTAGGCCTGAGAGAGCTCATAAAGGACTTTGTATCGCACATTAGGCTTCACTGGTGGCTCAGTGGTAAAGAATCTGCCTGCAATTCAGGAGACATGGGTTTGATCCCTGGGTTAGGAAGATCCCCTGAAGGAGGAAATGGCAACCCACTCCAGTATTCTTGCCTAGAGAATCCCATGGACAGAGGAGCCTGGCAGACTGCAGTCCATGGGGTCATAAAAGAGTCGGACACGACTGAGCAACTAAGCCCAGCCCAGCACAGCACAGGGTATATAATGCACTTCCCAGGTGGCTCCAGTGGTAAGGAACCCGCCTGCCAATGTAAGAGATGTGGGTTCAATCCCTAGGTTGGGAAGTCCTCTGGAGGATGAGGCACGGCAACGCACTCCAGTGTTCCTGTCTGGAGAATCCCATGGACAGAGGAGCCTGACAGGCTACAGTCAATAGGGTCACACAGAGTTGGACATGACGGAAGTAACTGAGCGAGTGAGTAAGAAGATTAAAGAAAGAGAGATCAGTTCAGAGACCATGGCAGTCTTACATCTGAGCAAGGAGGAGGCCTGAGCTAAGATTGTTGTTGTTGTTCAGTCGCTAAGTGTTGTCTGACTCTTTGTGACCACATGGACTGCAGCATGCCAGACTTCCCTGTCCGTCACCAACTCCTGGAGCTTGCTCAAACTCATGTCCATTGAGTCAGTGATGCCATCCAACCATCTCATCCTCTGTTGCCCCTTCTCCTCTTGCCCTCAATCTTTCTGGTCCCAACGGAAAGGAGAGGGCAACTTCCAGAGGTATTTAAGAAGCTGAACCAACAGAGCTTAGCAATTGGTTGGGAGTGGGAAAAGGATGTAGACAGCAGGATAAAACAGAGTCAAGGATGACTGACTTTCAGACTTTCTTGCCCTGAGTATCTGGATTTAGATTAAAAACACAGAAGAAGAAGCTGTTTGAAAAATACAAATTCCTACCTGAATTTCAATGTATTCATTATCTTCTGAGCAAAAATTAGGCACTGCGTAGTGAGTCATGGAGTATATGGAAAAATAACTCAAGAAACTCCAGAAAATAGACTTCAGAAGAAAAAACCTGACTTCCAGCACAATTAGATACATAACAATTGTTTCTGCTATATGACCACAAAACCTGCTACACTGTAACCGATATGAACACATAGATTTCAAAAGCAAAGTAAATGAGAATGAGATGATCAAGGATAAAGTGAGAAGACAAACGCATCCTATTACTTCTGTTACTCGTAGTTCACTAAAGCAGCAGCTTTATACTATCTATAAGATGCCTGTAGACATTTATTAAAAGATGACTATGAAGAGCTGACACATAAACTTAATCCCATTTTCCTCTATGTTAGCTAAGTCTGCCAGAGGTAATGAATGTTATCCTGCAGGGAAGATGAGAAATTAAGGCAAATGAAATTACTATTAAGTCATTTCTTCTTTCCATACACATAATAATATATAGTTCAGTAAAGATAAGGGTTCACAGTAATTAGGGAAGTGTAAATAAATATTTACCAAGATTGTTATTTAAATGTCCTCAAATTAGATGCAAATAAATAGCCTCAATTCTTGATCAAAGGAAGATGAATCCTGATTTGCATTTTCATCGTTATTTACTATCAATTGTAAAGCCACTGTCAGGGGAAAAAATGTCTATCTGAAACTAGAATATTTTGCAAAGCTGACTTAAAGTGAAATACAACACCCTCTTTATCTTGACCTTTTATTCCCCTTTTATTCACTTCTCAGAGGAGGCAATGAATGGAGGTAGACTTGAAAGAAATTAAACCGATGAAGACAACTCGTAGGCAAGTTGCAGACATCCACCCTTGATCATTTATATTAAAAACTAACACTTATCAAATTCTCTTTCCAAGTCAAATAAGCAACCAGAAAGAGGCACTGATAATTTGTCAAGGATACTTCAGACCGAATTACTGTACGTAGCATGAACTGAGAATCTTATTATGGTACATTTGCAACTGATGTCTCCAAATCAAATTTGCCTCTTTTCTACTAGAAATGATGTATTTTTATCTAATACAGTTCTTTTTCCATATTATCTGCATCTAGATGCTATTTTTCCATTTATATATTGCATTGCATGTCAACAGTTTACATTCCCAGAAATCTAGGCCTTAATATCACCACCATGATCAACACGATTATACTAATTATATTGCTGTTAGACTCCATGGCATCAGACTGAGGTGATGTAATTATGGCTTCCAAGCAATGACTTTTATACTTTCTTTCTTCCTATATGTGCTGTGGAAGTCGCTCAGTCATGTCCAACCCTTTGCAACCCCATGGACTGTAGCCTGCCAGGCTCCTCTGTCCATGGAATTTCCCAGGCAAGAACACTGGTGCGGGTTGCCATTCCCTTCTCCAGGGGATCTTCCCTACCCAGGGATCGAATGAATATGCTCAAGGAAAATTGTACCATTCTACTAACCCAAATTCCTAACCCTAACTTCACATAAGGTTGGTTATGTAACTCCAGCCGAAGTTAAAATTCCCTGTGAAGGTGTCATTATATTATTTTCATCCAAGTTAACCCTCTTTGATCCACTAGGATATGCTTGAAAACCTCATACTTCCCCTCAGTTCTCTTCACTAGAATATCATCAAATGGTCCCACTTTGAATGCAGGTTTACCCTGTCAGTGCCACAAGCAAATCTGCTAAAATCTTTGGAGTAGAAACTATAAACCATTGATGCCTTCGTAGTTTTCCTGAATTTCAAGTGAACGACAACCACACTTAAGATCTAATCAGTGCATGAGGTTTTGTGAACATAAAGACACATGAAAGATGTGTTAATTTTTTCTCTTATATTTTATACCACCAATAAAGCCATCACCAACGTATAAAGAAATGTGATTTGAGACATTTTGGGAAAACATTCTTTTGATGATTTCCATCTTACCTGAAACCAATGTTATTTATCTTCCCTCAGGATGAGAGGAACCTGCTATGTGTCATTTAAAAAGTTCAGCAACTTGGATGATTTCTGTCTGACCAACACTTGTCCCTTGTTTCTAATTTATGAAGAACATTCCAAGGAGCTTTCCTCCAGAAAGAGAACAGTTATATATAGATAGACTCAATGGAAGCTTTTTCTTTTTAGTGTTCCATTTACTAAGAACAACAGATGGACATTCTAAGCTGTTAATAAATGCAGACGAAAGATGATATGCTGGCTGGCTGGCTGGTACGTTAGCAGTTTTCCCAAAATGAAACAATGAGTTAAGCCAAGATGAATGCTCACCAGTTGTTTAAATCGGTGGGTCAACACTTGTTTTACCAGGTAGTAAACACATGCAGTGTTGACTGGCAATTTATCAGCATTTAATAATCATATAAATGTATGATATATTGATTTGAACATTGGGCACTTCATTGTTCTCCTCAATAAAGGGCTTTGGAAGCAGAACACATAATTATTTTCTGATTCCATTTAAAAGGGTAGAGAGCTAATCAAGCATGCTGCTAATAAGAAACAATCAAATGAAGAGACCACACAGCTGTTAATTTCCATAATCTATACAGCATATTTCAGCTCGAATCCTAGACCACAAATCTATTCCAAAATCCTATATCATGGTGGTTTCACACAATCTTCCATTTCTGTCTCCACTTTCCACAAATATGGTTAAGGCAAAAATGGAATATACACAGATACACCCTTGGACAAATATGGATTATCAAAAAAGAATGATTGTCTAATCAAAATCTATACAAGGTTAACAAATGTTACCTACAGTAACTGGGTACTTGAATGCCAAATTAACGTAGCCATTTTCAAATAAACTTGAGAATTAGGATCTGAAGTGTTTCACAGTGCCTAATGAGCCGTCATCATCAACAATACAGTGCAAAAATGGAAAAAGAAAAATAGTATTTGAAATGCAGTCTTCATGACTATTTTTAGATTTTCCACAGTATTATTTCCCTAATGCAAATGGCATGTGAATGACTACTTTTTCCTAGTTTAGATCTGAAACTGATGGCCTATAACCAAATAACCAGACACCAGTTTTTATTCAGATTCCTTGATCCCTGATACACATAAGAATAGTATTAACTGTTTATATTTAATGGAACTGACCATCTGGCATGCATAAAGGCCATTCCAAGAAGCTCTGTCACCCTCTTATTTCACACATGTAGGCAAATATTGAAAGTTAGGTGAAAGAGGCCTTTTCATGGAAGCTGATGACAGTTATGAAGAATCTAAGTATTATTTTCATTCTAACTTGAATTATTCAAAACAATCCAGAAGAGTCTTTGCAGTCAAAAGAATGGAGTCTGGGGTTTCCCTGGTGGCTCAGTGGTAAAGAAGCCGCCTGCCAGTGCAGGAGACATGGGTTCAGTCCCTCATCTGGGAAGATCCCACATTCCACCGAGCAACTAAGCCCATGCACCGCAACTATTGAGCCTGTGCTCTGGAGCCTGAGAGCTACAACTACTGAATACCTGTGCCACAAGTACTGAAATCCATGTGCCCTAGAGCCTGTGCTCCACAACGAGAGAAGCCATTGCAATGAGAAGCTCATGCATCACAACTAGAGAGCAGCTTCTGCTCTCCACGACTAGAGAGAAGCCCATGTGCAGCAACAAAGACCCAGCACAGCCAAAAATAAATAAATAAAATTATTTTTTTTAAAAGAACGGAATCTGGGAGGGCGCTCAGTCTGTTGTACAGGGCTGCTTCAGTGGGAATTCAAACATGCATCAGATGCCAAGAGCCCCACCCCAGAACCATAGTGATTGATTTGCATCCCTGCTGAAGGGGCCATTTCAGGGACCCCAAGAAAACCAGAAGCTTAGACAGCTTTAGTACACCTGGCTGTCCACAGTGAGGCAGGGCTGGGTCTCCATTTGGTTTCAGTGTTTTCTACAATAAGCAATGTATTCGTGGTCTCTCTTTTGCTCCCTGTCCCTAGAAATAGTCACTTCTTTGCAAGACTGGCTTTCATGATACTTTTTTGCTTTCCTTTTTGGTTTATTTAAGTCACTGTCTTAGTTCCTAAAGACCATGTGTGTGAAATACTCTGAAAGAGATGCCTCAACATGAACTAAACAAGGGCTAATGTTGCCCAATTCCAGGGCCTCAGACTTCAGACTTCTGTTGTTCAACTGTCTCCCCATCACACTTTTGATCTTTCTCTTCTCCAGGATGGACAGAGTCTATTTTTTATGGGAATTCATTTTCTCTCGCAAGTTATTTTCTTGGATAAGACCCAATACCTCCCACAATTTTGATAATATTCACTTGATTATTTTGTTTTTTCCTAGATCCCCCGAAACATCTGCTTTAGCTCCAAATCACAGTGGACTGGTTAGCAGGGCATTCTAAACCAAACATGCTTTACTTAGGTCAATATCCCATAGACAAACAAAATATATTTTCCATGTTAATCCTTTTGGAATCCAACCAGAGAGCATTTTGCACTAGCATGTCAATCAACTAAAAGGGCAAATATCAGGTAACTGCAGAATTTCAGGACTGGAAAGGACACTTGGAGGTCATCTAAAACCACCCCCTCATTTTTTATATGAGGAAACCAAGACTCAGTGATGATGAGTTGCCAAAAGTTTCATCGAGTTAAGAATAGAGCTATATGCAAAATATGTAAGAAGTGTAATGCCTGTAACTTAGTTTAAAGGTATTCCAAAATAAGATGGATTGAGAGATGGATGAAGGGATACATGTGATAAATCAAGTGTTGATAGGATATAGGTAGCAGGTTCATGGGTTCATGATTGTTGACTGTAAACACTTAACTCGGGTGAATGCTTGAAAACTTTCATTATAAAATGTTGGGCATTTGAGATCTGCAGCAAATTTATGAAGCTAGAAACTCAATGAGAATGGGGATAGATACCTCATAATAGGTTCGGTATATGCACAGATAAATGCTGGTATCCACTTTCACTGTAGATAACCTAATGTGGAGTCTTACTCAGAGAACACAGTTCTTTAAGGTAAAAGTCCGTCTAGTCAAGGCTATGGTTTTTCCAGTGGTCATGTATGGATGTGAGAGTTGGACGGTGAAGAAAGCTGAGCGCCACAGAATTGATGCTTTTGAACTGTGGTGTTGGAGAAGACTCTTGAGAGTCCCTTGGACTGCAAGGAGATCCAACCAATCCATCCTAAAAGAGATCAATCCTGGGTGTTCATTGGAAGGTTTGATGTTGAAGCTGAAGCTCCAATACTTTGGGCACCTCATGCGAAGGGTTGACTCATTGGAAAAGACCCTAATGCTGGGTAGGATTGGGGGCGGGAGGAGAAGGGGACGACAGAGGATGAGATGGTTGGATGGCATCACCGACTCGATGAACATGGGCTTGGGTAGACTCCGGGAGTTGGTGATGGACAGAGAGGCCTGGCGTGCTGCAATTAGGGGTAAACCTGGCTTGATTATGGTGATTATCTGCACCAAAATTTCCCATCTCTTGTCTCCACTTTCTTTTGCATTGGCTCTGTTCTCATTCATGCTTTCCCTTCCTAGTTGCTAGGCTCTCTATACTTCCCTGTTTATATCACCATAGGTCCAACCTCAGGAGAAGGGACAGCATACTTCTATCAACTGTAGAAGCAAAAGTCTAAAGAGTGCAATTTGCTTGCTCAGGTTGAATTATGTGCCCATCCCTAAAACAAAAACCACTTACCAAAAGACTGCAATACTCTGACTGGACATGTTTAGGCTGGCATGTGCACATGGACTCTTAGAAGCAGAGACTAATAATCCTAAGGAAATTGCAATTTGTGTTCCCCCAAATCTAGGGACGGATGCTGAGTCATTAAAATGAAATGTCATGCCACGAGTTTGCTGTCAGAATATCTCTTAGATTGCTGAAGAAATTGTCTTAAGGTTGGAGATGGGAACAAGGAGTAGACATCCAAGATGGAACCCATCCTCTAGTAAATTCTGTAGTGTATTTCTGATCTTAGAAATCACTCCCCAAAGGATCACAAGTGAAATGGGTGAAAGTGGCCCATTTCAAGAAGAGGTGCACAAGCTGGATCTGTGATGCAAGCTCCCTAGAGAATGATCTAGGACTTGGTGAATGAGGAGCTTGAGATATTGGTACACATGGATTCCAGGCACATAGGATAAATGAAAAATTGAGAGTACTGAATAGGATCCTAAAGCCAGAGACACTCTTGGAGCCTCACTCTCAGAAATCTTAGCTACTTTTGTGAGTCAAACTGGAAGGACATTCAGTGGCAGTTCTTACCTTTAGCTAACTTAAGTCAATTTCCAAATAAATTGTAGGTGTGAACTATTTCATTAAATATCATTACATTGATTGGGCTACTCATTCTGATTTGGTGGTGATATCATCAGATGCATTGTTCAATCAAGACAAACTTTATTTTCATAATCATGAGTGCAGTTTGGCAGAGCTGTGAAGGCTATAAAGTTACGAGAGCCGTCTTTCCATCTCCCTTCCCAGGGTAGAACAGCTGGGCCCTGTAGAGCTGGTCCACAGGGCAGAGTGTTGCCCACAGCCATCACGTGTAGAGCCAGAAGGCAGTGGCCAAACAGCCTCCAGGAGAGCTTTCCCAGGCAACCAAGAGGAGTATGTCTCTAATGGCTCCTGAAGACAAGGAAGGCTGGAAGCCAAAGTCAGAACCACAGAATGGAGCCAAAGGTGTCAGATAGCCCACGAAGATTAGAGCAAGAGACAGCGAGTCATGAATGGCAAAGGAAGGTGCCCTGGACAAATCCTAGAGATAAGGCTGCTGGCAATAGATTGTGTACATGGGCTAAGTTATCTAGGGTGGGGAAAATGACTGACCAGTTTTCAATACCTGGCAGCATGCTCACAAATCTAATTTGAACCGTGTATAAAAATACCCTTCCAGACACCTAAGCTTAGATTAGGGCACCCCTCATTATCTAAGCACATATTTCCAAAGGTGGAATAGAGTGCTACCTAGAGAAGGTCTTGAAGAAATATTTGATGGACAAAATTGGGATTTTTAAAGGTGTGTTGATCCAGATACTTGCACGTGCCTTATACCTTCCTGCAAATTTTTCAAATTATTTCTTTTCTATATTTTTCTCAGCTGTCAGGAAGGCAGTGACCAGTGTGACCACCAGGTTGACAGTCTTGGTGATACATATGCTGTAAAGGGAAAAAATGTATTTTCATTCACTCCAGAACTACTGACAGAGTGTCTGCTATGTGATGAGCCTTGCACTCAGCAGTAGGAATGCAGGGTGAGTGGAAGTGGAGTCAGGCAAAACTAAGTGAAAATCTTGGTTCTGCAATGGTGTGGGGGTGTGACCTTGAGCACATTAGGTTTGCAATCAGTTTTGTTGTTTAAAATCCAGTAAGAAATACTTGAGTCACAGATTATGTTAAGGATTCAATTAGATAACAAACATAAAAATTAACACAATATTGTAAAACAATTACACTTCAATTTTTAAAAAGTAAAAATGAAAGAAGTTTCTTTTTAGAATTTTAATTTATAATACCAAAACATAAAAATATTATATCCTGAATATTCATTGAAAGGACTGATGCTGAAACTCCAATACTTTGGCCACCTGATGTGAAGAACTGACTCATTTGAAAAGACCCTGATGCTGGAAAAGAGTCAAGACAGGAGGAGAAGGGGACTACAGAGGATGAGATGGTTGGATGGCATCAGCAACTCAATGGACATGAGTTTGAGTAAACTCCGGGAGTTGGTGATGGACAGGGAGGCCTGGCGTGCTGCAGTCCATGGGGTCACAAAGAGTTGGACATGACTGAGCGACTGAACTGAACTGAACATAAAAATAATTGTTTTCATTACTGTGGATCATCTTAATGCCATGATACAAAATCATAAAATCTGAAATTCACCCTCTTTCAAATGGTACCTGAGAGAGGTCATCTCAGATTATCCTGTATAAATGAGTATCCCTTCCTTCATCCAATGCAGGAAACTAACTCCACCACTGTAGCTTTCTTCAACCCCTGTATATCACCAACATCTGACATGCTGGGCAATTACTTGTTGACTTCTATATATTCTATTTTTCACCATGAGAATGAAAATTCAAGGAGAGTAGAATTGGTTTGGTGTGTGTGTGTGTGTGTGTGTGTGTGTTTTAATTGAAATATAATTGAGGTTTCATTGTGTTTTGTTCAGTGACTTATCCTTGACACCAGAGCTATACCTGGCACATCAGTCAGTTCAGTTCAGTCGCTCAGTCGTGTCCGACTCTTTGTGACCCCATGAACCGCAGCACGAAAGGCCTCCCTGTCCATCACCAACTCCCTGAGTCCACCCAAACCCATGTCCATCGAGTCAATGATGACATCCAACCATCTCATCCTCTGTTGTCCCCTTCTCCTCCTGCCCTCAATCTTTCCCAGCATCAGGGTCTTTTCAAATGACTCAGCTCTTCGCATCAGGTGGCCAAAATATTGGAGTTTCAGCTTCAACATCAGTCCTTCCAATAAACACCCAGGACTGATCTCCTTTAGGATGGACTGGTTGGATCTCCTTGCAGTCCAAGGGACTCTCAAGCGTCTTCTCCAACACCACAGTTCAAAAGCATCAATTCTTCGGCACTCAGCTTTCTTTATAGTCCAACTGTCACATCCATACATGACCACTGGAAAAACCATAGCCTTGACTAGACAGATCTTTGTTGGCAAAGTAATGTCTCTGCTTTTTAATATGCTGTCTAGGTTGGTCATAACTTTCCTTCCAAGGAGTAGGCGTCTTTTAATTTCATGGCTGCAATCACCATCTGCAGTGATTTTGGAGCCCAGAAAAATAAAGTCAGCCACTGTTTCCACTGTTTCCCCATCTATTTGCCATGAAATGATGGGACCAGATGCCATGATCTTAGTTTTCTGAAACCTGGCACATAGTGGACACCAATAAACATATACTTTTAAATGAACAAAAATATCTGTGTACAGTTACCAAATAGATGTATGGCTTCTACCATGAATTAATAATAACAAAGCTTTCATGCGATCTATGTGCACTTTTACAGTTTAACCATTTTCAGCTCACAGCTCCTATAACAAGGCTAGAGAAAGTGAAAATTCTACTTCACGGTCAAGTAAATTGAAACTCAGACAAGTTATGTGTGTCAACTGATATCACACAGCTCATGCATGATTCCCTCATTGAAATCCGATTCTAGCAATATCACACGTGCAGAAGTCACTTGAATATGCAAAATAGCAGTGTTCCATTTGGATCTGTCATTAAATGAATTGCTTACTTTCTACTTGAATCTCAAGTTTCTTGTATTAATGACAGTATGCAAATACTGACTTTTTCTCACCCTGCATTACAAAGGTTAAGGGCAAAGAATGAACACCTGCTGTATGATATTGCTTTTGTACAGATAAAGCAAAAAGATCTGGAGCTTGATTTATAAATACTTGCATAGTAAGTATTTTTAATGCATCGTAAGCAATGAAAAAAAAGCTTAACTTCCATCTGACAGAGAATAATGGCAACATACTATGTCCAATTAAGATCTGCATTTTTCCCATTCACCACAGAAAATTTACTTTGTTGATACAGTGATTTAAGGTGAGTTTTGGTAGTCAGCATCTTATTAAGTCCCATTCTGGAAAACTTGAGGAGTAGGCAGACCTTGGCTTTGTGTGTTGCCTGGCCTTCCACGCCACACCATTCTCAGAAAACAACAAACATCTTGAGAAGTTCCTTTGACCTCCTTATGACCCTTCCCCTGCCAAATGCCCAAAGTGGACCCATCCCTCCACTCTAAACAGAAACATAACTTGAAATGCTCACTTACACTATGTTGTTAAGATCTTAATGATTCCACAATAATTTTATTTTTTTATTTTTTTATTTTTATTTTTTTTATAAATTTATTTATTTTAGTTGGGGGCTAATTACTTTACAATATTGTAATAGTTTTTGCCATACATTGACATGAATCAGCCATGGGTTTACATGTGTTCCCCTTCCTGGACCCCCCACCCACCTCCCTCTGCATTCCATCCCTCTGGGTCATCCCATTGCCCCGGCCCTGAGCCCTTGTCTCATGCATCGAACATGGAATGGTGTTCTGTTTCACATATGATAATATACATGTTTCAATGCTACAATAATTTTAGATTCAAATCTCAGTGCAAAGTCAGGCTCCACCACTTACCAGATCTCTGGCTTTGGACAAGTTACATAACTTTTCTTTGATCCTCTTTCTCATATATAGAATGGAGTTATTAATAGTGCTTACTTCACAGTTTTGAGTGAACATTGTATGTGTGTGTCTGTGTGTGAGAGAGAGAGAGAGCCTGGAACTTAGTGTTATTTAAGCATTTACTATTAAAGAGAGAGGTCATGAAAAAGAAGTGACAAATCCAGATTTGATTTCTGTGACCTGAGCAAGTTAGCTAATTTCTCCAAATCGTAGACTCCTTAGTAAAATAGGAATAGTCTCTACTTTACCAAGTCAGATAAGGATTGCTAATATCATACATAAAGCATCTACAATATTATATGATCCAGAACAGATGCATCATGTTGTATTAAATATTATTCTTTGTAATATTATTCTTTTCAAATTAAAAAGGGATTGAGGGAGATATCAATGTTATTCTAAACTAATCAATGGGATGGTGCTCTTGAGGGAGTGGCTTTGTTGAAGAATGAGACCTTCTTTTAAACGAGGCCAGCATTAATGATAGAACATTTTGGTTTTAATACTATATGTGCAGATTGTACTTTTCCAGGATGATCACAGCAATATCCCTATGCCACATGCTTGTTTTACTCTAAGACTTTGGCATAATTTGAATGTAGAGCTGGATGTATGTTCCTTTCCCTTGAACTTGGACCTTTGTAATGACCTTGATCACTAGAGATGTTATATGACTTCCAAAGCTAAGTAATAAAAATGCCATGCACTTCTGCATCATTTGTGGGGGACAGTCCTTCTGCAGGATGCCAGCCACCACGTAAAGAGAGGAACTGCTCTGACACTGCCATGCTGTGAGGAAGCCCCAACTAGCCCATGTGAAGAGAACATATGGAGAGGCCCTAAGACTACGTGATAAACCCCAAGCCAGAGTGGCCTAGCAAAGCCTTTCCCAAATTCCAGAAGCTCAGAACAATGAGAAATAGTAAAAATATTATATTATTATTTTCAGTCACTAAGCTTAGCAGTGGTTTGTTATACAGTTTTACAAAATAGATTCACTACACCTTGGTTTTATTGTGCTTTACTGGGTGGAAAGATCTTTTACTATATCTTATTATTGCATCTTATTTGACACAAATGTCTCATGAAAATAGATATTCCCATTTCTTTTATGGTTGAGGAAATGGAAGATCTGAGAAGTTAAGTGATTTTTCCCAGAGGCCACACAGCCAAGAGTAACGGCAAAGCAGGTATACAAATACAGATCCTCCAATTTCAAGCGAAAAACTTGGTCAATCCATATAACTCACCTAATAGTAAAGGACTGTGAGAAGAATGATAGAGAAACTGCTGATGGAGTAGCTCTTCCTTGAGTTCCAAAAACCTTTGTAAACTGAGCTTGTATAAGCAGATGTGATTTACTTCAAATTTAGCCTGCTGTTGGCTGATGGATTTCCATAGTTTGCACCATAATTAAGAGTTAGCGGATTTGTAACTACTTGAAATAAAAAACGGAAGTGTGTTCAATATTTACATTTCATTTCAGAAGATCTTAGTCATTTTATTGTTATTCAATTTCACATTGTAGTTTTATGATTTCTCACTTGCATGAATATTAGTTGAAATGGGAAATATACTCAGTGATTTAAACACATGTGTATTTTAGTATTGGGGGAAAATTTAATTATGGTGATGTGTCCTGAAAAAAACAATCATTCTACAAAAGTGAAAATTCCTGCTATGCCATTGTGTTCTCTAAAAATGCAGAGTGAACAAAGATAGTACATTACATGATATCTGGTCTCTTGAAATTCCTACACGTAATTTAAAATGTCGTGCTTTTATTTCACCC
Source organism: Giraffa tippelskirchi (assembly GCF_054371585.1). Classification (NCBI taxonomy): domain Eukaryota; kingdom Metazoa; phylum Chordata; class Mammalia; order Artiodactyla; family Giraffidae; genus Giraffa; species Giraffa tippelskirchi. The sequence goes on along the minus strand of NC_137289.1, from coordinate 11,500,126 downwards.
TGTATATTTTCAACATACAAAATGCTTGTTTTTCCCCCTGATGATTCTGACTGCTGTTTGTTTCTGATTGGCCATAGCAACTGAAGGTTGTCTACAGAGTACTGTAAAGTCAGCATCAAGAATCATTTCTCTTCCAAACCATAATTTGAAAAGATAAATGCACCCCAATGTTCATAGCAGCACTATTCACAATAGTCGAGGCATGAAAGCCACCTAAATGTCTATCAACAGGTGAACAGATAAAGAAGATGTGGTACACATATACAACGGAATACTACTCAGCCATTAAAAAGAATGAAGTAATGCCACTTGCAGCAACATGGATGGACCCAGACACTATCATACCAAGTGAAGGAAGTCAGACAAAGACAAATATCATATGATATCACTTGCATGTGGAATCCAAAAAAAAAAAGGATGTGAAAGAACTTATTTACAAAACAAAAAACAGACTCAACTGAATCACTTTGCTGTAGACCTGAAACTAACACAACACTGTAAATCAACTATACTCTAATATAAAATAATTTCTATCTATTTTAAATTAGTTTATTTATCTATTTTTTAACTTTACAATATTGCATTTGTTTTGCCATGCATTGACATGAATCCACCATGGATGTACATGTTTTCCGCTTCCAGAACCCCCCTCCCACCTCCCTCCCCATCCTATCCCTCCAGGTCATCCCGGTGCAACAGCCTCAAGCAAAAGAACCATTTGTCTTCCCTATGTTGTCCCAAAACACAAGCATTCTCTAGGTTATATCCTGGAGTGCTTCAGGATGGATGGAGCATGGAACCAAGGACTTTATCTGGTTTCTCCTCCTAAGAGTTCCCCAATTTAGAGTTCTGTTACCTTGGTACCATGGATTTCTTTCCCTACAGCTGTTGTTAAAAAAGAAATATTTTTAAGGATAATATCAGTTTAGGTTTTAGGGCTAATTTTTAGGAACCTCTGACATATCACTTCCTGAAATTCAGATTGACATTGCCAGCTTGCCTAGAATTATAAAATATTCAGAGTCAATAGAGCCCTTTGAGTTCATTTAGTACAAACTGTTTAACAAATAGGCCAATTGAGCCTCCAAGAGAGAAAGGACCTAGTCCATAGTCACACAGTAAGCTGAACTGGCTTCCTCTGTGTCTAGAGCCCTCTTCTGCTAGAATTCCTTTGCTCAGTGAGCCTCCTTCCTCAACTTCTGCCACTGGGAGAGCTTTGCCTCTGTAGTTCCACATCAATATGTGGTAAACACTTCAAAAGCCATACTGCCCCTAAGCATTACAGGGCAGGCAGTCAGAAAACTTTGTGGAGCTTACCGAGTGAACCCCTGGGTGACTGAACTCAAAGATGTTCTAATCCTATCTCATGTAAACACATTCTCTGCCTCTAAAAACTCCCTGACTACTTATGGGCAAGGCTGTGGCTTCCCTGGTGGCTCAGATGAAAAAGAATCCATCTGCAATGCAGGAGACCCAGGTTCAACCCCTGGGTCAGGAATATCCCCTGGAGAAGGAAATGGCAACCCACTCCAGTATTCTTGCCTGGGAAATTCCATGGACAGAGTCGGACATGACGGAGCAACTAACGCCACCACCAGTGGGTACCATAATAAGCTCTTTTCCTCTAAGATTGAATGTGTAAGCACGTCTCTAGGCTCTGCCCTACCCCAGACAGACACACCATTCCTCTTTGTTTTCAGTTGAAGATGAAGGAGGAAACTTCTACCCAGGTTCTGCCTCTCTCTCTGGCGTGACATCTCCTTTGATCTTTCTCTTTGATTCCTGACTCACGTCTTTTGGTTCTGGAATGTCTAATGGATGAATTTCCTTGGCTCAATGCACAGTTGTGATTCAAGCCAGACCCACGTGTAACAGACAGTGCCAAGATCCCACTTGCTAGGGAAGGAGGTGAGGACCTTTCAAAACTTAAAAAAGAGAAAATCGGTATTTTAATTACAGCTATTAGTTTGATTATTTTAAATAGTTTAACATGAAAAATATAACTGAGTAATTATCAGTCAAGTTAGACCAGTCTTTGGTATGATCTATCTGGGACAAATGAAAATTCTGACTCATCAAATTAACTGGGTAATTCAGGAAATAAATCTTTGATCTGGGAAGAGTTGAGATTTTGTGAAGGCCTGAATTAGTAATCCACCACCCCCCCCATCTAAACCAAAAGTAGTCAATAGGTTCCTCCTTTCTTCAATGTGCTTCAGAGTTATTCTCCTAGGCCAAATGAAATTTGCTCAGTTCAGCAGCGCCTGAGGTGTCAAGTTTCCCACCAAGAGCTCCAACACTGAGATAAACTATCACAGCTGTAAGGGGAAGCGATGGTCCCAGGCCAGTCATCATGTATAGACATGGCTACAGTGTAGGTATAAAGTGCCCTTGTAAAATGGAAAACACTTAATTAAGCAAACAAAGAACCCTGGAGCTTTTCCCACATTACAGAGAAGTCCTTCCAGGCCAAAACAAACCCATGAGATTTCTCCATATGCACACCACATCATAGACACAATATATACATTGTGTGGAAAGGGAGGAGAAAAGAAGAAATAATCATCTAAATTTGGCAATTAATGTACATCAGTTTTAATGAATATTGTTTAAAAGTTGCACAACAGTCCTATCAACCAGTGCTCCTCAAACTTTAAGTTATACAAGAATTATCTGGGAAGCTTATAAAAATGCAGCTTCAGATCCAATGGGCCAGAGATTCTTCATCAGAAAACAAGCTCCCAGTTGAGGCCCAGGCTTCTCATCCACACACCATACTTTAAGTCGTGAGGCTCTAGGCCAGAATTTCCCAACCCATGTGTCACAGTATTACACTCACAGTCAACGTCCACATCCCTTGGGGCAGCAACTGAACCCAAACCTCTGGCAGTGAAGCTTGTCTTAGACTGTTGTGCAAACATTACCATTTTCTGTGTGTGCCCACGATCGGGAAAATGTTGGGAAGCACAGCTGTAAGGAATAATGGAGGTGTACCAAAATTCCTGTTAGTAATAGATTATTCTTAATAATAATCCTAACAAGACATCATTTATTGCATGCATATTATATGCTTGGAAAGGTGCCAAGTAATTTACTTGGTTTTTTCATATAATCCTCATAATAGTCTTAAAAGGTCCATGCTACTATTATTAGGCCCTAGGTAACCACAACTACTCTTAGGGATTTGCATTTTAAATATTATCTCTATACAGATGATTCTCGAATTAATATCTGCAGCTCTGACTTCTCGCCCTGAATTCCAGGTTCATTGTCCAACTGCCTACTAGACATTTCCACTTGGAGGTGTTCAAAGTCCATAACATGTCTTAAGCAGGATACCTGCTCCTCTCCCAAGCTGTTTCTCTCCAATTGCTCTAGTTAAAAAAACAAACAAACTAGGAGTCCTTTTTAAAAAAAACATTTAAAAAAGTATAGTTGATTTACAATGTTGTGTTAATTTCTTCTGTACAACAAAGTGTAGAAGTCTTTTTTTTTTTTTTTTTCATTTCTTTCCTTGAAACTCCACACACAGGTAATCCATTAGGAATACTGTCAGCTCAAGTTTCAAACTAGATAATCTGAGTCAGTCTAGTTCTATCTCCTCTGGCACCCTCAGCTCTGGTTTGGATCACTGTAAAAGCCTCTTGGCTGTTTTTTTTTTCTCTGCTCTCCTCTTGGAGCAGCTCTGGTTGTCTGGAGGGAGGTGGCATGTCTGTGAGTGGCAGCTGATGAGGTCAGATCAGCAAAGTTGAGCCAGATGATAACAACAAACATTTATACTGCAATGGGGCTTCCCTTACGGCTCAGCTGGTAAAGAATCCGCCTGCAGTACGGGAGACCTGGGTTCGATCCCTGGGTTGGGAACATCCCCTGGAGAAGGGAAAGGTAACCCATTCCAGTATTCTGGCCTGGAGAATTCCATGAACTGTATAGTCCATAGGGTGACAAAGAGTTGGACACAACTGAGCGACTTTCACTTTACTTCATACTGCAATGACTATGCTGTAGACCACTTTCTATGTCCCTTGCACAGAATATTCAATACAATAACCCTTTGAGTCACATACTCTTATCACCCCCACTTTACAGGTGAGGATACTAATGACAAGAAAAGCCAAATAACTTGCCAAAAGTTACCCAGCTAGTGAACAGCGGGTCCAGGATTCAAACCCAGGCAGACTGACTCTTAAGTGACTTGAACTCTTCTGTTCTACATTCTCTATGAAGGTTTTTGTGTGTCGCACCGAGGAGCATGCACTGTGACCTGAAGGTCAGGAAAGAGGGCGTTAAAGTGAACAAATCCGCTAAGTCAGTGATGTGGTCATTTTTGTCTACAGAAGAGTAAGCCAAGTCAAGCAAATGGTTATTTTTAACTGAATTGATAATTTGCATGAACTGAATCAAAATGGTCAAGTTGCTTGAGGAAACAGGCAACTGCCCCTGGAAGCTGTGTACATTGCTAATTTTGCCAGTCCACTCCTCTAATCCTAGAGAAAGTGTCCTTAAGGAACCCCAATTGTTTTAGATAAGGAACATTTGTCCGCTGCTTCCATGTATTTAGACCAGTATATATTTTTACACTTTTTCACAATGTATAATTCGAGTCTGAATAAGAAGTAGAAGAGTATGAATACCAATCTTTTTCATGACTGTAACAATACCTTGCCTATTCCGGAAAACACCTCCCAAGAGACCTCACTTATATTTAACTCACCTCTTAGCAAATAAAACCTGGAATGTTATTCACTATATCTCTGGTAGCGATCAATGTACTATGCTAATAAAAAATATCTATTAACACCTATCACTTGCCTCTAAGGGTCTGAGAGGAAAGTCACATGATAGGGAAGGCACACATTTCTGTGGTACCCTGTGCGTGACTCTTTCAGCGCTGATCACTCTATATCACCATGGTCTGCTTACTTGGCCATCTCTTCCACTGGACTGTGAGCTCCTCTAGGGCAAGAATCCTATTTTGTTCAGCTTTGCATCCCAAGCACCTAGCACAGTGCTTAGAAAAGAGTGAGCCCTCCATACAAGATTAATGGATAAACTAAGTAACATTTGATATACCTGATCACTCCTTCTTACCTGAATTACTTTTTCACTTTGCATCTAAGATGCTACTCTCTCCTGGTTTCTCTCCTACACTTAATGGCTATTCTTTTCCAGTCTCCAATGGTTCTGCCCTCGCTCCTTCATTGACTTTCTGGTCTTTTCACTTTAAATGCCACCCAGAAGTTGACAATTCTAAAATCTTTATCTTGAGCCCAGATTACTCACCTCTACTCAAGGTTCATATAGCCAACTGCTTACTCTGTATTTCCAGTGAGACATCTAAACACAAACCTAATATATCCAATGTCTAGCTCTTGATTTTTTGTTTCTTAACCTTCTATCTTTATGGTCTTTCCCATCCTAGTAAGTGGCAACTTGATTTTTCCAATAGCTCAAAGCAAGCAGTGTGTTTTATAGTTCCTACTGTCTCTGCTTTTAGATTCTTTCCCTAATTCAACCATTTTTCATCAGTTCTATCCAAGTTGAAGCCTGCAACACGAGCACCATGAAAGCAGGGACTACCTGTACTTCAGTACCTGGCATGTGCCTGGAACAGAGTGGACACCCAATGAGTATTTCTTGAAAAAATGGATTAATAAAATGGGAGAGTGTAGAAAGCAAATGATAAATTTTAACTTATAGTCACAGCTGGTGAAACCAATCACAAATCCCCAGAATCTATGAGTGCAAACTGCACTCCTCTTCTAACTGTGCAACCAGCTAGACCCCTGACTCTGCCTTGCACATCTTTGTATAGTTAATGCTTCACACAGGATGTGGGACATGTCAGGTACTCAAAAAACACCAAACGAAAGGACATACTTTGCTATTAGAAAGAAAGCCTACCTATTTCAGCTTGTGCCCCCTGGGTTGATGTGAGACAGGCTTGTTAAAAGTGCTTGTAAAACACTTTACAATTGTCAGGCACCAGGGCCATGCATGGTAGCCGGTGGATTTTTATTTGAATGGAGAAGCCATTAGCACTGTGGTGAATTCACTGATCTGATTTGTCCACAAGGGCTCCTTCATGTGGCTCTAACAGCCCCTGTATTATGAGGGAATTAACCTGCTTGCCTTTGCAGAACAGGAAGATGAACTTACAGCACTGCTTAAGAGTTAAGGCCTGTAAAGCCTTACATTTGCACCAAACCAGAATCATTTGGGAATGACCCAGAATCATAAAAACCTATCCTAAAACAAAATGAAATTAGGCCTGAGTATTAGGGAAATTTACTTAACATACACAAATTCTTTTTTGTAAAAACTTATTCATCAGCATTGAAAAATCCACACTTTTAAAGAGCACATTAAAAAAAAGTGAAAGTTCAAACGTACATTAATAAACTCATATGTAGATAAATTTGGCTTAAAAATCCAGATATTTGGTTTTCTGGCTTACATATACATTATTTTAAAAATATAGATAGTCAATACAATTAACTTAGTAACCTGTATCATATACTGATGTTTCTTTTTTCACATCATTTACTAGTCACACTTAATTATTACTTTTGACAGAGGAGGAAACTGAGGTTATGTAACCAGCCCAAGGCTCCCACTGATTGGTTAAGAGAACTAGGATTCAAACCCAAGTGTCTCAACTCCCAGAGTTGAGATTAAAATACAGATATGTCTCACTTCAGAGCACATTCTCTTTTAACACCCGACAGCAATTTTTACAATTAATAGTCCTTTCTGAGTAGGAAGGATGAAGATAAAATTAATACTGTTTATGAGCTGATGAATATCAAAGCTGGACAATGGATGAGTAGAGGTTCATTTTACTATTCTATGTGATTTTTGCTTTTGTCTGTCATTTTCTGTAATAAAAATAATAAAAAGAGCTGATGCGAAGAGCCGACTCATTGGAAAAGATCCTGATGCTGGGAAAGATTGAGGGCAAGAGAAGGGGGTGACAGAGGATGAGATGGTTGGATGGCATCACTGACTCAATGCACATGAGTTTGAGTAAACTCTGGGAGATAGTTGAGGACAGGGAAGCCTGGCGTGCTGCAGTCCATGGGGTCGCAAAGAGTTGGACACGACTTAGTGACTGAACCACAACAATAATAAAAAGAATGTTTTAAATCTTCTTTCTTCTTTCCACTACAAATTTTCTTGAATGCTAGGTTTAAGTAATAGAGTACATGCATTGCTATTTCTTTCTTTAACTTTTATGCTAGCAAAATTAATACATGCTCATTTAAAAGATTCATCAAGTATAAGCATAAAAGTAAAAAATAAAAATTCTTTATAATCCACTCACCCCCAAATAAATATTTTCATATATTGATATCTCACTTTCTATCAATTTTTCTTGCTACTGTGGTATAAAATACACACAATACACACAAATACCTATACTATTTTAAAGTGAACAGTTCAGTGGCATTAAGTATTATTCACAATGTTGTACAACCACCACTACCATGTAGTTCCAGAATCTTTTCATCACTACAAAAGGAAATTTCAAACTCATTAAGTATCATTCCCCCAACTCCTTGGCAACCACTAATCCTCCTTCTGTCTCTATGGATATGCCTATTCTGGATATTTCTCACACAAATGCACAGTCATATAATATTTGGTCTTGTGTGTGTCTGGCTTCCTTCACTTAGCATAATGTTTTCAGGTTCATCCATGTTGTAGCAAGTATAGGTACTTCATTACTTTTTATGACTGAATAGTATTCCTTTTTGTGAACATACAATATTGGGTTTATCCAATCATTGCTTGATGGAAGTTTAAGTTGCTTCCAACTTTTGCCAATTGTGAATAATACTGTTACATACTATGTTTTTAATTAAATGTTTTATTTTGAGCTAATATTCTACTCAAATGCAATTGTAATAAATAATACAAAGAAATTCCTTTAAATCCTATGCCCAGCTCCTCCGGTGGTAACATCTTGCAAATCTATTTTACAATACCACAAACAGGACATTGAGAATGATACAGTCAAAATACCAAAATACTAAACAGTTCATCACCACAAGAATATCTCATATTGCCTTTAAATAGCCATACTAACCTTTCTCCTATTACAACCCTTTCATTAATTCCTTGAAACCACTAATCTTTTCTCCTGTCCTATAATTTTGCCATTTCAAAATTTTGTATAATAATATTATTTGTAACCTTTGAGAATGGCTTTTTACACTCTGGTGATCAATTCAGGTTGCTTCATCTATCAACTTATTATTCCTTTTCTGTTGCTGAGTAGTATTCCAAATGGAGAAGTAAATGGCAACCCACTCTAGTATTCTTGCCTGGAGAATCCCAGGGACAGAGGAGCCTGGTGGGCTGCCGTCTATGGGGTCGCACAGAGTCAGACATGACTGAAGCGACTTAGCAGCAGCAGCAGCAGTATTCCAAAGTATGGACACAGCACAGTTTGCTTAACTACAGACTCACTGGAGGACACTTAGGGTGTTTCCAGTTTGGGGCCATTATGAAGAAAGCTTCTATGTACATTTGCGTATAGGTTTTTGTGTAAAAATACATTTCCATTTTTTGAGAATAAATCCAGAAATGTCATTGCTGGATCTTATGATTATGTTGCATGTTTCAGTTCAGTTCAGTCGCTCAGTCGTGTCCGACTCTTTGCAACCCCATGAATGGCAGCACACCAGGCCTTCCTGTCCATCAACAACTCCCGAAGTTTACCCAAACTAAGTTGCATGTTTAGTTAGTTTTTTTTCTTTTTTTAAGTAACTATCAAATTGTTTCCTATAACAACTTTATCATTATACAGTTCTACCATCTCTGTATGAGTGGTTTAGTTTATTCACATCATCATCAATATTTGTGGTTGTCACAATTCTTTTTATTTCACCCATTCTGAAATCTCATTGTGGTTTTTAATTTTTATTTTCTTATTGTCTAAACCTGTGCATTTTTCACATGCTTACAGGTTATTAGTATATCCTGTTTGGTGGAACATCTGTTTGTGCATTTTGCCTATTATCTATTTAGATTGTTTATGTTTCTTTAATTTAATGTACTTTATTTTTTAGAGAAGTTTCAGATTCAGAGCAAAATAGGCCCTATACACACATTACTTTCCCCACCATAACATCTCCCACCACAATGGTACACTTACTAAACTCAATGAACCCATATTGACACATCATTATCACTAAAGTCATAGTTTAGAGTTCACTCTTGTTTTATGCATTTTATGGGTTTGAACAAGCACATAATGACATGTATCCACCATTGCAGTATCATGTAGAATAGTTTCACTGCCTTAAAATTGCTCTGTGCTCTGTTTACTCATCCCCCTCACCCAATCCCTGGCAAACACTGATCTTTTTACAGTCTCCATAGCTTTTCCATTTCCAGAATGCCATGAAGTTGAAATTACATAGTACACAGCCTTGCCAGATTGAGTTCTTTCACTAATGTGCATTCAAGTTTCATTCATGTTTCTTCATAATCTAATAGTTCATTTATTTTTATCACTGGATAATATTGCATATTATCTGAGATTATCAACGCAGATGACACCACTCTCATGGCAGAAAGCAAAGAAGAATTAAAGAGACTCTTGATGAAAGTGAAAGTGAAAGAGGAGAGTGAGAAAGTTGGCTTAACACTCAACATTCAAAAAACTAAGATCATGGCATCTGGTCCCATCACTTCATGGCAAGTAGATGGGGAAACAATGGAAACAGTGAGAGACTCTATTTTCTTGGGTTCCAAAATCACTGAAGATGGTGACTTCAGCCATATAAAAGATGTTTGCTCCTTGGAAGAAAAGCTATGACCAACCTAGACAGCATATTAAAAAACAGAGATACTACTTTGCCGACAAAGGTCCATCTACTCAAAGCTTTGTTTTTTTCAGTAATCACGTATCGACGTGAAAGTTGGACTATAAAGAAAGCTGAGTGCTGAAGAATTGATGCTTTTGAACTGTGGTGTTGGAGAAGACTCTTGAGAGTCCCTTGGACTGCAAGGAGATCCAACCAGTCCATCTTAAAGGAAATTAGTCCTGAATAATCATTGCAAGGACTGATGCTGAAGCTGAAATTCCAATACTTTGGCCACTTGATGTGAAGAACTGACTCCTTGGAAAAGACCCTGATGCTGGGAAAGATTGAAGGCAGGAGGAGACGGGGATGACAGAGGATGAGATGGTTGGATGGCATCACTGACTCATTGGACATGAGTTTGAGCAAGCTCTGGTAGTTGGTGATGGATAGGGAAGCCTGGCATGCTGCAGTCCATGGGGTCGCAACGAGTCGGACATGACTGAGTGACTGAACTGAACTGAATACTTCGTTATCTGGATGCATCACAGTTTATCTATTCAGCTACTGAAGAATCTCAGTTGCTTCCAAATTTTGGAAATTATGAGTAAAGTTGCTGTAAACGTCCATGTGTAAGTTTACATGCAGACCTAAGTTTTCAGCTCCTTTGGGTAAATACCAAGGAGTGTGATTGCTGGATCATGTGGTAAGAATATACTTAGTTTTGTAAGAAACCACCAAACTGTCTTCCAATGTGTCTGTACCATTTTGCACTCCCAGCAAAGAATAAGAAGTTACTCCACATCCTCACCAGCACTTGGCATTGTCAGGGTCTGTGATTTTGGCCATTCTAATAGATATGTCCATCCTAAAGGAGATCAGTCCTGGGTGTTCATTGCAAGGACTGATGTTGAAGCTGAAACTCCAATACTTTGGCCACCTCATGTGAAGAGTTGACTCATTGGAAAAGACCCTAATGCTGGGAAGGATTGGGGGCAGGAGGAGAAGGGAATGACAGAGGATGAGATAGTTGGATGGCATCACCGACTCGATGGACATGGGTTTGGGTAGACTCCGGAAGTTGGTGATGGACAGGGAGGCCTGGCGTGCTGCGCTTCATGGGGTTGCAAAGAGTTGGACACAACTGAGAGACTGAACTGAACTGAACTGAACTGAATAGATGTGTAGTGGTGTCTCGTTGTTTAAATTTGAAATCCCCTAATGTCATATAAAGTTCTGGTGGGCCTTAGGACAAGGATGGAGAAAAAGCATTTGCCAGATCAGTAGCTACATACCATGTATCAGGGGATGTGTTAATTTGCTCAAGCAATGAGGCAACATCTGGTGGAGCAGCTGCAGTTAGAGTCATCCCCTGGTTAAGCTTATGATAATCCACTGTCATTCAGCAAGATCTATATGTCTTCTGCACAGGCCAAGTAGGAGAGTCGAATTAGGATGTGGTGAGAATCACTACTTCTACATCTTTCAAGTGCTTAATGATGGCACTAATCCCTGCAATCCCTCCAGGGATGCAGTATTGCTTTTGATTTAGCATTTTCCTAGACAGAGGCCATTGTAATTACTTTCACTTGGCCTTTCATTTAATAATAGTCCTCACCCCACTAGGTCAGGGAACAATGTGGGGATTCTGCCAAATGTTGATCTGAACTGAAGTCGCTCAGTCGTTTCCAACTCTTTGTGACCTCATGGACTGTAGCCTATGAGGCTCCTCAGTCCATGGGATTTTCCAGGCAAGAGTACTATGTCTATTCCAATTATGCCATTTTGGAGCTAGAAAAGAACCACAGAGTGGGTTCAAGGACACACTGGACCTGCTGTGAGATAACCCCAGGTAAAACTCCATTGATCAGTTGACTTCCAGAAGCCCCTTCTGTGGCTGGCTAGCCAGAGTGATGATTTCGACCTCCTGGAATCAATGTCAGCTCAGAGCCTATGTACAGCGGACCCTGAAAGGCTTGATTTTCCCCCTCACAATGTACTGTGACCTTAGCAAAAGCTGTACGACCTTTTAGGGAAGGCTGGAAGAACTATTAACAGTATACCACAGTCCCTACCTCCTAACAGCATGATTGTGGATTTGGACTTCAACATATGAATTTGTAGAGATCATAAACATTCAGTCTTACAGCACGCTTCAAACACCTCTTCTGTTCCTTTCTTCTTCGGATCTTCTTATTATGCGTTTTTGCCTCTTTTGTAATTGTCTCACAGATCTTGAATAATCTGGTTTTTGTTTGTTTGTTTGTTTTCTCTTTGGTTTTCAGTTTTAGAAATGTTTACTGTCATATCTTTAAGCACAGATATTCTTTCCTCAGCCATATCCCATCTACTAATGAGGCCATCAAAAGCATTCTTTATCTCTGTTAAAGTAGTTTTGACCTCTAGCATTTCTTTTCTATTCTTTTCAGAACTTCCATCTGTCTGCTTACGTTATCCATCTGTTCTTAAATGTTGTCATTTTCCCATTGAATCATGTGTTTTTTTTTTAATTCCTGGTCTGGTAATTTCAACATTAGAGCCATATGTGACATTGGTCCTGATGCTTTTTAAGTCTCTTCAAACTTTGTTTTTGCCTTTTAAGGTGCCTTGTGATTTTTGGTTGAAAGGCAGGCAGAATGTACTGGGTAGAAAGGTCGGTAAAAAGGCTTTTAGTAATGTGGTGGAAAGGTGTTGGGGGAGGGAATGGGTTCCACAGTCCTATAATTAGGTCTCTAAGTCTTGGTGAGCCTACGCCTCTGGGCTGTGAACTTCACAGTGCATCTCAGTTTCCCTTACCCCTTAGATGGGTCATGGTGGCTAGAGAGGGCTGGAGTTGAGCATTTCCCTTACCCCACATGAAAGGCTAGAGCTGACTAGAATTAGGTATTTATTTTCCTTCCCACAGATAGGTTAGTCTCTGATAAAATTCCACCAGATTAGATTCTGGTAAATAGTTTCTTTTGAGGGCAGTGTTGTTGAGGAGAACAGAATGTTCTGGTTTTTTCTCTGACATTTACTGTGAGGACCTGGTAGAGCTCCTGGAGGTAAAACTGACAAAAGCTTAGGTGCTCGCCCTGGAATTTTTAACTCTTAAACTTGTCCACACTGAGTCTTCCAACAATTTGTCAGTTGCAGTTCAGGTTTTCCAACCTCTGTACTGTTCCTGCAGAGGTTTCTGCTTGTGAGTTTCTGCTTCTGTACTATATGATTGCCTGTGTCTTCCAGTTTGTCTTTACAGCTTTGGATGCTGCAATTTGCCCTGTAACCTCACTCTCTGACGGATTTAAGAAGAGTTGTTGATTTTTCAGTTTGTTCATCTTTTCATTTGTCAAGATGAAGGGATGATTTCTAAGCTTCTTAAGTGCTGGGGCAGAACCAGAAGTGAGATTATTTGCTTTTCACTATTGAGTTTTGAGATTTCATTATTTTCTAGATAATAATTTGTCCAACATGTTTGCAAATATCTCTCAGTCTCTAGCTTGTCCTGTCGAAGTCATATGAGTGATATTTTTTTTTTTTTTTGTACAGCAAAAGTTCTAATTTTGATGAAGTCTAGATTATAACTTTTTTTCACTTATGGACCATGTTTTTGTTGTTAAATCTAAGATCTCTTTGTGTAGTTCAAAGTTTCGAATATCATCCCTTCCATTTTCTAAAAATTTTATAGTTCTGAATTTTGTATTTATCATTTAAGTCCATTATTCATTCTGAATTAGTTTTTAATAAAGTGTGAGGTTGGGTTGATTTTTTTTCTTTCCTGTTTTGACATATGGATGGCACATTACCCTAGCACCATGTGTGGAAAAGACAGGTGAAAGTTGCTCAGTTGTGTCTGACTCTTTGCGACCCCATGGACTATACAGTCCATGGAATTCTCTAGGCCAGAATACTGGAGTGGGTAGCCTTTTCCTTCTCCATGGGATCTTCCCAACCCAGGGATCCTGATAAAGGATGAATCACATAGTTTTGTTGACTTCAGGGTAGAAACTGAAGCTCAGCTTTCACTGAGCCCCATTGATGCCATGGAAGGTTGAGAGAAGGAAAGAGAATACCAATCAGTCTCACCTCCTATCACATCATTCAACCCCATTAATGCTGGGTGTGGAGATTCAGTTTCTAACTGGGCTCAGATAACATCAGAAGTGGCCGGAAAGTGGAGAGTTGACTAGCCCTGACTTGCCTCACCTTGTTCAGTCTCACTGATGCCAGGTATCTCCCCAATGAGTCTTACTGACACTGGTGGGAATGAAGCCTAGTGTTAAATGGTTCCACTTCAGACTGCCTCATTAAGTCTTTCTGATGCTGGTGAGGCTGGAGGCTCAGCTAGCTACTAAACCCTACTAATGCTGCTCTGGCAGGAGAATCAGAGTTCCAACTGCCTCTGCTGGGTGGGGTACAGAAAATTACCTCCTTGATAAGTACTGCTGATACTACTCTGCAGAGGAATCAAGGCAAGGCCATCTATATCTGCTGTGTGAGAAATGAACGATCAGTATCTTGTTTGTCCCAGCTGACAGCGCACAATAGAGGAATGGGAATTCTCCACCCACTTCAGGGGAAAGGGCAGTTGAGGAGAATATCAGCTCCCTACTCGGCTTCGTTGAAACCACAGGAGGCAGGTTTTTACACTAGTGGTTGAGGAGACTAGGGCGGGTATTGTCCAAGTTTTCCACTGTGTTAGGCCACTGTTTTTACAGTGCTTTCACTAGGCAAATGGGATTTTCATGGAGCTTTTTTAAAAATTGTGCCTATTGTCTGTTCTGGATTAAGGTTCTCTGTACCACCCTCTCCAAGAAATGCAGGAGACAATAAAGAAATCCAGGGTACTCACCACCACGTTATTCCTTAAGTCCCCATATCCCCGTGCAACCTGCCTTCTTTCCATCTTTCAGATTCTTCCTATGCTTGTTCATTGTGTTATGTCAAGGATTTTTAGTGGTAAGAGGCAAGACCAGGAGGAATAGGGCTACTCTCTCTTGGTGGAACTGGAAGTAGGCATTCAGAATCTAATTTTATCATATGAATGAATACATTTTGCTTAATTGGGCTCCAATTAGAGTAACTTTATTTTATTTTTCTTTCTTTTTTTTTATTTTTTATTTTTTTACTTTACAATATTGTATTGGGTTTGCCATACATTGACATGAATCCGCCATGGGTGTACATGTGTTCCCCATCCGAAGCCTCCCCCTCCCATCTCCTTCCCCATCCCGTCCCTCTGGGTCATCCCAGTGCACCAGCCCCAAGCACCCTGTCTCATGCATCAAAACTGGACTGGCAATTCAATTCACATATGATAATTTACATGCTTCAATGCCATTCTGCCATATCATCCCACCCTCGCTCTCTCCCATAGAGTCCAAAAGACTGTTCTATACATCTCTGTCTCTTTTGCTGTCTCACATACATGGTTATCATTACCATCTTTCTAAATTCCATATATATGTGTTAGTATACTGTATTGGTGTTTTTCTTACTGGCTTACTCCACTCCGTATAATGGGCTCCAGTTTCATCCACCACATTAGAACTGATTCAAATGTATTCTTTTTAATGGCTGAGTAATATTCCATTGTGTATATGTACCACAGCTTCCTTATCCATTTGTCTGCTGATGGACATCTAGGTTGCTTCCATGTCCTGGCTATTATAAACAGTGCTGCGATGAACATTGGGGTACACGTGTCTCTTTCAATTCTGGTTTCCTCAGTGTGTATGCCCAGTAGTGATATTTCTGGGTCATATGGCAGTTCTATTTCCAGTTTTTTAAGGAATCTCCACACTGTTCTCCATGGTGGCTGTACTAGTTTGCATTCCCACCAACAGTGTAAGAGGGTTCCCTTTTCTCTGCACCCTCTCCAGCATTTATTGTTTGTAGACGTTTTGACACCAGCCATTCTGACTGGCATGAGATAGTACCTCATTGTGGTTTTGATTTGCATTTCTCTGATAATGAGTGATGTTGAGCATCTTTTCATGTGTTTGTTAGCCACCTGTATGTCTTCTTTGGAGAAATGTCTGTTTAGTTCTTTGGCCCACTTTTTGATTGGGTCGTTTATTTTTCTGGAGTTGAGCTGCAGGAGTTGCTTGTATATTTTTGAGATTAACTATTTGTCAGTTCCTTCGTTTGCTATTATTTTCTCCCATTCTGAAGGCTGTCTTTTCACCTTGCTTATAGTTCCCTTTGTTGTGCAGAAGCTTTTAATTTTAATTAGGTTCCATTTGTTTATTTTTGCTTTTATTTCCAATATTCTGGGAGGTGGGTCATAGAGGATCTTGCTGTGGTTTATGTCAGAGAGTGTTTAGCCTACGTTTTCCTCTAGGAGTTTTATAGTTTCTGGTCTTACATTTAGATCTTTAATCCATTTTGAGTTTATTTTTGTATATGGTGTTAGAAAATGTTCTGGTTTCATTCTTTTACAAGTGGTTGACCAGTATTCCCAGCACCACTTGTTAAAGAGATTGTCTTTTCTCCATTGTATATTCTTGCCTCCTTTGTCAAAGATAAGGTCACCATAGGTGCATGGATTTATCTCTGGGCTTTCTATTTTGTTCCATTGATCTATATTTCTATCTTTGTGCCAGTACCATACTGTCTTGATGACTGTGGCTTTGTAGTAGTGCCTGAAGTCAGGCACGTTGATTCCTCCAGTTCCATTCTTCTTTCTCAAGATTGCTTTGGCTATTTGAGGTTTTTTGTATTTCCATACAAATTGTGAAATTATTTGTTCTAGTTCTCTGAAAAATACCGTTGGTAGCTTGATAGGGATTGCATTGAATATGTAGATTGCTTTGGGTAGTATACTCATTTTCACTATATTGATTCTTCTGATCCATGAACACGGTATATTTCTCCATCTATTTGTGTCCTCTTTGATTTCTTTCACCAGTGTTTTATAGTTTCTATATATAAGTCTTTTGTTTCTTTAGGTAGATATATTCCTAAGTATTTTATTATTTTCGTTGCAATGGTGAATGGAATTGTTTCCTTAATTTCTCTTTCTGTTTTCTCATTGTTAGTGTATAGGAATGCAAGAGATTTCTGTGTGTTAATTTTATATCCTGAAACTTTACTATATTCATTGATTAGTTCTAGTAAGAAAAATAGAAGAATCTTAAAAGGAGCACTTAAGCTCTGAAGTCATTATAGGTTTGCTTAGTTGTTTGATTTTTAATCCATAAAGTGAGAAAACTGAACAGGATGACCTCTAATATTTTTCCAACTCTGGCAATCTAGGATTCTAAGTGCATTACAGAAATAGAATAAGTGATGATTCCAAGGCATTTAGTACACACTTCAGTCTTCATCATCACGTTAAATCTTCAGAGACAGAACTTGACCTTTTAACTTCAAGATCTAAGATTTTCTATTTGACAGACAACTATTTAGTGCATTTGGTTCCTACATGCAAATCTATGTTCTCAGTACAAATAGAGCATGATTGAGTACCAATATAATTATTGTAATTTTTACAAGAATTTATGAGAAGCACATATGTTTGATTAAAGCTTCAGCTCTGAGTGGTGTTTCAGAGGAAAGGTCACCTTACTTAAGGCAGCACGAGCTCTGGAGCAAGTAGACCTCCACCTATGCACTTGGACTAAATCCCAACTCACCCACATCTTATCTGTGTCAAGTGGAAAGGTCAATTAACCCAGATTTCTCATCTCTAAAGTGAAAATATTTATCTGTCTCACAGAGTTTATATAAGGATTACACAAGAAAAATAAATACAGGTAAATCTTTGAGTATGTGTCTAGAAAAGATAAGTACTTAACAGTAATAGCTAATGATAAAGAGGTTCATGACAAAAATTCATCCCCTCCTCCTTACCTTCCTCCTCCTCACCTTCTTCCTCCTCCTCGTCATTACGTCTATTCTTCATCCAGATGGTAGAAAGTAGTTTCTAAGAACAAAAGCTCCTGATTCCTACTGTCTAAATTCCAATGCCTGTCTTCACTAGCTGTGTGACCTTTAACAGATTATTTATGCTCAGTGTGTCTCATTTTCTCTAAAATGAGAATGATAATAGTGCCCACCTCATAAGGCTAATGTGACAATTAAATAAGCTTAATGGATACAAAGTGCTTAGAATCATGCTTGATGCATATTAAGTACTCAGTAAACAAAAACTATTGTTTACAAGTATAAATATATTGCTGTCTCTGACCACTTGATATTGGAATATGAAGTCAGTTCAATCAACATTGAAGAAAACATCATTTCTAACTGAGCTGATTGGATGTTCTCACATCAGTTAGTCATGCTCTTGCTTTGTCAGCTATACAAATACTTTAAATGTCCTAAATTACTCTAGTGAATACAAGACATCTGCTTTAAAATGGAAAACACTTGAAACAGTCATCCAGTCTGCTTTTCCTAAGCCCCCTAACCATTTTAGGTGCCTAAGACCTGGAGACCCTTCTTTGCATTTCCTTATTTGTACACGCTTGTAGAGTTCAGAATCTCAGTCTTAGGGCCTCTTCCTCAACCCCAACCACTTTGTCATGAAAAAGATTGAGAATTTTCATCGAGTTCCACAAAAGAGCGGTATAAAGTCCCAAACTGTTCTGAAAATATCCAAAACAAAGCTTCAGGCAGTGTTTTTTGAAAACAGTATTCCACCAACCATATTTAAAATATAATGATCATATTCAAAAATGGTAACATAATACATCCATACTCCAGTGATGGCAATATATATACAACTGTATGACAATTTTTAAGAAAATAATCTGCAGGTTTTCTAAGAACCATGAAAAATGGTTTTATTAAATGAAGTTTGACTGACCACCCTATTCTTTTACCTCTCACTAGTATGTACAACTTCTGAATTCTAAAGATATTTATGACTGACTGACTTAGACAATTATCTTCTTTGCTCATCAACAGAAAAACAGTTGAATAATTTATCTATTTAATGAAATATTAAAAAAAACAAACAAACTGATATTTATGGAGGCTTAACCAGCATGGAAAATAATTATGGCATAATGTTAGGTGGCAAAAGTAATGTGCAAAATATCTAAT
This sequence comes from Giraffa tippelskirchi, assembly GCF_054371585.1. Lineage (NCBI taxonomy): Eukaryota > Metazoa > Chordata > Mammalia > Artiodactyla > Giraffidae > Giraffa > Giraffa tippelskirchi. Next base: position 11,481,284 of record NC_137289.1, on the reverse strand, counting down.
CAATGTTTTAACTACATACAATATGCATACATATTTTTAGCTCCTGGTGGTGAACTCAGAAGATGGAAATACTGAGCTGGGTGATGGAAATATAGATATAGTCATCCCCACTGATCCTCAATAACTGCTATGAATCACAAGCTGGAATCAAGATTGCCAGGAGAAACATCAACAACCTCAGATATGCAGATGATATCACTCTAATGGTAGAAAGTGAAGAGGAACTATAAAACCTCTTGATGAGAGTGGAAGAGGAGAGTGAAAAAGCTGGCTTAAAACTCAGCATTCAAAAAACCAAGATCATGGCATCCAGTCCCATCACTTCATGGCAAATTGAAGGAGAAAAAGTGGAAACAGTGATATTTTATTTTCTTGGCCTCCAAAATCACTGCTGATTGTGACTGCAGCCATGAAATTCAAAGACACTTGCTCCTTAGAAGAAAAACTATGACCAACCTAGACAGCATATTAAAAAGCAGAGACATCACTTTGCTGCCAAAGTCTGTGTAGTCAAAGTTTTAGTTTTCCCAGTAGTCATGTATGGATGTGAGAGTTGGACCATAAAGAAGGCTGAGCACCAACTAACGGATGCTTTAAAATTGTGGTGCTAGAGAAGAGTGTTGAGAGTCTCTTGGACTGCAAGGAAATCAAACCAGTCAATCATAAAGGAAATCAGTCCTGAATATTCCTTGAAAGGACCAATGCTGAAGCTGAAGCTGAAGCTCCAATAGTTTGTCCACCTGATGCAAGAGCTGACTCATTGGAAAACACCCAGATGCTGGGAAAGATTGAGGGCAGGAGGAGAAGAGGGCAACAGAGGATGAGATAGTTGGATGACATAACCAAATCAATGGACACGAATTTGAGCAAACTCCAGGAGATAGTGAAGGACAGGAAAGCCTGACGTGCTGCAGTCCATGGGTCACAAAGAGCTGGAGACAACTTGGCCACTGAAAAACAGCAACAACAATTGCTGTGGCAAGGAAGTAGAATCCTATGAAGCAAGAGTTTTATTAATCAGTTATTTCTTCAAATTATATTTTTGTTTCCTACTTCTAGTTTATAGTGTCACCATTGGGCTTTAGAGATACTGACTAAAATGAAAAGTACCCTAGAAAGACCTGGTTCCTCTGCCCTCCACTAGCAGAGTCCTGCCCATTCTATGCACACACAGATGTCTAGCTATCATTCTCCTCTCTGGCCCACTGGGTCATTACTACATAGCTTCTCTAACCCAGCCCAACATGACTTCCTGCATATTAAAGGACACCAGAACAGTCCATAACCTCCTTTCTTGGCCTATCAGCCTCTCCACATGCGTCTCTACACTCCTTTCAGCCTCCAACAGATGGAAGAACACAGTCTGCTAAGGTATCCATTTTTCTTGACTTCTTTTCTGTCTCCCACAGCTGTTTTTCAAAAGCCCTTCCTGTGCTCTGTCTTTCATTCACACCCTTTGCTCTTCCAAATGCCCAGCTCTCTACTTCAGATTCCTTCCACACACCCTTGTCAGCCACTGTACATTTGGAAGAAATTCTGAGAGAGGTGTTTCTCAGGGAATGTGACACAACCTGCACAGCCATCCCAGCACTCTGCCAGTGCCAAGCAGCCCTGTGCCTTGGTTGTGTGGAAAAACTCAACATTATTGTCAACTGATGTGCCAGCTGCTCCAGAAGTGCATCTGATAAGATGCATAATTACAAGTTTTCATGTAATGACTGTTTTGAGAACAATATTATTGCTTGCCTTTCTCATGGGGGTGGGGGGAAACTAGAACTTTTATACAAAAGCCATTAGATTTTTTTCCAATTAATGTAATTTCTTTGAAACAACTGCAGAAGGCTAACAAACATGCCCAAATAAAAGCCATGATAGAGTCATGCCTCCTATAATTAAGATATGTATCAAGATGACATGGCAGTGCCATTCCCCGTCACCCCGCTCTCCACCACGCACACGCACAAGAGCTTTTCACATAACTGACAGAATCTCTTTGGCCATGAAAAAAGTTCAAAACCAAATAATTTTTTTTAATTCATTTCTATTGTACAGCAGTAAAAAGGGAAAGCTCTGGATTCAACCTGAGTTGAAAAAGCTTCACCAGGACAAGTTACTTCCCTTTCATTGACCTCAACATTCTCACCTGTAAAACACAGAGAGTAATAGTGCAGAACTCAGGGTTGCTGTGAAGATTAAGTGAGATAATGTGAAGTCCTTAGCATAATACCTCAACTAGAGTAGATTTCCAGTAAGTGCTAGTGTTACTGATATGATTCCACATGTGCTGAAATGCATCAAGAAACCTATGCCATCATCATGACTGATACCACGACTTCATTCTAAATGGATAGAATATTGCTTTCAAGATTCAATATATTGAATACAGGACAATTAAAGATCAATTTTTTAAAATAGAACAGAATATAATCTTATGAAAGAAAAAAGGATTGATGGATACAATGTGCCTGAAACAAGATAATTACAAGTGAATACTGATATTAGCTCTAGTTTTTCTGCCAAGAAAGGTATCAATATCATCGTCTTGGTTTTCATAGTCTATACTGTCCAATTAACCAACACAGACACTCTTAACTTCAGAAGTTACATTTTTTTCCAAAAGCTAAATTTAACAGAATTAACCTCAAAAATGAATGTACTCTATTGACTATTACTTAATGAATGTCTTCAGTGGGGCACTTGCAAGAGACAAGTGTTAGGTATCCTGTCCAAATAGAAAAGTGCTGTACACAGGCCATCTGGAGTTCATAACCAATAGTGCAGTGAAGGCGCTTTACACAGTCATCTTCCTGGTGATCTTGCTAACTTTTGAGAAGGTGTAAAGAAGAATGCCCCAGCTTTCTGTGTGGTCACAAGATCAACAATTTTCAAAGTCAAAATAAATATAAAAGGGAAATAATTTTTCTCAGTAGATTCTAGGATTTTCATTTCCAGAGCAGCTATAAAAAATGAAAAGATATATGAGAGTCACAAGAATAAGGCTCTAGGTTACAGAAATAAGTGTGTTATCCCCCTATCATCCCAGGAGCTCCAATCTCAAATCGCATTTCTCTCACAGTGAGTATTGACCAGGTGTCTTCCTTGTTGAAACTGAAAGAATGAGTCTACAGGAAAAAGGGAGAGTGACAGACTGTTTTCCAAAGATGGCCCCATTAATATATGTTTTTTAAGGCAAACTTTTTATTATGAGGACTAACTTCTTTGTTAAACTTTTTGTTTTGTACTGGGGTATGGCCAATTAACAACATTGTAATAGTTCCAGGTGAACAGGGAAGGGACTCAGCCATACATATATCCATGTATCCATTCTGCCCCAAACTCCCCTCCTATCCAGGCTTCCATATAACATTGAGCAGAGTTCCTGTGCTATATGTTAGGACCTTGTTGGTTATCCATTTTAAATACAGCAAAGCCACACCGATATATTTATTTCATCCACCTTTTACAGTGGGAATGACATTCCTCCCACTGAGGTGGGGTCTGTACTCCGTCCCCTTGTGTCAGAGCAGGAGCTGGTGACTGCCCAAGCTCCCACATGACAAAAGTGAGGCCAGAACTTTGGCATTAGATATAATATGTAAGAAGCTTCTACTTGGCTTTCTCTGTTTGGACTCGCACCTTTGGAAACTAGCCACAATGTTATGAATAGTTTCTGGGCTACATGAAGAAAGCACATGTAGGTATTCAGTCAACAAGTCCTACAAAGGTCTAAACCTACTCACAGCATCGATTGCCAAACATGAGAGGGAGTAAGCTTTTAGACGGTTTCAGTCTTGATCTGTTAGAACTTTCCAGCTGAGCGGGGCTCCAAACATCACACAGCAGATACAAACTGTACCCACTGGGCCCTGTTTGCATACCCAAACCACAGATACTATGAACATAATAAATGGATGGTTTTCAACACTGAGTTTGTTATACAATCACATTAACTACAACAGGAAGTTAAATTAGGTTGCAGGGGAAAACTAGCCAATTCCTGGCCTCTCTTCCTTTAAGTACACAGTGCCTACTGGGAGGCACTTGTTTTACCAATGCACAAGTTGGCTATAGATTGGCTGCCAAAACGGGTAATTTACCTTCTTGACACTTGGGAAGACATTTTTCCAGAGGGGCAAACTTTTGAAGCTGACAGGCAAGTGAAGCCCACAAATAAAACATTAGATTCAGATTCTCCTACAGATAACAATCTCAAAGTTCACATTCATGATCCATCTCAATGCAGTGCAGCTCGTTTTTATTGGGATAAAAGAGTTGAAAACACATTTGGAGAACATAGCTACCACGTGTCAGAGAAATGCTCATCTTCTCTTTCACCTCCTTAGTCTCTTTCCGTAACCCTCCAGCTCACTCCAGGGCCCTTGGCGTACCCACTTGCTTTCCCTGACTCCATAATAAGGTTAAATTCATTCATACTAATGTAGAAATCTGGTTGGTAGCTATAACTGGTGCATCTCTGTGATAGCTTGCCACCCAGATCTTCCTTTCAGAACCAATACATTTATTTCCCCAACTGCCAGCTCAGCACAGTCCATCCATGTGAATTACCTATCCAAGTTCAAGGTCACAATTCTTGCCGAGAGGCAACACAGTGCCTCCAGTGACTGTTTCATGGAGGATACCAGGTCTCGGCCTCATTAGAGAGTAACTCCAAGGAAGTATCATCCCAGCTCCAGAGCACTCTGTGGACTCAGCTGCAGCCTCCACTGCAAACACATCATAGGTTAGCTTCTCCCTCTGTCCAATACTGCTTCTCCTCCCTTTTAGGCCATTCCCATTAGACCTCTTGCACCCAGATCTTTGTCACAGAGTTTTATTTCTGGACACCCAATCTATAGCACATCTCCAATGGAATATTTACAAAGGTCAAAGACCAAAAAGAGTGAAGCCTTGATGGTGAAATGTCAAGTATTAACTAGCAGATTAAGTGGGATTGAGACGGGAAAGGTCATCCTGGCTCAGAGTCAGAATTTGTTTGGTTTTTTCTTTTTTTGATAGTGACTTTCTGGAGTATGTACTAAGAAAGATTCTGAGGCAAAACCAGTGCTTGGGGGAAGAAATATCCTATGATCAACCAGTCATTGTGTACCTTGGACAACAGAGGGGCTAAGTGAGAACAATAACCGCCAGGCAGTTATTGTTTCAGTAATAATTTACAAATAGTATTTAGAAAATATGTATTTTGTTACCTCTTTATTTTTTTATTATTGAGGTAAAATTCACATAATATAAAATGAAATGTTAACCTTTTAAAAGTATACAATTCAATATAATTAAGTACATTCACAGCATTCAACTACTATCTAGTTCCAAGACATTTCACCACCCCAAAAGGATACCTCAAAGGCAACTATTAATCTGCTTTCTGTTTCTACGGATTTATCTATTCAAAACTATTATGTCTTCTTGGATAATTGACTCTGCTATTATTACATAATATCCCTCTTTATCCCTGATAATTACCCTTGTCCTGAAGTCAGCTTTGTCTGAAATTAATATAACTACTCCAGTTTTCTTTTAACTAGTGTTAGCATGGTATCTGTTTCTTCGGCTCTTTCATTTTAATCTATATGTGTTTCCATATTTAAAGTGGATTTCTGGTTGACTACATATAATTGGGTCTTGTTTCTTGATCCATTCTGACTGTCTTTTAATTGGTGTCTTTAGACAATTAAGGTTTAAGTGGTTATCGACATAGTTAGATTAATGTCTACTGTATTTATTATGATTTTCTATTCACTGAATTTGTTCTTTGTTTCTGTTTTGTCTTCTATATTTATGCTTTCTGTGGTTTTAGTTGAACATTTTATGCGATGCTATTTAGCCTATCAATTACACTTCTTTTTTAACTTTTTCAGTGGTTGTCCTAGACTTTGCAATCCACACTCACAAACCCAATCCAAACCCATTTTCAAGTAACTCTATACTTCTTCATGAGTAGAGCAATTACCTTAAATGAACTGTTCCTAATTTATCCTTCCTATCCCTTGTAACATAGCTGTCAATTATTTCACTTACTCATAAGCTACAACAGTTGAATTTACTGCTGCTACTATTATTTTCAAGCTGGGTTTAGAAAAGGCAGAGGAACCAGAGATCAAATTGCCAACATCCGCTGGATCATTGAAAAAGTCAGAGAGTTCCAGAAAAAACATCTATCTCTGCTTTATTGACTGTGCCAAAGCCTTTGACTGTGTGGATCACTGTGGAAAATTCTGAAAGAGATGGGACTACCAGACCACCTGACCTGCCTTTTGAGAAACCTGTATGCAGGTCAAGAAGCAACAGTTAGAACTGGACAAGGAACAACAGACTGGTTCCAAATAGGAAAAGGAGTATACAGAGTACATCATGAGAAACGCTGGGCTGGATGAAGTATAAGATGGAATCAAGATTGCCGGGAGAAATATCAATAACTTCAGATATGCAGAAAACACTACCCTTATGGCAGAAAGTGAAGACGAACTAAAGAGCCTCTTGATGAAAGTGAAAGAGGAGAGTGAAAAAGTTGGCTTAAAGCTCAACATTCAGAAAACTAAGATCATGGCATCCGGTCCCATCACTTCATGGCAAATAGATGGGGAAACAGTGGAAACAGTGTCAGACTTTATTTTTGGGGGCTCTAATATCACTGCAGATGGTGATTTCAGCCATGAAATTAAAAGATGCTTACTCCTTTGGAAGGGGAATTATGACCAACCTAGATAGCATGTTAAAAAGCAGAGATATTACTTTGCCAACAAATGTCCGTTTAGTCAAGGCTATGGTTTTTCCAGTGGTCATGTATGGATGTGAGAGTTGGACTATAACGAAAGCTGAGTGCAGAAGAATTGATGCTTTTGAACTGTGGTATTGGAGAAGACACTTGAGAGTCCCTCGGACTGCAAAGAGATCCAACCAGTCCATCCTAAAGGAGATCAGCCCTGGGTGTTCATTGAAAGGACTGATGTTGAAGCTGAAACTCCAAGACTTTGGCCGCCTAATACGAAGAGCTGACTCATTTGAAAAGACCCTGATGCTGGGAAAGATTGACGGTAGGAGGAGAAGGGGATGACAGAGGATGAGATAGTTGGATGTCATCACCAACTCAATGGACATGAGTTTGGGTAGGCTCCAGGAGTTGGTGATGGACAGGGAGGCCTGGCGTGCTGCAGTCCATGAGGGCGCAAAGAGTCAGACAGGACTTAGCAACTGAACTGAACTGAACTGAACTATTATTTTAAACAAACTCTTACCGGTTAGATCAACTGTAGTGAAAATCACTCAGTCATGTCCAACTCTTTGCAATGCCATTCACTATACAGTCCATGGAATTCTCCAGGCCAGAATACTGGAGTGGGTAGCTGTTCCCTTCTCCAGGGGATCTTCCCAACCCAGGGATCAAAGCCAGGTCTTCCAAATTGCTAGCGGATTCTTTACCAGCTGAGCCACCAGGGAAGCCTTAGATCAACCAAGACTAATACAAATAGAAGTTATTTCACCTTCACTTATTCTTTTTTCTAGTGCTCTTCCTATCTTCATGTGGGTACAAGCTTCTGACCTATATCATTTTCCTTCTCTCTGAAGAACTTTAACATTTCTTACAAGATAGGTTTTAACAAGAAATCCTCTCAATTTTTGTTTATCTAAGTCTTTCTCCTTCCCTTTTGAAGGATCATTTCATTGGCTAGAAGAGTCTAGACTAGTGTTTGTTTTTTTTTTTTCAATCATCACTAAATATTTCACTTCACTCTCTTCTTATTTATATGGCTTCTGAGGAAAAACCAAATGCAATTCTTATCTTTGCTCCTCTACAGGTAAGTTGTTTTTGTCTCTAGCTTCTTTCAAGACTTTATCTTTGATTTTGTGCAGTTTTAATTTGATATGGCTAGTATAGCTTTTGTTTCTTTGTATATTTTAAAGCATGTATCTTCTATGTTTCTTGTTTTTTTTATTGAAGTAGAGTTGATTTATAATCCTGTGTTAGTTTCAGGTGTACAGCAAAATGAATACACTATACATATACATCGAAGAAGGCAATGGCACCCCACCCCAGTACTCTTGCCTGGAAAATCCCATGGATGGAGGAGCCTGGTGGGCTGCAGTCCACGGGGTGGCTAAGAGTCAGACACGACTGAGCAACTTCACTTTCACTTTTCACTCTCATGCATTGGAGAAGGAAATGGCAACCCATTCCAGTGTTCTTGCCTGGAGAATCCCAGGGACTGGGGAGCCTGATGGGCTGCTGTCTATGGGGTCGCACAGAGTCGGGCACGACTGAAGCGACTTAGCAGCAGCAGCAGCATACATATACATACACCTTCTCTTTTAAGATTCTTTTAGTGTTTTTTTTTTAATTAGTTTATCTATTTTTAACTTTACAATATTGTATTTGTTTTGTCATACATGTTCTTTGAGCTTTTTGTATCTCTGATTTGGTGTGTCTGACATTAATTTGTAGAAATTCTCACTATTGCTTCAAGTATTTCTTCTGTCCCTTTCTCTCTTTCGCCAACTTCCAGCATTCCCATTATCTGTAAGGTATACCTTTTGTAGTTGCCCCACAATTCTTAAATATTCCATTTAGTGTTTTTGCATTCTTTTTTTCTCTTTGTTTTTCACTTTTGGAAACACTTGTTGTTGATATACCCTCAAGCTCACTGATTGTTTCCTCAAGACATGTCCAGTCTACTAAGGAGCCCATCAAAGGCATTCTTCATTTACATTACAGTGTTTCTGATTTCTATCATTTCTTTATTCTTTCTTAGAGTTTCTGTCTCCCTAATTACATTACCCATCTTTTCTTGCATTTTGTCTACTTTTCCACTAGAGCTCTTAGCATATTAATCATAGTTTTAAATTACTAGTGTAATAATTCCAGCATTGTCATCATATGAGTCTGGTTCTGATGTTTGCTCTATCCCTGCAAACTGTGTTTTGTTAATTTCCCTTTTGTATGCCTTGTCTTTTTTTTTTTTTTAGTTGAAAGCTGGACATAATGTATGGGGTCAAAAGAACTGTGGCACAAAGACTTCTGGTGAAGAGGAGGGAAGCAAGAATTCTATACTTCTATGATTAGGTCTCAGTCTTTAAATAAGCCTACCCCTAGACTGTGACCTTTACAAATGCTTCTCCATCCCACATTCTCTAGCAGAGACCAAAAAAGGCTGGAGAAGACTGGAGAAGTACATTTCCCACCCTCCAGGTCAGTTGTGCTCTCACAACACTCCAGTACGTTAGACTCAAGTAAAATCATCTCTTTCGAGAGAAGACCTTATTAAGAATGGAATGCTCTGGGACTATTTCAGAATAACTACTTCTCGCCTCCCCTGCCCAAAGCAGGAGATTTTTCTCCAGTCTTCACTGTGAGGACCTGGTGAGGCTCCTAGAGGTAAAACTTTCAGAAGTGGGGCCCTTCAAGGCTACGTACCACTGGAGTCATTTTTTACTCTCATACTTGTTAACACTGAGCCTTGAGCATTCCATCAACTACAGTTTAGGTTTTCCTACCCTGGGGAAGGAATGCCTGTTTTCATGGCCATTTCTTCCTGCCCTTTTTGTTTTGTGGATGGGTAACTTGGGCTGGTCTGAAAATCTTTATTATGTCAGAAAAGTTGACTATGGAGAGGTGGCTGCCCTCTCAAACCACAACTCATTTAGGGGTCTTTAAATCTCTAGCACTCATAGGTGCCCCTGATCTCTCAGTTACAACTTCATGAAGGAGCTCTTGCTTACTGTAATTTTTAACTGCACCCCAAACAACTTTCATTCTTCTCTGCAAAACCAACATGCAAATAAAGAACCTTCTAGCTATCCATGGCACACCAGCTGTCAGGCATTAATCTAAGAGACTGACAGGCATTTTCTCATTGAATTCTCAGGGGTGGGGATAGGGGACGATAAGATGTAGTAGCCCCATTTTACACAAAAGAACACAAAGTCTCATAGAGGTGAAATTATTTGCCCAAAGCCATGACCCCAGATGTGTGTGTGCATGCATGTTTAGTCACTCAGCTGTATCTGACTCTTTCCAACCCCATGGACTACAGTCCTCCAGGCTCCTCTGCCCATGGGATGTGCCAGGCAAGAATACTGGAGTGGGTAGCCATTCCCCTCTCCAGGGGAAACTTCCCAGCCCAAGAATCAAACACACGCCTGCTGTGTCTCCTGCATTGCAGGTGGATTCTTTACCCACTGAGACATTGAGGAAATCCCAAGGTGTGCAAGCTTGACAACTTGACATAGTATGTACTGTACCGTACTATATATAATATACTATTCAAAAAAATGCTTTTACTTACTAGAGAATATTGCAAGACCAAAGAACCTTAAAGGAGAGGAAAATGTTCTATGATTTCTCAGTAGCCTTTCCTCTGTATAGGTCTGAGATCCAAAGACTGGACAGCTAGCCTCCTGTATCTAATTTGGTCTGCCTTGTGTTTTCTATTAAATTTATTTATTAATTTATTACATTTATTTATTAATTTATTAAATTTATGCAGAGGTAATACACATGATTCAAGTCCCTTACGATTGATTATACAGTGGAAGTGACAGATAGATTCAAGGGACTAGATCTGATAGAGTACCTGAAGAACTGTGGACAGAAGTTCGTGACATTCTACAGGTCTTGATCCTGTAAAATGTCATGATAAGTAAAAAGTGATCAAGACCATCCCCAAGAAAAACAAATGAAAAAAGACAAAATGGTTGCCTGAGGAAGCCTTAAAAATAGCTGAGAAAAGAAAAAAAGTGAAAGGAAAAGGAGAAAAGGAAAGATATACCCATCTGAATGCAGAGTTCCAAAGAATAACAAGGAGAGATAAGAAAGCCTTCCTCAGTGATCAATGCGAAGAAGTAAAAGAAAACAATAGAATGGGAAAGGCTAGAGATTTCTTCAAGAAAATTAGAAATATCAAGGGAACATTTCATGCAAAGACGGGCACAATAAAGGACAGAAACAGTATGGACCTAATAGAAGCAGAAGAGATTAAGAAGAGGAGGCAAGAATACACAGAACTATACAAGAAAGATCTTCATAAGCCAGATAACCATGATGGTGTGATCACTCACCTAGAACCAGGCATCCTGAAGTCTGAAGTCAAGTGGGCCTTAGGAAGCATCACTACAAACAAAGCCAGTGGAGGTGATAGAATTCCAGCTGAGCTATTTGAAATCTTAAAAGATGTTGCTGTTAAACTGCTGCAATCAATATGCCAGCAAGAGAAACTAAAGAACCTCTTGATGAAAGTGAAAGAGGAGAGTGAAAAAGCTGGCTTAAAGTTCAACATTTAAAAAACTAAGATCATGACATTTGGTCCCATCACTTCATGGCAAATGGATGGGGAAACAACGGAAACAGTGACAGACTTTATTTTCTTCGGCTCCAAAATCACTGCAGATGGTGACTGCAGCTATGAAATTAAAAGATGCTTGCTCCTTGGAAGAAAAGCTATGAGAAACCTAGACAGCATACTAAAAACCAGAGACATTACTTTGTTGAAAAAGGTCCGTCTAGTCAAACCCATGGTTTTTCCAGGCATGTCATGCTAAGTCACTTCAGTTGTGTCCGACTCTTTGTGACCCCATGGACCATAATCCAACTGGTTCCTCAGTCCGTTGGATTTTCCCGGTAAGAATACTGGAGTGGGTTGCCATTTCCTTCTTTCCAGTAGTCGGGGATGAATGTGAGTTGGACCATAAAGAAAGCTGAGCACCAAAGAATGACGCTTTTCAACTGTGGTGTTGGAGAAGACTCTTGAGAGTCCCTTGGACTGCAAGGAGATCAAGCCAGTCAATCCTAAAGGAAATCAGTTCTGAATATTCATTGGAGGGACTGATCCAATGATCCTCCAAGGTGGCCAAAGGAAACTCCAATCCTTTGGCCACCTGATATGAAGAACTCACTCACTGGAAAAGACTCTGATGCTGGGAAAGACTGAAGGCAGGAGGAGAAGGGGATGACAGAGGATGAGATGGTTGGATGGCCTCACCGACTCAATGGACATGAGTTTGAGCGAGCTCTGGAAGTTGGTGATGGACAGGGAAGCCTGGTGTGCTGTAGTCCATGGGGTCGCAAAGAGTTGGACGTGACTGAGTGATTGAACTGAACGGAAATGAATACATTTGGCCCCTAAAATATTATCACAGGTTATAAAAAATAGACCATGAAAATCTACTACTGCTATTGTTACTATAAATTAAGAAAAATTTGACTTAATGCTAGTCCTTCAAATGTTAAGAGTGCACTGAACTTGCCACATTGTTATCTTTCAGCTAGCTGATTATAAGGACTGTGAAAAGCAAAACTTAAGTAATATGAAACAGGGCAAAGGCCTCACTGAAAGTGGGTCCTCCAAAACTCCAAAATTTCAAAATGTGTGGGAAAACTATGAGATTCTTTAAACAAAGGTAAAAATATCCCTTCTTCAGAGCAACAGTCAGGAGGAGATAAGTCCTGTGTGTGAGGGCACACAGACAGGAAGGCAGACAACTCCTGTAATGAATGAAGCTCCACGCAGGACGTCATAGATTAGAGAGCAGGCAGCACATTCACGCAGGTGCCACACTGTGGGCTGACAGATCTGAGATTTGGTGCTGAAGCTGTTTAAGGTCATCCCCATTGGTTCGTGGTAATTGTTCTCAATTACCCCAGCTGCTGAATTCCACAAAGACATTTTCCAAATGCGTACACATTTTTCTAAGCAATATCTGAAATGCAGGAACTCAAATATGTTTAGGTGTCAGTGCCACCAAAGGGGAAATTCCAGCAGGCAGTCTGTAAAACTAAGTATGCTATGATAACATCTTTGAGTTTCTATACAGCAAATATGCATACTTGCCCTTATCACTCTGATGAAACGTCAAGAGATGATAACATTAAAATAAGTCGATAAGAGTTCATACTCTTTACGTTAGACTGCCTGAATTCGAATCCCCACTTCATCACTTTCTATGTGGCCTTCATTTCTCATTCCCTAAGGATGGTGATAGCAAAAATATTAGGCTCATTAGTTAGTTGTGAGAGTTAAATGACATTATGCATGTGAGGTGCTTGATATTTAACAAGTGCTAAGCAAATGCTGGATACATAGACATAATTATTTTAAAATGTTAGAAAATATTAGTATTAGTGGTATTCACTGTTAGTGAAGCATTTCAATCCAAAGAAATTATTCTTAGCTTAAATGTGCATTGCTTTACAGTTTACTAAAATATTAATAACATAAATTATTCAGGGTCCTTTAAATATTATGCTGTTTTAATACAAAAATAATAATTTAAGTAAAGTAAGTATATCTACTTATTTTACCCATCACTTCATGGCAAATAGATGGGGAAACAATGGAAACAGGGAGAGACTTTATTTTGGGGGGCTCCAAAATCACTGAAGATGGTGACTGCAGCCATGAAATTAAAAGACTAAAAAATGCTTGCTCCTTGGAAGACAAGATATGACCAACCTAGACAGCATATTAAAAAGCAGAGACATTACTTTGCTGACAAAGGTCCATCTAGTCAAAGCTATGATTTTTCCAGTAGTCAAGTATGGATGTGAGAGTTGGACTATAAAGAAAGCTGAGCACCAAAGAATTGGTGCTTTTGAACTGTGGTGTTGGAGAAGACTCTTGAGGAGTCCCTTGGACTGCAAGGAGATTAAAGCAGTCCATCCTAAAGGAAATCAGTCCTGAATATTCATTGGAAGGATTGATGCTGAAGCTAAAGCTCCAATATTTTGGCCACCTGATGCGAAGAACTGACTCATTGGAAAAGACCCTGATGCTGGGAAATATTAAAGGCAGGAGGAGAAGGGGACAACAGAGGATGAGACGGTTGGATGGCCTCACCAACTCTATGGATATGAGTTTGAGCAAGCTCCGGGATTTGGTGATGGACAAGGAAGCATGGCGTGCTGCAGTCCATGGGGTTTCAAAGAGTCGGACACAAATTAATAACCGAACTGAACTGAAGTGTATCTACTGTCTACCCTTTTTTTTGGGTAGAGATCAGCCTCTGTGTTCTACTGAAACCTCAGCTGAAGAAAGTCATTCCATTATCTTGACTATCTTGGATATTTCTGATCCCAGATCAACATGCTGCATAGTAGGAGCTGAAATTCAACCTTTCAATGATTAAATCTAGACTCAAAGAATTAGATAATCATCTTCAAGGGCATTTATACAAATAGCAAAAGATAACATATTTAGTTATAGCCAGAGGTGAGGCTATAACCGTATGTAACATGAGTCACTACATCTTTTTCTCCTGGTTGCCTACTGTGTGTCAGGCTCCATTTTAAGTTCTGATGATGATGCAGTAAACAAGACAGAGTCCTGATCTATTGAGAATTAGCGGTCAGGCCACTCCTACATCATTGCCATGGTTCAGATTTCTACATTTTACAACAGTTTTCTTTTTTAAGTGCTATCAAGCTTATAAAACCAAAACTTTCTGCTTTTTTGCCAAGGGAAATATAGTTGCAAGTGTTGGACATTTTGATGTAGAGAGTGATAGGCATGGTGAGACAGTCATGCCCACAGGAAAGAGCAAAACGTCCTTAAATGACAATGGAACACTTTGTAAATAGCTTTCCAGGGTGAACTCCTCTGGATCAACTGCCTGATGGAGTTTATGTCACTTTCCCCAAAGTTTCTCACTGTGATACTACTAATCAGAAGTATGACACTCAACAAGGCCAAGCCCAATTCATTTCCACATGACCACACGTCAGAGAGCTGAAGAAACATACTGTGACTGCTCCTGAGATGTTGGCTTCTCTGAGTTCAGTGTTAGTATATCCTACATCAGCATCACCAGATTCATTTTCCACTCTTCTCCACTCCACCCTGAACTCTGACCCATGTGAACCACGGACTGTATCACGGTCTCTTTTGTCCTCTGACCTCTGTTTCTTTTTGATCATGAGAATGAAGTCAGAGTACTTTTTCCCCTGGCTCCCTCTTTGAAAGGTTTGTGTGCTCTTGTTTTATTCTTTTACCTAGATCATTGCATTTTTTTTTTTTTCTGACAGTTCTTTCCAGGTTCCAGTAACAATCTCTTCCTTTCCTCTGTCCAGCTTAGGGTTCAGAGTGATTGCCCTCCTGTTTCCAGTCCCAGTTTTCATCACTATTTCTTATGGTTTCCCTATACATCCCCATTCCTTCATCATTGATGCATATTAACTGGTTTGAGTGTATAATCTGTTTGCCATCAGGACCCTGCCTGACACAGTTCCTTTATCATTTGTCCTATAACACAGTTTCAAGTTCCATCATCACCTTGGTTTCTTTGCTCTAGCTACTATTTAATTTGCCCTTGGGCTTCCCTGGTGGCTCAGTAGTAAATAATTCAACTGCCAAGGCAGGAGACACAGGTTTGTCCCTGCTTTGGGAAGATCCCCCATGCCATGGAGCAACGAAGCCCATGCACCACGACTACTGAACCTGTCCTCTAGAACCCAGGAGCTGCAACTACTGACCCCACATGCTGCAACTACTGAAGCTCCAATGCCCTAGAGCCCATGCTCTGCAACAAGAGAAACCACCGCAATGAGAAGCCCATGCACTGCAACTAGAGAGTAGCCTCTGCTTGCCACAACTAGAGAAAAAACCACGCACCAATGAAGACCCAGCACAGTCAAAAATAAATAAATTAATTAAATTACTTTTTAAAAAATTTGCCCTATTCCTCTTCAAGTATATGGTCCCTAACTGGAAACAGTTCTCAAAGTATAATCTTAATCAATACAGGACAGAAGGAGGCCACCTCTTGCCTTAGATACTACCTTTCCATGGAACTTAGTCAAAAGTACCAGAAACGTTTTGGCAGCCTTTTCACACCCTAGGCTCAACTGTATTTACTGTCAACTAAAATCTCTAGGTTGACTTTCTACAGTACTGTTAAACCAAACATCCCCCGTCCTAGTCACAAGATATTGTGTTTGGGACACCAAGATAGGTACTTTCCATTTTTCCCCAATGGACTTCTTCTTTTTTGGTTAAAGCTGTCATTCTAGTGGCCTAGAGTATAGCCTGTTGAAATGCTTATTGTATTTAGATTCTGTTATCAAACACATCTTTCAATCCTGCATCATGTTCAACCTTCATACACATATTGTCAATATCCTGGCTCTACACCATTATCAAGCACCTGTCAAAAAGAGAAGGCTGAGAATATACTGATGACAAAAATACACATAATAAGATGTTTAGCATCAGAAAAATGCACACTAGACTACAATAAGATATTCTTGCACACCTACAAGGACAGCTAAAATAAAAAATAGTGATGAAACCAAATACTAGCAAGGATGTAGAGAAACTGGATTACTTGTGTACTGCTGGTGGGAATGTGAAATAATACAGCCATACTAGGGATAGTTTGGCATTTTCTTCTACTCAGCAGTTATACTCCTGGCTGTCTATGCCAAAGATATCAAATCTCATGTTCACACAAAGTCTTGCATGTGAATGGTTATAGCAGCTATATTCTAATAGCCAAAAATTTAAAGCAGCCCAGATGCCCTTCAACAGGTAGAATAATTAAACAAATTGTGGTGCATCTTATCCACAGCATGGAGTACTAGACTTAAGAATAAAAAGAAATAAATGATTCATACATGCAACAGTCTGGATGACTCCCCAGAGAATTATACTGAGTTTAAAAAAGCTAATCCCAAAAGGTTACATACTAAATGATTCTATTTGCACAACATTCTTGAAATGACAAAATTATCGAGGTAGAGAGTAGTAGTTGCTAGGAGTTGTGTACATGGTGGGGGGGATGTAGGCATGGCTACTAAAGGGCAACAGGAGAGATTCTTTGTTGTTGGTGAAACTCTTATACATCTTTACTGTGGTGGTCCTCACAGGAATCTCCACATGTGATAAACCTTCATACACACACACAAATGAGCAGGTATAAAAATGCTGAAATCTAAATAAGGTAGATGGATTGCATCAATGTCAATTTCCTGGTCATGATATCATGTAATTATCTCAAAATGAAAAGTTCAGTTTTAAAAATCAATCATACCTATATAACTAACACAGAATATGTGGAAACCAAAATTAGACATGATACTACTTACTATCTCTTCAAAGTAAAGGAAACTTTGAAGGACCAGGGGGTAGGTGTAATTATTAAAAGTCCAAATATCTTTCTAAAATTTACAAAGAAGAAATAATGTATCTGACATATCCATTTAAAGGGAACAACAGACTAGACATACTCATAGGAACATGGATGGATCTTAAAAACAGTGCTCAGTGACACATCAAGAAACAACATGTGTATGTAAATATTAACAACAGATACAGAAACTAGAAACTAATGCCCACAAACAATAACATACATTTTAGTAACACTCATGAAAAGAAAAGTATATGCATCAAATATATTAGAATGATTGCCTGTGAGAAGGGGAATCAGATTGGGGAGGGGTAGAAAGAAGGGGAGTTAAGTTCAGTCGCTGAGTCGTGTCTGACCCTTTGCAACCCCATGGACTGCAGCACGCCAGGCCTCCCTGTCCATCACCAACTAACGGAGTTTACTCAAACTCATGTCCATTGAGTCAGTGATGCCATCTAACCATTTCATCCTCTGTCATCCCCTTCTCCTCCTGCCCTCAATCTTTCCCAGCATTAGAGTCTTTTCCAAGGAGTCAGTTCTTCGCATCAGGTGGCCAAAGTATTGGAGTTTCAGCTTCAACATCAGTCCTTCCAGTGAACATTCAGCACTGATTTCCTTTAGGATGGACTGGTTGGATCTTCTTGCAGTCCAAGGGACTCTCAAGAGTCTTCTCCAACACCACAGTTCAAAAGCATCAATGCTTCAAAAGCATCCCTTCTTCCCCGGAGAAGGGAATGGCAAAATACTTCAGTATTCTTGCCTTAAGAACCCCAAGAACACTATGAAAAGGCCATTCAGGTATGACCTAAATCAAATCCCTTATGATTATACAGTGGAAGTGACAGATTCAAGGGATTAGATCTGATAGAGAGAATGCCTGAAGAACTATGGACGAAGGTTCATAACATTGTACAGGAGACAGTGATCAAAACCATCTCCAAGAAACAGAAATGCAAAAAGGCAAAATGGTTGCCTGAGGAGGCCTTACAAATAGCTGAGAAAAAAAGAAGAGAAATGAAAGACAAAGTACAAAAGGAAAGATATACCCATCTGAATGCAGAGTTCCAAAGAATAGCAAGGAGGGATAAGAAAGCCTTCCTCAGTGATCAGTGAGAGAAACAGAGGAAAACAACAGAATGGGAAGGGAATCCCTGGTGGCTCAGACTGTAAAGAGTCTGCCTGCAATGCAGGAGACCCAGGTTTGATCCCTGGGTCAGGAAGATCCCCTGGAGAAGGAAATGGCAACCCACTCCAGTATTCTTGCCTGGAAAATGCCACGGCCAGAGGAGCCTGGTGGGCTACAGTCCATGGGATCACAAAGAGTCAGACATGACTGAGCACCTTCCCTTCCAACAGAATGGGAAAGACTAGAGATCTCTTCAACAAAATTAAAGATACCAAGGAGCCATTTCATGCAAATATGGGCACAATAATGGACAGAAACGGTATGGACCTAACAGAAGCAGAAGAGATCAAGAAGAAGAGGCAAGAATATACAGAAGAGCTATACAAAAAAGATCTTCATGACCCAGATAACCACAGTTGTGTGACCACTCACCTACAGCCAGACATCTTGGAGTGGGAAGTCAAGTCATCTTCACCTTAGGAAGCACCACTACAAACAGAGCTAGTGGAGGTGGTGGGATTCTGGTTAGCTATTTCAAATCCTAAAAGATGCTGCTGTGAAAGTGCTGCACTCAACATGCCAGCAGATTTGGAAAACTCAGCAGTGGCCACAGGACTGGAAAAGGTCAGTTTTCATTCCAATTCCAAAGAAAGGCAATGCCAAAGAATGTTCAAACTACTGCACAATTGCATCCATTTCACATGCCAGCAAAGTAATGCTCAAAATTCTCCAAGCCAGGCTTCAATAGTCCATGAACTGAGAACTTCCAGGAGTTCAAGCTGGATTTAGAAAAGGCAGAGGAGCAAGAGATCAAATTGCCAACACCCATTGGATCATAGAAAAAGCAAAAGAATTCTAGAAAAACATCTACTTATGCTTCATTGACTATGCAAAAGCCTCTCACTGTATGGATCACAACAAATATGGAAAATTCTTAAAAAATGGGAATACCAGACCACCTCACCTGCCTCCTGAGAAATTTGTATGCAGGTCAAGAAGCAACAGTAAGAACCGGACCTGGAACAACAGACTGGTTCCAAATTGGGAAAGGAGTAAGTCAAAGCTGTATAGTGTCACTCTGCTCATTTAGCTTATATGCAGAGTACATTATGAGGAATTCCAACCTGTATGAAGCACAAGCTGGAATCAAAATTTCCAGGAAAACTACCAATAACCTCAGATATGTAGATGACACCACCCTTATGGCAGTTATTGAAGCAGAACTAAAGAGCCCCTTGATGAAGGTAAAAGAGGGGAGTGTAAAAGCTGGCTTAAAAGTCAACATTCAAAAAACTAAAATCATGGCATACGGTCCCATCACCTCATGGCAAATAGACAGGGAAACAATGGAAACAGTGACAGACTTTATTTTCTTGGGCTCCAAAATCACTGCAGATGGTGACTTCAACCATGAAATTAAACGACACTTGCTTCGTGGAAGAAAAGCTATGACCAACCCAGACAGCATATTAAAAAGCAGAGACATTACTTTGCTGAATAAGGTCTGTCTAGTCGAAGCTATATTTTTTCTGGTAGTCATGTATGGATATGAAAGTTGGACCATAAAGAAGGCTGAACACTGAATAATTGATGCTTTTAACTGTGGTGTTGGAGAAGACTCTTGAGAGTCCCTTGGACACCAAGGAGATCCAACCAGTCCATCCTAAATGAAATCAGTCCTGAATATTCATTGGAAGGACTGATGCTGAAGCTGAAACTCCAATACTTTGGCCACCTGAGGCAAAGAGCTGACTCATTACAAAAGACCCTGATGTTGGGAAAGATTGAAGGCAGAAGGAGACGGGGATAGCAAAGGATGAGATGGTTGGATGGCCTTGCTGACTCAATGGACATGAGTTTGAGAAAGCTCCAGGGGATAGTGAAGCACAGAGAAGGCTGGCATGCTGCAGTCCATGGGGCCACAAAGAGTTGGATATGACTGAGTAACTAAACAACAAGCCTCTACATTTGATGTCAAAAATCACTCCACCATTCACCATCCTGGCACCCACCCACACACCCACTCATACACACACACAGATTATTTTCCAGGAGAATACGTAATCACTAATTTGCTTAGATACACAGAAGTATGGATGTGATAATATGAAGACCAGCTTTTAGTTGATTTTATTCTTGTATTTAAAATATCTGTAAACAATGCTCCACTTTATTGCCTGTGGTTTGGAGTCGGGGTAGACCAGTTGCATTACCCCACCTTTGTCAGGCTGCTGCATAACAAGCAAGTGCACTAATTAATGTTGAACTTGTGGTTTCCAAACACCATTATTTTATTGGTGACTTTGAGTAGAGTGAGTTTTTGGTCCTTCTGAGGGTCAGTTGCTTATAGCCTAGGGTGGGTTACAACATACATCACTGGAGGTAGGTGGCCTGAAGGCTATTCTGCTGTAATTGTTGCCTTTTTGTTGGGAGTGTATCATTGCCACCCCACACACATTCCAACTCTCCCCATTCACCCCACACACCCTCCAAGAAATACCAATTTCTTTTACTCTATGACCCTGAGATACATTGTTAAAGAATGAGACAGACCTTTGGGACTTATTTCTGAATCAGTCTTTATTCCTAATGTCTGGATAACTGTGGACCTTCCTGTCTCATCTCTCAACCTTCCAGTGCCTCCTCTCCTCCCTTCTCAAACACATGCCGCTTCCCTTCCTGTCCTCTCTACCATCAGAAAATTCACATACATGCCTTTTTAATAACTTGATTTTATCATTATCATCACTATTGCTGGAGTTCACGATTCCTCCACTGCATCCTTAGTAGACACAGGACACTACTTTGATCCAAGAGCTCTCATTGATCCAATGGTAGGTCTCTTGCTTACACTCCTACTGATTTTGATGTGTTCCATATTTTCTCATTTGACCTACTACTAATTTTGGCTTTTTTGATTTCTTATTTTTTTTTTTAATTCTGTTGAAGGGCCAACTTTACCTTCATGATGAACTCCTGCTCCTGGTAAGGAAATCAGATGAGTCCAGAAGGGCATTAGTCTTCTGGAGGAAGAGGATGGAGACTGAAATGCAACAGGGCTTTATGAGAAGAGGTGCAGGTTGGAGGAACGTTTTTTGCTAGACAAGAACTGAGCAGGGGCTATGGTGTGGGAATCTATGGGGAAGAAGAGGAGGAACATGGGTAGGGTCACCTTATAATTTTCTTTGTTGCTAGACCAACAGATCTTCTGCTTCTTCCCTTTGATGTTTCAGGTTGGCCGTTCAACCATTCTTACGCCTGAGTTGTTCCATATTTATAATAGGTTCTTCTCCCTTGCAGATTTCCTCAACAGTACTTAAGAATCTTAGTGGTCTGCCATCTTCGAGGTAATGAGGAGCTCCACCCTTCAGCACTGTTTGGTCATCAATGCATTGCTCCAGTCAATGGTAGGCCTGAGGTCCAAAGGATCCCTGTACATAACCTTGAAATTTCTTTTGAATCTATAATTATTTCAAAGTAAAAGTTAACATTTTAAAAGAAAGAAGGGGGCAAGGATAGAAGCAGTATGCCTCTATAGTCCTCCAACAGTAATCCTCACAATTTAGTAATGAGACAGAAGCTACATTAGAGCTCTGGTTCTTGATTCAGCATTTGTCCAGCTCACACATCTTCAACTCATACACCAGAACATCAAGAAGGGCCTATTACAATGCCTTGCTGACTTCCAGATGCAACAAGTTTATAGCATTCCCATGACTACAGTCTAAACACTACTAAACAGAGAGAATGTTGTTACTAAAGTACATATAATACTGTTATTGAGGTATACTTATGCTATTACTCAGACATATCTACATTTTTCTTAGTGAACTCCAGGTGGTTTCTTGTGATCATTACTTTCATTTATTAAATGCTCATAAGCTGCTAATTTCTAAGGGTTTTTGACTCATCTGCGATGAATAGTGAGAATACCATCCTTTCATGTGATAATATTAGGAAAAAAAGGATGTCAGCAGACTATATCAAAAAGGACAAGTCAAAAATAAAATGATTAAAGTTGCTGGATACAGCAAACTTCCCTTTCCTTATATGATTGTTTTCTAAATTTGTTTATTTGGACTTTTGTTTGTTGAGAGTTTTTAAGTTACTAATTCAATTTCATTACTAATAATTGGTCTGTTCAGATTTTCTATTTCTTCCTGATATCTTAACCTCACACTTGTCCAAATGGGTATCATCAAAAAAGAATGCAAACAACAAATGTTATAGAGGGTGTGGTGAAGAGGGAACTCTGGCACACTGTTGGTAGGAATGAAAATTGATGCAGCCATGGTGGAAAAGAGTGTGGCAGTCTCACATCAAACTAAAAATAGAACTACCTATGACCCAGCAATTCCACTTCTGGGTACATGTCTGAAAAAAAAACAAAAACACAAATGCTAAAAGATACATGCACCCCAGTGTTCATAGCAGCATTATTTACAACTGCCAAGATAGGGAAGCAACCTAAGTATCCATCAACAGATGAATGGATAAAGAAGATGTGAGATACACACACACACACACACACACACACACACACACATATATGCACAATGGAATACTTTCTCAGCCATAAAAAAAATGAAATTTTGCCATTTGCCCATGTGGATGGACCTGGAGGGCATTATGCTAAGTGAAATAAGGCAGACAAATAAAGACAAATAGTATATGACATTACTTATTTGTGGAATCTTAAAAAATACAACAAATTGTAAATATAAGAATAAAGAAGTAGACTCAGTGATATAGAGTACAAACTACTAGTTACCAGAGGAGAGACAGAAAGGGGAGGGGTTAGACGGGGGCAGGTGGGTAAGAGGTACCAGCTATTAGGTATAAAATAATCTATAAGGATATATTTTCCAACACAAGGAACATAGCCAATATTTTACAATAACTATAAATGGAGCATAACCTTTAAAAATTATGAATCAATATATTGTACACATGTAACTTATATAAGCTTGTACAGCCACTACACTTCAATTAAATAAACAAATGTATTTGTTTACCAAAAAGGTCTTGAAGGGTCTACTGTTACCCAATAAAAATGTATTATTTATTATTAGGAACACATTTAGTGCCTATTTTATATTAGAATTGGAAACTGACTTTATAAAGTAACTCATTGATATGTTTTGTGATTCTCTTTTACATTTTCAACCAAAATGAATGGGAAACTTTAAAGATCCTCAGAACGCACTGAGCTTGCTTTTATTGAAATATTCCATTACCGACTCGTTCAGTTTTCAAGAATATTCTTCCTCTTGTCAGATTGAGGAGCCTACTCAAGGTGACTCTCCTGTGTCACATTGTACATAGGAACCAGAGCTACCTAATTCTTTGTTCAGTTCTTGTTTTCCGGGTCTCTGTGCATGTGGTGATGTAAAGTGACACCATTGTCATTACAATAATAACCCTCCACTACATTTGCAATGATTTCCTAAACTGTCTTGTGAGTTTAAACACTCCACAGAGCACCAGATACAGGATGGAATCAGCCTGAGTGTTTGCTTCACTCTGGCCACAGAGAGTCAATGCACAATAGACAGGAAAGAGCTGCTGAGGACGAAGGAAAGGGTATTTCCTGCACACTCTGCTGGGATTCTCCACGTCACTGGAAAAGACCAGTGCCTTCACCTCCACGCAAGCTCCCTGCCATTTTCACGCCTATTGCTGGGAGCAGATTCCGGCTCCAAGACCCAGTCGTGTGCAGGCTTTGTCCAAGGGTCCAGTATCAGTCAGAGCCCAGGAAACGGGCCACACAGGGACAAGGAGCTGGGCACAGGGAGAGCGACAGAGGCAGGACAAGAACGCAGAGCTTGCAGCAGCTGAGCCACTGTCACCTCAGACCTAAAAACACGGGAAGAGGGAGTGGTGACATGAACCTGGAGAGATCACTTAGCACGAGGACAAGGCCCTCTTGGGAAGAGCGGTGAACTCTACCGAACCGCTACCAATAGACTGAGCCAGTCGACGGTGACCGGCAGGGAGGCATCAGGGAAGCAGCCCGCCCTCCCCACAGCTCTCCTTGGGGCTCTCCACCTGCCATCCCAGCAGAGGTCTCAGGAGCCCCTTGACATAATGCCCAGGAAACCACCTCCCTGGACAGAGCACGGGGTGGAGAAGGGTGGAGAGGGAACCTCGTGGGGCAAAGGGAAGGTGCCCAGCAGAGACATAAGACACACTGAAGTCTTGCAGAGGTGGGGACCATTTACGGTTCCCACTGACAGGCCAGGTAAAGCGTCTGCCTACAATGCAGGAGACCCAGGTTCGATCCCTGGGTCCGGAAGATCCCCTGGAGAAGGAAATGGCAACCTACTCCGGTACTCTTGCCTGGAAAATTCCATGGACGGAGGAGCCTGGTAGGCTACAGTCCATGGGGTCGCAAAGAGTCGGACACGATTGAGCGACTTCACTTTCTTTTTCTTTCTGACAGGCCAGGGAAGCCAAATAACTTGTGTTAGAATACGTCCTGATGCAGTACCTAAATCTTGTGCTCTCTCTGACCATCTGGATAAACCGCAGGCCCACTCTAGGCTTCAGTTCTCCATTCATGGGATGAGGGAATTGGGATAAATGACTCTAACTTTAGAAAATGTGTGCTATGATTTGACAATTCTTGCTTTTAATAGTAAGAGGAGTCCATCACATTATGGTTCTAGCCAAGTCATCTTACAATCCGGAGTATAAAATTACAAGTGAGGGGCCATCCAGGCCACAGCTACCCTCTTACTCTTTCTGATTCAGTCATTCTTTGACGGACACCAGACCCTGTCAGCCCCACAGAACAAGGCCTATGGTTGAATCTGGGGCATGATCCCAGAAAGAGGCACCACCTGGCAAGCCCTCTTTAGGCAGAGGTAAGCCAAGAAAAAAGATCGTTAAGCCGCTCAACAACCCTCGAAGAAGCATGTGTTCTGTGTCAAGCACTGAGATAAGATGTCATCCTTGTCATGCACTTTTTGAAGAAAATGTCTCAGCTCCATGCCTTCTCGAATGGGTACTTCCACATATGGCATCCTGAAAAGATGCCCCAAAGTCATTTCCATGCTAAGAGAAAATAAACCTGAACTCTTACAATCCAGCATTCTGAATATTCAGACAATTTCTACAATGCTCAACATTTTAAGGTTTTTTTTTTTCCCCTCTGAAATGCCTAAGTCAGTGAAGTGTGATCCTTTATCACTAAGCCTAATGTGAAAATGCTTTAATGCCACATGATGGATGGATTATTAGTTTGCAATAAGAAATACATTCAGTTGTACATATCAAAGACAGAGAAAAAAGCACTGAGATTTCTCTTTACCGCACGGCCTGAAAACTTGAAAGAATATCCCTTTATTGCAAAGAGGCTATTTGGGGGAACTTTTCTGGAAATCACTGCCAGGTATTTAGGTATTTTGAGGGTGAATATAAAATTGTGCCATTAACAGCTTTTGTCTATCAATATTGAGAATATTCCATTTCTCTTAATTTTGCCACGTTATGAGTGACAATGTAGATAAAAACCTAGGATAGTACAATGACAAACACCCAGAACTTTTTTTTTACCCCCACATTTTTCTTTATGCCAACATGTACCATAGTGAGACGACTTCCTTGTTTTACTCATATTTGAGATTCAATCACCTTTCTAAGGCCTTCTGAAATCTGAACAGAAAAGCACCACCTAAAGGTCAGTTCCGAGGTAGAGGTGAGGAGGCCTGCTGTCCACACATGTCTCCAAGGTGAGCCCCTAGGTGTCCTGTCCCTTCAGCCTCTATGTATCCACCAAGAAGGGGTTCTATTACTCTCAAGATTAAACTGTTTGACATTTAACAAATCATTTTATCAATTTGCATAGGCTTAATTAAATTATAAATTTCAAGAAGTTACAGCATCAAGCAGAAATGTCATAAAACCAATAATAGCCTTGCTGGCATAAAAGACATCCCCACAGCTCCGTGCATAACCCTCCTCACTGCTATGCAGCCCAGGTTCAGCTTGGAAGTCAACTCTTCACACTCACCCTGGCTCACTCTCCCCTCCAGCCGATGGCTGTTCTGAATAGGTGCGCTTGGCAGACATCGACATATTTGCCAGCATACATACCTCAGTTAGAGACTATTGAGTTCAGTATCTCAGCAACATAAACATTTAGGATGCATTGGAAATTTTGTTCTAGAATTGCCTTTCCAATCATTACACAATAAGCAACCTTTTCCCACTATTTACTTACAGATAAGTATATTTTCTGATGCGTAGCACTTTACATTTAATAGAACATTTGCCCTTTACAAAGCATATATTTCTAACACAGAAACATAGAAGTACAGGAAGAAGGGAGTGGTGGCTCTTTCTCATTTACATTCACCAGAACTGCAGGCTCCAATGGGCTGCTAGATGAACATACACAGACCTCCATTCCTAACAGACCCATTCTGTTCCTTCCAAGTGGAAGCAATCCATCTTTCACCTGGGATTCACACAGTCCCTCTGAAGTCCTTTCAGTGTAATAGAAACCAAGAGCTGTCATTTGCAAAGCTGCCAGGATGTCATAAAGGGGAATGTGGATTCCACATGCTCTGCTGGGGGAACTCCAGGACAAGGAGGAAAGTAAGAGCAGAGAGATACCAAGTGTTCCAAAAACTGGGCATAGAATTAGTAAAGTTCTCACCTGCGATGAGCTTGGCTCTGGGATCAGTGACAATCATCCATTGGCAATGATAGAGGAAAACACGATTTTCACTAATAATGATTTGTTTCAACAAAAGTCTGCAGTTAAACTTATTTTATCCTTACATGGGAAGATGCTTACATTTCACCAGGATCAATCTAATCATTCGAAAAAATGTGGATGCGCCTGCTGACAGATAACAAGGATTACAAAGAGCGATAGAATCCCATGAGGTCACCTGAAGAAACAGCCAGTCTAAGTCATGAAGACATCTGTGTCATATCTTTGGACACCAGATGAACTTGCAGCAAGAATACCTTCTACTCCTAGGGGCCTGGTACTGGATGCCCACACCAGAGAAGCTCATGGGGACAGCAGGGCCCACTTCTCAGCATGTTCCTTGTTGGAGTCCCTAATCATCTCCTTAGCCCCTTCCTTGGACCAGGCACTGAGCTTTGAGGACACCTCGATGAATTGGACATGCAACCTCCACAGGAAATAGTATGTGATACAGCATAAGTGAGAGAGCACAGTTAAAGAGGCATAGAGGACATTGTTGAGGCTCAAAGAGGGACAGATCATATACTCACAATGGCCAAGATGCAAAAACAACCTAAGTGTCCAACAATAAATGACTGAATAGAGTAAATGTCATACACACACATAGTCGATCACAACAAACTGTGGAAAATTCTTAAAGAGATGGGAGTACCAGATCACCTTACCTGTCTCCTAAGAAACCCATATGCAAGAAGAGAAACAACAGAACCAGACATGGAACAACAGACTGGTTCCAAATTGGGAAAGGAGTATGTCAAAGCTGTATACTGTCACCTTGCTTATTTAACTTATATGCGGAGTACATCATGCAAAATGCCAGGCTGGACAAATCACAAGCTGGAATCAAGATTTCTTGGAGAAATTCCAACAACCTAGATGTGCAGATGATACCACTCTAATGACAGAAAGTGAAGAGGAACTAAAGAGCCTCTTGATGAGGGTGAAAGAGGAGAGTGAAAAAGCTGGCTTAAAACTCTACATTCAAAAACTAAGACCATGGCATCCAGTCCCATCACTTCATGGCAAATAGGAGAAAAAGTGGAAACAGTGACAGATTTTATTTTCTTGGGGTCCAAAATCACTGTGGACAGTGGCTGCAGCCATGAAATTAAAAGATACTTGCTCCTTGGAAGGAAAGCTATGAAAAACCTAGATAGCATATTAAAAAGCACAGACATCACTTTACCAACAAAGGTCCGTATAGTCAAAGCTGTGGTTTTTTTCAGTAGTCATGTACAGATGTGAGAGTTGCACCATAAAGAAGGCTGAGCACCAAAAAATTGATGCTTTCAAACTGTGGTGCTAAAGAAGACTCTTAAGAGTCCATTGGACAGCAAGGAGATTAAACTAGTCAATCCTAAAGGAAATCAACCCTGAATATTCACTGGAAGGACTGATGCTGAAGCTGAAGCTCCGATACTTTGGCCACATGATGCAAATATTTCGGTTACCTGATGCAAGCAACTGACTCATTTGAAAAGACTCTGATTCTAGGAAAGATTGAAAGCAAAAGGAGAAGAGGGCAGCAGAGGATAAGGTGGTTAAACAGCATCACCGAGTCAAAGGACATGCATTTGAGCAAAATCTGGGAGATAGTGGAGGTCAGAGGAGCCTGGCATGCTACAGTCCATGGGGTCACAGAGTCGGACACAACTTAGCAAATGAACAATAATAAGAACATACACACATACACAATGGAGTATGATACTACTCAGACATGAGAAAGAAAAAAAACTTCTGCCATTTGCAACAAGAAAAATCAGTCTTGAGAGCATTAAGCTAAGTGAAATAAGTCAAACAGAGAAAGACAAATATGTACGATCTCACTTATATATGAAATCTAAAAAAAACAAACCTTTAGAAACAGAGAGTTGCTTGGTAGTTACCAAGGGCTGTCAACTGTCACAACAGAAAGAAGTGCAGATCAGTGATGGTCAGGTTTTCTAGCTGGGGTAGAGATTGACAATAAAGGAGCAACATGAGCAAACTTTAGGAGGTGATGGAACTGTTCTGTATCCTGATTGTATTGGTGGTTGCACGAATCTATGCATGTGTTAAAATTCATAGAACTGTACACACCATAAAAGTTGATTTTATAGTATGTTAATTAAAAGCAATCACAAAGGCAAGACTGGAATTGGGGAGAACTAAGAAGTTTGTGAAAAAGTGGCTAGTGGTATCAGCCAGAATTCTCCAGAGAATGAAACCAATAGAATGGAAGGGTGGATGGAGAGAGAGAGAGATTTATTATTATAAAGAACTGGCTCATGTGGTCATGGAGAATGAGAAGTCCCAAGACCTGCAGCCAGCAAGCTGGAGATCTGGGAGGTCTGATGTGGAGTTCCAGTCTGAGTCCAAAAGCCTGAGAACGAGGAGAGCCAATGGTATAAATTCCAGTCTTAAAGTTGGCAGTCTCAAGATCCAAAAGGAATGACAGTTCGAGTCTAAGTCCAAAGGCTAAAAAAGACCAATGTCCCAACTCGATGAGTTAGTCAGGAAGAGTTCTGCTCACAGAAGGATCAGGCTGTTTGCTTCATTCAGATCTTCGGTGAATTAGATGAGGGCCATTCACAATAGAGGGCAAACTGCTTTACTCAATCTATCCATTCAACTGCTGGGTAACTTCTGCACAGACATGCCCAGAAGGTTTGTCCAAATGTATGGACACCTTGTGGCACATTCAAGTTGACACATAAAATTAATCATCACACTAACTGAGGAAAATCTACACAAGATGCCATACTGAGAGCTCTGTGAGGATTGGGTTGACCTGAGTCATGCACCCATGATGACGACTGTCATCCTTGGCACAAAGTGGGGCTCTGTATGAGTTTTTTGACTGACTAAATAAATACTTAAGTCTACTACGGATGCTTTTATTCCTTTTCTGCCTATTATGAGACTTCTTCAGTCTTATTGTTAAACCTACCCCAAATACAGGGGCCAGCTCCTGCTGCTGCTGTTAAGTCACTTCAGTCGTGTCCAACTCTGTGCGACCCCATAGACGGCAGCCCACCAGGCTCCCCCGTCCCTGGGATTCTCCAGGCAAGAACACTGAAGTGGGTTGCCATTTCCTTCTCCAATGCATGAAAGTGAAAAGTGAAAGTGAAGTTGCTCAGTCGTGTCCGACTCTTCAAGACCCCATGGACTGCAACCTACCAGGCTCCTCCATCCAGAAATCACATTAAAATAATATGAATCACTTTAACGTCTCAGACAGCAACATTTGACATGAATTCTCCAACCCTAGTGCTGTGGACTGAATGTGTGTCCTCCAAAATTCCTATGTTGAAACCCTAATCCTCAGCATGATGGTATTAGGAGCTGGGGCCTTTGGGGCCTTTGGGGCCTTTGGGAGGTGATTAGGTCATGAGGGTGGGGCCCTCAGGATGGGATTCCTGTTCTATAAGAAAAACGAGAAAGCTCATTCCCTCTCTCTCCCCTAAGATGGGAGATGGCCTTCTGAAAGCCAGCAAGCAGACTCTCACCACACACTAGACCTGCTGGCACCTTGATCTTGGACTTCCCGCTTCCAGAACTTTAAGAAATAAATGTCTGGTGTTTACAAAGCACCTAGTCTATGGTATCTTTGTTTCAACAGCTCACACTCGTGAAGACCCCAGGAAGTGATGCAAGTGCCTCAGGGAACAAGGATAGGTGACTCGGTCAGGGTTTGACAGGATGAGGTTCTGGGGGAGCCAAGTGGAGACAACAAGGAGGCAGTTGTGTTTCTAGAAGAGAGGTATGCATAGCGGATGCGGGTGTGAGGGTGTCAGCAGTGAGGAGGTGAGGGGCCCTAGGGAAGTCAGAAGAGCAGGAAGGCCCACCACACCCAGGGCAAAGCACACCCTTTGCATAGAGGTCTGGGAAAGAAACATCTAGACCGTGGATAGAGAAAGAAGCCCATCTGGCAGAGTACAAAGAAGGATTGCACTCAGACAGAAAGAGAAAACCATGAGGTCTGGGAAAGCATGGTTTCACATAAGAAAGTGTATCAAGAAGAGGGTGGTCACAGTGCCAACAACAGCAAGCATTTCTATAGGAAGAAAAAAAATGGGAAAAAAACTGTGTTTTGTTCACAGATCATTTGAAAAAGACCAGACCACCAATTTTCTATTGTGCACCCATTTTATCCAAGAAAGATAACGTTCTTCTGATTTGAAAGGACACAGCAGACAGTTGAAGCAGGGAATTGCAGCCGCAGGTTAATCAGGAGATGGCAAGAGATTATTTAACCATTTACAACGCATATAGGCCTTCTGGTCAGCCTAATGACTGACATTCCTTCTGCCTAAGGACTGCTGAGGGATCATCTCAGTCACTGTCAGTAAATTCTGTCATCAGTTATTGAACAGGAGACAGATGCCAGGAGACTGGAGATAGACAAAGATTGTTGAGAATCTCAAGATAAGGGAACAAATGAGGATTTAGAGAGGAATACCATCAGTGTGGCCCTGAACTCGAGTGAGGTGTGTGAAAGCAGAAGGAAGCAGAGGTGACTCCAGGCCTTTGGACCAGGTCACTGATTGATGGTGGGGATATCAAGAAAAAAAAAAAAAAAAACACAGAAGCTTGGGCAACACTTTTGCAGGAAGGATGGAGAATGCAACTTGGCTATCTTGGGCCCAAGCAGATGCTGGGCTGTGCACATGTAAACACTGCAGACAAGATGACTCTCCAGAGAAAAGGACCCATTCCAGGTGCAGATTCACATGTGGGAGCCTGCGCACAGGTGATGTTTCCTGTAATGGTATGAAAATAACCATTCTCAGAAAGCGATGGGAAGAGAAAGGCCCTAGCCAAGGACCGGACCTAGAGCTCTTACTGCTGTCGGCAGTGAGACGTAAAGGATGCTCAGGAAGGTCGGAGGAGAAGGAGGAACAGATAGCATCAGGAGTCCCGTGAGCACAACAATCTTTTGCTCACCCACACACAACAGTTCACGACTGTCTACCTGGGATGCCCTTCCCCTACACCCCAGCCCATCATCAGGGAAACTTCTCTTCACCCTTACAACTGCACCTCACATGGTACCATCTCCAGAGAACCTTCCCGGACCCTCCTCTCTACAACCCCCTTGAAATCACACAGACACACACCCACACACAGCCTACCTCACCCCGCTCCTCTCCTGCACCCATGTTCTTTCAGGCACACACACCACACGAGTGTCAACTGTCTGGTAGGGAAGGATCGGTTCCAAGCCTCCCCCCTTGGCTTGTGGATGGCCATCATCTCTCCCGTCTCTTACATTATCTCCCCTCTATCTGTGCCTCTGTATCCACACTTTCCCTTTTCATAAGGACACCAGTCAGACAGGATCTCATGATATTTATTTGGTTATGTCCATAAAGGCCCCTTTTCCAAACACAGTTACATTCTGAGGGCCTGGGAATTAGGATTCAACATGTGGATTTTGTGGGATACCATTCAACACTTAACACTGTCAAAACTGAACCCATTTTCTAAGGGCTGGTATTCTCCTTCTTACCCATGAATGGAAAAACAACAACAACAAAAATAGTGAATGATGATAAGCTACATAGAAGGATCCTGTCCTCAAATCATTTCCATTTAATGTGAAAGAAAAAGAGAAATACTAGTATATACCCATTTGCACACATGTGCCAACACACAACCAAAGGAGTTGTGGAACTGTAGCATCATTTACAACTGCACCCCCAGACTCATTCCCCTGACTTGGCTGCTGAGCTGACTGAGAGTTACTCGTTTCCCAATAACGAGAGCCACAGCAATCTGAGAAGAAGCGAAGATGTTCACCACTGCCTAACAGAACGGGTCACAGGAAGCCCGCAGCCCGGTAGAGCAAGGTAAGGAGTCAGGCTGAACCTGGGAAAGTTTCCTTCCCTTTCTCAGCCCCAGTATCTCATCAGCAAAGTGGAGATGAG
The DNA here is from genome assembly GCF_054371585.1 of Giraffa tippelskirchi. Lineage (NCBI taxonomy): Eukaryota > Metazoa > Chordata > Mammalia > Artiodactyla > Giraffidae > Giraffa > Giraffa tippelskirchi. The sequence goes on along the minus strand of NC_137289.1, from coordinate 11,448,400 downwards.
AATAATAGTACATCCCACTGGTTCATTCTAAAGATTCAATAAGATATGAAGCAAAAATGTACATCACGACACATAGGAAGTGGTGCATAAATGTTAGCTTAAAAACATGTAAACTGTAGCCAGGTGTGAGGTAAATTCTCATTCTTCCTAGTTCACTGGATTTAGAAGTGATAACCAGGTGGTTGCCTCTTACTTCACTTAGCATCTTCTAGAGGCGGAAATGCCAGCCCAAACCCATTACTGCTGTTTAATGTGTTAAGATAGTTTCACTCTGATGCTTCTTCATTTCATAGAAGGCTTCCTTTGAGATCCATAATACAAAAAAGGGTTCTCCTAAACACAAAAAGACAGTGCAGACCAAGGTGATCGTTTCCATGGCAACAAGAAACCTAAGAAAGTGACAAGTAAACTTCTGCCACATCCATGCCTCATCCCACTCTTCTCATAGGTCAGTCTTGTGCTTCATGCTTTTGAGACGCTGAAAAATCCAACAGCCCTCCTTAGAACATGGGCCACAGAAAAGACACCTAAAGGCAAGCCCAGTCTGCCTAAGGTTTGGAGTGGACATCCATCATTCCTTTAGATTAATATAGATGTCAGACCAAGGGTAAAAGAATGTATGTATGGGATGGGAGCATTCATAGTTTGCCATTATGTGTTGAAAAAATTCTTGATTTCATTGAGGATAAGAAACAAGAAAATCTTTCGGGTCAACAAAGTCTGGTCAGGTGAGCTGTGGGGCGCTTGATTCATTAAAGCAGAAGTTTAGCCGCTGGAGGAAGGACATCACCTAATGCTAACTAGGAGCCAGAGCATGAGGAATGTCTTGGCAAAAGCAAACCAGCCTCCCTGTGCTCTGGAGCCGCAGCACAGCTGCTCTTAGGAGATGCTGGGAGAGCTGAACAAAGCTCTTAGCAACCGGCACCCGGCATCATTTCACCACCTTCCTCTCTCTGCACTGCATCCACCAGTCATAAACTTCAGCGAATTTCACCGTGAAACTCTCTTTGGAATCTGGTCATTTTCATGTTCATTGCCTCAGTCTTGTGTCAGGCTCTTATCATCCACATTCTTCCCTTGCCCCCTTTGGCATCACAGATAACAAGGAAACCTGAAATCCCTGGCATGACATTCAAAGGTACTCTACATCGGGTTCTGCATCCGGGTGGTTTCTTGCCCCTCCCCACCCGAACTCTGCTCCACCCACAACAGGCATCCACATCCCTTTCTTGAAACCTTAGACACACTCCTTGCTCATTGCTTTTGTTCTCGATCCTTTTTCAACCCCTAACAGCCTTTTCACCTCCTCGGTTACATTTTATCACCTACCTATCAATGCTTCCTCAAACATCAGAGACCTTCGCTTCCTCAGGGAAAGAACTATCTTGAAACTTCTGTAATTCTTTCATTTTATTTTTTTTGCTTATGACACTAGGAGGTAGTGTATTTTACAAGAAAAGATGGAGTCAAATAAGTTTTGCCTAAAATCTCATATCTACAACTTTTTAGAAGTCTGACTTTGGGCATGTTATCTAACCTCTCTCTACCTAAATTTCCATATAACAGAAGTTACTGGTATGATATAGGCACTTAAATATGAGTTCCCTTGTTCTTATCCAGCATGCTATGTGTGCTAGCATGCTCTCTGTCTCATATATGTGCATATATACATATAATATATGCATATATTATACATCTATAGGCACAAGAGAGGTACTCAATAATTAGCTGTTGAATAAATGAGAAATCAGTATATATATTCTTAATAAATACTTCTGAGTGGAGCTGATTTATTCCATTAAACATTTGTATTCTGATCACAGGAGGAAGCTAAGCTAGAAAATGAGGGGGGGAAATGGCATCACCTCTCACTTCCAGTCTAGCATTCACCACCTTCATCACTGTCACCACCGTCATCATTTCTTTCTTCTTACTGCACTCTCCTTCCTATGGAACCTTTATTCCAAAGAGATCAAAGCACCTAATTACCCTTACACTTGTTCGATCTTATAATGAATCAAAACCAGCTAAGAAAGCAAGTGGAAAATTTCCATTTTTTCAGTCCAGTTCCCTTCCTAAAGTTATCTGTGGAATGACTTCAGAAGAGGATTCATCACAGTAAGGGTGCAGATCTCCGCCTTTAGAAATCAGAGTTGCCTGACGACAGAGCTGATGGCCACAGACACTCAAGGACAAGACCCTCATTCAGTGGGTGCTTGATATTATAAGGAAGAATCAACCACACAAGAGGAAGTGCTCACAGCTGATCAATTCTGATGTTCATCATCCAACACAACTTCCAGCGTTAAATAGTAAGTGCAGCCAAAGGCATCTTTACCTTTACAAAGTGATTGTGTATGTTTCTTAGTTAATGCAAAGATTTCCTGAAATAAAACCCAGAGCAATGCATACAGAGTCACTGAAAAGCTCAGACATTTTGCCTAAATAATGCACATTCTCAGAATTTATCCTCACAAAATCATTTCCAAAGGGAAAAAAAAAAAACAAAAACGAGATGCACAGAAATATTCCCTGGTGGCTCAGACGGTAAACAATGTGCTTGCGATGCAGGAGACCAGGGTTCGATCCCTGGGTAGGGAAGATCCCCAGAGAAGGAAACGGCAACCCACTCTAATATTCTTGCCTGGGAAATCCCATGGAAACAGAAGCCTGGTGGGCTGCAGTCCAGAGGTCGCAAAGAGTCAGACACGAAATTTTTTAAATGTCCAAGAATAGGGAAATAATTCTTTTTTTCCAGAGGCAATCTGAGATATTTAATGTGATCACTTTGACAACCCCATAGAGTTGTGAGGGTAAGGGTAAGCTTCTAAGTATCTCATCGGCCCTTCAAAACTGTTAGCTATAATATTTCGTCCCAAAGCCTCAGCATCCATAAAAATTTGGCCTCTCTGCAGTCTCATTTTTTTCCTATTTCCAACACAATGGACTTCCCTGGGGATCAGGGTCACTGCTATCAGACCTGCTCTTCTTTCCCGACTTCCGCATTTACACCCACCACCGTCCAACACTAGAGACTAGGCTCTGTAGTAAGAGAGCTCCATAAATTCTCTCATCAAAGCCACCAAGGGCATTCCTATGGCTGATTCATATTGATGTGTGGCAGAAACCAACACAATACTGTAAAGCAATCATACTCCAATTAGAAATAAATTAATTCAAAACAAAAAAACAGCAAGAGACTTCCCTGATGGTTCAGTGGCTAAGACTCTCCTGGTCAGGCAGTTACGATCCCAGTCCCACAACTGAGACCCAGCCAAATAAATAAATAAATACTTTTAAAAAACAGAAACAAGCCCAAAAGCCCTTAGGAAGTCACTTCTGTCACGGTTACCACTGTAGAGAGCACAGCACAGGCCCTGAGGGTTTGACTGACTTCTGGAGGTCATGAACCCAGTGAGGCCTCTTCACACAGCTGCCATGCCCATTTAACTCCGCCCAGGCCCCCACTTCCTGTAGCTAAATTCTGGTACCACTCAGGGGTCTCCCTTTCCTTATCTGTAAATAGGAACTATTGTTTTAGGGGATCAAGTTAATTAATACAGATAAAGAAGATGCATTTGAAATTGGATTCCAGGAGATTGCTGGTATTTAAACCGCCTTTTCACTTGAGCTCTTTTGAAAGGTTTGTGTTTATTGTTCCTTGCAATCCAGTGATCTTGGATTCAAATGGAGAGGGTGAGGCAGAGACAGACACAGAGAAACTTGGCCCTGTCTTCACTCTACAGCTTGTGTCTGAAAAAGGCAGTAAATGTTTAGTTATGGGTGATGTGAATTACCCGTGGGTGTATACGTGCTAAGTCGCTTCAGTTGTATCCGACTCTTTGCGACCTCATGGACTCTAGCCTGCCAGGCTCCTCTGTGCATGGGGTTCTCCAGGCAAGAATACTGGAGTGGGTTGCCATGCCCTCCTCCAGGGGATCTTATGACCCTGGGATCAAACCGGGGTCTGGTTTGTCTCCTGCATTGGCAGGCAAGTTCCTTTTTTTTTTTTTCCTAAGAATAAATTTAATTATGTATGATCAAAACCTTTACAAAGAATTTATAAAATACATTAATAAAACCATCAATTGGATATCCACAGGGTAGCAAACAGTCAGAGGTGACTGAAGTGACTTTACATGCAAACACAAATTTCTTTACCACTAGCGCCTCCTGGGAAACCCCGAATTACCTGATATAACACCTATAAAAATTTCATTCCTGGACTTTCCTGGTAGCCCAGTGGCTAAGATTCTGTGTTCCCAACTCAGGGTCCCCAGGTTCATTCCCTGGTCAGGGAACTCTAAGACCCAGCGCAGCCAAACAAATAAATAAAAATATTTTTTAAAAAATCATTCCAATACTACTTTTCCATAGAGACACATGTTGACAATGCCACCCATTGCTCAGCACCATACATGCAAGATCTCCTTAAACACTTATTTCTTCCATCTTAGAAATGGCGAAGCAAAGGCTCAGAAAAGTTATATATGGTGAGTTGAGACGATGAAATATCTAAATGGAAGAGTTCAGGACTGCAATCTCGTGCATGAGTATGTGAGTGTCTGTGTGTGTGTGTGTGTGTGTGTGTGTGTGTGTGTCTGTGTGTGTGTGTGTTTAAGAAGAGAGAAAACACAAAAGTGAACAAGCCAGGAGTGGAAGTTGGCTAAAGGACTGACTTGTTTTGAAGTTGAATTTGCCTAGAAGACAATTATTTTACGTAGTGGTTTTTTTTTTTTCTTTTTCTTTTTGTTTGGCTTTGATTTTTTTTTTCTTTTTAATTTTTTGATTGGTTTGTGGAAGTTACCCAAGATTAGGGTACTTGTCTTGAAGCTTCTTTTGTATCTGTCTTTATCAGTGCTTAGGTATGTGTTGTTTGGGGGTGGATTGTGGAGCATGGGGCTGTTGAACTATCCCATGTGAAAGGCTAAAGTCCTTACAACAAATCACTCTCTTCTCTCTTGCTCCCCCATTGATTAAAATCTAGTCCAGAGTCTCACAGATTGGCCGACTCTAAAACCAAAGTTCCTAACCACAAAGGTGACCTCCCAGTAGCCTTTGAGGACAAGAATATCTGTTTTCAAATCTCACGTTACTAAAGTACTGTCTGATTTTTAAAGAAATTTTTGATCTGTGGTCTTATTTAAAGTGTGACCCAACTTGCTGAGAAACAAAATCTTTATTTTAATGAGACCAATTGAAAGATACCTTCAAATAACCCAGATATCCCAGACCTCACCAGCCTGAAAGATCACGTTTATTATTTTTCACAACCAAAGCATGAAGTCCAAGCCTCCACCAACCTGATTGCTGGAAATCAGACCTTTCTCTCCAAAACGTCCCTGTGGTGTATCTTGGGGGACTTTCAGTTGCAAGCATCACACAGGGTCCACTCTGTTCTTTGCATTATTCTCCCCCAGGTTGCTGCACTCCCAAGCAAGAAGAGCCTTCAGCATTTTCATTGCCCATCTTGCAAGGCCCAAGGTCAACACCAAGAATGCTACATCCAGATGCCGTCTCAGGTTCCCATCTTCAGGGTAATAGGGCATTGCTGGGAGACAAACCTCCAAGAACTCCAATTCAGAATCTCAGCTTAGCCCTGAAGCACTTTTCGGTTCCTCTCATAGCACCTGGAGAGTTTAGGAGACTTTGGGCTGAAATCTCACCCATTACTTGCTTAGAATCTCATCGATTATCTCATAAAAAGATGATTCTCTAGATTCCTGGAGCCCAGGCTTCTAACCAGAGGAGATCAACCCCAGGCCAAAAGACTGATGGCTGATTGTCTTGTGGTGGTTCTCTGGAAACAGATTTTGAGATGGAGAATTTCTTACCAGAGGTAAGCTGGGGAAAGCTCCAGAGAATGACAGCACTGAACTTAACTTGAGCCCTGGGTTCCCAGAAGGCAGTAGCAGTTAAGAACACATCAAGCACCATCACTCTCTTGTTCTGGAAATAGCTAACCACAAAGGACCACCTCATCCTGGCATATTTGCATATGCCCAGATAAGATCTTCTCTACTCATTCACTTGGGTTCTGTAAATACTCTTGGATGAAGCAAAAGACTCACTTAAACTGTCTTAAACTCATGCATTGGCAAACAGGTTCTTTACCACTAGCACCACCTGGGAAGCCCTATGAAATTCTAGACTTCTTTTTCTTTGAGAAGTTCCTCAGTAATGAATATACTACCTATAGCATCTCCTGAGTTGCTTTGTGCCAATTATTCTGTCTTTGACAAGAGACAGGCTTGTGAGGAGGTTGGGGAGGCAGAGTTGAGCAGTGGAAGATGTTGAAGTACAATGTGGCTGTAAATGGGGCCTCAGCTGATCTCCTAGGGGCTCCAAAGCTGAAGCAGTCCTTCAGAGTTGTCCCAAATTCAGGCAAGCCCCACCCCATTAGCTTTTGTATCCCTGAATTAGTCAGTTATGCAGCCCTAAGGAGGAGATGTAACCCAGATCAAAACAGTTCTCTGAGGCATCTGGTGATTCCCAGAGAGAAGAAGCAACTTTGACCTTTCAGCAGCCAAATTCCCAGGAGCCAAGGACAGGGCCTTCCCAGGGATCTGGACCAACGTATCCACTCCACTGATGGGGAACTGGCATGAATCATCCACATCTCTGCCTTCCTTCTCTCCCAGCCCCCAAGGAAAATGACTCCTTCCTTCTGAACCAGAAAATCAAAAGCTGCCATGAATATCAGCAAGGGAAAAGGATGCAGACAAACCTGGGATGGAGCTAAGACAGAGAAGACAGTGAGGAGCAACTGGGGAAAAAGGATGGACCTCCCATCTCTGCAGCACACAGTCCATGGAGTTGCAAAGAGTCGGACAGGACTGAGCAACTGAACTGAACTGAACTGCCATCTCTAATACATACCAGGAGTGTTTATCCAACTGTGGTTCACAGACTTTCCTGTGCCGGTCTCTTAATGCATTAAATTTGATAACATGCCACTCTATACTTTTGTTTCTGAAATTAATTGGCAATTTACTCATGAATATTTAATGAAAATTAAATTAAGAAGCCAACTGACACCATTTGTCGAGACTTAATCAAAGTTAGCCCAAATTGCTTCCTTCTTTCCGAGGAGAAGTTTTGCTGACTGCATTCTCCATGCATTTGTATCAGCTTGAGCTCAAGACAAGCTTGTCACTCTTTTGTCATAATGAGGCTAATTCTTGTCTATCTTCTTTCCTTCTTCCCATAAGCAGTCCCTGATCTCCTATCCTGTGTGAGGTATGATACTACACACTGTGAAGTAGACAAAACTTTTTTTCTCTATCTTTGCCCCCTTGATTACTGCCATGATAAAGCACAGATGACTTTGCTAGGATGATGCCAGTGGAAAGAGAGAGACAAGATGCAGAGCACAGGTAACCGAGGAGCTCATTAATGAGCATGTGAAGACAACATTGTGTAAACTGCTTTTACTAGATTCTAGAAATCTGGAATCTAGAAACATTACTGCTCTAGGTGGAGACATGGCAGTAGAAAGCTGTATTTTGTTTCTTGTGTTTCATTCTGTAGTGGGAGAAACTCAACATGTTTACGTGCTGATGAGAAGGAAGGAAGCCAGGAGATAAGATTGGAGATAGAGGAGATACTCCTGCATTTGCAGCTGGATGAGAAATGGGATTGGCTATGGACTGAAGGAAGAGGATGTCTTTAACTATGGTTGAGAAGGAAGAGGTTAGAGTCAGAGGCCAGAAATGGAAAGACAGATGGATTGATCCAGAGTTATGGCTTTTCCAGACCATACACAGGACAGTGAGGGGCTTCTCTGGTGGCTCAGCTGGTAAAAAGAATCTGCCTGCAATGCGGGAGACCTGGGTTCAATCCCTGGGTTAGGAAGATCCCTGGAGAAGGGAACAGCTACCCCCTTCCATATTCTGGCCTGGAGAATTCCATGAAATGTATAGTCCATGGGGTCGCAAACACTCGGACATGACTTAGTGACTTTCACAGGACAGTGAAGACTCTGGAGGTGAAGGGGTCAGCCAGTGACTGAGGAAATAGATCTAGTATTCAGATTAAAGTAGAAGAGGGGAGACAACAGATAATTTGGGAGAAAATGGGAGTTTAAAGCTGGGAGATAGAAAATGGGTTTTAAAAAGCCTGTGTTGAAGGGAAGAGAGAAAAGAAGAATGGCAGCAAGAGCAAGCACTTATGAAATGCCAGTCATTGTTCTAAGCCACCAAGTTGAAATAACCCAAAGAGATAATAGGCTAGTATTTTCCACATTTTATGAAAGAGGAAACTGAGGCATTAAGTGTTTAAGTCATGCATGTAAGATCACACAACTAAAAGTGGTACCCCTTTGGCAAGTCTGGTTTTGGTCTCTGCTTCTCTCTACTTGGAGCAGGCCAGAGAGGAGAGTTTGACTTGGTTATTTCAGGTTGGCAGCTGGGTCTGGATGTGACCTAGGGTAGGGTGTAGTGGTTGTGTTGATGAAGTAGGACAGATGCTGTGCCTCGTCCACCACAGCTCTTCTGCCCGTTCCTTTTGCTGTGCAGACAGGAACAGTGCCATCCCAAGGACCTTTTCCTGGTCTCTGTCATTGGCCTCATGGCACCTCTGTGACCAATCGGGCTTTGGCTGGGTACCCAGTAGAGAAGACAACTGGGAAACCAACCCTAGAGTAGCTGCATAAGGAAGTTCAGTCCACCTTCAGGAGACAAGCGAGCCTCCCAAAATACATGAATAAAACCTAGCTCTTCCCCAACTGAGGCCACATTTTTCAAAAATTGTCACTGGCTGCTCCTTTGCTGGGAGTTCTCTGTGATTCGTGCTAAATGTTTGGCATCGCCCTAGCAATGTCAGTTTGGGGCACCTCAGCTGAAGCAGCCCTGCCTTGTAGTCACATCATTAGTAGAAATCTGAAACATCTTAGTCTCCCTAGCAAATGTGCGGTGCCCTGGGTTCAAAGCCTCAGGCTTGAAATAGTTATTTGAGCTAGAAGGTTGCTTTATGATGTGTTTTGTCTTCAGAATCCTCATGCTAAGAAAACAAAGGGCACAGGAGCGCCTCATGAGCAGAAACTGTGAAATAAATGCCTTAGAGCTTTCTAACATGTCACTATGCTAACATGAGCGTGTGAAAAGAAATTGTGTTTGTGTTGCAGTTCTGCCACCTAACTGTCACCTTGCCCACATTACTTAAGCCTCCTGAGCCTCCATTTTCTCATCAGTAAGTGGAGCTACTAATCATGTGAATGAGATCATTCTTTTTTTTTTTTTTTTATTTTAATTGGAAAAGAGATTTTTTTTTTTTTTTAATAAATTTATTTATTTTAGTTGGGGGCTAATTACTTTACAATATTGTAATAGTTTTTGCCATACATTGACAAGAATCAGCCATGGGTTTACATGTGTTCCCCTTCCCGGACCCCCCACCCACCTCCCTCCCCCTCTCATCCCTCCGGATCATCCCATTGCCCCGGCCCCGAGCCCTTGTCACATGCATCGAACATGGAATGGTGCTCTGTTTCACATATGACAATACACATGTCTCAATGCCATTCTCCCAGAACGTCCCACCCTCACCTTCTCCCTCAGAGTCCATAAAATTGTTCCATGCATTTGTGTCTCTTATTCTGTCTCGCATATAGGGTTATCGTTACCATCTTTCAGATTCCATATATATGCATTAGTATACTGTATTGTTGTTTTTCTTTCTGGCTTACTTCACTCTGTATAATGGGCTCCAGTTTCATCCATCTCAGTAGAACCGGTTCAAATGTATTTTTTTTAATGGCTGAGTAATATTCCATTGTGTATATGTACCACAGCTTCCTTATCCATTCATCTGCTGATGGACATCTAGGTTGCTTCCATGTCCTGGCTATTGTAAACAGTGCTGCGATGAACATTGGGGTACACGCGTCTCTTTCAATTCTGGTTTCCTCGGTGTATATGCCCAGCAGTGGGATTGCTGGGTCATATGGCAGTTCTATTCCCAGTTTTTTAAGGAATCTCCACACTCTTCTCCATAGTGGCTGTACTAGTTTGCATTCCCACCAACAGTGTAAGAGGGTTCCCTTTTCTCCACACCCTCTCCAGCATTTATTGCTTGTAGACTTTTGGATAGCAGCCATTCTGACTGGTGTGAAATGATACCTCATTGTGGTTTTGATTTGCATTTCTCTAATAATGAGTGATGTTGAGCATCTTTTCATGTGTTTGTTAGCCATCTGTATGTCTTCTTTGGAGAAATGTCTGTTTAGTTCTTTGGCCCATTTTTTGATTGGGTCGTTTATTTTTCGGGAATTCAGCTGCAGAAGTTGCTTGTATATTTTTGAGATTAATTGTTTGTCTGTTGCTTCATTTGCTATTATTTTCTCCCATTCTGAAGCCTGTCTTTTCACCTTGTTTATAGTTTCCTTTGTTGTGCAAAAGCTTTTAATTTTAATTAGGTCCCATTTGTTTATTTTTGCTTTTATTTCCAATATTCTGGGAGGTGGGTCATGGAGGATCCTGCTGTGATTTATGTCGGAGAGTGTTTTGCCTATGTTTTCCTCTAGGAGTTTTATTGTTTCTGGTCTTACGTTTAGATCTTTAATCCATTTTGAGTTTATTTTTGTGTACGGTGTTAGGAAGTGTTCTAGTTTCATTCTTTTACAAGTGGTTGACCAGTTTTCCCAGCACCACTTGTTAAAGAGATTGTCTTTTCTCCATTGTATATTCTTGCCTCCTTTGTCGAAGATAAGGTGTCCATATGTGCGTGGGTTTATCTCTGGGCTTTCTATTTTGTTCCATTGATCTATATTTCTATCTTTGTGCCAGTACCATACTGTCTTGATGACTGTGGCTTTGTAGTAGAGCCTGAAGTCAGGCAGGTTGATTCCTCCAGTTCCATTCTTCTTCCTCAAGATTGCTTTGGCTATTCGAGGTTTCTTATATTTCCATACAAATTGTGAGATGATTTGTTCTAGTTCTGTGAAAAATACCATTGGTAGCTTGATAGGGATTGCATTGAATCTGTAGATTGCTTTGGGTAGAATACTCATTTTCACTATATTAATTCTTCCAATCCATGAACACGGTATATTTCTCCATCTGTTTGTGTCCTCTTTGATTTCTTTCATCAGTGTTTTATAGTTTTCTATATATAAGTCTTTTGTTTCTTTAGGTAGATATATTCCTAAGTATTTTATTCTTTTTGATGCAATGGTGAATGGTATTGTTTCCTTAATTTCTCTTTCTGTTTTCTCATTATTGGAGTATAGGAATGCAAGGGATTTCTGTGTGTTAATTTTATATCCTGCAACTTTACTATATTCATTGATCAACTCTAGTAATTTTCTAGTAGAGTCTTTAGGGTTTTCTATGTAGAGGATCATGTCATCTGCAAACAGTGAGAGTTTTACTTCTTCTTTTCCTATTGGTATTCCTTTTATTTCTTTTTCAGCTCTGTTTGCTGTGGCCAAAACTTCCAAAACTATGTTGAATAGTAGTGGTGAAAGTGGGCATCCTTGCCTTGTTCCTGACTTTAGGGGAAATGCTTTCAATTTTTCACCATTGAGGATAATGTTTGCTGTGGGTTTGTCATATATAGCTTTTATTATGTTGAGATATGTTCCTTCTATTCCTGCTTTCTGGAGGGTTTTAATCATAAATGGATGCTGAATTTTGTCAAAGGCTTTTTCTGCATCTATTGAGATAACCATATGGTTTTTTTCTTTCAATTTGTTAATGTGGTGTATTACATTGATTGATTTGCGGATGTTAAAAAAACCTTGCATTCCTGGGATAAAGCCCACTTGGTCATGATGTATGATCTTTTTAATATGATGTTGGATTCTGTTTGCTAGAATTTTATTAAGGATTTTTGCATCTATGTTCATCAGTGATATTGGCCTGTAGTTTTCCTTTTTTGTGACATCTTTGTCTAGTTTTGGAATTAGGGTGATGGTGGCCTCATAGAATGAGTTTGGAAGTTTACCATCTTCTGCAATTTTCTGGAAGAGTTTGAGTAGTATAGGTGTTAGCTCTTCTCTAAATTTTTGGTAGAATTCCGCTGTGAAGCCGTCTGGTCCTGGGCTTTTGTTTGCTGGAAGATTTCTGATTACAGTTTCGATTTCCGTGCTTGTGATGGGTCTGTTAAGATCTTCTATTTCTTCCTGGTTCAGTTTTGGAAAGTTATACTTTTCTAAGAATTTGTCCATTTCTTCCAAGTTGTCCATTTTATTGGCATATAGCTGTTGGTAGTAGTCTCTTATGATCCTTTGTATTTCTGTGGAATCTGTTGTGATCTCTCCATTTTCATTTCTAATTTTGTTGATCTGATTCTTCTCCCTTTGTTTCTTGATGAGTCTGGCTAATGGCTTATCAATTTTGTTTATCTTCTCGAAAAACCAGCTTTTAGTTTTGTTGATTTTTGCTATGGTCTCTTTTGTTTCTTTTGCATTTATTTCTGCCCTAATTTTTAAGATTTCTTTCCTTCTACTGACCCTGGGGTTTTTCATTTCTTCCTTCTCTAGTTGCTTTAGGTGTAGAGTTAGTTGATTTATTTGATTTTTTTCTTGTTTCTTGAGGTACGCCTGTATTGCTATGAACCTTCCCCTTAGTATTGCTTTTACAGTGTCCCATAGGTTTTGGGTTGTTGTGTTTTCATTTTCATTCGTTTCTATGCATAATTTTATTTCTTTTTTGATTTCTTCTGTGATTTGTTGGTTATTCAGAAGCGTGTTGTTTAGCCTCCACATGTTGGAACTTTTAATAGTTTTTTTCCTGTAATTGAGGTCTAATCTTACTGCATTGTGGTCAGAGAAGATGGCTGGGATGATTTCAATTTTTTTGAATTTACCAAGGCTAGATTTATGGCCCAGGATGTGATCTATCCTGGAGAAAGTTCCATGTGCACTTGAGAAAAAGGTAAAATTGATTGTTTTGGGGTGGAAACTCCTGTAAATATCAATTAAATCTAATTTGTCTATTGTATCATTTAAAGTTTGTGTTTCCTTGTTAATTTTCTGTTTAGTTGATCTATCCATATGCGTGAGTGGAGTATTAAAGTCTCCCACTATTATTGTGTTATTGTTAATTTCCCCTTTCATACTTGTTAGTATTTGCCTTATATATTGTGGTGCTCCTATGTTGGGTGCATATATATTTATGATTGTTACGTCTTCTTCTTGAATTGATCCTTTGATCTTTATGTAGTGTCCTTCTTTGTCCCTTTTCACATCCTTTATTTTAAAGTCTATTTTATCTGAAATGAGTATTGCGACTCCTGCTTTCTTTTGGTCTCCGTTTGCATGGAATATGTTTTTCCATCCTTTCACTTTCAGCCTGTGTGTGTCCCTAGTTTTGAGGTGGGTCTCTTGTAGACAGCATATATAGGGGTCTTGTTTTTGTATCCATTCAGCAACCCTTTGCCTTTTGGTTGGGGCATTCAACCCATTTACATTTAAGGTAATTATTGATAAGTATGATCCCGTTGCCATTTACTTTGTTGTTTTGAGTTCGTGTTGAAACATCCTTTCTGCGTTTCCTGTTTAGAGAAGATCCTTTAGCATTTGCTGGAGAGCTGGTTTGGTGGTGCTGAATTCCCTCAGCTCTTGCTTGTCTGTAAAGCTTTTGAATTCTCCTTCATATCTGAATGAGATCCTTGCTGGGTACAGTAATCTGGGTTGTAGATTATTCTCTTTCATTACTTTAAGTATATCCTGCCATTCCCTTCTAGCCTGAAGGGTTTCTATTGAAAGATCAGCTGTTATCCTTATGGGGATCCCCTTGTGTGTTATTTGTTGTTTTTCCCTTGCTGCTTTTAATATTTGTTCTTTGTGTTTGATCTTTGTTAATTTGATTAATATGTGTCTTGGGGTGTTTCGCCTTGGGTTTATCCTGTTTGGAACTCTCTGGGTTTCTTGGACTTCTGTGACTATTTCTTTCCTCAATTTAGGGAAATTCTCAACTATTATCTCCTCGAGTATTTTTTCATGGCCTTTCCTTTTATCTTCTTCTTCTGGGACTCCTATGATTCGAATGTTGGGGCGTTTCATATTGTCCCAGAGGTCCCGGAGGTTTTCCTCATTTCTTTTGATTCTTTTTTCTTTTTTCCTCTCTGCTTCGTTTATTTCCATCATTCTATCTTCTACCTCACTTATCCTATCTTCTGCCTCCGTTATTCTACTGTTGGTTCCCTCCAGAGTGTCTTTTATCTCCTTTATTTCATTATTCATTCTATATTGATTCCTTTTTATTTCTTCTAAGTCCTTGATAAACATTTCTTGCATCTTCTCAATCTTTGTCTCCAGGCTATTTATCTGTAACTCCATTTTGCTTTCAAGATTTTGGATCATTTTTATTATCCTTATTCTAAATTCTTTTTCGGATAGATTCCCTATCTCCTCCTCTTTTGTTTGGCTTTGTGGGCATTTCTCATTTTCCTTTACTTGCTGAGTATTTCTCTGCCTTTTCATCTTGTTTAGATTGCTGTGTTAGGCGTGGCCCTTCTGTATTCTGGTAGTATGAAATTCCTCTTTGTTGTGGAGGTTCCTCACTGCGGTTGGGGTTGGACAGGTGGCTTGTCAAGGTTTCCTGGTTGGGGGAGCTTGTGTCGGTGTTCTGGTGGGTGGAGCTGGATTTCTGCTCTCTAGAGTGTAATGGAGTGACCAGTATTAATTTTTGAGATGTCTATGGATTTGGTGTGCCTCTGGGCAGCCTGTATATTGATGCTCAGGTCTATGTTCCTGCGTTGCTGGAGAATTTGCGTGGTATGTCTTGCTCTGGAACTTATTATCTCTTGGGTGGAGCTTGGTTTCAGTGAATTTATGGAGGCTATTGGATGGTCTCTTATTAATTAATGTTTCCCCTGGCTTTCAGTCTTATTCTTGCAGTAGCCTCAAGACTTCTCCTTCCATACAGCCTCAATAATAAAACTTTTAGGTTAATGGTGAAAAGATTCTCCACAGTGAGGGATACCCAGAAAGGTTCACTGAGTTACATGGAGAGATGAGGTGGGGGGGGTGGGTTGAGGTGACCAGGAGGGGAAGAGGGGAATTCAAATGTGGAGAGAGCAATCTAGCCAGTAAGCACTTCCCTCTGTGCTTTCCACAGTTTGGAACCCTCAGAGTGATTCACAGAGATACATAGAGAGGGGGGAGGAAGGTAACAGAGGTGAGCATGAGTAGAAAGGGAGGAATTAAGAGGGGAGAGAGAGATCTGGGCAGTATCCTGTTCCTGAAGTGTTCTCCGGTACCCAGAACACCCTCAGAGATTCACAGAATTGGGTTGAGAAGAGAAGGAGGAGGGTGGGAGATAGAGGTTCCCTGGGGGAGAAGAAAGAGCATCAATAGGGGGAGAGAGTGATCAGGCCAGTGATCACACTCCTGAGTAAAAATGGGTCCTAAAGATTGGGTTCTTAAATGTACAAAGTTGATATCAAATATGTAAAACACAGATTAAAAATCTAGAGTAGAGGTTAGACTCTTATAAAACTTACAATCTAAAAAAAAAAAAAAAAAAAAAGAAAAAGAAAAAAGGGAACAGTGTAAAAAGAAAAAAAAACAGTAAAACAGTAAAAAAAGAAACAGTAAAAAATGTAGAACAGGAAAAAAAAACATTAAAAAAAAAAAGGAAAACACAAAAGGTATAAGATATATGTATGTAGTTTGCTTCAAAAATAGGGGTTTTTTTTTTTTTTTTTGCAAGTTAATAGTGGGTTATGAAAATGAAAATTAAAGGTGTAATAGAGGACTTGAAGAAAAAGGAAAGAAGAGAAAAAAAAATTTTTTTTAATTAAAAAAAAAATTAAAAAAAAAATAAAAAAAAAAAATAATAATAATAGTAAAAAATATATATATCCCGGACTTTCTCTGGAGCTGTTGTGAGCAGTGTGGGATCTGCTCAGTTTTAGATAGATCCTTATTCCTGCTTATACTTTTCAAGATCTGTAGGTCCTTTTTAATGCAGTCGTTATTAACTACAGGGATCTTAATCTGTTGGCCTGTCCCTTCCAAAGCACTTCCTTTTGTTTATTTGGCTTCTGTTTGGAGATCTCTTCAGTATCTAATTTCCGCCCTGCAACAAAGCGGTGGAGGTGATCTCTTTAGGTTCGCTTGTTCAATCGTGCTGTGGGGAGGAAGGAACACTGCAATTCTGGCGTGTGTGTGGTAAGCTCGCAGTGTCTCGGCCGCACTGGGTTCGCCCCCGCTCACGGCGTGTGTGCTTTCCCCGTCTACCCTGCTCAGGCTTCAGGTTACTCGGCCGGAGAGCGGGCCCTGAGCTGCGTGCACTTCCCAGGTCTAAGCCGCTCAGGTTCAGGCTCCCGGTTACTCCACAAAGGCGCAGACTCGGTTTTGCCCGCGGCTTGTGCCGTTCCCGGTCGGAGCTGCCCAGGCGGCCAGGAGTTTGGCGAGGGCGCTGTCCCCTGTTGGGGCGGTGCGGCTTATCACCTCCCTGGTCCCCGCCTCGGTTTACGGGCGCGCCCGGCTCCGGTGTGCTTTGTGTCGGTTCTGGGGAGCTGGTCTCTGGCTGCGACCCTCCCGGCTGCTGTCGACCCTCCGGGATCTCAGGCAGTCTTTGCTTAAAAACTGGGAGCCTGTTTGCAGTTTGGTAGGGGGTGCCCTCTCTGGAGCCGAGTTTGCCCCTTTCCGGCTCTGGCGGGCCCCGCCTGCCTGCTGTGTCCGGCGGGGGATGGCGCGGTCCGCAGCCGGCTAGCTCTCCTCTGGTATCGCTCAGTCCTTTGTTCTGTGAGCGGGCCGGCAGTGCCTTAGAGTTGGGCTTTTCGCGGGATAGTTCTCTCTCTCTCGCTGGCCCACAGTTTAGGTTACTATCTCACGTTAGCTCCCTCAGATTGCCCTCGGGGCACTCGGGCCCGGTCCTTACCCTAGGCAATGCCGCCCGCTCCTCTCCGTTCAGCCCCCACTTGCTGGTGGCGGATAATGCGAGCGTCTGGGGTTCTTTGCTGGGAGTTGCTTTAGGCACGTAATCTGTGGATTTTATTTATTTTTTCCTCCCAGTTACGTTGCCCTCCGAGATAAAAAATCCTCCCCCACACCCGCCGGTGAGAGGGTTTCCTGGTGCTTGGAAATTCCTCCTCTTTTACAACTCCCTCCCCGGGACGGGTCTCCGTCCCTAACTCTTTTGTCTCTCTTTTTATCTTTTATAATTTCTCCTACCTCTTTTGAAGATAATGCGCAGTTTTTGTGAAAGCCTGACGTCCTCAGCCAGCCTTCAGAAGTAGTTTTGTGAAGTTTGGTCAGCGTTCAGATGTTCTTTCGATAAATTTGTGGAGGAGAGAGTGGTCTCCCCGTCCTATTCCTCCGCCATCTTAGCCTGATCCTTCGAGATCATTCTTGAAGAGAGTTTCCCAGAGCCTGGCTCACAGTGAGACCTCATTCGTGGCTGGGGTCCGGGCGAGGGGGAGGAGGAGTAATATAGGTAGGTGTGGTTGTTATATTTATTACTTCTACTTCTGCACTGCCCATTCACTCATTATCCCTTCAATATCTTCCTCTCCCCTGAAAAACTTCTCACCAAAGTCATCAATATCATCCTTGATGCTAAAGCTAATAAATACTTGGTAGTTCATGTCCACCAGGGCCTCTTGCCCAAGGTCACAGAGCTACTGAGTGATAGAGCTGAGATTTAGATTTGAGCTTGGTGTTCTTCAAGTTGCTGTCCTAGACCCTCCTCTTATCTCACTCTACACACTTGGCTTGTGTAATCTTATCCATTCCCCTGACTTCAAAGGCCATGTTTGAGTGTTTGTGGAGTGCTGAGTATTATGTGAAACCTATATGTATGTTATAGATGGATGGACAAATGGCTAGATAGATATTAATAGATTCATTTAATCTCATCAACAGCCTTATGAGATAGATATTATGATTCCATCATAATCTACTTTGATATGGAAAAACTAGGGCTCAGAGAAGTTACATTAATTGTTTAAAGTTCTCCTGCTGGTAAGTGGCAGAGTCATGATGGGAATCAAAGCCTATTAATTCTAAAACAATTGTTCTTGACACTTGTTCTTGATCTTGACAATTGTTATTGTCACCTTGCATATTTAACTTATATGCAGAGTACATCATACGAAGTGCCAGGCTGGATGAAGCACAAGCTAGAATCAAGATTGCTGGGAGAAATATCAATAACCTTAGATATGCAGATGACACCACCCTTATGGCAGAAAGTGAAGAAGAACTAAAGAGCCTCTTGATGCAAGTGAAAGAGGAGAGTGAAAAAGTTGGCTTGAAATTCAACATTCAGAAAGCTAAGATCATAGCATCCAGTCCCATCACTTCATGGCAAATATATGGGGAAGCAATGGAAACAATGGCAGACTTTATTTTCTTGGGCTCCAAAATCATTGCAGATGGTGACTGCAGCCATGAAATTAACTGACACTTGCTCCTTGGAAGAAAAGCTATGACCAACCTAGATAACATATTCAAAAGCAGCGGCATTACTTTGCCAACAAAGGTCCGTCTAGTCAAAGCTATGATTTTTTTCCAATAATCATGTATGCATGTGAGAGTTGGAATACAAAGAAAGCTGAGCACTGAAGAATTAATGCTTTTGAACTGTGGTGTTGGAGAAGACTCTTGAGAGTCCCTTGGACTGCAAAGAGATCCAACCAGTCCATCCTAAAGGAAATCAGTCCGGGTGTTCATCGGAAGGACTGATGTTGAAGCTGAAACTTCAATACTTTGGTCACCTGATGTGAAGAACTGACTCACTGGAAAAGACCCTGATGCTGGGAAGGATTGAAGGCAGGAGGAGAAGGGGATGACAGAGGATGAGATGGTTGGATGGCATCAACAACTTGATGGACATGAATTTGAGCAAACTTCAGGAGTTGGTGATAGACAGGGAAGCCTGGCGTGCTGCAGTCCATGGGGTCACAAGGAATCGGACACAACTGAGCAACTGAATGGAACTTAACTGAATGGAACTGAGATATCAGTTTACTGAAATATCACTGTATTCAAGTATAACTTGTAAGAGTAGAGCTGGATACTGAGAACCACTAGCCTCAAATGCCAGCTCAGAAATAATGAAGGTCATCCCCAAGCATTCTTCAGAACCATTGTCCCGTTAGAACCTGGTCTGAACAAAATGACTTCATCTGTGAGAGGCAGAGGTTGGCAGAAAGCTAGGGGTTTAGCTTTCAAGCTGCAAATAAAGTAAACTTCAGCCTCTGTCCCCTGAAAATCACCTACTCCTTCAGGGCGGGTGGAGAGTGGGCCCTCCACACTCTCTGGGTAGCCATAATGGTACCAGCAACCCACTCCTATCTACTAAGACAAAAGATAAGGCCATTCGAAAGAACTGGGCCATGATTGCTGCTGCCATAAGTAATAACCACCATTTTATGATTCAGCATTTCTCTATGCATAATTCTTCTAAAGAGTACAAATAATTCACACTAACGTATACTTACTTGAAGGATATTTTAAGCTTAAAGTTGAAATTAGTACAATTAGTGTCTAAAACCACCTTGAAGCGAGAAAAGCAAACATTTTGACTATCTAAATAACACTTCATAAGGCTTTTAGGTAGCTTATTTCACATTCTTTAAATTAATAGCGATTTCTACATGAAAGTGAAATGTTATGGATAATTTTTACTTTAAAATGAAATATTATAAAATGTAACTAAGAGGCTTATCAGCATCCTCATGTTGGGTTGAAGGGTGGAACGCAAAGGTATGAATTCAGAAGCTTATGAAACTGGATAAGTGATTGCTATATCTGTCTTGTGATTGTGAAATATTTATACCCCTGATGTCCTAGACCATGCAGTATTTATGCCAGATGTGCAGTGAAATCTATATTCAATATTTGGGCAACATGACAGGGGAAAGAATCTATCCCCTAAATTGATTCTAAAATTATCTTCAATTTAAAGCATTATCTCAGAATTGCACATAAAGGTCTAAATTCAAGAGAAAGGAAGATTATTTTTACTTGAATTACCATAGAATTTTGCTTCAGGTCTCTAGTCCCTTTGCCAGTAGAGATAGCCAGAGTTTTATTAAGCACTTCTACAACCGAGTGATAATTTTGCGAGAGACCCTGGCCCACCCCTACCTCCACTTGCCTATTTTTAGAAAGAAATCCATTTGTCTTTAAACATTAAAATACAACTGAATCTTTCATCGCCAACGTCAGGTTTGGAGGTCTTCCAGCAGAGTGCAGATTATGAGCTAGTAAAAGGCAGCTTCCTATAAGGATCTTTATTTTGTTTTCTTTTAAGCAGAGAGATGAAAATTGAGTCATTAGGCAGAGAGTTCTCATACTATATCCTGCATATAAGACTCATCGGCTAATTCTTCAACTCACCCTCTACAGACTGAATTAGTGAGTAGGTGTAGCTAGGGACCAAAGAATCTGCATTTTAATGAATTCCTTCAAATATACCTAGTGTACAGTGCCCCCAGATTTTGCTTTGATATAATTTGCCCTAAGGATTCTTTCTGCGACACTCAGAGATTATATTTAGTAAAACCTGTAGGTCAGATTGTATCAAGGAAGAAGTTTGAGTACTGGAGCAGACAGCCTGGGTTTGATGGCGGATTCTGCCATTTACCAGCACAGTGGCTTTGAGCAAAACATTTCATCTCTAGGATCCTGTTCCTTCATCTGTAAACAGAGGATATTAATCCTTGTCATGTACCTCCCAGAGTTCTTAGAAAGATCAAATGAGATAATGGCCATGCATGGCAGAGATGCTATTACGTGTTCACTAAATTCTTTTCTCTTTCCCTTTGAGCACACAGCTAGACTGCTTGTCCTAGCCTCCTGGCTGCAATGAAGGGACCACGTGGCTGCGTTCTGGCCATTGGAACAGGATGCGTATTACTTTCCTCCAGACTCCACCCTCCTCTCCCATTGTTTTTCCTTTTCACCACCTAGATGCCAGTTCTCAGAGCAATCTTGACAGCCACATGTGGAACAGGATCAACCTTGGACTGGAAGGACCACTCAGAGCTGAGCTTCTGCTCTTGTCTACCTGCATTGGACTGAAAACTGCACAAGAAATGTAACTGATTGGATTAATCCACCATGATTTGGGAGTAATTTGTTATCCCAGTTAGTCTGCGCTGTGACACAAAGTTGTATACAGTTATAAGAGAGTGAATCAAAGGACAGTATCGGGGGCAGTGAAAAAGCAGAACTGATAGACCAGGCTGGCTTTGTCAGAGTAGGCATTAGAGCTGAGACAGACCTCCGGCTCACAAATACCTCTTCACTGCCTGTTCACTGGGGCTTCCCGGGGTGGTACTCATGGTAAAGAACCCAGCTACCAATGCAGGAGACATAAAGAGACACAGGTTCGATCCCTGGGTCAGAAAGATCCCCTGCAGGAAGAAATGCCAACCTACTCCAGTATTCTTGCTTGGAGAATCCCACTGACAGAGCATCCTGGCAGGCTACCATCCATAGGGTCTCAAAGAGTCAGACACAACTGAAGCGACTAAACATGCACTCAAGCCTGTTCACTGGTTCCACTGGGCCTTTTGCGGGATGGGAGAACAAAGACATTGGCAGCCATGAAAAGTAGGAACCAAGTCTGGGCCCTGGGGCCCTGGATGAAGGCACAGAAGCCTGAGGTCCTGGTGGGGCACTTCAATACAGAAACCAGGCAAGCATCCAGGAGTCTGGGAGTGCACAGGCGATATATGTCAAGAAAGGCAGCAAAGCTGAAACTGGACGCTTTTTTTCTGGGCCAACAAATATGCAGAAGCAAGTGGTCAGTACGAGCCATGAGACTGGAAAGGATGTGTTCAAAGACCAAGAAGACTGTTCTTCCTCACCATTTGAAGTTCTAGCCATTCTTCAAAACTTATCTCAAGTGCCAAAGCCTCCAACTAAATCACAATTTTTTAAATCTGGAATCCATTCACCCTAGGAGTATAAGAATGAACTTCGACAGTGTTCTTGAACCCTCTGAACCTGAAAGCTGGGGACGGAGTCCTTACTTTGATAAGTCTCTTCAGTGGTCTATGGAGCAAAAATATTTAAGAATCACTTCACTGGTTTTTCTCGTAGCTCAGCTGGTATTGGCAACCCATTCCAATACTCTTGCCTGGAAAATCCCATGGATGGAGGAGCCTGGTAGGCTGCAGTCCATGGGGTCACTAAGAGTCGGACACGACTGAGAGACTTCACTTTCACTTTTCCCTTTCAAACATTGGAGAAGGAAATGGCAACCCACTCCAGTGTTCTTGCCTGGAGAATCCCAGGGACGGCAGAGCCTGGTGAGCTGCCGTCTATGGGGTCGCACAGAGTCGGACACGACTGAAGCGACTTAGCAGCAGCAGCAGCAGCTGGTATAGAATCTGCCTCCAGTGCAGGAGACCTGGGTTCGATCCCTGGGTTGGGAAGATCCCCTGGAGAAGGGAAAGGCTACCCACCCCAGTATTCTGGCCTAGAGAATTCCACTGTATAGTCCATGGGGTCACAAAAAGTCGGACACTACTGAGGGACTTTCACTTTCACTGGTTTTGTGAACACCTGGACTGCAGGTATTGTTCTTATCCCTCCTTGCCTTCAGGCTCACTCAGCACAAAGTAGGTACACTGAAGGGATGCCCATGTCCTCCTCTGATTCTCCAAGTGGCAAGTGCTCTCATGGTCTCTGATTCCCAAGTCACTCGGTTTGTCATTCCTTTCAGGCATGCATGACAGACTGCATTTCATCTATGTTCATTGTTTTCTTGGGGTTTTACCCAGCCTATAATCACTTATGGGTAAGCAGGATAAGTTTTGTATTCTCAAACCTTGTCTACGGCAACAAAAGTCAGAATTCAAGACACCCATTGTTGTCGTCTGTCAATAAGCTGTGTTAGACTCTTTGTGACCCCATGGACTGTAGCCTTCCAAGTTCCATTCCTCCTCCAAGCAAGAATACTCAAGTAGATTGCCATTTCCTTCTCCAGGGGACCTTCCCAACCCAGAGATGGAGCCCACATCTCCTGCATTGACAGGCTGATTCTTTACCACTGAGCCACCATAAGATACCATTAGCTGATTTTATTTTGACAAAAGTTATGAAAGATATGTAGTGTCATCATCCCCATTTTACAGAGAGAAAATTAAGGGTCAGAAAGAGAAACTGGTTTCTCTAAGGTCATATAGACAGTAAGTTGAGAGCCCAGAGTTGAATTCTTATCTGATTCTTTTTTTTTTTTTTTTTGCTCTGGGTCTTAGTTGCTGTTTGCGGGCTTTCTCCAGTTTCAGCAAGCAGGGGCTACTCTCTAATTGTGGTGTACAGGCTTAGCTGCCCTGCAGCATGTAAGATCTTCCCAGACCAGGGATCGAACCTGTGTCCCTGCATTGACAGGTGGATTTTCAACCAGTGGCCCACGAGAGAAGTTCCTATCTATCTGCTTTCAAAGTCATATACTATATAATACTTTATAACATCATAATATGTTGTGGTAGTTGTCCCTTGAGACTCTACATTTGAATCGGTTCTACTGAGATGGATGAAACTGGAGCCCATTATACAGAGTGAAGTAAGCCAGAAAGAAAAACAACAATACAGTATACTAATGCATATATATGGAATTTGAAAGATGGTAACGATAACCCTATATGCGAGACAGAATAAGAGACACAGATGCATGGAACAATTTTATGGACTCTGAGGGAGAGACTCTTGAATTTTTTACACATGGATGAGGCATGGACTATGAGGCAATCAGAAACACCCATCTAGTCCTACTGTCTCATTCTACAGGTGGGAAAATGGAAATTTAGAACAGGAGAGTGACTTGCTAAAAGTCATGCAGCAAATGAGTGATGAAGCTGCGTATCTTGCCTCTTTCTTCCATTCTGCTCTGTTCCTCCCTTGTTTCCTTGGTTCATGCTGCACTGCAGTGAGATCAAAGGGTCAAATCCAGGTGAATGTCTATAAAAAGGTATGACATGTCTTTACAGCTTAATTTAGCTCATTAAATATTTTAAGATATCTTTTGACAGCTGGTAATGATCATGGTTCTTGATTAGACAATGTATTTTCATGCATCTAATTTTCTACATTTTTTTTCTTTCATATATTCTTTTTAAAATGGAAGTAGAAAGGTACCAGATCTTATGATAAATGTAGTCTACTTAATTCACAGCAATTGCAGTCCCTCATTAGTAATAAATTAAATATTGAAGAGACCAGATAATTTCAATGTGTCAAAAAGAAAGCCTTGTAACTTGGCATAATTTAAGAGGTCAAAGTGTGCATTTTATAATGATCATCTATCCATAGCCAGTATTTCTGATTCGGCTCACTCTCAGCTTCTATGACTCATGGGACTTACCCAAGACACTTGCTGAGTTACAACAGAGCTAAATATGAGGAAAGTGAAAGTCGCTCAGTCATGTCCAACTCTTTGCAACCCCATGGACTATGCAGTCCATGGAATTCTCCAGGCCAGAATACTGGAATGGGTAGCTGTTCCCTTCTCCAGGGAATTTTCCAAACCCAGGGATCAAACCCAGGTATCCTGCATTGCAGGTGGATTCTTTACCAGCTGAGCCACGAGGGAAGCCCAAATATGAGCAACAAGATAGAATCGTAAACTGTGTCCAGGAATTGCTGGACAGATAGATTCTAAGAACTGATGCATATCCTTGGGCAAGGAGTATACCAAGAGAAGCTGCATCTGGTTGTTTCTACATGACTCCAACACAGCTCTTCCAATAAGGCAACTAAAACAATCAAATTATTTTGGTACCAGTTTTACCAAACAGTTTCATTGTAAAGCAGATAAATAAATATCCTCAAGTCTCAAAATGGCAATTCAAAATATTAGTTTACTTTTCCTTTATTTTTGACATAGATGCTTAATAACAGTACCATTTTTGTCTCCCTTAAGAGACTAAGGTCAACAGCTGAGCTAGTTCAACATGTAGTGAAATCAGTCACAAAAAATGAGTGTTGATGAAGAGAAACAGAAAAAGAAACAGAAAATTAGGGATCAAACCTATACTGAGTTGGTTTAAACACAACAAATCAAGTCCCCCACATAAGAGAAACTGACTTTCTATGAGATGTTTACCAAATGCTTTTTTCATGATTTTGTTACCAAATTTTGGAAAGTGAGGAGTACCACACAGTTCTTTAGCAGAAAAGCTAATAGATTTAAATATTACAATAGCACCTTCTGAACGATGAAACCATTTAATCAAAAAGAAAAAGTGTGGGCCTTTTCCGGTGGTTCAGTGGAAAAGAATCTGCCTGGCAATGCAGGAGACGGGTTCAATCCCTGATCCAGGAGGATCCTGCATGCTGTGGAGTAACTAAGCCCGTGCACCACAACTACTGATCCTGAGCTCTAGAGTCGGGGAGCCACAACTACTGAAGCCCTCACACACTAGAGCCCTACTCCACAACAAGGGAAGCCTCTGCAATGAGAAGCCCACACACCACAACTAAAGAGAAGCCTCTGCTCATTGCAACTAGAGAAAAGTCCGCACAGCAATGACGATCCAGCACAGCCTAAAATAAATAAATAAATAATTAATAAAATCATTTTTTTAAAAAAAACAGAAAGAAAAGATGTGATGGAAATGCAGTATAAAAGAAAATGTCCATAAGTAAAATTCCTTTATTCAACAAGCATTGATTGAATGCGTTGAAATTGATTACAAGCCAACAGGCCCAATGGTGTGTAGGGTGGAGAGCTGACTAAAGCAAGAAGCACCCAGTCCTGCCCTCTGGGGATTCTCAGCCTAATAGTGGTGAGAGCAGCGCAGAACTAACTGTAATACAAGGTGTCTAAGGAGTGAGACAGATGAAACACAGTGGGAGCTCAGGGAAGGAAGAGAGCAAATGCAGCAGGGGAGATATTTGAAATCACATAGTGAGTATCCAGAGTTGACATGCCATGAAAAGACAGCCAATCTCCTGCAGATGCTACTCTCTCCGATGCAGGATGATCAGGTTATGCTTATGGTCTAAATGGAGTATTTGCAAAAGCGCCAGGTCTGAGAAAGATCTCCAAGGTCACATGTGAGCTAGGTTTAAACAATAACAGGACATAAAGCTGAAGAGGTCAGGAGGGCCTTGCTCATTTAAGGGCCTAAAGACCATGTGAATGTATTGATATTGGAATTTGACCCTGTGGGGTTTAAGCGTTGGAGTCACCTGGTCCTATTTGCACTTGAGACAGATGACTCTGAGCTACAGTGTAGAAAAAGGATTGGAGGGGAAGGGAGCAGGAGAAAAGGCAGGGAAATTCACTGGATTCATTTTTCAGTTAAAGATGATGAGGGCCTAAGAAGGTAGTGGTACTGAGGCTGAAGAGAGTGAAATTTATATGACAGTAGAAGTGGAACAGTAATGATAGATCTTTGAGATATTATCAGATAGAACTGACTGAAAATGGCAAATGATTGGGTTTGGGGCTGTAGGAAAAATGAAGTCAGAATTACCCCTCAGGTTTTAGCTTGGCCGATCATGTAAGTAGCAGCATTTTATTAAGATATAAAACACAGAAGGGACACATTTCAATGGAAGTGGTGACAGGCGTGGGAAAATGGGAAAAATAAAGTAGGAAAGTGATCAAGTTCCAGGAGAACAGGAATCACTTTACTTTTCATCACTGTAGCCCCAGCACCTGGCTCAACAAATACTGGAATGAATAAATGAGTGAAACGAATTCTTGTATTTGACGTACCACTGAAGGTATTTGAATCTGTGAACTCTACTGCAGAGTATAAAAGAAAATCCATTTCATACATTGACTTAATACTTACTGAATTAATACTTACTTAATACTATCTGCCAGATAGAATTCTTGGTACTGGGGATATATCAGTAAACAAAACTGTAGTGGACCTGTATTCATGAATTTATATTCTATTATAGTCAGACATGACAGACAATACTATATATTTTCAGTTTGTGGTAAATACTCTGAAGAAAAATAAATCAGCATAATCAAGTGGCCTGGGGAAGTCTCCCTTAGAAGGTATTATTTGAACAGGGAATTGCTTGAAATGGAGTGAGAAATGTGACTACCTGGGGGGCGGGGGGAGAGTATTGCAGGCAGAGGGAATAAATAACAGGTGAAAAAATACTAAGGCAGGAGCATGACTATCATGTTCACATTCAAAGACTAGCAAGGAGGCACCTCTGACTTGAGGAGAGTGAGCAAGAGGGGAAAGGGTAGGAGATGAGGTTGGGGAAACCAAGGACTGGATTATGAAGAACTTTAAAAGCTCATGTAAGGATTTTGGCTTTTCTTGAGTGATAGGAGCTTCACTGGATGGCTTTTAGCAGAGAAGTGACATGGTCCAACACTTTTCTAGAGGGTAACTCCCCTGTGTACAGAATAATCTGTAGCAAGGCAGAGAGAGGAAGTCAGCTGACTGGCTAGGAGACTCTTGAAGTCATCTAAGCAAGAGAGCATGATCACTAGCTCCAAAGTGAATGCAATGGAGATGGTATGGTGAGAACAGTGTGGAGATGGTACAGCTGGGTTCGGCCTTTGTTCCGTTTTAATGTGATTTCTGTTTATTTTTTGAAGGCAAAATTGGTAGGATTTACTGGAATATTGGTTATCAGGTGTTGTATTAAAAAAAATAAAAAGGCAAAGCAGACTCCAAAGCGCTTGTTTAAACAGCTCAACAATGACAATAGCAGCATTAACATTTATTGAAATGGTTAAGCCTGTAGGAGGAACAGGTTTTGGGCTGGGGTATCTGTAGTTTGGGCTTCCCTGGTGGCTCAGATTGGTAAAGAATCTGCCTGCAATGTGGGAGATCCAGGTTTGATCCCTGGGTTGGGAAGATCCCCTAGAGGAGGGCGTGGCAACCCACTCCAGTATTCTTGCCTAGAGAATCCCCATAAACAGAGTATCCTGGTGGGCTACAGTCCATGGGGTTGCAGAGTCGGACACAACTGAGCCACTAAACAAACCACACATCAGTAGGATGTGTTGCGTTTGATTGAAATATATATTAGTGCAGATGTAAAGTTGGGTGTTAAGTATACAGATCTATAGCTCAGGTAAGAATTCTAGGCAGCAGATAAAAATCTGGGAGTTATCAGTTTATACTTGATATTTATAGCCTTGGAACAAGATAGGACCACCTAGGAAATGAGTATAAACAGAAAAAAATAGATCCGAGACTAATCCCTGGGTCATTCCAATGTTTAGTTGTCAGCACAAGGGGGAAGATCTAAGCAAAGAGTGAGATGTCAGGAAAGTAGGCAAAGAAATGAGAAATAGTGGTATCCCAGAATCAAGTGACCCACTATTTTACAAAGGAAAATGCAATCAACTTTTCAGATGTTGTAGACAGGTCAGGTAAGGGAAAGACTGAACATTGATCTTTATATTTGGCAACTAGGAAGTCACTTGTGATCTTGAGGACGACTATTAAGTGGAGTGGAGTGGTGTAGTTTGGATGAAAACAGGATTATAGTGAGTTCAAGAGCAAGTGGGAAGAGAGAAAGTGGAGACAGTGAGTGGTAATGAATATTTCAAAGAGTATTGATGGAAAGCAGAGGATAGAAATGAGGATGCTTGGTCAGAAAGGTACTGGGGTAGGGACTGCAAATCCTGTAGGGTCTTACCCGCCAGAATTAGTACTTTGAGTTTTACTCTTACAGAGATGGGGGGCGTCATCCTAGAACCTAAATATTTACAGATCTTCGAGTAAAGGGAAAATCAACATAGGAGACTGAAAAGTCATTAATGAGGTAGGAAGGAAAACCAAGAGAGTATGCAGAAACCAAACAGGAGAGGATGGAGTGGTCAGCTATATAAAATGCTACTTTGAAGTCAAGTAGAATGAAGTCAGTCCATTGGGCTTGGAAAAATGTAGAACATTGCTTTCCTTGCTAGAGATGTTTCCCTTGCTTCAGAGGGGTAGAAGCAATAATATGGTGTTACAGTGGGTTCAGGAAAGTCAAGACAATCCAAGAGTAACAGTCATCAGACCCATTGATCTGGAAACTAGGAGATGGGCTCCAGTAATAAACAAAAGGAGGAAATGTGTGTGTGTGTGTGTGTGTGTGTGTGTGTGTGTGTGTGTGTGTGTATCAACCATAAAATGCATAATAGTGCCTTAAAAATTGCCTGCAGGGATTGAAGATTTGAAGATTTAAACCCTGGGCTTTGAGGAACTAAGAATGCTAACCACTGAAAAAAATCTGAAAAAAAAAAAAAGATCTGAATGAATGGTGAGCTTTATTCTAACTTTATAAAGGTGTACAATTGGTGATTAAAACCTGGAATGGAGTGACTGAGTTTGAAAAGTAAGTGGAATTCAGATCTTAATGACTTCAGAGCTAAAATTAGTGTACAATTGCAACGATTAAATCTTCTCTTTTCCCTGGTACAATTATCTCCCCATTTCTCTTTGGTTTTGGAACCCTCCTTGATATTTATTGAAACCACCCTTTGTGAATGTACTTTACTATGAGTTTTTTCCTATTAGTCTCTTTTGACATATGCAACCACAAGTAAGATTTAAACACACCTTAGGAACCAGTGTGTGTGCTGTGTGCACTCAGCCATGTCTGACTCTTTGAGACCCCATGAACTGTGGCCTACCAGGCTCCTCTGTCCATGGGATGTGCCAGGAAAGAATGCTGGAGTGGGTTGCCATTTTCTCCTTCAAGGATCTTCCTGACCCAGATGTCAAACCCATGTCCCCTGAGTTTCCTGCATTGATGGGTGGATTCTTTACCCTTGAGCCACCTCGGAAGCCTAGTACTGATGTAGAAATATTGAAGAGGAAGTAATTCTAGGATTATGATAAGAATGTTTCTAGGCATTGTTAAAGAGAGTTGTTTAGCTAATGTGGAGCTCCCCAGAAGGTAAATTAGAACTGGAGGATTTTAACAGTATACTTCAACTGTGACAGACTAGTATGCTAGGGGCTGGCTTGTCAGGGGGAAGAGAATTTTTGAGAACACTGATCAAAGCAACCATCTACAAAGTGACTGGATAAATATGGAATATTCCTGCTTTCGAGTTGCTCCCAATTTTCCACCCGGCCCCCACTCCCACCCCCCACCCCGATAAATTCCAGACTCTATCCCTTCTGTTAACATGTTTACTTCTGATTAAAATTTAACTACTATTTATTGAACAAATTACACTGATTCGGGTATTTAGTGAAGCTAAAATAATAGCTTATTTTGAGTGGAATGCACACTTGAAGTAATTTATCACCATCGAATGCTCACAGCAAACCTCTGTGGTAGGTGCTATTCTTCTCCCATTTTACAAATGAGTAAATAGAGGAAAAATAAGTGGAAATAACTTGCCCAATATCATACACATAGGTAACAGTGGAGGTGGTTCCAGAATCTAGGCCCTTAACCACTAAGCCTTACTGCTGTCCTGGGTCTAGCATACCTTATTTGACTTAAAATTTTTATCTCCATTTTACTGAAGAAGAAACTGAGGTTCAGAGCAAAGGATCAGAAAGTTGTTCAAGGTCACACATGTGGAAAATGGAAAGAATTTCCATGCCAAGCCTATCACTCTTTCCAAATTTATAAAATACTTATTACGTTTAGAGCTTACTTTTTCCTTAACTCATTAACTGCCAAAATGTGTTCCTTGCTCTATTTCAAAAGGCATTGTTAAAATAAAAGTTCCATTAGCAAACACATTTGGGGAATGTTGGGTTAAACAAAGCTACTGAAGCATCCTTTCTACAGGTTTTTTCAATGCCTTTGATATGCTGATATGCCTTTTGAAGCTTTGGGGGATGGGTATTTAGCAACTTAACCACATACTTTGTTTTTCCCAGAGCATCTTACCAGCAAGAGCATAGAACACACTTAGATTAACTGCATAACTACATTCCTGAGCAAACACATACTCCGATTACCTTAATTAGATGGAAAGACAATCAGGTTTTATCGTCAGATGTGGTCCACTGGAGAAGGGAATGGCAAACCACTTCAGTATTCTTGCCTTGAGAACCACATGAACAATATGAAAAGGCAAAACATTAGGACACTGAAAGATGAACTCCCTAGGTCAGTAGGTGCCTAATATGCTACTGGAGATCAGTGGAGAAATAACTCCAGAAAGAATGAAGGGATGAACCCAAAGCAAAACAACACACAGTTGTGGATGGGACTGGTGATAGAAGCAAGATCTGATG
Organism: Giraffa tippelskirchi; assembly: GCF_054371585.1. Lineage (NCBI taxonomy): Eukaryota > Metazoa > Chordata > Mammalia > Artiodactyla > Giraffidae > Giraffa > Giraffa tippelskirchi. The sequence goes on along the minus strand of NC_137289.1, from coordinate 11,417,311 downwards.
CTGTAAAGAGCAATATTGCATAGGAACCTGGAATGTTAGGTCCATGAATCAAGGCAAATTGGAAGTGGTCAAACAGGAGATGGCAAGAGTGAACGTTCACATTCTAGGAATCAGCGAACTAAAATGGACTGGAATGGGTGAATTTAACTCAGATGACCATTATATTTACTACTGTGGGCAGGAATCCCTTAGAAGAAATGGAGTAGCCATCATAGTCAACAAAAGAGTCCAAAATGCAATATTTGGATGCAACCTCAAAAATGACAGAACGATCTCTGTTTGTTTCCAAGGCAAACCATTCAATATCACGGTAATCCAAGTCTATGCCCCGACCAGTAATGCTGAAGAAGCTGAAATTGAATGGTTCTATGAAGACCTACAAGATCTTCTAGAACTAACACCCCAAAAAGATGTCCTTTTCATTATAGGGGACTGGAATACAAAAGTAGGAAGTCAAGAAACACCCAGAGTAACAGGCAAATTTGGCCTTGTAGTACAGAATGAAGCAGCTCAAAGGCTAATAGAATTCTGCCAAGAGAATGCATTGGTCATAGCAAACACCCTCTTCCAACAACACAAGAGTAAACTCTACACATGGACATCATCAGATGGTCAACACCGAAATCAGATTGATTATATTCTTTGCAGCCAAAGATGGAGAAGCTCTATACAGTCAGCAAAAACAAAACTGGGAGCTGACTGTGGCTCAGATCATGAACTCCTTATTGCCATATTCAGACTGAAATTGAAGAAAGTGGAGAAAACCACTAGACCATTCAGGTATGACCTAAATCACATCCCTTGTGATTATACAGTGGAAATGAGAAATAGATTTAAGGGACTAGATCTGATAGACAGAGTGCCTGATGTACTATGGACAGAGGATCCTGACATTGTACAGGAGATAGGGATCAAGACCATCCCCAAGAAAAGAAAGGCAAAAAAGCAAAATGGCTGCCTGAGGAGGCCATACAAATAGCTGTAAAAAAAAAGAGAAGTGAAAAACAAAGGAGAAAAGGAAAGATATACCCATTTGAATGCAGAGTTCCAAAGAATAACAAGGAGAGATAAGAAAGGCTTCCTCAGCGATCAGTGCAAAGAAATAGAGGAAAACAATAGAATGGGAAAGACTAGAGATCTCTTCAAGAAAATTAGAGATACCAAGGGAACATTTCATGCAAAGATGGGCTCAAAAAGGACAGAAATGCTATGGACCTAGCACAAGCAGAAGATATTAAGAAGAGGTGGCAAGAATACACAGAAGAACTATACAAAAAAGATCTTCACGACCCAGATAATCATGATGGTGTGATCACTCTCCTAGAGCCAGACATCCTGGAATGTGAAGTCAAGTGGGCCTTAGGAAGCATCACTACGAACAAAGCAAGTGGAGGTGATGAAATTCCAGTTGAGCTATTGAAAATCCTAAAAGATGATGCTGTGAAAGTGATGCACTCAATACGCCAGCAAATTTGGAAAACTCAGCAGTGGCCACAGGACTGGAAAAGGTCAGTTTTCATTCCAATCCCAAAGAAAGGCAATGCCAAAGAATACTCAAACTACCGCACAATTGCACTCATCTCACGTGCTAGTAAAGTAATGCTCCAAATTCTCCAAGCCAGGCTTCAGCAATACATGGACCATGAATTTCCAGATGTTCAATCTGGTTTTAGAAAAGGCAGAGGAACCAGAGATCAAATTGCCGACATCCACTGGATCATCAAAAAAGCAAGAGAGTTCCAGAAAAACATCTATTTCTGCTTTATTTACTATGCCAAAGCCTTTAACTGTGTGGATCACAATAAACTGTGGAAAATTCTGAAAGAGATGGGAATACAAGACCACCTGATCTGCCTCTTGAGAAACCTGTATGCAGGTCAGGAAGCAACAGTTGGAACTGGACATGGAACAACAGACTGGTTCCAAATAGAAAAAGGAGTATGTCAAGGCTGTATATTGTCACCTTGCTTATTAAACTTATATGCAGAGTACATCATGAGAAACGCTGGGCTGGAAGAAGCACTAGCTGAAATCAAGATTGCCGGAAGAAATATCAATAACCTCAGATATGCAGATGACACCACCCTTATGGCAGAAAGTGAAGGAGAACTAAAGAACCTCTTGATGAAAGTTAAAGAGGAGAGTGAAAAAGTTGGCTTAAAGCTCAGCATTCAGAAAACTAAGATTATGGCATCCGGTCCCATCACTTCATGGCAAATAGATGAGGAAACAGTGGAAACAGTGGCTGACTTTATTTTGAGGGGCTCCAAAATCACTGCAGATGGTGATTGCAGCCATTAAATTAAAAGACGCTTACTCCTTGGAAGGAAAGTTGTGACCAAACTAGGCAGCATATTAAAAAGCAGAGACATTACTTTGCCAACAAAGGTCCGTCTAGTCAAGGCTATGGGTTTTCCAGTAGTCATGTATGGATGTGAGAGTTGGACTATAAATAAAGCTGAGTGCCGAAGAATTGATGCTTTTGAACTGTGGTGTTGGGAGCAAACTCTTGAGAGTCCCTTAGACTGCAAGGAGATCCAACCAGTCCATCCTAAAGGAGATCAGTCCTGGGTGTTCATTGGAAGGACTGATGTTGAAGCTGAAACTCCAATCCTTTGTCCACCTGATGTGAAGAGCTGACTCATTTGAAAAGACCCTGATGCTGGGAAAGATTAAGGGCAGGAGGAGAAGTAGACGGCAGAGGATGAGATGGTTGGATGGCATCACTGACTCAATGGCCATAAGTTGGTGTAAACTACGGAGTTGGTGATAGACAGGGAGGCCTGGTGTGCCGTGGTTCATGGGGTCGCAAATAGTCAGATGCGACTGTGCGACTGAACTGAACTGAAGAGACACTGTCCTCATGGTTGAAATGCAGGATATAGCCTTTTTGCCATAATACCAGCTTTACATTCCATTTCTTATATGTTATTTTGAAGAGATCCAGTCATGTCCTATAGATTGTATTTTTCCATTTTGCAGTGATGTTTTTCAGATTGAGTCCCAAAGTCCTAAGTCTTTCTTTGCAGGCATTCCATGCCTTACACACTAATAGCCATCTTCAAAGATGCTATGAGTAATTTGTGATATCATTTTGTGGTTTCTGTTCTTGTAAAGCTGAGTGAGTATACTTTCTTCCAAAGTGTCTCAGAAGTTGGATGAGTTACATTAATAGTAACCAAGATAAGAAATAGAAATATTTAAAGCATAGGAGGATAGGAATCTGATAACTGTTTATTGATTTTCATCACATCTTAGCTCCAATGAGATCACACCTAAAACGCTATCTGTTTCAATCATGATGTGAAAATGATTATGATGATGTGCTCAGTCACTCAGTCGTGTCTGTCTCCTTGAGACCCCATGGACTAGCCTGCTAGGCTGCTCTGTCCATGGATTTTCCAAGCAAGAATAACTAGAATGGGTTGCCATTTCCTCCTCCAGGGAATATTCCTGACCCAGGGATTGAACCCACGTCTCCTGTTCTCCTGCATTGGCAGGCTGATTCTTTACTACTGTGCCACCTGGGAAGACCACCAGAAATTATTCCATGTCCCCAGTATGACATAAAATGTAGAAATGATATTTTGGAATAGTACTAACCTTGGAGAACCTACAGGAAGGTGCAACCTCCCCCTAAATTATAAATGCACGTAAGAATGTATTATGTGCCAGGAAAGTATGAGCTGAAATGCAAATGCTTTTTTCCCCCTCAGGGAAGCCATTAAGAACAAAAGCCAATAGTCAGGTTATTGTGACTTGGTGCCAAATTTTATGGTTGTTAGGGAAAAAAGCAGAACCTCTTTTTTCTTAAAAAGACCAGTTGAGATACCCTGAGCAAGGTCCAGATAGAGTGGATATGCCTTAGATCTAGAAAAGAGTTAAAGGAAAAATACACATGTACACACACACACACACACACACACACACACACACACACACACACACACACACACACTGATCTTACACCTAGGTTCCCTAGCTCATCATAAAATCAGGAAATCATAGAACATAGGAACTGGAAGAGATCATTCAGCTATCTGATTTATCAACCCCACCTACAATAGTTCCCACAAGGGTTATTAAATATTTGCATGACAGAGCTAATGAGATATTATGTTTCATTGCTATAGAACTTATTCTGGTCATCTGGGAAGCCTTGTATTATGATGAAAAGAAAGATTTTGGAAGCAGAATAGACTAGGTTCAACTCTGACTCCTCTACTCACAGTTGTTTCAGCCAGTATGGGCTGAGTTTTGCCACAGTAAGAAATAAATCAAAGTCCCAGTGACAAATAGGAATTTATGCAACAGAACACTTATAGCTTAGACCAAGAATATAGAATAAGGATGTGTGTGTGCTAAGTTGCTTCAGTAGTGTCTGACTTTTTGTGACCCTATGGACTGTAGTTGACCAGGCTCCTTTGTCATGGGATTCTCCAGGCAAGAATACTGGAGTGGGTTGCCATGCCCTCCTACAGGGGATCTTCCCAACCCAGGGATCAAACGCACATCTCTTATGTTTCCTGCATTGGCAGGCAGGTTCTTGACCAGTAGTGCCACCTGGGAAGCCCATAGAATAAGGAGATCTATATCTAGATATCTCAGCCCACTCTTGGGTCTTCATGGCCAGTGAGAAAGATTTATTTCTTACTCATTTTCAGGGAACTTCTGCTTCATCTTGGCATGTTTTCATTATCACCACTACAGGGGTAAGAGAATATGGTGAATCATACAGAGACTTTTAAAAATTCCACCAAGTAGTTACATACCCATCTTTTACCTTCAAATAAAATTGAGAAGTACAATCATACCCTTTGTCTAGAAGGAGGACAAATGGAATATTTGAGAATGGCCTTAATCACTACCAGTGGCATCCCTGGTAGCTCAGCTACACCATCCATAGCATCATGGAAAGATTTACCCCTTCTGGCCCTTTTTCTTCATCTTTAAAATGGGTCAACATTACCTATTTTTGCAGATTTGCTGTGAATATTAAATTATATAACATACATAAAATGCCTAGGACACCTCTAGCCTAATAGGTGCTCAAGCATAGTACTTTCCTTTGTGTCTATTAGGTGTTTCTTCATTTTTCAAGCACAGTAAACAACAAGCTTAATATATCCTCTACAGATAGCCTTTTGAATATTTAAAGATAATATTCCTACCTGCACACTATTCTTCTCCTCTCCAAGCTAAACACTACCAGTTCCTTCAATAATTCCTCATATGGCACATGTTTCAGTACTTCACTATCTTGACTCCTCCCCCCTGAGCTTCTCCCAGTTTGTCTCTCATGTCGTGTCTGACTCCAACTCCATGGACTGTAGCTTATCAGACTCCTCTGTCCATGGGATTTTCCAGGCAATAGTACTGGAGTGGGCTGCCATTTCCTTCTCCAGATCTTCCTGACCCAGGGATCGAACCCAGGTCTCCCTCATTGCAGGCAGACGCTTTACCTTTACCATCTGAGCCACCAGGGAAGCCCATTCCTCTTAAAGTGACAGTCAAATCTGAGCACAGTGTCTCTATACCTAGCCTATTCCTGGATGCATGCTTCCTTTCATGTAGTAAGGACATTTTGAGGTCACATCACACTTGTAAAATCAAAGGATATGCTGGCTAGAAAGAATTAGAAATTAAGTAAACCAGTGGTCCTATACCTGGGAACCAGCAATATCTGAGTCACCTCTAGAGTTTTTCATAAAGATACATTCACAAGCCTTACTCCCCTAGTTTCCAAGGTCTTGGGTAGAACTTTCAAAACTGATGTGTGGAGAAATTTGAGAACTCTTCTGGAGCATCCTCACAGGCTTTCTCAACTTTATATCTTAGGAACTTCCAAATGTTTACATATGGACCAGAGACTTCAGAACTCCTGGAACACTTGTTTAAAATTGTTTCTAGAGACTTCTTCCAAAATTTAGAATCATAATTCCTGGTAGTTAGGCCCAGAAGTTTGTGTTTGTAACAAATACCTTAGTTGAGTCTGATGTGAAGCTAGTTCTCAGAACCTGTGGTCCAGTTCAACCTTCCAACCAATGCTTCAATAATCAATAACCCTGCCAAGAAATTTCACAGAAAATGTCACCTTGAGCTCAATTAAAAACTTTCACAGTGTAGAACACTTACAGATTAATTAGGCCAAGAATGTAAGATAAGGATGTATATACATAGCTGCCTTCTCTTGGGTCTTCATGGCCAGTAACAGAATCATGGAATCATAAATACTTAGAGTTAAAAGCAACTTGAAGTTCCAATTAGTCAGGATTTCCCAAGGTGTGTTCCATGGCACATGAGACCTTTAAAAAAGGAAACTGCAAGTTAAATTAGATTGGGAAACACAGAACACTCTATCACATGCTTTGGAGTGTTAAAATGCACATTAGCACAATCAACACTCTGAGAAGTACCTAGTTAATAAACTCATTTACCTTTAATAAAATCAACCTTTTCCAAAGCTATTTAAGCACAGAAACTTAAAAAATATCACCCATTAGCCCTAAAAATCAGTATTCTATGGAACAATTTTGGAAAAAAGTGGTCTAGGACTTTGTTCATCTAATACATGAATGCCCTAACATTCTAACAAGAACTCACTAAAATTTGTTGTTCAGTCGCTCAGTTGTGTCCGACTCTTTTTGACCGCATGCACTGCAGCACATCAGGCTTCCCTGTCATTCACCATCTCCTGGGGCTTGCTCAATCTCATGTCCATCGAGTTGGTGATGCCATCCAATCATCTCATCCTCTGTCATCCACTCCTCCTCCTGCCTTCAATCTTCCCCAGCTTCAGGTCTTTTCCAATGAGTCAGCTCTTCCCATCAAGTGGCCAAAGTACTAGAGCTTCTGCTTCAGCATCAGTCCTTCAAACGAATATTCAGGACTGATTTCCTTTAGGATTGACTGCTTTAATCTTCTTGCAGTCCAAGGGACGCTCAAGAGTCTTCTTCAACACCACAGTTCAAAAGCATCCATTCTTTGGTGCTCAGCTTTCTTTATAGTCCAACTCTCACATCCATACATGACTACTGGAAAAACCATAGCTTTGACTAATATGGACCTTTGTCGGCAAAGTAGTGTCTCTGCTTTTTAATACGCTGTCTACGTTTGTCATAGCTTTTCTTCCAAGGAACAATCATCTTTTAATTTCATGGCTGCAGTCGCCATCTGCAGTGACTTTGGAGCCCCCCAGAAATAAAGTCTGTCACTGTTTCCATTGTTTCCCCATCTATTTGCCATGAAGTGATGGGACAGGATGCCGTGATCTTCATTTTTTGAATGTTAGGTTTTAAGGCAGCTTTCCCATTCTCCTCTTTCACCTTCATCAAGAGAATCTTTAATTCCTCTTCACTTTTTGCAATAAGGGTGGTGTCATCTGTATATCTGAAGTTATTGATATTTTTCCCTGCAACCTTTATTCCAGCTTGTGCTTCATCCAGCCCAGCATTTTGCATGATGTACTTTGCATATAAATAAAATAAACCTCAGTAAAATTAGAGGTTAATAAGTCCATTTCTGACAGCTTTAGTTGTTCACACATGAATCTATATTCTCTTCTGTCTCTTCTATGACCTATGTTCAGACCATATGCTTTAAATCTATAGAGAATATAAAATAGTGAAATGCACATGAACTTTACTGGTAGATGTCCTAGATTTGAATCTTGACTCTATAAACAGCTAATTATTTGACCCTGGGCACTATTTACATTTCCTGAACATCATTTTTCTCATATACAAAATAATACTCATCTTACAAAGTGCTGTGAGAAATAAATTAGATAGTGCATGTAAAAAGCTTAGTACAGTGCCCAAAACAGAGTAAGCACTCAAATAATAGCAGTATTTATTTCATTCACAGATGAGAATGCAAAAGGCTTGGTTTCAATACAGAAGGCAGGAAATTCTGCCTTGTTCTCACCCCTAGTCACCCCACCCCATATACAAATCTTTCCTTAGTGCTTTCCTTCATTATTTGTTTGATCTCTATATATTAATATCAGTCTGAAATTAACATCCTGATAAATTTTATTTTAGTAAAAAACAATTCTCTTGACCTCATTATTCCCTAATATGTTATTTTCAGAATACCAAACAGAATACAATAAGAGCATATTAATCTCCCAAGGATACCTGATAGATGAAGAAACAACAAAGCAAAATAAACTTTGTGAAACTAGTTGGGAGGTGCTGAAGATGTTATTATAAGAACTAAAGGACCTCTGTGAAAAAGACTTTCTTTGGAAATATTTAGTAGTGACTCCCATGGGATTACCTATTCCTTAACACTCTACATATTTATAGGAAAGTCAAGTTAATAGGATACTCCACATGCTAAAACATATGGCTGCTTTATGGTGAAGCAATGAGTGTGGTAGGGAGACAATTACGGCTGTAAAAGCAAAGATGAAAAGTGGTATTGTTTAAAAGCAGTGCAGCTGCTTCCATTAAAAAAAAAAAAGGTGTTAAAATTCCAGCTCTGTCATTACCTAGTTCCAACATTATGTTAGAGTCATTTGAATTCTTTGAGACTTTGGTTTTCTCCTCTGTAAAATGGGTAACACACAACAGTTGGCTTGGTTGTTTTTTCATTTTGTTGTAATTTGAAGTCAAAATTCTGGGAACTACCAAACAATGGAATTGGTGTAAGATAATTTTTTAAACTGATAATCGGTTTTAAAAGTCATGCAATTTTCAACAACATGAACAGGCAGTTAATACAAAAAGAAGTATAAATAGTTTATGAAGAAAGGAAAAGATGCTTAGCTTTAATCATATTAAAGACATGCAAATTAAAACAGTAATGAGATTCTATTTTTCCCATATTGGGGAGGTAAATACATAAAACAAAATTAATAGTTCACAAAGTTTTTGTGGGTGTCAGTAACTGGCACTCTCTAACATTGATGGCGAATGAGTTGTTATAACTTACTGGAAATCAAGTAAGCATTACAGAGCAACATTTTAAGGGCTTATCCCCTTTAACCCAGCAATTTCTCTTCTCAGAAAGTATCCTAACAGCATGTTCACATGTGTGTGCAAATGTAGTGTGTACAAGGATTTTCCTTGAGGTAATGATTATAAGAGCATAAACCAGGAAACAACTTCAAAGTTCATTAGTAGGAGGCTGGTTATATAAAATTTGGTTCAAACTAATAAGACCGTTAAAAAGAATGCCAATAGATAGGGAAGTTGCCCATGGGTCAAGATCCTCTATATACTTTATATGCGAAGGTATAGACTAACTCCCATGGAAAGATCACTTACTGAGCAGCTGGTGTTGAACATTTATTTACTAATTCACCTAGTCTTTACATCAAACCATATGAAATAGGCTCTATTATCATCCCAGTATAACAGATTAGGAACTGGAGATACACAGAAGATTAAAGGATATAGTCAAGTTAAAAAAAAAACAAAAACAAAACTGGTGTGTGACAGAACCCAGACATAAACCCAGGTTGTCTGTCTTCCAAGACTGCATTATATCAACCACTATGTTTTTTCTGCCTCTTCCTATGTAGAGGCCTCTGTATTCTTCCATTGGAAGAAGACACAAAATAAAATATGTACATATGCCTGGATACGGGGCTTCCCCAGTGGCTCAGCTGTAAGGAATCTGCCTGCAATCCAGGAGCCAAAGGAAATGCCTTTTTGACCCCTGGGTGGGGAAGATCCTCTGGAGGAAGAAATGGCAACCCAATCCAGTATTCTTGCCTGGCACATCCCATGGACAGAGGAGCTTGGCAGGCTACAGTCCATGGGGTCGCAAAGAGTCAGACACAACTAAAGTGACTTAGCACGCAGCACACGCAGCATGCCTGGAAATGACTTAAAAAGTCCTGGAAAGATATCCAAGAAAGTGTCAGCAGCAGTTGACTATAGGAGATGGGACTGAGGCTCCAGATGGGAGGAAGGTTTGCTCTAGGGCATATGTATCCCTTTTTTGGTGCCTGAGTTTGTTAGTTTGTTTTTTGTCTTTACCTTTTGCCCGAGTTACTTTATACCGAGTGATAATTACAAAAGCAATTAGCTTTTTAGGGTAAAAATAAAAGAAACGAATACGGTGGAGGTGGATGAGGAGATTCAAGGGATTAGATCTGGTAGACAGAGTGCCTGAAGAATTATGGACAGACGTTCATAACATTGTACAGGAGGTAGTGACCAAAACCATTCCCAAGGAAAAGAAATGCAAGAAGGCAAAGTGGTTGTCTGAGGAGGCTTTACACATAGCTAAGAAAAGAAGAGAAGCAAAAGGCAAGGGAGAAAGGGAAAAATATACCCAACTGAATGCAGAGTTCCAGAGGACAGTAAGGAGAGATAAGAAGGTCTTCTTAAGTGAACAATGCAAAGAAATAGAGGAAAACAACAGAACTGGGGAAGACCAGAGATCTTTTCAAGAAAATTAGAGATACCAAGGGAACATTTCATGCAAAGATAGACACAATAAAGGACAGAAATGGAAAGAACATAGTCAAAGCTATGATTTTTCCAGTAGTCATGTATAGATATGAGAGTTGGACCATACAGAAGACACATGATTTAGTTGCTAAGTCGTGTGCGACTTTTGCGACCACATGGACTCTAGCCTGCCAGGCTCCTCTATCCATGGGATTCTCCAGGCAAGAATACTGGAGTGAGTTGCCATTTCCTTCTCCACAGAAGGCAGAGTACCCAAGTATTGATGCTTTTGAACTGTGGTGCTGGAGAAGACTCTTGAGAATCCCTTGGACTGCAAGGAGATCAAACCAGTGAATCCTAAAGGAAATCAACCCTGAATATTTATTGGAAGGACTGATGCTGAAGCTCAGCTTGATGCGAAGAACTGACTCATTGGAAAATACTCTGATGCTGGGAAAGATTGAGGACAAGAGAAGAAGGGGGTGACAGAGGATGAGATGGTTGGATAGCATCACTGACTCAAAGGGTAGGAGTTTGAGCAAACTCAGGGAGATAGTGAAGAACAAGGAAGACTGGTGTGTTGAAGTCCATGGGATTGCAAAGGGTCAGACACGACTTAGCGACTGAACAAAAACAACCCCCATTCAACAGACTGGGAAACTGAGACAGCTGGGGGGGAAGGGAATCACTGATTTCAAGGGTCTAATTAATAGATAAGACCGACAATTCCTTGTCTGCTTGCTTGAATGTTCTTTCAGCTTTCTTATCCCTTTTACCCTCAGAGACTCTGTCGGTCAGAGATATAAAAGAGACTTCAGTTTCACTGTCAATCTTTTAGAAAAAATTTTAAACATCGCATGTTTTTAAATTAAAAGAACACTTTGTTCAAAATTTCATTGTAATACTAGCAAACAGAATTCAACAGCATGTTAAAAGAATCATCTATATCATGGTCAAGAGGGAAGAATTAAAAAATGGTTCACCATAAGAAAATCAATTAATGCGATACAGCACATTAACTGAATGAAGGATAAAAATCACATAATTATCTCAATAGATGTAGAAAAATCTTTTGATAAAATTAAACACATTTTCATGGTAAACCTGTTAATAAACTAGGAGTAGAAGGGAAACACCTCAACATAATGAGGCCATATACAACAAGTGTACCACTAACATCATACTGAACAATGAGAAGCTGAAAAGTTTTCCTCTGAGATCAGGAACAAGGCAAGGATGCCCACTCTTGCCACTGCCACTCTTATTCAACACAGTACTGAAAGTCCTAGTCAGAGCAATCAGTCACTCCAAAGACATAAAAGACATCGAGTTAAGAAAAGAAAGAAGGAAAATTCTCTCTGTTTGCACATGACATGATTTTATATATGCGAACTTCTGAAGACTCCACCAAAAATAAAACTTTTAGTACTAAAAAAAAAAATTCAACAAAGTTTCAGGACACAAAATCAACAAAAATGGGTAGTGTTTCCATACAATGACAATAAATTCTCTGAAGAGGAAATTAGGAAAACAATCCCATTTGCAATACCATCAAAAAGAATAAAATCAGTTCAGTTCAGTCTCTCAGTCGTGTCCGACTCTTTGCGACCCCATGAATTGCAGCACGCCAGGCCTCTCTGTCCATCACCAACTCCCGGAGTCTAACCAAACCCGTGTTCATCGAGTCGGTGATGCCATCCAACCATCTCATCCTCTGTCGTCCCCTTCTCCTCCCGCCCCCAATCCTACCCAGCATTAGGGTCTTTTCCAATGAGTCAACCCTTCGCATGAGGTGGCCAAAGTATTGGAGTTTCAGCTTCAACATCAGTCCTTCCAATGAACACCCAGGATTGATCTCTTTTAGGATGGATTGATTGGATCTCCTTGCAGTCCAAGGTACTCTCAAGAGTCTTCTCCAACACCACAGTTCAAAAGCATCAATTCTTCGGCGCTCAGCTTTCTTCACCGTCCAACTCTCACATCCATACATGACCACTGGAAAAACCATAGCCTTGACTAGACGTACTTTTGTTGGCAAAGTAATGTCTCTGCTTTTAAATATGCTATCTAGGTTGGCCATAACCTTCCTTCCAAGGAGTAAGCGTCTTTTAATTTAATGGCTGCAATCACCATCAGCAGTGATTTTGGAGCCCAAAAAAATAAAGTCTGACACTGTTTCCACTGTTTCCCCATCTATTTCCCATGAAGTGATGGGAATAAATAAAGAATAAAATACTTAGGAATAAATTTAACTTAGGAGGTAAAAGTCTTTTTTTTAAATTTTAAATTAGTTTATTTATCTATTTTTTAACTTTAAAATATTGTATTTGTTTTGCCATACATTGACATGAATCCACCATGGGTGCACATGTTTTCCCCTTCCAGAACCCCCTTCCCACCTCCCTCCCCAAAAACACTGATTAAAGAAACTAAAGACACTAACAGTGGAAAGACCTCCCATATTCATGCATTGGAGAACTTAATATGGTTAAAATGCCCATATCATCCAAAGTGATCTATGAATTCAATGCCATCCCTATCAAAATACCAATGACATTTTTTACAGAAATAGGAAATACAATTCTAAAATTCATATGGCACCCACAAAGGACCCCAGATAGCTAAAATAATCTTGAGAAAGGCAAAGCTGTAAGCATCACATTTCCTTACTTCAAAATATATTAGAAAGCTACAGTAATTAAGACAATATAGTGCTGGCATAAAGACAAAGGGACTGATGGAGCTGCCTAGAGAGCTCAGAAATAAATCTATGCATGTGGGATCAACTGATCTTTGACAAGGGCACCAAGGCTAGTGTTGGAAAAACTGGACATTCACATGCAAAAGAATGAAACTGAGCCCTTATCTTAAATCATAAACAAAAATCAGCTCAAAATGGATTAAACACTTAAAGCTAAAACCTGAAACTATAAAACTCCTAGAAGTAAACGTAGGGAAAAACCTCATGACTTTGGTGTTGACAATGATTTCATGACTATGAGGCCACAGGCACAGGCAATAAAAGCAAAACTAAGCAAATGGGACTGTATCAAACTAAAAAGTCTTTGCAAAGCAAAGGTTTCGATTAATTAAAATGCAACCTACCAAATGAGAGAAAATATGTGCAAACCACGTATCTGATAAGAGGTTAATTTCCAAAATATACAAGAAACTCCTGCAATTCAATAGCAATAATAATAATAACACAATTTAAAAGAGACTAGAATAGATATTTCTCCAAAGACATACAAATGTCCAATAAGTATACAAAAGGATTCTCAGTGTCTCTAATCATGAGGGAAATACAAATCACAGCTACAGTGAGATAAAACCTCACACTTATCAGGAGGGTTATTACTTTAAAAACCTAAGACAGCATGTGTTGGTGAACTTGTAGAGAAATTGGAACCCTTGTTCACAGTTGGTAAGAATGCGTAATGCTGTAACTGCTGTGGAAAACAGCATGGAGTTTCCACAAAAAAATTAAAACTGGAGCTACCATGTGATCCAGTAGTCCTACTTCTGAGTATTTATCCAAAAGAATTTCAATCAGGATCTCAAAGAGATATTTACACTCCCATATTCATTAGAGCATTATTCACAAGAACCAAGAAGTGGATACAACCTCAATGTATGTGAAAGAATAAATGGATAAAGAAATTGTGGTATATACATACAATGGAATAGTATTCAATCTTAACAAAAGAAAGAAATCTGGTCACATGCTGTAACATGGATGAACCTTGAGGACATTATGCTGAGTGAAATAAGCCAGTCACAGAAAGATGAATATTGCTTGATTCCTCTCTTAAGTGGTATCTAAAATAGTGAAACTCAAAGAAGCAGAGAGGAGAATGGAGGTTGCCAAGGGCTGGGGGAAAATAGGGAGCTGCTATTCAACAGGTACAAAGTTTCAGTTATGCAAGATAAGTGACTTCTAGAGATCTGCTGGGCAACATAGAGACCATAGTTTAAAATACTTATTTTTTAATTGTATGCTGAAAATGTGTTAAGAGAGTAAATCTCTTATTACAATAAACATTAAAAAAATTCATCATCATAATTTAAAAATAATTTGTTCTGGGAGTAAGAGGATGCTGTGACCTGCCAAGTTTCAAATATCATAGGAGGCCCAGTCTGTACAGTTGAGACCTAATAAGGAATATTGTAACCAGGACTCCCCGTGGTAATCACGGTGGTTTCAATCATAACACATGAGCTTTAATAGTGCTTAGTGATATTAAGCTTCACAGCTTAATAATCACAGTGAAGCAAATGTTTGGTATCATCATATTCATAATATTAAGATGTAAATTGATTCTGAAAAATAAGGCACAAAGTTTTCTAATTATAACACCCACCGCCCCAAATGTAAGAATATTGAGAGAGATCATACAAAGGAATTTATTTGTTCATAGTAGGGCTATGGATGGGCTTCCCAGGTGGCACTAGTGGTAAAGAATCTGCCTGCCAATGCAGGAGACACAGAAGACACAAGTTCAATCCCTGGGTCAGGAAGATCCCCTGGAGAAGGAAATGGCAACCCATTCCAGCATTCTTGCCTGGGAATTCCCATGAACAGAGGAGCCAGGTGGGCTACAGTTCATGGGGTCACAAAGAGACATGACTGAGAATGCATGCCTGAAACAATAATCTAGAACCCAGTGGCTCAGATGGTAAAGAATCAGCCTGCCAATTCAGGAGACACAGGAGACCTGGGTTCGATCCCTGGGTCGGGAAGATCCCCTGGAGAAGGGGATGGCTACTCACTCCAGTATTCTTGCCTGGAGAATCCCATGGACAGAGGAATCTGGTGGTTTACAGTCCATGGGGTCACAAAGAGTAGGACAAAACTGAGTGACTGAGCATGAGGGCTATAGCTAGCTTATAGTAGTGCTCAATAAGTGCTAACCTGTGCCCTTATTTGATGGCATTTATCTGGTAGGCCAGAAAGCAGACTAGCTAAGTCAACGAGTTAATTGTTTTGTCTGAAGTAAAGCGAGCAACCAAATTGGCTTCTAGTGTCACTCTGTTTATAGGATCCTTGGTGCCAGAACCATGTAGCCTCTGCAAAGTATCCCAATAAACCATATTTCTCTGAAATTGTTGATATTTTTTTCCCATCTCAAACTACCAGTGCTAATAAAATAGTTTATTTTGTACAGATATGGAAATTTGCCAAGAAGTTATTAGCTTCTTTGCTATGCTGGGATTTCCTCCAGTTGGGCAGTTTAGTATATTTAATCACCCTTGTTTTTTAGCAGCATTCTTATGGAGAGAAGCAAGAAGTGGGTGGGGGATGGGGGGGGAGGTACATCACCAGATGAAGAAAGTCATTAGCCACACTTGACTTTTGAAATATTATATGATTGTCTTCTAGACACATAGAGGATATCTCCATCGGTAGACGTCAGCTGCCTGCAGGGGTAGACAGACTGCATGTGTCCAATGAAAGTGACAGTGAAAGTCGCTCAGTCATGTCTGACTCTTTGTGACCCCATGGACTATACAGTCCATAGAATTCTCCAGGCCAGAATGCTGGAGTGGGTAGCCTTGCCCTTCTCCAGGGGATCTTCCCAACCCAAGGATCGAACCCAGGTCTCCCACATTGTAGGTGGATTCTTTACCAGCTGAGCCACGAGGGAAGCCCCAAAGCATGTGTCCGATAGTGAAAGCTGAAAGAGAACCTAAACAGGCAATGGGCGCTGAATATAGTAGGTCACAAAGAAGAGTCGGAAGTGGTTTGTTTGTTTGTTTGGTTTTTTTAGTGAATTTATATGGAATTTGAGAGCAGAAGTAGGAAAAGTGAGAGGAGAAAAAAAAATCCAGTTTCACTTTTCAAATAAAAACATAACATAGGAAAGGTCTTCTTTTAAAATTTTTATTCAACTTATCCATAATGATGAGTCCTTGACTTTGTTTATTCAGCTCATTCATAGTCAATCACTTTAAAGTTAATTTTGCCCCCCTTTTCTGCCCTTTCCCGTGTTAGGAAAAACTAAATTCAGAGGCCTGTGAAATGTCTCAATTTTTGCTGCATTGAGTAATAAAGATTGAGGGCAGGAGGAGAAGGGGACGACAGAGGATGAGATGGTTGGATGGCATCACCGACTCAATGGACATGGGTTTGGGTGGACTCCGAGAGCTGGTGATGGACAGGGAGGCCTGGCGTGCTGCAGTCCATGGGGTCACAAAGAGTCGGACACAACTGAGTGACTGAACTGAACTGAACTGAGTGTTTAATGCTGGAAAATGCTCTTAGGTTTCTGATTTCTATCTGATCCAAAAAGTTTGCAGCCCTCTTCTGGGCTTCTATGTAGGAGATCATTATGACAACAAAATAATTTTGAGTGTTGTCACTAGTGACAAGCAAACCTAACCACACAAAGAAATAAGAAGGAAGGACAATCATGGCTGACCATGGCATGACAAATGGTGGAAAACAGTTAACATCTTTTCATTGAAAATTTCATGACTCTTTTTAAGTTTACTTTTCATTTTTCAAAATGGAAGTTTAGTATTAGTTCCAGGTGTACAGCATTGTGATTCAGTGTTCTCACAGATTATACTCTAATAAAAATTATTACAAGATAATGGCTATAATTCCCTGTGCTACATGACATATCCTTGTTGCTTATCTATTATATACATAGTAGTTTGGATCTCTTAATTCCAAACCCCTAATTTGCCCCTTCTCTCTTTCTTCTCCCCTTTGGTAACCTAGTTTGGTAAACTAGTTTGTTTTCTATCTGTGAAAACACAGAAAAAAATCCCTGAAACTCATCATTTTGTTTCTGTGTTTCTGTTTTCTATACACGTTCATTTGTATTATGTTTTAGATTCCACATATAACTGATCTCATGTAGTATTTGTCTCTCTCTATCTGATTTATTTCAACAAGCATGCTGTTCATTAAGTCCATCCATGTTGATGCAAATGGCAGAATTTCATTCTTTTTTATGGCTGAGTAATATGCCATTGTTTATATATACCACATCTTCTTTAGCCATTCATGCTTGATGGACACTTTGGTTGCTTCCCTATCTTGGCTATTGTAAACAGGGCTGTTATGAACATTGGGATACATGTATCTTTTCAAATTAGTGTTTTTGTTTTGGATACATATACAGAAGTGGATTTGCTGAGTCACACAGTAGTTCTATTTTTAATTTTTCGAGGAAACTCAGTACTGTTTTCCATAGTGGCTGCACCAACTTGTGTCCCCACCAATAGTGTACAAGGGTTCCCGTTTCTTCACATCTTCACCAACATTTGTTATTTGTAGTCTTTTGATAATAGCCATTCTGACAGGTATAGGTGATATCTCAATGTTGTTTTGATTTGCATTTCTGTGATAATTGGCAATGCTGAGCATCTTTTCATGTTCCCGTTAGCCATCTTTATGTTTTCTTTGAAAAAATATCTGTTGGTGTCTTCTGCCCATTTTTTGATTGGATTGTTCTGTTTTTGATATTGAGTTTCATGAGCTGTTTATATATTTTGGATATTAACCCCTTATCAATCATATCATTTGCAAGTATTTTCTCCCATTTCATAGGCTGTCTTTTCACTTCATGGATGGTTTCGTTTGCTGTGGGAAAGCTTTTAAGTTCAATTAGGTCCCATTTGTTTATTTTTTATTTTATTTATTTTGCCTTAGGAAAATGTGGAACCACAAAAGACCCCAGATTGTCAAAGCAATCTTGAGAAAAAAGAGCAAAGCCAAGGGTATCATGCTTCTAGACATCAGAATATATTACAGTAATCAAATTAACAATCTTTGCAAATTCACTTGACAAAGGGCATAGCAATTATTTTCCCACCCTCCATTCAAAAATACGGAAAAAAAAAGTAAATACAGGGTTTCAAAGGAGTGACAGCATGGAGCTACAACAAATGTATTAACATCCCTCCCCTTGCTTGTTATTACAGTCTGAGATCCTAAAGCAGCCTGCCTCCTTAATCTCTCTTCACTCAAGATAGGGATTGATGCCTTTCTCTGCTGCATCTTCCTTATAGAGTAGGGAATCATCTATAGATTCCCCTCCTCCCCAAATCTACTTCCCAAGGGACATGATCAACTTCACCTCTATGAATGGAAGCACCATGGGAAGAAGGATGGGATAGATGATGAATCTTCCATAATGAGTGTTTTTTTTTCTCTGCCAGTTTTATTTTAGTACAAGTGGAGGCTGAAATGGAAATTCAGCTCCAAATTAGAAGAGGATGCTTCTTCTCTTCACTCTGTTGATATTCGATCCATGGTGTTCTAATTATTGAGACCCAAGGTCAACTGAGTAGACCACCCAGGCTGCTGCTTTATTTACAAGATGCACAGGGCTTCAGTCCAAATATGAGCTCTGTTCACAGAAAGGTGACAGCTCACCAAGACCCTCCTTCCTCCTACAGCTGAGCAGGCTCACACACAAAAGAAAATGAAAAGTGGCTCTTCCTTACAGAGAAAGAGGAGAAACAGGAAAGGGAAGCAAAGAAAGAAATGAAATGACACCCTATCACCTGAAACCAGGGACTCAGACAAACTGGAAAACATAAAAACCCCATGTAGAAATTGCTAGGTGGGTGCAGAGTGCCTTGAATGGAATACTTGAGAGTTGTTTCTTTCTTTTTTTTTTTAGACTGCAATGCTCAATTCTTTCATCCCTGAGATGCCTGAAAATAATTAGAACACAAATTCTGGCAACAAAAACTTAATCTGAGCTTAGCAGAGTACACCCAACAAGAGAAGGAGCAGTGATGCACTGTGAGCCTAGCTTTCAAGGTTTAAAAAACAATAACCCTAAACTCCCTCAAGGGCTTTGCTGAGCTGGATGGAAGTAGAAACTCTTGCACTTGATTGAGAAAACACCATGCCTTCAGTCCTTTCTAATTCAGATTGGAGATAAATAGCCAGAAATACAGACCTATGCATGATTGAGTCTAATTCTGTGATTTAACTACAAAGTGAGATTTTGGAGTAAACAATGCCAAACTTCTGGGTTAAGGGAAACGTTGCTGGAACAAACTATCTGAACTGCACAATCTTTGAAAGGAGTAGGTTTTGTTCTCCTTTGTCTTTCTAAGCCTGTACCTCAGTGCCTAGCCTATCGTACTAATATTTATTCATTCTTGTGTTCATTCAGCTAGTATCTAACAATGCCTTTACTGATGAGGCTGGTGCTAGGTCTAGGGGCAGAGAGCTGACTCATACATGGCCATAGCCTTAAGAAAAGCAAAATCTAGTGGAGTGTGTCAATTTTATTTTTTAAATGAACATCATTAGGGAGATAATTTATTGAAAATAAGTACTGCTTGTAGAGGGAAACAGATAATTTCAATAAAAAGAGAAGGCTTTGATCATGATATCAGCAAATGTCTCGATGGTCAGGCGTGAATAAACAAGGATAGAAAGAACTGGGTGTCAGGAAGTGGGATGGATGACCAAGGGTGGCCAGGCTGGATGGAAGGTCAAAGACTGTTTTACTCTCAAGAGGAGGTTTGAAAGAGGGGTTGTGTTCTGGCTCAGGCTGACGGTAGGTCAAAGTTCAGGGGCGTGGGGAAAAGAAGAGAAGCTGGATTGTGTAGGACTTTAGAGCCCAATATAAGCCTGTTAGTTTTGGAGCAGGTGGTTTTGTTTTTTCATTCTGAGAGAAAGGGGGAACCATAAGGGTTTTGAAAATAAGAGTGACATGACCTGGCTCACATTGCTTTAAAGGCTCAGAGGTCAGATTTTTTTTTTTTAATTTACATGTGATTACCCTACCCCTAAAATTTTGTTTCAGATTTCAAGGCAGGGCATACCTCCTTAACCCTCATGGATCTAGACTATAACAGTTGTGTCCATGGTAGATTAGATTCTTGTTTAGCAAATAGTCACTCTCTCTCCTTTAACCTCCATGGGAGGAGTGTTTTCCCTGCTCCTTTGATGTTGGACTTGCCTGTGTACTTGCTTTGGTCAATGACATGATACAAACAGGGCTTTGGTATGTACTTGTGTGGCTGGGCTTGTTTTTCCTCTTGTGCTTCTGAAATTGTTTTGAGAAGAGCTTTCTCTGGATGAGCAGATAGTCACAGAAGAATGAAAGACACATGAAAAAGACAGAACTGAACCCACACATTGGAACCAAGCCAGCCTAATCACACCTGCAGTCTACAGAACGGCCTTCACAGCTGATCCACAGGCCTGTAGCCTGAAGCAAAGCCATTGCAGTCAACCCAAGATGTATGCTGCTGAGTATCTGGGTAATTCTTCCATGGAGCAGAAACTGACCGATATCTTAATTTTCTAATTATCTTCATAACACCCTAATTATCTTGCCCTCAAAATTCTCTTTCCAATACCCAGAGTATTGGACACATCTTCTTAAAATAAAAATATCAGATTCTGTACCCTCCTCCAAAATCGTCAATAGCTCCCCATTGGCTGCAGAATAAAAAAATTTATAAAAAAATAAAAAATAAAAAAAAATTAAAAAAAAACCAATATCATAGCATAGAATCCAAAGCCCTTCATAATTTGACTTCCAACTCTCTCTCTCAGACTTCATCTTGTCATACCCGTGATTAAACTTATGGAATCAATATATATCTGTCCATCGCCTACTAGGTACCAGGTACGGTGCTCGGCACTGGGGATATAAGACGGACAGAATATGGATTTTTATTGGAGAGGCAGATAAGAAAACTTGCAGTGTTGAAACAAGGTATGAGTGTTGGTACAGGAGTCAGCACAGGGTACTGTGGGGACGTCTAGGAGAGGTTTCCTGGGGGAGGTGGGGTGTAAGATGAGATCTAAGGTGAGAATAGAAGTCAACCCGGCAAGGAGAGGAGACAAAGGAAGGTTTAGGCAGAAGAATGCCGCTCAAAGGCCTGAGGATAGAAAAGCATAGCACATTCACATAACTGCAGCCATTTCGCAGGAGACAGAAGAGATGTGGGTTCAATCCCTGGGTCAGGAAGATCCTCTGGAGGAGGGCATGGCAACCCACTCCAGTATTCTTACCTGGAGAGTCCCATGGACAGAGGAGCCTGGTGGGCTTTGGTCCGTAGGGTCACAAAGAGTCAGACACGACTGAAGTGACTGAGAATACACACATGCCACAAAGAATATCAAGGGAGAGAGGGTAACAATAGCAGGAGGTTAGAGAACAAAGTACAGGCCCTTCCCTGCTTGGGGTGGAGACAGTGCGCCATAAAGAATATCTGCTTTGGATGAACCAGGTAGCAGAGTCAAGTCTAGGGTCTATCACTGCGATTCCTGGGTCTGTTTTCCAGCCCTGGTATTGACTCATGCGTAAACTTAGGCAAGTTTTTAAAATCTCCCTTTGTCTCCATGTCTCCATCTGTGAACTTGGGACCATAGTATTGCCTACAACATAAAGTTGTTGTAAGAATTCATTGAGATGGCACACGCTAAATGCTTAGCACAGTGACTGGCATGTAATAAGCACTCAATACATGAGTATGACTTTCAGCTATTTGTATCTTATCCTAAAGGCAATGGGAAGTCATTGAAGGGATTTGTGTGACTGAAACTTTAAGATGATGGAGGCTGGTTTTGTGTGGAAAATGGATGCGTGGCCGTGGAGGCAGCTGAGGGTGGGCAGTCAGCAAAGGGGCTTCGGCAGAGATGCAGGGAAGTGGTAATCGATGGAGGCCTGGACCAGTATGGTGGCCATGGGTTATGAAGGACAGAACTTGGGGAGAAGCCCCAGACTTTGCTGGTGTGGGACAAAGGACAGGTTGGGACTCAAAATGACACCTGGGCTTCTGGCTGCAGTAACCAGGTAGCTGAAAGGCTGGCCATCAGGATGGCAAAGGCAGGAACAAGATTCTGTGTGGGGAGGATGATGAAATTAGTCTGATGCATACAGAGCTCCAGGGAGCTGCAATTCTTCCAGGTGGAGATGTGGGTAAGCAGGGAGAGAGATCCTAGCTTGTGCTCTAGCCACACCGAACCACCCAGTGTTCTGGAAACGGCGAGCTCTCCCAACCCTCTCTTCCTGTACACAAACTGTTCTCTCAGCCAGAACTTCACTCTACACTGATCAAAATCCCACCCAGCCTTCAAAGATAAGGGCAACGTGAGCATCAGTTTATGGTGCACACTGTCTTTATGTGAGAACACTGAAGACCTAAGAGTCTGCTCATTTGATCACTTTTACACCCGCCTCCTCTGCTAGTTCACGATCTCCATGGTGGCTGGGACTTGGTCCAAGGCTTCTGCATCCTCCAGCCCCCAACCCAGAGAAGACACAGAGCAGACACTCAGTGGATGTGCATTACCTACAATTTAAAAAATCCACTTTATTCAGGACATGTGGCTGTGGTGGGGAGTGGTGGACATAGTGTGGTCCAGCATAATTTGCTCCAAGTTAAAGCCCACAGCCAACGAGTGAAGCTCCAAGATTTCCCTAGTTGTTCCTCATCCCTGACAGGCCGGCACCACTGGCATGAAGCCTCTCAACAAGCAGTGGAGCTAGCCTCCCATCAAGCTTACCCTGATGGCCTCTGGCACTGACTCTAGGTGCTCACTTTGACCTCCTGCCCTAGATACCACCTTGCCGCCGGCTTTGCTAGTTCCATGCCTTTCATCTGGAATCCCAAGTTTTCCTTGCTCTCATCTTTTGCTTCCACTGCACCCAGGGTTCCAGTCCTGATTCTTGTCTCATTTCTCAGACCATCTCCATCTGTAGTGTCTTCTATCAGTGCACGGAGTCCCCCATGGAGCCAGATGTTCTGACATCTGGCTTGAATGCAATTCAAGTGGGCCGGGTACCAAAAAAA
This sequence comes from Giraffa tippelskirchi, assembly GCF_054371585.1. NCBI lineage: Eukaryota > Metazoa > Chordata > Mammalia > Artiodactyla > Giraffidae > Giraffa > Giraffa tippelskirchi. The sequence continues at coordinate 11,394,122 of NC_137289.1, read as the reverse complement.
GCCTGGTGAGATAAAACTCACATCTCTCAGCTGCCTGGGGCATGGCCAGCCACTCCTTGCCTCTCTTATAGATGCTCGTCTCTGTGTTCCCAGGATTCCACAGCCTCCTGGCTTTCTCCTTAGCTGTCTACTTCTGATTTCTCTCTCTCTCTCTCTTTTTTTTTTTGCAGGAGCTTTCTCTCCCAAATGATCACAACAGTAGAGATTCTTACAAAGTTGTATAAATAAGAATAACCTGGGAAGCTTTAAAAGGCACATTCTGGGGCCCTGCCCACAGATCCTCAGGTTTGGAAGAAGCCTGGATGTGTGGAGTGTAGCAGATTCCTCAGGTGATTCTGAAACAGATGGTGCTTAGAGAACCAGCACTCCTTGCTGGGCCTTGTCTTCTTGTTCTGTGACCTTCCATGTCAGTAATGACGAGTCTCAATCCTGCTCTTGGCCTAAGGCACTCCCTCGTGCTCCTGCTGGACCCAGGCAGCCACCTAGCCAACGACTTGAAGACTTGGAGTCACTTCAAATTTAACATGTTCAAGGTGGAACTCTTACCCTCCTGACATGTCCCCTCCACAGCCCCTCTCCCTAGAGTTCCCCAGCTCAGTGAACTGCATCTTCTTCAGCCTCTCACCTCGGACTTGAATGTCTGTCAGCAAGGCCTGCAGTCTACATTGAAAGCGTCACTCACAACCATCTACTTTCTTCATTTGGAATAGCTAAGAGCTCCTTCATTTTCTGTCAGTACTACTGCAAGTCCTTCCCTGTTGTTTCCTCTGTCACACTCTGCCCCTCACCCCCTCTAGTTCATCCTCAATAAAACAGTCAGTTCAGTTCAGTTCAGTCACTCAGTTGTGTCCGACTCTTTGTGACCCCATGGACTGCAGCACGCCAGGCCTGCCTGTCCATCACCAACTCCCGGAGTTTACTCAAACTCATGTCCATTGAGTCGGTGATGCCATCCAGTCATCTCATCCTCTGTCATCACCTTCTCCTCCTGCCCTCAATCTTTCCCAGCATCAGAATCTTTTCAAATGAGTCAGCTCTTTGCATCAGGTGGCCAAGGTATTGGAGTTTCAGCTTCAACATTAGTCCTTCCAATGAACACCCAGGACTGATCTCCTTTAGGATGGACTGGTTGGATCTCCTTGCAGTCCAAGGGACTCTCAAGAGTCTTCTCCAACACCACAGTTGAAAAGCATCAATTCTTTGGTGCTCAGCTTTCTTTATAGTCCAACTCTCACATCCATACATGACTACTGGAAGAACCATACCCTGGACTAGACGGACCTTTGTTGGCAAAGTAATGGAGCAGCTTTGAAGAGATACCTCATGTCCAAGGTCAGAAAAACCCCAGTAAGACGGTAGGTACTGGAGTGGCTGTGAGGAGATACCCCACATCCAAGGGCAAAGGAGAAGCCCCAGCAAGATGTTAGGAGGGCAAATTCATGTTTAGAATCAAACCCTGTTCCTGCCAGAGACACTCAGAGGGCTCAAACAAATCTTGTGCACACCAGGACCCAGGGACCCCACAGAGACTGAGACAGAACTGTGTTTGAGAGTCTCCTGTGGAGGTATGTGTCGGCAGTGGTCTTCTGCAGGGACAGGGGCTCTGGATGTGGGTATGGCATAAGTACTCTTAGAGGAGGTCGCCATTAACCCCACTATAGAGCTGCCAGAACTTACATAGGACTGGGAAATAGACTCTTGAAGGGCACAACAGAACCTCGTGCAACAGGACCCAGGAGAAAGGAACAGTGACCCCACAGGAGACTTGCTTGTGGGTGTCCGGGAGTTTTTGATGAAGGTGTGGGTCGGTGGTGGCCTGCTGGAGGGTTGGGGGCATGGACTGTAGCAGTACATGCCTGGGATCTTTTGAGGGAGGTCACCATTATCTTCATTACCTCCACCATAGTTTGGCCCCAGGTATAATAGCAGGGAGAGAACACAACTCCACCCATCAACAGAAAATCCAATTAAAGATATACTGAGCATGGCCCCGCCCAACAGAACAAGACCCAGTATCCCCCCCCAGTCAGTCTATCTCATCAGGAAGCCTTCATAAACCTCTTTAGTTCAATTCAGTTCAGTCACTCAGTCGAGTCTGACTCTTTGCAAGCCCATGAACCGAAGCACGCCAGGCCTCCCTGTCCATCACCATCTCCCAAAGTTTACCCAAACTCATGTCCATTGAGTCAGTGATGCCATCGAACCATCTCATCCTCTGTCGTCCCCTTCTCCTCCTGCCTTCAATCTTTCCCAACATCAGGGTCTTTTCAAATGAATCAGTTCTTCGCATGAGGTGGCCAAAGTATTGGAGTTTCTGCTTCAACATTAGTCCTTCCAATGAACATCCAGGACTGATCTCCTTTAGGATGGACTGGTTGGATCTCCTTGCAGTCTAAGGGACTCTCAAGAGTCTTCCCCAACACCACAGTTCAAAAGCATCAATTCTTTCGCGCTCAGCTTTCTTTATAGTCCAACTCTCACATCCATACATGACTACTGGAAAAACCATGCCCTTGACTAGACGGACCTTTGTTAACAAAGTAATGCCTCTGCTTTTTAATATGCTGTTTAGGTTGGTCATAACTTTACTTCCAAGGAGTAAGCGTCTTTTAATTTCATGGCTTCAGTCACCATCTGCAGTGATTTTGGAGCCCCCCAAAATAAAGTCAGCCACCGTTTCCACTGTTTCTCCATCTATGCCATGAAATGATGGGACCAGATGCCATGATCTTAGTTTTCTGAATGTTGAGCTTTAAGCCAACTTTTTCACTCTCCTCTTTCACTTTCGTCAAGAGGCTCTTTAGTTCTTCTTCACTTTCTGCCATAAGTGTGGTATCATCTGCATATCTGAGGTTAGGGGCCAGACAGACTGAAAACCACCATCACAGAAAACTAACCAATCTCATCACATGGACCACAGCCTTGTCTAACTCAATGAAACTATGAGCCATGCTGTGAAGGGCCACCCAAGACGGACCGGTCATGGTGGAGAGTTCTGACAAAATGTGGTCCACTGGAGAAGGGAATGGCAAACCACTTCAGTATTCCTGCCTTGAGAACCCCATGAACAGTATGAAAACAGTCAGTAGTTTTGTCCAAAATCAACCTAGTCATGTTACCTGAAAAGAAAGTGAAAGTGAAGTCGCTCAGTCTTGCCTGACTCTTTGCAACCCCATGGACTATAGTCTACCAGGCTTCTCTATCCATGGGATTTTCCAGGCAAGAATACTGGAGTGGGTTGCCATTTCCTTCTCCAAGTTACCTGAATGCCTTTTCAAACCTTCGTCTACTCCCCAAAGCACCAGGTAGTCAGAATCCTAACTGGTCCTTCATAATCTAGCCTGGGGTAGATTGGGTTAACCCTAACCCTCGCCTCTGGACAAATCCATCCCACCACCTGTTTTGTTAATAAAGTTTGATTGGAACCCAGCCACATCCATTTGTCTACCTACTGCCTGTGGCTACTTTGAAGCTATGATGGACGGTCCCCAGGCCGATATGAATGTCATCTGAGTAAAAGCCACTGAGCGGACCTCAAGCGGGTCTTCAGGGGAGTAGGTTTAAGTCAGTCTCCTAGTTTGGATGGATGTGAGTTGCACCAGCTTTACAAGTGCTGTGACTGAAGGAAAGCAATGGTGGCCTCTTAGTCCACTGTTTGTCACAGGCCTGACATGCTACTCTGTGTCCTAAAGGAGTCTCCTTCTCTACCCTTCAATAGTGTCTCTTAGAAATACAAGCACCAGCACTTCCCTAGTGATCCAGTGTGTAACACTCCGCACTTCCACTGCAGGGTCCATGGAAGATCCTTCATGCTGCCAGTGTGGCCAAAAAAAAAAAAAAAAAAAAAAAAAATTACATAGGCCAGAAGACAGTGAAATGATATGATGTGTGCCTAATGTAAAAAAAAAAAAAAAGATTACCCTCTGGCCCCCTCTCCAGATGCAAGTACCTCTGAGAATTCTGATGTAGTCATGTGCATGTGAATCAGCTGCACTGGGAATTTGGTGTCAGGTAGAAGGAATAAGCTGAAAGAGCATCAGAGTTTGACGGCTGGTGGAGAGGTTACTCTTAGAGCTCATGGCCCTTGTTGCCGAAGAAGCCTTCTGATCGAGGAGCTGCAAGGCTGGGCAGGTGCCAGGCAGGGTGAAGTGGGGGCGTGCGTGGGCACCAAAAGAAGAGAGAGCCGAGGCCAGAGGGTCAGTCCGCCTTCCTCTAATAGACATCTTCACATGTCAGCAACAAATCAAATTAAATATTTGTATTCCTTTCCAGTCTTCTCTCTGGGTTTCCTGGTAGCTCAGCTGGTAATGCAGACTAGCCTTCTCTACTTACACCCAAAAAATAATTAGGCAGAGGTTATTTATACATTTAATACTGTGACTATTTCAGAAGTCAAGTATGATTCCCAAGTGTGAAACTGCTCATTTTGAATGAGTTAATAACTAGTACCTGAAGGAATACTCTTTGTGATTAAAGATGTCAGTGAGTGCTCAATAGCCACTTTTAAGGGGGGAGGACACTTTTAAGGAGGCTTCATGACAAATTCAGAATGGCTCAGTAGTCTTGGATATACTCAGAATCTTTAAGAACTAACAGTACCCAAAATAAACAAATGGAAACCCTTGAGTCTGAAGGAGTCCCCCACACACACCTTTTTCTTTTCTTTTGTTAACAAAATTTCTCTATAGAATGAAATTCCAAGGTGAATTTCTGAGAGTATTTTTTTATATAATTCAGATAATTTAGAGTTGCTTTTCTGTATAGAGTCTGTTGAGCTATAACCTGAATTTAAATTCTTTGGAATTATTTTCAATTCTATCTAATTGAGGGTAAATAATAAAAAAAAATACACCCAGCTCTAATTAGAGATGATATTACAATAAACTAATCTTTGTGCTCCATTTGCCATGCTCAAGAAATAACCTCAAAATTGAAACCTAGGATTGAAATAATAAATATGAGTCTTACCATTTCTGGTATGAGGTTGTTACTATAGTGCCATCTTCAGTGCAATGTACAAAGGAGGTTGTTTTTTTCCTTTGTTAAAAAAAAAATCAAGCATCAGAAACTATTCTTTTGGGGATGCTCACAACAGGAAAATGCTAAAAATGACAGAGAAATCTACGTCTCTTTTAAAATGATGCTTACTGTCTAACTGGTATTTAGCATTTTGGATTTGTATCTGGCACGTATCATGCATTAGTAATTAAACTACTATAGATCAAGTATTTGAATGATTGGAGCCAAATACATATTTAACTTGCTGGATAAATGACTTAAGTGTATAAACCAGAGAATCCTTGGATCTGAGAGTTAAGAGTGTTCTCCAAGATCATCTGGTCTAAACTTGCATTCAAATACATTTTTTTGAATGACATCCATCCTCCTTGTCAGAACCATTCAGACTATGGACACCTCCCTGGACAAAGAATTCTCTATTTTGGAACCTAGCTCATTCCAGGTATAGGCTGCTATGAATCCTTATGGAAAATGTCCTTCTGCCACATTGGAATGTTTCCCTGAAGCATCACCCACAGATCCTCACTCTCCTCTCTGGAACTTCCAAATAGAACAGTGTAATGGAAATAGCATTATCCTGTGAGTCAGGAGAATCAGGATGTAGACCAGATTGGTCTTCATGTGTTACTTGACATTGGGCAAGTCACCTTCCTGCTCCAGCCCTAGTTGCCTTTCCAAAAGGAAAGGAATTGGGACGAAACAATCTGATTTCAATGAGTAGGTATGCTCCCATCATTTTATGATGGTTCTTAAACATTGAAGATGACTATTCCCCAGCAGGCTCTTGGATTAATCCTGTTATGATAACATTTAAGATGGAATAAAGACTGTTTCTACCCATCTTACTTAGTTATAGTAAGGACACTATTTAGAAACTAGCTTTCTCCAATGTGTTTGTAGTCAAATGAGTAGGTGAAATCAGATATGCATTTGGGATTAAATACTCAAATTACTGCTCACACATCCTACACTGCAGCACAGTCTAGGCAACCAAGAGGACTGTGCAGTCTGTACAGAGTCCTACTTCTCTCCAAATGGACACATCAAAGCCTACAAAACGTCGACAAGTTCCAAGGAAGGTGATCTCATTGGATGGAATTTTAATAAAACGCCTGTGTTTGGGTTCTCTTAAAATCCCTCTTTTCCTAAAGACATGCTAGTTGTCTTCTTAGTCCTGATGGTTTGATCCAGTTTACAGTACACATTTCTGTGAAACTGCTTAGTTACATCTAGAAAAAAAAATGCTTTGTGAATTTTCATGGTGAGAACGGATACAGCAGCATTTAAGCAGCTGTGCCAAACCTGAGCAAATGAATATTTTCTGAAATAGAAGGTGCAAGGAGAAAATAACAGCCATGCTTACGGCAACACATGGCAAACCTGCCCACATGTCAGCAATAATAGACTTCTCGAGTTACTGCAGGGACCTCAGTGCAAACTGATTTCTTTGAATCCAGCTCAGGACTGAAAGCCTTGCAGTCCAATTCCGATGCAAGGAAATCTAAATTGTGAGAAATCCTAACGTTGTCCTGTTTCCTGATAACTCTCTCTTCTTATAATTACTTTTGTGTCAGCAAGACTACCTTTGAAATCAATCACTTACTATACTACATTTTCCATATTTCTCAAAGTTATAAGAAGGAAATGAACAGATAGAAGTGTGATGATTCTTTCTATAAATAACTTGAAATTTCCAGGGTGGAGATTACCCTCCACTTTGACAGGGAGAGCTATGAATAAAACAGCCAGTAGCTACCGTGGGCTGGAAGATAACTGGTAAATAAAAACAAATATAGCAATGTGGGAAATACACACAGCAGTGTGATCTCTACTTGTGATAATATTCCACACTTGAACATGGAATCCTAGGTTTTGTGTGTGTGTACTGCCACTAACAAGCAAACGACAGTGAAAAAAAATCTCCCGAAACTAGCCCATGCCATAGATGATGTTGGCTTTTTATAACAGCAGAAGAGAAGAATTTCCAGCAGGGAGGACTTGGCAAATGTGACACATCCTGCGATGGAGCAAGGGGACCCATGGCAGAGACATGGCTTCCCGGAGATTCTGGCAGGAAATGGCTTCTGAAATATGCACTTGGTAATTTGTACTGAAATACAATTTCTGATAACAAACCAAAAGGCCTAGCAGCTTTTTACCAGAAGATTAGGTACCCAAATGTTTGTATTGATTTATTTTGTCCCCTAGGAAAATTCATTGTATGTAATACACCTGTTTCACCTCCTACTCTCATTAAACACATTTGCTAATTATTATTATTTTTTAACAGCTAGAATTCACCAGGAGGCCCTGGCAATCAGTCAGTTCATGATAACAGTCATCCCAGGAAAAAATTTCATGGAGGCTGTAAAGGTAACTAAGTTGTTTTCAGTGACCAGTGAATTCTGTAAAAGCATGAGTTGTGTTGATACAACCTGGATTTCCTATATATTTAAAAAGAAATGAAGCAGAGAGGGAGAAAAAAGTCTAAGATTTGACATATTTTACCATGAGTCTTGTTCAGTAATCAGAATCTGAGTTCTATCTGATAAGCAATATTTTCCTCTTGATACTCACTTGCCCTTATCCTTCTCAACCTTCACTTGGGTAGACAGCTTTTTAGTCAGTCATTTTCAATCTGCTTTTTCTTCTTTTTTTTAACCTTTGTATTCTAATAATTTTGAGTCAAGCCCTCACCCTGGGGTTCTTTATTTTGGATCTAGGGGCCCCTATCTGGCTCTCTGGATAATATTTGCGAAAGGTAGTTAACAGATTTGTACCATGGTTGGCTACTTTGCCATTCCATACTGCAAGGAAGCTTATAGATTGTGGATGATAATGATGATAAAGTTAACAAATAAGGAAAATCAAAACCAAATCTCAAGACAATAGACATTACTGAAAACCAAGGAAGTCCTGGGAGATAAACAGGGACTAATTTCTACTACCTATGACACAATGGTCAGGTTGCAATTTAAAATGAAGCAAAAAGCTGAAAAATTATAATTTGGGGTCTAACAACTATTTTGATTTGGGAAATCTACACATTCAGGGAAGAAACATTGTATTTGTTTACATCAACTCAATAATGCATAATTCACTCTGTGTGCATTCCTCTGTGTGAGTGTGTGCGTGTGTGTTTGCATGTGTAGGTAGGTAGACCTGGCCTGTTGTATAAACTAACGGAGCAATGGCATAATCTAGAAATCAGATCATTTGCATTTTTTCTGATGTTGAGCTTTACTAATGTCACACTAATAAACACACTGAATGGTTACAAACATGACCTATAAGAAAAGACTTTTATTAGTGAAAACAGCATTAAAATTATTGAATATCAACTCCAGAATTTTACCACAAAGGTTCAGTTTACATGGAACAATGATGGAAACATACATTGTAAATCTCAGCAGAGAGAACAGACCTCACTCTCACTTTCGAAGGCTGCCATGAGCAGTTAGCAGTGTATGACATGAGCTAGTATAGAAATAGATTGTTCATGAACTTCAGATGACTATTTCCTTCCTATAGTTAATTTGAAAGTGATATTTTATATTTCTCATTACATATTCAGATCATCTCTCTGAAGGCCATATTCATGAGCTTTTTAAGTTCAACAAGTAATTTCTCATATTTGATGTATTATTGAATCACCAGAGTTTCTATTTAGCCAGCGTATACAAAAGCAAACTAAGGTGGAAGCCTGAGTAATTCTTTCCTGGTTCTGGGTACTACAGTCAGCAGATCTAGTAATTATGATTTAATGAAACATTTGAATCTTTTTATTCTCAGTGGCAATTATTTGGCTCAAAGTATTCAAGTGGTTGTCTCAGAGCTCTCCCTCATTTTTCTCTACAGACATAGGAACAACAGGCTAAAAATTATCTTTAAAGAATTAAAAAGTCATAGAATTTCATACGAGATGGACAATGTAGTTTTCCTTCCTTAAGTAACCTTTCTAAAATGCAGTCTTGCCAACCGGTGGGAAGTAAAACAAATGCAATTCAAAATTAGACTAAGATCAGTTTTGTACAGAATAAATTATTGAAATTTATTTAGCTTCCCATTTGCTTTTAACAAAGGACAGAGTCCCCAGCAAATCTGAAATTGAGGGTTAACAATTGAGCTTGAGATCTGTCACCAGTGATTCCCAGTAAACAAAGCCACAAACAGGATATTTTAGTTCAGCCCATCTGATCATAGTGACTAACTGACTGAGCACTTGGAATGAAGCTAAATCTTTGATACCCCTTGTCTACATAACTGAGTGGCTGGGACCCAAACCACTGTGCTATGAAAAAAAGAACTAAAATAGGTCTCTCTGTCACGTGATGCATTTCCTGTGACACATTTTGTCTAAAAGTACTCATACATGCTATCTATAATGCTCAGGTCTTCAGCATAGCTGGTTATAGAGCCAGGCCATAGCAACGTTAATGTTCTCTGTATCCCTCTGTCTTTCTATCTCTTCCTGTAAGAAAACACTTTATTGGCCTGTTTATAATCTTTGCTGCCTTCAAATAATGCAATTGGTTCATTTTTTTCAACCAAATGATGGACTGATGATTTTGGTCATCTTTGAAAGAACCAAGTAAAAGTCAAAACCAATCCTGGAAATGGGTAACTAACCAATCAAGCTGGCCATAGATGATAGAGGACCCGAAGTTTTCTAAAAGTGTTGAAACAGATAAAGATTGAATGTTAATATTTGCTTATCTGCAATTATGTCAGATTCCAACTGATTCAAGGCAATGGGGAAGAATCAAATTGTGTTGACCTTGGCCCTGTCTGGCTCTTCTCCAAAGAGAATGCCAGTGGAAAGGAACTCAAGTTGCAAAGATGTTCGAAAGGAAAAGCATCTCTTAACACAGATTTAGCAATTAAGTTTAATACAAAGAGCATTCTAAAGCTCTGTGTCTTACCCTCAAATCTGGGTGAAAAGATCAATTTGATTACTGCTTTATGTCTTCTGAAAAAATAATGGAAAGATAAATATATTTAACAAAGTGTGGCTTCAGAAATACCATTGTAGCAAACAATTTTATTAATACTTTCATAAAATGGCATTTAATAAAGTCTTCTAATACCTTGATGCTATTAAAAGCAAACAAAAGTCATTAAAACAGTTCCTTTCTGTGATTTACATTAGCTTTTATAGCATTACTTGACTTTTGTCTTAGAAACTAATGCAAATAATAATAATCAAATCAGGGTAAAAACAATACAATGTGTTTTCTTTACTTTATTTCAAAATAGTGATTATAAATACATTCTTCATATATTTTCTCCCCAGCTCTTTGGATGCGACAATAACACACAAAAAAATATAACTCACTGTGCTCATTTCATACAATGTCAATGTACAAATCATGCAAAAGATATCATAGATTAATATTACTGCCATACATTTCTGGATGTCTTATTATTTCTGCAATACCTGTTGATGTTATTCATGAGGCCATGCCCTGTATAATGTATGCATCCTTGTGGCTTACAGAAATTAACTTTTCTCTTAAAAGCAACAAACGAAAGCTGGTGTTGAAATGATTTTCTAATTAATATATTTATTCAGTTTATTTTTCAGAATGGAAAACTAAATACAGAATATAAATTGCCTTATAGACTGGAATCACTGTATTTTAATAGCTGCTTTCTGATAAAATTACACAAAGATTTCCTTTTAAAGAATTGAATCATCTTTATTGATTTCATAAAAAAATAATTAAAACTTGGTTTATATTCCACAGACATAATATATTATCTCCACCCCTTTACTGATTTCATATGATCTAATTTCCTCTGCCACCATTCTAACAGTCCAAGTACATGATACAATGCCAAGAAGGCAATGATGTGTCAGACCACATTAGAAATGAGTGCTTCTTGGATTTTTTTTAGATTTGAATCAAATTCTACTGAAAACGCTGTACCAACATATAGATCTTTCCTTAAGGAGTTAAACTAACATCAAGGTTATAGTTGAAACCAACAAATTGTAGATAACAGTATTTTAACTGCTCTTGTACTCAACTCAAAACTTATGCCTAACTACATTATCATAAAATGTACAGTAGAACTAATGGGAGACAGGTGTAAAATTGTATACATTGTATAATGTAGGCACAAAGACTTTAGTTCAGGAAAAGAGATCTGCCTTAACCAAGGATTTGTTACTGTCATTCACTTATAAGTAGAACTTCCAAATAACCACATACATTAAAATTACTTTCTTTTGGAAACGGTGAACATTTATTCCTTTCAGCAGAAGAGTATGAGATAGCCAATATGCTACAGCAAGCTTCGAGATGGATGCAGGTACTCTTGCCATTGACAACTGCGAAAACCTTGAAACCTCTTCAAAGTATCATCACACTGAATAAAAGGCATCATCCCAATGACCTCTTATCCCCAGCTCAAAAATAGAGCTTTCCGGTTCCTCCCACGAGCATCTACTTAAGATTCCTCAAGTCATACTTTATTGACAGGATAAACTAAAACACTTTCTTTGCAGCCTTTGCGTCTTTATCCTGTCAGTACACATTAGGAACCCTTTAATCCATGGATGCGTGCAAGCATGGTAATGGCATATTAAAAGTTCTTATGAAATTGTAGATGCAAACAGGCTGTTGGGCACACAACTTCATGTCTTTTCTTTCAAGATCAGAAAGCAAGTATTTGTTTATATATTTTTAATATTCATATAAAGTATTCACAGACATTGTCATGAAAATTAAAATTACACATTAAAGTTTTAAGAGCACCGGCACATACATATGGAGCCAATTTTTTTTTTTTTGCTATTTAAAAAAAATCTCCAAATAATCTATATGTATGCATGTACACCCAAACACACACATACACACCAACACCTCCAAGAATGCCAAGTTGTTTGTTTGTTTGCTTTTTTTAAATCCTGCAACAAACACATAAAGCCCTGGAATTAGGCCTAATAAAGAGGCTAATTAGGCTAATTAGGCCTAATAAAGAGGCTGCTGTTACAACTTTAATCATAATATCATTTTAGAAGCTGCACCAAAACACTTGCCACTTGAAATTCATGAAGAATGCCTGTATTTTACCTTCTTGGTCATCTTACTGATCAATACAGTAATTATAAGAGATGGAACACGAGTAATATGCATACGCAGGCAGGCCGAGAAGGCAATGTGTTTCAGGATGTCCTTTTGCTAACTGGGAGAACCTAAAAATATTAAAATATCTCCCATGATCAAGTGCTTCCTTCCTTTGACCAATTTTGACTTAGAAGTTAACAGCACAAGCAAACACAGTGGCATGTCATTTGTACTTGCAGACTGTGAACTCATCTGAGACCAATGAAAGCATTTTACAGTGTGGCTTTCATAGCCACGGATTACCATGATGTTTACTGTTCTACTTGATTATCTGATAGTAGTCAGAATGATGAAAAAACAGGATATGATGCATACAAGATATAACTATTAACCTTATTCATTATTTTTTTAAATATTCGTAGTGAAAACTATTTGAATTCAGCTCATAGAATCCTGAAAAGCAAGACAAGTGATGGCAAATAATTGCCTCAGACACAGTCTATAAAACTAAGGAACCTATTTTAAAATGCACAGTTGGTAACAAATCTGAAGATAATATGCTAAATTCTCAATGAGAGCACAGACTATTTTTTTTATTTTTGTGGGTTTTTTTGTGGTTTTTTTTGTTTTGTTTTGTTTTTAAATGATACCTGATCACAATGTCCAGAATATTTCTGTACACATAAGCTTCAGTTTCAGTTTGGTATATTTTTGCTGTCTAAATGTATACTATTGATAAATTCCCTGTGATCAGGAAAACAAGTCAGGCATATTAAATACAGATTAAGGAGTACATATTTTCCTATTTAGTATACAAAGTACTTCATAAATATGAATTATGTTACAAAAATAGCTTTGGGTGCGCTCACACGGTAAGCACTTTGCTAATTTTGGACAACCTTTAAGGATTGTGGGTATTTCACATAACTGAGAACAAACTCTAATATTAGTTGAATTTGAGCCATGTTTAATTCTGATAAACATCACGTATTTCTTCAGATCACCACAAACGCTAGGTAACTCACGTTGATTTTTTTTTTCTCTTTTAGGTTTTATGTCTAGACAGATAATGCTTAAAGTGTTCAAATTTACTTTATAGTTATGTAATGCATGGTATATTTTAAACAAATATTTGCACAATTTAACATTATAAATCCAGCGGTTTCAAGATGCAGGCCATAAAGTTTACCGATTTACAAATACTATCGAATGTTCTCTCTTGGCATGCTTTTTTTTTTTTTTAACTTTTCAGAGAATCTTTACACAGAGTTGTTACAATGCCACAAATCAAAAGGGGTATTCCAGTTCCACCAACTGAATCTACGTGCAAGATGAAGGACCCAGCTGAGGTACAAACACTGGTACCAGTTTTCTTGAGTTTGTTTTACAGAGCACAAAGAGATGAAGGTTTTGCATTGGGGTACAAAACAGATTTGCCTCTTGAGGTTAAATTCAGTGAATTATGTATATAAAGCATCCCTTTGGCAATAGAGTTTGCAGTATCCCCACAGGACTCCACAGTATAGGTTTTATGTAGCAAAATCTATTAAGGAAATTCTCTTCTACGGGACACATCTTTGCAGCTACAGTTAATGAGACACCCTTGGAAACACCTGCCTCTATGCCTATTGATAATATAGTATTTGGAAGTGAGAAGTCAACAAAAGGCACTTTCATCATTAAATAAATGTCCTCTGTAGGAAGTAAGATTGCATGACCTAGATCTTGTTCAAAGCTGTCTGCTCTTCAAGGACCTGTAGGTAGTCGGGGGAACTCTGGAGTTTCGCCTTCAGTTCAAAGTACTCACTGCTCTTCCTTTGCTCCACGACAATTTTACTGTGGTTGCCGCCTATCAGTGACTTCTTGTTTTTTTTGTCTTGTTGTTTTTCTGGATAGCGGATCTCGAAGCCACTGATGCCTATGCTATTGTACTCCTTTTTGCTTTCGAGAAAATTCTGAATAAACACATTTGAATCCCTGCTCGGGAATAATTCATCCAGCTCATCAATGGTGCTTAGTCTCTTCCTGGTATCCACGTGCAATACATCTTTTTCCTTGTCAGTGACATTTCTCATCATGACTTTCTGGCCTGGAGGATCAGAAAACATGAACCCGGTTTCAGATTCTTTCAGGCCACAGGTGTGGCTCTTGCTCATCTGTTCTATAGTTTGTGGAATGAACGCTTCCGTCCCCAGGCCATCTTTTTTGTTGGTTTTGTGGTCGTGTTTTCTTAGCTGCAGCTGCATGGAACCGCACTCAGGGTTCCCCAGGCCTTCGTGCTTCACTGTGGGTTTCTTGTTTCGTCTCAGCACAAAAACAAGAAGGCAAAAAGCAACAAACACAGTTAAGATGAGGACCACTAAGATGCTTAGGATCAAAATGGACAGAGGCACTGGACCACCAGGAGGACTTCGAATGGGCCCCAACGGGGTAGTGAAACTAATGGCGGGTGCAGGGCTTGTGAAGGGCGCCGATGGCTTGTTTAAGAGCTTGGGACACAAGATTTCGTTTTTGAGGGACTTCAGTTCTATGTTGGCAAACTGCACAGGTGTCTCGCACTTCAGTTCTTTCATGACAATCCCATCATTCAGCTTCTCCAGCCACAGCTTTAATGCCACTAAGTCACAAGTGCAGTCCCACGGGTTGCCCTCCAGGTCGATCTGAGTAAGAGCCTGCAGCTGATCCAGGACACCACTGACAGGCAGATACATAAACTTGTTGTTCCTCAGGTTCAGTCTAGCGAGGGGTGCTCCCGAGAAAATGTACACGGGCAGGCTCTTTAAGAGATTATTGTTTAAGTACAGCAGCTGCAAGTTTGGCATTGAGTCAAAGGTGCCCGCTAAGATTTCCTTAATTAAGTTGTATTCCAAATATAAATACTGCAGGTTATGAAGGCCTGAAAAGATCTCGGGATAGAGTCTCTCGATCTGATTGCCATTGAGATAAAGCCGGCGTAAATTCGTGAGGTTGTGGAATACGTCCCCCTTGATGGCGGTAATCTGATTGCTGCCTAAATGGAGTAGATCTAGTCCCTCGAACTCAGTAAAATCAGAGATGTCCACGTCTTTGATGCTGTTGCCATTGACATGCAACTTCTTGGCATTTAACGGTTTCGGTATCAGCTCTGACATGGACTGGATGTTTTTCTCTTGGCAGTTGACGCTCAGTCCCAGATCAGAAGGGTGGGTTTTGCAGAAGCAAGGTGCTGGACAAGGTGTAAGAGGAGGCACCCTGGTTTGGTAAGACACGATCTGGCTGAGATTGCGGTTAGAGAGGGCTTTGCCGGCCACGATTCCAGAGATCTTGGACGGATTTGTTGTTTTCGGTGCTTTGGTCACTAACCTGTGTAAAGATGTTTGGGTGGTGTGACCGTTCGGGGTGGTGTAGCCATTTTCCAGCTGAGACGGAGGCAGGATTCGCACATCAAAATCACTGCCTGTGCCCATGGGGCATAATTCTTGCTTGTTGGTTTCTTTTAAAAGTCTTCCGTATAAGTCACTGGGCGTTTCACAGATAGCTTCACCTATGTAAATGTTATATGGCATATTCTCCAGCCAAGCTTTTAAAGGCAACAGATCACAGCTACAGTTCCAAGGGTTATCTTCCAGTTGCAATTCGACCACACGGCCTATGTGTTCCAGAACTCCGATATAGGGGAGCTTCTGGATTCTGTTCCCTCGGATATCCAGATGAGTCAAAGATGCAAATCGGAAAATATTATCAGGAAGGAAGGAAATCAGATTGTCATTAAGAATGAGAACTTTCAGTTTGTGGAGCTTATTGAAGGCTCCGCGTTCAATATACTTGATTAAATTGTAGTCAGCCTGGAGATACTCCAAGTTCTCAATGCCAAGGAAAGTGTCAGCTCGGAGAATCTTTAATTCATTGTTGTTCAAGTGCAACTGCTTTAATGCACTGAGCCCAAGGAAGGCTCCTCCCTCAATGTTCTGCAGTTTATTATTTCCCAGCTGCAGGGACACTGCATGTGAAAAATTCAAGAATGTGTTTGGGTAGAGGATATTTAAAAAATTGTTTTGGAAATTGAGGTGATAAAAATTGGACCAAGGGGGTTTCAGCTGATTTGGCCTGTAGACTGAAACCTTCTCACAGTTGACATACAGCACATTCTCAACTGACACGCAGGAACACACATTGCAAATTTCCACTGATATGTCAGAATCTGCATTTGTCGAAGAAATCAGGGCTGACAAAATCAGAAAGAGCCAAAGAAACATCTTCTTGCAATCAGCAAACAACTTTATGCTTCTGAATAAAGAGAAATAATCTAAAAAATAAAAAGAAAACATTTTTTTCAATGATCTTTACTTGAAAAAGAATTTGTGCTTAAATCCTAACACAGTGAATACACGGCTATAATAATTAGCTTTGTATTTTTAAGACACCCAAAACTTCAAGTACTCTCACTCAGTTCAACAAGAACCACCAAAAATACCATACATTTTATTTCTGTGCCTGTAGTTGATACAAATTTTACATGTGCAGAACACAAAACAAACAACAGAAAAAAAAAAAAGATTGCTGATCATGGTTTAACCTGAACAATCTGAAAATAGCATTTAAAAAAAAAAAAACTTGGACCACCAAATTCCACTCTTGAATTCTGACCTCAAGCTTCTATTGGTATCTCTAATGACTGATCCCAGAATATCAACTACACCACATAGTTGTTAGCACCAGGAAGGAATTTCTATCTGTAAATGTCTACTCTCTAGGCTTCAGCCTGGTAAGAAGCCAGGCAGAGGAGGTATTAGGGCCTTGGGTTCCATGAAGGATGGCGATGGGAGTACTGAGTGGCTGCAGAGGGAATGGTCAAAAGATCAAGGTGGAAGAAACCCTGGAAAGATATGTGCCTGAGCTTCAGCCCAGAGGTAAGCACATTGCCATGAATCAGTTCACTCCTGTACACTGCTCTACACTGTGTTTAAAACACACACACACACACACACACACACACACACACATGACCCTGAGAGGGTTTAGTAAAATAACCAAGTAGGAAATGGCCGCATTTGAGTATCAGGTAAATAAACAGTATCCAGTTTCCTGTCAGTCATCTCCCAAACAGGGGAGGAAAAAAGCCTTTTTCGTCTTTGAGTCCCAGAAAGCAGGAAACAAACCTGCTTGCCCCGTACTGCCTACTTGATGTCCAGACAGTCTCCCTACTCCCCCAGAACTGGCTTTCCTGCCTCCCTGACCCTCTCCCATTCCTCTGTGTGCCATCTCAACCCAAGGCCGACTGACACTTGGCTCAGATGCCGATCTCCTTCACTTGGACCATAGACTGCCACTGCTGAGGAAGAGGGGTTCACACACTACAATCCCTGGGAGGCTTTATCTGCAGCGCCAGATACATTTAGCACAGCCAATGTCTGCCCTCAAAGTCATCAGTTCCCAAATACCTCACTCCAAATATTACCACCCCCTGTCTCTGTCTACAAACAAACCAAGAGTCACTTAGTGGAGTTTCATGCTTAGCAAATTAACCCGTGGCTGCCAATTCTGTCCACACTGTATGCATGTGCAAATATATGTGATGCTTCATGGAAAAGATTAAAAGCAACAGCAAGCACTGTGCATTTTACCGATGCAGTTTTACTCATGTGAGCCTCCTCCATCTCAAATGGGAAGCTGTCCGGAATTTCAATATGGTTACCATCAAATATTAATTAAATAAATCAATTACTCAGGAACACACAAGGAGAAGAATGATACAAAGAGATAAGTGACACAAAAACTCCTTTGTTTATTTTGCCCACGAGCAATCAGCTAGTGGCAAAACCGAACATGCCTCAAGGTAGACAATTCCTTAGCAGTCACCTCGAAGATTTGCATTTTGAGTAGTTTGGTTCAGAATATAGCCGGCACTGCCGAGATGCTCCTTGGTGGCCATATAGATGAGCATTTCCTCAGTTCACAGTGATAGCTTAATTGGCAGTGCAAAAAGAAGTCATAATTTCAAAGTATGACATCATCCAAACTAATTTTCATTGTAAAATCAAAATCTCACATGTTTTCTTGGCCTTCCTACAGATCTGGTTTTCAACAGCTACTCTGCTTCCTTAGAGTCATTTCTTGTTACTAACCCCCCACCCCGCACTGCCCCCAACCCTGAAGAAATGCTAAAACAACCAAAGCAAACCAAAAACCTGAACACCTGAATTCAGTACAAAACTTAAGAACAAGGAGCATCAACAGACCTGAAATTGCATAAGGAGCTGTCCTCCTCGTAATTTCTACTTTAAGTAGCAATGGGGGGGGGGGCGCAAGGACAAGCTAGAAGTTCCCAAACGCAGCTCGGGTGAAACAGAAGCCGCAGGCAGCTGGAGGATAAAGCAAGGGAGAAGGGGAGTAGAGCCGCCAAGGAGAGAAGGGAAGAGGGACCGAAAGGGCAAGAGACCATGCAGAAGTGGAGAGATTAAGAAAAAGAGCTAGGAGAAAGGAGCTCCCCCCTCCAAAAAAAAAGGGGGGACGGAAGGGGCAATGAATGTAAGCGAAAGAAACCTCATATTCACATGGTACCACTAAAACCTGTACATTTTACAATGGTGTGTGTGTGGGGGGAGAAGACAAAAAGGAAAAAGCAAATCCACAAAGTGTGAGCTGAGTACCAAAAGCCATCTCTCGGGGTGACAAGGGTGGCCCGTATCCTTATCCACCTCTCCGTCTCTCGCTCTCCCTGCCCCGCAAGACACCCGTCTCCCACGGCCGGCCAGGACTGCACAAACCTAGCCTTACCACAAATCCGGAATCTACCGGAGCTCCGCGCCTGGCGCTCCGCTTCCGCGCGGAGGGACCGGGCCTGCAGGGGGCCGACGACCGGGGAGTGTGGGCAGAGGTGGCTCCCTGGGAACTGGCCCGGGAAACCTCCGCCTGCCTGCCTGGGGCGCGCGCGTGGGGTGGGGGGTGCTCTGGGGAGAGACGCGGTCCACACCGCCCCCGGTGCGCTACCTCGGGCCGGCAGCGATGCAGCTGGAGGGGCCGCCGGCGATGGCGCGTACCGCAATGTTTTGCCGCATCTCGGTGCCCAGGGCCGGCACGCAGCCCCCTCCCGGGTCCCGGGCCCCGGGCCCGAGCGGCGGCCTCGTGGGCCGGGCAGCGGAGGCGGGGACCGCTCGGGATGTCGCGGGGGCCTTCAGCTCCGCTGCGCATACATCTCTCAGCGCGCTCCCGCCCCACTGGGGGCAGCTGCTGGAGTTTCCGTCGGCCTCTGATAGACCCGGGCGTGCGGTGGTTGAGGGGGAAGAGGTGGCCGGCTTGGGCCACGAGGGTGATAGCTACCGGGGCGTCACTGGCCCGCTAGCCATAGGCAGAGTGACCCCGTGGCTCCTTGGCCGACAGCGGCGGCCCAGGCTCCCACTTGCGCGCCCACCCCTACCCCACCCCCCACGCCGGCCAGCCACAGAATGCTACTGTCACCAAGCCAGAAATCAGCTCAACATTTGGGCATCTTGCAAAGTCGCGCTGCCAGCGCTTGCTCGGCTTTGCAGGGTTTTTGGAGTTACCCACCGGCTTCTCTCGTATTCCCTGTCTTGCGGGATGCCAGCAATCTCCGATCAGCTCGCGGGCCACTGCCCGGAGCCCCAGATCCAGGTCCGCCTAGAGTGCCTGCGAGGGGGGCGCAAAAAAACAAAGCCCAGCCGGCGCAGCGGCCCCGACAGCCCACATAGCCGTAGACCAGGACACTTTCCCTGTCGTCCCGGCCGCCCGGGGGCGGGGAGGGGAGGCGCGCAACGATGCTAAGGACACCGGACTCTTTCGGTCCTCGGGGACTTGCGACCGCGCGGTGGGCAGGCAAGCGGGGAGCGCGCGGGAGCGGGGAGGTAGCCACTACGGCCGCTTTGGCCACTCAGCTCGCTCCAAACCAACACGACCCAAACTAAAAATAAGAAGCTACCTGCCCCCCTCCACGTGCACGCGCGCGCGCACACACACATAGACACAAACTCACACACCCGCGCGCGCTGCCGAGCCGAGCTGGGAAAAGAGGCAGCTCGTGTCTGTGCAGCCCCAAGCTGGAAATTCACCCACCTCCGGACTCCGGCGGCTTTCGCCGGACCCGCCGCGCCGCGATCTGCGCTGCAGTTTCCGCGATGGTCTCTACGTGATCCGGGCTCGAGCTCTTCGGCGCCAGCTCGCCCGTCAAACCCAGCGAGCAACCCTAGCAGGCGGGCAGCGGCGCGCACGCGCGCACCCAGCCA
The DNA here is from genome assembly GCF_054371585.1 of Giraffa tippelskirchi. Lineage (NCBI taxonomy): Eukaryota > Metazoa > Chordata > Mammalia > Artiodactyla > Giraffidae > Giraffa > Giraffa tippelskirchi. The sequence continues at coordinate 11,373,811 of NC_137289.1, read as the reverse complement.
GACACCGCGCGCGCACCCGGCCCCTAGCACACCGGCTGCACCTTTACATACAAGCGCCGAATCCTCGCCCCCGCCCCCCGCACTCCCCCCCAACCCCTGGGCACTCACGCAGCCCTCCCTTCCAACACTGAAGCACCTCGACCCCCGCGCATTCGCGAGGCCTCCCGCAAACCCTCACCCAGACACCCCCCCTTGATTCCTCTTCTACCCCCACGCCGGGAAAGACAGCGCACTTTCCTCCCGGCTTGCCCCCTCTTTTTTCCTAAAACACTCCCTAGGGAGGAGCGACCCCTTTCCTCACGCATAGAGACCCCAGTCGCCTAACGCGGGCGCGCTAGCCTCCATCCCCCCACCACATACACGCACACTCCAGTCCTTTCTCCTCCCCCAGTCCCCTAAGAACCAAGGCACACACGCACACGCACACACACACACACACACACACACACACACACACAACCGGGGCGTTCCTTTGAGCGAGCCACCAACAACCCCGGCAAAGCCCAAGAAACAGCGGAGAGCCTGGGGGAAGGCAGGGGGTCAAGGGAGGTAGATAGGGGCGTCGAGTCTACGCGGAATTGAATCATTCCAGGATCGAGGTGGGGGGGTGGTGAGTCAACAACAATGGCATTCAAAGGCAACAATCGCACTTGGGCTTTGTACCCCGGGTACGGTACCTTTGGCTAATGGTCACCCTGCAGAACTGAGGGCTCCAGGAATACTTCTTCGGTCGCGGGCGATCCTGGATGGAGCCTTCTCTGGACCAGTTTCCTGGGAGCCAGTAGTGTTCTCACTCCTCCTACCTGTCTGCGCGTAAGGGGCTGGGGGCTTTAAGGCAAAAGTGTGAAGCTTTAGCCCAAAGTGAGACTGTTTGGTGGGTTTAGGAGACGCGTTAATTCTCCGCACCTCAGAACCCTGCGAACCTTCGGTGTGGAACGGGTTACGCGGGGTTGATTAAGGGGCTGGGGGTGGGGAGAGGGGAGAGGGACAGAGGAAAGAGGTGTGGGACTGAGAGAGATGCCGCACTTGCGACCAAAAGAAGAAGAAGAAGAAGAAAAAAAAAACTGCTTTGGCTACTGAGCATGCCCAGTTCCCAGCTCAAGCCCTATAAGGGAGGCATTGTGTGCAATCCACTTCTCCGGGCTTTGGTGGTGACCGGGAGGGGACTTTGGTTCGGGGAGGGTGGCAGTGAATGGGAGACTTTAGGGAAGGGGGGCAAGGTTTGGAGTTTGGGGGCTGCGCGGAAGGGTCTGGTAAGAGAAAAAGGAAAGAGACCTCTGGGATACCTAGGGGAGACAGGAAGGGAGATGAAATGGACTAAGAAAAGTCACTTCAGTAGCCCTGTCATTGTCATGTCTATACCAGAGAGGCTTTAGGATTGAATCTCAGCTATCCGGAGGTTGCAAACCCAGCGTGTGGACGGGCCAGGCCCCATTTGTTGGTGCTGCCACAGGAGGGTAGGGCTATCTTGAGGCCGGGCAAACGTGTAAACCAGTTTCGTGCAGATTGGTAATTCAGTTAATAAGCTTAGAAAGCAAGCACTGGAACCTGTGGGGCGGGAGCGGGGGCGGGGGCGAGGGCGGGGGTGGGGGGAGAAACGGTATTTCAAATACCTGGCTTGCCTAACCAGTAAAGGCTAAAACGGTAGTTTTTCTCCCCTTCCCCCAACCTTGCAGTTTTTGTAGGTACTCCTCGGCTAAGAAAAACAACTCTCTCTCTCTCTTTACTTTGTGACGGTGGAAATAAACTGGCTTTAGGTAAATAAAGCTAAGTTATAAATGGGAACTATCTCCCCAGGACCTTTCAGGTAACACTGCAGGGCCGATGTCTTCAGGACCCAGGTTCTGCCTAGTCCGCTTATTCACATTGCAGTAGCTCCACCCACAATACGATATAACCAGTACCCAGAAATGCTCTTGCTTAAAAATGAGAAACTCTTTAAAACTAGCAATAGCTTTGAAACCAGAATTTGGCCGTCTGCCTGAACTCCTACAGTTAAACATTTACCATAATTGGTTGATGTTTAAAGGCCTCAAATCCAAACCAAAAAACCCAATGAGCAAAGAATTTATTACATTATTTGTGGATACTCTCCTACCTTCTATATTATCAGTGAGATCTATTCATATATGTTTCAATTTTTTCATTTTTGTCATTTCTTGGAGACTGCCTTCATGATATAGTCCTGCAAATGTTTGCTGGACATGGCCTGTATACACAGATGCACATACACTGTTTAAGTGAATATTTAAACAGATATGGATATAAAAGCATATTTCTTTATGACCTTGATAAATATTGTATCTTTCATAAGGAACCCTGTCTCCACCCCCACTCTCCATTGCCCTTAAACTTTTCATCTTCTTCTCTTTTAAAAACAACCTGGAAGCAGAAATTGAGTGGGCAGCAAAGGTAAAATGTACTATATTCAATAGTAAAATCTATTATGAAATAGCCTGGCTAAAGAAACAATAAAGGATCCATCCAGAACAATACATGCACTTGTACAGCGCTTCTTAGTAAGGTGAGATTTGTTTCCTCCATAGGTAACAGCTGCAGTAGGTTGAAAAATCCCTCTACTGTTGTACACTTGAACAAAACAAAATAGATCCTGCTAATTAAGAACTCACATTTACATTATATTGTATAATGCAATTTGAAAGTGGTAATGTACACCAAAACAGGTTGGCATTTATTCTAGATGCAAAGGATTCAGGAAGCTACAATATATTTTATCAGGATGGGGGAATTGTTGGTCCTTTACTATAAATGTTAACAAGATTCAATAGAATGAGCAAAAAACTTTACCTGAAAATGTGCACATTCCAAGACCTGTGATAGCTGAAAGGCCAGATTTGGACAGTAAATATCAGAAGACTTAAATGTCTATCTTTATTTAACTTCAGAAACTGTTCTGAGAGTCAACTATATTTGACTGCAATAACTGTGGAATGTTCTTTTTCATATGTGTATGGAGACAGAAGCCTGAAAACAAGTACAACTAGAACATCAATAAATTATAGTCAATAATAGTACTAGGAACTTATGGGTAATTAATATCCAGCTTATTAAAATGAATGCTTTAATATAAAATAGTTGGCTGTTTAAAAATGAAAAAGGGGATACTCATAAGAATAATATAGAAGTAACAGCTTCCATGCCTTCTGCTTTTTTTTTTGCTCTCAGAATAGTTAAAAAACCCAGTCCTTTAGCCCTGCAGTCTCTTTTCTGTCTCCTAGAACTACACATGATAGCCATATAGGACAATGGTAAACTAAGGGGAATTTCTAGCTTAAAAAAGGAAGCAAATATATAAATAAATAAAAGTGTTAAGAAAACTCCAGTACTATTTATGGCAATTGGAAAGAAAAACAAAGTTGATGTTCTTCCCAAAATATATTGTGAGACAGATTTGTAATCGCCTCATAGTTTTCCCAAATGTTGCACCATACTTAATCTTGGCTTTGCAAAGATATAACTGGAACCATAGGACTATGCTGACATACTGTGTCTCCCTCCTTCAAGGCAAATAAACAACTGCACCAGAAATTTCACCAAGCTCCTGGATATCCTTAATTTCAAAGGCATTTTAGTCAAATACTTCTAACCAAAAATGATTAGAATACCAAAAAAACTTGGCCCTAGTTAGTAGTCTTTCAATTTCATTGTTTTCCTCATTTATTCTGCCTTGTCTTGCTGCTATTTAAAATCAAACAAGCCTTCATTTTGGTATTCAGGTATCAATAGATCATTTGGTGTGTTTTCATTTCAAAAGTGTATTCATATTCTGGCAGTTGAAAAAAATGGTGAACTTAGCATTTCTCTGAGTGGAATCTAAGAAAGTTCTTGTTGCTTAGTCTCTAGGTCCTGTCTGAGTATTTGCAACCCCATGGACTGCACACCCAAGGCTCCGCTGTCCTCCACTATCTCCCCAAGTTTACTCAAATTCATGTCCATTGAATCAGTGATACTATCTAACCATTTCATCCTCTGCCACCCACTTCTCCTTTTGCCTTCAATCTTTCCAAGCATCAGGGTCTTTTCCAATGAGTCAGCTCTTCATATCAAGTGGCCAAAGTATTAGAGCTTCAGCTTCATCATCAGTCTTTCCAATGAATATTCAGGGTTGATTTCCTTTAGGGTTGACTGGTTTGATCTCCTCGCTGTCCAAGGGACTCTCAGGAGTCCTCTCCAGCACCACCAATAAAAAGCATCAATTCTTCGGTGCTCCGCCTTCTTTATAATCCAACTCTCACATCTGTATGTGACTACAGAAAAACCATAGCTTTGACTATATGGACCTTGGTCGACAAAGTGATGTCTCTGCTTTTTAATTAGCTGTGTAGGTTTGTCATAGCTTTCCTTTCAAGGAGTCAGCGTCTTTTAATTTCATGGATTCAGTCATCCTCTGCAGTGATTTTGAAGCCCAAGAAAATAAAGTCTATCACTGTTTCCATTATTTCCCCATCTATTTGCCATGAAGTAATGGCACTAGATGCCATGGACTTAATTTTTTGAATGTTGAGTTTTAATGTTGAGTTTTTCACTCTCCTCTTTTACTTTCATCAAGAGTCTCTTTAGTTCCTCTTCGCTTTCTGCCATTGGAGTGGTATTGTCTGCATATCTGAGATTGTTGCTGTTTCTCTGGGCAATCTTGAGTCCAGTTTGTGATTCATCCAGCCTGGCATTTCACATGATATACTCTGTATGTAAGTTAAATAAGCAGGGTGAAAATATACAGCCTTGTGGTACTGCTTTCCCAGTTTTGAGCCAGTCAGTTTTCCGTGTCTGGTTCTAGAAAGTTTTATTAAAGGATGTTAATAATCTGAGAAGAGAGATTTCTGTAATCAACTAAGTTCAAAAGACCCTTGATTCTATAAAGCTAAACATTTTTTTTAACTTTAGAGTTTCTCAGCAAATTCCATGTCAAAAATGAATTCTGACTTACAAAGGAAAAGGGATAGAGCATGTAGCATTTCTCAAACTTATTTGACAGTGAAAATCTTTTTTTTTTTTTCTTTTGGATCACATACGCTTTGAGAAATCTTGTACTACTTGTGTAACTTTTCAAATTTTATAGAATTTTGGAGTAGAAAGGAAGCTTTCAAATCATAATCTAATCCATACTACAGTAGCTGCTACTGAGTCCTTCTTCTAAGCCATGTTGCCTACGAACGTTATTTCATTTTGTTCTCGAAATGGTACTATAGAGAAAATTATTCTTCTTTAAAAAAAATGAGGTTCATGGAAGTTAATTTGCCCTAGGTCACACATTAGTAAGTGACAGTCAAGATTTGACTCTGGGTCTTTGAGGTCTTCCTGATACTTCACACTCCCTTGTCCACAGAGGGATGAAAGCACTTTTAATTTTGAAAGCTTAATTATTTTTCCCCAGAGATAAACACTTGGGTAAATGTTTGCAAGTATCAAAGTATTAATACTTGACACTAGAATAAACCAATAAATGATGTAGGAAACAGTTGACATCAGTTGTGCATGAAGGGGGTCTCTTAAATCAGCAAATTTTACCATTTGCCAAACGTGGGCTTGTTTCATCCATTCTGCTCTTTCGACTTTCATACATGAGCTGATTCTGAACCTATTGATGGTGTCTACATGGCTCCTTATTAGAGACAATTGCCTTTGCTACTATCCAATGGAGCCAGGGAAAGCAGTAGTGTTCATCCCTAGGCTTCTTCCACCATTAAAGATAAAAGAACTCTTACCCGACAGGGCACAGAGTTACTTGGAAGAGGTGTTGTTCAGTCACTAAGTTGTGTCCAACTCTTTGCAATCCCATGGACTGCAACATGCCAGGCTTCCCTGTCTTTCACTATCTCCTTGAGATTGCTCAGACTCCTGTCCATTGAGTCAGTGATGCCATCCAACCATCTCATCCTCTGTCACCCCTTCTCCTCTGGCCTTCAATCTTTCCAGCATCAAAGGCTTTTCCAATGAGTCAGCCCTTCACATTAGGAGGCCATAGTATTGGAGCTTCAGCTTTATCATCAGTCCTTCCAACGAATATTCAAGGTTGATTTCTTTTAGGATTGACTGGTCTGATCTCCTTGCTGTCCAAGGAACTCTCAGCAGTCTTCTCCAGCAACGCAATTCAAAAGCATAAATTCTTAGGTGCTCAACCTTCTCTATGGTCCAACTCTCACATTTGTACATGACTGGAAAACCATAGCTTTGACTATATGGATCTTTGTCAGCAAAGTTATGTCTCTGCTTTTTAATATGCTGTCTAGGTTGGTCACAATTTCCTAAGAGCCAGCATCTTTTCATTTCATGGCTGCAGTCACAATCAGCAGTGATTTTTGGAACCCAAGAAAATAAAATCAGCCACACTTTCCACTTTTTCCCATCTGTTTGCCATGAAGTGATGAGACTCGATGTCATGATCTTAGATTTTTGAATGTTGAATTTAAGGCAGCTTTTTCACTCTCCTCTTTCATCCTCATCAAGAGGCTCTTTAGTTCTTCTTCAATTTCTGCCATTTGAGTGGAATTATCTGCATATCTGAGGTTGTTGATATTTCTTCCGGCAATCTTTATTGTAAATCTTTATTTTCTAATTAATTAATTTATTTTAATTGGAGGATAATTTCTTTACAACATTGTGATGTTTTTGCCATACATTGACATGAATCAGCCACTGGTGCACATGTATCCCCCATCCTGAATCCTGGCAATCTTGATTCCAGCTTGTGCTTCATCCAGTCCCACACTTCACATGATGTACTCTGCATATAAGTTAAATAAGCAGGGTGACAATATACAGCCTTGACACACTCCTTTCCTAATTTTGAACCAGTCTATTGTTGTATGTCCAGTTCTAATTGTTGCTTCTTGACCTGCATACAGGTTTCTCTGGAGACAGGTAAGGTGGTCTGTTATTCCCATCTCTTGAAGAAGAATTTTCCACAGTTTGTTGTGATCCACACAGTTGAAGGCTTTAGCATAGTCAGTGAAGCAGAAACAGATGTTTTTCTGGAATTCCCTTGCTTTTTCTATGGTCCATTGGATATTGGCAGTTGATCTCTGGTTCCTCTGCCTTTTCTAAAGCTGGTTTGAACATCTGTAAGTTCTTGGTTCACATCCTGTTGAAGCCAAGCTTGAAGGATTTTGAGCATTACCTTGCTACCATGTGAAATCAGTGCAAGTGTATTACCAAAGAAGCTATTGTATTGTTGTGAATGTTCTAGTCTCCATGTCAGACTTCCCAACCTGGGGACTGGAAATCCCCAGGCAATCTGACTTTGAAGGAGAGTGGGATTTGATTACAGAGCTTCCACAGGACTGGCAGAAACAGAGACTCTTGGAGGTCACAAACAAAGCCTTGGGTGCACCAGGACCCAGAGGAAAGGAGTATTGACCCCACGAGAGACTGAGCCAGACCTACCTGTGAGTATTTGTGGGTCTCTGCAGATGAGTGGGTTGGCAGTGGCCTTCCATGGGGACAGGGGCACTGGCAGCAGCAGTCCTGAGAGTTTAAGTCCTTTTGTACCAGGCCACCTCGGTCAGGTCAAACAACTAACAAGGAGGGAGTACAGCCCCACCCATAAGAAAATTGGATTAAAGATTTACTGAGCGTGGCCCTGCTCACCAGAGCAAGACTCAGTTTTCTCCACAGCCAGTCCTTCTCATCAGGAAGCTTGCAGAAGCCTCTTATCCTCATCCATCATCTGGCAGACAGAAGAAGCAAGAACTATAATCCCACAGCCTCCAGAATGAAAACCACAATCACAGAAAGCTAACCAAAATGGTCACTTGCATCACAGCTTTGCATAAGTCAATGAAACTATGAGCCGTCTTGGGTGTAGGGCCACCCAAGATGGTCGTGTCATGGTAGAGAGCTCTGACAAAATGTGGTCCACTGGAGAAGGGAATGGCAAACCGCTGCAGTATTCCTGCCCTAAGAACCCCATGAACAGTAGGAAAACACAAAAAGATATGATATCAGACAATGAGCCCCCCAGGTCAGTAGGTGTCCAATACGCTACTGGGGAAGAGCAGAGAAATAGCTCCAGAAAGAATAAAGAGGCTGGACCAAAGTGGAAATGATACTCTGTTGTGGATTTGTCTGGTGGTGAAATTAAAGTCGTATGCAGTAAAGAACAATACTATGTAGGAACCTGGAATGTTAAGTCCATGACTCAAGGTAAATTGGACATGGTCAAACAGGAAACGGCAAGAGTGAACATCGACATTTTAGGAAATCAGTGAACTAAAATGTATGGGAATGGGTGAACTGAATTCAGATGACCATTATATCTACTACTGTGGGCAAGAATCCCTTAGAAGAAATGGAACAGCCCTCATAGTTAACAAGAGTCCAAAATGCAGTACTTGGGTGTAATGTCAAAAGCGACAGAATGATCTTGATTTGTTTCCAAGACAAACCACTCAACATCACAATAATCCAAGTCTATGGAATAGGTGAGATTAATTGACTAACAGATTAGATTAGATTATATTAACCTGAACTTCCATTTTGCCCAGGCTACCTCTTTATGTTACAGCTGGTAACCTATGTTTTGTTTTGTTTTTTGAAAACCTAGAGTGTCTGCTGTTAATGTATTAATGTCTGAGTACTCTAGGCACTGGCTGATCTTTCATATGATGTCACAGATTTTTTTTCTGGAGTAGTAACAAAAAAGAGTATGCTGTTTTGAAGGATTTTCATAATATGGATTTCTAATGAATACCTGTTCATTTGGCTCCCTAGGACTGCCTATATTCTCTAGAATATCATTTTTCTAAGTCACAGATGCTGATATATGAGCAGCTGTTCTGTTTATTCTCTAACTTAAAGATATCTCATCTTTATCACTCACTGGCAAAGATTAGGGTCCAGAAACAAGCTCTACTGTCCTCAGACAACTAGAGATAATAAGACCGTGAAACAAAAAATAGAAAGTTAATAGCCAAACAATCTTCAGTGAGAATTACTCCCATGGGCTGTACAAGTTCCATAACACCAAACAAAGCTTTGTCAGAAAGACAGAAAGTTGATGAGACTCCTTCCATTTTTACATGCTCAATTCTATCTGGGCAACTAGAATACTGTCCCTAGCTAGCAAAACACTTTTTTTTAAATTTTGCAAAAATATTTACAATCTTCCCCCAATACATTTATGAGTATTCTTTTTCTTTAGAAATGTAAACTTAAAACCTTCCTTCAAAATTGATCTTGTTTCAGTTCCTCCTCTTGTTTTCAAGATTCCTTCTGGATAATTACAAATGTGGGTTGCACTCAGGGGCATAAAACAAGGGAGAAAAGACATAACAGGAAGAGATGAGTGATGGTGTGACTGTACCCCAATTACTACATCAAAAATAAAATGTATCCTTTTCTGAGGCTCAAAGGGTGAGTCAGAGGAAAGAAGAACATCTGTGTAAGCCAGTGTCATGTATCTCTGATTGACTACCTTTTTTTCGGTTCAAGATTGGAGCTTGTTTCCCCAGTCTGACTCAAATTGAGTAATGTCTACCCACGGAAGGTCTACATGAGAAAACTGTCCTCAGTCACATGCCAGGGATCATGGTATAGGAAAATTTGTCACCACAGAGAATTTCTGCTTTATCTCTTATGTGCATAGGATTGTTGTTAAGTACAGGGTCTCATGGATTAAAGGGACCTTAAAATCCTTATGGTTCAACCACTCCCAGTCAAAGCTGAAATCTTCATCAGATGAACACTCATTGCTTGAATACACCCGGTGATGAGGTGTATTCAACCCATCCCGTGGGTTGAAGCTTTAGTGAATCACCTAAGATATTAATTACAGAATTTTTGAAATCTTTATTGTTCTGTCAATGTGAAAGAAACATAAAATGAAACCTATCAGGATTTTAAAGAACGTGAAATTTGGAACCTGCTGGGCTAGGGGGGAAATTCTTGCTTCACTAGATAGTAGTTCTACGATTTAGGGAAGTTAACTTTTCTGAGAATTCATTGTCTTCTGTGTAAAATGGTTATGGCAAACTCCATCTCTCTGGGTTTTATGAGGATTAACTACGATAATGTTACAAAACACCTGAAATGGTAACTTTCTGACACAGAGAATCGTTATTCCCTTCTATTCGTAAGTAGAATAAACTTCTACATATATAAAAAGCAAAGACTGCAAACTGTATATTTGTTTCCTACTCATCTAAGGGTGATGAATAGAAGGGTGATATTATTTGTCTGTTTTGCTTTTTAAAAATTATTTCAAAAGCTAGAAACCAATATTTAAAAATAAATCCGTGAGTGCTTATACTTCCTGGTATCCTTCAGTTACTGTTCTTTTCTAATCTCATCTATTATTAGTTTTTAAACATCAATTTCAACAACTTCTGTAGAGTGGTGTGTTATAAACCCCATCTTTATTGTATGAGTCTTGCTTGCTTAGTCTAGAATCTCGTCTTCTGCACTCTAGACCCACAAGAAGTGGGAAATATTATTTCAACAAAGTTCCCCGTTACGACCCTGGAGAGAGTATTAAAAGTATTTTCATCCTGAAGCCTGAATATTTGGGAATAAATATTTTTTCACTGAATATTTATTTGGGAAAAACAGAAAGAAAAGGGGGAAAAAGAGCCAAAGTTTATACAGTTGCTATTTGTACAGTGTTATTTGTAGCATTCTTTGTAACATGTGCAAAAAAAATTTAAAGGACACTAATTTTATCATTTTATCTATAGAAAACATGTATTTTTAGAAACTTAATGACTTGAAGAACTAGCATTCTTCTATCCATATGATTATTTTGTCATAAGAGTGGCATATGTTGTTTTTAGAGAAAAGAAAGTCAGATCTGACAAGATGTGATGCAATTATATCTAAGATCATCTTAGTGTGATAAATTATGTAATTAATTCAATCTCAGTCATCCAGTAACTATTCCAACAGACACAGTGTTTAGTACAGTAGCTCAGTGCATGCATCTGAGCTACTATTAATTGACTTTTCTCAGAAAATTCATTGCTAGAAATGAACTCTATCTGGATTTTATTTGTAGCTTCCTATGTAAAAATATTCTAATGTAAAAAATGTTCAAGGTATGACCTCTAACCAATGTATTTTTCAGAGAGTAGAATTTGCTGGGCATTTTACTTCTAGTTATAGTTGGAGCTATTCTATAAAATTTCATTTTTATTATCTTTATGGATGAAAGAATATCCAGAAAACCAAAACTATAGGATCCAAGCACTCAGGGCAATGTGAAAAAATTACAAATGGACCATATAATGATGACTCCTCTCATTTCTCTGCTTGTGTTTCAGGAGATGTGAGTTTCCTGAGCCTTGACGGGAGAAGGGTCTCATTGATAGCTACCCTGATTTTCTCCTTGAGAATCTGCCCTATGTGACAAATGGTAGGGCATCCCTGTGTGGGACCTTGATCATCCATTACTACCCTTCCATGTGCACTTAAAGAAAACTTCTGGTCAAAGTTGAGAAAATGCCATTTTTCAGTTTAAAATTTGGTGAATGATTGGACTTATGTTGATCAGTTGGTCAGTTATGTCTTGGAAACCCAAAGACCTGTAACATAGGTTGAATATCTCTAAGTTAGCACTAACATTTAAACTTGAAATTAAATATACTGACAAGAGCTTCTATTCTGTTAATAAAAAAAGTTGTATGATTTTATAAAAGAAATTTCTAACAGAGGTTGGCTCTTTTGCTATAAAAGAATTTGTAAACAATAAAAACTGGGTGATTAAATGGATGTTAACTCAAAAGGTAAACATTTTGGAATCTGTTTTCAGCTCATTATTAAATGTTATTATGTAAAGTATCTCTAATTCATTAGAGAGTCTGCTTTTATCGTTTATTAAGACTAGTGGCAAGAACAGAGTGGCCTAGAGGGGAGGAATGTATTAAAGAGAAACAAATGACATTTTAGCATAGGTTGCATATGATACATAAATTACACATAACTCTCAAGTAGATTTTTCCCTCATTCAAATCATTACCTACTTCAAGTAATTACTTTTCCTAACCAAGCACTTTCCCTTCTTGCCCACTGACTATAAATTCTGTATTAAGCACATTTGCACTCAGAGGTTTTTTCTGGAAAAAGGCAAGCTTAATCCTCAGCCTTCCTCAAGAGATGCATTGCATCTTATACAACATGGACATAAACTCTCCCAAATTAAAATCAACCTGGATCACTCCCTCATCCCGTCTCCATCCCAACTGTTGATTTGATAGCTTCACATTGAATGACTCAAAATGTATACTGAAAACAAATTAGCATGTTTGTCTCTAGCTGTCCTAGGAATAAAAAACTGCCTTTCTTTTCAGACTCCAAGAACTATAAATTCAAGAAAACATGAGTTTTAGTCAAGATAGCAAGGCTGTACATAATCTGCTTGACCATCAAGTTCAGTTCTTTTTAAGCCTTTTTTTTTTTAAATAAATTTATTTATTTTAGTTGGGGGCTAATTACTTTACAATATTGTAGTAGTTTTTGCCATACATTGACATGAATCAGCCATGGGTTTACATGTGTTCCCCATGCTGAACCCCCCTCCCACCTCCCTCCCCATCCCATCCCTCTGGGTTATCCCATTGCCCCAGCCCTGAGCATTTGTCTCATGCATTGAACCTGGAATGGTGTTCTGTTTCACATATGATAATATACATGTTTCAATGCTATTCTCTCAGAACATCCCACCCTCACCTTCTCCCTCAGAGTCCATAAGACTGTTCTATGCATCTGTGTCTCTTATTCTGTCTCGCATATAGGGTTATCGTTACCATCTTTCAAATTCCATATATATGCATTAGTATACTGTATTGCTGTTTTTCTTTCTGGCTTTTTTAAGCCTTTATTGAATATCTATTATACATGAGGTTTTGAATAGCAAGGTTAAAGGTGTCCTCCAGGTTCTTTTAGTTTAGTAATAAGGCAGATGAGACTATGTTATAATAAACAGTATTCTAAGATATATTGAATGGAAATGCCCTTGAACCACTGAAGGCATATTTTTAAACTTTACCAAATTTCTTGGTTTTATTAAACATTGTGAAATACTATAGTTCAAGGCAGTCATGATAGGCTTCCATGGCACATATTCAAGGAAATTAAGAAAATCAGAACATTGCCTTCCACCAAATGGCAAGGTCAACAACTTGTATGTCCTTCTGGAGATGACACAGTCCAAAACTTTGGTATTCCTCCAGAATACAGAGTCAAAATTTACCATGTGCCAGGCATATTTGGAAAGGATATTAACAGGAAATGTTGTATAAAATAAGAAATTAAATCATTTGGAAGGGTCAGAAGTTGCAATAACCAATATAACCAAAAGAAACAAAATGGAAGAGGACATCAAAATAGAATTTTTTCAGTGATGTCCAGAACATGAAAACCTTAAGCAGGGTTACAGAAAAAGGAAGACAAGCTCATGTTAGTTTCAGCAATGTGAACATTATATAGATGGGGTAGGGAGTTGACTTCTCAAGTGGAACCCAGTGAGATGTAATGACAACTGTCTTTTCTACATAGTGTATATATATATATATATATATATATATATATATATATACACATGATTATCTAGTGATCAAGAAGCAGCAACTCAAAACCCCCAGCTTCTCAGAATGCAAGAGATGCTTCCAATAGTAGCCTGAATATAAGCAGGTCTGGTTTTACATTATCACTTTTCCTTTTTTACTTATATACACAAATGTGCTACAATATTTAAATGGGTCATTTGAAAAATATTTCAAAAGAGGATTCTTACTGAAATTACTAAGACTGAAAAGTGGATTCCTTTGTATTTTTTGACCATTTAGTAAGTCAAAGCAGACTGTATTTCCTTCTTAGAGCCATTTCGCCTTGGGATTCCGACCTTGGCCGGACAGTGCTGCCTTCTAATTGCTGTTTATGGATGTCAAGAGACTTCACACTTCTTTTTGGTTTGCTTGGATTCTGTCTTCTAACATAGTATTTAACTTGTGCTTCTGCTCAGTCCATCACTCAAACACAATTCTTGAGGGTATGTTGAAATTGAATTTGAACAGAGATTCCATGAGAACTTGGGTACTCAAGATTTTGCCTCAGTTCCATTGCTTTACTGCATAAACAAAACTCACCCCACACCCACTGGCTCCCTCTCCCACAAAAGAAGAAAGATAAAAGGAAAGCCTGAAGAGCAGCCGTCCCCAGGCATTTGGTGTTCAGCATCTTACACTGAAATCCTCCTTGGCTATTCAATTTACATGAAGTTTAATTTGTTATTTTTGCTTTGCAAAATTATTTGGGAAGAAAAACACATTTCCCTGCTGTTGCTGCTGTATTATTATTTGACTGATTTTCAGTTTATTAGTCATATCTGGATTGGTGCCTGTCTATTTTTCCAAAGATTTAAAATGGAAAATGATTTATTTTACCCATATTGCATCTTAGCTCAAAATTCTTTTTCCATATCTAAGAAGGTTCACAGATATTTTCTAGTTAATGCTTACGACACTCTTGTAGATTATAAAAAAGACATTATAATTACATCATTTATAGTATAAGAAACAGACTAGAGCTCACTTGATTAAGGTACTATTACTTGATAAGTTAAGAACAAGGAAAGACCAACAACAAAAAAATAAACTCCTGTATCTCAGTCTGGGGTGCTGAAATGTTCTCCATTAAGGGCTTCCGAGGTGGCTCAGTGGTAAAGAACCTGCTTGCCAATGCAGGACACACAGGAGACACAGGTTCAATCCCTGGGTTGGGAAGATCCCTTGGAGAAGGAAATGGCAACCCACTCCAGTATCTTTGCCTGGAAAAGTCCGTGGACCTAGGAGCCTGGTGGGCTACAGTCCATGGGTTTGTAAAGAGTTGGACATGACTGAGTGACTAAGCACACACACACACACACACACACACACACAAGACTCTCTAAGGCAGGTAACAGAATATAGTCATCATGGGTGAAGAGAAAAAAAAGTGGTTTTGGAAATGCTGAAAGAAACTGGAAACTGGAACCAACTGCTACTGCCAGGGTAAAGAGCAGTGTTAGGGTCACTGCCTATGGGATTAGCAAGTAAAAAGGAAGGACCACGTCCCTTGTCTCTCCTCCAGATTTATAGACTCTATCTAGATCCCCGTCAGCAAAATCTCACAGGGAGCCAGCTAGCAAAGGAGAAATGTGCTTTGCGGAGTCACAGAGAGTGTATAGAAGCTATAGAAGGGTGTATTTTAACTTGAGAGCCCACTCTTTGGCTACTTAATATCCATATCCATCCTCCTACACATATTTAACTTTTTATACAATGAAGCTCTATGCTTTCCATCCTTCCTCCAAATGAAGATGCATCTCCCTCTCCCCCACTGCAAAGCCCTGATGTCCAAAGGTATAATGTCCATCTCCAGCTATTAAATTTTAATTTAATTTAAATTTCACCTAAATAGTACATAATTTAAAGACCAACTTGTGAACTTAACTGCCAGAAACAATCCTTATAGAAAATAACAAGAGGACAACAGGAAAGATGAAAAAAAGAAATTGTGGATGTGAAATTATATATATATATATATATATGTATATATGTATATATATATATATATGAAGGCATGATAATTAGCACTCCAATTTAGCCCTCAAACATACAGATATTGATGATAGTAGAAAATGATTAAAAATATTTTGTAAAAAGTTTTAAAAAGAAAAGGTTTATTTCTATTACGTCACAGCAAGTGAGGGGTATAACTGCTGTGCTGGTTGGATTACAGAGGGATAAATGTATCCTTATTCAATACACACACACAAACATATATATATATATATATATATATATATATATATATATATATGCATAAAATACATCTATAACTATTGGCTTGGCCAAAAAGTTCATTTGGGTTTTCCCATAAAATGTTACAAAAATCCAAATGAACTTTTTGGCTGACTCAGTACTACATATGACTACATATACACATATATATGTAAATGTGTATGTATGTGTGTGTGTATATATATATATATATATACTGGAAATAGACATAGCTGCTCAAGTATTTTTTCTTCCATGAGAATATAAATAATAGTGTAACTACCTTCTTCCACTACCCCTTTCATATTTGCTTTAAGTCAGAACTCAGCTAGGCTTTGCTCTTAGGCTAATATGCTGTGCTGTGCTTAGTCGCTCAGTCGTGTCCGACTCTGTGCAACACTATGGACTTTAGCTGACCAGGCTCCTCTGTCCATGGGGATTCTCCAGGAAAGAATACTGGAGTGGGTTGCCATGCCCTTCCCCAGGGGATTTTCCCAACTCAGGAATTGAACCGGGGTCTATCACATTGCAGGCAGATTGTTTACCAGCTGAGCTACCAAGGAAGCCCTCTTAAGCTAATACAGGGACCCAAACCCCAAACTTCTATCCTTGAAGTCTTTGAATTCTTAGTCCTTCCCCCCACCCCCCTTTGCATTTGTTTTCTCTTAAGCTTTTCTGTTGGTTATAAAAGTATTGGGGCAACATGGAAGGATTTAAGAAGGCAGTTCCAAACCTAATCCTTCCTACTTATAATGTATAATAGCAACCCAAACTATCTTTGGTAATCAGGAATACTTTTCTGAGATGGGAAAACAATAGGTGGCAGGCAGCTTTCATTGGCATATTGTTAACAAAATGTCATAGTTTATTAAACTACAACTGTTGCTGATGCCAACCCTCCACATCTCTTGGCCTGTTATGGCCACATGAGGCATTCTGGGCTATATCCTGAAGAAGGGTGCAATGGAAAAGACCAGTAGGTAAATTAACTTACACATTTTCCTGGGCAGCCTGGTGGAAACTGTGGATAAATCAAGACTGATTTTGTTTAGACTTTTAAACTTAAAATTCCAAGTAATTGTAGCGATTTCCCAGCTTGCGTTCAGCTTTCATTTGTAACAGTAAGAAACCAAGGCTATTGATTATAGGACAAAGGATGGATTTGACAATTCAATAATGGATCAATTTAGGGGAAGGACTCCCATCTTCCACAAGTTAAATACCTTTGGCCCAGGCAAGCTCTCCGAACTCTCTTCTTCTTCCCTTTACAAGGGCTTCACACTTTACCTTGTGTTTCTCTTATCTTGTTTATTTCTGCTATACCTTATAACCCCTGGGTGTCCTCTTCACTATTAGACTGGCTGAAGAATACAATTTAGCAGATTCTCTGTTTTTTTGTCCCCTTAAATATCCTTCTTCGTTAAAGTGTTTTCCCGTTAATCATTATATGGGAAAAGACCGAGGCAAACAGAAATACCATTGCTTTATTCATTCAAGAAATCATTTTTGAACACCTATTTTGTGCTAGGAACTACACAATGCACTGAGATGTTTTTAAAGGTATTGATTTTTTTTAAAAAAATATTGAAGTATGGTTGATTTACGATGTTGTGTTAATTTCTGCCGTATGGCAAAGTGACTCAGTTATACACATAGCACTAAGATTTTAGCAGTGGAACTAAACAGTTTCTGCCATTCTGGAGATTATAGTTTTAGGAAGCCATCTGATGGTGGCCTTATAGATTTCAGGCATTTTCAGCAACTGCAGTCATTGTCTTCTTAATTTCTTGCTAGATTTCTCTGTTTTCTTTAAAAAAAAATTGTTTCCCACTCAATCTGACACTAAGAGAAAGTTTGAAATCAGAACCTCTTGCAAAAACCTGCAGTTTATGTGGCATTGGATGCCAGGCTTAACTGCTTAGACTCTGGTCCAAAATAAATTCAGGCTCGCACCATCATGATACTTGGTGATTATTTTCATAATCTCTGAGGATGTCCCTCTCTGCCACCTAAAGTTTACCTTTATGATGTCCTTGCTTAAGAAAAGTGGCTTCCTCTCTGCCTTCATTTCTTGCATTTCTCTTAGTGTTAGTCACTCATTCTTGTCCGAATTTTTGTGACCCCATGGACTGTAGCCAGCCAGGCTTCTCTGCCCATGAAATTTCCCAGGCAAGAATATTGGAGTGGGTAGCCATTCCCTTCTGCAGGGGATCTTCCTGACCCAGGAATGGAACCCAGATCTCCTGTACTGCAGGCAGATTCTTTACCATCTGAGTCTCCAGGGAAGCCCCTTTGGGAAGTCTTTAAATCCAAGAAGTCTGACTCTCTTCTCTGTTTCTGGTCTCTGTCTTAAGTAAATGATTTTCCTAAAAAAACATTGACAACCATATTTTAAGACTGGTTCTGTATTCAAGGAAATTGTGAATGTTTTTCACCTATTGTTGTCAGTTAATGAAACTTTATCCATGAGCCTTATCCCTTATTGTCCTTCATTCATCAATAATCACCGAACTTGTTTTCTATCACGTACGATTTTAGATGGTTTTTATATATAATCCTCATAACAACCTTAGCAAAAAGGCACTATTATCTCTATTTCATAGAAGAGGGAATTAAAATCCAGAAAGAGTGAGTGGCTCAAGGCCACATGGAATCTGTATGATCCTGGTGGATGGTGTATTTTTTCTCCAAGGTCTTGTTTCTAACATCTCAGAAGATAACCGGTAGCTGTAATAAATGGGTACCTTGTAAGATTTAATTGAGTATAAGAACAGTGTGAGTCAATAATATATGTGGTGGCCACGAAGGCAAATAGGCTTGATTAATGAAAATGCAGTGTTTGTAATAAGCAAGGTGGATATTTGGTTCTGTTCTCCGTTGCATGTGCCGTATCTGGAGTGCTGCATGCCATTCTTAGTCCATATTTCATGAAGAATATTAAAGTTAGAAAGTATTCAGGAGGAAACCTTTAGATTTTGGAAACCATGTCAGACGAGAAACTACTGAAGGGGCTGATTGTGTTTCACCTATAAAACTGGAAGTTTAGCAGTTTTGAGTCACTTTTAGGGATATCGTATAGAAAAGAGATTAAACTTCTCTACATTTACAGAGCGTAGAGCTATGTAGAGGAATATTTGAACTCACATGGAGGTAGAATCTGATGATTAGAATTGTCCAAGAGAGAAATGGGCTACTGCAGCAGACTGGAAGTTGCCTGTTTCTTGCAGGATTCAACTGGTCGAGAAAACACTTTGGCGGAATGTTGAAGGAGATCCAGTATACAATTAGTCACATCCAAAGGAATGCATTCATATATGACAAAATAAGGAAGTGGCAACCCACTCCAGTATTCTTGCCTGGGAAATCCCATGGATAGAGGAGCCTGGATGGCTACAGTCCATTGGGTTGCAAAGAGTCAGACACAACTTAATGACTTAACAGCAAGAACAAACTAGTATATAGGTATGCAACAAGTGTCACTGTTCAAGTCCACTATTTCTGAAAAGCAGATTCCATACCTTACCACTTTTCATCTTTACTCATTACCTAAACCTTTCCTTAATGTTTGGCCAAAACTAACCACTTCCTATGATCTTTTGTTGTTGATGTTCATCTCTAGGTACTTGCCTCTATAGCTCCCTTTTGCCTGGAAGCCTTTCCTGGTCCCATTGATGCCTACAGAAGTCCTGGGAAGATATTCAAGTTGAACCCAAATACCATCCCTTCAACCAAGTCTTTAATTGAGCTTTTCAATCAATTATGCTTCCTCAAAACAGTGTAAGTACCACATTATCTTTTTATAATGAATTTTTATTGTAGTATAGCTGCTTTACAAAGCAGAAATAGAGACACAGATGTAGAGAACAAATGTATGGATACCAAGGGGGAAACAGAAGTGGGAAGAATTAGGAGACTAGGATTGACATATATATATGTGTGTGTGTATATATAAAATAGATAACTAATGAGAACCTACTCTATAGCTCAGAGAACTTCACTCAATGCTCTTTAGTGATTACATTATCTTTTCAAGTCAGTCATCCTTCCCCATCAGATTGTCGTCTTCTCATGGAACCATATTCAGTTTCCCTGATGGCTCAGACAGTAAAACATCTGCCTGCCATGCAGGAGACCTAGATTCGATCCCTGGATCAGGAAGATCCCCTAGAGAAGGGCATGGCAACCCACTTCAGTATTCTTGCCTGGAGAATTCCATGGATAGAGGAGCCTGGCAGGGTACATTCCATGGAGTTGCAAAGAGCTGGACACTAATAAGCAATGAACACTTTCACTTTCATGGAACTATTGTCTTAATCCATTTTTGTATTTGCCTTCTCCTGTCCCCATGCAGTAGCATATGGGTCATATATCCCCATACCAGGCAAAATCTACATGCTTCATATATGTCAGCTGAATTGAATGAAATGGAATTATAGGTAGTTGTGTTAAAATGTTAAAGATAAGACAATAAGTAGACCTGACTCAGTGATAACTAATCAGAAGTTTTTAGACTCTGAGCCTTATTTGGGATGAGTAGCAGATAGATATTTGGGGACTTTTCTTTAGAAAACCCATCTCAAGGTACATACATAAAGTTCCAATAAAAGAACTGGAAAGTAAAGAGAAACAAGCTGGAGGTAATGTAGGTTTTCACACCTAAAGTGCACACATCTACAGACAAGGGCTTATTTCTTTTCACTTGGATTTATCTGCCAGTGACATGCAATTTTTTTTTCTTGTTCATTTTGCCAATTGGTGAATAATTACTGCTTCCATGCCCCATGCTAAATGAAAGTACCTCACAAAACAGGCTAAACTACTGTCTCCTAGATAACTACTAGTATTTTTCAGTGAATTATGGTGGTGACAACTTCAGAATTTTAAATGATTTATGTTTCCCCTCAAAATAAGTCCCATTGTAATTCCATGTAAATTACTGTAGAAGGTTTCAGTGGTAAATTTAAAATACTTTAATCATCTTTTCTTTAAATAATTTTTAATCAGCCAATATTATACAATCTTGCATGCAAATAAAAATGTCATAGACAGTAGTTGATGAATCTTTATGTATCTGCATTTGAAAAATATTTTTTTAACTTACGGTTTTTTGTTTGATAGCAATGCTTTTGTTGTATCGTCTATTTCAAGCTTACGATATTCATCAAGGCAAGACCTTTTGGAAAGATTATGAAATGTTATAGGTAGCTCAACACAGTTAAGGCCATGACTTATTACTATATATTCATTTGTACTTACCTTTTTATTTTGGCATTTAAAAATTATACCTTAATTCAGTAAAGGGTTTTTTTTCCCCTCTGGCAATAATCAGTTCTATCATGAAGCACAAAATAATTTTCTTTGGTATCTGCAACAGATCTCATTTAATTCTTTACTCTCTATTTCTATTTTTCTTTTATCTATGCTTTTACCCATTAAATGGTTTTGGTGATCCTAGTCCATTAAACACCCCTGAAATGCAACAATTTCTGCAATTTTCCCAGGTTACTTAGAGAAGAGCCAACCTTTTACACTTCCAACCCCATTTGGTCATAGAATTTCCTCCCATGTTTCACAATCTATCTAATAATTTACTTTCTAAAATGCTGTTGGATGGTGTTTTCTTTTCACTCTGTGCATGCTTTTAGTTTGATGGTTTCATTCCATTTTTGTGTTCTTTTTATCATCTGATATAGGTTGCTAGGTTCCAAGAAACAATCCGTGTGATTCACTTTGTGTAAGGCCATGCAAAATTAGGCTCCCAATAATTGTAATTATGAATGCACTTTTTTAAAAGACAAGCTAACTATGTTTCTTTCAATTTAATATCTGTTGGTGGATATAGGATGTTTGCCTCGTTGCACCATAATGAATTTGACTGAATTAGTAATTGTTCTGTTATGACTTGATACTGTGTGTTTTCAAAAAGAAAGAAAGAAAAGGAAAGAAAAATGTCTCCATAGACTTCTTGCATTGTTTGCTCTATGGCTGATTTAGTATTAAGAAGCTTGCACTTTGGTAATATAGATGTCACAGGAATGCCATAATATATTTAGTATTTGCCTTACAAGTGTTTTTTGTTTTTGCAGTAAAAAATAGATTCTGGACAAAATGTATATATACTCAGGTACTTATCTTTTTTTTTAGCATGTTATCTTTGAATCACTATGCTCAGATGTTACATACAACTATGTTCAAAAAAAAAACAAAACAAAACTATGTTCAAAGTATACCTTAATATGTACACTAATGTCATGGTCTCTCACACAAAGAGTGTCTGTACAGGTGCATGGGTATTTACAGGGAGTATTATCAGACAGTTGTGTACTTAGATAAGAATGCAGCATATGGACTCTGTGGGAGATGGTGAAGGTGGGACAATCTGAGAGAATAGCATTGAATCATGTATATTATCATATGTGAAACAGAACATCCGTCCAGATTCGATGCATGAGACAGGGTGCTCAGGGCTGGTGCACTGGGATGACCCAGAGGGATGGGATGTGGAGGGAGGTGGGAGGGGGGTTCAGGATGGGGAACACATGTAAACCCATGGCTGATACATGTCAATGTATGGCAAAATCAAATACAATATTGTCAAGCAATTAGCCTCCAACTAAAATAAATAAATTAATTAAAAAATTTAAAAAAATAAAAACTTGAGGGAAATACAAAAAAACACACAAAACTTTGTAATATACACAGGTGCTTAAAATAAACCTAACACCTCAATCTTGGTGTGTTGTGATAATCCATGTCAAGAAGGAAAACAAATTTTATAAAAAGTTCCTTTTCACGTGTTCTGTTTGAAATCTGCTGGCACCTTCAATTTTGACTAACTATTTAAATACAGCTTCCTCCATCACAGCTGGTTGCCTGTGAATGAGAAATATTTAAATATACTGCTAAATTTTCTAAATGGAATTTTTAGAAATTCCACATTATGCATCTGCACATGCAATTTCAGCTAAGTCGTGATACTGTGTAGTACTAATACATTTCTCACTTGGCTAATTATTTTATTAGCTAATTGGTATTAAAACAGATTGCCAGAATATCTAACATGATTTCTTAACTGTGGCTTAGTGTTGAAGAGTAAAACTGCTACCACTGGTGATTCACAGAGATATTTTAAAATGTGCTTGTCATAGCAATAAAAATCATAAATGAGCTGAAGTTAGATTCCTATATGTTTACAGCATGGCAGTGGTATGGGCCTCACAGCCTTTATGAGAACGAATGACCATAATATTTAACCTCTCTAACAAATCACCTGTGATGAATTTGATGAGCCTAAGGCAACTAAGAAATTCTCAAGTAAGATCAGAGGTCAGATCATGTAAATTCAAGGGGCTGTGGTTTTTTCAAAAAAGTTTTTGTTTCGTTTTTTTGTTGTTGTTGTTTTATTATTTTTACCTTCATATACATCCTACTGCATTTAGCACAGCTATTTGCATATAACAGATCGTCTAACATTCAGTTTGCTGAATGAGTGAACAAATCTATGTATCCATTATTTATCCAGAGCGGGGTAGGGTACATAGACACTAAGTGCTGACCTTCTTCCTTCTCCTGTTACGAAACATGAGCTTTTGGGTGGCTTCCATATATTTCAACATAAACCAGAAACCAAGTCAGTTGTCTATCAAGCATGGACCCTATCCTTAAAAACCTATAGTTAGCTAGAGTGACAAAATATATAGAGTGTTTTTAAAAATGTAAAATTGCTTAACAGACACACACACACACACACATATATGTCTTCATGCTGTAAATTTTATATATCCATTTATTTATAATAAAATATTCATGTTAGAAATCTTTAGCTTCAAAGAACAAATACTGATAATGTTCAACATCAGCTTTGTTTTTGACTTCCACATATTGAGGTCCTCAGTCATCTTTCAGCTATATGAATATCACAGTGTTTTTTCCCCTCAAAGCTATCATGTATTCCTTGGTATAGTGGAAAAGGAACTGATTTTGGAGTCTTACAACCTGGGTTTTGATCTTGGCCCTTCCTGTGTGGCCTTGGACACATGACTACAGATAACTAAACCACTTTGGGGTTCAATAGCTTTGTGAAATAGGACAATAATACCATCTATACCATAGGTTTAGGGTGATAATTAAGTCATATATGTAGAGTACCTACCACATTATAGTTTTTTGATGCATGCTAGTTTCCTTGCACCTGCTTACCACAAAGTGTCTACCTATGCAGCTGGGAGAGTTTCTTATTCAAACCCAGGAATCTTTATCTCAGTAGCACTTTTGTTGGTTTTCCAAAATCACTTTAAAGTCTGTTTACACTTCTAAACACCTGATGCAATTCTACTGCAAAAGAATCTATTTTTTAATTAAGTTAAATTGAAAAAGCTGTGGTACATATACACAATGGAATATTACTCAGCCATTAAAAAGAATACATTTGAATCAGTTCTAATGAGGTGGATGAAACTGGAACCCATTATACAGAGTTAAGTAAGCCAGAAAGAAAAATACCGATAGAGTGTACTAATGCATATATATGGAATTTACAAAGATGGTAACGATGACCCTATATGTGAGACAGAAAAAGAGACACAGATGCATAGAACAGTCTTTTGGACTCTGTGGGAGAAGGTGAGGGTGGGATGATCTGAGAGAATAGCACTGAAACATGTATATTATCATATGTTGAACAGATCGCCGGTCCAGGTTCGATGCTTGAGACAAGTGCTCAAGGCTGGGGCAATGGGATGACCCACAGGGATGGGATGGGGAGGGAGGTAGGAGGGGGTTCAGGATGGGGAACACATGTAAGCCCATGGCTGATTCATATCAATGTATGGCAAAAACCACTACAATATTGTAGAGTAATTAGCCTCCAACTAAAATAAATAAATTAATAAAAAAAAGAAAAAAATAAATTTGAAAAATAAAAATTTTGTATATTTAGCATGTGCAACATGACGGTGTGAGGTACATATACATAGTGAACTGACTACTAGAGTTAAGCTAATTAACATATCACCTCCTCACAGAGTTACCATTATTTTGTGTGTGTGTGATGAGTGTACCTGAAATTTACTGTCTTAGTAAATAACATAGTGTCATGAAATAGTAATTGTGTTGTATATTGAATCTCTAGACTTGTTTTTCCTACACAAGTATGACTTTGTATCCATTGACCAGCATCTCCACATTTCTCCCACCTCCCCAAAACTGGTAACTACCATTCTACTCTCTGCTTCTGTGTATTTGAGCTTTTTCTAGAGAATCTCTTTATTGTTAATCAGTACACTATTTGTCAGCTAGGCATTATTACAATTTATATACATTTGTAAGCACATTATCACGTTTAAATCATGCATCTAATTTACTAAGCTACTCAAACAAAATAACCAAAGCTAAGCTAAATTTTCAGATAATCTGGGCAGAGATGCCATTTTCACTGCTCACAGGTACTTTCACTCACTCACTACTCTCATAAGCCACAACAAATTGAATTTTCGAAGTTTCTTGATCACATTTAGAAGCTATTACACTGTTGTGTTTGGTAAATGCATCCTCTTAGGTTACCTCAAATCAGTCACCATTGAACACACAATTGATTAAGTTGCTATACTAGGCTCACATTGGTGTGTATGATGAGTGCTGGCGATCTTTTAAAATGAGAGGTGAATCTGCTCTGATGAGATGAGGTGGAAGTGGGGAATGTGAGTAAAGGAAGGCCTTTCAATGCGGCTGCAGGCAGACAAAACACAGACTTGACTAAGTTCTGATAAAGGGGCCAAGGCTTACTCAGTTCAGCTGACCATACATTTGAGTGCTGCACTGTGTAGTAAGAGACTCTCTCAGACATTATATTCGGTAGAAGCCTACTTTGTGACACTCTCAAGGAAAGACAGTGTCCAGTGTTCTACAGCCAAAGCCAGGGTAATGAGGTATAATTTCCATCAAGGAAGCTTCAGCATGTTAGTGACTGGGTGGTTTGTGAAAGATTAGTGATTGTCTCGAATCATACAATATAATGCCCAAGGCCAGCCCAAGGAGAAACAAACAGCTGGCTAATCAGAATAAAGGGTACAAACAGAAAGTAAAATGGGACAGTGCTTCTAGGAGGTAAACCACTGCAGGGAAATTGCATGGCTACAAATGGTGGATTAAGTTGCTATACTAGGCTCACATTGGTGTGTATGATGAGTGCTGGCGATCTTTTAAAATGAGAGGTGAATCTGCTCTGATGAGATGAGGTGGAAGTGGGGAATGTGAGTAAAGGAAGGTAAGTTGCTGCATAAAGTAACCAGATTTCTTTGCTAGGACAAACCAGGAGGTTAAGAAAACACTCATCACTACACATCAAAACTTGGATTTTTATGTTATATTGCTCTGAGTCCCTTCAAGAATAGAAGAAAAAATCTTAAAATGCATGTGAAAACTTCAGGGACCCCAAATTGACAAAGCAATCTTGAAAAAGAATAAAGTTGGAGGCCTCATATTTCCTGTCTTCAAAACATAAAGTTGTATGTGTGCACCAAGTTGCTTCAGTCGTGTCTGACTCTTTGTAAACCTATGGACTGTAGACCGTCAGGCTCCTCTGTTCATGGGATTCTCCAGGCAAGAATACTGGAGTGGGTTGCCATTTCCTTCTCCAATTATATAGTTACAATAATCAAAGAATATGAAACTAGCGTAAAGGCAGACACATAGACCAATGGAACAGAATAGAAAACCTAGAAGTAAACTCTCACATATATTTGATGATAACTAGTTAATATCCAGAACATATAAAGAACTCCTACAACAATAAACAAATAACCTGATTTAAAAATAGGGCAAAAGAGCAGAGTAGGCATTTCTTTAAAGAAGATATATGAATGGTCAACAAGCATATGAAAAGATGTTCAACATCATAAGCATTAGAGAAATGAAAATGAAAACCACAGTGAGTTATTATGTCATACTCATTAGGATTTATGCTATCAAAAAAAAACAAAACAAAACAGGAAACAACTGTTGGCAAACAAGTGGAGAAAATGAAACGACTGTTCTCTGTTCAGTTCAGTTCAGTCGCTCAGTCGTGTCTGACTCTTTGTGACCCCATGAACCGCAGCATGCCAGACCTTCCTGTCCATCACCAACTCCCGGAGTTCACCCAAACCCATGTCCATTGAGGCGGTGATGCCATCCAACCGTCTCATCCTCTGTCATCCCCTTCTCCTCCTGCCCTCAATCTTTCCCAGCATCAGGGTCTTTTCCAATGAATCAGCTCTTCACATCAGGTGGCCAAAGTATTGGAGTTTCAGCTTCAACATAAGTCCTTCCAATGAACACCCTGGACTGATCTCCTTTAGGATGGAATGGTTGGGTCTCCTTGCAGTCCAAGGGACTCTCAAGAGTCTTCTCCAACACCATAGTTCAAAAGCATCAATTCTTTGGTGCTCAGCATTCTTTATAGTCCAACCCTCACATCCATACATGACCACCGGAAAAACCATAGCCTTGACTAGATGGACCTTTGGTGGCAAAGTGATGTCTCTGGTTTTTAATAGACTGTCTAGGTTGGTCATAACTTTCCTTCCAAGGAGTAAGCGTCTTTTAATTTCATGGCTGCAGTCACCATCTGCAGTGATTTTGGAGCCCAGAAGAATAAAGTCTGACACTGTTTCCACTGTTTCCCCATCTATCTGCCATGAAGTGATGGTACCAGATGCCATGATCTTAGTTTTCTGAATGTTGAGCTTTAAGCCAACTTTTTCACTCTCCTCTTTCACTTTCATCAAGAGGCTCTTTAGTTCTTCTTCACTTTCTGCCATAAGGGTGGTGTCATCTGCATATCTGAGGTTATTGATATTTCTCCCAGCAATCTTGATTCCAGCTTGTGCTCCTTCCAGTCCAGCGTTTCTCATGATGTACTCTGCATATAAGTTAAATAAGCAGGGTGACAATATACAGCTTTGACGTACTCCTTTACCTATTTGGAACCAGTCCGTTGTTCCATGTCCAGTTCTAACTGTTGCTTCCTGACCTGCATATAGGGTTCTCAAGAGGCAGGTCAGGTGGTCTGGTATTCCTACCTCTTTCAGAATTTTCCACAGTTTATTGTGATCCACACAGTCAAGGGCTTTGGCATAGTCAATAAAGCAGAAATAGATGTTTTTCTGAAACTCTCTTGCTTTTTCCATGATCCAGCAGATGTTGGCAATTTGATCTCTGGTTCCTCTGCCTTTTCTAAAACCAGCTTGAACATCTGGAAGTTCACGGTTCACATATTGCTGAAGCCTGGCTTGGAGAATTTTGAGCATTACTTTGCTAGCATGTAAAATGAGTGCAATTGTGCGGTAGTTTGAGCATTCTTTGACATTGCCTTTCTTCGGGATTGGATGAAAACTGACCTTTTCCAGTCCTGTGGCCACTGCTGAGTTTTCCAGATTTCCTGGCATATTGAGTACAGCACTTTCACACCATCATCTTTCAGGATTTGAAATAGCTCAACTGGAATTCCATCACCTCCATTAGCTTTGTTCTTAATGATGCTTCCTAAGTACCACTTGACTTCACATTCCAGGATGTCTGGCTCTAGGTGAGTGATCACACCATCGTGATTATCTGGGTAGTGAAGATCTTTTTTGTACAGTTCTTCTCTGTATTCTTGCCACCTCTTCTTAATATCTTCTGCTTCTGTTAGCTCCATACCATTTCTGTCCTTTATCGAGCCCATCTTTGCATGAAATGTTGCCTTTGTATCTCTAATTTTCTTAAAGAGATCTCTAGTCTTTCCCATTCTATTGTTTTCCTTTATTTCTTTGCACTGATCGCTGAGGAAGGCTTTCTTATCTCTCCTTGCTATTCTTTGGAACTCTGCATTCAAATGGGTATATCTTTCCTTTTCTCCTTTGCTTTTAGCTTCCCGTTGTTGGTGGAAGGTAAAATGGTGCAGTCCTTATGGAAAATACTATGGCAGTTCCTCAGAAAACTAAAAACAGAATTATTATATGATCCAGCAATCTCTCACTTGTATGTATATCCAAACAATTTAAATCAAGATCTCAGATATTTGCACACCCATGTACATTCAAAAATTCAAGAGGTAGAAGTAGCCTACATGTGCATTTGTCTGATGAATAAAGAAAATGTGATATATACATGCAATGGAATATTATTCAGCCTTAAAAAAGGAAGGACATCTTGTCCCATGCTACAATGTGGATTAACCTTGAACGCATTATGATGAGAAATAAAGCAGTTGAAAAAAGACAAATACTGAGTGGTAACACTCATATGATGTATATAGAGTAGTGAAAATCATGGAAATGGAAATGGAATGATTGATTGTCAGAGGGGACTGAGGGGAAAGGGGAATGTTAGTTGTTGTTTGATGGGATTCATTTTTGCAAGATTAAAAGGTTTTAGGGATCTGTTACACAACACCGTGAATAGACTTAACACTACTGAACTTTATGCTTAACGTTGTTAAGAGAGTCAAGTTTACGTGTTTTTCACTACAATTAAAATTAAAAAAAAAAATAGAAATGTTAAAAAATTTGTTCCAAACTTTTGTGGCCACAGTTATGACTATAGCAAAAAAATCAGTTCCCCTAAAACCTTAAAAAGAAGGTTTTGCACGTATGATATATCTGTGAATTAGGTGGCTTAAGACTTTCCAAAGGTCATCCAGACAGTTGTGAGCTGGAAACTAGATCTGCTAGTCAGTGCAGAGGGGTTTTCTCTGGACTTTCCTCTTTATCACCATACTCTCTGGTAGCGTGGCATTTGGCACACAGAGAATACTCAAGTAAAAATTCTGAAAAGAGGTGAATGCTTCCCACATCACCTAATCACCACCCTCCTCTGTTAGTTAAGGGAAAAGAAAATATATTCTTCAGATGTGGACCAGACCAAGGCATCCTGCATGTAAATAATCTGACTTCAGTTTAATAAAACGTATATGACATAAGAGTTCCAAAATATTCTGAAACACAGAACATTTTGGCTAAAACAGAGTATTGCGATTGATTGTCTCTATTTGACACAGCCTCCACTGACTGCTGAGTTTTGCACCTGTAGGATTTCCTACTGTGGTGTGCCTTGCCCCCAAACACAAGTTTGCTACTGATTTAGAAACACATTCAAAGTGCTATTTTGGAACCTTTGGTTTGCCACAAAGTACTGTTGAAATCTATTATGTTATATGTTTCTTTCAGCCACCAGGTGGCATGAGCTTTGCTCCTGAAATATGCAATAAAAATGTATAATAAAATGTATCCTGAAGAGAGAAATTGTATCAAGTCTTACATATCTAACAAAAAGATAATGATAGTGGATTTTACCATGAGTTCAACCAATGAAAATCTACATGCTAACAGATTTGATAGTTATGAATAACACGTCACATAAAGACCTTAGGAGCTTTAGGGTAGACATTTATCTTACTAACAGCTCCCAAATAAAATTTATAATTGATTCAGAATAGTTGAGCATAATTATCTAGAATTATACTTTCTTAAGGCATTAATTTCATTAGTGACCTGGTCTTGTAAGATAAAGGTAAAAAATCTATTATCTCAATTCTGTTATAATTTGTAACCCTTTTAAGCAATGATAAATCCACACACTAAGTATCAGACCAAATGTAAAGATATGCTTCATTTTTAAGAAAACTGTCAAATATTAAGAAAAATTAGAAGTTAATTATTCATTTTCTTTTAAAAAGTCATTCGACAAGAGTTTGCAGCAACATTGCTTAAAGGAGTGAATTTCTCAAGAGAATTTAACTTTTCATCAGGCATTACAGGAAGGAGAGGAAAAGGCAATCAGGAGTTTATGAAGTTGCACCAGACATTTGGGGGAGGAGGAGTCTTTGGAAATGTTGCAAGATGGTATCAACCATTTCCCCTCTCATTAGTTTGTTTGTCTTTCTGCCTCCATCCCACATTAAAGCACTTTGGTGTTCACCATTCAGGAGAGCCATCTGACAAGGCACAAAGCAGAGAAAATAGAGTTTTCTTAGCTTTAGGGTTCCAAAAACCTGTACTCTTAGGGAATGGCTGAGACTGCTGATATAGATGAAGAGATATATGAGCAGGGGATTGAGGAACAGGTTTTTCCCAAAGGCTAAAATAAATCTCCAAGGGTCGAAAGAAATGAGGCATCTGCTGATCCCAGCATAAGACTGCTTGCTAAGGAGAGACAAATCCAAGAGGATGAATGACTGTGGAGTAAGTGGACACATGCGGGGCCTCAGAGAGTCTCACAGACATTCATCCACCTCGAAGTAGCAAGGAGGGCACAGAGAAAGTTGCATGTGCTAACTGGGAAAGATATATAACACCCCAGTGTTCATGGCAGCACTATTTGCAATGTTGAAGACAAGCGTCTGTGTGCTCAGTCATATCTGACTCTGTGCGACCCTATGGACTATACCCTGCCAGGCTCCTCTGTCCATGGGATTTCCCAGGCAAGAATACTGGAGTGGTTAGCCATTCACTTCTTCAGGGGATCTTCCTGAGCCAGGCATGGAACCTGGGTTGCCTGCGTTGCAGACAGATTTATTTACTGTCTGAGCCACCAGGGAAACCCCAAAGAAGGTGTGATATGTATATACAGTAGAATACTACTCAGCCATAAAAGGGGCCACATGCCTTAACCACTGATCTCGGGAGGTTAACCTTTGCTTACCAACATCAGGAATGATCATACCTAATGCCATGTCCCCAGGCTGAGTCCTTCAAGATTGGTGACCGTTTTCTCTGAAAGTCCCACTGGTAGAAAGGGTTGCCTAACATTTGTTGAGTGGAGACCACCTATGGCTCAGATGCTAAAGAATTTGCCTGCAATGCTAGAGACCCAGGTTCAATCCCTGGGTCAGGAAGATCCCCTGGAGAAGGGAATGGCAATCCACTCTCATGTTCTTGCCTGGAGAATGCCATGGATAGAGGAGCCGGGTGGACTACAGTCCATGGGGTCACAAAGGGTCGGACACGTCTGAGTGGCTTTCAACATTTTTTCAACATTTGTTGAGTACATACTGTGTTTGAGACCCTTTTCTAGGCATTATACATGTATGAATTCTATCAATACTCGTCACACACCACATGTGGTTCTCTTACATTAGGAGTTTCCTTTAACTTCAGTTGAAACTGAAAATGGATCCCTAGTTTTGGTCTGTCCTGACATTTCATTCACCGTTAACACTTAAAAACTCTGACAAGCAAGCATAGTTCAGGACTTTACTGTGAACTCACTTTACATTCAATATCAGGAAGATAGTACCAGGGTTAGTCATTCCTGGAGATGTCAGAGAAAGTCACGCTCCATGTTCAGTCGTGTCTGACTCTGCGACCCCATGGACTGGAGCTTGCCATGGGATTTTATCAGCAAGAATACTGGAGTGGGTTGCTATTTCCTTCTCCAGGGGATCTTGCTGACTCAGGGATGGAACCCGGGTCTTCTGCATCTCCTATATTGCAGGCGGATGCTTTATCGCTGAACCACCGGGGGAAGCTATCTAGAGAAAGTCAGATTGACCTTTGACTTAAAAGGTGACTAGTAATTTGATGTGAATGGTGGGGGTGAGACTAGCCCAGCAGAGGGAGTGGTGTATTTAAAGAAAGGTTCTACAACAGCAGTGCTGGCTCATTTTAGGAATATCTGACATCTTGGTCCAGGGCTTGTATTGAACTAGAAGGGAGGGAGGGGTGTTTGTGGCAAAGGCGTGCACTGGACCCATGGACACTCTGAGGATGAGAAACCAAAGCAAGTCACTTAGCCATAGTAAGCCTGGCTGGCTGCCCCACCATCTGGTTTCCTACTCCTTGTTACTTTCAAAAAGTGGGGAAAATAAAGTTAATCTGTGGAAACAAACAAAAAAAAAGGTTATAAAAGAAAGCCAAGTGCTCGAGCTGTGATGGAAATATGGACTCCTTAGCCCAAAATTAGAAATTTTGAGAAAAATAAGTGATGATGTGTCGAATTCAGTAGCAATTAGAACTTATGGTATACATAGGTCCACTAAATGCTCAATGTGGGAATAAGAAAAAGCAATTCAAGAAACTCCTCAAGTGCTCTGGTAACAATTCGGTGAAAGTGGAAAAAATGGTATTTAATTTCTGGTTAAATGTTTTAGTTATTCTCTACTGCATTTTCAGGGAGAAATTATTTACTGTGATAGCTTGCAAATTTGGAATATTTTGTCTTAGACCTGATTCCTTGAAAATGTAAAGGATTTCTACTATTATCCAATTTTGTGTTCCAGTGTGTCTCACAAAATATGCAAATTATTTACCAAGCTTTTGCATCTTCCTCCAATATATTCTTTATGGTAGCTGCTTAATATTGTTATATCAATACAATTCTTGCAATATACTGAACAATTCTTTGACTGAATATTTAAATTATTTACAGTCTTTTTTAATATATAATAAATAAAGTGACCAAAAATGTTTTAATAAAGTAAACAGAAAACTTTGCTTTGATTAGTCACTTAAAGTAAATTTCTGGGTGTGGAATTGTTGGGCAAAAGGATATATTTATTTAACATCTTATCACTTGCATCACTAAAGCAGTCACTGCAAGGGCTGCATTAGTCATAAATAAGCATATCCCTTTTCACAATTTCTCCAGCATTGGGATTTATTATTCTGTTCATTTTTACTTCTTTACTATATAAAAATTTGGGTCTAATTTTTGTTAAATTTGGCATTCCTTTAACCAACTTGAACTTATTTTTTATGAATATTTACTGCAAGAACTGTGTGGGTCCACTTATAGACTGATATTTTTCAACAGTAAATACTATAGTACTACCAGGTCCTTGACTGGTTGAATCCATGGATGCAGAGGCATTACAGATGAGGGTGCCAGCTATAAATTATATGGGGATTAATTGTTCAAGGGTCAAATGTATTTGTATTTCTTGTGAGAACTGACATGACAAATCAATTGATAATTTCTCACCAGGAATTTGGGTGTCATCACCTACCTTTTTCATTCTTGTGGCTCTCATCTAGGTAGCTACCATAATTATCCATTACATTTTGAATTCACAGACACAATGTTAATGCATAACTGTTCCCCACTGTCTAATTCACTCATTAAGTCAGTCATCCCTGAATTGGAAAATGAAGTAGAAGGGTGGGGACAAACAGCCTATAGACTTTTTAAAATGTCACTATTAAGGAACTTAATAAGTGATAAACAGTAATCTCCAAACTTTTATGATTCAAGAATATAGAATATTATGGCAACAGTGTAAATAATTATGATATTACTATAGTAACTGCTATGGGCTTCTGTAGAGTTGAATATTCAGATTCAGTTACCATAAATATTCAAATATTCAATTACTTATTTGAAGCTTAGCTCAAATGAAGATTTCTTTTGACAATTTCAAAGCATACTCTATCTGTAAGTGGTTTTAGAGTCAAGTAGTTTCATTGAACAGGCTTTCCAGGCTATTTTGACAATTGTGGTTGATGGGATCAGTTAAAATTTAAAATAATGTTAATATTCATGGATTTTGCAGACCGACTTCAGCTTACTTTTTAAAATGTGTGAGAATTGGAGGTTCTTTTATATTGAATATCCTGTACTCTTACTAACAGTAATAATATGTCAGAGACATTTGGTCATGAGTATGTTAACTAAAATCTTTTAATTAGATAGCAAATGTGTGTTATAAGTAACCAAGATGTTTAAAGATAATGTTCAGTCTTTTGAGCACTATTTGCCTAACATTTACTATGTGAGAGAATATTTTTTTAGGCATTATCATGTATTAATTCTTTTAATACTTGTCACAACACTGCACGGAGTACAGGGGAGGACAAATAATGTTTCCTTTACCCTTTTGGGTTATTGGCTGAGATTCCCTGTAATAAAAGACAAAGAACAGAAGTTTAATAACATGTACACCTCATGTATACATGAGAGAGACCCAGGAGAAATGAGATGAGGAATTCAAAGAGATGACTTTCAAATTCAGGATCATCACCATTTTTGTAGGCAAAGAGCAAGGGGGATATAGGATTTTCAGGGGAGAAAAAAATGATTTTTAGGAAAGATGGGAGGTAGGAGAGTTTGTGACAAAGCTTGTCTGGGGGTAGTAAATGAAGCTCAGAGTCTCTCCCTGCCGTTGCTGTTTTTCAAGTCCCTAGAGCCCCAGCTGGGTTTCCCAGGTGGTGCTAATGGTAAAGAACCTGTCTGCCAGTGCAGGAGATATAAGAGACAGGGGTTCAATCCCTGGGTTGGGAAGATGCCCTGGAGAAGGAAATGGCAACCCACTCCAGTATTCTTGCCTGGGAAATCCCATGGACAGAGGAGCCTGGAGGGCTACAGTTCATGATGTCACAAAGAGTTGGACATGATTTAGCGACTAAACAACAACAAATATGGTGGGGATATTCTATTGTTCATTTTTATAATAAGTTCAAATTTTCTATGATAAACATGTATCCCTTCTATACTGGCAAAGATAGAATATGCTTTTAAGAGTGTTTGCATCTTTCGTGCTGACTGGGACAGACATTCAGCTTCTTGCCTGCTCAGATAGAAGACACATGTCAGCTTCAGCCTTGCAGATGGGCATTTGAGTAGTCACTATCTGGGCATTCGGTTTTACCCACAGGGCAAGAAGAACAGCCAACATGAGAAAAAGCTGTTCCTTCACTTTATGAAATAATAAAGAGTGAAAAAATAGATCTAAGACATGATCGATCTCACAAGAGGGGTGTACAAACAAACAGCCTCCTGGTAAAACCAAGAAGAAATTTGTGGTTAGGTAGAGCTTTTCCCTTGGAGAAAAGGAAAACAATAGCTTGCTGCAAACCGCAGCTGAAAATATAGGATGTCACAAAGATATTTTTTTTAGACCTTATGATGATGTCAACTGCAGTGAAAATACGCCCACTTCCATTCTCAAACGTGAAGGCTTTGAATTCAGTCTTTCTTACAACACAGTTAAATCTAGCAAAAGGAAAAATGGTCACCTAAAAAGGCACCTAAATAACGTGATAAAAAGCAGTTTGATTCCATTCATCCTGACAAGCATTTATTGAGTACATAACATGTACTAGGGGCAGGTAGGGCTTGGCACTAAGAATATAAATAAAACATGCTCATGGCTCATGAGAAGTTTTCACCTATTGGGTATGCAGAGATGAAAGCAGTTTGTTTTAGTATAACAGGGTAGGTATAAGTGATGCTGTCAAAGAGTTGCTGTATTTGTTACATGCAGGTTAAATGGGGTAAACAGACACTCTCAAGGGACTAGAGTTGCTTCTAGGTACAAGGACCTCCTTTATGCACCAGTCATGTGCCTAGTCTGTGAACTCTACAAAGGTAAGGACCATGACTATTTTGTCCTCCATTGCATAACCTGAGCTTTAGCCAACTACCTGACTTTGACTAATTGGACGAGCAGCTTTGCTGCCCAACCCCCATCCCCAGATGTTTCTGCTAGAACAGGGGTTGGAAAATTATAGACCAAATCCTGCCCCATTTTTGTAGGGCTCACTTGCTGAGAATGGTTTTTATTTTTGGAACAGGTAGATAACACCTATGTTTTACCTCCTAGTCCACGAAGTATCTGTGCCGAGTTTAGAGAGCAGAAAATGGTAAAGAGGTTGTGAACAACTCAGGTTCACAGTGCCAGTCCTTGCTACATAAAGGGAGTTCCATCTGTGGTCTACTTAGGGCAGGGGTCCCCAACCTCTAGGATCTAATGCCTGATGATCTAAGGTGGAGACGATGTAATAACAACAAAAATAAAGTGCACCATAAATGTACTGTGTTTGAATCATCCAGAAATCTTACCCTCCCCCACCAGTCTGTGGAAAAATTGTCTTCCACTAAACCCATCCCTGGTGCCTAATGTTGGGGACCACTGACTTATGGAATTTCTATCAAACTGTTAGAGGTATTCACACAACTGGTATGGTCCCAAGTAGCAACGACTCCCTTAGATGTCATTGGCTCAACATAAGGCTGTGTCTAGATGCTGAGCTTTGTAAGTGGAAGAAAGGGCATGGGTATTTCTTCTCTTTGACCTTCCATACCCAGGGCAGGGCCTGGTACACCACTGTTCATTCAGTTCAGTCGCTCAGTCATGTCCAACCCTTTGCAACCCCATGGGCTGCAGGACACCAGGCTTCCGTGTCCATCACCAACTCCCAGAGCTTGCTCAGACTCATGTGTATTGAGTCAGTGATGCCATCCACCCATCTCATCCTCTGTATCCCCTTTTCCTCCTGCCTTCAATCTTTCCCAGAATCAGGGTCTTTTCCAGTGAGTCAGTTCTTCACATCAGGTGGCCAAAGTATTGGAGCTTCAGTTT
This sequence comes from Giraffa tippelskirchi, assembly GCF_054371585.1. Taxonomy (NCBI): domain Eukaryota; kingdom Metazoa; phylum Chordata; class Mammalia; order Artiodactyla; family Giraffidae; genus Giraffa; species Giraffa tippelskirchi. The sequence goes on along the minus strand of NC_137289.1, from coordinate 11,336,728 downwards.
CAGCATCAGTCCTTCCAATGAATATTCAGGACTGATTTCCTTTAGGATGGACTGGTTGGATCTCCTTGCAGTCCAAGGGACTCTCAAGAGTCTTCTCCAACACCATAGTTCAAAAGCATCAGTTCTTCGGTGCTCAGCATTCTTTATAGTTCAACTCTCACATCCATACATGACTACTGGAAAAACCATAGCTTTGATTAGACAGACCTTTGTCGGCAAAGTAATGTCTCTGCTTTTTAATATGCTGTCTAGGTTGGTCATAGCCTTTCTTCCAAGGAGCAAGTGTCTTTTAATTTCATGGCTGCAGTCACCATCTGCAGTGATTTTGGAGCTCAAAGAAATAAAGTCTGTCACTATTTCCAATGTTTTCCCATCTATTTGCCATGAAGTGATGGGACCAGGTGCCATGATCTTAGTTTTTTGAATGTTGAGTTTTAAGCCAATTTTTTCACTCTCCTCTTTCACTTTCATCAAGAGATCTCTAATGAGTGCATGAAACAATGAATTAATGTATCCTAGAGGAGGAAATCACTTTACACTTCAATGGAGGCTGTGAAAGTGTTAGTTGCTCAGTCCCATCTTACTCTTTTCGATCCCATGGACTGTAGCCTGCCCGACTTGTCTGTCCATGGGATTTCCCAGGCAAGGTAGTACCTGAGTGGGTTGCATTCCTTTCTCCAGGGGATCTTCCAGACCTGGGGATTGGACCCAGGTCTCCTGCATTGCGGGCAGATTCTTTACCATCTGAGCCATGAGGGAAGCCCTCAACGGAGGCTACACTGAAGTTAACCATACAGATTAATTAATTTTAAAGGTGAAAACTATGTTAGTTTGGCAGATTCATTCTAATCTAATATCCCTGGTTGTAAGAATTCATAAACCCTCCCTCCTTTTTTTTTTTTTCCACCCAATTTTCATGTCTAGTCCTTCCCAGGTGGTGCTAGTGGTAAAGAACCCACCTGCCAATACAGGAGACATAAGAGACACAGGTTTGATCCCTGGGTTGGGAAGATCTCCTGGAGGAGGGGATGGCAACGCACTCCAGTATTCTTGCCTGGAGAATCCCATGGATAGAGGAGCCTGGTGGGCTATGGTCCATAGGGTCGCAAAGAGTCAGACAAGACTGAAGTGACCTAGCATACACACATGTATGTCTAGTGCTTCCATGGTCACCTGCTTTTTAACTCCTACCTATCCCATGCAACTTGAACAGAAACTGCTTTAGTTTGTCTGGGTTTAATTCTGATATTCTCAGCTTGTCTTTGTGACCTAGAATTCCCATTCCAGCATGTATGATTTTCTTTCATTTTATGTATTATATATATATATATATATATATATATATCTCATTATATATGTTTTTATATATATATAGTCTAAGAAGTATAATTTTTAAGTTAATTAGGTTAGAACATACCACCTACATTTCTAGACCCTGTTGTGAGGTTATATATTTGCAGGATTTGAATGGTTATTTGAATGAATATTTTACTGGTTTTAATTAAACTTGTCAAAAAGAAAAATGTGCCTATTAAATTCAAAAATTCAAGCAATCCACAGGTAGAGTTAACAGTTATAGTGCTCTTTGATGCCCATGGATTCCCAGCTCCCCAACTCTGCTCTCCCAAACAATCCTCTCCCGTTCTCACAGAGGAAACTTTTTTTGCTAAGCAGTTATACTCTGCACATTTTAAAAATGCTTTTATACACACAAACATACACACAAAGGATATTTTGCATTTTGAGTAAATGACATAAAATTCATAGTGTATATAAATTTTTAGCATGAATCTTTTTCCATATTAATATCTCATTGTATTGAACTCTCCATAGAATTCAATAGTATGCACATATTATAATTTATTTAATTAGTTAATTGATCTTTAAGAGTGAATAATTGTGTCATTTAGAGCACTGTTGACACTCATGTGGGTTTTTTCATTTCCCCCCAATTGACTAGCCTTTTATTTTATCTTTGTCTGTTTCCCCTTTTATCCCTTAAATCACATAAGAACTTTGGGTAGGAGACTTCCTGAAATAGCAACAATTTGGAATGGAGTGCCTCATATATCCTTCAAATGAAGGCTTATTCTTTCCCAAGAATATCTTGCAGATGTCTTAACTTTTCATGTACTGTTTCGATTATTTCTCAAACCATTTTCTGGGCCCGGATCATATTCTTGTCAGTTTCCTGACAGTACTTTCAATGTGGGATGGTTGGGCCATCTTTCCTGTTTTCCTGAATTAAGTAAACAGTAAATAGAAGCAGAAGTAAATTCAAACATGGAACTGTTTTAAGGCTGTCTGCATTATAAATAGCCAGAAGGAGATGAAAAAACATTTCAGTTCCCAACTGAGAGTGGTGGCTCAGACAGCAATATATTAAGTGCAATAGGAGAACACATAACTATTCTGTGAGTGTGCAGAGGAGGATAGCTTAACTCTGCTTGGAGGAGTCAGGGAGCACTTCTGAGAGGAGGTGACAATTTACCTGAACCTTCAAGGAAGAGTATTCCATGTGGGCAGGAGGAAAGGGGTATTCAAGGAGGAGAAGTGATTATAAAGGCATGGAGGAATGACAGTGTATGGTGCATTCAGAGAGGTTCAGGGCTCCTTGAATGGAGGGTGCATGTGGAGGCCATGTTGATAAAGGCCAAGTGACAGGTAGGGCCAAATAAGGAGTGAAGATTTGATTGTGAGAGCCATGAGAAAGTCTCTTGTTCTTTCGCCTGGAACATATTCCTTTGTCCCCTCCTTTTGTTTCAGTTGCTATTTGTATTTTTATGTCTGGGGCAGTTAGTTACATTTCTCGACCTTAGAGCTGTGGCCCTCTGTAAGAGATGTCCTATGGATCCCTGCAGTGCACTCCCCTCTCATCACCCAAGCTGGAGGTTCTCCGGGTTCCCCCTGCCAGGGCTGCAGCGGGGGTCCCTCAATTGTGGGAGGCTGTGTATGCGGGTGGTCTGGTAGGCTTGGTCAGCCCTTCGTCTGCTGGTTGTCAGGCCCTCCCTCATGTAGATGCTGCCGGTGGCAGGTCAGCGGGGCCTGGTCACAAGATGGCTGGTTGTCGACTCTTGCCCCGCCTCTCCCCGGGCTACGCTGACTCACTGGTGGGCGGAGTCAGTACCCAAAGCCTCTGGACTCGCGCATGTGAAGCCACATCCTGGGTTAGTCCCTGTCCATGGGCTGGCAGAGCTGGCTCCTGGAGTCTGGCTGCAGGGCCAGGGATCCCAGAGCTCCTTTCAGGTCGTTGGATGGCGGTGGGCGGGGGTGGGGGGCAGTTCCTGACACAGTTGGGTGTGGGGTCTGGGGTGCCACCACCATTGGCCTCTGGTGGGCAGGGCCAGGGCCCAGATGGGCTCAGGGTAGGGTCTGGCTGGCATTTGAGGGGGTCATAGTATTCTTGCTTCTGGTGTCTGCCCCCAGGTGGGCAGAGCCTGGGCCTCACCTCAGGTGTGCAGGGCCCGTCTAGAGGGCGTGTCCAGAGGCAGCTGTGGGCTCCTCAGTCTTTAGCCTGGGTGCCTTAGCTGGACTGCGTGTCCCCGCTCCTCCTCACCTCCCCCCCCACCACTCCGAGTTAATTGTTTGTCCTGAGGCCTCCCAGCACTGTCACCTGCAGGATGTTGGGAGTGGGAAGGTCTTGGCACTGATAAGCAGAGGGAGGGTCCCACGGTGGGGCCCACTCACATTAGTGAAGGATGCTCCCAAATACGGCTGCCACCAGTGTTCCCGGGATGCGCCTCGGCGGGCCCCTGCCTCTCCAGGAGACCTTCCAAGACCAAAAGGTAGGTCCGGCTCAGGCTCCTATCCAATCACTGCTTTTGTGCCCTGTCCTGGGTTTGTGTGGCCCTTTAAGCGTGAAGTCTCTCTGTCTCGGCAAGTCCCGTGGGGCTCCTTAAGTTAAGCCCTGCTGCCCTTCAAAGGTGAATGCTCTGGGGGTTCTTCTTTCCAGAGCCAGACCCCTGGGCTGGGGAGCCTGATGTGGAACTCAGAAGCTCACTCCTGTGGGAGAATCTTTGTCATATAATTATTCTCTAGTTTATGGGTCACTGCCTAGAGTGTATGGGATTTGATTATATTGTGAGTCTGCCCTGCTCTTCTTACCCGTCTCCTTGTGGTTCCTTCCTTACATCGTTTTTTAAAAAAAATTCTTTATTTATGGCTGTGTCGGGTGTTGGTTTCAGCTCTCAGGCTTCTCTAGTTGTGTCGCTCAGGCTCCAGAGCTCAGGGGCTCTGTAGTTTGCAGCACGGGAGCTTATTTCCCGGACCAAGGACCAAACCCAGTGTCCCCTGTATTGGAAGGTGATTCTTAACTACTGGACCTCTAGGGAAGTCCCCTTCCTTTTCTCTTTAGTTGTATTAGTAAATTTTTTTCTGGTTGGCTTTAGTCATTTTCACTGATCTTTGTTGTCGGGCTGGGTTTTGACCTTGAACACAGTGTTTAAAAACTTTCATTGCAGAAAATATTGGTTTGAAAGTCTGAAATCATTGAAGGCACTGTTCAGTTTTTGTCTCCTTGGAATGTTGCGGCTGGGGACGGAGGAGTGGGGACCAGTGAGGTTGTGGGTCTGACTGGCAGGGTTGTAGCCTAGGGCACCATGTTCTTCAGAGGCGTGGGCCACTGAGCTGACACTTACACCAATGGCAGCATCCAAGACCTTTGCAAGCAGCTCCATCGACAGTGATGCAGAGATAGGCTGAGACAACAGAAACTAGTTCAAAGAGCAGAGCAGGAAAATGAGGCTGGAGGCTCACAGGAGTTCCATGAGGGATTCACCCAGCTTTTTACATGAAACCTGAGGCCTCAGTGAAGCAGTTAAAAGGGTCAGCAGTTATGGGAACAAAGGACTAAACATCCAGTTAACTAGAATCACATATGAAGCCTTGCTTAAGAAACAGTTATTTTAAATAAATCTCTATCTTCCTATGACTTAAAAATGATTTCATTTTCTGTATCATAATATACATTCAAACACTCATGATAGTAACATTGAGTGAGCTTCACAACGTGTCAGGCACCATTTGAAGTGTGCTACGTGTTTTCTTCAAAGTTCATCACAGCCCTGGGAAGCAGGTATTAGTATCAGATGGTGAGGCAGAAAGGTGTGGGCCAGTTTGTTCAAGGTGAAACTCCTGAGAGTTGAAGCCAGACACTCTGTTTGGAGCACTTTCCTCTTCACCACCACACAGACCGCTCACACAGAACAGAAGATTTGACATCACGCTTCCAATCCTTTTACCTCCTACAGAGAAGCTCACCACTTGTGTGCTTCCAAATCTTTCTGAGGCAAGATGTCCTGAGATACTGTATTTGTATCCACACTAATTTGCAAGCTGACTTCAAGCTAAAATGCATTTCGAAAGTTTATCCACTGCCTTTACCCTTGGGAAACAAATATCTTTCAAAGTTCAATGGCCACATTAAATATTTACCATTCACCTTTTATACTTCCCCCTCTGAACTTAAATTTCCCTACCAGTCTTCTGCTCTGAATTCTGAGTTTATGTACGCAGTGTGTTGCCTTAACATTTTCAGAGATTATTCAGAAGCTCAGAAACCATGGCATGTTCTCGGAGGGGAGAAAAAAAAATCAAGTTTATAAAGTTGGGTATTAAGCAAATTAGACCCTATTATAACAAAGAGACCTTTGGTTTTCATGCATGATGTGATGGAAAAAAGATAACAGAAGATGTCATTCAGTGTTATTCTGCACATTTCATTTTTATCCTAATTGTGTGCAAATGAAAAGGGTCTCTGAACATTCAAAAGGGCTTTTCACTACTCATTAACCACATATAAATGCATGGGCAGTGGTTTGCCCCAGAAGATTGCCTTGAAGATGACTTGAATGTATAGCTTCTGATTAAAGGGCAGACCTTTCCTCTTGGCTTCATCAATTCTTTGGCTCTCAGTGGTTAGAATTGCTAATAATTGTGGAATTTATTACCAGGTCTGATGGAGTTTGGGTCATAGTCTGTGCACCAGGGTCAAAGCAAAAAGAATACTGCCATGTTGATTCTACGTGTGACCTGGAACCACATTTAAGTGGTTACAGCCCTAGCTCTTCAGATATCCAATTCTAGAGAGCTCAGGTTCATTCCCACATGTGTACCCTTTGCCCCAGCTACATAGACTACCTGAAGGTCCTCAAGTCTTTCAGTTTTTTGTTTGTTTTGGCTCTATCCATTCTATATCTTCTCTCATTCAGAAACATTATTTTCCACTTAAAATTTATACAAATAATTTTAGAGTATTTTTGCAGTTTTGCAAAATCTATGTTGATATTAAAAACAAATTGCATATATGATACATGAAAACTGTATATTCTCTTTGTAATAGATTTCAACAACACACAAATACACAGAGTCAAATGTGAAAGGTCCTCTTTATCATTGCTGCTATCTCATGCATAAATTGTTTTGAGACTTTTTTTGTTCTTTTATTGTAATATATAGTACATTCAGAAAAATGCAGACATATTGTATATACGTATATGATTTTATATATCATACATATGGTTTATATATACATGTATACATATGATTTGAAGGGGTGGTTTATGGTCTAACCTTCTATGTTTGCACTCCTAAAAATATAGTTCAGTTTTGCCAGTTTTTACACTTTATTTAAGTGGAATAGTGTATAATGTTTCTTAATTTTTCACCAGCCATTTGGTTTGTGAAATGATTCATGAACTGTGATGTGTGGCAGCAGTTTTGTGTAGTATTCTAATCTGTGCATATAGAGATGAGCAGGGGAAGAGGGATGAGAAGGAGGAGGATTGAGGGAATTCTCTAGTCAATAATACTGCAGTGGGTTGCCATTCCCTTCTCCAGGGGATCTTCTCAACCCAGGGATTGAACTCCCCTCTCCTGCACTGAGGGCAGATTCTTCACCATCTGAGCCATCAGGGAAGCACCAGATAGAGGAAGGGATGCAGTTAATTTTTGAGTATTGATTCTTTCCCACAACCTTGCAACACTCTTGTTAATTCTAATAAATGTATCTATAGATTCATTAGGCTTCTCTAAATAGAAATTTAACAAATTGGCTCCTTTTTCTACACTTCTCACTATTCTTATCCTTTTTGATTACCTTCTGCCCTAGCTAGAACACCTAATACAGTGTTGAATATAGGCGATAATGCCAGGCATCTTTGTCTTAATCTTGTTCTCAGAGAGGAAACATAAGTGTATGTTTACTTATGTATGTTTCACCCATAAGTGTATGTTTACCTCAGTTGTTTGTACATGCCTTTGTCAGACTAAGGGGATATTTTTATATTCCTAGTTTGCTGAGAAATTTATTACTTTTTTTTAAATCATGAATGGATGTTCGATTTTGTCAGATGATTTTTCTGCATCTACTGATACAATCACAAGTTTGGATTTTTATCTTTTGATGTATTAATAGGTTGATTTACATGCTTTGATTTCCTAATGATACAGCAACCTTACATTTCTGAGGTAAATGCAATTTAGATGTGAGGTATTATCCTTTGCATATATTGCTTTATTCACTTTGCTATTATTTCCTTGTGATTCTTATGTTAATGAGTAAAACATGTATTTTTTCATCTCTCCTTATTATGATTTGGTATCTACATTATGCTAGTCACATAAAAATAGTCTGGATATGTTTCTTTTATTATTTTTCTTTTTTCTAGAAGATTTTGTGGAAGAGTGGAATTATTTCTTCCTTTATTGTTTTGTTGTTGTGTTCAGTCGCTAAGTTGTATCCAGCTCTTTGTGACCCCATGGACTTCAGCACTCCAGGCTTCCCTATCCTCCACTGTCTCCTGAGCTTGCTCAAACTCATGTCCATTGAGTTGGTGATGCTATCCAACCATCTCATCCTCTGTCTCCCCCTTTTCCTCCTGCCCTCAATCTTTCCCAGCATCAGGGTCTTTTCCAATGAATCCGTTCTTCCCATCAAGTGGCCGAGGTATTGGAGCTTCAGCTTCAGCGTCAGTCCTTCCAGTGAATATTCAGGATTGATTTTCTTTAGGATTGACTGGTTTGATCTGTTGCAATCCAAGGGACTCTAACAGTCTTCTCCAGCACCACAATTCGAAAGCATCAATTCTTCAGTACTCAGCCTTCTTTATGGTCCAACTCTCTCATCCATACATGACTACTGGAAAAACCATAGCTTTGACTATATGGACCTTTGTTGGCAAAGTGATGTCTCTGTTTTTTAATATGCTATCTAGATTTGTCATAGCTTTCCTTCCAAAGAGCAAGTGTCTTTTAGTTTCATGGCTATAGTCATCATCCACTGTGATTTTGGAGCCCAAGAAAATAAAATCAACCATTCTTTACATTTTTCCCCCTTCTATTTGCCATGAAGTGATGGGACAGGATGCCATGATCTTAGTTTTTTTAAGCTAGCTTTTTTACTCTCCTCTTTCACCCCCAACAAGAGATTCTTTAGTTCTCCTCTGCTTTCTGTTATTAGAGTGGAATCATCTGCTTAGCTGAGGTTGTTGATATTTCTCCCAGCAATTTTGATTTCAGCTTGTGATTCACTCAGCCTGGCATTTCACATCATGTACTCTGCATATAAATTAAATGAACAGAGTAACAATATATACCCTTGGCGTTCTCCTTTCCCAATTTTGAACTAGTCTGTTGTTCCATGACCAGTTCTAACTGTTGCTTCTTGACCTGCATATACGTTTCTTAGGAGGCAGGTAAGTTGATCTGGTATTCCCCCCTCTTTAAGAATTTTCCAGTTTGTTGTGATCCACACAGTCAAAGGCTTTAGTGTAGTCAGTGAAGCAGAAGGAGATGTTTTCCTGGAATTCTCTTGCTTTTTCCATGATCCATTGGATGTTGGCAATTTGATCTCTGGTTCCTTTGCCTTTTCTAAATCCAGCTTGTACATCTGCAATTTCTAGATTCATGTACTGCTGAAGCCTAGCTTGAAGGATTTTGAGGATTACCTTGCTAGCATATGAAATGAGAACAATGGTATGACAATTGGAACATTCTTTGTCATTGCCCCTCTTTGGGATTGGAATGAAAACTGACCTTTTCCAGTCCTATGGCCACTGCTGAGTTTTCCAAATTTGCTGGCATATTGAGTGCAGTACTTTAATAGCATTGTCCTTTAGGGTTTGAAATAGCTCAGCTGGAATTCCATCACCTCCACTAGCTTTGTTCATAATAACGCTTCCTAAAGCCCACTTGACTTCACACTCCAGCATGTCTGGCTCTAGGTAGTGACCACACAGTATCGTGGTTATCTGGGTCATTAAAGACCTTTTTTGTACAGTTTTGTGTATTCTTGCCACCTCTTATTAATCTCTTCTGCTTCTGTTAGTTCCTTTACCCTTTCTGTCCTTTTCTTGTGCCCATCTTTTCCTGATATATTCCTTGATATCTCCAGTTTTCTTGAAGAGATTTCTAGTCTTTCCCATTCTTTTGTTTTCCTCTATTTCTTTGCATCATTAACTTAAGAAAGCTTTCTTATCTCTCCTTGCTAGTCTCTGGAACTCTGCATTCAGTTGGGTATATCTTTCCCTTTCTCCTTTGCCTTTCATTTCTCTTCTTTTCTCAGCTGTTTGTAAAGCCTCCTCAGACAACCACTTTGCCTTTTTGCATTTCTTTTACTTTGGGATGGTTTTGGTCACCACTTTCTGTACAGTGTTAGGAACCTCCATCCATAGTTCTTCAGGCACTCTGTCTATCAGATCTAATCCCTTCAATCTATTTGTCACCTCTCTGTATAATCATAAGGGATCTGATTTTGGTCATACCTGAATGACCTAGTGGTTTTCTCTACTTTCTTCAATTTAAGCCTGAATTTGGCAATAAGGGGCTCATGATCTGAACCACAGTCGGCTCCAGGTCTTCTTTTGGCTAGCTGTATGTTGTTTTTGTTGTTTAGTCGCTAAGTCATGTCTGACTCTTTGCGACCCCATGGACTGCAGCATTCTGTGCTTGCCTGTCCTTCACTCTTTCCCAGAGTTTGCTCAAGCTCATGTCCATTGAGTCGGTGATGTCATCCAACCATCTCATCCTCTGCTGTCCTCTTCTCCTCTTGCCCTCAATCTTTTCAGCATCAGGGTCTTTTCCAGTGAATCTGCTCTTTGCATCAGGGGCTGACTGTATAGAGCTTCTCCATCTTCAGCCGCAAACAATATAATCAACCTGATTTCAGTATTGACTATCTGGTGATGTCCATGTGTAGAGACATCTCTTGTGTTGTTGAAAGAGGGTGTTTGCTATGACCAGTGTGTTCTCTTAGAAAAACTCTGTTAGCCTTTGCCCTGTATCATTTTGTACTCCAAGGTCAAAATGTTACTACAGGTATCTCTTGACTTCCTACTTTTGCATTCCAATCTCCTATGATGAAAAGGACATCTTTTTTTTGGTGTTAATTCTAGATGGTCTTGTAGGTCTTCATAGAACCATTCAACTTCATCTTCTTTGGCATTACTGGTTGAGGCATAAACTTGGATTACTGTGATGTTGATTGGTTTGCCTTGGAAACGAACCAAGATCATTCTGTTGTTTTTGGCATTGCACCCAAGTACTACATTTCAGATTCTTTTGTTGACTATGAGGGCTGCTCCATTTCTTCTAAGGGATTCTTGCCAACAATAGTAGATATAATGGTTATTTGAATTAAATTCACCCATTCCCATCCATTTTAGTTCACTGATTCCTAAGGTGTTGATGCTCACTCTTGCCATCTCTTGCTTGACCACGTCCAACTTACCTTGATTCATGGACCTAACATTCCTGGTTCCTATGCAATTCTGTTCTTTACAGCATCGGACTTTACTTTCACCACCTGACATATCCACAACTGCGTAGTGTTTCCGCTTTGCCCCAGCCTCTGGCCAAGTGAAAGTGAAAGTGTTAGTTGCTCAGTCGTGTCTGGACTCTTCGTGGCCCCATGGACCGTAGCCCACCAGGCTTCTCTGTCTATGAAATTCTCCAGTGAAGAATACTGAAGTTCATTGCCTTTCCCTTCTCCAGGGGTTCTTCCCGACCTAGGGATCAAACCTAGGTCTTCTGCATTGCTGGCAGATTCTTTACAGTCTGAACCACCATGGAAGCCCAAACCAGCCAAACCCTGGAACTATTTCTCCTCTCTTCCACAGTAGCATGTTGGACACCTTCTGACCTTGGGAGCTCATCTTCCAATGTCATATCTTTTTGCCTTTTTATAATTCATGGGGTTCTCGAGGCATGAATACTGGAGTGATTTGCCATTCTCTTCTTTAGTGGGCCATGTTAATTCAATATCTTTGATTATTTAAGGAATATTCAAGTTTTCTATTTTTCTGAGTCCATATTATTTTTGTTTCTCTAATATTTTTATTTGTCTACTTACCAAAAAGATTGGTATAAAATCAGAAAAAATATTTTTTTTATCTGTAGCTATCTGTCCCCTTTCTCATTCCTGATAGTTGTTATTGATGACGTTTTAAAATCAGTCTTACCAGAGATTTGCCAGTTTTATTGTTTATTTTCTAAAATCAAGCTCTTGATTGTGTCAGTCCTCTCTATAATACTGTTTCTACTTCAAAGACTAATACTTCCGGTCTTCATTTTATTATTATTGTTGTTATTATCATTATATTTTTACTTCTATGTTCTTTGCGGTGTGCTTAGTTGCTCAGTCGCGTCCAACTCTTTGCAACCCCACGGACTGTATGTCACTATTTTTCTTGTAAGTCATTTTTCAAAGTAGCTGCACCATTTTAAATTTCCACCAACAAGGCATAAGAGTTCCACTTTCTTCACTTCCTCACCAATACTTATTATTATCTGCAGTTTTTTAATGTAGCCATCCTAGTAGATATGAAGTGGTACAATTCTGTGGTTCTGATTTTCACTTTCTTGGTGTCAATTCATATAGAACATTTTTCATTTGCTTTTTGGTCATTTGTGTATCATCTTGGGAGAAATATCTGTGGAATAAAAATTCTTTGCCAATTTTTAAAATTGGACTATATGTCTTTTTATTATTAATATTTTATAATTATTTATAAGAATTTTTATTTAAGTATAGTTTATTTACAATGTGTTAATTTCTGCTGTACAATCAAATGATTCACACACACACACACACACACACATATATTCCTTTTCCCTTTTGGTTTTATTACAGGATATTGAATATAGTTCCCTGTGGTATACAGTAGGTCCTTGTTGTTTGTTTTATACATAGTGTTGTATATCTGCTAATTCTAGACTCCTAATTTATCCCTCCTGCACCCCCTTTCCCCTTAGGTAACTGTAAATTTGTTTTCTATGTCTGTGAGTCTGTTTTGAGTTCATCAGTAAGTTCATTTGTATCATATTTTAGATTCCACATATAAGTGATATCACATGGAAGTTGTCTTTCTCTGTCTGACTTACTTCACTTAGTATGATAATCTCTAGGTCCATCCATGTTGCTGCAAATGGCGTTATCTCATTCTTTTTAATGGCTGAATAATAGTCCATTTTTGTAGCATAACCATCTGTTATTCTAGAGGTTATCAAATAATCTGAAAGTTGATTCATAAATTGTAACTGCAAATGTTCATTTTTTGAAAAGTGATAGTGTTAGTCACATCCTACTCTTTGCAACCCCATGAACTGTAGCCCACCTGGGTCCTCTCTCCATGGAATTCTCCAGGCAAGAATACTGGAGTAGATTGCCATTCTCTTCTCCAGGGGATCTTCCCAACCCAGGGATCGAACCCAGGTCTCCTGTATTGCAGGCAGGTTCTTTACCATCTGAGCCACAAAGGAAGCCCAGGAGAGCGTCTATTGTTTAAATTAGATCCATAATGAGGTCCATTTGCCAAAAAGTTAAAAAAAAAATGAAATTTAAAAGCTTTAAAATTTAACTGACTAGTAATTCTACCTCATGTCTTTGAGGGGTGCAATTTGATAATAAGGGGATTGAAATATTTCTTAACTATATTCAAAGACTTTATTACTTAAAAAAATGAAGCAACGTGGTAAGACGTTTATGTTTATTAAATATTGGTGGGCATAGATATGGGTGCTTTTATGCGTATCTGAAATATTTCTCTTTTAAAAATCATCACTATCATAATAACTTCCATTTTGGTTAAGAATGGATCTTTTGAACTTTTGATATGATAGATAAAGCTAACGATAAAATTCTGCATTTCTTCTTTCTGGTTGTTGGGCCTCTTCTTCATGACTTTTACTAGAGCACAGGGATAGAATGAAAAGTCATAAAATGGACAAGCTGGACACTGAGTACTTTGGACCAGCAAACTTCTCCTTAGGCTGAGGCTATAAAGTCATTGCTGAGACACTTTTCCAAAAATTATTTTTCTTTTATTCCCTTTAAATCCTACATAGAAATAAACAAAAGGAGATGCCCCCCTATAGCTTTAAGTCACACCCTTAAATTTATTTGAATATAGTTTCTTTTGTCATTTAATTACAGCCATTTTTATTTTCTTTTTTTTTGAGCTTCTAGATTGCTGTGTAATTTTTGTATCTATGCAGATTAGACTGAGAGTCCAGGAAGACACAGCCACACAATTAAGGACAGAATGGAACCTTCCACTTTACATCCATCTTCCCCAATTTAAAATATGACATTTTCCATTTTCTAATCATACACTGTTGGCTTCTGTTTTTTTCATTTTAGACAAATATTTTCTTCTCAAAACTGGTTACATTGAATTTGTAGCTTCTCAAGGAAACATGGATTTGAGTTGACAGATCATCTCCAGAATTCACTGGTATTTTTGCTCTGGATTCAATTTTAGGAAGTAACGTGGGGACCATACAAGAAATTTCTCCCTCAGTCAGGGCCTTTTGTTTAGAGCTTTCGTAGGACTTAACATTAGAATTTATTATAGATTTGGAAAGACATCCTCATTGCACCTGATATTTTCTGTTGCCTTGCTGTCCTTGGAGGCTAAATTACTTTTAGAGATGTAGATGCAGCAGCAAAGGGTTATTGGCAGTATTTAGAAAACAGATAGCATACCCTAAGTTGGGAATTTGAGGAAGGTTTGATACAGGGACTGTTTACAAAGATGTCATCAGGTAAAGGATACCATAAGACTAGTGACACTGGGGTTGTTACCCCTCAGCCTCACTTGACAAGGGGGAGGGAATTGTGGTCTATAGTCAGAGAGATGGGTGCAGAGAAGGTAGCTGATAGGAACTGTGACAAAGGCACCACTGCAGAGAAGAGGCTAGGGAATAAATACCCCAAATCACTTTTCTTCCTTCCTCCATTGGTGCTTGTCCTTGGCCAAACCCAACTGGAACCAGAAGCTAAAGAAACTCATTGATTTCAGGTCAGGCTCCTAGAGCAGAGAGTAGGGCCAATAGGTAGAGTAGACATCCAGTACACCAGCTGATCCAGGAAAATTCTATAAATGCACTGAAGTGTCTGTATGTTGAGCATTCCACATAGGCTAATATGCATTAGAAATTATTCCAAGGATAATATATTCTCCATTTGGGTGTTGGGGGCAGTCAGATTCCTTAGGTAATTTATATACCATTGGCAGATGCTGTGATTCCCTATCTATCCCACTAGTGGAGTTTAGCAATCAGCTGGCTCAGTATTATGCTCTGAGTGTATAAACGAAGGCGATTCATTAAGGGAAGAAGCCACATGTTTTGCACTGACCAAGGGGGTAATAAAATGAGAATGAATGCAGGAGGATATAAAAATAGTTGATTTCTGACATCGAGTCTTTTTTTTTGTACTTTTGTGTTTTGTAGAGCATTGATACTTTGTCAACAAAGGTCTGTCTAGTCAAGGCTATGGTTTTTCCAGTGCTCATGTACGGAGGTGAGAGTTGGACTATAAAGAAAATTGAGCACTGAAGAATTGATGCTTTTGAACTGTGGTGTTGGAGAAGACTGTCAACAGTCCCTTGGACTGCAAGAAGATCCAACCAGTCCATCATGAAGGAGATCAATCCTGAGTGTTCATTGGAAGGGCTGATGTTGAAGATGAAACTCCAATACTTTGGCCACCTGATGCAAAGAGCTGACTCATCTGAAAAGACCCTGATGCTGGGAATGATTGAGGGCAGGAGAAGGGGACGACAGAGGATGAGACGGTTGAATGGCATCACTGACTCAATAGACATGGGTTTGGGTGGACTCCGGGAGTTTGTGATGGACAGGGAGGCCTGGCATGCTGCGGTTCATGGGGTCACAAAGAGCAATTGAGCGACTGAACTGGACTGAACTGAGAGCATTGATAGTGATCTTCCTATTTTTTTAAAATGAAGTACAGTTGATTTTTTATGGGCTTCCTGGATAGCTCAGCTGGTAACGAATCTGCCTGCAATGCAGGAGATCCTGGTTCAATTCCTGGGTCAAGAAGTTCCCCTGAAGAAGGGATAGGCTACTCACTCCAGTTTTCTTGGGCTTCCCTGGTGGCTCAATTGGTGAAGAATCCACCTACAATGTGGGAAACCTGGGTTAGATCCCTGGGTTGGGAAGATCCCCTGGAGAAGGGAAAGGCTACCCACTCCAGTATGCTGACCTGGAGAGTTCCATGGATTGGTGTAGTCCATGGGGTCACAAAGAGTTGGACATGACTGAGCAACTGTAAAGAACTGAACTGATATGGCACTCTCACTTTTAATAGTTGGTTTACAATGTTTCAAATGTACAGCAAAGTGATTCAGTTATATATATATATACACATACACTTTCTCAGATTCTTTTCCATTATAGGTTGTTATAAGATATTGAATATAGTTCCCTATGCTGTTATTATCTATTTTATATACAACAGTGTGTATGTGTTAATTCCAAATTTCTAATTTATCCCCACCTTTCCCCTTTGGTAGGCATTAGTTTGTTTTCTCGGAGAAGGCAATGGCACCCCACTCCAGTACTCTTGCCTGGAAAGTCCCATGGATGGAGGAGCCTGGTAGGCTCCAGTCTATGGGGTCGCTAAGAGTCGACACAACTGAGTGGCTTCACTTTCACTTTTCACTTTCATGCATTGGAGAAGGAAATGGCAACCCACTCCAGTGTTCTTGCCTGGAGAATCCCCGGGATGGGGGAGCCTGGTGGGCTGCCATCTATGGGGTCACACAGAGTCGGACACGACTGCAGCGACTTAGCAGCAGTAGCAGCAGCAGTTTGTTTTCTATGTCTGAGTCTATTTCTGATTTGTTCATTTGTATCATATTTTAGATTCCACATCTGAGATATCATATGATATCTGTCTTTCTCTGTGTGACTTACTTCATTTAGTATGATAATCTCTAGGTCTATCCATGTTGCCACAAATGGTATCATTTCATTCTTTTTTATGGCTGCATAATATTCCATTGTATATATGTACCACATCTTTATTCATTCCTCCGTTGGTAGACATTTGGGTTGCTTCCATGTCTTGGCTATTGTAAATAGTGCTGCAGTGAACATGAGGTGCATGTATCTTCAGATTAAAGTTTTTGTCTTTTCCAGATATGTACCCAGGAGTTGACAAATATTAATTTTTTAAAAATAAAGCCTTCCAAGTGGATTTTTCAAACTCAGCTAATTGTGTGAGGATGACTGATACAGCGGAGCAGGGGGAGCCCTTGTGCTCCCTGATCACAGCATACCGGGTAGATGCATTAGTAGCAGTACCTGGCATTCACATTTCATAGCTCAACTCTTGCTTAATTCATATTTTAACACATTGCACTCTTAAATCCCTAAACTGTCTATCATATATCAAATTCTGAGTTGTTATAAAACAGCCAAGCGATGAGCACTGTACTATATATTTTGAGCTATTGCACAGTGGTGCTTCCAGCCAGACATCAGTTCAATTTGAGCAGTATTGCAATTCCTAGTGAACATCAGGGTTTATTCTACTGTTATCTGAATGTTTTCCATTTATTTTGTCCTGTCCTTATTAGCTAATGAAATGAGAGGAAAATAGAAAATCAAATATACTGATGCATAGGTCTCATAAACTTAATGCAATTGAGAGTAAAAAAAAAACAAACTGGTAGCCTCTCAGAAACTAGAAATCTTTAATGCCAATCAAACTTCCACTCAATAACTGTGTAATAAAATATGAAGGAAAAGAACAAAATTATGGGAACACATGAAATGATAAAGGTGCATTGTGATCAGATTTTTTGAAGTCTGGACTCAGTGGTATATAAACATAAAATGGACTTACTTTTTTCTCCAGTCACTGCCTTTAACCATGCTCTACAGAATCTTTTTTCTGTCCTTTAATGAAGCCTTGGACAGATTCCATAAGTCTCTGGTCACTTTTGGTTATTAAAACACAGTCCAGTTTACAGTTTCATCTCAATGTCTGTTTAATTTGCATTTCTCTTCCTTTCCCCTTCAGCATTGGCTTCAACAGTGACCCTGACAGTTTATGAGTGTCAGGACAAGGTATGAAAGAGATGTTTCTTCTCTATTCCTGCTTCAAAACCTGACCCTTCCAGAGTATCAGGGTGGACAGGATGTGGGGGGAAATGGATACATGACCAAATTTCTCTTTACTTCCTGGCTGTGATTGTGTCCCTTTTTTGTCATTATTGGTTAGTACTGCTTCTTTGTTATCTCCTCCTGACCATCAAGAATTTCTGTAAGGAAAGCATGGAGTTGTTGTCTCCATTGTGGGCCTCTGTTTTAGTTTTGCAGGAATTCAGTGGATTTGTTTATTTACATAGTTCCCTAGTGTGGAGGATGAGGAAGTGGTTCTCAACCTGTGCAGTACAGTAGTTTCCTACCACCCAGGAAGCCTTTAAAAATGTGTGAAGGCATTATTGGTTGTCAGGGTAACAGACTGCATTTAGTGTTCAGGGACCAGTGATATTAAACATAATCTTCAAAGGGATCAGAGTCAAAAACAGTGAATGCAGTGCAGGGACAGCCTCTGAAGAATAGTGCTACCCCACTGCCCACATCCTTCGCCTTGTGAGAAGCCATGTAGAAAGAGTGAGATACATCTTCATTTGTAGGCAAATAACCATACTCTTCCTCACCCCCTCCCTGCCCCACCAGTGCTTGTCTGCAAAGGCTACCTCAGTCCCAGCCTAGTATCCTCATGGTGTCTGGCCATAATTCTGGGCAGGAATCGGAAGAAGAAAGGGGACTAAGTGCCTCTTGGTCCTCAGCTCTAGACTGTAGATTGTCATTCTAGGATAATAGGAAAAACCTCATTCAATATTCTACAATATCATAATAAAAAAAATCTAATTTCAAAGTGAGAGGTAATTAGAAACTTTTAACATTTTTTTAATTAGCTCTCTGGGAATAGTTCCCATTTTTCACAATTTTACTTTAACACATGCTTCCCTCCCCTCCCCCTGGGAGTGCCTTATGAACAAATACTGGTGACTAAATATAGAGAAAATAGTTCTGATAAGTTGAAATCCATGAAATATTTGCTAAGTAGATTCTTGGGTCTTTGTTACTCTGTGGCATAGTGAAGAAGCCCTAGACTTGAAGTCATATTGATTTCAGTTCAAATGGTGCTTCTGTCACTAATGCCCTGTGACATACGAATGAGGTTCAAGTCTCAAGGATGAGTCTTAGGTTTCTGACTGTGCAATTGTGTGGGTGGTGGTGTTTACTGAGATGAAACTGCTAGAGGAACAGGTTAGAGGAAGAAGATCCTGAATTTAGTTTTGGACATGCTGAATTTGATATGCCTTTGATACCCCCAAGTAGAGATGCACAGGAAATGAATGGAGACTTTCTTGGATTCAGAAGAAATATCTGAGCTGGAGTCACATATGTGAAAGCTAGGTATGAGTGGATGCGAAATGATGCCATAGGAGTGGAACGAATAGTCTAAGAAGAATGCAAAGTTAAAAGGATCTGGGATTAAGTGAGGAGGAATTGTAGAAGTTCGTGTTTAGGTAGAAGGAATGATTCAGTGCAGGAGCAGCAAGGGATACAGGAAGGGAGAGGAAGGTTAGCTTACTTCACATTTTGCCATATTCTTTCTTTTTCCAGGTGTGTTGATGCATTACCTGACATTCTTATCTATCGCATTGCCTAGACTTAGTAACAGCAAGCTTGTCCTCTGATTCAAGTGGTGGTGCACTCACTGGTGTCCTTTTCATCTGCATTTTTCTTGCTTGAAGACTCTGTGTTCATTCCTCTGGAATGTCAAAAAGATGTTTCCTGAAGCCTGTGGTTCACTTGGCTTGCTACAAGAAAAAGAAAGAGCCCTGCAAATGGTTGAAACTGCATCCTCGATCCAATACAATAGAAGGCTCTGTTATTGTGTTCTGTTGTTGTAGTTGTTATTACTTGAATGGTTGCAGTTGTACACTTTCTCAGCAAGATGGTCTAACTTTGAGCAGACTCTTGCATTCACTTTACAGGGATGGCCATTTGTATTTTCTTTTATTTAATTTCCTATGACAATGTGCAAAGTTAAAGAATTTTAGCATTTATGATTAAAAGAGCAAAGCAGATAGCACCAGCATCATTTGTTCAGGTAGTTGTAGATGTATGACAAAAATATCTATTCCCTTGACCTCTTGTATTAAGATTGTCATATTACTGCTGGGAGTAGCAGATTGGTTTCTCTAAGCCCTCCTCCCCCCGATAGGTGTGTGTGTGTGTGTGTGTGTGTGTACACACATAATGTTACTTTTAAAAAAAAGTTTTCATATTCTCATTTGGTTTATTTAGAAAATTAAAATTGACCACACAAAGGTAAAATTAGAATGACTAAAAAATAGACTATCACTAAATGGCAAATCACTAGTATTGTTTGTGATGAATTCTCTTAATTCTGTTCCTCAGTGAAGTGTGAAAGTGTTAGTTGCTTAGTGGTGTCCAACTCTTTGCGATCCCCTGAAGTATAGCCTTTCAGGCTCCTCTGTCCATGGAATTCTCCAGGCAAGAATACTGGAGTGGGTTGCCATGCCCTCCTCCAGGGTATCTTCCCAACCCAGTGATTGAACCTGCATCTCTTACATCTCCTGCACTGCAGGCGAGTTCTGTTCCTCAGTTACATTCTACAATTAATGGAAGCCTTGTCTGGTTCCTTACATTGAGTTTGATGGCCACAGAGCCAATTGAACAACTTGTTAACTTTGATTTCTTTTTTATTTTAAGTTCATTGCAACTTAATTCAGCCCTGCAAAAACACATGCTGAAACACTGCCAGAGATTGACCAACTAAATACCATGAAGGTTAGCATTGCAGAAACAGTCAAAACCGGAGCAAAATGTTCTAGAGTTGAAGCCTAAATTTAGCAAGTCAATAAGAGTGATAACCTAGGACCAACAACTCTGGAAGATTGGTCTTCTTCCCCAGAGGAAGAAAAATGTTCCTGTCTAGAATATTAGATAAAAATATGACAGTGAAATTATAAAATAAAAATTTGGATGCATATTCTTGGCAATGTTGTCTTTTACCCAAGAACCTAGTCAGTTGCCACTTAGTAGGTGAAGACACCAATACTGGTGCTCTCAAATAAAAATCACGTACATTCTAAGAGGACATGTTCCAATTTGCTCATGCCATAAACCTGTGTTTCTGTGGCCTGGGTGGGAGTGTGGGATTGGTGAAGAGGGTGTCGAGGAAGAAAACAATCCATTATGCATTTCAGGAGTATGCTATTATAATTACAAGAGACGATGGACTGGTTCAAAATTGGGAAAGGAGTACATCAAGGCTGTATATTATTACTCTGTTTATTTAACTTATATGCAGAGTACATCATGTGAAATGCTGGACTGGGTGAACCACAAGCTGGAATCAAGATTGTCAGGAGAAATATCCACAACCTCACATATGCGGATGATACCACTCTGACAGAAAGTGAAGAGGAACTAAAGAGCCTCTTGATGAGGGTGAAAGAGGAGAGTGAAAAAGCTGACCTAAAACTCAACATTCAAAAAACTAAGATCATGGCATCTGGCCCCATCACTTCATGGCAAATAGATGGGGAAACAGTGCATATTCTTTCTTTTCTTGAGCTCCAAAATCACTGTGGATGTTGACTGCAGCTAGAAAATTAAAAGACACTTGTTCCTTAGAAGAAAAGCTATGACAAACCTAGACAGCCTATTAAAAAACAGAGACATCACTTTGCCAACAAAGGTCCATATCGTCAAAGCTGTGTTTTTTCCAGTAGTCATATACAGATATTAGAGTTGAACCATAAAGAAGGCCTAGTGCCAAAGAATTGATGCTTTCGAAGTGTGGTGCTGGAGAACACTCTTGAGAATCCCTTGGACAAGAAGGAGATCAAACCAGACAATCCTAAAGGAAATCAACCCTGAATATTCATTGGAAGGACTGATGCTGAAGCTGAAGCTCCAATACTTTGGCCACCTGATGTGAAGAGCCGACTCATTGGAAGAGACCCTGATGCTTGGAAAGATTGAGGGCAATAGGAGAAGAAGGCAGCAGAGGATGAGATGGTTGGATGGCGTCACCAACTCAGTGGTCACGAGCAAACTTCGGGAGATGGTGAAGTGCTGGGGAGTCTGGCATGCTGCAGTCCATAGGGTTGCAAAGTGTCAATCATGACTTATGGAGTGAACAACAGGGATGGAGGGCTGTCAGGTAGAGTTCTGTGCTTTTAAGCAAGAAACCAATAAGACAAAACAAAATTTCAGACAAATTTAAGCCCTAAGAGAAAATTGTTGAAAGGATTGTAAGTAACTCTGGAAATCATAGTAAGTTTGATACCTATGCTTTCTTCTAAGATTTTTATAGTTTTACCTTCTTTATTTAGGTCTTTGATCAACTGTGAGTTAATTTTTGTATAGGGTATGAGGTAGGGATACAACTTCATTCTTTTGCATATGGATATCCAGTGATCTCAGCACCATATATTAAAAAAGTTACTCTTTCCACATTGAGATATCTTGGCACCCTTATCAAAAATTAATAGAGACAAAAAGTAAACTTGGTGGTTCCTTGACGCTGGGGAGAAGGGATTTGGGGGAATGCAGAGCAACTGCTAAAGGGTAGAGTGTTTCTTTGGATGGGGGTGGTGAAAGTGACCTAAAATTAGAATTATATAATTGGATGCCTTTAATGGATGAATTGTACAGTATGACAATTATATCTCAAGAAAGATAATAACTTTTTATAAAATAATAATTTGTTAAAAAATCAAAGGAAGAGTTTATCAGTCTAGAAGTATAGAACCAAGATAGTTCGAGGGATTGGGTAGTGAGTCATTGGCAGTTTAAGGACCTTTCTTTCATAGTGACTTTAGCATCAATAGTATTTTCAAAATATTTTATCATTCAGTACAGAATTCAAAGTTTTAGGAGAAAAAGTCAGATTGGTCCAGCCTGAGCCACATGTCTACCATTGGGATAACAACAGTTAAGCCTGGCACAAGGCTCATTTAGTATTACCAGCCACTATGCTAAGTGGTTCACATTTATCGTCTTTTCATCTTCAAAATTATCCTATTTAAGTGACTATTAGTATTATAAATTCTTTACAGAGAAATGAGAACTGAGGTTCATTAAGGTTAAGAAAACTGCCTAGGTTACAGCTTATAAGTGAAGTAACTGTAAGTAACTGAAGACCTAGTCAGACTTGTTCTAGAGTCCATGGTTATAACCACTATGCTATAGAATCTCTCTGTAAAAATGAAGTTTTCAAGCGCTGATATATTTTCACATCCTGCATCTTATTATCCTGGAGTTAGTGTGTTTACCAAAGGAAAAGTGTTGTTACTGGAAGAAAGGGAAGCCACACTAAGCTGGTGGAAACAACAAAGAAGATGTGGTACATGTATATATACACACACACAATGGAATATTACTCAGCCACGAAAAGAATGACATGATGACATTTGCAGCATCATTGATGGACCTAGAGATTGTCATACTAAGTGAAGTAAGTCAGGTAGAGAAAGACAGGGAATTCTTTGGTGGCCTAGTGCTTAGGATTCTGGGCTTTCACTGTTGTGGCCTTAGTTTAGTCCCTGGTCAGGGAACTGAGATGGCACAAGCCACATGGTGTGGCCAAAAACAAAACAAAACAAAAATAGAATCATCAGACAGAGACAAATATCATACAATATCACTCATATGTGAATTATAAAGACAAGAATGATACAAATGAACTTATGTACAAAACAGAAGCAGATTTCCAGACAAAGAAAACAGACTAATGGGTACCAAAGGGGAAAGTGAGGGAGGCATAAATTAGGAGGTTGGGATTAACAAATCCACACTACTATATATGAAATAGATAACCAAAAATGACATGCTATATAGCAAGAGGAACTATATTCAATACCTTGTAATGAACTGTAACATAAAAGAATCTATAAAAGAATATATATGATATATATCATGTGAAGTGAAAGTGTTAGTCACTCATTCATGTCTGACTCTTTGGGACCCCCTAGGCTTTAGCATGCCAGACTCCTCTGTCCATGGAATTCTCCAGGCAAGAATACTAGAGTGGGTAACCATTTCCTTATCCAGGGGATCTTCCCTACCCAGGGATTGAACCTGGATCTTCTGCATTGCAGGGAGATTCTTTACCTTCTGAGCCACCGGGGAAGCCTACACTTATACTATACACATATATAATACATCAGTTCAGTTCAGTCGCTCAGTCGTGTCTGACTCTTTGCGACCCCATGAACCGCAGCATGCTAGGGCTCCTTGTCCATCACCAACTCCCGGAGTTTACCCAAACTCATATCCATCTAGTCGGTGATGCTATCTAACCATCTCATCCTCTGTTGTCCCCTTCTCCTGCCTTCAATCTTTCCCAACATCAGGGTCTTTTCAAATGAGTCAGCTCTTCACATCAGGTGGCCAAAATATTGGAGTTTCAGCTTCAACATCAGTCCTTGCAATTAACACCCAGGACTGATCTCCTTTAGGATGGACTGGTTGGATCTCCTTGCAGTCTAAGGGACTCTAAAGAGTCTTCTCTAACACCACAGTTCAAAAGCATCAATTCTTCAGTGTTCAGCTTTCTTTATAGTTCAACTCTCACATCCATACATGACTACTGGAAAAACCATAGCCTTGACCAGACAGACCTTTGTTGACAAAGTAATGTCTCTGCTTTTCAATATGCTGTCTAGGTTGGTCATAACTTTCCTTCCAAGGAGTAAACGTCTTTCAATTTCATGGCTGCAATCACCATCTGCAGTGATTCTGGAGCCCCAAAAATAAAGTCAGCCACTGTTTCCCCATCTGTTTGCCATGAAGTGACAGGACCAGATGCCATGATGTTAGTTTTCTAAATATTGAGCTTTAAGCCAACTTTTTCACTCTCCTCTTTCACTTTCATCAAAAGGCTCTTTAATTCTTCTTCACTTTCTGCCATAAGGGTGGTGTCATCTGCATATCTGAGGTTATTGATATTTCTCCCAGCAATCTTGATTCCAGCTTGTGCTTCCTCCAGCCCAGCGTTTCTCATGATGTACTCTGCATATAAGTTAAATAAGCAGGGTGACAATACACAGCCTTGATGTACTTCTTTTCCTATTTGGAACCAGTCTGTTGTTCCATGTCCATTTCTAATTGTTGCTTCCATACAGGTTTCTCAAGAGGAAGGTCAAATGGTCTGGTATTCCTACCTCTTTCAGAATTTTCCACAGGTTATTGTGTTCTACGCAGTCAAAGGCTTTGGCATAGTCAATAAAGCAGAAATAGATGTTTTTCTGGAATTCTCTTGCTTTTTCGATGATCCAGTGAATGTTGGCAATTTGATCTCTGGTTCCTCTGCCTTTCCTAAAACCAGCTTGTACATCTGGAAGTTCTTGGTTCATGTATTGCTGAGGCCTGGCTTGGAGAATTTTGAGCATTTCTTTACTAGCATGTGAGATGAGTGAAATTGTGCTATAGTTTGAGCATTCTTTGGCATTGCCTTTCTTTGGGATTGGAATGAAAACTGACCTTTTCCAGTCCTGTGGCCACTGCTGAGTTTTCCAAATTTGCTGACATATTGAGTGCAGCACTTTCACTGCATCATCTATTAGGATTTTCAATAGCTCAACTGGAATTCCATCACCTCCACTAGCTTTGTTCATAATGATGCTTCCTAAGGCCCACTTGACTTCACATTCCAGGATGTCTGGCTCTAAGTGAGTGATCACTCCATTGTGATTATCTGGGTCGTTAAGATCTTTTTTGTATAGCTCTTCTGTGTATTCTTGCCACCTCTTCTTAATATCTTCTGCTTCTGTTATGTCCATACCATTTCTGCCCTTTTTTGAGCCCATATTTGCATGAAATGTTCCCTTGGTATCTCTAATTTTCTTGAAAAGATCTGTAGTCTTTCCTATTCTGTTGTTTTCCTCTATTATAGATATATAATCTGAATCACTTTGCTGCACACCTGAAGCTAACATATTGTAAATCAACTATACATCAATTAAAAAACAAAACACATGACCATCAGAGGAAAAAACTAAATTAGTCATTATTAAGCCCATGCCTCATGCTGGACATTTTCAAATGTATCATCCACCCTATCGTATTATCCATGTGCCCTATGAATCCGCTCTTCACCCTCTTTTACGTGGTACTTCAGGAGGCTGCCCTGCATGGGCTGCAACAACTTGAGTCCTGTCTGGCTTCTGTTGAGTCAGAGAATAAGAGGCAAGACATTGAAGTAACAGAGGATTGAAAAGGCAGGTGATTTATCCCCCTGACTTCCTCCCATATGGTCACCAAGAACTGGTGTCTATCAACTAAGCTTCCAGCTCCTCTCAGGTAGGCTTATCCTTAGCCACAGTGACAGATATTTCTGAAGGTGGTTCTTCTAACTCCCCCTTCCCTTTGATCCTTCAGGATTGCTAGGAACCCCTGCTGTTTCCCTTTCACTCTGCCCATATTTTGTAGAGTCTCTTTGTTGAACCTCTCGTCATTCCTTTTGAGGGTGAATGATACCGGGACTCTGGATAATACAGAGTAATCCTACAAGGTTAATAAACTTATTTTTTTTTTTTTGAGAAATGAAGCTAAGATAATTAAGTAACTTGGCCAAGAGTCCAATTAGTAAGTGACAGGGCCAGAAATCAAACAAGTTTTTAAAAAATGTTTTTTGCTGACAGCTGGTTCCATAAGCTACAGCCCGTTAGCTATATCCACAGGAAAACTAGAAATCTCACTGAAGAGGGAATGTATTTCAGAATAAATTTAAATGAGCATCACTTGTTTCAAAATTCAATCGAATCTCCCTTCAAATGTACTGTATCTGTAGCAAAGGGTTTCAGGTGTAATGTCATGGTTACAAATGTGAAATATGGAGTCACTGCCTGACTCCCCATCGACTTTTACTGTGTGACTTTTGATAAATTACTTAGATTCTTTTTGTTTCAATTTCCTCAGTTGTAAAAGTAAAGTAGTATTAGTGCCAGCTTCATAGAATAATGGAAAGGATAAAATGAGCTAATATTTGTAAAGCCCTTAGAACAGTGTGTGACTCATGGTAAGAGGTCAATAAGTGTAGCTATTATTATTATGGATTTCAGTGTATTCACTTTTGTTGCCTCAAACCTATTGGGCTGATTCTCACAAACAGAATCCTCCTACTTTCTAGAGATAAGAAACAAATGTACAGCTTCTCTCTCTCTCTCTCTTTTTTAAATTACTGTTACTGAACCTGCTAGAAGGTAACCATTTTGAGGAGCTAATTATATCCCATCTTTGGGCCCTTTGGGGTTCTTATTGCCGAAAGTTCCCTTTCAGTGGAATTGTTAGGTGGGTAGAGATGGTTCCATGGTGAAGGTAACTTTGCTTACCTATGCTCAGCAGGGTATGAATGCAGAGTTTGTTTTTACATTACATTTGGTTGTTTGTCTGGTTGTATTTTTTTACCTAGTCCCACTGGTGACCAGAGGTGCTTCAGTACTTTTTGCAAGAGGAACAAGCTCAATGGCTACATTGGAATCAAGCTTTTCCTCTTGGTTTGATCAGCACCTTGTTGCTTAGTCACAGGTCTCAAATGACAGAAATTGGAAAGAGTATGAGATTGGGAGTTATGAGATCTGAGTTCTCTTTGAATTGTTTCACTATGTGGCTGTATGAATTTGGTCAATTTGCTAACCTATTTCAATCTTTCTGTCAAAAGAGGCAGTTGGATCAGTTGATGAATAAGATCTCTTTCTCTCCTGAAATACCATGGCATTACTGAGGGAATCATAGCAACTAATCAAAGTTGCCTTTCCTGCTGGCTCAGCAGTAAAGTATCCGCCTGCAATGCAGGAGACATGGGTTCAATCCCTAATCCAGGAAGATCCTCGAGAAGGAAATGGCAACCCACTCCAGTATTTTTGCCTGGGAAATCCCATGGACAGAGGAGCCTGGTGGACTACAGTCCATGGGGTCACAAAGAGTCAGACATGACTTAGCAACTAAACAACAACAGTAGATCAAAATGGCCAGCCTTCTTCTAGCCTTATGTGAATGCTCTATGGCAAAGTAGAAAGAGCACAGGCTGAGGAGACAAATACAAATGGAGGCCTAGCATGACTTTACCGCTTATTCCCTATATGAATGTTGAAAAGTTTTAAAATATTGAATTATCTCAAATTCCTCATTTTTAAAGATAAGATATACTTCAAAACAAACTAAAATAAATAAATTAAAAAAAAAATAAAATAAAGTAAACTCAAAAAAAAAAAAAAAAAGATATACTTCAAAACATTGTTCGAAGATGATTCATGTCAGTTTCCTAATACCCTCTATGGTAGCTTTACTAATATTCAAGCAGCTTGCTGTTTAATTGAGGAGATTAAGAGAGATCTCATAATAGAATTACTAGAGCAGAGGAATTTGTGATTATCTTTCTCAAACCACAGATCAGGACATAGGATATGAGGAAAGATTTCTTTTCAGATTTGTGAATTTATTTATAGGAAAATTCATGTGAATTTATAAACATTAGATTCTATTGAGCCCTCACAGAAGTCCCTTAGTTAAAATAGTTAAAAGTGTATGATGATATGGGAAAAGTGTATGTATGATATGGGAAATTTCTGGTGGACATCCATGTAAATAAATTGCCATCTATGACATATAAAACTCAATACCTTTACATCTCAGCTCTTGATTTTTCTCATCCTGACTCTCTTCTTGATTTTTTCTTTAAAGAAAAAAAAAAAACTCAGTTCTATTGAAGTATACTTTACCTACAGTGAAATTCACCTGTTTTTAGTGTACATAGTTTGATGATTCTTGATAAATGTTATGTAATCCTTACAACCACGACTAACATTATTTCCATCAACCCCTTGGCCCCCCCAAAATTCCCTCATGTCTCTTTGAAATCAATTTCCACCCTTCCCTCTACTGGATCCTGTCAACCCCTGATCCACTTTCTATCACTATTGTTTTGTCTTTTCTAGATTTTTATACACATGGAATAATATAGTATGTAGTCTTTTGTGTCAGGCTTCTTTCACTTGGCATAATGCTTTTGAGATTCATCATGTTGTTGAGCACATGAATAGTTTATTACTTTCAATGTTGAGTATTTTCCTTTGTATCAAATACATATTTTGTTTATCCTTTTCCCAGTTCATGGACATCTTGATTGCTTCTAGTTTTTGGTAATTATGGATAAAACTACTACAACTAATAGTATACAGATTTTTGTGTGAACATAAGTTTTTATTTCCTTTACCTGAGAGTGGAAATGCTGAATCATATGATAATAAAATATTTAACTTTATAAGAAAAATGCCAAACTGTTCCCCAGAGTGGCTGGACAATTTTGCATTCCCATCAGCAATCTATAAGGGATCGGTTCATTTTGCATTCTCAGCAGTGTTGAGCTTTGTCAGGCCTTTTATTTGTAGCCTTTCCAGTAGGCATGTGGTGATATCTAACTGTGATTTTAGCTTGCATTTTCTTAATGAGACAAGAATATTTATGCCCAGAAAAGTGCCTGCCACTCCTCCTGCCTATCGTGGCTGTTAGAGTGTGAATGAAAGTGAAAGTCGCTCAGTCGTATCTGACTCTTTGCGACACCATAGACTAAACAATCCATGGAGTTCTCAGGCCAGAATACTGGAGTGGGTAGCCTCTCTCTTCTCCAGGGCATCTAACCAACCCCAGGATCAAACCCAGGTCTCCCACATTGCAAGCGGATTCTTTACCAGCTGAGCCACAAGGTGATTCCATACAGTCAGGAGTTGAGCTGGGCTTAGGTTTTCTTGTTGCTATGGTTACCCTCAGTGACCCTCCCCTAAAGGCAATAACACATTCTTTCAGTAATGGGTCACTTCCTTGTGATCCAGTGGTGCTTGGAGTTTGGGAAGTCTTTCCTCAGTACAGTCAATCCTAAAGGAAATCGGTCCTGAATCTTCATTGGAAGGACTGATGCTGAAGCTGAAACGCCAATACTTTGGCCACCTGGTGCGAAGAACCAACTCACTAGAAAAGACCCTGATGCTGGGGAAGATTGAAGGAGAAGAGGATTACAGAGGATGAGATTGTTGGATGGCATCACTGACTCAATGGACATGAGTTTGAGCAAGTTCCGGGATTTGGTGATGGACAGGGAAGCCTGGCGTTCTGCAGTCCATGGGGTAGAAAAGAGTTGGACACGAATGAGAGACTGAACTGACTGACTGACTGACTCCTCCAAGGAGCAGTGGGATTTTGCCTGGGTCCTGGAAGCTGGAAGGTTCTGTCTTCTTTCTTCTGGGGCAGATGGCTTGTGCTTGACTGAGAGGAGAGCACAGGGAAGTAGGCAGGGTTTCTTGAATGTGTCTCAGTGGCGGCCCAGTGCCATCAAAGGGGACTCTCTCAGGTCTTCAGGCCTCCAGTCTCTCTAGCATGCAGCTGGTGGAGGCTTGGGGAAAAGAGCTTTAAGTGAGTGCAGACTACCCTGTAGTGTGGGTCTTTCAACCTTATAAATTCATCACGAACCCCAAGTAGATCTCTAAGAATTCACTGAAGTTTCAGTTGTTTCTTCTTACCTCCTTTTTATTGGCCATCTCTTCCTGTCATGCTCTCCCAAAGGTTCAGTCAGTTCAGTCACTCAGTCATGTCTGACTCTTTCTGACCCCATGGACTGTAGCGCCCCAGGCCTCCCTGTCCATCATCAACTCCCAGAGCCTGCTCAGACTCAAGTCTACTGAGTCGATGATGCCATCCAACCATCTCACCCTCTGTCGTCCCCTTCTCCTCCTGCCTTCAATCTTTCCCAGCACCAGGGTCTTTTCCAATGAGTCAGTTCTTCACATCAGGTTAAAAACAAACAAACAAATCTGTCCTCTCTTTTCTTCAAAGGAGCTTGCCACTTGAAAATATAATTCAGTACATGGCTTTGTTACTTCAGCAATTGGAGCAACTCAGGAATAAATATGGTCTTGTCAGTTATCTACCCCTATCTGATAGTTGGGCTTCCCAGGTGGTGCTAGCGGTCAAGAACCCTCTTGCCAATATAGGAGACATAAGAGACTCGGATTCGATCCCTGTGTTGGAAGATCCCCTGGAGGAGGGTATGGCAACCCAGTCCAGTATTCTTGCCTGGATAATCTCCATGGACAGAGGAGCCTGGGGTCTCACAGAGTTGGACACTACTGAAGCAACTTAGCAGGCGCACACCCACGTCTAATAGTTAAGGTGGAAGCCACATTCTCTTACAGCTTTCTGCATCCTGAGGAGAAGCAGAACTTCTTTCAACTCATGTTCTTTTGATTTGATCACTCAATCTACGCTATGTACCTTGGAACAGACTCTGGACCTCATAGGTCACTGCTGCAGCAAATGTAATGCCAGCAAAAGGCACTCTATATCAAGGTCAAGTCCTTGAAATACTGCCATCTCCCTACCCTAACTCGACATTCCAACCCTGGGAAGGAGAGGGAATCCTGGAAGAGATAGGGCTTAATTTAGACCTTGAAAAGAGGAGAGAGAGCCTTAACAAAATGTGGTCAGAAGAGTCCTCTGTGAGGAAAACTGTGTGCTGTGTTTCTAATGTCCTTCCCCTTTTGTGTCTGAGGCAAGTCAGTTAGCACTGATCCAGCCACAGGACAGTCTCCCTAGGGCACTTCCATCTGATTTGAGCCACTTATCCCTCCAAAAGATTATTATCCTTCTCCATTCCATGGCTCTGTCTCCATCCAAAAGAACTGGCTGTGTAACAATTCCCATGAGATAACTTGCATGTGTCCAGAAGTAACTATTGCCAGAGAACCACCCTTTGGCAAAGCCTTGGTTTATACAAATCACAGATTCGGCTAATCTGCCAAATGTTAGCATGTTTTAGCAGGGAGCTTGAGAAGATGGTTATTTCCCTGCAATTTCCAGTGTATGTTTTCTACTAGTACAAGAACCTTCTCCACTGTAAATAATTCCTTCTCCTAACCCAGTTTAGCTAATTGAGAACTGGTGATTCTATAGTTATAAAGTCCATTATTTTGCCTTCTATGAATACATAAATATGTCTAAACTGACTCCAAGGTCTTATCAGATGATAATGTCTCAATGTGAATGGGTTTACCTTAAACCTTTCTGAAGTTCAGGTGAGAGAAGAGGGGCACAGAAGAGAGCATGCACTTACTGGTGTTCTAATTGGGTGGGGTATGGACAGGTATTATGGGCACAGAATAAGGAAAGGAGAACAGAAAGGAGAAAATGAAGTCATTGACAATGAACTTCACAAGTTTGATCCTGTGCCTAACCTAGCTGCCAGTGAATTACTTTGAGGAAGAAATGCCCTATGTAGACAAGTATCTGGTTAACAAGGGAAATCATAATTCAGTCATGATGTTTTGAGGGTCAGAAAGTTCCTATTTATCCCATTGCTCCTTTTTCTTGTGTTATTTTTAAACTCAAGAGAAGAATTGGATGTGGGAAATTGAATAAATTCCAGTCTCTCTAAGGACTCTTCTATATGTATTTTAATACTTTTAACTTGTGATAATATTTCATTTCAATGATGTAAAAGTTATTATTATGGATAAATAAGATGAAGCAGATGCTTTAGGCTGTTTTAGTAGCTTTTTGTTGAGAGTTAAAAACTATGTATCATGGGCATTGGTTTGGCATTTCAGTGCCTTTCCTTCATTGAGTGCTGATCATATTCTAAGCCAAATTCATTTCAAAAAATTGAAACAGTGGCCTTGGAAATGAAATGACAGCAATTTGTAATCCTTTATGAAAAAGATGGGACTGGTTTCCGACTTGGTGTGTCATGCTTGTTTTGGCACAAGATGCAAGACACTGTGAAGAAAACTCATAGCCTGGATAAGGAAGCATCTCATATCCTTTTCCATCCAACCTCCTTGCCAAGAGTCAGAAATACACTGACGTGATCCAGATGGAGTCCTGCACTTTTTGTAATAGTTTCAAATTATGATATCTTGATAAATAACAGGTGGCAATCGAGGTACTATAAACATAACAAGTATATATTTCCGGGCAGGGGAAGAGGTGGAAGAGAGAGAAAAAGAAGGAGAGAAAGAAACATGCAGAGAGAGATATTCCTGTTGACTTTATTTGCATGGTCAATATCAGGAATTTATTTGATGCAACATTTATCATAAAATCAATACCCAAGCTTCCAATCTTGGAGAGCCACATGTCAGGAGCTTTACTAAAGTCATTGCAAACTATATTCTATTTAGACTTCAGAACAACCAAATAAGTTAGTTACTATTATATCACATGTTAAATAAGTCATCCAAAGCACACATAGGAAAATGAATGAACCATGATTTGAAAATAGCTTGATCTGATTTCAAGGCACTAAACTGTTGTGAAGGGATTTTGCCTATTTAATCAAAGTCTCAATAAATTCACTTTAATACATGGAGATTATCTGGGTGGGCCTGACCCAAACAAATGAGCTCTTTAATAGTGGTGTTTCTCTGGCTGGTAGCAAAGGTAGAAGTTATGGAGATTAGAAGCAGGAAGGAGATTTGATATGAGGAATGCTATTTGTCACTGTGAATGATCTCCAGCTGACATCCAGGAAACTGGGACCTTTGGTTCCATGACCATTACACACCGATATAATGTAACATAACCACATGTGAGCAGAAACTTTAAATGCAGTTGCATGGTTTAGATTCAGCTCAAGGCCCATGCTCCTACTATTTGGCACAAGAATAGGAAGGTCTACTGCAGGTGGCATTCTTTCAGCCAGGGTCCCAGAAGAGAATTGAGTCAAGCAGAAGTTAGGAAAACTAAGTAGAGTCATGGTAGCCACAGTAGCCCTGCGACCACCAACATGCAATACAACTTAAAAATACGTGTTTTTGTGTAAGCCATTGAGGTTTGGGGCTGTTATACAGCAAAACTAAGTGACACATATAGCATATACAGTTTTTTTATCCTTTTCTTTAGATTTAATATTTTGGTAGCATATTCATTGTATATTCTCAAGTAACAAAATCACTACAAACTCAGTTGCTTAAAACAACACATACTTATCATCGCAGTTTCTGTGGGTCAGGAGTTTGGCAATAGCTTAATCAGATCCTTTGTTTTTGGGTCTCACTAAGTTGTGGTCAAGATATTGGCCAGTATTCGGTCTCATCTGAGGCTCAGCTTGGGAAGAACCTGCCTTCAGGCTCAAGTGGTTGTTGGTAGTATTCCTGTTTTTGCAGGCTGCTAGACTGAGGACAGCATATTAAAACACAGAGACATTACTTTACCAACAAAGGTCCATCTAGTCAAAGCTATGGTTTTTCCAGTGGTCATGTACAGATGTGAGAGTTGGACTATAAAGAAAGGTGAGTGCCAAAGAATTGATGCTTTTGAACTGTGGTGTTGGAGAAGACTCTTGAGTTTCCCTTGGACTGCAAGGAGATCCAACCAGTCAATCCTAAAGGAAATCAGTCCTAGATATTCATTGGAAGGACTGATGCTGAAGCTGAAACTCCAATACTTTGGCCACCTGATGCGAAGAACTGACTCACTGGAAAAGACCTTGATGCTGGGAAAGATTGAAGGCTGCAGGAGAAGGGGATGACAGAGGATGAGATGGTTGGATGGCATCACTGACTCGATGGACATGAGTTTGAGCAAGCTCTGGGAGTTGGTGATGGACAGGGAAGCCTGGGGTGCTGCAGTCCATGGGGTCAGAAAGAGTTGGACACGACTGAGTGACTGAAGTGAACTGAGACTGAGAGCCAAGCTTTCTCACTGGCCATTTGCTGGAGAACCCCTTCACTTCCTTGCTGAGTGGCTGTCTCCACAGGGAAATCTCAAAACATGCCAGTTTGCTTTTTCAGAGTCAGAAAAGGAGAGTATCCTAGCAAGACTGTTGGTACAACTGTGTGACATTATCACAGAAGTGCTATCCCATCACCGCTGCTGTATTTTGTTGGTTAGATGAAAGCCCTAGATTCTGCCTCCACTCAACTGAGGGGAGTAAACAAAGGTGTTAACACCAGGAAGAAGGGACCATGGGCAACCGTCTTAGAGTCTGTCTACTACAGATAGAACTTCTCCTGTCACTCAACATTCCCCCAAAATATAATTTTTAATGCTTGAGCAATATCTCACAAGAATGGACAATAATAATAATTTAATCATTCTTTTATTCATCAATTGGGTGGTTAATTACCTTTTCTATTAGAATCATCATTCTGGCAAATACCTTGTACATTCATTTTTGTCTACCTGTTTACTTATTTTGTTTACATCCTTAAATGACAATTTGCTGAATTAAAGGCTATGGCTGTTTTTAATGCCCTTGATAAATATTGTCAGATAAGATTCATTGACTCAGCATCCCTTGGCATTTATATATAATATGGTTAAATCTGAACTCTTTTAATAAGGCTATTGACTACATTTCATCTATTAATTAACTGTTTCCTTTCTATTTTCCTATTGCCATGTTAATATTTTTATTATTGATTTTAATTTATTATTGTATATTAGAAGTATTAACTGACTTTAAGCTCGATCTCTGGATTTATTTTCGGTTCTTCCTTTACTTTCTTTTTTTGATGACAGGTTAAAACTTTTATGTAATAAAATGTATGAAACTTTTCATTTGCAATTTCTTTCATTGTTTGGGTAATTAAAAATTTATTTCCCCTCCTGAGATCAGTGTCATTTTAACCTCTATTGTCTATTACATTTTATGGCTTTAGTTTTCCATTTTCATTATTACTGTGTACTAGGATTTATTTTTGTGCATGCTATGCTATGAGGCTTAAACTTATTTTCCCCTGAAAATAGCCAATGTGTCCATCATGATGTAATAAATGTTCCATCATGTCCAAATTGGCTTCTAAAGCTTCTGTCATTAAATATTAAATTCTTAAATATACTATGGCTTATTTCAAGTATGCTAATTTTAAAAATTATCCCGCTGATTCTCTAACCAATGTCACACTAATTTTAATTACTATGCTTTTAGAATATGCTTTAAAATATGCTAAAATTAGCTTCTAACTTAAGGGATGGGTGATATCATTATGTATTTTTCTTTCCGTATGCAGTATCTCCATGGACTATCATATCATATTAATCTTAAAGTTCTACCTGAAATAATCTAAGGAAATCCATTAATATGTTTCAGTACTGATTCTTTATATAATAGAATCATTTCAAAGTGCATTGTGAAAAATTTAATTTTTATGAACAATATTGGCATTTTATTAAATGAAACCATAAGTGAGCTCTTTAGAGAGACAGTCTACATTAATTGGGGAAAAAGAGATAGAGAAAAAATTCTTTCAATATTTTGTCCATTTTTGAGCATCTTAATTCCATTTAGATATTCATGAAAGAAGTGAAGCAGAGCTAAGCATATGCAGAAATGGTAAGTAGAAGCAAGGCAGAAAGTGATTATACAATAAGCACTAGTATGCAAATTGTGTATGTTCATTTTTGTAACATATGCATATGTATATATACTTATATTTACTTCTAATTATATTATTGAGATATCTTTAAAATAAATAAGATTGTACATTTTGAGAATCTAGAAACAAGAAAGGGCAGAGAGGTCTTTTGTCTATTTCTACATTTGCCCATTCGGTTTTCTTTATATCTACTAGCTAACAAGCAATATTCTGCCTGGAGGCAAATGTCCCATATAACTCAATCCTTCCTTTATGCTAACATTCAAAAGGATATGCAAATTATTTAACAATAGTAAAGTCATCACAGTTCTCAGGGAAAATAATTTCCATTTTCACCAGGAGGTTTATATAGATAAATGAGCATAATAAATAGAAGCAAGGTCCTTTATGCTTGACCAACTCCTGCCACTTCTAGCCTCTTAGTCAAGTCATATATTCACAAATTAAAGTGATAAATAGTTTCAAATAGTTTCTTATTATTTGGATGACTTACATTTCACTGTTTATCTAGGGAAAGGGAAATGTCCATACATTTCTACTTCATGCCCTCATTGAACTTTCCTGAACCTTTCTTGTGTACTCAGATTTTTAAACCAAAGTATACTGTTTGTTTCTGTACAAAAGCAAAAATTGCATAATCAGTGTCCGCTACTCTGTGTAAAGATATATGAAGAGACCATGATGGTTATTAGAGAGCATTTCTATGGATCTCTTCTGCCTGGGTACAGCAGCTGGTGTGATCCTGGGAACCTGAAGCCCCCAGAGAGGTAGGGCTCACAGCACACCATGGTGGGAACTCTCCAAGCTGACAAGAGTTAGGACATTTCTACTATTGGACAGCCAAATTGGAGAGTGCTACTCTTGGAAGGATACTGTACATTTATTTTCAAATATAGAGCTTGGATAAGAATCCTGATAAAATAGACTAACATTTATTCAATAAATAATGTGCCAAGTGCTATACTAAACACTAAATGGTGTTTCGTTTAATTATCACAGCAATACTATGAGGTAGGCATCATGATAATTAAAAGGCCCATTCAATTTATTTTCCATACTAAAACACTTTGGGTAGTAAAATTGTAGCTATTAATATTTACACTCAGAAAATAGGTATAACATGGGACTTCCCTGGGAAAACTGTAAATGTGGTCACTCTTATCATCCCCATATTACAAATAAGGAAATTGAGGTTCAGAGAGATTAAGTAATATCCCCAAGCACCACAGCTAGAAAGTGACAGATCTAGGACTCTCAAATCCTTAGGCTTACCACATTATAGAGTAACTGGTCCATTACAAAGCAGTAATTCAGGATATATTTGATAGACAATGATAGATTAATAACATTTCTGCTCTACTTCCTTCAATAAAATCCTCCACAGAATAATTGAAAGATTAAGAGGAGAAACCTCCATCTTTTTTATTGTATTGAAGTATAGTTGATTTACAATGTTGTGTTAATTTCTGATGTACAGCAAAGTGACTCAGATATATGTGTGTGTGTGTGTGTGTGTGTATTCTTTCTCATATTCTTTCCATTATAGCTTATCACAGAATATTGACTATAGTTCCCTGTGCTATACAGTAAGACCATGTTGTTTATCCATTCTATATATACTAGTTTGCATCTGCTAATCCCAAACTTCTACTCCAGCCATTCCCCACACCTTCCCCCTTGGCAACCACAAGTCTGAAGTCTGTTCTATGTGAGTCTGTTTCATCAGTTCAGTTCAGTTCAGTCACTCAGTCGTGTCCAACTCTTTGCGACCCCATGAATCGCAGCACGCCAGGCCTCTCTATCCAACACCAACTCCCAGAGTCTACCCAAACCCATGTCCATCGAGTCAGTGATGCCATCCAACCATCTCATCCTCTGTCGTCCCCTTCTCTTCCTGCCCTCAATCCTACCCAGCATTAGGGTCTTTTCCAATGAGTCAACTCTTCGCATGAGGTGGCCAAAGTATTGGAGTTTCAGCTTCAACATCAGTCCTTCCAATGAACACCCAGGATTGATCTCCTTTAGGATGGATTGATTGGATCTCCTTGCAGTTCAAGGGACTCACAAGAGTCTTCTCCAACACCACAGTTCAAAAGCATCAATTCTTCGGCACTCAGCTTTCTTTACAGTCCAACCCTCACATCCATACATGACTACTGGAAAAACCATAACCTTGACTAGACGGACCTTTGTTGGCAAAGTAATGTCTCTGCTTTTATTTATTTATTTATTTATTTTTCAATTTATTTATTTTAGTTGGGGGCTAATTATTTTACAATATTGTAGTAGTTTTTGCCATACATTGACATGAATCAGCCATGAGTTTACATGTGTTTCCCATCCTGAACCCCCCTCCCACCTCCCTCCCCATCCCATCCCTCTGGGTTATCCCATTGCCCCAGCCCTGAGCATTTGTCTCATGCATTGAACCTGGAATGGTGTTCTGTTTCACGTATGATAATATACATGTTTCAATGCTATTCTCTCAGAACGTCCCCCCTCACCTCTCCCTCAGAGTCCATAAGACTGTTCTATGCATCTGTGTCTCTTATTCTGTCTCGCATATAGGGTTATTGTTACCATCTTTCAGATTCCCACTACTGGGCATACACACCAAGGAAACCAGAATTGAAAGAGACACGTGTACCCCAACGTTCATCGCAGCACTGTTTATAATAGCCAGGGCATGGAAGCAACCTAGATGTCCATCATCAAATGAATGGATAAGGAAGCTGTGGTACATATACACAATGGAATATTAAAAAGAATACATTTGAATCAGTTCTATTGAGATGTCTCTGCTTTTTAATATGCTGTCTAGGTTGGTCATAACTTTCCTTCCAAGGACTAAGGGTCTTTTAATTAACTAGATATAAAATAAAATTAAAGAGAAATCTCTGTCATCACTATCCATATGATTTCTAACATTCAGTCTTAGAAAGACATCTTGCCATTTCTAGCAACATAGATGTCATGCTAAGTAAAATAAGCCATAGAAAGGAAAAAAAACCCTCCATGATCTTACTTTTATATGGAATCTTTAAAATCTGTGTTGAATTCATAGAGGCAGAAAGTAGAATGGTGGCTACTAGTGGGTGGGGAGGTGGGGGTAATGTGGAGATGTTGTTCAACATCCAGTATTCTTGCCTGGAGAATCCCATGGACAGAGGAGCCTGGTGGGCTTCAGTCCATGGGGTCGCAGAGTCAAACATGACTGAGTGACTAAGCACAGAGCACAGAACAAGAATATAGATCTTAACTGTTCTTACCATCACCACCACCACAACCAAACAATGGTAATTATGTGAGATGAAGAATGTTAACAGATTTATTGTGGCAATCATTTTGGAATATATATGTGTGTCAAATCATCACATTGTTTGTACACCTTAAACTTATGAAATGCTATATTTCAGCTATATTGCAACAAAACTGGGAAAAAATAAACATTAGAGCAACTGGCTAGCTGTTATTTTTTTTTAATATATAATTGTAAATCTTATTTCCTACTTTCCTCTTTACCCTGAAGGGTAGAGAAGGTAGATCAACTACTTAAACAGAAAAAAAAGGCATAAATAGACCAGATAAAAACATGGGGAAATTTATGTGTGTACGTGGAGAGAGGATCTTTCTAACCTTAAAAAAAGATCCATAACTGAAAATAACCAAAAAAAGGCAATTTTATTATATAAATCTTAAACATTTCTGCATGACAAAGATAATTATAACAGTCTAAAAAACTGACACTTTTGGGAAGAAAGATTTCTAACCTCTGGGCCAGAGAAGACACTGATTTTCTTAATATTGAAATAACTCATATAAATGAATAAATAAGAAAGAGAAAATCAAGCCGATAAAAATAGCCGAAAGGGGAGGGGGTGAAACAGATCGTATAAAAAGAATTTAACAAATGTTAAACCATGTATGTGTTCACAGATAATTTAAACAATACAAAATAAAATGACAAAATGCTATTTTTAATTTATCAGACTAGAGAAGTTTAAAAAGTGGTTTGAGGGACACAGTTGGAAAGGATGAGGAGAAACAAGCACTCATATACTGTTGATAGAATCATAAATTGAGGTAAAGTATTTTGAAGGACAAGTTGCCATTATTAAAATTTTAAGTATATTATAACTTTTGACTTAGTGATTTGTCCTTTAAGTCTTTAGTATATAGATAACTTTGTGTATGGGATCAACTACATATGTAGAACTAAGCCTATTGCAGCACCCATGTTAGAAGGAGAAAATGACAAAATTTTAAATATCTTGTTGGTTTTGAACATCATGGTACATCTGCATGCAATACAATGTATTTGCTTATAACGGTGAAATTTAAAAGAAAGATGTGTAACATATATAGTAAAAGGAAAAAGAAAGTTACAGAACAATATGTGTAGTATGATACTTTTTCATATAGATATAAAAAAGCCCAACTTTCTATCTGTATATATTATTTCCAGATATGCAAAAAACTTAGCAGTTTTTTCTAGTGAGTAGGATTAGCACCTTAAGAGGGGAAGGAAGTGAACTTATTTTATTTTACATATCCTAAGGCAATTTGATTATTTTTCCACAATCATTTATTTCTTTTATAACAAAAGTGGCTTGTATTTTATTAAGTAGCTGTTGATGGCCCTTTAGTTACAAACCTATTTTTAGATATTACTAATGTGCTTCTCTAGTGCCTTTATGAAGAAGAAATTCTAGGCATCTATGAAACATTTAGTGAGAACCTACTCTAGGCCCTTGGCATATATGGGGGAAATGAAAAATTGCTCATGGGAAAAAAAAATAGAATTCA
The DNA here is from genome assembly GCF_054371585.1 of Giraffa tippelskirchi. Taxonomy (NCBI): domain Eukaryota; kingdom Metazoa; phylum Chordata; class Mammalia; order Artiodactyla; family Giraffidae; genus Giraffa; species Giraffa tippelskirchi. The sequence continues at coordinate 11,296,190 of NC_137289.1, read as the reverse complement.
TTTTTCCCTAGACTTGTGAACTCTATTTTGATAATTTGGATTACCCTTTGGCAATCTCACTTTATCTTAAAATGCTGGGGATTCCTAACAAGAACATCGTGCATGGTTACTTACAAAAGTACAGATAATTGTGATTGAAATTTCAAATAAATTAACTTTAAGAGCCATGAGAGGGCAACTAAGTACTTCTGTTCTGGGACTAGACATGCAATGTTTATCCTCAATCAACATAATTATGTCCTTTGATCCATATATTAGAACTTGTAAGACATACATTCTGTCATAACAACAGTGCATTATATTGTATAGTCATGAAACTCTGAGTGTCAACAGGGCATAAATGATGAGAAATTTCAAAATCCTCTTCCTGGGCTGTCTAGAATCTTCATAATTGTTCTCCATTCTCTTTTCTGATTTTCCTTCCTGTTCCTTTTCATTGCTTTGCTAAGGTCAAGAATCTCCAAGCCTTTTGTGGACTGATGATTGCTCCTCCTATATTCTATTCCCTCGCACCCCAACTCACCCCAACGTGCCTTATAAAAGCATAGCTTGAGGGAGGAACAGCATAGTACGTTTCTGTTAAGAGCATGAACTATGGACCCACTTTCCAGTTTCGTGACTCTGGATAATTGTTTAAACCATATGTGCTTCACTTGCCCCACCTCACAGAGTTATTAGAAGTAAATTACTTAAAGTAAAAGGCTAATAACTAATCTGTAGGGCTTACAGCAGTTCCCTTGGCACATAGCTGGCATCATGTAAGAACTTGTTAAGTCAACAAATAAGTCCTACGAGGTTTGGCATAGACATGACCACCATCAGGAAACTTTTCTCACTTTCCTTTTAGTTTTTCTCCTCTCTGTGCTTTGGCTTGACATTGTGTTTACTGGACCTCATTTTCTGAAAATTAGTTTATTTTTGGCCCCATGGAGAAGCATGCAGGATCTTAGTTCCCTGACCAGCGATAGAACCTGTGCCCCTTTCAGTGGAAGCACTGCATCCTAACCACTGGGCAACCAGGCAGTTCGCCTGCACTGCATTTTAATTGTCAGTTGTTTTAGAGCTTGCCTGCTGAAGTGATCCACGGTGAAGATGTTCCTCAGTTGGTAAATGCAAGTTTTTTTAAGGCAGGTATTTTGTCTTTTTTGCCTTCCACCAAATCCCTGGTGCCTAGACAGGTGCCCAGGGCAGATGCATTTGACCAAATCAAAAAAAAAAAAAAAAGCTCTCACTTCTTTTATATCCCCACCTATTACAGTGCTGTATAGGAGTATCAAGTAATAATAAAATTATTAGTAGTAGTAATCACTACATTATAATGTGACACAGACCGAGTGCTACATGGCAGAAAGTGTGTTAAGTACTTTACATACAGAATTTTATTTAAGCCTCTTAACAACCCAGTAATGGAAGAGCTGTTAGTAGCCTAACTTTTGTAATAGAGAGAGTGAGGCTGAGCAAGACCCCCTTATACCTACTGATCATACAACCAGTAAGTCATAGGCTTGAAACCCTGGTGATCTGACTTCGGAGCTGCTCTCTTAACAAAACTGATAGTTGTTGAAGGTCACCTGTCCTATGTCACAGGTGGAGAACTTTGTCTCATAGGCATTCACTGTATGAAGGAAAAATGCAGTTTATGTAGATACACATAAGCATAGAATTTCTTTCAGGTACCTCTCCCATTAAACTGAAACAGTGCAAGAAAGAAGGTGGGGAGAATTATCTCACATGATTGTCACACTAACCTGTGGATGCCCACCTCTGCTGTACTCGTGAGTAAATCAGTTTCAGAGAGATCAATATGAAATGCTGAGCTTTTGAACACACCTCAGTATGACTCCATACACTAAACTAATTTTTGTTACTTGTACCACAGATATTTCTAAGGAAGTTAATTAAAAATAATACAGCATTGATGATGACATTTTAGAAACTATGATATTTAGGTAAGAGAAATACTTATACCAATAGGATTTTCCAAATGTGTAACATACCAGTTTTTTAGTAACCAGAGGTAAACCCCAGAGAAAATGATAGATGATATGAGTCCATTGGTGATCCTGCCACATCTTTTCCCCCTTAACCTAGTAATCATTCCAGAACAGTTCTGGTGAAAATATTTTTATCCTTGTACCTGTGAGATTTTTGGTTTTAAGGGATGCATGATTTCTGAATCAGTTGATATTTTCCAAAACGTACATTTGTTACTGAATTTTACTCCATAATTTTGTCCTTTCTAAAACAGCATATATTTTTGATAGCAATTTTTTTAGCATCTCTCACACAAGTATATTTTAAACTACAGTTATGTTGGTAGATTTTAGCTTTCTTAGTAGAACACTTTCTCTACCCAAATCATGACAATTTAGACCACCCGGTACACAGTTTATGACTTCATATCTGTACAGTAGCTGAAAATTCTGCAGCACATCTCTACATGGAATCAGAGATTTCCTTATGTAATTCATCCCTTTCCTACTCTTGACTGTCTTGTTGTCCCCAAGAAGATTTTATCATTAGTTCCTCATTGCCTGTCAAGTGTATCACCTTATCATTTACGTGACTTATTGTAAGTTTATATACCCTAGCATATAAATTCATTTTATCTTGGCTTGTTTTTGTTTGAGTCCACATAAGATTGCTTTCCTTTGGAGAGTATGCTCTTTCTAAATATGCTTATCTGAGCAAAATGCACAACGACCTAGAAGCTAAGCCAAGTGGTAACAAAATACAGAGTTTTGTCAAGTTGTCTTATGTTGATCAGCTTTTGGAACTGAGCTCCTTTAAAATTCATAGACATTTCAGTGTGAACACCCTAAGCTGCAAAGTCAGGAATTCCAATTTGGTAGTATTGGGAAACATGTCCTTGTAATTAGAATGAGACCAATGGTATAATGGCCATTCATGCCACTGCACTTGGTTCCTTGAGCTTTGGGTCAAAAAAAGCATACTATAAATCTAACACTTATATAAATAAGTAAACATCATGTTCAATGTGCTGGGTGTCTCCCAAGATCAAATTAGTATGCAAATACTGGCAGAAAGTCTCCTACTGTCCACATACTGAGCTGATGTGACTTGTAATCAGTATGCAAGGTGTTAGTCACTCAGTCATGTCCAACTCTTTGTGACTCCATGGACTGTAGCCCACCAGTCTTCTCTGTCCATGGGATTCTTCAGGCAGGAATACTGGAATGGGGTGCCATTTTCTTCTCCAGCGGACCTTGGTGACGCAGGGATAGAAGCCGGATCTCCTGCATTGCAGGCAGATTCTTTACCATCTGAGCCAAACAACTCCATATTGTTCGTCTCCAATAATGATTTTCATGTGAATCCATGCACAAATACAGACAGGACTGAACTTAGTGGAAAGGAAGTCTAACTATAGAGAAAGAATCCTCTGAAGTGCAAGAGTGTCCCCTCATTTTGGGATAACCACATATTCTCACTGCCAGGACACATTCTTTATCTCTTTTGTCTAAGAGAGAGGGATATATTTGCAAATGATCTGAAGAAAATGAGAACTGTAATGCAAATCAATTACTAGTCACTAATAAAAATAATCCCATGAGCCAAAGGAATAACAGTCCAAGATTGGTCCCTCTAGTATAAATAATGTAGCCTCAATTGGAAATGGATTAAGTAGAAATGTCTGAGTATTTCAATAAAAGTAAATGGACACACACACATATATAGAGATAGGGCCCAAGTATTCTGAAGATAAAAACTTGTAGTGTACAAAATCAAAAAAGAACACATTGTTTCCTGAAAATTACCTTCAGATACCATGCATGTATGCATGCTAAGTCGCTTCAGTCGTGCCCGACTCTGTCCGACCCTATGGACAGCAGTCCACCAAGCTCCTCTGTCCACAGGATTCTCTAGGCAAGAATACCGGAGTGGGTTGCCATTGCCTTCTCAGATACCATAGAGCTTTGTTAAGGCAGACTCATTAGAGAGATGGCCAGTCTGAATTGCTGAAATCTCTTCAGTATTTAGAATTTATTTGTATAAATTTTATTGCTCTAAACTAATTTAAATAATAATCAGTAAAGCATAGTCTAGTGGAACATTTAATGAGCTTTATTTTAATTAACAGATAAGGGTAATTTGTAACTGACTCATTGTTTGTCTTCAAGTTGATTTTGCTAATGTCTTTGGAAGCATTTGTTTCTACAAGCATTTTACTATTCTTCAACATTTTTCATTACATTTGCCAAACATTTTCTGCATAGAAAGTGCAAAAGGAGAGTTCAATCTACAATTCTTTGTTATTATAGAATTAAGTAAGATTTGAATGATTTTTATTGAAAAATTCCTCATAATGGATTGATTACGTGGAGGGCAAACTTTACAAGTATTGGGAAAAAAAATTTAAAGAGCTAGAAATCTAACAAAATTCTCCTTTACTCTCGTTGGACAGTACTGACATAGCTGGTTGATTTGATCAAATTAAAATATTTTGTTAAAGTACTATAAAACAAACAAAAAACCCTTAGGCTATTTGATGGAATTGACTAGTTAATTTTTTTCTGTTTGTTTCGAACTGGCTGATTCCATACCCTCAAAGTAGAGAAATAGCCCAAATGTATCTGATTCCTTTAAATATATATTTATTTGAACTAATATTTTTTTTTAAGGGGTAATGTGTTTCCTCTTAAAAAAGATATTTTGAATGCTGAGATTATTCATCAGTCCTTGAGAAATTATTGAGGTCATTCTGTGTATTAAGGATAAAATTTTTAAGATGCTGCCCTTGCTTGCATGTTGCTAACAGCGTAACATATTATATATTTAATAATAACAAATTATGTGTGTAATTATATATAATTTGAGAAAAATACGAGTGAGTTTCATTCAGGCATTCTTCCATTCATCCATCCAACTGAACTAACATGATTTGAGTGCCTATTGTGCTATGTTCTAAAGTGTAAATGTGCAGAACATCACTCTTTTGCCATCTAAGAGATGTGACATGGAGAATCAGAGGCATCTGCTATACACACTATGATTTAACAAAAATAAAGGAAACAAACACCTTTTCTTCAAAGATGTCCCAGGTAGGAGCTATGGCCTGGAATCATCTGTATAACTGTTTTAATACATGACTTTCCCCATGAGGACCCAGTAGTGGTTGTGCTTCTGGAGCATGGAATCAACTGGAAATTAAATTGGAGAAGTGAGCATTTGTTCAAGCACTGTTGACACCTCATCCAGGTAACTCAGACCCAAGCTCCTTCTGCCTTTCTAGAAGTCTCCATCCTCAGATCCTATTAGATAATTATTTTAGCACTCCATTCCACTTGACTTCAGTAGACATTACTGAAATATTCAGTTCCCATTCCTTTCTTTCCTGAGCTAACAAACTGAACAGAGACATGTGTTTGTCTGTTAGTTTTTCAAAATCAGGTTGAGGGGAAGATCTGTAGGAATTTTCCCACATGCCTTCTCTACAGGTACCCTATATTTTCATTCCACATTTTCAGATTCGAGTTGACAGGAATAATTAATGATACAAAAAGGCAAGGTACTCAAATCCAACAAACATAATGTATGGTTCTCTTTGTGGTTTTAATGAATGCACCCTTAGTGTACCTTTCAAAGTACATATTCAGTGTGGTTCTGTGATAGTGCAGCCATACTCTCTTTTCTCTCTTCTTGTCATTGCTTCTGGTTAGTGCATTCTGGCTTGTTTATGGTCGATGTTTTCAAAGAAGCATGATTTATTGACTCCAGTGAGCTTGCTGAATATTTATTTATGTAAGTATAATTTAGTGTCTAAAAAATAAAAAAACACCACCCGTTCACCATTTTGGCTATGGATTTTTAAAACAAATTTATACATTAATGGTATTATTTAAAAAAAAAAAAAAAAACCTCTCCCACATTTTATCTAATTAGAAACCCTCTCAATTTCTACTTCTTTTCTGTGCTCCCAGAGTATCTGTTCCTTAAGACCTGTATCCCTATCATAGTCCTTGTCACACTCTATTATAATTTTATGCTTTCTTGTTTATTCCTTCACTGTGCCTGGAGTTCTCTACCCTAATGGCACTTAGTAGGTTCTTAGTAGGTATTTGCTGAGTGAGCAAATGATTAAATAATAGGTGTCTTTAATACCTGGATTGTGTTAATTTTTCTTATTTGCAGTACCGTGCTTCTCTTAGGATGTTTGCATGCTAAGTCGCTTCATCTGTGTCCTACTCTTTGCAACCCCATGGACTGTAGCCTGCCAGGCTCCTCTGTTCATGGAATTCTCCAGGCAAGAAAACTAGAGTGGGTTGCCATTTCCTTCTCCAGGGGATCTTCCTGACCCAGGAATCGAATCCGCATCTCTTATGTCTCCTGCACTGGTAGGCGATTCTTTACCACTAGCACCATTTGGGATGTTGACCATGCATAAATCCATACTGGATCCCTAAAATGATTGCATAAATATCAATACAGTGCACAAGGCCTACAAGTGATATCCATATGAGAAGATACAAATATAATCCATAAAACTGTGGACCCAATGGACTATTTTATAGACATTCATTTTATAGATGAGGAAACTAAGTTTCATAGGAAAATAATTCCCAAGGTCATCAAACTATTTAGTGGTGGAGTCAGGTTTTCAGTCCAAATCTACTATACAGTATAAAAGGGAGAAGCCAAAAAGGGCTATGAAAATAATTTAAAGTTTAAAGGACATAGTTCAAATATGGGTTCAAGATGGGTTGGGATTGAACACATTCAAGGGGTAAATGATGACCCCTATCTCACCAAAACAAATTCAATAGGATAAAGGTATTGAATAAAACCAATGAGCTGGGAAAGAGGCAGAGAGGAAAAGTAGACCAATCACCATGTTTCCAGGATTCCCAATTTAACATTTCCTAAAGTAAGAGTACATCTTATAATCAAAAGGATCTATGTGGGTCTTTAACCTGGCCAGTGACATTTTGAATTATATTGCTCCCTCCTTGATCTCTTCCACCCAATAAAAAGATGATTTATAAAGGGAAGAAAAATTGGTGAAACATTATATGTGATTGTGCTAAATTGAAGTCATTCTGTAGCACAGTTTAAGTATTTATTTTTCTGAAAGGACTCTTCTTGTTAAATACTTCTCATTTTATTGTTTCCAGCCAGTGGAAATCTATCATGAGTATTTAAATCTCAAAGATGAGCTAGATTCTAAATCTGTACCTCATGTTTCTCAGCTGAGTCTCTTCTTCAAATTATATATGCATTTTCTGTATCTGTATTCTGATTCATTTTTCACACTTTCACAGTCTGGGATAGGAACCATACATTCGGTAGTTCTTGACCTATTTTTAAGTTCTGTCAAATTTTTTTGTCAACTTTTGCCTCTGCCCAGGAGGAACAACCACTTTAGATTGAATCACATTACAATCATTTTTGTAAACTTAATGCAAATTGGGTCTCATACTATTTTTGTCTCTAATCAACTTAAAACTGAGTATTTTTTCCAGTAATTCTGCTATTATGAGCCTTCTTTCTAGATATGTTTGCTCTTATTCTAAAGGCCTTGTCAGCTGTAATTCCAGAATATAGATAACTCTATAATCTCATGCTCAACAATTATTTCCAGCTTGTTCTTGACTAAAATCTTTGACAACATTTCTTCTCATGTTTTCAGCCATCAGTGGCCTCAAACTGTCCTGATGAAATGACTTCCAACCATTAAAGTTTACAAATTTTAAGTGATTTTCTTCTACCATCCAAATCGCTCGAGTTCCATAAGACTATAGGATGTGAAGTCGCTGAGTCATGTCTGACTCTTTGTGACCCTATGGACTGTAGCCTACCAGGCTTCTCTGTCCATAAGACTGTAGGGACCATCCAATTTGATATTCTATATCATTGCCAAGAACACTGATGCCCAGAGAGATGAAATGATTTTTCCAAGGTCACATAAATTGGTAGTATCTGAGTCAATGTGAGGACTCAAGGCTCTTGATTTTTGTAAGAAGGCTTTTTCAACCCTACTGTAGTATGTTTATTTATATGACCAATGTCTTATTTTTCTTATGTTGTTTAAAGCTCCAAAATACTTGTAACATTGTGTTTATCTTAACCTTTGACTTGAATTTTTGTGAAAATAAAGATACTATAATAGATACTATAATCTATTCTTCTGCTTTTCATCCCAAATCATCCCCACCATCAATAAAAGATGTCTTCATTTCCACCTATAGCAGGAAGCCCATTAACATAGCATTTTAATTTGAATTAATGGTAACACTTAGAAAAGAATGCTGGATCAAATACTATAACTGATCTTCATTATAATTCCAGTACAGACTAGCAGATGTACAGTTATAGCCATGTTGTGTTGTGAACATTTTGAAAAAGTAATTAAATGAGTGGCTCTGGATAAGACATTAGAACCAAGGTGATAAAGTCAATGATGCAAATTCAAACTGAAAAAAAACAGTAACCCACAGTCAAAGTAATTCATGTATTTAAATATTGTTACCCATTGATTTTGTCTTAATATTTTTACTTTCAGAAATAGAGTGCTCCTAGGAATTCCAATTGTTGGCATACATTTATACACTGTTTATGAATTAAGGCAAAAATCACATGCTGTTATAATGACATTTGGAGGCATTCAGGGAAGTGGTAGCATAAGAAATCTATGGTTTTAGAACATGGAAACCCTTGGGTTTCCTTTCAAAGAAAATGTGTAACCAACTTCGAAAGTGAGAATGGCTATGTACTCATGGCGCTAAAGAAAACCCCTGTGTTTCTGGTCAAGTGTGTAGGTTCAAAGAGAATGGCATATTCCAAAGTAAAGCGGAGTATTGACTCATAGCTCCTGTGCAGTCCATCTGCTGTTTTTAAAGTCTACATGGAGTCCTTGAGGTGAACGTGAAGACAAACTCACCAAGATAAGTAAAACCCTGTTCAGAAAAAGCAGAGTTACATATGCAGTTAAACACACACATGCACACACAGACACACACACACACACAAACAAACATGGGGCTTCCCTGGTGGCTCAGTGGTAAAGAATCCACCTTCCCTTGCAGGAGACATGGGTTTGATCCCTTGGTCAGGAAGATCTGCAGGAGAATGAAATGGCAACCCACTCCAGTATTCTTTCTTGGGAAATCCCATGGACAGAGGAGCCTGGTGGGCTACAGTCCATGGAGTTGAAAAGAGTTGGACATGACTTAGCAATTAAACAACAACAACAGCAAAATATATAAACAAAGCAGATTTATTTTTGTTTAAGTATTGACACATACATACTTTTTGGGACACTAAGTTGCCATTCTGTCAATAAACTCCAGTTTGCAACTGTTTTTTAAATCATTAAGGAGTGGTTCATAGGCAATAAGCAAAGAGTTTTGTAGAGCAAGAGTCACTGAAATCCCTTGCCTCTGATTTTTGTTTTTGATTTAAGAAGATCTGTACATATTCAAAAACAAGAATTGAGAAAATTACCTGGAAAAATCGATGCTCAGAGCACCTGTCCTTCAACTACGTGGACAGGTCATAAGAGAATATTTCAAGGGGAAGGGAAGCTAAGTTACTGAGATAATTGTTTCTATTTCTGTGTAAGCACAATATATTGAAAATCTTTTTGGCCATTTGTTGATGTTGCTGATGAATTCTGGCTTCTTTTCATGGTCATTACTCAGATCTGAGAGCATATGTTTTAAAGTAAAAGCAAGACAAACTTGCAAACTAAAACAAAATGTTTGGAAGCAGGGACTTGGGATCAGAAACTCCATTAGTGCCTTCAATCAATATAATGAAATTACCTGGGGAACTTGTTAAAAAATACAGATTACCAGGGCTTACTAGATTCTCTTGTTATGGGGCATAAGAATACATATTTGTAACCAGCTCCCCAGGTGATTCAGATGTGTCTAGCTAGGCTGGCCAGCACTAGTGATGTTTGGGAACTACTGAAGAACATCATAGCAAATATTTAGCAAATGAGGTTCCCTTAGGAGATTTCTTATATGTTTCATAGTTTGAAATCATCTATTTTACGTGATTCTTTTACTGAGTGTATTTACACGTCTTGTAAGGAGAGAACCATTTCCACTAAAATTTCCTGATCAGAGTAGTCCCCATGTGGTATTTTTATAGCAACACACCTGGAGAGATGGGTACAAGTCTATGCAAGCTACTATCTGGTAGACCTATTTGTGTGAAATTTTATTGGCAAGATGTCTCAGAAATATTGTTGTTTTAGTTGCTAAGTCATGTCTGACTCTTTGTGACTCCATGGAGTGTAGCCTGCGAAGTCGCTCTGTCCATGGGATTTCTGAGGCAAGAATACAGGAGTGGGTTGCCTCTTCCTTCCCCAGGGATCTTCCCAACCCAGGGATTGAACCCATGTCTCCTGTATTGCAGGCAGATTCTTTACTGATGAGCCACCTAGGAAGCCCTATTGGGTTGGCCAAAAGGTTCGTTTGAGTTTTTTGTAAGATATTATGGCAAAACCTGAGTGAAATTTTAGGCCAACCCAATAGCTAGTTAAGTATAGGCTGCTTTTGTTAAGACTAAACAAATATATTTTCCCATTTGTCACAACAACCAGCACTCACCAGAATAAATGTTAATATTTATGAAATCCCATATAACTAATCTGATACAGTTATTAAGAAGGTGAAATTAAAAAAATTGCCATAGTTGCTATGCATAGAATCAACTACTCAGATTCTTAGGCAATCATTACTGAAGAAAATTACAAATGCCTCTCAAACCAGTCGTGAAACTGAACTAGGAAAGTATCATATTCAAATGATGGAAAAGTTACTTTTGTTTTTCAAATCCTAATGTATCTGAGCTATCTCACCTGCTTGACTTCACAGTATATTTGTACCATTTACACTTTGCCAAAGTAAGTACAAATGCTTTGCAGCAATGCGATGGTAAATGGAAACAACTATGTCTCTGGAGGAAAAAAAAAAACATGATTTGCACCATTTACCATTTTTAATGACATTTTCAGCTACCATAGCCAATGCCAAGCCACCAAATCGATATCACTGTATGTAGAGTTGGGAAGAAATGCACAGTTGGCTCTCACAATGTGACGTGACCTTGTTGTAGCACACCATTGGCTGTATAATTTTAGGCTACAGCTACCAAACGGTAAGCAAGGAACCATCCCTTTACTTCCTCATATTTTATCTCAGTTCAGTTCAGTTCAGTTGCTCAGTCGTGTTCGACTCTCTGCGACCCCACGAATCGTAGCACACCAGGCCTCCCTGTCCATCACCAACTCCCAGAGGCCACCCAAACCCATGTCCATCGAGTCAGTGATGCCATCCAACCATCTCATCCTCTGTCGTCTCCTTCTCCTCCTGTCCCCAATCCTTCCCAGCATCAGGGTCTTTTCCAATGAGTCAACTCTTGGCATGAGGTGGCCAAAATATTGGAGTTTCAGCTTCAACATCAGTCCTTCCAATGAACACCCAGGACTGATCTCCTTTAGGATGGACTGGTTGGATCTCCTTGCAGTCCGAGGGACTCTCAAGAGTCTTCTCCAACACCACAGTTCAAAAGCATCAATTCTTAGGTGCTCAGCCTTCTTCACCATCCAAATCTCACATACATACATGACCACTGGAAAAACCATAAACTTGACTAGATGGACCTTTTTTGGCAAAGTAATGTCTCTGCTTTTAAATATGCTATCTAGGTTGGTCATTACCTTCCTTCCAAGGAGTAAGCATCTTTTAATTTCATACAATCACCATCAGCAGTGATTTTAGAGCCCAAAAAATAAAGTCTGACACTGTTTCCACTGTTTCCCCATCTATTTCCCATGAAGTAATGGGACCAGATGCCATGATCTTAGTTTTCTGAACACTGAGCTTTAAGCTAACTTTTTCACTCTCCTCTTTCACTTTCATCAAGAGACTCTTTAGTTCTTCTTCACTTTCTGCCATAAGGGTGGTGTCATCTGCATATCTGAGGTTATTGATATTTCTCCCGGGAATCTCGATTCCAGCTTGTGTTTCTTCCAGCCCAGCGTTTCTCATGATGTACTCTGCATAGAAGTTAAATAAGCAGGGTGACAATATACAGCCTTGACGTACTCCTTTTCCTATTTGGAACCAGTGTGTTGTTCCATGCCCAGTTCTACCTGTTGCTTCCTGACCTGCAAACAGGTTTCTCAAGAGACAGGTCAGATGGTCTGGTATTCCCATCTCTTTCAGAATTTTCCACAGTTTATTGTGATCCACAAAGTCAAAGGCTTTGGTGTAGTCAATAAAGCAGAAATAGGTGTTTTTCTGAAACTCTCTTGCTTTTTTGATGATCCAGTGAATGTTGGCAATCTGATCTCTGTTTCCTCTGCCTTTTCTAAAACCAGCTTGAACATCTGGAAGTTCACGGTTCATGTATTGCTGAAGCCTGGCTTGGAGAATTTTGAGCATTACTTTACTAGCGTGTGAGATGAGTGCAATTGTGCAGTAGTTTGAGCATTCTTTGGCATTGCCTTTCTTTGGGATTGGAATGATAACTGACTTTTTCCAGTCCTGTGGCCACTGCTGAGTTTTCCAGATTTGCTGGCATATCGAGTGCAGCACTTTCACAGCATCATCTTTGAGGATTTGAAATAGCTCAACTGGAATTCCATCACCTCCACTAGCTTTGTTTGTTGTGATGCTTTCTAAGGCCCACCTGAATTCACATTCCAGAATGTCTGGCTCTAGGTGAGTGATCACACCATCGTGATTATCTGGAGCGCCTATTTTTTTAATTAATTAAATTATTTTAATTGGAGGCTAATTACTTTACAATATTGATTGTGGTGGTTTTTGCCATACATAGACATGAATTAGCCATGGCTGTACACGTGTCCCCCCATCCTGAACCACCCCCCCACCTCCCTCCCTACCCCATCCCTCTTTGTTGTCCCAGAGCACTAGTTTTGGGTGCCCTGCTTCATGCATCGAATTTGCACTTGTCATCTGTTTTACATATGGTAATATGCATGTTTCAAGGCTATTCTGTTATATCGTCCCACCCTCACCTACTCCCACATATTCTAAAAGTCTGTTCTTTACATCTGTGTCTCTTTTACTGTCTTGCATACAGGGTCATCATTACCATCTTTTTAAATTCCATCAGTTCAGTTCAGTCGCTCTGTCATGTCTGACTCTTTGCAACCCCGTGCACTGCAGCATGCCAGGCCTCCCTGTCCATCACCAACTCCCAGAGTTACTCAAACTCATGTCCATTGAGTCAATGATGCCATCCAACCAGCTCATCCTCTGTTGTCCTCTTCTCCTCCCGCCTTCAATGTTTCCCAGCATCAGGGTCTTTTCAAATGAGTAAGCTCTGCATCAGGTGGCCAATGTATTGGAGTTTCAGCTTCAACATCAGTCCTTCCTATGAATATTTAGGACTGATTTTTAGGATTGACTGGTTGGATCTCCTTGCAGTCCATATATATGCATTAATATACTGTATTGTTGTTTCTCTTTCTGGTTTACTTCTTTCTGTATAATAGGCTCCAGTTTCATCCACTTCATTAGAACTGAGTCAAAATACATTCTTTTTTATAGCTGAGTAATATTCCATTGTGTATATGTCCCACAACTTCCTTATCCATTTGTCTACCGATGGACATCTAGGTTGCTTCCATGTCCTGGCTATTATAAACAGTGCTGCAATGAACATTGGGGTACACATGTCTCTTTCAATTCCTCCATGTGTACACCCAGCAGTGGGATTGCTGGGTCATATGGCCATTCCATTTCCAGTTTTTAAGGTATCTCCACACTGTTCTCCATAGTGGCTGTAATAGTTTGCATTCCCACCAGAAGTGTAAGAGGGTTCCCTTTTCTCCACACCATCTCCAGCATTTATTGTGTGTAGACTTTCTGATGGCAGTCATTCTGACCAGCATCTGATGGTACCTCATTTTGTTTTTGATTTGCATTTCTCTGATAATGAGTGATGTTGGAGAGCTCCTATCTTTTATGGAAAAAATAAACAAGGAGACAGACAAGTGTTATGTAATGAAATAAGTACTGTGAAGAGGATGAAGGGTGGTGAATGAGCACCAAAGAGGGACATCCAACCAAAGTTTGAGGAAGCTTCCCTGAGGAGGTGACATCTAAAGCAAATTTCATAGCATACACTTGTGGACCATACTTTGATAAACCTTACACATATTGTGGGCTTCTCTTGTTTCTCAGATGGTAAAGAATCTGCCTGCAATGCGGGAGACCCAGGATAGATTCCTGGGTAGAGAAGATCCCCTGGAGAAGGGATTGGCTACCCACTCCAGTGTTCTTGCCTGGAGAACTCCAATATCTATTATATATTGGGTTGGGGGCAGAAGAGTAGCTGAGTCTGGATGGATAGTCAAGGACCAAGTCTTAGAGGAATTTGAGTGGCATGATTAGGAGCTTGGATATTACACCTGTTGTTCATAGAAGACCACTGAAGGTTGGGGAATTAGTGGATACATAGCAGAAAATGCATTTAATGAGGAGGGGGATGGGCTGGAAGTAGAGAAAAGTCCTGTGCAAAACTCAAGGAACTCATATATTCCACATGGAGAGAGGCCTGTAAGCAGAGGGTTTACTTTGATTCATGACATTATGAGCTTGAATAAAGGTATGAACTTGGCTGTGGGTTGTTTTTTTAGGTTCTTGTCATGTATGTGTAAGTAGGTTGTAAGCTTCTTGGGTTGAATATGAAAGTTTAGAATGTTACCAATTCCACAGATATCTCTGAAGTCATGAGGTGATATGTGTGTATGCTAGGTCGCCTCAGGAGTTTCTGACTCTGTGACACCGTGGACTGTAGCCCGCCAGGCTCCTCTGTCCATGGGATTCTCCAGGTAAGAATACTGGGTTGCCATGCCTCCTCCAGGGGATCTTCCTCACCCAGGGATTGAACTCACATCTCTTATTTCTCCTGAATTGGCAGACGGGTTCTTGACCTCTAGTGCCACCTGGGAGGCCCATAGTGGTATATAGAGAAGCAAATTATACACGCATTTTACTGTGTGTTTCTATTTCCACATGGAGTTTGAGTTTATGTGGAAATATTCCCCACCTGATCACTAAACTATAAGAAAAGGAAAAAAAAATTGTTTAGGTCTTTAACAAATGCATGCAAAATCAACATGAGCTGTAAATGTAATTTAAAACATCATATCACTTACTAGTATATAAAAAAGTTAGGTATCTAACTTTAACATTTACAAATTATTTATACATGTAGACCTCTTTCTTTGCTAGAGAGTGGTCAAAGATTTTGAATATTTGGACATTTTCTATTTATAAATGAGTAGTTGTACTATTTTAATAATATGGGGAAATCAATTTTAGTGACTTACTCTTACACATGTAACAATAGGCTATACAGGAAATGACCTTGGATTCGATTGTGGTCTAAAGACTTGCGATGTTGTGTTATATTCTCCAGTCAACCTCTCATAACAAAGCCCTCTATTATCAACACAGGTTATTTCTTAAGTCTAAGTAAAAATAACATATTTTCTTTGGAAAGGATTTGAAGAATATGATTTATTTATCACAATGCAAATTGTGCCCATTTAATGTTAAATGTACTAAAAATAATTCATACAATTTACTAGCATTAGCAGATAAGCTGAGCAATTGTGTAAAAGCACTGCTGTGTGTAAAATATACATAGGACACAGACACATTTGGTGATAGGACTGAATTTTCTTTGGTGTTTTAGCCGTGCCCCATATTGCATAAATGATGTTTTAAATTTATTCTTCAACCTAAAATATTTGGTTAAAAGAAGAAAAGGGATTTAATATGCACAGGTGAGAGTTTGCTCTTTCTGTAGTTAGAATTCTTTATTTAAAACTCAACTCCTACAGCTCAATTCAAGAAAAATAAATGACCCAATCAAAAAATGGGCCAAAGAACTAAACAGACATTTCTCCAAAGAAGACATACAGATGGCTAACAAACACATGAAAAGATGCTCAACATCACTCATTATTAGAGAAATGCAAATCAAAACCACAATGAGGTACCATTTCACGCCAGTCAGAATGGCTGCTATCCAAAAGTATACAAGCAATAAATGCTGGAGAGGGTGTGGAGAAAAGGGAACCCTCTTACACTGTTGGTGGGAATGCAAACTAGTATAGCCACTATGGAGAACAGTGTGGAGATTCCTTAGAAAACTGGGAATAGAACTGCCATACAACCCAGCAATCCCACTGCTGGGCATACACACTGAGGAAACCAGAATTGAAAGAGACACGTATACCCCAATGTTCATCACAGTGCTGTGATGAACTGTTACAATAGCCAGGACGTGGAAGCAACCTAGATGTCCATCAGCAGACGAATGGATAAGGAAGCTGTGGTACATATACACAATGGAATATTACTCAGCCATTAAAAAGAATACATTTGAATCAGTTCTATTGAGATAGATGAAACTGGAGCCCATTGTACAGAGTGAAGTAAGCCAGAAAGAAAAACACCAATACAGTATACTAATGCATATATATGGAATTTGAAAGATGGTAATGATAACCCTATATGCGAGACAGAATAAGAGACACAGATGCATATAACAGTCTTATGGACTCTGAGGGAGAAGGTGAGGGTGGGATGTTCTGAGAGAATAGCATTGAAACATGTGTATTATCATATGTGAAACAGAACACCATTCCATGTTCGATGCATGAGACAAATGCTCAGGGCTGGAGCAATGGGATGACCCAGAGGGATGGGATGGGGAGGAAGGTGGGAGGGGGGTTCAGGAAGGGGAACACATGTAAACCCATGGCTGATTCATGTCAGTGTATGGCAAAAACCACTACAATATTGCAAAGTAATTAGCCCCCAACTAAAATAAATACATTTATTAAAAAAAAAAAAAACTAAAAAGGTAAGCATAGTCTGCACTGCACTGCAGGAACGATGTTAACAATCTTTATGTTTTAACACAAGGGCTTATATTTGGCTCACCCTACGTGCCCCACAGAAATAGGCAATGAGACAAGGTAATGATGGTAGGTTCACAGCTCAATGGATGTGTGATGCTACCAGTTCAATTGTTGGCTACCAGAGCACCAGTGTCAGGGCAAAAGGCATGGAGACTTTCACCTAATCTTAAGTGCCTTAGAGGGGAAGTGATACAAAATTGTTTCCACTCACATTTCATGGGCTAGAGTTAATCACATGTTTCCACCCAGCTGCAAAATAGAGTGGGAATTCAGTTATTCCTGTGCCCAGAAAGTAGAGAGAAATTGGATATGGGTCAATGCTGGATTATGTCTTAGAGAATGAAGAGCTAATATGTTAAATATATGGAATCAGGACAGGAAAAGCTCAAGAATTCCACTCAAATTTCTTTCAGAGTCTGTATTCTCTCACTCCAAGAACCGTGTCTTCCGTGATTTTGTATCTTGAGTGAATATGACAATGCCTGAGTACCTAGGCATTCAAGAAAATTTCTGTTGAATGATTGATTTCCCTAGAATGTATAGAAAAGTGAGAGTTAGAATTGCTTGAATTCTAAGGGGTAATTGAACCCAAGCCACACGCACACACACAAAACCCACTAGATTCATCAGAGAGATAAAAGGATATAACCAGTTAATCATAAATGAACTGATAGAAATCAGTTTGGTATAATCTACAAGTTCAACATAACTTCTTTCTTCCTGAGTGGAAAGACATGTCTAGTTAAAGTCAGATGATGAAACTGAGCCAAAATAGCCAATCAAGGAATCCTGTCAGCATCCCACTTCGGCCTACCATAAGTTCCATCACATGAGCTGCTAATGTGGTAAAACCTCCATCTGTGCTGTTTTAGTATCCACAAAACATAAACAGAGAGCTGAGAAACACCTTAGCAAGTATTTGGTCTAGGGATGGTTGGTAATTGGAAGAGCTCCACTCCCAAGGCAGACATTTTGCTTGCTCTTTTTATAAGTTTGTAAGTGAGCTGAGGGCCATGCAGATAATTTGATATATATATATATATATATATATATATATATATATATATATATAATGCTTTACACTGTAAGGTACTGTACTATGAACTCTATATGAATTATCAAATGCATTCTTTACAGCAAGTCTACAAAGTAGGTAATATTATTCTCTTCATTTTACAGGTGAGGGAACAGAGGCTTAGAGAGGTTAAGTAACACGCTGATGGTAACACATTTGGTAACTAGAAAAGTTTGCTTCCAAATTCAGTGCTCTTAACCTCTGTTCTCGGTCATTGGGATATAATGCAGTTACTACAGGCTACAGCGACAGTGTTGAACCAAGACACCCAGAATCTTTCTGAACACTGTGACACAAGTAATTATGTCCAGCCAATGGTGATTGTCAAGGAATTTGAAACTTATTTCCCTTATCAACTGCCTTAATCGCATGAGGTGTTTAGAATTCAGGAGCAAACTGGCAGAGTAGAAAGACCTTGAGCTCACCTCCTCACAATATCACACATAAATCGCAACTAACTGTTGAACAACCCTCAATGGAAAAGACTGGAACCTACCAAAAAGACCTTTTGCAATTAAAGACATGAAGAAGAAGGCACAGTGAGATGGTAGGAGTAATTCACTTGCAATATAATCAAATTCCTCCATTCACATGAGAAAACTGAGGTCCAAGAGAAAGAAGATGTCCAAGGTTACCTTCAGGGAGATAGTGTCAGACCTTGGAGTGGAAGAACCCAGAAATCCTGACTTGGAACCCCAGATTCATATACCAGGATATCTACCAAGATCTCTGCTCCAGCAAGGGCAGCAGCTTAGAAATCAGGGACCCTTGGTTTCTTTCTGACAATGGACCCACAAGAGAACAAGCCTTAGAGCACAGTGTACTCCAGCACTTCTAGAAGATTCGATGGACACTTTGTCACTATTTGCCATAGCATTTAGTCATACAGATTAGGTGTGCTGGGGGTTGTGCAGAATTTCATGAAAGGATCAGTGACTGTTCTAGTTTGATTACCCCCAACTAGGCTAAATCACGCCTGTTACTTCCTGTCACTGATGAAGCTGACTCACAGAGAAGGAAATCCAGAGAGCCACAGAAAGGATAATGCTACACAAGAGGAAGAGAGAATTAGAAAAGGGGAGAAAATGGAAAAAAGATATGATTATAAAACACTTGTTATGCTGATGAGTAGAGAGAGGCTGTGCACACATTCTTATGGCTGTTCCCACACTCCAGTTATTTGTGTCCTTAAATTGAACACATAGACAAAATATCTCACTTCAGCATGAAGACTGTGGCTTCTTCAGTGCTTTTTGGCCCAAGATCTCCTCAGTTCTTTGTTTTGCATGACCTGGATTTCACCTTTTCCACTTAGCCATTCTCCAGCTGGTGAAGTCAGTGTCTAGGGTATCCTGGAGTGTACAGCAAGGACCCTCGAAGGTGAGCTGAGTGTCTGCCGTCTATCTCAGCCCACAGCTGTGGTGAGTCTTTTCTTCTGATGATTTTCAATGCACCCTCCAGCTCAGAGATGAGAGCCTGCTTTGGATGAGGGTTTCAGGGTTGTTGGATCACTCGAACATTTTCAAGCAAACTCTTTGCATTTCGAGAACACGATGGGTTACAAGAAGTAAGGGCTCTGGCTGTCTTCACAGGAACTTTCCTTACAATTCATTTTCTGTTCATGCATGGTGTGCATCACGCTCTTCATATTGTGAAGAAAGCAACAAGAAAAGGACCTCATTTTCCTGCATCTCATTGTGTTAGCCGAGCAGCAACGTTGAATGAAAGATGGAAATTAGTGAGGGAAATTCTACATTATCCTTAAGAGCATTTGATAGAACATCATATTCTATGTAATTTAAATAGCCGAATAGAGCAAGCAGAGTTTAATTAAAGGCAGACTATGGGCTACAAACTTCTGACAATGATTTGAAAGGGTGCTTAAAAATATCTTCACTTGACTCATTTTAATTCTTTTTAAGGCCCCAGTATTATTACTCTGAGTATCTACCATCCCCAAATTAAGAGAGTTGTAGATGTCAGCCTTGGCAAAAGACAGCCCACTGTGTGAGTTTCAAAACTAACATTTGTGATTGACTGTTGGTAATACTTTACTGTGCTTGTGTCAGACAGCGTGTCAGGGAGGGGTGTGTGTGTGTGTGTGTGTCTGTGTGTGTGAGATGGGGTGTCAGGGAGGGGTGTGTGTGTGTGTGCACATGAGATGGGTGTCAGGGAGGGGAGTGTATGTGAGAGATGGGGTGTCAGGGAGGAGTGTGTGTTTGTGTGTGAGATGGAGTGTCAGGGAGGGGTGTGTGTATGAGAGATGGGGTGTCAGGGAGGAGTTTGTGTTTGTGTGAGAGATAGGGTGTCAGGGAGGGGTGTGTGTGTATGTGTGTTTTCATGGAAAGCACAACCTGCTGAGAGACAAGACCTGAGTGAATTCACTACAGTCAGTGTCTGACCTTTAGCCTCAGCATCAGAGATTCTCTTGTTTCTATACTCCCATGGGAGTACAGTCCCTCTGAATATGTGTTAATATCTTCAGTCAAGTTTGAAGGCCTGGCAGTTAGAGTCACCTGAAGATGATGAATCACTTCTTTGAATGCTATTGGTATAAAAATGAAGAGGCTCAGATTAAGGTACATGTGGGGATCCTGGTTTACATGAACTTTAATCACATATATTCTGGAAAAAAAAGGAGAAAAAGCACAGAAAATGCCTTGTCTAACAAAAGCTACCAATTAGGCCCGAACTCAAGGAATAGCAGATTGTATTACCCATATTTCTGAGGCTGACCCTTCGAGATTAATCGCTGCTTATGGCTGGACCCTCTTGGATCACCGACATTCTGGAAAGCGCCTGTTTAGGATTAATGATGCTGATGCTGGAACTCTGTGGCACTGCCAGCTCAGCCTGGTCCTCACACTGTTATCTTATGCTCCAGCTTCAGTACTTTGATCCATGTTGTATATCCCTGTTTATGTATTTCTGCTCGATTCCTTCCCCACTAGCCTCAGAGGATTTATGGTCAGGGATTAGGGTTCTGCTTTGTCCCCACTCAATCCCTCTAGGAGTGTTGTTGTTGTTGTTCTGTTGCTCAGTCGTGTCCGACTCTAAGTGACACCACCACCTACAGCACACCAGGCTTCTGTGTCCTTCACTATATTCTGCAGCTTGCTCAAACTCATGTCCATTGAGTCAGTGATGCCATCCAACCATCTCATCCTGTCACCCCCTGAGAGTGTAGCTGCTGCAGCTCAGTCCCATGGCTCAGTACTGGCTGCCTAGTGCTAGACTTCGCTGTGCTGACTGACTGTCTTGACTAGATCCCTGCTTAGAGCTGATGGCTAGACCCTCTTGGTACATTCCTTAGGAGGAGAGGCATGTATACAATTGACCCCTAGGCAGAATTGGCAACAACAGCAACAACCTGGGACTCCTGGTAACATTTATGGATTTCATGGATAAACCCAAAATCTTGTTTAATTTTCTAGATAAAAATCATAGCTGACTTAAGGAAGTGATTCAGATGGCTATGAGATACCAATCTGCAGCAATGAAATCTATGAGAGTAGAATTTTATTTACATATTTATAAGAATAAAGGACTCTGATTTTATAATTTTACCCTCACAAATATCCTTCATATGTGAGGAAGGAAAAAAGGCATTTTTGATATGCACAACTGTAGGCTTTAGAGAACCACTCCAGCTTAATCAAAAATGAATCAGAAAAAAACTCAAGTTGGGGAAAGTTTAAATATACAAAGAACAATGGTGACAATAAAACATATTTAAAATTGAATAGCTATTGCTAATAGACATATGAATTATAATAAAAATGATGAGTAGTATCTTAAAATAGAAAATAAATTCTGTAAAAAATAGTAGCTTAGAACTCAACATGTCCAATCTGTGAAACCAAAGATAGGAGTTTAGGAAAGAATAAAAATAGCAGTGGGTCTCAACTCAGTGCATTGTGGCTACATGATGATTCTTCAGTTTTTGTAGATTGATATGTAAATATTCATTTCAAGTAAATGTTTTCCAAATTTTAGGGTACAGAATTATGTAGTACCTCTTTGAAATAAGTGCCAACAAAAATAATGTAAAAAATGCATTCAGAAAAAGATGAAAAGATAACAAAAAACAAGGTAGAAAATAAAAAGTAAAATTTTAGAAATAAGACCAGATATGTTGGTAATTATAATAAATGTGAAATGATGAAATTTATTTGTTAAAAGAAAGTTGTGATAAGTGTACTGCTCACAAGGAAAACATCTATATTAAATCATATAGAAATATTAAAAACCAAAGAAATGATTTAACATACATTAGGAAAATGCAAATCAGAAAGTAGGGCAAGCAATATTAATATAAGATACAATGAAATTTTAAACCAATAGTGTTATGCTCAGAACAACACAGGAGTAAAAATACACAAGGTAAAAGCCTTTAAAAATCATGAATTTGATTAAAAACACAATTGCATTGAAATATGTTAACACAATAAGTAGGACAAAGTCAATAATGATACAGAAGATTTAGCTAAGCATAAATGAAGTTGATTTAACAGATATTAGAACAATTTTCCTAAAAACAAATAACATATATTTTCCCATATGTCTATGGAACCTAAATGAATCATATTCTTGAACTAAGAAAAAACTTTAATAGATTCAAAAGAGTCTAAATTTATAGGCCTCATTTTCAGGCCATAATGCATTACTAGAAATCAAGAACAAACAAGAAAAACCTATGTGTGTGTGTCTGTGTGTGTGTGTGTGTGCACGCACACGTGTATGTGAATGTGTGTTATAGCAGTTTGATAAAATAGGAAACATTATAGAATAATGGTGGAACATTATTATTTTGACAACAATAACCAATAAAGGAGAATTAAAAGCCTTGCTGCTGCTAGGGGGGAAAAAAAGCCCTAGGAAACAACAGGAACAAACTCATACAAGAAATTCACAGTCCAAATGTAAAGCAAATGAAAATGGGGAAAGATTTTCAGTAACTGGTAGAATATAATAAAAGAATCCATCTGACTTACATAGGGAAAATCCTGTCTTTTAAACAACTTTCTTATTTTTGTATAATTTCAAATTTACAGAATAGTTCCAAGAATACTGAAATTTTTTATCTTCTCTTCAGATGGCCAACTGTTTATCTTATATTTATTGCCTCCTTTCTTCTGCTTACTTTGGGTTTATTTTTTTCTTCTTTATCTAATTCCTTAATGTAAAAGTTGATGTTTTTGAATTAAAATCTTCCTTCTTAACATAGGTATTTAGATTTATAAATTTCCCCCTACCTACTGCTTTATCAGCAGCATCCCACATGTATGGTGTCTTTATTCAGTTCAAAATGCTTTCTCATTCCTATTTTGATCTCTTTTTTCACCCATGACTTATTTGGAAATGTAGTATTTAATATCTAAATACTACAGATTTTTCTGTAATTGACTTACGATTCAATTATAGCCAGACCACGTAGTGTACTTTTCATGGTTTGAATGCTTTCAAATTTATTGACATTTGTTTTATGACCCCAAACATGGTCTAGTATTTTTTCAAAGCATGTATATTTTTCTGTTGTCAGGTAGAGTATTCTAAACTATCAGTTAGGTCAAGGAGGTTGATAGCGTTTTTCAAGTCTTCTATTTCCTTCATGATATTCTGTTTACTCTTACTGAAAGAAGGTTGTTGCAATCTCCCATTGTGATTGTGAATTTATTATTTCTTCCAGTTCTATCAATTTTTGCCCCATATATTTTGAAACTTTGTTTATCCTCTCAATGAATCTTCTTTCTCTAGTGATTTATTTGTTTTTTAATATTTATTTATTTGGCTGCACTGGGTCTTAGTTGCAGCACGCGGGATCTCCAATCTTCTTTACGGCATGCGAACTCTTAGTTGTGGCATTGGGATCTTGTTCCCTGACCAGGGATTGAACCCAGGACCTTGCATTGGGAACGTGGAGTCTTGACCACAGAACAACCAGGGAAGTCCTTCTCTGGTGATTTAAAATGCTGTTACCTATGTCACTGATTTTCAAAGTTCGGTTATATTGTGCTTTGGTTTTCTTCCTTCAAGCCCCTGTTTAGATTTTATAGAGTGTTTTTGTTGTTGTTGTTGTTGCTGGGATTATAATGTTGATCAACTCTGAAAAATTTCAGCCTTAATTTTTCAAATCTTATATTATTTTATTTTTAACTTGAATTTCACATATGTTAGGCTACTTTTTGTTGTCTCATAGGTTGCTGATGATGTGGGTTTTTTCCCATTTCTTTTTCTCTATGTATTTTGTTTTGAGAAGTTTCTGCTGCTATGTTGTCAATTCATTAACTTTCTCAACTGCAGTGTTTTCACCGAACTCTATCCCATCATTGTGCAAACTCCAAAAATCTCCTTCAATTCTGAAACTTCCATAAACTGTTTTCACTAAACCAGGGTAATGTGAGCTATTTTCTTATCTTTTATCTCTAGGAATCAATAAATAGTATATTTGTGTTACTTGCTCAGTCGTGTCCGACTCTTTTTGTGACCCCATGGACTGTAGCCTACCAGGCTCCTCTATCCATGGAATTCTCCAGGCAAGAATACTGGAATGGAGTATTAAAGTTGATAAATAATGATACAACATATCTGTTTCTCTGCTTCTAGAAAATTACCTGACAAATATTTGGTGGTTCACATATTTGGTGAATTAATGAATGAAAGTAGGATGGAAGTGTCAAGGGTCAGTTAAGGTGGATATTTCTCTTCATCAGTTCTTCCTTATTATTTGCCTTTTAAAATGTGATCACATTCATATATTACTTAGAAAAATTATATAGGAAAAGTTAAGTTGTTGAACTCTCAGTTTAACTACAGACAAAATACATCTGCATAATTAATATCTGTCAGAAAATTTAACTGGAATGTTGAATGCATTCTTCAGAAAGAGGCATTCTGTTGTTTAAGCAATGGGGCTGATTATTTTAGATTCTTTAAATCCTATTGCTGCATTAGGCAAAATTAGTTAAGTACCTGAAACTCTATATCAGAAATCTTTAATGCATGGTCCATGGAAAATTGTGTAAATGTTAACTGCTCCACAAGTGATTAGTGGTTTTAAAGGAAAAATAAATAAGCTAAAAATTTAAAAGAAAGATTAATTTCACAGAAGTTACCTTCCAAATTGCATTGTTACTAGATTTTTTTAAATTTTTCACATGTACCAAAATATTGCATTGATCTGTTAATCTCAATGGCCCTTCACTGAACAGTCCCTTGGTTAACGAACTTGAGTGTCATTAACAAAACATTTTGCAATCTATATCATGCACACAATAAAAAACAAATTCTAAATGTATTAGAACAAAGAATTCAATAAATTTTTACTAAGTAAAGACACCAATGTTACTAGCACCCATTTACATTACCACCAGCATCCCATAAACCTCACTGAAGCCACTTCCAACTATTCCTAAAAAGGTAATTGCTCTCTCACATGTATTAGAAAAGATTATTTTTTAACCTTTATGTAAATAGAAATATATATGTAAATATATACAAAGAAATATATATGTAAATAGAAATAGATAGCATCACTGACTCAATGGACATGAATTTGAGCAAACTCTGTGAGATAGTGAAGGAGAGGGAAGCCTGGCATGCTGTAGTCTATGGGTTTGCAAAGAGATGGACACAAATTAGCAACTAAACAACAACAATAAATAGAAATATACTGCCATGTCATTTAAATATTATTTCTAGTTTGCTATATATGCCTTTTTCCTTGCAAATAATCCATCAAGATATATCCCCAAGTCACACATAAAATGGATCAATGACTGCAAATTGTGTACTAAAGTATAAAAGTAGCAGTGAAAATGGTAATGTAAACAGTACAATTCAGAATAACATCACAAACATAGCTAGAAAATTGGACTCTAGTAAGAATATGAAACATATATCTGTGAATTTAAGAAAGAAAAATTAAATCTGTGAAATCTGGTGGTTTTACTAAAGGACCAATAAAGGAAAACTGGATTGGAAAACAGTGAAAGAAATATTTGAAAAATTAGATTTTGTTCAACCAGTGATGAATTTTCTCCTAGTTACAGCAATTCACTGTAACAAATTTTGCTAAACTGTAGCCTAAAGCCATCAACAATTTATTATTTCAAAGCAAAATATAATGATGTCACTGGTAAACCAATCTTTTCCCAACCGAAAATGACATAAATGTATCCAGAAAGATATGGATAAATTAATTACTTAAATCAGAGAAGATACAAAGAATGCATGGGCATCCTTCAACATCATATTCATCATGACAAAATAGTTACAATGAGATACAGTTAACACTGAAGAAAGTTATTAAACTCAGATATAGATGTCTCTTATGAAACTGGGCATTGTTCTTCTGCTATAAATGACTAGAAAAGTGGGCAAAGTATTTCAAATGACTGTTTTCAAACATTGTGCAAAAGACAGCACAGGAGTATGAGTCTTGAGAGAAAGGAAACAGACAAGTTGAATCTTTAATTTTCCATGAATTTCTATCTGGAGGAAATTTTAAATCTAGGAATGGGAAACTCAAGAAACAGAGACCTAGCTGAGTTGAGAAAACAACTTGAGCTTTTCAGGGACACTGAGGTTGCTGGAGTTGTGGGCAATTCTAGAAAATAAAGAACTATGCAAGAAAGGGGTTTCCCTGGTGGCTCAGTGGTAAAGAATGTAGCTGCAACGCAGGAGTCACAGGTTCAATTCCTGGGTTGGGAAGGTTCCTTGGAGAAGGAAATGGCACCCTACTCCAGTATTCTTACCTAGAGAATCCCATGGGCAGAAAAGCCTGGTGGGCTACAGTCCATAGAGTCGCAAAGTAGACATGACCGAAGCGACTTAGCATGCAAGAAAGAGGGCTAGAAAGGTATTTTTGTTGTTTAGTTGCTAAGTCGGGTCTTAAGTGGGCTTGCCTGGTGGCTCAGATGGTAAAGAATCTGCCCGCAGTGTGGAAGACCTGGGTTTGATCCCTGGGTTGGGAAGATCCCCTGGAGGAGGGCATGGCAACCCACCCCAATATTCTTTCCTGGAGAGTCCCCATGGACAGAAGAGCCTGGTGGGCTACAGTCCGTGGGGTCGCAAAGAGTCTGACACGACTGAGCGACTAAGCACAGCACAGACTCCTTCTAGCAATTCTGAAGAACAAGACTTGAAAGGATCATGCTTATCTACAAGTAACTTAACTGCTTTCCAAACCAGATTTCAGCACACTTTACAAAAAGAAAAAATACCTTAATAATTAACAATTAAATTTCACAAAATTCAACCTTCCAAAAAAATGGTTAGATATGTGACAAAGCAGGAAATGTTAATCATAACTTCGAGAAAAATAAAGGCATCAGAAACTGATCTAACATTGGTAGAGAAGATGAAATTATCCAACAAGAGCTAGAAAACAGCTCATTGAAATGTGCTCAAACAATGAAAGGAAAATGTAAACCAAACCAAGAAAGAATTAAAAAGATATTTTAAAATCCCTAACTAGAACTTCTAGAGCTGGAAATTGCAATATCAGAAATGGAAGTGTTTGAGAGCAGATTTCATACTCCAGAAGGAAATATCAGTGAATTAGAAGATACAGCAATAGGAAACTTCCCTGGTGGTCCAGTGGTTAGGACTCTGTGCTTCCACTGCAGGGGGCAGAGATTCCATCCCTCTTCAGATAACTAAGATCCTGCATGCCATATGGTAGAGCCAAAAAAAAAAAAGTTACAGCAGTGGGAATTAGCCAAAGTAAAGTACAGAGAATGGAAGACAAAAGAATGAACACTGTCCTCGTTGACTTGTGGAAAAATATCAAACAATCTAATGCGTAACTGTGGTCCCCAAAGGGGAAAATGTTGAATAACTGTTTCCTGAAATTTTTCAAAATTTGATGATAACTAAATATCTGAACCAGAGATCAAATTGCCAACATCTGCTGGATCATCAAAAAAGCAGGAGAGTTCCAGAAAAACATCTATTTCTGCTTTATTGACTATGCCAAAACCTTTGACTATGTGGATCACAATAAACTGTGGAAAATTCTGAAAGAGATGGGAATGCCAGACCACCTGACCTGCCTCTTGAGAAACCTGTATGCAGGTCAGGAAGCAACAGTTAGAACTGGACATGGAACAACAGACTGGTTCCAAACAGGAAAAGGAGTATGTCAAGGCTGTATATCTTCACCCTGCTTATTTAACTTATATGCAGAGTACATCATGAGAAACGCTGGGCTGGAAGAAGCACAAGCTGGAATCAAGATTGCCGGGAGAAATATCAATAACCTCAGACATGCAGATGACACCACCCTTATGGCAGAAAGTGAAGAAGAACTAAAGAGCCTCTTGATGAAAGTGAAAGAGGAGAGTGAAAAAGTTGGCGTAAAGCTCAACATTCAGAAAACTAAGATCATGGCATCCAGTCCCATCATTTCATGGCAGATAGATGGGGAAACAGTGGAAACAGTGGCATACTTTATCTTCTTGGGCTCCAAAATCACTGCAGATGGTGATTGCAGCCATGAAATTAAAAAACACTTACTCCTTGCAAGGAAAGTTATGATCAACCTAGACAGCATGTTAAAAGCAGAGATATTACTTTGCCAACAAAAGTCCGTCTAGTCAAGGCTATGGTTTTTCCAGTAGTCATGTATGGCTGTGAGAGTTGGACTATAAAGAAAGCTGAGCACTGAAGAATTGATGCTTTTGAACTGTGGTGTTTAAGATTCTTGAGAGTCCTTTGGACTGCAAGGAGATCCAACAGTCCATCCTAAAGGAGATCAGTCCTGAGTGTTCATTGGAAGGACTGATGTTGAAGCTGAAACTCCAATACTTTGTCCACCTGATGTGAAGAACCAACTCATTGGAAAAGACTTTGATGCTGGGAAAGATTGAAGGCAGGAGGAGAAGGGGGCGACAGAGGATGAGATGGTTGGATGGCATCACCGACTCAATGGACATGAATTTGGGTAAACTCTGGGAGTTGGTGATGGACAGGGAGGCCTGGCATGCTGCGGTCCATGGTGTTGCAAAGAATCGGACATGACTGAGCGACTGAACTGAACTGAAATATCTGAAAATGCAAGAGGCTCAAAAACATCCAAACGGAATAAAATAAAGAAAATCGTGTCAATTTACATCTTAATTAAAGCTGAAAAAGTAGGACATTATGAAAAAAATTGAAACAAGCCAGAGGAAAAAAAATCAAATTGTATAAGAATGGCTATAGTGTTCTCACCACAGAGATGAGTGACATTTTTAAAGTACTAAGAAACAAACATCTGGTGACCAATATTCTATATCAAGGAAAAATATATTTCAGATGGACGTTAAATACAACATTCTCAGAATATCTACAGGAGAAAAAACTTATGTCCAGCAGGCCTACACTACAAGGAATGATAAGAGGAATTTCTTTAGGCAGAAGGAAAATAATACCACATGGAAAATTGGATCTCTTTCTAAAGAGATGAAAAGTACTATTAATGGTAAATATGTGGGTAAAATAAATATTTTCCTAAGTTTAATTTTGTATTTTATAACTGACATGAAAACAAAAAATAATAACATTGTATCCTTGTATTTTTAGCAAGTAAACAGTATGACAGCAATTGCACAAAGGATGAGAATGGGGAAATGAAAGTGAAAGTCGCTCAGTGTTGTCCGGCTCCTTGTGAACCCATGAACTATATGGTCCATAGAATTCTTCAGGCCAGAATAGTGGAGTGGGTAGCCTTTCCTTCTTCAGGGGATCTTCCCAACCCAGGGATGGAACCCAGGTTTCCCTCATTGCAGGCGGATTCTTTACCAGCTGAGCCACCAGGGAAGCCCAAGAATACTGGAGTGGGTAGCTTATCCCTTCTCCAGCAGATCTTCCCGACCCAGGAATCTAACTGGGGTCTCCTGCATTGCTGGCAGATTCTTTACGAACTGAGCTATTTTTAAGCTCCTATATTATATGTGAAATTGTGTATAACTATTTGAAGGTAGAAAGTGATAACTTACAGAAAACTAAACCTTTTGCAACTTATTTTAAAACAGTAAACCAAAAAGGTACAGTTCAGTTCAGTTCAGTCGCTCAGTCGTGTCCGACTCTTTGTGACCCCATGAATTGCAGCACGCCAGGCCTCTCTGTCCATCACCAACTCCCGTAGTCTACCCAAACCCATGTCCATCGAGTCGGTGATGCCATCCAACCATCTCATCCTCTGTCGTCCCCTTCTCCTCCCGCCCCCAATCCTACCCAGCATTAGGGTCTTTTCCAATGAGTCAACCCTTCGCATGAGGTGGCCAAAGTATTACAGTTTCAGCTTCAACATCAGACCTTCCAATGAACACCCAGGATTGATCTCTTTTAGGATGGGTTGATTGGATCTCCTTCCAGTCCAAGGGACTCTCAAGAGTCTTCTCCAACACCACAGTTTGAAAGCATCAATTCTGCAGCACTCAGCTTTCTTCACCATACAATTCTCACATCCATACATGACCACTGGAAAAACCATAGCCTTGACTAGACGGACTTTTGTTGGCAAAGTAATGTCTCTGCTTTTAAATATGCTATCTAGGTTGGCGATAACCTTCCTTCCAAGGAGTAAGCGTCTTTTAATTTCATGGCTGCAGTCACCATCAGCAGTGATTCTGGAGCCCAAAAAAAATAAAGTCTGACACTGTTTCCACTGTTTCCCTATCTATTTCCCATGAAGTGATGGGACCAGATGCCATGATCTTAGTTTTCTGAATGTTGAGCTTTAAGCCAACTTTTTCACTCTCCTCCTTCACCTTCATCAAGAGGCTCTTTAGTTCTTCTTCACTCTCTGCCATAAGGGTGGTGTCATCTGCATGTCTGAGGTTATTGATATTTCTCCCGGCAATCTTGATTCCAGCTTGTGCTTCTTCCAGCCCAGCGTTTCTCATGATGTACTCTGCATAGAAGTTAAATAAGCAGGGTGACAATATACAGCCTTGACGGACTCCTTTTCCTATTTGGAACCAGTCTGTTGTTCCATGTCCAGTTCTAACTGTTGCTTCCTGACCTGCATACAGGTGTCTCAAGAGACAGGTCAGATGGTCTGGTATTCCCATCTCTTTCAGAATTTTCCACAGTTTCTTGTGATCCACACAGTCAAAGGCTTTGGCATAGTCAATAAAGCAGAAATAGATGTTTTTCTGGAACTCTCTTGCTTTTTCGATGATCCAGCGGATATTGGCAATTTGATCTCTGGTTCCTCTGCCTTTTCTAAAACCAGCTTGAACATCTGGAAGTTCACGGTTCACGTATTGCTGAAGCCTGGCTTGGAGAATTTTGAGCATTACTTTACTAGCATGTGAGATGAGTGCAATTGTGCGGTAGTTTGAGCATTCTTTGGCATTGCCTTTCTTTGGTATTGGAACGAAAACTGTACAAGGTACAGACTACAAACTAAAAAAAAAAGTACAATGTTAATGATTCCATTTATAGATAGTAAAAAGTAGACATCTGAGCGAAATGTACTAGAGACCATGATAATCAGCAGCACACAAAGTGGAAGAGTAAATACCTATCAAACATGAAAATAGGTTTCTTTAAACTTTGCTTTACTGATATGTGAAATATGAATCAGCTTCCTGCATATGTGACATATATACACCTGGAAGAGGTGCTAGATCACATTCTGTTCTACTTGTCACTGAAAACCCTGAAAAAAAAAAACCACTGAAAAACTATGGAAGACAAAAATTTAAATTCTCATTTAGTCAATCATTAAAACTAAAAAGGCTGCACTACAAATATCCCTGAATGGGCACCAGCTCTCTGTGTAGCATGTCACAGCTTGCTATGAAAATAAAGAAGTAGCACTTGAATGTTATTCTATAAAGTACTTTAATCACAGAAAACACTTAATGACATATCTTGTTCTATTACACTTCGCTTTACTGTGCTTCGGATATATTGTGTATTCTATAAATTGAAGGTTTGTAGCAATCCTGTGGTGGAGCAAGTCTATAAGCATCATCACATTTTGGTAACTCTCACCATATTTTAATGTTTTCCATTATTATTATATTTGTTGTGGTGATCTGTGATCAGTGACCTTTAATATTACTATTGTCATTGTCTTGGGGCTGCTGCGAACCATGCCTGTATAAGACAGTGAACGTATTTGATAAATGCTGTGTGTGTCCTGACTGCTCTATCAGTCAGCTGGTTCCCCATCTCTCTGCTTCTCCTCAGGCCTCCCTATCCCCTGAGACACAACAATATTGAAATCAGGCCAATGAATAATTCTACAGTGATCTCTGTAAGTGTTCAAGTAAATGGAGTAGTTGCATGTCTCTCATTTTAAATCAAAAGCTAGAAATAATTAAGCTTAGTGGGGAAGGTATGTTGAAAGCTTAGATAGACCAAACCTAGGCCTCTTGCAGGAAATGGTTAGCCAAGTTGTGAATGAAAGGAGGGAAATTAAAAGTGCTACTCCAGTGAACACATGAATGATTCGAAAGTGAAATAGCCTTATTGCTGATATGCAGAATGTTTAGTCTGGATAGAAGTTCAAACTAGCACAACATTCCCTTAAGCTAGAGCCTAATCCAGAGCTAAACCCTAACTCTCTTCAATTCTGTGAAGGCTGAGAGACGTGAGGAAGCTGCAGCAGAAAAGTGTGAATCTGGTAGGCATTGGCCCATGAGGTTTGAAGAAGCCCATGGATCAAGAGGTAATTTTGTAAGACTATAGCTGCCATACATAGTAATTCCTTTGATAGATTTGGGCAAAGTAAATTGAAAACTTTTTGGAAAGGATTAACCATTCTAGATGCCATTAAGAACATTTGTGACTCATAGGAAGAGGTCAAAATGTCAGCATTCACAGGAGTTTGGATGAACTTGATTCAAACCCTCCTTGATGACTGAGGGGTTCAAAACTTCAATGAAGGGAGTAACTGCAGATGTGATGGAAATAGAGTGAAAACTAGGATTAGAAGTGGGGCCTGAAGATGTGACTAAAATGCTGCAATCTCATGATAAAATTCCAACAGTTGAGGAGTTGCTTCATATGGATGAGTGAAGAAAGGGGTTTCTGGAGATGAAATCTATTCCTGGTGAAGATGCTGTAAAGACTGTTGAAACAGAGGATTTAGAATGTTACATCAATTTAGTTGATAAAGCAGTGGCATAGTCAAAGCTATGGTTTTTCTAGTAGTCATGCATGGTTGTGAGAGTTGGACCATAAAGAAGGCTGAGTGCTGAAGAATTGATGCTTTCAAACTGTGATGCTGGAGAAGACTCTTGAGAGTCCCATGGGAAGCCAGCAAATCAAAACAGTCAATCCTAAAGGAAATCAGTCCTGAATATTCATCGGAAGGACTGGTGCTGAAGCTGAAGCTCCAATACTCTGGTTGCCTGATGTGAAGAGCCAAGTCATTGGAAAAGACCTTGATGATGGGAAATATTGAGGGCATGAGGATAAGGGGACAACAGAGGATGAGGTGGTTGGATGGCATCACTGACTCAATGGACATGAGTTTGAGCAAACTCTGGGAGATAGTGAAGGACAGGCAAGCCTGGCATGCTGCAGTCCATGGAGTTGCAAAGAGTCAGACATGACTGAGAGATTGAACAACAGCAAATCTGTGGCAGGGTTTGAGAGGACTGACTCCAATTTTGAAAGAAGTTTTATTGCAGATAAAATGCTATCTTACAGCATTGCATGCTACAGATAAATTTTCATGAGAGGAAGAGTCAACAGATGTGGCAAACTTCACTGTTGTCTCCTTTTACAAAATTGTCATAGCCACCCCACAGCCTTTGTAACCCTGATTAGTTAGCAGCCATCAATGAGGCATAACCCTCTACCAGCAAAAAAAATTATGACTCCATGAAGGCTCAGATGATAGTTACCATTTTTTAACAATAAAGTATTTTTTAAATTGAGATATGTACAGTGTTCTTTTTAGACATAATACTATTGCATACCTGTTATAATAGACTATAGTACTGTGTGAATGTAACTTTTACATGCAATGGGAAATTTTAAAATTTGTGTGATTCACTTTATTGCAATATGTGCTTTATTGCAATGGTTTGGAACCATACCTGAACTATCTCTGTGGTTTACCTTTATACCTCCTAAAGCTGACTTGGTGAAAATTTTGTAAGTGATCAAATGGTGGACATTGAATGCATTTTTTGAATGCTCTGTACAGAAATGGTCCAAAAATAATACCTTATGTGGCAAAGTATGATTGCTCTTGAGAACACATATGTATTATATGAGTTTTTAAGGGAAAGATAAGGTAAAATTGTCTTCATAATAGAAGAGTGATATATGCAAGTATCTTGAACAGCCTAAAACTATGATTTCATGGATAAAATATCATTATTTACAATACTGTGGATAACCTATCAAAATGTTTTAAATGCAAATGGATTACAAAAATATTCCCCCAAATTTGGCTGTTTCTCCAAATCTAAAGATCTTCCTCAATTCATTGGAGAGAGAAACCAATGACATATCATTAGGCATAGTCAAAACCCACACTTAAATGCTTTAATAGAACATGTAGAATATTTTTCAGAGCCAAATGAAACCAGAGACTAGAAATGGAATCTATTCTCTGACAAGTTGAAAAATCCAATGTTTCAGCTGTTGAGTGCAATGTGCTTGTCAACTTTGCATCTGATGGTTCACTGATAATAGTTTTTATTGAAGCTTGTCTCCCTAATTTCTGGGTCCTCACTTCATCATAATATCCCTATCAGCCTGAAAGAGCTATGAAATACTTGCTGCCATTACCAACAACCTATAATTGTGAGCTAGGACTTTCTAATTTTAAATCAGTAAACAGTAAAAAAAGAAACTGACCATGTAGCTCAGTGTATCCACAGGTCAGATATAGATTTCTGGTGAAAGAGGTACATTTGTAGACTATAGACTAAAATAGTGTTATTTATTTTATAAAGTGGGAATACATATGATCAGAATGGATTAATTACTGTCATTATGTACATCAAGGGGGCAAGAATGGTTGTATGCAGATAAGGTTGGAGATTATTTTCTATAGTTTTCTACAGTTCATGAGAAACATGACAGTCATTTGCTTAAGCAGAGATTTAGTTAAATGGGTTGATATAAGGGATAGGAGTTTAGTGCATGGGAAAAGATGATGCCAAAGTAAGAAGAGGGATCAAAATAAGGTCTATGTTTTGGCTTTTGTAGAATGTTTTGTCTTTTTGCTGTGACTGAGAGCACAAGAGAGAGAACAATTTGACAAGGACATTCTCTTTTATTATTTGTGTCTAAGGACTGTGAACATTCAATAGGGAAATAACCAAAGGAAGTTGTTTGTATGAGGCTGGTATAGAGGAGAGTGATTTTGATTGGACATTAACATTTTGAGACCATCAGAATATCTCTGCTGATTAGAACCATAGCTTTGAGAACATCATCCAGGAACCTGTGAATGAAGAAACGATAGGGCAGATCAGTGAGGAATAACGCATTTAAGGACAGAGGAGTATGGGGTCAAAGAAAACAAAAAAAGAGCCTTCCTTCAAGAAGGAATCAACTGACCAGAATTTGACTGAGACACAGAGTGACACGAGAACTAGAGTTTACTTAACAAACTTATCTTGAGTAGAATTATTGTAGTAATCAAAGTGGAACTCAGATTGGATTTGGTTGAAGAGTGAATGGCAAATGAATTGAAACAGTGAGTATGGACCGCTTTTTAGAGAAGTTTGTGCTTAAGAGGGAGGCAATTAGGGCTGACTGAGGCAGTGAGGTCAAGAGGAAAACTCTCAAAAAATAAAAGCAGCTAAAAATCAAGAATAGGTACTTGTTGATGGGAACAATTTGGTATAGAAGGAAAGGTTGAAACACGGGAACAATGAAAAGCTAGGAGAGTGTGCAATCACAAGCATATGTTGAGTGATATAATTTAGATGGGAGGAGGTATACCACTTCAAATCTAACTGGAGGGAAAGAAGAAAAAGTGAGTGTGGATGTTGGTAGGGTTGTAGGAGGTAAATTGATCTGCTCAGAAATGCATGGGATAGATTTGTGATATGAAGTTTTGGGAAACTGGGAAAGATTTGAGGTTGTCATGGTAGAGAAAGGAGATCAAGTTGATTAGGGAAATCTTAGTAGGACTCGTACATAGTGTGTTGGCCCCAGTTGAGACTAATAACCACTAATTTTAGAGTGTTACCATCAGCCCCATTTTGTTGCTTTTTAAAGTTTGGTGGTAAAAGCAGAGGTGAAACTTACGCTCATACAATTTGGGATATTGTCAGCTATATGTGAAGCAAGGGAGATAAAATAGTGGAAGTTATAGACAATACCAATTCTATAATGTAAGGATTCAGTTAAGGGATAGGGAAAAAGTTGAGGGGTTACTAAGAATTTGAAGTGCTTATAAACTCAAACAGCAGTGGAAAGAATAAATAAATGGACATTTTGGTAAAAACTAGAATGCTTTGGAGGTGGAATATTTCTGAATTATGATCCTGGTATGTGTACAAGTTGGCTGAAGGAGACTGTAGGAGGAATATGTTGGATGTCAAGAAAATGAGAGACCAGAGTGTTGAGCAGCTCATCTATAGGAACAGGATGATAACAAGGCTTGAGATAAATAAAGACCTGTTTTTCAGGTGCCTCTGCCTTGAATGAATAATTTGAGGCGGTCAGGTTTAGATAAAGTAATCAAAAGTGAGAGAAGATGGCCAAGCCAGAGATTGATAAAATTTGACTTAATTAAAATTAAGAACTTCTGTTCATCAAAAAACACCCTAAGACATGAAAAGGCAAGCCGCAGACTGGGACATGGTAAATATAACACATACATTGGAGGAAGGAAACAAATCCAGAATACACACAGAGTTTACACATACCAATGAAAGATAACTCAATAAAGAATGGAAAGAATACAGGTGCTTCACAAGAAAGGATATCCAAATGGTCAGAAGACATATGAAAATATGCTCAACATTATTGCTCATTAGAAAAATGCAACTTAAAATCACAATGAGATATTGCTATATATGTGCTAGAATGGCTGAAATTAAAATGACTAACAATAACAGTAGTGGATGAGAATACTGAATAACTGGAAATCGCATATATTATTGGTGGGAATGTGAAATTGCACTTTAGGAAATAGATTGGCCATAAAGATACATCTACCCTAAGGCCCAACAGTCATATTCTGAGTATATGCCTAAGAAAATGACTGTAAAGCCCCCCAAAAGGACATGTACAAGCTTATTAATGGTATATTTATTTTTAATAGCTGTGAAATGTAAATAATTCAAATGCCTATCAACAGTAGCATCTATAAATACTGTTACATTTATACAATGAGAAACAACAGTACAAAGTAATGAATTATTGCTATATATTACAACATGGGTGAAACTTACAAATATAAAGTCCAGAAAAATAGTCAGACAGATAAATACTAGTCTATTATAAAGACATAGGCAAAAATAATCTCTGGTAATCAAAGTTAGAATAGTGGCTGCCCTAACAGAAAAAAGAAGGCGATATAATTGACTGGAATGTGGCATGAAAGAACCTTTTAGCATGTTAGAAATGTCTTATTGCTTGATCTTGTTGGTTATGTGGGTGTATAAATAAATATGTAAAAATCTATCAAGCTATACATTAAGATTTGTGCATTTTATTGTTTGCCTTTTATACCCATATAAAAGTGTTATGAGAACTTTCAAGAACTTGTCCCCATGCATCACTAGAATTCCACATGAATATAAGATCCATGAACCTAGGGACCTTATTAACAAAATGAAATGTCAGTCTTATTAACAAAATGAAAGACAAAGATGAGTGAATATAAATAAATTTTGAAAGCTGGATCAAGGGAGAGGATATGATGTTGAGAGGATTCAATAGGATAGATGGATGGCCTCTGAACTATTGTTTGTCAGCTTTAGAGTGTAGTTGAATTCCTTTGAGGGATGACTGGACTCCATCCCAAGAAATTTTGATTTAGTAGTTCTGGAAGTGGGGCTTGAGGTTTTAACAAGAGCCCCAAATAATTCTGATGTAGATATTTCCAAGTTCACCCACTGAGAATGATTTTTCTAAATGTTTACGTTTTGGAAAGAATCAAAAGAAATCATGGAGGAATGACTGCATCCTCCAAAAAAAAGGTTATGCTTAATACTAGAGCTGGGCACTCCTTTCTCTGCAGATTTTCAGACATGACCTCTGACATGAAGCCCTTTCCCCTTTGGTAACTATAAGTTTGATTCGAAGATCTGTGTGTCTGTTTCTGTCTTGTAAATAAGTTCATTTGTTCTCACTTTTTAATTTGTGTTACTCTTGTTTGCTTGTATGACCAACTTGGCCTCTAAACTGTGAAATACTGTGAAGCAGTGGTAAAGAATCCATCTACTAGTGCAAGAGAGGCAGGTTCGGTCCCTGGGTTGGGAAGGTCCCCTGGAGAAGGGAACGGCTGCCCGCTCCAGTATTCCTGCCTGGAAAATTCCATGGACAGAGGAGCCTGGCGGGCTACAGTCCATGAGGTCGCAAAGAGTCAGACATGACTGAGGACACAGACACACGCACACACGCACACACGGTGATGGCAGAGGCTGTGTCACATTCTCCCAACATTCCATGTGCCTAGTTTGGAACATTGCACATATTAGTGCCCAGCTAGTTTTTGTTTGATGAACAAATGTCTGAATTTCATTGAGGCCAGAATTCAAGGAAACGTGGAGCACTGAGCCTAAGTTTTGAGGAACAATGTGGGCATGCCAAGATGCATGTGAGCACAGGAATGAGGAGACAGGATGACCTTGGCAAGCTGGGGAACTGAAGTTTTCAGGGCCAAGCATGGAACATGCTGATACCTAATAATTCTGTCACATCAAAGAAAGTCATCTTTGCATATGTTTACGAGATGTTTTTATGAAGATGTGGAATTATGATGGAGGCCACATTTGGGTTTGTTATACTTTGGCATTGAGCGTAATAACCATCTCAGGGCAAAATGCTTATTTCCTACGAGTGATTAATTAGGCATTATACAACTATGTGTTGTCAGTATCAAGTGTTTTCTGTCATCAGATTTCAAAAGAACTTTTTATCTTGTTTCTGCATGGGAATAAGGAAATTCAATAACCATGAATATTTCAAAGTGCTTATAATTAAAACTTCATGTGCTTGGCACAAAAACATGTTTCAGAGATTGAGCCAATTGTTTGCTGATTCTGCTGTTGATCTGTACCCGTGCATGCTAACAGCTGGCTAGCAACACTGCATGGCTTTGCTTCTCAGCCACCATGGAAGTAATGAAATATCTCCTTTTTGGGAGAACATCATTAATATTCAAGACGGAGTCAAATGCTCATGTGGTGTTTTCGATTAAGCTTTCCAAGTGGGGCTTAAATAAGCTCACCTGGAGCCTGGTGGGCATGACTGAGTGACTGAGTGCACACACACAGAAGAGGGAGCTAGACAAACACTTACCACCTTAAGTCACTGAAATAGAATATAGCCGACTAGTACTGAAGAGCAACATGGTGACCTGTTCCTTTACAGGTGAACCTATGGGGAGGCCAAGGTGTGCAGTGTCCCTAGAGATGGGGTTGGCGTCCTTGGATAAAGTTAGGCTAGGATGAAGTGAAAGTTGCTCAGTCGTCTCCGACTCTTTGTGACCTCATGGGCTCTACAGTCCGTGGAATTCTCCAGGCCAGAATACTGGGGTGGGTAGCCTTTCCCTTCTCCAGGGGATTTCGCAACCCAGGGATCAAACCCAGGTCTCCCGCATTGCAGGCAGATTCTTTACCAGCCACCAGGGAGGCCCAGGCTAGGATGGTGGTGAGCAATAACACTGGGGTCTGTAACCAAAAGACTAAATGCTAGAGAGTGTCTTCCCAACTCAATAGCGTCAAAGTCACGGTAAACAATCCCAAACTGTCTCCACTCTGGAGTCCTGCATTAACAGAAAAATGCAGCTCATACCCCAAACAGGGCAGAGAGAAAAATAGAAAAGCGATGAGAAAGAAGTACAAAGGCAAATAGATATGTGGTTCCCCTTTAGGCATCTCCCAGGTGGAACACAAGCACCCTGGGTGGCTCTCTGTGTCATTGTTGAAGGGCAAGTTTCAATCATTTTAAAGAGACAGCTGGAACAGACAGGGACCACCTCCCTTCTACTGGGCGGTGCAGTAAAAGACTAGATTCACAGGTAATGTTCGAAGTGCCCTGCTAGAACCTCGTGTCCTTACTCACAGAACTCCACTCTGTTGTTCAAAATATTGACCACAGAGAGTAGGAAAGCAACTGAGCCTCATTTATTTCATCATCAAAATGTTCAAGAAACACAGACCTGAGCTATGATAATTACCACATAAGCAGATGGGAAAACTAATGCTTGGTAGAAAGTGGGAGCAATGGGACCATTTCCATGCTTCCCCTTGTCTTATGAGTCTCTGACTTGGCTCGGTTTGCTGCTTTCTCTGAGTCGGCCTCTATGATCTCATTCATTACACGCTTACTGTCGAGTGATCAATTTCAAACTATTTCTTTTCTATCCTCGCTCTCTGTTGATTACAAAGCTTCATTTCTGGAGAGCAGCTTTCATTAAATCATTCTTAATAACAGCGAGCCAAGGTCCATTCAATTTACCGTGTGATACACGGTTCCTTTATTGTTTCTTCTTCAATTTATAATTATTTTCTTTGGGCATTGAAGGCTAAGGGTAAAGTGCAGTGGTCTATGCAATTGTCTCTAATTCCTAATATAGTAAGGTCTAGGGATACACTGATGTGGTAGCAAATGAATTTTCATAACTATGCTAAGTACTCTACCAATGTGTCAAGCCGTGACTTTCCCAGCCCTACTCAGCTACAGATGCTATTTCATCAAACTATAGGCTTTGTGCCACCCAGATCATGGGCCAATATTGCAGTATTGGTCCAAACTGGCAGGATATTAGGAACCCTACTCATGTCAGAGGCTGGAGTCTGGAACTAGTCTTGCTGTTCTGAGCACCCAAATGTCCACCTCACCATAAATATGGGGCATCCACTGCAGATCCTTCGTAACTAGGTAATCCCTCTGGAGCTGTGCTCCAAACCCCCTCTCCACTTGGATGGGATCCTTGTTCTCTACTTGATCTTTGCCAATCCCTCTGGTCATCTACTAGCTGGACCCTGTCTTCAGTTCTCAGGTGCTAGCTCGGATCCTGTGCCAAACATTACTCAGCACTAAGACATTGCCTTCTATCTGAATGCAGAATATGTCCTGGGGGATTGTCTTCTTGTGCCCTACCTGGTATATTAAAAGCACTGTCAGTATAATCACTGGCTCTCATTACCCCTGTTTACCATATTCACTGAACACTGCATTCCTCGGAGCCCAGCATTAAAGTTGGATCAATCTCTGTAAGCCTAGCCCAGGTCACCAATAGCAGCTTCTTCCAAGCTAGCATGTGAGGCAGTTGGACTGTGTCTTGG
Organism: Giraffa tippelskirchi; assembly: GCF_054371585.1. Classification (NCBI taxonomy): domain Eukaryota; kingdom Metazoa; phylum Chordata; class Mammalia; order Artiodactyla; family Giraffidae; genus Giraffa; species Giraffa tippelskirchi. The sequence goes on along the minus strand of NC_137289.1, from coordinate 11,254,741 downwards.
GGGTTGTAGTAGACCTTCAGGGAAAAATAGAACCAGAGAAGGGAGGCTCCTCTCTTGTGTGCATCAGAAGACAAAGATAGCATTTTCACCGAGGTGAACAGCAAGAACAAGCTCAATGCAGCTGAGGGGTTGTCATTCTCTAACTCTCCCATCCCCAGCCCCACTTGGTTGCTCCTCTAATACTTCCAGCCGGTAGGTTTAACCCCAGCAAATCTCTGAGTGTCTAGTGAACTAACCTGGCAGGATGTCACGAATCTCACCTCTACAGATGGGTAGGATCTAGACTCAGTATTGCTGTCTTATTTGTGGTACCTCGTATGTCTTGGGTACATGTACACCCATGGCTTCATAGCCATTCCCTTTCTCTTTCCTTTAGGCCCAGCCCATACCACAGTGTTCCTTCTTTGTTTTGAAAAATCTATACACCAAATCCCTAGAAACCTGTGCAGAACCCTGATGCACTATTACTTTCATGTGAGCCAACTTCCCCGAAGGGTTGGATCTAGTTTCCTTCATGTCTAATTCTCAATCAGATGGACCCCCACCTCCAGCATGCATACTGGTTTGATTCTCTATACCTCAAAATGCCTGCTGCCATGTCCTACTCATCATGGACTGTAGCCTGCCAGGCTCCTCTGTCCATGGGATTCTCCAGGCAAGAATACTGGAGTGGGTTGTCATTTCATTCTCCAATATCAGGCCTTACTGACTATCAACAGTGATCACTTCTGACTGAATTAATCATGCCCCCTTGCATGTTGTGGTTTGGATGCTCTAACCATATCAGTGGCCAGCTCTGGAGCCAAACTCTTCTTTCCCATGAGTCTGTTATTTTCATAACTCTAGGATATATATATATACACATACAGGGTCCCTCCTGCCAAGATAGGATAGTCTCTGGTTAGAGTGGACACTATCCATGCATGAAAACCCCTACCCCGTATACTTGTTAAAACATGATCTGAAAAATGAGGAATTTACCAGTGTATCTATTCAGGGAGGAGGAGAAGTGGGCGACAGAGGATGAGATGGTTGGATGGCATCACCGACTCAATGGACATGAATTTCAGCAAACTCTGGGAGATAGACAAGGACAGGGAATCCTGGCGTGCTGCAGTCCATGGGGTTGCAAAGAGTCGGATATGAGTGAGTGAGCAAACAACAACATGTGTGTGTGTGTGTGTGTGTGTGTGTGTGTGTGTGTGTGTGTATGTATTTTATCTTTGCCTGTGTTTGGACTTTGTCACTGCATGCGGGCTTTCTCTAGTTCTGGAGAGCAGTGGCTTCTCTTGTTGCTGAACACAGGCTCTAGTGTGTGCGGGCTCAGTATTTGTGGCACAAGGGGTTAGTTGCCTTGCAACATATGGGATCCTCCCTGACTAGGGATTGAACCCATGTCCCCTGCGTTGGCAGGCAGATTCTTAACCAGTGGACCACCACAGAAGTCCCAGCACATATATATTGATGCAGTCTGAACAGTGTTTTACTGTCCTTGCTTTTTTCTTTCTCTTTTTAAATATCATTCAAAAAGGCTTCCTTTCCTTTCACTGTGGGCTCCACCACTCCTTATTGTCTTATAACTGGCCTGTTTAGCTCATTTAGCATATCTGCCTAGACTCTAAATGCATTTAAGCTTGTAAAAAAACATAGCTACAGTAAGTGTAAGAATGAAAGGCTGAAATGAGCCTCTGTGAAAAGGGCAATTTCAAATGGAAGGGAATCAAACTTTAGTATTTATAAATTTTTCAAGTATTTATGATTACAAATTGGCTTAATGTAACACAGCATGCTGGCAATAATGTATTCAATATTATATAGAATCAACAAATCATGTGTTTGAATTGTAAGACTATAACAGAGGAAAAAACTTCAATAGCAGAGTGCAAGAAGAATTTTAAGAGACAACTTTTGAGGGAGTAAAATGATCAAGGTAGATGATTCTGTTCAGGAAACATAATTTAAAATACAAAGTCAAGAGAACAGAAATAGACTCACAGATGTAGAAAACAAATTTATGGTTACCAGGATGGAGAGGGATAAATTGGGAGATTGGGATTGACATATACACAGTACTATGCATAAAATAGACAGCTAATAGGTATCTCTGTATAGCACAGGGAACTCTACTCAATACTCTGTAATGACCTATATGGAAAAAGAATCTAAAAAAAAAGAGTGGATATATGTATATGCATAACTGATTAACTTTGCTGTACACCTGAAAGTGACACAAACATTGTAAATCAGCTATATTCAAGTAAAATTAAAAAAAAAAAAAGAAACAATACTTTGAATAAGTTGCTTGGCCTCTCTGTGTCTCAATTCTCGGAACTATTGTGGTGCGTAGTAGGTAGTCTTAAAATGTCCATATTTTGTTAAAACTCAAATTTGACACTTGAAAGAAAATCAGAACTATACATGTCTCCTTTCACTCTCTTTGTAAATGACATCCTTCAATCCATGTCTTTAAGCTGCCCATCATACCCATACTATGATTTGACTTCTTGTTGCAGAGACAGGTGGCTTCTAGAAGGAGCCTGAAAATTTGCTTCAGATTAGTATCTATATTAACAGACACCTAGGACGAGAAGGGGAAATCTAGTGCGAACCTGATAGGGGTGGAAATGCCCAATCAACTCAGCAGCAGGACTAAATTGAAGCTTGGTAGCCTCTGGGCATAAACTTTAAAATTGAATAATTAAAATTCAATCATTTTCTGTCAGATATATTAAGAAAGGCAGTAGATAACTGAAAGAGATCATAATTGAGCTGTGTGTATACACAGGGCTATTGGACCAACATTTTAGGCTTAATTAACCAGTCAGTTCTTGTTTTTCTGCATACATTGGTTGTTCTGAGTTACTGAGTTGGTCATGGCAGTCAAAAAAGTCTTCAAGTCACAATTAAGCCCTTACTATTTTTCCCTGAGTAATTGACTGGCTGCTTTGGAGACATGGTCTCAGAGGGATTTAGTATAAATGAAAAGGAAGTGAAAAATGATAGCAACTGCCATTTATTGAGCTCCTGTGATTTGCCAGTCTCCTGACATGCATCTTTTCTTAGTGCTCAGATCAATCATATGAGGCAGGTCTTATTAGCATCTCATTTTTATAGAGGAGGAAAGTGAGGCACAGAGAGGTGAAAGAAGTTTCCTGTTGTTACTACAGCTGCAAAGAGGTAGATGCAGAATTGGAACCCAGGTCTACCTGACTCAGAAATGCATGCTCTAGTACTGTGCTGAGCTTCCTCTCAATTGAAGCCATTTTTGTGTCACTTGTTATCTATCTACCTTAAGGAGGAGAAGAGGGTGACAGAGGATGAGATGGTTGGATGGCATCATCAACTCAATGGATATGAGTCTGAGAAAACTCATGGTGAAGGACAGGGAAGCCTGGTGTGCTGCAGTCCATGAGGTCACAGAGAGTCAGACACGACTGAGCAACTGAACAACAACTGTCCCCCAAATTTGTTATTTGCCTCTAATGTACTTGGTTGCAGTTTTTGTTGTGTTTTGTCTCTGAATATGTCAGTTGATGTATGAATATGTGTGGTGCATTAAAACAACAGCCACCACAGAAATAACAATGACCCCCATCACTAGTATTTATTGAATACCATGTGTCAGTCATAGTTCTAACTTGTGCATATAAACGATTGCATCCTCACTACAACACTCCAATGAAAGTCCTACAAGCATCTCCAGTTTACAGAGGAAATAATGAGCACAGAGAAGCTAAGGAGTACTTGCATTAAGTTAGGGGTAGCTAAACCTGCCTGTGGCCTGTATTTGTACCACCTGTAGCTAAGAATGGTTTTGACATATTTAATGGGTTGGAGAAAATAAAGCAAAGAAAAGTATGTGACAAAAAAGAGCTATGTTCCCCACAAAGCCTAAAATATTACTTTCCCCTAGAGAAAAAGTCTTCCAATCCCTGGTATAGAGTCTAAGTCATGTGGATAGTAAATAGTAAAATCAAGGCATATTCTTTTTTTAAAGTTGAAGTATAGCTGATTTACAATATTATATTGGTTTCATATGTTTAGCATTGTGATTCAGTATTTTTGCAGATTGTAGTTCATTATAGGTTAGTTCCCTATAAGATAATGGCTATAGTTCCCTGTGCTATACAGTAGATCCCTGTTGCTTATCTATTTTATATATAGTAGTTTGTATGTGTTAATCACAAACTACTTATTTATGCTCCTCTGCTGTCCCCTTTGGTAACCATAAGTATGTTTTCTATATCTGTGAGTCTATTCTGTTGTGTAAGTGAGTTCATTTGTGTCATATTTTAAATCGCAGAAATAAGTGATGTCATATGACGTTTGCCTTTCTCTGTCTGACTTACTTCACTTAGTATCACAATCTCCAGGTCCATCCATGTTGCTGCAAACAGCATTATTTCATTTCCTTTTTTATGACTGAGTAATATTCCGTTGTATATACATAACACATCTTTTTAAGCCAATCATCTGTTGATGGACATTTAGGTTTCTTCCATGTCTTAGTTACTGTGAATAGTGTTCCTATGAACAGTAGGGTCCTTTTGAATCCCAAGATGCAAGCATAGCTCCTATTATAGTGTTTCACCTTCGAGTTTAACAACAATGACAAAAATGATAGGTATCTGAAGCTTTTATTTATTTAGTATTTACTTTCTTTCAGACACATAAGGATGGATTTTATGTAATATATGGTTTAATTTGCTACTCAGAACACTCTATGAAGTGTTTTCCAGGCTTTGTGCTACTCAGCTTCTATTTTCCTTCCTTCTTTCTTGCCAACAGCACTACCAGTTTGTTCAGATATCTATCCTTCATCCCATGTAACATGGTGTGTGTTCGTCGTTCACTTGTGTCTAAGTCTTTGTGGCGCCATGGACTGTAGCCTGCCAGGCTCCTCTGTCCATGGAATTCTTCAGGCAAAAAATACTAGAGTGGGTTGCCATGGCCTTTTCTGGGGGATAGTCCTGACACGGGGATCAAAGCTGGGTCTCCTGCCTTGCAGGCACATACTTTACCATCTAAGCTACCAGTGAAGCCCTGTGTAATGTGGTAGAAGATGGCCAACCCTATTGTCTGTTCTGGAGTAGAGCCTGATGGTCTAAGGTTCCCAGAGTAGGTCCAGTTCCCCTGTCAGTGATCATCAGGAGTAGACATGTGATCAAGTGCTGGCCAATGAGACTTGTGGGGGCTGGTCTTCTGGCCAGGAAGTCTTTAGCAAGGATTTCTCTCCTTTAAAGGAGATACAGAGAGATGGTCTCTCTTCTTCCGTTGGTGTTGATTTGTCTGGATGTGATGGTTTGATCTGACATATTGCTCCTATCCCGAGGCAAGCAGGACAGCTTAGGGAAGAGGACAGCCAGAATTGCTAAGAAGTTGAGCCAATCCTTGGCACTTCCTCAAGATTTCTTGCGGTAAGAAGTAATGCCTTTTCTTATGATTAAGCCAGTTTAAAGGTCAGGGTTTTCTGATACGACTGCACTAGTTCATATTGTTCCCATTTTAGAGTTGGTGAAATGGATCACAGTTATGTCTGGCTGAGCTACGCCAAGGCCTTTTCTGCTCTAAAGCCTGTGATTTTTTTTTTCCATTATATTAACCTAACTTCCTAAGAAGAAGAGAAAGAATAAACTTGACATAGAAAATGAAACGTTTTGTATTCTCAAGTAACAGGAAAATATATAATGTCAGTGCCTACCCAGCTGTCTTTTTGACATAACACTTTTCTCTGTCTGGCAAATATGATATTATAAAACACTCATGGTGTATCATATACAAACACATCACTGAAGAAGCCACCTGACTATGTATTCCATGTATACATATGAATAATTTCAAAAAATTTAAAGGGTAATCTGTCCTTAGTCTGTGACAGAACTCCCATTAATGTGCAATGGCTCACATAATTGTCTTGGCTTAACTTGGGGTTGCTTGCCTCATATTCTAAAGTTGAACAACATTTTATTCAATTGCAACATTAGAATGTTGTCCTAATAGCAAAACACTGACATCAGAAAGATTCTCAAATTTTGTGTCTTTTGACAGTATTACCAGGCACAATGCTGAAATGACAAATGTGTCTTCCATTTTAAAATATTCTGTCCTATGAAAACTCAAAGCATCTGTAATACTCTAGATTTATGATTATAAACAATAAAAATCACACACGTATATTTATCCTAAAGTATACGTGACTGGTTTTTTAAATATATCATATTCAATTACTTGAATTGAAAATCATAACTAAAAATTCTCACTGCAATTAGTACAATTTCCTAGTTCTTTTCATACTCACACATGCATACACATGCATTCTGTAGTGTTTATGTATTGTTGTTGTTCAGTCACTAAGTCATGTCTGACTCCTTGCAACCCTATGGACTGAAGCATGCCAGGCTCCTCTGTCCTCCACTATCTCCCAGAGTTTGCTCAGATTCATGTCCATTGAGTCGGTGATGCTAACTAACCATCTCATCCTCTGCTGCCTCCTTCTCCTTTTGCCTTCAATCTTTCCCACCATCAGGGTTTTTTCCAATGAGTCAGCTCTTCACAGGATGGCCAAAGTATTGGAAATTCAGCTTCATCATCAGTCCTTCCAGTGAATATTCAGAGTTGATTTCCTTTACTATTGACTGATTTGATTTCCTTGCTGTCAAGGGGCCCTCAAGAGCCTTCTCCAGCAGCACAATTTGAAATTCTCAATTCTTTGGTGCTCAGACTTCTTTAGGTCCAACTCTCACATCTGTACATGACTACTGGCAAAACCATAGCTTTGACTAGATGGACCTTCATTTGCAAAGTGGTGTCTCTGCTTTTTAATTAGCTGTGTAGGTTTGTCAGAGCTTTCTTCCCAGGGAGCAAGCATCTTTTAATTTCATGGCTGCAGTCACCATTCGTAGTGATTTTATAACCCAAGGAAATAGTCTGTCACTGTTTCCACTCTGTCCCCTTCTATTTGTCTTGAAGTGATGTGACCGGATGTCGTGATCTTTGTTTTTTGAATGTTGAGTTTTAAGCTAGCTTTTTCATTCTCCTCTTTCACCCTCATCAAGAGCCGCTTTTAGTTTCTCTTTGCTTTCTGCCATTAGAGTGACATCATCTGCATATCTGAGGTTGTTGATATTTCTCCTGGCAATCTTGATTCCAGCTTGTGCTTCATCCAGCCTGGCATTTAGCATGATATACTCTGTATATAAGTTAAATAAGCAAGGTGACAATATACAGTCTTGTCATACTCCTTTCCCAATTTTGAACCAGTCTGTTGTCCCATGTCTGGTTCTAGCTGTTGCTTCTTGACCTTCATATGGGTTTCTCAGGAGACAGGTAAGATGGTCTGGTATTCTCATCTCTTAAAGAATTTTCCACCATTTGTTGTGATCTACACATTCAAAGGCTTTAGCGTAGTCAATGAAGTAGAAGTAGATGTTTTTCTGGAATTCTCTTGCTTTCTCTATGATCCAATGAATATTGGCAATTTGATCCTTGGTTCCTCTGCTTTTTCTAAACCCAGCTTGTACATCTGGAGGTTCTTGGTTCATGTACTGCTGAAGCCTAGCTTGAAGGATTTTGAACATTACCTTGCTAGCATGTGAAATGAGTGAAATTGTGCGGTAGTTTGAACATTCTTTGGCATGCTCTTCTTTGGGATTGGAATGAAAACTGACCTTTTCCAATCCTTTGGCCACTGCTGAGTTTTTCAAATTTGCTGGCGTATTGAGTGTAGCACTTTCATGACATCATCTTTTAGGATTTGAAATAGATCAGCTGGAATTTCATCACCTCTACCAGCTTTGTTCATAGTAATGTTTCCTAAGGCCCACTTGATTTCACACTCCAGGTCACTGAGTAACTACAGCATTGTGGTTATCCAGGTCATTTAGACTTTTTTTTAATAGTTCTTCTATGTATTTTTGCCAACTCTTCTTAATGTCTTCTGCCTCTGTTAGGTCCTTGTCATTTCTGCCTTTTATTGTACCCATTTTTGCATGAAATGTTCCCCTAGTATCTCCAATTTTCTTGAAGAGATCTCTAGTCTTTCCCATTCTATTGTTCTCCTCTATTTCTTTGCATGTTCATTTAAGAAGGCCTTTTTATCTCTCCATACACATAAATATATATGCATTTATAAATACACGCATCTGCTTTCCTTGTTTCTTCATAAATATTATATTTGAAAACTTGAAGATCAAAGATTCAACATCAAAAATGGAATGCCGATATTTATTATTCCCAAACAGAAAGTACAGATTAGCTGTATATTTTAAACAATCAGTTGAGTTTTTCATACTGTTTTAGTTTATGTATTTCCATTTGTTGGTGTTTACAATGTCTTTAAAATTTAATTTGCACCAAATCATGATTTTTAAAATTTTAACACTTGGAATAATTACACTGTAATTTCTTTCAAGACTATACATTTTTATGAATGAGTTTCCATCACAAATTAGTCCTAGAATTTTCTTCATTTCGGCTGAATCATTTAAATTTTTCTTTGATTTGGAAAGTTTCATTCCTGGGAGGTGATGACATGAACTGTTAACCAAAGACATGATGCTTGATTCCCAAAAACATGAAAAACAAACAGCTTTGGGGACATGGTGATGCAGTTGAATGGAGAGGAACGGAGAAATCTGTGAATGTTTACCATGATTTAACGATCTCTTGAAAACCATCCCTTCCTCTTGCCTCAACCAGAGGCCGATATGTGCAGTGAGTGAGAAAGTGTGGAAGCACACACAATGCTCTACAAAAGGCAATATTTCACATGAGCCCAGGATTCTCCATAGCTGTTATTTTTCCCCCCAGTTTAATACCAAGTCAGCGTTTGACACAATTCCTGAAGTTGACACAGATTGCTTGTTGGAAAGTGATCTATTGAAAGAACCTGAAAACGTTTGAAAGGTGAGACTTCAGTTTGAGAGACTAGTCTTTCCATATTATACTTAAAGTATCAAGACACATGATCACCAAGTACCTCTAGGGATAGAATAAAAGGTACAGAGGCATTTATTTTTCCCCTAAAAAATTGCTAGCACAATTTTCCCTTCATTCATAGGACTTTTCTGAGGGCTATCGAGGCCAGATAGAAATGTATTAATTGGTTAGCATGCTAGACTAATGGTTTTAATTTCCAGTTTCCTATTATTGCTCATAGGTATGTGTAAGCATAATGAATGACATTCAGTTAGCAGAGCACGCATTAGTCTCGCTTGGGTGCCCCTGCTATGAAACCTATTGCCTTATACTTCCTCTCTCAGGAAGCCCTTTCCTGGCTGTGTTGTACATACTATTCCATTATGTTGTTCTGTGCTGTGCTGCCAGCATTTCTGGCACATAGGAGACATTCAATGATTTGACACCAGAATGATCAGCTTTCCAGTCATCCTGCAGTGTACCATGAACTTTCCTAAAATCAAATGAGCAGGTAGGCCAGAGGCTTTCGAAATTGAATAAATAAAAAGGTAGCATTATACCAAGAGGGCTCTTTTAGAAATCACCTCAAGAAGCCAAGCCCCTCACAATTAGAGTCTCAATTTTTTCTTCTCTCTCATTTCTTAGCATTTATTTATGCATGACTTCAAGTCACTTACAGCCTTGCAGGGAAGACAGACTTTGAAGAAGTAAGTGCAGTACAGTATGATGAATGTAATGACAGGGGAATTTGGTGCCACTGTGAAAGTGTGAAACGGGGGTACTTTACCCTGGCTAAGAGGTCAGGAAGGCTTCTCTGAGGAAGTTAACAAATCACAGATATAGTGTTTTTCTTAACATTCAACATTGTGGTTTACACATGTGGGGTTCTTGAAAATATTTATTGAGGAAAGTATATAATACATGGCAATATAATTATTGGCATAAGGATTAGGTGCTATATTAAAAAGTTATAAATGTAAACAAATATCCCTTGCCACTCCCACACAGACATACAGAAGTTCACTAATTGTATATCCCTACTCATCTCAGGCATCTGTAGTGACCTGAAATTGTTCCTGCAAACAGCCTTGTTGTTCTTTCTAGATTTTTTGCTTAAAGTTAGCTATTCCCCTTCCCTGAGTAGCAGGGGCTTTTTGGTATGTGCGTGTGTGTGTATGTTAGCTTATATGTGTGCAACAGTGCATGTCTTTCATTTCTATTCATTTCTACCAAGCACATGAATACATGCTTCATATTTTCCAGACTCATTCTTCTGAGAGTAGGTTTTCAAATGGCGTTCACTTGTGACATCACATTTAAGGTCCTTTCACTGTGAAATTGACATGCAGAATTATAAGAAAGAAGAGAACCTATACTTTTGAATTGCTCAGGAAACTCATTGAAGATGACATATGAAATTGTTCTTCAGGCAGAAAAGACCTAGAGTTTCATTTGAATCTATTATCACACCTTAAGTATTGTAGGAAGAATCACTAGTTTGGAGCACTGTTCTTTTTGAGCTATAAAATGCTTATGAATATTTTCCAATGATATCACATTTGATAGTCAGAAGCCTGAACACATTGTCTACATGGATGAGCAAGCAAGGAAGTACAGAAGCTGATGTCAAGAAAAAAGAATAAATGATTGGGAGATGTGGAGTATATAAAAACCAGGGAAACTTAGGGCATGATTATGGCTATTGTTTTAGTTCCTTAAATAAACCAAACTCTTTCCTACCTTAAGGCCAACTCTTCATCTGGCTAGTTCCTACTTTTCATTTTATATGCTAGCTTAAATGCCTAACACTCTGGAGAAATCTTTCCTGACTCCCAATTCTAAGCTACCCCCTGATTCTTATGTATTTTCTTTCCTTTAAGAATCATCATAATTTAAACAATATCTTTGTTAATATGAATAATGAAAGTTTCTGTCACTAGATTATAAGGTCCAGTAGTGTAGAAATTATGGCTGACGGGTTTACTGCTATATTCTCAACACAGGACCTGGCAAAAAGCAAGTGCTCAATACATCCTCAGTGAATGAATAGATTCATGAATATATTATTGGAACCAAGGATTTTATGAACAAGGGAGAATGATTTGAGGCAAAGTTCTGGGACTGGGCTATTGACTGCCCATCTCTTCAATATCCTTGCTACCTAAAAGACCCCACTGTGTTTAACAATCACAAATGGAGTTATGGGGTTTCTTTTTGGGGTGATGAAAATGTTCTGCAATTAGATAGTAGTCAGTTGTACATTAGAGGTAATGTACAACTGTGAATATGCTTAAAAACCACTTAATTGTGTGCTTTAAAATGTGAATTTTATTGTATATGAATTACATCTCGATTAACTTTTTTAATCTATGAAGGGGAGTGACCCATTATGAACGTCTTTCCACTTTAGTGATGTAGGGGTGGTCTGACTTTACAGTTCCATAGTTTCCTATGCAGACAGGTTTTGAATATTTATACTAAAATTTAACATGGAATCAATTTTACTAAAATCCAGGAACTTTTGGTTTGATATGGTATGATATCATACCTGTGGTTTGATACTGTGCCTCTGGTGTTTACATCATCCAGCCTAGGCCTTTCCGGATTCCTGCAGTTGTGTGATACTGTTTGGAATCTTAATGTGCCAGTTTTTAAGCTCCTGTGATATAAGGGACATGTGAAACCAAGGATGCCACAAAAGATTTAAGTGACAATTCATAGACTACTACCCCTCCAGCCCTACTTTTACTCTGGGGGACAATTGTATAAGCAGGAAATCAGTGGCTGACTGAAATTTCTTCCCCAGACCTTCTATCCCTGTCCTCAAGAGGATTTACTACTTTTCCTTCTGCCTCATCTGCTCCTCGCACTGCCATGCAGCTTGACTGCTGAAACTTTTTCAAGGTGAAAACCTTGCAAAAGAGGCAAGCTTATCCAGAGGCTTTGCTTGGCTGTAGAAAGGCACAGTCCTGATTTTCAACTCTTACTGTTGGCTCAGGTACCTCAGGACAAGCCAATAGCCTCAAAGCCACATGTCAGGACCTGGGAAGGAGGGTACAGCATACAGAGCAGCAGCTATAAAGAAAGTTCCAGCTGTTTTTTGGAAAGCAAGAGCATTTGGCACCACAAAGAAACAACTGGACCTTAATTAAGATTACAGCAAAAATATTCACCAGACTATGAGCCTGTACTAGAGGGCAGGGAGTTATTTGGCTTTTTCTATATACCAATTACTAATATTACCTCATGCACCTGTGTAATTGTTAATTACTGCCTCCTTTCATTGTCAACAGTGTCTTTCTTTTAATGAGAACTCACACGGTCACCTCAACCAAGAACCATGCCTGATATATGATACATAAAATTGAGAGCTATTATTATTATTATTACTATTATTTCAAGTGACTCCTGGTTCTCTGTTACCTTTTAACAACTTTAAGTTGTTAATGCTTTTTTTGCAATGGGACTCAGTCACACTTATATATGTACTCACTCTCCCTCAAACTCCCCTCCTATCTAGGCTGCCATGTAACACTGAACAGAGTTCCCTGTGCTATACAATAGGTCCTTGTTGGTTATCCACTTTAAATATAGCAGTGTGTAGAGCTGCTAACACTTTTAAATAAAAAATGTGCTACATGTTATCACCAGTCTTTAGATATACCATTTTTTTTATTCCATGCACACATACAAGAAGACAGCACAATAATAGTTAAAAAAATAAACAGAATAGGGCCTTACCATAATTTTCTCAAGACTCTGTACTGTCAAACTATCTTCTTTCTTTCCAAAGACTCTTAAACAATTTGTAATTTATTTTCTTCATTTGTAGCCCATAGTAATCCTAATTTGTAATGTAACTTTAGCTATATTCTTGGGGATTTTACATACTAATTTACAAGAAGTTTCTTAGAGAAATACAACACAAAGACTTTGTTATCACAGTTTAGTTTTTATTGGCTTTAAAAAAAACATAAGCTGGCAGGAAAAAAAAGAATAATACCGATTTTTTCCAGTAGCGTTAATAGGTAGTCTAAGAAATATCACTCTAAAACTCAAATCAGACTGTGTCACACCTCTTTGTAAAGCAAGTGGCAGTTGACATGTTTCAGCATAAAGTCTGCAATTCATAGCATGGCAGCATGGCTGCCCTTTCCTGTGACCCAACCCTACTCTCCTGCTGCTTCTCTGCAAACCACCTTCCAAATACACAAGGAAAAAGTCACCAATGTCCTCTAATGCTTTTGCATGTCTTCTCTATGCTTTTAGGAAATGGCCACCCACTCCAATATTCTTGCCTGGGAAATTTCATGGACAGAGAAGCCTGGTGGGCTACAGTCCATGGGGTCGCAGAGTCAGGCACGACTGAGTGACTAAGCATGCATGCTTTTTTGTTCTCCCAGCAGTGAAACTCATAATTTCGATGGAAAACCAATGTCAAATACTAGTTTCTCACAGATGGCAAATAAACACATGAAAAGATGCTCAACATTGCTCATTATTAAACGAGAAATGCAAATCAAAACTACAATGAGGTATCACCTCACACCAGTCAGAATGGCCATCATCAAAAACCTACAAACAATAAATGCCAAAGAGGGTTTGGAGAAAAGGGAACTCTTTTGCACTGTTGGTGGGAATATAAATTGATACCGCCACTATGGAAGACGTATGGAGATTCCATAAAAAACTAGGAATAAAACTACCACTTAACCCAACAATCCCAGTACCGGGCATATATCCCGAGGAAACCATAATTGAAAAAGACACATGTACCTCAATGTTCACTGCAGTAGTATTTACAACAGCTAGGACATAGAAGCAACCTAGATGTCTATCAACAGATGAATGGCTAAAGAAGCTGTGGAACATACATATAGTGGGATTACTCAGCCATAAAAAGCAATGCATTTGAGTCAGTGCTAATGGGGTGGATGAACCTAGAGCCTGTTATATAGATGAAGTAAGTCAGAAAGAGAAACACAAATATTGTATATTAACACACACACACACACACACATATGGGATCTAGAAAGATGGTACTGATGAATCTATTTGCAGGGCAGCAATGGAGACATAGACATAGAGAATAGACTGCGGACATGGGGTGGGGGAGGAGAGGGCAGGACAAATGGAGAGAGTAGCATGGAAACATATATATTATTATATGTAAAATAGATAGCCAGTGGGAATTTGCTATTTGACTCAGAGAGCTGAAACCAGTACTCTGTGACAACCTAGAGGGGTGGGATGGGGTGGGAGGTGGGAGGGAGCTTCAAGAGGGAGGGGACATAAGTATACCTATGGCTGAATCATGTTGATGTATGGCAGAAACCAACACAACATTGTAAAGCAATTATCATTCAATTAAAAATAAATACATTAAAAATACTAGTTTCTCTGTGAATGCTTTTAGAATCTTTGCCCATCCTCCTGGACTTTTGTTTTAGAATTATGGTCTTTAAAGTAAGGTGGGTGGTTGGAAGGATGAGTAATATTATAGGAGCTGGTCATTGTGGATTTCCATTTTTTTCTCTCATAGCAGAGGGCTCCCTCCAGAGTAGCTGTTTCAAATTTATAGTTGCTAAATGAAGGAAAAATATATTCATTGTGACAATTATCATCCTTACTATTTATGGCTAACTCTTCCACTGCTATATTTATAATAGTTGTTTTCTGGTTATAAAAGTAATATAGAGTCAATGTAAGAAATTTAGAAAATACAAAAAAAAATTAAAAAATAAAAACCATAAAGTAGCACCTCCCAGAGATAAAAATACTTCATATTTGAGTGTTTTTCCTGTCTTAATTTTGGTTGGTCTAACTAAAGGTTTATCAGTTTTGTTCATCTTCTCTAAGTAATGACTTTTGGCTTAGTTGGTTTTCTCTATTGTCTTTTTTTTAATATTCAATTTATTTCTGCTCTTCTTTTTCCAGTCTCTTAAGGTCTATCTCTTAGATTATTTTTAAAAGCTATTTTTCTTTTATAATGTAGATGTTTACAGCTATAAATTTCCCTCTAAGCACTGTTTTAGATGCATCTAATAAGTTGTCATATTGTGTCTAAATTTACTTTCATCTCAAGGTACTTACTAATTTCTCTTGCGATCTTTTTTGTTGTTGTTGTTGTTCAGTTGCTAAGTCGTGTCCAACTCTTAGCAACCCCATGGACTGCAGCACATCAGGCTTCCCTGTCTTTCACTATCTCCCGAAATTTGCTCAAACTCATGTCCGTTGAGTCAGTGATGCCATTCAACCATCTCACCCTCTGTTGCCTCCTTCTCCTCCTGCCCTGGATCGTTTTTGGCCATAGATAATTTAGTAATGCACTATTTAACTTCCCAGCTTCCCAGGTGGCACAGTGGTAAAGAATCTGCCTGACAACACAGGAGATGCAAGAGACATCTGTTCGATTCGTGAGTCAGGAAGATCCCCTGGTGGAGGAAATGGCAACTTGCATCAGTATTCTTGCCTGGAGAATCCCATGGACAGAGGAGCCTGGTGGGCTACAGCCCATAGGGTCACAAAGAGTTGGACATGACTGAAGCGACTTAGCATGCACACACACCCTCATGACATTATTGTCAAATGTAATACATTTTTATGTGATGTAGACCCATCAGTACCATTAAATTCATAATATTTTATTCAAATGCTTTCTGAATCACTTAAGAGGAAATATGCAATTATACTGCCTTTTATAATTCCCTACATAATTACTGTTAGTAGTGTTCTATGTTGTGTGTGGATTTAAATTTCCTTCTGAGATCTATTGCTTTCATCCTGAAGAACTTTTTGTAAGGAGGGTCTGCTTGTAAAATCTCTCATGGTTTTTGTTTAGTGGGGGATATCTTTTTTCTTTCTTCATTTGTGGTTGCTTTGGCTATAAGATTCTCGTGCAATAGTTCCTTTTTGTCCAGCACTTTGAGTATGTCACCCCAGTGCCTTCTGGTCACCATAGCTTATTATGAGAAGTTAGATATAATTTTTATTGAGGTTCCCTTGTACATAAAGAGTCACATTTTTACTCATTCTTTAAAGCTTTTTGTTTTGTCTTTGGATTTCAACATTTTGGCAACTGTTTGCATTTTTTCTTGAATATGGCTTATATTTTCTTATTGTTTGCAATTTTTCTCTGAATAGTGGATATTCCATATAATATATTTAGCAATTCTGGATTTTTATTTTCTTTGTTTTTTCCTCTAATAATTATTGTTTTTATTTTATTCATGCTTTTTAAAGTGGCTTTCCTGGGCTATATCTGTCATATCTCTCTCCTCTGCTCTCTGTATTCACTGATATTTATGATAAGGTTTTTTTTTTGCTTCATTTTTATCACTTCATTTCATCATATTATATTGTATTGTACTGTACTGTACTGTATTATATTTTACCTGCTTGACTTCCTATAGGTAATTCATATTTCTACTTAGCTTAGTGATTTGGCAACCATTGTTCAGAGTTTTTTAATCAAACAGCTTGAGTCATTAAGTCTTACATCCTTTGACAGTAGATTTGTGTCTGGCTTGAGGGATACATTTCAAAGTTCAGGAAGTTTTCATGTTTTTGGCTTTTACTTTCCTCAAGGTCATCTTAGTTTTTTTTGTTCACATTTCATATCCTCTCAGTCAACTAAGAATATATGAAAACTGTGTGTGTTCAAGTCTCCTTACACAAGCATTGTTGTTGTTGCTCAGTCACTAAGTTGTGTTTGACTCTTTGCAACCCAATGGACTGCAGCACGCCAGGCTTTCCTGTCATTCACTACCTCCTACAGTTTGCTCAAACTCATGTCTATTGAGTAGGTGATGCCATCCAACTGTCTCATCCTCTGTCATCCCCTTCTCCTGCCCTCAATCTTTCCCAGCATCAGAGCCTTTTCCAATGAGTCGGCTCTTTGCATCAGGTGGCCAAAGTATTGGAGCTTCAGCTTCAGCATCAGTCCTACCAGTGAATATTCAGGGTTGATTTCCTTTAGGATTGACTGATTTGATCTCCATGCGGTCCAAGGTTCCCTTAGGAGTCTTCTCCAGCACCACAATTCTAAAGCATCAGTTCTTCGGTGATCAGTCTTTTTCATTGTCCAATTCTCACATCTGTACATGACTACTGGAAAAACCATAACTTGGACTATATGGACTTTTTGTAGTAAAGTGATGTCTCTGCTTTTTTATATGCTGTTTAGGTTTCTATAGTTTTCCTTCCAAGGAGCAAGTGTTTTTTAATTTCATGGCTGCAGTCACCATTTTCAGTGATTTTGGAGCCCGAGAAAAGAAAATCTGTCACTGTTTCCACTTTGTCCCCATCTATTTGCCATGAAATGATGGGACCAGATGCAATGATCTTAGGTTTCTGAATGTTGAGTTTTAAGCCAGCTTTTCCACTCTCATCAAGAGGCTCTTTAGTTCCTCTTTGCTTTCTGCTATTAGAATGGTATCATTTGCATATCTGAGGTTGTTGATATTTCTCCTGGCAATCTCCATTCCAGCTTGTGATTCATGCAACCTGGCCCAAGAAAATAAAGTCTGTCACTGTTCCCATTGTTTTCTCATCTATCTGCCATGAAGTGATGGGGCTGCATGCCATGATCTTAGTTTTTTGAATGTTGAGTTTTAAGCTAGCCTTTTCACTCTCCTCTTTCACCTTCAGCAAGAGGCTCTTTAGTTCCTCTTCATTTTCTGTCATAAGGATGGTGTCATTCATGTGCATATCTGAGGTTATTGATATTTCTCCCAAAAATCTTGATTCCAGCTTGTGCTCCGTCACCTGTGGCATTTCCATGATGTACTCTGCATAAAAGTTAAATAAGCAGGATGATCATATAGCCTTTACATATTCCTTTCCCAATTTGGTACCAGTCTGTTGTTCCATGTCCGTGTTCTAACTGTTGCTTCTAGAACTGCAAATAGATTTCTCAGGAGGCAGCTAAGGTGGTCTGGTATTCCCATTTCTTTAAGAATTTTCCACAGTTTGTTGTGATCCACACAGTCAAAAGCTTTAGTGTAGTCAGTGAAGCAGAAGTAGATGTTTTTCTGAAATTCTCTTGCTTTTTCTGTGATCCACTGTATGTTGCCAATTTGATATCTGGTTCCTCTGCCATTTCTAAATCCAGTTTGTACACCTGGAACTTCATAAGCATATAGTCTCTCAGTAAGCCAGGATTGTCTAGATAACTTGGGTTTTCTTAGATCTCTTGTGTACTTGGATGAGTCAGCCAAGTATGTGCAGACTGCTTATTGAGCCTTACCCTGGCTTGCTCATTTCTGGAATCTCCCTGTTAAATTTCTAACTGTGCTTCCAACTGAATGTCCACCCCAACAGGGACTACAATCTCTGGTTAGCAGACAGCTTCAGATCTTCCCTGTTTGTCCCTGAGTATGTTTTCCGTCCTTTGCAGTAAATCAAGTAGGCCCTCATTAGCAATAAAGCTGTTGTTTCTCACAGTCAACCCAACCATGCTATCACTACTGTTCTGACTGAACTCATAGGGGAGTTCAGTCCTAAGGCCAGAAGATCAGGGACTCACACAGTTTTAACTAAATTTCAGCAGATTTTTGTGAATAAACTCGTGTCAGTATGCTGTTTGCTTTAGGTCAATTTCTGTAACCCTTAAATGTTGTTATCAATTATTTGTCCAATTTTGTAGTTTTGGAGGGAATAGGATTTTTCAACTTGTTCACTCCTCAATAGTCACAAGTACCCTCCCCACTATGAGTGTATTTCTCTCATAATTGATAGCTGCACTGTAGTTCTTTGTGTTAAGGAATAAGGAATCATGATTTATTTATTTATTTAAGCATCTACTGTTGGCAATTTGGTTCTTTTTTGTGTTTTTTTTTTGCCTTTGTGAAATGCCAGGAATATTTTTACCTGTGAATCTCTCTTTCCTTAAGCCACTTCTATAATTGGAATTATTGACTCAAAAATATAATTTTTTAAAGGTTAGGAATTCATCTTGCCAAAATACTTCAAGAAAGACCATAACAATTTGTGCTTCCTTCAGCACTGTGGGAGAGTGTTTGTCATACTATACTCTCATCTATAGTGGAATTAATATTAAAAATATATGTGCTTTGATAATTGGATATTAAAAGGATCCAGCATTTTTTTGAATTGCTTTTCCAAAAGTCTTTATTTAGCTCAACTCTCTGTAATTCTTTATTTAGAATTACTGGATTCTTTCCCTTTTCCTTGGCTATTTCATTCATTACCTCTTCTTGCAGCAGAATAAGAAATCATTTCACGTCATCACGCACAACATCAACCCCCTTTATCTTTCTAATGGAGCCATCTTTAGAAACAACATTCTCATTATCAGTTCTTCATGACTGTAAATTGATTCATCCAATTCATAAGTTTTAAATTTTAATTGGGTCACAAGAATATCTTTTGCCTTTCAAGCAGTACAGATTAAAATTCCTTTGCAAAGTAATAATCTAACTATTATGAAATTTAGAGAGAAAAATGATGGACAATAAATTGCATTTTTAAACATTTTTGCTTTTATTACAATACTTTCTAAATAGTGACTAAAGCACATTTGACTTTCTCCACTGTAGATATATACTCTGTGAACTTGATGATTATGTTTCTGAAGTTATGATTATGGACATTTTCTTCTAAAGCCCTTTTCCAATAGAAATTTATCATTGTACATTCGTTTTAGCTGTGATGGCTTGAATCCAGACACACAACCAGTCCAAACTATAGTACAGCACCTTGTCTACATTTGTAACAATGTCCATGACTGTGTTCACTCCAAAATGTCTAGTGATATTTATTAAAAATATTTAAGGAATTGGTCTTTCTTTTGGAGCTAACCTTCTACCTTCTGTTTCTGTTTCTTATTTCTTACTATGAGTAATATCCATTTACCTCAGAATAGCCAGGTAAATGGCTGAATCTTAAAAATTCAGATTAGGTGATTCTCATTCTTAAAATGATTTAGTATATGATAGATTAAAGTCCACAAATTTCTCACATCCCAGTCTATACTTCCTTTTCAAGACTATACTCCTTCTATGAAGAGATAAAGGATGTTTCCCTATCTCATTGAATGTGAAATAGTTTCTGCTTTATTTTGTGTCAAAGAATGTGGTAGGAATGACATCACTAATGCAAGTTCAGGAGCCTTGGCTTCAAATGGCCTTACAACTTCTATTTTCAAACTCTTGGAATGCTCCTGAGTTTGTCTATTAAAGAAGCTGGTCTATCCTTTTGGATGATGAGAGACCATGTTGAGTATAACAGAATCTTCACAGCCACTAGCAAGATTTGCAAGTGAGGCTCTCTTGGAACTTGCAGCCCATGAATTCCTACAGCTGAATGCATCCACATGAATTAACCCTGGGAAAACCAGCAAAGGATCTGCCCAGTTAACTTACAGGATGAGGAGAATGATACATCATTATAATTTAAGGTACTAAGTTTTGGGATGTTTTGTTTGGTGGAAATATCTGACTAATACGAGTGGCTTATCATTCCACTTTGTTATTTTACTCTTTCTTACCTTTGCCTGTAAAACCCTTCATTATGTAGCATTTCTGCTTCTGGAATATCTTTGTCAATTCCATCCTTCTATCCTTATCATGGGCTTCCCTGGTGGCTCAGACATTAAAGAATCATCCTGCAATGTGGGAGACCTGGGTTCGATCCCTGGGTTTGGAAGATCCCCTGGAGGAAGGCATGGCGACCCATTCCACGATTCTTGCCTGGAGAATCCCCATGGACATAGGAGCTACAGTCCATAGGGTTGCAAAGAGTTGGACATGACTGAGCGACTAAGCACAGCATCCTTATCAAAACCTAGTTTCAAAACTCTGAAACTAGAATTGTCCTTGAAACACTTCCTCCTTATGTACATTCTTATTAATATTAGCAAGCATGTTTTCCTGCCTCCAATTCTATCATGGCCGGAGACTAGTACATGAACCATGGTCTCACAAATAAAAAGAGGCCAGAGAGTTAGGCCTCAAATCATTCCTACCAGCAGTGAAACTCTAAGGAGATACTTCCTGATGGCTGACCAGCATAGGTAATTTAAAGTCTGCCAAGATTTATGATGGTGAAAATACTTAGTTTTATGAGAGTAATTGGCATTTTTATAACATTTATGAAGATCAGTTTAATAATATCTATTAAAATGTAATATAAGTATATCTCTCAGAAATACTAAGACAACTTCAGAATTCTCATCCTAAAGAAATAAATGAAAAGGGGAGCAGAGGATTTTTGAATTAACTGTGCATTTGGAATGATCTCAATGTTATCAATGGGAATTTATTAGGTACGTTATTAACATCAATACAATAGAAAAGGAGGTAGTCATTCAAAACCTCGACATGGAACAATTTCCATGATAGATTGTTAAGGAAAAAAAGCAGTAGACTGTGGAATGTGTTTCTTCTTCTTATTTTTACACATATAGCACAGATAGTAATCTGCCATCAGTAGATGAAATTGCATCTCATTATACCAAAGTAGGCCTGATAGTGGAAGGAGAGGCAGCTGTTTTTTTCTCATCATGGGCATTTTAAAGGAGTTGAAGGGTAGATGTAAGACTCTCCATGAATTTGAAGTTGTGCAATATTTTTTCCTTTTGCTTCGCTTGATCCACTTTCTGCCATTCTTTCCCCAACTCTGGCCCTGGCTGGTTGACTTTCTGGAGTGAATCAATGGGTTCTGTTGTTGTGTGGCTTCCGGTTAGTTTTGAGCTGTGGTCAGCATCAGCAGGAGACCAGAGGAAGGGAGAGGAGGAAATCCTGGATATCTACACCCTTACTTCTAGTCCTCTGAGGTCATCAAAGGCTGGCTACCCCTTTCTACTAAAGGCCAAGATTTCTGTAACAAAGCCTTCTTCATGTATCTGGATTTTTTTGGGGGGAGGGGGGGTTCAAAAAAAAAAAAAGGAGTTGAAGGGGCATGTGATCAGATAGGGTAGATGCGGTCAAAGGTATTTCTATTCATTGGTGGGAGGTGAGCTGGCCCCTGTTTTATTCTCACTCAATACATGTTCTGAGACTGGAACTGTAGTTCAGTTGAACTTTCTGAGGAAGATGTTAGGAGCCAACACTTGATTTGTCAGTGGGAATCTCAGAAAACCATGCAGTTTGGTGTCTCCCGTTGAGTTCTTGTCTGTTTCCCTTTAACCCTGCCTATCATCCAGTCTCTCAGGAGAGGTAGAAATAAAATCAGTTGTTCACTGACTACCTGGCAGCATCATAAGTTGGAGGAGGGCTTGGTACTTAAGTACAGAGAAGAGGAGCTGGAACACCTTCTGTGGAGTTTCTACGCATAGACTCTTGGCTTGGCAAACAGCCCATAGGCTGAGAAGCCTTAAAGATCTGAATAAGAAGGGCATGGGATATTGTGCAATGTTAAAATATTAGCAAAGAGATGGAAGACAACTGTCATACATATCCATGTATGTGCATATAAAGAAAAAGGATCTAAGAATGACAGGTATTGGGTTGGCCAATAAGTTCATTCAGTTTTTTCCATACGCTGTAATGGAAAACCTTGAACACAATTTGACCAACCCACTAATAGTAATAATGCCTTTGATATCCCAAGCCCCATAGTCAGTAGGCAATGGATATTATTCTAGTTTCAGTTTCTCAACAAATCTGAGAGGTTTTATTCAGTTGTCTTGTTTTGCACAAAAAGAAACTGAAGCTGAGGGAAATGAAACACCTTGCCTAAGGCTTCACGGTTCACTCAATTCCTGGAGGCAGTGTTCACAATGGAAACCTCTAGCTCCATTATTTTTCATTCTGGTACATTGTGTTGCTTTGGCCATTCAAGGCCAAAGGGAGGCAAAAACAGATTCAAGTTGACACCATCAAGATCAACATGTGAGCAAAATGTGAGCATATGTACTCATCACTCTTTCTTCCAGATACCCATTGAAATCCAAAAGAAAACATAAAAGACCAAAGAAATGTAAAAATATGAAAAGATCTATTTAACTAATTTATGAAGGAATTATGTGAGTGTTCATGGGTTCTACCTGATGTAGGTGTCTTTTAAATGTTTTTCAACTTGGATGAAATCAGGAAGTCACATTCATCCTGCTAAAAGGGGCAGTATTTATTATCAATAATGCATTTATTAAAAATTTAGTATCTAGAGCCAGAGTACCTGGGTTCAAATCGCTTCTCCTCTAATTATGAACCTACAATATAAACATTGTATAGCCTTTCTCAATTACCTTCAACTCAACCTCTCCTTGCCTTGTTTTCCATATTTGTAAAATGGAGCTGTTATGAGAGACAAATGGTTTGATATTTGTGAAGAGCTTAGAATGACACCTAAGATATAATAAACCTAAATAAATATGTGCTAAATAAAATAAAGGAATAATTGTTATTTTGTAT
This sequence comes from Giraffa tippelskirchi, assembly GCF_054371585.1. Lineage (NCBI taxonomy): Eukaryota > Metazoa > Chordata > Mammalia > Artiodactyla > Giraffidae > Giraffa > Giraffa tippelskirchi. Next base: position 11,231,450 of record NC_137289.1, on the reverse strand, counting down.
GAGAGACTTCTAATCAAGAAGGCAACTTTAGCACTAGAATCTAATTCTTGCTCATCTGAATTCCCATCTCAATGACTGTGATATACTAAAAATGCCCCCCAAATATATCCTGGTAATCATTCCTGGAACTGGTGAATGTTACCTCATATGGCCAAAAAAAAAAAATCGTCCCTGTTGGTCATCCTCTTGTTTCTGACTCTCTCCATACTTCTACCAGCAAACTAGGTCTCTGAAGTAGAAGAAAAAATTTCTAGTAAGGAATTTTTTTCCATTTCCCCTTGCCTTAAAATTTGGGTATTTTCCAAGAGTCTCAGTTTATTTTCTAAGAGATCCATTTCAAATGAACTTTCTTGATTTAAAAAAAAAGGATATTTAGCATGCTTAGACTTCTTTGTAAGGAAACATAATTAGAAGAAAATCAGTAGACCTAAGGAAGTAGATTGTAATTCAAAAACCACCTTGAAAAATTACAGTACTTTTATCTGGAAGAGATTTATTTGAAGAAACAAAAGAAAATCAAGAAAACATTAAATCTGTGAACCTAGACCAAGTAGTCATGATGAGAGAATCAATGAAAACAAAACAATGAAGAGAAGTGGAAAATATTATTGTAAAAAAATACTGCAGAGAAATAGAAGTCATAGCTAAAGAGTTTTAGTAAAGACTCTTGATGTAATGATTATGAGCCTCTAGTTATTTTTCTCTTACATTCCAAAACATAGATCAATGAGATGTTGAAAATTTTCTCGAAAATGTTATTGAGTGAATGCATAAGCATCATTCTTGTTGACACTGTACAGGAATTTCACTCCCTGGTTTCATGTTGCCTTTTGCTCCAGTTTAAGTGTTTCCAGTGTATTTAACAGTGTACGACTGACATTTACATTTAAAAATAGATTTGATTAACAGCTCCTGACACAACCTAGAACAATAAAAAGCAAAATGCTGAAAACTGACAATATCACTGAAACGTAATACTTTTGGAAAAACCTTTTGACAAATATGAGAGTAGCTTCCAGTTAGTATAAAGCTGATAGGAATCCATTGAGAAAAAATTACCTGGAATTCACTTCATTATCTATTCAGACTCATCTTCATGAAATATAAGCACATTTTTAAATGGCTGAAAATATTTTTATGTTCTATTCCACTCATTCATAAAGTGTTCCATTTTGGAAACTGGTTAGTGGTCACTATTTCACAAACACTTCTTTGTGATGGAACCAGAGTATTTCCACAACCAGTTTTCCCCAAAGTTTTGGACATTATAGCCCATTAAATCCAGACTACAGGAGGTAGTATTTCTCCTCTCCAAATGACTCATTTTCCTTTTTATTATATTGATCAGAACTGACCAGACAGTGTAAAATAATAGCAGTGATTTTCAAAATCTGTATCTTATCTTTGATTTCTAGGACAAAATTTCTATATTTTCTTTTGTGAGAATGACATTCATCATAGCTTGAAGACAGATATCCTTGATTCTGTTAAAAAATCATCTTCTATTTTAAGAGGGCTTTCATGCAGGAAGTGATATTAAAATGTATTAAATATCTCTTTTACCATTTATTGATTTACTCATAAAGTTTTAAACCTGTAACCAACTTTTATCTTTTTATTATTAAATTCCCCTTTTTAAGATAGTATGAAAGTAATTCTCATTCAGTTGTAACCATACCTCAAATTTTGAATTTTGATCCTTTCCCAGGCTAGCACTGTGTGGCCCTATATTCTCTTGTGATGCTGGGCAACGGTACCCACCACAGCTCCTAGTCAGCCATGTGATCACAACCCATGTGCTTCCAGCCATTCTGTACCCACACAACTGTTCTGTTAGTCACTTTCCATACAGTATTCAATAAATTACATGAGATACCCAAGACTGTTTTTTTCAAATAGGCTTTGTGTTAGAGAATTTTGCCTAACTGTAGGCTCATGTAGGCACTCTGAGCACGTTTAAGATAAGTGAAGATATAATTAACTTAATTTGTTAGGTTAGGTATATTAAATGAATTTTTGGCATATTCAATTTAAAGTGAGTTTATTAGGATGTAACACAATTGTAAGCTGAGGAAGATTTGTATATATATATATATATATATCTTTATTCAAATGACTTGAAGCTCCCAGAATGGGAGGACTGAATAATTTAAACATTTCAATTATCCCATAATTAATGTATAAATAAAGAAATTCTAGCAAAAAAATCCCAGTACACAAACTAATAAAAATCCCAGTACCAGCACACAAACTCATACCATGTCTGACAAGTATTTCCACCTTGAGATTTGTTGTCTCTGGTCTCATTTTGTTGTAAATGTTTAAATTTGGAATTTTAACAAAATCAAGACCACAATTGAGAATTAATTAAAAGGTTGTAAGGTTTGCCTGGAAAAAAATAAATTCTTTGTAAATGTTTAAACTTGCAATTTTAACAAAATCAAGACCACAATTGAGAATTAATTAAAAGGTTGTAAGGAATATCTGGAAAAAATAAATTCTTAACCATAGCTAAGAATAAATCAAACATTAATTGGAAGGACTTGCTCTACTTATACTAAAATGAAAATTTTGCAATAAGTTAGAAAATGTTGCAATAAATTAGAACTCAGTTGTATCAGGGCTTCCCTGATAGCTCAGTTGGTAAAGAATCCACCTTCAATGCAGGAAACCCCAGTTCAATTTCTGGATCAGGAAGATCCGCTGGAGAAGGGATAGGCTATCCACTCCAGTATTCTTGGGCTTCCCTTGTGGCTCACATGGTAAAGAATCCACCTGCAATGTGGGAGACCTGGGTTTGATCCCTGGGTTGGGAAGATCCTCTGGAGAAGGGAAAGGCTACCCACTCCAGTACTCTGACCTGAAGAATTCCAGGGACTGTAACTCATTTGAATAAACATATCTTTGCGTCCATAGGATCACAAAGAGTTGGACATGACTGAGCAATTTTCACTTTACAGTTGTATTCAACAAACAAATAGAGAAAGGCATCAGAAGGACCATATTTGAAATATGACATCAGTCAGTAGGAGTATCAGAAGTACAAATTAAAACATTATAAACTGTACTTTTTAACTGGGAAAATAGCCAAAAGCAATTTTTAAAATGATACTCCATGTTGAAAACTAGGACAACCACTTTTTATCCACCACTATTGTAGGGAAACAATGAGTACATATAAACAGTCTTAAATACAGAAGACCATTTGACAGAACTACTGCCTATTAGATTCCTTCACATTTGCACATAATAAACTGATTGTTGAATGAAGGATCTGAGAGGTATTGAATTCCAAGGAAAGAGATAATTAGAGCAACTCAGTTTGTAAGCATCACTTTTCTTTTCCTAATGTTGCAAGGAGTATCAGTGAAAAAAAGAAATCAGCATGCAAACTCGTACCATGTCTGACAAGTATTTCCACCTTGAGATTTGTTGACTCTGGTCTTATTTTGTTGTAGATGCTTAAGCTTGAAATTTTAACAAACTGAAGACCACAATTATGTCAGTAATCACTTGGTGTTCCATTCCTTTCAAAGAATGCAATTAAACAAACACTATAAGATTTCAAGGTCTTCCATAGATTTAAAGGGAGAATATGGCTTGTGCATCTTGGCTTGAATTAGATGATTCTAATTGCCGTTAATCACAATACAATAACTTTTTGATAGACATGGGTTTTACATTTCATTCTTTGTTTAACACAAGCAAATCATTTTCTATTCTCTTTAAAAGGAAACATCCTTCACAACCTCTTAACTCCTGAGGAAAAGAAAATGTTAAGCAACAGAAAACTGTATAAGATCACTCTACATTGTTACACTGTTGGTGGGAATGCAAACTAGTACAGCCACTATGGAGAACAGTGTGGAGATTCCTTAAAAAACTGGGAATAGAACTGCCATATGACCCAGCAATCCCACTGCTGGGCATACACACCAAGGAAACCAGAATTGAAAGAGACACATGTACCCCAATGTTCATCGCAGCACTGTTTACAATAGCCAAGGCATGGAAGCAACCTAGATGCCCATCAGCAGACAAATGGATAAGGAAGCTGTGGTACATAGACACAATGGAATATTACTCAGCCATTAAAAAGAATACATTTGAATCAGTTCTATTGAGATGGATGAAACTGGAGCCCATTATACAGAGTGAAGTAAGCCAGAAAGAAAAACACCAACACAGTATACTAATGTATATATATGGAATTTGAAAGATGGTAATGATAACCCTATATGCGTGACAGAATAAGAGACACAAATGCATAGAACAGTCTTATGGACTCTGAGGGAGAAGGTGAGGGTGGTACGTTCTGAGAGAATAGCATTGAAACATGTATATTATCATATGTGAAACAGAACACATTCTAGGTTCGATGCATGAGACAAATGCTCAGGGCTGGGGCAATGGGATGACCCAGAGGGATGGGATGGGGAGGGAGGTGGGAGAGGGGTTCAGGATGGGGAACACATGTAAACCCATGGCTGATTCATGCCAATGCATGGCAAAAACCACTACAATATTGTAAAGTAATTCAGTTCAGTTCAGTCACTCAGTCGTGTCCGACTCTCTGCGACCCCATGAATTGCAGCACGCCAGGCCTCTCTGTCCATCACCAACTCCTGGAGTCTACCCAAACCCATGTCCATCGAGTCGGTGATGCCATCCAACCATCTCATCCTCCGTCGTCCCCTTCTCCTCCTGCCCCCAATCCTACCCAGCATTAGGGTCTTTTCCAATGAGTCAACCCTTCGCATGAGGTGGCCAAAGTATTGGAGCTTCAGCTTCAACATCAGACCTTCCAATGAACACCCAGGATTGATCTCTTTTAGGATGGATTGATTGGATCTCCTTGCAGTCCAAGGGACTCTCAAGAGTCTTCTCCAACACCACAGTTCGAAAGCATCAATTCTGCGGCGCTCAGCTTTCTTCACCGTCCAACTCTCACATCCATACATGACCACTGGAAAAACCATAGCCTTGACTAGACGGACTTTTGTTGGCAAAGTAATGTCTCTGCTTTTAAATATGCTATCTAGGTTGGCCATAACCTTCCTTCCAAGGAGTAAGCGTCTTTTAATTTCATGGCTGCAGTCACCATCAGCAGTGATTCTGGAGCCCAAAAAAGTAAAGTCTGACACTGTTTCCACTGTTTCCCCATCTATTTCCCATGAAGTGATGGGACCAGATGCCATGATCTTAGTTTTCTGAACGTTGAGCTTTAAGCCAACTTTTTCACTCTCCTCCTTCACCTTCATCAAGAGGCTCTTTAGCTCTTCTTCACTTTCTGGGGCTAAAGTAATTAGCCCCCAACTAAAATAAATAAATTTATTAAAAAAAAAAAGAAAGTAACATAACATTGTAAAAAAAAAAAAAAAAGATCACTCTACCAGGAAGTTGACCATATAATAACTTACTGTAATTATATTTGCAAATGACATTTTGATATAGATATGTGGTTCCTTCTTTTTTTTTTCATCTCATTATCCATTATTTATGAACAAAATTTCTTAGAAGTAGAGCTAGAAGCATGTTGTTTCTGTTTTAAAAAAAGTCTTCAATTTTACAAGGCCAAAACCTTCCTAGATAAGAATATTAAACAAATGCAAGACTCTTGAGAGTCCCTTGGACTGCAAGGAGATCCAACCAGTCCATCCTAAAGGAATTCAGTCCTGAATATTCATTGGAAGGACTGATGCTGAAGCTGAAACTCCAATACTTTGGCAACCTGATTCAAAGAACTGACTCATTGGAAAACACCCTGATGCTGGGAAAAATTGAAGGCAGGAAGAGAAGGAGACAACAGAGGATGAGCTGGTTGAGTGGCATCATCGACTCAATGGACATGAGTTTGAGTAAGCTCCGGGAGTTGATGATGGGCAGGAAGGCCTGGCATGCTGCAGTTCATGGGGTTGCAAAGAGTCGGACATGACTGAGCAACTGAACTGAACTGAATCAACATCTAGAGAAATGATGAATTAAAAATGTGTATCTATATTTATTGCTCTTACACTATTATGTGGATAATTGTTTAACATTAGTGCAAAATATTTTGTATATTGAATATATTGTTTGGGGTACTGAACAGATTTAATATATTTCCATTGAAAACTACCTACTTTACTTACTCCTGTGAATAAGGTCCCTTAACCAAAAAAGTTCCTATCAAGGGTCAATTCCTACTTATCCCTGAGTTGCAGATTTCATTTTCTTGATGACTCGTAGACTATTCAAACAAATCAATCATATCCTCATGCTGGAGCACCTCACCCACTTGGTACTATAAAATCTGCCCCCCCATGGTCCCTATTTGTTTACTCTATTCTTTATTGTAACCCTTATGTGTTCCTGCATGGTATGTATCCTTCTCTCTCGGACTGTGAGTATATGTGACTAATAACCTGTTCTTGATGTAATTTGTCCAGTGTCAGGTGTTGTGTGCTCAGCCATCTCAATAACCCTAGGATGGGACTATCTCCCTGACCAATTGGTTGGATAGAAAGCAAACAAAATAATGAGTAAAATTCATCAAGTGTGTTAAGGATAGATAGTAAGAGAGTAGTTTACAATTATAGGAAAAAATCATATGCATATGTTAAATATTGATACTGAGTAAGCAAGCAACTTGTAAACATGGACAGAATATATAATATCTGTCAAATATTAGACAGCAAGTAAGCTAGTTACACATTAAAATAGGATTAATGGGATAAGTGATGGAATTAAGAGTTGCTTATAGTTGTTTAAAGGGATTGAAGGATCAAGTCACAATTTACAATCATGCCACCCTTAAGTCAAAAGCTATGCCATCTTTAAAAGGGCCACCCGCTGGTGACACCCAGTTTGATCCCATCATGATACTACATGTGTTCTACTAAAGAAATATTTACAAAATATTTGTTCAGCAGGCCAATTGGCAAGCTATAGTGGGAGCCAGGCATGTACATTTCTATCCCGTCATGTCTCCCAGAAAGAGCATGTGATGGTTGCAGGAAACTTTTGCCAGTTGTTCTTCCCTGATAATACCAAATCTCTGATGTTTACATCATCAGCAGCAGTAGCTAATGTGGAGAGAGAGAGAGAGGGAGAGAGAGAGATTGAGATTACATGTCCCATGGTTTAAGGTAGTGTGGACCTTCTGTCCTACTATCATCTTATCCCAAGTGTGATAATCTCCCATGCTTTGTCCCTGTTATTCACTGTGCATTGTGCATATGTGCGAGCTAAGTTGCTTCAATTGTGTCTGACTCTGCGACCCCATGGACTGTAGCCCACCAGGCTCCTCTGTCATGGGATTCTCCAGGTAAGAATACTGAAGAGGGTTGCCATGCCCTCCTCCAGGGGATCTCTCCGATCCAGATATTTAACCCACATCTCTTATGTCTCCTGCATTGGCAGGGGTTTCTTTACCCCTGGTGGCACATGGGAAGCCTGTGTTGTCCCCATTTATGCTTATATCTATAATACTACTTTCCATTTTCCATTTATTGTTCCTTATTTAGTTCAGTCAGATACTTATTTCAATTATCTTTGATTCTTGCTTTTTTTACTGACACACATTTTTCAGGTTACGGGTTTTTCCATAGTCACTGATTTAGCTGTACACCACATGTTCTGACATTTATCATTTCTATTATATTTCTATGAATTCTGAAATTCCTCTGTATACTGCCTCTTATCCAAGAATTCCTTAAAAATTCTTGACTGTTTTTCTATATTTGAGACAAAGGTTGTTTGTGTCTTCTACAATCAACAAGAGAATATCATCTATCTCTTTTTTTCTTCTTTGGAATTAAAAGGCTTAAGTTGTAGTATTTGTGGTTATTCCAAGAACACTTATTAAAAAAAAATACGTAGATATCTAATAATCATACAGGATGCCTCTGTTTGCAATTTTGCTTTGAGCTGAAAATATTTAATGGGGGGAATGTCCGCTTCTACTTTTGCTAAAATTTATCACTGTTTTGTACTGTCTTGCCTTAACATTGTCATCAGACACACCCTCCCCTAGCATGAGCTCCGTGGGGGCAGGGATCATGTTTGTCTTATTGAAATCTATACCCTTAGCTTTCTGGACATATAGTAGACATTTGATCAATATCTATTTGTCAAATAAAGGGATATTCCTATAAGTAGAAGTTCTGGGTCACAGACAGTTGGTTCTAGAGGCTAGAAGACGCTGGACACCAAGAAAACAGAAACTTCATCAGGTATTTACAATATAAATTTAAGACTGTGAAACTGGCTTTTGAACATACTGTGGAAGTGAATACTGTTTGCCAATGAAAACCTTATCTTTCTTCTTTAAATGTCAGTGAATTTACCTGAGCACATGAACACACAGCTAAATGTTAAATTTCCCACCCTCACTCTTAATTAGGTGTGGCCATGACAGTAAGTTATCACCAAAGAAAGCCTAGTGGAAGCAATTAATGTAACGTCTGACTCGCTCAAAAAAGATCTTCATGACCCAGATACTCACGATGGTGTGATCACCTACCACCTAGAGCCAGACATCCTGACATGCGAAGTCAAGTGGGCCTTGGGAAGCATCACTATGAATAAAGCTAGTGGAGGTGATGGACTTCCAGTTGAGCTATTTCAACTCCTAAAAGATGATGCTGTGAAAGCGCTGGACTCAATATGCCAGCAAATTTGGAAAACTCAGAAGTGGCCACGGGACTGGAAAAGGTCAGTTTCAGTCCAATCCCAAAGAAAAGAAATGCCAAAAATATATATTTTAGATACTTTTCCATCATGTGTATGTGCTAAGTCACTTCAGTCATGTCCAACAAAATTAATTACTTGAAAAATGCTCCATACATCTCATTAAGAAATGCATTACCAGTTAAATTGTCCTTTTCATGTTTATCAATTTATAGTTTACTTTTGTTGTTTTAATCAACTGTGTACTAAGACTTGTATTGACAACTTATTCCACATGTGATTTTTTAAAACTTAGAGTTTAGGGTGATAAAGTAATAAACAAAAAATCATAGGATTATGACTTTCAAACTTAAAATATGTTTATTTAGAATAAAATCTTGTGACAGCCCTGAAATGATGATATATATTCTGGAGGAAAAGTAAAGATATACACATCTTGCTTATAAAAAATAGCTTGTTTATATCTATCTATCTATATATTTCATTGAAGTAAAGTTCATTTACAATGTTGTGTTAGTTGCAGGTGTACAGCAAAGTGATTGAAATTTTTTGGTGTGCTTCCCAGGTGGCTGTAGTGGTAAAGAACCCACCTGCCAATGCAGGTTCAATCCCTGGATCAGGAAGATTCCCTGGAGAAGGGCATGGCAACCCACTTTGGTATTCTTACCTGGAGAATCCCATGGACAGAAGTGCCTGGCGGACTACAGTTCATAGGGTTGCAAAGAGTTGGTCATGACTGAAGTGATTTAGCAAGCACACATGATGGAAAAGTATCATATATATATATATATATATATATATACACACACACATATATATATATATACATATATATATATACACACACACATATATACATATATATTCTTTAGTATTCTTAAGAATGTTATATATCCTATATATATTCTTTTTAATATTTTTTTTCTGATTGTTTTCTATTATAGGTCATTACAAGCTGGTAGCTCAGCTGGTAAAGAATCTGCCTACAATGCAGGAGACCCCAGTTTGATCCCTGTGTCAGGAAGATCCACTGGAGAAGGGAATGGCTACCCACTCCAGTATTTTGGCCTGGAAAATTCTATGGAAAGAGGAGCCTGGAAGACTGCAGTTCATGGGGTCGCAAAGAGTCAAATAGGACTGAGCTACTTTCACTTACTCACAAGATATTGAATATAGTCCCTGAATACAGTAGTTGCTTTTGTTTTTTATGTATTTTATATATAGCAGTATGTATCTGTGAATTCCAATTTCCTAATTTGTCTCTCCTCTCCATCCCCTTTGGTAACCATAAGTTTGTTTTCTATGTCTGTGAGGCCCTGTTTTGTAAATAAGTTCATTTGTCATGCTTTATTTTGATTCCACATAAGTGATTTCATATGCTATTTGTCTTTCTATGTCTGACTTACTTGAATAATGGCTAGATAGCTTCTAATCCACGTGGTGTCTAGAATTTACTGGTTATGTTGAAAAGAGCAGTAAAACCATTTTAATGAATCTATGAATGAAGGTTGCAAGTAGGAGTGATTCCTTTCAATAATACATCTAACAAACCAAGAGTAGAATTTTTACTTTTTGTTCTAGTAACTTTAAGCTCTGTTGATTTGGAAATCCTAGTCTCCAAGAGATTAATGCTTCTACAGGAGACACAACAATGATTTCACTGAATTCAAAGATGAGACTGCCACCTGACTATTTTTGATTCCTAATGATAGTGAATTGACAGATAAATGGGGGGAGGTGTGGAAACCTCTCTGCTAGGGTGATTGATTCAGAATATCAATGTCTCTTAGTACTTCCATGGCCAATAGTAAAAATTAAAGGCCCATTAAGAGCTCCAATCAGGAGAAGGGTTGTTTAAAAGTGAAGGAAACATGGAACAGGTAGGGGAGAAATGATGTTGTAGATATTAATCATGGCTTCATGGCTGTTACAGAAATAAGGGATATAGTAGCAATGGATGGGTTTCCTTACTTGTTATGTAAGTATTTTCTTTCTCCATTTTCCATAGGGTTGCACTGAGTCAGACACTGAAGTGGCTTAGCATGACACTGCACATATTGGTAGTGGTTAATTTTATAATGGAAATGGAGAATTTTAAGCATTACTTGCTAGCATGTGAGATGAGTCCAATTGTGCGGTAGTTTGAGCATTCTTTGGCATTGCCTTTTTTGGAGATTGGAATGAAAACTGACCTTTTCCAGTCCCGTGGCCACTTCTGAGTTTTCCAAATTTGCTGGCATATTGAGTCCAGCGCTTTCACAGCATCATCTTTTAGGAGTTGAAATAGCTCAACTGGAAGTCCATCACCTCCACTAGCTTTATTCATAGTGATGCTTCCCAAGGCCCACTTGACTTCGCATGTCAGGATGTCTGGCTCTAGGTGGTAGGTGATCACACCATCGTGAGTATCTGGGTCATGAAGATCTTTTTTGAGCGAGTCAGACGTTACATTAATTGCTTCCACTAGGCTTTCTTTGGTGATAACTTACTGTCATGGCCACACCTAATTAAGAGTGAGGGTGGGAAATTTAACATTTAGCTGTGTGTTCATGTGCTCAGGTAAATTCACTGACATTTAAAGAAGAAAGATAAGGTTTTCATTGGCAAACAGTATTCACTTCCACAGTATGTTCAAAAGCCAGTTTCACAGTCTTAAATTTATATTGTAAATACCTGATGAAGTTTCTGTTTTCTTGGTGTCCAGCATCTTCTAGCCTCTAGAACCAACTGTCTGTGACCCAGAACTTCTACTTATAGGAATATCCCTTTATTTGACAAATAGATATTGATCAAATGTCTACTATATGTCCAGAAAGCTAAGGGTATAGATTTCAATAAGACAAACATGATCCCTGCCCCCACGGAGCTCATGCTAGGGGAGGGTGTGTCTGATGACAATGTTAAGGCAAGACAGTACAAAACAGTGATAAATTTTAGCAAAAGTAGAAGCGGACATTCCCCCCATTAAATATTTTCAGCTCAAAGCAAAATTGCAAACAGAGGCATCCTGTATGATTATTAGATATCTACGTATTTTTTTTTAATAAGTGTTCTTGGAATAACCACAAATACTACAACTTAAGCCTTTTAATTCCAAAGAAGAAAAAAAGAGATAGATGATATTCTCTTGTTGATTGTAGAAGACACAAACAACCTTTGTCTCAAATATAGAAAAACAGTCAAGAATTTTTAAGGAATTCTTGGATAAGAGGCAGTATACAGAGGAATTTCAGAATTCATAGAAATATAATAGAAATGATAAATGTCAGAACATGTGGTGTACAGCTAAATCAGTGACTATGGAAAAACCCGTAACCTGAAAAATGTGTGTCAGTAAAAAAAGCAAGAATCAAAGATAATTGAAATAAGTATCTGACTGAACTAAATAAGGAACAATAAATGGAAAATGGAAAGTAGTATTAAAGATATAAGCATAAATGAATGAATTAGGAAAATAGCAGTAGAACTAATAAATAATTCTAAATTATGATTCTTTAATGTAAATAACAATAGGCAAATATTTAGCTAACCTAATCAGGAGAGGAGAGAAAGCACAAATGGATGAAATAACTAATGATAATAGGAAAATAATCATACAAACAGATACAATTAAAACTATAATAAACTACTTTCAACTTTATGGTAATAAATATAAAAATTGGGTGGAATGCATGCTTTCCTAGGAAAATGTGCTTTACCAAATCTCACCAGACAATCAATAGAAAATCATAACAGACTAAGTTCCACAGAATACATGAGAAAATTATCAGACAGATTATCTCAGTGGAACAAAACGCAAACACAAAAAATATGCAATTAAGATGATTTAGCTGGAAAATTCTATCTAGCTTTTACAGAGTAACTATTTTCCTTCAGAGGATGGAGAATGAACAGAGCTAAAAGCCACTTATTTTCCATGAAACTATTTTAATGCTGATACCAAAATAGTACAGATAAAAAATTAGAGACCAAGCTAATTTAGGAAAATTAATGTAAAAAGTCAACATAGAATATTAATCATTCAACAGGATATCAAAAGAACAAATCCAGAGTGAATGAATGGTTTATTTCAGGAATGCAAGGATGGTGTAGGAATAAGAAATCAAGTAATTCATCATAGTAGATCTAAGAAGAAAAAATATTTTTACTCCATAAATACTGAAACTCATATGGAAAACTTCAACAAACTCTTTTAACTGAAGTATAGTTGAATTACAATGTTGTGTTACTGCTTTTCAGCAAAGTAATTCAGTTATATATATATATATATATATATATATATATATATGTATATTATACTTTTTTATATTCTTTTTCCATTATGGTTTATCACAGATTTTTTTTGCTACTTTATTTTTTAATTGAAGAAAATTGTTTCACAGAATTTTGTTCTTTTCTGTCAAACATGAATAAGAATCACCATCAGTTCAGTTCAGTTCAGTCGCGCAGTCGTGTCCGACTCTTTGTGACCCCATGAATTGCAGTACGCCAGGCCTCCCTGCCCATCACCATCTCCCGGAATTTACCCAAATTCATGTCCATCAAGTCAGTGATGCCATCCAGCCATCTCATCCTCTGTCGTCCCCTTCTCCTGCTGCACCCAATCCTACCCAGCATCAGAGTCTTTTCCAATTAGTCAACTCTTCGCATGAGGTGACCAAGGTATTGAGTTTTCAGCTTCAACATCAGTCCTTCTGATGAACACCCAGGACTGATCTCCTTTAGGATGAACTGGTTGGATCTCCTTGCAGTCCAAGGGACTCGCAAGAGTCTTCTCCAACACCACAGTTCAAAGGCGTCAATTCTTCAGCACTCAGCTTTCTTCACTGTCCAACTTTCACATCCATACATGACTACTTGGAAAAACCATAGCCTTGACTAGACGGACCTTTGTTGGCAAAGTAATGTCTCTGCTTTTTAATATGCTCTCTGGGTTGGTAATAACTTTCCTTCCAAGGAGTAAGCGTCTTTTAATTTCATGGCTGCAATCACCATCAGCAGTGATTTTGGAGCCCAGAAAAATAAAGTCTGACACTGTTTCCACTGTTTTCCCATCTCTCTCCCATGAAGTGATGGGACCAGATGCCATGATCTTAGTTTTCTGAATGTTGAGTTTTAAGCCAACTTTTTCACTCTCCTCTTTCACTTTCATCAAGAGGTTTTTTAGTTCCTCTTCACTTTCTGCCATAAGGTTGGTGTCATCTGCATATCTGAGGTTATTGATATTTCTCCCAGCAATCTTGATTCCAGCTTGTGCTTCTTCCAGCCCAGCATTTCTCATGATGTACTCTGAATATAAGTTACATAAGCAGGGTGACAATATACAGCCTTGATGTACTCCTTTTCCTATTTAGAACCAGTCTGTTTTTCCATGTCCAGTTCTAACTGTTGCTTCCTGATCTGCACACAGGATTCTCAAGAGGCAGATCAGGTGGTCTGGTATTCCATCTCTTTCAGAATTTTCCACAGTTTATTGTGATCCACACAGTCAAAGGCTTTGGCATCGTCAATAAAGCTGAAAGAGAGATTTTTCTGGAACTCTCTTTTTCGATGATCCAACGGATGTTGGCAATTTGATCTCTAGTTCCTCTTCCTTTTCTAAAACCAGCTTGAACATCTGGAAGTTCACGGTTCACGTATTGCTGAAGCTTGGCTTGGAGAATTTTGAGCATTACTTTACTAGCGTGTGAGATGAGTGCAATTGTGCAGTAGTTTGAATATTTTTTGGCATTGCCTTTCTTTGGGATTGGGATGAAAACTGACATTTTCCAATCCTGTGGCCACTGCTGAGTTTTCCAAATTTGCTGGCATATTGAGAGCAGCACTTTAACAGCATCAGCTGTTAGGATTTGAAATAGTTCCACTGGAATTCCATCACCTCCACTGGCTTTGTTGGTAGTGATGCTTTCTAAGGCCCACTTGACTTCACATTACAGGATGTCTGGCTCTAGGTGAGTGATCACCCCATCGTGATTATCTGGGTCATGAAGATCTTTTTTGTACAGTTCTTCTGTGTATTCTTGCCACCTCTTCTTAATATCTTCTGCTTCTGTTAGGTCCATACCATTTCTGTCCTTCATCGAGCCCATCTTTGCATGAAATGTTCCCTTGGTATCTCTAATTTTCTTGAAGCGATCTCTAGTGTTTCCCATTCTGTTGTTTTCCTCTATTTCTTTTCATTGATCGCTGAGGAAGACTTTCTTATCTCTCCTTGCTATTCTTTGGAACTCTGCATTTAAATGGTAATATCTTTCCTTTTCTCCTTTTCTTTTTGCTTCTCTTCTTTTCACAGCTATTTGTAAGGCCTCCTCAGACAGCCATTTTGCTTTTGTGCATTTCTTTTCCATGGGGATGGTCTTGATCCCTGTCTCCTGTACAATGTCATGAGCCTTCATGCATAGTTCATCAGGCACTCTGTCTATCAGATATAGTCCCTTAAATCTATTTCTTGCTTCCACTGTATATAATCATAAGGGATTTGATTTATGTCATACCTGAATGGTCTAGTGGTTTACCCTACTTTCTTCAATTTAAGTCTGAATTTGGCAATTAGGAGTTCATGATCTGAGCCATAGTCAGCTCCTGGTCTTGCTTTTGCTGATTGTATAGAGCTTCAGCCATAAGTACACCCATGTCCCCCCTCTCCCAAACCTCTCTTTCATCTCCTCCCCTATCCCACCCCTCTTGATTGTCACAGAGCCCCTGTTTGAGTTCCCTGAGTCACACGTTATATTCCCATTGGCTGTCTATTTTACATGTCGTATTGTATGTTTCCATATTACTCTCTCCATACATCTCACCCTCTCTCTCCTCCCCTCCCCCTTTGTTCATAAGTCTGTTCTCTATGTCTGTCTCCATTGCTGCCTTGCAAATAAATGCATCAGTACCATCTTTCTAGATTCCATATATATGCATCAGTATACGATATTTATCTTTCTCTGTCTAACTTACTTCACTTGTATAATATGCTCTAGGTTTGTCCATCTCACTAGAATTGACTCCAATGTGTTCCTTTTTATGGCCAAGTAATATTCCGTTGTACATATGTACCACAACTTCTTTATCCACTCATCTGATGGTGAACATCTAGGTTGCTTCCATGTTCTAGCTATTGTAAACAGTGCTGCAGTGAACACTGGGGTACATTGTCTTTTTCAATTTTGGTTTCCTCAGGGTATATGCCTAGGAGTGGGATTGCTGGGTCATATGGTGGTTTTATTCCTAGTTTTTTTTTAAAGGAATCTCCATACTGTCTTCCATAGTGGCTGCATCAATTTACATTTCCACCAGCAATGCAAGAGGGTTTCCTTTTCTCCACACTCTCTCCAGCACTTATTGTTTATAGACTTTAAGAAAAAATAATTGAAGGGTAATTGCTTTACAGAATTTTGTGGTTTGCTGTCATACATCAATAAGAATCAGACATAAGTATACCCATGTCCCCTTCCTCACGGACCTCCCTCCTATCTCCCTCCCCATCCCACCCTTAAGCCTGTCACAGAGCCCCTGTTTGAGTTCCTTGAGTCATGCAGCATATTCCCATTGGCTCTCTGTTTTACATATGGTATTGCAAATTTCTATGTTATTCCCTCCATACATCTGTTCTCCTTCCTCTCCTTCCTCCATGTCCATAGGTCTGTTCCCTATGTCTGTTTCTCCACTGATGCCCTGAAAATAAATTCATCATTGCTATCTTTTTAGATTTCATATATGTGTGTCAGTATATGATATTTATGTTTGTCTTTCTGACTTACTTCACTGTGTATAATAGGCTTTAGGTTTGTCCACCTCATTAGAACTGATTCAAATGCATTCCTTTTTATGGCTGAGTAGCATTCCATTGTATATTTGTACTACAACTTCTTTATCCATTCATTTGTCAATAGACATCTAGGTTGCTTCCATGTTCTAGCTACTGTAAATAGTGCTGCAGTGAACTGTGGGATGCATGTGTATTTTCCAATTTTGGTTTCCTCAGGGTGTATGCCAGGAGTGGGATTGCTGGGTCATATGGTGGTTTTATTCCTAGCTTTTTAAGTAATCTCCACACTGTCTTCCATAGTGGCTGTATCAGTTTACATTCCCACCAGCATTGTAAGAGTGTTCCCTCTTCTCCACACCCTCTCCAGCATTTATTGTTTGTAGACTTTTTGATGATGGCCATTCTGACTGATGTGAGGTGATATCTCATTGTAGTTTTGATTTGCATTTCTCTAATAATGAGTGATGTTGAGCATCTTTTCATGTGTTTGTTGCCCATCTGTATGTCTTCTTTGGAGAAATGTCTGTTTAGGTCTTTTTCCCGCTTTTTGATTGGGTTTTTTTTTTTTTCTTCTGGTATTGAGTTGTATGAGCTGCTTGCATATTTTGGAAATTAATTCTTTTTCAGCTGTTTCCTTTGCTATTCTCCCATTCTGAGGGTTGTCTTTTCACCTTGCTTGTAGTTTCCTTTGCTGTGCAAAAACTTTTAAGTTTAATTCAGTCCCACTTATTTATTTTTATTTTTATTTCCATTAATCTAGGAGTTGCGTCATAGAAGATCTTGTTTTGACTTATCAAGTGTTTTGACACTCAAGTGTTCTGCCTATGTTTTCCTCTAAGTGTTTTATAGTTTCTGGTCTTACATTTAGGTCTTTAATCCATTTTGAGTTTATCTTTGTGTATGGCATTAGGAAGTATTCTAATTTCATTCTTTTGCATGTAGCTGTCCAGTTTTCCCAGCACCACTTATTGAAGAGGCAATCTTTGCCCCATTGTATGTTCTTGCTTCCTTTGTCAAAAATAAGATACCCATAGGTGCATGGCTTTATCTTTGGGCTTTCTCTCTTGTTCCTTTGGTCTATAGTTCTGTTTTTGTGCCAGTACCATACTGTCTTGGTGACTGTAGCTTTGTAGTATAGTCTGAAGTCAGGAAAGTTGATTTCTCCAGCTCCATTCTTCTTTCTCATGACTGCTTTGGCTATTCTTGGTCTTTTCTGCTTCCATATGAATTGTATCACAGGATTTTGAATATAGTTCCCTATGCTATACAGTAGAACCTTGTTGTTTACCCATTCTGTATATACCAGTTTGCATCTGCTAATCCCAAGTTCCTAGTCCTTCCCTCTCCCACTCCTCTCCCCCTTGGCAACCATAAGTTAGTTGTCTATGTCTGTGAGTCTGTTTCTGTTTTGTAGATAGGTTCATTTGTGTCATATTTAGATTCTGCATATAAGTGATAACCTATGGTATTCATCTTTATAACTTACTTCACTTAGTATGGTAATATCTAGATCCATCCAGATTGCTACAAATGGCATGATTTCATTATTTTTCATGGCTGAATAATATTCTATTGTCTGTATGTACCACATCTTCTTCATCTATTCATCTGTCAGTGGACATTTGGGTTGCTTCCATGTCTTGGCTATTGTGAATAGTGTTGCTATGAACGTAGGAGTGCATGTTTTATCTTTTAGAATTATGGTTTTCTCTAGATAAATGCCCACGAATGGGATTGCTGGATCATATAGTAATTCTATTTTTAGTTTTCTGAGAAACCTTACTTCTGTTTTCCATAGTAGCCGCACCAACTTACATTCCCACCAATAATGTAGAAGGGTTCACTTTTCTCTACACTCTCTCCAGCATTTGTTATTTGTAGACTTCTTAATGATCATCATTCTGACCAGTGTGAGGTGATATCCCATTGTAGTTTTGATTTGCATTTGTCTAATAATTAGCATCTGAGCCACCAGGGAAGCCCTAATAATTAGTGATGTTGAGCATCTTTTCATGTGCCTATTGGCCATCTGGATGTCTTCTTTGGAGAAGTGTCTATTTAGGTCTTCTGACCATTTTTTGATTGGGTTGTTTTATTCTTTTCAAGTTGTATGAGCTGTTTTCATATTTTGGAAATTAACCCCTTTTGGGTCACATCGTTTACAAATAACAATCTCTTGATTTAATAAATAGTTAAGAAAATAATAATATATGGATATTTTCTTAATAACATATATCTATCTCACTCCAAAGGCAGCAACATGTTTAATGGAGACATACTAGATGCATTCCTTCTGAAGTAAGGAACTAGATATAAATATCCACTATTCCTATTATTATTTAATGTTATATTGGAGATACTAGTTAAAACAATAGACTGGTGAAAGAAATTTGTTAGAATGAGGTAAAGCTATCCTTGTTTATGAATGATGTGATTTCGTTCATAGAAAAATCAGGAAAATCAACTGAAAAACAAAAAGCATCATAGCAAACTAGTGATGTGAAAAATTATAAACAGAAATCAGTCCCTTGATGGACATAATTTGAGCAAACTCTGGGAGATCATGAAGGACAGGGAAATCTGGTGGCTGCAGTCCATGGGATCACAATGTGTCGGACACCTATTTAGTGACTGAACAACAGCAGTACCTTTCATATGTTTACACAGCTATCAGTAAGGTTGTCATTACAATGAAATAAGTAACATAAAGAAGTCACAGGAAGTTCTATAAAAAGTGAACACTTTAAAATTACCCTCAAAGGACACGAATGAGGGTGGGCAAGATATACTCAACTGAATAGGAAAAAGTTTTTAAAGTTATTTTCTCTAAATTTATCTATAAATTTAATACAAACTGACCAAAACACACAAGATTACACAGTAAATGGTAGAGTTGTGAGCAAGGAGATCCAACCAGTCCATCCTAAAGGAAATCAGTCCTGAATATTCATTGGAAGGACTGATGCTGAAGCTGAAACTCCAATACTTTGGCCACTTGATGCGAAGAACTGACTCTTTTGAAAAGACCCTGATGCTAGGAAAGATTGAAGGCAGGAGAAGAAGGGGATGATGGAGGATGAGATGGTTGGATGGCATCACTGACTTGATGGACGTTGAGTTTGAGTAAACTCCGGGAGTTGGTGATGGACAGGGAGGCCTGGCATACTGCAGTCCATGTGGTTGCAAAGAGTCAGACATGACTGAGTGACTGAACTGAACTGAACTGTGAGAAGAATCCAGGAAGAGTTGTTCTGTTGTTAGTGTCCTAACATTGAACTAAAGTGTCTCTTTAAAGAGCTTTCTCATTATATTTTTAAGGCAGGTTCATATTCTACCGTATGGATTTGGCACTATTTATTCATTTCCATTTCAATTCACATTAGGTTCTTTGAAAAATTTGCTTTTAAAAATGACTCAGGAGTGAATGCTGCTGTTGCTGCCATTTAATCACTAAGTCATGTCTGACTCCTTGTGACCCCATGGACTGTAGCCTGCCAGGGTCCTCTGCCCATGGGATTTTCCAGGCAAAAATACTGGAATGGGTTGCCATTTCCTTCTCCAGGGGAACTTCCTCACTCAGGGATCAAACCCGCATCTCCTGCTTGGCAGGTGGATTCTTTACCACTGAATCACCTGGGAAGCCAGCAGTGAACAATGTTATGGATATACCATTTTACACACACACACATACATACATACATACACACACACACACACACACACACACACATATATCATTTTACATATGCACAAGAATATCTATGGGTTCCATTCCCATTGTGAAATTGCTGGATAAAAGGATTTATGCAATGAGAGAGAGAGAATTAGTATAATTCCTAAGAAATTAGAATAACTTCATTAATGTCTATATAAGAAATCATAATTACATCTGAAATTGGAGTGGGCATTGGGTAAATGAGATTCAGGAGTGGAAGAGGTACTTTCATTACA
Organism: Giraffa tippelskirchi; assembly: GCF_054371585.1. Lineage (NCBI taxonomy): Eukaryota > Metazoa > Chordata > Mammalia > Artiodactyla > Giraffidae > Giraffa > Giraffa tippelskirchi. The sequence goes on along the minus strand of NC_137289.1, from coordinate 11,211,067 downwards.
TTATTTGTAAGCCATAATTTGAAACCATATGGAGGAGTTGAGCTGTGTATACCCCCGGCACCTCTGAATGTGATGTTATCTGGAACCAGGGTCATTGCAGATCATTATTAATTAAGATGAGGTCATACTGGAGGTCATAGCAGGATGGGCCCCTAACCCAATATGACTGGTGTCATTATAAGAAGAGAAGAGGCGCAGAGACACAGACAGAGAGAATGCCATCTGACAGTGGAGGCAGAGAGTAGGATTATGCTGCCAGAAGCCATGGAATACCTAGGGCTACCAGAAGCTGGAATAAGCAAGGAAGCATCCTCCAGTGGAAACTTCAGAGGGAGCTGTTTCTAACACCTTAACATTAGGACTTTTAGCCTCCAGAATTGTGAGGCAATAAATTTCTATTGTTTTAACTCACCCAGATTCTGGCCATTTGTCACAATGGCTTAGGAAATATATTTGCATACAGTAAAATTATATATTAGCAACCGTTTGTGTAGGTAATGTATTTAGACAGTACTTCTCAGTTCGTATTCAATCTCTGTTGCTTCATATTAGAGTTTTATATACAATTGAGCTAAACTTGGTTAAGCCAGTAAGAGAAATGTACATATTTGTTTTGAAGACTTAGATAATTATAGTAATGCAACAAACCCCACTAAATCCACTCCCTTACATATTATACCTTGTTCATTTTTTTTGTATGTATACATTTGTATCAATTATGGCAAGCCTTCACAGCATATTATGCTAAAGTCAGAAAGTCCTTGTAGAATAGGTCTTTTGAAAGCAGTCTACTGTTAAAGCTTAAAATATTGAATAGAAATAGCAGGCTTTTAGGGGGAATTGCAGGTTTCTCATATTTATGATATGAAAATCTGTGGTGTTATGGAATGGGGAGACTCCATTAAGATTCATTATTTTCCATTAAAAGCAAAAAGCATGCTCAAGGAGACTGTTGTTAAAAATTGACTTGATTTAAGGAGGGAAGAAGTTGCATAAACAAATGAATCACCAGGAGATGGTTAATCAGCTTTGTGTGACTCATTATAAGATTCCTTTAATACCTGGACTAATAAAATGCACTTGATATAATATTTTTTCTGTTCTTTTTAAAATAGCTTTATTGAAGTATAATTGATATACAACATTTTCATATTTATAGGGACTATTGTTGAATAAAAACCCTACAAGCTGTATTCCAGTGTCACTTGTTGAAAATGACTTTAAATGTTTGACAGTAAGAATCACTAATTGTGCTCTCACTTGAAAGCTGCCTTACATAGAGCCCCTCAAATGAATTTATCTGTGTTTGGTGGTCAGCTTTTTTCATACAGGGCTCTTAAATCCTAAATTCTGAAAAGAAGGGCACCTGAGACATTGGGGAGGGAACACAGTCCTCATTTTTATATGATACTGGATATGAAATCAGGCTGAACTATTGAGAGAGAGTCATAGTAGAAGAGGAAGGGCATCGAACAAGAAAATCAGAGGCTTGGGTGCTAGACTCAGTTAGTTTTATAAGCCTCAGTAAATCATTTCACCTTTCACAGTATCATTGTTCTCCTCTGTAAAATGGAGGTAACAGTGCCAAGCTACTTCACATTGCACATTTTCTTCCAATATACACGGTTATTTTGAGGATCAATTTGATAGTGGATATAAAAGTACTTTGCAATTGGTGAAATTACATGAATGGAATATTATCTTTCAATTTTATGAAGAGGTGGTTTTCCTCTGCTAACTGAATGTATTTTTCAGAGGAATAAAAGAAAGAGGCAACAGAAATGCAAATCAGCCATCCTGCACTGTATGGCCAGTCCAGTCAGGCCCACAAAAATTAAAATTATTTTTCAGATGATTGTATATCAGTGCATTTATGTTCCCATGAACTTATGCAAACTTCTATTTTGCATCATTATATTTTAAAATATATCTGTGGATATTAGCCAGAGCACTTTGTAAAAATGGACTAGCATTTAATGCAGCAATATTTAAGAAGTAGAAATAAAATAAATATAGATCACAATAAGGAAATTGGCACTTAAAATTCTAAGTACACCATTTTAAAGAATGAATCTGAATTATATTAATACCTTATATCAGGATAACACTTCATACTTAAAAAAATTTCCACTGACATTACTCTATTTGATTTTCATACTCACCCTGTATAGTTATTTATATTAGCTTACTGATGAGAAAATGGAAATTTTTGAGAGGTTATCTGGCATATCACTGCTGGTAAATGGCAGAACTGGAGTGAAAATGAGTTTTCTTAAGTTCCTAAATCACCGTACTAAGCATTATGATGGTTTTAGCTAAGATATATGGACGTCCTATATGCTAGCTTTTCTGTATTTTAAGTGGAAATTTTCTTTCACTTAACTGATTATTATCGGTTGTAATGTATCTCATTAATATAACAAAATAAATGGCAATTGCTGTGCATATCTGGGTGGATTCCTGCTACCATGATTTTGCCTGCTCTCTCTTTTGCTATGTTTTCAGCATTGAATATTTGAAAAGGTAGTGACACATACTAAATGAGTAGCTATTTAGATCAGGGTGAGTAACTCAGAGGACTTAGCTCTCTGCTGCTGCTGCTGTTGCTAAGTTGCTTCAGTCGTGTCCGACTCTGTGCGACCCCATAGACGGCAGCCCACCAGGCTCCTCCATTCATGGGGTTCTCCAGGCAAGAGTACTGGAGTGGGCTGCCATTGCGAAGGGCATGCACTTGAAGAAGTGGTTGGGGAAGGAAACTGCCTGCTGCGTATGTGTGTGTTCCCCACTGCTCCATGAGGCGGGGTGTGCTCGTGCATCGGAATATGGGGCTTTTGTTCAGTCTTGATTAGAAATGCATGGATCCATACAAGTAAAGGGGGATGTGGTTTGGAATGGAGCATTCCAGAAATTCTCAATGTCTTGACATTTTCTCTTTGCATAAACAGAGGCAGTGTGGACTGGCAAGAATGTTTGACTGAGCGTCTCTGGCTCCACTTTGTCCAATTGGACAGGCCACATTCCAGTCTGTAGTCCTGTCCAGTGCGACCATCTTATTTGCGATATAAGGATATTAGACCTCCTAGAGTAGGGATCCCAAACCCCTGGGATCCAAGGCCTGAGATGGAGCTGGTATAATAATAATAGAGATAAAGTGTACAAAAAATGTAATGGCTTGAATCATCCCAAAGCAGTCATCAACCTCCCTACCCTGGTCTGTGGAAAAATTGTTGAAACCAGTCCCTGGTGCCAAAAAGTTTGGGGACTGCTGCTGTAGAGAATATCCAGGGTTCTTGCTAAGTTTGTGTGTGTATAACATTATCCTCCTTCTCCCTTTCTTACTTTCCTAATTTTGGCAAATTCAGATACATCCTTTAAGACCCAATCATAGCTCAGATGCAACTTCCCCTATAACATTTCCTGGACACTCAGGGAGTCCCTATGAGCTTCACATTCAAATGTACTAACTTCTAGTGTTATGTGATAATGTATAATAGTCACTTCTTTAAGAAGGCCCCCTCTCTTCTCAAGTAAGATTTTCCTTATGGCAGGGGTCTGATCAAATTTGCTACTATATGCCCACTGAACATTACATGTCCCTTGTAAGCTAAGTCTGGTCTAGAACAGACACTAAAGAAATGTCTGTTGAAATGGTAGTATCGGGTCAATCTTCAGTGGCTTATTGTCCCTGAGAGTATGGTCAATATAAGCTAAGGGGACTACTTTTTGCTGAATGGAAAGGCCTACAAGACCCTTGGTAATGGACATTCTCTTCTAATTCCCTTTCAAAAGGAATGAGTGCAAGAAAGATATGGAGAGGTATTCCCTTAGTGTTAAAAGTAAATGTGCATGGTAACTGGAATGTAGACTCTTGTCAACAAAGCAGTGAATCCCTTCGTGACAGTAAGATTCCTCCTCAGGCTTTAAAAAATGAAGTCATGTGTTCATGGATGCAGCAGACATTGGGCATAAAAATCCCCCAGCTTTAGGTGATATAATGCAACCTCAAAGTATATTAGTTAAAAATGACTGCATTTTAAAAACTTATTTTTTGAGCTTTCCCTTTATTGATCTTAGAAATGTCTTAACAGGAGAATCATATGCATTGTTATTGCAAACTGAATCCCCTTTCATCATTTCTACCATTTGGCTGCATAGAAATGCCAATAGACACACCATTTTCACTAGCCCTCAAGAGTATCTGAAAATCATGCTCTCTGAGATAACCAGTTCATAAAGGTAATTTCTCACTACTTTGGAACTTTGTAGAGGAACTTCTGAGTTTCCTTTGCATGAACAATGTAGACTTCAGATAATTCATTGAGAAGATGCTTACTTCCTAGCTTTTTAATAGAACACATTTTCTTTCCTTTTGTTTATAAATCTTTCAGCACCTTGTGAATCTTAATTGCCTGGTGTTATAATTCACAGGCAGACATATAATAGCAGGCTTTGTGACAGATAAGTGCACACACTGAAATGAAGAAAAAGGAAGACAGAGCATTGAGACAATGAATTGGAGAACCCATGCATAGCAGCTGTCCTGAAACCACACCTACACATCCATGCCCAGTCACACTGCTCTCCTGCACATCATGCTTAACCTCTTCAGGGAGCCTGAAGTATAGAGCAGTTGTGTCCATCTATTGAACAGACATTTATTCAAAGAAATATGGTTAAGGTCAGTTCTTTTACTGCTTGGATTTATGGAGAGATTGAATTCACTAACACGTAGGTCTTTTTGAGGAGAACCAGAAGGATGAATCTGATTTAGGTTTCTAGATTGAACATAGTATTAACTCATTAAAGTTAGGAGCAACTTCATTTATCTACCCTAGGTCTTAGTTTATGGAGGTGTTTGGTTCAAATTTGCCTTATCCATTTGCAGGTGGTTATAGTGGGGAAACAGCCTCTGGGAAGGGCCATGGACGGCAAGGAAACCCAGCTGAGTTGGCTGGCTTAGGCCAAGTAGTTCTGGTCACAGTGATTGGCTTACAGGTAAGCAGATGATTTAGAGTGGTCTGATCTATGTGATGTGATAAAATTAACTCAGGTGACATATTTCAGGAAAATAAGACCAAGGTTAGAATTGAACAAGTTATAAAGCCTACGCTTTATAACCTCTACCATGCATGCAGCAGTCTCTAAACTAAAAAGACATGTCATACGTTGCAAATATAGTCATCGGCACCATGTCTTCAGAGGCCAAAATAATTCACATGATGTTTTCTTAAAGTGCTTTTAACAGGCATGTGTTATAAGGAATGGTTTAAAACACACTTCAAGGCATTTAATGTGCCATTAAAACTTTTATCGTCAGGGAAGGGAAATGAACGCGTATAATCCAGGGTGTGAAGAAATAGAACAATTTAAAAAGAAGGAATTCACTCTGTATTTTGATATATTTAGTTTGGAAAAAACTCCCCAATATGGGGAAACAACCAAAATAATTATGATATTTGAAAAAGTAAAAAGGTACAACATGGGAGATTGTTTGCTTTAACTTGTACACTAGAGACAGCTTAAATTGTATAAGAAGATCACATATGGGGTTGACTTGAAAACTAGGGCTTTAATTGAGCTATTGCTCAAAGCTATTGCTCTGAGTAATGGGCTCATATACAGCTTTGTATTGAGCATCTTATTAGACTTCTTTGTTGTTAAGTGACATAAGCTACTGTTACTGCACTTTCCTCCCTTGTAGTCTCTTTCTTAAAGAAGCAGCATAGGACAGAAGGAGGAATATGGAATGAAAAATCAGAAAAAGTGAACTTTAATGCTAATTCTGCCAATTACAGACATTGTGGATAACCCATTTAGTTTCTCTGCATGTCTGTGTTCATATCTATAGAGTGGGAAGAAGAATTTAATAATCATTTAGTCTGTTTTTTTCAAGCTATTTATTTTTTATTGAATATTTCTTATTGATATTACATGATATCAGTAAAGAGGGACCTCTATAGTGACAAAATTGAAAACCTTTATTGCATACTACCTTGAGATAACTGCTATTGATGTTAATGCTTTTCTCTCTTTTGATGTTTTTTTAAATATAATTGAAATCAAAATATAAATATACAGGTTTCTGTACTTTGATTTAATGGGTTATGATAATAATTTCCTTAGGACTTTAAAAATATTTCATTACAAAATTTTAATGGCCATATATTTATGGTAGTAATATACTTTCCCTGAAAGTTGCTCAGTCGTGTCCGACTCTTTGCGACACCATGGACTGTATAGTCCATGGAATTCTCCAGCCCAGAATACTGGAGTGGGTAGCCGTTCCCTTTTCCAGGGAATCTTCCTGACCCAGAGGTCGAACCCAGGTCTCCCGCATTGCAGGTGGATTATTTACCAGCTGAGCCACCAGGGAAGCCCATTAATTAATATACTTGTTTAACTATTATTTTGTTATTTAGGTCTTTTTGTTGTTGTTGTTCTACATAATGATTCAGTGAAAACTGTTATGTATAAATCTTTCATTGAACTTTGGTTTATTTCTCTAGGCCACTCTCCAAAAGTGGTTCAAAGACTAGGAACACTTTTTAAATGATCATGCACAGCGCCAAATTGTCCACGGAAAGTTTAAACCGCTTGATCCCTCCACCAGGTCCTTATGAAACTATCTGTCTTTCAGTGACTTTTTGCTGACATTTTGCCCTTAAAATTTACAAATTTCATTCAACCATTATTTTATGCATAATCAGAGATTTTGCATATATTTTTTTGCAAATCTCTGATTATGCATAAAATAAAACATTATGAAAAGGGCCTTGGGAGTAGTAAAATGTTAGGTAAATGTCATTCTCCCTTGTCTGCTGTCACCTTAGGGCTCAGAGGTATCTGCCCATACCCTGGGAGTTGTCTGTAGGTAAACTAGAACCCTGCTGCACTATGAGGCATGCTGCAGAATTCTCTGATGCCTCCAGCCTTGGAAAAATAAGCATTGGGGTTACTTGCCATGGATTTCAGATGTGATTCTGGATCTATGAGAACTGGTTCACTCTGTCTACCACAGCTCTCTGAAGCCCACACTGCATTTTACTGACCTCTCTAAGGATATTCAGCACCCTGAAGAGGGATTCCACGAATATTACGAAGTTGTTATTATTGGGGCTCATTAACTTCTGTGAAGATATTTGAGATGTTCCTCGTTCAACTGCGTGGTGCTAAGGGCAAAATGAAATGAGTATAAAGTAGCTCGCTTCATATTCTCATTTCCTATGGGAAACCATATCAAGTTTAATTTTGCTTATGTGAATTATTTGAATGATTCTACTGAAAACATAATTTTCAAATGTGAGATGCTATTAGCACTAGAAAATGAAGACAAGCAGCGAATTAAGATTTACAGTGTGACTTAGGCTGTGCTGGGATGAAATCCAGGCCAATGTTGCCTTCATCCCAGTCCATCAACTAGTGGAAAATGTCAGTCTAACCTGCTTTCTAACTGAAGCAACAGATGAGCAGACAAAGTTGGCTGAACTGATAGTGTCTGGTTTGTCAGTCCTTAAATGTGAATAAAACAGCCAGTAGGTACATTTATTTTCTTGATTGGCTTTTAGCTGGATATTTGCTTTTATCCTGATCTCCAGTCACTCTCCTTGGCTTTCACTCTAAGTCACCTATTTTTCTCCTGCACTGCCATTAAGAGGTGCTCACTGATACATACTAACTGCTTTAAACTCATTTTGGTACCCTTTCCACCTAGAATATATTTCCTTCTTCCCTGCCCCATCTCATGAAAACAAGACAGAGTTTTATAATTTTCCTCTAGCAAGATATCAGATTCATTCAGATTCATTCCTACTGATCCTAGCAGACTATAAAGCAATTTTATTGCTCAAATGGAAATGAATTCTAATTAATATACCAATTTTCAGTTTTATGAGACTGTAGGTACCTATAAAACACTAAACAATACCGATGAACCAAGAATGAAACTATCCGAGATAGCTTTGTGACTAACCTCTAGTGATTCTAAACAACGCTTCTTTGGACACATTCATGAAATGGACGGAACTTACTGACATGCCTGGCTTTTCCCACCATTCTCCACAACGCTTCTGTCCTTCTGCCCCATAAATGCAGGGAGCCCACAATCTCCTTTCCCTTCTGGCTGGCAAATACTTCTCTTTAGAACCCATTAAGTTTCTCACAAAGTAAGGTGTAAGAAATGAGGAATGTAGGCCTCCTTCCAAGGGAACTAGAAGATTAGTAGCCGAAGCTCACTTCACTTAAATCAAGATAATACATATCTAGTTCCATGATGACAGAAACTTGGCACTTGGGCCACCACCTCTTTACTCCCACTTCTGTATGATTATTGCTGATTGATCATAACACTCTTTGTTTCTGAGCAGGAAACATTCTCCTCAGATTCTTTCTTAAAACGGTGCTTCAAGAAGTGACTGCTCACTAATTTGATGTTTAAACTGAAATGTATTGGCTGCCTGTGGTCTAAATCGAACTATTTGGGGCTTTAGGAAGTACAGCTGGTATAGGTGTTTGGAAACAAAGTCCCTCTGAAATCATGCCACATAGATAGCTGTTCATATTCCATGTGTATAAAACACGTGTGTCCTTGAAGAAGTCCTCATCTTTCTACTGAAGTCTCTCAATTGTAGAATGAGAAGATTTTGCATCAGATAGACATGGGTTTAAATTTCAGCATTATAAGTGAAGGTATGATCCTGGTAAGGTTATTGAACTTCTTTGAGCTTTACCTTCCTTACAGGCAAAGTGAGAATAAGAATACCTACTTGATGTGATTGTTCAGGAGATGAAATGAGATACTGTGGGTGAAGAGCTTCCTCACTGTCTGGTACTAAATATATGTGTCTTCTATTGCTCAAAAATAAGAAGGAATTCAGCGATATTTAACCCTGTGGTGAAAGGCAGGGAAAAAGGGTATAAGAGATGCATACGAGGGAAAAAAATCCTTACAACCCATTTAATCACTGAATCAGAGTCCCAGAAAGCTAAGGAACTAATCAGTGGCTCAGACTGGAGTGGTCAAGGTCCTGCTTCTGTTTGCTGTATGCACCACTGTTGTTTGATCACTGTGTTTGACCCAATTTTCTTTGTATCTCATTTCTTAAGTGGTACCACATTAGAGAAAACCTTTCCTCTCATTCTTTCAACATAAAAAAGAATTATTCTAAATTTAGATTTCCCCCAGATCTTTCATCTGTCTAGATTTGCAGTCTATATGAAGTAAGTTTCATGCTCAGCTTTTTATGTCAGACATAAATTATAAAGCAGTCAAAAATGACCTAGCATCTTTGGTACATTGATATTTTTCAGCTTTTATCACTATTCTACTTCAAATAGGTTATGTTTGGAAGACACCAAACATCTTCAAAATCCTCTGATTTTATAATTCTGCTTCCCTGACAAGATGATTCACCAGTACCATGAGAAAAGTCACATACAATTTTCCAGTATTTTCTTGTTTCTGAACAATCCTTTATATTTGTATAATTTTTTTTTTTTATAATCCAGAAAGCACTATCTTTCACTATTCTTTTTGACTCTATGAGGTACCTAGGGCAAGGATTGTCACCTTTTGGCATATAAAAGAAACTAAGCTCAAGCAAGGTTAAATATTGTGCTTGAGGTCAAAATGCTAATACACCGTTCAGCTGAGGGTAGAAACAAGTTCTATATGAAAGTTCATACTGTAAGCACATCCCAATACATAAAACACACCCAGAGTACAATTTCATTCAATGGGACCAATAAACAATATTCCATTTCCAGGTCAGAGGAACTTAAACATCTCCCCAAACTCAATTTATTTTTGATTCTGAACAGTGTGTTCTCTTTCTTGCTTTCACTCCAAGTGAAATACACTCTGCCTTGGATCTCAAACTAGTCTTTAATTGAAGTAGGATCAAGTGTATTCCTTATTACACGTTCAGAAAGTCCTGAAATATTCCAAATTTCTGTCAGCATACAATCTCTAGGACTGCAGGAAAATCTGCCGTATTGCACTTTGCTGAAATGAAGTACTTAACCACCAAATGATTTTGATTAATGCCATGGTCCTCTTTAAGTTAAGAGTATGTATTGGGGTCTTGGACATAGAGCAAAATTCCACAAACTATGAGGAGAGTATATTTGCCTTATCAAAGTTCTATGAAGAACGATTCGCTACCAAGCTATGAGATCACAAAGCAAGGAAAGGCTTTGAAAATGCCCTCAAAAGCCAGAACTAAAGGTATGAAAAATGCTAGACAACACATCATAAAAAATGTGAGTGGAATGAGGCCAAGATGACTGATTGTATTGAAATATTTCTACAGTCTGTGTATTTTGAGAAGAGAGGGATACTTTAGTTTTTCTAAATGTAAATGTACATGTTAAAAAGGGCAAGACACAACAAAAAAACCACTAGTGCAACCACATCAGAAAAGCTAAGCATAATCATGACAAATTTAGAATAAAATGGCTCACTTCATTTTTTTATTTTTTAAAAAAAATTAATTTATTTATTTTAGTTGGAGGCTAATTACTTTATAATATTGTAGTGGTTTTTGCCATACTTCAAGTACTGAGCAAAATGCAAAAGTAAAGAAAGTCTAATAAATTCACTAGAAGACTATAAAGAAGAAAGTAAAAGGATAACAACTAGAAAAATCAGAAAAGCAGAAATGAGTTATATCTAATCACATTAAATGAAAACGTTTCACTTCATCTGTTACATGACAGATGAGTGGGAAACATTCTTCTTAAAAGAGATTCACTTAAAGCAAAATCATGCACAAAAGTTAAGAAAAAGATGAACACATTCCAACCAATGTATAGCCAATGAAAAGTAGTGTAGCATTATTTTCAAACAAATTTTAAGTTAATGGCATTAATATGGATACACATGAACACTGCCAAAAAGATAGTTTTGAACTTGTATATACCTAGTAATATAAATTTGAATCATGTAAACTGATATTAGCTTTATTAGAACTTCTTGTTTCAGCTCCAATATTTAAGGAGCTTGAAAGTTGTCACTCCTGCTCTTATAACAGGAACAGAAAAAAGCTGAGAAAACTGAAAATCAATGACCTTCTTACATCCATTTGAGAAGTGGAAGAGATTTTAACTGCTACCCCGAAATCTGGAGAGATGGGTAAATACAGAGGATCATATCTGAGATGAGCTTGTCTGAATCAGAAGATACTAAAATCATAAATGATAATATTGATGAATTGCTGGAGGATTTGCATGGACCAACATGAGAGAAATAAACTCCTGGGGTCCAATTTTATTGACATTTTCAAGGGTCTTCGCTGCAGGAAACCCACCATATTCTCATGATGAAGGTGAAGAAAACAGTGCCTTCATGCCCTGGCAGGGTTACAGAAAAAGTAAAAACTTTGTTATGTTGGATACTCAATATATTTCAAACATCTACTCTGCAAGAGAAAAGGCTTTATCAGACTTTATGCAACTTAGGGGCAGGGCAGTTAGCCAAATCTATGGCCCTCTAGACTTTCTAGAGAAGATAAATGGCTAAGAAACACTTCTGAAGGCTACAGCCCAGGTATTCATGTCTCACTACAAATCTGAAATTTAATCAGACAATGTAAAATGTTGGCTGCCTCTCATATCAATGGGGCTACAGTATAACATCAATGAGTTGCACCCGAAAGAGCTACAAAACTTAGACACTGTGAAGGAGATCTTAGAAGAATCTGAAAGATGACAGAGGGAATCAGACAAGGTCACTGGAGGTAATTAAAAGCTCTGGTGCTTCTAACTATAGTGAATATAACCCAAATCCTAGCCAAGTGAACATAAAACTTTATTTTTTTTTTTAATAAATGAAATGCCAACTTTATTTAAAATTTTATGTTAGGTCATATGATAACTTGACGATTATTTTGATAGCTACAAAGGAAATGAAACACCAGCAGAATATATTTAAGAAGCTGTGTCATCATGTACACTTAGAATCAGAAAAATAAAACTCCAATAACAGAAGCACTACTATGTTTTATTAAGTAAAATCTGAACAATAATCTTTAGATGGATTTATTAATAATTTTATAGATATCTATTTATTTTTCTGAGGTATAATTTAGAAATTATAGTAGAGAGAAGTCAATTGAAGACTGAACAAATGAAGACAATGACTGAACAAATGAACACAATTTCATTACTTGATAAAGATTGGCAGACCCTTTGGCAGCTGATTATTCTCTGAACCATCCTTTTTTTTTTAATAAATTTATTTATTTTAGTTGGGGGCTAATTACTTTACAATATTGTAATAGTTTTTGCCATACATTGACATGAATCAGCCATGGGTATACTAAAGGCATGTTTACCTCAGCTTCTGTTTCCTGGTACATCTTGTCTGGCATTCTACAACAAAAAAATTACAAACCATTAATAATGAATTGACAATGTGATTAGTCTTAAAACACATCTTAGGAGGGCAAAAAGTAGAAAAGAGTTACATATGCAATAAATATTCCAACTAGTATATATCATTAATCACTGTAAATGTGAATGGTCTAAATATAGACATTAAAAAACAGTGATTAACAGAGTTCAGCAACACTTCAAAAAGCTCATACACCATGATCAAGTTGGGTTTATTCCAGGGATGCAAGGATTCTTCAATATAATGGAAATCAAACAATGTGATACACCATATTAACAAATTGAAAGATAAAACCATATGATCATCTCAATAGATGCAGAAAAAGCCTTTGACAAAATTCAGCACCTATTTATGATTAAAACTCTTCAAAAAATGGGCATAGGAGGAACCTACCTCAACATAGGAAAGGCTATATATGATAAGACTACAGCAAACATTATTCTCGATAGTGAAAAACTGAAAGCATTCCACCTAAGATCATGAATAAGACAAGGTTGTCCACTTCCCCCACTATTATTCAACATAGTTCTGGAAGCCCTAGTTACAGCAATCAGAGAAGAAAAAAAAAATAAAAGGAATCCAGATTGGTAAAGAAGAAGTAAAGTTCTCATTGTTTTCAGATGGCATGATACTGTACATAGAAAAACCTAAAGATAGTATCAGAAAATTACTAGAGCTAATCAGTGAATTTAGCAAAGTTGCAGGATACAAAATCAACACACAGAAATCACTTGCATTTCTATATATTAACAATGAAAAATCAGAAGAGCAATTAAGGAATCAATTCCATTCACTATTACAACAAAAAGAATTAAATATCTAGGAATAAACTTACCTAAGGAGACAAAAGAGCTGTACACAGAAAATTATAAGACACTAATGAAAGAAATCAAAGATGACATAAACAGATTGAGAGATATTCCATGTTCCTGGGTAGGAAGAATCAATATTGTGAAAAAGACTATACTACCAAATGCAATCTACAGATTTAATGCAATCCCTATCAAATTACCTACTACATTTTTCACAGAACTAGAACAAAAATTTTCACAATTCATATGGAAACACAAAAGATCCCAAATAGCCAAAGCTGTCTTGAGAAAGAAGAATGGAGCTGGAGGAATCAAGCTTCCTGACTTCAGGTTATACTACAAAGCTACGGTCATCAAGATACTGTGGTACTGGCACAAAAACAGAAATATAAACCAATGGAACAAGATAGAAAGCACAGAAATAAACCCATGCACCTATGGGTACCTTATTTTTGACAAAGGAGACAAGAATATACAATGGGGCAAAGACAGCCTCTTCAATAAATGGTGCTGGGAAAATTGGACAGCTACATGTAAAAGAATGAAATTAGAACACTTCTTAGGAGAAGGCAATGGCACCCCACTCCAGTACTCTTGCCTGGAAAATCCCATGGACGGAGGAGCCTAGTAGGCTGCAGTCTATGGGGTCGCACAGAGTCGGACACGACTGAAGCGACTGAGCAGCAGCAGAACACTTCTTAACATCATACACTAAGATAAACTCAAAATGGATTAAAGACCTAAATGTAAGACCAGAAATTATAAAACTCTTAGAGGAATATATAGGCAGAACACTCGATGACATAAATCAAAGCAAGATCCTCTATGACCCACCTCCTAAAATAATGGAAATAAGAACAAAGGTGAACAAATGGGACCTGATTAAACTTAAAAGCTTTTGCACAGAAAAGGAAACTATAAGCAAGATGAAAAGACAACCCTCAGAATGGGAGAAAATAATAGCAAATGAAACAACTGACAGAGGATTAATTTCCAAAATATACAAGCAGTTCATATAACTCAATACCAGGAAAACAAACAGCCCAATCAAAAAGTGGGAAAAAGACCTAAACCGACATTTCTCCAAAGAAGACATACAGATGGGCAACAAACACATGAAAAGATGCTCAACATCACTCATTATTAGAGAAATGCAAATCAAAACTACAATGAGATATCACCTCACACCAGTCAGAATGGCCATCATCAAAAAGTCTACAAACAATAAGTGCTGGAAAGGGTGTGGAGAAAAGGGAACCCTCTTGCACTGTTGGTGCGAATATAAACTGATACAGCTACTATGGAAGACGGCATGGAGATTCCTTAAAACACTAGGAATAAAACCACCATATGACCCAGCAATCCCACTCCTAGGCATATACCCTGAGGAAACCAAAATTGAAACAGACACATGTATCCCATTGTTCATTGCAGCACTATTTACAGTAGCTAGAACATGGAAGCAACCTAGATGCCCATCGAGAGATTAACAGATAAAGAAGTTGTAGTATATATACACAATGGAATATTATTCAGCCATAAAAAGGAATGCATTTGAGTCAGTTTTAATGAGGTGGATGAATCTAGAACCTATTATACAGAGTGAAATGAGTCAGAAAGTGAAAGATAAATCCAGTATTCTAACACATATATACAGAATATATAAAAATGGTACTGAAGAATTTACTTACAGGGAAACAATGGAGAAACAGACATAGAGAATAGAATTATGATATGGGGAGAGGGAAGGAGAGGGTGAGAGGTATGGAAAAAATAACATGGAAACTTACATTACCATATCTAAAATAGATAGCCAATGGGAATTTGCTGTATGGCTCAGGAAACTGAAACAGGGGCTCTCTATCAACCTAGAGGGATGGGATGGGGAGGGAGATCGGAGGGAGGTTAAAAAGAGCAGGATATATGTATACCTACGGCTGATTCCTTTTGAGGTTTGACAGAAAACAGCAAAATTCTGTAAAGCAATTATCCTTCAATAAAAATAAATTAATTAAAAAAACAGTTATTGTAAAAAAAAAAAAAAAACAAAACCCAACAACAAAAAGAAGGTGATTATTAGTAGGTTGAAACAATAACAACATTACCTTAACTACATATTATCTGCAGGAGACTTAGTTTAAAGACAAAGCTAAAAGTAAAAGGGTGGGGACTTCCCTGGTGGTCCAGTGGCTAAGACTCTGCACTCCCAATGCAGGGGGCCTGAGTTGGATCCCTGGTCAGGGAACTAGATCCCACATGCAACAGCTGAGAGTTCTCATGCCACAACTAAGAGTTCACGTGCTGAACTAAGACCTGGCACAGCCAAATAAATAAATCTAAATTTTAAAAGTAAAAAGGGTAAATACAGATACACTATGCTTTCATTAATCAAAAGAAAACTGGAATAGCTATTAATTTCAGACAAAGCGGATTTTAGAACAAGGAAAATTATCAGGGATAAAGAAAGGAATAAAGGCAATCCATTCTCCAGGAAGATGTAACAGTCCTTAATGTGCATGCATCTAACAAAGGACAACAAAATATGTGAGGCAAAAACTTATAGATAATTGATAGATCAGACAGGCAGAAAATCAGTAGGATATTAATTTACCTGAACATCATTATTAATCAGTAGTGTCTAATGACATTGACATAGTACTCAACCACAGCAGGATACACATTCTTCTCAAGCTCATGTGAGCACTCACAAGACTACATTCTGGGCCATAAAAAACAGCTTAATTTTTAAAAAATCACACAAGCATGTTCTCAGACACTATGGAATTAAACTAGAAATCAGTAAAGGAAACTTAGCTGAAAAATTACAGTATAGTTAGAGATGAAATAACACATGGGCCAACGAAGTATTTTCAAGAGAAATTTTAAAAATAATTTGAGCTTGTAAAAGGCAACTTATCAAAATTTGTGAAATAATCTAAGTTTCCACCCTAGAAAACTCGAGAAAGATGAACAATTAAAGCCTAAAGCTAGTGGAATAAAATAAATAATAAAAATGAATTCAATGAAATTGAAAAGCAGGAATAGAGAAAATCAACAAGAAAAAAGCTTGTTCTTTGAAAGATTGGTAAAATCGATAAACCTGCAGACTGGCTAACCAAAAAAAAAGAAGACAAGATACAAATCAGTGTTAGAAATGAGCCCTTGGATATCAAAGGGATAATAAAGAAATATTATGACCTCTATGGCCACAAATCTTATAACCTAGACAAAATGGACCAATTCCTTGAAGGACACAAATTACCAAACTCACACAAGGAGAAAAAAATAATCTGAATAGGCTTATATCTATTAGGGAAATTAAATCTGTGATCAATAACTTTCCCAAAAAGTAAATGCCAGGCCCAGATACTTTCACTGGTGAATTCTATCAAATCTATAAGGAAGAAATGGCATCAGTTTTTCTATAATCTTCTAGAAAACACAAAGAACACCCTAACTCATTTTAGAGGTCACAGTTACTAACACTAAAACCAGATTAAAACATTAGAAGAAAGTTCTACAAACCATTATCTCTAATGAACATAGATGCAGTAATATTTGACAAATTCTTAGTAAATTGAATCTGGAAATGCACAAAAACATTATACATTATGACAAAGTTATTCAGTTATATAAAACTGGTTCAATATTCAAAAATCAATCAATGTAACCAATCATATCAATGAGTTAAAGAAATCATATGATTATATCAACTGATGCAGAGAAAACATCTGGAAAAATCCAATACCTACTAATGATAAAAATTCTAAAATAAATAGGAATATATGGGAAATTCCTCAACTTGAAAAGTAATATTAACAAAAACACAAACTTAGATGAGAGAAATATATTTTGAACAATGTATCAAAATGTTAACATCAAGTACTGTATATGGAAAACAGCCCTATAGATCAATAAGAAAATAAAAATGGGTAAGTAATATAAAGTTGAAATCAAAGATGTGGATATATCTGATGGACAATAAACATCAAAAAATGAAATTGCCCTATCCCAGTGTAAATATGGGAATATTTAAAAATAAGCTTAGTATTACCAAGGAATGGTGAGCATGTGGTGAAAAAAGGAGCTCATATAATCTTAGTGGGAATGTAAAATTAGTACTGCCACTTGGGAGAGCTACTTGGAAAAAATGGTGGTTTGAAAATAGGTCTGTTCTAACACCCAGGGATTTTAGTTTTTTGGTATTGTACCCTCAAGGACCTCTTGCACATGTTTATTAGAAGATATGTGTAAGCAGGCCAAGTGCCAAAAATTGATGCTTTCAAACTGTGTTGTTGGAGATGACTCTTGAGAGTCCCTTGGACAGCAAGGAGATCAAGCCAGTTAATCCTAAAGGAAATCAGCCCTGAACATTCATTGGAAGAACTGATGTTGAAGCTGAAGCTCCAATACTTTGGCCACCTGATGTGAAGAACTGGCTCAATGTAAAATATCCTGATACTGGGAAAGATTGAGGGCAGGAGGAGAAGGGGGGCGAAGATGAGGACAGAGGACGAGATGGTTGGATGGCATCACTGACTCAATGGACATAAGTTTGAGCAAGCTCTGGGAGATGGTGAAGGACAGGGAAGCCTGGAATGCTGCAGAATGAACAAGAAGTGTAAGAATGTTCACTGAAGCATGATAATAGCACGAAGTAGCATAAATTTCCAATAGCAAACAGACAAATATAGTACATTCTTACAATGGCAGACTCTACAGGATTAAATATCGGTGAACAGTATATTAATAACATGGACAGGTTGAAAGAGGGCTTTCCAGGTGGCTCAGTGGTAAAGAATATGTCTGCCAAGCAGAAGACGTAGGTTCAATCCCTGGGTTGAGAAGATCCCCTGGAGAAGGAAATGGCAGTCCGCTCCAGTATTCTTGTCTGGGAAATCCCATGGACAGAAGAGTCTGGCAGGCTACAGTCCATGAGGTTGCAAAGAATCAGATACAACTTAGTGACTAAATAGTAGCAGCATCAGTTTGAAAGAACATACTATAGCTAGAGAAAATCAAATATACAATAATATGAAAAATTAAAGCATTCATGCAACTTTTATAAAATATATAGCTTGATATGTAGTAAAACTTATGACTGGTAGGATAACACAAAATATTCATGGTAGTGACTGGAATGCATCTAGGGACTTTTTCTGTAATGTTCTATAATTTTTATAAATAGAAAATTTGAAGCAATAAAAATCCAAAGTAAAAATAGATTTGTGTTCTTAACAATATTTCAGAGTACACTGAATCTATGAACTAAGAATAACTAACCATAAGGGGAAAATGTGAAATTGTGAACAGTTGTATAGAAATGAAAATTCACAATTGTCAAATAAAAATATACTATGGGGGAAGCAGAAACCAGATTGATGGATAATCAAATCATTGAAGTAGAACACAAATTTGTTCTGTTTTACCAGAACTCTGAAGAAAAGAATAAGGACATTAAAATAATGATATAACCTCTAAAAGACACAGAACAGGTTGTGGAAATCCAAATTAAACGTAATCTGAAACCCAGAGACAGCAGATATTAAAATTATTAATAAAATTATCGATCAAAGAGTCTTGAAGAAAATCTTCCTGAGGTGAAAAGGATCCTATTATGATTAATAGAGGTATGCACCATGCAATAGGTAAATAATGGAAACAAAGCAAGATTTATATTTATTTTTGAAAAAATCCTTGAATTTGAATGCCTTTTTTTCCCTTCCCCTTAAGCATTTAGTAAGAAAAAAATGAGTTGGTGGCAAATGATCAGATTTTGTTCTTTTTTTTTAACACTAGAGGAACTAGTTCTACAGAAGGTTAAGATGAGAATTTTTGTGAATGAGAGATTATATAAGGAGCCAAGGTGGCACTTATGGAGATTTAGTAGCAGCAGCAACATTTTCTCAGATATTGAAGAGTGCAGAAAGAATGCCACCTACATAATTCCCAGAACTTTACTCCTCCTCTCAACTTGCTGGAATTTGAAGATTTGCTTCAGTTTCCTCAGGAATGATCAAAGCAGAGAGCTCAAGATGAATTGTTTATAGCATAAAAGACCTGCTGTGAGCACTAAAACCAATTAAAATATAGACTTAAGTCTAAATAATTTAAGTGTATTGATAAAATCTAAAGCTATGCTAAAAATACCCCTTAGAAAATAGATTTTATAAAATACTTCTGGAGCAATATGTAATCATCTGAATATAAAAATTTCATAGTGAATAAAGAGAAATAGCCAAGAAATAAAACTTTCATCAGGTAGAATATTATAGATATGGCTTCACTGTTAAAATTATAATTAAATTTAAATATATTAAAGGTATCCCCTTGAATGAAAATGAGGTGTATACCTTCCAATAACCTGCAAAAGTTATTTAATTTATTAAAACAGGAAAAAAAGTGTCAGTGACAAGTAAGCCATAAAAGAGCATAAAGCATCTAACAGGATGACAGAAGTAGCATTAAAATGGATTGATTACTTCTAAAGGTGGGGGGGGTGTTTTATTTTAGGTTGCAAAATAATTCAAGGAGCCTTCTAGGTCCCTGAATCTGTACCCAGTGGATAGCTACTCAATCAAGAAATTCTGTGTTAGATTAAAAAAAAAAAACTTATTGGAGTATAGTTGCTTTACAATATTGTGTTTTTGCTTTACAGCAAAGTGAATCAACTATATGTATACACATATCCCCTCTTTTTTGAATTTCCTTCCACTTAGGTCACCACAGAGCACTAAGTAGAGATCCCTGTACTATACAGTAGGTTCTCATTAGTTATCTATTTTATACATAGTAGTCTATATTTACTTTATTTTGGATGCTGGCAAGTGGGGGTGGGGGCAGGCCCATTCTTATCCAAAGGCTGACTACCCCTACTGACCATCAGTGGGCAAGAACTTTTATAGATGGAAGGAGGGAGCTACATGCCAAAACAGCACAGTCAGCTCTGACAGTTATCTTGAAATTGGTCCTCACTGGTTTGACCAGTGTCATCTTGGTTGTTTTAAGTACAGTTAATGTTCAGTTCCAGGGTCAGTTTGTTTCCATTTCTTTGAGGCCAATTCTTAGAACTGTTGGCAGCTTATGTCATGACTACAGGTCTGGTCATCATGCAGTTAACTTCTCCACCTGGTGGGGGTTTCAGTATCTATAAGACAGCTCACAGGATATGGCTCAGAATGTATCTATAGTCCTTGAGAAGGAACTAAAGGTCCTTGACTTTACTTAATGACAACATTATTATTATTTCATCTCTTTTGACTGTTTTCCTTTTTTTGTGCATTTTTTGGCTTCTCTGGTTAAGCTTATTCTTTGGCTCAAGTTTTTCCACAGAAAAACAGCAGGTGAAGGACATCTGGAGAGGGGAAAGGACCATAGGTCCTGCTCCGTTTCAAATTTTGTATTATTAATAAAATTACCTCTGCAGTAACTTAGAGGTATAATCAGAGGCATACTTAACCAGCAGTCCTAGAGGGAAAGGTGAAACAAAACAGAAACTTCATAGTGTGTGCTGGTTGTTACTGCCTGCAAAAGCTTGGCAAGATAATACAGAAAAGACATGAACTCAGAATATAGTCAGTTTTCAGTTAGAAATGAAAAGATATAGGAATAGTTAAGGGACTGTGGGCTTTGCAGGTTTAGAAAAGACCAAGTGTTTTCCCAACCCTATATTTTAAGAGTTGGGAATAAAAAAGATGTTAAGAGGATAAGATTTCAGTAATACTTCTCAGCTGAATAAAATGATTCGGGACAATGATCAGATTCAAGGTATGGTTTCCCCATCACTTTTTACAGATAGCTACTATTAGTGAAAGTGTGTCTGTTTATGCATAAGGAAGCAAAATAAATGAGACTTGAGAATTGTATTGAGGAAATACTTGTGTGATCACTGGTACATGGAACTGACTTGAAGTGAATAGATCAAAATCTTCAAAGCCTCTAATAATTTGAAAGTTAAGAGAACTTGCAGTCCCACCTTTCAGCACCTGTAGTTGAGACAGCTGTGGAGCCACTAGGGATGGTCTATTCTCATGTATTTCAGATATGACCAAGGGAGATAAGCTAAGGCTCATCAATAATCAAAAAGGACTCCCTCCCACTGAGTAGAATTAGGCTTTAATCAAGACTTCTACGCGCAGTATAGGAAGCCTTCATAATGCCTGATTCTCAGGATTTCAACTTTGCGATATACTAGTGACTGATGGATATATATCTCTTTTTTCCTGTTTTTGAATGGAAATTCCTTCTTTCTTCTTTGCTTGCTTGGTTTCCTTTTTGTGCCCCAATATTCTTTTGCTTGCTCCAGTATTATATTTTAGACATGTGTGGTGGTGATAGACAGATAACTTGTCATCTTTAGTACATAGGTCACCTAACCAACAGCAGTCACATCTAGTCCTAAGAGAGAGTACTGCACAAAGCCTGAAGAGTCTGAAATCTACCTGCATTCAGTACCTTGATGGGACTTTGGTTTGTCTTCATAAGGGACACTGGAAAAAAAGGTAAACATTTTAACTTCTCCAAGCAAGAGGAATGGGATGAAAGAAATGTTAGGGTATTACATCAGGGAATAATGAAATCTACTCAGCGGGTCAGGGTAAACTCCAGCACTAAGACTGGCACTGCTCTCCATGTGACATTGCTCCTCTTGAAGTTCCTGATCTTTCTCTTGATGTGAATAAATGCTGTTTCATAGAACATGCTCTACTCATCATTTTCTTATTATGTTTTCTTTTAGCTTCTCATGAGTACTTGGTTTTAAGTATTACTTTTTAAATATATTTTAATCAGTTGTTTTCTATGAATATTCTTCACTTTATATCTCTATTTAGTTCAGTCTTTCAGCTGTAGTGACATTAATCATACTGAGAATTTATAACACCTAGAGGAAGAAAACACACTACAGGTTCAATAAGTATTTTACCTCCCGCCGCTAAACAGAGGCAACAGGTTGACTTTAAGTTGTCAGCAGGCAGAGACACTTACTTCATGTGTAAGAGATGAGATTCATAGGTAGTGGAATGAAAATGTAATCTCTTGAAACTGAACTCCGTGGATTCAAGTTTAGGCTTGTAAAGTTATATTGAGGAACATGATATGAAAATAAGAGTTTCCTAACAAGAAACATTTTGGCAGCTGGACTTATAATTAATCAGTAGTTGTTGTTTAGTCACTCAGTCATGTCTGACTCTTTCTGACCTCATGGACAGTAGCCTGCCAGGTTCCTCTGTCCATGGGATTTCCCAGGCAAGAATACTGGAGTGGGTTGCTATTACCTTCTCCAGGTGATCTTCCACATCCAGGGATCGAACCCGGGTCTCCTACCTTGCAGGCACATTCTTTACCACTGTGCCACCTGGAAATAGTAAGTGAATTCCAAATAAATTTTCCATAAATTATGGACTCCTAACCAAATAATGAACTCATAGGTACTTTAACCGCATCAAAGTCAATCACTGCTCCTTTGTTTTGCAGTCATTAACAGGACTCCAACACTTATTAATTCATCGCTTCAGACTGAAGGCTTAGCTTCTTTCCTCTGAACACCTTACAAATTATTCAAACTCCTAGTAGTACCCACTTCTGCCATCTGTCCCAAGAATGCTGTGGATTAATGTTGAGGGGCATTGGGTGTTGAAGAATTTGGGCTGGTCTTTAATGATTACAGAAATGGAACAGAGAGGATGTGGAAATTGCAGTGAATTTCAGGAAAGGATATTTAAAACCCCAAAGTCCCCTGCACTTCAGAATGTGTTCCAAATATAAGATGTTATGACTGAATTGAATTGAACATAGTAAACCATTTACAATTTGTTGTTCTCTAGCGACATCCTTCAGTCTTAAACAGTTGGGAAAGAACAGAAGTTCTGAAATAGGTGTGATTGATTTTATCAGCACTGACTGAAATTGAAGAAAGTGGAGAAAACCACTAGACCATTCAGGTATGACCTAAATCACATCCCTTATGACTGTACAGTAGAAGCGAGACATATATTTAAAGGACTAGATCTGATAGACAGAATGCCTGATGAACTATGCATGGAAGTTTGTGACATTGTACAGGAGGCAGGGGTAAAGACCATGCCCAAGAAAAAGAAATGCAAAAAAGCAAAATGGCTGTCTGAGGAAGCCTAACAAACAGCTGTGAAAAGACAGGAAGTGGAAAGCAAAGGAGAAAAGGAAAGATACCCATTTGAATGCAGAGTTCCAAAGAATAGCAAGGAGAGATAAGAAAGCCTTCCTCAGCTATCAATGGAAAGAAATAGATGAAAACAATAGAATGAGAAAGACAAGAGATCTCTTCAAGAAAATTAGAGATACCAAGGGAGCATTTCATGCAAAGATGGGCTCAATAAAGGACAGAAAAGGTAGGGACCTAACAGAAGCATAAGATATTAAGAAGAGGTGGCAAGAATACACGGAAGAACTGTACAAAAAAGATCTTCATGACCCAGATAATCACGATGGTGTTATCACTCACCTAGAACCAGACATCCTGGAATGTGAAGTCAAGTGGGCCTTAGGGAGCATCACTACGAACAAAGCTAGTGGAGGTGATGGAATTCCAGTTGAGCTATTTCAAATCCTGAAAGATGATGCTCTGAAAGTCCTGCACTTGATATGCCAGCAAATTTGGAAAACTCAGCAGTGGCCTCAGGACTGGAAAAAGTCAGTCTTCATCCAATCCCAAAGAAAGTCAATGCCAAAGAATGCTCAAAGTACCCCACAATTGCACTCATCTCACACACTAGTAAAGTAATGCACAAAATTCTCCAAGCCAGGCTTCAGCAATACGTGACCCATGAACTTCCAGATATTGAAGCTGGTTTTAGAAAAGGCAGAGGAACCAGAGATCAAATTGCCAACATCCGCTGGATCATCGAAAAAGCAAGAGAGTTCCAGAAAAACATCTATTTCTGCTTTATTGACTATGCCAAAGCCTTTGACTGTGTGGATCACAATAAACTGTGGAAAATTCTGAAAGAGATGGGAATACCAGACCATCTGACCTGTCTCTTGAGAAACCTGTATGCAGGTCAGGAAGCAACAGTTAGAACTGGACATGGAACAACAGACTGGTTCCAAATAGGAAAAGGAGTACGTCAAGGCTGTATATTGTCACCCTGCTTATTTAACTTCTATGCAGAGTACATCATGAGAAACGCTGGGCTGGAAGAAACATAAGCTGGAATCAAGATTGCCGGGAGAAATATCAATAACCTCAGATATGCGGATGACACCACCCTTATGGCAGAAAGTGAAGAAGAACTAAAGAGCCTCTTGATGAAGGTGAAGGAGGAGAGTGAAAAAGTTGGCTTAAAGCTCAACATACAGAAAACTAAGATCATGGCATCTGGTCCCATCACTCCATGGGAAATAGATGGGGAAACAGTGGAAACAGTGTCAGACTTTATTTTTTTGGGCTCCAGAATCACTGCTGATGGTGACTGCAGCCATGAAATTAAGAGACGCTTACTCCTTGGAAGGAAGGTTATGGCCAACCTAGATAGCATATTTAAAAGCAGAGACATTACTTTGCCAACAAAAGTCCGTCTAGTCAAGGCTATGGTTTTTCCAGTGGTCATGTATGGATGTGAGAGTTGGACGGTGAAGAAAGCTGAGTGCCGCAGAGTTGATGCTTTTGAGCTGCGGTGTTGGAGAAGACTCTTGAAAGTCCCTTGGACTGCAAGGAGATCCAATCAATCCATCCTAAAAGAGATCAATCCTGGGTGTTCATTGGAAGGTCTGATGCTGAAGCTGAAACTCCAATACTTTGACCACCTCGTGCGAAGGGTTGACTCATTGGAAAAGACCCTAATGCTGGGTAGGATTGGGGGCGGGAGGAGAAGGGGACGACAGAGGATGAGATGGTTGGATGGCATCACCGACTCGATGAACATGGGTTTGGGTAGACTCCGGGAGTTGGTGATGGACAGAGAGGCCTGGCGTGCTGCGGTTCATGGGGTCGCAGAGAGTCGGACACGACTGAGCGACTGAACTGAACTGAACTGAACTGAACTGAACCATAAAAACATCTATTTCTGCTTTATTTACTATGCCAAAACCTTTGACTATGTGGATCACAATCAACTGTGGAAAATTCTGAAAGAGATGGGCATACCAGACCACCTGACCTGCCTCTTGAGAAACCTGTATGCAGGTCAGGAAGCAACAGTTAGAAATGGACATGGAACAACAGGCTGGTTCAAATAGGAAAAGGAGAACGTCAAGGCTGTATATTGTCACCCTGCTTATTTAACTTATATGCAGAGTACATCATGAGAAATGCTGGGCTGGATGAAGCACGAGCTGGAATCAAGATTGCTGCGAGAAATATCAATAACCTCAGATATGCAGATGACACCACCCTTATGGCAGAAAGTGAAGAAGAACTAAAGAGCCTCTTGATGAAAGTGAGAGAAGAGAGTGAAAAAGTTGGCTTAAAGCTCAACGTTCAGAAAACTAAGATCATGGCATCCGGTCCCATCACTTCATGGCAGATAGATGGGCAAACAGTGGAAAAAGTGGCTGACTTTATTTTTCTGGGCTCCAAAATCACTGCAGATGGTGATTGCAGCCAGGAAATTAAAAGACGCTTACTTCTTGGAAGGAAGGTTATGACCAGCCTAGACAGCATATTAAAAAGCAGAGACATTACTTTGCCAACAAAGGTCCGTCTAGTCAAGGCTATGGTTTTTACAGTGGTCATGTATGGATGTGAGAGTTGGACTATAAAGAAAGCTGAGTGCCAAAGAATTGATGCTTTTGAACTGTGGTGCTGGAGAAGATTCTTGAGAGTCCCTCGGACTGCAGGGTGATCAAACCCATCAATCCTAAAGGAAATCAGTTTTCGTTTATCTTAAGCTATTTTCTGATTTCCCTTGTGGCTTCTTTGACTCACTGGTTGTTTAAAAGCGTGTTGCTTAATTTTCACATATTTGTAGATATTCCAGTTTTCCTTGTGCTATTGATTTCTAGTTTCATTCCATAGTGATCAAAAAGGATACTTTCTATGACTTCAGTATTGATGGATTTTTTCAAGATTTGTTTTTGTATCTATTCTGGAGAATGTTTCATGTGCAGTTGAGAAGATTGTATATTTTGCTGTTGTTGGGTGGAGTGTTCTGAATATGTCTGTTATGTCTAGTTAGTCTGTGTTATTAAAGTCCTCTATTTCCTTTTTGATCTTTGTTATTCTATTCACTATTGAATGGAGGATATTGAAGTCAACTACTATTATTGTGTTACTATATATTTCTCCCTTCAATTCTCTCAATATGTGTCATATATTTAGGAATTTTGAGGTTTGGTAACTATAATTTATAATATTTATAATGACTATATCTTCTTGGTGAATTGATGCTCTTATATGATGTCATTCTTTGACTCTTATTAAAGTTTTTTTTTTTTTATTCAAAGTCTAGTTTGGCTGATGTTAATATAACTGTACCTGCTCCCTTTTGGTTACCATTCATGTAGAATAGTCTTTTCCATCCTATCGTGTTCAGCCTATGTGAATCCTTAGATCTGAAGTGAGTCTTTCACAGGCAGCATTCTGTTGGATCTTGCTTTTTTTTTTTAATATACATTCAGGAAATCTCCATCTTTCAATTGTAGAGTTTAATCCATTTTGGTTTAAAATAATTAATGATAAGGAAGGACTTACTGTTGCCATTTAAAAAAGGTGGTTTCTGCATATCCTGTAGCCTTTTTGTGACTCCTTTTACTATAGTCATTTGTGGTTCATTGTTTTATTCTGTGGTGATTTTCTTGATTCTCTTCTCATTTCCTTGTGTGTATATTCTGTAGATATTTTCTTTCTGGTCACTACTGCAGTTACGTAAAACATCCTAAGTCAGGTTAGTTGCTCAGTCATGTCCGAATCTTTGTGACCCCATGTACTGCAGCAGGCCAGGTCTCCCTGTTCATCACCAACTCAGGAAGTTTACTCAAACTCATTTCCATTGAGTTGATGATGACATCCAACCATCTCATCCTCTGTTGTCCCCTTCTCCTCCTGCCTTCAATATTTCCCAGCATCAGGGTATTTTCCAATGAGTCAGCTCTTTGCATCAGGTGGCCAAAGTATTGGAGTTTCAGCTTCAGCATTAGTCCTTGCAATGAATATTCAGGACTGATTTCCTTTAGGATGAACTGGCTGTATCTCCTTGCAGTCCAAGGGACTCTCAAGAGTCTTCTTCAACACCACAGTTCAAAAGGATCAATTCTTCGGTGCTCAGCTTTTTTCATAGTCCAACTCTCACATCCATACACGACTACTAGAGAAAACATAGCTTTGACTAGATGGACATTTGTTGGCAAAGTAGTGTCTCTGCTTTTTAATATGCTGTCTAGGTTGGTCATAACTTTTCTTCCAAGGAGCAAGCCTCTTTTAATTTCATGGCTGCAATCACCATCTGCAGTGATTTTGGAGCACTAAACAATAAAGAATCTTACTATTTCCTTTGCTTCCCTTTCTATTTGCCATGAAGTGATAGGATCAGATGACATGATCTTAGTTTTCTGAATGTTCAGTTTTAAGCCAACATTTTCACTCTCCTCCTTCACTTTCATCAAGAGGCTCTTTAGTTCTTCTTCATTTTCTGCCATAAGGATGTTGTCATCTGCATATCTGAGGTTATTAATATTTCTCCCGGCAATCTTGATTCCAGCTTGTGCTTCATCCAGCCCAGCATTTCTCATGATGTACTCTGCATATAAGTTAAAAAAGCAGGGTGACAATATATAGTCTTGACATACTTCTTTACCGATTTGGAACCAATCTGTTGTTTCATGTCCAGTTCTAACTGTTGTTTCCTGACTAGAGATCTCTTCAAGAAAATTAGAGATACCAAGGGAACATTTCATGCAAAGATGGGCTCAATAAAGGACAGAAATGGTATGGACCTAACAGAAGCAGAAGATATTAAGAAGAGGTGGCAAGAATACACAGAAGAACTATACAAAAAAGATCTTCACGACCCAGATAATCATGATGATGTGATCACTCACCTAGAGCCAGACATCCTGGAATGTGAAGTCAAGCAAGCCTTCGGAAGCATCACTACAAACAAAGCTAGTGGAGGTGATGGAATTCGAGTTGAACAATAGCTCAAATCCTAAAAGCTGATGCTGTGAAAGTGCTGCACTCAACATGCCAGCAAATTTGCAAAAGTCAGCAGTGGCCACAGGACTGGAAAATGTCAGTTTTCATTCCAAATGTTTTCCCAAAGAAAATCAATGCCAAAGAATGCTCAAACTACCACACAATTGCACTCATCTCACATGCTAGCAAAGTAATCAGGAAAATTCTTCAAGCCAGGCTTCAACAGTATGTGAACTATAAACTTCCAGATGTACAAGCTAGATTTAGAAAAGGTAAAGGAATCAGAGATCAAATTGCCAACATCTGTTGCACCATCGTAAAAGCAAGTGAATTCCACAAAAGACATCTACTTCTGCTTTATTGACTATGTCAAAGCCTTTGACTGTGTGGATCACAACAACTGTGGAAAATTCTGAAAGAGATGGGAATACCAGACCACCTGACCTGCCTCCTGAGAAATCTATATGCGGGTCAGGAAGCAACAGTTGAAACATCCTAATTTACAGCATTAAACTTTAAACTGATAACAACTTCAGTCACATACAAAAATACCAGTCCTTTTACGTGCTCAGTTGCTAAGTTTTCTCTGACTCTTTGTGACTCCATGGACTGTAGCCTGCCAGGCACCTCTATCCATGGGATTTCCCAGGCAAGAATACTGGAATAGGTTGCCATTTCTTCCTCCAGGGTATCTTCCTGTTCCAGGGATCAAACCCACATCTCCTACATTGGCAGGAGGATTCTTTACCACTGAGCCACCTGGGAAACCCTTTTATAGCCCCCTAAAATTTATGTTATGGATGTCATGAATTACATTTTTATGCATTATATACCCTTTAACATATATTTATGGTTTTCTTTTTCATTTAAATTATATGTACCAAAATTAGAAGAGTATACAGTTTGCTGTGTTTGTCCATGTATTTACCTTTGCTGAAGAAATTTATATTTTTATATGGTTTTATGTTGCTATGTACTGATCATTCATTTCAATCTCAGGGATTCTACTTAGCTTTTCTTATAGGGCAAGTCTGATGGTAATGAACTTCCTCAGTTTTTATTTATCTGGGAGATCTTAATTTCTTCATTTTTAATATAGAGGATAATTTTAATTGGAAGATAATTGTTTAACAATATTCTGCTATATTCTGTGATTATGCTATACAAGGTGTTCTGCTATACAAGGGTTCTGCTATACAAGGTGATAGTCTTCATTTTTGAAAGACAGTTTTATCTGATACAATATTCTTGGTTGTTAGTTTTTTTCTTTTAGCACTTTAAATATATCATCCCAGTCCATCTAGTCTGCAAAGGTTCTACTGAGAAATTCACTGACAATTTTACAGAACTTCCTTGTATATTCTTTTCTTTTGCTACTTTCAAAATTCTCTTTGAATTTGACTTCAGTTAGTTTGTTTATAAAGGGTCTTGATATGGGTCTCTTTTCATTTATTTTAGAGTTCTTTCAGATTCTTGAATCTGTATGTCTATTTTCTTTCTTAGATTTGGGAAATTTTCAGTCATTATTTCTTCAAAGGAGCTTGCTGTTCCTTTCATTTTCTTTCTGGGATTCTTATAATGAATCTATTGATTGCTTCATAATATCCCACAAGTTCTTGAGACTCTCTTTACTTTCCATTATTTTTTCTTTTTTTGTCTCTGACTGGATGTTTTCAATTGATCTGTCTTCAAGTTTACTGGTTCTTCCTTCTGCCTGATGAATCCTGATGTTCAACTTCTCTAATGAATTTTCAGTTCAGTTATTGTATCTTTTAGCTCCAGAATTTGTCTGGTTAATTTTATAGGTTTTCCTGTCTGCTGATACTCTCATTTAGTTTATGCATCATTTTCCTGATTTTGTTTAGTTTGTGGTCTCTTTTAGCTCGTTGAGCATCTTTATGATTGCCTTTTTATATTCTTTGTCAGGTAGCTCATGTATCTGCATTTCTTTAGGATCAGTTGCTGGAATTTTATTTTGTTCTTTTGATTGGGCCATGTTTTCCTGTTTGTTTCTATGCCTCATAATTTTTTGCTGGAAATTTGGCATTTGAAAAAACAACCACCTCTTTCAATCTTTGCCTACTGGTTTCATGTGGGAGAAGACATTCACAATTCTGTCTGATTAGAAGTTTTAGGCCCTCTTAAATCTTTTCTTACTTCTTTCTTCCCTTGGCATGTGCCTGAAAAACTGCAGCTCTAATGTGATTCAAGTCAGGTGAGGCAGAAACCAGTCCCTTGAACAATCCCTGGACAAGCCAGAACACAGGACACATGGTACACTTTTTTTGTTTCTCTCCTGATTCTCACCTTGGCACAGAGGTCTTCCCCCTGGTTGCTCTGTACTATGCTGCTTAGGGGATGGAGCATAAACAGCTGCACCAAGTGCTATGACTTTTCCTACCCCTTGCTTATAAAATGGCCTTGATGCTCTGGTTTCTGAAGTGTACTCTAGAATTCTCATAGAAGTATTCTGGTCCTTATATTGTTGCTAACTTGGTGTGTCTATAGGGGAAAGAGGGTCTGTAACTTCCCAGTCTACCATCTTGCTCTACTTAGCAGGGTGTTAAACTTGGTTTTCTTTGACCCCAGGGTCCACATTTCTATGTAGTATGTTACCCTCTCTCCTGTGTGGGGTCTCCTTATGCTCATCTCCATCTCTGCCCAAATTCACATTCCTGCTCTCTCACTATAGTCACTCAAATGTGAACGAGTTTTAGAAATTTAAATAACTTCACTGTCACAAAATTTGCCTCAGGTTAGTCTCATTTATAAGTAAAATGTCCACTTAATAACATAATTTCTAGGTGCTTATGTGTTATAAACTTTATTCAACAAATGCTATTTGATATTTACTATGATATAGTTGTTTGTTTAGAAACAAGATAAATGAATGGTAACCTGGAATGGCTTAAAAGTTAATGAGTTATGGTGTGCTGCCTACAAGGTACTATAGCAGAAATCCGGACAAATTGCTGGAAGCCTTAGAAGAGAAAGTGATTTCATCTGCCTTGGGAATTAAGTAGTTCCTCACTCATGATCTGTCATTTGAGCTGATTCTTAAAGGATAACTAGGAACTGACTAAGTGGTTAATAAGTTTTGAATATTTATTGCAGAGACCAGTGTGGTTAAAGGTGGAGAGGGTTGAAAAGAAATGATGAGCCATTCATTCATTGTAGCAGAAGTGGAAGGATGGGAAAGGTAAAGGGTGGCTTTATTAGATGATGATCTTTTTTTTTTTTTTCTTAAGGATGGATTTTCAAGTGTCAAGGTAACCTATATCTGGATCTCTTGCCTCAACTTGGGGGTGACTTTTCTGCGAGACAGAAGGCATCTTGTTAACCTTCACATCTGAACCCCTAGAGTCCATGTGAAGCACTGCATAAACTTCATACAGCTCTCCATAGGGATTGGCTTGACCCCAGAATCATATGCAGAGTTCTCTAGATGAGACATATCTAAATGTTCTACAAAATTCATGCCAATGTAACCAGTGAAGTTCCCCTTCTAACTAGGGATTTGGTCCCCAGGACAGGGCCAAGCAAAACCATCCTCAATGGAGGACCTCATGAAGGTGAAGGATTTTCTAGGAGTCAAAATCACTTTTTATCACAACAGGAGTTCATTATAGAATTTGTCCATATAGACCAAAATTACAAGTTATGTGGCCTTAATAAAGTTATTTACGCTCTTTGAGCCACAGGCTCTTCATCTCTAAAATGCAGACAATAACAGTATCCTAGCACAAAGAGATGTGAAGATGAAATGAAATAACACCTTAGTGGGATTTATGTAACATGGCTAATAGTACACAAAAGAAAGTTTTTGCTGCTACTACCTACCCCCCAGCCCACCCCACAGTGAGTTATAGTGAACAAACTGATTTTCTGTATTTTTTGACACTTCCTCTTCACGGTTTCTATAACCAACTCTGAAAATATCTATAATAATGGTAATCTGGCTTTTATTGGCCCTGGGTACTTGCTAGCATGGCTCTGTAAAATATGACTGACTCAAACTTTAATCGGTTGTCTAGATCTCATGGATCATGCTGTTTGCCTTCCCTACAGGATTGGCCGTAGCTGGGCATTTGTGTCACCTTGAAATCCAAGCCTTTATCCGTAAATGTCTGCTTTTATGGACCCCACCTGAAGGAGCAGAACAGGGAAGATACTCACTTTGAATGTTGATCCTCAGACAAACCTTTCCTTCATATAATGATTTGATTTCTTTATTTAGAAAGTCATTTTCCATGTGTCCCAAAGGATGCTTCAGTACCTCATTCATTGTCTTCTCTAGCTTCTTTTCATGATGTGTGAGCCTCCATTGAACTATCTTTGAAATTCTGCTTGTCAGGAAAACAGCCAAAATATTGAAACAGATGTCAAAAAGTATTTTCTCAACTTAGAATCATTAAATGGTTCTCTATTCATAGATAATATTAAATATAATTACATGATATAACTGAATTTTAAATCTGATGTTTTCTCTACAAAACATTTAAAACAATGTTTTAATATAAAGGTTCCATTTCCCCGCTGTGTTTGTTACCCATGAATGACTTCTTTTTTTGTCTTCAATTTCAAACTTCAAAGGAGTCTTTAACAAGAGAATCTCTCTAAAGACATCAAAGCTGTAGTCATCCTCTGATTTCTTAACCCCTCTAAGCTAGAGCCAGTACTATTATTTCTCATTTTGAGATAAGGAGCACTTCTCTACTCAGACTGCCTGATTCTAAGTTAATCCTGGTCAGAACTGGAATTAGATCTGCGAGCAGAACTCAGTTCATTTAGTCTGGAATGTGTCATGTTATCCAAGGCATCACATATAGCTGGATGGGTGTGGCTTTTGAGTTACAGGCTTTCCCTAATGTTCCCTCCATTGTTCTACTTACCCATCCATATGACTGGCTGGCCTGCAGTGCTCTCTTACCAGATATTTACTTTCTCCTGTGATAAAACCCCATCAGCTTAACTGGAAACTTGGTATCCTGCTTAGGTCTTATAAGACACCTGTCTCAAGGGACTGAATTAGCATCATCTGAGTGAATTTGTACTCCAAATGTAGAGGAGCATGTGGAGGCTATGGGCCTGGGTTACTGAACCATAGACCTTTGTATGAATCTCAGCTGCACAGCTTAATCTAAGTGTTCTCTCAAAGTCCTAATTTCCTCACTAGTAAAGAAAGGAAAATATTGTTGATTCTCATAGAGTTGTTAGGAAGAATGAATGTGTTAATGATGATAAAGCACCTATAACATACATGGCATGCAGCAAGTGCTCATTAATGTGAGCTCCTAAACTTCACTGACTATACAGACCCACAATGTTTTCACATTTACATTTGAGGATCACCTAGTACTGAAAAGTTCTAGCAATCATGACCCTTCACATCCGCCACATTAGATGTTCCTTACCTGCAATAAATTTGCATATACTCTATTAGACTTTTTGATACAGGAGTCCAACCAATACAGTTGTGTGTCTCAGCAAACATATCCATACATTGTTATACATTTCTACAACACATGAGACTATGTTTCTAACCAGAGCAGACCTCAGTGATAATATTTGTGGAACCTCTAGTTATGTTATTCAACCTGACACAGCGGTAAGCCACAGGATCTCTTTCACAGAGGATGTCCCTTGAATTATCCCTGGGTGAGACATTGAGTTCAGTTCAGTCGCTCAGTCGTGTCCTACTCTTTGTGACCCCAAGAGCTGCAGCACGCCAGGCCTCCCTGTCCAGCACCAACTCCTGGAGCCCACCCAAACTCATGTCCATTGAGTCGGTAATGCCATCCAACCATCTCATCCCCTGTCGTCCCCTTCTCCTCCTGCCCCCAATCCTTCACAGCATCAGGGTCTTTTCCAACGAGTCAGCTCTTCGCATCAGGTGGCCAAAGTATTGGAGTTTCAGCTTCAACACCAGACCTTCCAATGACCACCCAGGACTGATCTCCTTTAGGATGGACTGGTTGGATCTCCTTGCAGTCCAAGGGACTCGCAAGAGTCTTCTCCAACACCATAGTTCAAAAGCATCAATTCTTCGGTGCTCAGCTTTTTTTATAGTCCAACTCTCACATCCATACATGACTACTGGAAAAACCATAGCCTTGACTAGACGGACCTTTGTCGGCAAGTCTCTGCTTTTTAATATGCTGTCTAGGTTGGTCATAACCTTCCTTTCAAGGAGTCTTTTATTTATTTATTTATTTTTTTAATAAATTTATTTATTTTAGTTGGGGGCTAATTACTTTACAATATTGTAATAGTTTTTGCCATACATTGACATGAATCAGCCATGGGTTTACATGTGTTCCCCTTCCCGGACCCCCCACCCACCTGCCTCCCCATCCCATCCTTCTGGATCATCCCATTGCCCCGGCCCTGAGCCCTTGTCACATGCATCGAACATGGAATGGTGCTCTGTTTCACATATGACAATACACATGTCTCAATGCCATTCTCCCAGAACGTCCCACCCTCACCTTCTCCCTCAGAGTCCATAAAATTGTTCCATGCATCTGTGTCTCTTATTCTGTCTCGCATGTAGGGTTATCGTTACCATCTTTCAAATTCCATATATATGCATTAGTATACTGTATTGTTGTTTTTCTTTCTGGCTTACTTCACTCTGTATAATGGGCTCCAGTTTCATCCATCTCAGTAGAACCGATTCAAATGTATTTTTTTTAATGGCTGAGTAATATTCCATCGTGTATATGTACCACAGCTTCCTTATCCATTCGTCTGCTGATGGACATCTAGGTTGCTTCCATGTCCTGGCTATTGTAAACAGTGCTGCGATGAACATTGGGGTACACGCGTCTCTTTCAATTCTGGTTTCCTCGGTGTATATGTCTTTTAATTTCCTGGCTGCAATCACCATCAGCAGTGATTTTGGAGCCCCCAAAAATAGAGTATCTCACTGTTTCCACTGTTCCCCCATCTATTTTCCATGAAGTGATGGGACCAGATGCCATGATCTTAGTTTTCTGAATGTTGAGCTTTAAGCCAACTTTTTCACTCTCCTCTTTCACTTTCATCAAGAAGCTCTTTAGTTCTTCTTCACCTTCTGCCATAAGGGTGGTGTCATCTGCATATCTGAGGTTATTGATATTTCTCCCGGCAATCTTGATTCCAGCTTGTGCTTCTTCCAGCCCGGAATTTCTCATGATGTACTCTGCATATAAGTTAAATAAGCAGGGTGACAATATACAGCCTTGACGTACTCCTCTCCCAATTTGAACCAGTCTATTGTTCCATGTCCAGTTCTAACTGTTGCTTCCTGACCTGCATACAGGTTTTTCAAGATGCCGGTCAGGTGGTCTGGTATTCCCATGTCTTTCAGAATTTTCCACAGTTTATTGTGATCCACACAGTCAAGGCTTTGGCACAGTCAGTAAAGCATAAATAGATGCTAATTTCATCATGTGGATGGATGATCTTTTGGGCTTTCTGAGCTGAGTGAAACATGTAGCTCGTCCAATTTGCTAAATATAACCTTTAAGAATCATCAATGAACAAAGTAGAAAACAAGGTGTCCCTGCTGTGTGTGTGTTAGTTGCTCAGTTGTGTCTGACTCTTTGTGACCCTGTGGACTGTAACCCGCCAGGCTCCTCTGTCTATGGGATTTCCCAGACAAGAATACTGGAGTGGGTAGCCATTCCCTTTTCCAGGGGATCTTCCTTACCCAGGGATTGAATCCACGTCTCCTTCGTTGCAGGCAGATTCTTTACCAACTGAGCCACCAGGGAAGCTTCCAACATCCTATTGAAATATCAGAGAAGACACAGAAACAGGATAGACTGCAGAGTACAGCAGTCCATATGCTGAAACTTCCATCTTGGTGGAGGATCCATCCAATATGTTTTTCATGGGAAGTGATTGAAGGATGCTGCAGAAGGGAGGAAGAGCTTTTCACACTCATTGGCTTAGCAGACACTGCAGGTAAGACTCACTGCTCTAGTAGAACTAGATAGAGTGACTATATGTCTCATTTTGCTCACAATGGTCTCCATTTATGTCCATTTTTCTAGTACAAGTCGGAGAAGGCAATGTCACCCCACTCCAGTACTCTTGCCTGGAAAATCCCATGGATGGAGGAGCCTGGTGGGCTGCAGTCCATGGGGTCGCTACGAGTCGGACACGACTGAGCGACTTCACTTTCACTTTTCACTTTCATGCACTGGAGAAGGAAATGGCAACCCACTCCAGTGTTCTTGCCTGGAGAATCCCAGGGATGGCGGAGCCTGGTGGGCTGCCGTCTATGGGGTCGCACAGAGTCGGACACGACTGAAGCGACTTAGCAGCAGCAGTTCTACTATAAATATCAATAGTGCCCCTTTCACTATCAAAAGAGTCCCAGTTTGGATATTCAGTAGTCTCTCTAGGATTACATAGAGTGCCTCAATAGAATACACAATAACCTTTTTTTTTATTTCTTTTATTTTTTTTTTAAATAAATTTATTTATTTTAGTTGGGGGCTAATTACAATATTGTAGTAGTTTTTGCCATACATTGACACGAGTCAGCCATGGGTCCACATGTGTTCCCCCTCCTGGACCCCCCTCCCACCCCCCTCCCCATCCCATCCCTCTGGGCCATCCCATCACCCCAGCCCCGAGCATTTGTCTCACGCATCGAACATGGAATGGTGTTCTGTTTCTGGAGCCCATTATACAGAGTGAAGTAAGCCAGAAAGAAAAACACCAATACAGTATACTAATGCATACACAATAACCTTTGCCTGGAGAATCTTAGGGATGGCGGAGCCTGAAGGGCTGCCATCTATGGGGTCACACAGAGTCGGACACGACTGAAGCGACAATAACCTTAAAGTCACACAGTTACCCCCTTCATTACCATTAAATTGTTTTGACTTACCTGAAAAGTATTTACACTCTGGGCAACACTCTGTCCAGTCTGAACCAGCCAACATTTGTTCCCATTCCTATCGACACTTCCTCAAATATTGAAGCACCTCTCAAACAATAGGGCAGGGGAATTAAGGCAGAGGACGTATTACCACAAGATAGAATTTTAATGATGGAAAAAATATTTTACTTCTCTAACAAATGATGAAAAATTGAGACTTATTTACAAGAACAAAAGAGAACATCTCTGAAATTTGAAAAAGAACAAAGAAGAAAAATAAAACTGAGATAACAAGGTACAAATGGATGACTAAAGCAAGCAAGTGATCACATGTGAAAATAATTCAATACAGCAAGGTAAAATTCCTCATGGGAGGCAGTAATTAACAAAATGTGAAAGAAAAGTCAGAGTAGAAAAAAATGTAAGAAATGGTAACAACACAAAAACACTATGTGAGTTTGAAGACCACAGAATTATAGGTGTTGAGAGGAGAAATGAGAACAGAAACCCAAAAAGTAAAGAAAGATGAAATTGAGCACGTTCCCTTCCCGATAACAAATGTACATATACAGATTGAAAGTAATCAGTGACTTCTAGGTGAAAGTAGTGAAAAGAAACTTATACCTTGGTATGTCTTGGCAAAACTTTAAATTTTAATATTCACAAATTCTCCAGTCATCAAAGCAGGAAAAATGTTTACTGAGAAATACAAAAAAGTCAACCTGAACACAGTTTCCTACTCAGAGAAAAAACTAAATGTAAGAAGAAAATGAAGAAATGCCTACCATGTTTTGGACAGATATGACATATGTGAGAAGAAAACAGTGATGTTCTAGAGCTGTAGTATCACACTTCCCTCTTTTTTTGTTCCATTTCCTGGCACAAAGAGAAAAGGATATTTTAATAGGTTTATAAGATGACTGACTAGATATGGGTGCTCACAACAGGAAACTATCAGCCTAAAGGCTCTGGCTGACCCAGGCTGTGATGAGCCACCTCAGAGTTGAAGGGGTCAATTCCTCACACACACGTCATCCATTTTTAGTACAATCTTATGCTATGGCCCATGAGTTGAGAACCTCTTCTCAGATGTACAGTGATTCACAAAACTTAACTCTTGTTCTCTCTTAAGTAGTTCTGTGTGCTCAGCCATTTCAGTTGTGTCCGACTCTTTGTGACCCCATGTGGACTGGGGTCCATGGGATTCTGCAGGCAAGAATACTGGAGTGTGTTGTCATGCCGTCCTCCAGGGGATCCTTCTGACTCAGGGGTGGAATCTGCACCTCATGTGTCTCCTGCATCACAGGCAGATTCTTTACTGCTGAGCCACTGGGGAAGCTTTGAGGAGGAACTAGGACTCTTTAGTAGAACCTACCTTATTTGCACCTCAGCTGAAAGTGAGATGAAGGTAGAACCCAAGAATGATAATGTTTTGAAGGAGACTGAAGGGGTACACAAACCAATGAAACATAGGGTGCTAAATGTGAAACAACTGCTAGAAATACAGAAACTACATTTGTTACTTGAATACTAGGTTTGCCTCTTGGTGGGTGTTAAGCCAAAAGACAAAAAGGCACAGCCAAGCCAAATAATTGGAAGAAGATGTATTATTTGCAGTAAGTAAGAACACTGGAGATCTTTCCCCAAAAGTTTCCCCAAATAGCAAAATCCAGGAAGTTTTAAATAAAGGGTACATGCATATTCATGAAGGAACTTGAATAGAGGAGATTTCAGTATAGAATTGGGGCCAAGTTCTACAGAGTCCAAGGCTTAGTTAATTGAAGTCACTCATGAAGGTCAACATCATCATTGCATCTTCTAGCAGGGTGGGGGCCTTAGTTCCTGCAGAAATCAAAGGCAGTATCAGATTCTTCTGTAAATTCCTTGAGGAAGAGCTAGGACTCTGTTGTACTATTCTTTGACTGCTTTTCTCTGTTCATGCACTCCTTTGTTCCCTTTGTTATTGTTCAGTCACTAAGTTGTGTCTGACTCTTTGCCATGCCATGGACTGCAGGATGCCAGGCTTCCCTGTCCTTTACTATCTCCTGGAGTTTACTCAAACTCATGTCCATTGAGTCAGTGATGCCATCCAACCATCTCATCCTCTGTTGTCCCTTTCTCCTCCTGCCCTCAATCTTTCCCAGCATCAGGGTCTTTTCCAATGGGTCAGCTCTTCACATCAGGTGGCCAAAGCATTGGAGCTTCAACATCAGTCCTTCCAATGAATATTCAAGGTTGAGGACCCTTTAGGATTGACTGGCTTGGTCTCCTTGAAGTCTTTGTTCCGTTAAGATCATTGATTACTGAGACAAGGGCAAGAATTGTGGCCAGGATTATATCACAAAAAGGTTAGGCCAAAAATGCCTTCTCTTCTGTCAAGAAAGCATTGCCTATAGCATTTGTTGGAGAACTTATTATCATATGTGAAACAGAACACCATTCCAGGTTCGATTCATGAGACAAATGCTCAGGGCTGGGGCAATGGGATGATCCAGAGGGATGGGATGGGGAACACATGTAAACCCATGGCTGTTTCATGTCAATGTATGGCAAAAACCACTACAATATTGTAAAGTAATTAGCCCCCAACTAAAATAAATAAATTAAAAAAAAAAAAAGCATTGCCCAGTTATCTTTCTCCCACTCCAGTGTTCTTGCCTGGAGAATCCCAGGGACAGGGGAGCCTGGTGCGCTGCCGTCTATGGGGTCGCACAGAGTCGGACATGACTGAAGCGACTTAGCAGCAGCAGCAGCAGCTTTCTCCCAGGACCCTCTTATACATTGACTTTAAAATCTAAAGTTCCTTTTGATAATGATTTTGTGTGACTAAAGTTATACTTTTATTATGTTTGGTTTTTAAGTGTATATTAATTTAATATTGAAAGTGCTGTGAAAAAGATCAAGCCTGCTAAGCCAAATGGACAGTTGTCAGTCCTTGTCTTATTCTTTGTAGTATTCAACTATTTTTTAAAAACTATCTTTTCAACTGTATGGTGGTGGTGGTGGTGGTTTAGTTGCTACGTAGTGTCCGATTCTTTTGACCCCATGGACTGTAACCCACCAAGCTGGATGAAGCACAAGCTGGAATCAAGATTGCTGGAAGAAATATCAATAACCTCAGATATGCAGATGACACCACCCTAATGGCAGAAAGCTAGGAGGAACTAAAGAACCTCTTGATGAAGGTGAAAGAGGAGAGTGAGAAAGCTGGTTTAAAATTTGACATTCAAAAAACTAACATCATGGCATCCGGTCCCATCACTTCATGGTAAATAGATGGGGAAACAATGGAAATAGTGACAGACTTTATTTTCTTGAGCTCCAAAGTCACCGTGCGTGGTGACTGCAGAATGAAATTTAAAGACGCTCACTCCTTGGAAGAAAAGCTATGACAAACATAGACAGTGTATTAAAAGGCAGACATTACTTTGCTGACAAAGGTCCATCTGGTCAAAGCTATGGTTTTTCCAGTCGTCATGTATGGATGTGAGAATTGGACCATAAGAAAGGCTGAGCACCGAAGAACTGATGCTTTTGAATTGTGGTGTTGGAGAAGACTCTTAAGAGTCCCTTGGACTGCAAGAAGATCAAACCAGTCAATCCCAAAGGAAATCAGTCCTGAATATTCATTGGAAGGACTGATGCTGAAGCTGAAGCTCCAATACTTTGGCCACTTGATGCGAAGAACTGACTCATTAGAAAAGACCTTGATGCACAGAAAGTTTGAAGGCAGAAGGGTACGACAGAGGATGAGATGGTTGGATGGCATCATGGACTCAATGGACATGAGTTTGAGCAACTCCAGGAAATAGTGAAGGACAGGGAATCCTGGCATGCTGCAGTCCATGGGGTCGCAAAGAGTCGGACACTACTGAGCAACTGAACAACAACAATTGCTGTGTTGCTTTCTGAAAAGTATGGCATTTTACAGTCAATCCACAATGATTGATAGAATTTGTTTCCTATATCCTTGTAAATAATGTTATTTTCTGCCTTTGGGGGACAAAGTGTGATGTATTTCATGGATTTTTACTGAGGTCAGCCATCTCTTCATTTGTTTATGAACCACTTGTATTTATTCTGTTCATATCTTGTTCTTAGTGTTTATCCTCCCTTTTTTATTTACCATTTTATCTATGTGTTCCCTTCACAAATTTGTAAGAACTATATGTATATTAGGCTTCGGCTTCCCTGGTGGCTATGACGGTAAAGAATCTGCCTGCAATGTGGGAGACCTGGGTTCAATCCCTGGGTTAGGAAGATCCCCTGGAGAAGGAAATGGCAGCCCACTCCAGTATTCTTGGCCGGAGAATCCCATGGACAGAGGGGCCTCGTGGGCTATAGTTCATGGGATTGCAAAGAGTCAAACACGACTGAGAGACTAATACACACACACACACACACACACACACACACACACACACACACACTTTTGCATATTAAGAGTAACAGTCTTCCACCTATTAAAGAGTCACACTTTTTCCAAGTTACTGTCTTTTAAAAAGTTTATATTATTTCTTGGTATGTAAAAACTTTAAATTTTTAGATCTTACATTTTATCAATGTTTTCCTTTATGGTTTCTCTCTTGTCTAGGAATGCCTTCCTCACTCTGAGTTTGATCCTTCAGTCTCATATCCTTTGTCGTTCTATATTCTCTAGTCAAATCATGGCTCTAACCCTTAGTGGTCTGAGCAAAGTTTAATTATCTGGGTCCTGCATTACTCCAATATTCTCAGAAAAATAATGTTTTCTATGATCAAGATCTGGAGAAATATGTATTGTTTCTCACCTTTCTCCCTTAATTTGATCTTAATTTTGATGTTTTTGGAAAATATCATTTTAGTCAGTAGCTGCACTGTAGTTTGATTACACCTGCTGTTTTATTCTCCAGTTTTCTTTTTCTTTGTTTTTTTTTTTTCTTTAAATGGGGAATGCATTCAGTGTGTAGCAGAGTCAGGTAAATGTTCTTCCATCTCCAGACTTTCATCACAGGTACATTTGCAAGTGTTGATGACTCCCTCTAACAAATAACCACTTAATTTTGTTGTTATTTACCCACACCTCGACACTTTCTTTTTGTAGTTTGTTTTTCTACATCTTTGGCTACTTTATCTAGTTTTCCTTTGACTTTATCTTTTCTAACCATCCTTTGAATGTTGGGGCTTTTATGAATATGACCTGGTCACATTATCTCAGCACTCTTTATAGTCTATCTGGAAAATCTCATCTATTGCAGTGGCCTCAAATACCACCTGTATATTTTTTATCCTCAAAACTATCTCTTTATTCCAGACTTATCTCTGGCAATATATACTCACATCTAACTACCTACTTCCATTTCTACATGATATTTAATATGTGTCCAAACTTATTTAAAAAATGCTTTATTTCCCTCCTAAACCTGCTCATCTGTCAGTCTCCCACATGTGAATATATAACACCAATATCCATGCATTTCTGAGGCCAAAACCTAAGGGATCATTCTTCATCTCTCTCTTTTCTTCATGGATGACATCCAATGATGTCAAATCTTCCTCCAAAATAGTTCCCCCTTTCTTCAGTCTTGGCCCTCTCCAGTCCATTCTCCACACATCAGCCACAGCGATGATTTGGAAACCCATTGCATATCATATTTTCTTCCTTCTTTAACCTCCTGTAGTGGCCCTCTGCCTCAGTGCCCTTTGATTATAATTCAGATGTCTTACCACAGCTTACAAGGCCCATCATGATGTGGCTTCTGATCACGTCTACATATTCATCCCTTATCTTTGACTCTTTTCACATTTCACACTCAAGGAAAACTCAAATACGCCACGCCCCAGGCACTTTATACACATGTTTCTTTCTTCCTGAAGCATTTTCTCCTCTTCTTCCCTTTTTTCATGTCTTACTGCTAGTTTTCCTTCAGGTGTCAGGAGTTTTCCAATGTCAGGAAGTTATTCCTGATCTCTAGCCCCCAGGTCACACTGTAACCAAATACAGGTTTGGCCACTGGCCACTCAACAGCCAATAAATCGAGGGGCAAGCTTTGATAGAGAGGCAAGGTACTTTATTCAGAAAAGCTGGTGATCTGGGGAGATGGTG
Source organism: Giraffa tippelskirchi (assembly GCF_054371585.1). NCBI lineage: Eukaryota > Metazoa > Chordata > Mammalia > Artiodactyla > Giraffidae > Giraffa > Giraffa tippelskirchi. Next base: position 11,167,798 of record NC_137289.1, on the reverse strand, counting down.
GGCTTATATCCAGAAAACAACTCCAAAGATTCTGCTCCATGACAGTTTTTTTAAAGGGAAAATGGGGAAACCATCTCAGATAATCATTAAGGCAGGAGGTCATATTCTTCATCATTTTTCCATTACGTGCAGGCCTGCTACTTCTCCCCATCACAAGATGCCGTCTTGCCCATATAGTCTGCCTGCAAATTTACTAAAGGGAAGCTAGGGGTAGAGAGTCAGTCATTCTTTAACTACTTAATATTTCATCCTTATACCTTCTATTGCAGGAATGGAATCAAGGGATTAGGTAAGGTATTGTATATATTTAGAAAAACAGAAATCAGGAGCTAAGTTAAATGTTGCCTAATGATCTCATCTTTCTGATTAAGGTCTAAGGAAAACAAGGATGAGCAAACAGAAAAGGGGCAAAGGAGCTGCTTACAACCTTAGGTATCCCTTGCATATGCTATAATTAGTGCACCAAGAATAGAGCAAAGGTTTGTTTACAGGTGTCTGTCTCCTAGTAGACTGCGTTCTGTGGGGGCAGGAGTTCTGTCATCTTACTTCTGTCTAGCACAGGGACATCTTATCAAACATATTTTAAATTAAGTAATGGACTGGTTGAGTGATTTTTCAAAGTTCTAAAAACCTCTTCAGAAAACCTGAAGACTGCAGTAGGGTAGGGGAAGGAATAAAGGAAGAGAGGAAGTCATCATAGGAATGATTCTGGAGCCTCAGCCTCACTTCCAGTGCAGAAGCTGCACTTTCACCAACACTTCTACGAAACTTTTGTTTCTGATTTTGTTTGAGAAAAGATTCTGCTGAGAATAAAGTCAGAAATAACCAAAGTCCATAATATTGAAGCTCTCCCCAAGCTCTTAATTCCATAATTTTGTGAAACTGCAATGAACTAGATGACTGAAATAATATAGGATGAAAACATTAGACTCTAGTTTACAGACAAAGGATCTTCAAAGAGGTTTGCCCCAGACTCAGATCATTTTCAGACAGTTCAGCAGATCATTGCACTACTGTGTGAGACAATCATTCAGGAAACTGTTTCTAGGAGGACACAGTTTTTTTTTTTTTTTTTCAAGAGTACATATCCTAGTAGCTAGAAGCAAATTACTATATGGCGCCTGCAGAGCTAGGATACTGTGTCTCTCAAACTATTATTCAAACCCATGATAGTTTCATTCCATTTTAGTTAGTAACTGAAATAAACCTATAAAATCCATATTCTTTCTCTTGCCTGTGGGAGCCTCTTGATTCAGGAAACTTGATTGAATATAAAAGGCAATATTCAGAGAAGAAAGACACAATTGTACAAGTAATTAAATCACTTGCCTCTTGCCTCAGAGGTTAATGAGCATCCCAATCAGGGATCACAAAAGCAAAATTAGATGTTTTAGAAGTGAGGTAAATAGGTATTATAATCTTCATATTAAAAATTATTAAAGTTTTTAATACCGCTCTCTATTTTGCTCTCTCTCCTTTCTTTTTGTAATGTTTTCACATTACGAAGCATAGGATTCAAGAAGTGTCAGGGGCTTTGGAGACAATACTGAACAAATTTTCTTCTCATATAATGTGAAAAAGAAGCCCAGGGAAAGGAAACAACTCACCCCAGATGATTCAAGTAGTAGAAACAAGGTTAGAAATCAGGACTATGACTCTTAATTAGATGATCTGTCTTTGATACTAAATTTCAATCTATTCATATTTTTGAAAAAAGTATAATATAGGACAGAATAATATACCCCATGAGGCATTGTAGCACAGTAGAAAGAATATGGATTTTAGAGGAAGACAGATCTGGTTTGAGTTCCACTTAGGTCTCTTTCTAGTTTCTTAAACACCTTGGGCCTCAAGTTCCACCTCTGAAAGATTAACATGGAAATATTAGTTGTGGTCGATTATACTTTTCAAATTGGCCATGACAATATATCCTATTCTGCATGCTTTTCATTAATGTGACCTGAATGCTCCTACCAACAATAGGTGGACCTTTGTCCCCTCCTCTCCTATCTGATTTGACTTGTGACTGTTCTGAGCATTAGAGGGTAATTGAATGATGATATTCTTGCCTGGAGAATCCCATGGACAGAGGAGCCTGGCGGGTTATAGCCCATGGGTTCACAAAGAGTCGGACATGACTGAAGTGACTTAGCACAAACACACACATATGACTTCCAAAGCTAGAACAGAAATGGTCTGGAAGTTTCTACCAGGTTTTTCTGGGACACTTGCTTGGAGGACAGTAACTGCCAGGTGTGAGATTCAACTGCTCAGTAGTTACTATTGTGAACTGGTGGACAGTCCTAGCTGGGATTCCAACTTATAGCCAACATCTCCCGCCAGCCATGGGAGTCAGCCATTTTGAATGTTCAGGCCAGTGGAATTTTCAAATGAGTGAAATCACAGCTGAAATCCGGCTGCAGGAGCATGAGAAACCCCAAGAAGTAGGCAACTGAACCCTTTCTGAATTCTGACCAGTTAAATCATGAACACAGCAAAAGTATTTTCATTCTACTCTAAATTTAGGGTCTTTCTTATGTAAAAATAACCAGATCACATACTATATAAGGACTAAAAGGAAAAGCGCCCAGTACAGTACTCACCAAAACATACAGAGCTAATTTTTATGAAATTACATTAATAAAGAAGCACTCTTATTTTTACATTGAGGCAACGATGATTTTTTATTATACCCAATTTAAATTCCACTTCAGGAACATGTGTGATGGCTCCAGTTAATCTGAGGTCCCTCATATTTCTCTTGTCATTCTCTTGCCTTCATATATACTCTCAGTTCTTTCTCTAGATCTCAGCCCTGGTCATTCTCACTTGGAGAATTCCATGGACAGAGGAGCCTAGTGGGTTACAGTCCATGGGGTCACAAAGAGTCGGACATGACTGAGTGACTAACACACACATTATATTTGGACTGATACTATTATTTAAGTAATATATTGTATATGTGACATTTGAAAAATTCTCCCAATGCAGATATACATCCACTTATAAAAGTCAGTATCCACTTATGCCACACATATATTCTTTGATGTGCCAAATGTGTGCAGACCATATGTCCAGAGCATGTAAATGAAGCCACACAAATGAATTGCATCTGATCAGTTGTCCTTCTAATATGTGCAGAACATGCATAATTGTGTTCTCTGGTATACAGAGAGAACTACTCCGTAAATGATGATGGGCATGCTTCCTGTGTAATGAGTAGGTAGGACTCATGTTTGGAAAAGATGTTCATTAAATAAAAATATTTTAAATGCAATGATATGGCTGGCTGGCTGCATATCACAGAACCTGAGAATGGTCCTATCTCTTTTCTAGATAAGAGCTGTGCAGTGACTTCTGCTAAAGGTCACCATTAATCAACAGGGCTTGGAGTCAACTCAATGCTGAGTCATTTCCAATTTACGAGTCCTTTCTTAGGAAAGTAGCATTCATCCTCTCTTCACTGCCCCCCCCCCGTTATTTTATCTCCCATCAACAAGCATACCATATATGAGGAACATTTTCATCAATTGCTGTGGATGAAAGGAAGGCAACTTCCATTTATGGAGTACATAGTATGCACCAGGTGAATCATTGTGCTACTTCACATGTCAGTGTCATTTAATTCTCTCAGGAGAGTATGGTGAAACAAGGGAACACTTGGATAGAAGTGTTTGCTAATAGTACAATCAATTATTGTCTTCCTAGATCCAAAAAATATTAATTTTGGAAGAAATTTCTAGAGATCATTTGGCCTAGTGATTTTTAACCAGATTTTGGCCTCAGTTCTATTAATATAGGTGACAAATTATCACTAATGTTGTTGTATAGTCACTAAATTGTGTCCGACTCTTTTGTGACCCATGGACTGTAGCCTGCCAGGCTCCTCTGTCCATGGAATTTTCCAGGCAAGAATATTGGAGTGGGTTTCCATGTCCTCTTCCAGGGGATCTTCCTGACCCAGGGAATAAATCCATGTCTCCTGCATTGGCAGGTGGATTCTTTACCACTGAGCCACCAGGAAAGCCATCGCTAATATTATGTCTTCTTCTAACTAGAAGATCAGAGGAGAGGAGAGTTAGGGTGGGAATCTGTGTATTTTGAAAATGAAAGCTCATCCAGGACTTGCCAATAGGCCTTTTGTTGGATGCATGTCACTGTTCTTCCCCACCACTTCCATTTGAGAATTCTGAAGTAGTTGGATACTCTTTCTTTACAAGTGAAACATTTGGAACATTATGACAACCGAGATGAAGTGACTTGGCCAAAACACACTGCAAGGTCATGTTAGAGGTGATCATCTCTATTTCTTTCTTCTAGGACACTGTCTACTTCTCTTCGAGAATGTGTGCTAATGTCAGTATTTTCAAAAAACTGATTAATTTGAGAACTGATCAGGCCATCCTTATATAAGCGGAACTTATTGTGTCCCAAATGCAAATTATATGAGTGCAAGGGACCCAATGGTCTTCACATTTTAGTCAATGTCCCATTTGCAAGATAAAGCCCAGAACACTGGTGCTAGAGTCATCATCTGTAATTCCAGGCAAATGAGAGAAACACCATGCATATTAATTACTCCCTCTACAAAACTGAAGTTGATGGGGAATTGGGGATGCTAATAACCATCATAGGAATTAAAATAACCTGAAGTGCTATCCAAACATGAATCAAGGTATTCTATCACTTGCAGAAATCGTTTAATGAGTGTCTACTCCCTCAGAAATGTATTATTTTTTTCTCATTTCATTGATTGATTTTTGGCATGAATGTAGGTGTGGGAAACAGATACACTTTACCTGATTCTGTAGCCCTTATTTGTATTCTTTCATGAATTCATTATAGCAGAACCTTCACTATATTTTAATGCAAGCAGAATAGATAGTGAGTTCCTCCCAGTGTCTTACTTCACCTCTCTACATTATTTTTTATCAAATTAAATCATTGGTCAATAGAATCTTTGATTTTCCATACTGATGGTGAATGCTGCAATTCTGTGGCTCTCAAGGATCTTGGCATTCAAATTCAGGATAAATTCTGCTTTTCTCGGAAAATAGAGATTTACCTTTGAGTCAAATGAACTACACCATCACAACCTAATAACGATCTTCACTGAAAGCAGTTGAAAATGATTAGTGAGCACATTCATCCTCGTCATCCCAGGTTTCAAGTCAAGACTGTTGGAAACTTCCTGAAGAGAAAATATTGTCCACTTAAAAGAGAAGATATTGGCCAGCAATGTTTGCTTTTGGTACATCTTTTACTCTTCAGTTTTGAGTCTGTCCTCATGCTCTTAAAAAATATATCACATAGTAAACCCTATAAACTTGATCTCTATTCATGACAGAAAACTATTCATTCTGAGCATGTGGTCCTATCTTCTTCTTGCATACCACCCATCTCAGCAACAGTGATGTCACTCATCTTCTCTGACAAATGTCAACTCTTTTCTTCTTTTGTAATTCTAACCAAGAGTTCCCTGAGCTATGACATTTTCTTGCATCTGACTTTCTGCTTCTCATCTCTGTCACCATCTTTTAGCATCCTTATATATAGGGAAAAAAGTGACACTTTTGATCTGTTTTAAAGCAGAGCTGCTGCTTTAGTTATCTGTTGATCACCATTTGAAGTTTGCAAAGGCGATACCTTCACCTGAAAAGCAGAGCTGGAGATTGCATTATCTTCACTCTGTATAAGTGAAATCTATTGATGTGATCCAGAAATGGAGAGGGCATTAGAGAGCGGAACAAGAACAGACTAGAATCATATGCCTGTGAGTGTATGGGGGAAAATACCTTTTTTATTTTAAACTTAATTGGAAAATGAGGCATCAGGTCTGTTTTGCTCCTGTAACTGTGGCCTGAATAGAAAGTTTTAACCAATTTTTGTGAGTATCACCTATAAGGGAAAAAGTTTTGTATGAAAGCACCAAAGATGAGCCTTAGGGATCAGTATGTTTTTCAGCAACATAGGTTTAAGGAGAACTAAAATTATATGCTGTGACAACACTATAATTTTGTTACAGAATAAACAAATGAGAGAGAGAGGGATGAGATGCTGGAAGCACGCACACTTTATTGAGTAAAATTATTACTCCATTTAAAAGTTCAATTGTGATTGCAAATAGCCCAAGAATAAAGAGTTAATTTGCATAAACTGTTTAAAAAGAGATTCAGATTCCAGGTTTTGTTCTGTCCGTATTGCACTAACCAACTCGTGATGGCTAATTAAGACTCCAGTGTGCTCATACTGTGGCGTCAGAAGAGTTGTAGTAATATATTTAATCACTAAGAAGAAATTAAATGATGGGGAATTTAACATCATCTAATCGATGATGCCACAGATCATTTACTGTGGCATGTAAATTTGTTTTTACATGTGGCTTTGTCATGGACTGTTAACATGTGTGTGAACTTGCTTCATCTTCTTTATTTGAAAGCAAACATTGTATTTTTAAAAATTTTAAATTGAAGTATAGTTGACTTACAGTGTTAATTACTGCTGTACAGTGAAGTGATTCAGTTATATATATACCTATATATCTATATATACATTCTTTTTTGATGTATATATTATTTTTTATATAAACCATTATGGTTTATCATAGGATAATGAATATAGTTCTCTGTGCTATATAGTAGGACCTGTTGTTTATCCATTCTATATATTAAAAACTTACATCTGCTAACTCCAACCCTCTCTGCCATGGCAATCACCAGTCTTTTCTGTCCGTGATTCTGTTTTTGTTTCATAGGTGGGTTCATCTGTGTCGTATTTCAGATTCCACATATAAGTGATATTATATGGTATTTGTCTTTCTCTTTCAGACTTCACTTAGTATGATCATCTCTCGTTGCATCCATGTTGCTGCAAATGGCATTGTCTTTCTTGTTTATGTCTGAGTAGTATTCCGTAATGTTTGTTTGTTTGTGTGTGTGTGAATACGCACATCTTTATCCATTCATTTGTTGATGGACACTTAGGTCGCTTCCATGTCTTGGCTATTGTGAACAGTGCTGCTATCAACACAGGGATGCATGTATCTTTTCGAATTATGGTTTTCTCCAGATATGTGCCCAGGAGTGGAATTGCTGAATCATGTGGTAGTTCTGTTTTTAGTTTTTTAGGAACCTCCATACTGTTTTCCATAATGGTGTACCAATTTATATTCCCACCAACAGTGTAGGAGGGCTCCCTTTTCTCTACACCCTCTCCAGCATTTGTTATTTGTAGACCTTTTCAAGATGACCATTCTGACTGCTCTGAGGTGATACCTCACTATAGTTTTGATTTACATTTGTCTAATAATTAGCTATGTTGATTATCTTTTCATGTGCTTGTTGGCCATCTGTATGAAAGTAAACATCTTAGTTGATGGACATCAAATGCTGTTAGGGGAACTCACTAGACATGTTAAACACTGCATGGGTTAAGTGCCATTGGTACCTACTTAATGTGACAACTACTTCCTCATTCATCATTCATCTTGGGTCATATTTGTTATATTTATTAACTAAGCAAAAATATCATGTATTACACCATTTTAATTTTTCTTTTCACATCTTTTGAGCTAAATGCAAGGTGGCTAGAACAGGGAGATGTCATTAGCTATTCAGAGTAGATGTGCCACTGTATGCATTTTGTTGTTGTTCAGTCGCTGAGTCGTGTTGGAGTCTTTGCAAACCCATGGACTGCAGCGTGCCAGGGTTCCCTATCCTTCACTATCTCCCGGAGTTTGCCCAAACTCATGTCCATCGAGTCGGTGATGCTGTCCAACCATCTCATCGTCTGTCATCCCCTTCTCCTCCTGCCTTCAATCTTTCCCAGCATCAGGGTCTTTTCCAGTGAGTCAGTTCTTCCTATTAGCTAGCCAAAGTATTGGAGCTTCAGCTTCAGCATCAGTCCTTCCAATGAATATTCAGGGTTGATTCACACATAATGAGACACTTTTCTCTTTGTCTTGCCTTGCCCCTTCCAGCCCCTCACAGTTGGAGACACCGACGCCCTCTGCCAATGCAGTCACATGTGGTCCCCAAGTCAACCCAGCAGACAGCACGCATATAAAAAGAGCCACAGAAACCCATCAAGTCAGGTCTACACTAAGTTTTTGCTCTTGATTTAGCAGGCAGAGGACTGTATACCCGCATGACCACCATGTCAGTGCACTCTCTATGCTAGTTTTCTTTCATGGTTTCCTTGGTCCTACAATTCCCACCGGTATTATAGATTACTCTGAACCCTGGAACCTGACATTTAACCCAAGTTCTTGCTGTTCTCCTCCTAGAGGGCTGGATCATACCTTTGACACCCTTGTTCCCCATCTTTTCCCAGCTAGGATCTTGCTGGGAAAGAACTGAAATCATAGTAATTACTGAAACAAGCTCAATTATCTCACCCCTTTGGATTTTATACATTGGGCAGTTTGGCCATGATTCTCAGTGTCCAGTTCTATATTTGAGCTTAACTCCTGTTATCTCCCTCCTTGCTAACTTTGCCTTTCGCATCTGGCAAGAATCACCACTAAACCTCATCCCCTAACTTGACAGAGCTAACTGAGATAATAAATATATATATATTAACATTGTGACAGCATTCCTTTGGTCCCATTCTCACCCTTATCCTTTTCAATAATACTAATAATGAATCTCAAAAACAGTATGACATAATTCTTCATGAACTATCAGCATTTTCGTAGCTAAACAGCTGCATTCGGTCTACACTGCATTAACTTTGGTCACAACAGAACTTCCTGAGAATGAAGGATGAAGATCCTGATGTCTGTGTCCAAGGCATTGAATATATCTCCCTCCCTCCTCCTGATCACTGCTTCTAATGCATTTTTATTCTGAGATACAATGCTTTGAAGTAAACACTATGTTTAAAATGTCTGCTTTGTAATTAGGTAGTCACATACATGTAGCTGAAAACAAGATCATAATACTCCACTCGGAAACATATAATTTAAACGAGTAAGAGGTTATGTATTCTAAGCAACCTTTTGTTTCCTGAACAACTATTTTTAGTATGCAAATATACAGATGTGCACACTTGTTGCTCTCTAATGAATAAGTTGTGTCAGATCTAACAAAAGTGATAACTATTGTTTAGTTATAATTTTATTTATTTATTTATTTTAGTTATAATTTTAAAAAGAAATTTTCAGTGCATCTTTTGTGCATTTTATTTGTATGAAGCTTCTATTTTTTTGGATACAGTGTCTACACATATAGTCAACATGAGTATCGTGATATTAAAAAAAATAAGACTCTTAACCTGATGTGGCAGCAAATGTCTAAGTAACACTTGATGTTTTTAAGTGGCATATCCACTGATTAGGCCACATATTCAGCTCATCTTGCAGTTGATTATAAAAATTACTGTCAAATATTCATGTTTTATCCAGATTAGAAGTCATACAAGAATCCAATCTTACTTGCTAGGTTATGTCTCTTAGCACAGTTACATAAATATCAATTATTAGCTTAAGATGTCAAGTGGCTTGTATAGGGTAGCTTAACACCTTCATTAATATATTGCAAATTTCATGATCTTGATGTATGCATGCCTATGAAATAAAATGATAAATAAGAAACATTTCAAGAGAACAAAAGAAATCATGGCTCTATGGGAGTTTTCTATGCATAACCTTGAATTTTAATGAAATATCTGATAAAACAGTTTATTTTCAAATGCTACTAGATATATATTTATAATACATATATTTATTATTTTTATTTATTTTTTGTTGAAGTATATGTGATTTACAATATTGTGTTAATTACTGCTCTACAGCAAAGTGATTGAGGTATATATATATATATACACACACACACACACACACATATATTCTTTTTCTCTGGTTGAAAGTGAAAGTCGCTCAGTTTTGTCCAACTCTTTGTGACCACGTGAGCTATGCAGTCCATGGAATTCTCTAGGCCAGAATACTGGAGTGGGTAGCCTTTCCCTTCTCCGGGGGATCTTCCCAACCCAGGGATCGAACCCAGGTCTCCCGCATTGCAGGTGGATTCTTTACCAGCTGAGCCACAAGGGAAACCCAAGAATACTGTAATGGGTAGCCTATCCCTTCTCCAGGGAATCTTCCTGACCTAGGAATCAAACAGGGGTCTCCTGCATTGCAGGAAGAAATACTTTTTCATATATATATATACATTCTTTTTATACATATATACCTTCTTATACATATATATTGGGGAAGGAAACGGCAACCCACTCCAACATTCTTGCCTGGAGAATCCCATGGACAGAGGAGCCTGGCAGGCTACAGTCCATGTGGTCGCAAGAGTCAGACACAACTTAGCGATGAAACTACCACCACTACCTATATATATGTGTGTATATATATATATACACACATATATATATGTATATATATGTATATATATATATATGTGTGTGTGTGTGTGTATATATATATATATATATATATGTATATATATATGTATAACTGAATTCAGTATTAGAGGATATTGAACATAGTTCTCTGTGCTATACTTAGGACCTTGTTGTTTACCCATTCTATATATAAAAGCTTACATCTGCTAACTCCAGACTCCTACTCCATCTCTCTTCTACCCCTTCCCCCTTGCAACCACCAGTCTGTTCTCTATGCCCCTGATTCTGTGTCTGTTTCACAGATGGGTTAATTTGTGTCATATATCAGATTCTGCATTTAAGTGATATCCTATGGTATTTGTCTTTGTCCTTCTGACTTGCTTCACTTAGTATGACAATCTCTAGTTGATCCATGTTGCTACAAATGGCATTATTTTTCTTTTTTATGGCTGAGTAGTATTCCATCATGTATATATGTGTGTGTGTACACACCACTTCTTTATCTATTCCTTTGCTGAATGGACATTTAGGTTGCTTCTTTTTCTTGGCTATTGTGAATGTGCTGCTGTGAACATGTTATAACATAGGTGTTATAATACATATATTTAGCTATATATCTGTATATACTACATATAAAAATTAACTATTCACACATATAAATGAATATCCGTGTGTGTGTGTGTGTATATGTGTGTGTATATATATATATATATATATATATATATATATATATATATATATATATATATATTCTATCTATACATATGACATACATACCTCGGAAAGCACATGTTAATTATTAGAAGGTTTATTGTATATTTGTGGGCACATGTTGTAGCTTGTACATTTCTCATAAAACTACATGTGCCCAAGGATATCACTCTCTTTTTTCAAATAGGAAAGCTAAGACTCCAAAGCTTAGGACATTTATACTGTATTATGTATCAGCAAGCATTCTATTCATTATTTTAGATTTTACTATCCAACTATTGGACCCTTCATACATTTGTTTTTCTTTGTAGAAATTATTTTGTTGATTCAGTGAGCATTATTAGCAAATTCAATTTTTACTTAAGGGTACTATACCCTTTAGGATTTATTAGTTGGTAAGTGGGATAGCAAGTGGAGAGAGGATGATGGTAGATGAGAAATAATATAGGACAATGTGTGCTGATTGAAAAAAATACAAAGGAATGAATCAGTTTATAGGAGTTAGTGTGAGAGAAAAACATCAGAACTGAAAGAAACTCTTCATAGAGGAAGGGCAGTGAAGATGAATATCCTTTGAACCTCACACTTTTGGGTTAAGGTGGCATTTATCTAGCAGCCACCACTAAGCCTTTCCCTATAAACACAGTATCTGAAAACCACAAAAATGCCCTTAAAAAGGAGCCTACAATCTACTGTCATAATTTAAGAGAATTTTATATTAAGTTCAATGCCCATGACACTGAGTTAAGACTCATAATAAACAACTGATACATTATACCACACAATTAATGGAAATCTGAAAGCCTGCAAGAAAGATACTTTGCCCTTCTCCTTCTGGCTGTCCTGTGATTAAGACATTGAGGGTTTCTACCAAGAAGAAACTTGGACAGCTATCTCTCTACATATTATTGTTTTTATTTTTGACAACAATTTGATTGAGATTTACTTACATATAATATACTGCTGCTGCTAAGTCGCTTCAGTCATGTCCGACTCTGTGCGACCCCATAAATGGCAGCCCACCAGGCTCCTCCGTCCCTGGGATTCTCCACGCAAGAATACTGGAGTGGGTTGCCATTTCCCTCTCCAATGAATATACTGATGAGTTGGACTATAAAGAAAGCTGAGCGCCGAAGAATTGATGCTTTTGAAATGTGGTCCTAGAGAAGACTCTTGAGAGTCCCTTGGACTGCAAGGAGATCCAACTATTCAATCCTAAAGGAGATCAGTCCTCAATATTCGTTGGAAGGACTGATGCTGAAGCTGAAACTCCAATACTTTGGCCACCTGATGCGAGGAATTGACTCATTTGAAAAGACCCTGATGCTGGGAAAGATTGAAGGTGGGAGAAGGGGAGACGGGGACGACAGAGGATGAGATGGTTGGATGGCATCACCAACATGATGGACATGAGTTTGTAGACTCTGGGTGCTGGTGGGGCTTCCCTTGTGGCTCAGCTGGTAAAGAATCAGCTTATAATGTGGGAGACCTGGGTTCGATCCCTGGGTTGAGAAGATCCCGTGAAGAAGGGAAAGGCTACCCACTCCAGTATTCTGGCCTGGATAATTCCATGGACTATAGAGTCCAGGGGATCACAAAGAGTCAGACACAACTGAGTTACTGAACTGAATATACTGACATGTAGCTTATTTATATATAATGAATATATAAATAATTTATTTACATACAATGAAGCCATTTTAAATCTGCTGCCACTAATTGGTTTTGACAGGTGCCTATACTTCTGAAACCATCCCCACAATCAAGATATAGAAGATTACTATCACTCAGAAAATTCCCCCATGCCTGCGTCTAGTCATTGCCACCTCCCCACAGGCAATTATTGATCTAATATTTATCAACCAAGGTCAGTTTGCCTGTTTTTGAACTCCATATAAATGAAATTATGCAGCAAATGCTCTCTGTGTTTGGCTTCTTAAGCTCGTGTGTGTGTGCATGCTAAGTCACTTCAGCTGTGTCTGACTCTGCGAGCCTATGGACCGTAGCCTGCTAGGCTTTTCTTTTCTTTTCTTTTCTATTCTTGGTGTCCCAGGCAAGAATACTGGAGTGGTTTCCATGCCCTTCTCTAGTGGATCTTCCTGACCCAGGGATCAAACCCAGGTCTCCTGCATTGCAGGCAGTTTCTTTACCATCTGAATCCAGCATTGTGTTTCGGAGATTCATTCATGTTTATGTGTGTATCAGTAATTCAGTCTCTGCTTGGTGTTAACTTGATCAACAAAACATTTATCTTTTAATAGAAACGATTAATATTCCCAATATGCAGGCATTTCAAAAAGAAACTGCTATAAAAATCTGTGAATAAATATTTTTATAAATAGATGTTTTCATTTCTGTTGGGTAGATACCTGTGCAAGATCTCTATGAGAATTGTTTTTAAGCCTTTCAGAACAATGTCTATAGTTGCCTTGACTCTAAGCCTAATGGGTCCCTACTATTGAGGTGATTCTTCTAAGATCTCTCCTTGCATGTGGCAGGTGTCCAGTCAAGTCTCTCCACTCTGGCTGGTCAAAACTCAAATGGAGTCTAGGCCTGTGCGAGTTCTCAGAATTGTTCACCTCACAGCTCCTTATTGTCACTTGGCCTAATTCTTGTGAAGTTTTACCCTCTGTGTAACTTGAAGTTCTACAGTACACTCACGGGGACCCAGTGCAGATTCCTGGAGCTCTTTGTCTATACAGATTCCTCTTTCCAAGACTCTGCCTTACATATTTCAGCTACAACAGCATTTTTAATTCTAAATGTCTAACTCAAGTCAACAAAACCTCCATGTTTTGCTTGGGTCCCCATTCCTGCATAGGAGGGGCCTCTGGGAAGAGCGACTGGATGATCATCTTTCATCTCCTGTTTTCCCTCTCCCCAGTATGACTGTCATGATACACATGTCTTTCAGTGTTTGAAAACATACGTTTTGTATATTTTGTTCATTTTCCCATGTTCCCAGTCCAATACAAAACAGGTTTCAAACACTTTGTCATGATTGAACAGTGATGTCCATGGATTTTGTTTTGGAAGATGGCTAAAGTATTATACCTCTCCCCTTGGATCTTTAGTTATTCCTCACGTGGTGGGATGCAATTATTCACACAAGACAGAGCAGGAGACTGAGAGGGGAGTGGTAACCATCTCCTGTTTCCAAAGGAAGATAATAACCGCCTGTGAGTTTCTAATGGATAGGATAGGAAAAGGAAGAACACTGATTTACTCACATGTTGTGAACCTTTGTGTTGCCAGAGCTTCTTTGGTTTACCACGATAAAGAGAGGAATGATGAAGTTAGGAAATGTTTCAACCCAATTCAAATGAGATAAACTGGAAAAATACTTGCTGGAAACTGGGCCCACTCCTGTGTATATCCATCTGCTCTCAAGCTACAGATCTGCCAAGGGTATTCTACAGAATCCCAAATGTAGGGGTTTCCAGGTGTAGATTTTTAGTCTTGTTTGTGATAGCTACGCATTTTGTCAAGTAAGGACATGTTTTACTGTGAATTTCATGCAAATGTGCTTATTTTTACTCCAGTATTTTGAAATTCATTACTCTGCTGATTTGCTGCTTTCATATGAGACCATAAAGTTTACAGTGCAGTATTTTTGTTGAGATTAACTGGCATCACCACTCATGGAAGAAAAGTGGGGTGAAGGGACGGAAACACACCACAGACTCCATTTGTTGGCAAATACCAGATCTGCATAGATACATTCCTTTTTCACACTGAATAAAGGAAAAGAAAACTACTTTGTGTCTCTGATAAAACAGTATAGGACAAAGAAATGGAATTTCATCTTATTTATCCACTATGTTTATGAAAATTATTTAGTACATAATTAGAAGTAAAATGCTTAAGAATTTATTGGAAACATGATATTATGAAGATTGCAGTTCTAAACTACTTGACCTATAGATTCAGTGCACTCTTAATCAAATTCCTAGCAAGTCATTTTATAGATATTGACAAACTGGTTCTGAAAGTTTTCTTTTAATTAAAAAAAATTATTCACTTGGCTGTGGGAGGTCTTAGTCGTGGCATGCTGAATCTTTAGTTGCGGTATGCGAACTCTTAGTTGTAGCATGTGAGATATAGTTCTCCGACCAGGGATCGAACCTGGGCCCCTGCACTGAGAGCGCAGTCTTAGCCACTGGACCACCAGGAAAGTCCCTACACTGTTATTTTAAAAGAGAACACATTTCTCCTCATTTTGATCAAGACTTAACATTACTGAACTTTTAAATAATGTCAACATGATGGATGAAAATGGCATTTCACTACTTTTGTTTGTCTATCTTTTAGTTTGCACTTTTCAAATTACCAGAGAAATTGACCATCTCTTCAATTTTCTCTTTGATAAATTGGAGCCCATTATACAGAGTGAAGTAAGCCAGAAAGAAAAACAACAATACAGTATACTAATGCATATATATGGAATTTGAAAGATGGTAACGATAACCCTATATGCGAGACAGAATAAGAGACACAGATGCATGGAACAATTTTATGGACTCTGAGGGAGAAGGTGAGGGTGGGACGTTCTGGGAGAATAGCATTGAAACATGTATATTATCATATGTGAAACAGAACACCATTCCATGTTCGATGCATGTGACAAGGGCTCAGGGCCGGGGCAATGGGATGATCCAGAAGGATGGGATGGGGAGGGAGTTGGGTGGGGGGTCCAGGAAGGGGAACACATGTAAACCCATGGCTGATTCATGTCAATGTATGGCAAAAACTATTACAATATTGTAAAGTAATTAGCCCCCAACTAAAATAAATAAATTTATAAAAAAAAAAAAAAAAAGCAACATGCTATTAAGCAAAAAAAAAAAAAAAATTGTCCACTCTAATCCTTTGCCACTCTTTATATTTAATATTTGTATTTTCCTGATTGATTTTTAGGTAAAACAGATGCATTCAAAATGTTAATTGTCACCTTTTATATGTGTTAGAAATATTTTCTTATGATATCTCTTTTTCTTGGGGGGATGGGGCTTATAATGTTTTGGTCACACAGATTGTATTTAACCTTGATGTTTCAAATTTTAACAACATTGATCATCACAGGTTTGCCTTTTGAGTCCTGCTTAAGAAAGCTTCAGCATCCAACATTAGAACCATATTAATATGTCATTCATACAGAGTGATTAAATTGATCCCCAAAGACTTGATTTTTATAAACATGTCATTTTGCTATTGACCAGTTATACTTTTTGTTCTGTGAGATGTATGCTCTTTGATTTTTTCTAAATGATTCAAAAATATTTAAGGAAATATACATAAAAATATTAGTGTGTGTTGCATATATGTGCATGTGTTTGCATGTGCATAGAACTCTGATTTTAGGTTGTACTGAAATTTTCAATTTCTATCACTATTAAATGAGTATAAGTGAAAAAAAATATGATCTTGTTGTCATCTAGCAGAGAGAAAGAAAGAAGGAGAGCAGGAGAATACAAAAGTGAGAGCAGAGAGAGAGAGATGGATACCAGGATGCACACACTGTTATTTTATGGTTAAATAATTATGCTGATGTTAATTTCATATGATGCTTTGACTTCATTGAGATATACCATTTTTTGTTGCTCAAAAGAAATCACTATACTTTCTGATAATACTTTTGTACCTTCCTATTTAGTGTTGAATATTTTTTCACTTTCATGCATTGGAGAAGGAAATGGCAACCCACTCCAGTGTTCTTGCCTGGAGAATCTCAGGAACGGCGGAGCCTGGTGGGCTGCCATCTATGGGGTCGCACAGAGTCGGACACGACTGAAGCGACTTAGCAGCAGCAGCATTTTATCCATGGAGGAGTTATTTTCCCTTTGCAGAATTAATGGGATTATTGTTTCCATGTATACTTGCTCTGGCATTACAGGGTCTTTACTCTAGGGATCTGGTATATTTAGTCCTTAGGTTATAGAGGTCTGACGATAGGCTCACTCAGGAAATTGGGCAAGAGATCATGTCTTTTCATTGGGAAGAAAACCCTTACATTCGTGATCATCCATTCTTTTTTAATTTATATCAATTGGAGGATAATTACTTTACAATATTGTGATGGCCTTTGCCATACATCACCATGAATTGGCCATAGGTATACATGTGTCCACTCCCTCCTGAATCCCCCTCCCACCTCCCTCCCCATCCCACCACTCTAGGTTGTCACAGAGCACCAGCTTTGGGTTCCCTGTGTCATAAATCAAGCTCACACTGGCTATCTATTTTATATATGGTAATGTATATGTTTCAGTGCTACTCTCTCAAATCATCCCACCCTCTCCTTTTCCCACTGTGTCCAAAATTTTTAATTTACTGGCTGTCCTGTGCTAAGTCGCTTCAGTTTTGTCTGACTCTTTGCGACTGCATAGACTGTAACCCATCAGGCTCCTCTGTCCATGGGATTCTTAAGGCAAGAATACTGGAGTGGGTTGCCATGCCCTTCTCCAGCATTTACTGTATAGACAGACACTTATAGACACTTATTTTGCCTCTAAAAATGCTGTGTTCTACTAGCTACCTCTATAACTTTCTGCAGGTCAGGATCCCTTGGCTGCCACTGCAACCTGGCCACTCATTGTGAATATTATATCTACCACCTTACCTCTGATATTAAGCTCTACCATGTGACCTCCTTATTTTTTTCAGAATCCTGTTATCCCATTGTTATCAATGAGTCTGTTTTTAGATGTGGCCTACAGATGTCACCCCCACAAAACTTGATAGTCAAACTGGTGTCCCTTTCACTGCCACTTTCTTTATTACTTTGGTAAGGATGCATCCCCAGGGTCTGCAATATGACACAACCATCTGGTAAGTTTTCCTGCTTTGCGTGGGGTTTCCCAGGTGGTGCTAGTGGTAAAGAAGCTTCCCCAGCAACGTTTCACTAGAGTATCCCAGAATCCTTGCATGGATGTTAAATCTTGTAATGTGAGAAGTTGTTCTCAAATTGATGTACTCTGCCTTGTCTCACTTTAAGTTTCACTACTCTCATCTAGCATCCTCAGAAAACACAGTCCTGTGCATCCTTTCCTGGCTCCCAATGGCAATAATAACAATTCCTAAATGCTGATATATTTATGTAAAAATCAAGTAACCCTCACAGTAAGCTTTGCAAAATAGACATCATTGTTCATGTTATAGATAGAGAAAATGAGGCATATAGGGATTAAGTAGTTTGTCCAAGGTCACACCCTGAGTATGTCAGTCTCATCCTAAAAGTCAAGTTCTCAATAGTACTCTTCACTGATTCAGGAAACCAGCTGATAAGTGGTAGATCTGGACAGAACAATGGTTTCTTGACTCTAGCATAATTTTCTAGTCATTATATCATCACTTAAATGATCAAATTACTAAAATTTTAACTATCAGATTCAGCTTTATTGACTTACTTCATGCATACTCTGCTATGAGATAAAAGAATGTAGTAAGTATAGTGAAGTTCATGCAGGAAAAGGTATGTGGAAGAATATCTGTTAAATTGTTAACCATGTCACCAATCAGAGCTTTTTCCCGACCACGTTGCATACAGATTTACCCTTCAAAGGCTGAACCATTTCAAACTATGTCTATGAAAGAGTCAACATAGGTCAGTTATTAAGGACTCATATAGTTGAATGGGGATCAAAATCTATAATTTAAAGATCCAGCAGCCTCTGTAAGCTGTAAAATACAAAGGTCAAAAGCATAATTTATACTTCACTTTTTATTCTAGTACAATTTACACTAAAATTATGTTAACACTTGTGGCTTCAGGGCAGTCAAGGTCACCTGATCTACCAGCAACATGAAAAGCTGTTATTTGGCAAAGGAGAGTTAGAAGCCTCAGAGACAATCAGTCTTTATAAACTGCATCCAGTTATGGATGAAAGCAAAAGATGTAAAAGTCCACCTTGGTTAAGAAAACCCAAGAGAGGCCCTGTGTTATTTTTTTAATACTGTATTTATTTTAAATTTTTATTTATTTATTTATTTTTGGTTGCACTGGGTCTTTGATACTCACCCAGGTTTTCTCTAGTTTCTGCAAGTGGGGACTACTCTCTAGTAGTGGTGCATGGGCTTCTCATTGCGGTGACTTCTCTTCTTGCAGAGCATGGGCTGTAGGGCACGCAGGCTCAGTAGTTGTGGCACAGAGGCTTAGTTGCTCCGCATCATGTGGAACCTTCTTGGATTAGGGATTAAACCTGTGTCTTCTGCATTGGTGGGTAGATTCTTAACCACTGGGCCCCAGGGAATTCCCCTATGTTATTAATTGCAATATTATCATAGAGCTACAGGGACTTCCCTGGTGGTTCAAATGGTAAAGAATCTGCTTGAAATGCAGGAGAAGGGGGTTTGCTCCCTGGATTGGGAAGATCCCCTGGAGAAGGGAATGGCACCCTACTCAGTATTCTTGCTTGGAGAATTCCATGGACAGAAGAGCCTGGTGGGCTACAGTCCATGGTGTCGCAAACAGCCAGATACAACTGACCAACACTTTCACATAGAGTTATGCCTCCCAAAGCTTTCAAAATAATAAGAGATGACACAAAAAGATTCATGTGAGGGAACATTTATTCTAAGGTTAGTAAAATCAGCAGTTGGTGTAGTTGAAATGAGAAGGGGATATTTTGAAATGTGCCACTGATTCCTGTAATTCTGCAAATCTAAAATAATTCAGTCTTGAAGTAAAAGGTGAATTTTAAGCATGTACCAGAATAGAAAGAGACCTGATGCTGGGAAAGTCATGTTCACTCTTCAGGCCTGACTTTCTTCAGCAGTAAAAGGTAGTGATCTCAAGAGCCCTTTCTAACTCAGGAAAAGTTAGGGCTGCCAAGAAATAACTTTGTTGTTTTGGACATATGAATGTTTTTATGAAGTCTTTAAAGTGGTTGATAACAATATTCCCCTTTTAGAGGGTTATTGTGTGGAGCTCCCATGAAAGAAGTTCCTCAAAGGAGGGACTACGATCCTGCTTTCTCACAAGTGGGAGAAAGTTCAGAACACGCTAATTGGGCAAGCTTGAAATTCCAGAGATCTGCAAATGGAACAGGTGCAAATAGAACCGGTGATAATTGATGGCTAATTATGCAAGCAGTAACACACCCCAGGGTATGAGCCTGTCTGCCAATATATACAAGCCTTGGGTGGGAGTTTATCAGCAGGCAAACACACACCCAGGAGGTTGTATTGTGCAGAGCAAATGCTTTTGATTACACAACGTGGTTTCAAGTACAGTGCAAGATTCTGAAAACATGTTAGTACCTAAAATGGTTCAATGTGGATCAGGTGCACATGCCCAGTTCAAAATAAAATTCTGTTGGCTGCCCACCTTGAATCCCTCTTTCAATACTTCTCATCATTCTGACCTCTCCCCCTACACCTGATAAATCCAGAAAAGCCATTTGGAAAAATATAAAATGCTTTCATTTGCCTTTGAAACTGGATTGGAATGAACTGAATTAGCAGTGAGTGAGGATTCATAGGGTGATGCCAGGAAAATGGTTTTCTCATAAAGGATCAAGTATATTTGACCAGTCTGTAGCTAATGGTTTCCTAGACTCTTGACTCTGATGCTGGAGCATAGTGCCAGGAATTTCTATTAATGATGACAGCCAAAAGAGTAGTGTCCTTAAGCTGAGAAGAAAATTGAAAGAAAATGGTGAAAGAGCCAGGTTATTAGTTTCATTTTGTTTTGCTTTTTGCATAGCAAGAATGTCACCAGATTGCACAGATGGGCCAGCTTTCCCAATTGAGTATCAGGGAAGAACTGGTCTGATGTAGACTAATTGAGACCACTGGTGAAAGACTTCATATTCAAATTATGACCAGAAGCCCATCACTTCCACTGCCTTCACCATTCCCACCTTAGTCCCTACTCCAGGTCACCATAATCTCTCAGCTGGAGGACGGCTAGAGCTGCGTAATTGCTTCCAACCTTGTCCCCAGTCATTCTGTCCTCAACACATTAGCCAAAGTGATTCTGTCAAAATACAAGTCAGATCATGCTGGTCCTGCTCCATATGCTCTGAGGGCTTCTATCTCATTCAAAGGGAATACTCAATCCTTCTAATGGCTACAGACCACAAGTACCATATCCGTTGACCTCTCTGACTTCTGTCCTTCCCTATGATTTTCTGTGCTCGGTCTGTCTAGCCATGCTGGTCTCTTTGAACTTCCCATTTCCTTTGTCATTCCTCTTTGTCCCATTCCTCTCTCAGCTATATGGCTTGCTCTTTTACCCCCATCAATGATTTGCCTAAATAGTACATTCTTAGTGAAATTTTCCCGATCATCTTACCAGCATAAAATTGTAAACTACCCCACATTCCCTACCTAGCTTCCTGCATTATTACTGCTCATAGTACTTATGAACTTCTAATATATAATTCAGTTTTCAGTTATTTGTTTCCACCAGAATGTAAGTTCCACGAAGGCACAGATTATGTCTGATTAGTTGATTGTTATAATTCCAATACAGTTGAACAGAGCCTTGTACATTGCTTCAATGTCACTTGATTCAACCTAGTATTGTTATTATATAAACAGAAAGATGTTCCCTAATGGCTCAGATGGTAAAGAATCTGCCTGAAGTGCAGAAGACCTGGACTCAATCCCTGGATCAGAAAGATCCTCTGGAGAAAGGAATGGCAACCCACTCCAGTATTCTTGCCTGGAGAATTCCATGAACAGAGGACGTGGCTGAAGCAACTGAGCATTCAGGCTAAGAGTGCTGGTCAAATCTTTCAAAACATCTTGTGTTTATGAGAATCATTAGGTTCATAGGAATGTATAGATTTTCTCATAAGATAGATCATATATGAACATAAAGATGAAGCCAGTTTTCTAGCTATATAATCAATGTGGGTGTCAGTGCTTCCAAAATTATGCACCAGACTTCAATAGAGGCTTTTACAAAGAATAAAACTCATGGTCTAGCACACTCAAGGTGATGACTGCAGCTCAACCCAGGTGAAACATCTTCTTTCTATTTATCTGATAATTATATTAGGTTGAATCAAGTGACATTTATATTTGACAATTTCTGACCTAACAAATGGCAATTTCATATATTTCAAAAGAACACTTCTTGAAGAACTTGAATGATTCATTTTGCTACCTTCCAAAGAGGAGCACTATTATTGGGAAGACTCTATCAGCCACCTCGGAAGAAACTGTCGTATCTCATGCCCAGCCTTGACTATTTTCAACTCTGGTTGCTTTCAACTTGTACACTGCTCTAAGCAAATACATCCAGGAAGTATGTTAATTTCACTCAAAACATAAAGTAAAATCCGTGGCTCCTGGATTTTACTTTGAAAGTGGTTGAATTAGTTAGGCTCTTTCTGTTACAAGTAATAGAAACCCAATTCAAAATGAACTAGCTTAAACAAAACGGGGATTCATTGGCTTATAAACTGAGAAATACACAAATTGAGATGTTGAGTCTAGAGGCTCAAATCCTCTCTCAGCACCTCTTTGTTTTACTTGGCTGCATTCTGCATAGATGTGCTGTACAAAGGATGGGGAAGATGGCTACAGATATCTCTATACTCACATTTTCCTTAGTTAATCTAGTGGAAAGATTTCTTTCAATTTCTGCATCTTGGGGAATATACTAATTATCTCTCCATGGGTCTGGTATCCACTCCTGGATCAAGATTGTACCAAGGATGGAGTACAGTGATTGGCTCAGCCTGGGTCCTGTGTTGGGGTAGGGATGGGGGTTTGTGGAATCTTTGTGCATTAGTGTAAATGACAAACATTATTAGGACCTCACGTAGTAGAGGATGAGTGCTTAAAAGACAAGGTTTAACTCTTTTTTAAAAAACTGAGATATAGTTGTTCTATATTATATGTTACAGTTGTACAACATTCAGTTCAGTTCAGTTCAGTCGCCCAGTTGTGTCTGTCTCTTTGCGACCCCATGAATTGCAGCATGCCAGGACTCTCTGTCCATCACCAACTCCAAGAGTTTACCCAAACTCATGTCCATCAAGTCAGTGATGCCATCCAGCCATCTCATCCTCTGTCATCCCCTTCTCCTCCTGCCCCCAATCCTTCCCAGCATCAGGGTCTTTTCAATGAGTCAACTCTTTGCATGAGGTGGCCAAAGTATTGG
The DNA here is from genome assembly GCF_054371585.1 of Giraffa tippelskirchi. Lineage (NCBI taxonomy): Eukaryota > Metazoa > Chordata > Mammalia > Artiodactyla > Giraffidae > Giraffa > Giraffa tippelskirchi. Next base: position 11,144,619 of record NC_137289.1, on the reverse strand, counting down.
AGTTTCAGCTTCAACATCAGTCCTCCCGATGAACACCCAGGACTCATCTCCTTTAGGATGGACTGGTTGGATCTCCTTGCAGTCCAAGGGACTCTCAAGAGTCTTCTCCAACACCACAGTTCAAAAGCATCAAGTCTTTGGCGCTCAGCTTTCTTCATAGTCCAACTCTCACATCCATACATGACTACTGGAAAAACCATAGCCTTGACTAGATGGACCTTTGTTGGCAAACTAATATCTCTGCTTTTTAATATGCTATCTAGGTTGTTCATGGCTTTCCTTCCAAGGAGTAAGCATCTTTTAATTTCATGGCTGCAATCACCATCTGCAGTGATAGTGATTCAAATTTTAAAGGTTATACTCCATTTACATTTATAAAATATTGGCTGTGTTCTCTGTGCTGTACAATACATCCCTGTAGCTTATTTATTTTATGCATAATAGTTTGTACCTTTTAATCCCTTATGTTTTTTTTTGTGCATCTCTCTTTCCCTCTCCCCACTGGTAACCACTACTTTGTTCTCTATATCTGTGAGTCTATTTCCTTTTTAAAAATATTCACTAATTTATTTTTTAGATTCCACATATAAGTGATATCATATGATATCTGCCTTTCTCTGTCTGACTTCACGTAGTATGAAAATCTCTAGGTCCATCCGTGTTGCCGCAAATGTCATCATTTCATCCTTTTTGGGCTGAATGGTATCCTATTATACATGTATAACACATCTTCTTTATTTCTCTGTCAGTGGACCAAGAGGGCAATAATAATAATAGCAATATTATTGCTATTAAGAGTCTATTTCAATGTATATATTGAGTTTATTTCAATGTATATATTTGGCACAAAGAATTCAGAATCTTCCTGAAACCTGCCTGGTATACATACTTCAAGTGTATCTAAGATAACCATCTTAAACTCATCTTTGGCTCTAGAATGTAGTTTGAGATTGTGGTGCTGTCTGCCAACCCAGAAGGCATCCTCGTGAATCCTAGACGTATGGTCTCTGAAGATGGAAGATTTATTTTGGTGTTAGGGAAACCTCTTTGCAGTCAATGGGGGAGGCATAGACTCTTGAACTAATAAAATGCTATTTCCCATGAAAAAGTAATAATAAATACAAATAAACGAGTATAGGATCCTAAGGAAATAAAGCATTATTAAGGATCAAGTAAATGCTACAAGGTCATCTGTAATAGTTTTAAAATAATATGTATTAATATTGCTAGGGGCAATTTGAATCAATAATGCTACATTTCCAGGAGGGTCTAAGAGATGAAATTCTTCAAGAAGTGAAACTACCTACAGATCTGTGTCATAGACACACAACAAAATGAGGATCTTAGGTGGAAAGTCAGGGGCAGAGAATCATTGGGCTAATCTACAGGTTTCCCACCCAGTGGGGAGTTTTGTTTGCTTGTTTTTGTTTTTTTTTTTAACTCGCCCAAATCCTAAAATTTACCCTAGACCACATGTTGTTAAATTTTGATACAGATTAAAATGATGAGTGAGAAGGAAGTTCTGCCTCATGATAAGGGATTTCCAAACACAGAAAAGACAGTCATATTCAGAGTAGCTCACACATGTGACAAGTACAGCTAGTAGTAATAGTAGCAACCGTAATAATGTTATATGGATCATAAGCATTGGTTTTCCTAGATATAATTGTCATAGGGTTTCTACATCTAGCCTCTTATATAGCAGATAGACACTATCACAGAGACATGTCCAGTAAATTAAATCTAATTCAAAGTTCCTTAACGTTATATTGAGAAAGAATATATTTTCTTTCCTTTTTATTATTTGTCAAAATTTGTCTGACAAGGAAGAGTTATTGGGTTGGTATATAATACAAATATTGCTTAATCCTGCAATAGATCATTTAGGGATAATTAATCCTATTGGAAGGTGGCATAAGTGGTAGCTTTCTTCCACAATAATGTACCATTTCATTTCGATGAGCAATTGGAACTGTCTCTGTCAAGTTCTCCTCCATACTAAATAAAAATCAGAAATGCAAAATCATTGGCACCAGGTTTCATATTCAACAACAGAATAACCTTGTTATTTAATTTGAGGTTACAGGTAAGTACTTTCCATGTTCTTTCTCTGATGTCTTTTTTTTTTTTTTTCCTGTCAGAGATTCATTGTCAATTAAGTTGATTGTAATAGGAAATGCCCCCTTGGATGCTAACATATTGCCATAGATAACAACAAATAAAGGCATAACATCTTTCACCATATAAGATGCTATTCTAATTCCATTTGGTGACAAGAAATAATTGCTACTATATGATCTGTGACTGTTTACAAACCTTAATGTAGCTCCCGGGGAAGTTGAATGTGCATTTATTTTTTTGTCTTCCAGAGAGGTTCATGGTAAACTTCTCTGAACAGATTATGTCACTGAAGTCTCAGCTAGGTTTAGTTATGGACAAAAAGCTAATATTAAAGCATAAAGCAAAAATTTCATCTTTATGGCAATAAAGCATCTGTGAAATCTTGTATTTAACATGGTATAAAAAATGTCTTCCTGGGGCCGTTCACTACCTCATTTTTCACTAGTAGAGAATACTTTTAATGGAAAGCTGGCAATAGGGGTGACTAAGGAATTTACCAAGATGTTCATTTATGAAGAGTAAAGATGGTTTAGTCCAGGGGTGGAATTGACATGCATATTCTGCTATATTTAAAATGGATAACCAACAAGGACCTACTATATAGCCCATGGAACTGCTCAATGTTATGTGGCAGTCTAGGTGGGAGTGAAGTTTGGGGAAGAATGCTTATCTATGGCTGAGTCCCTTCACTGTCCACCTGAAACTATCACCACATTGTTCATTGGCTAAATAAAAAGTTTCTTTTTTTTTTTTTTTTAAAGGATTGTTCAGTCCAGAGGTGGAAAAAAGCAAACAGAAGCTGTATTGAACTATGGATAGACTGGCTAAATGAATAATCAACTTTAAGAGTTCAGACAGAGAGGAGGAGGAGTGGGAATAAAATAGATCATGAGGATTATCTATGAGAGCAAACACTTGAAGGAAAGGATCAGACACCCAGCAAGGAGAATTCCTCTCATCTATGAGAAGACTCTACAGTCTTTATTCACTAGGTTCTTGGGGCCTCAGGCCCTAGAAAGAGGAAGTCATTGAAGGCACTTCTCTGGTGATCATTCTACATTAATTCTCCCAACTCAGTACCCTTCAAAGATATTTATTAAGCACCCTACACATAGAGAGTGCTGCATCAGATCCAGAGTTTCCAGGCAACATGGTTTATGGCAGAGAAAGCAATTGCTTTCTTTGTGTGAGTCTCCTCTAGCAGGCTGGGAACAGCTACCAGGAGCTCCACGATCATGAAGGCTTTGACAGTTGTATCTGGCTTCAGCAGGAATGACTGCCCCAATGGCTGTCCTGTTTCCTTTACAGGGCTTTTGGTGAGGATTAAGTGAGACCAGGTCATCTAAAGAGCTCAGTATAAGTGTGTGAGTAAGATCCTCTTCTGTAGAAAGTACTGTAAAAACCCGAATCAAACATATTTCAAGAATAATCACAACTGACTCATTCCCTGAAAGCTCCAGAGGTTGGATATATTTCAGCCAAAGTTTGAACCACACGTTCATAATGTCATCAGTGGTCCTAGTTCTATGATTCTCTCAGCTCTACTCTCCTACCTAGCCAGATTCTTCCTCAGACTGGCTTCCTCTGTAGTAGCAAAATGGCTCCAACAGTTCTAGGTTTCGCATCGACATGTCAGATGCTCAACTCAGCAGCCCAAACTGGATTGAGCTTCTCTAGGTCAAGTGGAGAATGGATGTTGGGGTTTTAACTACAAATAGTTATTACCTAAGCACTTAATAAACAATTATACTTACAAATATTATTGGTAAGATGAGTGATGGGTGACTTTTGTGCTACAGGTTTGCCAAATTTTGTTTCATCACTTTAGTATTACATTTGTTCAACTTATATTTTAATAAACAAGTTATGACTAGTCATAGAATAAATTAGCTGATCAATAAGTTCTAATAGCAAGGCTCATTACTTTGTATAAAACTAGCCTTGGGAAATTCAAGGTTGTTTGTCCAACACAATCTACCCGGAAGAAGACTGGTCAAAGACAGCTACATATCACTGGCTGTGCATGTGTGCTAAGTCACTTCAGTCGTGTCCAACTCTTTGTAACCCTATGGACCATAGCCTGCCAGACTCCTCTGTCCATGGGATTCTCCAGGCAAGAATACTAGAGTGGACTGCCATGCCCTCCTCCAGAGTATCTTCCTAACCCAGGGATGGAACCTGCATCTCTTATGTCTCCTGCATTGGCAGATGGGTTCTTTACCACTAGCACCAATTGGAAAACCCCCACATATCACTGGGGTTGTAGCCAAATGCCTGATCTTGTCAGAGGAAGATATTAGAATCTGTGCATGGCCACCAACCCCTATTGCACTGTTTTCCTAACCATCATACTTGGTGACGGCTCATTTTCTAGATCGTTCTTTCCTCTGGCCCTAAAGCTACATGAGATTCATTTCTTATCTAGGGCTGGTAGAAAGCCTACAAATAGTTGTAATACCAGTGAAACCCCTGTCTTGTTATCAGCCATTACATAATGAAGTGAAGTGAAGTCGCTCAGTCGTGTCCGACTCTTTGCAACCCCATGGACTGTAGCCTACATGGGATTTTTCAGGCAAAAATACTGGAGTGGATTGCCATTTCCTTCTCCAGGGGATCTTCCCGACCCAGGGATCGAATGTGGGTCTCCCGCATTGTAGGCAGACGCTTTTACCGTCTGAGCCACCATTACATAACAGTGAGATCCAAAAACACCCTGAGATGCTCATAGAATATAATGAATGCTGCTGCTGCTGCTGCTGCTAAGTCGCCTCAGTCGTGTCCGACTCTGTGCGACCCCATAGACGGCAGCCCACCAGGCTCCCCTGTCCCTGGGATTCTCCATGCAAGAACACTGGAGTGGGTTGCCATTTCCTTCTCCAATGCGTGAAAGTGTAAAGTGAAAGTGAAGTCGCTCAGTCGTATCTGACTCATAGCGACCCCATGGACTGCAGCCTACTAGGCTTCTCCATCTATGGGATTTTCCAAGCAAGAGTACTGGAGTGGGTTGCCATTGCCTTCTCTGATAATGAATGCTACAATACAGATATAACCAAGATCTTAAATCAATACAGTAGAAACAACTTACTTTGCCTGGAGCAGTGAAAAGAGTTCCCTAGAGGAGATAGGATTTGAGCTCAGTAGTTTGTTTCAGAAGTTGTGAATGGGTTAATAGCAAAAGAAACTTGATTCTATGATACCAAATCCATCAAGAAGTCTTATGAACAGCTTGGAATGTCTTAACTGCCACTAACTGAGCTATGTGACATCCTACCAATTAGATATTTACTTACCAAGTATATTTTCTGTTCAAGAACCATAAAACTCTGTCAGCCATTCATATTTTAGTATAAATTTTTCATATCAGTTTGCTTCTCTCCTAACTATTTTATTTTTTTTTAATTTGGCTGTGTCAGATCTTAGTTGTGGCACGTGGTATCTTCATTGTGGGGTGCAGGAACTTTTCATTGTGGCTCATGGGCTCCAGATTGTATGGGGCTCCAGTAATTGCAGCGTTCATGCTCTCTAGTTGAGGTATGTGGGCTCAGTTGCCCCATGGCATGTTGGATCTTAGTTCCCCAACCAGGGATCAAACCTGCTTTCCCTTAATTGCAAGGCAGATTTTTAGCCACTGGACCACCAGGGAAGTCCCTCTCCTAATTCTTAATAGGTACACCTTGTTCCAAAATACTGGACATTGGATTTGAGCTCAAGACTGTAAGACTTTTATTGAACCTAAGATTACTATGCTGTGATTAAATTAGAAGCATGTAAGAGTATGGATTCCAGTGGCTTCTGTAGATTCCAAGATAGGAAGGAAATGTTGATTTTGTAAATTTCTTATTTCCTTAATCAATCTTTTCTCTTAGTTCATGTGACAGATGACTGTTGAGCAAACAGTCATGGCCACATACTTAAAAGTGGACAAAAAATTTGAAGCAAGATCACAGGGGATATTCCCACCTTACTCCCTTCATCCTTAAATGATTTGGAGGAAAGAGGTAATTTCATTATGCTTGATAACTAAAAGGAAACCAAAATTCACCTTCTTAATGGCTTTACTTCCCTCGTTACTGATCACAAGTTTTTGTGCCCAGCACACTGTGAGGCCAAACAACACTGAAATGTCAGAGTTTAGAGCAATGTTTATTGTAGAGCCGTGCAAGGTGAATGGGTGGCTTGTGCCCCACAAAACCCAAAACTCCCCAAAGAGTTTCAGCAAAGCATTTTTAAAGGCTACATAAGGGAGGTGCTAGCAGGATATGTGATCAGCTTGTGCAGAATTCTCTGATTGGCCCATGGTGAGATAACTGGATGGTTAACTTTATCAATCCTTAGGCACCAGAGTGTCTGGCGGTTACATGCTTATGATCAAGTAGTTAATTTCTTCCATTTGGTGGTGGTTTTTAGGATATGATCAGCTCAGGAAATATGCACTTGATATTGATACTATTACCTAGATACTTCAGAGAGGAGCTACAGCAGGGGATATGGGGGAGGGGTCTGTCCCAGTCAGGCCCCACAGACTCTGGCTCATTTATATCTTGACAGATACATATTGAGGATAGCATGTATCTACTGTATCATTTCATAGATGGAGAAACTGAGGTCCATGTTTCCTATCTTATCTACAACCCAATTAGCTTTCTGCAATAATTGCTTCAACTCAATACACTTTAACAGATATTTTTTAAGCATCCTGTATGTATAGAGGCCTGCACTAGATCCAGGGCTTTCAGATAGCTTACAACTGAGTGCCTGCTTCTTTTTCTCATTCTTCCTACCTTCTGACACAGCATCTTACACATAGTGATATGTGTTTTTTGAAATGATGAATTGAGGTGTGAGACATTTGCACAGTTAACTATACAAGAAGAGAAACTGTCAAATGCACGAACACCTTCTCCCTTACTTATTGCATCCTAACTAATACATCTGTAAGTGCAAAATCCTCTTCTTTTGCCAACAAATATCATTTAGTTAGTTAATTATCCAAAAGAAAAGGAAGCTGTTGGAGAAATTTGTAAGAACACATTGAAAGAGGGAGTTTATGTCAAGATGTAATTTATCATCCTGGGCCAGTATGGACAAGATGCATTCAAAAAAAGGTTTAAAAGCTTTGAAGAATGTATACAGATGCTTTAAGAAAGACAGGTGAAGGGAAAGCTCTAGAACACACTTCATATTTTAAGTATGCATTTCATGGTGTTAACATTTTATTTTGCTGGCTAGTTGTTTAGCTTATTGAAATTTTTAAATGATACAGTGTAGAGACAAAAAGAGAAAGTAAGACCAAAAGTATAAAGAAGTTAAAGATCTGCTATTTCAGTACATTCAGTATGATGCTCTCCAATAGACTATTAGAATCTCCATGGATGTCAATGAGAGGCTTCCATTATCATCAACAAGAGTGGTCACAATGGCTATTTCAAATCCATTATCTCTAATGTCAAAGTCTTTAATCTGTACTTCTTCATACCTGAGGAACCTCTCAACTAAACTTTTGCTTTTGTTTTCTGACTGGTTTGGCTGTTGTGTCAAATGCACAAGTACAATCCTAGCAGCTTTCGAGTGTCAACTAAGACACCTTAGCCCTGTCTCACATTATCTACCCAGTAACTTTGGCTATTGTGATGGACTGAATGTTTGGGTCCTCCTAAGATTCATGTGTTGAAGTTCTAGCCCCCAGTGTGAAGAGAGAGGCACAGCCTTTGAGAGGTAATAGTTTAGAGGGGATCGTGAGGACTGGACCCTCATGATGGGACTGCTGTTCTTTCAGGAAAAGTAAGAGAGACCAGAAGTCTCTTTCTCTCTCTCTGCCATGCAAAGAGACATTGAGAAGGTGAAGTCTACAAACCATGGACAAGCCCTCAACAGGAACCAAATCTGCAGGCACTTTGATCTTGATATTTCCAGTCTGTAGAACTGTGATACATGAATTCCTGTTGTTTAAGACACTCAATTTATGCTATTTAGTTATGGCAGCCCAAGCTAAGACAGTTACACAACTTGCCTTTTCATCTGGGATGAATCTGCCTGGATGTTTGTGCATATATGTATGTGTCCTTGGAGGAGATGTTTCATTTTATGATGGATTTCACAGAAAGCCTTAGATCTACAAGATAGCAATATATGATGGTTAAAATGATCTAGAACCGCACACAGTATGGACACTTCTGCTCTTATGGACACCTTTCCTATAATCAGGTGTAATCAGATCAGCAGGAGATGCCTAATGCTATTTAATAGAAGGCAGCCATTTTTAATTTTTTCAATCGTTCAATATTTTTCTTCAAACAGCATACATTTGGAATTCCAATATAACAGTTGGTTTAAAGTGAAGAACTTCTAGCCTGAACCCTTTACAGATGCTTTAGAGATGAGGAAACTAGTACCGAAGAGAGGATAATATTTAATTTCACACAGTCAGTAATTAGCAAAGCCAAGTCATAAAGCCACTTCAGCTGCCATAATGTAAATTGTAATCCCAGTTCTACCACTAATTAGCTGTATAACTTGAGCAATTCTCTGAAACTCTCTGAGTCTGTTTTCATCATTTGAAACATGAGGCTAAAAAGTTGCCACTAAGCCAGGTGGCGCTAGTAGTAAAGAACCCATCTGCCAATGCAGGAGACGTAAGATATGCGGGCTTGATTCCTGGGTTGGGAAGATCCCCTGGAGGAGGGCATGATAATCCACTCCATTATTCTTGCCTGGAGAAGCCTATGCACAGAGGAGCCGGGTGAGTTACAGTCCATGGGGTCACAAGTTGGACTTGACTGAAGTATGGACCCAAAGCAAAAACAACACCCAGTTGTGGATGTGACTGGTGATAGAAGCAAGATCCGATGCTGTAAAGAGCAATATTGCATAGGAACCTGGAATGTTAGGTCCATGAATCAAGGCAAATTGGAAGTGGTCAAACAGGAGATGACAAGAGTGAACATCGACATTCTAGGAATCAGCGAACTAAGATGGACTGAAATGGGTGAATTTAACTCGGATGACCACTTTATCTACTACCGTGGGCAGGAATCCCTTAGAAGAAATGGAGTAGCCATCGTGGTCAACAAAAGAGTCTGAAATGCAGTACTTGGATGCAATCTCAAAAACAACAGAATGATCTCTGTTTGTTTCCAAGGCAAACTATTCAATATCACGGTAATCCAAGTCTATGCCCCAACTGGTAACACTGAAGAAGGTCAGGTTGAATGGTTCTATGAAGACCTACAAGACCTTCTAGAACTAACACCCAAAAAAGATGTCCTTTTCATTATAGGAGACTGGAATACAAAAGTAGGAAGTCAAGAAACACCAGGAGTAACAGACAAAATTGGCCTTGGAGTACAGAATGAAGCAGGGCAAAGGCTAATAGAGTTCTGCAAAGAGAACACACTGGTCATAGCAAACACTCTCTTCCAACAACACAAGAGAAGACTCTACACATGGACATCACCAGATGGTCAACACCGAAATCAGATTGATTATATTCTTTGCAGCCAAAGATGGAGAAGCTCTATACAGTCAGCAAAAACAAGACTGGGAGCTGACTGTGGCTCAGATCATGAACTCCTTAATGCCAAATTCAGACTTAAATTGAAGAAAGTGGGGAAAACCACTAGACCATTCAGGTATGACCTAAATCACATCCCTTATGATTTTACAGTGGAAGTGAGAAATAGATTTAAGGGACTAGATCTGATAGACAGAGTGCCTGGTGAACTACGGATGGAGGTTTGTGACACTGTACAGGAGACAGGGAACAAGACCATCCCGAAGAAAAAGAAACGTAAAAAAGCAAAATGGCTGTCCGAAGAGGTCTTACAAATAGCTGTGGAAAGAAGAGAAGCAAAAAGCAATGGAGAAAAGGAAAGATATTCCCATTTGAATGCAGAGTTCCAAAGAATAGCAAGAAGAGATAAGAAAGCCTTCCTCAATGATCAATGCAAAGAAATAGAGGAAAACAACAGAATGGGAAAGAATAGAGCTCTCTTCAAGAAAATTAGAGATACCAAGGGAACATTTCATGCAAAGATGGGATCGATAAAAGACAGAAATGGTATGTACCTAACAGAAGCATAAGATATTAAGAAGAGGAGGCAAGAATACACTGAAGAGCTATACAAAAAAGATAGTCACGGCCCAGATAATCACGATGGTGTGATCAGTCACTTAGAACCAGACATCCTGGAATGTGAAGTCAAGTGGGCCTTAGAAAGCATCACTATAAACAATGCTAGTGGAGGTGGTGGAATTCCAGTTGAGCTATTTCAAATCCTGAAAGATGATGCTGTGAAAGTGCTGCACTCAATATGCCAGCAAATCTGGAAAACTCAGCAGTGGCCACAGGACTGGAAAAGGTCAGTTTTAATCCCAATCCCAAAGAAAGGCAATGCCAAAGAATGCTCAAACTGCCGCACAATTGCATGCATCTCACACATTAGTAAAATAATGCTCAAAATTCTCCAAGCCAGGCTTAATCAATATGGGAACTGTGAAATTCCAGATGTTCAAGCTGGTTTTAGAAAAGGCAGAAGAACCAGAGATCAAATTGCCAACATCCGCTGGATCATCAAAAAATCAAGAGAGTTCCAGAAAAACATCTATTTCTGCTTTATTGACTATGCCAAAGCCTTTGACTGTGTGGATCACAATAAACTGTGAAAATTTCTGAAAGAGATGGGAATACCAGACCACCCGACCTGTCTCTTGAGAAACGTGTATGCAGGTCAGGAAGCAACAGTTAGAACTGGACATGGAAAAACAGACTGGTTCCAAATAGGAAAAGGAGTACGTCAAGGCTGTATATAGTCACTCTGCTTATTTAACTTCTATGCAGAGTACATCATGAGAAACACTGGGCTGGAGGAAGCACAAGCTGGAAGAATCAAGATTGCCAGGAGAAATATCATTAACCTTAGATATACAGATGACACCACCCTTATGGCACAAAGTGAAAAAGAACTAAAAAGCCTCTTGATGAAAGTGAAAGAGGAGAGCAAAAATGTTGGCTTAAAGCTCAGCATTCAGAAAACTAAGATCATGGCAACTGGTCCCATCACTTCCTGGGAAATAGATCGGGAAACAGTGTCAGACTTTATTTGTGGGGGCTCAAAATCACTGCAGATGGTGATTGCAGCCATGAAATTAAAAGATGCTTACTCCTTGGAAAGAAAGCTATGACCAACCTAGACAGCATATTAAAAAGCAGAGACATTGCTTTGCCAACAAAGGTCCGTCTAGTCAAAGCTATGATTTTTCCAGTGGTTATGTATGGATGTGAGGGTTGGACTGTGAAGACAGCTGAATGCTAAAGAATTGATGCTTTTGAACTGTCGTGTTGGAGAAGACTCTTGAGAGTCCCCTGGACTGCAAGGAGATCCAACCAGTCCATCCTAAAGGAGATCAGCCCTGGGTGTTCATTGGAAGGACTGATGTTGAAGCTGAAACTCCAATACTTTGGCCACCTCATGTGAAGAATTGACTCATTGGAAAAGACCCTGATGCTGGGAAGGATTGGGAGCAGGAGGAGAAGGGGACAACAGAGGATGAGATGGCTGGATGGCATCACCAACTCGATGGACATGGGTTTGGGTAAACTCCGGGAGTTGGTGATGGACAGGGAGGCCTGGCTTGCCGTGATTCATGGGGTCGCAGAGTCGGACACGGCTGAGCGACTGAACTGAACTGAACTGAAGTGACTTAACATACACATAAGAAGATACTTCACAATACCTATATGTAAGGATTACATGAGGTACTCTATGTGAATATTTCTAGTACATTATAATGCCCTGTGCAGGTAATACTTACCTTCATTACCATTTCCTTATACTGAACACAGTGTTTTTGTCACCATATAAGTAGCTTCTGACATTATTTTAGCAATAGAAACCTTTACTCAAACATCATCTTCCATTGAATCCCCCCAAATAAACTGGATAAAAGTGAACCTGTGTTGATTGAAGTGCAGATAGAGTTCAGATATCCTGGCAGCCTTTCCCTTTATTCCCAGGACACCTGGAAATACTCAGTGGAACTTACCTAGATTTTATAAGGAGTACTTAGATAACACTGTGTTCGTCTTCTTCTTCTTCTTTTTTTTTTTCCAACAAATCGACAATCTAGTTAGTTTTCTCTGCATTTCAGCTTGGATCTTCTAACCTATAACGAGCCAGAGATTTATCTTTCTGCCTCTCAACATCAATCAAAATAACTGAGACATTCTCATGTAGTATAGGTCAAAGTGCACAGAACAAGGTTAACAAGATAGTTAGATTTATTCAGGCTGAGTTTCAAATATTCAAAGATCACCCTGCCCCAGACCCTTGTTAGTGGGTTTCTACCTAGTGATTAGGCCTCATGAGACCTGGCATATACCACTCAAATCCACCAGCAGCACAAAAAAACTGCAAAAAAAGCCTTGTATTGAATGACCAGGGAAGGTGTAGCGATATAAATCAAGGAGGACTGTTAGCACCATGGAGTCTTCTGACATTTATGATCTCATTTAATCCACCAACTGACTTCATTAAAAAGTGAGGACCTCCACTGTAGAGATGATGCATAGAACCTCCAAGAAATTCACTGACTTCTCAAATGAGAGCCTGGAATAAAAATGAGCTCTATCTGATTTCAAAGCTCTTGCTCTATTAAACTCCAAGGTCATAAGGTAATTTACTAAATTCATTCATTCAACAAAAATTATCTATTGTCACTGTTCAAGACACTGTATGAAAATGAAATAAATAAATAAAGGAAACCTCATTTTTTGAGAAGATCACTGTATTCTCCCCTTTCCTATAAGCACTTCTTATTTCTTCAATAATTGTCCCAGGCCCTCTGGGGAACACAGAAAAAAAATCAAGCAGAGTCCAGCTCTTAGTAATGTGACAATATAATTGGAAAGAAATATCATATATAAATCAGTACATGAACATATGAATATGCTTGATCAGAAGATTCTGAATTGACTGAGAAAAGTAATGTTTAGTGTATAATAGCAGTGATTTACTTGAATGACACTACTTTACTCATCTTCATTCTCAGAAGTCATATATCCTCGAGTTATACTTGACAAATCAAATGCTACTGTGGTTAAAAGATACAGCAACTTGCAAGCTTTTATAAACTTGCTAGAACCTCATGTCTTTAAAAGCTTTTGAATTCCCAAATTGTGTCTAGAAGTTAACTTACTCATGTATATATGAATACACGCACATGTATTTGTCCCCATTTGCTAAGTCACTTCAATCGTGTCTAACTCTTTACAACTCTATGAACTGCAGCCTTTCAGGCTCCTCTGTCCATAGGAATCTCCAGACAAGAGCACTGCAATGGGTTACCATGCCCTCCTCCAGGGAATCTTCCCAACCCAGGGATCAAACCCATGTCTCTTATGTCTCCTGCATTGGCAGGCAGATTCTTTACCACGAGCGCCACTTGGGAAGCCCCACAGATGCATGTATATAAGGACTTAATCAACCTTGACGTATCCAATAATATAGTGTTTTAATGTACAGAGCGATAGCTAGCCAGCTAGATAGATGGACTGAGCTTGATTGAAAAGAGGTGTAATATAATACATAACACCTTAAAATGGACCTGAGGCTAGCAGCTTAGCTATGCTAAGCTGCTATGGAGTTATGCTAAATTAAAAGTGAAACTTACAGAAAGGATTTGAGTTTCAGGGTCTAGATCTGCCCTCTCCTCTAACTCTACATTCCACACTTCAGAAAGTAATTTGCTTACCAGTCCCCAAAGTCCTTTTTGGCTTGTGCATTTGGGACTTAAATGGATCTTGCCTGAAGGATTAGTTTTAGGCCTAGCAGACTACATTCTCCCCACTCTGAAAGTCATTGTCCTTTTCAGAATGTACATACTGTAGGAAAATAAGGAGTAGTTATAATTAAAAAGAAAGAAAACTAAAACATAAATTTCATCTCATGCTATCACTGAAAGATTCAGTTCAGTTCAGTCACTCAGTTGTGTCCGACTCTTTCTCACCCCATGGACTGCACTATGCCAGGCTTCCCTGTCCTTCACTATCTTCTGGAGCTTGCTCAAACTCATGTCCATCGAGTTGGTGATGCCATCCAACCATCTCATCCTCTGTCATCCCCTTCTCCTCCTGCCTTCAATCTTTCCCAGCATCAGGGTCTTTTCCAAGGAGTCAGTTCTTCAGATCAGGTGGCCAAAGTATCGGAGCTTCACCTTCAGCATCAGTCCTTCCAATGAATATTCAGGACTGATTTCCTTTAGGATGGACTGGTTTGATCTCCTTGCAGTCCAGGGGACTCTCAAGAGTCTCCAACACCACAGTTCAAAAGCATCAATTCTTCAGTGCTCAGCTTTCTTTATAGCCCAACTCTCACATCCATACATGACTACTGGAAAAACCATAGCTTTGACAAGGTGGACCTTTGTCTGGCAAAGTAATGTCTCTGTTTTTCAATATGCTGTCTAGATTGGTCATAGCTTTTCTTCCAAGGAGCAAATGTATTTTAATTTCAAGCTGCAATCACCATCTGCAGTGATTTTGGAGCCCAAAAATACAAAGTCTATCACTGTTTCCCCGTATATTTGCCATGAAGTGATGCGACCAGATGCCATGATATTGGTTTTTTGAATGTTGATTTTCAAGCCAACTTTTTCACTCTCCTCTTTCACTTTCATCAAGATGCTCTTTAGTTCTTCTTCATTTTCTGCCATAAGGTGGTGTCATCTGAATATCTGAGGTTATTGATATTTCTCCTGGCCATCTTGATTACAGCTTGTGCTTCACCCAGCCTGGCATTTCACATGATGTACTCTGGATATAAGTTAAATAAGCAGGATGAAAATATACAGCTTTGACCTACTCCTTTCCTGATTTGGAACCAGTCTGTTGTGTTCCATGTTCACTTCTAATTGTTGCTTCTTGACCTGAATACAGGTTTCTCAGGAGGCAGGTAAAACGGTCTGGTATTTCCAGCTCTTTAAGAATTTTCCACAGATTGTTGTGATCCACACAGTCAAAGGGTTTTGTGTAGTCAATAAAGCAGAAGTAGATGTTTTTCTGGAATTCTCTTGCTTTTTCTGTGATCCAATGGATGTTGACAGTTTGATTTCTGGTTCCTCTGGCTTTTGTAAATCCAGCTTGAACATCTGGAATTTCACGGTTCATGTACTGCTGAAGCCTAACTTGGAGAACTTTGAGCATTACTTTGCTAGCATGTGAGATGAGTGCAATTGTGTGGTAATTTGAACATTCTTCGGCATTACCTTTCTTTGGGATTGGAATGAAAACTGACCTCTTCCAGTCCTGTGGCCACTGCTGAGTTTTCCAAATTTGCTGGCATATTGAGTGCAGCACTTTCACGGCATCATCTTTTAGGATTTGAAATAGCTCAGCTGGAATTCCATTACCTTCACTAGTTTTGGTCATTGTGATGTTTCCTAAGGCCCACTTGACTTCACACTCCCCAATGTCTGGCTCTATTTGACCCCAATATGTAGAAACTCTGAAGAAATAATTCCTCCCTGTGAGTTGTGGGTTACTCTGAGATTCTGTCCTTCTTTCCTTCCTTCCTTCCTTGTCATTATTTAGTTGGATGAACTTGTACTAAAGCACTTAAAGTTTCTTTGCTTCAGGTTTCTCATTGTAAATTAGACAAATAAAACCTACTTAACTGGGATGTTGTGAGGATTAAGTGAGATGATGTATGTAAAATCATCCAGTTCCAGAATGAATGCATAAGAAGTGCTCATTCGATGTTAGGCCTGCTTTAAAATATCAGATATGGGGATTTTCATATCAATTTACAAAGCATTTGAACATATCCAGAGGGATTAATGAAATTTAAATGGAAACTTTAAAAAGTGTACCTTTCTGGTTATTTTTCATAGACTAAGAAAGAGAGAAAACAAACCAAGATGTTGCTGAAGTAGTTCAAAAAAAAGGAGAAATGTATAAGGTGAAAAGATGGCATTTTTATGTCAGATTTTTTTATTTTGAAAACTGAGGCCATTCTTAGACTTTTCAGTAACTATACCACTGCAACAAGAGGGAGATGACATTTGGGGGATTGGACTCAATATCAATTACTCTCTAAAAGAAGAATTGGTATCTTAAAAAAGCAATAGCCATGTCCATCCTGAAAGATGCTGTTTTAACTGTTGTGGAGTGCATCCTCAGTATCAGTAGTTTTTATAAGAATCTATGGTGCAGTCAGAATTGAGAACCAGTACACTAGTTTACCTGGGGATCACTAAGGCTCAGTAGATAAGATGTGAAATCGATCTGCCCTTTGGGTAATAATACTTCACAATTATTTCTCAGTGAGGCATAGTAGTTTTTAAACTCTCCTACTACTCTGCTGGCTACAGCAATTTCCTGCACGTGACTATCATTACTCCCCTGGCCACGATGGACTCTACCACTGCTATAAAAAGCCTGGAAGTTCTGGCCAATGTCTCAATCAGGAAATCCCATTTGTGAAACTGTCTGTGTCTGTACTAGAAAGCTAATGTTTGTCCAGCTGGGGCCATGAGTTGAGGAAGCACATCTATAACAGAAGGTCATCACAAAATGCAACCCATACAGATGGGTAGAGTCATGCAACTGCTCACTGGATATTTTGATATTTGAAGGGGAAATTCTAACTCAATTCTCAGGTTGTAGGAGAACTCAAATTTGAATAATCAGCTTAATGAGATCAAATCTTTTTTTTTTTTTTTTTTTTTTTTTTCTGAGCAGCAGGGTTTGACAAACTTTGTTGGTAAAGGTCTAGATAATGAATACGCCAGACTTTGTGGACCATACGGCTTTCTCAAAACTACTTAACCTCTTCCACTGTGATGAAAAAGTAGACACAGATAATGTGTAAACAAAGGAACATGGCTATTTTTCAATAAAACTTTATTTACGAAAACAAGTGGCTGGCTAAATTCGGTCTTTGGGCTCTAACTTTGCTAACCTAAGGTTTACAGACTGGTAAAACTTGTGTTATTTGGGATTATTGTAATCTTAGTACTGTTCACATGTGAAGCAATCATTTGATGCTTGGGACAAGAGCAATGACAGTGTGGAAAGACTGATGTATATAGGAGAGCACACTTAGCTCACTGCTGGCATGGGGAATATCTGTGAACAGGATGGTGATAAAATTTAAGAGCCACTACAGGCTGATTTAAAACCTCTGGGCCGGGGAGGTCCTAAGATGGCAGAGGAATAGGATGGGGAGACCACTCTCTCCCCCACAAATTCATCGAAAGAACATTTGAACGCTGAGCAAACTTCAGGAAACAACTTCTGAACGCTGGCAGAGGACATCAGGCACCCAGAAAAGCAGCCTATTGTCTTCGAAATGAGGTAGGACAAAATATAAAAGATAAAAAGAGAGACAAAAGAGTTAGGGATGGAGACCTGTCCCGGGGAGGGAGTCTTAAAAGAGGAGAAGTTTCCAAACACCAGGAAACGCTCTCACTGGCGAATTTGGGGGAATTTTTTGAATCTTGGAGGCAACATAACCAGGAGGAAAAATAAATAAATAAAACCCACAGATTACGTGCCTAAAGGCAACTCCCAGCAGAGAAGTACCCCAGATGCTCTCATCCACCACCAGCAAGTGGGGGCTGAACGGAGAGGAGCAGGCAGCATTGCTTAGGGTAAGGACCGGGCCCAAATGCTCTGAGGGAAATCTGAGGGAGCCAACGTGAGATAGCAACCTAAACTGTGGGATAGCCAGAGAGAGAGAGAACTATCCCACAAAAAGCCCAAATCTAAGGCACTGCCTGCCTGCTCACAGAACAAAGGACTGAGCAATACCAGAGAAGAGGTAGCCGGCTGCAGACTTCCCCATCCCCCGCCGGACACAGCAGGCAGGCGGGGCCAGCCAGAGCTGGAAAGGGGCAAACTTGGCCCCAGAGAGGGCATCCCCTACCAAACTGCAAACAGGCTTCCAGTTTCTAAGCAAAGACTTCCTGAGGTTCCAAATGATTGACATCTGCTGGGAGGGTCGCAGCCAGAGATCAGCTCCTCAAAAGTGACACAAGGCCACCAGAGTAGGGCGTGCCCAGAAACCGAGACTGGGACTACGGAGGTGATAAGTAGCACCACCCCACTTGGGGAGAGTGCACTCGCCAAACACCTGACTGCCTGAGCTGCTCTGACTGGGGAATGGCAGAAACCCATGGGCCCAACCGAGTCTGCACCTTTGTGGAGTACCTGAGAACCTGAACCTGAGTGGTCTAAACCATTTAGACCTGGGAAGTGCACACAACTCAGGGCCTGCTTCCCGGCAGAGTAACCTGAAGCCTGAGCAGGGTAGACTGGGAAAGCACACATGCTGTGAGCAGGGGCAAACCTAGTGTGGCCGAGACACTGCGAGTTCTCCACACACACACACCAGTGATATTGATTTGCAGTGTTCTTCCCTCCCCACAGAACTGAACAAGTGAACCTAAAGAGACCACCTCTGCCCCCTTGTGTCAGGGCAGAAATTAGACACGGAAGAGACCTGCAAATAGAAGCCAAATAAAAAGAGGGAACCGCTTTGGAAGTGACAGGTGCAACAGATTAAAATCCCTGTAGTTAACACCGACTACTTTGGAAGGGGCCTAAGAATCTTAAAGTATAAGCAGGAACAAGGAACTATCTGAAACTCAACTGATCCCACACTGCCCACAACAGCTCCAGAGAAAGTTCTAGATATATTTTTACTATTATCATTTTTTTAATTTTTTAAATTTTTTTTTTTTAATTTTCATTTTTATAACCCACTATTACCTTACAAAAAAAACCCCCTATTTTTAAAGCAAACTTCATATATATTTCTTATACTTTTTGTGATTTTTTTTAATATTGTATTTTTTATGAGTCTAACCTCTAATCTAGATTTTTGATCTTTGTTTTATAGTATTTGATATCAATTTTGTACATTCAAGAATCCAGTCTTTAGTATCCATTTTTACTCAGGAGTGTGATTACTGGCTTGATTACTCTCTCCCTCTTTTGACTCTCTTTCTTCTCCCCAATGGCACCTCTATATCCCCCCTTCTCCTTCTCTTCTCGACCCAATTCTGTGAATCTCTGTGGGTGTTCTGGGCAGCGGAGAAACTTAGGGAACAGAGTACTGCCCAGATCTCTCTCTCTCCTCTTAATTCCCCCCTTTCTCCTCCTGCTCACCTCTATCTCCTTCCTCCATCTTCTCTTCTCTATGTAACTCTGTGAACCTCTCTGAGGGTTCCAGACTGTGGAGAGCACATAGGGAATTGTTTACTGGCTAGATTGCTCTCTCCACGTTTGAGTCCCCCTCTTCTCCTGGTCACTTCTATCACCCTCCTGCCTCTTGTCTTCTCCATGTAACTCAGTGAACCTCTCTGAGTATCCCTCATTACGGAGAACCTTTTCACCATTAACCTAGAAGTTTTATTGTCAGTGCTGTATGGATCTTGAGGCTACTGCAGGAATAAGTCTGAAAACCAGAGGCAGGAGGCTTAAGCTCAAAACCTGAGAACACCAGAGAACTCCTGACTCCAGGGAACATTAATTAATAAGAGATCATCCAAAAGCCTCCATACCTACACTGAAACCAAGCACCACCCAAGAGCCAATAAGATCAAGAGCAAGACATACCATGCAAATTCTCCAGCAACACAGGAACATAGCCCTGAGCATCAACATACAGGCTGCCCAAAGTCACAGTAAACCCATAGACATCTCAAAACTCAATACTGGACACTCCATTGCACTCCAGAGAGAACAAATCCAGCTCCACCCACCAGAACACCGACACAATCTTCCCTAACCAGGAAACCTTAACAAGCCAATCGTCCAACCCCACCCACAGTTAGGAACCTCCACAATAAAGAGGAACCACAAACTACCAGAATACAGAAAGGCCACCCCAAACACAGCAATCTTAACAAGATGAAAAGGCAGAGAAATACTCAGCAGGTAAAAGAAAATGATAAATGCCCATCAAATCAAACAAAAGAGGAGATAGGGAATCTACTTGAAAAAGAATTTAGAATAATGATAATAAAAATGATCTAAAATCTTGAAAACAAAATGGAGTTACAGATAAAGCCTGGAGACAAGGATTGAGAAGATGCAAGAAATGTTTAACAAGGACATAAAAGAAATAAAAAAGGGTCAATATAAAATGAATAATGCAATAACTGAGATCAAAAACACTCTGGAGGGAACCAACAGTAGAATAACGGAGGCAGAAGATAGGATAAGTGAGATAGAATGGTGCAAATAAATGAAGCAAAGAGGAAAAAAGAAAAGAGAATAAAAAGAAATGAGGAAAACCTCAGGGACCTCTGGGACAATATGAAATGCCCCCACATTTGAATCATAGGAGTCCCAGAAAAAGAAGACAAAAGGAAAGACCATGAAAAAATACTCAAGGAGATAATAGCTGAAAACTTCCCTAAAATGGGGAAGGAAATAGTCACACAAGTCCAAGAAAACCAGAGAGTCCTAAACAGGATAAACCCAAGGTGAAACACCCCAAGACACATATTAATCAAATTAACAAAGATCAAACACAGGAACAAATATTAAAAGCAGCAAGGGAAAAACAACAGATAACACACAAGGGGATTCCCATAAGGATAACAGCTGATCTTTCAATAGAAACTCTTCAGGCCAGAAGGGAATGGCAGGACATACTTAAAGTAATGAAAGAGAAAAACCTACAACCCAGATTACTCTACCCAGCAAGGATCTCATTCAGATATGAAGGAGAATTCAAAAGCTTTACAGACAAGCGAAAGCTGAGAGAACTCAGCACCACAAAACCAGCTCTTCAACAAATGCTAAAGGATCTTCTCTAGACAGGAAACATAGAAAGGGTGTTTAACTCGAACACAAAAAAACAAAGTAAATGGCAACGGGACCATACTTATCAATAATTACCTTAAATGGAAATGAGTTGAATGCCCCAACCAAAAGACAAAGACTGGCTGAATGGACACAAAAACAAGACCTCTATATATGCTGTCTACAAGACACCCACCTCAAAACAAGGGACACATACAGACTGAAAGTGAAGGGCTGGAAAAAAATATTTCACACAAACGGAGACCAAAAGAAAGCAGAGTCGCAATACTCATTTCAGATAGAATAGACTTTAAAATAAAGGCTGTGAAAAGAGACAAAGAAGGACACTACATAATGATCAAAGGATCAATTCAAGAAGAAGATATAACAGTTATAAATATATATGCAGCCAACATAGGAGCACCACAATATGTAAGGCAAATGCTAATAAGTATGAAATGGGAAATTAACAATAACACAGTAATAGTGGGAGACTTTAATACCCCACTCACACCTATGGATAGATCAACTAAACAGAAAATTAACAAGGAAACACAAACTGTAAATGATTCAATGGACCAGTTAGACCTAATTAATATCTATAGGACATTTCACCCCAAAACAATCAATTTTACATTTTTCTCAAGTGCACACGGAACCTTCTCCAGGATACATCACATCCTGGGCCATAAATCTAGCCTTGGTAAATTCAAAAAATTGAAATCATTCCAATCATCTTCTCTGACCACAATGCAGTAAGACTAGATCTCAATCACAGGAAAAAAAAAAAAAAACTATTTAAAATTCCAACATATGGAGGCTAAACAACATGCTTCTGAATAACCAAAAAATCACAGAAGAAATCAAAAAAGAAATCAAAATATGCATAGAAACGAATGAAAATGAAAACACAACAACCCAAAACCTATGGGACACGATAAAAGCGGTGCTAAGGGGAACGTTCATAGCAATACAGGCTTACCTCAAGAAACAAGAAAAAAGTCAAATAAATAACCTAACTCTACAGCTAAAGCAGCTAGAGAAGGAAGAAATGAAGAACCCCAGGGTTAGTAAAAGGAAAGAAATCTTAAAAATGCGGGTAGAAATAAATGCAAAAAACCCAAAAGTGACCATAGCAAAATTCAACAAAGCTAAAAGCAGGTTTTTTGAGAAGATAAATAAAATTGACAAACCACTAGCCAGACTCATCAAGAAACAAAGGGAGAAGAATCCAATCAACAAAATTAGAAATGAAAATGGAGAGATCACAACAGACTACACAGAAATACAAAGGATCATAAGAGACTACTACCAACAGCTATATGCCAATAAAATGGACAATTTGGACAACTTCTAAGAAATTCTTAGAAAAGTACACCTTTCCAAAACTGAACCAGGAAGAAATAGAAGATCTTAACAGACCCATCACAAGCACAGAAATCGAAACTGTAATCAGAAATCTTCCAGCAAACAAAAGCCCAGGACCAGATGGCTTCACAGCTGAATTCCACCAAAAATTTAGAGGAGAGCTAACACCTATCTTAGTCAAACTCTTCCAGAAAATTGCAGAAGATGGTAAACTTCCAAACTCATTCTATGAGGCCACCATCACCCTAATACCAAAACCTGACAAATATGCCACAAAAAAAGAAAACAACAGGCCAATGTCACTGATGAACATAGATCCAAAAATCTTCAACAAAATTCTAGCAAACAGAATCCAACAACATATTAAAAAGATCATACATCATGACCAAGGGGGCTTTATCCCAGGGATGCAAGGATTCTTTAATATCTGCAAATCAATCAATGTAATACACCACATTAACAAATTGAAAGATAAAAACCATATGATTATCTCAGTAGATGCTGAGAAAGCCTTTGACAAAATTTAACATCCATTTATGATAAAAACCCTCCAGAAAGCAGGAATAGAAGGAACATACCTCAACCTAATAAAAGTTATATATGACAAACCCACAGCAAACATTATTCTCACTGGTGAAAAATTGAAAGCATTTCCCCTAATGTCAGGAACAAGGCAAGGGTGTCCACTCTAACCACTACTATTCAACATAGTTTTGGAAGTTTTGGCCACAGCGATCAGAGCAGAAAAAGAAATAAAAGGAATCCAGATAGGAAAAGAAGAAGTAAAACTCTCACTGTTTGCAGATGGCATGATCCTCTACATAGAATACCCTAAAGATTGTACCACAAAATTACTAGAGCTAATCAATGAATATAGTAAAGTTGCAGGATATTAAATTAACACACAGAAATCCCTTGCATTCCTATACACTAACAATGAGAAAACAGAAAGAGAAATTAAATGAACAATACCATTCACCGTTGCAACGAAAAGAATAAAATCATAGGAATATATCTATCTAAAGAAACAAACGACTTATATATAGAAAACTATAAAACACTGATGAAACAAATCAAAGAGGACACAAATAGATGGAGAAATATACCGTGTTCATGGATTGGAAGAATCAACACAGTGAATAAGAGAATACTACCCAAAGCAATCTATAGATTCAATGCAATCCCTATCAAGCTACCAATGGTATTTTTCACAGAACTAGAACAAATGATTTCACAATTTGTATGGAAACACAATAAACCTCGAATAGCCAAAGCAATCTTGAGAAAGAAGAATGGAACTGGAGGAATCAATCTGCCTGACTTCAGGCTCTACTACAAAGCCACAGTCATCAAGACAGTATGGTACTGGCACAAAGACAGAAATATAGATCAATGGAACAAAATAGAAAGCCCAGAGATAAATCCATGCACCTATGGATACCTTATCTTCGACAAAGGAGGAAAGAATATACAATGGAGAAAAGACAATCTGGTGGTGCTCGGAAAACTGGTCAACCACTTGTAAAAGAATGAAACTAGAACACTTTCTAACACCATACACAAAAATAAACTCAAAATGGATTAAAGATCTAAACATAAGATCAGAAACTATAAAACTCTAGAGGAAAACATAGGCAAAACACTCTGAGACATAAATCACAACAGAATCCTCTATGACCCACCTCCCAGAATATTGGAAATAAAAGCAAAAATAAACAAATGGGACCTAATTACACATAAAAGCTTTTGCACAACAAAGGAAACTATAAGCAAGGTGAAAAGGCAGCCTTCAGAATGGGAGAAAATAATAGCAAACGAAGCAACCGACAAAGAATTAATCTCAAAAATATATAAGCAACTCCTGGAGCTCAATTACAGACAAATAAACGACCCAATCAAAAAATGGGCCAAAGAACTAAACAGACATTTCTCCAAAGAAGACATAAAGATAGCTAACAAACACATGAAAAGATGCTCAACATCACTCATTATCAGAGAAATGCAAATCAAAACCACAATGAGGTACCATCTCATGCCAGTCAGAATGGCTGCTATCCAAAAGTTGACAAGCAATAAATGCTGGAGAGGGTATGGAGAAAAGGGAATTTTTTTTACACTGTTGGTGGGAATTCAAACTAGTACAGCCACTATGGAGAACAGTGTGGAGATTCCTTAAAATACTGGGAATAGAACTGCCATATGACCCAGCAATCCCACTGCTGGGCATACACACCGAGGAAACCAGAATTGAAAGAGACACGTGTATCCCAATGTTCATCTCAGCACTGTTTATAATAGCCAGGACATGGAAGCAACCTAGATGTCCATCATCAGACGACTGGATAAGGAAGCTGTGGTACATAGACACAATGGAATGTTACTCAGCCATTAAAAAGAATGCATTTGAATCAGTTCTAATGAGGTGGACGAAACTGGAGCCCATTATAAAGAATGAAGTAAGCCAGAAAGAAAAACACCAATACAGTATACTAACACATATATATGGAATTTGAAAGATGGTAATGATAACCCTATATGCGAGACCGATAAAGAGACACAGATGCATAGAACAGTCTTTTGGACTCTGTGGGAGAAGGTGAGGGTGGGGCAATCTGAGAGAATAGCATTGAAACATGTATATTATCATATATGAAACAGAACACCAGTCCAGGTTTGATGCATGAGACAAGTGCTCAGGGCTGGTGCACTGGGATGACCCAGAGGGATGGGATGGGGAGGGAGGTGGGGGGCGGAGGTTCAGGATGGGGAACACATGTAAACCCATGGCTGATTCATGTCAATGTATGGCAAAAACCATTACAATATTGTAAAGTAATTAGCCTCCAACTAAAATAAATTAAATAATAAAAAAATAAATAAAAAACAGAACCATAAAATAAAATAAAATAAAACCTCTGGGCAGGTGGAGTGCTTGAGAGTATCTTCAGGAATGAAGTAACTACAATCATACTGGAAATTGCTAAGGATGTTAATGACTCTGGATCACCAGGGAGCAACCAGAAAATGGGTTTCTGGAAAATGACTTTGTAATCCACATACCTTCAACAGTGATTTTTAAAATTCAAATTTAAAAATGGTAGGTTAGGTGGCTCTGTTGCGCAATGGATAGCGCATTGGACTTCTAAAAATGGTAGGTCACCAAAGTTCATGCTGCTAAAGCAAGGCAAGTATCTCAAAATGACAAATATAACTTTCACATTAAACTTACTTTGAGAAACAATCTGAGAATAGCTAAAAAGATGAGCCTCCCAAAGCACTTCCATTTTAATATTCCAATGATTGGTGGTACCCAGATAGGTCAGGAAATAGTAAATGGAAGCAGAAGATTTGAGCCATCCTAGGTTCACAAAATGATAGGTTTGTAAGATTCCAACCAGGCCGTGTTATTAAAAAATATATATATATATATTTTGAAAATTTCCTAATATCCAGTGTGGAAGTACAAAATAAGGATGAAAGTAGAAGCTAGGAGCAGTTCTCAGCTTCCTTGCCTGGGGTATATGTGCACTGAATTAAGGATGAGTTAAATGAAACAGAGCTACAATATTCTCAATCTCCTACAGAAGAGTCCACAAACATGGCCCTGCTGAGATTTGCACAATATCCTGAGGAAGTAGAATTTAGTGGTATCAACTTAATCTCTTTTCTTGGGCTCCAAAATCACTTCAGGCAGTGACTACCACCATGAAATTAAGATACTGGCTCCCTGAAAGAAAAGCTAAGACAAACCTAGATAGCATAATAAAAAGCAGACACATTACTTTGCCAACAAAGATCCGTATAATCAAAGCTATCGTTTTTCCAGTAGTCATGTATCGATGTGAGATTTGGATCATAAAGAAAGCTGAGTGCTGAAGAATCGATGCTTTTAAATTGTGGTGCTGGAGAAAACTACTGAGAGTTCCTTTCACAAGGAGGAGATCAAATCAGTCAATCCTAAAGGAAATCAATCCTGAATATTCATTGAAAGGACTTATACTGAAGCTGAAACTCCCAACACTTTGGCTAGCTGATGTGAAGAGCCAACTCATTGAAAAAGATCCCAATTCTTGGAAACATTGAGGGCAGAAGAAGGAGGTGACAGAGGATGAGATGGTTGGGTGGCATCACTGACTCAATGGACATGAGTTTGAGCAAACTCCTGGAGACAGTGAAAGACAGGGAAGCCTGGTGTGCTGCAGTCGATGGGGTCACAGAGTCAAACACCACTTGGTGACTGAAAAACCACCACCACCTTAATCTCAGAGTTCCATAATCCAAATGCCTCTCTAATAGAACAGATAGAAAATATCAAATAAAATTCAATCTTCTGCCACAAATATTCAAAACACATGTGTTGAGTAAATAAACGGCAAGATAATTTTTATATTGTGAATAGATATATCATGTGAGTAGTATACTGGACCTCATGTTAAACATTCCCTATAGTAGTTTCTGAACTGCTTTGGTTCATTCGATCAACCTGAGAGAGATGACAACCCATCTGCTTTAATGACTCATAATGAAGCGATGTTCAACCAAGAAAGAGAGGATGTGTCTGCCTCAAATGGGATGGAGGACCAAATCCTGTGCCATATTTTGCTGTACCTGTGTGCGTGTGTGTGCTCAGTCATGCCCGACTCTTTGCGACTCCATGCACTGTAGCCGTCCAGGCTTCTCTCTCCATGGAATTCTCCAGGCAAGTATACTAGAGTGGGTTGCCCCTTCTCCAGGGAACCTTCCTGACCCAGGGATTGAACCTGCATCTTCTGCATTGCAGGTGGATTCTTTACGGCTGAGTCACCAGGGAAGCCCTTGTTGTAGCTTACTTACAGTTAATTCTAATTGATCCCCTGCCCTCATCTTCTCGTTTAATTACAGTTGTCCTGGTCTGCCTAATATGGAATCCTGGTTTTCTTTGCTGAATTTGATGAGGGTGCACCACCAAATCCTTATGGATAAAGATGAGAAGATAAAGATCTGTCCTGCAACATGCTACTAATTTGAAACATATATACCTAGAGGACTTCTGGGACATTAATAAGTTACATTGTTGATTGACAAAGTGATCAGTGATATGAACTATCTGGAAATTACGATTTGCTTCAGATGAGATAACTATATATAACACATTAAAATGGAAATTTAGGCAAACAGACAACACTGAAAAATACCCCAAATCAAACCTAGGTCCCCACACCTAGATGCAAAGTAAGTGTTAATAACTGACTGTACAAATCTTAAATTCCTCATATCCATGAGAGACTACAGAAAGCGGTCACGAGTGTTGGAGAAAGATAGGAGCATGCAGTGAGTTCCGTTTACCAGAGGTGAGAATGAAGTGCTTTCCCCCATCCCCAAGCCTATTGGGAAGAAGTTCAATGGGATGACTATGAGAGCTTAAGACACATTCCTGACACTG
The DNA here is from genome assembly GCF_054371585.1 of Giraffa tippelskirchi. NCBI lineage: Eukaryota > Metazoa > Chordata > Mammalia > Artiodactyla > Giraffidae > Giraffa > Giraffa tippelskirchi. Next base: position 11,116,900 of record NC_137289.1, on the reverse strand, counting down.
GAGTGGGAACCCAGTAGGCTCAGAAAGACATACTGGAGGGGAGTGTAGCAACAACCTCAAGGAAATCGTAGCGAGAGGTTTCCAGTATGGGAGTGGGCTGTCTGAAGAATCCAAGAAGAACTGCAGAGTGTAGGGAAAGAATCCACTACAGAATTCGCCATGCCTGTTTCCACATGGACCACACAGGCAAATGGCTAAACTGCAGCTTATTTGAGTCTTGGCGGAACACCTTGGGATGCTCCCAGAGCACAAGAGGGTGAAAAGTCTGTTAGGTGCCACTCCCAAGACCCTCTCCCATTTGCCTCCTGATCACCCCCGGGAGACTTTCAGCTGTCAGTTTCTCATTACCTCACAGGTTTTGATGAGGTAGAGGCTTTCTGCCCTGCCTCCCCCAGAATCGAGCTGAAGAATACAAACAGCTTATGAAAAGTCTACAGCTGGCTCCTCCAGTGTGTGTGTGCCCACAGCACACACAGCCACCAGCTCACCCCTTTGTTTCAATGTTATCATTTGAATGTGTGGCGCAGGGACCATGGGGAGCTGGCAATTTTGACTAGTCTTCCTTTTGAAATTATGTGTGTAATAAACTGTCTGAACATAAAAGTATATCATTGTGTCCTCACCAGTTGAATCATTCAGTCCTTGGCTTTGGGCTTGCCTTTTCTTTTGTATATGCTTGGCACAAAATAAGAGAAAAGGAATCCATTTTAAATGCTTCCCAGGCCCAGAAAATGCATCAGTAATTGCCCATGGTGGTACCAGAGAAGTATGAATGTGCCTGGACCACTCATCCTCAATGTTTGATATCCATCCTGGTGATGCAAAGTCCCTGAGAAGGGTATATGGTTGGTATCACCAAAAGAATCCGAAAAGTAGTGGCCAGAGGAGTAAGTGAGTGGCATCCTGGAAAACAATGAAGTAAAGTATCTGAAAGGATGGATGGTCAACTGTATCAAATGCCATTGAGAGAGGATGATGAAAGAGAGGATTGAACAGTGCATTGGGCAGCAGAAAAAGACAAGTAGGGAATAACCGAAGAAGCATGTGACCCTGAGAGATTTTGTTTGTTTGAACTTTTGTTTGAAGAAAGAGTTCATTCCGACATGTTTTACATGATAGGATTGATGCTGTAGAGAGGTGAAATATTGATGATGCGATAGAAAGAATTACTGCAGTGAGGTCCCTGAGCAGGAAGAAGGGTTGAACTCTATTGCACCACTGGAGGGACTTGCTTTCAGCACGAAAAATTAATTGATTGTGTTGGGAAGGAGGGCAGAGTATGTGGATATGGATGGAGGTTGTTTGACAGGTTTTATGATTGAACGTGTAGGATTTCTCTTCTGAGTGCTCCTATTTTCTCAGAGAACTACAGATCAAGGTCAGCAGGTGAGAATGTTATGGATTAAGAATGGGGAAGGTGCAAATATTTTCTCACATTCTGTAGGTTGCCTTTTTATTTTGTTGATTCTTTTGCTGTGCAGAAGCTTTTTGGTTTGATGTACTCCCACTCATTAATTTTTTACTTCTGTTGCTTGTACTTTTGGTGTCATATCCAAAATAAATCATTGCCAAGACCAGTATCAAGGAACTTTTCCCTTTTGTTTTCTTCTTGGAGTTAAATGGTGTCAGGTCTTATGTTTAAGTCTTTATTTCAGGTTTATTTTTGTGAGTTGTATAAGACCTTTAATGTTCTTACCACAAAAAGGAAATGGCAATTCTGTGACTTGGAGGTGTTAGCTATGGTAATCATTTTGGAATATGTAAGTATTTCAAATTAATACATTGTATACCTTCAACTCACACAACGTTACATGTCAATTATATCTCAGCAAAGCTGGGGAAGAATGTGTCAGGAAGATAGTAGGTGCTCAGTGAGTATTTGTTGAGTGAATGGATGAGAAAAAAAAAATGGAGAAAATGAAATATAACAGTTGAAGAGGGAAAGTGAAAGCATGACAGGACCAGGAGAAATACTACAGTATTTTTGGACAGAAGGAAGGCACACTTGGCAGTCCTGGCCATGAATTTAGAGGTGAGACCTATCTGTGTCTTTGTGTTTTTCTCTGGTTACATTCAGTTGCTTGTTTGCAGCTGAGGAGTAAGTATAAAAGTGAGTTTAATGTTGACTAGGGTACTGCCAGGAGTGATCACAAATCTCAGAATAAATTAATGCTTCTATCAGCAGGTACCATTTTGTCAATTATAGGTAACTTGAAATTCTTGGGACTTTGTTGACACCATAGAAGATGTTTGAATAAGTACTGGAGAATTATTTAGGATAAGACAAAATAAAACAAAAAACCTTAATGATCAAACTCAGATTTAGGAAATTAGAACTAATAACAAAGGCATGGTCACTGACCATCTGGAAACCAGACTTCCTTCACTGCTGAAGATTAGTGGAGGGGGACCTGTAAAGGAACTGATGGTAATTCTGATTTTTGCCCAAATAATTGCTGATATTGAAAATTTAAAAATTTTCAATTCTGATTCTATTTTCAGAGTGTAGGAACTGTGCTCTATGAAGTATCAGGGCAGAAGCAGCTTGTAGCCCTTACCTACTGAAGATTGTCTGGTTGAAAGGTTCAAAACAAAGAGTTCACAGATGTTTTGGGTATCTTTCTAAGTGAGAACTGCAAACTATTCACTTCTCTCTGTACTGAACCTGTGCCAAACTCAACAGCACTGGGGCAGCAGGAGGTAGCGGCTCTAGTAGACTTCCCTTGAGAATCCACCACAGATACAATCTTAGCAACAAAAAGGCTCAGTGTCAGCCACAGCCATGGGCAACTGGAACAATCTCCAGTGAGGAAATCAGGAACATCTAGGGCCAGGGGGCGGCTACTGACCTGTAGGAGGCCTGGCAGAAAACTCGGGGCTACCTCCTGAGATGGTGTCCGCAGGGCATGACAGTGACATGGCTTTGGGCAAACTGTTATTAAAACCAGCTGAGAGTTTCAAGACTAGAATGCACAGACCCCGAATTAAGGTAGGAAGTCAAGATACAAAGCAAAGGCCTTGGGGTAGTGAGGATCAGAGCTGTCATACACTGAAATTAATGGTGCTGAAATGCCTGGTCTCAAAGTAATGGGAACAGCTAGATTTTCTCTATGGAGTCTGGTCTTTGAATACATTGTATAAAAATCGGGCAATCTGGGTACAGTTAAGGACCTTAAAATTTATATGGATCCTGATGATAACTGAACATTTCAAATCCATCTATAAAACATGTTGCTGCAGTAAACATAACCACCTTGCTGAACAAAACAGCTGATCTGAAAAAGCAAAGAACAAGGCCTCTATAGAGTTTCTATAGATTTGGAACCAGAAAGTCAGAACACTTGCAAGTCATGATATGCAAAAGAATAACTCCTTAGGAATCAGAGGACATAGCTGATTGCACAGGTTGAAAAATACTTTTCAGTTTATGAGTTTTCCATATCAATTTACCCAGATTTATAAAAAGATTTTCTGGAATGTCTACTATATGAAATAGTACAGTGAATTGGCATGCAAAAACCTACATCTGATTCATACAATTTAATTGGGGAATAGTTGCTTTACAATGTTGTGTTAGTTGCTGCTGTACAACAAAATGAGTCAGCTATACATGTATACATATTTATTCCCTCCTTCTTGAACCTCCCTCCCACATCTCCCCCATCCCACCCCTCTAGGTCCTTACAGAGCACTGAGCTGAGCTCTCTGTGCTATAGAGCAGCTTCCCACTAGCTCTCTATTTTACACATGTGTGTGCATGTGAGCTCAGTCATGTCCAGCTCTGTGACCCCATAGACTGTAGCCCACCAGGCTCCTCAGTCCATGGAATTTTCCAGGCAAGAATACTGAAGTGGGTTGCCATTTCCTCCTCCAGGGGATCTTCCTGACCCGGGGATCGAACCTGTGTGTCTTGTGTCTTCTGCATTGACAGGCGGATTCTTTTTTTTTTTTTGCTTGCCATTTTATAACGTATTTATTTATGTATTTATTTATTATTAAATAAATTTATTTATTTTAGTTTGGGGCTAATTACTTTACAATATTGTAGTAGTTTTTGCCATACATTAAAGTCTTATGGACTCTGAGGGAGAAGGTGAGGGTGGGGCGTTCTGGGAGAATAGCATTGAAACATGTATATTATCATATGTGAAACAGAACACCATTCCATGTTCGATGCATGAGACAGGCGGATTCTTTACCACTGGGACCACATGGTAGTGTATATATATATGCTGCTTTCTCAATTCATCCTACCCTCACCTTCCACTGCTGTGTCCACAAGCCCATTCTGTACTAGTTTCATCAGTCCCATTTTTATAGATTCCATATATATATATATATATATATGTGTGTGTGTGTGTGTGTGTGTGTATGTTAATATACAATATTTGTTTTTCTCTTTCTGACTTTACTCTGTATAACAGGCTCTAGGTTCATCTAACTCACTAGAACTGACTCAAATCCATTCCTTTTTATGGCTGAGTAATATTCCATTATATATATATATATATATATATATATATAATCCATTCATCTTTATCCATTCATCTGTTGATAGACATTTAGGTTGCGTCCATGTCCTGACTCTTGTGATATTATAAATAGTGCTGCAATGAACACTAGAGTGTATGTGTCTTTTTGAATTATGGTTTTCTCAGGGTATATGCCTAGTAGTGGGATTTCTGTGACCCCTATAACTTGTAAATAAACCTGCAGTCTGATCAAGTCAACTGAACTTTATTAAACATATTGTATACATTGTTGCCACAGCAGTGGTGAGACTGTGGTATCATTTCTGCTGCCTCCTAATAATAATGTAACTTAGGTGATGCTGCTGGACCGAAGCCCTGTAACCTTCAGTGGATTCCTCAAATGCCTACTGATGTCTCTTTGAAACAAGTGACAGGGAGTGGATTAGGGATGTTTTAGTTCAAAATGAAGTAATATTTGCTAAACAAACAAAAAATACCGAGATGCAGAGAGAGAGATATGCATTGAATTGTGTTTATTAATTCATGCTTCCTGGCCCGGGGGTAGAACCTGTGTGTCTTTTGTTCAGTGTTCGAGTATGTGTTTGGTGATTACTATTAACCAACTACTAAGCTAGCCACTGATGCAGAAACCATGGTCCTTGTGGTTGACAAGCTTGCTAAAGTAGGAAGGCAGATTCTCAGAATGACTTGTCACTTTCCCACTAGTTACCTGTTAGATTTCTTGTTATTACTAACAAATACTAAAAATCATTAAGCTATTTCTAGCATGATGTGATATTAGAGTCAACAGTTAGACAGCCCTTATTTACCTAATACCGTATTTTTTTCTCATTAAAATAGCAATCAGATTCATGAAGGCAAAGCAATTGTCAGTAGTGGCTCAGTGTTGCTCTCACTACTCCAACAAGGCATGGGTAAAGAAAACGCCACAATAATGGCATCTTGAGTTCATTGCATTTATAGTTTTTAATGGCATATCTTAAAATTAAGGCTTAGATAGAATGATCTTAGCACTTAAATGTGGAAGAACAGAAAAATCAAGCACATTCTGTTTCTTAAGCTGGACAGAAAACGACAAAACTATAGCAGAAACCATTTCACCTCCTGAAATAGAGGAACTGTTGATTGAATTCATATCTCTGAACATCCAGTCAGTTTAAGTTTTATGTCAAACTACAAATTGTCATTGACGCCTATCATCAACATAGAGCTTTTCTACCAAAAATCCACTTTCCCCAGTGTGAATTCATCTCCTGCTTCTCAGCAAAACTTCAAATATGTTTTCGAATGTGTAATATTCAATGCCTCTCAGAAACCCAGAGGAAACCCCCGAAGAATTTCATATCTAAGCATAGCTAATGTGAGGATGAATCAGATTTCCACGTGAGTCTCTGAAACATTCTTAGGAAGTGTGTGACCAGTCTGCAGAATGAGACTGTAGCCCTGCACATAATGAAAAGTCCAGCCCTGCACTTGCAAAATGTGGCAGGTGCTAAAGCTATCAGCTGCATCAGTGAGTCAACCCAGCTGTGATGTTCTTATTCTGACCTGTAAATGAAAACAAAAGAGAGAGAGAGAAAGAAAACTTCCTGGAATCCACTGCTGTGTCATCTGAGGGGCAAGAAATATTTCTGCAAGTGTGTTTGTGAATGGCTTAGAAGAGAATGCTTTGGACTAGGAGGCGGGGCTGGGTTCTAGTCTTTGCTTTGTAATTTCAGGAAGCCACACATCCATCTATTTCTATCTTGACTGTTCTTTTAGCCCAGACTCATCCAAGCAACACAGACCAACAGATGTAAGCCATGGTTTGTGAAGGAACAGCCCTTCCTCACTCCTACCTGCTCTCTGTCTGCTCCCATTTGAATCTTGACCAACTTAAGTTAGAAACTGGGCACAATCTATCTTTAATAATTTTGCATCTGCACCTCCAAACTTCCTCTTTCAATTGGGTCACTTTGTGTATCCTTAACTTTCTCTCAAGGACTCTACTCAGACTATTCTTCCTGTTTGGCTTTGAATTAGACACACTTGGAGAGGGTCTCCTGTCCAAATGACACCTTGAAGGCCCCATGGCTATTGGAACTGGTGTCTGCTTAGTATGCTGGATTGGGTGGGAGACACAACGGGGCTCAGTTTTTCCTCTGTAAAATGAGGAGATGATGTAAATGAGAGTGCAGTGACTTCCTGCCCTCTCTTTACAAAGAAATGATTGTTCAGTTAAAGGACTAACTAAGTAAATAGTAATGTCATAGGAAGATTCACCTTTCTAAAATGTTCATATTTTAAATTCTGCCTTTTTTGCTTGTGAATAACAGTAGAAATATAGGATTTAGTTATTATACACAAGAAAGCTAAACAATTTGCTAAATTATATCAGAGGAGTAAAATAAAATTTAGTGGCTTATATATATATATATACCATGGAAATCATTGACTTCTTGATACTCAGAAAGACATATTTAAGGGAGCGATTTTTACCCCCTTGTCCCAACCATGGGAACTACCACATCTGTGTTCTGTATGTCCACTCCATCTTTCACTCCTTTCATAGCTTTTCGCGTGAGAGATCATGTGTGTTCCATTGCTTGGTCTGATGCAGTTATTATTACAGTTTTCATCATTGGGTGCATTTACTAGATCTTTAAGATTTGGTGTCAAATGATTTTCCTTTTTCACTTCCTACCACATTTTATATGAAAACATTTTCAGTTTCAATAAGAGAAGACCCTTAGGGGCTGTAAAGACCTGAAAGCAGCTAAGCTACTGGTTGAGGTCACTCAGCAGAAGTTGATACAGCCCCTTAAGAGAAGGTATGAAGTTGTGTAAGCATTGGTATATAAACATGTTAATGTCAGTAGGACCACAGTATTGATAAGATCATTGGTTACCCTTGTGACTGTGTTCAGTGTATGGCTTCCTCCAGCTAGTGTGTCTGTTTCTCTAAAAGCTCCCATAGAAATTATTGGCCCTACTTGGTTCTGCAGGAAAAACAAACCATTCTTCCTAGGGTTCCAATGCTGGTAGATTATTTCAAGTTCAAGCGTTAATGGTTTATCCCTGTGAGCACGATACTTTGGAACAGAGGGCCTCCCAGACAAGACACATATCTACATGTGAGGATAAATGGTCATGTCACAAAAAGGGCTCAATTCTTTTCCCATAAAAACCTGAAGAAATCTTTTGGCCAACCCGACAGTATTGGATACCAGGTGAGAAGTGGCTTCACTCACCCAATACTCACCTAACCCAAACCAACTGCCAACCTTGAATTTCCCGCACATGATAGCAACACCCATGTGTGCTATCTACATAAAGTGCCTTGATTCCTTTTGTGACTTAGCTGGGTAGAGACAGAAACAAAACAGAAATGAAACACTGAGTGTCTACAGACAAAAGCATTGCTAGGCACACTCCCTATTCACTTACACAGCAACATCCGTTGTCTCTGCTGTCTGTGCTGGTAAAATTTTCTTGTCATGAACAGACAGTGTCACTGCTATGATAACACCCACTAAATTTGTGTAGCACTTTGCTATTAGAAAAATCTTTCATCTCTATTTAATCTTCTGGTACATGAATGAGTTCAGTCTCCTAGCTAATTAATTCTGCCCCACTTAAGACATTAACAAACACATATTTCAATATAACATTCATTATGACTACTGTCCTAAATCTGGGTGATGTCAATTGATGTGGCCCCGAAGATTTGGCTCAAGACCAATTTCCATTCAATTTAATCAGTATTTATCCTCCCAATTCTCCACAAATATGCTAATGTGTGGAAGTTACAGGGAAGTAAAGCTCAGTTCAATATAAGGACAGACTTTCTAAGCAATAGCGTTGTTCAAAAATGGCACAGACTGCCTCAAGAAGTAGTGAGCTCCTTGTCATTACAGGCATCCAACAGATGGCTGGTTGATCACATGAAGAGAAATTATAAAGTTGTCTAATTAGATACCAGCATGGTGTAGATAATTTCAGTCTCAATATTGTTAAGCCCATGAAACATATTTGTCTACCTACCTAGCCTGTGGTCTATGATTCATCACCTTTATGAATTGTAGCTAATCCAAAGGCCCACCATTTTAGAAACTTCCTGTTTGTCTAGGGCTTGGTTTCAAAGATAAATGTTTTTTTTTTAATCTCATGAACACACAACCATTTAAGAACTTTCTGCATTTTGTATTTCAGGTTTGAGTATAAATTGACAAATATTATTTGTGTATGGATTCTGAATATATATATCATAACATGGTTCTCTCCTGTTGAAAAAAAGAAAACAACAAAAAAGCTATGCTAGTCAAGGCAAGTTGTAACAAGTTTGAAATAATCATATCTCTAAATCTTTTCAAATTCACACATTCCCATAACAAAATACAAGATGATCTTTCCTCTGTAAAAATGATAGCAACAACCATTCATCTGTCAGGACCTGTCAGGTTCACCACCCCCTCCAGCAGACCAATTTCCATTGTGAGGACCACATAGCACTTGCCTGTCTCCTCAGCGCCAAAGCAAGTCCTGGAGTTGTTAATCCATTTTCTAGGAGAGAAGGTATTTTAATGAACACTACACAAAAGCTCTCAATTCAGATTTAAGTGAACATTTCTGCTAAATTCACACCAGCCAAACCTTTTCAACACCCCCACATTCTTCGCACTCAGGAACATCAACCCATAGCATGTTGTGTCTAGACTTTCCCTCACCCTGCAGCCAGACTTTCTGCCTACAGCAGGATAGCCCAAAATCTTCTGTGGTGCTTACTTGATCAACGATAAAATAGTGCAGCCTTGTTATGCCTCACATGGAGAAAGGACCTGGTTTGTGATCACTGTCCCCTCTGTCCAGCCGTTTCTCTCCAATTCTCTTTTCTCCTATCAATATAGGCACAGAGAACAAAACAGCAAGTCCACTGCACAAATCGGTGGTATGCACACTGTAATTAATGGTCATCAGAATCATGTGCACTGCTGGTTCAAAAACAGACGGCAGGAGCCCTGCCTCAAGAATTTCAGATTCAGTAGTCTAGAGTGGAGCCTGGTAATTTACATGACAAGCAAGCTCTTAGGTGGTCCAGGGATCACACTTGAAGCATCACTGGCATAAGGAGAAGTCTAACAAGGTAATTAGTTGCCTATCTTCCTCATTACAGACAATGCCAATCTCTATGAGTGAATTTCTTAGAGCCCTTTCAATTATCTTCTGATAAGGAAGTTCCCCTTTCTTTTCTCCAACAAGGTGAAGTTCCATAAGGCCCCTGATGCATGCTTTTCATTACTCTGCACCTTTCCCTCTGGTCTTAGGCTTTAGAAACACTGGTTTTTTAGTGAGCTCTGCAAGGGGTGTGTATTAGTTTCCTGGGGCTGCTGTAACTAAGTATCACGAAGTAAGTGGCTAAGGGAAAAGAACTTTATCGTCTCACAGCTCTGGAGGCTAGAAGGTAGGGATCAAGACATCAGCAAGGTTGGTTCTTGCTAGGGGCTGTGTGGGAGAATCTGTTTCATGCTGCTCTCCTAACTTCTGGTGGTTTCTGGCAATCTTTGGAATTTCTGGCCTTGTGGATGGGTTACCCCATCTCTGTTTTCAGGTGCCTGTGACATTCACCCTGTGTGCATGTCTGTATATAGTTTTCCCCCTTTTATAAGGATATCAGTCATACTGGATCAAGGCCCAATCTATATAATCATAACCATTACGAAGACCCTATTTCCAAGTAAATGTCACATTTGGGAGGGGGAGACAATTCAAATCATAATAGAGTTTCAGGACTCCATGATCACTTACTTTCTTTAAATTATAGGTTGTTTGAAGACTTTGTCTTCAGCTTTGGATCCTAGTCACCAATCTGGGGGTCGAAGAAATGTCCTGCTTCACAACCTGTTATAAATACATTCACGGGGGTGGGTGGGTGGGGGAAGGCAGGGCTTTATTGACAGCTGTCTTGAATGTTGTCTATTATGAATTACCCTGGAAGAAAAAAAAAATGATGTCTCTTAGGGTAAGCACTCCTTCATTCCTCTTCTTTGGCTACAACTTCCCTGAATATTATTGTTTGTCCATTTTTTCACATGATTAGTAGGATTAGATAGTTCACAACATCAGTAACAAAAAAAAAATGTAAAAATCATGCAACACTTGTTGTATTTAGATTTTGTAGATTAATAAGAGGGCAAATAGCTTGATGACAAGTCTATTCAGGGATCTGTCTTTTCATTTGTTCAAGACATCTTTGGCGTTCCTCTGTAAGTATCTCCAATTTTCTAAAGACACCTTTTGGAAGATCTAGTTATGTTTATCTCTAAATATTTTATGTATACAAAATAATGGAAAGAATCTTACTTTTATTAACAACTTGTATGGGGATCACCCCAATGGAGAATTCTGTTTCTTTTGGGTGGTTTAATAAACCCAGGCAGAAAGTTGAACCTGAGGACTTGTCTTTTGGTAGGTATAAGGGAATGTGAGCAGACAGATCTCGCTTTGCAGTGAGACAGGAAAATAGAAACATATTCATCTGAGAAGGGGGGAAAGAGGAACAGGGATAGATCAGGGATGAACGGGGTCTTGATTGGCAGCAAGACCAAAAACTGACTGTGATAGAAAAAAAGCAGTATTTAATGGGGCCTTTCTTCATGGTGTGTTTGTGTCCTCTGAGAAGATGTCAAGATTGGATTAGACAAGCAAGAAATTTATTGAGGGAAAATATTATAATGGAAAAAAAGTGGAGTGAGCTGAGGAAAAAATGGGGAGTACCTGTAGACTACGCTGCTGATCTGACACTTGTCCAGGAGAGAGCAAAGGAAGGAAGGACTGGGTAGGAAGAATCTCCGAGTGTAATGTGACAAAGTTTCCATCAGGCTGCTATCAATGTTCTACAAGGTACTGAGCTAATCATTGACATTCCTCTGTGGCATAAGATGAATTATGTTCTGGAATTTAAAATATTGTCCTCTTTTGGTTTTCTTGCATTAAAAGTATAACATGATGGCAAAGAGATGGCAGTTTAGAGTTTGGCAGATTTGGGTTTAGTTCCTACAAATGATCTTGAATCTCATTTTATCTTTTTAGTCTTTTTTTTCTTTATTTGTAAAACAGAATAATGTTGGTATCCACTTCATAACATTTTTTCTCACTCTATTCTCATTATAACCCCAGAGAAGAGATACCATTTACCCTTTGTATTTTACTTTTTAAAATCTATTTATATTGGAATTAAATTTATTTACAATGTTGTGCTAGTTTCAGGTGTACAGCAGAGGGAATCAGTTATACATATATATCTATCTATCCACTTTTTTAGATTCTTTTTCCATATAGGTTATTGCAGATTATTGAGTAGAGTTCCCTGTGCTATACAGTAGGTCCTTACTAGTTACCTATTTTATATACAATGTGTATACGTTAACCTCAGTCTCCCAATTTGTCACTATCACCTTTATCCCCTTGGTAACTATAAGTTTCCTTTCTATATCTGTGACTCTATTTCTTTTTCATAGATAAGTTCATTTGTATCCTTTCTTAAGATTTCACATATAGGTAATATCACATGATATTTGTCTTGTGATACATGTCTTATCTACTTCACTCATTATGACAATGACTAGGTCCATCCATGTTGCTGCAAATGGCATTATTTTCTCTTTTTTTATGGGACAATTCCATTGTTTATATGTGCCACATCTTCTTTATCCATTAATCTGTCCATGAACATTTAGGTTGTTTCCATGTCATGGCTGTGGTAGATAGTGCTGATATGAACATTGAGGTTCATATATTTTTTTGAATTGTGGTTTTCTCAGAGACATGGTATCTCGATTTTTAGTTATTTAAGGAATCTCCATACTGTTCTCCATAGTCAGTTGAGTTCAGTCACTCAGTCATGTCCGACTCTTTGTGACCCCATTGACTGAAGCACGCCAGGCTTTCCTGTCCATCACCAACTCCCGGAGCTTGCTCAAATTCATGTCCATCGAGATGGAGATGCCATCCAATCATCTCATCCTCTGTTGTCCCCTTCTCCTCCTGCCTTCAATCTTTCCCAGCATCAGAGTCTTTTTCAAGGAGTCAGTCCTTCACATCAGGTGCCAAAGTATTAGAGTTTCAGCCTCAGCATGAGTCCTTCCAATGAATATTCAGGACTGATGTCCTTTATGATGGACTGGTTGGATCTCCATGCAGACCAAGGGACTCTCAAGAGTTTTCTCCAATGCTACAGTTCAAAAGCATCAGTTCTTCAGGATACAGCTTTCTTTATACTCCAACTCTCCATCCATACATGACTCCTGGAAAAACAATAGCTTTGACTAGACGGATCTTTGTTGGCAAAGTAATGTCTCTGCTTTTTGATATGCTGTCTAGGTTGGTCACAGCTTTTCTTCCAAGGACAAACTGTCTTTTAATTTCATGGCTGCAGTCACCATCTGCAGTGATTTTGGAGCCCAAAACAATAAACTCTCACTGATTCCATCGTTTACCCATCTATTTGCCATGAAGTGATGGGACCGGATGTCATGATATTTCTTTTCTGGATGTTGAGTTTCAAGCCAGCCTTTTCACTCTCCTCTTTCACTTTCATCAAGAGGCTCTTTAGTTCTTCACTTTCTGCCATAAGGGTGATGTCATCTGTGTATCTGAGGTTATTGATATTTCTCCTAGCCAACTTGATTCCAGCTTGTGCTTCATCCAGCCCTGCATTTCGCATGATGTACTTGCATATACGTTCAATAAGCAGGGTGACAATATACAGCCTTGACATACTCCTTTCCCAATTTAGAACCAGTCTGTTTTTCCATGTCCAGTTCTTTTTTTTTTTTATAAATTTATTTATTTTAGTTGGGGGCTAATTACTTTACAATATTGTAATAGTTTTTGCCATACATTGACATGAATCAGCCATGAGTTTACATGTGTTCCCCTTCCTGGACCCCCCACCCACCTCCCTCCCCATCCCATCCCTCTGGGTCATCCCATTGCCCCGGCCCTGAGCCCTTGTCTCATGCATCGAACATGGAATGGTGTTCTGTTTCACATATGATAATATACATGTTTCAATGCTATTCTCCCAGAACGTCCCACCCTCACCTTCTCCCTCAGAGTCCATAAAATTGTTCTATGCATCTGTGTCTCTTATTCTGTCTGCATCTGTGTCTCTTATTCATGTCCAGTTCTAACTGTTGCTTCTTGACCTGCATACAGATTTTTCAGGAGGCAGGTAAGGTGGTCTGGTATTTTGATTTCTTGAAGAATTTTCAAGAGTTTGTTGTGATCTACACCGTCAAAGGCTTTGGCGTAATCAATAAAGCTGAAGTAGATGTTTTTATGGTATTCTCTTGCTTTTTCAATGATCCAACAGATGCTGGCCATTTGATCTCTGGTTCCTCTGCCTTTTCTAAATCCCGCTTGAACATCTGGAAATTCACAGTTCATGTACTGTTGAAGCCTAGCTTGGAGAATTTTGAGAATTTCTTTGCTAGCATGTGAGATGAGTGCAATTGGGCTGTAGTTTGAACATTCTTTGTCATTGCCTTTCTTAGGGATTGGAATGAAAACTGACCTTTTCCAGTCCTGTGGCCACTGCTGAGTTTTCCAAATTTGCTGGCATATCGAGTGCAACACATACACAGCATCATCTTTTAGGATTTGAAATAGCTCAACTGGAATTCTATCACCTCCACTAGCTTTGTTCATAGTGATGCTTCCTAAGGCCCACTTGACTTCACATTCCAGGATGTTTTGCTCTAGGTTGGTGATCACACCATCGTAGTTATCTGGGTCATGAAGATCTTTTTTGTATAGATGTCTGTGTATTCTTGCCACCTCTTCTTAATATCTTCTGCTTGTTTTGGGTCCATACCATTTCTGTCCTTTATTGTGCCTATCTTTGCATGAAATGTTCCCTTGGTATTTCTAATTTCTTGTAGCGATCTCTAGTCTTTCCCATTCTATTGTTTTCATCTATTTCTTTGCATTGATCACTGAGGAAGGCTTTCTTATCTCTTTTCCTATTCTTTGGAACTCTGTATTCAAATGATTGTATCTTTCTTTTTCTCCTTTACCTTTCAGTTCTCTTCTCAGCTATTTGTAAGGTCTCCTCAGACAACCATTTTGCCTTTTTGCATTTCTTTTTCTTGGAGATGGTCTTGATCACTGCCTCCTGTACAGTGTCACCAACCTCTGTCCATAGTTCTTCAGGCCCTCTGTCTATCAGATCTCCCTTGAATCTATTTGTCACTTCCACTGTATAATCATAAAGAATTTGATTTAGGTCAAATCTGAATGACCTAGTGGTTTTGCCTACTTTCTTCAATTTATGTCTGAATTTGGCAATAAGCATTTATGATCTGAGCCACAGTCAGCTCCTGGTCTTTTTTTTTGCTGACTGTATACAGCTTCTTCATCTTTGGCTGCAAAGAATACAATCAATCTGATTTCGGTGTTGACCATCTGGTGATGTCCATGTTTAGAGTCTTCTCTTGTGTTGTTGGAAGAGGGTGTTTGCTATGACCAGTGGGTTTTCTTGACAAAGCTCTGTTAGCCTATGTCTTGCTTCATATTGTACTCCAAGGCCAAACGTGCCTGTTACTCTGTGTCTCTCTTGACTTCCTACTTTTGCATTCCAGTCCCCTATGATGAAAAAGGACATCTTTTTTGGGTGTTAGTTCTAGAAGGTCTTGTAGGTCTTCATGCAATCATTCAACTTTGGCTTCTTCAGCATTACTGGTTGGGGCATATACTTGGATTACTGTAATACTGAATGGCCTGCCTTGAAAACAAGCAGTGATCATTTGGTCATTTTTGAGATTGCCCCCAAGAACTGCATTTAGGACTCTTTTGTTGACTATGAGGGCCTCTCCATTTCTTCTAAGGGATTCTTGCCCACAGTAGTAGATATAATGATCATCTGAATTAAATCGGCCCATTCAAGTCCATTTTACTGCACTTATTGCTAAAATGTCGATGGTCAGTCTTGCCATCTCCTGTTTGACCACTTCCAATTCGCCTTGATTCATCAACCTAACATTCCAGGTTCCTATGTAGTATTGTTTTCACAGCATCAGACTTGACTTCCATCACCAGTTACATCCACAACTGGGCGTTGTTTTCACTTTGGCTCCTTCATTATTTTGGAGTTATTTCTCCACTTATCTCCTGTAGCATATTGGGCACCTACCAACCCGGAGAGTTCATCTTTCAGTGTCATATCTTTTTCCTTTTCATATTGTTCATGGGGTTCTCAAGGCAAGAATATTGAAGTGGTTTCTCCATAGTGGTTCTCCATAGTGCTGCACCAATTTACATTCCCACCAACAGTACAAGAGGATTCCCTTTTCTCCACAGTCTCCAGCATTTACTGTTTGCAAACTTTATAATGTTGGCCATTCTGACCAGTAGTGTGAGGTGTATCTCACTGTAGTTTTGATCTGCATTTTTCTAGTGATTAGTGATGTTGAGCATCTTTTCATGTGCTTTATGGCCATACAGATGGCCATTCTTCTTTGGAGAAATGTCTAGTTAGGTCTTTCGCCTATCTTTTCATTGGGCTATTTTTTTTTTTTTCTGGTATTGAGCTGCCCGAGCTCTTTGTATATTTTGGAGATTAATCTCTTGTTCGTTGTTTCATTTACAAATATTTTCTCCTGTTCTGTGGGTTTTTTTATTTTGTTCATGATTTCCTTTCTTGCGCAAAAGGTTTTAAGTTTGACTTGGTCCCATTTGTTTGTTTTGTTTTTATTTTCATTTCTCTAGGAGGTGGATACAAAAAGATCTCACTGCAATTTATGTTGAAGAGTGTACTGTCTATGTTTTCCTCTAAGAGCTTTACAGTGTCCATCCTTACATGTAGGTCTTTAATTCCTTTTGAGTTTATTTTTGTGTATGGTATTAGAGGATGTTCTAATTATTCTTTAACAAGTAGCTATCCAGTTTTCCCAGCACCACTTACTGAAGAGACTATGTATTTTTCCACGTAAAATTTTTATAAGTATTACATTGGTTGATGTGTGTAAAGCACATAGCAAAAGGCTCTATACCATGCAAAGCTTCAATAAAAATTATTATGATCAATACTAGTACTATTACTCCTAATAAAAGAGACCCTACTTTTTCACAGTAGATTATTCTTAAATGTACTGCTAGATTTGACGGCATCTTACTTCAGATTTTGAATCTGTATTTGTATGAAAGATTGGTTTATAATATTTTTCTCCTTTTAGAATTAAAAAAAAAAATTCCTGTTGAGGTTAAGACTATATCACTGAATAGTCTCATTTTTAAATTTTTCTTTGGCCATGCTACGTGGCATGTAGGATATTAGTTTCCCAACCGGGGTTGAACCTGTGCCCCCTGCAATGGAAGTGCAGTGTTAGCTACACTGAGCACTGACTGTTCACCACAGAACTGTTAAGGGTGTCCCCTGAATATTTTAACTTTTGCTCCAGGCTGAAGTGATTTAAAGGGAAATAACAAATCACTCTTCATGGAATGTGTATGGGTTTGCTGGAGTTGTGTGAATAAAGGACCACAAACTGAGTGGCTTAAACAGAAGTTTGTTGCCTTAGAGGTCAGGAGGCTCGAAATCTGAATTAAGCTGTCAGCAGGGCATGGTCCCTCTGAAACCTGCAGGGGAATCCTTTCTTTCTCATCCTCGCTTTTGGTGGTTTGGTAGCAAACTTTTGCGTTCCTTGTCTTGTAGCTGCCATCATCATCTTGAGGCATTCTCTTTGTGTGTCTCTGTGTGTTTTAACATGGCCATTGTTTTTTTTTTTCCCAGATTTATTGAGATATAATTAACAAACATAAATTAAAGTATAAAATGTGGTTATTTAAAATACCCATACATTGTGAAATGATTACCACAGTCAAGCTGTGGTTACCACATTCATCATGTGACTCAGATTCTTCATGTGATTACCACAGTCATCACCTCACATTGTTACCATTTCTTTTGTGTGGCAAGAATACTTAAGATTTACTCTTAGAAACTTTCAAGTATGTAGTACAATTAACTATAGTCGCTTAATTGCACAGTAGATCTTCAGAACTTATTCATCTTATAAATGAAAGTTCATACCTTGTGACTAATATCTTCCCATTCCCCCACTCTCCCAGTTCCTGGCAGCCACTATTCTGCTCTCTGGTTCTGTGAGTGAAACTTTCAGAGATTCCAATAAGCATCATGTCCTCCAGGTTCATCCATGTTGTGGCTGACGGCAGGATTTTCTTCTTTTCATGGCTGAATAATATTCTATTGGCTTCCCAGGTGCTTCAGTGGTAAAGAATCCACCTGCCAAGCAGGAAATGTGGGTTTGATCCCTGAGTCAGGAAGATCTCCTGGAGAAGGAAATGGCAACCCACTCCGGTATTCTTGCCTGGAGAATTCCATGGGTAGGGGAACGGGGTTGCAAAGAGTCAGACATGACTTAGTGACTAAACAGCAGCAGCACAACAGCAACATTCCACTGTATGCATATAACACATTCAATTTATCTACCTATCTATCACAGATATTTAAGATGTTTCTACACCTAGGTTATTGTGAATAATGCTGCATGAACATAGGCCTGCAGATATCTCTTTGATATACTGATTTCATTTCCTTTAGATATATACTCAGAAGCAGAATTACTGGATTGTGCAGTAGTTCTAACTTTAATTTTGTGAGGAACTTCCATACTGTTTTCATTATGACTATACTCATTTTCACTCCCACCAACAGTGTACAAGGGATCCCCCTTTTCCATACCTGGCCAACACTTGTTACCTTTTGATAATAACCATCCTAACAGGTGTGAGGTGTATCTCAGTGTGGTTTTGATGTACATTTCCCTGATAATTAATGATGTTGAGCACATTTTTATGTTACTTTTGGCCATCTGGATGTCTTCTTTAGATAAATGTCCATTCAAGTCCTTTTTAAAATCAGATTATTTGATTTTTTGCCACTGAGTTGTGTGAGTTCCTTATATACACTGGATATGTGTCCCTTTTCAGTTATATGGTTTGCAAATACTTTTCCCATTCTGTAGACTGCCTTTTCATTTTTGTTGATGGCTTCCTTTGCTGTAAAAATCTTTTTAGTTTGATGGAGTCCCACTCATAAAGTGAGTTTTGAAGTGTTTCCTACTCTTTAGTTTTTTGGAAGAATTTGAAAAGGGTTGGCATTTGCTCTTTTAAATGTTTGATAGAATTTACCATATAATGAGCTAATCCTGAGCTTTTCTTTGTGGGGAGGTTTTTGATTACTGCTTCAATGTCCTTACTCATTATTGCCTTGTTCAGATTTCATACTGAAGATTCAGTCTTAAGAGACTACATGTTCCCAGGAATTTATTAGGTCTTGCTATTTACAGTTTATCCAGTTTGCCAGCATATAATTCTATAAGAATTATAGGAGCTTCTTATAATCTTTTGTATTTATATGTTTTCAGTTGTAATATCTCCTTTTTCATTCATAATTTGTATTTTTCTCTGTTAGTGTATATAATGGTTTGTCACTTTTGTTTATCTTTTTAAAAAAGCTCTTAATTTGTTTGACTTTTTTTCTATTTTTTTCTAGCCTCTATTACATTTCTTTCTGCTTCAATTTTTATTTCCTTTCTTTTGCTATCTTTAGGCTTTGTTCTAGTTCCCCGAGTACTGTTTGATTGTTTGAGATTTTTCTTCTTTCTTAATGTAGTCATTTATTGCTTTCAGCTTCCCTCTTAGAACTGCTTTTGTTCCATCTCATAAACTTTGGAATGTTGTATTTCTAATTTTGTTAGTCTCAAAATACTTTTTGATTTTCCTTTTGATTGCTTCTTTGACTCGTTGGTTGTTTAGAAGTTAGCTGTTTAATTTCTACATATTAGTGAAGTTTCCAAATTTTCTCCTGTTACTGATTTCATTATGGTCAGAAATGACACTTGATATGATTTCAATCTTCTTAAATTTTCTAAGATATGTTTTGTGGCCTAACACATGATCTATCCTAGAACATGTTCCATGTGCTCTTGAGAAGAATGTGTATTCTAGTGCTATTAGACAGAATGTTCTGTATGTGTCTCTCAGGTTCTTCATTTTGTCTATAGTGTTGATCAAGTCTGCTCTTTCTGTATTGATTTTCTATCTGGATGATCTATCCATTGCTGAAAGTGGGGTACTGTCATCTCTTGCTATCTATTTCTCCTTTTAGTTATGCTATTATGCTCTATATATTTAGGTGGTACAATGTTGGGTATATATATTTACAATTTTTATATCATCTTGATGAACTGACCCCTTTATCACTGTATAATGACCTCCTTAGTTTCTTGTTAAAGTTTTTGACTTAAAATTTATTTTTTTCTGATGTAAATATAGCCATTCCTACTTCCTATTGCTACCATTTGTATGAAATATCTTTTTCATTCCTTCACTTTTAGTCTATGTGTGTCCCTAAAGCTGAAGTGAGTCTCTTGTAGGCAGTATATTGTTGGAACTTAGTCACTTTGCACTTTTGCTTGGAGAATTATTTGGAAGATTCAATCCATTTACAGACTGCAGCTGGGAAGAGCTTGAGCCAGCTTTCAGGAATGCTTCAGGATCCACAATTGGACTGAGGTCAGCAGTCCTGTCTCTTGGAGCATAGATGGACATTTCTCCTGCTAGGTTCTTCAATACATAAGACTGCTTCTGGATGTTGGCTGATAGCAGCAGAAGCCAGTTTACAAGACTGTTTTAGGATTCACTGTCAGAAGAAGTTCAGCAGGCCTGCTTCCAGAAACATGGACAAGCATTATCACCCACTGGTTCCCTGAGTGGGCAAACTGCTCCCTGACCATAGCTGAGAGGGGCTAGAGCCAAGATACAGGACCACTTTATGATCTGTAATTGGACTCAGGTTGGTATCTCTGAGAGGAAATGGAGCTGAGTTACAGGGCTGTTTCAGGTCCCTTGACAAATGGCACCTGTGGCAAGACAAAGGCTGAGTCTAAGTGGGGACAAGTCTGTTTCTGGGTCTGTAGTCAGGATCACAGTCAAGGAGCTGCTGTCTCAAAACAGCTCTCCTTGATCTTGGGCTCCACATGAGTTTAGCAACTTCCTACCTGGATCCCAGCATTCCAACAGAGGCACTTCTGTCTGCAGATGGCTCTCAAATTATCATTGCTCTGGGAGAATACAAATAGGAGACTTTCTATTCTGCCATTTCACGGATGTCTTCTTCATGGCCATCTCTGTATAAAGGACCACAATTCATACTGGATTAGGGGCCCACCTACTCCAGTATGACCTCATCTTAACTGATTAAATCTGCCACAACCCTATTCCAAATAAGGTTACATTTTGAGGTACTGGGGGTAGGGACTTCAGTAAATCTTTTCGGGGGGACACAAGTGATAAGAGAAAGTTATAGAAGATGTCATTAAATGAACAAGGCATTTCAGAATCAAAGAGATATACTGGAAGTCAGTCAGCCATTGGTAAAGCATATCATTTAGAACTCAGGTCTTGATGATGTGTTTATTTCAGACATTTTATTGAAACAGGAAAAGGAGAAACTGGAAAGGAATATGTAAGAGGGAAATAGTAATTTGGAAAAATGTTAAAAATAATTTCCAATATTTTTCAAGCAGGTATTTGTATTCTAAATATCTGAGGAGCAGCTTAGATGACAAATAAGAATAAACACACACGTTTTAAAAGCTCACTTGTTCATGTTTGGAAACAATGGATGCAAGACATGATTTTTTAAATTGTAAAATATAAGAAAGTATAAAGCAGTAGGTAAGATTATCCATATTCTCATCACCAGCCATTCATTTTTATACAAAGATTTTATATATTTACCTTCATACACACACGCACACCAAATTTCCCCAACCTTTGAACCATGGAGAATATAAAGTTTTTTAAACACATATATATTTTTAAAGTCATTACGACTTATTTGTGAATTAAATAAAATTCTCACACATATGTACTACTCATTCAAGTAACTGTAGACATATTAATATAAACCATTACTGGAATAGGAATTGCTTTTGTATCTTGCATTTTGTTTTTTAATCAACACTTACCAAGCTGCTAATGCAACTATTAACACATAATCTGATTTTTTGATGTTATAAAGAGAACACAGGATAGATTTCCTACAAACACTGTCTGAAAGAGATTCTTTTTTGTCATTTAACATTATGGTGTGAGAAAATGTAGACTACAAATACGATTTAATGTTAGGCAGTGCAAATTAAATGAAAAAATAATACCTCTTCTGTTGACATTAAACATTTTGTCAACTCTATTATTTGTAAACTGGTAGATTTTATCCTTCACTATTCAAATAATGGTGTTTCATATGTAAAGGTTATGACAGAAGTGAATCCGTCCCTCAGTTGTTAAAAGGAACATGACTTTTTAAAAATTGTATTTGACCCCATTTACAAATGATTACAAAGAATGCTTTGAAAAACTGTAAAAGTTCAGGCATACAGAAAATTTCCCATGCTGTAATTGGCTTATTTGACTCTAAAAGGAAAAGCAATGTGCAAAGGTAGGCAAAGCATTGGACTAGAAGGCAGAGATCTGGAATCTAGCCTTTGCTCTGCTACTGTATAGCCATAAAACTTTAAATGTCCTCATCTATAATATAAAAAGATGACTCCATTGAGTCCCTAAAGGCCTTTCCAGCAATGATACTTCAGTACGCTTACATTATAAAGTAAAATTCATGGATTGGAAGAATTAATATAGTGAAAGTGAGCAAACTACCCAAAGCAATCTATAGATTCAATGCAATCCCTATCAAGCTACCAACGGTATTTTTCACAGAACTAGAACAAATCATTTCACAATTTGTATGGAAATATAAGAAACCTCGAATAGCCAAGGCAATCTTGAGAAAGAAGAATGGAACTGGAGGAATCAACCTGCCTGACTTCAGGCTCTACCACAAAGCCACAGTCATCAAGACAGTATGGTACTGGCACAAAGATAGAAATATAGATAAATGGAACAAAATAGAAAGCCCAGAGATAAATCCACGCACCTATGGACACCTTATCTTCGACAAAGGAGACAAGAATATACAATGGAGAAAAGACAATCTCTTTAACAAGTGGTGCTGGGAAAACTGGTCAACCACTTGTCAAAGAATGAAACTAGAACACTTTCTAACACCATACACAAAAATAAACTCAAAATGGATTAAAGATCTAAACGTAAGACCAGAAACTATAAAACTCCTAGAGGAAAACATAGGCAAAACACTCTCTGACATAAATCACAGGAGGATCCTCCATGACCCACCTCCCAGAATATTGGAAATAAAAGCAAAAATAAACAAATGGGACCTAAATAAAATTAAAAGCTTTTGCACAACAGAGGAAACTATAAGCAAGGTGAAAAGACAGCCTTCAGAATGGGAGAAAATAATAGCAAATGAAGCAACTGACAAAGAATTAATCTCAAAAATATATAAGCAGCTCAATTTCAGAAAAATAAATGACTCAATCAAAAAATGGGCCAAAGAAGTAAACAGACATTTCTCCAAAGAAGACATACAGATGGCTAACAAACACATGAAAAGATGCTCAACATTACTCATTATCAAGAAATGTAAATCAAAACCACAATGAGGTACCATCTCACGACGGTCAGAAAGGCTGCTATCAAAAAGTCTACAAACAGTAAATGCTGGAGAGGGTGTGGAGAAAAGGGAACCCTCTTACACTGTTGGTGGGAATGCAAACTAGTACAGCCACTATGGAGAACAGTGTGGAGATTCCTTAAAATACTGGGAATAGAACTGCCATATGACCCAGCAATCCCACTGCTGGGCGTACACACCGAGGAAACCAGAATTGAAAGAGACATGTGTACCCCAATGTTCATCGCAGCACTGTTTACAATAGCCAGGACATGGAAGCAACCTAGATGTCCATCAGCAGACGAATGGATAAGGAAGCTGTGGTACATATACACAATGGAATATTACTCAGCCATTAAAAAGAATACATTTGAATCAGTTCTATTGAGATGGATGAAACTGGAGCCCATTATACAGAGTGAAGTAAGCCAGAAAGTAAAACACCAATACAGTATACTAATGCATATATATGGAATTTGAAAGATGGTAACGATAACCCTATATGCGAGACAGAATAAGAGACACAGATGCATAGAACAGTCTTATGGACTCTGAGGGAGAAGGTGAGGGTGGGACGTTCTGGGAGAATAGCATTGAAAGAAGTATATTATCAAATGTGAAACAGAACACCATTCCAGGTTCAATGCATGAGACAAATGCTCAGGGCTGGGGCAACGGGATGACCCAGAGGGATGGGATGGGGAGGGAGGTGGGAGGGGGGTTCAGGATGGGGAACACATGTAAACCCATGGCTTATTCATGTCAATGTATGGCAAAAACCACTACAGTATTGTAAAGTAATTAGCCCCCAACTAAAATAAATAAATTTTTTTTTTAAAAAAAGAATAAGCAACATGGAAAAAAAATAAAGTTAAGTTTAGCATTTTATTAACTTGGCTGGTTAGGTCCTACTGTTATTAGAGGAAGATAGACTTACAGATTTTTTTTTCAATTTTTAATTAAAAATATTTATTTATTTTTGGTTGTGCTGGGTCTTCATTCCTTGCTGCATGCAAGCTTTCTCAAGTTGCTGTGAGTGGGGGCTACTCTCTAGTTGCAGTGCATGGGCTTCTCATTGCAATTGCTTCTCTTGTTGCAGAGCACTGTCTCCAGGGCACACAGGCTTCCATAGTTGTGGCATGTGGGCTCGAGTGCAGGCTCAGTAGTTGCAGTGCACAGGCTTAGTTGCCTCACCGCACATGGATTCTTCCTGGACCAGGGACTGAACCTGTGTCCTCCACATTGGGAGGTGGATTCTTTACCACTGGACCACCAGAGAAGTCCTACTCAACTTTTTAAATAATTTTTTTACTTTGGGAAAATCTTGTATTTACAGAAAAGTTGCAGAGCACAGGAAGCTGTCATATGTACTTCATCAGTTTCTCCTGATGCTAACATCTTACATAACCTTGATCCATTTGGTCAGACTTGTGGTTTTAATCATCCCTTGGGACCATTCATTTAACTGCCAAATCATTTAATTTATTTACCAAGTATTTATTGGACATGAACTGTGTGTGCTGGGCACTCTTTCAAGCAGTATGTACCAGGAATGTCCAATCCACTCTCCTGGATTGGTTGGAGTTGGAGGCTAGGGGAGAGAGAATTTCATGCTGCCTTATATTACAGTGAGAGGAAACAGACAATACTAGATAAATAAGTAAAACAAGTAGTGTATAGATGAAAGTAAGTGCTAAAAAGAAGCATGAAGAAAGAAGGAAAGGAACTCTAGGAGGTCTGAGGACTGCAATTTCAGATGGTAATCAAGGAAGTTTCCACTGTTAGGTTAACTTTCACTTGATAAATTAACTAGAGGAAAATAGGGACAAGCTGTTAAGATATCTGTGAGAACAACATTCTAGGGAAAGGAAAGAGAAAATGCAAAGTAATGAGGTGGAAACATGCCTGGCTTGACTGAAGAAAACCAAGGAGGCCAGTGTGTCTAAACCAGAGTCAGTGAGGGGGAGAGTAATTTGAGAATAGGTCAAAAAGGTAATTGGCATGATAGTATTGAAATTTTTAAATCATTATAATGAGTAATGTGATAAGATGGAGAAAATCAGAAAACTTTTGGATAACTTTGTATAATCTAGTGAAGAGAACAAAAGCTGATTAATTGCATGAGAGAAGGTGATTGAGTAGAAAGAGAGAAATTAAGGATGACTGAGAATTCTGACTTGAGCAAATGGGTAAATGGATTCTGAGGCCATATAGGAGGGTGATAAAGACTTAGGGAAAAAAGAAAAAAAACAGGCTTCAGTAAGGAAGAGGACAGGAATCAAAATTTGGGTTTGGCCATGTTAACACGTTATTGACCAGGGGACTTTTGCAGAAACTAACACCTGTGGCCAGAGATTGGTTATGTAAGTGAATACTGAAACACTCTGGTCAATATCATTCTGGTAACAAAAGACATATTAACACATCTCTTGCCGGTAAGTTGTTAAAACTAATGTTCTTATTAGATAGCGAAAATGACAGCAAGTTGCAGCAACTTGGGACTGGGCATATAATTCGTATAAGTCTATAGATGATATGTAAAGTCACAGGTTGGGTGAGATCTCCTAAGGAAAGAGTTTATACAGAGGATAAACGATGTTGGGCTCTGCAAGTCAATGTATGGCAAAACAAATACAATATTGTAAAGTTAAAAAATAGATAAATAAACTAATTTTAAATAAATAAATAAATAAAATAAAAACAAACAAAAAAATTGTACATCCTAAAAGTAAAAAAAAAAAAAAAAAAATTAGAATTCAAAGAGGGAGGAAGCTGAGAACACTAAAAAGAATCAACCAGTTAGTTAAACAAGGAGGGAAAACAGCAGTGCGGTGTCCCACAGCAATGTGAAGAAAAATGTTCAAAGAAAGAGAGTGATCCCTTGTGTCAAATGCTGCTGAAACATCAAGTACAATGAGTGCCAATGATCAATCATGGGTTTTGTCAATATGAACGTTTATTGGTGACTCAGCCAAAAAATTATTTCACTAGAGTTTTTAAGATGAAAGCTTGACAGGAGTGAGTTTAAGAGAGAAGAGAAAGAGAATAAGAAGAGGCAAGGGTTTAAACAGTTCAAGGAATTTTCCTGAAAAGGAGAGAAGAGAAAAAGGGAAGATAGACATGTCAGCATTTTTTAAGTTGACGTATTCATTAGAATGTTTCAATAGAGCAGGAAAACGGATGATGCATAAAGCAAAGGATATTATTGCAGGAGTAAAGCCCTTGCATAGGCAAGAGGGTTGCCAGTCAGTGTCTAGGTTAGCCTTACAAAGGAAAAAGTTTATCTCTGGAGACTAGTGAGAATATGGGTACAGATGCTGGCATCTAAGGAACATGCACATTCTTGTTCTGGCTGTTTCTATTGGCTCCGTGAAATAGAAAACATGGCTACCAACTATGAGTGATAATAGGAAAAAATGTGAAGGAAGTTCGAAGAAACTAGAGAAAGTATATAACAGTTGCCTCAAGAGACTGGGAGAATAAATTAACAAGGTCAGAGTAAATTAATGCTGTCAGACACTGCTGAGGGGCTGCCTGAGCTCAGCACCGTATAGGTAATGTGAGAACCAATAGTACGGTATGTTGTAGTGTTCCAGTCATACCAAGCACCTAAGTTATACTTAGATATGGATTTCTCTAGGGGTTAGTTTTTGAATGCTATCCAGTTTAGTCCATAGCTAGAAATATGGACGCAACAATGAATCACCAAACATTGGGTTAAAATCACGGTTGTCATAAGAAGCAATCTTAACTAAAACTACTAGCCCATGAAGAGGCAGTTAAATCAGTTAATTCACATTAAATGCTGAGAATAGAGCCTGCCATGGAGTTATTATTTCAAACAGTTTATAATTATTTTCATTTTGAGAAGAAATATCAGAAAATCTGTAAGATATGTGAAATTAATATTCTTGGGGAGATTCCAGGACTATGACATGCAATAAAGAGAACAAATTCCTATGAAAAAAAGAATATAGAATGTTGATCAACAAGATGGCAGAATTAGAAGACTTGGATATTCCTTTCTCCCACAAAGGCTTCCCTAATAGCTCAGCTTGTAAAGAATCCACCTGCAATGCAGGACACTCCAGTTCAATTCCTGGGTTGGGAAGATCCACTGCAGAACGCAACAGCTACCCACTCGAGTAATCTGGTCTGGAGTATGCCATGGACATCATAGTCCATGGGGTCACAAAGAGTTGGACACGACTGAGTGACTTTCACTTTCTTTCCTTCCACAAACACACCAACAACAATACAAGGACAGTCATTCACTGAGAAACTGAGAAAAGAACTGAGTATTCCATACCCATAGTGTCTGGAAACCTAGCTATATTGAAGGCGGAAGGAACATCCAGGACATCCCCTCCTAATCAGCGTGACCAGCACAGAGCCCTATGATCACAAGGAAAGCCCCAGCCTCTCCTTGGGGAAGGAAAGAGATGGACTACACAGCAAACATTTCACTTTTCCCAGGAGTTGTCCAAGAGACTGACATCTGTCTCACCTGTCTCAGAGCACTGACAGGACCTCTCATGCTTCAGACTCCTGAGGGTCTGTGAGAACAAAGATGGCAGTGTGAACCAACACACAAGCAATCACCAGAGCCCTTCCCTTGGTTCAATACTAGGCCAGCAGGTGAAAATCTCAGATCCTACCTTCTCACTGCGACGGAAAGGAGTTGGACCATATGACACTGAACGCACAGGCAATAAAAACGTAATAGAAAAGTGGAACTACATCAAACTCAAGTGGTTCTACACAGCAAAGGAAATATGTATATAGAGAAAAAGGTAATCTACAGAATAGGAGAAAATATTTGTGAATCATTACTGTTAAGGGGTTAATGTCCAAAATGCATAAGGAATTCCTATGACTCCATAGCAAAAAAGCACATATATCAATTTCAGTATGGGCAAAGGACTTAACTAGACATTTCTTTCTAGCTCCTCAGGCTTTTGTGCTCACTGCTTCTGCCTAGAATTATCTATACTTTTATTTCCTCACATGACTGATTCTTTCTCATATTTTATTTTTTAGAGTAAATGCTACTTTTTCAGACTGGCCTTCTTCTGATTTTCCTATTTAAACAGGCTGCCTGCTATTCTCTATTATCAGCACCCTATTGATTTCCTTCTAATACTTCTAAAATTGTAGTTATTTCATTTTTCTTATTGATTTTTTCTCTCTCTTGTATTAGAATTAAAACTCCATGAAGACAGGGTGTAGTGCTTGGTTCCTAGTGTGGTTTCTTGCACAGAGCAGGTGTTTTACAAATACCTGTGGATTAGATTAGAAAATAAGAGTCAGATGGATCTCAGACTTCTTTGGCTATTTGAGTTACTTAGTGCTGGTAATCGGAGAAGGCAATGGCACCCCACTCCAGTACTCTTGCCTGGAAAATCCCATGGATGGAGGAGCCTGGTAGGCTGCAGTCCATGGGGTCGTGAAGAGTCAAACACGACTGAGCGACTTCACTTTCACTTTTCACTTTCATGCATTGGAGAAGGAAATGGCAACCCACTCCATTGTTGTTGCCTGGAGAATCCCAGGGACGGTGGAGCCTGGTGGGCTGCCGTCTGTGGGGTCGCACGGAGTCGGACACGACCGAAGTGACTTAGCAGTAGCAGCAGTGCTGGTAATACCAGCACATGCTGTCTTCCACCTTGCAACTCAATGGGATGGCCCTTTACTGTAAGTGGTCCTTTATTTGCTTGAGCCTAACTGACACCTATTCTGAACATTCTGGTGAGTGCTTGCTTTCATGGGAGCTCTGACTCTTTATAGTTACAAGTGAATATACCCCATTTGTTTAATGTTCTTTCCAAATTACTTGGAAATTGTTCAGATGAAATTGTTTAAAAGAAATATGAGATCTGAAAGAAATTTGAATTCATCCTACCTGGAAAAATTTTATCATTACATAGAAGCTAAGGGATCTGAACCTGCTTCGTGTGTATACTCACATGGGTAACAGGCCATCTGGAGAAAATGTCTTATTCTGAGCAATTCTTCATGATCCCTAGGTCATTAAATCCAAGTCATTTGATCCTGCAGGCACCATCATATAAAAGTGAATGCCCAAATTTTGCATTTTGGATGTAACTTTGGCCTTGGACTGTATGTGACTTATTTTTGTTGTTGTTCATTTTTTTAAATTTATTTTAATTGAAGGATAATTGCTTTACAATAGTGTGTTGGTTTCTACTATACATCAACATGAATCAGCCATAGGTATACATATGTCCTCTCCCTCTTGAACATCCCTCCCACCTCACACCCATTCCACCCCTCTAGATTGTCACAGAGCCCCGGATGGAGTTCCCTGAGTCATACAACAAATTCCCACTGGCTATCTATTTTACATATGGTAGTATATGTGTTTTCATACTACTCTCTCCATTCACGCCCATGCATTTTAAAACCATATTCTTCCTGCATAACACATTAATCTTTTTTTTTTGTAAATTAGTTAATTTATTTTAGTTGGAGGCTAATTACTTTGCAATATTGTAGTGGTTTTTGCCCTACATTGACATGAATCAGCCCTGGGTGTACATGTGTCTCCCATCCTGAACCCCCCTCCCACCTCCCTCCCCATCCCATCCCTCTGGGTCATCCCAGTGCAACAGCCTTGAGTGCCCAGTCTCATGCATCGAACCTAGACTGGCGATTTATTTCATATATGGTAATATACATGTTTTAATGCTATTCTCTCAAATCATCCCACCCTCACCTTCTCCCACAGAGCCCAAAAGTCTGTTTTTTACATCTGTGTCTCTTTTGCATTTTGTGTCTCGCATATAGGGTCATCATTACCATCTTTCTAAATTCCATATATATATATGTGCTAATATACTCTATTGGTGTTTTTCTTTCTGACTTACTTCACTCTGTATAATAGGCTCCAGTTTCATCCACCTCATTAGAACTGATTCAAATGCATTCTTTTTAATAGCTGAGTAATATTCCATTGTGTATATGTGCCACAGCTTCCTTATCCATTCGTCTGCTGATGGACATCTAAGTTGCTTCCATGTCCTAGTTATTGGAAACAGTGCTGCAATGAACATTGGGGTACATGTGTCTCTTTCAGTTCTGGTTTCCTCAGTGTGTATGCCCAGCAGTAGGATTGCTGGGTCATATGGCAGTTCTATTTCCAGTTTTTTAAGGAATCTTCACACTGTTCTCCATAGTGGCTGTACTAGTTTGCATTCCCACCAACAGTGTAAGAGGGTTCCCTTTTCTCCACACCCTCTCCAGCATTTACTGTTTGTAGACTTTTTGATAGCAGCCATTCTGACCGTTGTGAGATGGTACCACATTGTGGTTTTGATTTACATTTCTTGATAATGAGTGATGTTGAGCATCTTTTCATGTGTTTGTTAGCCATCTGTATGTCTTCTTTGGAGAAATCTCTGTTTAGTTATTTGGCCTATTTTTTGATTGAGTCATTTATTTTTTTGGAATTGAGCTGCTTATATATTTTTGAGATTAATTCTTTGTCAGTTGCTTCATTTGCTATTATTTTCTCCCATTCTGAAGGCTGTCTTTTCACCTTGCTTATAGTTTCCTTCATTGTGCAAAAGCTTTTAAGTTTAATTAGGTCCCATTTGTTTATTTTTCCCTTTATTTCCATCTGGGAGGTGGGTCATAGAGGATCCTGCTGTGATTTATGTGACTTATTTTTTTTTAATTTTATATTGGAGAAGAGTTGATTAAAATGTTCTGTGTGTTTCTGACGGGCAAAGGAATTCCATTTTACATATGCACGTACCTATTCTTTTACAAATTTTTTCCCCATTTATGTTGTTACAGAATATTGAGCAGAGTTCCCTGTGCTTATATAGTAAGTCGTTGTTGGTTATCTATTTTAAATGTAGTAGTGTGTAGATGTCAATCCCAAATTCCCAACTTATCCCCCTCTCCCAAACTTTCCTCTTTGGTTACCATAAATTTGTTTTCTAAGTCTGTGCTTCTGTTTCTGTTTTGTAAAACAGTTCATTTGTATCTTTTTTTTTTTTTTAAAGATTCCTCATATAAGTGGTATCATATTTTTCTCTGACTTACTTCACTTAGTATGTTCATCCAGGTCCATCCATGCTGTTGCAAATGGCATTGTTTCATTCTTTTTGCAGGCTGAGAAATATTCCATTGTATATATGTACCACATCTTCTTTATCCATTCCTCTGTCAATGGACATCTAGGTTGCTTCCATGTTTTGGCTATTGTATACAGTGTTGCAATTAACATTGGGGGTACATTTATCCTTTTGAACCATGGTTTTCTCCAGGTGTATGTCCAGAAGTGGGGTTGCAGGGTCATATGGTAAATCTATTTTTAGTTTTTTAAGGAACTGCTATACTGTTCTCCATAGAGGCTGAACCAATTTACATTCACATCAACAGTGTAGGAGGGCTCCCTTTTCTTCACACACTTTCTAGAATGTATTGTTTATGGATTTTTTGATGATAGTCATTATGAGTGGTGTGGTTCTGATCTGCATTTCTCTAATAATTAGTGATGTTGAGCATCTATTCATGTGCCTGTTGGCCATCTGTGTGTCTTCTTTGGAGAAATGTCTATTTAGGTGTTCTGTCCATTTTTTGATTAGTTTTTTTTTTTTTTAATATTGAGCTGCATGAGCTGTCTGTATGTTTTGAAGATTAATCTCTAGTTGCATTGTTTGTAAATATTTTCTCCCATGCTTGTGATTTACTCTTGATCCTACTTTCTTTTGACCTTTGATTTTTCTCCTATGTACATACCATTTGGCCTCCTTCTGTGACCTTCTATTAACATATTCATCACTATTTCTCTGACTATAATCTTCCACTGCTTTTGTGACCTTTGCCTGATATCTTCTGTACTGTCTACAGGCCTCTCTGTGTGTTTGATCTTTGCATGTTTGGGTTTGCCCCAGCCATATGAGTACAAACCAGACAGATTCAAAAGTTTATTGAATACTGCAAGTCACCTAAATAGTGGAAAGCCTAGCATACTGGTGAATGGGGAATTGGGGTGAAGGGCAATTTCACACTACTCTTCTTGACCCACTCTGTGGGTGGCATTCACTTGTGTGTAACACCTAGCCTGGCCAACTGGCCAAGAGGAAATAATATTATGTAGAGACACAGTCTTCCACTGCCTCAATAGAAAGACCTTGATTTTTATTATCACTTCAAAGCAGGCTCCAAAATGTGGCAACAGACATCGACAGGTCAAAATGCTGGCAAGACAAATGGCTATTATATGAATCTTGGTTTTCAGTCAGTTGAACAATTCCAAAAAATATGCAGTCCAAAATTCTCACTCTCCATCCAAGATGTTCCCTTCTCCAGCTTGCCATTCCTGCTTCTGAGGATGACCTTGAGAGTCATCTTTGGCTTTTTTTCTCAATTTTCCCTTCCCACACTCTGTTAATCACCCAGTCCTGTCAGTTGTTTCTAGGTGGTGTCTTTGAACATGGCTGATGCTGTTGCCGCTTCTCCAGCCTTAGCCTTCTTCACACCAGCTCTCCCTGCTTCATGGCTCTGCCCATTCTACCTTGTATTTGCTTGTCAAATTCATTATAATGTGGCCATTTAAGCATCCATTCCCCTGTTCAAGAATCTACAGAGTATTTTTTATTCCAAATCTTCTTTCAGTCAGGCCTTCAAGGATTTCTCAGAAGTGACTCTATCTTTCCTGTATTTTATCCCAACATAACAAAATGTTCTAGAGTCTAAGAGTCAAATGGACTTGGTCTAATAACTTCCACCATTTATTAGCTGTATGAACTTGGGAAATTTACTGAACCTGTGAATGTCTTGCTTTCCTCATTTGAAAAATTAGGGAAAAATATTTATAGACCCTTCAGAGGATTGAAATAGAAGATACAAAAAAGGAAGCAGAACAGTTCATGATGTACAATGAATTTTCAAGATGATGATTATGGTGATGATACTGCAGTCTCGATCAGTCTTCCTCAATAAGCTATGTGTTTATATTGATTACTTATTGGTTAGCTTTTAGTTTCATTGTGCTTTTCAAATTGTTCACTTCCTTAGTGTTAATTTTAAAGGAACAGAAAACAGTCTAATTTCAGCTATAGCTTATAACAGACTCAGATGCCTTTGGCACTCCTGGAAGGCAGTTTGAGGCAATGAATAGCTGTCTGCCACTCTACAGTTTGTCTCTCTAGCATTTCTGGTTAATGAAATTGTTATATTTAACCATTTTTGACAGCATTCCCTAACATACCATTTTATAAAGAAAGCCCTTTACTGCCTGTGGGTTACCCCAAATCATGATGACACTGATTAATTCATCAAATCAATTTAACCAATGAAATTGTGAAATAATATTGAAACAAAGAAAAGTTCCTGAAGGTCATAGTTTGGATACTCACTGAACATGATTTGCTAACCTTTATCCTTTAAACCACACTCTGTGAGGAAAACCAGTTAAAGGACATTAAATATTCTGGCTTAGTTTAGTAGAAATGGAAAATCGACATCGTGTTCTGGAATGAGGACTGGACTGCAATAAGTGGGTGAGGGTTTTAGTCTCAGCTTTGTTATTATGTTGTCACAACTGGTCAAGTCCCTTCCCTCTCTGATCTTCAGTTTCCTCAACTGTAAAAGGCTGGGGTTGTACTAGAAGAAACCAAAGGCTTTTGCTAGCCCTAATATTTATTTCTCCAAATATAAGGCAACACCGAGGTTTGGCTGCATATTTCACTTTTAATAAGGAACGTTTGCTACATGAAATGGGGGAGTAGCACTGATTGAGATCAATACCATGGGTTTGATCCACAAATAGGCTTAGGCCTTTGTAATTGATTTTATGGTGACAAACAGGAAAAGGTCAAGGATCTAACACAACATTAATACCAGCCATATGACATCTCTACATGGGAATTTAAAGTCCTCACCTCCTCCGTTTGTTGTTATTCATTAAAAAATACTTATTAAGCACATACATCCCATTAGATATTGTGCTGCATGTTTTGGTAAAACAATGAACAAGGCAAATAGATTCTCTTTGAATTTACAATCCACTGGGAGAAACAAAAATAAAAGATATAATTACAAACTCAGTAAGTGAAAAAAGCAGGATCAGTGATGGAAAACCCTTCCATATATACTCTCTCATTTGATCTTCCTCAAAGTCTTGCTATGAATTATCATTCGTGTTTACCAATGAAGAATTGCACGCTCTGTCTCTATAGCTCATGTCAATATGAGAATCCAGAAATAGTACTATGGATGGCTTTGAATTGACCTGCAGAATAAACAAATTTACAGAAAGAAAATATTTTGGAAATATTGAGAAGTGTATTTAGATGCTTAGTTCCTCATCAGATCACCCGCCTTTTCTTACATGTTTTCAACACTTCTATATTTCTAGGAGGACAGAATTCAGCCTGGCAGGTTCTTTATCAAGGATATATGAAAATCCTACAATGCTTTTTGAAATTAAGTCCAACATCTTAGAAGCTATCCTTATCATCAGAATGGATTACTATTCCTACAGAATGTTGTTTAGATGTTAATTATAGCATTTACTGTATTCTGCCTTGCTGTGTTTGTTAGTGTCCCATAGACTCTATTACTGATCTGCAGTTCCTTGAAGGAAAGGACTATCCTTTATGCTTTCCTGTATCCCACATGGTGTTTTTGTAACTAATAAATGCTCAGTGAAATATATGCTGATGTAAGAGTAAAGAATTGCTCCCATATGCTCTAGATCCTCTTGGGCATTTTCATATTTTGTAGAATACTGTTTTTCATTCTTACCCATAGCTACTGTTAGCTCCTGGTTCTTAATGAAAGAAAAAAAAATGGATGAGGACAATGCTGAGCTGAGAAATTTGGTAATATTATTTTGTGGTTTCAATACACAGGAAAGGGCCTAGGTGAGGGACCAGTTAAAACTGATATGTAAAATTATCTGTCCATGTATCCTGTTATTCAGAAAGCAAAATCTGAGTCCTAGAGATCCTGGGGCCTCCTACAAGAGGAAAATAACATGAAACTTATTTATCATCTGCATCTGATCTGGAAATGAGAGAGATTATAGATAACACAGCCAATAAAACATTGGAAATTATGACTCAGGTAGTGAGACACTCAGCCAAGATGCTGACATTTGTTAAAAAGGAAATAGATGGAACCAGAGCAGAGGACTGTGCTTGCTTTAATTACATAAAAGGTATTATTTTTCTTTTTAACAGCCAGGATATTACATTTAAACATGTGACCTTACAAGGGGAAAAACAGGTCACAGTTTACTTAACTCTTTTCTCTCTTTTTCTAAACCTGAAGTGATACAATTTTTGAGGGTGAGATGTGAGATAGCAGATGGTA
This sequence comes from Giraffa tippelskirchi, assembly GCF_054371585.1. NCBI lineage: Eukaryota > Metazoa > Chordata > Mammalia > Artiodactyla > Giraffidae > Giraffa > Giraffa tippelskirchi. The sequence goes on along the minus strand of NC_137289.1, from coordinate 11,081,455 downwards.
AGGTGGAGCAGAGCAATATGGCAGAGAAAGAAAGATGATGAAAAGCCAAATATTCTGGATTTCAGAGCCAGAAATCTGACCATTCTTACCTAACTGGAGGAAAATGTCTCTTGGGATATAAACTGAGTCAGCAACCAAGCCAAAATGAATAGTAGTTAATATTAACCCTTTTGAAGTATGTCTACATGTAAGCACATCCACAGCTATAAAATCATATCCTCTTAGACACATTCTGTATATAGAAGGCACATTTCCTAAAGGCTTATTAGCCTCCCAGACTAGTAGACCGGATCTAGCAATAGAAATAAATATTAACACTGTGATTTAATTAAAATAAAATAACTTTATAAATTTCTCACCACACACCCTGGGATAGGAGACCTGCAAGTGGCTCCCCAGTGAGTCTCTTTTCTAGAACAAACACATATCTTCTAATTTCTGGTGTAGGTCAAATGGACAATCAATTAAATGATTTCTTTATTTCTTTATCTATGTGCATTGTTACTATGTCTATGAAAGTAAGAACACTTTCATACTTTAATCATCTTTCAGGATGTTCCAGAAAAACATCTGCTTCTGTTTTATTGACTATGTCAAAGCCTTTGACTGTGTGGATCACAACAAACTGTGGAAAATCCTTCAAGAGATGGGAATACCAGACCACCTGATCTGCCTCCTGATAAATCTGTATGCAGGTCAAGAAGCATCAGTTAGAAGTGGACATGGAACAACAGACTGGTTCCAAATCAGGGAAGGAGTACATCAAGGCTGTATATTGTCATCCTGCTTATTTAATTATATGCAGAGTATATCATGTGAAATACTGGGTTGGATGAATCACAAGCTGGAATCAAGATTTCCAGGAGAAATATCAAACCTCAGATATGCAGATGACAACACCCTTATAGCAGAAAGCGAAGAAGAACTGAGGAATCTCTTATGAAAGTGAAATAGGAGAGTGAAAAAGTAGGCTTAACATTCATAAAACTAAGATCATGGCATCCAGTCCCATCACTTCATGGCAAATAGATGGGGAAACAATGGAATCCGTGAGAGACTATAGTTTTGGGCTCCAAAGTTACTGCAGATGGTGACTGCAGCCATGAAATTAAAAGATGCTTTCTACTTGGTAGGAAAAGCTATGACAAACCTAGACAGCATATTGAAAAGCAGAGATATTACCTTGCCAGCAAAGGTCTGTCTACTCAAAGCTATGGTTTTTCCAGTAGTCATGTATGGATGTGAGAGTTGGACTATAAAGAAAGCTGAGCGCCAAAGAATTGATGCTTTTGAACTGTGGTGTTGGAGAAGACTCTTGAGAGTCCCTTGGACTGCAAGGAGATCAAATCAGTCAATCCTAAAAGAAATCAGTCCTGAATATTTATTGGAAGGACTGGTGCTGAAGCTGAAACTCCAATACTTTTGCCACCTGATGTGAAGAACTGACTCCTTAGAAAAGACCGTGATGCTGGGAAAGATTGAAGACAGGAGGAGGAGGGAAAAACAGAGAATGAGATGGTTGGATGGCATCACTGACTCGATGAACATGATTTTGAGCAAGCTCCAGAAGTTGGTGATGGACAGGGAGGCCTGACGTGCTGCAGTTCATGGGGTCGCAAAGAGTCGGACACGACTGAGCGACTGAACTGAACTGAACTGACATTTATAGATTAAAACACTCAATTACTTGCAGTAGTTTGAACATTCTTTGACATTGCCTTTCTTTGGGACTGGAGTGAAAATTGACCCTTTCCAGTCCTGTGGCCACTGCTGAGTTTTCCAAATTTGCTGTCATATTGAGTGCAGCGCTTTAACAGCATCATTTTTAAAGATTTGAAATAGCTCAGTTGGAATTCCATCACCTCCGCTAGCTCTGCAGTAATGCTTCCTTAGGCCCACTTGGAGTCACACTCCAGGATAATTGGCTACCCAGTACAAAATAAAAGTTTAAAGTTTTTTTTTTTTAAAGAGCATATGGGTCTTTTTCTGCACTCTATTTTATTTCATAAGTCCACTTATCTCTCATTTAATGCCATCAATCACTATCATTTTATAAATAAGTTTTGATGTCTAGTACACTGAGTTATTCCTCCTTGCTCATTAAGATCTTCTTAATTACATGTGGACCTTCACATTTCTGTATACATTTTAGAATCAGCTTGTGAAGTCCAACAGATTTAAAATTTTATAGATTTATGTTAAATCTATAGAACGTCTTGCTGAAAACTGATATCAGTTTTCAACTACTGCACAATTGTGCTCATTTCACACACTAGTAAGATATTGCTCAAAATACTTCAAGAGAGACTTCAACAGTATGTGAACTGAGAACTTCCAGATGTACAAGCTGGATTTAGAAAAGGCAGAGGAACCAGAGATCAAATTGCCAACACCCGTTGTATCATATAAAAAGCAAGGGAATTTGAGAAAAAACATCTACTTCTAAAAAAAACAAAACAAAACAAACAAATAAAAAATCTACTTCTGCTTCACTGACTATGCTAAAGGACCACTACAAACTGGAAAATTCTGAGAGAGATGGGAATACCAGACTACCTTACCTGCGTCCTGCAAAACCTGTATGCAGGTCAAGAAGCAACAGTTAGAATCAGACATGGAACAACAGACTGTTTCAAAATTCGGAAAAGAGTATGACAAGGCTGTTTATTATCACCCTGCATATTTAACTTATATGCAGACTACATCATGAGAAATGCCAGGCTGGATGAATCACAAGCTGGAATGAAGATTGCTGGGAGAAGTATCAGTAAACTCAGATATGCAGATGATACCATGCTAATGGCAGAAAGCAAAGAGGAACTAAAGAGTCGCTTGATGAAAGTGAAAGAGGAGAGTGAAAAAGCTAGCTTAAAACTCAATATTCAGAAAAAGGAAATCGCGGCATCTGGTCCCATCACTTCATGGCAAATGGATAGGGAAAAAATGGAAACAGTGACAGATTTTATTTTCTTGGGCTCCAAAATCACTGTGGATGATGACTGTAGCCATGAAATTAAAAGACGCTGGCTCCTTGGAAGAAAAGCTATGACAAACATAGACAGCATATTAAAAAGCAGAGACATCACTTTGCCGACAAAGGTCTGTATAGTAAAAGCTATAGTTTTTCCAGTAGTCATGTACAGATACGAGAGCTGGACTGTAAGGAAGACTGAGCGCCAAAGAATTGATGCTTTCAAACTGCGGTGCTCAAGAATCTTGTGAGTCCCTAGGACAGCAAGGAGACCAAACTAATCAATCCTTAAGGAAATCAACCCACAATATTCATTGGAAGGATTTACACTGAAGCTACAATACTTTGGCCAACTGATGTGAAGAGCCAACTCACTGGAAAAGACCCTGAAGCTGGGAAAGATTGAAGGGAGGAGGAGAAGGGGACGACAGAGGACAAGATGGTTGAATGGCATCACTGACTCAATGGACATGAGTTTGAACATGGCAAATTCTGGGATATAGTGAAGGACAGGGAAGCCTGGCATGCTGCAGTCCATGGGGTTTCAAAGATTCAGACACAACTTAGTGATTGAACAACAACAGCCAGTTAACATTGTTGTGGTAGTTACAGATGAACAGTGAAGGTACTCAGCCGTACATATACATGAATCCAGTCTCCTCCATCCAACCACCCCTCACATAGTTTTGAATACTTAGTTTATGGTAAAGGTGACACTTCAAAGTAGGGATAACAAGACTGTGTTTCAACTGAGGAAACTGCATAACCATTTGAACTAAACAATAAAACTTGACTTTTACCTCACACCATATACACATGCAAAAGTAAAATCCAGGTGGACTGTTGATCTAAATACAAAAGGCATATAAAGAAAAATACCATCAGGAAAGATGAAAAGGTCCATAGAGTAGAAGAAGATATTTTATTTTATTTTTTTAATAAATTTATTTATTTTAGTTGGGGGCTAATTACTTTACAATATTGTAGTAGTTTTTGCCATACATTGACATGAATCAGCCGTGGGTTTACATGTGTTCCCCTTCCTGAACCCCCCTCCCACCTCCCTCCCTATCCCATCCCTCTGGGTCATCCCATTGCCCCATTGAGGGGCAATGCCCTGAGCATTTGTCTCATGCATCGAACATGGAATTGTGTTTGGTTTCACATATGATAATATACATGTTTCAATGCTATTCTCCCAGAACGTCCCACCCTCACCTTCTCCCTCGGAGTCCATAAGACTGTTCTGTGCATCTGTGTCTCTTATTCTGTCTTGCATATAGGGTTATCGTTACCATCTTTCAAATTCCATATATATGCATTAGTATACTGTATTGGTGTTTTTCTTTCTGGCTTACTTCACTCTGTATAATGGCTCCAGTTTCATCCATCTCAATAGAACCGATTCAAATGTATTTTTTTAATGGCTGAGTAATATTCCATTGTGTATATGTACCACAGCTTCCTTATCCATTCGTCTGCTGATGGACATCTAGGTTGCTTCCATGTCCTGGCTATTGTAAACAGTGCTGCGATGAACATTGGGGTACACGTGTCTCTTTCAATTCTGGTTTCTTCGGTGTGTATGCCCAGCAGTGGGATCGCTGGGTCATATTGCAGTTCTATTCCCAGATTTTTAAGGAATCTCCACACTGTTCTCCATAGTGGCTGTACTAGTTTGCATTCCCACCAACAGTGTAAGAGGGTTCCCTTTTCTCCACACCCTCTCCAGCATTTATTGCTTGTAGACTTTTAGATAGCAGCCATTCTGACTGGTGTGAAATGGTACCTCATTGTGGTTTTAATTTGCATTTCTCTAATAATGAAGAAGATATTTGAAACACATATAATTGACAAAGGGCCTTTATGCAGATAAGTGAAAGTCGTGTCTGACTTTTTGTGACCCCATGGACTATACAGTCCATGGGATTCTCCAGGCCAGAATACTGGAGTGGGTAGCCTTTCCCTTCTCTAGGGGATCTTCCCAATCCAGGGATTTAACCCAGGTCTCCAGCATTGCAGGCAGATTTTTTACCACCTGAGCCACTCCTTAAAGTCAATATGGAAATGACTGTCAATAAACTTCTAAAGGGACTTCTCTGGGGGTCCAGTGGCTAAGACTCTGTGCAGCCAGTGCAGGGGGCCTGGGTTCCATCCCAGGTTAGGGAACTAGATCACACATGCTACAACTAACATCCGGTGCAGCCAAATAACTATTTTTTGAATTAATAAAAAAGTTCTAAAATGTGCAAGAAATCTGAACATACAACATAAGAGAATATAATCAATGGGCAATAAATATAAAATTTACCAAATCAATAAGTTACCTAAATGCCATCGACATCAGAATGGATGACCTGTGTGTGTGTGTGTGTGTGTATACATTACATATATATACTTAACAACAGAAAAATATAGTGATGAAAATGAACACATAGCAGCACAGATATACTATTGGTTAAAGAACCCAAATATAAAATAAGCCATAATGCATGAATCTGTTTGTATAAAATACAAAATTAGTTAAATAAAATTATAGTCTTTAAGATTATAAGTGGTAAAAACATAAAGAAAAGCAAAGAAATTATCTACATCAAAGTCAGGGGTATGGTAACTCTCATGGAAGAGGTAGGGAATTGTGACTGGGGTGTTAGCACTGTTCTATTTACCCTTCCTCATGGGTACATGGATATTCACTTTCATTAACTATACATTTTTATTCCATGAATGCTTCAACTGTGTGTTTATATATAAAGGTATCCTACAGAATGATTAAATGTAATAATATAATTAATAACATTCAGTGAGGAAGACATGAGAAATAAACTTAGCAGAATTAAGCTAAATAGCTCATTTTCAAGCAAGGTAACCACCATTTAAAGTTCTTATATCAATAAACAGATTTCTAATCCATCCTATAGTTTACAATGTCAGTTATAAGCATGAAAAGAGTGTGTGTGTGTAATTTTTAACTGTATCACAAAGGGAAAGCCAGGGGAGAACTTTTACTTCTCATTTAGGGCTATTATATACCATTTGTTTTTAACCATCTGCATATACACCTTGACTAGATCATAATGATAGTAATAGTTTAAAATGACTGGAAGACTCTGGAAAAAATTATACCAGTGAACAGTATTTGATGATAGGTGGATGTAATTCTTTGAAATTTCAGATAATGAAGAATCAGATCCTTTTTTCTATCCCTGAACTTGAGAAATAAGCTCTATAACCTGAGGCACCAAGATAAGATAAATTCCTAGCACCTCACCACAGCTTCAGACATTCTTTGACCGTGGTTTCAGCAGGCAACCTCCCTGGATGGTAAGTCTGTTTCCACTCCCAGCCCCACGTTTCATTCCCTGGTCTGAGCTCCTCATCGTTAGCCCTTGGCTGTTCTCCTCTCACATACTCGTTAGACTCTAGTACTAAATGAACTCCCTTTCATCCCAACTTGACATCCACCAGTTACAAGCCTTGGGAGGTCCTAGGATGAACACGATATTTATTATCTGAACAGGGATATTATCTGAGAGAAGAAGGGTTCTTATTCATGTCTACACTGGGGTGACAGGCAACATTGTTTACACCGTGTTCTGCCGAGATCCTTCATACTTGTTGCTCAAAATGAATCACATTGATATTTTTGCTGTGCAAAATGTTAGTTAAAACACATTTCCCGTATGAGTCTGTGGGCAGTATTCCATCCCCATTAACATCCATTCCAAGCTAGAAACTGTGAAGGGGACTTCCCAGTTGCAGCTCATGATTCTACTTCACAGACAAAATCAAACTCATTTTTTTTTTAAACAAACCTGATTCAGCAGCAGTAGGTAGATAAACAAGTCACTGTGGAGACAGAGCAAGGCAAGCAAGGGTTGGCTACAAATGCTGCTGAGAGATGTTACCCAGTTGAAAAAGTGATATATTGGCCTGGTGCAAGGCATTTATTTGTACAATTATGATTATTTCTTAGTGCAGTTCAGTTCATTTACTCAGTCATGTCCAACTCTTTGTGACCCCATGGACTGTAGCACTCCAGGCTTCCCTGTCCATCACCAACTCCTGGAGCTTGCTCAACTCATGTCCATTGAGTTGGTGATGCCATCCAACCATCTCATCCTCTATTGGCCCCTTCTCCTCAGCCTTCAATTCGTTCCCAGCATCAAGGTCTTTTCCAGTGAGTCAGTTCTTCACATCAGGTGGCCAAAGTACTGGAGCTTCACCTTCAGCATCAGTCTTTCCAATGAATATTCAGGACTGATTTCCTTTAGGATTGACTGGTTGTATCTCCTTGTAGTCCAAGGGACTCTGAAGAGTCTTCTCCAATAGCACAGTTCAAAAACATCAATTCTTTGGTGCTCAGCTTTCTTTATGGTCCAATTCTCACATCCATACATGACTACTGGAAAAACAATAGCTTTGACTAGACCGACCTTTGTTGGTAATGTTTCTGCTTTTTAATTCGTTCTCTAGGTTTGTCATAACTCTTCTGCAAGCAGCAAGCTTCTTTTAATTTCATGGCTGCAGTCACCACCTGCAGTGATTTTGGAGCCCAAGAAAATAAAGTTTGTCACTGTTTCCATTGTTTCCCCATCTGTTTGCCATGAAGTTATGGGACCTGATGCTGTAATCTTAGTTTTTTGAATGTTGAGTATTAAGCCAGCTTTTTCACTTTCATCAAGAGGCTCTTCATTTCCTCTTCTCTTTCTGCCATAAGTGAAGTGAAAGTTGCTCAGTCATGTCTGACTCTTTGTGACCCCCATGGACTGTACAGTCCATGGAATTCTCCAGGCCAGAATACTGGAGTGGGTAGCCTTTCCCTTCTCCAGGGAATCTTCCCAACCCCGAGATCAAACCCAGGTCTCCCACAGTGCAGGCAGATTCTTTACGGGCTGAGCCACAAGGGAAGCCCTTCTGCCATAAGGGTGGTGTCATCTGCATATCTGAGTTTACTGATATTTCTCCCGGCAGTCTTGATTCCAGCTTGTGCTTCATGCAGCCTGGCATTTTTCATGATGTACTCTGCATATAAGTTAAATGAACAGATGACAATATACAGCCTTGATGTAGTCCTTTCCCAATTTGGAACCAGTCCATTGTTCCATATCTGGTTCTAACTGTTGCTCCTTGACCTGCACACAGATTTCTCACAAAGCGGGTCAGGTGGTCTGGTATTTCCATCTCTTTAAGAATTTTCCACTGTTTGTTGTGATCCACATAGTCAAAGGCCTTGGTGTAGTCAATAAAGCAGAAGTAGATGTTTCTCTGGAACTCTCTTGCTTTTTCTATGATCCTACAGATATTGGCAATTTTTGAGTGCACAATAACACTAAAATAACTATAACAGTAACACAATAACTGATATCTTACCAAAAGAAAACTAAGGCATTTAAGAACATGTAAAAAAGGTAGCAATCATGCTTGTTTTAGCATCCTACAAAAATACTGTTCAAGTAGCATAGAGTAACTTGTTTATTCCTTAAAACATTATATAAACTAGAAAACTGCCAATAAAACTGGTTATTAGTGAAGATGTCTAATCAGTTGCTGTTGCCTATAATTGAGACTCAAATATTGTGGCTGAAAGTAGAGAAATATTTTGTCTTGTATGCCAAACTCTGAATTGGTAGAGTGGACTTGCTCCATGAAATACTGAGTTGTAATAACTATACCGTGTTCCATGGTGTCAGGCTCTGGACACCTTTGCTCTTATTCTGTTTCTCCTGGGGTGTTGTTCCTCTCCGTCTGGTTGAGATAGCCTTAAAAGGACTCCTCACTAAAATCTGTCAAACAAAAGGAAAATAAGAAGGCAAAGACACACCCGATGTCTTCAATGACATAACCCAGAGGTTTCAACTATATCCTATTGTTCAGAAGTTGGTCATATGGCTGAACATAGCTGTAAAAGTTAAAGAAAAGTGAAAGTGAAGTCGTTCAGTCATGTCTGACTCTTTGCGACCCCATGGACTATAGCCTACCAGGCTCCTCCATCCATGGGATTTTCCAGGCAAGAATACTGGAGTGGGTTTGCCATTTCCTTCTCCAGGGGAGCTTTCCAGCCCAGGGATCAAACCCAGGTCACCTGCATTGTAGGCAGATGCTTTACCGTCTGAGCCACAAGGGAAGGAGGCTGGTAAATGTAGTCTCTTTCTTGGTGGCCAAGAAAAAAATTTACTTTTAAGAAAAGGGGAAATGGATTTTGAAGAATTTGGCTATTATTATCTTATGATAATAAGATTGTGTGTGTGTGTGTGTGTGTGTGTGTGTGTGTGTGTGTGTGTATGTGAAAGTCAATCAGTTGTGTCTGACTCTTTGAAACCCCATGGACTACAGCCTGCCAGGTTCCTCTGTCCATGAGATTCCCCAGGCAAGAATACTGGAGTGGGTTGCCATTCCTTTCTCCAGGGGATCTTTCCAAGCCAGGGATTGAACCAAGGTCTCCCACATTGCAGGCAGATTCTTTACCATCTGAGCCACCAGGGAAGCCCTGCATGATACTAAGATAAGGGTTATGGTATTTATGGGCTTTCCCAGGTAGCTCAGAGGTAAAGAACTCACCTCCCAGTTCAGGAGCCACAGGAGACATGGGTTTAATCCAGACCAGGAAGATCCCCCAGAGGAGAGCATGGCAACTCACTCCAGTATTCTTGTGTGGAGAATCCCATGGACAGAGGAGCCTGGTGGGCTACATTCCATAGGGTCTCAAAGAGTTGGACATGACTGAAGTGACTTAGCATGGTATATATGGTATTGAAGAGTGTCCCGAGCCAAATAAAATATGTGGAGTTTATCAAGTGAGGAAGAGGATGGCATGTTACAGAAACTGAAAGTCTTATGTAGGAGATAGTCGAGAACTGGGAAGGTGTCAGATCATGTATAACCTTTTAAGCTATGTTTTAGATTTAGTACTTTATCCTGAGATCCATGGGAAATCATTGAAAAATTCTCAGTAAGGATCTGACGTTAGTTATTTAAGAAATTACTTCCACTGCAGGGTGGAGAATGGGATCTACAATGTTAGATACAATGTTAGTCCAGGTACTGTGGGACTAAAACCAGGAAAAGATGGTTGAGATCAGAGCAGGGAGGAACTTCAAAGCCATACATGGAATTATGGACTTTATTCTGGGGTCTTTGGGGACACACAACATGAATTTGATTTACTGTACTAATATGATCTATCCAAAGTCAAGATTTAATCCCCCATGTTCCTCTTACAAACTCCAGACAATGAAGTTTAGATTAGAACTACTGGCAGAGCCTTGATCCAACGGGCACTAGCAAACATTATTCTGGTAACATTTCTCATGCTAAGGAGCACCAGTCAGAATTGTCCCCGTTTATAACTTGGTAAGGCTGAGGGTGGAAACAGCAAGGCAGAAATTCACTTATAGGCAGCAGATCAAGAAAAATGGCTGGCTGCTGGCACATATTAAATGGCAAATCAGCTTAATTCACAACTAAGAAAGCAGAAGGCTATAAAGGAATGAGAGTATCCGCTAGTTGGCTATATTTTTGCATGCTGCAAAATGAAAGAGGTGACAGCACTTAGACATCAGAAGCTTTGATTAGTAGAGGAGTTCTTGTAATTTAACAAGATGAATAACACTAGATTCTATCATTACTGCCTCCGTACCTACTTTTATGTAATTTTTGATTTTGAAATATCCAGCCACTGGTCCTGAGAGGACTTAATCTTGAAATTAACACTTTAGCTACTACTTTTTTACTGAGAATCTGTAAACAGACTAATACTAGGTTCTAGGGACTTTGTTTCATATGTTATAGGATCAGTCATCTATCCTACCTTGTTCTCTGCCATCCCTGAACAGGAGGTAGGGAAAAAGAATAAAGAGAGGAGTTATCTGAAATCCCAACTTCTGGTCCCAATATTTGACCCTGCTTTGGGATGTTTATCTGTTCCTTCAGTAAATGAAATGTTTAAACAGCACCTGATGCCTAATTACCTGGTGGGACTAGAGGAATATAGAGAGTTTGTAGGCAAAAAGTTGTACCAGTCCTCAGAAGAGCAGATGACCCCAAGGTCATAAGAGATCATAAGGGCAATTTCTCCCCATGCCCAAAAGAAAAGAGCTATAGATCTAATAGTTCAAAAGTGTAAACAAATACACAGAGAGGTCTCTCGTGGTCAACTTTGGATTTTTGTTCCTAACAATTCAAAATTGTCCAAGTTGACATCAATAAACCATAAAATTCTAGAAACATAATAAAAATAGAGCAATTCAGGGACTTCCCTGTTGGTCCAGTGGTTAAGACTCTGAGCTTCTACTCCAGGGTTCAATCCCTGGTTAAGCTTAGATCCCATATGCTGCTCAGCTCAGTCAAACAATTAAAAAAAAAAAAGAAAAAAAACATGCAAATTAACCACAAGCCTGAAAATCTGAGCTAAGGTATGAACACTAATGCCTACCCTTTTACAGGAAATCTCCTTGAAGGAGTCAAGTCTATAAAGAAATTTGAGTCTCTCCAAGTCGCACAAGTACACCCGCACTCCTTTTTAGGAGTGCCTTGCATTCTACACAACTTATGTGCATATGTTAGGGGAAACATCTCTTTTAACATCCCACATGTTAAAATCACATGTATGACTCTGTTGTGGGCTTGTAGGGTATGTGTGTCAGATGGGAGGTGTCATGGGGGAAATGCAATCTGCTTTTTTTTTTAATGAATGATTGCCATTTTTTTTTCTCATCTGCCACTGCAAAGTTATGCTGATGCAGTCTGAGTTTATTACTATATGATGGATTTCTTAAAAAGGAAAAATAAAGGAAAAGGTAAAGTTATTTTTAGCTGATGTTTAAATTGTTCATTTACTCAGAAAATAGTACTTTTGTGTTAGAGATATCAGAGAGTTATTAATATTCACCGTTTCATTATTTTCTACTTAAGCCTTTTTTTTCTTTTAATATGAAAGTCCAACGACTGAATACTCCCAATTTGGGTATTGTATCATATTCAAGCTTTTTTTTATGTGGTTGATTTTTTTGATACCTTAATGAATAATTTCAGCCTCCTTCCTGAATAGCTGCTGCTAACTTAACATGCCATCTATTTGTTCCTTTTCATTTTTTCAGAAAATTGCCCAGGTTTGGTTTCCTAGGAAATAGTTCTCTGTCATGGAGGAATGAATTTGGACTGATTAGCTGCTTTACTTATTTGCCCTATCATTTTGTCACAGGATTGAAAGGTCTGCTATGAAAAGTAATGGTATGGAGTAACTGTGTTCAGTAATTTGACTGACATCCATATCACATGCCAGCCAGAACCAGGCAGAAATGGGTTCTAGAATGAACTTGCCCACTTACTGGTAGTGTACACTTCAGCAAGTCAGGTAAAGTCCCTTGAATGTCAGTTTCTTGTCTGCAAAACAGAGGAGGAGGATCCCAGCCCTGCCCACATCAGGGAGTTGTTGCCAAGATAAACTGTGTGACAGTGCTGTAGTCACAGGAAAATGATTCATTAGTATTAACTCATCCGAGGCTATGCTGGACCGTGAATGCCAAAAGGAGTATTCCTCATTTCTAATCTCATGTAACTGATGGGCTAGTAAGGCAGTCAGCTATACAAATATGGGCATTACAAACACTGTGGGAGCTCTCATAGAAGTTGTAGAAGGCTGGACATGGAGCACAGAGTGGTATGGGCTTGAGGAAAGCCAGAATGGCTCTGTGAGCTATGTCTTTTTTTAAAGATTTTTTTTTTTTTATGTGAACCATTTTTGAAGTCTATTTGAATTTCTTACAATACTGCTTCTGTTTTGCTTTGGTCTTTTAACCGTGAAGCAGGCAGGATCTTAACTCCCCGACCAGGGATTGAACCCACACCCTTGGCACTGAGAGGTGATCTATGAGCTAACTCTTGATACCTAATGTAGGGATTTACCAGGCAGGGATATCCTGTGACAAAATGATAGGACAAATAAGTAAAGCAGCTAATCAGTCCAAATTCATTCCTCCATGACAGAGAACTATTTCCTAGGAAACCAAACCTGGGCAATTTTCTGAAAAAATGAAAAGGAACAAATAGATGGCATGTTAAGTTAGCAGCAGCTATTCAGGAAGGAGGCTGAAATTATTCATTAAGTTATTTTAATGATAGGATAGCAGTGTCTAAGGAGATGGGATAAAATGAGGAAAACTAGGAAACGACAGGGTATGGGAGAGACGGTAACAAATTAACCATTTGGTGTCTCACCAACATGAGACAACGGTGCCAGAGGTAAAAAGGGGCCAGACCATGACAGTTTTTCCAGTCACAGTAAGGAACGCAGAGTTTATTCTACAGGGCATGAGGAGCCTGGCTTTAGGAGCACCTTCCAAATGTTCAGGGAGTGTCCTTCACCACCTGGCTTAGAGTACTCATGTACTTAGAGCTCTGGATGGTTGGATGGCATCACTGACTCAATGGACGTGAGTCTGAGCAAACTCTGGGCATTGGTGATGGACAGGGAAGCCTGGCGTGCTGCAGTCCATGGGGTTGCAAAGAGTCGGACATGACTGAGCAACTGAACTGAACTGTACTTAGAGCACATTGTAATCAACTGTTCACTCCTCTTGTCTCCCTGACTAGACTGCCAGCTCCCCTGTTCCAAGCACCTTAGAGTGTCTAGCATGTATAGTAGGAGCTTAGCAAATGCTGATCGATAAAAGAGCTCAGTGAATATTGTAGCTAGGGGAGGGACATGGCATGATTTTGTATTTTCCTACTAAAATCTGGCTGCTGAGAGTCAAGTTTTATTGGATCACCTCTACCATGAAACTTAGAAACCATGAAAATAAATGCCAACGTGTTCACTGAGTATGCAAATAGGGTAATCAATATAATGGAGAAAGGAAGTAATAGGAAATTAAGAAAAGTAATAGCATGCCTATTTAGTAAAGACCTATTTGCTTGATCTAACACCCCTGAAGTTTTATTAAAGGGTTCAGACTTCATGGAGCTTCTGTTAAAAACTGATGTTATAGCAAAGGACATATATTTCTTAGATATGCTTGTTAGAACTGTGGAAGCATGGTTGCTTAGAGGTGTTACAGAACTTCATTTAGTTTCTTATTTTGAAATTGATTCTCCTCATAATATTGAATGCTATATTGCTCTTTTTTCATTCCTATTTTAATGACAGATTTTCACATACAAATATTCACTTGCTATTCAAAAAAATTCTGTGAACAAATCATCTCATCTATAACTTCCCTAGAGTGAGCAATGTGCTAAATGGATATAATTTCTAGGTTTAGGAAGCCATCAGTTTTATGGGAATCAGCCAAATTTCTTTTTTCATTAACACTATCTCAGCAATAAAACTGCCTTAATTACATAAACCTTTACATACCCACTACAAATATTATGGTTGTTAAGGAGCAGGAAAAGTGAGTGTTTTACATTTAATTTGTGTCTTCCACTCTTTTTCCTCTGGAAAATAATTATTTCCTTGAGATTATGAGATTAAAAATTCTATACTCAGAGAAGGATTTGAAAAGGAGAATCGAGTTTAATACTTGGGCAGTGAGCAAATGTAGATTACATTTGAGTAGTAAAGAGAAACATTTGGACATGAATTTTATTAACACTTGTGTCTTTTAAGTGTAAGTCTTATCAGTTTCCAAAGTCTCTCTTTGTCCTAAATTTATAACTGGTTTAATCTGAGGAAATCTAAATGCAGTCCAGAGGCAGAGAGAGAGAGAGAGAGAGAAACTGTGCTATTAATATAGGAAACTGATCAACACTCTGACAATGCAGTATAGGAGTGTGGCCAAAGGAAGTTGCTGAAAACTGAAAAGCACAAACAATCTCAATTACGTCACAATTGCTGGCATGTATATTACAGGATGGCTTGTACTTCTTTGTCCCCTAAGTCAATGAAACTCGAGGTCACCATTCTGCTGACAGCCTAAAAGGCACAATTTATATTCAACTTTGTCTCTGTCGTCTTGTCCCAGTTTTTGATGGTGAAGACAGCTGACAAATCTTTAGCTTGGGGCTGCCCCAATATGATACCATAATGTGAAATCTTGGCAATGTGGGCTCTGGCTTATGCCATGCCTATACCATCTTCTCCTGATTATATTAAAAGTGATGATGATCTGAGAGACATTATTTACTGTTGACTTTTCATATTCAACCTCCCTGTATCTGTTCTAATACTATTCTTAAATTGAAACATCTATTATTTTCCCATGATTTCACAAATTGAGGTATTTGGCTTGATCTTAACATTTTAGTTGATTTGATTCCTCTCTGCTTCCTACAAGATGGAGGAACATGAATGATTACTCCAAATTCTTTCAGTACTTGTGAGGAAATTGGCTAATCGAAGCGTTCTCTGGAACTTTATCTTGAGGTATCTGTATACCATGGAGTTTTCTAATTCTAACCCATTCATAAAATGAACCCAGTTCATTCAGTGAAGAGGCTGGTTTTACTTCACTTGTGTTGCTCCATGCAAACATGGTTGTAGGGGACTAGCAAGTTTCAAATGGAAGCAGCAGTATAATATAATGGTTAAGAGTAAGGTTTTTGGAAACAGACTGAAAATGTTTAAATACTAGATCTACTGATAATTTTCTCTATGAATGTTGGCAAGAAAACTGACCTCTCTGAGCCTTCATACTTATTTGTGAGTAGGGAAAATTATTATCTCCTGCACAGAGGTTGTAAGTTTTAATGATAGTCTATATAATGGATTGAGACTCTGGCTAACAGAAAGTAGATACTTGACATGCAATAGCTATTACTGATAATATGACTGTTTTCATACCAATACTATATTTATTTATAAGCATTTATAAATACATATCACATTATTATGCTATATAAATATTATCAACTATAAACTTATTAAAAACCATAACTCAACTACCATTTGTAAAAAGAAAAAAAAAGATTTTTATTTCTATATACAATATGCCTTTTAGTAAGCTGCCATTGTTTGTATTAATTCATGTGATATATTCTGCTAATATTTACCCAGTGTTATTGTATAGGTTATTTACCTGGCCATATTTGGCTTTTGGAGGCAGAAGGAGAAAATTTTAGAGCTCTTCACTCCAAGGCTTTCTATAAATAGTAGACATTAGTAGTCAGAATGCAACGTGGTGTTGGCTTTTTTTTCTTGTTCAGTTGCTAAGTTGTGTCCAACTCTGTGATTGCATGGACTGCAGCAGGACAGACTTTCCTAATACTTTAATGCATTACCTATTTTTGTTTTTCCCTGTTTATAGAGGCTGAATTAAAGAAGCAAGATGCTTCTACCTGAAATTAATTCAATATTTTTTCTATAAGAATATCTAAAACGATCTTGCTATCTCTGATATTTTGGGGCTAGTCATTAAGAGGGCGGACAGCCCAGATACCTTTCCCATTGTAATTTCCGATTTGATGCAATTACATTAAATGGTTACCAGTGCCCTATGACATTCTAATTAGCCAGGGGACTGTTTGTGCTGTTAACAAAGCAGCCTACCAAGAAGTAAATTGTGCTCCCAACTCTACCAACTGTCAGGGTTCAGACCATCTGATAAATCAAACATCACCAATCACTGTATAATTCTTCATGTGCTCCATTTCTGTAATTATATATATGTATGTGTGTGTGTGTATGTGTATATATATGTATATAGATAATTATATGGTATATATATAAAATATAAATAGATGAAATTATTTGAATAAGTAAAATAAACCAAATATTTGAATTGAGGTTCAGTTGTTTTTTCTAAGACACAAATTCCTAAAGTTTGTTATTGGGTTGGCCAAAAAGTCCATTCAGGAAACCTGAATGGACTCTTTGGCCAAGTCAATACTAACACTAGATGATAAACAGATATTAATTGTAGGCTCTTAATTAGTCACTTAAAGTACTTAAAATCCCATTGTCTTTTGTATTTAGTGTGACCTTCATTGTTTTACCATGATGAAGCTGACTTCCAGTTGTTTGTTCTATCTTTATGATAGTCACTGAAGTTTCAAAGTTATAGAAATGATTTATAAGTAGATATAGAGTCTTTTCTCATTGTTCTATAAAGTAGGAGTCAGGCGTGAGGAAATTTCCTCCCACTGATTCTATGCATGATGAGAAAATTTCCCAAAATGAAGATTTTCTTTATACCATCACTAGCTGAAAATGCCCAATACAGTCCACTCCTTTCACAGGTCCTTCTGCCAATTCCCCCCAAGCAGTGTCCTCCTCAACATGACACAGCTCTTCATCATACAACCAAAAGCACACTCATCCCTGCTCTAAGAGAAGACCCAAATTCTCCCAAATGATGTATTCCATTTTCAAGCCAGAATCTCTGGAGGTTTTCCCTTCTATCCCTAGGACTTTTGTGAGCCCTCCACAGTGCTCTTCAATGTATGGACTAATTTATAAAGGTAATTACCACCAATAAACACAACTCAATTGTATGAAGAATGGACATGAAAGAGAAATGGAGACAAATGAGAAGGGAATATAGAATACGGTTAAGTTGACAGGGTGATATTTTTTTGAAATGCCAAAATATGGAATAATTGTTGTTGTTGGGTCCCATCACTTCATAGCAAGTCAAAGGAGAAAAACTGGAAGCAGTGATATATTTTATTTTCTTGAGGTCCAAATTCACTGTGGACAGTGACTGCAGCCATGAAACTAAAAGATGCTTGCTCCTTGGATGAAAAGCTATTGATAAACCTAGACAGCATATTAAAAAGCAGAGACATCACTTTGTTGACAAAAGTCCATATAGTCAAAGCTATGGTTTTTCCAGTAGTCATGTACAGATGTGAGAATTGGAGCATAAAGAAGGCTGAATGCCAAAGAATTGATGCTTTTGAATTGTGGTGCTGGAGAAGACTCTTGAGAGTCCCTTGGACAGCAAGGAGATCAGACCAGTCAACCATAAAGGAAATCAACCCTGACGGTGCTCAGGGCTGGTGCACCGGGATGACCCAGAGGGATGGGATGGGAAGGGAGGTGGAAAGGGGGTTCTGGAAGGGGAAAACATGTACACCCATGGTGGATTCATGTTAATGTATGGCAAAACAAATACAATATTGTAAAGTTAAAAAATAGAAAATAAACTAATTAAAAAAAAAAAAAAGTCCTGATGCTGAAGCTCCAATGCTTTGGCCACCTGATGTGAAAAGCCAACTTATTGGAAAAGACCCTGATGCTAGGAAAGACTTAGGGCAAAAGGAGAAGGGAGCAGCAAAGAATCAGATGATTAGATAGCATCACCGACTCAATGGACACTGACTCAATGGACATAAGTTTGAGCAAACTCCGGCAGATAGTGGAGGACAGTGGAGCCTGGCGTGCTGCAGTCCATGGAGTCACAAAGCATTGGACACGACTTGATGACTGAACAATGACAAAAATGAGACTGTGTTTCCAATAATTCCCTTCCCTGCATAGATCCCAGATACAATGAACTATATAAGAGACATTTCACAAATGATTCATAAAGCTGAAATGCAACATAAGCCATATATATATATGTCTCCTCAGAAGGCTGAAGACTGCTGACTTCCAACTCCAGAACAAGTCTTAGAAGAAACAAACACCCATCATAAATTGTTTAACCTAATAAATCTATTATTACATGCACACACTATATATTATATACACACATATACATATATGCATACATATATATGTGTGTTTATAATGCACTATATAATACACTAAAAGTAGAAATCAGTGTTCATAAATGAGTGTTTTATTCAAACAATATGACTTCTGCTGCTACTGCTGCTGCTAAGTCACCTCAGTCGTGTCCGACTCTGTGCGACCCCATAGATGGCAGCCCAGCAGGCTCTGCCATCCCTGGGATTCTCCAAACAAGAACACTGGAGTGGGTTGCCATTTCCTTCTCCAATGCATGAAAGTGAAAAGTGAAAGTGAAGTTGCTCAGTCGTGTCTGGCTCTTAGCGACCCCATGGACTGCAGCCTACCAGGCTCCTCCATCCATGGGATTTTCTAGGCAAGAGTACTGGGGTGGGGTGCCATTGCCTTCTCCGACAATATGACTGGATATACAAAAACCTCAATATAAACTAATGTACAAGAATACAGGTACAAAAATGACAGAAATTTTATGATAGCAAAAAGAGATTTAGAAACAACTTAATACTCAAAAAAGTTATTTGATAATTACAATCATAATAAACTCACTCATTTGACAACTGTACATTAGTGAAAATTAAGTATGAATCTTTTCCTAATCTTGAGCAAAAAATAAGCCGTTTGAACAAGTATACTGATAGCATATTCCCATGTATATAAAATGGAAAAATATGAAAACTGGCATTTTTGTTGATATGTACATGTATAATAAACTTTGGAAGTCATGAATGGGAAGATAAAAAATTTCAGGGCAGTGCTTACATCTAGGAGGGAAGTGTATAGAGAGTAAGGATGGTTAGACCATGGAAGGTTACCCAGGGACCTTAAATAGTACTGGTGATGTTTTATTTCATAATCTGGGCAGTGAGTACACAGATTTTTATTATATTTTTATGGATACCTTTTCATGTTTTAAATAGTTCATAAGAGAGTCTTCTCTACAATTTTGGCTTTTTTTGGTGGGATTCACAAGGGCTGAGGAGAAGGCAATGCCAGCCCACTCCAGTCTTCTTGCCTGGAAAATCCCATGGATGGAGGAGCCTGGTAGGCTGCAGTCCATGGGGTCGCTATGAGTCAGACATGACTGAGCGACTTCACTTTCAATTTCCCTTTCATGCATTGAAGAAGGAAATGGCAACCCACTCCAGTGTTCTTGCCTGGAGAATCCCAGGGACGGGGCAGCCTGGGGGGCTGCCGTCTATGGGGTCGCACAGAGTCGGACACGACTGAAGCGACTTAGCAGCAGCAGCAGTGGCAGCAGCAGCAGCAGCAGCACAAGGGCTGAATATATTCTCACACTCTGGTCATCTTCTGAGTTGCTCTTATCCATATTTCTTCTCCATCTCTTTGTCAAGTGTCCTCAAATCTTGACCATCTCAAGTCTCTGATCACTTGAGCAGCAGAACCATTAGCCAAAGTCTGTATTTGATGTCAATTAATGCAATGAACCATGCCTCCTTTCTTTCTCATGGTACCCCATGATTCCAGGACCCTTCATTCTGGGGTAAGGGTAAAACAAAATATAAATTTCTTTGGGATTTATAGCTTAAATATTATTTTGCAGGACACTACTTCAAACTCTAGACGTCATCTCCCTGCTGTTTCCTTAATTGGGTCTTCAATTTTCTATTTTATCATTCATTTTATAAGAGCAGCTGCTTCTGTGTTTTAGGTCAGTGAATTTCATAGGTAACAGTATATGTTTCACTTTTTTAGGAAGTGTTTTAGCCATTGTTTTGGAGTGCATCAATTGGCATGAAAGTGATTTGTAAATTTGCAGACAGGGCTATCATATGCAAAGTCAGAATAAAGTTCATTCCTGTGTCAGTATCAGCCCCAGATGATGGAAGGAACCCACAAATAGTCATCTTTCTCTATGTAGGTGGCTGGTTGCAGTACCAGGAAAGATAAACGGTATTGGGCTCCGCTGTTGGCAGCTTGGGCCCTCAGGGGTTGTATTAAGCAAATCATGATGGTTGGGGGAAGTCCATGTGATTCAGCATGTGAGTGAGCTTCATCTTAGGCATTAGATTCTCTTTGTTCATGAATGCAATGCACAAGCAGGAGATGGTTAGGCATGTTCTCAACACCTGTAGAATGGGCCGTTCTGTCCATCTGATTATTGAGATTCCTCTGCACTGAATAACTTTGGTGAGAATTTGTATGGGATGGATTTCATCTTCAGCCCTTGTGCCCATTCTGAGATGTCTTTTCACAGAGCACTTCTGTAGAAATCCTTGTCATCAATCATCTTATTCTTTTGAAATTCTGGAGCATCAAGCAATGCCCACAAATCTGTTTTCAGCTTCCTCTCCTTCTATGGAAACTGGACTATTGAATGTACTTCTTGAAGCTATGCCCACTGGGAGGATTTCCTTTATCTATGTCTCAGGGCCACTCTGGGGGTGGGGTGTGTAAAAACACCACCTGAGTCTCCTTTTTGCTTGCGCCAACATCTAATGTGGGTTCCATCTGTAACAGCCATAAATATTCCCTCCATAGTCACTTGGCTACTAGAAACTATCAATACCTAGGGTGTCATAAATTTGGATTAAGGGAGTTACAACCATGTGGCAGGAGTGGTCACATTGGGAATCTGTTATCGTCTTCTGTAACTTAATTTTGCCTTCTAGGTCTGCTCAGGACTAGTTCTATAACTCACACTTGCAATCTGATGATATGTTGTTTATTGCCAAGCCTGATTGTATCACTTGCAGTTTGGATAGTACATTGTTTATGGAAGGAAGATTGGATTATACAGTCACACAATGTCCTGTGGCCAGACTTTCAATGTCCTCCAGACCCCTGTAACATGCCAGGACCTTCTTATGATAGAAAAGTTACTCAACGAAGGCATCAGGACCCTACTGAAAACCCACCTCTAATTCTCTTGAAACTTTCCTCCGTTTCCATCCAGCGTCCATATCAGCCACAGATACCTCTGGAACCGTTGTATCTGAGGGGTCAGCCTCTCTTATTTAGTCAAGCTAGTGGTGTTTTCTCAAATTGGTTGAGAGGAAAAGAAATTAAGTCCTTTTGGTGTTTTGGACACACAGCTTAAGCTGTTTTTGAAACACATGTGTGTGTAGTGGTGACCATGATGAGGCTGGAGCACAGTCATGCAGTAGACACAGTCAACCCTGTGTGATGCCAAAACACTGTTCCCTAGAGTGATTTCCATGCAAAGGAAAGTTAAACATAGCCTCCTTGTGGAGAACATACAAAGAGCTGATATTGGCTTTTACTGAACAAGAGGCAGGGACAGAGCTGTGGTAGGGGAACAGATGAAGGAAGTAAACTTTCTTTTTACATATATATATTTACACATTTCCCCCAGCATCTGCCTTGGTTGTATTTGTTTTATTGACAGTAAGAGAAAAAGCTGAATTGCATTCTCCTTGTCAGACTTGTAATGGAGAATGTACATGCTCAGCCCTTCATTAAGAAAGAAAACAAAGTTGCTTCATGAACTGAAGCAGAGAAAAGTAAAATGACAACAGCAATGAAGCCAGGTGATTAACAGAAATTAAAACATTTTTGTGACAAACAAAAGAAATTGAGAAGTGGAAAACTTGTTGCGTTGTGTTCCTACTGTGGTCTATTTAATTGACACCAGGTTGTTCCTTACTGTGGAAGCAGCATTTTCAGTTACATGAGTTATAAATACATTTTCCCAATACCAAGCCAAACAGCTCATTAACTTTTATCTCTTTTTTTTTACCTGAATGAAAGACCTTGTATCATATTCCTGTGAAAAGTACACAGCAAAACATTGCCAAATTCTAACAACTGTCTGCAGGAGTAGCCATGGGCTAGCTCCATTTCTGAGATATCAACTCTGTAGGTGTGTAAAAAAGCAGTTGGCTACCACCCCCAAATGGACGCACTTTCAAATGTAGGATCACCAGCTGACTTTGTTTTCCATGGCAGAAAAATATGGTGTACATTTTGGTCTGGCTATTTACAATGACAAAAGTTACAAAAGAGAAGTGAAGGCTCAATGTTAATAATGATCCAAGTTCATAAATATTCAGGGGGAAGGTCTGCCTTTTAATGTCATCAGTGCAGAAATTCTATGAAAGAAGTTTGTCTCAGTGAACAAGTCAGGAAAATTACTAGGGAGCCTTTTGCACTTATGGCACAGACCAGTGTAGAAAAAAGAATTATTAATGAAAAGGTCAGCGTTTCCATCAGACTCACATGATGAGAACATAAGCATTGAAAGCATGTTACCAAAGAGACAGTGCAAGTGAGAAAAGCTGCATGTGGACACCCGTACACTCTCAAAACAGCAGCATTCGAGAGGTGCTAATAACAACTATTCACACAATAATTCAGATTCTAACTACTTCTCCTTCTCCTTTTATGTTCTGTCTCCTGCCCTTTCTCTCTCTGTCTGTCTTTTTTTTTTCATTAAATTTCCTTTAACTGTCTGACGTCTGTCTTCTTGGCATTTACAGTCAATTTAATTCCTTCCCCTAGAGTGCTCAGGCTCCCACTTATCAGGATTACATGTTAGATTCTGGTGAAGAAGCAGCTTAAGGTGCTGGAAGAAATAGGAACTTAGCAGACAGAGCTTCGAGGTTGTCCTCCTGGCTCATCCTTTTTGGTGGGTGATCCTGGGGTGGGGGGTGGGGTCGGGGGGGGTGTTATTTAAATTCACTGAAGCTCAGCTTCTTCACTTTTGAATCAGAGCTAATAATACCTTTCTTAGCTGTCATCAGCACACTGCCATATCTGGCTCAGAACACCCTCTCTTCCTGAAATGCCTTCCTCTGTATCTGCAACTTAACATACCCACTGACCTGCCCTTTGAGTTTCCCTCACAAAGCCTTCCTAGAAGGAAGCTTCTGTGCACCCTCAGTACCACATGCCCTATTTCTATTTGAACACTTAATGTAGCCCATCAGAATTATATTGATGTTTCTCTCGCTGAACCAGGGGCACCGTGAAGATAGAAGTCATGCTTTCGGACCTCGAAATTCTAGCATCTAGGACAATTCCTGGTCCAGGTGAGCTACTAAAGAACTAATGTTTAGATAACTGTGTTAGTCTTTGAATCTGACTTGTCTTAAAGATTAAATTACACATTGTACATAAAGTACCCAGTCTGCCCAACACTAGGTTAGTTGTCATGTCTGCTTAATTAAAAAACAAAAAATGTAACAACTCCATGAGAAAAGATTATTTCATAGGCTGCTTTTGTTTCTTGGATTGATGTTTGTCATAGAGTAGATGGCCTTGAAGCATCTATCAAGCTCTGCTCTCCAAGGCCAAGTAAGAACACGCCAGTGCTGAGCCCTCCTGCCAGGTGCTTACTGGGCACAAATTAGTTATCTGCTGAAGGAATGAAATAATGAAACATCATCACCCTGTGAAGCCTTTTTTCCTCTTCTTAACGTATTTAGATTCTTCCTTCTCTGAGCTCTCACATAACTTTGCTCGTATTTCTATTACAGGGTTTTTCAGACTCTACATGTCTGTTTTCCCTACCAAACTACAGAGCACTTCCAAGCAGGTGCTCTTCTGCATCTCATTCATTCTCAGCATCTAGCACAGTGTCTGATAGAGTCTAAGTGTAATAAACATTTATATAACTGGGCTTTATCCATGTTTACTGGAGTAACAGTCAAAAGTTTTCCTCTGGATCGTTGTCTCATACAATGTGCTCAAATTCTAGCAAATCAAACTTTCTTAGGTCTAAAATGATACACACTGCAGTGCTATCACCTTATTTCATAAATTAGAAATTCCAAATGAGTTGATCAATAGATCCTCAAAACAGAAAGCTTAGTACAGAGAAGTCAAAATTATAAGGTACTTCAAACTGGTGAATTGACAGTAAATTTTCCCTATAGGACTCAAAGTCATCTATTGCCTATTTCCATTCGATATTGCTTGACTCGAGCTGACATTTACATAGACTGCTCCCATCCTAATGGCACGTGGTAGGAGGAATTGTAATCCATTGCAGTTTAGGCACATGCTCTTCAGCAGAAGTGACTTAATCTTATAAGTGACCTGCTTCTGATGTTTCATTGTGCAGGTAACATACCATGAATATATGATAATGAAAAATTCTGAATCTGACAAGAAAGGGAAAAGCCTTGATGATTTTAGTTTCCAATGACCTTTCTCTTCCATAAGAGGTTCCTTAGACAAAGATATCCAGGCAATTTTGGAGAGCTACTCTGTATTCACAATTCATTCTGTCTGTTCCAAACATCTGGGTCTATTATTGGTGGAAATTAAGATAAATGAGACCTCCTGGAGATCTTCTAGCATTGAGCAAGTGTGCTCAAGTACAGCCAACTGTGGAAGAGATTCACTTAAAGCTAATCAGAAGGCAGAAAATGGGTAATCATTCTCATCGCTGCTTTTGAGCCAGACCACTGGCCTTACTAGCATAGTGGGAGCCATTTGCATGCCTTCTGTTCAATGTGACAACATGGGGAATTACAAAGATCTTCACTGTGATGAGACACAGCTCGTGGACTTACAATGTTTGATGTAGTAATAAGTGAATAACAGTCCATCATACAAACTAGTTGAAATACAGACAAGGACAAAAAATTGACAAAAAAGTGCTAAGTTATGGGTTTAGGAAAGGGAGTAAACATAGGGAGAAAACAGATGAATGGAAAGACTAGCAGTCATTCTGAGATCAAATAATCAGATACAATGTAAGTGAATGAGAGGTGCAAGCAGACAAGGTTTTAGCCAAAGACTGAAATACTTTGGTTTAATATATATTAGAAGAGGACAAGAAATACCAGGTTATTATTAGGATATATCTATCAGGATGAGGATGTGATCATGGGAATGGTTGGCTGAGGAACAGTGAAAGTGAATATCAGGAAATGAGAAGGGTTAACTATTTGGGGATCAAAGAGCTGAATGGCCTGTGTGGTAACAGAAATTGGTATGAAGTTGAAATTATGACTAGGGCCAAAATTCTGCAATGAATATGTAGGATATGCAGGAGGTTTGGTGATGACAGCAATACACAGAAGTAGGGTGTTGTAGCAACTACATAACTTCATAAGAGCAGAAGGTTTTTGCCAACTTAGTGCAGTAACCTAGTCAGTTCAGGCTGCCACAAAGAAAATACCATAGACTGGGTGGCTTGAATAATAAACATTTATTTCTCACATTTCTGGATGCTGACAAGTCTAAGATTAAGGTCTGGCAAATTAGATGACTGGTGATGGCCCATTTCCTGGCTCATAGATGGCCATCTTCTCACTGTGTCCTCATAGGGCAAGGAGCACAAGAATTCTCTGAGGTCTCTTCTGTAAGGGCACTAATTCCACTGATGTGAACTCCACCCTCATGACCTAATCACCTCCCAAAGTCCCACCTCCAATACCATCCCATTGGGGATTAGGGTTCAACACATGAATTTTGGAGAACACAAACACTCAGTCAATAGCAAGGAGTAATGGGGCAAAGAACAAGATAGATACCTCCTACATATAGAAAAAGCAAGAGTTCCAGAAAAACATCTATTTCTGCTTTATTGACTGTGCCAAAGCCTTTGACTGTGTGGATCACGATAAACTGGAAAATTCTAAAAGAGTTGAGAATACCAGACCACCTGACCTGCCTCTTGAGAAACTTGTATGCAGGTCAGGAAGCAACAGTAAGAACTGGACATGGAACAACATACAGGTTCCAAATAGGAAAAGGAATATGTCAAGGCTGTATATTGTCACCCTGCTAATTTAACTTATATGCAGAGTACATCATGAGAAACACTGGGCTGGAAGAAGCACAAGCTGGAATCAAGATTGCCGGGAGAAATATCAATAACCTCAGATATTCAGATGACACCACCCCTATGGCAGAAAGTGAAGAGGAACTAAAAAGCCTCTTGATGAAGGTGAGAGAGGAGAGTGAAAAAGTTGGCTTAAAGCTCAACATTCAGAAAACTAAGATCATGGCATCTGGTCCCATCACTTCATGGGAAATAGATGGGGAAACAGTGGCTGACTTTATTTTTTGGGTCCCCAAAATCACTGTCGATGGTGATTGCAGCCATGAAATTAACAGACACTTACTCCTTAGAAGGAAAGTTATGACCAACCTAGATAGCATATTACGAAGCAGACATTACTTTGCCAACAAAGGTACGTCTAGTCAAGGCTACGGTTTTTCCAGCGGTCATGTATGGATGTGAGAGTTGGACGGTGAAGAAAGCTGAACGCCACAGAATTGATGCTTTTGAACTGTGGTGTTGGAGAAGACTCTTGAGAGTCCCTTGGACTGCAAGGAGATCCAACCAGTCCATCCTAAAGGAGATCAGTCCTGGGTGTTCATTGGAAGGACTGATGTTGAAGCTGAAACTCCAATACTTTGGCCACCTCATGGGAAGAGCCGACTCACTGGAAAAGACCCTGGACTCGATGGACATGGGTTTGGGTAAACTCTCGGAGTTGGTGATGGACAGGGAGGCCTGGCGTGCTGTTATTCATGGGGTCACAAAGAGTCAGACACGACTGAGCGACTGAACTGAACTGAACTGAAACTTGAGGTAACTGAGGAGGGAGAGAATAAACAAATTCTAGTCAACATACCTGCTTTGGAGGCACTGCTCTTGGACCACAGCCAATTTTGGTGGTGGAAAGTCAATGAGAATATCATGACAAGTTTTGAAATCAAAAGAAAAAGGAAGTGGTTGGGATAGGAGGAAGCACAGAGCTATGTAAAGCAGAATCAGCTGATGAACATGGCTTACATTTTGAGAGATAAGTACGATGATAAGGATACGAGGGATTATAAAATAGTGGACTGCAAGTATTCTAATTTGATTATTCCCAGAGTATCCAGGAAGATGGCATGACTCTGGCCTCTCCAGAGAGTCAGGAGAGATATGAATTGAGGGTTATTCTGAGTAGTTCAAGGTCAGGTGTGTAGGCAGTGAGATTAACTAGCTTCCAGGATCCTCACTACATGCTGGAAATAGGTGGTACACCCTGAATGCATGGGTTAAGAAAATTGATAAGCTCTTAAAATAAGCAATCAGATCATTCTGGTTTCTCTAAGAACATTACTAGTAGAGATAGAAAATCTCAGAAGATTTTTGGCATAAAATGCATTTTCCCCGATTTGAGGACAAACATGTTAAAATCAGAAGGAAGGTGAATGGAAATAGCATCATCATTCCTGGCAAGATAAAACTATGTGATGTTTAATACTGTCTGAGATTTCTGGGAAGGTTGTGGAGAGATTGGACACATGAAGAAATTCCTCCTCCCTTAATCTCTTTTAAATACCTGTATTAGTATTCTACTGCTGTGTAACAAATTACCTCTAATTTAGTGGCTTAAAACAGTAAGCACTTATTATATCAAAATTTCCGCAGGTCAACAATATGGGCATGGTTTAACTGGTTTCTCCGTACAAGGTCTCACAGGGCTCAAATGGCTGCTTTCCCATCTGAAACTTAGGTTCACTTCCAAAATCATTTAGGTGTTTGGCAGAATTCATTTCCTTGCAGCTGCAGAACTCACGGCAGCTTCCGCAAGTCCAACAGGAGCACTTCTCTGCTGCTTCCAGTCTCTGAGCTCAGGGAAAACCTAACCCCCTTTTTAAAGGATTCATCTGATTAGGTCAGGCCTGTCCAGGACAACCTTCTTTATGATCAACTCAAAGTCAACTGATTAGGGACCTGAATTACATTTGCAAAATTTCTTTTCCTTTGCCATATAACATAACATACTCAGGGGAGTGACATCCCATCATATTCAGGTTTAGTCCACACTCTGGGGAACAGAGTTATTTAAGAGCAAGTGGGTATCCTGGGATCCATTCTAGAATTCTGCCTAACACAGTATCCAAACAATAAAACTCCAGGCTGTCCAAAATTCTGATACACTTGTCCATAAATAGCTATTCATTTATGATCAGATGAACAACTTCACCCTTTGGCTACATGGTCTCTGAATCACACTGCATTTTTGTCTGGTCTAGCCCTATAAATATTCTGAAACTGTGCTGGTCAACCTTTTTGTTTGTTCATTGTTGCTCACCTAAAAAGCCTTTGTTCTAGACTTTTCTTCTTCCCAAATACCCTGCCTATGAAAATTTAAAACCACAGATAAACTGAATATTTGTTTGTTTGCTATATATGCATTTTATACACAAAATAGTGAGATTAAGGCCCTCCATTCCCAAAGAACCAGTTTTTTTCCCCCTTGGGAGTGACACAGCCTCTGTGAGCAATTATGTTCTATATGATCAATGGCCCATTAATACATAAGTAATCACTGTGCCCTGTTCTTCCTTTTACTTTTGCTCTCCAGTCCTGACACCAGTTCCCACGTTCTATTCGCTACAATTCTATAATGGAATTCTGTAATGTTTAATGATGAGTAGGGTTTGCTATTGACTAGGATTTGGATAACCTGTGTCTGAGTCTGACTTTGCAACTGATTTTCTATGGGACTTTGGCAAGCCAAACAAGATTTTGCTGGTGCCATTTCTTCAGTCTTTCAGAAGAGTACAATGTAGTCAAGTAAACCTTGGTTATAATAGAGAAAATTAATTAGACATGCCTAAAGTCCTTAGAAAACAAAACGACAATTCTTTATCATTTTAAAAGGAGATGAGGAAAATGAAGATTCTATTCTAGGAGCAGGGATTTAGAGATAAAAAGATGTATAAGTTATGTCAAATGTTCTTTAATGATGTTGGCAGCTCTCATTTGAATTCTGTGGAGGTTCATTATGTTGGCACAGGGGCCAAGGACAGCACCTGCAGTCATAAAACAATAACTAAACTTGTAATCAACTACAGTTCACGGAATCTTAGGCTGCTTTTTAACATATTCTCACCTCCTAGCCCTTGGGGACAGATTTGCCACCTGACACAGTTCTTCTGGAGCCACCACACTTTTGTTTTTGTTACAAAACAAGGAGAAGGGATGGTGCTATTTCAACCAATACCCCAGACATCAGCACGCGCTAATGCTTTCATATATACTACAAGCACAAGGATTTTAGGAGCAAAACAAGGTCTAGATCCCCATGTCCTTGGTTCTACTGTCATGATTGCAGCAGTTTCAAAATATGACCAATATTTCAAGGTTTGAGATGTAACTTTTATTTACCAAACCTTCAGTTTAACATTTTGATTTTCCATAAACCAAAAGCACATGAATAATGGCATTTGGCACAATATCCTACCAAGATTTATTGGGGGAAGGTGGGTGAAAATGTGTGGAGTCCAAAGAGCATCTAAAGAATTAGATTGGAGTTAAGTAACATCACACTTTTGAAATTAAATTAAACTTCATGTTTTATGTATATTTGTTTAAAAATGTGCCTCTGTTCATTTTGCCATAAGCCAAATGCTCACGATTTTTGAAAGCCCCTCTATTATTCTGTTTCCATAGTCATTTCTACAGCTATGAGAGTCTGATTGCTTTGATGAAATCAACATTATTGTTTCAGACTCAGCTAGGATCTATGCTGTAAGTAAATTATTTCAACATAATTTTTCACTCAGAACACTAATAAAATCATTATTTCCTTGAACAGCATATAGGGAAATCACGTCATTGTTAGGATGAAAGTGACACATATATTACACTTGAGTTGATGGACACAGTATGGAATCACCTTTACCACAGTGTAGCAGCACTGAAGCTTGAAGACTAGA
This sequence comes from Giraffa tippelskirchi, assembly GCF_054371585.1. Lineage (NCBI taxonomy): Eukaryota > Metazoa > Chordata > Mammalia > Artiodactyla > Giraffidae > Giraffa > Giraffa tippelskirchi. Next base: position 11,051,195 of record NC_137289.1, on the reverse strand, counting down.
CTTCAGTAGAGTTAGACAAGGATTTCCAAACATTTAGAGAGTAGAACACATCCCCCGTGGATTAAAACTGAAGTTTCATTTACAAACATTTCATTTCAGACTCAAATGCTTGATTTATCTCCATCTCTATCTGTGGACGGAGAAGGCAATGGCAACCCACTCCAATGTTCTTGCCTGGATAATCCCAGGGACAGGGGAGCCTGGTGGGCTGCCGTCTATGGGGTCGCACAGAGTCGGACACGACTGAAGTGACTTAGCAGCAGCAGCAGCTATATGTGGAAAGCAACTGTTGAGCTAAAGAAAATTGGGCTCAGTGGCAAGATCCAGTGTGGCAGGAAAGCAGGCCAGGAAGTTATAGATCCTCCTGGCTGCAAGTAAAGCCTTTCTACCAACCCCTGCTCCACAAATCCTTCCTCCTTTCCATCTGCAATCATCTTGATTTCCTTTTAAAACACTACGGCAGAAACCAACACAACATTGTCAAGCAATTTCCCTTCAATTAAAAAATGCATTTAAAAGAAGAAGAAAAAAACACTAATGAAACTGAAAGAAATGACCTCTAAAGCCTTATGAGTACTTGACATGCTTACAGGGACAACTTATTCAGTTCTCTTCATCAGAGTGTAAACAAAAAGAACAAAGAGGGTCATTCATCATCCGTTTACACAAGGGTTAAGTTGAAACTCACTGTAGTCACCCTGAGGGGGATTTAGGATGGGGAAAAAAAGATTGAAACATTCTCTGCTTTGGATATATGGGCTCCTAGATAGTTAAGATGCATATCTAAGGAAGACTTTCAATGACCTCAGATTTTTGATCTTCCCATATACAGAGAAGAAGTAAAATCATTAACTTGAGATGTCTGTTCTTTGTGATCTGCAGTAATCTTTTACCAAGATGTATGCTTGACTACATGTATTTACCAGCCCCCATATTCTTATATTACCTGCTCCTCCCCTAACTCGCTAGGTGAGTCCCTTCAGACTTACTGAGAGACTTTTTCCAAGGCTATAGTCCTGTGTAATGTCCTTGAATAAAATTTAATTTACAATGCTTTTTAAGTGACAAGAGTTTGGAAATAGGCACAGGGTGAAATGATACATTGCACAGGAAGAGAGATGGTAGGCCATGCTATTCCACCAATGGAAGACTCTGTAGAGAAAACTATAAGCCAACTTTTAAAATACGGTATTCCTAATATTGTCCCTTTAATTACCTGTGGTGAACACACCTGAAATGGTTCTTCTTGCCTGTAATCTCTTGTTCATATCTTGCTTCTCCATCAGAATACAGCTCCCTGGTTACAGGCAACCCTAGTTCCTCTCTCCTTGTACCACCACCATTTCTACAAGTAAAGTAGCACTGACAGCACATGTTACAAGGCTGTTTCTGCTTCTGGCTCAGGGTGCAAGCTGACAGCTCTTCTACAGCAGAAGCAGTGCCTTATTTATCTTCATTTCTAACATATTCCCAATGCCTGGCACTTAATATGTGATCGGGTGAATAAATTAATAAATAAATTAGCAAATGACTGAAAGTCTATAATTCTTAAGACTTCATCTTCTCCAAGCCACTTTTTAAAAATTGGAATAGATCAGATGTTTTGCTCAGATGCACACGTAGCGATTGGGCTTATACAATATGAACATAGATTTGTGGAGAGGCCACAGTTTTGAGAGAGAAACATCTTTCACAACCACTTATCCATGAAGGTAAACAGAGGGTATTTCTGCTACCTCTACAGCTTAATTCCACATTCTCAAACTATTTATTGACCATCTGTTATGTGACCAAAACTGTTTTTGTTTGGGGGTTTAGCAGTGAAAAAAATAAGACAAAGGCTCTAGCCAATGTGTAGTTTATCTAGCAGATGGCCATTTATTTGTGCTCCTTTTTTTTTGTTTTGTAGATAAATTTATTTATTTTAGTTGGGGGCTAATTACTTTACAATATTGTAGTAGTTTTTGCCATACATTGTGTGCTCCTTTTTTGTGTTAAGCACTCCAGTAAGTACTTGATGTGTATAATTTCATTTAATCTTCAGCACCACCCTATGAAGTAGCTAAACTTATTCTCAGTTTTACAATGGGGACATTAAGGCACAGGGGGGCTTATATAATTTTCTATAAAGTTTAAAACTTATTTTTATGGCTTAAATTTCAGAACTTTTTAAAAATTATAATTGCTGTCATCTTGGCTATGCTGTGATTCCTAAAATTTATAGCAAGAAGGGTTCTCTAAATTAAGAATGATAGATCAGTATATTCTTCTTAGAATGTACAGTAAAGAAAGATTCCCACAATGGAAAGAAGCAGTCTCAGAAGAAATAAGCTCCTACGTAAACCTATCTTCTCAAAAAGAAAACTATTACCATTAAACAGGAAAGTCTAATAATGTGTTAAATAAATAATATAAATTATATTATAATAGGGAGTTCCCTGGTGCTTTAGGTTAGGACTCTGTGTTTTCATTGCAGAGGGCCCAGGTTCAGTCCCTCGTCAGGAAACTAAGATTCTGTACGTCATGCGGCATGTCCAAAAAAGAAAAAGAAAAAAATCATGCTATAATAGAGAAAACATAGAAAATCCATCCCCATCCATTTATTTTTTTCATATACTTTATGTTTCAAATCTAGCCTGATTTTATTTTCAAGTGAAGATAGACAAAATTTGGTTTTTTTTTTAATAACATATGCAGTTCAGAGTATTTTTCAATTGTTTTCAGTCAGATCTCTGGGACTTATATGTGTTCACACACTGTGACCACAAGATTTTAAAAACATTAACAAAATCCAAGTATATTAGCTCAGGAAAACAAGATTTGAATAAAAATTTTCATAAAATGATATGAAGTGACATCAGAAAAAATAACACAGATTCAAACTATAATACAAGCATCATATATTCTTCTAAACCAATATTACCGTACCAGTATCAAATTTTTATATATATAAGTTACTAATGTCTCCATAGCAAAAGGTATCTTTTTTTTTTATTTTAATCTGTCACTCTGTTTTACCTCATGTTCCTGCCTTCCCTCCTTATCTCATCTTTACCCTTTTTCACTCAAAGATAATCCACCACCCTTGGATATTCCCACTGCGCTCTGCTTGCACTTTTGTTAAAGGCTGTACTTTGCACTCCTTGGTATTTGAAGAGTTAGTTGTTTACTTGTCTGCCTCTCCAATTAAGCTGTAAATTCCTTGAGGGGAAAGGCTATGACTTATTTATCTTCCTAGCATCCCACAGCCCTTAGCACAGTGATTTACACAAGAGGTACTAAGCAAATGTTTGACAAATGAGTGAACACCACTCTACTAAAAACAAAAAAACAACAAAAAAACCCAAGAGCATTAAATGGCACCAATCATTTATTCATATGCCATCTTGCCTCAAAACATTATAGAACCTTCTTGGTGGCATATGTCAACCCTCTTCATTTATTTTCACAAAACCCAAGTCCATTCAGGGATTGCGTCAGAAGATTATAAACAGTCTTATTAGGGAGCCTTAAACATCAAATGACTTTAAGGCCTTATCATTTCTTCCACAGATCAAAAGGACTAGAACTTGAAACCAGCCATTCAGTGACTTGTTAATGAACTGGAGGATGCTGCCTCAGGATGAGGAGCCTGGACTCTGGACTGAGACTGTCTGGGTTCCAAATCTCTATCATTCACTAGCTCTGCAAATTTTACTTATAAGGAAAGATAAGTTAATTCTAAGGAAAAGGTCTCTTTCCTTACAATGTTACAATGGTGGAAGAATTTTTGTGAGGACAAAATCAGATAATGCATAAGAAGGAATGTGCACAGTGCTTGAAACCAAGTGACCACACCACTATCATCAGCCCTGGACCTGGTTTACAGACTCCACATCTCTAGACTTAAGCTTCTTTGACCCCAGGGCTCTAGAATTTCACTCCACTGCCCACCTTTGCTCAGCTTTGTGTATCACATGCCAGTGGTTGTGAGGAGGGTTTCCACATCAAATACAGCATACCAGTTAAATCTGCATGTCAGATAAACAAAAAATACTTTTTATCATAAGTATGCCCCAGATAGTATCTTGGCTATACACATACTAGGATGTCATTCGTTCTTTATCTGATATTCAGATTTAACAGAGCACCTCGTATTTTTATTTGATAAATCTGGCAACTCCTACTCCAAAACATCAACCGCAGTCCCTTGCCTCAAGCCCTCACGGATGAACGTGTGTTTGCAGAGCTTGCATTTTAATTGCTTCCCCATTTATTCGGTTTCAGGTATTCACAGTTAGTCAATTAGTTGAACCCAAGCTAGCAAGGAAAAGCTGGGCAGCTGTACTCTAGCTTCATGTGACTAAGGTTTTTACTTCTGGAGACATTGCATATTTGATATGAGCTAGCTCTGGGTCAAACTCTAAATCTCTAATTCTGTTATTTTAATACCCTTGAAGTATTTGGGGACAGTTTATAGAGATGACCTATATAATTCAGTTCCAGTACATTCTAGATGCTATGTCTAAGAAAACACAGCTACATCAACACACATTCCAATAAAAAAGAGCCCAAACCAGTTCAAAGCATTATCTTGGGAGAGGACATTGGGTGACATCTCCAACAACCAGTATACGTGTCTCTCTCTCTCTTTTTTTTTCCCACTTACTGGTGCCTGTTATGACAGTTATTGTGTTCCCCTGCTCGAGCATATCTTAGCCTGAAATCAAAGAGGCAATATTAACTGTAGTAAGCAGGATCCATCCCAACCTCATACTTATTTCTGACATTCAGAAATTTGACATAAAGGATCTTTATCAGAGTATGCGGTGAGGTGCTACAAATACTGGTGTGTCTCTGGTGTGGAGACCATGTGATCTTTTAAAAATACATGTATATGGGGCTGGCTTCCCTGGTGGCTCAGTGGTAAAGAATCTGCCTGCCAATGTAGGAGACCTGGGTTCAATCCCTGGTCCAGGAAGATCCCATATGCCATGGAACAACTAAGCCTGTGTGCCACAACTATTGAGCCTGTGTTCTAGAGCCTGGGAACCACAACTACTGAGCCCGCATGCGGCAGCTTCAGAAGACTGTGAGCCCTTGAGCCCATGCTCTGCAACAAGAGAAGCCACCGCAATGAGAAGTCCATGCACCACAACTAGAGAGTAGCCCCCATTTGCCACAACTAGAGAAAAGCCCACGTAGCAATGAAGACCATCAGGGCCAAAACTAAATAAAATTATTTAAAAATACATATATATATATATATATATATATATATGAATATGTGTCTATATTGGAGAAGGGAATGGCAACCCGCTCCAGTATTCTTGCCTAGGGAATCCCATGGTCATAGGAACCTGGTGGGCTACAGCCATGGGGTCACAAAAAGTCAGACACAACTGAGCAACTGTCACACACACATACACACTCATATATCTATATATATAATTCAAGACTGCACAGTCTTTTTTTATTGAGTTACAGTTGACTTACAATGCTGAGTTATCAACAGCTGTAGAGCAAAGTGACACCGTTCTACATATATATACATCTTTCTTTATATTCTTTTCCATTATGGTTTATTATAAGATCTTGAATACTGTTCTCTGTACTATGCAGTAGGACCTTATTTTTTACCCATCTTATGAATAAAAGCTTATATGTGCTAACCTCAACCTCTCACTCCATCCTTCCCCCAACCCCCTCCCCCTTGGCAACCACCAGTCTGTTCCCTATGGACATTTTAATTTAAAGAAACTTTATTCTGGGTAAACTGAATTATTACTATTAGTTGTTTAGACTTAGAGAGTTTTCTGGCTACCTCTCTTGAAGATATTCCACATGGCCCACGTGATTCTCAAAGTTTTTCCTGATAACCATATTTGAAAGAATCAACTACATCTCTATTGATCCCCTTATCGTGATTTATTGTGTTTCTTAGTACTTGTTGCCTAGTTACTTTATCATAGCATGGACCTCTTTTCTATTTCCTTTCACTGGAATGTAATAACAATAAGGACAGAAGTTTCATTTATCATACTCATGGTCAGTGTCTAGAGGAGTGCTAGTAAGCCCATGGTAACCATACAATAAGTATTTTTAATGAAAGAATAAAAGAGAGCAATAATAGCAGCTATTCTTTGTTGAGTGGCTACCATGTGCTAGGCACTGTGCAAAATGGTTCTTCTATGACAGAAGAAAGATGTGTTTTGTTGTTCATACACATCTTCAAGAATGGATCCTGACAACTAACAGATGATTATTTCCTTGAAGGAAGTAATAATTGATAGATATGGAAAGTGAAAACTGAAAGAGCTTTATGACCCTTAACAACTGTGCCTTTAAAACAGAAACACAAATACAGATTGTGGAAGATCAAGGAATTAGTATTGGAAATCTGGGAAAAAAGAGGCAAGATTAAGATTAAGGGGCACTTGAAGAGAAGGTCTGGGGAAAAACTCAATGGCTGGAGTCAAATGGACTTTTTGGGTAGCAAAAAGATATCTGATGGAGATGTTAAAGAGAAATTTTATAACCATATAAACAACTTTTTATTTCTTCAACCAAACATTCTGTAATTTTTTTATTTCTTGTTAGTGTCTATGTGTTTTCTTTGGTGAGATTTCACAGAAGTGCCATGGTGCTCCAAGACATGCAGGAGAAGACAGCAGAGCTGCCAACACAGGATCAGTCACAGACATAAATAGAATCAGTTGGAAGTCACCATGTAATCCAATTTTCCATCTAATATGAAATTAACTCCATCAGACTCTTAAAATATGGCTTCTGAACTAGAATGTCAATTGATGACAGATACACTTCCCCCCATACAATGGACAGATAAGTCCATTGGGGTGATTTTTGTTTTTTTTCTTTTAACAGCTCTATTTTCCCCTTATTCAGATATTTTTTTTTACTGACCTGAAACCCCTTTGTCTATAACTTGCTTGTGCTTAATGTCCGACTCTTTATGACCCCCCGGACTGTAGCCCACCAGGCTCCTCTGTCCATGGGGATTCTCCAGGCCAGAATACTGTAGTGGATTGGCATTCCCTTCTCTAGGGGATCTTCCCAACCCAGGGATCAAACCCAGGTCTCCCGCATTGCAGGTGGATTCTTTACCATCTGAGCCAAATGTTATTTAAATGTTTTTATTTTTTAAAGTAAGTAATGTATATTTACAATTGGGTCATCTTCTGGACCTTTAGAAATACAGAGAACCTGAACATTACTTCCTTACATGTGCCATTTTGTCAACGCAATGAAAATATCTATATGACTGGCAGTAACATGGACTTGACAAATACTTGTTAGGTAAATTAACAAATGAGCTTCTCTGCTACTATGCCCTCTAGTCTTTTCTAAGAGTCTAATCATTCTTCTCCTTAGGGATCCTTTCAGTGTGTTTTGAAAATAACAATAAACTCTGTCTCATAATATCAGAGACATCTCTATACTCTAGTTCCACTTTTGAAGGGAAGTAAACCAAGTCAGAAAATAGGAGGCTTTGTTCATAGTCATAATGGCACATAAGAGGCTGTGTGCAAAGCAGATATTATGAGTTATGACACTTTGTCCGTTTGAATATCTACTTGAAATGTCTGATAGGATGTGGCACATAGACCAAAATATCAAGCAAGGGAAAAATTAGTCCCTTGACATACTTTGGCAGATTGAAAGGAATAAAGATATTAAAAAATGATACCAACCTTTTTCAGTTTCCTGGATGAACCCCAAAGAACATAAACTACATTTTTCTCTCCAGCATTGGTTTTAAACACCATTCTCTTTCTTGAAGTATGTTAGCATTTGGAAATAACAACTACCAATTCTCAAAGGACCAGACGCACATCCTATCATATATTGAAGGACCGTGTTCTTCCTCATTCATACACGGAACTATAATTGAAAGAAGTTAATCATGGTGGTACACGAAGAACAGGAAAGGAGGGACACACTCTCCAAGAATATGGATACTAATGTCTTTGCTGGGTACTAACTCATAGCAGGAACAAAGAAGTTAAGCCCATAACACCCTCAAAATACTGTTGGGAGCCATTCTGGATCTACTGCCGGATGACAAATTCACGGCACCACTCAAGAAGAAACTGCAAAGCGGTTTCTCTCCAGGATCGGATCCTTCACTCCTTCCTGTTTCTATGCCTTTGTTGTGGCTAGCTGTGTTTCTTTCCTTGTTGACAGGATTTAAAGGGGCTTCTGTAGTGATTTCATGAGAGTTTAGGGAAAAGAAAAGTGATCTTCTGTCCCAAAGAAATATTCCCCAAATGATTAAACCTACTGAGGCCCCTGGCTGACGGGTCCCTAACACCCAGCCAGGGAGTAAGGCCATGTTCATTTAAAAAACAAGCCCTAAGCCTATTGTGGTTTGGCCTCATGAGGAGATTATTATTGATGACTGAAAATTTGGATCATGTATTAAGAAAAATTACAGAAACTAATCCAATTGCCTTTTCTCAGAAAGATTGGGATGCTAGAGATATTTGTGCCCCCCCCAGAACCTGAACACAGACAAAAGGAAATATGTCAGTCATGTTGCAGGTGGTTTCAGGGTAGACTGTAAAAGGTTTGTTTTTGCCACAAATAGTCTTGTGATATGTGGGTAGATGGTAAACAGACCCCCACAGACAATGGCTGTACTATGAAAGACTCTTGACCTTAGACCCCACTATAGTGCTTATTCCCTGAAGCAAGACACTGTGTTCGCTGAAGTAGATAGAACAATATGATTTATGACATCATGGATCATGTTTTTAGTAAAATAAGAATAGGTTTCGGGGTAAACATGTAACCGAAATGTAACAAAAGACCAGGAAAGAACATTTACATCTTAGAATCAAGAGATAAATCATCTGAAAAGGAAAATATTGCAAAAGAATCATTACAAAGGTGACTGACCTAAAACACGTGCTATATAAGTAGAAACTTAGAGCAATAAAGGATCTTCATCTCTGAACCTTCAAAAGACTCTATGTCTTTCTTTCTTTCCTTTCTTTCTTTTTGCTGATGCCATTCATCCCTTGGGTACCCCTGGACCAGCTGGAGCAGGACTCTGGCAAAACACGGTATGTTTTTAAGTCAGGTAACCAACATGTTCACAAAAGAGTAGATTCAATTAAATGACTAGGGTGATTGAATCTATGAACAGAAAATGCAATTTATCCTGTTGATCAGACAAAAGCCAGCAGTCCTCTGATAGGGGCAAAAAGAGCTTATCCTATTGTGCAGGCAATCTTGGTGCCATAGGAGGAGTTTCACCAAGGGCTTTACTGGGAGCCGAGAGGAGAAAGACGTGAGGCTCACCAGCTCACTTTCACAGTAAAGGAGATTTCACCAGAAACCTGACCCAGCTTCAGCATTTGGCATTCAAGAGAAGTGTCTTCATCTTTCCACCTGCAAAGAGGTGGGAGTCATTTAGCTGTACCTAAATTATTAGCCTGAGTAGCCAAATCTGGGCTCTTGTTCCAGAGAGAAGCTGGCTTCTACAGTCAGCTGTGAGCATGGCAATCATCCATTGGCATCGACAGATTGGCCTGGTAAAAGATTCCAGAAATCAGTGTATGCAAATGCCAAACATATGAAGAAGATACTTGGAGCAAACATGCTGTGAAGAGAGGAGACACAAGGAAAGGATTGAAAAGGATACAAGAGGAAATAGCTCTCCAGCTCATGTTGTTTCTATCAGACCTTAGACATCTTGAAGGAAAAACGTGGTGTCATCTCCAAGTTTTTCATCACCATTGTTATAGGTATGGGACTCAGTAATGGTTGTATGCATTCATTTCAGTAAGGGGATTTCCTTCAGAATATTTGCAATGTCTCCTTCTGTATGGAGATGTTATTCACTGAGCTTCTGAAGATGATAGTGTAAACTGAAAACATCATGAAATAAGTTCAAATATATTTTAATTAAACCTAGAAGCTCTGGGTCCACTCTGGGCTCTCCTTGGATGAAGAGGCTCTACCTCACAGGACTGAAACACATAAAGACAAACAATGTCTTTCATCTCTCTTTACTTCCACTTCTTAGGGATAAAATATGATAACATAGGAAGGTACAGGAGGAGATTGGTTATCTGGGGCTGGGATCACGGAAATATGTTAACTGAGATTTCCTGTAAATTGAGTTTGAAGAGCCAGGTAAAGAGTTTCAAATGTGTGGTTAGAGCCATTGGACTGTGCAGCGTTTTGAAGCTTGAGACAAAGTAGGGGAATATGTGGTTCCATAATGCAATTTAATTTCTGCATGACTATTTTAGACAAATTGGCTCTTGATTAAATTACTAGATCAAAAGACCAAAACAGGGCTCGATGGCTATATATAGATACAAGTTATATAATGTGTACCAAAATTATGAAGCTAGAAAGTAAATACACAATAATTCATATCATTTATTAGGCAGAATTATTTACAAGCTTCTGTTATTGTAATCAAAACCAAAAAGAGCTTCTCTCCCTGGAAACTACTCTTCTCAATTATAGATTTTTGTCAAAAGGCGCTTATAACCTATAGAGGCCATGTACCAACCTCCAGCTCCATCCTTGTGATTTTGGAAAATGATTCTCATGGATATTCAGGGTGTGTGAACTATACCAATAATGCATTTGGAATGATCTCATGAAGAGACTATTATCAAAACTCACTGAGAATAATGAAGAAATCGATTTTAGACTTAGGAAGAAAGGGAACAAATGATTTCATACTGAGTATCTTATTGAGGAGTAGGTTAAGCTGTAGAAAAAATGGAATATTATAAGGGTGGTAAGAAGCACAGGACCATAGGACTCTACTCCATGGTTAATAGAAGATACTTTCAAAATAGAAAAAAAAAAATGTCTGTCAGGGAGAAACAAATATGACTAAATTTAAAAGGTTCATGAAAGAAGGTCTTGTTTTCTTATATAACTAGGAAAAAAGAAAATACAAAACACAAATCTCTTAAAAGCTTAAGCAGCTGCATAAAAAAAAAGAATGTAAGACCTTTGTGAGTACATTTGCTGCAGTTGGCATTGATCACCAGTGTTTTGCAACCAACCATAATTATGTTAAGCTTCTGTATACTAACCTGTCATTTCTGAACATGGTAGGCAAAAAGAAGAGATGACACTGATTGGTATATGATCAATCAGCCCTACTTGATCTGGTTTATTGGACGACTGTGGGTTTGAAAAATATTTTGCACAGTAATTACAGAAGTCATCAGAGAATGGTATTCTTCTATGTGATACTAGAAATGGAATCTGTTTAGAGGTTGAATTAGATATCGTGCATGATATGTGGCTATAAGTGATTGTCTTGGGAGTCTAAAACTATGGCTAGCCCAAAAGAGCAAGCATGATTGTCAAGGAGAAAAAATGTCTCCAATGGTCATAATAAAAACCACATTTTTAACCACCAATGTCTTAGATGTAGTGGATTTGATATGCAAATGTAAAGAAATTATTTCTTTATGATTATCGGGGTTAAGTGCACAGTATAGACTGGGCATTCATGATAGCCTTTGTTAGACAGCCAACATCATAGTTAGTTTCTGAGATTTCCTCTTGAATTAAGCAGTGATATGAAAAGTTCCAGGAAACAAGCTACTCTTCTAATCTCCTAAGATCTGACTTCCAGCCACTTTAGAACAAATGGTCCTGGCAGCTCCTTAAGAAATTCTTCTAAGTGTTACTAGAGCCATCTTATGGAAAACACAAATGAACTCTTTGGCCAATCCAATACTTGACAAGTAGTCGGGTACTGGTGACTCAGTTGTTTTCCTTCCATCCCAGGCTGAGTTTTCTGTTCTCTCCACATGCCTTATACTGATCTTGGTACTAAATTTATTAATCCTTTCTTTCCTTCATTCCACTACTTATTGAAAGACTAAGACATGACAGACACTATGCTTTTTATAGGGTATTTAATAGTGAACACAACAAAATTCATGCTCTCATGCCTTTTATTTTAGGGTAGTATAGCATAACGTCAACTCCATTGGTTTCCACAAAAACAATTATATGGCCTGATGTTAGGCTGGTGGCACAAGAAATACTAGAGGAAATAGTTAAAAGTACAGACTCACTCTGGCTCCCACCCATACAGATTCTATTTCAGCAGGTTTGGGATGGAATCTGGCCATTTACAATTAAAAAACAAAGAACAACCTTTCTAAGTGTGCTTTTTGGTACACAGCCATGCTTGGGAACTAGCCTAGTATACAATGAGAACTGATATTGTAGGAGGAGACAACAAACCGCCTGTTTGTTCTGCCCCATCAGACAGATGAGAGCTAAGACAGCTCCTGGGGGCTCCATGGTTGGGGAGTGGGGCAGTGTCTAGACCATATCTGACTGGAGTGGTGCCTTCAAGAACTTAAGGTGTCAAAGAGTTTGAAAGACACAGAGAGAATCAAAATCAATAAATCCAACAACTATAGGTAGAGTATATATTTTAAAAGCCAAAAAGAACTGAAGCAACTATTAGGGGCTGAAAGTCAAGATTTGAGGGGCAGAGGGAATAAGAGCAAAAGGCAGAAGACAGAACAGGAAAGATAGCAGGAAAAAAGTAGGAGAAATTCCCAATTTTGTGTACCAGGCATTGTTTTGCTTAGTTAACTGTCTTGTCTCAAAGTACAGTGAAAGTGTGGATCTCTGTGATCAAAAGCCAGATGCCTTTCTTGCTACCATGCTTTACACATTGCTAAACTAAGGGCTTCCCCAGTGGCTCAGTGGTAAAGAATCTGCCTGGTTTAATTTCTGGGTTGGGAAGATACCCTGGAGGAGGAAATGGCAACCCACTCCAATATTCTTGCCTGGAAAATCCCATGGACAGAAGAGCCTGGCGGTCTATAGTCCATGGGGTCGTAAAGAGTCAGACATGACTGAACGTGTATGCAAACTTCTTAAGTGTAATTATTCACAACCTACAATTCAGGAAACAGTACACAGCTACTTAACAGAAGTGCCCAAACTGAAATCCATGAGTACTCATCTTGCAGAGCAATAATGGTTTTGGTGACATGGTTTAGCATTCTTTATGTTGTTGGTTTTATCTTAATATATAAATGGGTCACATTTATTGAACAGTCACTAGCTCCTAGACCTTTGTATACTAAATGCTTCCTATGCAATAACTCATATAATTCCCATAACAGCTTTTTGTGGTAGTTATTTTCCCTACTTTTCAGATGAGAAAACAAGTGAGGTGTCAGTGATAAATTGTAGAGCCAATTCTTAGGCCTAGAGTTGTCTGGCTTTAGACTTCATTCTCTAGAGATAACTCAAATTTAATCTGCTTTCCAGTACATAGAGAGCAACGATGACAACAAAAATTTCCTTACCATTTTAATTCAAACCTCCACATCCTCACTTTCCCACCTGGAGATAATGTACTTAATGGTAAAGGTAGTACTGAAACTGTGAATTATCTCCTTGATTGGGTATTATCTTGAAATAAAGATAAGATTAATGGTTTTGACCTTCAAGCTATATAATGAGCCATTCATATAAATATAAGTAATTAAATTTTAGATTCTTAAACTTCACTGAAGTTCGAGATATGACACTGGAAGGATGGCCTTTCCTATAAGTAAGCCTCTCCCTGCATATTTATAACCTGGAAATGCCTACACTTCCACTAAGTTTTGCCAGATTAAAATGATAATTTTCAAAGTCCTTTCCTATAAGGCGTCACATGGAATCATCCAGTATCTTTCTAGGTTGAGGGAGACTGCTGCTGCTGCTGCTAAGTCGCTTCAGTCGTGTCCAACTCTGTGCAACCCCATAGATGGCAGCCCACCAGGCTCCCCCGTCCCTGGGATTCTCCAGGCAAGAACACTGGAGTGGGATGCCATTTCCTTCTCCAATGCATGAAAGTGAAAAGTGAAAGTGAAGCTGCTCAGTCATGTCTGACTCGTAGCAACCCCATGAACTGCAGCCCACCAGGCTCCTTCCATGGGATTTTCCAGGCGAGAGTACTGGAGTGGGCTGCCAGTGCCTTCTCCATGAGGGAGACTAGTCATTACATTTTTACTTAATAGATATGAAACCCAAAACTCAGGTAAAGTTAAATAAATTAAGCAAAAAAAAAAGTCAGATAAAAGTCAGACTAATTAGGGCCAGAAATGGTGTTAAAGTTCAGTGTTTTGGCTTTTCATCATAAGCTTTCTCCGAGGTAAAAGAATCAGTGATGGATAGATGTAAATCAATTTTTATGATAATTAAAGACAATTTAAATGATCACATACCAAAAATTAGTGAGATATTTCTGCACTTCTGAAATTTAATATCATAATTCTTTATTTTTTTTCACTTTTTTTTAATAAATTTATTTATTTTAGTTGGGCTTCTAACATTTACCAGATGAATAGCCAAGTTTAAGAGTCTTTGATTACATAGCTTTTGTCAATATGGCGATACATATTTATACTTATGGGGCATTATGCATTGAGTTTGCAGATTGTATATATGTTAATATTAGCTAATGAACCACTATTGACTGTTTCTTCTTTGATATTATTGTTTTGTTGATGATGATAATACATAGCAAGTTAGCTTGACCATATGGCAGGTGGGAGATTTTTGTTGTCAACATTTGGAACAAAGAAGATTTATAGTTGGATGTACTTTTTGAGCATAGCCGAAATTGTATTTTCAGACGCTTTAAATGAGTGAATTTTGAGCTGCAGATACGGGAAATACTATATTTATAACTGTGTAAATGTGATCAATACTAACACAGTATGGTACTGTTTTGTTCTTGCAAAATAAAATTAGGTTGATTTTGAAGCCCAAAATTAAACATATTCATTCTTGTTTGATTTTTTACCTAAGAAACTTAAGATGTAAATAGATACATTCATATAAAAATACAAAAATATTTTATGTAAAATTCTATCATATGAAAAATACTAGTGGCATAGTTACAGTTTAGAATTCCCTAATTTAGAATGTGTGATTTTAAAAAAGAAATCAACTCTTTAAATTTCAACATTTAAACATGTAACATCTTAATAAGAGAAATAAATGTTTAACATTTAAATTCTACACCATATGTGGTGGAAAACTCAATGCAGTAACATGAACACATCTCTCAAGCATATGCCGGCTTTAATCCACTTCAGTGTTGCATTTATGAAAATTTCTTTCCTGGTCACAGATGTATCAGAAGTAGAAACAATAGGTTAACTAACACAACCATGCCTGAAATTAAGTATATGCTCATATTTAAAACAGTAGTCACTAACTTATGCTCCTGAAATTGATGAATACTCATTCTGTGATGATACAACATAAAATTAACTGTTAGGACTTCAAGTTCAAAATGGCAATTATGTGCATTTATCTATTTTCCCTCCTAGGAGACCAATAAATTAATAAGAAAGGAATTTTTTAAATGACAACAACAAATGAAATGGGAAGGGAATCAAGAAAAAGAAGTGATTCAACAAATATCTAGAAGATGGTAAGCAGATCAAGAACTGATGACATAAAGCAGAGGAAGCCACAGCCTAGAAAATATGCAGAGGACCTATATTCAATGAGAAAACCTGTCTGCCAAGTTCAATTCCTGACAAAATTGGGACATAGAAATCCAGGTACAAAGGATATGATCTGCGGCATTTATATCTGAAAACAAGAGAATTAAAAAGTGTGAGGAAGAGATGAACCCAACATGCAGAAAGATTCATCTGTTTTTCTCTATTGTTTTTCTATTCTGTATGTCATTAATTTCTGGAATCTAATCATTATTATTTCCCTCCTTCTGTTTCCTTTAGGTTTATTCTTTCTTTTTCACTGTCTTAAGGTGAAAAGTTACAATACTGATTTGAGATGTTAAAGTTTTGAAAATATAGGACTTTACAGCTACAAATTTCCCTCTATGTACTGCTTTAGAGGCACCCCATAAAATTTTAGTATGCTGTATATTTTCATTCATCGCCAAGAACTAATTTCCTTTTGCTTTCCTTCTTTGGCTGACTGGTTACTGAGGCGTGTGCTATTCTACTTCCACATATTTATTACTGTTTCAAATTTCTTTTTGTTATTAAATTGTAATTTCAATAAATTAGAGTGGTCAGAGGACATACATTGTTAGCATTATTAGCCATTTAAATTTATTAAGTTTTGTTTTATGGCATAAGCATGCTCTATCCTGCAGAATGTTCCATGTGCACTCAAAAATAATGACCTTTTTGCTGTTATGTAGTAGACTGTTCTATGTATCTATGTCATGTTGGCTTATCTAGGTCTTTTTTGGCTTTGGAGAAGACCCTGTTGCTGGGAAAGATTGAAGACAAAAGGAGAAGGGGGCAGTGGAGGATGAGATGGTTGGATGGCATCATGAACTCAATGGATAAATTTGAACAAACTCTGGAAGACAGTGAAGGATAGGGGAGCCTGGCATGCTCTAGTCCGTGGGGTTGCAAAGAGTCAGACACGACTTTGTGATCTAACTGGCTGTTTTATCCGTTAATGAAAATGGAATCCTGAAGTCTCCAACTATTATTGTTCAATCATCTACCTTACCATTTATTTCTGTCTGTTTTGTTTCATGTATTCTACGGTTCTGTTTTTAGATGTGTATGTGATTAAAACTGTCATACCTGTCACATGGATTAATTTTTGTGTTATTACAAAATGTCCTTATTTCTAATAATATTTCTTTTAAAGCCTACTGTTTCTGGTATCAGTATAACCATTCCAGGTTTCTTGTGGTTCTAAGTTTTCTCCTATGTTATAATCTAGGAGTTTCACAGTTTTGCATTTTACATTTAGGTCTGTGATCGATTTTGAGTACATTTGTGTGTAAGACCTATATCTAGATTAACTTCTTTGCCTGTGAATATCCTATGTTTGTTCCACTGTATCATTTTTATTCCTTTATCAAAGATCAGTTGACTATATTTATGTGGGTCTATATCTGGGCTCTCTATTCTGTTTCACTGTTCTATTTGTCTATTCTTCTGCCAATACCACACTGTCTTGACAGCTTTCTGTAAGTCTTAACTCAGGTAATGTCTGTCCTACAACTTTGTCCTTCTTCAGTGCTCTGTTTGAACACCTTAGAATAGACTTTTGAATCAGTTTATTGATATCCACAAAATCATTTGCTGGGATGTTGACTGAGATTGCATTGACTTTATGAATCAAATTGTGAATAATTGAAATCATGACAATATTGGGTCTTCCTATCCATAAACATTGAATATCTCTCCATTTAAAAAAAGTGGTTGATTTGTTAACATTAGCATTGTACCTGCAAACTGCTATAATTACTTAGTTCCAAGAAGGTTTTTTTTTTTAATATAAAATCAAGTCTTTCAGATTTTCTACGTATTGAATAGATTATAATGTCATCTGTGAACAGTTTTATTTCTTCCTTTGCAATCTGTATATATTTTATTCCCTTTTCTTGTCTTATTGAATTTCCTAGAACTTTTAGTACAGTGTTGAAAAAGTGAGGTAAGATGGGACTAATGCAGCATGTTAATTTATTTAATTTTTGACTATTTTAAAAGTTATTTCCTTCTTGGTTACTCTAGAGCTTACCATTGCCAATCTTAAATTATCAGAATCTGCTTAAGATTTATACTTTTGCCACTGTGATATAGAGATTATGCGCCTATATCTCTACTTCCTTTCTCCCTTTCTGTGATATTATCATTAAGTATATTGCATCTATATATGTAACAACCATTGCATAACATTGCATTGTTAGAATTATTGCTTTATATAATTTTGTGCTTTAAAGAAGCTCAGACACAACAATGAAAATAAGCAAACAATTGTAGGTTGTGCTATCTTAACTTTCATTTCTACCATTTCTTGATCTCATCATTTTTTCCTATGATTTTGAGTTACAATTTATGGTCACTTCCTTAGCCCAACACAGGTGTGCTCCCCCTACCTCCTGGAAACTCTCAGACCGGACCTGTTTTGCAGTGTTGAAGCAGAATTTCTTCTAAGGAAATGTAGGTTTTTGCTCTTAAGGCCTAGCAGTTGATTGGATTATGCCCACCCACATTATTGAGGGTGATTTCTATTTAAAGACAACTGATGATGTTAATCACGTTTACAAAATACTTTCACAGCAACAATTAGATGACTGTGTGCATGAGTAACTTGGCACTAAACTCTAGCCAAGTTGACTGGTAAAACTAACCAATAAAATCCATATCGGTGTGCTTAATGGTGCCATACATTTCTCTGAGGTGTATTTTTTAAAATTTCTTCATTTATCCCCTCTCTTTGTTGTTCAGATTGCATAATCTCTATTGGTTTATCTTCAGAATCATTCATTCTTTCTTCCCCCACTTAAACCTACTGTTGAGCCCTTCTAGTGATGTTTTTTAAAATTTCAGTTACTGTACTTTCAACTAAAGAATTTCCATTGTTCTTTTATATAATTTCTATCCGTTTATTAATGCTTTTGGTTTGATGTGACTTTGCTGTCATATTTTCCATTACTTCCTAATCAGTGTTTCTTCATTCTTTGAATACATTTATAATAGTTACTTTGAAGATTTTTCCTGTTAAATCTGACATCTATTTGTTCTGGTGAGGAGTTTCTGGTTCCTGAGTTTTCTTTTTTCCAGTGGATGGCTCATACTTTCCTGTTTCTTTGCATGTCTTGTAATCTTTCTTCGAACGTGGACATTCTAGATAAAAGGTTGTAGTAACTCTGGATACTGGTCTGTCTTCTCTGGGGCATTTTGTTATCTGGTTTGTAATTTGGTTAATGACTGGTAGAGTTTATTTTAATGAAGTATATATCTCCTCCAGGAATGGGAAGCCCCTGATGCTGCACTTGAGAATACAAAGCCTTAGGTATGCCCATGTTCTCCCTGGGATGACAGTGTTTGCTGCAGAGCTCTTTTGTCTCTTTCCTTAAATGCTTCCTGCTGGTAAACTCGACTAATCACTGGCTGATTGCTCGACTATTCTCAACAATGTCCTTGGGCATAAATTGCTCCACAGATTGATTCAATCAAAGATAGTCCCTTTTAAAAATATAGTCTGCAAGGTCAGTGTTTGAGATCCCTTTTAATAATACGAGGGTTCCTCTTGATTTTTCTCTTTTCCAATTATCTGTACAGTTGGAAGTCCAGCCTAACCCTACATGTCAAATTCATTTGCCTATCTCTTCCCAACTAAATTTCATCAAAAATAAAGATAAATGTAAGCAGACCTCCAAAAAAGGAGAACAAAATAAAGAGAAAAAACATGAGGGAAAACATTAAAAAGATAATTTATGTCATAGTTTCAAATTATGGCTAACAGAAGTTCTGCAAAGGGAGAACAGAGAGTCTATGAGTACAAAATATCCAGTAAATAATAGAAGAGAATTTCCCAAAGCAAAAATACACAAGTCTTCAGATCAAAGGGCTCAGAACAATACGAGAAAATTAAGACTATTTCCTATGAATATAATTGCAAAACTATATAACTGCAATGAAAATTAAAAAACATAAAATCTTCCTGAGGGGTTGGGTGGGGTTGCATAAGGACTCAGCCACATACAAAAGAATAAGTGTCAGATTAGTATCAAACTTGTCATCAGTTATGCTGGGTGCTAGAAGCCAATAAAGAAATGTTTCAAAGTTTTGAAAGGGAAAGTGTGTGTGTGTGAAATTTTATGCTCACCAGACTCTGAAAATGAAGGCAGAATAAAGAACTTTTCAGGCAGCAAGGACTTCAAAGTTTGCATCTCATGTATTTCAGAATGTTACTTGGGAATGTACTTTAGGGATAACACAAAAGGAGTAAACTGGGAAGAAAAAGAACATAGGATCTAATCAAACAATAAGGGAAATTCCAGGATAGCAGTTATCCAGGTGCCCTACGGAATCAGCAGTCCAGCTGGGAGTGTGAGGACAGGGGATTCAGAATGGAAGATTCTGGAATGTGGAAAGAACTGATAGACTCAACACAGTAAAAGCTGTCTTAGAAAAATTTCAGGTCATGGTAAAATCAATGTGGTTTATGCAAAAGTAGCATCTAACTGACATTGATTCTTGAAACACTCTCCTCTGTATAGCTAAGTGGTTGTGACATTGGACCTGGAGACAGGAACGTGGTCTTAAGCATATTGCTCATCTCTGAAGTGGCCACCATTTACACTGCCAATGTTAATTGATCTTTACTATGCTTTTTTTTCCATTTTAGATTTTTTGGACAAACCACCAAAATCTTAATCATGCTTACAGATCTGACTAAGACCATTATCAACTTTGAGAAGGTAAAGATCAAAATAGAGCTGACACTGAAAGTTAAACAAGATGGAAGAGAGGGTGAACCCACTGATTTCGTCATCTGAAAAGAGGGGAATCAAGAGAAATGAAGTAGTTAATGCTACTTAATGTTGCCAATGATATGATAGAACCACAGTGGGAGGAGGGAGACAGAAAAGATGAATGGTGATGTAAGTAAGCTAAAATTCCAAAATGTACAAGCAAATAAATGACAATAACATCAACAATAAAAAGACTGTACTAACCACTGTTTTAAGGACTTCACATATATTAAATAATTTAATTCTCATAATGATCTAGGGACAATGCTATTTTTATTCTTATTTTACAGATGAAAAACTAAGCATAGAGTGCTAAAGTAACCCACTCATGATCACTCATCTAGTAAGTGTCGAAGCCATATTCAAACTTAGACAAGCTGGCTCCACAGTCCTTGTTTTTAACCTGCATGCAAATTGCTTCTTAAAACAGTTTTAGACAATGTCTGAAGTTGATAAATAAGACAAAGGAATTATTTATTTTCATTATATTGTACTCTTCAATATTTAATCCTATTCATGGATTATTTTGGTAGATTAACACACAGTCAACTCTCTGTATCCATGGGTTCAGCATCCATGGATTCAACCAACCACAGATTTAAAAATATTAAAAAAAATCCAGAAAGTTTCAAAAAGTAAAACCTGAATTTGCTGTGCAACTATTTACATACCATTTACATTATATTTACAACTATTTATATGGCATTTACTATATTAGGTATATGTAATCTAGAGATGATTTCAAGTAAACAGAAGGATGAGCATAGGTTACAATGCAAATAAAACACTATCTTATATAAGGGATTTGAGCATTCATGGATTCTAGTATCCATAGGGAGGTCCTGGAACCAATACCTTATATTGGGTTGGCCCAAGAGTTTGTTTAGGTTTTTCCATAAGATGTTGTGGAAACATGACATAATGAATTTTGGGGCCAGCCCAACAGACACCAAGGCAAGACTATAATACTCTACTAGGCAATCAATGACAGAGATCAACAGCTGGTGGGGAGATGCACATGTGCTTGAGACATTCAGTTCAATAAACCTGGGCAGTGGTTTGTCATCCCTCATCCTTGATCACTCTTGCCTTTTCTTTCGGAAAAATTTCAAATCACCCTTCAAAATGAAGCTTAAGCTTCACTTCCTCCCCTATGAATAATGGCTATGGTGGAGTCACATGTTACATGGAGGTTAGGTTCCAAAAGGCAGGCGATAAGGCTAAAATTATCAATAGTCAAAGTTAAAGTTGACATTCTCATAGGAAAATGCTGTAATATAAACCACTCTGCTGTCTCTCAATATATCTAACATGGTCATTTTTCCTCTAAATTTGGAACAGATTGCTGTTGCTTTGGGTGAGCTGCACGAGAAATAGTTGGCTGGTGTTTTAAGGCCATGTTGTATGAATAATATCTGTTTTTATACTTTGTAATCTCATTAAAAATGACTTTGGGAACAACAGCTATCTCAAGTTCCATTTATGGACTGTATTCATTAAATGGAGTGGCAGATACCACTTAAGATGCTGTTTTTCTCTTCTTTTTATTTGCTGGGTTCATTTAATTGAATTCATATAAAATAAATGGAAGAAAGATGTAAATTCTCCATAATCCTTCCTTTGGGTGTTCACTAAAAATTATACACACCTATCATTTTATATTGAAATGATACATAATGTAATTTAGGTAGGAAGGCATGATGGAGAATGATGGATCACTGAGTGACAGAGAAATTGACAGAGACATGGATACAAGGATGATAGACAAAAAGATCTTAAATTAATTAGTAAGATGTTAGATGGTTGCTTAGATATGGATAGGGAGGTCTAGGAGTAGAGATGGACAGTGAATAGTTGGGATGATGAATAGAGAGTCTGATAGACAGCCTGTTGGAATGATAACTGATAACAGAAAGATGATGATGAGAGAACCCGATGAGGTGAGGGTGTGAAGGAGACTGAAGTGGATGAGGATACAAATACATGCCGACATTTCTGCACTCACTCAACAAATATTCGTTGGGTGACTCTTAAATGTCAGTCACTCTATTACACAGTGGAGACAACAGTGAGCAAAAAGAAACATGTGATCCCTATCCTCAATGAGCTCAGAGTTAGACATTATCATGAGAGTGTCAGGTACTACAAAGAAATATTCTTTTTACAAAAAAATCAAAGGGTCAGAAAGGGATGGACATTCACGTTTAGGAAGGATGGTCAGTAAAACCCCCACACAATGATATGGCTGAATGAGGAGGAGGAGAAGGTAATAATGATACTATATGGATAACAGATATCAAGAGTTGATGGAGATGGGTATTTGCAGAACAATAGAGCTAGGGGATAAATAAATGAGAAGAACAAGAGCATAATAGATGATGGAGAGATAGAAGAATGATGGTAAAGACAGGCAATTAATGTTAAATGAATGAATGCAAAAAGTTTAAAATGTGGAGGAAGATAAATCCTGCTGTAGTGGTGATATGTAAAGAAGCTGAAAATCTGGAGAAATTGATGGATGGGCCATTCAGAGGACAGTTCCAAGCCCATGTTCTATATTTCTATGCTGTCACACTATTACATGTCTTTAATTCAAGGAAATAAGCTCACGTGAAGACAGTGTCTACCCAGATCAAAGACAATGAATATTTTTAAACTGAATTCACATGAAAATAAATCAATGCAAACAAAGCTTTAATGTGAGGAACTGCTTTTGCTGTACAAATGACTAGATTCACACACAATGTATTTTTAACCCATTTCAACAGCAAAATCCGATAGTAATTATCTACCAGAGTTATTGGCCTACAAAAGCTCCTTAAGCTTCCCGAGTCCCATAATATTATGGCTGCTCCCTATTTTTAGCCATCAGTAATGGTTGCTTAGCAGCCCTGGAAACTCCTTTGTCAGAAACCACTATCACATTGTGGATGGCACTGGGAAAATAGGCTGCCTGCAAACTCTCACCCAGCATGGAAGCCACTCAGCTCGAGCTGCCAAGAGAGAACTTTCACAAGACACCCAAAGAAAGAAATCTGTTCTGTCAAGGAGGGAGATAAGTGTGACACGAAACAAGGAGAGGCTTGGAAGTTCTTTACGTTCACTTCAAACATCTTCTAAATACACAATAGTGGAAAATAGGTTTGACATTTAGGGGTACATTAAATAGTGCTGACACATTTTTCAAATAAACTGAAAACTGCCTTGAGTCTGTAAGGTGCTTTGTTTTACCTACCCCGTGTAACTTCCCATTCATTCATTCAACACTAACATTCTACTATAGCAGAAGCCTTATTATCTGATACACTGGTGACCAATTGTATCAACCACCCTTGCGATTAATTGAAAACCTTGGTTGAGATCGGAAATAATTTAAAAATGACAATACATACCTTAGATAACATATCTAATATGAAACCATGTAAATGATTTTCTTGATGTAGGGTTAAGACCTTAACACTGAGTGTGGGTCCTCTGATTTCACTTTCTCATGGTCATTATTATATAAGCCACATGGTATGGCGTTATCTCTTCCACTTTTTTTTTTTTGAAATGTAGCAGAAGTGTGAGGACACACATGAAGAAATTAAGGTACAGAATGCTTATAGATTTTTGTTCTATTTTTTTCCAATCTCTCCCCACACCTAATTCTAAAACCATTTTTACAATAAAATTAGCAACACACCTCTATCAACTCTTGTCCAATCATTTAATTCATATTTCACGGAAAAAAAACAGATCTCTTTTAAAATTCCTACTTATTGACTTATATAATATTCAATTAAATAAAGCTGTTAAACAGTAGTAAGGTCTACTTGACATAAAGAGGTTTGGAAACAAACATAATGATTCTTGGTAAGCATGAAACTCAACAGGTGGATCCAGATGTGTCCAAGTAGGTAGGCTATCTGTTGTGCGTTTTCAGTGTGCATTCGAGTGTCAATCAGTGTGTTTTACAGAAGGAATAAAGAATATTATTTATCTAGTAAGAGGTCAGGTGAGAGTTTCAACTCTCTGTGGCAGCCACTGTGCCAAGCTTCATGTATATGAACTTGTAAGCCACTGTCCCCAGGGAACCAAGTTTGTACATTAATACCACAATTCAAAAATTCTCCGTTTATCCAGGTGACTTAAGTCTGAGTCCTTGCTGCCCCTTTAAGTCACACCATGGCATTTGCCAGTAAATTTCTCTAATTTTCTGTCTAGAGCAGTAAAACTGCAAGTAGTAAAACTTTAGGTATCCCTAAAGTTCCTTGCTGCTTTTTGGTTCTAATAATTGGTTTTCATAGTTTTAGAGTTGCTATTTTTGTTTAACATATACAGAGAACAATTAAATCATTGATCTTTATCTTGTTATTTCTGATTAAGAGTCAATAATGCTTTTAGAATGATATATTCCAGGTCTGGAAATATAAGAAATGTTTTACTTACACATGACTGGTGGTAGTCTGATACAATGGAAGGGGTGATGAACTAGGAGTTAAAAGACAAGGGCTTGAATGTCAATTCTGATAAATTATAGCTGTATGTTCAGGGACACATCCACTGACCTCTGGGGATTTCAGTTTACCCTCTGTAAGACAGAATAATCATATGTGTATCAGTTATGTAGTGATGGGTAATAAATTATTTCTATCTTGCAAGCTTAAAGCAAACAAAAATTGTTATTTCATAGTTTATATGGGTCAAGAATTCAAGAATGGCTTAGCTAGGTGGTTCTAGCTCAGAATCTCTATCGAAATTGCAACTGAGGAGGTGAGATGGGCTTTACTGGGACTAAAGGATCCAGTCTCAAGCTCACTCATGTGGCCTCAGTTCCTCACCAAACAGAAGAGAAGGGGAGAAGGGGGGAGAGAGACAGACAGACAGAGAACGCAGAGAAAACCTACAGTCCTTTTGTAATCAATGGAAGTGACACTTCTGTCAGAGTCTCCTCACTGGAAGCAAGTTATGAAGTTCAGCCCATACTCAAAGTGAACTCAGTGTCACTTCTTAAAGAGACGAGTAGCAAGGAATCTGCAAATATAATTTAAAACCAACAAATATGTAGCAATGATGCTAACACTCTTCCACCTTCTAAAGTGGTTTCCATCTAATCTTATTTGAGAGGACCAGCAGTCGCTGCAATAATTAATGACAACAAGAATGAAATGTATCTATAAGTGAATTATTTCTATATGGCAGCTACTTCTGCACACCCCTCCCAAATATACTGGCTGGGACCTCTGGTCTACTGTCTTCCTCCTGACAATTCAGTTCTCAAGAGTGATCGCAGAGAGGTGACCACAGAGCAAAGCACAGTTCCTTCTATCAGCTGTCACAGTCATTCTCTGACAGGGCCACACAGGCTGTTCAGCTGTTCTAGTTTCACAGCACTCAGACATACAGAAAAGATCTCCTACCACAAGATCACGAACCCAGAGCTGAATACTGGACATACCTTTTCTTAAAAGTCTCACCGACCTTTTCTCACTCAACACTTTTCTCTAAAATGCTCCATCTTTATGTCATATTGGCCAAGCTCTAGAGTCTTCCTACTCATTCATTCTTCATCCATCCATCCATTCTGCATGGGCCTACCTACATAGGTTAAGGTATCACATAACGTGGTGGGAATGTAAAACCGATGAAGTCACATGATAATTTATTTGAAAAATGGCATAACATGATCATTACTTATAATGTTAATATAAATGAGACATCACATCTGACTATACATTTCCTTTACTCTATGCTCTCAAAGTTCAGATAGCCTAGAATTTGGCCTGGTGAAAGACTTACTAAAGACTGAGACATTTATATAGATTATGTTCCCAATGAACTGCCCAAGTCAGTGCTTTTCATAGACATGTGCAAATATCAGTTTCATCTGGCATCAAATAGAAGGGGCTAAACTCCCTCCAGGACATGCTATGACCTGGCCTATGTGTGTGGAGTATGCCTCCTGCATCCTGGCTCTGTATCCTTTCTTGTAATAGTGTCTGAGTGGGAAAGTCCAAGGGAAGAGGGTCTTTGCCCTCACCTTGACTTTCAGTTACTGGGATTACAGCCCTACTAACCACCCAATCTGACTGAAGGGTAAGGTGCAATGGCCTCTGAATGGCTACAGGCAGAAAGTTCAGTGTGATACTTGTAGCATAAAACTGGGTCACACACATTTACAGAGACACTTTCCTTTGGGACAGTGCTCTCCGCGACCCAACTCTTGCCTGCCATAATGATCTCAGCTCCACACTCTCTCCCCTGCTCGCTCTGTGACAGTCACACTGGCCTCCCTGCCACTTCTTAAATGCACCATGCATTTGCCTTTCCTTATCTCTATATCAAGAATCCAGTGTTCAGTTACTTACATTCTTTGTGTGTGTGTGTGTGTGTATTAGTCGCTCAGTCGTGTCTGACTCTTTGCAACCCCATGGACTATAGCCCACTGGGCTCCTCTGTCCATGGAATTTCCCAGGCAAGAATACTGCAGTGGGTTGCCATTCTCTTCTCCAGGGAATCTTTCTGACCCAGGGATTGAACCCATGTCTCCTGCATTGCAGGCAGATTTTTTACTGTCTGAGCCATTCTTCATATTAATGTGTAAATATGGGTTGTATCTCCTAATATTTAGTGTTTAGATATGACAATTAAGAAATAGTTCGTTTTTTATTAAATAAAACAATATTAATCCAGTAGCCTAAATGACACGTCTATGAATTAAAGCTTCTATCTTCAAAACAAAATATGTAGTGAGTAGAGTGACATTGTGTTAAGACACACTGTGTCTGAAAGTGTAGCTTAAAAAAAAGACAAAAAGACATCTGGATTTTTTATATCTACTTCATTATTCTACCTGGAGTGAAATGTTTTAGTTGAAGTATATCAATAAAATCCAGCCACACACAGAAATGAAATATGCAAAGAAAGGTGTGTGCTGGATAATTGTAGAATTTCTATTTGATACTATGTCAAAACTTAGCAGATGGTGGCTTCTTAAAGATTATTTGCAATGTGGAATTTGCAACAAAATCTGATGAATCATTCATATTCATTTGCATTAAATTCCATTGGCTTATTTTATGCTGTGGATCCTTTACTGGTGCCTAGTTTGTGACACTATGCATTGGTCATTTGGAAAACGGTAGTTCACTGAGCGAGGCAGATCTTTCAAACATTGACACTTCTCATTCATGGAATATAAAAAGGCTTTTTTTTGGTCACTTTCACTACCAATCTCATTCAGAAAGTCTTTTAAGTATTGGGAAGTCATCAGGCTCACAAGATTGACACGGATTTTCCAAAATTCTGATTTTCTCTTGAATTTTCAAAGATTATCATTGTCAACAAATACTGTTGCTTGTTTTCTTTGATGTGATGGACTCAATTCACTTCTGAAAAACTGTTGCCAAAATTCCAACTCCGAATAAGTGATTTGTCTGCCAGTTAGTCTGTCAGGAAAAGTGGCAGTCCACCAATGAAAGCAGCTACCTTAGTTTGTAACTCAAGCAATCAGAGAAGTGCTTTTTCTCAAAACAACATTATTATTTTTGTATGCAGCACTTGTGCTTGATGTGAAATTTCTCATTTTGTCACCAATATTTTATAATACCTGCACTCAAGATTCAAGATTTAACAAAATCTCCAAATTTCACTGCTTTGTTCAAGATTTAACAAAATCACTAAATTTTACTTCTCCATTAAAGATATATCATCAGTTAAGACTTGCTTGTTTTTTTCTTTTTTCCTCCCATTGTATGTGACCAAGAGAAATGCAGTGTCTTCCAGTACATTGTTGTACTACTGTCTTGACTCATTTTCATACGCACTATTGATTTTACTGCATGAGCACAAAAACCAACAGTGAAAAAGACAATATCTCAGTAATATTACAAAAATAACTTTTTCCTTGCTGACTCTCTGAAAGAATCTCAAAGACAACCTCAACCCCAGCTGAGAGGGGTCTCAGGATCACACTTTGAGAACTACTCTTCTAGGTATGTATTTAGAGTACAATTTCTGAGTCAAAGAATATATACATATTCAATTTTACTACAAACTGTAAAACTGCTCCAAACTGGGTGATGTCAATTTCCGTTCCCACTGGCTGTATGTGAAATTTCCAATTTATAGCCTTTGTTATTGTCAGAGTTTTTAATTTTTGCACACTTCCCTTCTTGGGGGCAAGCAACGTTTTCTGTTTATTAGAGTAGCTTATGAATATACAAGATAGTCTAATAAAGATGCTATATATATTCAGATACATTCAATATGTATAGATATTCAAATACATATGTATATTCGAAGAGTAGCATACTATACACATTGCCCTGAGACTTATTCCCACTATTAACATTTCTTATATGTATTTCCTTATCAGAAAATATAGACCTGTTTTATTATTTAATAACTGAAGAGTTTTACAGTTTATGTATTATCATAATCTAACCATTACTTTTTCCCTTTTTAATGGTCGCTTTTTACAAATTCTATATATTAATACTTCTTCAGCAATACATGTTCCAAATAAAATTTCTCAAGCTTGCTTTTGTCTTTGCACTGTTTATGAGACCTTTACCAAAGCTTTTTAATATAACATAAGCCATATAGAATTATTGCCTTTATATATATATATTTTTTTTAATGTATGCTTTCATATCCTGCAGTCATTGAACCACTCTTCATTATATTCTAAAAGTGTTACAGTTTTGATTTTCACATTCAGTTCTTAAATCCACCTGGATTTATTTTTGTGCCTGGTGTGATGCATAATCTAATTTTATTTTTTTCCATATGGGTGACCAATTTTCCAGCATAATCTATTCTATCCCTGGAAACTGCATTGCCGTCTTTCATATATTAAGTTTCCATATGTAAGTGGGTCTGTTTCTAGGCTCTTCTGTTCCAGCTGCCTATCTGTCTGTAATCTGTATACCAATACCACATTGTCTTAATTATCATGCTTTTAAAATAACTGTTGATAGGTAAGAGAAAAATTGCCACACCTTGTTGTCCTTTGAGATTGTCTTAATGATATTTGTAGATGGATGACAGAGAAATTCTATTGTGGATATCGATTTGTAACTTTCCTTTCTTTAAACGTGCTCTTTTTATAGAGTGTTTTGTATTGCTTCACACAATTGATTTTACTTATAATAAATATTCTTAATATTTTTTTTCTCTGACTTTCTAAGAATATTTCTCATTATGTTTTAGAATTTTGGTGTGCAGGCTCATCTTTAGTGTGAGTGATTTCTTTCCTCATTCTCTTCCTCTTCAATCTCTCTCTTAAACACACACACACACACACACACACACACAATTTCCCTGTAATAAACTCTGCCTCATGTTTATTTAGCTGCATCCACAAAACTAGGTCCCACCCAGACCTAGTCGTACTTATGGTGTTAATCATTAGCCACAGCTCAGACAGTCACAGAGCCACCAATTGAATAATGTCAGTCTCTGATCACAAAGGTCTATCTTTATACTTGGGATTCCATGGTACTTGGTTCCCTCTAAGTCTCGTAAGTCTAAACATTTTCTCAATTAAAGAACATGGGGAGTACCAACTCAGGGCCTAGCTTCCAGCAATGAACTTTCCTCTGGTACCCTTTCTTTAAAGATGGACTTTTAATTTCTAACACAACTCCTGATTGTACTTGCCTGTTTACACAGAACCCAACCGAGCTGCAGCTCCAGCCCATACTAACATCCTCTTTATCTGTTGTTCCTTTGGTTCCTACAGATAGCATAGTGCTTTCACACTGGCTTTTTTGTTATTTTTGGTTTTGCTTTCTTATATTTCATCTGTCCTTGCATATGCTTGGTGTGCAGAAGGTGGGTTAAAGTGTGCACTTGTTGTGCCAACTTGACCAGATCTGGTATGCCTTTGCATAGTACCTTTTATATTGACTTTTGATAGTTTTGTTTGTTTGGTGTTGATTTTGTCTGAAATGTAACAATGATCATGATTTTAAAGGGTATTTGGAAGAAATAAGTGCATTTTTTCAATTTCTGTGATTCATTCTGGTTTATCTTTTATGGACTTGCTGATGCTTCAATTTAAATTTTTGGAGCCTGCTATTAAATAACTGACTCAAACAGCACAATCAAACAAAACAGTTTATCCTTAATGCATTTTGTGAAAGTTCATCCTGAGCTATTTCTCTCTCTCTCTCTCTCTCTTTGCTATATCATAGAAAGACAGACAATCCTGAGCTGTCGTCAGTATTATCGAGAAATAGACCGTCATGTTAGATCACTGATCTGGTCGACATCAAGGCCACCCACCATAGATGGCCATCTTAGATTTCAGAGAAATGTGTAGGTAATTCACAAGCTAATAATTTCAGGTTAAAGCACAGCATTTGCTTTCAACCCCAAACCTGCAGCAGTTGTAAAGGACTTCCCTATATGACCAGGCGGTGCTGGAGACAGCATGTGACCCTAAGAGTACTCACACAGAGGCTTTAAGTTAAATTAAAGGCTTGCAGATTATAAGATATTTCAGAGAGGCTCACCACATTAAATGTTAATACTGGGGATTTTCACCTCAAATTATTTCTAAAAAGAGGAAGCTGAAATACTTTGAGAATACAATGGGAAAGTAATATCTTGGTGTCATGATTTTCACTGCTTTTGCCATCCACACTGAAGAAAATCTTTCTCTGCTCTTAGCAGAGTTATAAATTAAGCTCACTTGCATCATTAATAGCAGCAAATTTGAACCCTTCAAGATTTTTTTTTTATAAAGAAGAAGTCCCATTCAGTCACCAAGGCTCTGTTTTTGCCCACACACTCACCAGTAATTGACATAACATGGAATAGTTTCCATGGCGTCATTGGAAATGATTCTAAATATACTAGTCTCTGAATACAGGATTGAAATATTAAACTAGATATGAAATTGTTTCAGTAAAGGAAGGTCTTGACATATGTTTCCATCATCATCTAAACACATGCACGTGCACACACACACACAAACAAAAGAGTAAGCGTTGAAAGCTTAACTGTTTATGTGCAATATTAAAGAGTTTAAAGACTTAGAGCATGCATTTTGGGTAGGGAGATGCTGATTATATAATAAATTAATGGGAGAATGTCCAAGAGTTAAAAGCACATGATTTTATGTCTCCTAGAGACCTATACAGTATGCTTCATCTATCTAGTATACAACAACATTTGTTTCCTTCTGAATAAAAATAACACATGCTTTTCACTGCAAGTTAAAAATGGAGGGTTTCACAAAAACCTCTTTAGAAAGAAAACTAAAATCGCCAATAATCACACTGTCCAAGATAACTGCTCAACAATTGCTCTTAGATCTTTCCAGTTTTCTTCCAGTGTTTATGTGTATTTGAATAATAGAAATCACAGTTCATATGCTTTCTGTATTGCATTGCACTTTGTTTTTGACTTAAGATTAATTTTTGAAAATTTTTATCTTTATCATTTCTATTGCTAAATGTTATTTTAAAATGGGTCATAATAATCCATCCAAACCTTATGGAAATATTATTCAAGTTTTTCACTATTTACTTTGGGACTTTTAGGTTCATTTGTTTTGGGGGTATTCCAAATAAAGCCACGTTTAACATTTCTAAGCTACTTCCTTACGTGGCTCAGACAGTAAAGTGTCTGCCTGCAATGCAGGAGACCTGGGTTTGATCCCTGGGTCAGGAAGATCCCCTGGAGAAGGAAATGGCAACCCACTCCAGTACTACTGCCTGGAAAATTCCTTGGACGGAGGAGCCTGGTAGGCTACAGTCCATGGGGTCGCAAAGAGTCCGACACGACTGAGCAACTTCACTTCACTTAACATTTCTATGCACAAATCTAAACCTTTTCAAGGAAAGTCTTTGTCAAGATGCCATTTACTATTTTTATTGTACACACTGATAGACATCCTATTTTGTCTCATTCTAATGTACTCAGTTTTTGCATCTTAAAAAAAAATCCTATGATTCCACTTCTCCATTCAGCAATGACTCTTTTGACCTTCAAAGGCGATTTTTAAAATTTTGTTGATTCTCTCCAGTTCCTTATTCCCACATCCTACCAAGGCATTCCAATCTGATTTTGTTCTCACCACTATACTGAAATCTGTCCAACTAAGGTTACTAAAGTTAATCAACTTTGTGCCAGGAGTGTAGCATAAGCATTCAGATATTTTATTTCTTAACCTCTCTGTTATGGTCAGTCTGACTGACACCTACCTTCTTGAAACATTCTTTCTGCTTGTATCACATTCTCTGTTTGCCTAAGCTTCTCAAGTGTATACCTTCTATTTCAATTTGTGTGTATCTGCTCATCTTTAAAGGCACATTTACACATCAAGTCTTATTTGATGTGACTCTAGCAGATTTCTCTGACTTTACCAGACCTTTCTGATTCAAATAACATACTGAATCTTTGCCAGCTGAGGTCATGATATTCAGCATCTACCTCTAGTTTAGCACTCGTTAATTAAAACTGTAACTTAATAATATTTTTTTCTCCACTGTTGATTTCCCTACTGGTTGGAAATATATCTTGCCCACATTTGTATTTGCTCATACTGTTTCCAACAGTCCAGGCTCTTACTAAGTGCTCATTAAATGCTTACTGAATGAATGACTAAATCATAGCTGCTCTCTTAGAGCTTAAGTGTGGCGGCATGGAAGAGGATCCAATCAAATCAGCTCAAATGAATAAGAGATGTATTATAAGGACATATGAGAATTTCACAGTATATAACAAAGACTCATGGGAATTTGGAATCCAGACAATCTTTTTCTGTGTCTATTTGAGTGTGTGTGTGTGTATGTGTGTGTATTACCTCATTCTCCTGTTTCTTTCTGATGTGCCTTTTCTGCTCAATTCTCAGCAAACACACATGTTTGATCAATGAGGATATCCCAGAACTGAAGCTTTAACCCACAAATCTACATGAGTCTTAAACTTGACTCCCCTACTAATGACTGACTCAGTAACTGAGCTACAAAACAGCCTCCAATAAGGGAGAGTCTACAGTGTCCATCCCTATTTCATTTATCTGTGATCCAGGGATGAACTCATTATGTGATATATGAGTAAACCTGCCTGTCTAGGTTGTGGACGGGGGATATGCCATGATTGCCTTTCAAGCTTTTAGTGCCATAAGAATTGTCACTCCTTCAGAACTCTGTCCCATGTCATTCTGGGCCCTGCACTCCCTACTCCTGTCCTGATTCTTGGGGACTTCAATATTCCCACAGAAAATTCTCCCAACACTCTGAGCTCTCAGTTCCTTACCCTCCTTTCTTCCAGTGTCCACCGTTCTACTTCACTCACTCATTCCTATGGTCATAACTGTACCTGGTGACCACCATAACCATTAACCGCCTCCCCTTCATAATCTACTAATAAATTTCAAGCATCCCACAATCTGACCACCACTTCCTATCTTTCCATCTTATTTCCTCTAGAAATACAATTTCAACAACCTTCCAGGGCTACAGATCCTTTCTTTTCATGTCCCTGATTTTTGTTATATTTTCTTTGCTCTCTACTCAAATTACATTTGGTTTTAAATTATAATAATCGTTTCTGCATATACCTTCAATATTCCTGTCACCCTATCACTTCATCAATATGCTCTTGATTAAATTAAAACCTGTGTTAAATCCTATTCTCCCTATTCAACATACAAATCCTTAACAGTTGCTCCCTCCTCCTATCATAAAATCGTTTACCAAGTCCTGTTAAGTTTATCTCTTCAAAGTTTATTTTCCCTCAAAATATGTACACCTTTGGCTAATGCATGTTGATGTATGGCAGAAATGAACCCAACATTTTAAAGCAATTATCCTTCAATTTAAATTAAAAAAAAATAAATGAACAGAGTGTATTTCCCTTTTCCTATTAATGAACCACTTCAGTCTACCATCAATTCTTTCCAGTACTTTTTCAATAGCTTCCTCACTTGACCTTCTTTGTTACATGCATCCTCCTCTAAACCAGTCTCCACAAAATTCTAGAGTTGTCTGCAGTTCAAATCTACCCATATCACTGCATTGCTTAAAACTAGCAGTATTCAGTTGGCCAAAAAGTTCATTTGGGGTTTTTCCATATTCCAAATGAAAATTTTGGCCAATCCAATAGTTGCTGATTGTTTCTTGGGGAAAACAAACAAACAAACAAACTCTAAAATAGACTACAGCATTTCCAATTCTTCTTTTATAAAAACTTTTGGACTCATACTTTATACAGCTCCAGCATTGAAAAGCTTGGAGCCATAACATATGATTGTCTACAAACACACTTGCTGGCCTGACAATGTTGTATGATACCAACACACTCTACTATTTCATAAATTTATGTTTTTTTTTCTTTTTTTCTCTGCATGCAATACTGTCTGTGTGTCTGTTGCCCTAGGGATAGCAGGAAGATAGAAACTGATAATGCTTAGGAATATCTAGGTTTTACTCCAAACTTTCAAGTACCCCAACATCACCTTCACCACCAATGGTATGAGAACGTGCCTTTTCTGATATGAATTTTGGTTTAAAAAGTGTGTACACATACCCGAAAAAGATAGGGGTAGATTTTTTTGTCAGTTCCTTTGCAATAGTATTACAAACACTGGGTATATAAAAAGGCAGTAAAAGTCTAGAACTTCATAAATCAGGCAAGATGCAAACCTGCCCAGAAAGGTATAACTGGGAACTGCATGAAGCCAAAAAAAAAAATAAAATAAAAGTAGATCAAAATAGGCTACATCTGTTCCCATCTTGGGTGGCCATTTCACTTCAAATAAAATCTTGTATATTTGGCAAATTAAACTGAGAACTTTATCTAATTTTACACTTGGGATGTGTGTGCTAACTTCTCTGGCATTTAGATATATTTTTAATGAGATATAAGCTTCTAAGTATCAGATTTGCAATGATTAAGCAGATGTTAGAAGTGAAAATTCTTTAATATTTATAGTGACTCTTTAGAAATATACATCAAGATATAAATTGAAATAATCTTTGGTTCAACAATTCTGAGTCTAGAAATGTATCATAATGAAATATATGACAATTTGGTATTGATACACACATATGCTCACAAATGGTTTAGTTGAACAATTGTTTAAATAATGAGAAATTCAAAACAGATGGTTAATAAACTATTATAGCAAATCCATTAAATGGTGCCCTGTGAAGTCATTCATGATAATGAGGAATATTTATATCAATTGACACAAAAAGGGCACAACAAAATACTGTTAGTATGGAATGAGAACAGCAGGATGCATAGAGTGTATAAAGCAATATGCATACTCATGCACACACACATACACACATTCAGACTTGGAGTATGTATGACTAAGGATACATCTGAAAAGACATTTTTCCACATATTGTAAATTTTTAATTCTATTAATTTTGGGTTCTTTTTACTTTCTTCATCATACTTTTCTGTATTGTTTGAATGTTTCAAAACGATCTTATATCAATTTTCTAAGCAGATTAAATTTTATGTGAAATTTTATTACACATAATTTTATTTTAATTAAACATAATTTTATTAAAGCTGTTAAATTTTATGTTAAATGTTAAACCACTAAAGTACAAGAACATATTAGTGCATGGTTTTATTAGAATGTTTGGATGGATGAAGAAGACCTTTAGAAGACTAACATGTAAGACATATTTTTTAACACAGAAAAAGATACATAGTTGTGACTTCAAAATAGTTAAAAACTTCAGCAAGGTAAATCAAAAAGCAAATGAACAAGCACCAATAATCATAAGCAAAGATTACAGCTACATGGGAATTGAGGAAAGTATTCATAACATGTTTGAAAAGCAATGGGTGACTATTCCTAAAACATAAGGAACACTTACAAATAAATAAGTGTATGTGACTAGACTAGCTCACATTAATTGACATTACTTATTTAAAATTTTAATATAGTGTGAACTTAACAATCATGTATCTATGGCTAATGGAAAATGACAGAATATTATTTTCCTTATCTACTGAGATAGACAAGCTTTTCCTCAAAAGTCATATGCAAAAATCAGTGAAAATATTCAAGGCCTGGTTATGTGTGTTTTCATAGGAATGACCTATTTATATTTAATTAACTTTTACTTAAGTATAGTTGATTTTCAACATTGTGAATTTCAGGAGTACAGCAAATTGATTCAGTTATACATAGGTGTTTTTCAGATTCTTTTCCATTATAAGTTATTATAAAGTACTAAATATAGCTCCTTGTGCTTTACAGTAAATCCTTGCTATTTAATGTTCTTAATTGCAGTATAATTGGCATTAGGAATGACCCTTTGAAACTCACAGGCAATTCTCCATTTTCTTTCCAGAGACAGAACTGTTTTCTCTTAAAAAAAAAGTCAAAATATTTTAAACTCTAACTTATGATATTCCAGGAAGTATAAAACAAGCAAATAATATCTGCAGGTGTTTACCAACTAATATGGAATGGATTTGAAAATAAAAAATGTAAGCACACTTCGACAGGGCTCTAAGCTTCTCATCCTTTAGCCTAAGAAGCTGGGCCTGGGAGGGGCATCCAGCTCTTTCTCTCCTTTATTGTGAGTTATCAATTTCTCATCCTTTTGTCTCTGTTGATAGGATTCAGGTTAAAGACCATCACATAGGAATTTTGTCTCCCAGTACTGGCAGTGTGAGGAGCTTTGAGTCTGCAAGTTTGCCCTTCTGAGATGGGCACTGGCATATTTCTCTATATGGGAACAGGTCATTCAGCTCATGCATGAAGGGCTAATCTTGTGGAATCCTGCTCTGAGCTAATTATATTTTTAAATTGCCCTCATTATAAATTCATGAATGTCAATAAGAATTATTTAAGTACAATGAAAAACAAAATGGAACACCAAAGTTATGAGATATCTATCTGTTTGATTACTGGACTGGGAATTGCAACCATTGTCTTAATTAGAGTCCTTTCTCACTATAAAGACATGGGGAAAATTTTTATTTTATTTTTTTAATGAATTTAGTTATTGCATTGGGAAATTGGAATCACATCTTTTTCAAAAGGATATAAGGAGCATGACTTTCACTGTGCACTAACTTGAAAAAAATAAAACTGGAAAAAATAAAGTAGAAAAACTATAGTTCAACTTTGAATTAAGTGATCAAGATGGAGCAGAAAAGACAGGGCAGGAAGAGGCCAGGAAAAACTCATTGCTGGGGCCGATTCTTGGACACTGGGGCCTGACCTGAGTGTGAATCCTTACTGTACAGGTTTGAACACAGTAACGAATAATCCTTCTTCTTTTGCCTCCTTTGATCAATTAAAATACCAGTGTTTAACTTTTAAGGATTAGATAAACATAATGATTAACACAGTCCCTGATCTATACAATTTGCTACCAAAGAATGTCCCTCCTTTAGTGCTTTTCTTATTTCTCACAGCCATTCTCCTAAAATTTACAAACTACCAGACAAAACGTGTCTGTTTAGATCTGGGCATGTTACAGAGAACTGCCCAAGAATATTTAAATTAGTGGCATTATTACACAGTGACTTAAGACAGACTTAGGAATTCCCAAGACTGGATTTCTTGGCCACTAAGAGATTTATTACTGGCATTCAATGGATTTGGGGAGGGAAATGTTCTTGAAAAACCACAGCTAACTTAAAAATTAATGTCAAAAGCAATTTTCCCCTAAGAAAGAAATGATAAAGGATATATGAAAATCATATCTGAGTGGGCAGTCATAGCAGCCAGCTCTCTAGGGCTGACAAAAGGAAAGAGTGCAATTTCTCAATGCCTGGATCATCATCTGTAACAAGGGCAAGGTGGACCATCCCATGCGGTGAGGAAGAGACCAAAAGCTCCAGCTGATTGAGAATGTCTATGCAAAGAAAAGGGCCCCAAACCCATTTGACCCCACTTTTAAATTCCCAGCTGAATAGATAACCAACAAGGACCTACTGTATAACAAAGGGAACTATATATAATATTTTTAATAACTTATAAGGGAATAGAACCTGAAAGGAGATATATATATATATATATATATACACATACACACACACATATCATATATATATATATATATACATCTATAAATGAATCACTTTGTTGTACACCTGAAAGTTACACAACACTGTAAAGCAACTACACTTCAATTTAAAAAATAAATGAATGAATGAATTCATGCCCAGTTGAAGGTACTGTTTGACAGTGGCTTTGGGGAATATCTTTGACATTCTCCACATCAGTGCTTGCCTGATGAATTTGATGATGCTAAATTACATTTTACTGAAATGATGTAAAAGCCAAATCACAAGCATTTAACAGAAAAAAAAAAGGAAACACTGTGCAGGGCACATGAATGGAAATACTTCACAAGTTCAAGGCTTGAGCTGTTTACAAACTGCACATTGAAGAAGTTGAGCCAGTGGCTGTCATTCACCAATGAGCACCCTATCTGTATCACCGGTCACGGTCCTGATTGTTTGCTGAGGACAGAGTTATTCTGAACAGCAACTCATGTATGACAGTAAAAGTGGAAGTAGAAAATGTTCTTTCATTCCAAACACCTATAGTTAAACTTATGTAAGCCAAGAAGTGTCTAAAACAAAACTGTGCTGAGTAACTAATCTGTGCCATACTCTCCACAGAATACGGTTTGAAGAAATCATCTACCTCAGTCATAATCATTGTTGTTTAGTCGCTCAGTTGTGTCCAACTCTTTGTGACCCTATGGTTCTTGTTGGTTATCTATCTATGTCTATGAACTATAGCCCACCAGGATCCTCTGTCCATGGGATTTTTCAGGAAAGAATACTGGAGTGGGTTGCCATTTCCTTCTCCAGGGATCTTCCTGACCTAGGGACCAAACCCATGTCTCCTGCATTGGCAGATGTATTCTTTACCTGGGAAGCCCAGTCATAATCATAGCAACCTTCTCGAGAGAACATCAATGATAAAGTCAGGGATGCTGTCTCGTGAAGGCAGGTTAGAGGAGCTGACTGGCTAATAATACTTCCCCTTCATATTGTAACCTGTAGTCTTCATAAAGTTCTTTTACATATATTTCACTCTATCTTCCCAAAAATTAAGTAAGAAAGCCAAGGGTTTATTGAATTTCCCAGATTGGTATAGCTAAAAGGGGCAGGGAGATTCTAACCTAGTGTGTTCTGATTCAAAAATCTGTTTTTGCCAATGTACCACCCAGTGAACATTTATTTCCTGAACAATGGCTTGAGAGTACCACATTAAAGACTCCATGTTTCAAGATATATAACGATTAGAGTATAAAATATGATAGAAGGTTTTTTAACAAACATTTCCTTTAGATTTTTGTTCTTTGGCTTTCAAATATTTTTTTAAATGAAGGGTTCAAAAATTATACATGCATTCAATTGTGCTTAAAATGCTGCTCTGAGTGAAGTCTCACAATGCTTTTCACCAAAGAGAAAGCATTGCTCTGTAGGAATTATCAGGGTTCCTAATTTCTTTTTTGTCTCCCCATGAATGCTCTCAAATTTTCATAGAAATTTGAACTTTAAGAAAACACAGTGTTTCTCACTGCTCTCAACACCCCCATCCCTACCACTAGCCACCCATGAATAATAATCTTCAACTTTGGGACAAAAGATTTAATGGTAAGATTGTGAATAGTAATACTGGAACCAGAGCTTATGAGAAGGAAACAAAATAGCTTTTCATG
The DNA here is from genome assembly GCF_054371585.1 of Giraffa tippelskirchi. Lineage (NCBI taxonomy): Eukaryota > Metazoa > Chordata > Mammalia > Artiodactyla > Giraffidae > Giraffa > Giraffa tippelskirchi. Next base: position 11,011,262 of record NC_137289.1, on the reverse strand, counting down.
TTTAACTGTGATTACACATCATTTCAGTGAGTGCAAGGCTTGGATTATTTCAAAAGTTTAAGGTTTTCTTTCATACCATCATGAAATGGAGGACTAGAAATCATCAGTCACTGAAACTTATCTTAAACCTTAACAACTTCCTACATCTTTAACTTGAAATTCATGAACTCTGACTAAATCTTATTATAATTCATGGGATAAAGCTTGATTTAAGATATATAACATTAAAATGGCAAAAATAGAAAGGGAAAGATATTTGGGGTTGGGGGACAGGGAAGATAGATAAAGAGAAGCAAAGGCATATGTTACCTATTCATTCTACTCCTGATTCCCAAAGATGCATGAGGATCAGTCCTGGTTATACTATTCCTCTCATGGATGCACTGTGCTATCTTATTTTTATTCCTGCCCCATACCTTTTGTACTCTTTGGCTCTCACTGTGGAAAGGCCCCTTAAGATCATCTCTTACTGGGACCAGTCTGGAGAAAAGGGACTTTTGAAAGTTCACAGGACTGGTTCATGGCAAAGTCACGATTACAATATTCTCTCACCACTCCCATTCTCTAGTCTTTTAAACATTTCATAATTGATTAAATAGTACAATCAATTGTTTATGAAGGCTTTAGTAAAGTTGTAAACAAGAAACAACTATCATGGAAGGATTTTGACCAAAACTGAAAATGGAAAAGATTTCTCTGTGCATGAAATTGTTGCTTATAATAGCAGGTCTAAAACTGTTCCCAAGTTTTGAGTTTGAATATGATCTTATTAAAATAGTTTGTCTTAATATTTATATTGTAGTTATCAGGTAGATATCAGGTAGATATCTCATGAGAGCAACGTTCTGCTAATCAACTTTGTATCTTAGTAGCTGTACATATAAATCTATTATATCCTTGATTACAAAGGAATTGAGGCTATAAGATGACTCCCTATTTCAGTGCCTTGACCATCAAAGGATTCCTGTCTCACTGGCTATGACTAGAAACATGAGATCTTAATGAAAGTACCAAGGAGATATTAAAAAATGCCTCCAGGCCTTGCCTTCAAGTCTCTTGCTGTTTCTGACTCTCTAGGCTTTCTATCTGGATTTCCCTTGTCATTTCTCTCCACTTGGATGTGGCAGCCTAGCTCAGGTGAGTTAACAATACTAAAAAGCAAGCAATGTGACACTCTATAATATGGTCTCTGGTAAATGACCCACATCATATCCAAGAGAACATAAACATGAGTTCAGCACTGCCAGGGCATCCCCCCAAATGGTCCTGAACTATAGAAAGTAGCACCAATTCTAGTAGCTTCTTTTGCCATATGGTATGCTGTCAAAGTGCTGCACTCAATATGTCAGCAAATTTGGAAAACTCAGCAATGGCCACAAGACAGGAAGAGATCGGTTTTCATTCCAATCACAAAGAAGGGTAATGTCAAAGAATGTAAGAACTACCATACAATTGTGCTCATTTCAGATGCTAGCAAGGTAATGCTCAAAATCCTTCAAGCTAGGCTTCAATAGTATGTGAACTGAGAACTTCCAGATGTACAAGCTGGATTTAGGAAAGGCAGAAATGCCAGAGATCAAATTGCCAAAGACTCTTGGATCATAGAAAAACAAAAAATTTCCAGAAAAATATCTACTTCTGCTTCATTGACTACATTAAAGCCTTTGACTGTGTAGATCACAACAAACTGTGGAAAATTTTTAAAGAGATGGGAATACCAGACCACCTGTCTTGCCTACTGAGAAACTTGTATGCAGGTCAAGAAGCAACAATTAGACCTGGACATGGAACAATAGACTGGTTCAAAATTGGGAAAGGAGTATTTCCAGGCTGTACACTGTCACCCTGCTTATTTAACTTATATGCAGAGTACATCATGCGAAATGCTGGCTGGATGAACCACAAGCTAGAATCAAGACTGCTGGGAGAAATATCAACAACCTTAGATATGCATATGATAGCACTCCAATGGCAGAAAGTGAAGAAGAACTAGTCTCTTGATGAGGGTGACAGAAGAGAGTGAAAAAGTTGGCTTAAAACTCAACATTTAAAAAGCTAAGATCATGGCATCTGGTCTCATTACTTCATGGCAAATAGAAAGGGAAAAAGTGGAAGCAGTGACAGGTTTTATTTTCTTGGGCTCCAAAATCACTGCAGATGATGACTGCAGCCATGAAATTAAGACACTTGGTCCTTGGAAGAAAAGCTATGGGAAACCTAGACAGCATATTAAAAAGCAGAGATATCACTTTGTTGACAAAGGTTTGCATAGTCAAAGCTATGATTTTTTTTCCAGTACTCATATATGGATGTGAGAGATGGACCCTAAAGAAGGCTGAGAGCTGAAGAATTGATACTTTCAAACTATAGTATTGGACTCCTTGAGAGTCGCTTGGACTGCAAGGAGTTGAAATCAGTCAACCCTAAAGGAAATCAACCCTGCATATTCATTGGAAGGACTGATGCTGAAGCTGAAGCTCCAATACTTTGGCCCCCTGATGGGAAGACCCAACTTACTGGAAAAAACCCTGATGCTGGGAAAGACAGGGCAGGAGGAGAAGGGAGTACCAGAGGATGAGATGGATGGATGGCAGTATCAACTCAATGGACATGAGTCTAAGCAAACTCTGGGACATAGTGAAGGACAGGGAAGCATGGTGTGTTGCTGTCAATGGGGTCACAAATAGTCGGACTCAACTTCGCAGGTAAACAACACAACAAAAGTATGGAAAGAGCAAAGGATTAAGTATCATAACTTTCTTCAGGTTCCTATTTTGTGATCTCAGTTTTCCTCTTTCTATTACATGTTTCTAACTTGTAAAATAAGAAATTTGACTGGTTCAAAAATTCTCAATCCTAGCTATTAATTAATATTCCAGGGATATTTTTAACATACAGACTCCTAGCAGCCACACTTCATCTATCAAGTCATAATACCAGGTTCTGGGCTTAGGAAAGTTGTAATTTGTAAAGCTCCCCAAAGGGCTTGATGGACATGAGTTTGAGCAAGCTCCAGGAGATGGTGAAGGATGGTGAAGCCTGGCATGCTACAGTCCATGGGGTTGCAAAGAGTTGGACATGACTGAGCAACTGAACAACAACAAGGGGCTTGAATACTCATTCAGTATAGGACTTCACTGCATTCAGCATTCTCTACAGTCCTCTCCAGATTTATAACTTTCTCACGTATTTTGGGGGAATCAAGAGACACTACAGCAATAGAGTCTAATCAAACTTTGTTATGTTGATCACTTCAAAGTCATCTGAGAGATCTTTAAGACTTAAAGACTCCACATTTTAGATTCCACATATAAGTGAGATCATGAAGCTTTTTTCTTTCTGTGACTGCCTGGTTTCACTCAGTACAATGTCCTCCAGATACATTCATATTTTGTAAGTGTCAGTATCTCCCTATTAAAGCTGAATAATATTCCACTGCATGTATGTTTGTGTGTGTGTTTGATATTTTCTTTATTACTTAGGTTGTTTCCATATCTTGGGCTTCCCTCATAACGCAGTTGGTAAAGAATCCGCCTGCATTACAGGAGACCCCAGTTCGATTTCTGGGTCGGGAAAATCCCCTGGAGAAGGGATAGGCTACCCACTCCAGTATTCCTGGGCTTCCCATTTGGCTCAGCTGGTAAAGAATCTGCCTGTAATGCGGGATATCTGGGTTCGATCCCTGGGTTGGGAAGATCCCCTGGAGAAGGGAAAGGCTACCCGCTCCAGTATTCTGGCCTGGAGAATTCTATGGACTGTATAGTCCATGGGGTCACAAAGAGTCAGACTTTCACTGCCATATCTTGGCTATTGCGAATAATGCTACAACAAACATGGGAGTACAGATATCTCCTTGAAATGTTGATTTCATTTTCCTTGACTATATATATATATGCAGAAGAGGGATTGCTGGATCGTATGGGTTGTTTTTTGAGGAACCTCTATACTGTTTTCCATAGTGGCTGTACCAATTTACATTCCCACCCAACAGGTCACAAGGGTTCCTGTTTCTCCATATCCTCACCAACACTTATCTTTTACTATTATTTTTTTTATAATAACCATCCTATGAAGAGTGAACTCATAGCTCATGTTTTTGATTTGCATTTTCCCAATGATAAGTGATAATCCCTTAAAATTATACAGTGGATGTGAGAAATAGATTCAAGGGATTAGATCTGATAGACAGAGTGCCTGATGAACTATGGATGGAGGTTTGTGACATTGTACAGGAGACAGGGATCAACACCATCCTGAAGAAAAAGAAATGTAAAAAAAGCAAAATGGCTGTCTGAAGAGGCCTTACAAATAGTTGTGGAAAGAATAGAAACAAAAAGCAAAGGAGAAAAGGAAAGATATATCCATTTGAATGCAGAGTTCCAAAGAATAGCAAGGAGAGATAAGAAAGCCTTCCTCAGTGATCAATGCAAAGAAATAGAGGAAAACAATAGAATGGCAAAGACTAGAGATTGCATCAAGAAAATTAGATACCAAGGGAACATTTCATGCAAAGATGGATACAATAAAGAACAGGAATGGTATGGACCTAACAGAAGCAGAAGATATTAAGAAGAGGTGGCAAGAATACAAAGAAGAACTATTAAAAAAAAGATCTTCATGACCCAGATAATCAAGATGGTGTGATCACTCACCTAGAGCCAGGCATCCTGGAATGTGAAGTCAAGTGGGCCATAGGAAGCATCACTACGAACAAAGCTAGTGGAGGTGATGGAATTCCAGTTGAGCTATTTCAAATCCTAAAAGATGGTGCTGCAAAAGTGCTGCATTCAATATGCCAGTGAATTTGCAAAACATAGCAGTGGCCATGGGACAGGAAAAAGTCAGTTTACATTCCAATTCCAAAGAAAGGCAATGCCAAAAAATATTCAAACTACCGCACAATTGCACTCATCTCACATGCTAGTAAAGTAATGCTCAAGATTCTCCAAGACAGGGTTCAACAGTACGTGAACTGTGAACTTCCAGATGTTCAAGATGGATTTAGAAAAGGCAGAGGTACCAGAGATCAAATTGGTAACATCCGTTGGATCATCAAAAAAGCAGGAGAGTTACAGAAAAAAACATCTATTTCTGCTTTACTGACTATGTCAAAGCCTTTGACTGTGTGGATCACAACAAACTGTGGAAAATTCTGAAAGAGATGGGAATAGCAGACCACCTGACCTGCCTCTTGAGAAATCAGTATGCAAGTCAGGAAGCAATTGTTAGAACTGGACATAGAACAACAGACTGGTTCCAAATAGGGAAAGGAGTATGTCAAGGCTGTATATTGTCACCCTGCATATTTAACTTATATGCAGAGTGCATCATGAGAAACGCTGGGGTGGATGGAACAGAAGCTGGAATCAAGATTGCTGGGAGAAATATCAATAACCTCAGATATGCAGATGACAACACCCTTATGGCAGAAAGTGAAGAAGAACTAAAGAGCCTCTTGATGAAAGTGAAAGAGGAGAGTGAAAAGGTTGGCTTAAAGCTCAACATTCAGAAAAATAAGAACATGGCATCTGGTCCCATCACTTCATGGCAAATAAATGGGGAAACAGTGGATACTGTGAAAGACTTTAATTTTTTGAACTCCAGAATCACTGCAGATGGTGACTGCAGCTATGAAATTAAAAGACGCTTGCTCCTTAGAGAAAAGCTATGACAAACCTAGACAGCATATTAAAAAGCAGAGACATTACTTTGCCAACAAAGGTCTATCTAGTCAAGGCTATGGTTTTTCCAGTAGTCATGACCACAAAGAAAGCTGAGTGCCAAAAAAACTGATGCTTTTGAAATGTGGTGTTGGAGAAGACTTTTGGGAGTCCTTTGGACTGCAAGGAGATCAAACCAGTCAATCCCAAAGGAAATCAGTCCTGAATATTTCTTGGAAGGACTGATGCTGAAGCTGAAGCTCCAATACTTTGGCCACCTGATGCAAAGAACTGACTCATTGGAAAATACCCTGATTCTGGGAAAGTTTGAAGGCAGGAGGAGAAGGGAATGGCAGAGAATGAGATGGTTGGATGGCGTCACCGACTCAAAGGACATGAGTTTGGGTAAACTCCAGGAGTTGGCGATGGACAGGGAGGCCTAGTGTGCTGCAGTCCATGGGGTCGCAGAGAGTAGGACAGGACTGAGAGACTGAACTGAAATGAACAGAATGATGTGATGTTAAGCATATTTTCATATGTTTGTTCGCTATTTGTTCATCTTATTGAGAAAACATCTGTTGAGGTCCTTTGCCCATTTTTGCTATTGAGTTGTATGAGTTCCTCATATATTCTGGATATTAATCCGTTTTCAATACATAGTTTGCAAATATTTCCTCCCATACCATAGATTGCCTTTTCATTTTGTTGTTTCCTTTGCTGTACAGAAGATGTTTAGTTTGATGTAGTAGCATTTTTTAATTTTTGCTTTTGCTGCTTATGCTTTTGGTGCTACAACCAAAAAATTATTGCCAAGACCAACATCAAGGAGATTTTCCCCTATATTTTCTTCTAGATTTACAGTTTTGGGTCTTACGTGTAAGTCTTTAATCTATTTTGAGGTTTCTTTTGTGAGCAGTGTAGGAAATTGGACCACTATATCTTTCTTCTGCATCCAAATATCCATTTTTACCAAAACTATTTATTTGAAGACCAGGGAAGGTGGTTCAGATGGTAAAGAATCTGCCTGCAATGCAGGAAACTTGGGTTCAATCCCTGGGTCGGGAAAATCTCCTAGAGAAGGGAACAGCAACCTACTCCAGTATTCTTGTCTGGAGAATTCCATGGACAGAGGAGCCTGACGGGCTACAGTCCATAGGGTCACAGAGTTGGAGAGGACTGAGTGACTAATGCTTTCACTTTTCATTTATTTGAAGAGATTGTCTTTTCCCCATTATGTGTTTCTGGCACTCTTGTCAAAAAATAATATGTGTGTGTTTATTTAATATTTTTAAAATGTCCATAACCCAAATCTATCTATATTCAATAATCTATGATGAGCCATAATGGAAAATACAAAAATAAATAAATAAATATATATATATATATATATATATATATAATTGAATCACTTTGCTATACAGCATAAATTGATATATTGTAAGTTAACTATATTTCAATAATTTTAAAAAATTAAGTTTTTTTTTCTTTTTTTTCCTCTAATATTCAAAAATACTAAATGCTGTAATAGTAATTTTTAAAGAGAATCATCCATGGAATTAATCCCAAATAACTCTAGACACAAAAGGGACATTTATTAAGAGAGAAAAAGTGCTTTAGATTTTCACCCTAAGAGAGTTCCTTGCAAAGTAAAAGCCATTAAAAATACTCTCCAAGACCCTAGGTTCAGAAAAAAGAAGCAATATCATTGATCATCACATATATAATTAATACCTATTAGATGTTACAGACTTTACGGTCATAGTATCTTTGTTCTTATGAGATACTGTTGGTCATATATATATGATGCATTAAGTGGCAAATTATTGATTAAGAGTACAACCTCCAATACCAACACTGTTCCTTTGGGAAAATATAACTCAATTTACAATGAATTGCTTTCCTTGCAGTTTATAGGAATGCATTGTGGCAAGAAGTAGAGATTACCTGTCTGTTCTGTAAATGCCTAATTTAGCATGACAATACAGAAGTTAGCCGGCCATTGAAAATCCTGTATTTGGGGGCAAAATACTTAAGAGTTTTTGATCTTCAATTTCATGCCTTTCAAAAACTGTTGCACAGTTTACATGAAATTATGTATGTAAATTCTCTAGAATAGTACCTATATCACAATAGATGTTTAGCAATTTCTAGACATAACTATTTCAATGGTTATATTATGTCAATGTGTCACCACGCCATATTGCTTCACCAATACATGCAACACAAATACAATACGGGTAAAATAAAAAGTACACCTTTTCCATTTTCCACAAGAAAATTAGTTTTCTTTGGTTTTCTTATATTTCACAGACATAGTCTCCTTTTGCTGTTGAAAGAATCCGGAGTTGTGTATTGTATAAAGAATATCACAAACTCTCTGCTGAGACTGCACCACAGTAGTGCTGGCTTGGCTGCTGCCTTTGCTGTATTTCCTTTGTACAAAAAAAACCAGCCAACCATCAGTTCAGTTCAATTCAGTCGCTCAGTCGTGTCTGACTCTTTGCGACCCCATGAACTGCAGTACGCCAGGCCTCCCTGTCCATCACCAATTCCTGGAGTCTACCCAAACCCATGTCCATTGAGTCGGTGATGCCATCCAGCCAGCTCATCCTCTGTCATCCCCTTCTCCTCCTGCCCCCAATCCTTCCCAGCATCAGGGTCTTTTCCAATGAGTCAACTCTTCGCATGAGGTAGCCAAAGTATTGGAGTTTCAGCTTCAACATCAGTCCTTCCAATGAACACCCAGGACTGATCTCCTTTAGGATGGACTGGTTGGATCTCCTTGCAGTCCAAGGGACTCTCAAGAGTCTTCTCCAACACCACAGTTCAAAAGCATCAATTCTTTGGTGCTCAGCTTTCTTTATAGTCCAACTCTCACATCCATACATGACCACTGGAAAAACCATAGCCTTGACTAGACGGACCTTTGTTGGCAAAGTAATGTCTCTGCCTTTTAATATGCTGTCTAGGTTGGTCATAACTTTCTTTCCAAGGAGTAAGCGTCTTTTAATTTCATGGCTGCAATCACTATCTGCAGTGATTTTTGAGCCCCCCAAATAAAGTTAGCCACTGTTTCCACTGTTTCCCCTTCTATCTGCCATGAAGTGATGGGACTGGAAGCCATGATCTTAGTTTTCTGAATGCTGAGCTTTAAGCCAACTTTTTCACTCTCCTCTCTCACTTTGATCAAGAGGCTTTTTAGTTTCTCTTCACTTTCTGCCATAAGGGTGGTGTCATCTGCATATCTGAGGTTATTGATATTTCTCCCAGCAATCTTAATTCCAGCTTGTACTTCCTCCAGCCAGTGGCTGCGACGGCATGCTGAGCTAACTAACCATAGTCCCCCTTGGAACCTGTTATATAATCAGATGTACTCATACTGAAATTTAACTCAGAAGCAGATTACATGTACAAAGAGCACCTGTGTTATCTCATACAATCCCAACAGTAGTCCTGTGAACTAGGTATATTAGTGGTATCCCCATTTTACAAATTAAGAAACTGAGATTCAAGAAAAATTAAGTAATTTACCCAAAGTCATAGAAAAAGTGCCACACCCAGAGCTAGAAATATCAACCTCTCTACCACACTGTTTATTCATTTTAGCATTTCTGTTTAGTAACCTAATAAATTTTCATAATCAGTGAACTTAATTCAGATAACCATTATATTTACTACTGTGGGCAAGAACCCCTTAGAAGAAATGGAGTAGCCCTCAAAGTCAACAAAAGAGTTTGAAATGGAGTACTTAGGTGCAATCTCAAAAACGACAGAATGATCTCTGTTTGTTTCCAAGGCAAACCGTTCAATATCATAGTAACCCAAGTCTATGCCCCAACCATTAATGCCAAAGAAGCTGAAGTTGAATCATTCTTTGAAGACCTACAAGACCTTCTAGAACTAACACCAAAAAAGGATGTTCTTTTCATCATAGGGGACTGGAATCCAAAAGTAGGAAGTCAAGAGATACCTGGAGTAATAGGCTATTTTGGCCTTGGAGTACAAAATGAAGCAGGGCAAAGGCTAATGGAGTTTTGCCAAGAGAACAAACTGGTCATAGAAAACACCCTCTTCCAACAACACAAGAGACAATTCTACACATGAACATCACTGGATGGTCAGTACCGAAATCAGATTGATTATACTCTCTGCAGCCAAAGATCGAGAAGCTCTATACAGTCAGGAAAAACAAGACTGGGTAGCTGACTGTGGTTCAGGTCATGAATACCTTATTGCAAAATAAATTGAAAAAAGTAGGGAAAACCACTAGGTAATTCAGATATGACCTAAATCAAATCCTTTATGGTTATATAGTGGAAGTGACAAATAGACTCAAGGGATTAGATCTGATAGACAGAGTGCCTGAAGAACAGTGGATGAAGGTTTGTAATATTGTACAGGAGGCAGTGACCAAAATCATCCCCAAGAAAAAGAAATGCAAAGAGGTAAAATGGTTTCTGAAAAGGCCTTAAAAATAGCTGAGAAAAGAAGAGAAGTGAAAGGAAAAAGAGAAAAGGAAAGATATACCCATCTGAATGCAGTGTTCCGAAGAATAGCAAGGAGAGATAAGAAAGCCTTCCTCAGGGACCAATGCAAAGAAATACAGGAAAAAATAGAATGATAAAGACTAGAGATCTCTTCAAGAAAATTAGAGATATCAAGGGAATATTTCATGCAAAGATGGGCACAATAAAGGACGGAAATCATATGGACCTAACAGAAGCAGAAGATACTAAGAAATGGTGGCAAGAATACATAGAAGAACTATACAGAAAAGATCTAAATGACCCAGATAACCACGATGGTGTAATCACTCACCTAGAGCCAGACATCTTGGAGTGCAAAGTCACGTGGGCCTTAGGAAGCATCACTATGAACAAAGCTAGTGGAGGTGATAGAATTCCAGCTGAACTATTTCAAATCCTAAAAGATGGTGCTGTGAAAATGCTGCACTCAATATGCAAACAAATTTGGAACTCGGCAGTAGCCATAGGATGGGAAAAGGTCAGTTTTCATTCCAATCCCCAAAAAGAGCAATGCCAAAGAATGTTCAAACTACCACACAATTGTACTCATTTCACATGCTAGCAAAGTAATGATCAAAATTTTCCAAGCTAGGTTTCAACAGTACATGATCTGACAACTTCCAGATATTCAAGCTGGATTTAGAAAAGGCAGAGGAATCAGAGATCAGATTGCCAGCATTCATGGGATCATGGAGAAATCAAGAGACTTCCAGAAAACCATCTACTTCATTGACTACACTAAAGCCTTTGACTGTGTGGTCACAACAAACTGTGGAAAATTCTGAAAGAGATGGGAATACCAGACCACCTTACCTGCCTGCTGTGAAACCTGTGTGCAGGTCAAGAAGCAACTGTTAGAACTGGACATGGAACAACAGACTGCTTCCAAATTGGGAAAGGCATATGTCAAGGCTGTATTTTGTCACCCTGCTTATTTAACTTTTAAGTAGAGTATATCATGTGAAATGTCGGGCTGGATGAAGCACAAGCTGGAATCAAGATTGCTGGGGGAAATATCATAAGTTGGTTTTGCAGATGACACCACCCTTATGGCAGAAATTGAAGAAGAACTAAAGCGCCTCTTGATGAAGGTGAAAGAGGACAGTGAAAAAGCTGGCTTAAAATTCAACATTCAGAAAACGAAGATCATGGCATCCAGTCCCATTACTTCATGGCAAATAGATGGAGAAACAATGGGAACAGTGACAGACTTTATTTTCTTGGGCTCCAAAATCCCTGCAGATGGTGACTGCAGCCATGAAATTAAAAGACACTTGTTCCTTGGAAGGAAAGCTATGACAAACCTAGACAGTGTATTAAAAAGCAGACACATTACTTTGCTGACAAATGTTCGTCTCGTCAAAGCTATCGTTTTTCCAGTAGTGATATGTGGATGTGCGGATTGGACCATAGAGGAAGGCTGAGCACTGAAGAATTGGTGCTTTTGAACTATGGTGTTGGAGAAGACTCTTGAGAGTCCCTTGGACTGCAAGATCAATTCAGTCAGTACTAAAGGAAATCAATCCTGAATATTCATTGGTTGCACTGATGCTAAGGCTGAAACTCCAATACTTTGGCCACCTTATGCAAAGAACTGCCTCATTGGAAAAGACCCTGATACTGGGATAGATTGATGGTGGGATGAGAAGCGGATGACAGAGAATAAGATGGCTGGATGGCATCACCAACTCAATGGACATGAGTTTGAGCAAGCCCCAGGAATTGGTGATGGACAGGGAAGCCTGGCCTGCTGCAGTCCATGGGTCCCAAAGAGTGAGACATGACTGAGCGACTGAACAACAGAAACAACTGATACCCATGAATACTGGAGGCAGTTGCAACCATGCGCCAGTGCAGATTTCACGTAGGGTCTTGTTGTGCTTGGATATATCAATTATTTTTTGTAGTCATCCTTTCCCTTTTCCTAGCTATTTCAAAAAAGTTTGTTGCTGGAGCTTTCCCAGTTTAGTTCATTGAGACAGATTATGACAAAATCACAGGGGAAATGAAAATCACCTAGAGATCAGAGCATGGTAGCCCAAACATGAAAAAATGATGAGTATTTAGATCACCCTCTTGGAGAGAGAGTGAATCAGGCTTTGCTTTTTCATTTATCGGCTTACTAGTTATAAGCCAATTGGCTAGTTGTATTATGTTAGTCTCTATCACTTGTGTTGTTGCTACCTGGGGTTCTAAATGTGTAAGATATTAATATGCTGGTATCAGAGACCCTAAGAGGTGAACTGGTATAGAAGTTTGCTGGTATTTTTGGTTGTTCAGACTACTTGATATAGTTCCTGTCTTTGGGGAAAATTCACCATCAATGGGTTTCCTTGGAAAGCAGATCCAAACATTTGAGTGGTAACACCAATTGCCCTGTGTAGGAGAACTGGGGGCACAAAGTGCATTGTCTGTGACTACTGGGGACAAGGATGATGTTTTCCTCAGATGAAACAAGTGCTGTAATTTTAGGTTTTGTCCTGTCTGTGCAGTACCCTGATTTGATTCTCTAACATTTCTGGAGACTCTTTAAGCATACATACTTTTTTACATAATGCATGATCAAATTTATTTTGATAATATGGCTCATTGTAATAATATCAGACAAAATGAATTTGATCACAAGTCGATTCAGGCATCACATGTTCAAAAATAGGGTGATTTCAACTTTTCAAATTAACTGAGATGACCTATTGTCATATTTATTTTGCTAGCACGATATTATGTTGCATCTTTAGCAGTGTTAAAAATAATTTTACCTTAAATGAGAAGCCTGTAAATGATAACAAAAGTGGTTAAGTGAGCTTACATACTTTAATAAACTGTTTTTAAAAATATGAGCTAGCTAGTTTGTCTTTGCTTTTTGCAAGTAAGAACCCTGACTGATAAAGGGCTGTTGTTTAGTCATTAAGTCTCGTCTGACTTTTTTGGGACTCTATGGATTGTAGCCCACCAGGCTTCTCTGTCCATCAGATTTCGCAGGTTAGAATAGTGGAGTGGGTTGCCATTTCCTTCTCCAAGGGATCTTCCCGACCCGGGGATCACGCCCGTGTCTGCTGCATCGGCATGTGGATTCTTTATCACTGAGCCATCAGGGAAACCCCTTAAAGGTTGCTATGTGCTAAATGAGCCAGTCTACATAAAGCACTTAGTACTATTCCTGGTTAGGGCTTCCTAGGTGGTTTGAGTTGTAAAGAACCTGCCTGCCAATGTAGGAGACATAAGAGACTCGAGTTTGATCCCTGGGTTCAGGAAGATCCCCTGGAGGAGGGCATAGCAACCCACTCCAGTAGTCTTGTTGTGAGAATCCCATGGACAGAGGAGCCTGGCAGGCTACAGTCCACGGGGTTGCAAAGACTCAGACATGGCTGAAGCAACTTAACACACACACACACACACACACACACACACACACACACACACACACAGTTCCTGGTTATTATTATATAATAACTGCATACTATAGGAAAGTGAGTTGTGAGTGAGTTATAGAGTGACCAGAAAGAATATAAAAGAAAACAATGGTTACCTCTGCATAGTGAGATTACTTGAGAATATTTTAACACATATTTATGGAACTTCCTGAGATAGATAATAAGATACAAATAGCAAAAGTAAATACAGTAGCAAAAAAAGAATAACACAAATATGAATGAAGTTTGAGTGTTTTATACCATTTCAGAATTGAAGGAGTCCTTAGGATTATGTTGGCTTCCCTGGTAGCTCAGCTGGTAAAGAATCTGCCTGCAATGCAGGAGACCCTGGTTCAATCCCTGGAGAAGGGACAAGCTACCCATGCCAATTTTCTTGGGTTTCCCTGGTGGCTCAGATGGTAAAGAATTCACCTGCAATGCAGGAAACCTGGGTTTGATCCCTGGGTTGGGAAGATTCCCTGGAGAAGGGACAAGCTACCCATTACAGTATTCTGGCCTGGAGAATTTCATGGACAGAGGAGTCTGGCAGGCTAAGTCCATGGGGTCACAAAAGAGTAAGACATGACAGAGCAAATTTCAGTTTCACTTTAGAATTACTGCCAAAGTTAAAATGAGGACATTTTAAAAATTCTATATGCAAAGGAGAAAAACAAATATAATAAAAAAATTTGGCCTAAACATTTTCATAGTAAACATTTAATATTATGAAGAAATAATGATTTGAAGCTTCCTAGGTTAATAGAAAGTTCATGTTCCATAATACAGGACTTGTATTAGGTTGGTGCAAAAGTAATCGCGGTTTTTGCATTGCTGAAATTTGCCATTTAATATTGGAATACTTTCTAAATAAATGTGATTATATGTCATTTTAATGTGGATTTTTTGATTTATGATTTTTGCTAACGACTGATTACTTGCTGTGTATTTTATACTTATTTTAGACCAAGGCAATGATGTTAGACAAAAAGCAAATTTGAGCAATTTTCTTATTCAAGACAGGCTGTAAAGCAACGGAGACAACTTGCAACATCTACAACACATCTGGCCCAGAAACTGCTAAGGAACATACAGTGCAGTGATGGTTCAAGAAATCTGCAAAGGAGACGAGAGCCTTGAAGATGAGGAGTGCGGAGGCCAGCCCTCGGAAGTTGACAACAACCAACTGAAAGCAATCATCTAAGCTGGTCCTCTTACAACTACTCGAGAAGTTGCTGAAGAACTCAGCATCAACCATTCTATGGTCATTTGGCATTTGAAGCAAATTGGAAAGATGAAAAAGCTCAATAAGTGGGTGCCTCATGAGCTGACCAAAAATCAAAAAAATCGTCATTTTGAAGTGTCTTCTCTTATTCTATGTGACAACAACAAACCATTTCTTGATTGGATTGTGACGTGTGACAAAAAGTGGATTTTATACAACTGGTAATGACCAGCTCAGTAGTTGGAGAAACTCCAAAGCACTTCCCAAAGCCAAACTTGCACCAAAAGTCATGGTCACTGTTTGGCGGTCTGCTGCCTGTCTGATCCACTAAAGCTTTCTGAATCCCAGCGAAATCATTACATCTTAGAAATATGTTCAGCAAATCGATGAGATGCACTGAAAACTGCAACGCCTGCAGCCTGCATTGGTCAACAGAAAAGATTCTATTCTTCTTCACGGCAACACCTGACAGCATATCGCACAACCAATGCTTCAAAAGTTGAATGAATTGGGCTATGGAGTTTTGCCTCATTCGTCATATTCACCTGACCTCTCACCAACTAATGACCACTTCCTCAAGCATCTCAACAACTTTTTGCAGACAAAATGCTTCCACATCCAGCAGGAGGCAGATAATGCTTTCCAAGGGTTTGTCAAATTTCCAAAGCACAGATTTTTATGCTATAGGAATAAACTTATTTCTTATTGGAAAAAAAGTGTTGATTATAATGGTTTCTATTTTTATTAATAAAAATGTGTTTCTGCCTAGTTATAATGATTTAAAATTATGGTCTGAAACCATAATTACATTTGCATGAACGTAATAGTAAGATTAATAGAGATTCCATTTATAAAATTTCAGACATTCGAACCTTAACGTGATGGCTACCAGTTTACATTCTCACTCTCCTGCAATATGTCAGAAAACTGGTCCTCCTTACATATTTCAGTAGATGACAACTATATTTTCATTTCCATAGGGCAAAAACTTCCAACTCGTATACTGAATACATTTTTTCATTCCCTCTCAGCTATCATACTGGTCTAAGTCACCATCATCTCTTGAAATAGCCTCTCCACTACATAAATCCTTGCCTCCTTGAATGAAGCACCCAGAATCATTCCAGTGAAAAGTAAGGTCTGACCAGATCTTATCTTTGTTCCAAACAACTCCTTTGTTCCAAACCCTCTGATGGCTTCCCATTTCATTCAGTAAAGAGAAAGTCCTTACAATGACCTATATTAATGATATAATCAATTCATAAAATAATGAATAAGTGAACACTGTTCTTATAGAAGAACATTATGTTTATACATCTATCATGTGTATACACATATAACTGTATTTATATATATGCTATATATGTATAAAAATTATATATGTATCTATAACCACCGTTGACTCTCTGTATCCACAAGTTCCACATCTGCAGATTCAACCAACCACAGGAATTGAATTTGGGGACCAATACTTCCCAAAATATTTGGGAAGAAAAAAATTCCAGAAAGTTTCAAAAAAGTAAAACTTGAATCTGTGGTGCACTGGCAAATATTTCCACAGCATTTACACCGTCCACCCCAACTTCACCTCCTCTCTTCTCCCTCCTGCCCAATGAGCTCCAGCCAAACTGGCCTCCTCTGTTTCTTATCTTCAATATTTCAAGCACCCTCTCACTTTAGGGTCTTAATTCTTGCTGTTTCCTCCACCTGAAACATTCTTACTGAAAATACTTGCATGTGTCAAGCCCACACTTCCATCAAGTGTCTGTTCAAAGGTCATAGCAAAGGAGCCTTCCCTGGCCATCCTACGTGAAATCAGATCACCTCCCTGCAACCAACTCCCCATATCTCCTTCATTTTGTCTTCACATGACATTTGTCTTCACATGATATTTGTCATATTTTGCTGTCTGATTGGCCTCCCCCCAGTAGTAAATAACCCACATGAGGACAGGGACTGTTTTTTCTATTTTGTTCCTCTTCTATATGCTAAGAAATCAGAAGTACAAGTGGTCAAAACTATTTGTTGAATGAATGAAAGCATCTCACTAAAAATCTCCAACTCAGACTAAAGATAGCAAATGATTAACTGTCAACTGGCTGAGTAAGTTTTAAGCAGAACTATGTAAGAATTAAATTGATTGAATAAACAGGCACACAAGGCAAATAGATAGTTTTAAATAATTTATAAATAGTAAGAGCCTGTCCTGATGATGGATTATAAATTATTAACCCACTCTATTCTTGGCAGGATTTAGCAACCAACTGAGACTAATTTTTAGATATGAAGTTCTCTGAATTCATGCAGATATCTCTTTGAGCTAGTATCAAAGTTCAAAGGCAGGAGAATTGTTTACATTTTTACAACTTCATGGAACTCTATCCTGTCTCCATATCTTCCCCTTCCTTCCTTCCTCCGCTCTCTCTTTCTTCCTCCTTCCTTCCATCTCTCACCGTCCCTCCATTCCTTTCATTCTATCTCATGTTATTTATCGTTAAAATATTCAGGCATTGCAATTAGTGCTAAATAAACCCTGAAATGACTTCTTTCTCTACTTTTACTAAATAGAGTATTAGTCACTCAGTCATGTCCGACTTTTTGTGACCCCATGGGCTGTAGCCCACCACGCTCCTCTGTCCATGGGATTCTCTAGGCAAAAATACTGGAGTGGGTTGTCATTTCCTCCTCCAGGGGTTACTAAATAGAAGCACCATGGATTTCTGTGCTCTCTATTCACCTCTATAATAAACAAGTCATCCACATCCCTATAAACAGAAAACATTGAAGATCTCAGAGAACAAATGACTACACATAAACACACTGGAGATGGTTGGATAGGGTTGAAATGGGAATAATGTAACAGATTTTAGAAAATCTCCTTTGGCTAAAATATATCAAGGTCTAAACTTTTCTGGCAAAGATAATAGCATGTAAAAATACCATGTTACCTGGACAAGTGTTCTTTTAAACATGAAAATTGAATTTTTATTGGACTACTATTATTACTAGGACTTCTCTGGGCATTTGATTACATATATGCTTCCCTGGTAGCTCAGCTGGTAAAGAATCTGCCTGCAATGCAGGGGACCTCAGTTCGATTCCTGAGTTGGGAAGATCTCCTAGAGAAGGGATAGGCTACTCACTCCACAATTCTTGGACTTCCCTGGTGGGCTCAGCTGGTAAAGAATCCACCTGCAATGTGGGAGACATGGGTTGGGAAGATCCCCTGGAGGAGGGTATGGCAACCCACTCTAGTATTCTTGCCTGGAGAATCCCCATGGACAGAGGAGCCTGGTGGGCTACAGTCAATGGGGTCTCAAAGAGTTGGACACGACTGAGTGACTAAGCACAGCACATATATGCATATACATATACATTTGGTGATACACACACACACACACACACACACACACGTACATATATATGTATACTAAAATAAAATCTTCACTCCCAAGGAGCGCACAATCTAGAACTCCTTTGCCCAGTTAGGTAGGACCAAGTGTGTGTATACAAAATGGGGAAATCCAAAGAAATTACTGATAATCGTTTCAGTCAGAGGCCGTTGTTATGAATTATAAAATTATGGACATATGCTCACATTCTTCTCTTGTAAAATAAATATGCAATTCACACGTGTTCTTCCTTAGCTGTCTTTCCACTAAAGATGATAATGTGTGATATAGATGAGTCATGGAACCCTGAATGCTTTGCCTGGTGCCCAACCCACAGCCACTGCTAAATAAATGTTAGTTGAATAAACGGGCAATGAGTTAATATTTGAACTATAGTATATGCATGTCTTATAACTTAAATATTAGAAAACAATTGCTCAAAATGTCCACATTTCATTATTACAGTGTGATAAAAATAGCTTTGAAACGTCTCCAGCCATTATTTTTTAACTCACATTTGCATGTGCTGTTCATTTCCTTTACTCATTTGATATTAACAAAAGTCTTGAAGATAAAAGGATAGGAAGAATATATACTTGTTATTAAATACGAAGAATGAAAAGTCAGAAAAGTCACGTGACTTGTCCAAGGATATTGTGGGTTCTGAATCTGACCTCGACTACGGGTCTTCTGGCTCCTTGTTTAAGGCACATTTAGTGACACCCACTACCATTTCAGAAGTTTTATGACACTAAATCATCTATAAGTTTTGTATTTTCATTACTCAGATCACTGTCCTTCTTTAAGTGGTAGTCTGCCAAAATAGTGAAAGAAGTAAATATTGTTAAATCGAAGAGTATATTAGTGGTCACTGAGCACAATGAATCATTATCCAGTGATGCTGTGTTACACAGAGTTGGTGGTGGTTTAGTCATTAAGTCGTGTCCGACTCTTGTGGTCTCATGGACTGTAGCCTACCAGGCTTCTCTGTGTATGGAGAGGAATCTAGAAACGACTAACTCTAAAGTCTTTATCAGTTTTCAGCCATACATCCACCCCCCACTCTTTATCTTTTAACACGGATATGGTGAATTTCACTTAGAAAAATTTTCTGAATTGTCTTCAAAAGTCTAAGCTAGAAAATCAAAAGTCGGATCAAAACTGTCTACAGAAAATTAACTCACCAAAATTTTCACAGGAGATTTTTGAGTTCAGTGGCTTGCGTAAGATGAAATGGACCTTGTTTTCTTAAAAAAAAAAATCATATATATGTAAATAAAACAATCGGACTCTCTAGGCACCCAGGAAATTTTCATGTCTTCATTTTCTGTGTGTAGGTAAAAAAAATAAAGCACATTTCCTAAAAAAGCACAAGACATTTTAACATTTTTATAATTCTTTTGCACACACCATTGTGCTTTAAATAATTTTTGCAGTTAAGCAACATATTAATGTTTCAAAATATATTTTCCAAACACATTACACTGTCCCAATGGCAATGGAACATAATAGGCTTTCAGATTAAATTTAACTCTGAACCAAATGATTTGATACAGATTCTCTCTCCTAGAAACCAAGAAGCCTCAGAGGTGGGCTTTATTTCCATTTCTTCTCACTATACTGCTCTAGAATTCTGGATTCAGCCTGACATTTTATCCTTTCTCATCTGTGAAATGGGGCTCATTACCAGAAGTGAATTCAGGTTTTGTGGGACCCAAAATTTACACACTTGAAGAGGTCTTCTTTAAGAAACACAATACAAAAGTATGTACTCTATAAGGCTTTGACAGTGACCTGTGAGACAATGGCTCTTAGTCATGTTCACAGTTATACCCACTTCTGCTAATAGCCATACCATCTGATGTTAAGGTAAGATATTGTATATGCAGAAGGGAAATTCACAAATAACACACTTTTATTCTTTGACCTGTCCTGTACTTCTGAAAGAATTGATAGTTATAGTACATTCCCTGTACTGCAATCCTATCTTTCTATACATTTTGAAACTTAGCAGTCACTTTAGAAGAACAGGTTGGTTTCCACCTATAAGTGAGAGATTACGACCACATCTACTCAGTCACCCTATTTCCATCGTACACACCAGAAAGTAGAGAAACATGATACTGATTATAATAAACAAAACATTAATTTAGATATAGAAATTCCATTCACAAGCCATCTTTAGAGAGTTACAAGTGTGCAAAGTCACAAAGGTATATAGGTGGATAAGATAAAGTATCTAAAAGGTTGCTTGTATAGAGGGTAGTGTTGGTATTAGAGACAGATTGATATTTACAAGTTAAAAGTAGCATAGTCTATAAAAAAATGACAGGAACTTCCTTGGCGATCCAACAATTAGGACTTCATGCTCTCATTGCCAACGGCCTGGGTTTGATCCCTGATTGGGGAACTAAGATCTCACATGTGGCAAAAAAAAATGGAAAAAATACAAACTGAGAGCTTTAAAGTGTGCACAAGTGGAAACAATTCAGAACTTTACATGGGGAAAAAAAAGCAACCCAGTATCACTAAGATGGAGGGCTTATCTCAAACATATGCACAGTGAAAAAGGGGGTGACCCAGACTGAGATTTCACTGGACGAGCAGGTGTTCTGGTGTGTCTGGGACGACTTTGTGTGCCTTTGTGAGTCCAGCCTCATGGTATTATCCTCCATCAGTTGAAATTTTAATAACCCAGGAGGCACTGCTGAAGTCCCAATACATCTTGAACCTGAAGCTGTTTTCAACATGTTGAGAGGCCAACCAGAATGTACTCAGATTCCTAACTTTCTTTATTAGCACCAAATATGAAAACACTGAAAGAAAGCATTTAACATAAATTCGCATAGTTGTGGCAGTTCGCCACACTAATTCAACTTGCTGCTGTCAAGCACTCTTGTTAGTCAGAGCTAAAAATAAACAACGTTCTTCAAAACGATTCATTAGGTTATTTCCTAATCAATGGTAAATAATCCTGACAAAATGGCATTGACTTCAAAAGTTTAATAACTTCTAAAATAACAATTTTATTGTTTGCAAAGAAACTGGGCATTCAATCTTGATTTAATTTATTCGGGGTGGCAACAGTTTCTTATTAAAAACAAGAAATACTGAGTGTGAACAAAAATAAAACCGATCCATCCATTTTTGACAACAGACAGTAAATATCCACCAGTTTCACTAAATCCCCCACTGAATAACTTTCATCTATTGCTTTGATTTCTGCCAATGGATGTGATTTGAAAAAACTTGAAATTGAGTAGAACTATTCACTGCTGCTGCTGCTGCTGCTAAGTCGCTTCATTCGTGTCCGAATCTGTGCGACCACATAGACGGCAGCCCACCAGGCTCCGCCATCGCTGGGATTCTCCAGACAAGAGCACTGGAGTGGGTTGCCATTTCCTTCTCCAATGCGTGAAAGTGAAAAGTGAAAGGGAAGTCGCTCAGTCGTGCCCGACTCTTCGTGACCCCGCGGACTGCAGCCTACCAGGTGCTTCCGTCCATGGGATTTTCCAGGCAAGAGTACTGGAGTGGGTTGCCATGGCCTTCTCTGGCAGGACAACTAATGGTCACCCATTGACAATTGGCTGCTTATGAATGCGGCCATCTGAGGCACCAAGCAAGCCTGAGCAAGACCTGTTGCCTAGGAACAGGGTGGGTTGAAATGAAGCACACCAATGGCTAACTGCAAAGGGCTGTGCTCATCCTGCTCTGTTACACTGCGAATAGAATAAGAATCACTGTGAAGTTAAGGTTTGTGAATGTAGTTCTCAAGGTGGGCTGGCCTTCACATTCTTGTTGGCTTTGAAATATCAGCTATACTATATGCGGTGCATGTGATCAAGTGGCAGCTGTTGGAGGGGCATATAGATAAGCACTGCTGACAGGCATGCCTGGGAATACAATGAAAAGAACGATGTACAAATGTTAAACAAGCATGTGAAATCAAAAACTGAGGTTGGAAAGGAGTCAATCAAAAAGATTCCAGCACACTGGACCCAAAGTGTCCTTATGTAACAGAGCAGCATGAGCACAGCCCTTAGCAGGTAGCCATTGCTGTGCCTTATGGCTCTGCATCCTGTTACTAAGCAACAGGTCTTGCTCAGCCATTGGTCAGTGCATCCCTGGGCCCCGCCCACAAGCAACCAACTATCAATGAGCTACCTACTGGTACTTGTCCTGCTCAGCTATTGGTCAGCTCCACAGTGGGCCCTACCTGATGATAACTGTCAATGAGGGACCACTGGGAAAGTGATCAGTCAAGAGTCAGTGGTACAGTGGTCAACTGACTCTTGTCTTTGGGCACCTTACTTTATTTAAAATCAGGAATCTATTTTTGGTAGATGGGGCAAGTTGAGTTTCCCTACTCAGTATGAGAGTTGAAGTGTCCCCAACAATATTAGTGGAGGAGACAGTTAACACTTTCTTTGCTCTGATGTCTAATCTTTTGGAGACTGTGTATTGACCTCGGGGCAACAGACTGAGGATTCACCAAGTCCTGGGGTCTCTAAAGCTCACTGGACTAGAAAAAACACCCAACTTGTTCTTAATTACGTTTTTCCACCTTAAGTGCTTGCTCTGAAGTTCCTTAAGCCCCTCGAGAACACCCAACAGGAAGAGGGTGGTCTAGAGATGAAGTGACTAGAGGATTCTGAAATGCTCCAATGGGATCAAAAGTGTTTGGCAGAGGTTCAAAGAGGGATGGAGGAGGCAGGAGTGTTGACGTAGCACATATAAGTCAAAGAATAAAGGATACTGAAGGAAAGCCTGAAGGTCATGGAAGAAACACCATGTCCCTGAATCACCACTCCCCAGAATCAGCTACACAGAGGTTGTCAGGAGTGAGAAAGTTGTATCATGGCCTCCCTCAGCATCCGCTAGCCCGTGCTGATGGGCACAATGGTACAGTGTGACGTCTACGACCCCAAAGCCACCATTGGCTGGGGGAGTGCCCCTAGCTGACCAATCAAATTGAAGGGTGTGGCTCCTCATTGTCCTGAGAGGGTATAAATAGGGAGGTCAGAGGCAAAGAGTCTGCGTTAGGCCACTTGTTGGCATAATCATGACTAAGGGAACCAGGAAGCGACGGCAGTCAAGAAGAATCGCAATGCAGTCTGCTTCAAGGATGGAAGGAAGAAAGAAGGCCCCTTGTCATCCGATGTGCAGAGGCAGTGTGAAGGTAAGATGACTCCAACTAAGCTCCCCATGTACTCCATTGACTTTGTTGCCCAAGGCCTCTATGCCGCCCTTGCCCGGCACAAAAGCCCTCATCAGCCCACATCCCTTTTTCATGAAATCTCTCTTCCAACTCAGTTTTTATACTCTTTCCTCAAGACTAATACCCTTCTTTTGTCTTTCCAGCCACGAAAGGTGACCAAGAGGGTCAGAAGATCTCTACAAGGCACCTTGAGAAAGAAAATCCAATCAGATGCCACTCAGTCGAAGATGGTGAAGAAAACAAGAGATTCAAACTCCTGTCTCTGTTCCTGTGCACGTAAGAAATTGAATCAAAGTGGAAAAAGATACCAAAATAGAGTCAGAGTCAAAGAAGGAGGCAGAATCAAGAGAAGATAAGCTCAGCCACCCCAGAATAAGAGACCCTGGAGAAGTGCAACCTGGGCAGCCAGTAACGGAATAGAAAAGGCCAGACAGTTTAGAACTGTGTCTCCAGAGGTCTGCTTTCTTAGAAATGGCCAACCAGGAAAAGACTGACTCTCACTCTAACATAGTGAACTGATGGCTGCGATTAAAATAAACATCAAATGGTGAAAAGATGACATTTGTGTGTGTGCGAATTTTCTGATGGGAAGGGAGGGAAGGAAGAGAAGAGGCGGGCACCTGAAAAGGGAGGCACATAGGGTCCCGGGAGATTGGGGAACAGACCCTCAGGTCCCCAGTTAGCCAGAGAGTGGAGGGCTGGACTGGGTCAGGAGTCTGCACTGAAGATGGATAACCCTGCTTAACAATTGAACTCAGCGGCAAGGAGTAGTGGTGTGGTATTACTGCCTTTGTTTGGGGTGTGGAATGACATTAGGGTCTAGATTGCCAGAACCCAGATGGGAAGAGGGTATCTCATGGGGATGGCGAATGTCATACTTCCCCTGAGAATGGCAGGCAGAAATCACCTCCTGGCCACCTACCTCATAATGGGGTTTGTTGCATCACTCGCCTATGCTGTCAGCTAAAGGTGCTCAGGAGGCACAAAATGATGATACAACTAAAACCCTTAACTATCACTCCCAAGGATTAAAATAATGTTTGGAGGCAACAGATCAAATATCGCTCAGGCCACTGTTATGCTAAGAAATTGGCAGGAGCAGTGTGTTCCCAAGGGCAGGGCAGTGGAGGTGGCCCAATCCCAGTTGAGATGACAAACAGGATCACCACACACAGAAAATTTTTGGGGGCGGGGGCCACCATGCAGGTTGTGGGATCTTAGTTCCCTGACCAGGG
Organism: Giraffa tippelskirchi; assembly: GCF_054371585.1. Lineage (NCBI taxonomy): Eukaryota > Metazoa > Chordata > Mammalia > Artiodactyla > Giraffidae > Giraffa > Giraffa tippelskirchi. Next base: position 10,986,596 of record NC_137289.1, on the reverse strand, counting down.
GTTGAACCGGTTCCCCTTCTAGTGAAAGCATGGAGTCCAAACCACTGGACAGCCAGAGAACTCAGGACAGAGACTTGTGATAGTATTAATATAAGACTGAGTAAAAGCTGGTCTTTTATTTATCACCATCCCCTAGCATTTCTAAATAACTAGAGTCATAAAACATTCTTCCCCAATAAAGGCTTTTGTTCGTCCAAGGTCTACAAGTTTTCATGGTTTAAAAGTAAGAGTATGGAATATTTAATTTGGTGTTAACTTTCATTTTGAAATGTTTAAATAGGTTCAAGGAGTAGTCAATCAAATATGGAAACATATAAGGCAGAGTCTCTTCCAGAGGAATCGTGTGTGTCTTCAGAAAACATTTTAGAAACAACTAGAACACAGAGTTTCGCCATCAACCTCAAAAGAGTTGAGTTCAAATTTTAAGTCAATGATATGGTATCTTTTATCTAGACTGCAGCTCCCTAATTAAATCTTTCTGGTTCTTAAACTCCCGGGAGGCCCAGTTGATGATTCAAAGTCAGTCACTGAGTGTGATGTAAAATCAGTGAGAGTGAAGGACACCCTGGGTTTGCTGTCCTTTCAAAGAAAGTGGGAGCACTTTCATGCCTTTCCTGCCAAAAATTAATCAGCTCAAGCAGCTATCAGGATGATATGGACAGAGAGACCTTATGTCTACATATGGGTCGGTGCTGTGATTCCAGATCTGTATATATTATCACCATTTAACACTATCACACTTTAATGCCCTGTTGTTGGACTTACTGAAATGGTTGCTGTTAGGGGAAGGTAACAGATTGCTAGGCCTGAAGAGCTGAAAGTGAGAGTTGCTCAGTCGTGTCCAACTCTTCGTGACGCCATGGACTACAGCCCACCAAGCTCCTCTGTCCATGGGATTTTCCAGGCAAGCGTACTAGAGTGGAGTGCCATTGCCTTCTCCGGCACTCTTCACTAGTCAAAAGTAAACATAGGCTTTGATAAGAAAGAAAACAAATATACATTTGCCTGACATTTATTACCAGTCTGACTCCTCAGTTTGGAATTAGGTTACACACGTCTCCCTTGGGTCAGTGCCCCTTGCAGTGGCACTCCAAAATTTCTACACAGAAAATGCTCAGGGCTTGAAATCTGATCGTAAGTCAGGGAGGAGAAGGTAAAGACCTCTGCTGATGTTGCACTGACAGTTTTTGCTTGGTTTGTATATTTGTGGCAGTTGGAAACTCAGAAAAACCTTCCCACATCACCCCGTTGATACTGCCAACTGTCTCTTTGTTAACCCTAAGAAGCCCACTCTTGATCTGTCTTCTCTCCTGCCAAAAGCTGGGCAGAGATGTTCATTATTGAGAAAGACTTCAAATGATCTCTCTCATTCTCTCTACAATACATGATACACATGGGCTTCACTGGCTTAGCTTCCTATAGGATTTGAATACTGCTCTTCCATCTTTCATCCACTGTTCCAGGAACCAGTCATAGAAAATCCAACTCTGAATTTCTTCAGAAATACTGTTGCAAACATTATCCTTGGTTTCCAGCTGCCCTTATATAACAATAATCACCCAACACAATGACTGGCATTCTAAAAGGACTTTCATAAATAATGTTCTAATTCTCCTAGAAATACTGGGTCATGTCTTTGCCTCTGTTCATCTACAGATGAAACTGAGGCTTGGAGATGTTCACATACATAATAAGACTAAAGAAATGAGGAAGTGTGGCAAAGATAATAATAGGTGTTCATCAAACTGTCCTTGTGCTTCCTTCCAGGAGGCTAAGTACATTTGCCCACCTCTCTTGGAGTTAGATGGAACCAGGTTCTGGCTAGCAGAATATGGTCAGAAGTGACAAGTACAACTTCTGGTGGCCTTTAAAGTCTCCCACACAATCCTCCAAGCCTTACTTGATTTTCAACTCCTGGCCAGATGTAGAGATTTAAGTGAATGTCACTGATTCCCTACGAGTTATTAGTGTTTGTGTGGAGTAATCTGGATCTTTGAATGTCTACCTAAATAAGGACACCAGTCCTGCTAACACACCTGGACTTGAAAATGAGTGAAAATGAAAGCTTTATTAAGAAAGCTGATGGAAGTTTTAGGATTTTTTGTTAAAGTGGGTGGAGCATCCTTGCTAGTACAGTGGAGCCAGTACTATCAGCCTTTCCCACCTTATGCAGCTCCATGCGCTCCCTTGCACTTCACATTCTAGCGATGACAACTTACCAGGACATCATTCTCAGGTTCAACTGCCACCAAACTTTCAGTTTTCCTCCAAGTTTTACTTGTAAATGCTGTCTCTAGGGTAATGCTATCCTTGATGCCACTTTTCCCCTCTGTTCTCACCACATGCTGTTTATCCCTAAAACCTGGTAAGTTGCATGAGAATTTCCAAGCAGATGGTTATCAGCAAGTCACTTTCCCCTCTCTGAGCTTCCACTTATGTGCTAAGCTCTGCCTGACCTTTTCACTTAATCCTCACAACATTTGAAGCAGACACTAGCAGGATCTTCAGTTTAAGATGGAGAAATGGAGACCTAGAGAATTGCCTGAAGCTCCACAGCTGTTACATAGCAGAATCTCAACTTTTATAGAATTGAATCAGAAGATTTTATCCCCATGCTGTCCACTTCACTATGTGGAGAGCAGGGGTCTAAATAATTTCAGTATCCCCTGTATTGAATATCCTGCTGTATCCAGTGTAGAGGGATGAATAGATCAGAACCAGAATCAAGTTCCTCTGATTCCAAGCCTTTCCTCTAGTATGTTATACTGCCTCCTACTACAGATGCTTTTGAACTGTGGTGTTGGAGAAGACTCTTGAGAGTCCCTTGGACTACAAGGAGATCAAACCAGTCAATCCTCAAGGAAATCAGTCCTGAATATTCATTGGAAGGACTGATGCTGAAGTTGAAACTCCAATACTTTGGTCACCTGATGTGAAGAACTGACTCATTGGAAAAGACCTTGATGCTGGGAAAGATTGAAGGCAGAAGGAGAAGGGGATGACAGAGGATGAGATGGTTGGATGGCATCACCGACTCAGTGGACATGAGTTTGAGCAAGCTCCGGGAGTTGGTGATGGACGTTGAAGCCTGGTGTGCTGCAGTCCATGGGGTCGCAAAGAGTGGGACATGACTGAGCGACTGAACTGAACTACAGATGCAAATTTATCACAGAAACAAGTGCTTCCTTCATATCTGCTGCATTGTAAGCATCAAGCATCAAGTGAATGAATTAAAGGAATCACAATAGCTGATGCAAGTATTATATCAAAGCAACAACAAAATCTAATCTTTATAACTACAAATTCCCTCCCAGGAAGATGGAGCCTATCAAATAGAAATACATTTTATACTTCTGAATATTTTTGTGGATCTTAGAGATGCAGGGTCGAGGATCAAGCCTGAAGAGAGACAAACAAATCTGCATAAGAGAAGGTAAGAATCTGAAGTTCTCAGAGCAATTATGGATGGAAGGGTGAGATGAGGAGAAGTAGGAGGGGAGAGAAGGAGAAAGCAGCTGGGTGGCACAGTGGTGTGAGGTAGAGGCAACATGGGAGAAGAGTGTTGATGAACACCCAGAGAAGGGTGGCCAGGGCACATTTTCAGAGTAGGAATGTCTACTGTTGAACTTGACACTGTGAACACTTTAAAAATGCAAATTCCTCTTCCATAGCTCTATAATATCAAAATTCTGCATCAAGTCTACTAGCTTTTCAAAGAGTTTCTGGCTTCTTTGGTGGAAAAAGCATCCGTGATTCACATTTGAGTTGATTCTCGGAGGGAATAGAAAGACAGGACTCATAGAAGCAGAATCCCAACATCAATGCTGCCCATGAGAAGGGACGTTCTCCACTGACTGGAAAAAGTCTTAGGGTGTCAGATGACCAGAAGATATATCATAAGAGTTCACATCCATTTATCATGCACCCAATGTCTTGGTGATGCCCACTGATCACTGGGTTACTGGAAGCATTAGAAAGTCCTAATTTTTATAACATAGCAGGGATCTAAAGGCAGGTTTGCCTTCAATGGAATGAGATGCTGCAAGAAAAATTATCTCATCATCGGCATGGGCAATGAATTACAAAGAGCTAAATATACTTTATGGAAGGATGCCGAGGGAAAAGAGTTAGATATTTTAACACATTTCCTGAGAGGAGATGAAAAAAAAAAAAAAAAAAAGACTTGTGTAACTCACATTGAAATGAGCAAGGAACAGCAAAATAACAATTTCTCCCTTCAGGCAGGATGAGAAGGCATGTTCATCTAGGAAGCAAGCAACCGTAAAGTAACAGCCTCGTGCACCGTGGAGGGAGAGACTTCCAGGCAGCAGTCAGTAGCGAATGCATCTTTCCAGGGCCTTGCATTTAAAACTGCCTCCACGACAGTGGCATTGCGCCTTCATTTGAATGTATAGGCAGTGGCACAGGCATTGGCAGAACTGAAAGTCACATCTCCAGCATTCAAACAGATTGCCTAATTAGCAGTGAAGAGCAGAAACTGTCAGGGCACCAGTAATATCTGCACTTTCAAGGCAGAGGTTCCCACACGTGCAGGCACAGAAGGTGAAAGCTCTCTGCAATGCGTCTGCTCCAGGCAGTGGACACTCTGATGTGGACACGATCTACATATGCGCCTGCAGAACCCAGAGGCCCACCGCAGATCAGCCACGCTCCTGGTGCAGCAGGCCTCACTTCACGGTGTTAGGGCCTTTGGTACAGTTTTGCTTTCTGGGCATTCAGCAGCATCCTTATGCTCTGCTTACCCACCTCTTTCATATCTATTTTTAAAAGATGAAAACAGTTAACAGCAACAAACAACATCAGCTTTCCCTTCTGTTCCCAGTCTGGGAAAGGCACGATGTGAATCAGACCTTGAAGGGCTGAGCATGCCAGCCTGCCACTTGGTTTCTTAGCTGAGAACCAGCTGTGATCGCCTGGACAGAAACAATAGGAGAGCCCCCTGTGTGTCTCAGCCAGCCCTCCTCTGTAACTTGTGGCATTGAGAAATGGGCAGGGAGGCGCCCCCTCCCCCTGCTTCCCCTTCCAGCCTTCTGCCATTCTAGTTAAGGATCAGGGGATTGAAAGGAGACAGGAAGACATGAGAGGGAAAGAAATGCTCAGCAGTTTAGCACCGATGATCACCAGCAGCTCTGACTGTCTAGTCATGGGATCGGCCCTACTTGAAATGCAGCCTGGGCAGAGGGGACCACCAGCTATTCTGGGAGGCCCAGCCGCCTGCCATTATGAGGGGGATGCCAGTCCTGTCACTGTCACAAGAGAATGCACAACACAACCTCTGGAGTCTAGCATTGCAAAGGGACCCCAAAGGTCCCTTGATTCGCTCAGGGAAGGAGCCAGGAGATACCTCTTGATGTTTTTGTCCAGGTTCAGCTCATCAGGGGCTTCCTTTGTGGCTCAGCTGGTAAACAATCTGCCTGCAGTGTGGGAGACCTGGGTTTGATCCCTGGATTGGGAAGATCCCCTGGAGAAGGGAAAGGCTACCCACTCCAGTATTATGGCCTGGAGAATTCCAGGGACTGTAGAGTCTATGGGGTCGCAAAGAATCAGACACGACTGAGCGACTTTTACTTTCAGCTCATCAGTTCACAGGACTAGCTCTGTGAAGCCTCCCGGGTCTCTGCAGCTCACAGCAATACCTTCTCCCTCCAGATAACAGACTTCCGACCCAGTGGCTACAATGTGAGCAGCAGTGCAGCGCAGGGGTTCTCGTCCATCAGGTACTGCTCCTCACATTGCTATTCGATGTTTGGAGGGCAAACCTTTCCCTCTCTCTCCCTGAACACCGGCAGCCAGCTATAAAATTACTCCTTTAAGGTAGGAATCACGTCTCTTCCTCCCATCTCTTCACAACCTTCTCTCCGCATGAGGAAAAGCCAGTCATCTCATGGGTTAGACAGTAACATTCAGACTCACAAGCCTCCCCAGTGAGAGGAGAGAATGAGTGAAACGTCTGTGCTCACTTGCGCCCTCTACCTGCAGTTTTCCCTACACTGTGAGGCAAGCTGGGATCCTCCAAGCACAGGGGTCTCAGTTCCAACTACTCCCAAGTGCTGGGCCCAGGGTCTAGACTTGCCAAGAAGGAATAGGAGGCCTGTTTTATGTCAAGTCAGCTACTTCACCCATGAGAGCAGATATTTGTATTTCCTGACTTCAGTGCGTATTTCTCAGGGTAGACTATGGAACTTTTGGGAAGGAAGAAATATTCCTCTGTCCTTTTAGGTTCTTCTAACTGGTTTAAGAATTAGATTGACATAAGACAGATTAACAGGAAAAAAAATCACACAAAAGTTAAAAAATGTGTATACCTGGGAGAGACCAAGGAGAACTGAGTAACTCAACAAAATGGCTGAAACCCTCACCTTAAACACCATCTTTAGCTAAAGCCAAAAGGGATAGTGATTTGGGACTTCCAAAAGCAGGGGAAGGCAATTCAGAAGGAGGTGGAAAAGCAAATATTTGGTAAATAAATGTTTGCTGGGCCAGGCAGAGACAATGGGACCCAGAGAGGAATTTTAACAAGCAGACTTGGCTAGGTCTGTCCCTGTCTACACACCTAGTTCATACTATAGTCATACACGTGAGAATAGGTCCTTTCCTGGAACAGGTCCTCCATCCATATTCTTTAGGCAGTTAGTGGGGAGGTCAAAGATTCTTCCTGAGTCCTTTGGGCCTTGATTGTTTGCAGCTTGAAACGACCTACACGTCAAAGAGACATTCTGGGATGGCAAATTTCACTCCTTTACAGAAAATAGTTTTTAAAAACCCAAAAAACACTATTCCCCCTTCAACCCGGCAACAGATCATTTTAAGCTATACGAACTTGAGATCCAAGTAGCTTATGTAATTGCTCACTTGTTTTTTAACCCCTATGTATCAGTTTCTTCAGCCTAATTTATTACATTTATGCTATCTCTAGGCAGGAACTGTATCATCATTTTTTTTTTTAAATCAAGACAAGGTATAGGGCTGAGAATGTTCAATAATGTATCAACACACAGGAGATTTAAGTCTACTAGTGCATTATTTAAAAATAATTCAAAGTAACTTTCTGTAAGGCAGGTACCGTAAAAGGCACTTTTATTTCACAACACACTGAATTTTCATCACTGCTAAATAGGAATTCTTATACCCGTTGTAAAGATAATAAACAGTCCAAGAGCACCAAGGCAAATTGCTTAACTTCACACAACCAGAATGTGACCAAGCTGGAATCTGAGCAAAGCTTTCTCTAAGTCAGCTTTTTGCATTTACCCACATCTTCTTAAAATAGGTTGGAAAATTTCCTAATGATCTTCTAATCAGGAAAGAAGACAATTCCTCCCCCTATCTTTGCATGGCGACACCCCTCCATGAAGAATGACAGTGGCAAAAGAGCTAATCCTGAAGGCCCCACGAGCCCATCATGGCATTTGGCACAGCATGGGTATTTAATAGCTTCTTGTAGGTTGAACAATAATGACAAATTCTACCCAAAGAAAGAATAAAGCACGCCTCCATGTATTTTATAAACTATTGAGTTGCATTCCATTGGAGAGGATCTATTATCCTTAAGACCAAAAAAAGAAAAAAAAGCAGATTTTCAAAAGATCCAAAAAATGTATCTAAAATCATTTAACTTCTGGTTTTCCTCCTACTGTGTTTGCTACTGTAACTGCTGTTGCCTTCAGGGTCTTCATCTATACAGGGATGATATTAATAATACCTGGCTCATATTATAAGGTTGCAGACAGAGTGAAGGAGAGAAAATCCTTCTAGGGTACGCATCTATCACAGTACTTATGAGAATGTGATGTCATTATGTGGCTGTCTCCCACACTAGATTTTGAAATCTTTAAAGCAAAAAAAAAATTATTCTACTTTGTGTTCACAGTATCTCTCAATATAAAAATCATTAAGTAATGATATAATTAATTCATAAAATAATGAATATACGTTTCTCATAGAAGAGCATTATGGCATTTATTTATATACTTATTCTGTGCATATATAAGTCTATATATTGCATATTATTGATCCATATCTATAACTACATTTGTCCTTTGTATCTGCAAGTTCTGTATGTGTGGATGCAACCAACCATGGATCAAACAATATTTGGGGAAAAGAATTCCATTATTCTCCATAAAGCAAAACTTGAATTGGCCATGCACTGGCAACTATTTCTGCAGTATTTACATTGTATCTACAGACCTCATTCTATTGTGCTTCACAGATACTATGTTTTTTGTTTTGTTTTTTTGTTTTACAAATTGAAGGTTTATGGAAAATCTGTGCTGTCAGATGATTAGTATTTTTAGCAGTATTTTTAATTTACGGTATGTACATGTTAGACATAGTGCAATTGCATACTTAAAAGACTACAGGACAGTGCAAACATAACTTTTACATGCTCTGGGAAACCAAGAAATATGTGTGACTCACTGTATTGTAACTTTCACTTTATTGCAGCAGTCTGGAAGTGAACCCACAATATCCCCACAGTGTGCTTGTATTTACAAGCATTTACAGAGCTCATTTACATTGTGTTAAGTATTATATGTGATCTAGAGAGGATTTACCCCTTCATGGATCACAGCCTTGTGGTGGCAAAGGGGCTTGCATAACTCAATGAAGCTATGAGCCATGCCACACAGGGGCACCCAAGATGGACGGGTCAGAGTGAAGAGTTCTGACAAAACATGGTCCACTGGAGAAGGAAATGGCCACCCACTCCACTATTTTTGCCTAGAGAACCCCATGGACAGTATGAAAACACAAAAAGATATGACACTGGAAGATGAGCCCCCCAGGTGGGAAGATATCGAATATGCTACTGGGGAAGAGTGTAGAAATAGCTCCAGAAAGAATGAAGCAACTGGGCTAAAGCAGAAACGATGCTCAGTTGTGGATGTGTCTGGTAGTGAAAGTAAAGTTTGATGCTGTAAAGAACAATATTGCATAGGAATCTGGAATGTTAGGTCCATGAATCTAGGTAAACTGAATGTGGTCAGGCAGGATGGAAGATAAAACATCGACATCTTAGGAATCAGTGAACTAAAGTGGACAGGAATGGGTGAATTTAATTCAGAGGACCATTACATCTACTACTGTGGACAAGAACCCCTTAGAAGAAATGGAGTATCCTTCACAGCCAACAAAAGAATCTGAAATGCAGTACTTGGGTGCAATCTCAAAAACAATAGGAGGCGGTAACCAAAACCATCCCAAAGAAAAAGAAATGCAAGAATGCAAAGTGGTTGTCTGAGGAAACTTTACAAATAGCTGAGGAAAGAATAGAAATGAAAGGCAAGGGAGAAAAGTAAAGATATACCCAACTGAATACAGAGTTTGAGCGAATAGCAAGGAGAGATAAGAGGGCCTTCTTGAATTAACAGTGCAAAGAAATAGAGGAAAACAAAAGAATGGGAAAGACCAGAGATCTCTTCAAGAAAACTGGATATCAAGGGAACATTTCATACAAGGATGGGCATGATAAAGGACAGAAATGGTATGGACCTAACAGAAGCAAAAGATATTAAGAAGAGGTGGCAAGAATACACAGAACTATACAAAAAAAAAAAGATCTTAATGACTGGGGTAACCACGATGGTGTGGCCACTCACCTAGAGACAATCATCCTGGAGTGTCATGCCAAGTGGGCCTTAGGAAGTATTACTATGAACAAAGCTAGTGGAGGTGATAGAATTCCAGCTGAGCTATTTAAAATCCTAAAAGATGATGCTGTTAAAGTGCTGCACTCAACATGTGAGCAAATTTGGAAAACTCAGCAATGGCCACAGGACTGGAAATGGACACTTTTCATTCTAATCCCAAAGAAGGACAATGACAAAGAATGTTCAAACTAGCTTACAGTTGTCCTCATTCACATGCTAGCACAGTAATGCTCAAAATCTTTCAAGCTAACCCCCAGCAGTACGTGAACCAAGAACTTCCAGATATACAAGCTGAGTTTAGAAAAGGCAGAGGAATCGAAGATCAAATTGCCCACATCCTCTGGATCAAAGAGAAAGCAAGAGAATTCCAGAAAAACATCTACTTCTACTTCATTGACTATGCTAAAGCCTTTGAATGTGTGGATCATAAAAAACTGTGGAAAATTCTTAGAGAGGGGAATACCAGACCACCTTACTTACCTCTTTAGAAACCGGTACACAGGTCAAGAAGCAACAATTAGAACCAGACATGAGACAATGGAATGGTTCCAAACTGGGAAAGGAGTGCATCAAGGCTGTATACTGTCACCCTCCTTATTTAACTTATACACAGAGTTCGGTTCAGATCACTTCAGTTGCTCAGTCATGTCTGACACTTTGCAACCCCATGTACTGCAGCACACCAGGCCTCGTTGTCCATCACCAACTCTGAGAGTTTATGCAAGCTCATGTCCATTAGAGTCAGTGGTGTCATCCAACCATCTCATCCTCTGTCCTCCCCTTCTCCTCCTGCCCACAATCTTTCTCAGCATCAGGGTCTTTTCAAACGAGTCAGCTCTTCACATCAGGTGGCCAAACTATTGGAGTTCCAGCGTCAGCCTCAGTCCTTCCAATGAATATTCAGGGTTGATTTCCTTTAGGATGGACTGGTTGGATCTCCTTTCAAGTCCAAGGGACTCTCAAGAGTCTTCTCCAACACCATAGTTCAAATCATCAATTCTTTGGTGCTCAGCTTTCTTTATAGTTCAACTCTCACATCCATACATGACCACTGGAAAAACCACAGCCTTGACTAGACAGACCTTTGTTGACAAAATAATGTCTCTACTTTTTAATATACTGTCTAGGTTGGTCATAACTTTTCTTCCAAGGAGTAAGTGTCTTTTAATTTCATGGCTGCAGTCACCATCTGCAGTGATTTTGGAGCCCCAAAAAATAAAGTCTGACACTGTTTCCATTGTTTCTCCATCTATTTGCCATGAAGTGATGGGACTGGATGCCATGATCTTTGTTTTCTGAATGTTGAGCTTTAAGCCAATTTTTTCACTCTCCTCTTTCACTTTTATCAAGAAGCTCTTTACTTTAGTTCTTCTTCACTTTTGCCATAAGGGTGGTGTCATCTGCATATCTGAGCTTACTGATATTTCTCCCAGGATTCTTGATTTGAGCTTGTGCTTCATCCAGCCCAGCGTTTCTCATGATGTACTCTACATATAAGCTAAATAAGTAGGGTGACAATATACAGCCTTGACATACTCCTTTTCCTACTTGGAACCAGTCTGTTTTTCCATGTCCAGTTCTAACAGTTGCTTCCTGACCTGCATACAGGTTTCTCAAGAGGCAGGTCAGGTGGTCTGGTATTCCCATCTCTTTCAGAATTTTCCACAGTTTATTGTGATCCACACAGTCAAAGGCTTTGGCATAGTCAATAAAGCAGAATTAGATGTTTTCCTGGAACTCTCTTGCTTTTTTGATGATCCAACAGATGTTGCCAAGTTGATCTCTGGTTCCTCTGCCTTTTCTATAACCGGCTTGAACATCTGGAAGTTCATGGTTCGTGTATTGTTGAAGCCTGGCTTGGAGAAATTTGAGCATTACTTTACTAGCATGTGAGATGAGTGCACCCTGCTTATTTAACTTTATGCAGAGTACATCATGAGCAATGCCAGGCTGGATGAATCACAAGCTGGAATGAAGATCGCTGGGAGAAGCATCAAAAACCTCAGATATTCAGTTGATATCACTCTAATGGCAGAAAGTGAAGAGGAACTAAAGAATTTTTTGATAAGGGTGAAAGAGGAGAGTGAAAAAGCTGCCTTGAAACTCAATATTAAAAAAAACAAGATCATTGCATCCAGTCCCATAACTTTATGGCAAAAAGAAAGAGAAAAAGCTGAAACAGTGACAGAGTTTATTTTCTTGGGCTCCAAAATCACTGCTTACAGTGACTATATCCATCAATTAAAAGACACTTGCTCCTTGGAAGAAAATCTATGACAAACCTAGACTGTGTATTAAAAAGCAGAGGAATCACTTTGCCAGAAAAGGTCTATATAATCAAAGCTATGGTTTTTCCAGTAGTCATGGACAGATGTGAGTTTTGGATCATAAAGAAGGCTGAGCACTGAAGAATTGATGCTTTCAAACTGTGGTGTTGAAGAAGACTCTTGAGAGTCCCTTGGAATGCAAGGAGATCAAATCAGCCCATCATATAAGAAATCACCCCTCAATATTTATTGGATGAACTGATGATCAAGATCAAATACTTTGGCCAACTGATATGAAGAGCTGACTTATTGGAAAAGACCTGGATGATGGGAAAGTTGCAGGCAAAAGGAGAAGGGAGTGACAGAGAATGAGATGGTTAGATAGCATCACTGACTCAGTGGACATGATTTTGAGTAAATTCTGGCAGATAGTGGATGACAGGGAAATCTGTCATGCTGCAGTCCATGGGGTTGCAAAGAATTGGATACAACCTAACTACTGAACAACAAGAGAGGATTAAGGTATATAGGAAGATGTGCATAGGCTATATGCAAATACTAAACTATTTTACATAAGAGACTTGGGCATCCATTGGATTTTCATACCTGCAGGGGTCCTGGAAGCAGTCTTCCATGGATGACTGTATGTACATATAACTATGTCCAAGTATATGCCCATATATACATATATATAAAACAAAGTGATTGAAATGTTTCCAAATTGAGTTATTTTTAATTGAAAATTTTACTTTTAATTAATTTTTAATGGTCAGCTTCTCTGCCACCATCACACACTTCATCAACTGTGCATTTGATGATGGTTGCACAGCTCTGGAAATTTACAAAAAAAAAAAAGAATTGCACACATAAAATAATTTGATGATGTGTGAGTTATACCTCAATCAACCTTTTTTTCTCTTCTGAATGTGTCTGTTTCTTTCAAGGTGAAGAGAACTTTTGCTTTTGTCTGAAGTAGATCTGAAGTTCTGGGTTTAATCTAACACTTAAAGTCCCTATCAGGACACTTTTGTCTGCTCTCAGCTGGCCCACCATATTCTCTTTATTTCAACATTTGTGTCCAGTTTACATATCAGCAGTAGGGAAAGGTCCCACGGACAGTAGGCTCTACTCTGAACCTTCGCTGGTCTCCAGTTAAGTGTGGTACCTCTGGTCCTGCCCTGTGATTGTGCACGCCTATATGCGACTGCCACCTCCCTGCAGTATCTTCTCTGGCATGCAGACACCTGGACAGGCAGTGCATAGCCTACAACCACAAGACCTCTGCATTTGATGGCTTATTTTAATCAACCCCAGGCTAACTTCAGTTCACCAGTTAACTCAACCATTAAGGACCCTGAGAAATCTTGGCTTCTTCCTCACTCTGGGATGTTTGGGGTTGGTGGCACTTAAATCCAGGTCTGGGACATCATCTTCAGGCATGTCTAACCTTACACCTGTGGGGCACCTTGCAGCTTGGATGTCACTAGTTTAGGGACATTTTGATGATACTGCAAATTTTTTCAGGCTATTTTCTGAGGCACCCCATCCTGGGAATTATGCCACACTCTTTCTCCTCTACAGTGTGTCCATAAAGAGAAAGAAGCTATAATAAGATACCCATGGAGGATCACTGTACCCTATTTTGGGAACCCTAATGAAAACTCATCAGTGGCCACAGGACCAGAAAAGGTCAGTTTTCATTCCAATCCCAAAGAAAGGCAATGCCAAAAAATGTTCAAACTACCACACAATTGCACTCATCTCAAACACTAGCAAAGTAATGTTAAAAATTCTCCAAGCCAGGCTTCAACAGTACCTGAACTGAGAAATTCCAGATGTTCGAGCTAGATTTAGAAAAGGCAGAGGAACCAGAGATCAAATTGCCAACATCCACCGGATCATTGAAAAAGCAAGAGAGTTCTAGAACAACATCTAATTCTGCTTTATTGACTACACCAAAAACTTTGACTGTATGGATCACATCAAACTATGGAAAATTCTGAAAGAGATGGGAATACCAGACCACCTAACCTGCATCCTGAGAAATCTGTATGCGGGTTAGGAAACAACATTTAGAACTGGACATGGAAAAACAGACTGGTTCCAAATTGGGAAAGGAGAACATCAAGGCTGTATATTGTCACCCTGCTTACTTAACTTATATGTAGAGTACATCATGAGAAATGCTGGACTGGATGAAGCACAAGCTCAAATCAATATTGCTGGGAGAAATATCAATAACCTCAGATATGCAGATGACACCATCCTTATGGCAGAAATTGAAGAAGAACTAAAGAGCCTCTTGATGGAAGTGAAGAGGAGAGTGAAAAAGTTGGCTTAAAACTCAACACTCAGAAAACTAAGATCATGGCATCTGGTCCCATCACTTCATGGAAAATAGATGGGGAAACAATGGAAACTCTGACAAACTTTATTTTGGGGGGCTCCAAAATCACTGCAGATGGTGACTGCAGCCATGAAATTAAGAGACACTTGTTCCTTGGAAGAAAATGCATGACCAACTTAGACAGCATATTCAAAAGAAGAGACATTACTTTGCCGACAAAGGTTCGTCTAGTCAACCTTTGGTTTTTCCAGTAGTCATGTATGGATGTGAGAGTTGGACCATAAAGAAGGCTGGGCACTGAAGAATAGATGCTTTTGAACTGTGGTGTTGGAGAAAACTCTTGAGAGTTTCTTGGACTGCAAGGAGATCCAACCAGTCCATCCTAAGGGAAATCAGTCCTGAATATTCATTGGAAGGACTGATGCTGAAGCTGAAACTCCAATACTTTGGCCACCTACTGCGAAGAACTGACTTATTTGAAAAGACTCTGATGCTGGGAAGCATTGAAGGCAGGAGGAGAAGGGGACAACAGAGGATGAGATGGTTGGATGGCATCACTGACTCGATGCACATGAGTTTCAGTAAGCTCGAGGAGTTGGTGATGGACAGGGAAGCCTGACGCGCTGCAGTCCATAGGGTCGCAAAGAGTTGGACATGACTGAGAGACTGAATGGAACTTAACCTGCAAACTGGCTCTTTGCGTTCTTACTATAATAATCTTAATCCATTACAATCTCGTCTAGTTCTTTCCGGCAATGGGTGACTCTAGTGAAGGTGCAGGCTGAACACAAGGAAGAACGAAAAAAAAAAAAAAAAAACAGCACCTCAACACATTTGAAAAATATTACCTGTATTACATAAAATTGAACCAATTTGGGTATCAGATTCAAATCATTCATTTCAAAGATTAATTTAAAATAATTGTTTACAAGGGTAGAGAGTCAACACATCGGAGTTAATAAACCACAGAGTATACATATCACCTGGACACAGCAACTGAAAGGGATAGTGTTCCAAAGCCAAGGTGGATATCACTATAAACCACTATCATTTTATATGACTGCCAGATTTAAGATGATGGCTCTCAGTAGCTAATTTCAACTTACAGTCAAATATATGCAAATAATGGGGTCATTAGCATGAGAGTAGACAAGAATATATGATAATAGAAAATCTGCAGGTGTCTCAAAAACAAAGCCTTTTTAAGAGAAAAAAGTGCTTTGCCATAAATATATCAGGTGAATTGGCTCCAAAGATCTCTTTTTATCTGATCCATGTCTTGCAGAAAAGTTTTTGGTAATGCTGTATTCTTGTTTTGAACTATTCAAGAGAGCTAGACAGCTACTAAAAGCCACAGCATGTATATTAGAAAGAAAACCATGTTTGATGTCAGATCCAGCCCCTGCCATTGTTGTCCCTACCTTTTGATAAACTATGCAAATACCTTGATCAGAGCTTCTCAAGTATGTTCAAAATTATTTGATCCCATGAGCATGAGAGGTGGCCACTAACCTGTGGACTCAGTGTCTCTAGTCCTGAGTATCCTTATCTGTTCATGGCAGTGTTACACATGTGCTTTTTTACTACATGCGCTATGGAGCAAAGGAGGTTTAAAAGCACTGATGTAGAAGATCACAAGAGCAAAAGGGTTTCATCTCATTAAGCAAGTCACACCTGTTTATTGGTAGCAGCTGCCTGGAGCCCTGTATAGAGGAAGGTTCTGGCAAAATAGTGTCTGTGGGAGGGGGTGCTAAACTTAATTATCATTATGTACCACTCGTCTGGGGGTGAGAACATACAGCGAACTTTAAATTTGTTAATCTTAGCATATATCAATATATTACAATCCCGAGGGTGCAATAATAAACTGATACTCTAAGGAGGTGAGATGTTATATATGGAAGGAAATGGAGTGTAGAGAGAAGAAACTTAATGTAACTTACTGTGAGAAGACATGTAACTACAAATGGGCCTGCAATGTATTTGTAATGTATGTAATAAAGTGATTCTTGGGGAAAAGCATTGTCTCTATAAAGTACATGTTAAAAGAAAATGGTTATGATTATGCCTGTTTCTGGCTCCACTGTGGTCAATGTAGCCTGAGTCTGTTATCGTGGCCAAAAGTGTTCAGGGCCTATTGTTTTCCTCTGCTATGAAAAGCATGAATACTACATTAGCAAGAATAAAGGCAAATTTACTCAACATGAGATCAACTAGAATTATTCCTTAATGGCTTCTAAAATGTAGTGATTACTACCTATTTTGAAAATGATTCTATTATTTTTTGTTGTTGTTGTCTTGTCTCATGCGCATCAGATAGCCTATAATGCTCATTTCTCTTACTAACCATGTCTCACAACTCATACTCAATAATTCTCAATGATACTCTCCGCTATTTTCTATGTAGACATTTACACACATAAGAGTTAGAGAAACACTTCTGAAAAACCTGAAAACCATGCAAGCTTCAGTATCAAATTAACGACAGAAAATATTTTCATCATGTTATAGCAACAAGTGTCATCTAATTGCTGTATTTATTTCAGTGTAGAGGAATAAATGAAAAATAAAATATTTCACAGGATAAAAAGCAATTATTTCCACTTCAACATTTAAAGCCATATTTTACAAAGGTGTAGTATTAAGTATAATAATGTTTTAATAAGAGCAATTTTCATAATTATACCTCAACTTCATATCCCCATTTTAATTAGAATCTTCTGCTCTTCTGCACGATTTCTACAAAGTCTGTTGCAAATGTATTACCAACTTCTTTATCAATAGAACCAACCTTTAGAACAACTCACAATCTTTAATAAGTCTCAGAATACTTAAATGCTATAAGTTCCTTTTTTCTCATCAGTGAAATAATAAATGCTACTAACTCAAGGAGAACCATGATAAAATTAAATCAATATGAGTGTGCATATTTACTTCCAATTCTAAGATAATCAAATTCTTCACAGTTCCCACTGGATGACACTATAATGCCATTTCTCTTAATTAATGATAATGGCCACCTGAGGACTAATTACAGATTAAAACAGAATACTGTAAAACAATGCAAAACCACCACTAAAGAAATGAATTTTAGAAGAATCCTATTAGTTAAAAGTATCCCCCTCACATTTTCTTAATATAGCCTATGTAGCCTCTTATTTGGCCATCACAATTCATTTCCACCTTCACCACTCTCAGGAGGAGCACTCAGAGAGTTACGGATCTGGCTTTAGTCAGTTTCACCTTTAATTGTTAATTCCCTTGATGACTTCTGTTGAAGATTGCTTTAACCACCAATGACATAGCATATTTTAATCCCAGGCATTTAAATTCTCTGTAGAAAATGACAATACCCCTTCAAGGAGAATGAGAATTCTGCTGTCTTAGAGCTTCAGCCAGGCTCTATTTGGATTCGTAAAACACTTTCAGTTTCTAGAATTCTCATTTTCAAAATTACATTTTAAGACAGAAGCAAATAGTTCTTTACTTACCCACTGACGTCTGGGACCAATAACTTGCACAGAAAGCCACTGCAAATTACTCAACAGTTTAACATTCCTTATGGTTGTTAAAGGACATAGTCAGAATGCAAGCCTCAATAGAGCAGCCAAATCTCCAAAGGGTTGTAAAAAGATGAGATGTGCTTTTGGATCTTTCTACCTCCAAGTTACCTAGCACCCAGCAGATTTTCCTGGAATTATCCAAAGCCCATTCTTTCCTGCCACAATGTTTTGCCCACATTTCATTTTAAGCCCATACTTCTAAAGCATGTTCTTCCCCTTCATCTTAACTGTCAAATTTTTGAGAGCTGGGTTGTAGAAAGAAAGCAGTAAGATTACATTAAATTTCATTACAAAATGAATGGTTTACATCTTTCTATTAGTGTTCATTCATTCAGCCAATAAATGTTATACTGAACGCCTCCTATGTACCAGGCACTGGGTTTGGCAATGGAAACACAACAGTGAGCAAAAACAGACACAGTTATCAACATGATGGCTTAAAATCTAGTAGGGAGAGACAGATATTGATAAAATAATCACAAAGAGAAGGCTTTGACGTCATGAGTGGATCTGACCTCATCTTGAAACTCAGGGAAGGTGTACTTTTGAAGTGTAATGACTGAGCTGATACCTAAAAAAACTATTATGAAGATGAAGCGAAGACTGTTCCAGTCAAAAGGGTGTGAGAGGAGGCCAGCATGACTACAGCAGAAATCATGGGAGAGCATAGTTGAAAATGAAGCCACACAGGTAAGTGGAAGCCACAGGACTCAGCTATTTAAGAGGTCATGATAAAGGTTTCTTTTTTTTTTTTTCTTTTAGCCAAACAATGATGTGAAGATATTTAATTGGAGAAGGCTGTGGATGACAATGGGATATGGTTAGATTTGCAGTTTGAGAAGATCAGTCCTGCTGCTGTATGGAAAGAAATTAGAGGCTTGAGTAGTTAGGAGGCTGCTGCATTATAACAGGTGGGACGTGATGATAATGGACTAGAATGGTAAGCATGAGCAGTTCTGGACACATTCACGTGGATATTTTAAATAGGCTATTAAAACATGGCCTCAAAGTTCAGAGGAGATATGTGGGCTAGAAATATAATCTATCTCATTGGGGCAGTTACATTTTTAAAAAGGATATTGGCTAACTTTAATAATGACAGATATTTTACAAAAGTTTCCTACCCAGTGACCTTTAAATCCCATCATTGTCTTTCTATCTAGAAGTTTCTCCCCACATTAGTGGAAATGAGTAACTTTGAAAACACTTCTTTGTTTATAAAACACCATCAAATAGAAGAACAATAACATTGTGAACTTACGGGTTCTCATTTTCCACAGCTCTCCCAAGAATCATGAATTGAAGTCTGAGAAAGCCAGTTCTAGGACAAAAATTAAAATACAAAATATGAATTTTCTTAAAGTACACAGTCCCTATTAAAGAAGCTAAAGGAAGAATGAAAGAGTTGAGAAAAATTTCCAAAGGATTCTGGAAATTATTTATTTATGATGATGCCCTATTGCCTTTCAAAAAATGATTTGTGGCTTTCAAAGCTACCCATAATGCAAAACAGGAGGTGCAAAAATAAAGCTAGAATAAAATCAATTAAATGGAAGCAATGACCTTGATATTATCAGTCATATGAAATGATTAAATACCATAATTGGGCTCTGATTTGAGCACTCTGCATTTCTTATCAGTTAAAGATAAAAAGGAGAAGCTCTCAGTTATATCAATTATATATGCTAAATAAAAACTGGTACGTACCATCTGATAATGGAGTGAGTTGTAAAGTCAAGACTTTCCTGGACTGTCTGAAATGCAAGGTTCTCTTTGTTGTATAATTCTCCTTGCCTGACAAAAGACAACATGCCTATCTTCTTCCAAGATACATCTCCATGTGTTAAATGCAAGAAACTATAAATGGTGTCTCTAGAATTTGATATAAAGTTGGGTATACAAGAAAAGTAGCTGACTGGTAAATGGTTTGATCCTCTGTCCTCTGGTAGAGCATGGCCCATGGCTGTTTAGAGCTCCATTTTCTCCTCTTGTGTCCTCCTTTTCAGTCACTATCCTACTTCATAATGAAGTGATTTTAACAGGCTTTGGCTCACAAATGCAGCATCTGAGCACAACTCTAGGACAGAGATTAGATTCTCCCAGGTCTCCTATCTTCACAGATGGGCTGCTCTTCTCTTCAAATTAAACAATTCTTTATCACTTTTTTTTTAGATTAGTTCACAAATGACTAAGTTTTCTAAGTTATAAGGAGTGTCCTGAAACACATTTCTAATAGTAAGCTACTTTAAATTTATTTTTGTTGAGTGGACTAAAATAATGTATTGAGTTTTGTAAATATGCAGAAGCAATAGTGCATCAGGACAGATTTTATTTGTAAATGTATATACTCCTTATAAGTCAAGTGGTTTTCATTTCATATTTAATTGTAATGGCACTATACAAAAAGGGGTACAGTGATTTTTCTGCTTGTTTTCAGAAGAGATTTGCTTAAGGTTATGGTGCAAATTAGAGTTCAATTTCAACACAGTTGAATAGTTCATCAGTTCAATTATAACCCTCGACTTTGATGACATTTTCTTAAAACTATGGGTACTTCTCTTTAGGTACTAAGAAATGCTAATAAATACTTCACTGAAAATGTTGTTACAGGAAAACAAAATCTTAAATTACCAAGCCAGTTGCTCTGTACTCCATCATTTCAAATGGATCTTTATACTGTCTTTCCCCTAAGGGGATTTTCAAATACCTCTTTAGCACCCTCTTCCCATGAAACAGCATAGATTTTAAGGAGGCAAATGCTCCAAAGACATAATGATAGATCTCATTAGTATGGAAATTAAGGATTTTGCAAAGTATTTTATTTATTATACTCCTGAATATGAATACCATTCTGGTTAGTAATATATAAGATACCAATTAAAAAACATAATTCAAAGAAATATAAAATATAGGTGTTTTGAACACTCCGGCCTATCTTCTATTTGTCTGCTTATTATTATTGGCCCTAAGTGTTCAAGAGCTTGCTTATTATTCCCATGAATCTCTTGGCTGTGTCTGTACTTAGCACACTATAAAGTGAATGTGAAAGTTGCTCAGTCATGTATGACTCTTTGTGACCCCATGGATTATACAGTTCATGGAATTCTCCAGGCCAGAATACTGGAGTGGGTAGCCTTTCCCTTCTTCAGGTGTCTCCCCATCCCAGGAATCGAACCCAGGCCTCCCACATTGCAGGTGGATTCTTTACCAATTAAGCTATCAGGTAAGCACACTATAATGAACATACTTTTTCCAGTAGTCATGTATGAATGTGAGAGTTCGATTATAAAGAAAGCTGAGCACTGAAGAACTGATGCTTTTGAACTGTGGTGTTGGAGAAGACTCTTGAGAGTTTCTTGGTCTGCAAGGAGACCCAACCAGTCCATCCTAAGGGAAATCAGTCCTGAATATCCATTGGAAGGACTGATGCTGAAGCTGAAACTACAATACTTTGGCCACCTGATGCGAAGAAATGACTCATTAGAAAAGACCCTGATGCTGGGAAAGACTGAAGTGGGGAGGAGGGGACAACAGAGGACGAGATGGTTGGATGGCATCACTGACTCGATGGACATGAGTTTGAGCAAGCTCTGGGAGTTGGTGATGGACAGGGAAGCCTGGCGTGCTGCAGTCCATGGGATCGCAAAGAGTCGGACACGACTGAGTGACTGAACTGAAATGAACTGAAGGAATATGCTTGGCCTCCTCCATTTTTCTACTCTGGGTCATTTTCAGAAAGCAAATGGTCTTCAGTCAAGACATACAAATTGTTAATTCCTTGCTGATGGGTGGAATGAGTTACTTTTTAAGATTCAATTCAACAGGGTATTTATGGAGTCTCCACTGTGTGACTCATTCATGAGGGATCTGGATGTGGCTAATGCATAATCTCTGCTTTCAAGGAGTCTGCAATCTCAGAGAGTTGAGGGAAATGTACACCATGAAAAAAAAGCAAGAAGAAAACAATTGCTCTACTAGAAATTTAAGCAAAGTTCTTCTGGCATACAGAGCAAAGAGCAGGAGCTATAGAAGTTTTCCACAAGTGAGCTTGGTCTCACATTTGATTAGACTTTATGCAGAAATAGGTATAGGCAGAATAAACTTGCCTTTTGGTGTAGAGTGTTTGGGAAATCCTGATGTGGTGATCATGGCTGATCAAAATACCCTTTCGCAAATATCAAATATAATAAAACACAGCAGTATATTTAGAAATAACATCTATATTAGAATCATACTTCCAACAATGGCATGTTCAAAGCTATGTTTCACGCTTTCACAATAATCCAAAAGATAAACTGCGGACCTTTAAATAAACATCTACTATAAATTTCCCATCAGTTCAGTCTCTCAGTCATGTTCGACTCTTTGCAACCCCATGGACTGCAGCACGCCCAGCTTCCCTGTCCATCACCAACTCCCAGAGCTTACTCAAACTCATGTCCATCAAGTCAGTGATGCCATTCAACCATCTCATCCTCTGTCATCCCCTTCTCCTGCCTTCAATCTTTCCCAGCATCAGGGTCTTTTCAATGAGTCAGTTCTTCGCATCAGGTAGCCAAAGTATTGTAGTTTCAGCTTCAGCATCAGTCCTTCCAATGAATATTCCAGACTAATTTCCTTTAGAATAGACTAGCTGGATCTCCTTGCAGTCCAAGGGACTCTCAAGAGTCTTCTCCAACACCACAGTTCAAAAGCATCAATTCTTCGGCACTCAGCCTTCTTTATAGTCCAACTCACATCCATACAAGACTACTAGCAAAACCATAGCTTTGACTAGATAGACCTTTGTTGGAAAAGAAATGTCTCAGCTTTTTAATATGCTGTCTAGGTCGGTCATAACTTTTCTTCCAAGAAACAAGTGTCTTTTAATTTCATGGCTGCAGTCAGCATCTGCAGTGATTTTGGAGCCCCCAAAAATAAAGTCTGTCACTGTTTCCATTGTTTCCTTATCTATTTGCCATGAAGTGATGGGACTAGATGCCATTATCTTAGTTTTCTGGATGTCGAGTTTTAAGCCAACTTTTCACCTCTGCTCTTTCACTTTCATCAAAAGTCTCTTTAGTTCTTCTTCACTTTCTGCCATAAGGGAGGTGTCATCTGCATATCTGAGGTTATTGATATTTCTCCTGGCAATCTTGATTCCAGCTTATGCTTCATCCAGCCCAGCATTTCTCATGATGTACTCTGCATATAGGTTAAGTAAGCAGGGTGACAATATACAGCCTTGACATACTCCTTTCCTGATTTGGACCCAGTCTGTTTTTCTATGTCCAGTTCTAACTGTTGCTTCTTGACCTGCATACAGATTTCTCAGGATGCAGGTAAGGTGGTCTGGTATTCCCATCTCTTTCAGAATTTTCCACAGTTTGTTGTGATCCACACAGTCAAAGGCTTTGGGATAGTAAATAAAGCAGTAGATGTGTTTCTGGAACTGTCTTGCTTTTTCAATGATCCAACGGATGTTGGCAATTTGATGTCTGGTTCCTCTGCCTTTTCTAAATCCATCTTGAACATCTGGAAGTTCATGGTTTACGTACTCTTGAAGTCTGGCTTCAAGAATTTTGAGCATTACTTTGCTAGCGTGTGAAATGAGTGCAATTGTGCAGTAGTTTGAAGATTCTTTAGCATTGCCTTTCTTTGAGATTAGAATGAAAACTGACCTTTTTTAGTCCTGTGGCCACTTCTGAGTTTTCCAAATTTGCTGGCCTATTGAGTGCAGCACTTTCACAGCATCATGTTTTAGAATTTGAAATAGCTCAACTGGAATCCCTTCACCTCCACTAGCTTTGTTTGTAGTGATGCTTCCTAAGGCCCACCTGACTTCGCAGTCCAGGATGTTTGGGTCTAGGTGAGTGATCATACCATCGTGATTGTCAGAGTTGTGAAGATCTTTTTTGTATAGTTCTTATGTATATTCTTGCCACCTCATCTTAATATCTTCTGCTTCTTTTAGGTCCATAGCATTTCTGTCTTTTATTGTGCCCATCTTTGCTAATCTCAATTCTTTTTACATGATATCAATAATCAGCTGCCAGCAGATGCAAAGTATTATATATAATAGTTGAACATATCTATGAAACAGAAACAGATTCACAGATAGTGAGAACAGACTGGTGGTTGTCAAGGGCGAGGGGCTGGAGAAGGGATGGATTGGAAGTTTGGGGTTAACAGATACAAACTTGTTAATACAGAATGGATAAACGACAAGGCTCTACTGCATACCACACAGAACTATATTCAATCTCCTGTGATAAACTTTAATGGAAAAGTATATGAAAAAGAATGTGTGTGTGTATACACACACACACACACACACACACACACACACACACACACATGCAGTTATCATATATATGTATGATATCAGTTATATATATAAAACTGAATCATTTAGCTATACAGCAGATATTACCAACATTGTAAATCAAGTATGCTTTTCTGTGAGTGCCTCCAGGTACTCAATATACATGCTTATATACTAGTGTTGATGGGAAGATCAGCAAGCATCCCATGTGGCAGTTCTGTGTTGACCACATTTGAGAGACAATGTATACTTGGAGTTTGCTGGGAATCCCATCTTTATAAAATACGTAAGTCTTACTAGGATATTTCCCTACGCCTTTCTATTATTGGAGAAAAAACAGCCTCAAATATAGATCTTGCTCTACTCAAACAAAACAGAATTGCATGCTGCCTGAGTACTAAACAGATGGATTTTACTTAGGGCAGAATCAACCTAAGCTTTAGCCTTCTGTTTCATTATGTTTCTTGGGCTACATAATCAAGTTCACTCATACTTTAAACCATGTATTACCACTCATGAAGCAGATCTGCAACTGGGGAGAATATAAAGAAGTGGGTCTACAACTTTTCCACTTAGAGTAATGGCTGACTGAGCAGGCTCACGTATTTGTTTATCACATACCATCTCCAACTTTAACATGCACAAAGATATTTATTTTCAATAGAATTATTAAAGTTGTCCGAGATTGACTTATTCTGGGAACTAATGCACTTTTCATTTATTTCTAAAAAATAGAAGTCACAACATGACAACTGCTAGGTTTTCCCAAAGTCATTCAGTAATGGTGACTAACACCATTGCTGATGCTCTAACACCACAAAGTTAAAGCAGTGAGTTGATTTTTTGGTGTTCAACTACTTGTAAGAAGGGTATATGTGTATAGCACATGTCCTTTCTCCTGAGTAAACACTGCTTAATTATTTAAACAAAGAAAAGAGAGCAAGATTTCAGTCACTAGAGTCCACAATCATTTTTGTTCATTTCTGTGTCCTCATGGCACAGTGTATAGCATCTTGAATATAACAGGTAGTTTGAAATATTGATTGAAATTAATTATATTATGCAAAAATCATAGCATAGAGTCTACAGGCTACTGCTAGCATTTTTGCAGTTTTAATATTTAGTACATTTGATAGCATCTTTGGTTGAATCAACACTGTGAAAACATCATCACAATATCCTAGGTTACAAACAGAATTCATCTCACATCTGAGAAATCCATTATAAAATGCAAATATTAGATGTAGTCTAATATTCAGATATAACATGTTGACAAATAAAAATTAAAATATTAAACATGATACCAAATTTCTTCTCAGGCATTAAGAAATGATATTTTTTTTTCTGGAACTGATGAAAGATATTCCGGTAGCTTCATACGGTTGCAGAATAAATGACCACAAACTTAGAAACTGAAAACTTCTATTCATTGGCTCAGATTTCTGGAGGTGAGCAGTCTGAGCTGGAGTGGGTTGGGGTTAGCTGGGTTCTCTTGATTAGGGTCTCATGGTTCCAGATTGACTGATCTATTATCTGAAATCTCTGGGGGAAAAACTGTTTCCAAGCTCATTGAGGTTATTGGCAAAAATCAGTTTTTTGCAGCTATATAGGTCTGATACCACCGTTTTCTTGCTCACTGTTGCCAGGGGCTGTTCCTTGAGGCTATTCACATTCCTTGGCATATGATCCCCTCCCTCTTCAAGCCAACAGCATTGTCTCAAATCCTTCTTATGACTCTTATCTCTCATGCCCTTCTATACAACCAGCTGAAGAAACTTCTGAATTAAAGGGCTCTTGTGACTAGATCTGACTCACCCAGATGGAGGACAGGAAAAAGCATAACCATGCCCACCACTGGAAATTGGAGTCCACGTAGACATCAGCCCACTGTGTTTTCTACAGGTTTGGAGTCACCAAGGAGGACTCAACACATAAGGCCTTGGTTGGAAAAGGCTTTCCTCACACTCAAAAGAAGAGATGCAGCAAGGGCAGCGTTGGGAGTGTGTGCTGGTCTCCCCTGGCCTGCTGGGTCCCTTGTGAGAACAACTGCAAGTAATGGACTGCACATACCCCAAGACCCTGCTCCCTTCCCACTCACAGGGGCCAGATAGCCTGGTGGGGCTGGCCGAGTGCCCTACGAAATATATGCTTAAGCAATACAAGGAAGTTCATGCATACACAGGGCAACAGTTTCCTCCTAAAAAGAAGAAGAGTCTGGGGCCAAGTGACAGCTTTGGCACCTGGCTTCCAATTGGAGAATATTCCAGGCCAAAGACACTGATTAGCTGGTTGGGTGGTAGCTGCTTCCACCACACTCTATCTTCAGGTCAACTAATTTGAATCTATAACTACATCTGGAAAATTCCCGCCTAGCAGTACCTAGATGAATATTTCATTGAATAACTGTAACAAGGTGGGCAAAGGGGACAAGGAGCCAGGAATGTTTGAGGTCAGAGAATTCTCCCAACCACAGATAAGCTCCACAAAACAAGGGGGTGACCTAAGAAAAGAGGAGAGTAGAAAATCAAGAAATAGGGGCCCAATACAGGAGAAATGAGAAGACAAGGAAGTGATCATGAAAGCTGCTACACTACCTTACAAGTCCAGCGTGGATCAGACCACAAGGGACCATGGAAAGGAGTCCTTGCAAAAAAATTATGAATCTCTTCCTATGTTTTAATGTTTGGGGAAACAGCATTGAAAGGCTGTTTACAGATCTGGCATACTTAAAATTAAATAGATTTAAGCCAATAAAATATGTAAATTTAATGCTGTGACACAACAAAAAGTTGGACAAAAAAGCAGACATAATTAATTACAGGATCTTATGTGGCTCAACTGTGAACAATATTTACATAATCCCAACAAACCTAATTACTGAATATTAACTTAACCAAAACAGAAATTTCATTCTATTGATAAAATTAGAAGAAAGGTGAAGAACAGTAAGAGAACAAAATCCTCATCTACCATAAAACAGTCAATAGGATGCTATACACAGGCTAAAAGTAAAAACAGAGCAATCAAAAGTCTTACTCAGAAATGTAGAAGAAATTCAACAATCTAGAGTTAAAAGAAAAGGTGGGTGCTTTGAAGGGGAGGTTCATGGTACTTCTCTTTTCCATTATAGGCATTTTAGTGCTTTTTTGACTTTTTATATTATGGCCATAATTTACACTGATTAATATTAAACTAATTACAAACATGTTTTATATGTATGTACTTTGGTCAATGATTCATGGAAGTATATTTGAACTTTAGGAAATTAGACCATCTCAAATTCTACCTTTCACAGTGCCACTACTAAACGTTAGAAAATTACTCAAAGGCATATGCCATGTGAGTTGCATTACTTAAGATAATACATTAACAACTGACAAATATCTAACTTGACTAATTTGCTGGAAAGCAGCATTAACTAATGAATGCATATGATTTCACATCAGACTTGCTGAAGCAAGCTGGTACTCAAATATTTTGCTAGCCTCAACATCATGATAATCTTTTTTCAAACTCAAAAACATCATTTTGCTAATATGTCCTAATGATGATACCACTGAAAGTCAATTAACAAGTCTTTACTTTGGGAGAAGAGCAGTCAACACAGGCTCCATCCACTAATAGACTAATGGTTTAGCAGACAGTTGCCAGACAACTACTAGACTCAGCACAGACTTTCTTAAACTTCCCTTGCTCAGCAAGGAGGGAGTATTTTAATATTTCACTTTAGTACTTCCACTGTCTCTCTTCCAGGCCAACTGTAGAAACTCACAAGATCTCAAGAGATACCTTAAAAGAGGTCAAGGAATTCAAATAATAGGATGAATGCAGGGAGAATTGTCAGTACTGCGATATTAACTGGAGCAGGAAATGGCAACCTACTCCAGTACATGGTTAAGGTGCTGGGGGCGGGGTGTGAAAGAGCTCCGTGCAACTGTTAGTCTTGAAAGTGTTACTTGCGCAGGATACTGGGACACCATTTATTGCAATATCCTAGTGATATACACACGAGCAGTCAATTAACAAGCCATTCCATAGTTGCTGCTGCTGCTAAGTCGCTTCAGTCATGTCCGACTCTATGTGACCCCATAGACGGCAGCCCACCAGGCTCCCCTGTCCCTGGGATTCTCCAGGCAAGAACACTGGAGTGGGTTGCCATTTCCTCCTCCAATGCAGGAAAGTGAAAGTGAAAGTGAAGTCGCTCAGTCGTGTCCGACTCTTAGCGGGTCATGGACTGCAGCCTACCAGGCTCCTCCGTCCATGGGGTTTTCCAGGCAAGAGTACTGGTGTGGAGTGCCATTGCCTTTTCCGCCATTGCATAGAGAACGCAGCAATCAGTGAGACAAATTCTCACGTTACCAGAAGCACTGGCACCTTATTGTATTTTATTTTTAATCTTAGTATTGTTATCTTTTCCTGGCTTATTCTGAATTTAGGGCATTACTACTGTCTTGCATAGTATGTACAACTGTAAACTAGATTTGAGGGTAAATATTATCGTAAGGGAAGATATTAAAATTCAAATGACCTCTCTCCAGCCTAGAAACTCAGATACTGCATATGCACAACACAGCCACTGATACATTATCAAAAAGTAATAATTCTGTATCTAAATGCAATCTTCAAACATTTCCTGCATTCCTCAGGATGATTTTTAATATATCCAGGAGTCAATAAGAGTTGTTTTATAACCAGTAGTATAAATGTTTAATTTCTTATTGGAAGCCCATTGCAAGGGAAGATTCACTTAAAATAAATTCATTTTACAAAAAAGTTGGCTGGAACACATCCCTTCCACTTAGAAAAAGATATCTAACACCAAAAGTGAAATCACCATATACTGAGTCTATTTTGATCTCTAACTCTCATCTCTAATACTTGGCTTAGCTAGTATGGTCTATAAAAAATGCACAAGCTATTGATTTTACATTTCATTTGAGATTGTTCTAGGTCCTTAAAAATTTAAATGAACCAATTCTTATTGTCAGCAAATATGCATATCCAGCAGGCATACGTACCATCTTTCATAATTCTTTCTGAAATGTCCTAAGGAATCACAGTAGAAAGGTCCTTAAATATATATTGTTAAAAGTATAGGTAAGACTGAGTAATAATGGTGAGTGGAGTCTCTGAATGCCAAGAATAATACATAATTTAATGAACAGAAAGGAAAAAAAGGCAATAGATGGATTTTGGAGTGATATCCACTGTTAGAAGGTATTTTTCTCACAGTCACAAAAATTATTCCCCTTTTGACCTAAGAGAATCCGTATTTTAAAGCAATTCAATGCACATACATTCTAGTTAATTTATACACCTATATAAAATCATTCAAATTTTTAACATCTTCCACACAAATAATATTTTCTCTCTCTGGCTTTATTTTCAAATTAAGCATTCTGTGCCAGAAAGGCAACATAATGATTTTGCCCACTAATCATAAACTATTGTTTTCATGTCATCACACACTGCTCTTATGTGTCCTGTATTTGAAGAGGATATCAATTCCATCTTTGCTAATTCTCACTGTCCTTATTTAAGGAGGATGGATAATACAGAATTTGATTCTCTTTCTAATTAGAGAAACTGAGGCACAGAAAATTAAAACCCCCTTTTCAGCCTTAGAAAACATTCCCCAGAGCTGCGATTCAAATTCAAATTGTCCTGAATCCTTTATTGTGAAGGATTAAGACTAGTTCACTCTGTGATAGGGGTAGAAGGACATAGTTCTTAAGGAGACAGGTTCTCGATTTTCTCCCCTGGGAAATGTGCCAACTTATGACAAAAATAATCATTCTTCTATGTCGGGTTTTTGTCCCATAATGACAATGTTGCAACAAATTCTGGCTGAAAAAATGTATGGGTGAAGTTAGTTTTAATGACTTCCATGAATGATAATTTAGTTCGCTCTCTTATCCACATTGAAAGTCAAATCAGGGCCTCAGAACACATTGCAGACTGTCTCTGGAATGTTGAGTGACACTAACGCTTAGCTTCATAGTGAGTCTATCATTTGATTTTCCGTCTAAAGCTCTCTATAAGCCCTTTGTTCACTTATTTGACAAGTTCTATCAGAAATTTTACATACAGTTCCACCAGTGGACATTTGTTGCTTTCTGTATTACATATCTTCTAGATAGCTGAGGCCCCTGATACTGTTTTCTGATCATAGATCTCATCACAATTAGAATATAAGCAAGACATATATAAACAAACACTGCCAAAAGAGTTCTAATACTCTGATCAAACTTTTTTTTTTTCACACACGTTGGTCTCTTATTGTTCAAATTTCAATAAAGTATGCATGAAAGACATTAGAGTGACTGGGAATTTGAATTTAGGTTCAGGACTCTACATCTGTGCAGACTTTAATTTGTAAAGACAATTCCACCTTACTTTTTTAAAAAAATACTTTTTAAGCAAAAAATGAGTCTTCTATGCTCCCATTAGTGTTTTGGTTTAACATTTCTCTATCATGTCCAATGTTTTTAGTGTTTTTTCCCCCAGTATTTTCCATTCTATAAAACACAAAGTACTAAAATGTTGCCGTGATTCCATTTCTATTCCAATAAATGCATATATATGTGTGTGTGTATGGGCTTGTATGAGAGCCCTTTGGACAGCAAGGAAATCAAACCAGTCAATCCTAAAGGAAATCAGTCCTGAATATTCATTGGAATGACTGAGGCTGAAGCTGAAACTCTAATACTTTAGTCACCTGATGTGAAGAACTGACTCATTGGAAAAGACCATGATGCTGGGAAAACTGAAGGCAGGAGGAGAAGGGGACGACAAATGATGAGATGATTGGGTGGCATCACCGACTCAATGGACATGAGTTTGAGCAAGCTCCGGGAGTTGGTGATGGACAGGGAAGCTGGGCGTCCTGCAGTCCATGGGGTCACAAAGAGTTGGACAAGACTGAGCAACTGAACAGCAATGATGGGCTTCCCAGGTGGTGCTAGTGGTAAAGAACTCACTTGCTAACGCAGGAGACCTAAGAGAACCTGTTTTGATTTCTGGGTCATGAAGATCCCCTGGAGGAGGGCATGGCAACGCACTCCAGTATTCTTGCCTGGAGAATCCCATGGACAGTCTGCCTGGCGGACTACAGTCCATGGGGTCGCAAAGAGTCAGACATGACTAAAGTGATTTAGCATTCATATAGGTGTATTATGGGTATCACACACACCATTTGAAACAATAAAATTAACCTAGCATGTGAAACAAGTTAGTTACTCCATTGATTTTCATAATAGCCTTCTCAAATCCTTGAATCCTAGGTTTGGAGGGCCTTGCTTATGTATGGTGATTCAATGGACCTGAGGTGGGGCTAGAAATCTATTTCTGGAAGTACATTCCAGTGTTTCCATTAGAGCTGGTTCTCTTGTCCAAACCTCTGTAAGAAAATTTGCATCTCCTGAGTTTTATAACAGCAATAGACTATAGTCAAAATTACAGCACATCTGCAAGGTATACCAGCTACAATTCCATATTCTTCTGTGTCATTTCAATGGCTGATTTCAATATTCCAAACACTGTTTCACTTTAAATGTCATGGATTGACCAGATGGGGTCCAGAAGTACTTATTCTTTTTTTTTTTTTTTTTGAAAATAAAATTTGGTGACTCTGATTCTTCCTCAAAATGCTTTCAATCTCCAAAGGTCAATATCTAAAATAATGTAATAGACAGTTGCTTAACTGTTCAATGCTGAGTTTGGTTTGCTTACATTTAAATAATTTGGTTCACACTTATTATAAATACCTTATTTTAATACATAATATGCATGGTAATTCAATGTTTCATGATGTAAAAATAAAGATCATACTCATTCAATGTTTCTTTTAATTAATCTTGTATCATAAACAAAATCTATTTTCAGCTCTCGAGGCAGTTGAGCAAGTTTATCTAATCCATGTAACTGTTGTGATATTACTAGATGAATTCTTAATAAGGACTTCCAAACAGGTTAAATTAATGGTAATAAAAGAAAGACTGCTTTCTAATGAGAGTCATTGATTTGGTGGCTGATTGTAATGACTATAAGGGCTTGCCTAGTATCTCAGTTGGTAAAGAATCTGCCTGCAATGCAGGAGACCCTGGTTTGATTCCTGAGTCGGGAAGATCTGCTGCAGAAGGAATAGGCTACCCACTCCAGTATTCTTGGGTTTCCCTGGTGGTTCTGCTGGTAAAGAATCCACCTGCAAGGTGGAAGACCTGAGTTCGATCTCTGGGTTGGGAAGGTCCCTTGGAGAAAGAAAAGGCTACTACCCACTCCAGTATTCTGGCCTGGAGAATTCCCTGGACTGTATAGTCCATGGGATCACAAAGAGTCAGACATGACTGAGTGACTTTCACTTTCACGTAATGGCTATACAGTGTAAAA
Source organism: Giraffa tippelskirchi (assembly GCF_054371585.1). Taxonomy (NCBI): domain Eukaryota; kingdom Metazoa; phylum Chordata; class Mammalia; order Artiodactyla; family Giraffidae; genus Giraffa; species Giraffa tippelskirchi. The sequence continues at coordinate 10,954,053 of NC_137289.1, read as the reverse complement.
ACCATGTAGGGCCTAACAGAATTTCTGCATCAGAACTCAGAATTATCGCTGTTGAAAAATAGCAATGCATTCCACAAGGTATTTATCTTTAACAAACTAAGGGATGGTCTAGATTTTTCTATTTCCAGTTCAGTCAGATTCTGATTTCACCAAGGAATCCTACTAAAATGAAATAAGAGAAAACTTAGAAAATAGAACAGTATTTTGGACTCTGTGGAAGAAGGTGAGGGTGGGACAATCTGAGAGAATAGCATTGAAACATGTGGATTATCATATGTGAAAGAGAACGCCATTCCAGATTCGATGCATGAGACAAATGCTCAGGGCTGGGGTAATAGGATGACCCAGAGGGATGGGATGGGGAAGGAGGTGGGAGGGGGGTTCAGGATGGGGAACACATGTAAACCCATGGCTGATTCATGTCATTGTATGGCAAAAACCACTACAGTATTGTAAAGTAATTAGCCTCCAACTAAAATAAATAAATTAATAATAATAAAAAAAGAAAGTAGCCATTATTTTTTTCTTTCTTGCAGTTCCTGTCAATATATTTCAAAGTGGTACAAGGATGCCGAGTATTATCTGGCCAAGCACTTGGGATTATTCTCAACTGAATAGTGATTATCAGGGGTCTGAGGAAAAGCCTAACTACAGCACACACCCTTGGCCCTCTCCATGGGAAATTGAGGTAAAATATTTTCTAAAGATTCAAAAACAAATTTTAATGTAGCTTCTTGGCTGACACTTAAAAGAATACACATACTACAGATGGTCATAATTTTCCTCATTTTAATTATTTTTATTTCATGTAATTTGTCTCAGGCCTGCAACATAGCTGAATTTGTCTGAGCATAAGCTCTGGACTCAATCTTAAGACATATGCAAGTTAGATCACTTCCTGTGTGACCGTGGGGGCATGCTCAAGCTCTCTGTGGAGCAGTTTCTCCATATGAAAAATGGCCAAAATTAATACCTGTCTCCTCTGGTGATTGGGTCCATTGGATGTGCTAATACATTTTGCACTATTTATGGCTTATACCAGCTCATGAGAGGCAGTTGTGTACCTTTCACCCAAAGTCCATATTTACTTTCATCATGGAATTTAGCAAATGCTATACACCCAGGGTATTTCTGATCAGAAAGTGAATTGTTGAGCATTACTAGCATACCACTGATTAATACACTTAAAATCATGCAGAACACAGTGGTTCACTCAACAAGACAATTCTGTATATTAGCAGCTCTCAGAATATTAAAACTGAAGAGGACTAGAGAGACTTACTCACCAAACATGTAAGTCATTTAATGAGGTAAGTCATTCACTTAACAAGGTGCTAAAAGTATGGATCCCGCACATCCATGGAGTTTCCACTGGATTGTGTGTGCTGTGTGCTCAGTCACCTTAGCCATGTCCAACTCTTTGCGACCCCATGAACTGTAGCCCACCAGGTTCCTCTGTCCATGGGATTTTCCAGGAAAGAATACTGGAAGGGGTTGCCATGCCCTCTTCCCAGGGGATCTTCCCCACCCAGGGATCAAATGCACGTGTCTTGGGTATCTTGCATTGGCAGGCAGGTTCTTTACCACTAGTGCCACCTGGGAAGCTTACACTGGATTAGGGCAGATGGAAAACACATAAATACAATACATAGTGTGTTAGATGAGATTTATCTAGAAAGTCTGAGCTCTAGAAAACAAGTAGGAGAGGAAGATGGAGGGAGGAAGTTTTTCATTTTTGTTTTTTCTTTTTTGCAGAGTGCCCAGCAGGGAATGCTTCAATGAAAAGGTGTCATGAGGATATCAGGGGGAAGAGTATTCTAGGCAGAAGGAACAGCCAGTGCAAAGGCTCTGAGTAGAAGCACGTTTAGAATATTAATAAACAAAATAAAGAGGCTAGTGTAGTCAAAGCAGGAAAAATTTAGTAGGAAATGAGTTCAGAAAGGTAAAAATTGTGAGTTTTTGTGGTTGTAGTAGTGTTTTACTTTTTTGTTTTCATTTGTTTATTTTGTTTTTAAGTGCGAAGACATTGAAAATTTTCAGCAGAGGAGAGCCAACGTCTGATCTATATCTTAACAATATTATTTTAGCTGCACTGTTGAAAATAATCTGTGAAGGATGGCAAGGGAAGAAGTAAGGGTAGCTTTGAGCAGGTTTATTGCAGTGGTCTAGATCTGAGATGATGGTTCCTTTGACAGGAGTGAGAGAAGTTGTGGGAAAGGAGATGGATGTAGATAATTCTATTGCTTAACCATTATCTGGAATTTTTGGCCCAAATTTTGTTTTCATTTTATGAATTCTGTCTCATGAATCCCTATTAAGTCTTTGAAAAACATGATGAATAACTACTTGGTTTTTGTGGTTTTGTTGTATTTGAAAGGAGATCCATATTCACCTATTAGTGACATTTAAAATCCTGTAATTGCCTGCAAATAAAACAACGTAGTTGGCCCAAGAATGAATTTCAGCTTCATTTAGTATTCTTCTAAAGCCAAATGTTGTTTCTTTAATAATTGTTTTTCCCTTGTAAAATGGCTCCAAGTCATCAGCACCACCTAAATGTTGTAAAGTACAGTGTTTTAAATTCACTTTGATCACATCTCAGAATAATATTCCCAGTAGCATTTCATATCAAACTATCAGAGCAGTATTCTTTATTTTTTCCTTCAATGTTCTTTACACATTTGATTTGATTTCTCAATTTATTTATAGGAATGTTCCCAGTGATCATCAATTGGTAAATTCTTTTTTACTAATAATATAAAAAAGAATGAAAAGTCTGATAGCAATCAGTTAAAAGAAAAAAATAAAATGTGTGGGGAAGACTGAAAACGTAGAGATGGGCAATGCTATCTCCTTTTGTTTTCCAAATTCATCAATACTTTAACTTGGGGTCAGTTGGTGTGAAGCATATAGTGGTAAACTTACTTTCTTTGGGGCTAGGGGTTGCTTTCCATTCATTATTTTATTTTCTACCCTCAGCACACTGCAACTGATCCCTATTATTTGTTGGAGGGTTCACGGTGTGTTTTCTCCCAACACCATCAAGCGGTTCTGCAAGAACAGTGGGCTGTCTCACAATTTAATTCAATTCTGGTATTTTCTACCTAGAGATTGTGTCAGACACCATAGGTTAAGGTCTCAGACCAACAAGATTGCTCTCTCCTCTTACCTCACCCCACTTTAGAAGCCAATCTCAAGTCCAGGTTGTGATCTCTCAGATTTGATCCATTTGCTAGAGCCACTCATAGAACTCAGAGAAACATTTTCTTATGTTTCACCAGTTTATCATAAAGGATACAATACAGTTAGATGAGAGGTACAGAAGGCAAGGTCCAGAGATGTCCTGAACTGGGAAGTACCACCCTCCCTGGATATGGATGCATTCATTAACATGGAAGCTCCTCAAATCTTATTCAAGAGTTTTTCTGGAGTTTCACCTCCAGCCCAACCCACTCCCCTTCCCAGAAAGTGAAAGTTGCTCAGTCACGTCCGACTCTTTCTGACTCCACAGACTATACGGTCCATGGAATTCTCCAGGGCAGAATACTGCAATGGGTAGCCTTTCCCTTCTCCAGAGGATCTTCCCAACCCAGGGATCGAACCCAGATCTCCTGCACTGCAGACGGATTCTTTACCAGCTGAGCCACCAGGGAAGCCCAGAAGTCAGGGAGTTAAGGCTGATCACTACAACTCCTGAAACTGTAGGCCTTTTGGGTGACCAGATCCATCCTGAGACTATGTAGGGACACCACCCAAAGTGGCCTCGCTACCATAAGCTCAAAAGACAGGCCTATCACTCAAGAAAATTTCAAAGGTTTGAGAAGCTTTGTGCCAGGAACCAGGGACAAAGACCAAATATATTTCTATGCTTCACCCGCTTACGATAATCTCTCATCTGGGATCCTTAGCTCTTATGATTGTGTATTTTTGTACACAGATACTTGTTCAAATTGACATTTCAGGTAGTGACAAGTGCTAGAAATTCCTATACTGCCATCTTGCTGACATCATTCACTTCTTATACTGTTAACATCTTATACCAGAATAGATTTGTTCTAAGTAACGGACCATTACTGATACATTTTTATTACTCTATGTCCATATGTTATTCACATATCCTTAGTGTTTACCTAGTGTGCTTTTTCTGTTCCAAATCCCATCTAGAGACAAATTATTACATTTAGTCATGTTTCCTGAGGTTCCTCAGGAATAATAAATTTCTAAGATATTCCTGTTTTTCAGTTTTTTTTTTCTCTTTGTTTTAGTTAGGACTGTTTCTTTCACTCTATCGTCAAGTTTACTGATCTTTCTTATTCAGCGGTTTTGAATTTGCTAATAAGCACTCCAAGTTATCTTTTTTTTTTTTTTATTTCAGGTACTGTATTTTTACACTCCAGCAGTCCATTTGTTTTGTTTTCATATGTCATAAGTTTTTCCTTATTATGTTCATATTTCCTTAGAATCCTTGATTTTATCTATAATAACTATTTTAAAGTCTCCTTATGCTTATCCCATCATATATGTTATTGCTGTGTCTGTTTCTTTTGTGTGATTTTTCTCTTGATTATGTGTTACATTACACTTCTTCATCACATAGTCACGAAGTTCTGACTGGTTCTTGTATACTGTAATGTTATATTATTGGCTGTCTGGATTTTGCTTTAATCCTTCACAAAGACTTGCTATTTTCCAAAGTATTTGTGCATCAGCCTGATCCTTCTGAGGCTTATTTTAAAGTGTGGTTAAAGTGGGTCAAAAGTATCTTTCACTTTGAGGCTATTTTAGGTCCACTCCTGAGGCCTGACCATTCTGATGTCTTTACTGGAGGCCCTGGGTGCTCAGAGTTCTTTCTACTCTAGCTGTTGAAAATAGCTCTCAGACCAGAATGAGTTCTGGGAACTATTCAGCATACAACTTCCTGGCATTTGTCCTCTGTCTGGACTCATGGAAATTTACCCCATCAATGTTCATTCAGTAAAAGATGCAAGGGGATCAATATGTAGACTTCTGGAGCCCTTTTTCTAGGTAGCCCTCTTTTGTTATTCTTTCCCACAATTTCTAGTTGGTGAGCCTTCCTGAATTCAGTCTCCTCACCTCAGTAAGACTACTAGGATATGCTGGGATTACCTCATCATGCACAACAGCCCTGAACTTGACTCCAGAGAGAAATCCTGTGGGATCATGGTACTCACCTCATGGATTTCTCTTTTCTCAGTGATTACACTCATTAACTTCCTGCTTCCCACTGTCTGTCTGAGAGTTTATTTAATGTGCTTCTCTAGTTTTTTTTTTTTTTTTTTTAATGGGAGAGAAAATAATTCTGGAACCAGTAACTTTGTCATGGCTCAATAAATCATTTTAATGAATTATCAGGTAAGGTGAAGGTATAATATATGACATGTATTGCCTCACTTACTAGAAAGGAAGGAGTCCCATTCATCATGATCTGAGATAACAGATTAAAATTGGATCTGTTTCAGGAAAAACAAGATTAAAAAAGAATAGATTAAGGGGCTGTTGGAAGGAAAATAAACTGTAATCATAGGAGTTAAGAGTGGAAACAGGAAAACTAGTTAAGAGTCCACTGTAGAGACTGTGGCCAAGAATATGCTGATATTTGTAGAAGTGATAGAAAGGCGAACTTATTTGAGATAGTTTGGAGGAGTTGAATGGTGAGTGAATGGAGAAAAGAAGCTAAGCAAAGATTTGAAGTATCTCCATTATGCATATTGGAATCACATGTTTCCATTGACTGATGGGAATAGCGGCAGAAGGAAAATGTTTAGAGGGAAAAATGGCCATTTCAATATTGGCCGTATTGAATTATATATACATGTGACACATCTTAGTATACTTAAGTTATAAGACTATAAATGTTGTATGTGGTGTGGAAAGTCAGTGTGGCCATAGGAGGAAGTGAGAGTAAAACTTGGAAAGAAGTTTATCATACTCATAGGTCCCAGAAACCAGGGTCACTTCATGCCACATAGGACCAAAGAGGAAACACCAGTCAGGTGGCAGAAGACAAGAATGCAGGGAAAGTCTAGGTCAGAGCCTTCACTGAGGTCTCCTTGGGAAAGATAAAGCAGGTAGAATCAACAGCTACAGTGGTGGCCTCTAGTTGCTTCATAACTGGCTCTGACATGAGTTAAGGAAAGGGAAATACTATTAGTCTGGTGTATGAGAGCTAAATAAGAAGATGGCAGCAGCTGATTTTGTTCCCAGCCTTTGGTAAATCCAAGAATGGGTTAGTCCTGGAGGGGCAGTCCCTCCTTAGCTAGCAGAAAGGATTAAGTAAATTTTAAACATTATTATGTTATAGGAAGGGAGAAAGTGAGAATTTATTCATTGTAAACAGATCAGTCTGATTTAAAATCTGAGGTCAGTATTAAAAACCTGTGTACAGGAAAGTTTATGTCTCTTGAAACTAGTAGTAACTTAAAAATTAGGCTTGGATTACCTCTTTGTTTTTACACACCATTCACATATTAATATATTGGATTTTAACATTTGTTAACTCATATTAAATTAGGGACAAAAAAAAAACTATTCTGGCAGGACAGATAATTTGAGACATGCATACCAAAAGCACAAAGCCTAGTGACCTTTTATAAAAGGAAGTTGAAGAAAGCCACGTTTTTGAGCTTGTTTTGTGTACACAAAAGATGGCTAGAGATTATAAGCTAGTCACAACTGCCTACTTACATGTAATCTAGCATTTCTTGTGTAATCTAAGTATGTAATGTACAATTTACACGCATAAAACCACCAAGCAATTACACAACAATATTAACCGAGTCAAAACTGTACTAATTGACTGCCTGATGAAACAATTAATGCCCATTTTGGGGGAAGTTATATGTCAATCAATACATTAATTTGGTTTGGGGTTGGACTAGAATTTCAAGATTCCTTAAACTTGAGCTATACAATTAGGATAATTCATAAAATTATCATTTAAACCAATATTTATTAAAAACAATATTCAGCCACTGTTGTTCTGCTGAGAATATAGCAGTGAATGAAACAGTTATGATTTCTGTCAAAGGGTTTCTAAAAATGCACTGCACTACATTATTTGAGTCAATGATGAATACCATGTTGAAAATTTATGAAGGATAAGCTGGAAGACTGTTTCCCAATACAATGATCACTGAAAGACTCTCTGATAAGGAAAGACTTGAGCAGAGATGTGAAAGAAAGGAGAATACTGATCTTTAGGAAGAGTGTTTCAGAACTTTGGAATAGTGACAGCAAAGGTCTTGACATGGGAATGTGTATACTGTATTTGGTGTGTGTGTTCAGTTGCTCAATTGTGTCTGACTCATCTGTTACCCGATGGACTGTAGCCCACCAGGTTCCTCTGTCCACGGGATTCTCCAGGAAAAAATACTGGAGTGGGTTGCCATTCCTTCCTCCAGGGGATCTTCCCAATCCTGGGATCAAACCTGCATCTCTTGCATCATCTGCATTGGCAGGCAGGTTCTGTACCACTGTACCACCTGGGAAGCCCAGGTACTGTATTTAAGGAACAGTAATGAGGCCTTTGCAACTGAAGAAAAATGAGCAAAGAGGGGAAAAGTAAAAGAGAAGGTTAGAAAGATGGTAGGAACACAGGTTTTCAGAGTATTTTATTCCAAGGTAGGTCTTTTCCTGTCTTATTTGTTTTCTGTTGATGTTTTTGTTTTTACTTTTATTTATATTGGAAGCTACTGGAGATGTTGCAGCAGAGTTGTCATTATGACTTGTCTTACATTTTAAGGATAATTCTGTTCTTTTTTTTTTTTTAGATGTAAGAAGGCAAAAGATGAGGCAGAAAGAACACTGGTAGACTACTGCAACATTCCAAGTGACAGACTGTGGATAAAAAGGGCAGGCAGAACAGGGCTGGAGGGTCAGCTGTGGTGAGCCGTGATGGGCTTTGACCACCACAGAAAACTTTCTATAATTTGGACCCGATATATTCTTCAGGATCAATTTCTATTATGTCTTGCCCAATGATAATTATGACATCAATAATAATAAAAACTATTGAGTGCACACTACGTTCCAGACACTTTTCTAAGCAGTCATGGAGTAGCTAAAGAGAAGTAAAGTATATAATTTCCTATTATGCTTGTGTTAGGACTCATATGTAAGACTCTCGTGCCGTGAAATTGTGAACTCCAAGAAGAGCCATGTCTTACTTACCTTTACATCTCCTACAGTATGAAAAACAGTGCCCTGAATGTAGTATTTACTCAATAAATATTTGTTTTGTTTGATCATAAAGATGGGAAGATTAATTAAATAAATTCCCCACATCCAGCATTCAAAAGATGCTAGTGGAAAAAATGAGATACGGAAACCCAAGGAAATTAGGAATTATTATCATAGCTCAATTTCACAAACTTCAATAAAGGATCCTGAATAATAGCTATTTCACCAGTTTCCCCTCATAACAGGCTCTCACAGCACCATGTAACTGGCCCTCAGAGAAGATAAAATAGTTATAATTTTACAATGATATGTGATCAATGCTTGGATCCTCCATAAAATTACAAACTCCATGAGAACAGAAACCACAACTGTTTTTTTCAATAGTTTCTCATCAAGCCTAGCACAGCACCTGGCCTACAATAAGCATTTGATATTTATTAAGCAAATGGAAAAATGTAATCAATTTTTACTGGATGCTAAAAGCAGTGGCCACAGGACTGGAAAAGGTCAGTTTTCATTCCAATCCCAAAGAAAGGCAATGCCAAAGAATCTTCAAACTACCACACAATTGCACTCATCTCACACACTAGCAAATGCTCAAATTCCCCAAAGCCAGGCTTCAACAGTACATGAACCATGACCTTCCAGATGTTCTAGCTGGATTTAGAAAATGCAGAGGAACCAGAGATCAAATTTCCAACATTCATTGGATCACAGAAGAAAGCAAGAGAATTCCAGAAAACCATCTAATTCTGCTTTATTGACTATGCCAAAGCCTTTGTGTGGATCACAACAAACTCTGGAAAATTCTTCAAGATATCCAAATACCAGACCACCTGACCTGCCTGCCTCTTGAGAAATCTGTATGCAGATCAAGAAGAAGCAGTTAGAACTGGACATGGAACAGCAGACTGGTTCCTAATTGGGAAAGGAGTATGTCAAGGCTATATATTGTCACTCTGCTTATTCAACTTATATGTAGAGTACATCATGCAAATGCTGGGCTGAAAGCACAAGCTGGAATCAAGATTGCTGCAAGAAGTATCAATAATTTCATATATGCAGATGACACCACATTTATGGCAGAAAGTGAAGAGGAACTGAAGAACCTCTTGAAAATGAAAGAGGAGAATGAAAAAGCTGGCTTAAAACTCAACATTTAAAAAACTAAAATCATGGCATCTGGTCCTATCACTTTATGGCAAAGAGATGGGGAAACAATGGAGACAGTAACAGACTTTATTTTGGGGGGCTCCAAAATCACTGCAGATGGTGACTGCAACCATGAAATTAAAAGACACTTGTTCCTTGGAAGAAAAGCTATGACCAATCTGTGTTAGTCATTCAGTCATGTCTGACTCTTTGCGACCCCATGGATTGTAGCCCACCAAAATCCTCTGTCCATAGGATTCTCCAGGCAAGAATATTGGAATGGGTTGCCATTCCCTTCTCTGGGGGACTTTCCTGACCCAGGGATTGAACTCGGGTCTCTTCCATGACAGACAGATTCTTTACTTTCTGAGCCATGAGGGAAGCCCATGACCAACCTAGACAGCATATTAAAAAGCAGAGACATTACTTTGCTGACAAAGGTCCATCTAGTCAAAGCTATGGTTTTTCCAGTAGTCATGTGTGGATGTGAGAGTTGGACCATAAAGAAAGCTGAGCACAGAATAATTGATGCTTTCAAACTGTGGTGTTGGAGAGGATGCCTGAGAGTCCCTTGGACTGCAAGGGGATCCAACCAGTCCATCCTAAAGGAAAGCAGTCCTGAATATTCATTGGAAGGACTGATTCTGAAGCTCCAATACAGAGAGTCAGACAAGTTTGAGCAACTGAACTGAACTGAAAATTTCTTTCAAGTGCTTTATTCATATTAACTCCTTTAATCTTCGCCAAAACCCTATTAAGCAAAGACACTTTATTCTTGTTTTACTGCCCTGAATTATTATTAATTATTAATTAACTACTAATTTGATTTTTTAATTTTTTTTTAATTTTTCTTTTCTTAAATGGATATAATGATATATAATGATCATTATTGAGGAGAAGGTTATGCCCATAGCAGTCAACCTCCCTTCCACACACACACACACACATCTGAAAAGTAACCCATGGAATAATAATAAACTTTTCTGTTGGGCATAGCGTTGACTCCAATTTAGGCTGTCTCCTTATAAGAACTTACTGAATTGTTTGCTTTTCAGTGAATACTTTGCTTCAGCTAAGGGATTCCAAAAGAAATCACCTAATGGGTTTATTCAACCAATTAGCATGCCTGGTTAAATTGATAAAATTTGTTTTTCACAAGTCATTGCTGTAGCCTAAGTTGGTTCCCATCAAAAGAAATACATGCCTGTGACTAAATTGATAGGTGAATGTCTCTTTTGATGGCCTCAAAATTCCCTATGAATTCAGCTCTTTTTTGCTTTTTTGCCATTAGCAATGCTATCCTTTACCCTTGGATATTCATTTTTCTACAAATTAATTCACACAATTAATCTCATTGAATAATGTATTTAATTAGATGTCTATTAAATTTTTAGAACGAGAATGAATCATAAGGTTCATTCTAAACAAGTAGAGGTTCATGCAATTAAAATATAGAGCTGTTGCAGTAAGTCAGTCTCACCCCCATACTAGTGAATAACATTATAATTAAAGTACAATGTGGCACTTTGGGGTCAGACTGAAGTTTGTCAGCGCAAAACCATATTCTTAGATTTAAACTATAAAGCTTCTGGGAGGAAAAGAGAAGAGAATATCAAGTTGCTTTCCCCTTTCATTCTTATGGAAGGACAGTGTATTCATTGTGACTTCACTTCCTCGAGAGATGGATTTGTAGGTTAATGTGTCAAGAATGAAGTAAGCTAAAAAGTTTTAGATGTTTTAAAGCCTGTTAGTAGTTTTGCATCCAGATATCAAGGCATTGTCACAGCTTTGGCTGCATGTTCCCAGCCTGTTTGGATTCCTGTGGTTGGGAAGATAATATTTCAGCACACAGAGGTCCTGGACCACAGAGGAATTCTTACAATTTTCCTACCAGATTTTTTGCTATCATCACTGTTGAATCCATCTCTCTCTCTCTTTTTTTTTAGTTTTCTTTTTTTTTTTTAAATAAATTTATTTATTTTAGTCGGGGGCTAATTACTTTACAATATTGTAGTAGTTTTTACCATACTTTGACATGAATCAGCCATGGGTTTACATGTGTTCCCCTTCCTGGACCCCGCTCCCACCTCCCTCCCCATCCCATCCCTCTGGGTCATCCCAGTGCACCAGTCCTGAGCATTTGTTTCATGCATTGATGCAATGGTGTTCTGTTTCACATATGATAATATACATGTTTCAATGCTATTCTCCCAGAATGTCCCACCCTCACCTTCTCCCTCAGAGTCCATAAGACTGTTCTATGCATCTGTGTCTCTTATTCTGTCTCGCATATAGGGTTATCATTACCATCTTTCAAATTCCATATATATGCATTAGTATACTGTATTGGTGTTTTTCTTTCTGGCTTACTTCACTCTGTATAATGGGCTCCAGTTTATGTCCATCAGCAGACAAATGGATAAGGAAGCTGTTGTACATATACACAATGGAATATTACTCAGCCATTAAAAAAATACATTTGAATCCATCTCTTGTCAACAGAATTAGAACCCTTTAAGTCACAATGTTTAAGCAGAGACTGAATGCTGAGATTCCACGTGGCTTAATTTTGTCCTGGATACACACTTAATACAGATGATCTGTGAGACTGCCATGATTATATGAACTGTTATTTAAAGTTCCCCACGGAGATACAAATTGATAAAATAGGACTAGCAAAACGCATTATTTTTAGATGCTTCCTTCTAATGATTGGTTGCTCTGTCCCAGTAATAACTGATGACTTGGCACAACAGAACAATATTCCTAGTGGTACGGTTGTACACACTGGTGATAATTTTTTCCTGGTCACAAAACGTAGAGACTGAATGTCAAAGTCAGCTTGAAAATAATCTTTGGAACACATTCCACTAATGCATATTCTGCCTCAAAACTGACCAAATCTCCTTCAGGGCACCATGAAAATATATCACTTAGATAGGCAGAGTACATCATGAGAAACACAGGGCTGGATGAAGCACAAGCTGGAATCAAGATTGCCAGGAGAAATATCAATAACCTCAGATATGCAGACGAATCCACCCTTATGGAAGAAAGAGAAGAAGAACTAAAGAGCCTCTTGATGAAAGTGAAAGAGGAGAGGGGAAAAGTTGGCTTAAAACTCAACATTCAGAAAACTAAGATCATGGCATCTGGTCCCATCACTTCATGGCAAATAGATGGGGAAACAGTGGAAACAGTGACAGACTTTATTTTTGGAGGGGGCTCCAAAATCACTGCAGATGGTGACTGCAGCCATGAAATTAAAAGACGCTTGCTCCTTGGAAGAAAAATTATGACCAACCTAGACAACATATTAAAAAGCAGAGACATTACTTTGCCAACAAAGGTCTGCCTAGTCAAAGGTATGGTTTTTCCAGTAGTCATTTATGGATGTGAGAGTTCGATTATAAAGAAAGCTGAGCACTGAAGAACTGATGCTTTTGAACTGTGGTGTTGGAGAAGACTCTTGAGAGTTTCTTGGACTGCAAGGAGATCCAACCAGTCCATCCTAAAGAAAATCAATCCTGAATATTCATTGGAAGGACTGATGTTGAAGCTGAAACTCCAATAATTTGACCACCTGATGCGAAGAACTGACTCCTTGGAAAAGACCCTGATGCTGGGAAATATTGAAGGCAGGAGGAGAAGGGGACAACAAAGGATGAGATGGTTGGATGGCATCACCAATACAATGGACATGAGTTTGAGTAAGGTCCAGGAGTTGGTGATGGACAGGGAAGCCTGGCATGCTCCAGTCCATGGGGTCGCAAAGAGTTGGACATGACGGAGCGACTGAACTGATGCAGTTAAGGATAGCAAATATGGAAATTCATAACCTATTTTAATGATAATAGACAATTGGAAATCAGAACTATGGAAAATCTGACTTATACACATCTGTTTATTATGGGGAATCTTCTCATGTCCAACCCAAAACTTCCCTTTGAGCTTAAGGTAAAGTTCAAAAAAACCCCATATTTTCATATATTTATCATATTCCATTACTTAGAAGTCTTTTAATCAAATGAAGCTATTAATTTTTCTTGTGCTGAGGAGGACCTTTTTCATTCATACAAATTATTTGTTTCTGATGACTAAAGTAAACAAAGAATTTGACCAATATTGAATGAAATCATTGAATTTGATTAATTATTTGATATCACATATCAAATTGTGATTTCATTCTTTTGAGATCGAGAGTTATTATTATATTCTTAAGGTAAAATTAGCTTAACATTTAAGCACTGAATAACTTTATTTTCTACTTTTTCATGCTTGTGCCATCTTTTTATCTCTTTATTTTCCACCAGGACATATAAGTAAAGCTTCAAGAGATTTCATAGCTATGAATTACAGTTAAATAAAAGTACTCATTTAAAATGGATCGTACTTCAGTTTTAAATAAAATGGTCCCAACTATATTTATAAAAAACAGGATTTTAAGTTGGTGAGTAGTTTTGGGGAGGGGACTGTGAATTTATAGATAAGGTGATGCTTGTTTCTGTTGCTTTAATTTGAAAAAAAATTCACATCAGTTTTTTTTTGTGTGTGTGTGATTGTCAAACACCTTTTATTTGAGTTTCATATATTTCTTGTATTTGACGAATGGTGATCTCTTATATCGAATTGTAAGAAAATCTCATTAACCTGGATTTACATGGACAATATCCTCATATTAATACAAGTAGATGCACTCATAAAAAATGTATAGGTTAATTAAATTTCCTGTAGAAAATTCTTCCAAATATACCGGGTGGAAAATTGATAATATAACATAATATCAACTTGAGTAGAAAAATAAGAGGTCTTGATTGAATCATGTTAAATTGTAAAGAACTGTATCACACAAAGGATCAGATCAGTCTACCTGGCCATTGCAAGCCTGGTCCGTAATTAGCAGTGGCCCATGTGATATTTACTTTTTCTGTACTTGGGTGGAACTAGCTGACATATCCTCTTAAAAATTGTTCTAGACACCTGGCTCCATCTACTTGAAGTTAACGTCTTTCCACTTTCAGTAACAGTATGAGCTGTATAGCTCACAATGTCTTACTCTGTGTTCCTGTATATTTAGAGGTTAAAATAATTCATGATCCAGATTTATCTTTAAATTACTCTCTCACTGAAAAATAAACAAATGGATTAACTAAGTGAATATCTAATGGGGTTGTATGAAAGAAAAGCAAACAGAGGGAATATAAACACCATCATATGTACTTTTGATGTATTATTTAGATTATGAATTATTTACTCATTCAAGTGCCTTTGCACAAACTACTTTTGTCCCCTTAGCATCTCTAACCTTTGGATTGTTCTCACTGCCTCGCTGAGACTCTACTTCAGACCACTTACAGTACTTGCTGCATTTAAAATATATGTTTCATCCATCAAAATATTGAAACAATGATAACTGAATGGCAAATAACAACATTGTAACCTTCTACGGGACATTGAAACAAATGGTTGTGATGATTACTTTAGCTGAATTAACCAAATAATAAAGAGAGAAAACAGTTAAACTAGTTACTTGATATGTACAAAAAAATTGTATTGTTTAAGTACAACTTTTATTTTTCACTTTTTTTACAGATAAACCCACTTTGAAGTCTGTGTATCCCTGATAGAAAACATTAGAGCAAAAGGGAACATGGCCAGAAAGTCAGAATTATTCAAGAAATTTTATAGAAGCTTCTATAAATGGAAGCACAAAATTTGAAACATCCAATCTATTGAATAGAATGTCAACTTTTGCCAAAAGCTTTTTTAAGGATTAATTTTCAAAAATTTCTTAGTTTGTTGAACAAATTAAAAAAAAAAAAAACTACCTACAGACTACTCCAGAAATAAGTTTTTAAAAGTTTACTTTTAATAAATATGTTGAGATGTTAGTCATGTTGATGTGTGTCATAATATGCAAAATGACATTATAATACCACAATTTAATAGCTGGAAAGTTATCATTAAATATTCAAGTGTACAGAGTAGCAAAGGCAATTTAATCAGGAACTTTGTTAATGACTTCAATAATTTGCAATTAAATAATTTTCCTCTTGTCTATTCAATTCCTCTTGGAATATGTAAATTTAAATAAAAAAAGAACACACTATGTTTATACATATATAAGGACAAAATTTTCCATATTTTTTATTACATAGAAGCACAGTGGGACTTACAATTGAAAAATGTAGCTAATTTATCTTCTAAATTCATTATGTAATATTACTAGCCTTGTGCAAGATGCAACCATAAACAAAATTGATTGTGCCATTGTTTGAGTGCTTTAATGTTTTACAAATAATTCAAGGCAAAAGAATGTAGTGTCTTAAAGCCAACTAACACCTACCCAGGGAAAAAGTAAATACAAAGGCTACACAAAATGCAAATAATGTCTACTTAAAAACATCAGGGAACTACTGAATAGGCAAGGACCTGAGGGGTCAAGTTTCTGGATAGAGAAGAGACACTGAGAGGTAAGGTAACAAGCGGTATGCTTTTATCCCCAGGAGGTTTTGTCATTAATAGGCCAAGGGCAAAAGATTGAAAATCTGGTCTTTGCCCAGGCATAGAGTTGTGGCTGAGAGAAAAGATACAGTGTTTGTCAGTACAGAGTATCAGGAAACTGGAGAGAAAAATCAAAGTTTCATGGTGCAAATTCCCAAGTAGATGGGCAGAGCTGAAAACTGGTCCTTGCACACATATGGTTTAAACTTCAAGAAGTTTGTCAAATTCTGAAGGTACAAGTGGTAGGATGCTGCAAAGCTGAGCTTGAGTTCTGGAAAGTGATGTAAGCTTTCTTGTAGTTTTTTTTTTTTTTTTCAAAATAATAGATCATTTTATTTTTTTAATAAATTTATTTATTTTAGTTGGGGGCTAATTACTTTACAAAATTGTAGTGGTTTTTGCCATACATTGACATGAATCAGCCATAGGTTTACATGTGTTCCCCATCCCGAACCCCTCTCCCACCTCCCTCCCCATCCCATCCCTCTGGGTCATCCCACTGCCCCAGCCCTGAGCATTTGTCTCATGCATTGAACCTGGAATGGTGTTCTGTTTCACATATGATAATATACATGTTTCAATGCTATTCTCTCAGAACGTCCCACCCTCACCTTCTCCCTCAGAGTCCATAAGACTGTTCTATGCATCTGTGTCTCTTATTCTGTCTCGCATATAGGGTTATCGTTATCATCTATCAAATTCCATATATATGCATTAGTATACTGTATTGGTGTTTTTCTTTCTGGCTCACTTCACTCTGTATAATGGGCTCCAGTTTCATCCATCTCAATAGAACTGATTCAAATGTATTCTTTTTAATGGCTGAGTAATATTCCACTGTGTCTATGTACCACAGCTTCCTTATCCATTCATCTGTTGATGGACATGTAGGTTGCTTCTATATCCTGGCTATCATAAACAGTGCTGCGATGAACATTGGGGTACACGCGTCTCTTTCAATTCTGTTTTCCTCGGTGTGTATGCCCAGGAGTGGGATTGCTGGGTCGCATGGCAGTTCTATTTCCAGTTTTTTAAGGAATCTCCACACTGTTCTCCATAGTGGCTGTACTAGTTTGCATTCCCACCGACAGTGTAAGAGGGTTCCCTTTTCTCCACACCCTCTCCAGCATTTATTTCTTGTAGACTTTTGTATAGCAGCCATTCTGACTGGCGTGAAATGGTACCTCATTGTGATTTTGATTTGCATTTCTCTAATAATGAGTGATGTTGAGCATCTTTTCATGAAAGAAATCAAAGAGGACACAAACAGTTGGAGAAATATACCGTGTTCATGGATTGGAAGAATTAATATAGTGAAAATGAGTATACTACCCAAAGCAATCGATAGATTCAATGCAATCCCTATCAAGCTACCAATGGTATTTTTCACAGAACTAGAACAAACAATTTCACAATTTGTATGGAGATATAAAAAGCCTCGAATAGCCAAAGCAATCTTGAGAAAGAAGAATGGAACTGGAGGAATCAACCTGCCTGACTTCAGGCTCTACCACAAAGCCACAGTCATCAAGACAGTATGGTACTGGCACAAAGATAGAAATATAGATCAGTGGAACAAAATAGAAAGCCCAGAGATAAATCCACGCACCTATGGAGAACTTATCTTCAACAAAGGAGGCAAGAATATACAATGGAGAAAAGACAATCTCTTTAACAAGTGGTGCTGGGAAAACTGGTCAACCACTTGTCAAAGAATGAAACTAGAACACTTTCTAACACCATACACAAAAATAAACTCAAAATGGATTAAAGATCTAAACGTAAGACCAGAAACTATAAAAATCCTAGAAGAAAACATAGGCAAAACACTCTCCGACATAAATCACACCAGGATCCTCCATGACCCACCTCCCAGAATATTGGAAATAAAAGCAAAAATAAACAAAGGGGACCTAATTAAAATTAAAAGCTTTTGCACAACAAAGGAAACTATAAGCAAGGTGAAAAAACAGCCTTCAGAATGGGAGAAAATAATAGCAAACAAAGCAACAGACAAACAATTAATCTCAAAAATATACAAGCAACTCCTGCAGCTGAATTCCAGAAAAATAAACAACCCAATCAGAAAATGGGCCAAAGAACTAAACAGACATTTCTCCAAAGAAGACATACAGATGGCTAACAAACACAGGAGATATCTGTTAAAATTCTGTGCTGCCATGATGACACCTGGTTCCACCTGAACCTAACTTTTCTCAAACTTGAGCTAACCAATGCATTTTTCTTATGGAAACATTTTTCTTAAGCTATGTTAATTCACTATATATTTACCTTAGACTCTGCCTTTCTTCAAGTTAGTTTGCCTAAGACTCAGAACTGATTTCACAAACCAGTATGTTTCACTCAACAAACCAGTATGTTTTACTCATGAAAATGTTCTCTTAAGCTATGTTAATGAGACTATGTATTTGCTTGGAAAACTGACTTTCTTCAAGATTTATGTTAATTGTTTTATGGCCTGGAATGACTCACCTTGTGTCAATGTTATGTCAAAATGCATGTTGTGCGTGAGGGGCCTGGTGCCACTCTCTGAGTTTTGAGACATTTCCTTTCTCTAATTAGCAGCCTGATAGTAGGTACATAACTTCCTGCTAAAGACTAGCAAGGGGTCACTCTTTCTGCTCCTTTGTGATGTCTATGTCAGAAGCTTTATCTACCTCTTTTATACTTTAATAAAATTTTATTACACAAATGCTCTGAGTGATCAAGCCTTGTCACCGGCCCTGGATTGAACTGTTCTCCTCCAGAGGCCAAGAATCCTGGCTTCTTTCATGGCTCCGCCAACAACCTTTCAAGTTTTTCCCACTTTTTTTTTTAAATGAGTTTTTGTTTTCTTATTCCTGAATTGTAAATTTCTTATCTTTATCATATACTCTGGAAATAAGATCTTTGTCAGTTACACATACTGAAAGTATTTTCTTCCAGTCTGTAATTTGATTTTTCACTTTCAAAATTGTTTCCCAAAAGGCAAGTGTTTCAAAGGGTTCCAATTTATCAATTTTCTTTCTTCTATGATTAACGTGTTTTATGTCATTTCTAATGACCCTCTATGTGAAAGTCAGCAAGATGACCATATTATCTTCTAGAAACTTTGTAATGTTAACTCTTGAGTTTAGGTCTATGGTGCATGTTGAGTTCATTTTTTCTAAACGGTGTGAGATAAGGGTCAGTGTTTTATCTATAGATATCCAGTTTTGCCAGTTTACTTGTTGGAAAGATAACCATTGCACATTGAATTATCTTGGTACTTTACTCAAAAAGTCAGTTTACTATATAGATAGCTCTATGGTGAGCTCTGAAATTTGGTAATGTAAGTCTTACAACTTTGTTCTGTTTCTAAATTGTTTTGACATCACAGGTCTGTTGCTTTTTGATACATGGCCCAGAATCAGCTTAAAAATTTCTGCCCTCCCCCAAACCTGGTATTTTTAGTGGGATTATTTTGAAGAACAGACATTTTAATACTGAATCTTCAAATTCATGAATACCAAATATCTTACCATTAATTCATGACTTTTTAATTTTTTCTCTACAAAGCTTATAGTTCTCAGTGTCTAGGTCTTGCATATGTTTTGTTAAATTTATCCTTACATCAGATTTTCTGAAATATTATAAGATTGGTATTATTTATTTCTAAAAGGCTTGACAGAATTTGGCAATGAAAATATTTGGGCCTGAAGTCTTCTTTGTGGAAAATGGTTTCTTATGAATTCAGTTTCTTACAATTCAGTAACACAATTCAGATTTTGTGTGTGATGTACAACTTTCCTTTTTTTTTTCCTCCATTTTTTAGTTCCCATTACTCAAAAGTGACTCTTTTTCTCCAGTTTTATCATTTCACTTTAGGCAAAGATATTTAAGAGTTCTGGCTACGTTATGAGATTTGACTTTCTAATGTCCTATGTTAAAAAGGACAAGGCCTGGTAAACGTTTCCTATATTGATGTTAAACTAAATGCCCTTAATCTCTATGACCTGCATCTGACTTACCTTCTCACTCATCCTGGGAACATCAGCAGCATCAGTTTGTACACTTATTTCTCTGGCTTTTGATTCCCTCTTTATTTATAGCACATGCTATTTTGAGTTTTTCTTCTATTGCAAGCGAAGCTCTGAAAATTTTTCTCACATTTTACTCAGCATGCTTTTTAAATGAAGGGTTTCCAAGCATTTTAGCTTAATTCATTACAATATTGGATTGAAAGTCCAGACAGAATAGCAACAAAAGCCTTTTCAGAAGCCATGAAAGAAGCGTATGGGTTTTCTCTTTTTATATGATAATGTACTGGTTTATATCGAAACATTTCTTAATTTTGAGACATCTTTGAACTACTGATACAAACCTGATCATAATTTATCACTTTCTTAGAACTTTGCTTCTGTTTGCAAATATATCATTGGTTCATATAGTTACAGAGGATAGGCCTATATTTTCCTGTCTTCACATACTATTCTCTCTACAGGGTTTTCCAATTCTCTTTAAAAGGTTATGGTGAACTCAGAAAGATTATTAGCTTTACTGAGATGCAATTCACACACCATACATACAATTGAATCCAATGTTTATTGTAACATATTCATAGAGTTATGCTGTTATGATCACAAATAACTTTAGAACATTTCATAACTCCAAAGAGCAACCCTCATTAGCATTACTCATAAGTGGTTGCTGCTGCTGCTGCTGCTGCTAAGTCACTTCAGTCGTGTCCGACTCTGTGCGACCCCATAGAGGGCAGCCCACCAGGCTCTGCCGTCCCTGGGATTCTCCAGGCAAGAATACTGGAGTGGGTTGCCATTTCCTTCTCCAGGGCATGAAAGGGAAAAGTGAAAGTGAAGTTGCTCAGTCGTGTCCGACTCTTAGCGACCCCATGGACTGTAGCCTACCAGGCTCCCCCGTCCATGGGATTTTCCAGGCAAGAGTACGGGAGTGGGGTGCCATAAGTGGTTGGTCACTCCTAATTCCTCAGATTCCACTCTGTCAATAAGCACTTTACTCTCTGTATCTATGGATTTGCCTATTCTAAACATTTGATATGAATGGAATCATACAGTGTGTGGGCTTCTGTTTCTGGCTTAATTCATTTTATGCTAAGTGAATCCATGTTGTAGCAGGTATCAATACTTTGTTCCTCTGTATTGTCATAAAACAATTCCTTTGTATGTATATATCATAATTTCTACTTGTTGGATATCTGTGGTGTTTTCACTGTGTGCTTACTACAAGCAATGTTATTATGAACATTTACATACACATATCTGTGTGGACATATGCTTTATATTTCACTCAGATTCCAATTTCTGTACATTTTGCCAACACTTATTATCTTTTTGATTACAGCCATGCTAGTCAGTGTGAAGTAGTAGCTCACTGTGATTCTGACCTGCATTTCCCAGATGGCTAATACTTTTGAGCATCTTTTCATATGTTTATTGGCCATTTGAATATATTCTTTGAAGAAATGTCTATTCAGATACTTTGCTATATTTTTATTGAGTTGTCTTTTTGCTATTGAGCATTTAGAAGTTTTTAAAAATATATATATTCTAGATGTATGTCCTTTATCAGATGTATAAACTACAAATACTTTCTCCTATTCAAGGGCTGGGGTTTCATTTACATGATGATGGCCTATAGTGAGCAAAAGTTTGTATTTTTTTATTTCAACTTATCCATTTTTTTCTTTTATCACTTATGCTTTTGATGTCATATCTAATAACCCAATATCTAATCAAAGGTCACATATTTAAACCTTTGTTGTCCTCTAAGAATTTCCAGTTTTAACTTTTCATATTTAGTTCTTGATCTATTTTGAGTTGATTTTTATATATGGTGTGAGATAGTGATCTGAATTAATTTACTTATAGATGGATACCCCAGTCATGCCAGTTCTATTTATTGAAAAATAATTTCTTTCTCCATAAATTCTCTTGGAACACCCACTGAAAAAATAAATCAACATAAATGTGAGGATTTGCTACTGAGATTTCAATTATATTCCATTAATATAATTATTCTATCTTCACTCTGTTTTGATTACCGTAGTTTTGTGCACTGAAATTTTGAAACTTGGAATTATGAGTCCCAATTCTGGGTTTCTTGAATTTCCACATGAATTTTAGCATCGGCCTAGAAATTTCTGGAATTTTGACAGGGATTGCATTGGGTCCCTTGTAAGGACTATTGCTATTTTAACAACCAATGTTATTTCCTCTAATCTCTGAACATGGAATGTCATCCTATATGATTAAGTCTTCAACAAGTTATTTAAACAATATTTTTTAGTTTTCAGAGTGTAAGATTTTTACTTCTTTTGTTAAATTTATTCATAAGATTTTATTCTTTTTGATAATCTTGTAAATGGAACCGCTTTCTTAATTTCATTTTCAGATTGTTCATTTCATGTGAGCTGAAACACAACTGAATTTTACATATTGATCTTGCATCCAGAAATCTTGCTGAAATAATTTACTAGTTTTCCTATTTTTTAATTGAATATTTTTAGAGCAGTTTCAGGGGTAAAGAAAAATTTCACAAAAAGCAGAGTGCACCCTCTCTCATGCACATCGTATTTTCTATTATTAATAGCTAGAATTAGTGTGGTACATTTGTTGAACCACACAATTAATAAACTAGTTCTGATATATTATTAATAAAATCCACAGTTTATATTTGAATTCATTCTTTGTGGTGTATCTCATCCCTGAATGCACACATGCATGTGCATGCATTCCTTAGGATATTTATATATAAAAATATGTCATTTGCAAATCGTTTTACTTCTTTCCATTGCACATGACTTTTATTTCATTTTCTTATCTAATTACCCTGGCTAGAATCTCTATTAAAATGCTGAAGATAAGTAGCTGAAGTGAACCTCCTCTTGTTTTTAATCTTAGGGAGAAAAGGTACAGTCTCTCACAATTACAAATATTAGCTGTGGGTTATTCACAATCACATAAACAACTGAGGATGTTGCCTCCTAATGCCAGTGTGTTAAGTGATTCTCTTTTCATGTAGAGGTGTTAAATTTTGTCAAATGCTTTTTCTGCATCTATTGAGATATCCTTGTGGGTTTGGTCCTTTACATATTAAATGATTTACAGATATGTTATATGCTTGGGATAAATTCCAGTTGTTCATGATGAGTCTTTTTTCATATATTGCTGAATTTGATTTGTGAGTAGTCTGTATGGTAACACCACTATGTGGATGTGCTATAGGCCTTTTCCTACTGTCTATTTATATTATCCTCTCTATTGAACCAAGGTAATTCTAATTTTTTATATGATATTTCTAAAAGAATTATAGATTGGCACAGATGTTTTAGAAAGTAATATGGCACTAAGGATCAAGGAAATTTAAATTTAAATACCCTTTAATCCGATAAATGCATAAGAAATATAATTAATGGAAATTAGCAGGTGAATGAAAATCATTTGAGTATATGCATCTTTATTAAAGCACTAATACAAGCAAAAAATAAAAGAAAACCCTAAATGTTCAATACACGAATCAATAAATACATTATAGTCTATTCTTAAGATCTAGTGTATGATCTAGATTGTATGGTTGTAAAAAAGTCACATTTTCAATGATTATTCAAGGACAAAGGAAAGCATGTGATACATATTATCTGAAGCATCAGGGTATAAACTGTACATGCTTTTATCTATAACCATATATCAGCTGGGTCACTCTGTCATTTTAGTGGAAAAATAAATTAATTATCAATCCCTTTCACGTGTTGTGTGGAAATACAAAGATCTCCTCAAGATTACAGGAAAATACTAGAGATAACATTCATGATTCTAAAGCTTTTATACTGCTTATGTCTCAATTATATTTTTATATCATCTCCCATGGCTATTTTCCTCCATTTGCTACACACATACACACACACACACACAAGGAATAAAACATATAAAAATTCATCACTGGATTTTTGAGATTTTAAAATTTTTTTAAATTTTATTTTTATTTTTTCATTAGCTTTTTTCAACATTTTATGACATGATATTTTAATATATATATATAATTTTAAATTAATAACAAAGAAATACTGATAGAAACTATGAAGAAAATAAGAAAATTGAAAATATTAAGTAGTTGATAATTTTAGTCACAGTAACCCAGGAATCTAATTCACAATTCATAGGTACTACCAGGCAAATCAATCAGAAAAATAATTAACATAGCAGTAAAATTTACCCTTCAGGTATGACCTAAATCAAATCCCTTATGATTATTCAGAGGGAGTGACAAATAGATTCAAGGGATTAGATCTGATAGAGTGCCTGAAGAACTAAGGAGGGAGGTTAGTAACATTTTACAGGAGGACATGATCAACGCCATCCTTAAGAAGAAGAACTGGACATGAAACAATAGACAGGTTCCAAATCGGGAGTACATCAAGGCTGTATATTGTCACCCTGCTTATTTAACTTATATGCAGAGTACATCATGAGAAATGCTGCTCTGGATGAAGCACAAGCTGGAATCAAGGTTGCTGTGGGAAGTATCAATAACCTCAGATATGTAGATGACACCACCCTTATGGCAAAAAGCGAAGAACTAAGGAGCCTCTTGGTGAAAGATGAAAAGGAGAGTGAAAAAGCTGGCTTAAAACTCAACATACAGAAAACAAAGATCATGGCATCCGGTCCTATCATTTCATGGCAAATAGATGGGGAAACAATGACAAACTTTATTTTTTGAGAGGCTCCAAAATCACTGCAGATGGTGACTGCAGCCATGAAATTAAAAGATGCATATTCCTTGGAAGAAAAGCTATGACCAACCTAGACAGAACATTAAATAGCAGAGACCTTACTTTGTCAATAAAGGTCCGTGTAGTCAAAGCTATGGTTTTTCCAGTAACCATGTATGGATGTTAGAGTTGGACTACAAAGAAAGCTGAGTGTCAAAGAATTGATGCTTTGAACTGTGGTGTTGGAAAAGACTCTTAAGAGTCCCTTGGACTGCAAGGAGATCAAACCAGTCAATCCTAAAGGAAATCAGTCATGAATATTCATTGGAAGGACTGATGCTGAAGCTGAAACTCCAATACCTCGGTGACCTGATGTGAAGAACTGACTCATCTGAAAAGACCCTGATACTGGGAAAGAGTGAAGGCAGGAGGAGAAGGGGACGACAGCAGATGAGATGACTAGATGGCATCACCGTCGCAATGGACATGAGTTTGAGCAAGCTCTGGATGTTGGTGATCAATAGGGAAGCCTGGCGTGCTCCAGTCCGTGGGGTTGCAAAGAGTCAGACATGACTGAGTGACTGAACTGAAAGAACTGAAACTTTAATCATGCCTTATCAGTTAGCCAGATAAGGGCTCCGAAATTACACATATACTCAAAGTCATCACCATTTAGATAAACACATCAAGTGAGGATAAGCACATGTACTTATATATTCACACACATGCCTTTCATCAATTAATTGGGTATGAATGGCTAATATCTGCACAATTCATATATTTGCCATGATTAATAATGGAAACATATACATATCACACATGTGAAGGCTGCCTGATAAATCTGATTACAGTACATATTTATTGACTGTTCTAAAGGGAACTTCTTCAGCATTTCATTATAGCTTAATCAGAGATATCAAATCTGATTATTCATCAATAGTTTTATTTTTAAATTTGACATAAAGTGGGAGCCTACTAACTTTCCCACATATTAATAGATGCAAGGAACAGTATCTAGAATTACATATGCTGTGAAAAAAAAACTACAGGCTCTGTTCAATTACTGAAGAGCTAAAATATTCTCTGGGCATTATACCACCAAAATTATTTTCTTTAATAAGACAACTTGGAAACCATAGTAATTTAGCAATATATAATACAACTACTTTACATCTCAAAATTCAAAAATAAGTAAATGAGTTATTAAGTGGTGTTATTTTGAAAGCAAGTACTTCTACAGGTCTGTGTATACTCAAATTTTGCAAAGTGGAAGTGACATATTATACTTTTTTTCATGGAGAGAGAGACAGAATGGGCAAAATTGACTCTCGAGAAAAATTCAGATTCATTTAACTCTCTCAAGTCAGAAAGGCCTTTGCATTCTGTTGACATCAGATATTGAAAACATAAATTATGACATTAAAATTCCATCAGCTTGATGTGATATATTTGTGCAATGAAAAGCAAGGTAAGGAAATGTATGAAATAATTGTTTGCTAGTACTGACTACATACTATACGGTTTGCAGCGTGCTTTATGTCCTTTGTCTCATTTAATTTCACAAAATCTGTATAATTAAGATACTTTAAGTTTACAGTAAAGAAATAAAGGCTCATGAAGTTTCAATGGGGACTTTCCCAAGATCATAGAGCTAAAACTGACAGAGTCTGAACTTTGATATATCTGACTCAAAATTTGTTCCTGCTATGGGAGTCTGCTTCTGATTTCATATGATATCACAGAATTATCCTTGTCACCATTTTGTTCCTAAACATAAAGGGGGGATATAAACAGAACTGACACCCAATATCCCAAAACACACTACATACAAACACACACACAAATTATTCTTTTTCACTCTTCACCTTCCTTTCTCTCAACCTTGTCTCTTTGAAAGTGAGATAGTAGATAGACAAATGATAGACAAGAAGTAAGGAGGGTGGGAAGAGAGAAGGAAGAAGGAAAGAAAGAAGACCAGAAAGAGACAAAGACAGAAAGAAATAGACATACTATGAGAAAGAGGCTAGATTAGAGTCAGCTTCTTCCTTCCATCCTTGCTAATGTCTCCTCCACAGTACCCTTGATTCCTAGGTACTCAGCACTGGAAGGAACAATTCTCGTGACTTCATGCAGCAGCCTATAACAATGCTGTGCACTATTAGAACGTTCTTCCTTATAGTGAGTAAAAATTCTTTACTGTAACTTTCACCTCTTAATGCTAGTTATGCCTCTGGGCCTACAGGAAAAAGTCTACTCCCTCTTCCATATGACAACTCTTCAAATATTTCAAGACAACTAGCATGTCTCTCCTTAGTCTTCCAGTCCCCAGGCTAAACACCCAGGGAAAATTATACTGTAGCATTAATATCTCCAGCTTGCATTTTCTACTCTCCCACATGTCTTCTCCTTTGTTTCTTCCCCTCACAATGAGAAATTATGTCATTTCTTAACCAAATTACATAATCTCAGTCACCTCCTACTTTACTCCCCCACACAGTTTCTTTACAGAGCTTTCAGGTAGTGAAGTGTTATAGGATTTAGGGGAAACAAATCATTCAGGAATCATTTTTAAACCAGTAATTTCTTCTTGCTTTTCAATCCTAAAGGTCATAGAGATTGAAAAGGCAAGCTATTCTAGGATTCATCATCATTCATCATTGGACTTACCCACAGTAGCAAAAACTAAATACATGTAAAACAGTTGATTCTTAAAAATTAAACTCACAAATGTACAAGAACAGATACAGTAACAGGAATGAGGAATGTTATTACAAGAACATTTCAGAAGAAGAGGTGTGTTTGAATTTCAGATCTGCCATTTTCTATGTTGTGTATTCTACAATTTCTGAGTACTATGAGTCACAGTTTGCTCAAAAAGGAAAAAAAAACTTAATTCACATGGTTTGTGTAGAGATGAGAAAGAATCTATGCATAACAGAGTAAAATAGATTAACTTTATTTGAAAGTATACAAATTATCAAATTCACTCATGCATCGGGAATAAGCAAATGAGTGACCTATACCACCTTAAAATTTAGGCCTAATGTTCAATATAAAGGCTCTTCAGCATGGGAAGAACTTTTATCATGTGAGAATGACAAACTTTCAGGATGCCTCAGAGTCAGTCATAGGCATTTATGTAATTCAACATATTGAATATAATCCACAAATTAACCTCTATTCTCAACCAAAACCCCACTAAAATGACAGTAAAATATTTTAAGTCATAAATCTGTAAGGTCAAAGGAAAGAGAAGAAACAACAGATTACAAGAAGTGCAACACGATTTTACAATGTGGAAAGCAGATGGAAAAGTGGAAAACGACTTAGTAATCCAACGAAATTTAAGTATCTACAAGGGAAAAGGTCAATAAACAAACCAATCTGCTCTGTAGCACCCTAGAAAGATTCATGAACTGCAGGCATTAGTTCCTTCTAAAGACAGAGATGTTTGGCAATAAAAAGAGAATTAGTTGTTAGCTCATTTTTCTGCATTAAAATCTACTTGGCTAAATATCCAATTTGATCACTTACAACTTCTACTTTCTAGAAAAGAGTAGAATATAATTTGCCATATTTTCTATCACTTTATAAAACAGATTATCTCTTTTCACATTTTCAAACAACATGATCCTCATTTGAGACTATATATATATATATATATATATATATATATATAAAGAAAATATTCATTTAACACAGAAGATGGGATTAGTGAATACACTGAGTGAAAAATATAAAACTTATATAACATAAATAAAACTGCATAAGTCCTTCCTTGTCAGTAAACACATTAAATATAAATGGATTAAACTACACAATTAAAAGTTAGAGACTGAAAGAATGTGTAGAAAGCTAAAAGCAAACATGATCCAACTACAAGAAAATCGTTTCACATCCAAAGACAGAAATAGGTTGAATGCAAAAGGATGAAAAAATATATTCCATTAAACCACCAAAAAGAGCTTAAGTGGCTATACTAAAATCGGATAATAATAATTACATAAAAGGGAAGATCATTAAAAATGATAAAAGGGTCAGTCACTCTATCAAGGCATAACAATTATAAACATATAGGTACCTAACAGCAAAGCACCAACTTATGTAAAGCAAATACTGACAGAATTCCAGGGATAAAGAGATATTTGAACACTAATAGTTGGCTATATCAGTATCCCACTTAAAATTACAGCTATGAACACCTATAATAAAAAAAGAAAAAGATGTCAAATCAGAAACATAACATTTCACCTTAAAAAACTAGAAAAAGCTGAAACTAAACCCTAATCACTAGAAGAAGTAAATAATTTTTTAAAAAAGGTAGAGATAAATCAAATAGAGAATAATAGAGTAAATCAAGGCAACAAAGTTGGTCCTTTGAAAAGATCAAAACTGACAAATCTTTAGGTGAACTTACCATAAAAGCAGGAAGATGAAAAGCAGTAAAATCAGAAATAAAAATTGGAGACGTTACTATCAAACTTCAGTTCAGTTCAGTTCAGTTGCTCAGTTATGTCTGACTATTTGTGACTCCATGAAACACAGCACGTCAGGCCTCCCTGTCCATCACCAACTCCCTGAGGTCACCCAGACCCATGTCCATTGAGTCGGTGATGCCATCCAGCCATCTCATCTTATGTCATCCCCTTCTCCTCCTGCCCTCAAACTTTCCCCAGCATCAGGGTCTTTTCCAATGAGTCAGCTCTTTGCATCAGGTGGCCAAAGAATTGGAGTTTCAGCTTCAACATCAGCCCTTCCAATGATCTCCTTTAGGATGGACTGGTTGGATCTCCTTGCAGTCCAAGAGACTATCAAGAGTTTTCTCCAACACCACAGTTCAAAAGCATCAATTCTTCTGCCCTCAGCTTTCTTTATAATCCAACTCTCACATCCATACATGACCACTGGAAAAACCATAGTCTTGATTAGATGGACCTTTGTTGGCAAAGTAATATCTCTGCATTTTAATATGCTGTCTAGGTTGGTCATAACTTTCCTTCCAAGAAGTAAGCGTCCTTTAATTTCATGCCTGCAATCACCATCTGCAGTGATTTTGAGCCCAGAAAAATAAAGTCAACCACTGTTTCC
Source organism: Giraffa tippelskirchi (assembly GCF_054371585.1). Classification (NCBI taxonomy): domain Eukaryota; kingdom Metazoa; phylum Chordata; class Mammalia; order Artiodactyla; family Giraffidae; genus Giraffa; species Giraffa tippelskirchi. The sequence goes on along the minus strand of NC_137289.1, from coordinate 10,924,382 downwards.
ACTGTTTCCCCATCTATCTGCCATGAAGTGATGGGACCGGATGCCATGATCTTAGTTTTCTGAATGTTGAGCTTTAAGCCAACATTTTCACTGTCCTCTTTCACTTTCATCAAGAGGTTCTTTAGTTCCTCTTCACTTTCTGCCACAAGTGTGGTGTCATCTGCATATCTGACGTTATTGATATTTCTCCCGGCAATCTTGATTCCAGCTTCTGCTTCCTCCAGCCCAGCGTTTCTCATGATGTACTCTGCATAGAAGTTAAATGAGCAGAGTGACAATATACAGCCTTGACGCACTCCTTTTCCTAGTTGGAACCAGTCTGTTGTTCCATGTCCAGTTCTAACTGTTGCTTCCTGACCTGCATACAGATTTCTCAAGAGGCAGGTCAGGTGGCCTGGTATGCCCATCTCTTTCAGAATTTTCCACAGTTTATTGCGATCCACACAGTCAAAGGCTTTGGCATAGTCAATAAAGCAGAAATAGATGTTTTTCTGGTACTCTCTTGCTTTTTCGATGATGCATCGGATGTTGGCTATTTGATCTCTGGTTCTTCTGTGTTTTCTAAAACGGGCTTGAGGTAGATCTGGAAGTTCATGGTTCATGTATTGCTGAAACCTGGCTTGGAGAATGTTAAGCATCAATTTACTAGCGTGTGAGATGAGTGCAATTGTGCAGTAGTTTGAGCATTCTTTGGCATTGCCTTTCTTTGGGATTGGAATGAAAACTGACCTTTTCCAGTCATGTGGCTACTGCTGAGTTTTCCATATTTGCTGGCATATTGAGGCATCACTTTCACAGCGTCATCTTTCAGGATTTGAAATAGCTCAACTGGAATTCCATCACCTCCACTAGCTTTGTTCGTAGTGATGTTTCCTAAGGCCCACTTGACTTCACATTCCAGGATGTCTGCCTGTAGGTGAGTGATCACACCTATCAAACTTAGAGAAATTCAAATAATTATAAGACACTACTAGAATCTGCCTGCAATGTGGGAGACCTGGGTTTGATCCCTGGGTTGGGAAGATCCTCTGGAGGAGAGCATGGCAACCCACTCCAGTATTCTTGCCTGGAGAATCTCCATGGACGGATCAGCCTGGCGGGCTACAGTCCACAGGGTCACAAAGATTTGGACATGACTGAGTGACTAAGCACCCAGCACTAGGAATGAATTAGATAACCCAGATAAAATGGACAAGTTACTAGAAACCTAAAAACTATCAAAATCGACTAAAGAAGAAATAGAAATACGAAGACATATAACAAGTAATGGGTTTTCCTCATAGCTCAATTGGTAAAGAATCAGCCTGCAATGCACGAGACCCGGGTTCGATTCCTGGGTCAGGAAGATCCCCTGGAGAAGGAAATGGCAATCCACTCCAGTATTCTTGCCTGGAAAATCCCATGGACAGAGGAACCGGGTGGGCTACAGTCTATGGGGTCATAAGCTGCTACTGCTGCTGCTAAGTCGCTTCAGTCATGTCCGACTCTGTGCGACCCCATAGACGGCAGCCCACTGGGCTCCGCTGTCCCTGGGATTCTCCAGGCAAGAATACTGGAGTGGGTTGCCATTTCCTTCTCCAGTGCATGAAAGGGAAAAGTGAAAGTGAAGTCGCTCAGTCGTGTCCAACTGTTAGCGACCCCATGGACTGTAGCGTACCAGGCTCCTCCATCCATGGGATTCTCCAGGCAAGAGTACTGGAGTGGGGTGCCATTGCCTTCTCCGTGGGGTCATAAGAGTCAGACACAATTTAGCGACTCAACCACCATAACAAGTAAAGAGACTGAATCAGTAATAGAAAACTTCCCAACAAAGAAAAGTGTTGCACCAGATGGTCTTATTGGTAGCCTATCAAATATTTAAAGAATTAAAGCCAAACCTTATAAAATTCTTACAAAAAATAAAAGAGAAAGGAACACTTGTTTACTCATTCTATGAGTACAGTATTACTATGTTAACAAAACCAGAAAAGAGACATGATGAGAAAAGAAAACTATAAGCAATCCGTAATGCACATAAATTTAAAAATTATCAACAAAATACTAGCAAATTAGATACAGCAACTTATCAGTATTTAAGTACTTCAAATTAATTATAAAGTTAATTTATCAAATTCAAATTGATAAATTTCCTCCATGACCAGGAAATTAAATCCAGGAACACATGGGTAATGCAACACAAACAATTGTTCAAGGTAGATCATCAACTCCTTAATGCCAAATTCAGACATAAATTGAAGAAAGTAGGGAAAACTTAGACTAGACCATTCGGGTATGACCTAAATAAAATCCCTTATGATTATACAGTAGAAGTGACAAATAGATTCAAGGGATTAGATCTGATAGATAGATTGCCTGAAGAACTATGGACAGAGGTTCATGACATTGTATAGGAGGCAGTCATCAAGATCATTCCCAAGAAAAAAGAAATGCAAAAGCTTTTAATTTTAATTAGGTCCCATTTGTTTATTTTTGCTTGTATTTCCAATATTCTGGGAGGTGGGTCATAGAGGATCCTGCTGTGATTTATGTCAGAGAGTGTTTTGCCTATGATTTCCTCTAAGAGTTTTATAGTTTCTGGTCTTACATTTAGACGTTTAATCCATTTTGAGTTTATTTTTGTGTATGGTGTTAGAAAGTGTTCTAGCTTCATTCTTTGACAAGTGGTTGACCAGTTTACCCAGCACCACTTGTTAAAGAGACTGTCTTTTCTCCACTGTATATTCTTGCCTCCTTTGTCGAATATAAGGTGTGCATAGGTGTCTGGATTTATCTCTGGGCTTTCTATTTTGTTCCATTGATCTACATTTCTGTCCTTGTGCCAGTACCATACTGTCTTGATGACTGTAGCTTTGTAGTAGAGACTGAAGTCAGGCAGGTTTGATTCCTCCAGTTCCATTCTTCCTTCTCAAGATTGCTTTGGCTATTCGAGGTTTCTTATATTTCCATACAAATTGTGAAATTATTTGTTCTAGTTCTGTGAAAAATACCGTTGGTAGCTTGATAGGGATTGTATTGAATCTATAGATTGCTTTGGGTAGTATACTCATTTTCACTATATTAATTTTTCCAATCCATGAACACGGTATATTTCTCCATCTGTTGGTGTCCTCTTTGATTTCTTTCATCAGTGTTTTATAGTTTTCTATATATAAGTCTTTTGTTTCTTTAGGTAGATATATTCCTAAGTATTTTATTCTTTTTGTTGCAATGGTGAATGGTATTGTTTCCTTAATTTCTCTTTCTGTTTTCTCATTGTTAGTGTATAGGAATGCAAGGGATTCTGTGCATTAATTTTATATCCTGCAACTTTACTATATTCATTGATTAGCTCTAGTAATTTCGTGGTAGAATCTTTAGGGTTTTCTATGTAGAGGATCATGTCGTCTGCAAACAGTGAGAGTTTTACTTCTTCTTTTCCAATCTGGATTCCTTTTATTTATTTTTTTTTCTGCTCTGATTGCTGTGGCCAAAACTTCCAAAACTATGTTGAATAGAAGTTGAGAGTGGGCACCCTTGCCTTGTTCCTGACATTAAGGGAAATGCTTCCAATTTTTCACCATTGAGGATAATGTTTGCTGTGGGTTTGTCATATATGGTTTTTATTATGTTGAGGTATGTTCCTTCTCTTCCTGATTTCTGGAGGGTTTTTTATCATAAATGGATGTTGAATTTTGTCAAAGGCTTTTTCTCCATCTATTGAGAAAATCATATGGTTTTTATCTTTCAATTTGTTAATGTGGTGTATTACATTGATTGATTTGCAGATATTAAAGAAACCTTGCATCCCTGGGATAAAGCCCACTTAGTCATGATGTATGATCTTTTTAATATGTTGTTGGATTCTGTTTGCTAGAATTTTATTAAGGATTTTTGCATCTATGTTCTTCAGTGATATTGGCCTGTGATTCAGGTATTTCTTGATATAGGATTGTATCTTTGAACCTCTAACACTTCTCCATTTGACAATAATATTTGGTACATATTTGTTTTCACACTGTTGAACTGTATTTCTTATTCCCTAAATTGTAAACTCTTTTTAAAAATGTTCTTGTCATCTCAGTGCTCAGCTTACTGCATAGTCCTTTAAGGCTTATCAGATTGAACTGAGAATATAATCACATAAGTTTAATAGACCTATATACTGGGAGCTTATGAAAAATGAGAGGTTAATCATTTCTGATTCTATTTCACCTCTGCACTTGAATTGTCTAATTCTTTATTCACCATACCCCTCCACCCTAGCTTATCTTCCTACAGAAAATGAAATTAAGATGCTTGGATGGGCATGAGACTCATAAATCACTCTTTCTTAGAGTGTCTCTGTAACCAGACTGTAAGTTGCTTGTTAGAAAATCACTATTTTCAACCTTATGAGGAGTTATCATCTTAAAGCTTTCAGGGTGCTCCATTTGGAGATTACCAAGAAAGTAGCAGGGAAAGAGGCATACTCCGATGAGACTAAGTCTTCCTAATGAATAAATTTGTTTTATTTTCTTCTAGAACAGCCTCCCCCTGCTCTCCCCTGTCATCCACACAATAATTCAAGTTGGTTAATCTGAAAACATGAGCCTCGACTCAATCTCAGCCAACCCTATGGCTATCCTGCAGAGTCCCAGTGGAGGGAAACCTAATGTTATAGCAGAGCGCACTTCATGCCATTAAAGGATATGCTTGTTGGAGAGACAGAAAACTTCAAGTGTATTTGAAAAATGGAAGAGAATCTTAGGAATTTGAGTAACAAAATCCTGTCCCTTTAATAACCACCTAAGATACCAATATACCATACTGAGATATCAGAATGATTAATTTAGAGACTGTTTAGTAAAGTCCCATATGATGTAGAAACGTATAAGCCAAAAATACAGAAAACAAATGAAACATGATGCCTCTTTTTATGTTTTTTTTTTTATTGGTCTAGTAAAGTAGATTATAGAATATCAGATCTTAAGGAACACTAAGATACATTCTAGCCCCATGCTTCAAGCCTGTCTGTACACAGAATTATCTGGAAAGTCTTTCTCTCTGTACTGATGCCCAAGCCCAATTCAGGTCCAGTTAAGTCACAATCTTTGGACTAGAGCTGGAGTATCACTGCTTTTTATTTATTTATTTTATTTTTTATTTTTTTAAATTAGTTTATTTATCTATTTTTTAACTTTACAATATTGTATTTGTTTTGCCGTACATTGACATGAATCCACCATGGGTGTACATGTTTTCCCCTTCCAGAACCCCTCTCCCACCTCCCTCCCCATTCCATTGCAATCCTGGTTGCACGTAGGGATTCTCCTAGGACTTTTAAAAAGCAGTGATAGAGAAAGGATGTATTACTGCCTTTTAAAAGTCCTAGGAGAATCCCTACATACAACCAGGATTGCTAACCATTCTAGTCATTTATGTTTACATATAAAGTGAAGGTGCTTGCCTAAAGTCACATGATGGATAATATCAAAGCTACAAGCAACTAGTTCCTCTTTATACTACTGTACACAATATCCCTCAAGGGAAACTTGATGTTTTAATCATAAGGAAAAAAATGTATTCTGTAAGCACCATTTAGCGTCTTTGTAAGAAAAATTACAATGATCACATTTAAATATTTTTCACTACAAAAGTCATATATCTCCATTATAGAAAACTGGAGAAATATAAAAAGTATAATATGATCATATTGGTGTATTAAAATACTTGTATTGTTTTGCAGTCTTTTTTTCTCACAGAAAGCTACAGATGTTATTTTAGAAGATTTAGAAAAGACTGTAGTATATATAAAGAAGATAAAAATTGCCGTGGTTTAACTACTTTTTACAGGTTATTGAGGTTACCCACAATCATTCAACAGTTATTGAGACATTACCATGACTTCCTCACTGTTCTGTGAACGCGGGATACATAAGGAAATAAAAGAAAGATCTCGGCCATCATGAAGCCTATGATGATAATTGTGTGGATGCTAAAGTAACAGTTATATACTTAACTCAGCTGAGAAATAAAATTTAAATTATTTTCACTCAAATAGCCATCCAGAAGTGGCAAAAATTAACATATGTGCTAATTCAAATGAAAAAAACCTACACATCACTAAACCATCTGTTTCTAAGAAATTAAAATCATCCTCAAGTACCAGCACACAGCTATGATTTACAGGGCCATCAATGGTCTGGTTCATTCTGACCATCTTAGTCTAAACTGCCATTCCCAATGCATCTCCCCATACTGTTTTACAAATCCAGTCTCTTTACAAATCATCTTACCCTCCACCCTCTTACATGCTTTTGTCAAATTCAGTGTGTTTTTTCTGCCTGAACTGCCCCTCATGCCCTCATACTGGAACTCTTCATCTTGGGATATTCAGCTTCAGTATCTGTCTATGAGGTCCTCTCTCTCATTAAGCTACAGCTGAAAAATTGCTAGTTCTTGTATGGTGTTATTGCTATGTATACTTTTATCAAAACAAATGCTAAAGTGCATAGTAATCATTTATTCTAGTCTCAGTCTTTTCTGCTAGACAGGGAACTCCTTAAGGAGAGAATATTTTGTTATTGATTTATAAATACACAGTGAATATAAGAATGTCTGAGTTATAAGAGATATTGAGCAATTATTTATTAAATATATTTTTAACGCATGTTTTGTTACACTTTTTAAAAAGATAGTGCAAATTATTTCCTCATGCATCAAAAGCTGGTATTTGTCCATCCCTGGCAAAATGGAGACCCTTGTCTACTAGACTCTGTCATGTTTTCGTGATACTGCAATGAATGTTGGCTACCCAGTCCAAGTGCATTAGAACATGTATTATTTTATGTCCTGTAATAGAGGGATGGAATTAATGAGCATTATGTTTTCTCTAACTGATGCCTCAGTGAACTGGCAGACAGCATGCATCTCCCATGCCTTGCATATGGAAAGGCAGATATAGTTATTCCTGGAGGTTGGATGGTTGTTATTTCTTTATTATAAATTATAAAAATAATGACACTATCATAATAATGCTTTCCACAGTGTAGCTTCATTTCATTATTTGTTGTCTAATTAGAAATAGTGCCTTCGAAGAGTGTATCTGAAGAGCTTTCTAGTAGGAAAGTTAGAAAACAAGTAGGATAGTGTAAAGTTTACTGCACACTGATAGTACAACTCCCAGGTTCAAATCTTGACCTTGCTACTTGCTAGCTGTGACTTCAAGTATCTTAATAAACACTTTCATACCTCAGTGAGTGGGGCCTATAAATATGATGAGAAAGTAACTCCAGTAATTATGCTGCATAAGCCTCTGTTTTAGCAGACTGAAGAGAGAAATTTGAATTAAGGTTCCCCTGCTTTCTTTGCAGAAGCAAATAACCATATGGGGACTGCTATAGACAGGCCATGTGGTAAGAACCTGAGAAAAGCCTCTTGCAGCTGACAGCTACCCCTGGTCAACAGCCACCAAGGAAATGGAGATCTCAGCCCTAAAGGCTCAAGACCCTGAACAGAGAACCCACTAAGCTGTGCCTAGATTCCTGGACTATGGAAACTCTGATACTAAATTTGAGTTATTTTAAACCACTAAGTTCATAGTACTTTGTTACACTGCAATAGAAAGTTACCTATGTCATAGCAGTGTTATGAAGACTAAATGAGTGTAATATTTAAATCCACATAAGTGCCTATTAACTGAAAAATGCAAATCTGCAAATCCGTCAAGAAACTAAACTGAAAGCTATCTACATCTGCAGACTCATATAGAGTAGGGCGCTACATTGGGGCTATTTCCTCAAAACTCAATCTTTATTTCCATATCTTGGACACTGTGTTTGTAATTGCACTCCTTACTGCTTTGAACTTGAAGTCCATTGTGACTACCTCCACAGAGCTGGACTATAATTTATTTGCCATCAATCTAACATATATAATATCCTCAGAAACTTATTTAAATATATTTCTTCATCTAGTAACCACTTAATAACAGTCAAATTCTCTTATGATCACTCTAAGTATAGCAGCTCTATGAAACTGATGAGATGAAAAATATTTAAATTAATCAAACACATGCAACCAAAATGAATTAGTTTTTCACAAATTATTCTCAATTTCTGCAGGATGATGCAAATGGAACTTCAGTTGTTTAAAAATTCATTTAGGTTCTTTTTCGCCTTCACATTATACTTAGAATAAAACATCTGTAGTGGTTTAGAAAGCTTAGACTATTAAAACAAAATAATCGACATTTTAGCACTGATCTCAAGCTGTTCCATGAACAATGAATCACCAAAGTTGTCAATTTTACACTATGAAATAAAAATGTTTCATACAATAAAAGTTTATGTTCCTGATGGCAGCCAATTTATTATTTTATTTAGAAAGATTCATTTAACATCCAGCTGTGGTATACTAGGTATATTTTGGAGTAAGTTTGTCACTTAGATATTGATTTACATACATTAAAATCATTAAAACAGGCTGATTTTCTTCTTTTTTTTTTTTTTTTTTTTTATAAATTTATTTATTTTACTTGGGGGCTAATTACTTTACAATATTGTAATAGTTTTTGCCATACATTGACAAGAATCAGCCATGGGTTTACATGTGTTCCCCTTCCCGAACCCCCCACCCACCTCCCTCCCCCTCCCATCCCTCTGGATCATCCCACTGCCCCGGCCCCGAGCCCTTGTCACATGCATCGAACATGGAATGGTGCTCTGTTTCACATATGACAATACACATGTCTCAATGCCATTCTCCCAGAACGTCCCACCCTCACCTTCTCCCTCAGAGTCCATAAAAATTGTTCCATGCATCTGTGTCTCTCATTCTGTCCCGCATATAGGGTTATCGTTACCATCTTTCAGATTCCATATATATGCATTAGTATACTGTATTGTTGTTTTTCTTTCTGGCTTACTTCACTCTGTATAATGGGCTCCAGTTTCATCCATCTCAGTAGAACCGGTTCAAATGTATTTTTTTTAATGGCTGAGTAATATTCCATTGTGTATATGTACCACAGCTTCCTTATCCATTCATCTGCTGATGGACATCTAGGTTGCTTCCATGTCCTGGCTATTGTAAACAGTGCTGCGATGAACATTGGGGTACACGCGTCTCTTTCAATTCTGGTTTCCTCGGTGTATATGCCCAGCAGTGGGATTGCTGGGTCATATGGCAGTTCTATTCCCAGTTTTTTAAGGAATCTCCACACTGTTCTCCATAGTGGCTGTACTAGTTTGCATTCCCACCAACAGTGTAAGAGGGTTCCCTTTTCTCCACACCCTCTCCAGCATTTATTGCTTGTAGACTTTTGGATAGCAGCCATTCTGACTGGTGTGAAATGATACCTCATTGTGGTTTTGATTTGCATTTCTCTAATAATGAGTGATGTTGAGCATCTTTTCATGTGTTTGTTAGCCATCTGTATGTCTTCTTTGGAGAAATGTCTGTTTAGTTCTTTGGCCCATTTTTTGATTGGGTCATTTATTTTTCGGGAATTCAGCTGCAGAAGTTGCTTGTATATTTTTGAGATTAATTGTTTGATTTTCTTCTTTTAAATGATTGTTACAGAACCAGGTTGAAACCTTTTGCACTCATATTCATTGCTATATCATATATATATATATATATATATATACAGGAATTATATATATATATATTATATATATATATACAGGAATTATATATATATATATATATATATAAAATTGAAATTTTACCAACTGACAAAATAATTAATTCACTAAGACTCATTATATTCCTATACTGCAGATTCTATTGGAAAATAATTATTCAATAAAAGAATTTTAATCCTACTCTATTTTCCATACTTAGAACATGTCTTACTTCCTATCTTGTATTGTATAATATAACCTTCATCATGTACTCTGCAAGTACCAACACCTGCATTTGATGGGCCTGAGCACCACCACGAGAAGTGCTTTCATCCTGTGGGTGGCTGTGGGCCATATGGAGAGTTCTCCAAAGCAGAAATCCTCCCCTGCTTAAATAAAACAATTTTTATGTATATTGGGTTGGTCAAAAAGTTTGTTCAGGTTTTAAAATATTACAGAAAACCCCAAATGAACCTTTTGGCCAACTCAAAATTTTATGATTTTTAAATGTCATAGGCTTGCATATATTCCACCACATCTGGTAGAGAGACAAGAAAATCTTAGATGACTTTTCTTTGCCAGAATGGTGACAAATTCAATCTTACATTGGGAGGCCCCACCCTTCCAGAATGTTCAAGAGTAGAGAGGAGTACTTTATGCACAAAACTCTGGGAAAGAGTCTCTCATCTTTAACATGTCACATAAACTGCTTAAGTTCATACTATCAAAGTCTGTTGGGAAATTCACTCCCTTCAGGCTAAGTGTGGGTACAGGGTTCTTTGACCAAGAAACCCAAGGCTACATTACTAGTTACTGGTATTTAATTTCCCCAGCACATCTATGAATCAGAGTTGCTGTCAATGACAAGGGTGCTGTATGGCAGTGCGGTGCATGTCTCCTGCATTTGTAGAACAAAATCTCTTGCTCCCCAAAGGCAGAAACTGTTCTGACTCTCACTCCTGTGATGTCTCCATACATCTCTTATATTCCTGTAACAAATGCCTTGGCAGGGCTTTATCTTCCAGTAACTTACATGCTTTAATATTAAAAATACTAAAATATTTATAGTTTTGAAGTAATTATAGATTGACAGTAAAGTTTTGAAAACAGAAATAATTTCTGTACACCTTTAATTCAATTTCCCCTCCTGTTAATATATTGCTTTAGTACATTGGTCAAAATTAAGAAGACATTTTAATTTTATTAAGTAAACTCCAGAATTTACTCAGATTTCACCAGTTTTTCCACTAACTTCCTTTCTTTGTTCCAGGACCCAATCCAGGATACCACATTTCATTTAGCACAATTTGGTTTTGGCTCAGCAACAAAAAAGAAAATCAAGGTCCTCCAAAGACATAAGAAGTCTAGATTCCTCTTTTTAAAATTTATTTATTTTTAATTGAAGGATAATTCCTTTACAATATTGTGTTTATCTCTGCCATACATCAACATGAATCAGCCATAGGTATACATATGTCCCCCTCCCTCTTGAACCTCCCTCTCACCTCCCACTCCATCCTACCCCTCTACGCGGTCACTGACCACTGGATTTGAGTTCCCTGTGTCATACAGCAATTTTCCCCTGGCGATCTAATTTTACTTATGGTGATGTACATGTTTTAAGGCTACTCTCTCAATTCATCCCCTCTCTCCTTCCCCCATATATATGCAATGCAATATTACTCAGCCATTAAAAATAACACATTTGAGTCATTTCTAATGAGGTGGATATGGCACCCCACTCCAGTACTCTTGCCTGGAAAATCCCATGGACGGAGGAGCCTGGTAGGCTATAGTCCATGGGGTCGCTAAGAGTCGGACACGACTGAGCGACTTCACTTTCACTTTTCCCTTTCATGCATTGGAGAAGGAAATGGCAACCCACTCCAGTGTTCTTGCCTGGAGAATCCCAGGGACGGCGGAGCCTGGTGGGCTGCCGTATATGGGGTCGCACAGAGCCGGACACAACTGAAGCGACTTAGCAGCAGCAGCAATGAGGTGGATGAACTTAGAGCCTGTTAAACAGAGTGAAGTAAGTCAGAAAGAGAAAGACAGATACCGTATAGTAACACATATATATGGAATCTAGAAAGATGGTAATGATGAAACTATTTGCCGGGCAACAATGTAAACACAGACATAGAGAACAGAAGTTCAGATTCTTAATACAAAAGCTTTTAAGGATAGGCCAGGTTCTCCTCCCAATCTTACACAGTAGCAAGATGAAATTAAGTATTTCAGTCAATTATCCTACAACAACAGTTGACAAAAACTTTTCTCATGTGATAACACACTTTTAACCATAAATATATTTTTGTATAGGGAATCAATTGTCAGAAAAATGGATGTGATTTTCCACACTGACATTCAGACCCAATTTTATTGGCTATAATCCTGGGAATCTTTCCACAATACCATGTAGCATCCCACCTCTTCTCTGATACATTAGAGGCTCACAGAACTGAGACAATTTTGCCACTAAAACATCATTCTAGTAGCTAGTGTAATGAAAAGATAAGGTATGATTTAAAAAAATTAGCTGTTTTTTGCGTAGGTGTGAGTATATGTTAGGTAATAGCTGATTGTGAAGTCAAGTGGGCCTTAGGAAGCATCACTATAAACAAAGATAGTAGAGGTGATGGAATTCCAGTTGAGCTATTTCAAATCCTGAAAGATGATGCTGTGAAAGTGCTGAACTCAATATGTCAGCAAATTTGGAAAACTCAGCAGTGGCCACAGGACTGGAAAAGGTCACTTTTCATTCCAATCCCAAGGAAAGGCAATGTCAAAGAATGCTCAAACTATCACACAGTTGGACTCATCTCACACGATGGTAAAGTAATGCTCAAAATTCTCCAAAACAGGCTTCAGCAATATGTGAATTGTGAACTTCCAGATGCTCAAGCTGGTTTTAGAAAAGGCAGAAGAACCAGAGATCAAATTGCCAACATGTGCTGGATCATCAAAAAAGCAAGAGAGTTCCAGAAAAATATCGATTTCTGCTTTATTGGCTATGCCATAGCCGTTGACTGTGTGGATCACAATAAACTGTGGAAAATTCTGAAAGAGATGGGAATACCAGACCACCTGACCTGCCTCTTGAGAAACCTGTATGCAGGTCAAGAAGCAACAGTTAGACCTGGACATGGAACAACAGACTGGTTCCAAATAGGAAAAGGAATACGTCAAGGCTGTATATTGTCACCCTGCTTATTTAACTTCTATGCAGAGTACATCATGAGAAATGCTGGGCTGGAGGAAGCACAAGCTGAAATGAAGATTGCCGGGAGAAATATCAATAACCTCAGATATGCGGATGACACCACCCTTATGGCAGAAAGTGAAGAGGAACTAAAAAACTTCTTGATGAAAATGAAAGAGGAGAATGAAAAAGTTGGCTTAAAATTCAACATTCAGAAAACTAAGATCATGGCACCTGGTCCCATCACTTCATGGGAAATAGATGGGGAAACAGTGGAAACAGTGTCAGATTTTATTTTTTGGGCTCCAAAATCACTGCAGATGGTGATTGCAGCCATGAAATTAAAAGATGCTTACTCCTTGGAAGGAAAGTTATGACCAACTCAGATAGCATATTCAAAAGCAGAGACATTACTTTGTCAACAAAGGTCCATCTAGTCAAGGCTATGGTTTTTCCAGTGGTCATGTATGGATGTGAGAGTTGGACGGTGAAGAAAGCTGAGCGCCACAGAATTGATGCTTTTGAACTGTGGTGTTGGAGAAGACTCTTGAGAGTCCCTTGGACTGCAAGGAGATCCAACCAGTCCATCCTAAAGGAGATCAGTCCTGGGTGTTCATTGGAAGGACTGATGTTGAAGCTGAAACTTCAATATTTCGGCCACCTCATGCGAAGAGTTGACTCACTGGAAAAGACCCTGATGCTGGGAAGGATTGGGGGCAGGAGGAGAAGATGAGATGGCTGGATGGCATCACTGACTCGATGGACATGAATTTTGGTAAACTCCAGGAGTTGGTGATGGACAGGGAGGCCTGGCGTGCTGTGATTCATGGGGTTGCAAAGAGTCAGACACGACTGAGCTACTGAGCTGAACTGAAAGTGACTATTAAACATTCTATCTCATGATTGGTAATTGGTCATTTTAGAAGTATCTGGAATGACAAGTAGAAATCTTTTTCTCTCTTAGAATCATCTTATAACATATAAATATTTCTTTATAAATAGATTTCCACTGTGACAAAAAAAATATGTAAGGGGCATTCCATGAAAACATATTCTTTGCTTGTTTAATGAGCCACATTTTCTGTGAATCTTTATGCATTTTTTTCCCATCTTTGCTGAGAGGGAACAAACGGCCTAGTGGCTTGTCTTCATTTAAAACAACAAAAAATGTTTTCTAACAGAATATGAAACTATACTATTACCTCTCTTCTCTTACTCAGACTGGTTATTCCCACTTTAAATTGTACAGTAAGTTCCATCTTCCTTATGGAGCCTTCCTGAATTGATCAAAAGACATTTTGCTTTCTGTTGAGTCTCCCACAGACTTTCCACCAATTATATTATTCTCTCTCGCTTCACCTCCCAAAACTACTTGGTCTCGACAAGTAAAATATTAGTTTGCCCATTCGTATATAATTCAGTGCTTCTATTATGTGCACTATTATATTTGTGTGTGCTACTTCCATATCTCTTGAATGTGAGAAAAGATTTCAAAAATTATGTCTAGGAAGAGAAAGATGGGACAAAGCTCATGTAGCCAATCAAAGACAGAATTGTCAATTACCTTTTCTCTTCAGGTCCCTGATGAGAGACATTTCAATATGTTTCTTCGCATGATTCTATGTGCGTTTGTGCTTTTAAGAAGTGCTAAGTTTGATTACCAGACACCGAGTGGAATGTTTTTGTCCTCTTGTATACTTTATCCCTCCTCTAAGCTAGCTTCACTATACATCTACTCTGTCACATGGTCTTTCTGAACTCATTTTCCTGCTAAAATTATATTCCACAAATTCAACTTCATTATACAAATGAGCTGAGAATAATTCAGTGGTGAGTGGGTGAGGGAAAGAGATGCAAAGTTTTACTTCCTTACCTGTCCTTTATTCCAACTATTACAAGCAGTTATTTGGTTAATTGAAAGTTGGTTGAAACAGCACTGTTTTATCAATATGGTTATGTACGTATGTCAAACATTGAAAAAAACTTATAAATGCTTATTAATCTGTCAAACATTTGATGTAGGCAAAGGGCTCTTTTGGAAATGGCATCAGGTCTCATGCTTTTTTGCATACATCACAGTCATAATGCAAAAAGGCTACCATTTTCAGTTTCTGCTTCTTTAAAGAAAAACTAGAGAATGATGTAGCAACCTGGAGAGAAGACTTCAATGGTTTTTAAAAATTTCCCCAATATTTTATAGTTTACTCCTCTCACAGCTGATTTGATTTAAGGACTCACTGTTATACTCTTTTCAATATATTCACCTTGTTTTTATAGAAACAAGACTTTTTTCAAATTTATATTTCATCAATAAACAACGTTTTATTCAATTAGCTCATCATAATACAAAGTTGAAGTGGTATAATCGGGAGGTAGATGGAAAGAAGAAACTTCTTCAGCAAATGAGAGAAGGAGAGTTTATGTAAATATATACATAAACATGTCTTACTTTATATTTCTAAGAGTATCCAATCAAGTGTAATCCCAAAATATCTGCTCTCAGACAGGATGTACTCTGAAGAAATTCTTCCCTGAGAAATAATATTCCTGATGGGTTCATTTTCTCATTTGAACTTGAATTAATTACCTTAAGCAGTTTCAGAAATGCCCCTAAAATATCTTTTTGGCAAGATGTTACTGAACTAGTGGAACATAACTAGGGCTAAATATAGAAGACTGACAACTTTACTTTCCCCGCTGCTTTCTCTTTCATGTGGATTCCCAACTCCAGATATAGAAATAATAAAACCGGTAACACTTTGTTCAACAAAGGTAAGATAGGCAGAACGAAATCCTGCAAAAGTTTCTTTTGGGGTGAGAATTATTCTTGCATTTTGCCTACTTAATAGCATCAATGCTTGGGGATTCTTCTCAGAATTAAAGACTCTTGAAATTTTCCCACCATTAAAATACACCTTTCAAGTTCCCCATTAGTCAACTTATCATACAGTGTACTAAAAATAAAATAGAAATTATATTCAATGTGACGCTCTCTTGCTAGGAGTCCCTATTTTTAGCAAGCAGGTGACTGTTTTGAAATTAAAGATTGCTTCTATTACATAAAGTGCTCATGCCTTAAAATATTCAGTTCTTTAAAAATATCGTCAGTCTTTTCACAATGTTCTACTCCAGAGGCACTCTCTCCACTACCAGGAATTAGGAAAGGTCAACTTTCTTTGGAGGGACAATTATGTGAGATCACAGACATCAGAAACCAAAACTTCTTTTCACCTGGGTTATATACCAGCGTGCTACTTATTTTCAGTGGCCAAGGTAGCAATGCCTAGTTCCGCCTTTTGCTAAAACTAGTTTTCTATCTCATAGCTGTAAGTTGCTGTGATTCTTTCTCTGGTCTCCTTACCATGGTCATGAGAGAATTTGCAAACAAACCTTATTTATTTATTTTTCCTGGAGATATAACTTGCCTTTGTAATGTCATTGGAAGTTTTTAAAGAATATAGGTTTGCATTTGTAGATTAGGAAGACAAGGTCTGGCAATAGATTTAATGGGCCTTCATTCTCATTTACCTTCAATTCACTCTGAACCTGAGAGGAGGTTTGGCAGATGCTGGTACCAGCCCATTCCTAAATAAATGACTTGTAAGCCTGTATATTGGATAGTACATTCATTCTCATTAAGACACCTTTGTGTAAAATTTTTAAATTGAATGCAACTTTTTTCCCAGGGAAATACAATTTCTGTTCTATTGTCAGTGTTATCATCATAGCTGCATAAGTCTTGAAATAGTCAGATGGCTTAAGTCCCTGGTAGTGTGCCAATAAGAGCATTAAGGTTGCTTTTCTATGGGCCAAGAAAATCTGATGGCTATTTTCAGAGTTGTGTGTGTGTGTGTGTTTGCATACACAAATTTTTCCTTTGCAGTAGATATGTGATGTTTTACTCTCAAATCATATTCAAAGCCCCCAGATATATTTTGCATTAACACTTTTTTAAAAGCTACTAACTTTAAAACAAAGCTTCCATGTGATACATATACACACGTTATTATGAAAATGAAATTTATTGGATAGTCTTATTACTTGCAACCTCTGCAAAATTACTGGTAATTTCAGCTACCACTCTTATTTTTTATTACCTTGGATGTCAATCAATTTGCACTTATTTAACTGTAGGAAGTAATTGGTGGTTTTGATTATTATAATAGTCACAACTGAGAAACACAAAACTACTTGTTTTTTAAATACGTGAATCTGACTTTTATTTGACCTTATTGAATCTACGTTTCTGTGAGCGAATGCTTAGATATGACTTAGAATAAAAGATAAGATACTAAACTCACAAAATATTTAATGGTTTTAAAGAAGCCTAATTCTTAAATACTCAATGTTAAAATCATGGAACATGACCACATACAGAAAATATATAAATATATACAATAAGGGGTAACCTCAGTTAAGAAATAATAACAGGACCCAGATACCCAATATGTATATCCTATATTTCAAAATGTGTGCATCCCTTAAAAATATTTCTAGATTTGTTTGATTTTGAATTTTGTGTATATATAAATGCATATGTAAATGAAATTAGTGGAATTACATATAAATACCTGAAGTGTCCATTAAGCAGGTTAAAATCCACCATGCCAGGGCATTTATTTTAATTGCTGATAGTACTCTATTATATGGCACACTCAGTCCATTCTACTGTTTGTGTACTTTTAGGTTGTTTTTTTTTTTTTCTGTTTGCAACCACTAAAAATTATACTGATATGAACATTCTTATATATATATATATATGTGAACATGAAAGTCACTCAGTTGTATCCAACTCTTTGCGACTCCATGGACTGTACAGTCCATGGAATTCTCCAGGCAAGAATATTAGAGTGAGTAGCCTTTCCCTTCTCCAGGGGATCTTCCTAACCCAGGGATCAAACCCAGGGATGAAACCCAGGTCTCCTGCATTGCAGGAGGATTCTTTACCCCAAGGGAAGCCCATACTTGACACATACTTGTATTAGATTACCCAAGGCCTACAGCTACGAGTGAAACTTTTGGTCATAGTATATGTTTACCTTGAATTTTAGTAAATGACGCTAAATGATATTCCTAACTGGTTGGAGCAGTTTATCATCTTAACAACAGTGTTAATAAATTTTTGCTTGATCTATATCTGGGATGACTTTGATTATTTTAACTTTTGCTAATCCAAGGGATATTTGAATGGTTTAATTTCACTTTCTCTGTTTATTAATGAGAAGAATCCATGCCTGTGTTTGTTACCATTTCAGCTTTCCTTGCTGATAACATGCCCACTCGAAAATTTCAGCCTTTTTTAATTGGATTGTTTTTTTCTTACTGAATTGTATATTTTCTTTACATATTCTGGATAAGAGGTCTTTTTTTTTTATTATATGTAATGACCTATATAGAGAAGGAATCTAAAAAAATGAGTGGGTATATGTAGGACTGATGCACTTTGCTGAGAGGCAGAAACTAACACAACATTGTAAAGCAACTAGACTCCAATAAAAATGTTTAAAAATAATTTAAAAAATTACAATTGTATTTTCAAAAAAATGGTACAGGTTTTATTGTGACCACACTTACTATAGATTAATTTGGAGAAAACCGACATCTTAATAATAGGTCTTTACAATGAGAATTATTTATCTCCATTTATTTAGGCCTTCTTTAATTTCACTCCACGAAGGTTTAATATATTGCCCTTAAAGGCTTTAAAATTTTAATTAAATTTACTCTAAAATATCATGCTTATAAAATTAAAGCTTTATACTATTTTTTTTATTCTTAGTTTTTAATTTTTAAAGACATTTTAATGAGCAGTTTTAGGTTTAAAACAAAATTAAGAGGGTAATGCAGAGATTTCCCACATACATCATATCCCCCTCATTATCAACACCACTAACCAAATGGTACATTTTTACGAAGGATGAACCTATACTGACATATCATAATCACACAAGGTTCATAGTTTACATTACAGTTCCCTCGATTTTACACATTCTGTGGGTCTGGACACATACATAATGGCATGTGTCCATCATTATAAGAACATACAGAGTATTTTCAGTGACCTAAAAATCCTCTGTGCTCTGCCTATTCAAACCTCCCCATTCTCCTTCTGCACCAGTGACCACTGATCTATTTACTCTCTCTATACTTTTGCCTTTTCCAGAACATCATACAGTCAGACTCATATAATGTGAGCTCATTTCTTTTTCGCTCTGAATAAGATCCCATTGTCTGGATGTATCATAGTGTATTAAACAATTCACCTACTCAAGGGTATCCTGGTTACTTCCGAGTTTTGGCAAACATAAATGTAGCTGCTATAAACATAGGTGGGCAGGTTTCTGATTAATACCTCCTGCATTTCAAGTCAATGATAAGATGATCGAGTCACTTTTCATATATTAATATTTTCCTAGTAGGTGGGCCCACAACTGTAAGCAAATTCTTCTTAAATACTCTTCTCCATCATCCTCAACTCTGGTTGATTTCCTATCACTCAGCCCTAGAGATGGGCTTCCCCAGTGGCTAAGTGGTAAACAATCTGCCTGTCAATGCAGGAGATTCAGGAGAGTTTGATCCCTGGGTCGGGAACATCTGCTGGAGAAGGAAATGGCAACCTACTCCAGGATTCTTGCCTGGAAAATCCCATGAACAGAGGAGCCTGGAGGGCTACAGTCCACAAGGTCACAAAGAGTCAGACATGACTGACCACACATGCACCTAGAGATATCAAAGACTCAGGAAAACGTAAATGCAGTTCTCCAAAGAGAAAAGATTTTAGTCTAGTGATCAAGAAATAATATAACATAACAGAGTCAGAAATCAAGGCACAATGCTATGATTATCTTCATGACTTTGTATAAAAATCCTCCTCTAATTCTGGTTTCCATGGGGAAAATGTTTATTATGTCTATGCAAAAATAATCTAATAATCATTTTTTGAGGACCAATTAAAATGTATGTTAAGAACACTGTAAAATGATCTACGATTGTTAATTATCACTATTATTTCCGAATCAAATAGTTACAGAACTACATTATAATCCTTAGAGAAAATAAAATAACTCTTGGAAAACCAGATACATAGTTGGATGATACCACAATTTCCTGTGTCTGGCAGAGAGCATTTACATGGTGAGGCAACTATCAACAATGTGATATTTTCCAGGCGATTCTTTCACTTTAATGTGCATCTGTCTTTGAATCCAGTCCTGTTATTCACCACAGTTTGATAGTAAGTCGTATATGTCTTGATACAAATGTCATACCCCAAATAAGATAGAAATGTAAAAAGGGAAAAAAGAAAAGGGGAAGGCATCTGTATGTTTTACGAGGACTTCCATAAACAGCATTAGCTTTTCAGAGTGAAGGATGCATAAAGGAGATTCTATCATTGTAAATGAGGTACCTTATAATGAATAAAAGAACACATGACAATAAAGCATCTATATTTCACAAATCAAGACGGATTGACAAAGTACTTCTGGTAGAAAAAATATTTTGCAATGTTTTCTAATTAGATACAATTGAAAAACTGAATTTATCATTGCCCAGTCACCCAGCAGAAAGCTTTTGTGATCACGAATACTACTAAAATCTATATACTAAGATATCATTTATTTTAAGGCCATAAAAATAACAGCCATCACGAATCTCCTCAAGCATGCTTTCTCTAGGACAATTTCTCCTCATGTTGGTAGAATGTTTCAAATCCAACTTTTGGAAAATCCAAATGCTTGATCGGTAGGCAATGCCTTAGGTAGCCCCTCTCTACCAGACTACACCTAGAGCTAAGACAGTTGTTAGTCTGGACACCCACAGAGAATATGTCCTCCAAATTCCACAATTACCCCCATCAAACACTGTAATTTTCTAGAAGTCAATTCTTCTTTTAGCTTTTTGGACAAATAAATGAAATCATTCTAATTATGATGACTTTATCACCATCTATATCTATACAGCATAATTTCTGTTTGCCCATCCACAGGTACATTTTATTATTTTCTTTATTCTCCTCTGAACTCCAGGAGACTAACCTATACGGACTGCTTCTACATGCTCTCTTGCACTCTGGCTTCCGGTTTGGCTTGGCAGATTGGCTTGCCAATCCCTGGCAGATGAGAGGGCAGAAAGGATATTGAGTTAGAAATATTATTCATATGATTTCCTCCACTTAGAGTCACTTCACACTGGCTGTGTTGCTCACCTAAACATCTCTCATCCTCGTTCTCCTGGGTCACTGCTTATAGGTAGTAATGATCCCCACTATTAGTAGCCCTGTAGTACTACACTATCCTTTGGTGCGTTTATTTTAGCCCTGCACACACTGTGTAAAAATTCCTTCATTAAAATCTCTTCAAATTATCTTAATTTGGTTGTGCCGCCTCTTTACTACCAAAACTATCTTATACAGTGCTTCATAATGTTTTTATTAAGCCAAAAGTTTGAAGACATTAATATTCCCATTTGAAGAGTGTTGGCAAATGTGTGTGTTACACGCATGTGCGCACAGTCATGTCCAACTCTTTGTGACCCCACGGACTGTAGCCCCCCAGGCTCCTCTGTCCGTGAGACCTCCCGGGCAAGAACACTGGAGTGGGTTGCCATTTCCTCCTCCAGGGGATTTTCCTGACCCAGGGACAGAACCGGCATCTCCCACATCTCCTGCATTGGGAGGCAGATTCTTTTACCACTAACACCACTTGAGAAGCCCAAATGTCCACTCCCATAAATCTAATACCGCAGTCAAGACACTCATCATACACACTGTTCTGATTTCCATCCCATAGTTGAGATAGGACTGTTCTAGAACTTCTTATAAAGCTAAACCTATAGTAAGTATAATTTTGTTTCTGGCTGCTCGGTTCAATAAAATGTTTTTAAGATGCATCCAGCCATGGGGCCACAAAGTTAGACACGACTGAGTGACTAAGCTCACATAGCACAGGGTTTTCATCAGCAGGGAGCAGTATACCGTTTGACTGTATAACAATTTGGTTATTTATGAACCAAATGGACATTTTAGTCATTTTAAATTTTCACCTATAACCTTTCTGCAACAGTATTCTCTTATGTTTTCATTTCCCTTGGATGAGTACCTAGAAGTGTAATTCCTTGGTCATAAAGTAGTATTATGTTAGAAATTATCAAAAAGATTTTCAAAATAGCTGTTCTATCCTATACTCCCAACAAACAATTTAAGAGCAGTCCAATGTCTCCACATGCTTGCCAACGCTTGGTATGGTCGGTCTTTTTATTATTTTTTTTTATTTTAAAGGGCATGAGGCCATATTTCACTGCAGTTTTCATTTGCATTCCTTTCATGGATAAATACGTTTAGCACATTTGCATGTACTTATTTGCCATGTATACAGTTTCTTTAGTGAAGTTTCACTTCAAACCTTTGTCAATTTTTATCAGGTTGTTTTATCATTGAGTCGCTAAACTTCTTTTTACATTATAGATATATATCCTTTGTCAAATACATCTTACAGCAGATATTTTGCCCCAGGCTGTAGTGTCCCTTTTCATCTATAGTTTTTTTTTTAACTTTTAGTGATTTTATTCACTTCATATTTTACAGGTTTACAGTTTTAATAAAAATAATGGTCATTATGTGAAAGTGTTAGTTGCTCAGTTGTGTCCGACTCTTTGTGACCCCATGGGCTGTAGCCCACTAGGCTCCTCTTTCTGTGAAATTTTCCAGGCAGGAATATTGGTGTGGGTGGCCATTCCATTCTCTAGGGGATCTTCCCGACCCAGGGATCAAACCCGGGTCTCCCACATATGGGCAGATTCCTTGCCATCTGAGCAACCAGGGAAACCCCTTATTATGTAGCTTTATAATAGATCTTGAAATTAGGTAGTGTGAGTCTACTAACTTTGCACAATTTTTTCAAGATTACGTTGACCATTCTCTAGCTTTCATTTCCATATAGATGTTAAAATCCACTTGTCAAAATCTACCCAAAAAAGTTTTTGAGATTTTGACTGAGATTTCACTGAATCTACAGATTTCCCAGGAAAAATTAACATCTTAATTTTGACTTTTTTCCATGAACACATATAATACTCTATTAATTTAGGTCTTCTTTCTCTCAGCAACAAGATAGGAATCTTAGTATACAAATCTTTATGTCCTTTGAGTTTGTTCCTAAGTAGTTTATGTTTATGCTATTGTAACTGGAATGTAATTTCTTAAATTTCATTTTCCAATTATTCATTGCTAGCCTATGTAAATACAATTGGCTTTCTATATTAACCTTGTATCTTGCTACTCTGATACATACTAATTTCAGTCCTTTTTATGTGTGGTACATCCCTTAGAGGTTTTTAAAATGTAAGCAATATTGGAATCTTTAGAAAAAAATTTCCATTCTGATATGTATATCTTTTATTCATCTTTCTTGTTTTACTACATTGGCTAGGGCCTCTAGAACAAATTTTAATAAAAGAGAGTAGAAATCCTTGTGTTGTCACCAAATTTAAGGGGGAAATGTTTCACATGCCAGCTAGAGGGTTTGATTTTTTTATAGCTCTAATGAATTAAATTGAGGTTGTTCCCTCCTACTCCAATTTTGCCTACAGTTTTTATCATGAATACATGTTAAATTATACAAATGGTTTTATTTTGTTTTGCATATAATGAGATGATCCTATCATTTTAATCTAATCTCTTTGGTTACTATGATAAACTAACTTGATTGATTTAGCATAAAAATATAATGTATATGTTTCACATGGATGTCTGTATTTGTATATATACGCATATATATTACCTAGCTCTGTCTACAGACAGGGTTTAGAAGCAGTGACACTTCAGTAGCAATCAGCACATCTAGTACCCAGGTCTCAGTTTTCTGATATTATTCACCAGAAAAAAAAAAAAAATGAGAGATCCTTGTAGAAATAGCTGATTCCATACCTAAGGCAAAGAAACTACAAGCTGAACTTGGAATATCCCAAAGTAACAGAAATGCTCGCAGTGTTCAAAAGAACATAGGATTCAGTATGATGGGACTCCTTCTAGCCAGCTTGGTTGGAATTAACATCTAAAGTCAAATAATGATATTAATGGATATGCCCCACAGAACAAGATATCAATCCATGTTTCAAGGCTTACATTAATAAATATATGAGTAAACGTTTTAATGATGTAATTCATAGAAAACTGTATTATCACTTCTTCCAAAAATGAATGGCCTGAGTCTTAACATGATTAAATGTTGGATAGATCAAGGTCAAAACACATCTTACAGAATTTTAAGACCTGAATTCTTCAACAAAAAACTGTCAAGAGAGTGGAAAATGGTGTGAGAATGAGGAATTGTTACAGATTGAAGAAGTCTAAAAGTATGTGACAACTAAATGCACTGTAAGATATTCTAGATCAGAAAGTAAAAGAGACACTGTCGGGGAACTTGGCAAATTCTGAATATGGCCTGAGTATGATATAATTTTTTTTTTTTTTCTTTTTTCCTTTATTTTTTTATTTTTTATTTTTTTATAAATTTATTTATTTTAGTTGGGGGCTAATTACTTTACAATATTGTAATAGTTTTTGCCATACATTGACAAGAATCAGCCATGGGTTTACATGTGTTTCCCTTCCCGGACCCCCCACCCACCTCCCTCCCCCTCTCATCCTTCTGGATCATCCCATTGCCCCGGCCCTGAGCCCTTGTCACATGCATCGAACATGGAATGGTGCTCTGTTTCACATATGAAAATACACATGTCTCAATGCCATTCTCCCAGAACGTCCCACCCTCACCTTCTCCCTCAGAGTCCATAAAATTGTTCCATGCATCTGTGTCTCTTATTCTGTCTCGCATATAGGGTTATCGTTACCATCTCTCAGATTCCATATATATGCATTAGTATACTGTATTGTTGTTTTTCTTTCTGGCTTACTTCACTCTGTATAATGGGCTCCAGTTTCATCCATCTCAGTAGAACCGGTTCAAATGTATTTTTTTTTAATTTTTAATGTCTTAATTTAAATGACTGTGATGGGGCTTCCCTGGTGGCTCAGATGGTTAAGAATCCGCCTGCTATTCAAGAGACACAGGTTTGATTACTGGGTCAAGAAGATCCCCTGGATAAGGGCATGGCAACTCACTCCAGTATTCTTGCCTGGAGAATTCCATGGACAGAAGAGCCTGGCAGACTACAGTCCATAGGGTCACAAAGAGTCAGACACAACTGAGCGACTAACATTTTCATGTATCACTGAGTTTCCATTTCAGCCAAATCTTTATCTTTTTCTGTTCTTAATAATGGATAATTTCTATTGCTCAATCTTCAGGTTCACTTACTTTTTTTTCCTGTAGTCTTCAACCTGTTGTTGTTAAGATTTTGCTTTTTAGATATTGAAATTTTCAGTTTCAGATTTTCTATCTGCTTCTTTTGTATATTTTCCCTTTCACTGCTGAGATTCTCCATCTAGTCGTTTATTATGATGTTCTTTTCCCTTAACATGCATAACTGCTTATTTCAATATCAGAGTAATCTCTGGGCCTGTTTCTTTAAATTAGGATCATACTTCTCTGCTTTATCATAGGTCTCATAAATTTTCTGTTATGCAGAAATTGTGACTGACCCCGTAAGCAGTCTGAAATATGTTGTCTTCCTCTAAAGGATACTGAGTTTTGACTTGTAAGACAGTTAGCTCCAATGTCTTCCAACACTGTATTAACTCTACTATCACCATTCAACTTGTATCTACACATTGAGCAATTGTATTAAGCCTGTGTATCCTTGTCTTACATGTGTGTATCCCAGCCCTTGGCCAAAGACTCATCGTGAATAATCTCAGACTTCTGAAAGTCCACTTCTAGACATTCTCCCCTTTTCCTGGACTCTGAAAAATTTTGTAAATATCCTCTTCAACATTTGATCCTAGAACAATAAACATTTTCCAAACATTTGTGAAAATTCCCTAGTGAGGAGTTGAGAGATTTAGGTTTGAAGACTGGTTCTGCCATTTTACTGCTATATGATTTGAGACAATTTCCTGAGTCAAAATTGCTTCATCTGAAAAATAACACCATCTATCTCTTATACTTGTGACAATTCTAATATATCAATATGTCTAGGACAGTACTCAAATTTAATGGTGTTCAGTAAATGGTAGCACTAAAAACAGTATTAGAAGGGACATCAGTATTCATAATAAAACCAAATTACCTAAATATGGCTCTAGTCACAACTTCTAGAAATAGAAAATTAAATATTTTATCTTGATATGGAAATTACATTTGATAACTTTAAAATTCTTGCATCTCAATAGGTTATCTTAAAACACATGTAAAAATGCATTCACAGGTAGGTAAAAATAAGCTCTAAATTTGGCCATGTCTGTGCTTTAAATTTTAAAATAACTTTGATATTTAGACAGTTCGTAACTTTCTATTCATCCAGAAAACAGATAAAAACATGAGAGGCAAAAATATATATATGAGGGGAAAAAAGTGAACACTTGAATCTATGATTCACAACATTCAATATGCACAGAAATCAATTAGTGATATTGGGAAAAATAGAAAAAGAATTGCTAAAGACAAATTAATAATATGACGACATGTGCTTGAAAATAATTGGGTAGGAATCATCTGATTCCTGTGTGCTAAGTCACTCAGTCGTGTTTGACTCTTTGCAACCCTATGGACTGTAGCCTACCAGGCTCCTCTGTCCATGGGATCCTCCAGGCAAGAATACTGGAGTGGGTTGCCATTCCTTTATCCAGGGGATCTTCTCTACCCAGGGATTGAACCCGAGTCTCTTATGTTCCCTGCATTGGCAGGCAGGTTCTTTACCACTAGTGCCACACCTCTTGTTTGGTAGCTAAAGTCCTCTATAAGCATTGTCTTTCTCTAAATTTAATGTTGATTTTTAAATCCGAATGTATAGCCTGTGACCTTAACTTCTCTGGTTTCTGGAATCTGAAAATGAAGTTTGGGCTTTATATTTAAGGTAGGGTACAGTTCTTTTCTAGAATTTTTTCCTGATATAAATAATAGCTGAAATAATCAATCTAAATACTCTTAAATCTCTACTTTCTTTCTTATGGTGTGTGATTTACAAATGTATAACTTATCTGGATAGAAAACTTATATGTTCACCATCAGCAGATTTAATTTAATAACTTATGAAGTTTAAGCTAAATTTGTTTAGCTCTTTTGATTAGGATATATTTATCGTGGAAATCTAAGTCTGTCAGTCCATTACTTTGAATAGTTTCACAGTCACTCTCTTCACAGTTCTATACTCATAACCTGAAATATCCTTCATGTACCACACTATGAATTTCATGTGACACCCTTTGAAATCCCTACTAAATTTTCATGAAGGATACAGAGCCAGACAGCATGAGAAACAGTATTCCTCCATAAATCTTGAATGGAGTCAGGAGTAGGGCAGTGGAAACAATGACCTGAAGTGGAATTTTATAAATTACTTCTGTTGTATAACACTGACTTACAGTTGTGTATTCTATGAATATGAAGCCTAAAATTATTACTGGAGTATTGATTTCTAGTCAATATAAATGACTTAGGAAGATTGATATTCTTTAAAAAAATAGTTTGGCTGAAAATCTCTTGTAACAGAGAGCATTTTCTGTGGCATTGATTTCAAGGTGCAATAAATACTGATATAATTTTTTAAGTTTGTACATATTTTAAAGATACTACTTGAGTTATTTCTTCCATGATTATTTCCAGTTTTCAGAAGTTTGCAAGAGTAATACGGATAGTGGATATTTTCTTCATTCTCAGAATTGCCATAATTCTCCATTAATGGAAAGGAAAGATTTTTTTAAGAGCTGAGAATACGTGAAACTCATTTTTTAAAATCTCTTGGTGCCTGACACAGTGTATTACATTTGATAGGTACAGAGTAACTGTTCCCCAAATTGAATTGAGACTCAGGCAGCTTCCACTGTGAATGGCTTTTGCTTTTGGAAATTAAGTCTGTAATCCAGAACTTCGCTCCGCCTGAGGACCAGGCTCTGTTTTCCAATTACACACAGAAGCTCATAGTCTCTTTCAAGCCACAGACATATCTTTCGGTGAATTCTGACTGCAGAGTTATAGCTGGTTTTGTCATGGACCAAAGGCAAGTAAGAGCGCTAACCCTAAATTAATTACTTGTAGAAGATGATCCTTAAAAGGCACCTCAATTTCTCATGAAGCTCTGTTCACTGTATATACCTTGGTGGTGGTTCTTTTTGTTTAGTTGTTAAGTCATGTCCGACTCTTTCACCCTATGGATTGTAGCTCAGCAGGCTCCTCGGTCCATGAGAACTACCAGGGCAAGAATACTGGAGTGGTTTGCCATTCCTTTCTCTAGGGGATTGTCACAAACCAGGGACTCAACCCACATCTCCTGCATCAGCAGATGGGTTCTTTACCATTGAGTCACCAGGGAAGCCCCCATATACCTTGGTTGTTCAGTCACTAAGTCATGTCTGACTCTGCGACCCCATGAACTGCAGCATGCCAGGCTCCTCTGTCCTCCACTCCCTCTCAGAGTTTGCTCAAATTCATGTCCCTTGAGTCAGTGTTGCTATCTAACCATCTCATCCTCTGCTTTGGTAACTTTAAGTAAACTGCACCCATTGAGTACTAAACAAGATATTTCAATAGCTAATATATTGAATTTCAAGAACCATATTAAAATAGCTTTCACACACTTTTAAAGTATGTATAGCCAATAATTCCATGTTTCACAAAATTAAAATTATAATAGGAAAAAAATCAATTAATCCTTCAAAATAGACATATACAAATAAGTAAAGTCATTCATAACTCTGGATTGAAGAGGCCTTGGCCTAACTTTTGCTATTTCTGTGATAAAATAAGTAATGATCAGAACACTTTTATTTAGAATCATTTCAATCAGAAAAGAACACCTCATAAACACCTATTGATCAGATGTCTAACCAATTATTTCCCTTAAAATATCTACTAAAATTTAAGAAAATTCATTGCTATTTCTGACAAAGCCAAGTACATATTTTAAAATGTACAGATTTTTTTAAAAAATTATTTTCAACAAACATAATTATTTGAGGTAATTCACTATTATTGAGTTATTTCAGAAGCAGTAATTTGCTACTTAGATTAGATCAAAATCTATTTATCTCTACTACCTCTACTAACTTATTATCAAGACTAAATTTAAAATAACAGCTTGAGATTTTTTCATACTTTTAATGATTGATAATTCACAAAGAGGACACCGATTTTATGAATCACCAATTAACCAGAAATAATATATCTGATTAGATATAAATATAAGATCCAAAATGTGCAAACTAATTGCAAGGATCTATTACACTGGCACTTAGACATGTGGTACACAAAGATGCTGGCTGCTTGGAAACTCACATTACCATATGTAAAATAGATAGCCCATGGGAATTTGCTGTGTGACTCTGGGAACTCAAACTAGGGCTCTGTAACAACTTAGAGGGATGGGATGGAGAGGGAGGTGGGAGGGAGTTTCAAGAGGGAAGGGACATAGGTATACCTACGGCTGATTCATGCTGATGTTTGGCAGAAACCAACACACACAAAAAATAAATGAACTTTATAAAAAAAAAGATGCTGTCTGCTTTATACAGTACAATGCAAATATTAATCCTTCGGAGGTACCAATTAAGTTTGATAAAGGAATTAGTGAAGCAGTCTATTCTAAAAACTTAGGACCAAAGAGGCAAACTGATGAGAAATCATCCCTTTTCTCATTCCAGAATTGTTGGAAGAAAAAATAAAAGACCCCAAAATTTAATATGAGGATATCAATATGAGAAATTTCTGTGAAAACAAATAAAATTTAAATAAAGCTGGGTTACATTTCATTGAGTCTCATTGGTACAATCAAGCCGTGTCTTTTATTCTTTTCTGTCATAGGGAAAGATAGACCATTCTTTCTGGAAAGAGATAGCTTGGTATAATTCAAAGTGCAAGAAATCTGAAATCAAATATAGGTAGATTCTATGTACTGATCTACAACTTAGACTGGCTGTGAACCATCACACATCTTAATATTTATGAAATTTAGGCCTTCATATGTAAAATGAGGATATCTTATTAATATAGAGATTATATAAGACAAAGCATGAAAATAACCTAGCAGAGTGCTTAAACATAATTGGAATACAACAGATGGCAATTTCTTTTCCCTTCGTATATGCACGGTCAACAGTTAAATGGTTCATGCAACACTCCTGAGATAATTTCTTAACTAACTCCTATCAGAACTTAAATACCGCCTTCAAAATACATAGCCTACCTGGAAAGCATAATAGACTTTGTCTTTATGTGTTTTCATGATCTTTCATGATTATTAGTTTTGTAGAGATCATTAATTTATGTAGTCTCGCCTCAATTTCTCCTGGAGTCATTATTGCAACCATGTTTTTCATTCTAGACTTAACCATTCTTGCCCCAGGTACACCACAAAATTCAAATGTAAAAAGGAACATGGCAAACTTTTTGAAGAACTCAAATACATCACAATGGCTGAGGAACTGCAAGTCTTCTATCTTCCTCAAATGTGAATTTGATTTAAAAATGAAAGCAAAGCACAATAATTAATCATTATTTTTTCATGTTTGCAATTTGGAGAAAATCTCTTTGTACAATTTCTAAAATGAATGGAGTTTTTCATGCACAGATTTTTGGCCTATTAAGCTAAAAGAAATAATTTGTGTTTTCTAGTAATTAGAATTGCTTAGAGACCACACAATGGCTTTCGTGTTTTTCACTTTAAGCAAATCACTTGCATGCATCATCTTCTTTATACACTTTCAAATTAATGCAAACCCACTCAAACTTTACTGCACTTGTTTTTTTCCCCATCAATATGTTCTTCAAACTGGACTACACAATGATGAAAGTACAATATGTGTGTAAGAGCATACTTAAAATATATTTTATTAAGGACTGATTGTTAATTAAATGTTTTATCTACTCTTAGGGGCTTCCCTGGTGACTCGGATGGTAAGAAATCTGCCTGCAATGCAGGAGACCTGGGTTTGATCCCTGGGTCGGGAAGATCCCCTGGAGAAGGAAATGGCAGCCCACTCCAGTATCTACTCTTAAGAGCCTCAGGGCTTTCCAGGTGGTGTGAGTGGTAAAGAACCTGTCTGTAATACAAGAGACTCGGGTTCAATCCCTGGGTTGGGAAGATCTGGAGAAGGGCATGGCTACTCACTCTAGTATTCTTGCCTGGAGAATTCCATGAGAGGATCCTGGTGGGCTACAGTCCATGGGGTCACAAAGAGTAAGACATAACTGAACAACTAACACTTTCACTTTCAAGAAGAGCCACAGTGACCAAAAGCACATTAGGGTTTATTATTACTACTACTACTAACAATAAATGATGATAACCACAGCAGGTTCTAAATTTAAATAGCAACTTAATAGTGTTCAAGACTTTTACTTTATCTGATGCCATTCTGACACTGTCAGTATAATAAATGTGGAATATGCAATGAAATTCATATTAAATAAGATGAGCACATGACTTTGGAATGGCTCACTATTGCTTTCCAAGCAAAGTCCAAATGTCCTGGCATGCAAGATTTCTATCTGATTGCAACTCTCCATATAACCATTGTTCCAGCCTCAGTAGACAATTAAATATGCCTCAAAGGAACCAGGTACTTTCTGGTGTTTGTATCATTACACATGTGTTTCCTTTACTCACAACAAGGCTGCCTCCATGTGTATAAATCAGCCCAAATAGCATAATCATCTGCTCCCATGGAAAGCACTCCCTTCCTCTTTTCCCGGTTCATAGACAGTGTGAGTGCGTGCTCAGTTGCTAAGTCATGTCCAACTCTTTTGCAACCCCACAGACTGTAGTCTGCCAGGCTCCTCTGTCCGTGGGATTTTCCAAGCAAGAATACTGGAGTGGGTTGCCATTTCCTTCCCCAGGGGATTTTCCCAACCCAGGGATCAAACCCACATCTCCTGAGGCTCCTGCATTGCAGGTGGATTCTTTACTGTCTGAACCACGAGGGAAGCCCAGCATCTGTCCCCAAGTGCCTGATTCTAAGCTTGCATAGGACTTTGTTGCAGCAGTTTTCATGGCACCCCTCATAAGAGAACATGTCTCTTTTCTCAGGATTGTTGCAGTATCTTAGTTGTCTCTCTGCTCCCTACTTTGTCCCTTACACTACAGGTGACCATTACTGCAATCATTTTATTCAGGATGAAACCTACTGATATCTTTGTTCCATCAAGTGATATGGATCAAACAACCAAGTTTGAGGGAAAGTGAAATTAACTGCAGGAGGCAAGGATGGGGAAAACATTTATAACCTCCCACCTCCTCTTTCCTCTCATTTGCTGTAAACCCAGATAACACTTTACTGACTCTACTACTCTCTCTAATCAGGGCATATGTAACTTTCTCTTCTATCCTGGCTGACCCACCTGTGATATCTTTTACAGACACTGTATTATCAGGGCCAGGCTGCCTTACTGTCCCACAATCCAGGCAATGGTCATGTTTATTATCTAAGATTATCTGCTGCCTCATTTAAACATAGTGTTTTCATTCAAATTTTTTTCACTTTTTTTTTAACTTAGAGTTGTTAAAATCAGACTTTAGACACTGGCATGACATGTTGGGCCTGATGCTTTGCCCTAGGGTAAAAGAACAGTCAAATCCATCTAAGAATCTTTGGAAATAGCTAGTATATGGAATTTAAAGTCATTTCACTTGAAGTCAGGACAACATCTTAATAAAATAAAGAGCATATATACCCATGGTACACAAAAATCTATGCTGTCCTGGGGGTTACCCCCACGATTAGGTTAGGTAGCAAAGGTGAAGGGATTTTCAGACAGAATTACGGATCCAAGTAAGTTGACTTTAAGAAAGAAGTAGATAATCCTGAGTGGCCCTGTCTTAACAGTTGAAAGCACTTTAAAAACATCGAGACCTTCCCTTGAGATCATAGATGCTTTTCTGACAGCCACATAGCATCATATCACTGTGAATAATAATACAGTTGCAAGGAAGTAAAACGTGCCAACAACCATGTGAGCTTGGAAATGAACCTGAGCCTCACATTAGACCCCAGCCCTGGCCAAGACCTTAACTGTAAACCCTGAGCACAGATCTAGCTAAGTCGAGGCCAGACTTCTGATCTACAAAAACTGAAATAATAAATGGTCGTTTAAGCAATAAAGTTTGTGATAATTTGCAAAGTTGAGCATGATATTCCTCAAAGAAACTGTTCGGTGTTCTTTTCCCAAAATTCTATATTCATATGTGTGGTATGTGTATCAACAAACATACATATTGATATTTCCATATCTTAACCCCTGGAACCTATTAACATGACCTTATTTGGGAAAAGGCCCTTTATAGGTATAATTAAATTGCAATATAATTAAGTTAAGGATCTTGAGATTAGATCATCCTAGATTTAGGATAAACCCTAAATCCAATGACTGGTACAGGTTGGGGAAGGCCTTGGGGTGATGGAGACAGAGGTTGGGGCACCACACCCTGTGGAGGCTCCAGGGGAATTTTTTTTCCCGGCCTCTTTGAGTTCTGGCTGGCCCAGGTGCTCCTTGTCTTTTGGTGCCTCTGCTGACACCTTGATTTTGGACAACTGACCTCCATAACCGGGAAAGAATACATTCTGCTGCTTGAAGCCACCAAGTTTCTGGTAATTTGTGAAGGTAGCCCCAAAAAACTAATACACGGTATGTGTAACAATGGGAGGGGGGTGGTCTGGAAAGAAAAACTGGATGCAGATTCTACCTGCCCAGGAATTGATAATCTAGTATGAAATCTATGATAGACATTCAAATCAAGAAAATTATACAGTAACATATGCAAAAAGAGAGAGAAAAAAAAAACAGTTCCTGTGGGGGTGGGGAGAAAAGTGAAAGATCTATTTCTGGCTGGGGCAATTGGTAAAGTTTCCTAGAAAAAAAAAACAAAACTGCTAATGGGAGTAATGACCTGGGCATGAAGATATGTGACAGGAACACTGTAGACAGAAGAGCAATAAACAGCTGTGAAATCTTGCTTTTTCTGTCAGAGAAGCTTACTGCCCAACATCCACTGTACATTAGTTGCATCCAGCATGTCCGCAATAAAAGTTTCAACATTTAATATGTTCTCATTTAAGAGTTCCGATGTTCTATGTAAATTCAAATGAGTAGATAGGTGTACCTCCTGGATACTGTGGATTTAGTTCCAGACCATCACAGTAATGCAAACATAGCAATAAAATGAGTCGCATGATTTTTGTTTTTGGTTCCCCAGTGCATATAAAACTTATGTTTACACTATAATGTAGTCTATTAAGTCTGCAACAGTATTATGTCTAAAAAACAACCTACACACCTCAATTGAAAAATAGTGCTGCAATACCACATTGTCAACCAACTGTACTTCAACGAAAAGAAAAGAAAACTAGTGCTGTTGGAAAATGGTGCCAATACATTTGCTGGATGACAGGGTTGCCACAAACCTTCAGTTTGTGGTGGTGGTTTAGTCGCTAAGTCGTTTCCAACTCTTGCGATCCCATGGACTGTAGCCCACCAGGCTCCTCTGCCCATGGGAGTTTCCAGGCAAGAATACTGGAGTGGATTGCCATTTCCTTCTCCAGGGGATCTTCCTGACCCAGGGATTGAACCCAGATCTCCTGCACTGCAGGCAGTTTCCTTACCAATCGAGCTACCGGGGGATCAATATTTAAGAACAAACAAACAAACAAAAATAACAGTAGCTGCAAAGCACAATAAAGTGCAATAAAATGAGGTATGCCTGTATTCAGATTAGCTATATGATTTCATACAAATCTCAGAAAAAAATTATTCTCCTCTTTTAAGAAGTAGAAAATAACAAGTACCATTAGGCAAAATGGTACAAAAAGGAAAACTTGAAACCATATAACAATGATAACATAGTAAAGAAGAGAAATGTAAGGAAAACTTGAAACCATATAACAATGATAACATAGTAAAGAAGAGAAATGTATGTATGTGACATTGGTCATATTCAGGTATTGATACCAATCTAATGTATACTGAACTATGTACAATCAATATTAGTTTTTTACTTAATTCAAAACAGCATTTTCAACATTGCCATGACATTTCATTTTATAAGTTAGACCCAAAAAATTTGAGAATTCATTTTTATTATCGTAGCCATCCCCAATTTAAAATTAGGAAATTAATATTCCCATGAAGATTGAATTCTAAAAATTATTATTGCTGTGGTAACCAATAGGAAAGAGAAAACATATTGCTTGGAGCTTTGTAAAATACACAGGTGTTAGAATTAAAATAGAACTAGTCAGGAAAAGATCTAATATAATTATTGGTTGTATCAGTATATAAAAACCCATTTTATGATTGTATACTAGATGAAGGTGAAACTTTGATTAGACCAGAAAATTTACATGTGTTAAAGCAGTAATCAGCTCAATTGGTAAAGAAAAACATGAAATGTAAATAACAAGTACCTCTGTCTCTCTCTCTCTCACACACACACACAGCAGGTGATTCTATATATACTTTTCGTATGAAGCCACTAAACTTCTTTTACCTTCATTTGCTTCGTCAATAATATGATGATTAAACACACACACACACACACACACACACACACACATAAACACACAGTGTTCTGTCTTTGTTATCTCACAGAAAAAGAGTGAAGAGGAAAGGAGATAATGTGTATACAAGTGCTTTGTAAACTCACAACTGCATCTAAGGATGATAAAGATGAGTCCCGTAAGGAAATCCATTAAAATCCCAACAATGTTGACACATTTTCACCCTGAAGATTTTCCTGGAACAGGAAATAAGTAGCAAATCTAACAGATTCAAATCTCACATCAAATATATTCCTCCTTTAATGTTAACTGAAGTCCTAATCTACTGTAACAGAGCTGTAGGAAGGAAGTTGGTGAAGGCAATGAAAATAGCCAAGAGCATAATTCAGATAAAACTGAGCATTTTCATCCCCACTTTAAAACTTGTTTAAAACATGGCGAAACTCAAATTGGACTTCAAAACTCCTCTAAGAGCAATATGCATCTTTATAGATGGTTTCATAAGGATACAAGGAAAGGAATTAGCAGTGATCACAAAACCAAATTTCCTAATTTTTTTTTCACTCATCCTTTATGCTAAATTCTAAACTCCATACTCAACTAGGGCTAACTCTTTTTTATTCTCTCCCTTCAAACCTCACTGTTTTCCTTCAGTGGTTCTCACTTCATCATCTTGCTTCCTGCCATTTTTTATTTTTCTCAACCTCTCCATGTACAAATTACTGGGAACATTCTCAGTGTCTATGATTTTTCAATTTTGCATTTCAAAAAATTAATGATGTGCAGCATAACAAGGGATAATTCAGAAGCACAAAGTTTCTTCTTTCTTACAAGCAAAAAATGCAACATGTTTTTACTATAATACATATATATTTTCCCTGAAACATACAGACTTCCTGTGAAGATGATTTATCTGTGTCAACTTCAATTTCCTAAAATCCAGTTGATGACAATGGTGTTGTTCAGTTGCTAAGTCATGTCCAATTCTTTGTGACCCCATGGACTGCAGCAGGCCAGGCTCCTCTGTCCACCACTATCTCCTGGAATTTGTTCAAGCTCATGTGCATTGAGTTGGTGATGCTATCTAATCATTTTGTCCACTGTCACCCCCTTGTCCTTTGGCTTTCAATCTTTCCCAGCATCAGGGTCTTTTCCAATGAGTTGATTCTTCACATCAGGTGGCCAAAGTATTGGACTTCAGCTTCAGCATAAGTCCTTCCAATGAATATTCAGGACTGATTTCCTTTTGGATGGACTGGTTTGATCTCTTTGCTCTCCACGGGATTCTCAAGAGTCTTCCCCACCACCACAGTCCGAAAGTATCATTTCTTCGGTGCTCAGCCTTCTTTATGGTCCAATTCTCACATCTGTACATGATTACTGGAAAAACCATAGCTTTGACTAGATGGACCTTTGTTGTATATTGATGATATACAGGTCAGCAAAACAAGCCCTTGCAGCTGCGGATCACAAAGTTCATGCATTGAAGGAGACACCTATTTCCTATAACACCATCCCCCCTACACACAGGAAGAGATATTGGCTTCTTCTCTGGAGGCTACATTCTACAATTTTAACAAAGTTAAGAAGCTGAGGAACGTATGTATATATGTTCAAAATAATTTTATGCATTATTATAAGTGAATGTGTGTGTGTGTATGTGTGTGCGCGCGCTTAGTTGCTCAGTCATGTCCAACTCTTTGCAATCCCATGGACTGTAGCCCGCCAGGCTCCTCTGTCCATGCGGATTCTCCAAGGAAGAATACTGGAGTAGGTTGCCATGCCCTCCTCCAGGGGATCTTCCCAACCCAGGGATCGAACCCAGGTCTCCCGCATTGCAGGTGGATTCTTGACTATCTGAGCCACCAGGGAAGCCCAAGTATACTAGAGTGGGTAGCCTATCCCTTTTCCAGGGGAACTTCTCAACCTAGGAATCGAGCAGGGGTCTCTTGCATTGCAGGTGGATTCTTTACCAGCTGAGCTACCTGGGAAGCCCAAATTAATGTGTAATGTTTTATATATTATACGTGATATATATATATATAAAGTTATTTTTATATATCATGTCAATGTATGGCAAAACAACTACAATATTGTAAAGTTAAAAAATAGAAAATAAACTAAAAAAAAACTTTTTATATATAAAATTTATATATAGAAATTATATATATATAAAGTTTATATACATAAACTGAACTGATAAAGTTATTGTAACTAAAATGGAATAGATACAGGATAAGAATGACAACTCGATTAGGAAGGAGAAAATATTTCAAAATAGAGTCAAGTATACCTATAAACTGAATAATATCATAACAGTAGTGTGTCAAATATGTGGGAAAGATGAATTTTAATTCAATTACTCTGGAACATTTTTGGAATAAAATGAAACTCCTTTATTTATCCATATAAAATAAATGTATTTCAGAGACTTAAAATATTAAAGCAACGGAAGAATATTTCCCCAAATTCCACATACATAAAAGTAGAATGAATGGTAGAGAACCAAAAGAAAAACATGTTTTTCAGCACATAAAATATAAAAATAAGTCAAGTTTATGAAAGGCATTGTCAACCAAGTGCAAGCGCAAGTTGTTAACTAAGTAGCATTTTTTCTAGGCTGACAAAATACTGATCCATCTCCGTATATAAAAAGCTTCCATAATCCAGCAGAAAGACAATCCAAATGACAAAAGAAGTGGAATGAATGTGCTAGGTATCTCCTGTTTGCCCTCCCTTATCCATTTCCTGTTCTTCTTAGGACTCTATACATGGGGAAGTTGACCCCTATGAATGACATCAGCTGGCTCCAGTGCCGCTTGGCTTCTGGTGGAGTTTGGCCAATGGTAGGTACTATGAGGATGGGAGGGAAGGAGAAGCATCAGGGGAGGTTCATTTCTCCCCAGTTTTGTCCCTGCCAGGTCACTATGGCTTGGCTGTTGTCTCTCCATCAAAGAACATAGCTCCTGTCAGGCACTTCTTCCGAGTAAGCCGCCCATGCCCATCCGGCCTAGTGGTGGTAAGAGAGCCTTCCCTCTGGAGTACTGCAATAGCCCTTGTTTTCTTAAAACAAGGGTCCTCAAAGCATAGTTCAGAGACCCCCAGGGGCCCTGCACCACTTTCAGTGACTGTATGAGGTCAAATTTATCATCCTTCAAGATGAGGATAAGATGTTAGTTTCCTTTTCCACAATGAATGGAATGCACAAGTAAACATATTTATTAAATCAGACATTAAAGAGATTTGCAAAGCAAGCAACAGTGCAACTCTCTTACTAATTAAGTTTTGGAAAACATAATTCTTTCCCATAAATTATATTTATATGTTAACATATGGATTTATTACTATTTTTCAATGAAATGTATATTATTAAAATAATTAAGTTTGAAGTCAAATATATTAAGTAATGATAGTTAACACACACAAATAAAAAATGTGTTGAGGTCCAGTATGGGATCATTTATGTTTATAAATAAATGTATATTTTACTGTTAAAATTTTTTTTTGAAAGTATAAAATGGTATGGAGTCCAAAAATTTTGATAACTACTGTACTCCCCATTTGGTCCCTTTTATTTAACCCTCCTATATTTGCCTCAGTTGAGTAGGTCATATATTATTGGACAGAACCCTGAGTGATACACTGGAAATTCACAGAAGAGGTATAAATTGCCCACAAACCTCACTAATAGTTAAAGAAAAATTAATACAATGATAGATCAGTTTGCACCTGACACATTTTTCCAGAAAGATTTGGAAGACCCAGTGCTTTCTGAATGTAAAAGGAAGCAAGCATTCCCATTCATTTCTTTTTTTGGAGTGTAAAGTAGTGCAAGTTTTTGGAGGCCAATTTTTCAGTCTCTCTTAAAAATGGACATGTGAATGTTTTATGACAAATTCAACATTTCAAATTCTATGAATCTATCCTTTAGAAATTAAGTTGTGAGTACTTAAAAATATCATTACAATGATATTCACTACAGCAATGTTTGCAATAGCAAAAAGGAAGCAAACATGTAAAGAAAATGTCTGAATCCTCATCAAAAGAAAATTAGATAAAATATCATGC
Source organism: Giraffa tippelskirchi (assembly GCF_054371585.1). Lineage (NCBI taxonomy): Eukaryota > Metazoa > Chordata > Mammalia > Artiodactyla > Giraffidae > Giraffa > Giraffa tippelskirchi. Next base: position 10,884,925 of record NC_137289.1, on the reverse strand, counting down.
AACCACACAATTAAATACTGTGCACATGTTTAAAAACCAAACACAAGTTATATCTATATGTACTTAGCCTAAAATATCACTAATATTTTCAGAGGAAAAGCTAAGTTACAAAATAATATATATATATATAGCACAGACCATTTTCATGTGCATGCATATACATATGCATACAAGTATATCCTTCTGGGTAAGTATGAGAATATCTGGAGTGAATTACTTAATAGATGTGGTGGGAGGACTGAAGGTAGAAACTTTCACAAAAAGCAGTTTTTTTAAAAGAAAATGTAAGAACTGGAGTAAAACAAAAATGTAGTCTGAGGTTACTTAACATGAACAAATAGCCAAGCAGAATTCAGTCTGAGATATTATTATATTGTTGATATTCATTGATATTCATAATAATGATTATGGCTTCATAAAATAATTTTATGCTCAGCTTTATCTTTGCACAAATTTATAGCATTCTTGTCTGTAGCAAACACACACACACACACACACACACACACACATTTTATTATGATCATAAAATAGGTAAACTTTGCCAGAGATTTTTTACCCTTCCAGAATATTCTGTTCCTAGCACCTTGTGCCCTCTTGATATTTAACTCCCTCTCAGCCTAGCAGCAAGCAGTTCTGATATCACATATTTTGAAATTCATTCAATGTATTAACTCTGCCAGCTCTTGCTCTGTTAACCTTATTTCCCTTGCAGAAAAGACTCACAAAATAAAACAAATAAACAATACCCCCTTGACTTAATAGCGATTATGCAGGACATGGATTTAAGTCCTCTTGATGTTATGATGAGGAATGTAGGCAAGATCTAATGTCACTGGGTTCCAGTTTCTCATCTGTAAAATAGAAATCCTATGTTTTCCTAACATTATTTTGAGTTTCAAATCAGGTGAGGGACATAAAAGTGCCTAATATTTTCATGAGTAGAATTTGAATAAAAAGCTTTTTTTTTTTTCACTAGAAAGACTGTTAAGTAATGAAGAGAGAGTGGGCATAAAATCTGGAGTGTCATGGATATTTTCTTTCTCCTGAAATATATGCATGATTATAAATGGTCCTTTAGTCACTTATGTGTATCTGGTCTACTGCAAGATGAGTAATAACCTTGTGAGGCAAATTACAGGAATTGCATTGTCAAATTTCTATTCAAGTCCCCTCAGGCAGGGAGAGCAAGAGGGAGAGAGAGTGCCTGAACCATAAGGAGAAGGAGAGGGCGTTTCATTCCACATACATTTATTGAACAACTTCCTAGACACATAGGAATGAACAAAACAGCTAAGTTACCTGTTCTCTTTGGGGTGACACTTCAGTGTGAGGGCAAAAAAAATAAAGAAAAATGTTTAAAAATACAGTTTCTTGTATAAATAAGTGTCAGGAAGAAAGCAGCAGCTGAGGAAAGAAACTGTGATGAAGAGGGGCAAAGAGAGCCTTCCCAGCAGAGCATAGAGAGAGAAGGGTCTGAAGTTTGTCTGAGGAAAAGCAGGCGGCCAGATATAACAGGAGCCAAGCAGAGAGAGGAAAGACTGCACTTCACAGAGACAAAAGGAGGCCAGAATACAAAAGGAATTAAAGGGTCTTATTTGCAGGTTGACTTATACTCATATCTGCCTTAACTTTTAACAAAACCCCATAGGCTGTAGAGTTGAAGAGACATTATGGGGATTCCAAACTCAGAATATATATTGGAGGCAGAGCTGACAGAAATTCCAGGGCGGGAAGTGAGACAACTAGCATCAAATCCAGGAACAATTGGACTACGACAAAGATGAATAAGATCGGGGAGAAGTGTAGTACTGAATGGTGGCTATAGTTGTCTCTTAGAGTTGTTGAAAGCATCTTATATTTCCAAGTAGAAAGACGTTAAAAGTCTCTTAGATTTCCAAGTGTAGAGGGTATGGGTGCTGTGGGATGCTGAGTCTGGATATCAAAAGTCACCAGAATATAAATTGCATATGAAACCAGGGTAAAGTGTGAGGTTACTGAGAAGAAGTGTAAATACAGAGAAAAGAAGAGAGAGAAGGATGGGTCACTAAATACGTTCCAATATTTAGAAAATGGAGGAGGAAAGACATTAAGACAATGAGGTAACACAGTATATTAGAATGAAGGCATGCTCAACTGTGTCCACTGCAGCTGACAAAAAAAATGACACACCACTGGGAAAGAAGGAGGTGGTTGGCAATCTTCACAGGTGCCGTTTCAGTGGAGTGGTCACAAAGAGCATGTGAATGTCATGGGCAGAATAGGAGTTTTGAATGATCTTGGTTAATTTCCAAGGCAAACCATTCAACATCACAGTAATTCAAGTCTATGTCCCAACCACTGATGCTGAAGAAGATGAAGTTGATCAGTTATATGAAGACCTGAAAGACCTCCAAGAAATACCACCAAAAAAAAAAAAAAGATATCCTATTCCTCATAGGGGATTGGAATGCAAAAGTAGGAAGTCAAGAGATACCTGTAGTAACAGGCAAGTCTGGCCTTGAAGCACAAAATGAAGTAGGATAAAGACTAACAGAATTCTGACAAGAGAATGCACTGGTCGTAGTAAACATCCTTTTTCAACAACACAAGAGATAACTTTATACATGGACATCACTAGATGGCCAATACTGAAATCAGATTTATAATATACTTTGCAGCCAAAGATGGAGAAGCTGTATAACAGACAGCAAAAACAAGACCTGGAACTGACTGTGACTCAGATCATCAGCTCCTTACTGCAAAATTCAGACTTAAATTGAATAAAGTAGGGAAAACCACTAGGCCATTCAGGTATGACTTACATCAAATTCCTTATGATTATACAGTGGAAGTAACAAATAGATTCAAGGGATCAGATGTAGTAAACAGAGTACCTGAAGAACTATGGACAGATGTTTGTAACATTGTACAGGAGGTGGTGACCAAAACCATCTCAAATAAAAAGTAATGCAAGAAGGCAAACTGGTTGTCTAAGGAGGCCTTACAAATAGCTGAGAAACGAAGAGAAGCAAAAGGCAAAAGAGAAAGGGAAAGTCATACCTGACTGAATGCAGAGTTCCAGGGAATACCAAGGAGAGATAAGAAAGCCTTCTTAAATGAACAATGCAAAGAAAGAGAGAAAAACAATAGAATGTGAAAGACCAAAGATCTTTTCAAAAAAACTGGAGATACCAAGGGAACTTTTCATGCAAAGATGGGCACAATAAAGGACAGAAACAACGAGGACCTAACAGAAGCAGAAGAGATTAACAAGAGGTGGGAAGAATACACAGAAGAACTGTACAAAAAGATCTTAATGATATAGACAACCCCAATGGTGTGGTCATTCACCTAGAGCCAGACATCCTGGAGTGTGAAGTCAAGTGGGCCTTAGGAAGCATTACTACCAACAAAGCTAATGGAAGTGATGGAATTCCAGTTGACCTATTTCAAATCCTAAAAATGATGAGGCTGTGAAAGTGCTGCAACATGCCAGCAAATTTGAAAAACTCAGCAGTGGCCACAGGACTGGAAAAGGTCAGTTTTCATTCCAATCCCAAAGAAGGGCAACACCAAAGAATGTTCAAACTACTGTACAATTGCACTCATCTCACACGCTAGCAAAGTAATGCTCAACATTCTCCAAGCCAGGCTTCCACAGTACATGGCCCATGAACTTCCAGATGTTCAAGTTGGATTTAGAAAAGGAAGAGTAACCAGAGATCATATTGCCAACATCCATTGGATCATAGAAAAAGCAAGGGAATTCCAAAATACATCTACTTCTGCTTCATTGACTATGCTAAAGCCTTTGACTGTGTGGATCACAATCAACTATGGAAAATTCTTAAAGAGATGGGAGTACCAGATCACTTTACTAGTCTCTGAGAAATCTGTATTCAGGTCAAGAAGCAAAAGTTAGAATCAGACATGGAACAACTGACTAGTTCAATGCTGGGAAAGGAGTACACCAAGGCTATATATTGTCATCCTGCTTGTTTTACTTCTATGCAGAGTATATCATGCAGAATGCTGGGAGGGATTAATTCCAAGCTGGAATCAAGACTGCCAAGTGAAATAGCAACAACCTCAGAAATGCAGATGATAACACTTTAATGGCAGAAGGTGAAGAGGAACTAAGGAGCCTCTTGTTGAGCATGAAAGAGGAGAGTGAAAAAGCTGGCTTAACACTCAGCATTCAAAAAATGAAGATCATGACATCTGGTCTCAACACTTCATGGCAAATGGGGAAAAGTGGAAATGGTGATATACTTTCTTTTCTTGGGCTCCAAAATCACTGTGGACAGTGACTGCAGCAATGAAATTAAAAAGCACTTGCTACTTGGAAGAAAAGCTATGATAAATCTAGACATCATATTAAAAAGCAGTGACATCACTTTGCTCACAAAGGTCTGAATAGTCAAAGCTATGTTTTTTTTTTCAGTTGTCATCTATGGATGTGAGAGTTGGACCATAAAGAAGGTTGGGCACTGAAGAATTGATGCTTTTGAACTGTGGTATTGGAGAAGACTCTTGAGAGTCCCTAGGACAACAAGGAGATCAAGCCAGTCAATCCTAACGGAAATCAACCCTGAATATTCATTGGAAGGACTGATGCTGAAGCTGAGAACTTTGGCCCCCTTATGCAAAGTGCCAACTCATTGGAAAAGACCCTGATGCTGGGAAAGATTGAAGGCAGGAGGAGAAGGGGGTGACAGAGGATGAGATGGTTGGATGGCATCACTGACTCAATGGACATGAGTTTGAAAAATCTCCGGGAGTTGGTGATGGACAGGGAAGCCTGGTGTGCTGCAGCCCATGGGGTCACAAAGAGTCAGACAGGACTTAGTAACTGAATAGCAATGACACTAAATCTGGTATAACAATTTCAAAGAATAGAATATATGGGTACATATGTTAGGTTCCTAGCTTTGGTAATAGGAAAAAAGTGAGAGCTAATTCTCATCAGTTTTTAGTTTCTCGGTGAAATAAAATGTAAATCTTACAAGGGGGAACAGTATGGGATGCTTGTTAAGACCAGAGAAATCTTACACACTCTTCTTGAAGAGTGTGAGAATGAAATACTGGAAAGTAGCAAGACTGCCAGGCAGCACCAAGGGTCCAGCCGTGGGTTTTCCTTTAGTCACAGGGAGCTACTCAGGGGTGGGGGCAGAGTCTATCAACAATGGGCAAGTAGGACAGGAGCATGGTGCCAGGGAGCTGGGGGCACATGTGATGCAGTGATTTTAATGATGGACCATGGGATATAAACTAGTAAGGGAAACAGTGGCATGAGGCTGAGAATGAGCAGTAAAAATGCGATACAGTCAAATCCTAACAGGTCATGATGGGGTAAAAGAACTGACATTGAAGTTACTCCAAATGAGCTCACTGGACAGGTCACATTGTTCAGAAAGTGGTACCCCAAATGGATACAGACTGTGAAGCTCTTATTGCTAATGACAAGGTCTGGGGTGTGTTGAGTGATGGGTTATTGGAGTGGGATGGAAGATAAACCTACAAGATAGACCCTTGATAAGAGAGATGTACCATCTGTAGTAACAATGCTGACAGAATTAGTGGTGGACAAAATCCCCCATAAATTAGAATGTTGAGATCAACAGTGTGGAAGCAAGTGACAGACAGAAAGCAAAATTCAGCTCCCCATTTCATAAGGCTGTGGAAAAGTCTCTATCAGCAACAGAATGCCAGCTTTCAGTTGGACCCTGAACATGAAGTAAACCCTGAAAGAGTTGATATATTGAGGGATGTGCTGAGGATTATGTGTTCCAGAGAGCACAAAAGAACATTCTGGAAGATCAATTAAGGATGAGCAAAGGGATCTGATTAGAATGTTATGTGAAGATGAGTAGGTAATTTGGGCACCTGCTGGTGAGTGAGGTAAACAAGGATTAGGGGGAATGATGGGATCAGTCCAGAGTATATCATTCAGGAAGTCATATCTCAGCCATTGAAGAAACGATAAATTATGTCTGCTGCACGCTCTTAAAGAAGGTGAAGAAACATGTTCTGGGTATATCCAAAATGGCTACACATAAAGACATTACTTCCAGGAGAGGCAGTGAAGCATGGAGAAAAGCTGGACACAGATTCAATGCCAACTCTTAGTAGAGACACTGAAGAAGAGATCTAAACACACCGTGTTCCTCAATTTCCTCATCTGTAAAATGGGGAGAGTGACATTACCTATCTCATAGGTCTCTCATAAAAATTAAATAAGTATAGATGATCTTTACCACAGTACCACACAGTAAGAGAGCAAAATGCTAATGTTGTTATTATGATTAAAGATATGGTTTCACTTTTATGGAAAATGCCTGTATAGGCTACTTCTCCCCACTCCCCAAATTCTGCACCAGTGAACGCTCTCCCTCCTGTGCATGCATTAAATTACCTGAAACAGGTCCAACTCCCCAAAACAAGTCATGTTTATCCCTCTGAACACTTTCACTTTTTTCTCTTTACTCTTCATCTGTGGATCATTTCATTGCACCAAAGGGAATTTCCTTTCAACTTCTATTAGTAAGTAAGTGTTTACATTTTTCGGCCCAGTAACTTTCCTGAAAGTGGATATTGGTATTATTGTAGAAATGATGGACTGCTCCTAGCTTATCAGGGACTTTCACCAGTTTTAGTTGAAAAGTTATTTGTGAGTTGAGAGTGGAAAAGATTCTGACCCCCTCAATTACGACTCACATATATTTTGCCTAGAAAAATAGCTATTTAAAAGGGTTAGTGCACTAAAGGGTACTGGAGTACTAAAATCTAGCACTCAGAAAGTATAGCATGACAGCTTGAAAAGTCTATTTTGCTCCATAAAAAATAGCTTCTTTAACCTTTAATAGCCCTAGTCAAATAAGTTTTCCAAGAGTAGAGGGATTTTAAACCTTTAGAATTTACCCTAAAGCTTTTAATATGGTGTTTCATTAACAGTTTCTGAATCTCTTACTCATTTATGTGACAAACTTAAGGTGTTTGGTTCTATGTGTTTCCTCCATAATTATCCAACATTTATAACCCTGGAAGATAGTAGATCCACCCCTGAATTGCAGCCCCTGTTCTGGTAGTATCTCCAACAGGTGACAATTATGTAAAAGTCCATAAAATAGAAACTTGATGCTGCATAAGACAATGAAAGCCATTAGATGGAGAAAATACAGTCATTCCCAGATTTTAATGCATATTTTAAATCATTTCCATGGGAACCAACATTTGGCACGAGGGCCTCTGTTATGAAGAGTTAGAAGGCAGCTTCCACCAAGCCAGATGGTTAATTTTTAACAGGGGAATATAACAAGGAGGAACTGGGTTATATAACCCCCAAATACCCTTGATAATGGATTCAAGTGGACTAAATCACTGGGCTTTCTTCCAGCTCTCTGTCAATGCTATTATCTGTGGCAACAATATTATCAACCACAGGAAGAAGCACTACTAATTGCAAGGTACCTAAAAAGGTAAACACCACAGCTAAAGAAATATAAGTAAATATTTCTAAGACTGATCAGGAAAGTTAGGGTCAAGAACCCTGAAGTTTGCTAAAGACATCTAAAGTTTTCTAAAGTATGAGGGAGAACTTTAGAGAGACCTATAAAATATGAGAGCAGGCGGCAAGGCAGAGGGGGAACCTGTGTTGGTTTAAGTTCCCAAAGCCATTATAATAAAACTAATTATTCAGATTAACTGTCAGCACACCTTCAAGCCAGCACTGTGTAATGTCACTTTGCATGGGACAGAATCTGCACATTCTCTGATTTTAGGGCTAAAATGGGCCTTAGGTATTGTCACTCATAGTCACACAGCAAGCTGTCGAAAGCTGGGATGCCCTGGGACTAAGACTTAAGATAATCAGTCCAATGAGATTTATCCCCGTATAGTGCTCCCTTGAGGAAGTACTAGACCCCCACCTTAAAGGAAATACTTGGAACCATTACTTCCCAGGATCTTGTGACAACCTCTTAGGAGACTAACTGTTCTTACCATACCTGTAGCCACATACCCAGTGTCACAATTTAAACTGAGATGAGACATTGTCTTTCCTTGCTCTGGCTTAATTTAGTTATAGGGTTTATATGAGAAAATAAGTAGCACAGTGGCAAAAAGTCCTTGTGCCAATGCAGGTGTTGCAAGAGACGTGGGTTTGATTCCTGAGTTGGGAAGATATCCTGGAGAAGGAAGTGGCAACCCACTTCAGTATTCTTGCCTGGGAAATCCTACGGACAGAGGAGCCTGATGGGCTACAGTCCATGGGGCTGCAAAGAGTTGGACACGACTAAGCACATGCACACATGCACGCACACACACGAGTACATGCTATGGGGTACTGCTGTATGTAAGCAAGATATCAACATCCTGAGGGTTAATTCTTGAAGTTATAACTTTAAACTTACTGTGACCTTGAGAAAAGTCAGTTTCTTCATACCTTAATTCTCCTAGGTATAAAATGGGTTTCATGCTGACTGTCTCAAAAGGGTGTTATGAATCTAATTAGTCCCTTAATTGTGAGAAAACATACAACAACCAAACCAATTTCATAAGGAACACATTGCCTGTAAGGCTTCATTAACTGGTCTATGATTTTGTCCTCTTTCTTTTCTTACTTCTTGTAATTTATTGATTTTATAAAACTAGTATAGCAATAACATTTTAGTAAAAACCTAAAAGGAAATGGTTTTAGTATATAAATGAAACATGCTCGTTGGCCCATAAAACACAACAGGGCTCTGCAAATTCCGTATCATGAAAAAAATATTTTTCAGTTCACTCTAACATGTGTGACTCAAATTGATTTACTCCTACTAGGTATTGAAGAAGAGATACTGTTTTTATTTTTCTTCTCACTGGTGACAGAATTATCTATAAATGTCATCCAAATTCTCATTATCTTACTTTGAATGACTAACCCATAATATAAAAGATAAGACTCACTTTGCCTTAGTTTGGCTATTAGAGAAGATATTTAAATTGATAATGACTTTTTATGAATCTTAATTGTAAGAAAATACTTGTAATCACTCCCTGTACTCATTCAAAATGCCAACCAGACAACTGTATCCCTGTGACTGTCTGCAGAGTGCAACAGATCTGGCCCAAATGCCAGCGCTTGTTCATTACCAGCACTCTCAATGGGCTCTCCTGCAACATCCCACCACAGCAGGCACTGTTCTGTGCCCCCAGCCATAATTTAATAGAAAGAGCTGTCATCATAAACTCTACTTGGGAAAAAGCATCAATGTGGCATTCAAAGGTGGCTTCTAATGCCTGGGCAAACACGTCTGGGAAGCCAGATGCCTTGTCTTTGCTCTATGGACTCATTAAGACCTAAAAGGCCATATTTGGTCTCAGAATCCTCAGTCTCTCTAAGTTGGCTGCAAAGAGGGCTGCCTTAGTCATTCTGTAAAGAGACCATAGTCTCAACGAAGAAAGGCTTCAAGCCTCCTTTTCTTGGTCTCGTTGTTTTCTTGGACTGTGTTTACAGATATTGATGGGATGTCAGATGACAGGTTTGAGTGGGATCCTCAAAGCCAGCTGAAAAGATGGGTGAAACCTCAAAGGGTGAGGGGCCTCACAGATGGCTGGAAATGACACAAGTCCAATCTCCCAGAGCATTCTTATTGCTCCCCCAAGGATGCCCAGGAGCATCTTCACTCCTGCCCTGTGCTGTTCGTGAGTCACCAACAATGCCAACAAAATATTATTGTGCTTTTCTGCACAAGAATTCTGGGAGGTTCTCTCCCCTGAAGCATACATCTTCCTGACCCCCATACAGGGCACCCCTCTCTCAAAGTCCATTCCTCTCCCTCGTCATGGGGTCTGACTCATCCTCCTCAAGCCCTATCCTTTGGAATCCCATGCCTGGATCAATTAGGGGCTAGAATAGGCTATAATCTGGAATATCCTTATGAGGGCATGTGTGGGACAATAGCCTTGCTTATATGTGCTTCCAAAAACCAGGTAATTGAGAAAACAGACTGTGGAAATGGTCACCCAGAAAATGTTTATAAACAGTGTGTCATAACATGGAAACTGTTAACACTCTAATGCTGAGTGGAAAGGGAAGACACAACATAAAGCTAGCTATAGGAACAAAAATATGGGGAGAAAATAGAAAAATGAAAATTTTGAAGAAAGTATGCCCGAAAGTATTCAGTGACTATTTTGAGGGATGGGATTATATTTCATTTTCCCTACACTTTGCTATACTGAGCTTATTTACCTGTATAATGAAAATAACTGACCAAAATATAATTTAAGGAAAACAAGTCAAAATGCTCTCAAAGAATTGCTATATCTAATTGAAGTTAAAATAGTGCCTATACAGCAAGCATTTTGGTCTAAATTTGTGAGTCAGTGTTTATCAAAGAGTTCTTGACTTATATCTGAAATATTCTGGGTACTTTTTACTTAAAAATTTATTGACTGAAAGATTCCTTAAATTCTATAATGTTTTACAATTTTCAAAGTTTCACACACACAATTTCGTAATAACCCCTTTTTTCTGTCCCTATGTTGCCCCTCCCCCCATTCCTCTCACTGGTAATCACTAGTTTGTCTTCTGTATCTGTGAGTCTGCCTCTTTTTTGTTTTATTCACTAGTTTATTTTTAAGATTACACATATAAGTGATATCATAGGATATTTGTTTTTCTGTCTGGCCTACTTAACTTAGTATGATAATCTCTAGGAGTCCATCCATATTGCTGCAAATGGCATGCCTTTTTATGGCCAAGTAGTATTCCATTGGGTATATACAGCACATCTTTTATCCATTCATCTGTTGGACACTTAGGTTGCTTTCATGTCTTGGCTATTGTAAATAATGCTGCTATGAAGATGGGGGTGCATCTTTTTGAATTAGCGTTTTCATTTTTTTTTCAGATATACACTATATCCAGAATATAGGAGTGGGATTGCTGGGTATTGTGGTAGTTCTATTTTTTAGTTTTTTGAGAAACCTCCATACTGTTTTCCACAATGGCTGCACCAACTGACATTCCCACCAACAGTGTACAAGGGTTCCCTTTTCTCCACATCCTCACCAACTTTGTTATTTGTGGACTTGTTGATAGCCATTTTGGCAGGTGAGGTGATATCTCATGGCTTTAATTTGCAAATCCCTGATATTTAGTGATGCTGAGCATATTTTCATGTGCTTGTTGGCCATCTGCATTTTCTCTTTGGAGAAAATGTCTATTTGTTTCTTCTGCCCATTTCTTCTTTGGGTTGAGTTTTTTATGTCTAGTTGTATGAGCTGCTTGTATATGTTGAACCACTTGTTCCTAAAACACTCTGAGTACTTTTTAAATAGCAGATTCCTGGGCTTCAACCAAGAACTACTGACTCAGAATTTCTGGATGTGAAGCTCACGAGTTTGTATTTGAAATAAATGTTCACTGTGGGATCCTTTGTCCTTTCCAAGGGAATCCTGTGCTCTGAATCTCTTCCCCCTCCTCAGGAACTTGCCACTGTTAACTAGCCATTCTCTCCCCTCAGACTGATGGCAGCATGTGAGGCACATAAAACTTGAGAATCCTTATTGAGACCTGGGTTCAATCCCTAGGTTGAAAAGATCCCTGGAGAAGGAAATGGCTACCCCCTCCAGTATTCTTGCCTGGGAAATCTCATGGACAGAGGATTCACTGGGGTTACAGAGAGTTGGACAAGACTGAGCAACTATCAACTATAAAACAAATAGTATCCTTTCATTTTGCTGCCATACTCCTTAGGACACCTTACACTAGTAATGTCTCTTCTACATTCAGGTGTGTTCTACTTCATAAACCTAACATATACAGAAGCAAAATCTATATTAAGAAATCTATCAATATCAAACATTGAAGTGAATGGAGGGCCACAAGAAGTTGCAAGTACTGCTGACTGGAGTTAAATGGGTACAACTACTTTCAAGACTATATGACAGTTTTATGATCCTAGCAACTCCCATGGGAGTCCAATAACTCCAGGTTAAAAATGTCTACGCTAGAGAAATGTGACCATACACCCAACATGAGAAGTGCACAGGTACATGAAAAGCAGCATCGCTCATATGAGTCAAAAATCTTAAACAGTTCAAATGTTATCAACAGTTGAAATGATAAATTGTGGGATATACTGCTGCTACCCCTGCTGCTGCTGCTAAGTCACTTCAGTCATGTCTGACTCTGTGCGACCCCATAGATGGCAGCCCACCAGGCTCCCCTGTCCCTGGGATTCTCCAGGCAAGAACACTGGAGTGGGTTGCCATTTCCTTCTCCAATGCACGAAAGTGAAAAGTGAAAGTGAAGTCACTCAATCGTGTCCGACTCTTAGCGACCCCATGGACTGAAGCCTGCCAGGCTCCTCCATCCATGGGATTTTCCAGGCAAGAGTACTGGAGTGGGGTGCCATTGCCTTCTCCGGTAGGATATACTAGATAATGACATATCACTTAGCAATAAAATTGCACAAAGTAAAGCTATATAATGAATCACACAAATATAATTTCAAAGTCAGATCCATATCAGATCCATATCACAAGATACTACATACAGAATGAGTTAATTCTTGAATTACAAAAGTAGGAAATGCTAAATCACAGTATTTAGGGATATAACCCTAAGTAGTAGAATTGTAAAACAAAGAATGTTATCACAAAAATCATGATACAATTATCTGTACAATTTAGATCTTAAGGGGAAAGATCTCAAGAACCATAAAGATTTTGGTACTTTGTATTTACTATTTGGGGCTTGAGCCAGAATAGTAGGCTCAGCCCTAAGCTTGTTAATTGGCACCAAGTTAGGTCAACCTAGGCCCTATTGAGTAATTAAAGCTTTAAATAATGCGTTGATCAGAAAAAAACTATGCCCATAGCCTTATTATCATCTTGTACTTACTGTAATTAATTCAGAGTCCAACAGCATGGATTTAGCGATCTTCTCAAGCCTATTGAACTCTTACAAAAACCCTAAGCCGTTTTGCTGTCATTTATTCATTTATCTGGCTATTTATTTATCCTCAGGCTTTTAGAAATAAGAGGACCATTGAGGACTATCCAGTATGATCCTTTTATTTTGCAGTCAGGGGAATTAAAATAAAATTAGCTTGCCCAAGTTCAAACAGGAACTTTGTGGAAAACCAAGACCTCTGTCAGCAGTGACTTGCAGCTACTACAAAGAGCTATTGATACTAACAGCTTAACAGCCTTCCCCTGATATCCGTTCCTTCTCCATAGTAATAGAGTTTTTATCTGAGAATATGGCCACTGACATAGCAAGTAAATTTTCCAACCTCCCTTACAGTTAGATGTGACCATATGATGAAGTTCTGGACAAAGGTAAGTACATGGAAATGTCCTATCTTTGTGGCTGCTTCTAAGAACTTTCTACATAAGACAACTTTGACTTTCTTTGTTCTCATTCTTCTCTGCTCCCCCTAATGTTTTTACCTACAAAGACACAGAAAGGAAGCTTAATGAGCTGGAGGAAGACTAAGTTCCTGAGGACCTCATGGAGCAGAGCTGCCCAATCAAGCCAGGCCTGTCTGACAGTGGAATTTTACGTAGAAATGAAGTTCTGTAGCATTTGTCACACTGGTCCCTGGGTTTCCTATTACTTTTAGTCAACCTATTCCTTCTTGGTAAGACACTAAATACATATTTATGAAATTAAATCAGCTAATTTTTTGGCACATGGGACCATGTTCTGTCTACCATGCCACAAGACACTTTTTCCACTCTAGCTCCTAAAATCCCTGTTATGTCACCTCTGGGTTTTGGACATGTGCTGTGGTTCTGTTGTCAGCATCGAATATAGAAAGAATAAGATTCTTTAATTTAAAAAGATGGTCCAAACCTTGTTCCCAACTCATAAGTAACTTCATTGTGGACATGGAGGGTATGCTGCTGATTCAGAGATAGGAGCTACATTACTCAGATTCAGAAAGTTCGGCTGACAGCTCCTCAGATATTGTGTTCAATAAAAGTTGTTCCAAGTGAAAATGCATTTTAGAGGCTGCAGCAATGATGTATCATATGTTTGTCATCCAGGGACATGGGGAGGTTTTTTGTTTCTTAAGTGCTTTAAGTTTTTAGGAGTAAAAATGCTATATAAATGTAAAGTGTTATCAGGATCACTACAAAGTGAAACATGAAGAATGAATGCACATAAACATCTCTCTCAGGCATTGTTGAGTAAATTCAGGCTGAAAAGCAAACCTCAATTGTATAAACTATAAAGGTATTCAAGGATCCTGATGAAAGCTAAGCGACTGGAGAAATACGAGGTACACCGTCAAACAGGGGCATTTCGCAGTTTGGAGACACTGTATCGACTCCCAATTTTGGGCTCTTTGGTTTTCGTGGATTTCCCTGCAAGACAGCTGGATGTCCCAGTTAAGACAAAGCTGACAATGAAACACAGAAATGCGTGCAGGACCAAGATGTGTTTCAAGCGCCTTGCACCTCAGCTGCTAGGCACTCTGGCCAAGGATTGCAGGGTGATGAAGCTGGGTGAGCTGAGGATGTTGCAGAGAACCGAATCTCAGTGGACCGGCAGCAGGTGTTGTGAGAAGCTGCTTGAAGGCAGACTGTCAATGGGACCTTTCAGAAGCAATGAGGTTTAGAAGAAGACCTGGCTGAACCTGTCAAGAAGGAAGGGGAGACCAACAGGACAGGAAAGCAGGATGGTATGGTGCTGGCCTACATTCATAATGCTGCTGTGGGAATGACCCCCACTGTCTGCACAGGGTCTGACCCAGATACATGTAGCCATCCTTTGGAGGTTGAAACCTAACTAAAGTCACCAGGCCTCTCATCTATGCTGAGTCACACCCTGCTCCAAAGGCAAGGCCTGTCAATATCCCATCCTCTTCTCCCAAACCTACTGTGCCTTTCCATCCCCCATGCCTGACCTCAGCTTTCTTTTCTCCAAAGCCATTCCTCTGTGCTCTTGACATATTCCATTACAGGTTTAACCTCTGAATTGTGTATTTCCTTTATCTTCCATCTTAACAGGAACTCCTGTGTCCAGTGAGTCCACTGGTCAGTTCAACAGCATCAAGTGCCACTAGGTCACCCAGGAAGATCTGCATCTACCTTTATTTCTAGGGCTATTTTGTCCACTGGAAAAATCTCCTGCCAGCTAAATATGACACTTTCGGTTCTTCGGTGTTGCTCTCATTTACAGTTGTCATGGCCACCCCTATACCCCAACTCCTGTATATCCTGTCATTATCTTGGATGATCCCACATCTATGTGTGTAACATCTATGTGTGTAACTTCTTCAATACACTGCCCTCTAAGTCCCTCACTTATTTTATCACCAGTGGCTCACACCTGCTCAATATTTCCATCGTCACAGTGAGGACCTTGTTATCAGCCAGAATTTCACTACCTTTTACATCACAAATATATACTCCCCATACTAATTGCCCTCATAGCTCAGTTAGTAAAGAACCTGCCTGCAATGCAGGAGACCCGGGTTCAATTCCTGGGTCGGGAAGATCCCCTGGAGAAGGAAATGGCAACCCATTCCAGTATTCTTGCTTGGAGAATCCCATAGACAGAGGAGCCTGGCAAGTTACAGTCCATGAGATTGTAAGAGTCAGACACAAGTTAGCAACTAAACCACCACCATACTAATCGCCATCACACATCCTTTCACCTCTGTTTCTCCCTTATTATCCCTACACTTCCTGTTCAATTTCTGAGAAACTTCTTGTCATTTCCATTTTCTCTCTGTCTACAGATGATGCCTCAGTGTACTCATTCCTCTATCCAACCTAACATACATGATCAATCATTCCAATAAATGTTTTAGCGATACCTTCAATCATGAAATTAGAAAACACTTGTTCCTTGGAAGAAAAGTTATGACCAACTTAGACAGCATATTAAAAAGCAGAGACATTACTTTGCCAACAAATGTCTGTCTAGTCAGAGCTTTGGTTTTTCCAGTTGTCGTGTATGGATGTGAGACTTGGACTATAAAGAAAGCTGAGCACTGAAGAATTGATACATTTGAACTGTGGTGTTGGAGAAGACTCTTGAGAGTCCCTTGGACAGCAAAGAGATCCAACCAGTCCATCCTAAAGGAAATCAGTCCTGAATATTCATTAGAAGGACTGATGCTGAAGCTGAAGCTCCAATACCTTGGCCACCTGATGTGAAGAATTGACTCATTTGAAAAGACCCTGATGCTGGGAACGATTGAAGGTGGGAGAAGGGGATGACAGTGGATGAGATGGTTGGATGGCATCACTGACTGAATGAACATGAGTTTGAGTAAGCTCCAGGAGTTGGTGATGGACAGGGAAGCCTGGCGTGCTGCAGTCCATGGGGTCGCAAAGAGTCGGACACGACTGAGCAACTGAACTGAAATGAACCTTCAACTCTCAGGAAAAACTCAGTTTCCTGAAGATGTCAGATTTTCCTTTGCCTCATTGCCTTTGTGTTTGCTATTTTTACTGTTGGTACTTCCCCAAATTCTTTACCTGGTTAACCTATACTCATTCTTCAAGTTACAATTGCATTCCAAGGGCTACTTTCTCAGACATACTGCACCCTTTCCTCTTTGTCTACCATAGTGGGATAAATGTTCTCCTTCTGTGTTCTCATTTCATACTTTGCTATGGCCCCTTCCAAAACACTTTTCACACTCTATGAAATTTCCAGTTGTGTATTTGTCTCTTTCAGTAGAATATTGAGCTTAAGGATCTTGTTTATCTCAACCATAATATATCTTAATGCCCAAATCCATTCCTGGCACAATTTCTGGCCTCAATAAATAATCATTCGATGAATCCCAAAACACCAAGATCTCTCACATCCCTATGCCTTTGTACTTTCCTCTCAGCCTATATTATACTTTGACTTCATCAACTGTCACCTAATTCTTACTTGTTCTTCATAATCAGCCCAGGCCCTACCTCTTTCTGGAAGTCTTTTCTGATCTCTCTATTGTTCTCTGGTCTCCTTCAACAACCTGTACAGTGTTTACCATCATGTACCTTCTTATACTGTATTGTAGTCCAACTGGTAAAGGCAGGCTTCTCTGTCTCCTTAAAAGACAGAGAATTACTGAAGGAGAACATCTGTAAGTTATTAATACCTCCTTCCTCATGAACTAGAATGAAACCTACCCAAAACAGGGTTCAATAAATGCCAATTAAAATGTACAAATAAACTGCAATTTTAATATCTATACAAATTCATTTCTTCCATTCAATAGCACAACTTTTAATACCAATCAGATGCTCTCAATTACCTGTATTCTCTCCACAGAGAGTCTGGGAAAACTACAGGGACATGAATTTCTTCCAAAATGAGAATCATATAAATGCCCTTGATCTGAGAACTTGGTTCTTTCTCACGGCCAAATATTCAGTCTGCAGGTGTTTCCTCCCCATTCCTGTTATTTGCCTGGATAGCTAAATCTCCACATTTTTCTACCTCTTCAGCTCTGATGGAAGCTAAAATTCATGACTGCCTAGATTTTTGACATCTCAGTTTATTTTGTCCTCTTATCTGTTGTCCACTTCATTTTTGATGCAGTCTGTCTCCAGATGTATATTCTTAACTTGAAATCCCTAAGCTCTTGAACTTGAATCCAATTTGCAATAGATTTTGCTTTTACCCAAACATCTCTAAGATTGACACTTATTTTAGTGGAGAGAACATTATGTAGAGGCTGATGCCATAAATACATCTTCATGTTAAATAATGCATCTCATAACCTGATCTCTTCACAACAACCTCTCTTACATCAAGTCTCAATGGAAAGAACAATTATGAATGTTTCTGATTTCAGGACCCCTGTATTTGCTACCATGAGAAAGAGCCTCAAACCCTGCAAAAGTTACTGAAACTCCAAAAGATCCCATCTGGGAACCCTGAGGGTTTTAGATATAATATGTGTTATCCTCCTGTGCTAAGGGAATCACAGTTGGTACTGGCATGGCTCTTAGAGCAGACTAGAGAATTCCTGAGCAACCAGCATCTACTGCTGAAGATGTAGTCTCCAGGGACTTGCACAGCTATTGCTAAAGTTCTTAGTTCAAATCTTTCTGTTCTACTTGATTCTATCTTGAATCCTGCTTGCATGACCAAGATTCCAGTCAGCCTCAGAGATCATTCTTAAATTGGATCAGCCACTAATTCCTTTGGGCACTAACTTGAGGCTGTCACACCTTGTAGGTTGCTCACATGTAGGACTTAGCCATAATTTGCCAGCTCATAGGAGAGAGGAGCAAAAGCCAAAGAGGCAGTAAAGAAGTTAGTTCACTCTGACTATGTCTGTAACAAGTCATGTTTTAGCAAGCTACCACAGAGAAGGAGATGTAAAGGGAAGTAGGTTTGAGGTACTAATAATTCTAATCACTAAAAATTGAGACTTAAAAGCTAGGGAAAGCCAAACAAAAATCACTGAGGGGGTTTACTGATTAAATCTTTTTATTTTTTATTTTTTTATTTTTTTATTTTTTTTCATTTTAATATTCTTTTTTTTTTTTTTATAAATTTATTTATTTTAGCTGGGGGCTAATTACTTTACAATATTGTAATAGAATGGTACTTAATTCTATTTTTGAATAGCAGTGACTTTGATAACTCATCAGAATTATCTGTGAGATTTTTAAGAATACAAGTAGATGGCTTACATCCAACCCTTAGGGGGAGTCTCTTTTGTTAGGTCAAGTTCAGAGGTTTGGAGTCAAGTTCTGAAGTAGGGGCAGTGTGGTAGAGTACAAAGATGACAGGGATTGGAATCAGACACATCTGCCTTTGAACATCAGGTTGGTTATCTACTACATGGTGTGATCTTGGACAAGTAATATGATTTCAATAAACCTTAAATACATCATCTGTACAATTACAAATATTACTACTTACTTCATAGAACAAAGAGGAGACCAAAATTATAGCAGCTTAGAGAAAACAGAAGTATATTTCTCTCTCCTGTTTATTTCTATGGCCATCGAAGGCTGATGGAGCAGTTCTGAGCCACAAAACTATTCAGGAACCCAAATACTGGAAACGTTTTCTAATGTCCACTGGACCACTGTTTCTTAACCTGAGTGATACTAACATACAGGGCAGGGGTAATGAGGGGCCATCCTGTGCCTTGGAAGATGTTTAGCCACTTCTGGCCTCTACCTACTAGATGCCAGGAGCCGATCATCCCTCAGTTGTGACAGCCAAAGATGTCCCCAGATATTGTCAAATGTCCCCTTGAGAGCAAACTATCCCTGACTGAAAAACACTGCCTGAGAGTAATGTCTCTGGTCATGCCTAGTTGAAGCCATGATTCTGTGTTCTGGCACAAAGGAAAGGAAAAGAGAACTCAGGCAAATATACACACTGTTTCAATAGAGGCCAGGAAATATTGTTATTAGATGGGATATAATATATAGAGGAAAAAGGGGAGAATAAAATTTGGTAGGTGGCAGGGGTGACTAGCAGACTGCTTCAGGTACATAGTGAAACTAACAGTACTGTGCTACCCTCCGTTCTTCATAGCTATCATGCCTTTTAAGGAGGCCACATGTTAAATTACACTCACTCACCAGTATTTTATGCATCAAGTGGTTACTCAAATATCACAGAAACTTATAGAAGAGCTGTGAGTAACTAGGTAAGGCACTGATTTTCAATTCACTTCTTCTTTAGAAGAAAAAAAAAATAATTGTAGGTATAATGAATAAAAAAAGAATATAGGGAGGAAAGAGATACCAGGACCAGCCAATGAAGCAACCACAGTATAATTCAAGACTAAGAACATCTTTCATAATTATATTTTATAACTTCAATCTTCCCTAGATTATTTTCTTCACTGTCATGCTATATCTAAGTAATTTAAACCATACCATGCTCCAAAAACATTTAGCCTTTTCCCTGCAGATTCTATTGAAAATCACTGATCAAATTGCCAATCTGCACTATTAAACCACATTACTTAAAATATATGTCAAGAAACAGCTCATTATCTCCTGATTAAATCTGCAATGACTACTGTTATTTGTATTTAAATTCTCTGAAGTTAATTTTCCAATAAATGTACAGTATACAAGACATACTTGCATGGAAAAATAGTAAGTTCACAGGCTAGATATTCATAGAGGCTCTAAGATAGGAAACCTTCTCCATATTTCTATCCCAGCCCATCCCTCCCTGCTCCCATCTCTGCTAAACAGCAAGGCAATTCTAATTAGATGAACGGATGTACCTCAGTGACCTTCTAGTATAATAAGTACTAGAGACTCTGCACTGACTGCTACCACTTTGAGTAATTTTAAAAACCAGCACAGTGATGTATTAACACAATGATAGCTTTTCACTGTTGCTGTTTCACAGTTGAAGAAACTAACTCATATAAGATCAGGTAGGACGCATGCATGTAATGCCATGAAAGCAGCAACATGCATGTAATGCCAATTTGTCTGGAGGATCTCTGGAAGTTTTCCAGGAAGAGCAAAAGGGCACTGCTGACCCTGGAATCAGCACATACAATGACAGTGGAGTGAAAGTCCAACACAACATGTACAATATGAAGGTAGTGGGTGTGGAGGAGTTGAAAGCTGAAATCCAGCCCATGTTCTGCTCACCATGGGTTCTCCTTTGGGGCTGGATCTGCCCAGCATGTGGCACCTTTCTCCTAGTTTGTTAGACTAGGGAGCATGCAGTTTTCTTATTCAAACAAAAACGTTGTGAAGACTTCTGCATAATGTAGTATATATAAAGCATAATGCTCTAGAGATATGAAACCATCTAATACATTTCAGGAATAGCTATTAGACTGGCAGAGTAAAGAGAGCGTGTGAGGAAGGAGGAGACAAAGCTGGCACAGCAGTTTGCAGTCATATTTGAAGCACAGATGTTTGTCACACAGGTGAAGGCGTCTCATGGAGGGATTTTTAAACAGAGTGCTAAAATGATCAGCTTTCCATCCTGGCTGTACTACTTTCTACTGCTATGACTCTGTTTTAAAACAGGGAGAGTGATAGTATGCATTTCATAGGGTTTGGGGGAATAACAACGTGACTATGTTTAAAACTGTTAAAAGCAGTATCTGGAGCTCAGTAAAGGCTCACAGAAATGGTAGCAAAATAAATTTTTAGCATTTCTGAAGACACATTTGATGACAGTACAAAAGACAGATTAAAACTGTGTAAGGCCAGAGGCTGGGGCGATAGGCTAGGGCAGAGGCAGTGATGATGAAGTAAGGGTAGTAAGTGTGGAGAAGGGAGAAAGTGGTTGGTGGGTTGGAGAGAGATTAGGAAACCTATATGAGTGAGTGGCCTTAACAAATCCCATCTAAATGCCCAAAGTAGTACTCCATAAAATGCAATAGCCATCCATGATTGAAATACATCTTTGCATAATTGGTACACAGAGCCAAAATGAACAAGGCCTTAAAAGTCAGATTAAAGAGGTGGACATGCATCCTGAAGATCAGTATTTTCAAAAGTGTGGTTTTAAACCACCAGCATCAAAAATCACCAGGGTCCTAAAATATAGATAACTAATAAGGACCCCTGGTAGCTCAGCTGGTAAAGAATCCATCTGCAGTGCAGGAGACCCCAGTTAGATTCCTGGGTCAGGAAGCTCCGCTGGAAAAGGGATAGGCTACTCACTCCAGTGTTCTTGGGCTTCCCTGGTGGCTTAGCTGGTAAAGAATCCACCTCCAAAGCAGGAGACCCGGGTTCGATCCCTGGGTTGAGAAGATCCTTCTGGAGAAGGGAAAGGTTACGCACTCCAGTATTCTGGCCTGGAGAATTCCACAGACTCTATAGTCCATGAGGTCGCAAAGAGTCAGACACGACTGAGCGACTTTCACTTTTCACTAAGGACCTACTGTATAGCACAGGGAACTCTACTCAACACTCTGTAATGGCCTATATGGGAAAGAATCTAAGAAAAATGAATATATGTATAACTGATTCACTTTGCTGTGAACCTAAAACTAACACAATATTATCAACTATGCTCCCAAAAAATTAATTTTAAAAATCACCAGGGTACTTAGCAAACATACCGATTCCTCAGTTTCACTCTAGGTCTTCAGAATTGGAGTCTTTGTTACATTTCTGCTTATCAAAAAGCACCCACAAGTGGTTCCAAACCACAACAAAGCTTGCCCATGAGGGGAGATATTCATGCTTCCAAAGCAAGGAGGTAATATTCTCCTTTGTTTTAGAAAGGTTCCCATGGCGACAGACTGAGGAGGGAAGAGAGTGAAAGATGGGAGGAATGCTGGAAAAATTAAGGGTAAATTCTGCCATTATTACCAGTATACTGCATTTCTAAAGACAGCCTCTAAGAGTCACACTGCTATTTCTAACTCAGAATTATTATGATTCTAATCATGGAACTTAATTCACAAAATTCACTGTGAACATTGGTGGGGTTTGTACAGCCTCTTTATTAGGACATCTGGGAAAACAAGGATGAAGCTATAGACACATACCATCCAAGCATGTTTTTATTTTTCCTGCCAATATGGGTCATCTTTCATTTGAAAAGAGCAAATAATTATGTTTGGAACATCACCTGAGTTAGCCAGTAGGCATTCTATACCGAAATATGATGCCAACCACAATCAAAATACTTCCTAACCCTTTCCTGCCTCATACAGTTAAAAATGCTAATGTTCACAAATATCTGTATCTCATTTTAAGAACTAAACCAATTGTTCCTGGCCAATGTAACCAAGAGGAATTCCCAGAAAACTCTAGATCTGCAGAAAGTGAAACTTGTAGCTTTTAACCCTAAGGCAAATGGGGTCCCTGGTGTTTCCCTTGGTTTATCAGTCTGAGCCTTGCAGAGCTGTTAAGTGCCTCGTAGTCAGGAGACCTGATTTTGGCTCCATGCTGTGACTTCAGGCAAATCACTCAAAATCCCCCAGTCTCAGTTTCTCATTTGTAAATTGCAGATGATTTTATAACAGAAAAAAAAAGTTATAAACACTCAAAAGGGAATATCAATGACAGCTCCCTTTGTTGGATTACATGATATAATCCAGACAAAATGTCAGTGCTCAGAGTAATTATTAAAACTAAATTAGTCTATAAGATTAGTAAAATCCGTGTCTATATAGTACCTAGCAGATGGATGACATGAGGTAAGAATGTACTATTTAGTTGTTCTTATTACTGATCCAATTGCTCCCAATAAGTATACTACTAGTAACAGTGACCATTAACACTACATGGGGCTTAGCTTCCTGTAGAGCACTGCATTTCTATAGACTTATCTTCTTGCCTTGAAAAGTGCTAGGAAGCCTTCAGCATTTGGCTAATACCTTTTCTTGTGATAGCTAACTCCATCGATGGATCCCCTAAACTATGAGACTTAGAGGGAAGGAAAAGAAAATGCTGCAGTTAGATTTGGAACTTATGGAAAGTCTCCTGTGTTCCAGGTTCAATGCAGAAGATACACATGGGTAGAGACACATTTGCTTTCCTAAAGGCACTCAGTCAAAAGCAAAGACAGACTTATTTGGGGTCTGGGATCCATAGAAGAGCAGGGGCATCAACCAACACTCTGAAATTGCAGATAAAAAGGCTGCATTCATATTTACTACAAGTTATGCCCTGTTATGACAGAAAGCGAAGAAGAACTAGAGAGCCTCTTGCCAAGCTCAACATTCAGAAAACTAAGATCATGGCATCTGGTCCCATCACTTCATGGGAAATAGATGAGGAAACAGTGGAAACAGTGTCAGACTTTATTTTTGGGGGCTCCAAAATCACTGCTGATGGTGATTGCAGCCATGAAATTAAAAGACGCTTACTCCTTGGAAGGAAAGTTATGAGCAACCTAGATAGCATATTAAAAAGCAGAGACGTTACTTTGCCAACAAAGGTCCATCTAGTCAAGGCTACGGTTTTTCCAGTAGTCATGTATGGATGTGAGAGTTGAACAGTGAAGAAATCTGAGCACCTAAGAATTGATGCTTTTGAACTATGGTATTGGAGAAGACTCTTGAGAGTCCCTTGGACTGCAAGGAGATCCAACCAGTGCATCCTAAAGGAGATCAATCCTGGGTGTCATTGGAAGGACTGATGTTGAAGCTGAAACTCCAATACTTTGGCCACCTCATGCGAAGAGTTGACTCATTGGAAAAGACCCTAATGCTGGGAAAGATTGAGGGCAGGAGGAGAAGGGGACGACAGAGGATGAGATGGTTGGACGGCATCACCGACTCGATGGACATGGGTTTGGGTAGACTTTGGGAGTTGGTGATAGACAGGGAGGCCTGGTGTGCTGCGATTCATGGGGTCGCAAAGAGTCGGACATGACTGAGTGACTGAACTGAACTGAACTGATGCCCTGTTTAGGAATCAGTGAACTAAAATGGACGGAAATGGGCAAATTTAATTGAGATGACTACTATATCTAATACTGTGGGTAAGAATCCCATAGAAAAAATGGAATGGTCCTCATAATCAACAAAACAGTCTGAAATGCAGTACTTGGGTGCAACCTCAAAAATGACAGAATGATCCAGCAAATGTTGGCAATTTGATCTCTGGTTCCTCTTCCTTTTCCAAACCCAGCTTGAATATCTGGAATTTCTTAGTTCACATAATGCTGAAGCCTAGCATGCAAGATTTTAAGCATGACCTTACTAGCATGGGAGATGAGTGCAGCTGTCTGATGTTCCAAGGCAAGTCATTCAACATCACAGTAATTCAAGTCTATTTCCCACGAAGACCTACAAGACCTCCTAGAACTAACACCAAAAAATGATGTTTTATTCACCATTGGGGATTGGAATGCAAAAGTAGGAAGTCAAGAGATACCTGGAGTAATAGGCAAATTTGGCCTTGGAGAACAAAATGAAGCTGGGCAAAGGCTAATTTAATTTTGCCAAGAGAGCACACTGGTCATAGCAAACACCCTTTTTCAACAACACAAGAGACAACTTTACATGTGGACATCACCAGATGGTCAATACCAAAATCAAATTGATTACATTCTTTGTAGCTGAAGATGGAGAAGCTGTATACAGCGGGCAGAAAAAAAAAAAAAAAAAAAAAAGACGTGGAGCTGACTGTGATTCAGATCATCAGCTTCTCATAGCAGAATTCAGGCTTAAACTAAAGGAAGCAAGGAAAATCACTAGGCCAGCCAGGTATGATTTAAATCAAATCCCCTATGAATACGCAGTGGAGGTGACAAATAGATTCAAATGATTAGAACTTGTAAACAGTGTGCCTGAAGAACTATGGATGGCGATCTGTAATATTGTACAGGAGACATCCAACAAAACCATCCCAAAGAGAAAGAAAAGGAGGAATGCAAAGTGGTTATCTGAGGAGTCTTTGCAAATAGCTGAAGAAAAAAAGAGAAGTGAAAAGCAAAGGAGAAAGGGAAAGTCATGTCCAATTAAACTCAGAGTTCCAAAGAATAGCAACGAGAGACAAGAAGGACTTATTCAATGGATGTAAAAATATAGGAACATCACAGAAAGGGAAAGACTAGAGATCTCTTCATGAAAATTGGAAATATCAGGGGAACATTTCACCCAAAAATGGGCACAATAAAGGACAGAAATGGTAGAGACCTAGCAGATGCAAAAGAGATCAAGAAGAGATAGAAAGAATACATGGAAGAACTGTACCCCCCCAAAAAAAATCGTAATGAATCGGATAACTACAATGATGTGGTCTGTCACCCTGAGCCAGACATTCTGGAGTGTGAAGTCAAATGGGCCTTAGAAAGCACTGCTGTCAATAAAGCTTGTGGTTAAGATGGAATTCCAGTAGAGCTATTCAAAACCTTAAAGGATGATGCCATTAAGGTATTGCATTCAATATGTCAGCAAATCTGGAAGACTCATCAGTGGCCACAGGACTGGAAAAGATCAATCTTCATCCCAATTCCCAAGAAGGGTAGTACTAAAGAATGTGCTGAACATCGGACAGCTGCACTCATCTCCCATGCTAGTAAGGTCATGCTTAAAATCGTGCATGCTAGGCTTCAGCATTATGCGAACCAAGAAATTCCAGATGTTCAAACTGGGTTTGGAAAAGGAAGAGGAACCAGAGATCAAATTGCCAACATTTGCTGGATCATAGAGAAAGCAAGGGAATTCCAGAAAAAACATCTATCTCTGTTTCATAGACTATGCTAAAGCCTTGGACTGTGTGGATCATAACCAGCTGTGAAAAGCTCATAAAGAGAGGGGAATACCAGACCATCTTACCTGTCTCCTGAGAAACCTGTATGAGGGTCAAGAAGCAACAGTTAGAACCCTATATGGAACAACTGATTAGTTTGGGATTGAGAAAGGAGTACAACAGGGCTGTCTGCAGTCATCCACTTTATTTAATCTATATGCTGAGCACATCATGAGAAATGCCAGGCTGGATGAACTACAAGCTGGAATTAAGATAGGTGGGGGAAACATCAACAACCTCAGAAATGTGGATGATACCACTCTAATGGCAGAAAGCGAAGAGGAACTAAAGAGCCTCTTGATGAGGGTGAAGGAGGCAAGTGAAAGAGCCAGGTTGAAATTAAATATTAAAAAAAAAACTAAGATTACGGCATTCAGCCCCATTCAGTTCAGTTCAGTTCAGTTCACTCATTCGTGTCCAACTCTTTGCGACCCCATGAATCACAGCACACCAGGCCTCTCTGTCCATCACCAACTCCCGGAGTCCACCCAAACCCATGTCCATCGAGTCATTGATGCCATCCAACCATCTCATCCTCTGTCGTCCCCTTCTTCTCCCACCCCCAATCCTACCCAGCATTAGGGTCTTTTCCAATGAGTCAGCTCTTCACATGAGGTGGCCAAAGTATTGGAGTTTCAGCTTCAACATCAGTCCTTCCAATGAACACCCAGGATTGATCTCCTTTAGGATGGATGGATTGGATCTCCTTGCAGTCCAAGAGACTCTCAAGAGTCTTCTCCAACACCACAGTGCAAAAACATCAATTCTTCGGCGCTCAGCTTTCTTCACTGTCCAACTCTCAGATCCATACATGACCACTGGAAAAACCATAGCCTTGACCAGACGGACTTTTGTTGGTAAAGTAATGTCTCTGCTTTTAAATTTGCTATCTAGTTTGGCCATAACCTTCCTTCCAAGGAGTAAGCGTCTTTTAATTTCATGGCTGCAATCACCATCAGCAGTGATTTTGGAGCCCCCCAAAATAAAGCCTGACACTGTTTCCACTGTTTCCCCATCTATTTCCCATGAAGTGATGGGACCAGATGCCATGATCTTAGTTTTCTGAATGTTGAGCTTTAAGACAAGTTTTTCACTCTCCTCTTTCACTTTCATCAAGAGGCTCTTTAGTTCTTCTTCACTTTCTGCCATAAGGGTGTTGTCATCTGCATATCTGAGGTTATTGCTATTTCTCCCAGCAATCTTCATTCCAGCTTGTGTTTCTTCCAGCCCAGCGTTTCTCATGATGTACTCTGCATATAAGTTAAATAAGCAGGGTGACAATATACATCCTTGATGTACTCCTTTTCCTATTTGGAACCAGTCTGTTGTTCCATGTCCAGTTCTAACTCTTGCTTCCTGACCTGCATACAGGTTTCTCAAGAGTCAGGTCAAACGGTCAGCCCCATTACTTCACAGCAAATGGAAGGGGAAAAGGTGGAAGCAGTGACAGATTTCCTCTTCTTGGGCTCTAACATTACTATGGATGGTAACTGCAGCCATGAAATCAGAAAATGATTGCTTCTTGGCAGGAAAGTGATGGCAAACTTAGACAGTGTGTTGAAAAGCAAAGACATTACTCTGACAACAAACGTCCGTATAGTCAAGGTTATGGTCTTCCCAATGGTTGCATACAGTTTTGAGAGCTGGACTGTAAAGAAGGCAGAGTGTCAAAGAATTGATGCCTTCAAATGGTGGTGGAGAAGATTCCCGAGAGTCCCTTGGACAGCAAGATCAAACCAGTCAATCTTAAGGGAGATTAATGCTAAATACTCATTGCAATGACTGATGCTGAAGCTCCAGTATCTTGGTCATCTGATGCAAATAGCCAACTCATTGGACAAGTCCGTGATGCTGGGAAAGATGTGGGTCGAAGGAGAAGAGGGTGACTGAGGATGAGATGGCTGGATGGCATCACGGTGCAACAGACATGAACTTGGGCAAACTCGGGAGATGGTTAGGGACAGGAAAGCCTGGTGTGCTGCAGTCCAAGTTGCCAAGAGTCTGATGCGACTGGGCTACTGAACAACAACAAGGCCCTGTTTAAGTGATTTATATTAACTCATTTCAAACTGATAAAAACTGTACCGAGTGTTTCCTATTCTCATAAAGCACATATTGCAGATGAGAGACCTGAAGCACAGAGAGGTTAAGCAACTTTTCCAAGATCACACAGTCACAAAGTGGCAGAGTTTTGATTCAAACTCAGGCAGTATCTCCAGAGTCCATATGCATAAACAATTGCTATATGCTGTTACTTGTCCTATGGCTTGAATCTAGAGCTTTGACTAGGTGTTTTAAAGTTTACCTGATACAAAATAAGTTAAGAACTCAGTCTTGGGAAAAGAAAACACAGAAACTAGTACGTACAGCAATGTGACACATGCTATTATAAAGATTTATGGCAGGTGCTGGATGAGACAGCACAGGGAGAAAATACCCAAATATCACTGAATGATTTTGTCCTTGTGGTTTAAGATAGCAGGGCAGTGCAAGCATGGCTGTCATTTGATACTGATTTTCTAAATATAAGTGACGTTCACAGACCATTGTGGTGTTAGTTTAACACTGGAATGGCTAGAGTCGGGACGTCTGTGGTATTAGAGACTAAAGTGGGCTATCAGACCACATGATCATCTTCAGTCTCAGGTTTAACCCTGGCAGCAGGCCAAGAAGCCTCTCATAACCCAGGGTCTCGGCACATGCCAACCCCTTACTATTTACGGTTGTTGCTGCATCAGACATTTTCATCAGTGTATATTTACGCTGTCCTTGCGTTCTACACAATTGCTTCAAATTTCCACATTTCAGGTGTAAAGAATCCCCAAATACAAAAATAAGGTAAAGATGCTTTGCAAGGGTTTTGTCACTTAATTATGATGTTCGCTCCAAATCAGGGTATAGTTTACATTCCAAATTAGCCTTTGTCGTGTGTGAATCTGTAGCCTTACATGGCTACAGTTATATTAATATATCAAATGAACAGAAATATACCCAGATTCTTGAATTTGGTAGCTCAGTGAAATAATTGTGTGTTCATGAAAGAACAGAAAGATTAACCTTATTTCTAACTGAAATCAATAAGAGAATTGATATCACTGTGAACTTGCAAATTTTCGTCTATTTGTCATTCTTAGATCTTGCTTGGTACTAAATAATTTCAAAAGCTGTGTTACAAAGTGCAGACAGTTATCACTTTTAAAACACACATCCTACAAGAACTTACTTTATAGCATAGGGAACTCTGCTTGATATTCTGCAATAACCTAAATGGGAAAAGAATTTGAAAAAGAATAGATACATGTGTATGTATAACTGCATGACTGTGCTGTACACCTGAAACTAGCACAACACTGCTAACCAACGATACTACTATATAAAATAAAATTGTAAGTAAATAAAAATACCTCAAATACTTAAAACAAAACAAACTTCCTCAATCTAGAAATATGTTATCAAATAGAATGTTTAGGCTTAGGATTAATACAGGTCTTATATTCTGGGATTTCCCTGTAACTCAGATGGTAAAAAATCTGCCTGCAATGCAGGAGAACCAGGTTCAATCCCTCCATCAGGAAGATCCCCTGGAGAAGGAAATGGCTTGGAGAATTCCATGGACAGAGGAGCCTGGTGGGCTACAGTGCATGGGGTCACAAAGACTCAGACAAGACTGTGAGACTAACACATATATTCTGGCATACAGCTCACTCATTCACAAAAGGCATATCCTAAGCATCTCATGTTTAGGGAATTAAGAATAGAGGAGACCCTGTAAGTCTCAGATGCTCACAATCAAGATGTGCTGGCAAGACGCAGTTAAACTTAAACACTTCAAGAGTCAGCTAACAAGGCATGTGATTAAATGCAGCAAGCAAGTTTAAGAGCCACAAATGAGTGATCTGGGTTTTCAGAGAGTGTGAAGGTATTCAAGAAACACTGAGCAGAAGAGGTAGAATTTGACTCAACACTGATAAGA
This sequence comes from Giraffa tippelskirchi, assembly GCF_054371585.1. Classification (NCBI taxonomy): domain Eukaryota; kingdom Metazoa; phylum Chordata; class Mammalia; order Artiodactyla; family Giraffidae; genus Giraffa; species Giraffa tippelskirchi. The sequence continues at coordinate 10,854,795 of NC_137289.1, read as the reverse complement.
GGTGGGATCCAGACATGGAGAGAGCACAGGGGCAAATTATTAATATATTCTAAGTGTGGAGTCAAGGCACAGAGCTGTTCCTGTGTTCTCAGTTGGTCCTTTCACACACAACCATGGCTAGATGCAGGCATCCAACAAGAACAACCCTGAACTCTTACGTGGTAGTTACTATGTGCCAAGCATTTTTCAAGGTACTTTATATGCATGAACTCACTGAATTTGAATGTTCTGATGAGGTTTTCCCCACTTTACTGATGAAGAAACTGACAGACATAGAGGCTTAGTACTTGCCCAACTGACAACTAGAAGCTGGTGGAGCCGGGAAGGGAGCCCATGTATTCTGTGCTCCTAACCATGACCCTGGTACCTCTCAAACATTTTCATCTTAGGATCTCTTATACTCTTAAAAATTACTGCATGTGCCAAAGACCTCTTGTAATTGTGAGCTATACCTATCAAAATGTTCTGCATAAAGAACTAAAATCAATTTTAAAAGGTTAAAGTATTTATGTATTAATTTATTTAACTAACAGATTGTAAGAGTTGAGAATAGATTCTTGGTTGCCAGGATCTATGGTGGGAGATGGGTGGGTGTGGCTAATAAAGGGCCATAACGTCCCAAGGATGGAATTGTTCCCTCTCTTCTTGATTGGATCAAGGTCAATAACTGGCTGTGCAATGGTACTGCAGTTTTACAAGATGTTGCCCTTGGTGTAAACTTGGCAAAGTATATATGTGATCTCTCTTTATTATTTCTTACCACTGCACATGAATCAATAATAAACTATTTAAAAACAAAAAAGCTGATTTAAAAGAGCAATACTAAAACCATTACATACAAACACAACATTTTTTATGGAATAATTCCATTTTCCAGAAATACATGAGCGAGGAGGGTAACAGGGCTTTATAGTATTAGAAATCTCTTGAAGGGTGGACTTCCATATCTGCCTCTGCATTCAGCCCATTGCAAAATCACCTGTTATGTAGCCTTTGGAATAGTCCACTATATACTATATACTCATGAAAGAAAGAGGACGCCAGACATAGAGAACAAACATATGGACACCAAGGGGGAAATGTAGGGAGTGAGTTGAAACAGGAGATAAGGATTAACATATATACACAACTATGTACAAAATAGATAACTATTGAGAACCTACTTTATAGCACAGGGAACTCTCCTCAGTGCTCCATGGTGATCTAAATAAGAAGGAAATCCAAAATAAAAAGGGGATATAGGTACTGGGTTGGCAAACCCAATATATGTATAACTGATTCACTTTGTGATAAAACAGAAAGTAACAACATTGTAAAACAACTATATTTCAAGAAAAGTAAAAAAATAAAATTTTTCAAAAAAAAGAGAATGTAAAAGGCAAAAACTATTTTAGCGTTATGAAAAATTTCTACTTCACTGATACCCTAAAAAGACTTCAGGGGCTCCCAGGGACCCCTTGGCTACATTTGAAAATTGATGCTCTATGATATCCTGTCTCTTTACTTTGAATGTTTGATGCTGGCATCATATTAATTGTGCTAAGATATCAGTTTCAGCTCCAAGGCAATTATTCCTACATCCCTCCCCAAATCAGCAGTGAGGTGTTTGAATCCAGAACTTCTTTGGCAGCCTCAAGGATCTAAAAGCTCCCCAATAAGCACAGAGCGAGCAAAAACAAACTGTTCCAACTGCTGCTGTGTGCTTGCTCCCTCTCTGCTGAAGACTGCTGGCCGCCTGACTTCAAAGGGAAAACTGTGTGAGGAGACCATCTGTGGAGAAAAGATAGCAAGGCGACGAGACAACTATCGACTTGAAACGTTTGTGTAAAATGCGCAGATGCTCGGGCGCTGGGACGGGGTGTCCCTGGAAGGGAGAAAAGAAAGAGCCCCACAGCTGGCAGGGATGCTCCGCAGCCCCACAGGGCTCTCTCCCGGTGCCCTTGGCCTCAATGCTCTGGCACCATGCCAGGGGCCCAGGGTGAAGAGGGAACTTGGACTTTCAAGATTAGGATGTTGATATGATCTAACCCTCACTTAGATCTAAGCCATGGAGTCCACCTCAAGCCACACAAATATTAATAGATGCTCACACCTAAGCTGAGGACATTGTCCTTCAACTCTGGCAGATTCCAACGCCAGGGGACTGAAATTGAATGGTCGCTTGGAGGGGCTTAGTGAGCAGACCAGATGTGAAACAAAACTGGATAAAGTGAACACGAAACTCTGTATGTTAAACATTCAACAGAGCTACTGGGAACAATTCCAACAAATAGTGTAAGAAATTTAAAGACGCAAGGAAGGCATTCTCGAAAGTCTAATTTTGGGGATGGAATTAAATGAAGACAGATGAGAATGAGTTCTGCCTTCGCCCTTTACAGTCCGAACAATTTCCCAAATTGATTTTATCTTTCTGAAACAGATATATCTATACTTGTGGATTTTTGTTTAACCTAGTATCAGCCTCGATGGGGGGAGTGTAATATCTGCCAGGTGTGTTATGATGTACTGTGTTGCATTATCTTAACTCTTCATAAAATCCCAGAACAGCAATTTCATTATCCCTATTCTGTGGCTTCATACATGGAGGCTCAGAGCCATTATCTGCCTTGACCTAGATCACACAGGGTGAAGGGAGAGGAACTGAGATTCCAGGTTCAAGCCAGGTTTCTTAGCTCCAAAGCCACAGTCTCATGTGCCTACCTCCTCATTTCCACGTATTTGATTCTCAAGTGGGTTTTATGTAACTATGTTAATTTATGCTAAAATTCCTACCGCTTCTTGGTTGTAAAGTTATAGACTATGACTGGCAAAATAACATTCTTAGGCATTTTTAATGCCTTATGATCTCAGATTTGACCTAGGTTTATTTGAACTTCCCAATGTTTATCCACAGGGGTTCTTCAACAGCACTGGGGGAAGGCCTGGCAAACAGAATTCACCAAAGAGAAGCATTTCTAGAAACTTTTAAGCATGCAAATGACAGTCACTCTGCCTAGTTTTCTAAGCCAGTCTAGGAATTAACATGGTTAGGAGAAATATATCCTTCAAAGGAAGATAATTCCAGGACCTGGGCAGTGTGGGAGTTTCCCAGGCTGCCATAACAAGGTGTTACCACCAACTAGGTGGTTTAAAACAATAGAAAATCATTCTCTCATAGGTTTGAGAGAAGACTCTAGGGAAGTATTCCTGCCTCTTCCTACTTCTCACGGTTGCCACCAGTCAACCTGGCCTCCCTTAGCTTGCAGCACTCGTATTTCTGCCTTAGTTGTCACACAACTAACTTTCCTCCTGTGTGTGTGTATGTGTGTCCAAATTTCCCTCTTCTTATAAGGATACCAGTCTCTGAACTAGAACCACCCTAATCTTTGACCACCTGATGCAAAGAGCTGACTCATTGGATAAGACCCCAATGCTGGGAAAGATTGAAGGCAGGAGAAGAAGGGGACGACAGAGGATAAGATGGTTGGATGGCATCACCAACTCAGTGGACATGAGTTTGAGCAAACTCCGGGAGAGAGTGAAGGACTGGGAAGCCTGGCATGCTACAGGCCATGTGGTCACAAAGAGTCGAACACGACTTAGCAACAAAACAACAACAACCCAGTATGACCTCACCTTAACTTATTACATCTGCAACAATCTGATTGCCAAATAAGGTCCCATTCTGAAGTTCTAAGTGAATGAATTTTTGAAGGATGCTATTCAATCCACCACAAGCAGTTAAGTCAGATGATAGAGAAGAATCTCAAGTTCAAGATTTGTATAGCACTTGTTTTTTTGGAAGGCCAAGGAGTGGGCTTGAAGACTCTCACTGTCATTTCGCACATATCCTTGGCCCCAGAGGAAACTAGCTGCTGAGTAGGCCCCTGGATCAATTTCTGTCACATTAAGATCATCACCCTGCAAACACTATTTTCTTCTTGGGCACATGTCTTTATGTGAAATAGTTTGATTTTTGGCTCATTGTTTTCTCTCTCCACACTAGACTGTAAGTCCTCTAAAGGCAAGGAAACTATCACTCAAATTCCCATTATGAACCTAGTACCTGGCATGTTGGCATCCAAATGTTTGGTGGAGGATTGGGTGAATATGTAGATGAATTCTGGGTTTAAGTAGCTGACTTTGATTAGGGTTTTTGTCTATGCTGTTTATTCTACCTTCATTCATTCAGTCATTGAACATGCACTAAGTGCATACTGTTTGCCAGGCATGATATTCAGCATCGAGGATACAACTGCAACCAAAAGCAGTCTTGTCGTCTCAGACCTCCTAGAACTTTAAACAAGAGATCTGCAAGCACCTACAATAGAGCAAGAAGTATGCTTCGGTGCCATGGGTCCATACATAATCACAAGTCTTAGTCCTGTTCCTTCTACTGCTTACAGACAACCTTTGTATGCCAGACTAACATCAGAGTTAAAAGTCATATTTTACAAAATCATGCCTCCATTTAGAAAGCATAAAGGAAAATACAGTCTTTATTAGTTGGTGAAAATAGGACTGTTACCGAATTAGTTGCAATGTCGTCCTGAAACTCGCATAAGTGCAGCTGGCTTCCATTGAAGGGAAGGGAAGGTGTAGGATCCTGGGCAAGAGCCTTGGTAACAGGACTAGGAGTCAAAGTTTTGACCATGCAGAAGGGAAAAGTGTTGATATTTCAGGACAAGTCTGACTTGAGCGTTGGGATAAAACATATCGAGAAATAAACTTGAGTAAGTCAATATAGTGAGTTTACCTTGACTGGGAAAAATAATATTCAAACAGGCACTTATTATTCCACAGAGATTCCATAATGGCTTGCTGGATAGAGCAATGACACAATCAAGATCCTCAATGATCCTAACTCCCCAGAATGTTAGGATGAATAAAATCAACAAGATAAACTCTAAGAAAAATAAATCAATGTCTTACCTTTATTTTTTTTTTATAAATTTATTTATTTTAGTTGGGGGCTAATTACTTTACAATATTGTAATAGTTTTTGCCATACATTGACATGAATCAGCCATGGGTTTACATGTGTTCCCCTTCCTGGACCCCCCTTCCACCTCCCTCCCCATCCCACCCCTCTGGGTCATCCCATTGCCCCGGCCCTGAGCCCTTGTCTCATGCATCGAACATGGAATGGTGTTCTGTTTCACATATGATAATATACATGTTTCAATGCTATTCTCCCAGAACGTCCCACCCTCACCTTCTCCCTCAGAATCCATAAAATTGTTCTATGCATCTGTGTCTCTTATTCTGATTGGAACGTCTTACCTTTAGATGGCTGGCATGAAACAGATTTTGGTAAATTACAATACGGCAGGATGGGGGAGACTCCTTGCCCGACAGTAGTCTTCCTGAAAAATACCAGAGATGTTACATGACCACAGAGTCAATCAGAACATCCAGTAATGTTCTCTGTTTAAATTCAGTGTGAACATCCACACCAATGGAAAATAAAGTCCCAGATTACCCAACTAATAATCTCACTGCTCTTGGGACTAGTAAGATCACAGTTACAATACTGTGGCTAAATCAGAGTGCTGCCTTTTAGGAGAGGCAGATACATATTGTGGGGCTTCCCAGGAGGTGCTAGTGGTAAAGAACCTGCCTGTCAATGCAGGAGATGTAAGAGATGCAGGTTCGATTTCTGGGTTGGGAAGATCCCCTGGAGAAGGGCATGGCAACCCACTCCAGTATTGCCTGGAGAATCCCATAGACAGAGGAGCCTGGCAGACTATAGTCCATGTGGTTGCAAAGAGTCTGATACGACTGAGTGATTAAGCATGCACATATACATATTGCAGTTCACTTAAATGAGAAAAACTAGGATCCTACTGCAGGGGAGCAAAATTTGTCACCCCAACGTGGGTCTATTTAGCCTGAGAATTATTTTAGACTGTGACTTCCCCTCTAACTGCCTGAAGAGTGTAGACAAAGAACCTGTTCCAGGAAGGGAGCTGTCACCACAAATAGCTCTCATATGAACTATATGAACTCTATTAGTCTCCAGAAATGTCAAAAAACAAATTTCTAGTATTTAAGGCATCCAATTTGTAATGCTTTATGTTAACCCTAGCAAACTAATACTGGAGAAATATTTAATTTGGGAACAAATCTAATTAATCACTATAATGTTTCATAAAAATCCACAGAGCTAATGTTTGATAAGATAAAATGATAGAGTCCAAGAAAAAACTTTAGTCTTTTAAATGCTTACATGGCATTCCAGTCAAAAGCAACATGTCAATGATGAGGTATTGACCTCTAACCTCAGATTCAGCATGGCTTACAGCAAAAAGCAGGATACACTTTGGGGTGTGACCAGTCTGGGCCCCAATCCAATACTAACTGTATGACCATGGGAAGGTTACTGAACTTCTGTGGGCCTCCATTTTCTCCCTTGTAATGTAAGGATAATGATACATACTTCAATGTAGTTTTTTTTTTAAGGTAGAAGTCATCATGAATTTATTATTTACACAGTGATTAAGGACACAAATACAATGGTCATACAAAATTTCAGTTCAGAGACTGGCCATGATACACAGGTGGATACAGACATTCCAACTACATTTCTGACAAGTCACGGAGGGGAGTTAAATACAGTGGGGGCAGTGGGGAGAGGGCAGGGACAGCAACTGTTCACAACCATACTGCTGAGGACTCGGGGTTGGTGTAAGGATTATTTGTTTTAAATGGAAGGTATAACTTTTAGATTTATATTCAGCATAAAGTTTGGAGAAGTATTGCTGAATTTTAGTTACTGAATTTTGGAAGAGGAGCTTTTATAATACAATTTTAATCAACACACATTAACTGGAAGGGCAGGAGACAGCAGGTTAAGATGAACTTTTGTTTACCCAGAGTTAGCTTGAGGAAACAGGAAATGGTTGCTGTTATTTGCACCCTTTCTTTCACTGTGAATCAAATATTCTTTGTAATTCAAGTAGGACAAACATCTCCAATATGTTGGATCAAGTGTCTGTGTGAGTGTGTGTGAGTAAATGTGGGTATATATAGAGTATGTATATAGCTATCCTGAGTTCCAGTAAGTCTCTGCAGTTCATCACAAGTTTTGGGCAAGTCACTTGAATTTTTAACTTAAAAAGTCTCAATTTACTCAACAATAGGATTAATTGATCTAATTATTATCAGTTATCTAAATATTTCTCAGATTCATTATTTTCTTAAACATTCCATGATGATATGACTTAGATGAATATGGTGTCTTGAAATGACAGGATTCTAGTTTTTTTTAATCCAGATGAGAATTTCCATTTTAAAGACATAGTACTATATTTTTACAGCTTCTTTCCTCTTTCTCTGGAAATGGTAGTGCAGATTCACTTTTAAGAGATGGTAACCCCTTTGTTCTGGGGTTTCAGGGAAAGTTGATGTTCCTTTTAGTTTTACAAAAGTAAACTAGATTTCATTCTAAAATGGAAAACCTCAAACAAGTGAAAGTTAAGTGTTTGAATAATAAAGTAATAGCAGAATAACATATCTACAGAGAGTAAAACTAAGTTTATCTAATCTTTAGAATTTGAGATCTGGATGCTAGAGTAGATAAACTTCTTATGACACCTGGAGGAAAATTTTGGCAGGTCAAGGCCTAACACGAGAAGAGGAACACAGGAGACCTTGAATTCTGTGTGTGGATATATCTAATTTGCAGTTTTAAGATTGCTTTATGCATAGTAATTCATGTGTTATATCCAGATCTGCAACAAATCTTATTAAATATTATAATCTTGTCTCATCTGAAATAGTGGGAAATTGAGACAAGGGTCTCTGTCCATACAAGTGTCATGTCAGTAAAAGGAACAACAGAAGATGCCAGAAAGAACACTGCAATCAGACGGCTAAAAGTAATATGCAAAGTAAAGCTAAGTAAATCATGACAAAGAAAATCCTAGGTCTAGGAAGTATCTATGGTAAATTTTACCAAAACTAAAAGAATTAATACTAATCCTTCAAAAAATACAAGACTATAGAACCTTTGTTAACTCATTCTGTAAGCCCAGCATTACAGCAGCTGTGGCTGCTATAAGGAAAATACCACAGATGGGGTAAATTATATTCAACAGAGATTTCTCATAGCTCTGGAGTCAGGAAGTCCAAGATCAGGGTGCCAACACAGTTGGTTGCTTCCAGTGAGATCTTTCCTTTGGGTTACAAACCACCAGCTTCTCACTGTATCCTCATTTGGCAGAGAATAGAGAGACCAAGCAAGGTCTCTAGTGATTCTTACAAGGGCATCAATCCCATTTATGAGGCCCCCACCCTCATGACTTCATCTAATTTTAATTATCTCCAAAAGGCTCTACCTCTTAATGCCATCACATGAAGGGGTGATGTTTCAATAGAAGACTTTTGGACTTAACATTTAGTCAGTAACACTTACACAAAAATCAGACACAGACATCACAAGAAAACAAAACTTCAGACCAGTATCCTTTTTGAATATATGGTAAAAAAAAATCAAACAGTAAATAGCCACAAACCAAACTGAGCAACAATTAAGAATTGTATACAATGACCAAGTGAGATTTAACCCAGTAATTGAAGAATTTTACTATCCATAAATCAGTGTAATACAGCATACTAAAAAAAGAACAATAACTGTATGATCATTTCAATAGATGCAGGAAAATATTTGACAAAATCCATTGTTTCTCTAATAAAATACTATACAAAATAGAAACAGAAAAGAACATTCTCAACCTAATAAAGGTCATCAACAACAACAACAACAAAAACCCCACAAAAATAACAACACACTAATTGTGGAAGAAGAAAAGCTTTCTCCCTGTGATTAGTAACAAGATAAAGATATTTGTTCTCATCATTTCTCTTCAACACTGTATTGGAGGTTATAGCCAGGGAAATTAAGGAAGAAAAAGAAGGTAAAGGCATCCATATTTGAAAGGAGCAATTAAAATTATATTTACAAATGGTATGTACTTATAAATATATAGAAAATCATTAGAGAAAAAAAGTTAATGCTAACAAAAATAGCTCAACAAGATTGCAAGAAACAAGATCAATATAGAAAAATCAAATGTACTTCTATAAGTTGGTAAAAAATATAAAAATGAAATTAATAATTCCATTTTAATAGTATAAAACAGAATACTTAAAAATTTAACAAAATAAGTGCAGGACAAAGCATTGAAAATTGTAAATCACTGAAAGAAACTGAAGAAGACAAAGACAAAAATATTCTACATTCATGGATCAGAAGACTATATATTGTTAAGACAGCAATACTTCCCCAACTGATCTACAGATTTAACAAAACCCTTATCAAAATCTAAGGTAGATTCTTTGTAGAAAGTGACAAGCTGATCGTAAAATTCACAAGAAAATGGAAGAAACTCAGAATAGCAAAAACAATCTTTAAAAAAGAACAAATTTAGAGAACTCACACTTTCCAATTTTGAACCTTCCAACACAAAATTATTGTAATCAAGATATTGTACTATTTATGTAAGGAGATGTATCCTTATCTAGGTAGGCAGGTAGATATAAATATAAACTGATCAATGTAATACAATTATAGCCCAGAAATAAACTGTTACACTTATGCTAAACTGACTTACAACAATTTCAAGAAAATTCAATGTGGAAAGTGTAACTGCTTCAACAAATAATGAGGTGATGAGTGGATACCCACATGAAAAAGAATGAAGTAGGACTTCACCCTTACCTCACACCATATACAAAAATCTAACTCAAAATGAATCTAAAACTTATTACAAGCAACAAATCTACAAAACCCTTGGAAGTAAACATAGGTCTAAACCTTCATGACCATGGATTAGGCAGTGATTTATTAGATATGACCCCAAAAGCACAGTCAAAAAAATCAGATAGAATGACATCTGAAAGTTATTAATAAAAAGATGCTCCCTTCCAAGGAGACTATCAAGAAAGTGAAAAGACAACCTACAGTGAGTGAAATATTTGAAAAAGACACAACTGATAAGTGTATAGTACCCAGAATACATAAAGAACTCATGACTTGACCGTGAAATTACAAATAACCAATGAGACAATAAGTATTTGAATAGACAATTTTTCCCCAAGAAATGGCCAATAAACCCATGGAAAAATCTTCCAGATCATTAGCCATTAGACAAATGCACATCAAAATTTCAGTGAGATAACACATCACATCTACTAGCATGGCTATAATCTGCTTCCTCTCTACAGACTACATGGTACTTTTTAACAGTAGACAATTGGGGTGTATTATCAAGAACTCTGAGTGTTTTCTTCAAGGGCCAAATGAGAGCCAAGGAGCAGGTATAGACGTCTGCACCAGCAGAAGCACAGACTGTGTGCTTATATTATTAAAATACTTCCTAAGGATAAATTAGGGAGTAAAAGTGAAGAAGAACTGAAGAGCCTCTTGATGAAAGTGAAAGAGGAGAGTGAAAAAAGTTGGCTTAAAACTCAACATTCAAAAACTAAGATCATGGCATCTGGTCCCATCACTTCATGGCAAATAGATGGGGAAACAATAGAAACAGTGACAGACTTTATTTTTGGGGGCTCCAAAATAACTGCAGATGGTGACTGCAGCCATGAAATTAAAAGGTGTTTGCTCCTTGGAAGAAAAGCTACAGCCAAACTAGACAGCATATTAAAAAACAGAGACATTTCTTTGCTGACAAAGGTCTGTCTAGTCAAAGTGATAGTTTTCCCAGTAGTCATGTATGGATGTGAGAGTTGGACTATAAAGGAAGCTGAAGATTTGATGCTTTTGAACTGTGATGTTGGAGAAGACTCTTTTTTTTTCTTTTTTTTAAGTAGTTTATTTTCTATTTTTTAACTTTACAATTACAAGGAGATCCAACCAGTCCATCCTAAAGGAAACCAGTCCTGAAAATTCAGTGGAAGGACTGATGCTGAAGCTGAAACTCCAATACTTTGGCCACCTGATGCAAAGAACTGACTCACTGGAAAAGACCTTGATGCTGGGAAAGAATAAAGACACCAGGAGAAGGGGCAACAGAGGATGGATGGCATTACCGACTCGATGGACATGAGTTTGAGCAAGCTCTGGGAGTTGGTGATGGACAGGGAAGCCTGATGTGCTGGAGTCTATGGGGTCACAAAGAGTCAGACACGACTGAGCAACTGAATTGAACTGATGCCTCTGAAGTCCCAACTTTTAATGTCAGCTGAGTAGCCTTCTTATTGGGAATGAAAAGGGATGGAGAGTAAGGAATACGCAAATTACTTTGTAACCACACTGTGGATGTTATATTTTCCAAGCACATCCCTTTACCAGACACTCAGGCATTGGGACATCATTGACAAATTTAGCTCACCAATCGTCTAAAAACTCAATGCTAGATTCCATCTACCCACTTCCATTATGAATGTAGTGCTATCCTTTGAATTCAAACTGCTTGATTAAAATAAATCAGCTCCACCAACTTTATATTTAAGGAGTAGATGATTTAACTACTCCAGGAAACATTCTAGTGACCAAAGAATGAACATTTTCACTCCATTTTTCACGTGTTTGATCTTTAGGGGTATTGATCTAAGAAAGGGGATTTTTCTCAGAGATTCCTCATTAAGAGTTTCAAGCAAGGAGATCCAGCAAGGAAAAAAATGGTAAAGAACTATGCTATTGTTCAAAGTTATTAATGAAAAGTTTGGGGAGTATTAAATTTAAAATCTCAGCTTCTGATAAAGAAATAAATACCCATTGTTTACAGGAGTTAGAAATTCTGCCAAGTGACAGAATCTGTGACAAAATGATTAGAAAGATCTAAAATATGACTGCATATCTAAATTATGGAAGGCCATTACAAAACTCACATGCCACACCCCCTTTCTTTTATATGGACAACAAAACATAAGCCTGGGTATAAAATTAAAGATTAGGAAATTTCCAAATGTCTTATTTGATATCAGTGATTGTGAGAAATATCATTAAATATCGTGGTATCACTGAAATCTCCACACAGAAGTTCCTGAAATGAGTCTTGGTGACACAAAGCTAAGAGGCTATTTGCTACCCTTACTATCGGCTGTATATTTCAGTAATTAAACTGACTGGCTAAATAAACATTACCACACAGTGGCAAAACCCTAAAGAAACTGTAGATAAGCTATTAAACTATGATTTATGAAGTCAGATTTTGTTCAACCAAGTGATTAGAATTTAATAAGTTAGCCTACTTAGCTCTGAATAGAATAGAACAATTTGGAAGAAAAAAAATGTATGAGAAAATAAGATTATGAGAAGATTTGTGTCTCATATCCTAATAAGCCATTTATTCAGTTATCAACCAATTCTTCAAAGTTCAGTAACAGGCACATTAGGGAACATAAAGTGTCAAATATGGCCCTATCTTCAGGAGGCTTGAAAAGTGAAGTGAAAGTCCCTCAGTTGTGTCCGACTCTTTTTGACACCATGGACTATACAGTCCGTTGAATTCTCCACTTCAGAATACTGGAGTGGGTAGCCTTTCTCTTCTTCAGGGGATCTACCCAACCCAGGGATTAAATCCAGGTCTCCCGCATTGCAGGAGGCTTACTTAGACTAATATGAGGACCATTTGTACACAAATACTCACATTACAGGGCATCATGTTGTCACAAATACAACACTATGGAAATCAGCTTTGGGCACAAATACTGCCAGTTAGGGAGCTAAGAAAAGACTTCAAATAAAAGTAGCATTAGTAGGGTGTTGATGGTGTACAGTGTTTGGATACGAAGGAGAGCAGAATTGAACCAAAACATATATGCAATAGAATGTCATCCAATTTGATTAAACTGTCTTAAGTGGTAAACTAGGGTGAAGTAGGAAATAGAGCATCAAATAATAAATATCAGAGTTATGATCTCTGAGCCATGCATATGGCAATATGTGAAGAACAGTTTTAATTGGATAGAATTAGCCAAATATTTATCATGGGTCCACTGTGTGTCAGACATAGAGAATTATGGGAAAGAGATACATGGAAGGCAACTGTAACAGTCAACTTGTAGGTAATGAGGGCCAGGATAGAGAAGGCAAAGGTACCAGGATCAGGTACCTCACCTGTCTCGTGTACTTTTATAACCTCTGTTCCTAGAACAGTGCACACAAGTGGACGTTGGGTAGACACAGATTTGGTAGTCAATATGTTCAGTTGCTTTAGTCTTGTCCGATTCTTTGTGACCCCGTGGACTGTAGCCCACCAGGCTCCTCTGTCCATGGAATTCTCCAAGCCAGAATACTTCAGGGGGTTGCCATGCCCTCCTCCTGAGGATCTTTCCAACCCAGGGACTGAACCTGTGTCTCTTGCATCTCCTGCACTGGCAGGTGAGTTCTTTACCACTAACATCACCTGGGAAGGTAGTCAATAAACCCTCATAAATGAGTAAATAAAAAATGAAATAAAGCAAGTGAACCACAGAGGTTTATGTCTAGGTGACTAGGGGATTGGAGAGTTCTTAATAAAAAATTAGGAACTCATTTGAATAAAAAGTACAAAAGTTATGGATGTGGTATCTTCAAGGGACACTTGTGATGAAAATTCTAATTTCTTGCCCACTCATCAAGGGTTCATGGCACCCTGTACTCAGGATTTAGATGAGTACTGTTTTGCAACTGCCTTGTATCTTTATCAATGAAAAATGACTCAAGAATAATAAAAATCATCTCTTCATAGGTAGGCACCAAAAGCAAGGATGATCATTGTCAGTGAGAAGGCCAGCTAAAGAAAAGTAATTATACTGTAAACATGGAGAAATGTGAAACAGCATTGAAAACTGATTTGAGAATAAAAATTAAATTCAGCAATGACAAGAGAAGAAAACCTAATCTATTTACTAGCCAAGAGATAACAGAACCATATGCTTGCTGCCTCACAGGGCCAATCCCAGAAAGATGCTGAATAGGGGAACCAGGTTACAACAACATGAGGCCGAAATACTTGCTTTGACTCTGTTCCAGGATGTCTGCCTTTATGAAGGTGTCATTTTGAGGATAAATGTGAAATTTAAATAGGACAATGGGGGATAGCTTTGTTGACACACAAACAAGTACAATTCCTTAATATGTTGAATAAAATAGAAGCAGCATCCCAAATCCATTCATTTTAGTGTTCTAAGTCCATGACACTATAGATAGGTATACTGACTGTCTTTTGCTGTTTTTGTTCAGTTGTGTCTGACTCTTTGTGACCCCATGGACCGTAGCCCTCCAGGCTCCTCTGTACATGGAATTCTCCAGGCAAGAATACTGGAGCGGGTAGCCACTCCCTTCCCCAGGGGATATTCCCAACCAAGGGATCAAATCTGTATCTCCTGCACCAACAGAAAGAATCTTTACCATTGAGACACCAGGGAAGCCCTGTTTTAGCCAATAATAAAAGAAATATGAGTTTTCATCAATACTTTACTTAGTTATTTTTGCTCCTTAATATAAGAGGTATTTAGTTATTAAGAGAGTAAGGTGAACAGAAGGAAAAAAAATTATGCAGAATCATTGCTGATTTGGAAAATTTTAAGTTACTTTGTGTATTTCAACAGGGCAAAATAAATCTGAATCTTCAGGTACCTAACACAATAGATAATAAGTAGGGCTCTTTTCTTCACTTCAGAATGGAAGAAGAATATAAAATTAGGGGGAGCACAGTTCAGTTCAGTTCAATCGCTCTGTAGTGTCTGACTCTTTGCGACCACGTGGAATGCAGCATGTCAGGCCTTCCTGTCCATCACCAACACCCGGAGTTTACCCAAACTCATGTCCATTGAGTCAATGATGACATCCAACCATCTCATCCTCTGTTGTCCCCTTCTCCTCCTGCCCTCAATCTTTCCCAGCATCAGGGCCTTTTCAAATGAGACAGCTCTTTGCATCAGGTGGCCAAAGTATTGGAGTTTCAGCTTCAATATCAGACCTTCCAGTGAACATCCAGGACTGATCTCCTTTAGGATGGACTGGTTGGATCTCCTTGCAGTCCAGGGGACTCTCAAGAGTCTTCTCCAACACCACAGTTCAAAAGCATCAATTCTTTGGTGCTCAGCTTTCTTTATAGTCCAACTCTCACATCCATACATGACTACTAGAAAAAACATAGCCTTGACTAGATGGAGTTTTGTTGACAAAGTAATGTCTCTGCTTTTTAATATGCTGTCTAGGTCGGTCACAACTTTCCTTCCAAGATGTAAGTGTCTTTTAATTTCATGGATGCAGTCACCATCTGCAGTGATTTTGGAGCCCCCCAAAATAAAGTCAGCCACTGTTTTCCCAACTATTTGCCATGAAGTGATGGGACTAGATGCCACAAACTAAGTTTTCTGAATGTTGAGCTTTAAGCCAACTTTTTAACTCTCCTCTTTCACTTTCATCAAGAGGCTCTTTACTTCTTCTTCACTTTCTGCCATAAGAGTGGTGTCATCTGCATATCTGAGATTATTGATATTTCTCCCAGCAATCTTGATTCCAGCTTGTGCTTCATCCAGCCCAGTGTTTCTCATGGTGTACTCTGCATATAAGTTAAATAAGCAGGGTGACAATATACAGCCTTGACATACTCCTTTTCCTATTTGGAACCAGTCTGTTGTTCCATGTCCAGTTCTAACTGTGGCCTCCTGACCTGCATACAGGTTTTTCAAGAGACAGGTGAGATGGTCTGGTACTCCCATCCCTTTCAGAATTTTCCAGAGTTTATTGTGATCCACACAGTCAAAGGCTTTGGCATAGTCAATAAAGCAGAAATAGATGTTTTTCTGGTACTCTCTTGCTTTTTTGATGATTCAGCAGATGTTGGCAATTTGATCTCTGGTTCCTCTGCCTTTTCTAAAACCAGTTTGACAACTAAAATAAATAAATTTATTAAAAAAATAAAATAAAATAAAATAAAACCAGCTTGAACATCTGTAAATTCATGGTTCACATATTGCTGAAGCCTGGCTTGGACAATTTTGAGCATTACTTTGCTAGCCTGTGAGATGAGTGCAAATGTGCAGTAGTTTGAGCATTCTTTGGCATTGTCTTTCTTTGGGATTGGAATGAAAACTGACCTTTTCCAGTCCCATGGAAATTCAGACTTAAAATGATGAAAGTAGGGAAAACCACTAGACCATTCAGATATGACCTAAATCAAATACTTTATGATTATACAGTGGAAGTGACAAATAGATTTAAGGGACTAGATCTGATAGACAGAGTGGCTGATGAACTATGCTTGGAGGTTCCTGACATTGTACAGGAGACAGGGAGCAAGACCATCCCCAAGAAAAAGAAATGCAAAAAGGCAAAATGGGTGTCTGAGGAGACCTTACAAATAGCTATGAAAAGAAGAGAAGCAAAAAGCAAAGGAGAAAAGGAAAGATATACCCATTTGAATGCAGAGTTCCAAAAAACAGCAAGAAGAGATAAGAAAGCCTTCCTCAGTGATCAGTGCAAGAAATAGAGGAAAATAATAGAATGTGAAAGGCTACCGATATCTTCAAGAAAATTAGAGATACGAAGGGAACATTTCATGCAAAGATGGGTTCAATAAAGGACAGAAATGTTATGGACCTAACATAAGTAGAAGATATTAAGAAGAGGTGGCAAGAATACACAGAAGAACTGTACAAAAAAGATCTTCTTGACCCAGAGAATCACAATGGTGTGGTCACTCACCTAGAGCCAGACATCCTGGAATGTGAAGTCAAGTGGCCTCAGGAAGCATCACTACGAACAAAGCTAGTGGAGGTGATGGAATTCCAGTTGAGCTATTTCAAATCCTCAAAGCTGATGCTGTGAAAGTGCTGCACTCAATATGCCAACAAATTTGGAAAACTCAGCAGAGGGAGCACAGCTCGTCGTAAAATAAATCCTAGCCCTCAGGAGCCTGAACCACTTATTTCATCTTCTGGATAAGTTTGATGATGCTGCCAGAAAAACAAATTCCAATTCTATTCATTCATTCAATCATTGATTATTTTGAAAGTAATGTGTGTCAGTTACTGTTTTAAGTGGTAGGAATACAGGAAAGATAGTACAAACAAATCCCCTCCACTCATAGAGATAATGTGCTAGAAAAACAGAAATAGAAAACAGGAATTAATATTAGGCCAGTTGTAATAACCACAATAAAGCAAGTCAGGGTACAGGTAACAATGATAATGGAGGGACTACAGAAAATTCAGAGATTCTTTTCATGATTGATTTTAATTTATGTGTTTTGTTAATATTTAAAGATAAAGCTTTTATGAAAAATGGCAAATATAATACATGCAGATTTTGCTGTTTCAGAGTACATACAGTTATTTGATGATGATCACTAAGTGATATGTTGTGTGACAAAATTGTTCATATGAATAAGTTAATGTTTTATAATCACAATCAACATGAATCTTTAGAGTAAGTCACTCAGATTCTGTACTCTCAACATTAATGGATAATTTTATCTTCATCATATCTGATTACATTTTCAGGGAGGAAGAAGTGGATACTTTTCAAAAATAAAATCCAGTCTATTCATTTGAAATTCAATAGATTTCTGATTATATTGTACACTGCATTCTCTGTTCATTAAGGAATTCCCTTTTCTTAGTCAGTTTCTCTAAAATTAAATATATATATATATATATATATATATATATATAGCCAGACTAATCCAACAACTGTCCTAAAAACAAAAAATAAACCCTCACATACTCCCTGTCCTGCATTCAACTTTGCATGTATAGTATGTCTGATTCTCTTCATTTTTCCCACCTGTGTGTTTATATTACTGCCACTCTAACTCTTCATCTCTCTCCTTGAATGACTAACCTCTTGAATTATTTGTATGTTTTTGCTTCTCTCGCTGCTTATTCAGTTTTCCCAAAGGGGTCAGATTAATATTCTCCAAATATAATTCTGATCATAATCTCTCAAAATCTTTATTGGTTCCTCACTGCTCATGGAGTTACTGGCATTTATCTGACAGCAATTATGTTTATATTACTGGACAACCAGTACCACACTCTCCATCAACAGGGGTCAGCTATCACACTGCTTAGCCTCAACTCAGGTGACAACTGATCACCTTCTTTTATTGCAGGGGTTCCACTTTTCACATCTTATAAACACATGTATTAGAAAAGAAGGACTTGAGTTTCCCTGGTGGCTCAGTGGTAAAAATCCGCCTGCCAATGCAGGAGACATAGGTTCGATCCCTAGTCCGGGAAGATCTCACATGCCACAGGGCAACTGAGCCTGAGGTCCACAACTACTGAGCCTGTGCTCCAGAGCCTGTAGCCACAACGATTGAGCCCATGTGCCACAATTACTGAGCTTGTGCACCCTAGAGCCTGTGCTCTACAACAAGAGAAGCCACTGCAATGAGGAGCCCGTGTACCACAACTAGAGAAAAGTCCTTGCAGCAACAAAGACCCAGCACAGCCAAAAATAAACAATTTTTTAAAAAGAAAGAAAAGGGCTTAAAGTGAATAATCAAAGTATGATTCTAAGAAGATAGTCAAAAGAGGGGAAAAAAAAACAAAGTAGCAGGAAAGAAATAACAGAGATAAAAGAAAAAATATATATATCAATAGGAAAATACGTACAAAAGAGAATTGAGAAACTAAAAGTTGATTCCTGGAAAGACTAACAAAATTGATAAACACTTCATGACTGCTCAAGAAAAACAGAGAAGACAAGAATCACCCACATTGGTAATGAAATGAGGGAAATCATTACAGATTCTACAGAAAATAAAAATATGTTAGGAATAACTATGAAAACAAATTTGAAAACATTAAATTTATATAGACACTTATATTAAAGTTATATAATAAAGTATAAGAAAACAAAACAAATAAGAGACAGAAAATGCCAGGCTAAGATGGGTTCACTGGGGATTGTTCTATACTTTAATAGAAAAGTAATAACATGGATATTATATACATTCTATCACAGAATAAGAAAGAAATATTTCCTAGTTTACACAATAAAGTCACCATTATTCTGATACAAGGATATGGCAAAAAAAGATAATTTACAGGCCTGTTCTTTTCATAAACTTAGATGTTAAAATCCTAAATAAAATAGCATATAAAATGAAGTGTTATATGAAAGCAATAAGATACATTTTGACCAAAGTAGAGTTTCTCTAGGGAGGCAAATAGATTTAATATTTGAATGTCAATCAATGTAAATAGCTACATTTAACATAAAAAGGAGGAGATTATATAATATCAATGTATGCAGAAAAAATATATATCGCAGCAACCTCTAACCTTTTTGGTACCAGGGACTGATTTTGTGGAAGACAGTTTTTCCATGGACTGGGGTAGGGGTGGTTTTGGGAAGATTCAAACACATAACATTTATTGTGCACTTTATTTCTATTATTATTACTACACCAGCTCCACTTCAGATCATCAGGCATTAGAATCCATAGGCTGGAGAGGCGTGATGTGTTAGAATTCAACACTTATTTATGGAAAAAATATTCTTATCAATCTAAGAACAAAAGGAACTAACTTTAAGATAATAAAATATCTACAAAGTCCTTCAGCAAACTCCGCACATGAGTCAAACATTGAAGGTTTTCCCGCCTGAGATCAGGAATAAGAAAAGATGACTGTAATTTACATTTCTAGTCGGGATTCCACTAGAATTCTGGACAGTGCAATATGCAAAAAAAAGAAAAGAAAAAAAATCCTTAATTGAAGTAGAAATAAGAAAGCTGTCCTTATTATCAGAGGTTGCGATTATGCAAAATGAAAAGTCAAATGAGTCAAACTATTAGAAATAAAAAAGCTTTATTAAGTTACTGGATGCAAGATTAATATAAACATATTTTTATTTCTAAATACTAGAACCAAAAATAAATAAATAAAATACCATAACAAACTGCAAAAAAATCAAGTATCCAGGAATAAATTTAATAAAACTTATGAATGATTTATACACAGAGAACAATGAACTGCTACAAAGAGGATATTTTTAAAAACCTAAATAAATATTAAGATACTTGGTGTTTATAGATTGGTAGACTCAATATTGTGAAAATGTCATTTATCTACAAATTAATCTATATTTTTCAATGCAAATTTGAATCAAAGTTCCCTTGAAAATATTTGCAAAATTGACCAGCTGATTCTACAATTTATATGGATATTGAAAAGAATATGGATAGCCAAGATGAAATTACAAGAAGACAACTACTGGAGGAATTACATTATTGTTTATAGAGACATATTTTAAAACTAGAGTAACTAAGAGAAATTGCATTTGGCTTAAACAGACAAATAGGAGAGAGATGAGAAGCAAGAAACACACACAGTCATTTGACTTATGACAAAGATATCTGGTTGATGCAAACATAATTTCCATTTTGGACCATGAATTTTTAATCATTATAACTAGGTTCAAACACACGTTTATTAATCAAAAATAAGAACCATTACAATCAGCACATTTTTGCCAATAAGAAGTAAATTTCCTTATTCCTGTAGCATAAAAATCTGTGTTTCAGGATTAGATGAACTCTTGGAGAGCATTTTCTGCATCCTGCTGGTTATGGAAATCTTTCTCTGCAAAAAGTTGTTGAGATTCTTGAAGAAGTGGTAGTCAGTTGGCGAGAGGTCAGGTGAAGATAGTGGATGAGGCAAAACTTCATAGCCCAATTCCTTCAAATTTGAAGCACTGGCTGTGCAATGTGCCGTTGGGAGTTGTCTGTCATGGAGAAGAATTGGGCCCTTTCTGTTGACCAGTGCCGGCTGCAGGTGTGGCAGTTTTTGGTGCATCTTATTGATTTGCTGAGCATACTTCTCAGATGTAATAGTTTTGTCGGGATTCAGAAAGCTATAGTGGATCAGGTGGGCAGCAGACCACCAAACTGCAACCATAACCTTTTTTTGGTGCAAGTTTGGCTTTGGGAAGTGCTTTGGAGCTCCTTCTCAGTCCAACCACTGAGGTGATTATTGTCAATTTTCGTATAAAATCCACTTTTCATCACACATCATAATCGGACAGAGAAATGGTTCATTGTTGCATAAAATAACAGAAGACAACACTTCAAAACAATGATTTTTTTGATTTTCAGTCAACTCATGAGGCACATACTTATCAAGCTTTTTCACCTTTTCAGTTTGCTTCAAATGCTGAATGACTGTTGAACGAGTGATGTTGAGTTCTTCGGCAACTTCTTGTGTAGTTGTTGTGAGAGGATCAGTTTTGATGACCGCTCTCAATTGACTTCTGTCAACTTGCAATAGATGGCCACTGCACTGCTCATCTTCAAGGCTCTTGTCTCCTTTGCAAAACTTCTTGAACCGCCCCTGCACTGTTCATTCGTTAGCAGTTCCTGTGCCAAATGCATTGTTGATGTTGCAAGTTGTCTCTGCTGCTTTATGACCCATTTTGAACTCAAATAAGATAACAACTCAAATTTGCTTTTTGTCTAGTATCATTTTCATACTCTAAAATAAATATAAAACACACAGCAAGTAATAAGTCAATAGCAAAAATATTAAACAAAAACTGCACATTAAAATGATGTAGAATATAACTACATTTAAGAATGTATTCCAACACCAAACGACTAAGTTCAACAATTCAAAACTGCAATTACTTTTGCACCAACCTAATATCATTGCAAAGCAGTAGTAAAGATGTTTTCAATGACTAGTTCTGGATAAGTTTGATATGTACATGGAAAACAATAAACTTTTTGTCCTTAACTAAGACCATTCACAAACATCAATTCCAAATAGTTTCTAATGTGAAGACTAAAACAAATCTAAGGTAAAAAAATATGTATATACACATACATATAGAAAACTCTAGTTTTGACTCTGGAATACAAGAAGATTTCTTCATGAGGATTAGAAAACACTACTTATAAAAAAGAATTTTTTAAATTAAACTTTATCAAAAATTATGAATAAGAGTATGAAAAGGCAAGCCACAACATTGGAAATGATATTTGCAACACTTACCTGACAAAAGATTTGTTTACAGAATGTATAAATAACTCTTACAAATCCATATAAAAATAAACTCAATAGAAAAATAGGCAATGAACTGAACAGGCATTTTACAAAATACTCAGGTTGAAAATAAACATTTGGAAAGCTGCTCAACATCATCTGTTAATAAGAAAAATGCAAATTAAAATTACAATGGGATACCATCATACAGTCATTGGAATGGCTATCATTAAAAATACAACCAATATCAATTATTAGCAACAATATGGAGAATCTTCACACACTACCATAAGCATGTTAATTGACAAAGTAACTTTGGAAAACTTTTTGTTAAGGTCTGCTGAACAAAGTAGATGATAGGTCTACTGCCTATCATCTGGCAAGTGTATGCCTAAGTATATATAGCCAAGAGAAATGTATGCACATATACAAGAACTTAGGCAGAAGCATTTTTTTGAGCACTTGAAATCATTTACTGAAAGAACACTCTGTTTAGCCTATAGAAGACTTGAGAGCAGATGAACAGAACCACTATTGTGATAGCCACAAACTGGATAAAACCGAAATGGAAAAATAAAATGTATAGAGTCCCATTGATTACTATATTCCATCAGCGAAAAATAAATGAATAGACCCTACATGTAAAGTTTGAATGATTCCTGGAATATATAAGCATGAGTGAAGAAAGGTAAGCACAAAACTGTAAATACTGTATGGATATGTAGAAAATATTGGATGAACATGGACACACACACATAATGTCAAGAGTAAGCAAAACTAGTCTATGGTATTAACTATCATAATAATGGTAACTTTTGAAGAAGACTGGTGAATATTGACTAGGAAGATTAGGGAAGGATCTTATGGGCTTCTGATAATATTATGTTTCTTGATATTCAGTTATGCAGAGGAATGTGAAGGTGACTTGAACAGGTATATTACCAGTGTGGATTCTTACAAGTGCCTCATCAATTCTTACATGAGAGGTAATGTGTTGAAGAATTCATAAGATCCAGAGGGAGAAATTTCCACTCGTTGGATGATTTTGTTTTCTCTTTATTTATATGCGTATCTCTAGAGAACTCAAATATACTCTCAAATTTCAAACCTTTCTCTGATATATGGCACTACTAAGACTGTTTCCCTTGGAAGACTGAAAAAAAATTTTTTCTAACGTTGGGGATCACCATACCTCCTTTTCCTCTCCATTTCATATTATAAAAAGTATCAGATTAGTCTATAGATAGGTAACATATAAATGATCATTTTTAAAGCCTAACGTTTGAACTGCATATTTATTTATTAAAGGTGATGAATGGTACTATCATTATGGAAAACAGGGTGTAAGTTACTCCAAAAATTAAAAACAGAATTACCATATGCTCCAGCAATCCCACGTCTGGGTGTAGATTTAAAGGAAATGGAATCAATATCTGAGATAACTATACTGCCAGGTTCATTGCCATGTTATACACAATAGTCAAGATATGTAAACAATCTAAGTAGAAAACATATTTTCTATCTTTATAGAAGGTCCAATAACTCATGAAACTAGAATTTGCTTATTGTTTTAAATGTTGGCAAGCAATTATATTTATAAGATAAATTAATAGCACAGATGCATTCATTCCTTTTTTTTTTTAATCTGCATCATTTGGCTTGAGGGATCTCAGTTACCCTACCAGGGATCGAAACTTGGCCCCCTGCAGTGGAAGTGTGTAGCTGTAACCACTGGACCACCAGGAATTTCTGGACCAGCATCTTCATGCATGTGAAACTTAATTCCCACACCAACCCTGTGAGCTAGGTTTTATTATCACAAGTGTGTAAATATGAAAATTGAGAACAAGCTTAAGGGACTTGTTCAAGGTCTAGCAGCTTCAGTGTTGACAAGAAAACTAGAGAGCTTACATTTAACTCTCTGCTGTTAGAGACCTTACTCTTTCTCTACAAGGAACTCCACTTCTGTCTTTATGAGTTCATGGAATAGAGGAATACATCTAAAGGAGAGGTGAACAAGCAAAGCTTAGCAGAGTAGGTCACTTAAGGGGATATGTAAGGAAGAGTCGAAGTAAGCCAACTGAAGAAGTGAGGAAAGAAGATCCACCTACATCTAGCCATGAACTTGTTCTTGAATGAATGAAATGGCAACCCACTCCAGTGTTCTTGCTTGGTAAATCCCATGGACAGATGAGCCTGGTGAGTTACTACAATTTATTGGGTTGCAGAGACGGACACAACTGAGTGACATAAAATACTGAGTTAGCCAAAAAAAGTTTATTTGAATTTTTCCATAAGATTTTACAGGAAAACCTGAACGAATATTTTGGCCAATCAAATACAAGTAGTATATGTTTGTTTCCCCACAAAATGTGCTTAAATCCTACTTCTCAATGTGATTTCAGGAGATGAAGCCTTTGGGAAGTGATTAGGATTCAATGAGGTCATAAAAGTGAAGCCTCAAGAACAGGGTTAGTGTTTTTTTCAGAGTCATGAGAGGTCTGGTGTTCTATGCTCCACTGTCTACCTCGTAAAGATACAAGAAGTTGTCTGTTTGCAATTCAGATGAGGGCCCTCACCAGATCCCGCCCATGATCTTGGAATTTCAGTCTCTATAAGGGTAAGTTGTTGTTTTTTGTTTTTTATTTACAGACTCATTGGAAAAGACCCTGATGCTAGGAAAGATTGAAGGCAGGAGGAGAAGGGGATGACAGAGGATGAGATGGTTGGATAGCATCACCGACTCGATGGACATGAGTTTGAGCAAGCTCTGGGAGTTGGTGATCGACAGGGAGTCCTGGTGTGCTGCAGTCCGTGGGGTCACAAAGAGTCGGACATGACTGAGCAACTGAACTGAGGGTGTAGAAATTTGTAAAAAGAAAATGGCTTTCAACCTAACTAAAAAATAAAAAAGCCACATAAGCTGCAGAATCAGTTGAAAAGAACAACAAAAAAAAAGAAAGCATACAAAAAAAGTATCTGAAAGCCAGAGATGAAAGAAAACTTAAATGAACTTAACTCCAGGACAAGAAAAAGCCATCAAGGGAGAGAAAAGATCCATGAAAATTTTTCTCTGTGGTGGAGGAGTGGTGGGAAAAAGTATTTGCCTTTACCTAGGATAAAAAGAAACTAGCCAAATTCAATAAGTTATATTGCTTACACACGGATGGAGTGATAGATTAAGATTTGATTAAGATTTCAGTGAGCTCTCAAAGAGAATGAGATTGCATCCATCTGCCAAATCTTACCCAAGGGTCTTCAATGACTACACAGAGGTACTTTCACAAAAGCTAGGGTGACAGTAGGAGAGCTGAAAGAAATCCCTTCTAAGTGCTAGTTCTTCATAAATTGTCAGTTAGCCAATTGCCTTCTGAAGACTGATGGCAAGGCAGAAGGGTAGAGAGAGATAGTCTAAGGTACAGAAAGCCTGGAGCAGGAATGCAGAACAAAGAGGACTCTGAAGTTACCTGAAAATCTGGCAGCCATACTGGAGAGCAGAGAAATGTCTCCCACAGTCTGGAAAGCAAAGATCAGACAAACTGTATTCATGGACAGGAAAATTCAACATTATTGAGATGTTCATTCTCCCTGAATTTATCCATAGATTCAGTACAATCCCTATAAAAATCCAAGCAGAAATTTTTGAAGAAAATGGAAAGGTGATCCAAAACTAAGAAATGCAAAGGACTGAGAATAGCCAAAGAAAATTTGAAAATGAACAATGAAAATGGAGGAATTTCTTGATTTCAAGACTCACTATTATTTTGTTGCTAAGTCCTTTCTAACTCTTTTGTGATCCCATGGACTGTAGCCCCAGGCAAGAACACTGGAATGGATTAGTAATCAAGACACTGCAGTACCAGTATAAGAATATAAATACAGGTCAATGTGGTAGAATCCAGGGTACAGAAACGACCCAAAAAAACAATGTTTTTAATCAATGCACCACGGAATTTTAATGGAGAGAGGAAAATCATAGCAAATGATTAGGTGGCACAGTGGTAAAGAATCTGCCCACCAATGCAAGAGACATGGGTTCCATCTCTGGATCAGGAAGATCTCCTGGAGGAGGGCATGGCAACCCACCCCAGTATTCTTTTTTCTTTTTTTTTTTTTTATTAGTCAATGCTTTTATTTTTTTTTATTTTTATTTTTTTATAAATTTATTTATTTTAGTTGGGGGCTAATTACTTTACAATATTGTAATAGTTTTTGCCATACATTGACATGAATCAGCCATGGGTCTACATGTGTTCCCCTTCCTGGACCCCCCACCCACCTCCCTCCCCCTCCCATCCCTCTGGGTCATCCCATTGCCCCGGCCCTGAGCCCTTGTCTCATGCATCGAACATGGAATGGTGTTCTGTTTCACATATGATAATATACATGTTTCAATGCTATTCTCCCAGAACGTCCCACCCTCACCTTCTCCCTCAGAGTCCATAAAAATACTCCCACCCCAGTATTCTTGCCCAGAAAATTCCATGGATAGAGCAGACTGGCAGGTTACAGTCCATGGGGTCGCAAAGAGTTGGACATGACTGAGCACATGTGCACTGTAAGGTAGAAAGTGAACCTTGACCTTATACCATACATCACAGTTCTGAAATAAACCCCAGAATCATAGAGCTTCAAGAAGAAAGCATAGAACACCTTCCTAACTTTCATATAATATTTCCTGACAAGCTAAAAAAAGCACTAGCCGTAGGAAATGTTGAGATAAAATGGGTTTTCAAGTTTATATTTTCTACTCAAAGAATGCAATAAAATTAATAGTCAAACCCTGGACTAGTTAAGAATTGTGTGTGTGTGTGTGTGTGTGTGTGTGTTGTATCTGAAAAACACTCCTATTCAAAATACATAAGGAACTTTCAGAAATCATCAATAACAAGCCAAAATACAACCAAAAATGGGTGAATTATAAGCAGATACTTTTTGTCTGGACAATAAGCATGTGGAAGTGTATCCAACTTCATTAATCATTTGTTTACCTTTATTTTTATACAATGTATTTAGTGGCAAGTTCATATAACTTAAACTTCATTAATAATATGGGAAATGTAAATTAAAACTACAATGAAATGTCACTATACATTTAATGTCACTATACATGATATGGGTATCATAAAAATTACACACAATAGTGAATATTTCTGAGTGTGTAGAACCACCAGTGGAGAAGGAAATGGCAACCCAATCCAGTGTTCTTGCCTGGAGAATCCCAGGGACAGAGGAGCCTGGTGGGCTGCCGTCTATGGGGTCGCACAGAGTCGGACATGACTGAGCGACTTAGCAGCAGCAGCAGCAGAACCACCAGAAACTCTCATGAATTGCTGATAAGAATGTAAGAAGCTAATTTTGGAAAACTATTTCATAATTACATGTCAAGTTAAATATTGACAATTTCAGTTGTGTTTATCAGGAGAAATTAAAACGTGTCTACAAACTTTTTTTTTTTTTACCATGATCAACACAGTTTTATATATTTGCTGTATAACTTAGAACTCAAACAGGGGCTCTGTATCAACCTAGAGGAGTGGTATGTGGACGGAGATGTGAGGGAGGTTCAAGAGGGAGGGTGTATATGTATACCTATGGTTGATTCATATTGATTTTGACAGAAAACAAAAAAAAATTCTGTTATCCTTCAGAAGGATAAAAGCAATTATCCTTCAATTTAAAAAATAAATTAATTAAGAAATAAAAAAATAAAAGCCCAGAAGAGAAATAACCCACATGACCATCAACAGGATAGTAAATTAAAAATTATGAAAAATTCATGTCAGAGTCTATCCAGCTATATTAACTCTGGGTTGCTACACAATTTGAATGAATCTTAGCATCATTATACTGAGCAAAAGTAGCTAGTCAAACACACATGCATACATACACACAGATATGCACACACACATAAATACTGCACAAGTTCAGTAATATGAAGTCACCAAATAGCCAGAAGTAAGCTCAGGAGATAACTCAGAAGGGGCTGCTTATAGGGGTCAGGAGAGAGATTACTGGTATTAGGCAAGAGAAACTTTATGCAGACGTGGAAATGTTCTCCATCTTGTTTCAGGTACTTGTACCAAGAGCATGCACAATTGTCAAATTCATGACTGTCAAAAATTTATGAACTATACACTTGTTGTTGTTTAGTCACCAAGTTGTATCTGACTCTTTGTGACCCCATGGACTGTAGCCTGCCAGCCTCCTCTGTCCATGGGATTTTTCAGGCAAGAATATTGGAGTGGGTTGCCATTTCCTTCTCCAGGCGACCTTCCTGACCCAGGGATCAAATCCACATCTTCTGCACTGCAGGTGGATTCTTCACCACTGAGCCACCAGGGAAGCCCACACATTTGATTATTTGTAAGTTAATCTTAATAAAAGTCAACCTCTGATTTTTCTCCTTGAACAACTCATTAAAATATCAATGTTAATACACCATAACACCCTTTCCCCACTTATTTCCTTAGCCCTTCTAGACATTTAACATCCATTCTCCATGAGATGAGACAGCATTGTTTGCTTTCTTCATTAATATCAATAAGCCAAAAACACTGCCTTACACATAGTGAGTGCTCAATACTTAATAAATGAATGGGTTTTAAATAAACTGAAATTTATTAGAATATATTCATTACATTTAATCTGTAGTGTTATCTCCATGTAGCCAAAGAAAAGGTGCACTTGGAGACGCCTAGGTAAAGGGGTTAATGTGTTACATTTCATTGGCATATGTGGAATTAGTAGATGGCATTTTCTTTTTCTGATATAAGGGATTGCTTTTTTTAAGCATCAGTATCTCAGAATGGCATAACTATTAAACATTTATCTTAGAGTGAACTCTAATTGAAGGACATATATCACAATTATGGGGGTCAATTAAGGAAAATAAGTCAAACTAGCCCATGTTATATTTGAATCAACTAACAATTATAATTAACATTTAATTAGTCAAATAATGAGTCTGTAAATACCAATGTGAGATTTGCCTATAGCTCCAGAGAAAACCAGTGATTAACAACTATGCCAACAGATATGTTTGAATGAGAGAGACAGATGAGGGGAGGGAGATCTAGGAAATTTTTCCTTCTAAATGTTTTCCTTTGTTAGATATAAACACAATAGGGCTTTGAGTTCATAAAAGACAGAATATTTGCACATTTTACATGGATATCAATATGGAAGTGGTTCAAAACACCCCTGATAGATTCCCTGGCAGTAAATCGCAAACCTTACTTGTAAGATTTCACCTGTGATTCTGGGTTTATCACTTAATATATTGATGTATTTCCTGTTAGTCTTTTCGCATATGAATTTTTAATAAAAATAAACATGCAACTATGTGTACAATGACCATATTTTTAATAATCCAATTTTGTGACTTAATGTAACGATCTTTTTTGTTTTTAAAATTTAGTCTTTTCATTTATTCATTCATACTTAAGAGATACTGTGTTGGGTGGTATTATAGAACATGTATACATACAACTTCATGCTCAGCTTAGGATTTGAAGGAGGTCTTAAGCTCTTGTACATGTTTTTTTGTTTGTTTGTTTTTAATAACATACCCAAAGGGGTCAGAGAGACTCCTGGAAACACTGGATGGGGTTATTCTGGAATATGCTGGTAATTCAAAGAGATCATGATGTGCTTCTTATGAATCTCTGATAATTTTACTGATGATGTTACAAATCCAACCAGTCAATGTTGCCAATGATACTACATTAATACAAAGAACACTCCTACAGTCAGTTCTTGTTGAACAAACAAACAAAACCCCACTCCATACACACAGTGACAAAGGTCTTTATTAACAGTGGCACTGAAATGAGTTCAATATGCTGCATTTTGCACAGGAAGTTTTGTACTTTATACGGTCAATAGATATTTCTATTAGAATTTTCTATATCACTATCTCTAGCAAAAAGAATTAGGTTTAAAATTTCTCCTCTACCACATCTATCATAAATTTTTGCAACTATAAGATTAATTACAATTAAATGATTCACCTAATACCCTGAAATTTCTCAGTTCTTTTTTTTACCTTCTCTCATCCAATGATCTGTTCATCCACACAGCCTTACTCACCATGTACCACAGACTTTGCTTAAATCAACAACTAAAATCTCTCTATAATCTCATTTTCACTCTATTTTATATATTTCCAGGTTACCTCCTCTAGTATCTTGCTAATGTCTGCTTTCTCATATGACTCTCTTGATGTCCTTTCTGCTCTCCTGATCCAGTTTAGTTCATGTAATTTTATGGTGAATCACAAAAATGACACTCACTCACTCCCTAACTCCCTTGTCCCTCCCTTTACTCCTAGTTTTCTTATGGTAGAACTAACAAAACTAGTGAAATCTCGCTTCTTACAAAGTGCAGAAGGATACGGTTGGAGAGAGATCTATGCTGATGTGTTCTCCTTATAGTACGTTGTTTAGTCACTACTGTGTCCAACTCTTTTGTGACCCCATGGACTGTAGCCTGCCAGGCTCCTCTATCTATGGGATTTCCCAAGGAAGAATACTGGAGTGGGCTGCCATTTCCTTCTCCAGGGGATCTTCCCAACCTAAGGATCGAATCTGCATCTTCTGCTTAGCAGACAGATTCTTTACCACTGAACCACCTGGGAAGCTCATATGCTGATTAATTTCAATTTAAATTCATGTTCATTAATCTCAAATGAGGCTTGATTGCTGCCAAGTAATTCTAATACATTTCCTACTCCATTCTCTCCCAACTCACAGGTTATTTCATACATTTTCTTCTTCCCTCAAAAACTCCCAATGATTCTTCTCCTATCCTAACAATCAGCTGATGACCTTGATACCTAGTTCATTAATGCTCAAGTGATCAAAAGAAACTCCAAAAAGGAAGAAAGTGCTTTTCCTGCAAACAAAAAGAGAATTCCACAGGACCCCCCCCCATTAAATCTACATACTTGCCTGTATCTATTCCTACATACTTGCTCATCATAAAAGCCACCTCCATTTCACCAACATTTTCTCTAGTTCTGTGTTTTTCCCTGATCCCCTGATACATACATATAAATACATTTCCCAGAAAGTTCTCCATAACTGTAGACCAATATATTCTCATCAACATCTTGACTTGAGTATCTAACAAAAGTCTTAGCATGTACAGAAGTGAACTGCTGACCTTCTTGTCAAACCTGCTTCAGCCACAGTCTTCCTCTTCTCAGTTTATAGCATCATTGTCTTTCCTAATTGCCATAGCTGAAAACCTCAGAGGCATCTTTGGTCTGCCTTTTTCTCCCTCCATGTCCATTTATGAGATAATCTTGATGTCAAGGTTTGAATTGTGCCCACATTCCCCCAAAAATGCCTTGAAGTCCTCACTCTCAGTACCTAAGAATGTGACCTTGTTTAGAAACAGTGTCACTGGAGATGTAATTACTTATGATGAGGCCCTACTCATCTTAAGAGTGGGGCTGGTCCCTAATCCAGTAGGACCAATATCCTTATACAAAGATAGCCACGAAAAGACAGAGACATACAAGGAGACAGCCATATGATGATGAAAGCTGAAACTGGAGGTATGCAGGGGGCTTCCCTAGTGGCTCAGTTGGTAAAGAATCTATCTGTGATGCAGGAGACCACCTGCAGTACAGAAGATGTGGGTTTGATCTCTGGGTCAGGAATATCCCCTAGAGAAGGAAATGGCAATGCACTCCAGTATTCTTGCTTGGGAAATCCCATGGAAAGAAGAGCTTGGCAGGCTATAGTCCATGGGGTCGCAAAGAGTCAGACATGACTGAGTGATTAAACCACCACCACTAGCTACAAGCCAAGGAAAATCAAAGATTACTGGCAAACAACCAGAAGCTAAGATGAGGTGAGGAAGGATCCCCTGCATGTTTCATCAGCTCCACTTCTACTTCCCTATTTTAATGGGTCTTGTATGACTTGTTTAATGAGAGTAATATGCTCCTAGAAACCTTGCCTCTATGTGAGATCCACCATTAAATTAGCATTGAAACATGTATATTATCATATGTGAAATAGATCGCCAGTCCAGGTTCGATGCATGAGACAGGATGCTCAGGGCTGGTGCACTGGGATGACCCTGAAGGATGGGATCGGGAGGGAGGTGGGAGGGGGGTTCAGGATGGAGAACACATGTACACCCATGGCTGATTCATGTGAATGTATGGCAAAAACCACTACAATATTGTAAAGTAACTAGTCTCCAATTAAAACAAGTTAATTAATTTAAAAAAAATATCAATTTTCATACCAAATAATTATGAATTCCACGTCAGTCAAAAATATCTAAACATTTATCACACATAAGAAAAATAAAGGTTAAACAATGAAAATCAAGTTGACATAAGCAATAAATACAAATTTCAATTTAATCTGTTTATACACAAAAGTGGAATATAGCAAAGGTTTTCTATAGCTGCCAAGGGAAGGAAAAAGGACTTGATAATGGATGATGTTTGGTGGAGTGGGTGAAAGAGACAAAGATCCTTTGCCAAGTTGTGAAAAGTCAGCCATTCAATAATTTATACCCAGCAGGGAAAGCTAATGCAGAAGCTAGGCCAGTATCTTTCACTTTCTTACTCATCTTTGTCACACATATTTTTGACTTGATACCTAAAGGTATTCTTTTTTTTCCTTCTTCTTCTTCTTCTTTCTGCACTATTTTCTTCAGGTCTGCAACCAGTTGGGAGTTCATAGTACCCTTGCACTCAAACTGCATTAAAAATAAAGTTGTAGCATAGGAAAACAACTTAGGGCAAAATAAACATTGAACATGAGAACACTTCGAACTCCATGGAAACAGTTAACGGGCACAGTTGACTGAAGAGCAGTTGTTGTTCAGTCGCCAAGTCATATCAGAATCTTTGCAACCCCATGGACTGCAGCACGCCAGGCTTCCCTTCCTTCACTGTCTCCTGGAATTTGCTCAGACTCATGTCCATTGAGTTGGAGATGTTATCTAACCATCTCATCCTCTGACACCCTCTTCTTTTGCCTTCAATCTTTCCCAGAGTCTTTTCTAATGTGTTGGCTCTTCACATCAAGTGGCCAAAATATTGGAGCTTCAGTTTCAATATCAGTCCTTCCAATGAATATTCAGAGCTGATGTCCTTTAGGATTGATTGGTTTGATCTCCTTGCAGCTCAAGCGACTCTCAAGAGTGTTCTCCAGGACCATAGTTTGAAAACCTCAGTTCTTCAGTGCTCAGCCTTCTTTATGGCCCAACCCTCCAACCCTCACATTCATACATGACTACTGGAAAAACCATAGCTTTGACTATACAGACCTTTGTTGGCAAAGTAGTGCCTCTGCTTTGTAATTCGTTGTGTATGTTTGTCATAGCTTTTCTTCCAAGGAACAAGTGTCTTTTAATTTTATGCCTGCAGTCACCATCAGCAGTGATTTTGGAACCCAAGAAAATAAAATCCATTACTACTTTCTGAAGAGCAATAAAATATTCTGTTGTTTTTTAATATCCCATTCATGTGGTGTGCCCCCACCATGGAAAATTTTCCATTCGTCCAAGTATGGTACATGACTCAAGTATGTTCCATATTCTCTGACTAGCAACAGCTAGGTTGAGCAAATCATTATCTCTGTCTGAAAATCTAACGGCAAAATATCATTTCTTATTATGTATTTATTTAATGCATTTTTTGGGAAAAAGTCTTTATAGTACCACTGATTCCCTGCCCCAGGAAAAAAAATTCATCTGAAAAATGACCTACGTTTTCAAGAGTTATTATAGTAAACACGTTAACTGACTAGGCATTATGTGAACTAAGTTTGTTCCATTCAATGTTACTCACGTTAGTAACTCTAAATAGTACTTCTTTCTGACAAAGCCTAGGATTAAAACTCGACCCTCTAAAGGGTCTCCCCAGTATCAGTCAATAGCTACTTCTTTCAGCAAAGGGTACTGTTCTTTATTGGAGAAGAACTAAATCATATCCGGGGTTTTCACAACTTTTCTTTCCTGTTAGCACTTTTAAAAAAGTTCAGTCACACGCAACGTAGCAAACATCACAGATATCAAGTCTTTGAATCGACTTGGCTCTATTTACAAATAAACCACATCAACTCATTTGACTGAAAGCACACCTCTGGTCACACTCTCTATCCTTACTGAAAGAATTTTAAGATCGTTAAATAAAAATATATGATGCCCGGCTCAATTTGTATTTCAGATAAACAAAGAATGGGACACACAATAATTGAGTGCAATACTTGGGACAGACTTTTACTAAAAAGGTATTTGTGGGTTTTGGGTTTTTCTTGCCACACCTCAAGGTACATGGAATCTTAGTTGCCCCACCATGGATCAAACCCACATCCCCTGCATTGGAAGCACAGAGTCTTAACTACTGGTCCACCAGGGAAGTCCCAAAAGGTATTTATTATTTACCTGAAAGTCACAGTTAAGTAAGTACCCTATATTTTATCTATCAACCTTGTTGATGGACAAGACATCTACTCAAAGGGACTTCCTTGGTCATCAAGGAGTGAAGAATCTGCCTTCCAGTGCAGGGGACATGGGTTTAATCCCTGGTCAGGGAACTAAGATCCCAGCTGCTGCAGAGCAACTGAGCCTGAGTGCTGCACCTAGAGAGAAGCCCCTGCACACCACAACAAAGACCTAGTAGAGCTAAAAAAAATTAAAAAAAGACACCTACCAACGAATCACATTCTAGCTCTCACACCACCTCAATTATTGCTCACATCCCTCCCAAGATGCACTTAATCCCTAAGCACCAGGGGTTCTTTAAGTACGTGATTTGCTTAACACACATGTACAGGAACATGTAGATCACTGACTATCCTGAGACCACAGGATAAATAAATCCCATCCCCCAGCCTGGCAGAGCACATCCTCCAGAGAAGAAGGCAGACATGGAAACACCTACTGATAAAACATTGCACTGAGAATAGCAGCATCAACAGATTCTGTGGGAAGCACGGAAGAAAAGAAGTACCTAACAAATTATTTCTGAAACCATAACTAAGATTTTCCGAGTTTACAAAAGTCTGTAATAAGAGAAACAGATGTGTACAACATTTCTTTGGATGATATGCATGTTTAATTGTTAAAGCACCTCTTTGAATCTTTAAATGCTGGGATACTGCTGGAAAACCCAGGCCCTTGACTGAAGAAAATGACATCCGCCTGTGTCAAAGACAGATGGTTAGAGCCTCTTTAATCCATGCAATCTATCTAAATATATCTTTATTTTCAGTGTCTATGCACACTGCTGGTTTATGGTCCTTGGTTGGAATGTTAGCCAAGTCATTTTGTGCAAAAAAGGAACTGCGTAGGCTAAAGCTTGGATGAGCTCACTAGAAATTACTTTCTATTTTGGGTCTCTAAGCGACTGTGGTTTGGGGATCATAAAATAAGATGGCTTTGTCTTTGGTCACAGCCTGTGTAAGTTTTACAGACAGAAAAAATAGAGGAGGTTGTAGACAATAGCTGGAGAGAAATAGAAAAAGAGCTATGGAAGAAGGGCCTTGGAATTGCTTTTGCTTCTCTCACTGGCCAGCTGGTAGTAAAACCTTAAACTGATCAATCCCTACTTACACAGGAAAATAGCCTGATTATCATTTATCTAGAGAGTTTGAATTAGACTTCCTGTTGCGGTACTGGACAAAGAAAGATAAGCTAAGATAATCTATCAACTACTGATCAAAAGATTTCAGCACAACAAATGCTAAAATTATCACAATGTACAGGTTTAAATCCAGATCCAGTTGTTTCATTTTTTCGTTTGCAATAACATGGATCATGTTGAGTAATTAATAGTCGATATTCATAAAGTTTCTATTATGAGTTGGGGGTCTACACTGCATCATTTTCATCAGTCACAGTTAATGGAGTCAAAATAAGCTTCATCATGATTCATTCTACAGAACAAAAGAGTTGCTATACTAAATCAGTAAGTCTCCTGCACATGAGCACACTCTTCCTCCCTCCCACCTCCCCTTGCCATCTCCCTCAGTGTACTGAAATCAATCTGGCACCAACTCCCGCCTGCAATGTAGGACATTATCCCTTTAGGGACCCCCACGTGCTCGCAGACAGTCTGCTCCCAAGCTGCCAAGGAAAAGTCAATAACTGTGCAACAGGTACCAATATCCCTTGAATGGATGGCAATTCAATGAATGGCATACTCATTTTACATCCAGATATGTCAAGGTCCCCAAAGTCTGTCTCTTTCTCCTTACTGAGACTCAGAAATCAAACTCCAATCTTGATGAGACTTTCTCCATCAGGTCGGCACTTGGGACCAGTGGGATGGTTAAGACTGAGTCCATCACCTGAATTCTAAATAAAAAATTTTTGTGTGTGTTTTTGAAGAAACACTTCTTTGAGTAACTGTAAAACTGATATATATATATATATATGTATCTTTGTGGCCATGGACTCTCATATTCTTTCTGGTACTTTTCTTCTCTATGGATCATATCTTTTTTTTCTATTCCATACACAAGAATGAGAGAAGTTGCTCAAATATACCAAACGTTAAGAAAATAACCTCGGAGAGATAAGAGTAAATTTTGTTTTTAAATCTTTACTAATAGTCAAGAAAATATGAATATATCAGGTTCAATTAATTCATTTGTTCATTCAAATATTTATTTAATGCCTGTGAAACTGCCAGGCATATTTTAGTATCACAACTGAACAAAACAGAGAAAGCTTATTTGGTTAATATCAGCAATCTTAAAATTTACAAGCCATTGAACTCCAAGTCAGGATTCTAAAACATCGGTTTGCTCTAAAAATGATGAGTACAACTTATTAATGTATCTGAGTATCTAAAATATGCTTGGAATTGACCAGATGGGATAGAAGTTATTATTCTATGCAAAAAAAAAAAAAAATTGACCAGAAAAAAGGAAAACTATATGGGTTCTTCAGGAGAAAAGAAGTTGATTAGTTTTACTATATAATGTTGTTTTATGTAGTATCTCTACTAAGATTCCTCCCCATACCCTGCTCATAACGGACTAATTACTACAATGATATCTGCAGATTCAACAAACTACCAATGGAAAATACTTAAGAAAAAAAAAAATTCCAGAAAGTCCCCAAAAGCAAAGATTAAATCTGCCACGCACCAGCAACTATTTGTATAGTATGCACACAGTATTTACAAGTCTTGTACACTGTTGGTGAGAATGTAAATTCATAAAGCCACTACAGAAAACAGTATGAAGGTTCCTCAAAAAACTAAAGATAGAAACACCTTACCATCCAGCAATTCTACTCTGGGGTATGTATCCAGAAAAAATGAAAACACTAACTTAAAAAGACACATGCATCCCAATGTTCATAGCAGCATTACTTACAATAACTAAGATACGGAGACTCAACAAAGAAGATAGGGTGATACACACACACACACACACACACACACACACACACACACACACACATACACACACACACAGAGGAATGTTATTTGTTTTTAATGCCATTTAAAAAAAGAATGAAATTCTGCCATTTGCAACAATGTGGATGTACCTCAAGGGTATTATGCAAAGTGAGATAATTCAAAGAGGAACACTGTTATTCCTATATGTGGAATCTAAAAAGTAAAACAAATGAATGACTTTAACAAAACAGAGATAGACTCACAGATATAGGAACTAGTGGTTACCAGAGGCTAAAGGGAATGGAGGAGGAGTGAGACCAGGGTAGGAGATTAAGACACAAACTGCCATGGATAAAAGAGATAAGCAACAAAGATACATTATACAGCACAGAGAAATACAGCCATTATTTTGTAATAACTTTAAGTGGAGAATAATTTATAAAAAATATTGAATCATTATACTGCACACCTGAAGCTAATATTGTAAATCTTCTATACCCCAATAAAATTTTTAAAGACAATTCCAGAAAGCTTCAAAGAGCAAAGCTTGAATTTGCCATGCACCAGCAACTATTTTCACAGCATTTACAACTACTTACATAACATTTAAGTTGTGTTACGTATTATAAGTAATCTAGACAGAATTTAAAGTACACAAGAGGGTGTGAGTAGATTGAAATATTATGCTATTTTATATAATGTAGGGGTCTCCAACCTCCCTGTTAGGAACTGGGCCACACAGCAGATGAGCAGCAGGTAAGCAAAGGAGTCTTTATCTGTATTTAGTGCTGTTCCCCAATGAGCTTGGGTCATACCAAAACCATCCCCCCTCCCTTGGTCCATGAAAAAATTGTCTTCTACCAAACAGGTCCCTGGTGCCATAAAGGCTTGGGACCACTGATTTAAGGGACCTGAGCTTCTGTGATTTTTGGTATATGGTGTGTGTGCGTGGGGGGGCAGTTGTCTTGGACCCAATCCCAGGTGGAAACTGTCCCAGGAGTAGCTTCTGGGGCAAGAATTCTCCATAGCGTCTTCAACATATTAGCCTTATTATTTCTTGCCTCAGCTCCCTAATGACCTCCCTCTTCTACTCCTCATCTTTCACTTGGCATTTCTCTCTTCCCAGACTTATGACTTAGGCTTGCAACTGGCCCTTATTGGCTGGGCTTAACCTTTAGAGTTAATCACCATATTGTGTGTTACTGAACCTTGTTGTTGACTGACTATCATGAGCACAGAATCAACGAGCATCAAAGCATCCAGCTCCCCTCCTTCTGCCATAGAAGACAGAAAATCCTGAGAGGTAATAATTCAAATATAGCGTTAAAATGGTCCTCTCGAAGGAGATGGCCATCTCAGTGGAATCCTATACCAACATAGCCAATGTGAACCACAGCACTACAGCCAAGATCAAAAGCCCCCAGAGGATTCATTTTCTTTTCATCTGTTATTTCATTTTGTCATTCACTTATTCAGTAAATGCACAGACTACTAGTTATATACCAATGCCAGTGCTACATGATGGAGAGAGAGAACTGGAGTGAATAAAGCATTTCCTGAGGGAACATTCAAGTTAGTAAACACACTTGTAAGTAAATAAACAACAACAATACTTAATCTAAACTAGAGAAGTCATGGGAAGCTTCTCAGAGAAAAGATGGTCCTAGTGGAAATGACGTGGGCTATGGGCTAGGAGAGTGGGAAGAAGAGAGCAGCACACAGGCCTGGGGGTGAGGAGGTGCAAGGAGCTCATGGGGACCAAGACCCCTGGTCCCTTCTTTCTGACTGGAACATAGAGAGCAAGGGAGGAAGTGGCAAGAGATAAGGCTGGAGAATGTGACAGCCCCAGATCATGGGGTTTTAGGACCATGTGTGCCTCGGTAAGCTCCTAGGCAGGACAGTGACACTATCTGATTGTTTCCGTTCTGTTTTGTCTCATAGAGAAAGGATTCAATGAAAGAGGAGGTGAATCTATACCGAGGACAGGCAGACAGATGAGATTAATTCACTCACTGCTCAAAAGGATTAGCTCGGCCCCAGTGTGATGCTGAAGACCATTTTTCCTGCTGTCTCACATTAGAGTGGGATGAGTCCACAGAAATGGTTCTGTGGACGAAAACCCTCAAACGCCCTTAGAGGAATCTCTAGCCCAAGGAATAGGTATTCACATCTTAGGCTCCAGACACCTTCCTGTAAGTATTGGAGCACAGTCTTCAGTCTTTGAGCATTATCTTCTTTCTGTCTTGAACTCTGTCCTTCTCACATTGACCTCTAGGCTCCTTTTCCCTGCAGCTATTCCTGTCTTTTCTGAATACAATCTCCCGCCCTTAGAGGAATCTCTAGCCCAAGGAATAGGTATTCACATTTTAGGCTCCAGACACCTTCCTGTAAGTATTGGAGCACAGTCTTCAGTCTTTGAGCATTATCTTCTTTCTGTCTTGAACTCTGTCCTTCTCACATTGACCTCTAGGCTCCTTTTCCCTGCAGCTATTCCTGTCTTTTCTGAATACAATCTCCCATTAGGTAAAATGCCTGCTGTAATGTCTGAAGGAGTTCAGAACAAGCCTCCCCAAAACGTACCCCTGTGGCATGTGCACAATTTTCAGCCAATGACAATCAGACTTTGTGGGCTCAAAAGAAACCTCTGCCCCTTCCTTAACTCCCTGAAAGAATTTCAATTAGGGGCAGATTTTATCTGAGTGACCCATGTGTGTGTGGTGGTGATTGTTGTTCAGTTGCTAAGTCGTGTCTGACTCTTTGCGACCCCCAGAGTTTGCTTAAACTCATTTCCATCAAGTTGATGATGCATCCAATGGGGAATCATTTAATTACCCAACATCCTTTCTTCTTATTGTCCTGTCCTCAGATGCCCCAGGCCCCTATCTCATTCCTTGGCTTAGGACAGCAAATACACATCATCTTACCTTTCTGTCTTTGAACTGCTCATGTATGTGGGGATCCTATACCTATGAGTTTTAACTTGGTTTCCTCCTATTAATCTGTCTCATGTCTATTTAATTATTAGACCAGGTGAAAGAACCTTTCAGGGGTAGGGGAAAATGACTTCAACTCAGTGCCTGACTGTGAGGATAACCCATGCCATGTCCCAGGCTACCTTGACTGAGCCTTGACCTGGTCCCCAACACAAGTTAATGAGTTTGAGAAACACGAGCTTCATGAATACAAAACCTCTGAGTTGGTTTGAGGTATGAAACCACCAACAGGGAATACAAAAGCAAAGGGTGAAGAGTGTTAACATAAAAAATAACACCTGTTTGGAAGACAAAGAGGGGGGATCATCTTAAGATTCACTGTTAATTACTCACAACAGGAGAGAGTAAGCTGGGGTGACAGTTGTCCCTCAGCTAAAGAAACACAGATGTTTCAGTGAAAGGTCTCTTAGGAACAAAAAAAAAATATCAGGCCTGCCATTTTGATTGGCTCAAGAAACAACATGTGGAAGGAATACTGGGATTCCATAATATCTCTTATTTCTACCATTGATTTCAAAACAATAAACTTAAATGAGGTAAAAATTGGCACACGTGTTTAAAAGTATTTCAGAAAGGTATATCTCATTTTGTTTAACTCATGACCACATAGTTTTTCCTTGTTCAGAGCTTCTTTATTAAATGATTAAGAGGAATTGATGTTTAACAAAGCACAATATTGTGGGCACTGATTTGTGTCTTTCATGAATACGCTATTGAAGTATATTTTGCAGAAAATGCTCCTGAATTCAACAGCACAGTCCAGGTGCGCTCTCTCTGCAAAAGAAAAGGCTTCCATTTAATGCCTATTCTTTTGAGAAACCTGTTTTCTAGGGGTGGGAAGAACCTGTGACTGCAAATCAAAGCCCCCTCTTGGACGGCTGCCCGATTCAATTCCCAATGACACAGTTCAAGTTGGAAGCTGCAGATGATGCAAATGAACATCTGTAGTGCATCCTGACAAACCTCTTAGATAATTCTCAGGGAGTTTCGGTTTTCAAGGCCTGTTCCCTTCATGTTATTGACTAAGAACTATTATTTTAGGACTATCAGCTTCAGTACAACATACACTCAAATCAATTTCTGCTGCTGATGCTGCTGCTAAGTCACTTCAGTTGTGTCCGACTCTGTGTGACCCCACAGACAGCAGCCCACCAGGCTCCTCTGTCCCTGGGATTCTCCAGGCAAGAATATTGGAGTGGGTTGCCATTTCCTTCTCCAATGCATGCATACATACTAAGTCGATTCAGTCGTGTCCGACTCTGTGCGACCCCATGGACAGCAGCCCACCAGGCTCCTCTGTCCACAGGATTCTCCAGGCAACAATACCAGAGTGGGTTGTCATTTCCTTATCCCAAATCAACTTCTACACCATTCTAATACCGACATTCAATTACCCAAGCATGAGGATCACACAGGCTCCAACATTCCCTTCTTATCATATGTATTTCATGTCAGTGACACTTTTTGTGCTTACCTCTGGTTCATTTTCATATAACAAAAAACTCACTGCTTGGCGAAGACGGAAAAAAATGTTAAGATGAAGGGTCATTGAGGGGTTGCATGCCTTATATGAACAAAACCAAAGCAGAATATTGGAGGGCAGAAAACTACAGGTTAGAAAAATATACCACAGACGTTCCAAAAAGCTAACATTTATTAAAATAAAGCTATCTGGTAGGAAATGTGCAGTGTTGCTTCACACTGTGTAAATATGATTAATTACAGACCCTGCTCTGCACTCCATTGTCAACTGATGCTCATCAAGCATTTACTGAAGCTGACTTCAAACCCAAGCCTAGGTTCCAGGGAGGCAAAAGTGAACGATACACATACAGTTCCTGCTGTCACGGCCCTCAAAGTTTAGCGAGGTAGTATGAAAAAAATGGGAACTCACTAATCCTGTGAGAGGAGCTGAGGAAAATGACAATGTTGGGCATAACTTGCCCAGAAACACCTCTGGGCATCTTCTGACCTCACCACTCACCATCCACAGTCATTAACTCAAGAAATTGCACTTACCA
The DNA here is from genome assembly GCF_054371585.1 of Giraffa tippelskirchi. Taxonomy (NCBI): domain Eukaryota; kingdom Metazoa; phylum Chordata; class Mammalia; order Artiodactyla; family Giraffidae; genus Giraffa; species Giraffa tippelskirchi. The sequence goes on along the minus strand of NC_137289.1, from coordinate 10,812,472 downwards.
TTCACCAAAGAAATCTGAGTCTTCCTATGCTCCTAGTACACAATGAGTAATCCAGTACAGTTAAGAACAAACAGTAATACACCTGATCAAGACAAGTGAAATAATGAAACAAATCATGGCATTTGCTAAATATTTTTTCTATTTATGGTAATTAGAAGATGCTAATTTTTTAATCACATGTGTTTCTGTTTCCAATTACACAGGTGCACTTTAGAAAACCTTTAGCACTAGGCATATAGTCAGTGCTCAATAAAATGGAGGCAATTCCCAGGTGAGGCAATGGTAAAGGATCCACCTGTAATGCAGGAGCCACAGGAGACATGGATTTTGTCCCTGGGTTGGGAAGGATCCCTGGAGAAGGTAATGGCAACCCACTCCAGTATGCTTTCCTGGAAAATTCCATGGACAGAGGAGCCTGGCAGGCTATGGTTAGTGGGGTTGCAAAGAGTTGGACACAACTTAACAATTAAACAAGAACAAAAACAGTATTACCGAACTTTGAACCATTTTGCCAACATATCCATCACCATAAAATAAGGGACATATTTCATAGGCTATACAAGCATAGGTGTCTTCCTACTTCATGTTTAGTCCCCATATATTAGTATATGGGCTTCCCTTGTGGCTCAGCTGGTAAAGAATCTGCTTGCTTTGCAGGAGACCTGGGTTCGATTCCTTGGTTGGGAAGATCCCCTGGAGAAGGAAAAGGCTACCCACACCAGTATTCTGGCCTGGAGAATTTCATGGACTATAGTCCATGGGGTCACAAAGAGTCAGACATGGCTGAGCAACTTTCACTTTCATATTGATATATGAAAATGTTCATATTCTACATAGATATTATAAACTTGCTTCATTGCACCCACATCTCATCCAAAGCATGTGGGTGAACTGAGTTTATTAAGTGCATTAGTTCCCTATCAATAACTCATAGGACAATTTGAAATTACAGTGAATTATATTCTCATACAAGAACTTTGAGAGAAGTCAAATGGCTTCCGATGTATTTGATCTCTAATTTCTAAATAACTATGGTTAAATCAGTTAATCAATTGCAAAAGGGCCAGTGATGGATTCAACACAAGACATCCAGCCTACTTCCAAGGCTGTGAACAGATATTTGAAGGAAATAACGTTGTTACTGTGAGTTCAATATTGCTTAGGACTCAGAACTGAAAGGCTGCATTAAAAATACTTCACCAAAAATAATAGTTTTTTTTTTTTCCCTCAAAAGCACAAGAGCAGGACCAAACCAAGGGAAGTGAATGCAGTACCAGACACACAAACAAGGGAGCAAACAGCAAAAGAAGTCTCTCCAGATCATACTTGTTAAGGATTATTAGCCAGCCCTTAATTAAGAGAAGAAATTACAGATGACAAGGAGAACTTCTCCCTGTGGAGAGTTTTTGGCATATAAACATCTACTTTAAAATGAATGGAATTCTCATGATGGTCTACACTGAAGTTGAACTCCTTCACACTATAGTTTTTTGGTCACCTTTGTGATGACCCAAGTTTCAAAGGGTCCTGGAAACATGTTATATATAAATGACTGAACTGATAGAGCAAGACCCAGTCTTAGGGCTGAAGACAGAAATTAAGAACCACAGAGAACAAACCTAAGTAGCCATGACCCCTTCAGAATTTGTTCTTTCATTAGGGACATAACTGACTATTCGATATTCAGTAGGTGTTGACCAGTGCTTAGTGTAGAGACATACACAGACTCATCTGGGCCTTTTTTTTTTTTATCATCCCTCACTCTTCCAAGCTCTCACATAATATAGTGCAAGAGACAGCTTGTAATGGAAGTTGAGGTTGGATTCACTGCCTCTTTCTTACTGCCTGAGTTGCCAAGAGTCATTTAAGCACAAGAAAATAAGGTCAGAGTTTTTCTTCATTTCAGCAGATAATAATAAGAGCTAAGTTTTTATTTAAAAGTAGATTTGATGTAGCAATGTATTGATTAATTAATGATACATTACCTTGAAAAAAGGGAAATGGTGGGATCCCAGATAATGAATGAGGAGACAGAAATAGGTTTAGTGCCTCGCCCAAGACCATTCTCTATGTCACTAACAGCCTCTGCTTTGATATTGTCCAAGATGTATTTCTGATCTTTAATAATAGCATAGGTGCTAGAGAAGAAGCATTAAGCTTATTTCAAGATACTGAAACAATTATATAGAAACACTTATTTTTTCCAGATTCTGACATCTCCCTTTAGCAGACTCAAGCTCATGTTTTTACTCAAAATGCATTGGTCAGCATTTAGTGCCATGATGTTACCTAATGTGTATGAAAATGGTGGGATCATGACAAAGACATGGAGTGAATTTTCACAGTAATCACTCAATAGGTGCAGTTAGAACTCTCATTTTAGAGAAGCAGGAAAAGACTTTTGGCTGAGCTTTTACTGAATAGTAAAGTTAGCCCTCACTATCTGTGGTTCCACAACTATGGATTCAGCCAACCATGGACTGAAAATATTCCGGAAAAAAAAAAAAAGTTTCAGAATGTTCCAAAAAGCAAAACTTGAATTTTCCATGCATCAGCAACTATTTACATAGCATTTACATTGTATTAAGTAATATAAATACTCGAGAGATAATTTAAAGTATGCGGGAGGATGTTCATAGGTTACATGCAAACACTATACCATTTTATATAAGGGACTTGAGCATCTGCAGATTTTGCTACCCATGGAGTCTTGGAACCAATCCCCCAGGGATACTTAGGGATGACTAACTTCATCTAAAAGATTTAGCTCAGCAGCTAGATTGAGCTACAAATTAGGCCCATACACTGAGTACAGTTTTTCTAAAGTTCACTTAATGTGACAATATTTTTGTATTGAAGCATAGCTAATTTACAACATTGTCTTGCTTTCAGGTGAACAGCAAAGTGATGCATATCTATTTTCCCATTCTTTTCCATTATAGATTATTATAAGATATTGAATATAGGCCCTGTGCTACATAGTAAATGCTTGTATCTGTTAATCCCATACTCCTAATTTATCACCCCTGCTGCCATCTTTCCCCTTAGGTAACCATAAATTTGTTTTCTATGTTGGCAAGTTTGTTTCTGCTTTGTAGGTAAGTACATTTGTATCTTTTTTTTTTTGATTTCACATATAAGCAATATCACCTGCTATTCATCTTTCTCTGTCTGACTTACTTTACTTAGTATGATCATCTCTAGGTCCATCCACATTGTTGTAAATTGCAATATTTCATTCTTTTTTATGGCTGAGTTAACTTTACTATTAACACAAATATCTCACCAAGGCACCTGGGAAGATTTTAAGGAGTACATTCCCACATGTCATCCTTAACTTACTAAATCTGTATCTCCAGGAGGAAGAGCCTAGGAAACTGCACACTTAACAAGGCACTCCACTAGGCAATGCCCCTACATTCAGATAATTCCCAGTTTTCAATAAACAGATCCTTAAGTGTTTGTGGCTGGCTACAGGGATCCTGCACAGGAGATGTACACTATGCTTACTACTGACCAGACCACTCAGAGAGTTAAGTCTGAGGTGGCATATTCATTTTGACTAGGGGAGGACTGGGGAAAGTCTTCATGGGAAAGGCAAGAAACACTTTCTCTGTGTATGTTCCAACAGTATGAGGCAGCTGTCATAAGCAAAGACTCTAGTGCCAGACTCTCTGGGTTCAAATTCTGGCTTTGAACCTTATCAGCTTGACCAAAGGGGCAAGTCATTTAACCACTCTCAGCTAGAATGTCTCCATTTATAAAATGGAGACAATGATAGCATTTATTTCCTAGAGTTGTCACATGACTTAAACGTTATTTATACATCCTAAGTACTTAAAAAAAAATACTAGGTTTTGTTTGTACAGCAGTCACACTTTCAAAAAGGTTTTGCATATATCCTATGGGATAGGTTGAGTCTGTCAACCCCACCACCACCTACTGAGATGACAGAAAATTACACATAGAGAAAATAATTTTCCCCGTGCTACTCTGAAGATTCATGGAAGATGGTAGTAAACCCAAGGCTCGTACCTTCTAGTCTTTTCCTCTTTCTAATATACAGATGGTTTCCCTTCATTCCCAATTCAATATCTCCTTGGACTGGGAATTATCACTATGTACACTACAGTCTGCCTACAAGAATAACAAATTAGGTTTCTTAATACATGTCTTTTTACTACCCTGTATGGAAGAAAGCATTTAAAACAAACTCCTGAAACTTAAGAGGGCAACTTTTAATTGTGTGCAGAATTCAGCTATTCACAAATACATGTTGCCAATGTTAGATCTGAGAAATATTTTCAAGCTTCATTATAAAAAAATCACTCTGCTATTAATCTACTTCTGTGTGACATCAACAACTTCTATGACAACAGGAGACAGACAGCTGGCCAAGGTGATAAGCAAAAGGTCTTATGACCTAAGGCATGTCAAGAAACTTTGGGACAGTTTGGGAAACAGATCTCAAACTTCCCTCTCCCTACAGTGCTGACTTTTTACCAAGAGAGGTTTGAAAAAGAAATCTGAGTCAATATTTGTCTTTGAATTACAACATGGCAGTAAGACACTACTATCTTCAGCATGACTCCTGCTACTACGAACAATGCCACTGTTGTAAATAGGTGCCTGTTTTATACCATCCAGAACCTGGCTAGGTGCCATAGAATAGTTGAATAGATCAAATTTGTTCCACTGGAATAGAGTCTTAAAGCAGCAGAAGTTAGTCCATTAGAAACCTCTCTGAGACTCAGTCTTGTCAACTCAGTGTTCCAGAGGGCGCTGAAATCACTGGTTGTGCTGCCATACAGACTTCTGCTCAATTAACTGGGGACCAAGGGTTGGCAGCAGGCTTCCCTCTGAGAGGCAAGAGGCCAGCATGGGCCTGGGTTGTGTGCTGGGAAGGCTGAGCAATAAAAAGCTCAACAATGTTATTGATTCATTTTCTTTTTAGATATTTTAAAGGCACCTCAATCTAGTTACTTAATATTAATTAATTAAAATGTTATAATTAGCAAAAAAGCACAGACCAGTACACTTTCCTCCAAGTGCACATGGCATCTATCTAGCCACAAAGAATTAGAATCCCAGTTAACAAAAGAACAACTTTTTAAACTATGAAATGTTTTCCAGTGGAAGTTTCTATACAGGTTAACATTATTACCCTCTTCAATCTTACATACTACCAAAATTATTATAATATATTTTGTTATTGTGGCTCAGAGTTTATAATTATCCAAAACAAAATATTATTTCATCTTATATTTAAAATAGCAATGCAAAAACCCTTCATTTGCAGGTTGCACGTGCACACACACACACAAATACTTAGAAACGCAGTATTAAAAAATGCATCAACATATATGAAGAGGCTTCCCAGGTGGCTCAGTGGTAAAGAACTCACCTGTCAATGAAAGAGGCTCAGGTTTGATCCCTGGGTCTGGAAGATCCCCTGGAGGAGGGCATGGCAACCCACTCCAGTATTCTTGCCTAGAGAATCCCATGGACAGAGGAGCCTGGTGGGCTACAGTCCATAGGGTCGTAAAGAGTCAGACACTACTGAGTGACAGAGCACACACACACACATATACAACAGTGGAACAAGACCAAGGACTGAGAACTGATCAGTGTTAAACAGACACGAAGAGGTGAGAAATATGAAAAAGTCTCATTTGCTAAAGATGAATATGCCTAAAAGATTAATGTCAAAAAATCTAAACCTATCCCCACAGACCACTTTCTCTACAGAGCTCCACTGACTTTCTTCAAAGAGATACGTGGATCAAACAGAATATGACTAAAAGGAAATGGAATTCATTATTTTGTTCAAAGGAAACAGAGAGTAAACAATACTAAAGGCAAGCCTAAGGGTGATCAGTCTGAAGAGAAAGCACCATCTAATTATGCCAGTCCAGGTCCGATGGAGGACATGGGGGGGAAGCGGCCAAGTGCAGGCCATTCCAGCTCTCAGTCAACTCCAGATCCGACAGCGCAGAGAAATGAGGCAGGTATTCACCAGATTTCCTTGCAACGGGGCTGACGGCACCTTTCACATCCCAACTGCAAATAAATTCACACATTGGACAGTGAAGCACAGTGAATCAAATAGTCTAGTGTATTAATAGAAGTTACAGAAAAAGCAACTGTGCCCCTTCGGGCAGCCACATTTCCTTAGATGAACTTTTTCAAGGACTGCAAGCCAGTTGGCAAAGTATGAGATCTCTGACTGGACCTACTAATTTACATCTTGGTTTCTTGTACCTTGGATCTTCTTTTTGCAAAATACAGTATTAATTCGAGCCAACTCAGTATATCAGTATGACTGCTCCGTTAACTAGTATGCAAACCGAGTATGTTGTAGTATGAGTCCTCAAGAATAAGGCACGCTCAATGAGCTTAGAACAGAGTGCCACTGCCATTCACTTCTCAAATAAGATGTACGCAAAGCATGCACACCTGCTGAAATGGCAGTAAATATTTGGGAACTTCAGTCACAAATGAGCATGGAAATACACTACCAATCTGACAGAGCCAAAACCAGATGAAACTCAATTACTTGAGTGGCCAGAAACTACCACTGCACTCTGTGAGGGCTTTGAATCACAACTCAAGTCATCAACATTTGTTTGAAACCTATTCTGTATCTTGAATAGCAAAAACTCAATGAATGGTTATTACTATTTCATTATTAACTTTGCTATGACGTTCTATCCTTATGATCACCTTTGTAAAAAGGTAGGTGTGATCATCATACTCTTGTTTAGCTAGGTAAACTGTGGTGACAAGAATTTAAGTGACATATGCAAGTACTGCAGCTAGTAAACAGAAAACTCCAGGGCTATCTGATACCAATGATCTTTCAACTATACCTGTTACTTCTCCAGCCATCTCAACATGTCTCAATGTATATCCAGTATAAAACATCAAGGACAGCTGAATAGTAGGCAAATGTCCACATACTAATTCTCAGAACCTGTATTGTTTCTTTATGACATAAATGGGGATTAAGGTTATAGACAAAATTAAGGTTGCTGATCAATTGATATTGAGATGGGGAGACTGTCCTGGATTATCTGGACAATTATTGTAGCCAAAGGCAATCAGAAGGGGAAGACAAAACAGGAGAACCCTCTGGTACCATTTCTCGAAATGATAGCAAGAGACTCAACCAGCCGTTGCTAGTTTTGAAGATGGAAGGGGGCTATCAAGCCAAAGAATGAGGACAGCTTCTAAAGCAAGGAAAGGCCAGGAGACAGATATCCCGTAGTAAATCAAGAAAGAATGAAGTCCTGATGACAGTCTTGATTTTAGCCCACTGGGATTCATTAGGGAATTCTGCCCACCAGAATTATAGAGTAAATGTACATGGTTATTAATCAATGTAAACAGGATATAAATCCTGGGAAGCTTCAGTTCAGTTCAGTTCAGTTGCTCAGTCATGTCCAACTCTTTGCAACCCCACGAATTGCAGCACGCCAGGCCTCTCTGTCCATCACCAACTCCCGGAGTCTACCCAAACCCATGCCCATCGAGCCGGTGATGCCATCCAACCATCTCATCCTCCGTTGTCCCCTTCTCCTCCCGCCCCCAATCCTACCCAGCATTAGGGTCTTTTCCAATGAGTCAACCCTTCGCATGAGGTGCCCAAAGTATTGGAGTTTCAGCTTCAACATCACACCTTCCAATGAACACCCAGGATTGATCTCTTTTAGGATGGATTGATTGGATCTCCTTGCAGTCCAAGGGACTCTCAAGAGTTTTCTCCAACACCACAGTTCAAAAGCATCAATTCTCCAGCACTCAGCTTTCTTCACCGTCCAACTCTCACATCCATACATGACCACTGGAAAAACCATAGCCTCAACTAGATGGACTTTTGTTGGCAAAGTAATGTCTCTGCTTTTAAATATGCTATCTAGGTTGGCCATAACCTTCCTTCCAAGGAGTAAGCGTCTTTTAATCTCATGGCTGCAATCACTATCAGCAGTGATATTGGAGCCCAAAAAAATAAAGTCTGACACTGTTTCCACTGTTTCCCCATCTATTTCCCATGAAGTAATGGGACCAGATGCCATGATCTAAGCATTCATAAATGTGAAAATATGGTCAACCTCACTCATGTTTCAATTTTCATTTCTCTGAACAAGATTATTTTTGGCCAAACCTCAAGAAAGAAAAGGCTTCCCTGGTGGCTCAGATGGTAAAGAATCTGCCTGAAATACAGGAGACCCGGGTTTGATCCCTGGGTTGGGAAGATCCCCTGGAGAAGGAAATGGCAACCTACTCCAGTAATCTTGCCTGGAGAACTCCATGGACAGAGGAACATGGTGGATTACAGCCTATGGGGTCACAAAGTGTCTGACACAACTGAGTAACTAAAACTTTCTTTCATGTTTCTTTGTCAAGGAAGAAAAAAATTAACATTTGGTAAGCCTAGTCCTGGCAAATTTTAACACAAACTTAGTGTCTTGAACAACACAAAATTATTATCTTACAGTTGGAGGTGGAAAGTTTGAAATGAGCCTTAAGAGGGCTAAAATCAAGCTGTCAGTGGGCTAAATTCCTTCTGGAGGAAGAGAATCCCTTTCCTTGCCTTTTCCAATTTCCAGAAGCCACCAACATCCTTGGGTTCTCAGTCCCTTACTTGCATCACATCTTCGCATCTTACTCTGAGCCCAATCTTATCCTTCCTCTTGTTACTTATTTGTATGCTTTCTTTATATCCTTGATACATATTTGTATGAGTTTTTTATATATTTCTGATATGAATACCTTTTAGGACATATATTGATATTATTTTATCACAGTCTTTTACATGCCTTTTCAATTTCTAAGCGGTACCTTTGATTAATATAAGTTTTGCTAGGTCCAGCTTATCATGTTATTCCTCCATTACTATTGCTTTTTTGTATTGTAAAAAATATTTTGTCCAAAATAGCAAAGTTAGTTAGTTATCCTCCCATAAAGCTTTCTTCTAGGACTTTTATTTATATAACTCTCACCTTTGTAAATGTTTGCAAATAATTTCAATGTTTCTGTATGGTATGGGGTCTGACTTTTTCTTCTTTATATTCAATTGTTCCTGCACCATTCTTTGAAAATATTTTCTTCTCACTTATGAATTGTATTGGTACCTTTGTTAGAAAGGATTTGACCATATATGAGGATTTGTTTCTGGACTCTTTCCATTTCACTGATCTATTAATACTTATCGTCTATTCCTTATGTCAATACATTCCTACTGCTACTGCTGCTGCTGTAACTACCATAAATGTGTACTAAGTCTTAAAATCAGGTAGTATAATTCCTCCAATTTGTAATTTCCAGGATTGTTTTATCTAGTCTAGATTTTCTACATTTGCATAAAAGCTTTAGTGTAACCTTGACAATTTCTACATAAAGTACTGGGGTTTGGACTATAATTGCAATGAATGTATAGGTCAATTTGGTGAGAATTGACAAGTTAAAAGTAATTAGTCTCTGTTTAATATCTTGTGATAAGCCATAATGGAAAAGAATCTGAAAAAGAATAGATACATGTATAATTTAATCACTCTGCTGTACACCTGAAACTAACACAGTATTTTAAATCAACTGTACTTCAACAAAATATTTTTAAAATGTAGAAAAGAAAGTCTCATTTATATCATTAATGCCTATCTCCAATAAAACTTTCTTTTACTAAAAAGTAATTAGTCTCTAGTCTATGAACATAGCATATGTATTTATAAGTTATTTTTCTGTTCAATGTTTTGTAGGTCTAGGGTAGAGACCTTACACATAATTTCTGTCAGATTTATTCCTACGTATTTGGGGTTTTCATGCTATTCTATATTATATTTTAAGATATTGTTTCCAGTTATCAGTCATGAATAAAAGGAAATAAAATTACTTTTTGTTCAAGTTTGTGTCCTGAAGTCTTGTACAGTTCAAGTGTTAGGTCTACTACTTTGACCTTTCAATAAATACAATCATATTGTCTGTGGATACGAACAGATTTACTTTTTTTACCCAACAGGTACACCTTTCATTTTATTATTTCCCTAGTATTTGAGCCAACACCTCCAGTACATTGCTGAATAGAAGTTGTAAGGGTGTTCATTAAGAATGCTATTTAAGAATTTTATAGATATCCCCAATCAAGTTGCAAAAAATTCCCTCTAGTTTATATATTTTTTATTTTTCAAGAAAGGATTGTAGATGTCATTTTTTTTCACATCTGTTTCTCTGACCATGTTATTTTTCTGATTTACTCTGTTAATGTGATGAATTAACGCTGATCAAGTCTCATAGGTTAAATTGATCTTACATTCCTGAGACAAATCTCAGATGGTCATGATGTATTATGCCTTTTTATATTATTCAATCTGATTTATTAGTATTTTGTTAAAGATTCTTGCATCTATATTCATCAAGGATATAACTAATTCTTTTCCTGTAATATTTCGTTTTGCTATTAAGACTACACTGGGCTATACTAATTTGCTCACTAAAACAATTTAGAAAACATTCTCTATTTTGTGAAAGAGTTCATGCAAAATGGCATTATTTCTTCCATATGTTTGATAGAATTATGCAATTATGCCTTCTGGACCAGAGTTCTCTATAGGAAATGTTTTTAATTGTCTATTTCTTCATGTATCAATTTTGGCAAGGAGATAAAAAAACATGGAACAGGCAAGGGAAATGAGAACCACAAAACAGTATTTTCTTTTTCTCATGTTATGTGCCTAAGAAAACCTTGAAACCAAACTTAAACAATGACATTTAAGAAGTACAAGTATAGGCTACTCACACTCATGAACATCAATCTAAAAAACTCTAAAATGAAGCCAACCAATTCCAATAAAACATAAAATGTGTCAAGACCTGGTTGGGTTAATGCCAGGCATGCAAGTTCCATTTAATATTAGATAATTAATGTTGTTTGCCATAACTAAACACTAAATAAATCAAAATAGAAATACATGATTATCTCAAAAACATAGAAAAATTGATCAATTTTAGCCCATCTGTATTTAAAAACAAAACATTTAACATAGGGATGAAAGTGAACTGCCTTAATATGACAAAGATTTCTATAAAAACATTTAAAGTGAACTGCCTTAATATGGCAAACGTATCTATAAAAACATTAAAGCAAGTATATTCAATGGTAAAATGTTGAAAGCTTTCCCTTGGAGATCAAGAACAGAACAAGCATGCCTGCCATAATTCTATTTTCCATTGTCTTATTAGAGTTCTTAGCCACTACAGTCAAAGCCAGGGGGAAAAAGAATAAGAATTAGAAAGTAAAATACCAAGAATTTGGTATTTTAATATTTATTACATATTTATTGAATTATTAATATTTATTCACTCAATACTCATAAATGGTACTATTGCCTACATAGGAAAGTCAAAACTATCTGATATATTAGTATACATTTAACAGGTACATATAGCAAATTGAGTGGATGATTAATCAATTTAGAAGAAACTATTTTTGCATTGTAGCCATGGATAGTTAGAATAACACTTTAAAAGTTAAATTTGTAAAGGCATAAAAAATATGAAATACCTAGGAATAAATCTAACAAAATATGTATAAAACTCTAGGGAAATTATAAATTTTACTGCAATATATTAAAGACAAGCAAAATAAAAGAGAGTTACACTATATCCCTGGATTAGAAGACTCAAGTGTATAAAAATTATCTCCCAAATTATCTGAAAATTTGACACCATCCCAATTAAAATCGTGACACAGTTTCGTGTGCTTGCAATGTGAAAATCTAATTCTCAATGCTTAGGAAAATGCAAAGTAGAAGTCAAAGTATTAGCTCCTGAAAAACTCCCACACATATGCAATCAAACATATTTATGGTTGAGTTATAGACACACTGTTTATATTCACCCCAATTTGGAAACAGCTCCAAAAACCATAATATGGATAAACTGTGACATATTTGCAAAATTGAAATTATTAGATATACAAGTGACTTAACTACAGGTACAAGTATTAACATATTGATCTTACAAAAAAGGAAATGTTGAAGGAAGGACTTAACACATAGAATTATGATATTAAATTATATCTTAGGAATGTATGAAAATACAGCGTCAAGTTAGCAGGGAAATAATTATCACAAAAGTCAAGATCGTGGTTAACATTAGGGCTGCTGCTGCTGCTGCTGCTAAGTCGCTTCAGTCGTGTCCGACTCTGTGCGACCCCGTAGATGGCAGCCCACCAGGCTCCCCCGTCCCTGGGAGTCTCCAAGCAAGAATACTGGAACGGGTTACCATTTCCTTCTCCAATGCATGAAAGTGAAAATTGAAAGTGAAGTCGCTCAGTCGTGTCCAACTCCTAGCGACCCCATGGACTGCAGCCTACCAGGCTCCTCCGTCCAAGGGATTTCCCAGGCAAGAGTACTGGAGTGGGTTGCCAGGGCCTTCTCCAGCATCCTACGTATAGCTTTATAAAAATGACTTTACTGAGGTATCACTAACGTAGTTGCAGTAATTTATAGTATACACTTTGAATTTTGACATAGATATACACATACTCATGAAATGTTCACCACAATCAAGATAACCAATATTTGTGTTACGTAAGGTTTTCTTTCTTTTTTTTTTTTTATTGAAGGATAATCAGTTTCCAGGATTTTGTTGTTTTCTGTCAAACCTCAACAGGAATCAGCCATAGGTATACATATATCCCCTCCCTCTTGAATCTCCCTCCCATCTCCCTCCCCATCCCATCCCTCTAGGTTGATACAAAGCCCCTGTTTCAGTTTCCTGAGCCATACAGCAAATTCCCATTGGCCATCTATTTTACATATGGTAATGTAAGTTTCCATGTTACTCTTTCCATACATCTCACCCTCTCCTCCCCTCTCCCCATGTCCATAAGTCTATTCTCTATGTCTGTTTCTCCATTGCTGCCCTGTAAATACATTCTTCAGTACCACTTTTCTAGACTCTGTATATGTGTGTTAGAACATGATATTTATCTTTCTCTTTCTGACTCACTCCACTTCGTATAATAGGTTCTATGTTCATCCACCTCATCAGAACTGACTCAAATGCATTCATTTTTATGGTTGAGTAATATTCCATTGTCTATATGTACCACAACTTCTTTATCCACTCATCTGATGATGAGCATCTAGGTTGCTTCCATGTTCTAGCTACTGTAAATATTGCTACAATGAACATTTGGATACATGTGTCTTTTTCAATTTTGGTTTTCTCAGGGTATATGCCTAGGAGTGGGATTGCTGGGTCATATGGTGGTTTTATTCCTAGTTTTTTAAGGAATCTCCATACTGTCTTCCATAGTGGCTGTATCAATTTACATTCCCAGCAACAGTGCACGAGTATCCCTTTTCTCCACACACTCTCTAGCACTTACTGTTTGTAGACTTTTTGATGATGGCCATTCTGACTGGTGTGAGTTAATACTTCATTGTAGTTTTGATTTGCATTTCTCTAATAAAGAGCAATGTTTAGCATTTTTTCATGTGTTTGTTAGTCATCTGTATGTCGTCTTTGGAGAAATGTCTGTTTAGGTAGTTTTCCCACTTTTTGATTGGGTTCTTTGCTTTTCTGGTATTGAGTTGTATGAGCTGCTTGTATGTTTTGGAAATTAATCCTTTGTCGGTTGTTTCATTTGCTATTATTTTCTCCCTTTCTGAGGTTTGTCTTTTCACCTTGCTTATAGTTTCCTTTGCTGTGCAAAAGCTTTTAAGTTTAATCAGGTCCCACTTGTTTGCTTTTGTTTTTATTTCCATTACTCTAGGAGGTGGGTCACAGAGGATCTTCCTTTGATTTATGTCATTTAGTGGTCTGCCTATGTTTTCCTCTAAGAGTTTTATAGTTTCTGGTCTTACATTTAGGTATTTAACCCATTTTGAGTTTATCTTTGTGTATGGTGTTAGGAAGTGTTCTAATTTCATTCTTTTACATATAGCTGTCCAATTTTCCCAGCACCATTTATTGAAGAAGCTGTCTTCACCCCATTGTATATTATTGCCTCCTTTGTCAAAAATAAGGTACCCATAGGTTCATGGGTTTATTTCTGGGCTTTCTATCTTGTTCCATTGGTCTATATTTCTGTTTTTGTGCCAGTACCATACTATCTTGATGACTATAGCTTTGTAGTATAATCTGAAGTCAGGAAGGTTGATTCCTCCAGCTCTATTCTTCTTTCTCAAGACTGCTTTGGCTATTCGAGGTCTTTTATGTTTCTATATGAATTGTGAAATTTTTTGTTCTAGTTCTGTGTAAAATGCCATTGGTAATTTGATAGGGATTGCATTGAATCTGTAGATTTCATTTGGTAGTATAGTCATTTTCACAATATTAATTCTTCCTATCCAGGAACATGGAATATCTCTCCATCTGTTTATGTCATCTTTGATATCTTTCATTAGTGTCTTATCATTTTCTGTGTACAGTTCTTTTCTTTTCTTAGGTAAGTTTATTCCTAGATATTTAATTCTTTTTGTTACAGTGGTGAATGGGATTGATTCCTTAATTTCTCTTTCTGATTTTTCATTGTTAGTATATAGAAATGCAAGTGATTTCTGTGTATTGATTTTGTATCCTGCAACTTTGCTAAATTCACTGATTAGCTCTAGTGATTTTCTGATACTATCTTTAGGGTTTTCTAGGTACAGTATCATGTCATCTGTAAACAGTGAGAGCTTTACTTCTTCTTTTCCTATCTAGATTTCTTTTATTTCTTTTTCTTCTCTGATTACTGTAGCTAGGACTTCCAGAACTATGTTGAATAATAGTGGGGAAAGTGGACACCCTTGTCTTCTTCCTGATCTTAGGGGAAATGCTTTCAGTTTTTTACCATTGAGAATAATGTTTGCAGTAGGCTTATGATATATGGCCTTTACTATGTTGAGGTAGGTTTTTTCTATGCAGTATTTTTATTTTAAACATGTATATTGTATTAAAGTTTCCGCAACTTGCTTGTCCCACTTAATATTTTTCAAGCATATTTGTGTTCATAAACACACTTATGTACACATATATACACATATCCATTTGTATATATGTTTGTATATTTGTGTACATATGTATATATGAGAGAGATATATATTAACATTTTAACTGCTGTATAATTAACTTTAAATGTATACAACTGTTTATCAAATACTTAAGGCCATTGTATTATTTTAAGTATTTTTTGTTAATGTAAACTGTAGGACAATAAACATCCTCCTACATACCTTCTTGTATACTACTATGAGAAATTGGGTCATAGGGTAATAATGTTTTCCAGTTTAATAGATATCACCAAATCCCTCTTTAAAGTATAAAACCCAGAACAGTATGAGTTTTATCATTTCCCTACATCCTTGACAACATACTATTGTGACCCCATCAGTTATGAAAGAGCCATCATTCTGGAAACAAAATATAGTATGTGTGAAATAGTATATCACTGTTGTTTGTCATTTCCATGTCTGTGAGTTATATGAATTGCATACCCACATCCTTTACTCTTTTCTCTATTGAGCTGATTGTCTTTTTCTCTGTGATTTGTAGATATTTTTTTGTAACGTTTTTGAGTCATTGCATCTCCTAGGATATACAATTATCATTTCCAAGGCTATTGCTTTTCTAACTTTGTTATGGTCTTGATTTTCATACATAAATATGATTAATCAGACTTAAAATTTCCTCAGTATTTCCTTTATGCTTTTTGCATTTTTTTTGTTCTTATCAAAAAACCCTTTTATTTTCTTTCATTATTTAAAGTTTGTTTTCAGTTTCTTTAATTCATTTGGATTGGATTTCTAATTGGTGGAAAGCCAACTGTTGCAAAAGCACTAGTTGAATAATCCATTCTTACTCTACTCGTTTGTAGTAAAAGAAATAGTGAAAATAATAGCCACAATAGATAAGATATTGATAACCTTCACGTAGCCTTAATACACACAAGGCACTCTTTCAAATGTTTTATATATGTATTAACAATAATCCATGAGGTGGCTAGTACTGTTATCTTCATTATTTAATTGAATAAATTAAGGCACAGAAGACACATAGCACAAAAATACTTAGTAAATGGCAGTGCTAATATTAAAAACAGTTTCTCCACATCCTTTACAAAGCTTATTATCTCTTGTATTTTTGTCAATAGCCATTCTGTCAGGCATGAGGTGATATTTCATTGTGGTTTTGATTTGCATTTTTCTGATGGTTCACTATATAGAATATCTTTTCACATTCTTGTTGGCCGTTTGTGTGTCTTCTTTAGAAAAATGTGTACGCAGATCCTTTGTCCATTTTTCAAGCTGATTTTTTTTCACTCTTGAGTTGTATGAGTTCCTTATATATTAGCTTCTTATCACATATGATTTGTAACTATTTTCACCCATTCCTTAGGTTATCTTTTTTCATTTGCTGATTTTTTTCTTCTGCTATGCAGAAGCTTTTTAGTTTTATGTAATCTCATTTATTTTCACATTTTTTGCCTAACCCTCAGCCCCAGTGTTGGAGAAGCCAATGGCAACCCACTCCAGTACTCTTGCCTGGAGAATCCCATGGATGGAGGAGCCTGGTGGGCTGCAGTCCATGGGGTTGCGAAGAGTCGGACACGACTGAGCGACTTCACTTTCACTTTTCCCTTTCATGCATTGGAGAAGGAAATGGCAACCCACTCCAGTGTTCTTGCCTGGAGAATCCCAGGGACGGGGGAGCTTGGTGGGTTGCTGTCTATGGGGTCGCACTGAGTTGGACACGACTGAAGCGACTTAGCAGCAGCATAGGTAGGATGCAGGAAAAAAAAATAACCCACTTAAGTAACAGAAACTCAGGATTCAAGAAAGAAAAGCGTGTGAAGATGATGGAAAAGTTAAAATCTTGCAACAACTACTAACTGTGATGTACCAGGTGCTGTGTTCTGTGTTTTTTTCTCAATCATCATATGATCTTATGAAATCTTGCTTGTTTCCTGTAAATAACTTACATCTATTCAGAATTATACATTTACTAAACAACAGGATTATTATGTATGACTACCACTGAAAATAACTGATACTACCTATGAGGGTAAGAATTTTTATTTTCTCTTCTTTTTTACTATCATTTCCAGTGCTAATCCACTGACCAGTTATATTTACTGACCAGGTAGTCAGGTAGTCAGTAAATATTCACTGAAAGAATACTAGCCTTATGTACTGAAATAGATAGATAGATAGATAGATAGATAGATAGATAGATAGATAGATAGATAGATAGTCCCTAATCTCAAGAAGCTCATAGTCTTAGTTGTTAATTTTTAGTAAATCTACTATTAGTAAGAAGAATGAGGTCTAAAAATATCACTTCATTCATTAGTGAGTTAGACTTTAATGGTTTTAAAAAAGAATGGTGAGGAGATAGAAAATCAGACGGCCCTCAAATGTTTTGTTGTGTGGATGTTATAGGACTGAAATTAGGCCCTTATCTCAACTTCTGCAAAGCCAAAAAGCTTTCATATCAATAACACCTTGATAGTTTGACTCGGCTGCTACATTATTTGGACCTGATAATCACAGGTTTGAGAGGTATGGGGGAACTCATTTTTAACCCTATACAGGCATAACTCAGAGACACTGCGACTTCCATTCCAAACCACTCTGATAAAGCGAGTCACGTGAATTTGTCGGTTTCCCAGTGCACATAAAAGCTATGTTTACACTATACTGTAGTCAACTGAGTATTATGTCTAAATAAACAGTGTGCATACCTTAATTTAAAAATACTTTGTGTGTGATAGTTGTGAAGTTGGGTCCCACTCTTTGGGACCCCATGGACTGTAGCCCCAAGGCTCCTCTGCCCATGGAATTCCCCAGGCAAGAGCACTGGAGTGGGTTGCCATGCCCTCCTCCAGGGGATTGTCCCAACCCAGGGATCGAATGCGGGTCTCCTGCATCGCAGAAAATAAATAAAAATACTTTATTACTAACAAAAATGCTAACCATCTTTTGGCAAAGCAGGATTGCCACAAACCTTCAATATCTGCGAAGTGCAATAATGCAGGGTATGCCTGTGGTTGTTTTCTGAAGCATACTCTTAAGGTACCAGTATGGGCTCACAAATATAATTATTAAAATGCTACTGTCAAAATAAAAACCAAGTAGAAGAAAACTGTTGTCCTGTATGGTACTGGTCCTATTATCCCTCAAAGAATAACACAGCATAGGTTACAACCCTAGGAATACAGTAGACGTGCCATTTCATCATGGACTCTTCACCAAAATCCTATTTGGTTGGTGCAAATGTAATTATGGTTTTAGACCATGAATCATTATAACTAGGCTCAAACACATCTTTATTATTCAAAATAGGGACCATTACAATCAACACATTTTTGCCAATGAGAAATAAGTTGATTCCTATGTCTTAAAAATCCATGCTTCAGGATTACATGAACTCTTGGAGAGCATTTTCTGTGTCCTGCTGGCTGTGGAAGTGCTTTCTCTGCAAAAGTTGTTGAGATTCTCGAAGAAGTGGTAGTTGGTTAGTGAGATGTCAGGTGAAGATGGTGGATGAGGCAAAACTGGCAAAATTGCCACCAAATTCTTTCCACCTTTGAAGCACTGGTTTTGTGATATGCGGTCGGGCATTGTCTGTTGTGTAGAAGAACTGGGCCCTTTCTACTGACCAGTGCCGGCTGCAGGCATCGCAGCTTTCAGTGCATCTCATTGATTTGCTGAGCATATTTCTCAGATGTAATGGTTTCGCCAGGATTCAGAAAGCTCTAGTGGATCAGACAGGCAGCAGACCACCAAACAGTGACCATGACCTTTTTTTGGTGAAAATTTGGCTTTGGGAAGTGCTTTGGACCTTCTTCTTGGTTCAACCACTGAGCTGGTCATTGCTGGTTATCATATAAAATCCACTTTTCGTCACATGTCACAATTCGATTGAGAAATGGCTCACTGTTGTGTGTAGAATAAGAAGACGACACTTCAAAATGACAATTTTTTTGATTTTCGGTCAGCTCATGTGGCACCTACTTCTTGAGTTTTTTCACCTTTTCACTTTGCTTCAAATGCCAAATGATGACAGAATGGTCAATGTTGAATTCTTTAGCAACTTTTCATGTAGTTGTAAGAGGATCAGCTTCTATGATCTTCTCAATTGGTTGCTGTCAACTTCAGATGGCTGGCTACCACACTCATCTTTAAGGCTCTTTTCTCCTTTGCAAAACTTCTTGAACAGTATGTTTGTTCCTGGCCCAAATGCATGGCTGATGTTGCAAGTTGTCTTTGCTGCTTCATGACCCGTTCTGAACTCAAATAAGAAAATTGCTCAAATTTGCTTTTTGTCTAACATCATTTCCCTCGTCTAAAGCAAGTATAAAATAAACAGCAAGTAATAAGTCATTAGCAAAAAAACAAAGCAAGAAATGTACATTAAAAGATGTATAACATAAGCACACTTATTTAGATTGTATTCCAATATCAAACGCCAAAGTGCAACAATGCAAAACTGCAATTATTTTTGCACCAACCTAACATTTCTGAAATTACATCCTATCTCTAGAATTTTATAGCCTTTGTGGCACTTCAGCTCATTTTTAATTTTTTTTAACTCTTTTCCAACCTTTCTGGATGTATCTGTCAGGACACAGTAGAGTGTGGTACAGTAACAAATGCCACCCCCTCAAAGATTAATGGCATAAAACAACAAAAGTTTATTTCTCACACAATTTATCAATAAAGGGTTGGATATGGAGTTCTAATCCTCTGTATCACAGCAATATCCTCACTCAGGGACCTGGCTGACGGCTCAACCACCATCTTGAGCACTGCTTCTCACTACAACAGAATCAATGATTTAAGCAAAATCTGTACTGTTCTAAAACTTCTCCATTGATGGAGCACTCACACTCCACTGGCCAAACCTACTCATATGACTACTCCTGAGTTCACCACAGTTGGCATGTAGAAACTTTCCACAGAGAGACACCCTGGCTATTGGTGAACAGAGATAGCTTACCACACTGAAGTTTCACCATATTTCCTTGGATTTGGTTGACTCACTGTGCAATTATTATAGCAGGAGAATGTGAACCAACAGGTTGTGTAGAATAAGAACTTAGATCCTGGAGTATGCCTGCTGAGGGTTTATTCCTGCCTCTGTCACTGATTAGCCTTTTGATTTTGACTAAATACCTTCTCTGTACATCCAATCTTTAATTTTGCAAAATAGGGATGTTGTTGTTTAGTTGCTCAGTCATGTCCAACTTTTTGTGACCCCATAGACTGTAGCCTGCCAGGCTCTTCTGTCCATAGGATTTCCCAGGCAACAATACTGGACTGGGTTGCCATTTCCTTCTCCAGGGGATCTTCCTGACCCAGGGATTGAACCCAAGTCTTCTGCTTGGCAGGTGGATTCTTTACCACTGAGCCACCAGGGAAGCAAAATGGGAATGGTAACAATAATACACACCTTGTAGGACCACTGTGAGTTTTAATGTAGATAGTATATGTGATTCTCTTAGAAAAATATATGAGATATAGTAAATGCTCAATAAATTCTTGCTGACATTATTATTATCATGGCTACTACTATTACTACTGCTACTACAACAACATACTAGATACTAGAACAGATTTTATCTAAATTTATTCCAATATTTCTATGACAGAGGTATTCATATGCTCATTTGACAAATGAGAGAACAGAAGTTGAAACAGTATTACAAGAAGAAAGATCTAATTATTAAGCTCACATTTAGCAAAGCTGCAATTTGAATACAGATCTGCCTGACTCCAAACCCCTTGCTACTCTCTATGGTGTTGATATATTTATTGAATACCTATTGCCCAATACTTTTATGTGGAACATAAATTTAATATTTATAATTTCTCCAACTGACTATCACACAGGCACTGTCATACTGTGCAGAACATTATTTATATCCAAAACTTGCAAGCCCTGCATTTTCACAGTTGCCACATACAGTCTGGTCATAAACACACAGGACAGACTTTCTTGACTGCAAACCCAAGGAAAGCCCTGACGCTGCAGGGATGGAAACTCAAGCACTTCTCTTTATCTCCGCTTATTCCTGCACCCTGCTGCAAGGGCTTAAAAGTCTGTGTAACTTTTTTTGCCAAGGTTTCACAGAGCTTGATAATCCCTGTTATTAAGTGCCTGATTGGAAAAAAAAATAGGCTTTGCAAATGTCTATTTTTCTTGCTTATATAAACAATACTCATGCTGGTGTGCAAAGCCATGAATCCATCTCACACATGACATGTAACATTTATATTTCAAGATAATGTGCAGCTCAGTGTTGCTTTGGTTGTTACCATGTAGTAACTATTAACCTTCATTCAGTCACTCAACAGATAATAAAGCAACTAGTCTGTATTTACAATGTTGAGTCAGATATATCCCCTGGTCTCAGAGAGTGTATAGTTCAGGACAGCACGTATAATTGAAGCATTGCAGCATCACAGTGATTTGTTAAAATGGATTGTGGGCCTCAGCCAGTCTTACAGAATCATCTCCTCTCAGAATGGGCCTCAAGAACATTGACATGTTGGTAAGACCTTTGAAGTGATTTTATAGAATAACATGCAAAGCCTATGGGTTACTGTCAAATTCACAAAATATCAGTACTGGTTGAAATATTCTAGCTGAAAAATAACACTGTAAATCTTCTGTTGTCACATACAACTTCATTTTACACATGAGAAACATAAGATCCACAAAGTGGTTTGGCCAAAGTCATTTGCCCTTCCTCTGGGCTTATCCACAACTAAACACTGGGTCTCGTCATCCTAGGTTGACACATAATTTATTGTCCAAACTGAGGCAATTTTGAGAGGTAAAAGGTAAACTATTTTTAATAAGTACACTGGGATGATAGATACAAATTGGAACTTTCCTGGGCAAACCATGTCTTATGATCACCTTGCCTAATCCCCAAATTAATGTTTCATAATTCTACATTCACATACAGGGGAACCTACAACCGAATGGTTTCCTTCTTTTAGTATTCCTTTCTCATTGTCCAGCATAGCCACTTTTAAGTTCTCTCACTGGACACTCCTTCTCCACTTGAACTTAGTGGAAATGTACTTGCCCTCGTCTAACAAAGACCAAATGTGACATTGACCTTAACATGTCAATGTGGGGTTCATAGTAGATTATAGGTTTTAAGAATTCAGTCTCTGGAATCTTATAGTTTTGAGTCTGGATTATAGCTGAATCAGAAACTAGAGGCGTGACCTTGAGATATCATAATCCTCTTGGGGCTCAGTTTCCCCACTGCAAAACTGAGAGACTTACCAAAATTAATGCAAGTGAAATGATCAGAAAAAATGGGTGACATATTGTAAGCATTTAAGATATTCCTCCTAATTATTGCTGTTAATAAAACTTGCCAAGTTGACATTTTAAAAGATGTTTTGGACAGGAGATATGTGTAGAAAGAATAATAAGAATATCAGACACTTTGTATTCTCTCAAGGGTTTCAAATCAGGCCAACCCAACTTTAAATTCCAACTTAACAATTCCTATGTGCCCTTGATAAGTTACTTCCAAGCCCTGAAACCTCAGGTTTTTCAACTATAAATAAGTTGTACAGTCATGTTGTGTCACCTGTCTTACAGCCATGTTGTAACATGTAAAAATCATCACAAGTAATTTCCACAGAGCCCTGAAAAGTTGTTGCTCATCTGCTAAGTCTATTTGACTGTTTGCCATCCCATGGATTAAAGCATGCCAGGCTCCTCTGTCCTCCACTATCTCCTGGAGTTTGCTCAAATTCATGTCCATTGAGTTAGTGATGCTGTCTAACCATCTCATCGTCTGCTACCCATTTCTTCTTTTGCCTTCAGCCTTTCCCAGCATCAGAGTCTTTTTCAATGAGTTGGCTCTTCGCATCAAGGTGGGCAAAATATTGGAGCTTCAGCATCAGTGCTTCCAAAGAATATTCAGGGCTGATTTCCTTTAGGATGGACTGGTTTGATCTCCTTGCAGTCCAATGGACTCTCAAGAGTCTTCTCCAGCACCACAGTTCAAAAGTATCAATACTTTGGCGCTCAGCCTTCTTTATGGTCCAACTCTCCCAACTGTACGAGACAATTTTTGACTATACAGACCTTTGTCAGCAAAGTGATGTCTCTATGTTTTAATATGCCATCTAGGTTTGTCGTAGCTTTCCTTCTAATAAGCATCTTTTAATTGTGTGCCTGCAGTCACCATCCACAGTGATTTTGGAGCCCAAGAAAAGAAAATCTGTCACTGTTTCCACTGTTTCCCCATCTATTTGCCATGAAGTGATGGGACTGGATGCCATGATTTTAGCTTTCTGAATATTGAGTTTTAAGCCAGCATTTTCACTCTCTTCTTCCACCCTCATCAAGAGGCTCTTTAGTTCCTCTTTGCTTTCTGCCATTAGAGTGCTGTCATCTGCATATCTGAGGTTGTTGATATTTCTCCAGGCAATCTTGATTTTAGCCTATGATTCATCCAGTCTGGCATTTTGCACGATGTGTGCACCCAATAAATACCAGATCCCTTATTCTTTTAATATTTTTGTTATTATACATCAATACTTGTCATTCAGCTTTAAAATAAAAGGGAATTATAAACGGCAAGAAGTTTAGAATGTTTGATAAATATCCTTATTTAAAACCTAACTCTTAAGACTGGCAGCTTTTGTATACATATTTGTTTTTATTGTTGTATTTTCATAAAACAGCTTCTGGCTTGTCCACTCCAATTATTTTTTTAATAAGTGAATTTGAACAAAGACAAAGTTGAGTGTTCAGAATGTTTCTCAAAATAAATGACCAAATGTTCACCCTCATATGTGCAGTAATATAATTTTTGTTTGTTTTTTGCTTTGGTAAGGATGACACATAATTTAAGTTTCATTTTATGGGTACCAACCAAAAAGCATATTCCTTTGAATACTACTACTAATTGTTTTATAACACTGGATATCAGCATAATCCAATTCGCAAACAACCTTCTATCCTCTAAATATTTTATCACTAGTGAGATAATGAGAACTTAACTAGAAATTATAAATTTTTGAAATGAGCATTTTTAAGAACTTGACTACAACTCAAGGTCAATGAATGAGATCATTAACAAGCTCTCATTACTTAGTTGTGACCTCTAATAGTATTCATTTTAACTTTGCCTTTGGGGGTTTTAATTGTTCTTATGCGGCTGTGGTTTCTCATTATTTGAATATCATACATGTCATTGTAATCCTTAAAAATCTCATTCTGGGGAAAATTTCAAGAATGATATTAGAATGAAACTTGACCTTCAAAAGTTATACCAGGTACTTGAGGCATTAGAATGATATATTGCCCCCCAAAGAAGGTATGCGTCCATGTGGGCACATAAGAATGTATGTGTGTATCCAATTTCATACTGTATGTAAAAAACATTTTAACCCTAAACATTGAGAAAGCAAAATCATATTTTTTATAACTATATTAGTTTGGCATATGAAAATCTCAGAGCTTCTCCATCCTCAGTAATATATGCACTCAGTTGTTCTTCCAAGGATGGGGATGAATTTGCACAAACAAATCAGGGGTTTGGGCATAAACCCTTTTATGGAAAACATTTCTGCAAAACACCAGGCTCAATTTAGATGTACTGACCCTGGCTGCAGAATAAAGTTTCACAAAGTCAAGGTTAAATGAATGCTCCATATGGCAATTTAACTAACTACCATGTTTAAAACCTAAGATTTGTTAATCATCAGCCCTAATTATTATATGCATGAGGGATTTAGAAGAAATGCCCTTTTTGTTTCAGGATTCATGTATGATTCTCTCTTTCCTACACATTTACCCCCAGGTTTGAAAGCGTTAGTTGCTCAGTTGTATCCAACTCTTTGTGACCCTATGGAATGTAGCCCACCAAGCTCCTCTGTTCATCAAGTTCTCTAGGCAAGAGTACTGAAGTGGGTAGTCATTCCCTTCTCCACAGCATATTCCACCCAAGGACTGAACTCAGGTCTCCCACATTGCAGGTGGATTCTTTATTGTCTGAGCCACTACAGAAGTCCCAGATTTAGGTATAGTTACTAATGACCAGCTCCCCAAAATTGACTTTATTTCAAAGATTACAGGTATATTTTAAGCAAGCTCTCACAATAATACTAAGTTTAGATACTGGATAAAAATGCTTATTTAAAGAGTGTCATTGCTTTTTGTGTCGTTTTACCCAAGCAAATACATGCTGTAGCAAGTGCAGAGTTGCACGTCCTTGTCATGACTGTTCTGCTTAAGAAGGAGACATTCATGAATATTTCATAGGCACACAGTCTTAGGAATTTCTAATTGCCAACATAATTTTTTTAACAGTAGAATATAGAAATGATACATTAGAAGTACATGGCATTTTTAGAGGTTGATACAGTACATATCTGCCATTTTTATTGTATAACCTTGAGCCATTAATTGGAATAAACAAGATTGCCATTCATCCAAAGAATTCTTGAATACCCACTATGTATCAGGTACTTTTCTGAAGGCTAAGGATAGAAAGAAATGGATATAGTCACAAGCTTTGAGGTTACAGCAGAGTTTAGATTCCATTAGTTTGAAATATTTTTATATGACTTTTTATAAACCATTTCTAAGTCATAGGATTGCGTGTCAACTGTTCTTCCTCTCCACTAGGAGTGGAATTTCCCTTAAGGTTAAGACAATTATCCACAAGGAAATAACATTGTCAACACATAGCATTTCTTTCATTTCTTCAGTTTTAGAAATCTTGGATGGATTTAAAATTGTATTTCCTCATCTGGCTCCTGTTCTCTGCCAGTTCATGTCTTGATGTTATTCCAATCACTATCTGGTTTTTCTCCCTCCCTCACCAGTCCTGGTATAAAGCATGGTTTCTAGCCAAATGGCTTTGGCGTGCTTTATTCTTGACAATTGTAACATGGCCAGATGTTTCCTCAGGTTGCCTTTTAGACTATGGGCTGGAATTCAATCCAGATTTCACACTAAGTAATGTCACTCAGAGAATATGTAGAACCCCAATAGAAAAATGATCAACAGGTCAATGATCAACTAGAAAAGATCAAGGACAAAAAAATGTTTATAAATCCCCTCTCCTTGTTGTAAAATGTGTTTTACTTTTTAATCCTGGCTTGTGTGCCATAAGAGAAAGTTTGCATTTGGATTACTGTTTTGTTAGTAAAATTTCAATAGAGTTACCATGACATTATGTGCTTAATGTATTATATTATTGGGTCATGTAGATCTTCAGATGTTATAAGCAACTATGAGGCCAATGGTAAATAGATAACAAGAAGTAATAAAAGTTGTAGTAAAGATCAAATCTGAAGTATGTCTATAGTTTATTGAAGCAAATATATACATAATTATTTACTTTTGATAACAAGTAAGTGTAAAGACAACACAATTTTCCAAAAATCCTTGACCCAGAAAATAAGCCTTTAAAGAGTCATATTCATTTCAGGTTTAAAATAATAGGAATAGCAGTGCAATGAGATATTGTCCTTAGAATCAAGAGTCTAAACTGCTCACAGTGAAGACAGTGAAGAAGTCTTAAATAATAAAACACTAGTCCAAGTATTTGTTTCCATAATTCTAAGCAGAGGGGGCCTTCCTCTTATTTAAGAGGAAGAGGTCTGTAATAATTCTGTAGGCTGCCATATAAAACAAAAGATGTTTTAACATACCAGTTTGGCAAATACTAAAGAAACTGACAAACACAAGATATGCCAATGGGGATTAAATTGGTATAACCCTTATTGAGGTCAATTTAATATTCATATTACTTAAAGTTTGCATACATTTTGACCTTGCAACTCAACTT
Organism: Giraffa tippelskirchi; assembly: GCF_054371585.1. NCBI lineage: Eukaryota > Metazoa > Chordata > Mammalia > Artiodactyla > Giraffidae > Giraffa > Giraffa tippelskirchi. Next base: position 10,785,645 of record NC_137289.1, on the reverse strand, counting down.
TCAGAATTATATCTAAAGAATTTTAACATAAAAGTTAACGATAAAGAAGTAAATGAAAAACACAAAGTCATGAAATCCCAAAGGAAATGAGCAAGAGAGGGAAAAAAAAACAAACAGGATGTACAAAAAAGACAACAATTAGCAAAGGGGCAATTTTAAGCCCCTACCTATAAAAAATCACTTCTAATGTAAATGGATTAAACTCTCATCAAAAGATATATAGTAATCAAAACAATATGCTACTGGCATAGTAACAAATACATAGACCAATACAGCAGAATGGGGACTCAGAAATAAATCCATACATGGATGGTCAATTAGTATTTGACAAGGAAGTTAATAATACCCAACAGGGAAAAGATAGTGTTTTCTCTACACGGTGCATGGAAAACTGAATATTCACATGCAAAAAAAAAGAAACTGGACCTCACTTTTACACTGATCACTAAAATTAACTAAAAGAAACGAAAGACTTAGATGTAAGACCTGAAACATAAAACTCCTAGAAGAAAATTTAGGAAAAAAAGCTCCATGACATTGGTCTCAGCAATGACTGTTTTATAGTCAAAGCTATGTTTTTTCCAGTAGTCATGTACAGATGTGAGAGTTTGACCATAAAGAAGGCTGAACATGACTGAGCGACTTTCACTCTTCACATCAAGTAGTAGATGTGGTAACTACCCTTATTGTGGTAATCGTTTCAAATATATACACATATCAAATTATCATGCTATACAACTTAAACTTATATAATAGTAGGTACATCTCAATAAAGCTGGAAAAATTATACTTCAAAACAGGTGTTTACCAATACAGTATACTAACACAAATATATGGAATTTAGAAAGATGGTAACAATAACTCTGTATGCGAGATAGCAAAAGAGACACAGATGTATAGACAGTCTTTTGGACTCTATGGGAGAAGGCGAGGGCGGGATGATATGGGAGAATGGCATTGAAGCATGTAAATTATCATATGTGAAATGAATCACCAGTCCAGTTTCAATGCATGATACAGGGTGCTCGGGGCTGGTGCACTGGGATGCCTCTGAGGGATGGGATGGGGAGGGAGGTGGGAGGGGGGTTCTGGAAGGTGAACACATGTACACTCATGGCAGATTCATGTCAATGTATGGCAAAACCAATACAACATTGTAAAGTAAAAAAATAAATAAAAAATAATAAAAGAAAATATATAAATAATAATAATAAAAAAACAACAGGTGTTTATTTCCCCCTCAGACAATTAATCTTAAAACTTCTTTAGGAGTTAGTTTCCTTTCTCTGCACTCTAGGAAGAGTATGGCCTTTACAGGAAAAGAGACAAAATGGCATAAATACACTGTAAGCTACTGCCTGGTCCTAGGCTCTCCAGAAGTTCCTGACCTTGACTAAGGATTGTTTTGCTGCCAATGTCATCAGTGGAATTTTGTGCACAATGAACATTAATGCAAGCCCATTTGATTTGTGCCCTAAAATCAATGTAGAGTTACTTCATGGCCAGACTTCGAGGAACATTCAGATCCTTCTAATCTAACCTATTTCACTTAATAGTAAAAATCGAGCCCAGAGAAATTTCTTATGCAAGAGCACAGAGTAAAAGTGAATATATATTTCTGTTTCAATTCTAATTGAGCTCATTTTTCCCCCCTATGCCATGTTATCTGTATTTCTCAAAATGAGCTCAATGGTATCTATATTCATTTTTAATTTTAATCATGTATCAACATGTACTTCCCATAAGGGCACACACCTGGTTATAATACTTTTACATAATGACATTAGAGCACAGGGTGGTTGCAAAGCAGATGTTTGCCAGGACATTATCTAAATAAAAGAGCTACCCCCAGAGAGGTAATAACTAACAGAGGTGATAGAGACAGAAAATCTGAGTTTGAGCCTTGGCTATGTTCGTACTTGGTGAGTAGGCCAAAAAGGAAGAACTAATGAAGTGGCCAAAGAAGGAAAAAAAGTATATCATGTTCTCAAGGAATCCAAGTCAGGAACCTGAAGAACTCCTAGTTCATACAACTCTGGAGGGCAGAGACCCTCCAGAGGGTCTCTTTTGCAACATCATCACATTTGACTCATATAACCCCTAAGTCTCCCAGAGCCACATCACAGCCACTTATTTTGTGGAGAGAAACTTCTTTTCACAGGCAAATATTTGACCTGTTTAATGACTATCCTAACAAAACTGTAAGTTACAAAGATTCTTTCCGGTGTAAGCAATTCAAAAAACTTTCTCTCACGCTGCCAAAGCCATGAGTGAGCAGATGTTTAGTAAGCGTTTTTTAACGCTGATGAGAAAAGTTGTCTTGGAATACTGTGTGCTCATGCAGATGTTACATGAACAAGCCTTAGGCATGTAATGATCAAGATACCTGTGGCTAGAATAATAACTGAGGTAGCAGAATCTTCCCTGAAGCTCTGTAGGGTCACACCACACAGATTCCTTGAAGGACACATTGGAAAGTGAAAGTGAAAGTTGCTCAGTTGTGTCCGACTCTTTGTGACCTCATGGACTGTAGTCCATGAAATTCTCTAGGCCAGAATACTGGAGTGGGTAGCCGTAGCCATTCCCTTCTCCGGAGCATCTTCCCAACCAAGGGATCAAACCCAGGTCTCCCGCATTGCAGGAAGATTCTTTACCAGATGAGCCACATTGGATCTTGGCCTCAATTATTGTGTAGCACATTATGGGTTGGGTAGTAAGACGAACACTGCTGCTGGTACTCAACCAACAGGAGCTCATTTGTGAATGTAGTATTTCAAGACAGAATAATTCGACTCTAACTGAACATGACATTTAAAGTTATTATTTCTAGGTTCTAGCCATTTCCCTGTATTTGGAAAACAGATGACTTGCTTCTCAGAAAGACTGAGTTGAGAAAAATACATTGTTGACCTTCCTCAAAATGTCGAATATCCTTACTTTCTAGTCCCCATTGCTGGTAGCAACCTTTGAGTGTGAGCAGGGACTTCCCTGGTTACTCATTGGTAAAGAATCCACCTGTCAATGCAGGAGACATGGATTCAACCCCTGGTCTGGGGAGATCACTCATGCTGTGAAGCAACTAAGCCCGTGTGCACAAATACTAAGACTGTTCTCTAGAGCCTAGAAGCTGCAACTACTGAGGCCACATGCCACAACTACTGAAGCCCTCGCACCCTAGAGCCTGTGCTCCGCAACAACAGAAGCCACTGCAATGAGAAGCCTATGCACCACAACTAGAAGGTAGCCACCCATTTGCCTCAACTAGAGAAAAGCCCATGCAGCAACAAAGAACTAACAGTCAAAAAAAAAAAGAAAGAAAGAAAGAAAAGAAAGAAAGAATTAAAATTATTTTTAAAAAAGAGTAAGCAGATCTCCTGATACTAATAAAGTAAAATTAGACACAAAGCCCATCAACTACTGTTTTGATGAATCTAATGCAAGCTACAAGAAACTCAACAAGACCTCCTTCAGTGAGCTATCGAATGTAAACAATATGCATCTTTTTTACTATTTTCACTTAAAATCTTTTGCCATCAACCATTTCATTAATATAAAAAATAGATCAACTTATTATACATGGTATAAGTTATTTGGATAGAGATATATCATTACATAAACTAAATTTCCAGTGACAGGCAATCTGAAAGACTGGTGGAGTAGTGTTTGCAGCAAACATATTCCACAATGATTTGGTGCAGTTATATATCATTTGACACTTAGGAAACAAATTTCTTGTTAAGTTGAAAGTGATAAATTTGGTTTATAATAATTATACATAGACCACATAATCAAAATGTAATAACATTTCAAAACTTAAAAATGGGTTCTATCTGAGATTTTTACATTGTGGCAACTTGGAGATAGCATGAAATATAAACTTACTTTTAATAATATTTTAAAAATTCTAATTAAGGGGAGAACATGGTTCTGAAGCTAAAATATATTAATAATGCGATGGAAATCTCAGACAACTGAATAGGGCATACAGAACAGAGAGATAAAAGACTTTTTAATACTATGAAAATATCTCATTCTGACCTCAATTACCTGTGTATTACATAGAGGGGAAGAACTGCAGAAAGTATAGTTTGTTTGTTTGTTTTAAATAGAAGCTAATCCAAAAATAATTCACACTTACATTCTGGGAAATTCACAACTTTTCAAGTAAAATAGTGAACTATAACTTAAAGAAAACCTGTAGGGACAAAATGTCAATTCATTTGAACAGTTATTGAATGCCTACCAGGAGCTCAGAAGGCTCTGGAGGTATAAAGAACAGTTAAGATCAAGATTCTTGCCCCTGCAAATGGCAGTCATGAAGGAAGTCAGATGTGTAAACAAGCTTTTTTTTTTTTTTTTTTTTTTTTTTAGAAAATGCAATGACTGCTATACTCCTCAGAGGCACATAATGCCATGAGGACAGAGATGAGGAATTAATTAATTCAACATGGTTTGAGGGATCCAGGGGAAGTTACAGAGAGCGAAGACCCAAGATCAGACTTCAGAAATGAGCTCATCAGGTAGGGAAGCATGGACAGGACATTCTAGGAGTAAGACATCATGATCAAAGACATAGGAGGACTCAGTGTGCTTGCAGAAGAGCATGGTAGGAGCTGAAGACATTTATTCTCAAACTGTGTGTGTGTGTGTGTGTGTGTGTGTGTGTGTGTGTGTGTCTGTGTGTGCTCTCAGTCACATCTGACTCTATGGGACCCCATGCACTGTAGCCCACCAGGGTCCTCTGTCCGTGGGATTTCCCCAGCAAGAATACTGAAGTGGGTTACCATTTCTTCCTCTAGGGGATCTTCCTGACACAGGGATCGAACCCAGGTCTCTGTGTCTCCTGAATTGGCAGGCAGATTGTTCACCTCTCTGCCACCTGTGAAGCTCTTATTCTCAAACCAGAATATGACAATTAGTCTCATCAGAATCCCCTGTGGAATTTAATAAGAATATAAAAGATTCTTTGGTCCCACTTCTGAAGTTTGTTTCAGGAAGACTGGGATATGGCTCAAGACCTCTTTAAAATCTTCTTAGCTGATGCCCAGTGCTTTTGATTCGTAGATTTACCTTGGTCTCTGGGCTTCCTTGGTGACTCAGTGGTAAAGAACCTGCTTGAAATGCAGGAGATGCAGGTTCAATCCCTGGGTCAGCAAGATCCGCTGGAGGAGGGTATGGCAACACACTCCAGTATTCTTGCCTGGGAAATCCCATGGACCAAGGAGCCTGGCAGGCTACAGTCCATGGGATCACCAACAGTCAGACACGACTTAGCTGTTAACACTTACACTTTTTCACTTTTCTGGACCATGTGGCAGTGACTGAGAGTGTTGGCAGTGGAGCGGTGGAGCGGCTGTAAACCTTGATCTTGGCGGGGGGTGGGGGGGTGAGCAGGAAACTTTCTTAATTCACAGTAGAGTCTGGTCTTTATTTTGTGACAATGGGGAGTTACCAAAAAGGAAGTGGCTTAAAAAGTGGCCAGTTATTTAGCTCAGGATTCTGCATATTGGCTCAGCTGGTTGCTTCCTCTGAGCTTGGCTAGGCTCCCAGGTGCATCTGGGTACAGATATGGGTCAGGTAAGCAGCTTTGCTGATCTCTGCTAGCCCTGGAGCCTCTGGTGCTTTAGCTGGAACAAAGTGGGGGACTCTGCTCTAGTAGGAGGCTAGCCCAGGCTTGTTCCTGTCATAGGGACTGCATTCCAAACAAAGAGTGGAAACACTCGAGGACTCTTGGAACCTAGGATTCCAACTGTGAAATGAAAATATGTAATGAACAAGCAATGTCACAGCCATCGGTGATTTCTGGCCTCCAGAGGTAGCAGATGCTACCACCCCTCTATGGTGATTGCTGAGGAGCTGGAGGAGTGCAAGAAGGAAGGTAAACAAGGAAACAGGAAGCCTGACTTCCTCTCCTGCCTCTTTGGAGCAGTTTTCTTAGAGCTATTGAGATGCTGTTTCCTGAGCTCGGAGTCCTAAACATTCCCACCAAATCAAATAACTCTCTACTTTCAGGTTGTGACCATATTTTTTAGTCAACATAACTGATATAGCATTCAATGTGCCACATTCTATTGATCAAAACAAGCTACAGATGCACCCCAGATTTAAGGGCTGGGGAGTGTGGACTTTAAAATTATTTACAACCTTAAAGTTGAGAGTTACGTTAGGACTTCAAGCCTGGGAGGCAGTATCTCAAGATACTGAGAGAACTGCTCTAAGGAGCTTCCCCATTGGCTCAGTGGTAAATCATTTGCTTGCAAGGCAGGAGACCTGGGTTCAGTCTCTGGGTTGGGAAGATCCCCTGGAGAAGTCAATGGCAAGGACTGATGTATTAACATTTTCACTTTAGCTGGAAATAGCTAACTTGATTACTGATATGCACAGGAGTGCTATTAAATTTTAAGCTTTTAATTTAATGTCTAGTTGAAAACTCTTATTTCTGGCAGCTTTTTTCCTAGCTCTATAATTACATAATTTGCAACGGTGATGTAATTTTCATATTTTTTCACTGGTACATTTTTATCTCTGTTTAAATAATTTTACTGGAACTTCCAAAGTAGTGTTAATGTTGTCATAATGGTGAGAGTATTTTTTGCTTTCTTTCTCATCTTAATGGGTGAACTTTACTATTTCACTATTAAAAATAATGTTACTTTTTGTTTGAAATAACTCCTTTAATTTTCACTTCCTTTCTGAGATGTGGAACTCATTGCATTTGTTTTCTTCTTCCTTTCTTTCTTCTAAGTTTTTGCAGTTACAACCTGGGCTTGTGGAATTCATTTTTATAATTTACTTTTATTTGTTTTTTAAAATATCATTTTCTTATTTCTAAGTAAATACAAAATTAATTTAGTAGTCCCTCTAAAAGCAATGATTTAAAGTGTAAGTATGTATTTACAGTTATTTAAGAGTATATATATAAAAGCCTGTTCCTTCAAATTTTTCTGAAGTTGCCTTGAATTTTAGTTGGTTATCTCTTGATACATTTTTCCTAGCAAACATTTTCCAGTAGTTTAATTTGGAAGCACCCTCAAATATTTTATTCATGAAGAGTACCAGGTTGGCATAATTCCTGAGTGATAGCATGCTTACAAATCTATTCACACATGAACAACAATTTTTTTGAGTAAAACTGCCACAGAAACTTCTGTATCTTTCAGGAGTTTAGTGTTGCAGACGAGCCTAGGGTTTGACCTAATTCTTTTATGGGCTAACTTTTCTCCTTCTTCCTTTGTAATATTTGCTAGATATTCATGAGATTCTTTCTTTATAATTGAAATCTATATATTCCACCAAGAAAATAAAATACACTAAACTAAGTATACTTGTAGAATTAATTTCATTCATTTTTCCTTAATACATTCTGAGCACTTTCAGTCTGCAGGTCTTTCTTTCCTTATTAACTCTGTTCTCTCGGTTTTATACTCTTTTTCAAGATCACCAATTATCTATAGGTTGCATCTCTGGAATATGTCTTCCATATCGATCATGTGTTTATCATAGAATTTGAATATTTTTATCCCTTTCCTTTATGACCTGGAAGAACTTGTTTAAGTTTCTCATATTTTGGTTATTCTTCAGTGATAGAAGCTCACATTTATTACATATCGACTATGTGTAGTTAAGTGTTCAGTGTGCACAAGGTCATTTAATTCTCCCAAGCATCCTGCGAGTGAAGTTCAGTTATCATCTCTGTTTTCACAAATATGATAACTAGTGTTCAGAGTATTGAAGTAATCTGTATAAGTTCATACAGGTGGGAAATTTCAACCCCAGAGTCCCATGTTCCTAAGCATGTCAACATACAGTTTCTCCAGAGTGAGTCGAGTATTCATTTTCTCCTTTATAGGTTTTCATTTTGCAACTGTGATTTCCATCTTTTCCTTTTTTCAAATTAACCCTTATTCGTATTGTTCAATCTGGTGCAGTAGAAATATTCTTCTCTGAGTCTTGTGAAGAATATGGATTACAGTAGTTTTGGAAACAATAATTTTGCTATGTCCTGTGCTTTTCTTTTTTTATTTTCTTTTTTGACTGCACTGCATAGCATGCAGGATCTCAGTTCCCCATCCAGGGATTGAGCCCACACCCCCTGCAATAGGAATGTAGAGTCCTAACCACTGGACCACCAGGAAAATCCTGTGTCCTTTGCCTTTAACAAGGATTAGTATTTTAAAAAAGCTTTATAAAGTCATTAGTGAATTTTTAAAATGTTGAAGAAATGAGTCATTATGTTACAAAATAACTGCTATAGAATGCCTTATATGAGTATTTAAAAATATAGTTATCTACCCCTTTGATAATAAGATCTTGGTAATTTCATTGATTTATTAAAATATATATCCTGTGAACTTACCAGCCTTATCTCAGGCAGGAGAGAAAACGCAAGAATGTAGCAGGATAATAAATTGTGCTTTTTCAGTTTTCTAGGAATTTTGGCTAAAATCCTAAATCTGAGAACAACAATGCTAGACATATCTCTTAAAGAACGCACTAAAAGCTAGAAAAATTGGTCCAGTGACCTCTTCACTATTTTTCCTGTGTAAGAGAATATGAAACACTTTAAAGGGAATTACTGAAAGGAATATTTTGGAATAGAAAGTAGAATGGATTTTTAAAGTTTTTCCACTAAACTTGATGGAAGAGGGTTCCACGAGAACCACTTGCACAGATTCAGTATGCCTGCAAGGGAAGAGTAGCAGTACATTCTCAGGATGGAATCTTCTAGAACTACAGAAACTCATATGTCTAATTCACGATCACACTCAGATGGAGGTCAGGGCAAGAGTTCTTGGAAGAATTAGATAGTATCTTTAAGTGTGGGGGGATAAATGAACATAGAAATTAAGAGTGAATCTGAGTAGCTCCAAAAGGCAGTGCAAGGAGAGAGAATCAGCAATTAGCCAAACTGCACTTTGAGTGATTTTCCTTTGGGTCAAGTGGCTAGCTCAGAAGGTAGTCAGCTTGAGTCACTTGATGTCTGGATGCCCAAGAAAGCTGCTTACCAGAAAGAAAAAAAGACCCAAAGAGGAAGAAGCTATGGGTCTATTGCCAGGGGTGGAAGCTTTGAGGGTGTTGCGAATCATCCAGAGCATGCCTTGCCCGAGTGGAAGAATTTCTTTTTGAGGTCATCTGCCAGTGCTCAGAAGAATGACTAATGAGCGCCAGCCTCCCCTCCCCCGCCACCCCTCAAAAGCCAGGCTGTGGACACAGTTTAGGGAGTACAACCCTAAAGGTGAGATTTGTGAGTACAGCAGCCGTAAAAGACCTACTGTCTTCTTCTCATCCCCCTGGTTCTTCCTGACCCAGGAGGAATTCATCAGTTATTGACTGACATGTGAAAAATCATCTCCAGAGTCAGTGTCTTAAATACAAGAAAAATGGATTTTTCTCAGTTTTTTATGGGTCAGAAATTCCAGAGTGGCTTAGTAGGTATTTCTGACTCAGGACCTTTCCATGAGGTTGCCTTGTGCAGATGTCGTTTACACAAGTCAGGCCCCTTCAGTGTGAGAAGGGACAACAAAACAGTGTCGCTACTATGGGGTAAGAATTATTGGAGGTCATTGAGGCTGGTCGCCTCTGGCCAGTAAGAGGTGGTAGGGTTGAGGGGAGAGAGAAAGAAGAGACCAGGCACTGCCTGCTCACCCCCTCTTGCTGATGGCAGAACCCAGAGCCTCACTCAGGAGACAGGCAGGAGCTCTGAATCAGACTTAAGGTTGAACTAAACGTGAATCCTAGTTACTAGGACTAGTTACTAAATGACTCACCCGTGAGTCCCTGTTTTCCTGGGTGACCCCTGTTTACTCCTGTACTCCTGGAATCCAGTCAGATTTTGTATTTTCCTGGATATTTCATATTTAGTAAAGTATTGGGCTTCCCTGGTGGCTCAGTAGTAAAGAATCTGCCAGCCAATGCAGGAGGCGTGGGTTTGATCCCTGGGTCGGGAAGTTCCCCTGGTGGAGGAAATGGCAACCCACTCCAGTGTTCCTGTCTGGAGAATCCCCATGGACAGAAGAGCCTGGTGAGCTACTGTCCATAGGTCGCAAAGAGTCGAGCACAACTGAGAGACTAAACAACATTAATATTAATAGTTGCATTAAAATATGTCAGGGTAGCTTTGGCAGGTTTGCAGTGTATATTTCCACTTTCTGACTTGGTCTCATCATGTGGTGTGTGAGATGCTTGTATAGTTGCCAGTGCTGGCCCATTTCTTTTCCTTTGATCTTTGTTTTTAAAGTCAGCATGCTAGGTGTTTGTGGATACAGTGAAGTGTGTGATGCCTAGTGCTGGGAGTCAGTGCTTCCTTCTAGTGTCAAATGGTGATGGCAGAAGTCATTGGCTCCACTGCCCTACAGGAGCCACTTGTGCCGTGATCTAAGCCAAGAACTGCTAAGTACATGAAGCTATAAGGGAAGGTTGCCACTTGTCATGGTCAGTGGAAATCATGGGACATTACAGGTTGTGTCCAAGAAATACAGGATAGAAACTGGGGCTGACCAGCCATACCATAGTCTATAGACAGAGTAATCCACATGTGGTTCCTATTTGGATTTCTCATTTTTTACAAAGTAAAATTTGTTTTTTTTTTAAGTTTTTGTGATTCACCTTTTCTGTAGCTGTGAGCTCCAAAAAATAAAAGTGCATATTAAATGCAAACAGTTAAGTACTCAATATTGATCTCGCAAGAAAATTGATGATAAAAACAAAATATTCCTTGATATTACCCACTTCCTCTTTGTGGTGGTAGTTGTACCATTGATCAGGTGAAAATCAGAAATCACCAATCTGCTGAAGAAGCTTCAGCAATCACTTGAAAGTTAATCATCATTTAAGAGTGTTTCAGAGGATGGCGTTTCACTACTAACATGTTTAGTTGCAAAAAGATGTTTCCATGTTACTCTGTGAAAGATGACTTGGAGAGTGAAATCACTATTCTAATTTAATTTTGCTCATTTTCAAATTCAAAGTGTTTGCGCATGCAGGAGAAATAAAAGGACAGTTTATACTGTGTTGGTTCCACTAGCAGAAGATCTTTGCAGTTAAAAGAGTTGAATTTCATATCAGTATTATCAGATGCTTCAAATAAAAAAGAGCTTATTCCAATAATAGTACCATTTTTAAGACACCAAATTTATGGAGCTTGCCTCGGCAAGCCTTTGGGAATATCACATTGTCAGAGACAGTGTATCTCCCTTTACTGTAAATGTTACTGTAAATTCACTTTAGAACTTCAAAACTGAAGAAAAAACATTTTCTGTTGTCATTAACATTTACATATAAGTGTATTTACATCTAAAAAAATTTAAAATACAAATGCACTGAAGAGACCAAAAAAAAAATACAAATGCAATTTATTTTGTGGTGAAATACAAATATATTGATAATAAAAAATACTGGTAGAGCCCAGCATGATGGTAAAAACAATATTCCTACTCAAATAAGAAAGATAGGGAGCAGAAATGTGCTTGGTATTAGTGGTAGTGCATAGATAGTTTATAGTTACATCTATAAAAACAAAGTGTTCTACCAATTCAAATAGAAGCTATAGTTCCCCAAATTTAAAAATAGCATTACATATATACACAAAGTATTTAGGTTGTAACATTTTTTCTGCAAATACTGGTATGGTGTAATCACAACAAAAAACATCAACATGATCGTTTAAACATGTTTGCTGCCTGTGGTCAGTCTGAGGTTCAAAATGATGGCATCTTTGAAGGACTGGTAAATCAACCCATGTGACCCATGTTATCTTTTTTTTTTTAAACCTTCCTGGAAGTCTTCTAAATTTTGGCTACATTTTGTTCAAAATCAATAAAAGCATTTCTATTTCCTACCAGGATGTGGAGGCTCTGTAATGTGGCAACCTGGGTAGGCCACACTCCTTCGTCACAGAATTTTCTTCCCTGGACGTTTTTGCTCAGTTGGAATAGGAGTTTTGGTGGCTGGAAGACCAGCAGCAGCAATGGGTGTTTTCATCTGCCAGAAGTGGAGGCACGTGCTCTTGTAGTTCACAGGCCTTTTCACTCATCCATCAGCTGGTTACCTCGAGGATTCAGGGCAGCGGGAGAGGTGGGGCCTGAGGCTGCCCCAGCTTCCCCTGCATCCTGCTCCTTTCACTGCTAGCTCTTGGGGTGAGAGTAGAGCTTCATGAAGAGCGCCTATTCCTTCCAAACACTCACTGTATGGAGCTTGGAGGTAACGGGAACTCCAGCCACCCCCATCTGCCTTTGTGGGCTCCCGCCCGGACTCGTGGGCTGCCACTTCCGTTTGTAGGTTTTGTCTTTTTCTTGCCTTCTTCACTTTACCTCCATCTTCCCTTCCTGCCTTCCTGGTAAATATTACATTCCTAAATCAGACAGGAAGAGCTTACTCTACTCCCACATTTCCCTAGTGTTAAATCCCTGTAACGAGTCATATTAATGCTTCGGTGTATGTGTACTATGTAGCTGAAAAATCACAAAACTATGTCCTTTTTAAGTTGGAAACAATAATTGCAGTACTTGATGCTGGGGAAGAGTCTGTGTGATGGGAACTGAAAGAAATGGAGTGTGGTTGGTTGGTGGCGATGGGGGAGATGGTTAGAAAATTTTGGAAAAAAGGGTAGGAGCTGAATGTTGGAGTTTTGATTCATTCTCAGTGCACTGCCAAGCTCTTGGGATGTTTCAGCAGGAAAGTCATATGATTTGGTTTACATTAAAGAAGATTCCTCTGAGAAGTGATTGAAGGGGTACAAAATGGAAACGAAGAGACAAATTAGGAGGCTCTTGGTATAGACCAGGCAGTAAATGATGAAATCTTGGTCCAAGGGAGATGACAAAGGAGACAGATTCAAAGATGGATTTCAGATATATATTTGTTTTATAATTGACAAGATTTGCTAAAAATAGGCTCAGTGTGGGATGAGTAGGTGGAGCTCTTAGGTAAGAGAAAGGGGAACCTTAGAGGATAATCCTTAAGTTTTAGAGTTTTGAGTATTTGGGTAGACACAGATGATGGTTTATTACTGAGAAGCAGCAGGTGTGTGTTTGTATGTTTGGTATGTTTATGAGCAGACAGGTTTGCAAGAGTTCAGTTTATGCATGTGCAGTAGGCTGGCCTGTCTCTTTCTGACTTTCTGCTGCCCTCCCTGCTCCTTTGGCAGGCAGAAAGCTCAGAAAGATACTTGAGGTTCAACAGAATCAGTCTTTTTAGTCCTTAATCTCTTCATACCTTGGTTCCTCTCCTCTTCCCCTGGTTTTGGATTTTTATTCATCTATTTACTTGATGATAATGATGCTTATATTTTATTTGTATTTTATTGTATGTCTATTTGCAAGCTGTTTTGAATTCTTCATGAAAGTAAACATCTGTGGTTTTCAACGTGGGGCAGCTCCCACCCCCTCCCCCCATAATTGGAACTATATGGAGACATTTGTGGTGGTCATAATTGGTGGGCAGGATGCTACAGGCTTCTAGTGGGTAGGGATCACATGGGCTGTTGGACATCCTGCAGCACACAGGACCGCATCCCCACAACCAAAAACTTCCTGGTGTAAAATGTCAATAGTGCTGGGGTTGAATAATCTTCATGTCGAATATAAATAATTTAATGCATATGCTGGGTGTGCTCACCTGCTAAGTTGTGTCTCTTTTGCGACTCCATGAGCTATAGCCCGCCAGGCTCCTCTGTCCATGGGATTTTCCAGGCAAGAATATTGCAGTGGTATTTTCTTCTCTAGGGGATCTTCCCGACCCAGGAATCGAACCTGCATCTCCTGCGCTGGCAGGCAGGTTCTTTACTGCTTAGCCACCTGGGAAGCCCCCCCCAAAATAATTTAATAGACAGATATAAATTGTAAAATTTATGAACAATTGGTGATGAAATGTAGAGCTTCACTTGAAGGAAGAAGTTATGCCATATTGATCTTTCTTTTTCCTTTTCTCTCCCTCTCTCCTTCCTTTCTTTCTTCCTTTTAATCAGCTATATTAATTGGACTTGAGGAGATAAAAATAGGTCCCTTTATCCAACCCAGCATAGTCAACAATAAACCTGGCACCTAGGCAAGCATGCTACAGTTCTAGCACTATGCTATAAAGGAAACTGAATTCTACCACAGCTTCCTGGCTCTGAATAGAATGTGAGCTGGAAAGTGAGATTTTCACCTGGTTAGAAAGATGGCTCAAAAAGAAAACAACTCATTCATGGACCTTCCTGAATGTAAACTTGTTAGTTTTCTATGCTTCCACGTTTAGTTTGAATAATTACTCACAGGCTTCAAGAATACAACCCCAAATGATTTACATGGCTGAAAGATATGGTGGAACTCAATGTGTCTCGTGTGCTGTGGCATGCCTTTTAGACGTTTTGGGCTATTCTTTTTTTTTTTTTTTATCTGCAAAGAAAATGGGTAAGAACCTTTTGATGTCCACTATCAGTGGTACTGCTATACATTCAGCAAGGTGCACGAATGAGTTGTTTTCTTTACGAGTTATCTTTCTAACCAGGTGAAAACCTCACTTTCCAGCTCAAATTCTATTCAGTGCCAGGAAGCTGTGGTAGAATTCAGTTTCCTTTATAGTCAGTAGTACCTCACTTAGGCAGCCACTTCTATCTTGGGGTGAAAAGTGTTACACTGTGTTGTAACCACACCTGGTACAGATAGCACAGTTATACTCCAAAGTGTGGACCCAGAGGTCTCCCTAACCTTCCAGATACACACTCTGAGGATTCAATGACCCCTGGAAGCCTTCCACATTTTCCCCCAGGGGCTTCAGGTTCTCATGGTTGCCTATGACTTTGAGATCCCTTTTTTCGCTAAATTGTCCTGTTCGTGGATCATTTCCTTACCCTCCCACCTGTGTAGCCTGTCTATGCCTGGATGCACCTCAGACCCTTTCTTTGCAGTGCTCGACCCCTACCACCCATACACACGTGGGCATACGTACACATGCATGCACATAAATTGTAAACAGTATACTATGTGTTGCTGAGTGTACAACTCTACACAAAGTGTAAGAGAAGGGAGGTGATCTGGCAGCAGTGTGGCTGAGTTTTTGAGATTAAGTGCCCCAGGTGATTGTCATCTACAGCCACGATAGAGAACCACAGCTTAAAAGTAATTCCAGTATTGCCTCTTAAGGTGTATTTTTTTTCCACCTTGGTACATACACTGTAGGCAGCTTGAATCACATTTCATTATATAAACTTCATGAGAGCTGGATTTCTATTTCTTGCTCATTGCTTTCCAGCACCTAAAAATAGGCCCTGGTACATGGTACATATGAAATAAGAACTGTTGAATATATGAATGAATGAATCAATCAATTGGTATAGCCAAAGCCACAGATTCCTAAGTATTTTCAACCTGATAGTATATATCCTGGGAAGTTACTTTTGCTTCACATTTACTACCTTGAGTTTTAATACCTCTAATAAGTCATGCGTTAGAGAAGAAATTCTTTCTAATGTCTAAGACTGTGAGGAGGGGTCTTTGAAGTTCCTAAAATTGTATGCAAAGTTTCTCATCTGCCCTGATTTTTCTCTCATGCAGTAAGTTCCATAACTTTCCATATAGCCTCAAAGCGGTCCAATGACCCAGAAAGGTTAAGAATCATGAAGTCAGAGAGTGTGTAGTTCCTTCATTGACAGACATTTTCTTCTTAAAGAAGTTTTCAGTGGGGTTCCTTTATAACATCAACCTGCCTTGCACATTTAAAATAGAGTTTAGCAAGTGAAGATCCATCCATACATGTCACACACATTTTCAGTAAATCATTTGTTCAATAGTATGATACTCACTTGTGGTGCCTACAACGTGGAAGGTAAAACTTGTAAGTGAAGGAAGCATTGCAGTGGCCTGAGTTTCTGGTGCTTTCATTCCTGCTTTCCTGGATTTGGCCAATTACAGGAGCAAGGGTTTAAAAGGCATCTGACTCCCCATAGGTGTGATTGATTCTGCAAATGTGCCAATTCCCCTGCTCCCTCTAATTACCTGATTGAAACGCCAGTTGCTCAGACACCCTAAGCAAATAGCCCATTGTTTGCCCGCAGCTGTAGCAGGTAGGAATTTTGACCTGGTAAAGGATATATAACATCCTCTGATTGTTCCTTATAGCTTTGGGGGATAGTCAGATTTCTGCTCTATATGGAAATGGTTAAAAATCACTTTAGAAACTGGAAAAAAGAAACCATGAACATATGTGTATAGAGACATAATTAACATTCTTGGTTAAATTTTGAATGATACTGATTTTTGTAAAACAGTGTGAGTCATAATACTTTCCTAATTTTTTACATAAGCTGAAGTTATACAGGAAAATTTTGAGCTTGTCTGTATTTCATTTCAGGTGGAACTTGAGATATATAAGAATATTAGTGAGAACTTAGGTTTTTTTTTTTTTTTAAGGTAAATTTTGTTCTCCTGGACACACATATGACTTGTAGATTTTAGAATGTCGCAGACCATCAGGTTCTCTTCACTGTGAATTTAAGACTGATAAGCACACTCCAACTTTTAAATAGGGCCCTGGAGTGTTTGATTTTCATAGAAGTTTTGCATCCCTTGCAATTTATAGTAATATTCCATGACTTGTGGCAGTCTTTACAGATTTCCTGACCCATGAGTATAATCTCATGTCAAACAGAACCATGTTTTATCATCCACTGCCACTCTTTTGTGTGAAAAGTAGTTTTTTATTTAAGGGGTAATGATATATTTAATTCTAGCAAAAGCTGTTACTCTTCAAGTTTTCAGAGTGGGATTCAGAGCTTAAAATTCTACAGTCAAAACATATTTTCTAAAATTTTATTAAAATATAGTCGACTTACAATGCTGTGTTAATATCTCCTGTACAGCAAAGTGATTCAGTTATACATATGTATACATTTTTTAATGTTCTTTTCATTATGGTTTATCACAGGATGTTGAATATAGTTCCTATGCTATGCAGTAGGACCTTGTTGTATATCCATTCTATTAGTTTACATCTGCTAATCCCAAACTCCCGATCCATCCCTCCCCCTTGGCAACCACAGGTCTGTTTTCTGTGTCTGTTGCTGCTTTGTATATAAGTTCATTTGCATTATTTTTCAGATTCCATATATAAGTGGTATTGTATGGCATTTTGTCCTTCTCTGTCTGACTTATTTCACTTAGGATGATAATCTCTAGGTTCATCCATATTTTTGCAGATAGTATTATTTCATCCTTCTTTATTACATTCTCAACATTTTAGAAGAAAATGTTAATTGGGTATAGTAAGTTTGTCTCTTAGAATAATAAATATGATATTTGACATGTCAGATTAAAATGGATTACTGAAATGAAGTCGTCTTAATAGCAGTACTTTTTTCCACTTAAAAAAATTCTCCCTTCTGCAATCAAAAGGGATCATAATATGGAATCACGTCATTTCCAACTGGTTAAAAGCTTATTAGTGGTCAGTCTAACCCACATGGGACACATTACTACACCCTTTAAACCAAAACAGAGAAGAAAGGTAACAAACATTAACTGAGCATCCCCCATGTGCCAGTCCACTACCTAACATAACTGTTAACTTATAGCAACAATGTCAAGGCTGATAACTGTCAGGGATTTGAAGGTGGAACACATGTAGAAAGCAGCAGAGGGGAAACGCAAAGTCATATCTTTCTCATTTATCAAGATCATGCTGTAGCCCATGAAAGTGCTGCCACAGAAAGGGTTCTAATGAGAGGACCCAGCACAGTAATCATGAAAACACCTCATTTATATAAAGTACTTGGCACTTGTTACTCTGCTTTTGCACTTGCTTTTCATTAAGCACCCTTTTACGGGAGTCAGACTTGTGAGTCCCCATGATAACCTTTAAAGAGGAATAACTTAAAGATGAACAAGATATACTGTCTCCCCTTAAGAGTTTATAATTGAGTAGAAGTTTTACTTGTAAAAAATATAGTATGAAATAGCATAGTAACAGGTGACTAAGGTGGGCTTCCCTGGTGGCTCAGATGGTAAAGAATCTGCCTGCAATGCGAGAGACCTGGGTTCGATCCCTGGGTTGGGAAGATCCCCTGGAGGAGGGCATGGCAACCCACTCCAGTGTTCTTGCCTGGAGAACCCACATGGACAGAGGAGCCTGGCAAGCTACAGTCCATGGGGTTGCAAAGAGTCAGACACGACTGAGTGACTTTCACTTTCAGGTGACAAAGCTATCAGTAGATTCTGAATCCAGCACTGCCTCACTTCAAAATGCTGTAACAGAAGTAAAAGAAAAGTGTCCTCAAATACAAAGTGAGTGAATGAATGAATGGCATCTTGAGAGGATTCACTTATTCAGTGTTTCCTGATTGCCTACTTGTAACATATATGAAGCTAGGTGTGGGGGACTTAAATATATCCATGATTTTGAGGAAGTTACAATTGCTGTATCAGGTAAGTGTGCAAAGAATCATATGTTGATGGTCAGTGAAAAGAAAAGGAGCTAAGAAGTGGGTTCTTTATGGTAACAGGACTAGTAAAGGGTGCACCTGGACTTTGAACTTGGATCTAACTCAAAACCCATCAGTCAGTGAAATTACCAAGGGCAATGGAGAGAGAACAGTTAAATAAAGAAGGCAAGCCTGGAACCCAAGATTAAAGGTCAAGTGGTGCAAGCATCACTGAAGTGCTCTGTAGTGTTTGCCCAAGTGGAGGATGAAGGCAACCAGCAAGTTCTTTTGTAGCACAATACCTCCCCCCTCATTCCTCATATGCAAAGAGAATAAAAAAGATAGGTCTCGGCCCTTGAAGGCTTTCTCACCTAGTGAGGCATAAAAGAAAACCTGCAAAGACAATTGCTGTAGTAGATGGCTTTGAGTGGAACAGTAAACTGAAGTTTCCCAGTGGAAAGAAGGAAGGTGGATCTAGGTAGAGAAATTGTGACCCAAAGGCCAGAGGCTTGGAAGTCTGTGAATTGTTGGAAATATAATCCGTAATCCAGCCATCTTCTAGCTGCTGACTGGAATCCTCGATGCTATTCATCCAGGCAAGATACTTACAATAGTGTGAAGACCCTTGTAAGTTAGTTTTATAGAGGTCAGACAAAGAGGAGATGAACAGAATTAAATCAGGCTGGAGATTAAGGGTTGAGGCTATAGTGCATTAATGAAGATTGGAGTTTAAAATTAGATCATGTCCTGTGGGGACATTTAAAGAATAGGCCAGGTGTCCTAATTGAAAGTGCTATGTATAGAGGCCTATAGGCAGCAAACCAGATTCCATAATGGAGCCGTTCAAATAGCTTTGCTTTTACTAGGTGGCGATTGCCTAAAACTGTCTGGGAAAACAATTCAAAGGTTCTAGCTCTTCAAAAAGAAATGAATAAGACTTTGAATGCACTCATGCAAGCGTGATAACAGCTATTTATAATAAAAAGTGAGTTGGGGCCAAACTCACTTTTTAATAAATAGCACATAGTCTTCTGATAAATCATAACATGTTCTGTGTAGACCGGAGTTAGGTTTATTTTCTGATCTTTGCAGGTCAGTGAAATAGAGGTGAGATATTTCTAACCTGAAGTAAAGCCATGGGGAAGGCCAACGTGTAACGATAGCACATTGTAATGAGAAATGCATCGCTGTCAACCAAGAGAGGTTTGTGATTGGAAATCGTTAGTGGAAAGGGAGCTTTGGCTGATTGAATGCTTTTAAAATAAGGAAGTCTGAACCACTGTTAGTAATGTGACAATGGCCTTCCCCAGGCTGTTACTCTGGAGTTGTCATGAGGAAGAATAATGCTGTCTAGCAATCACTGTACTATTTAGAACTCTATTAGCACGTTTCTCTCTGGGAAAGATTCTTCCTAAACCACGTGGGGAATCTTCACAATATCTTATTTTGAAATGTGAATGCAGTGGACTTTGATTCCTGTGTTGATCCCCTTAACTGAGTCTTCTAAAGCATGAAACGTGCCTTCCAAACACATTTAGACTGTGAAAGAGTCCTGGTGAGTAAAATTTAAGAAACGCTCACATCTTCAAATGCAGCTATCTGTTCTCAAGCATCTTCTCTTTGTCAGGAGCTCTACTCAGGTGGTCACATATATATGATGAGGTATCATTAGAAATCGCCTCATGGGAAGGGTTTAATTATCCTATTTTACAGATGAGGAAACTGTTGGTAGAAGAAGTAAAGTGGTTTTGTTAAGGTTCACACAGTGATTAAGCTACAAGTGAACTTTGTACTCTTCCATATAAATATTCTACCTTCCTTAAAATCTCTAGGAATGCCTTGCCTTAAGATACTGTTAACATTAAGAAATGAAAAGCAAATTATACATTTAGGTGACATCAACCAAGCAGGAGGAAAAAAATATTGAGAAAGTAGAAAGAGATCTATTTGTTTATAGTACTTTTATCTTCCATTGATTGAGTTGCTTAGTAATATCAATACTAAAGTTCTGAATAAAATGATCAAAAGTCAGGGCAGTTATGAGGTAAGGTTTTCAGACACCACATACTTAATTTAGTGGTCCTATAGTCAGCATTTACCAAACTTGTCTACCACAGAGTTGCCTTTTTGGTTCATGGAAACATATTACCTCACTAAGAGTTTTAAGACAGGAAAATCATAACATGTATACAACTTAATGGTGAAGAAAGCTGAGCACCTAAGAATTGATGCTTCTGAACTGTGGTGCTGGGGAAGACTCTTGAGAGTCTCTTGGACTGCAAAGAGATCCAACCAGTCCACCCTAAAAGATATCAGTCCTGGGTGTTCATTGGAAGGACTGATGTTGAAGCTGAAATTCTGATACTTTGGCCACCTCATGCGAAGAGTTGACTCATGGAAAAGACCCTAATGCTGGGAAGAATTGGGGGCAGGAGGAGAAGGGGACGACAGAGGATGAGATGGTTGGATGGCATCACCGACTCGATGGACATGGGTTTGGGTGAACTCCAGGAGTTGGTGATGGACAGGGAGGCCTGGCGTGCTGCGATTCATGGGGTCGCAAAGAGTCGGATACGACTGAGCGACTGAACTGAGCTGATACAACTTAACTGGAGAAGGAAATGGCAACCCACTCCAGTATTCTTGCCTGAAGAATCCCATGGACAGAGGAGCCCGGCGGGTTACAGTCCATGAGCTCTCAAAGAGTCGGACACAACTAAGCACGAGTACAAAGAGTCATACAACTTAAAAGCTAGTAAATTTGCTATTGTGATTCTACTATTCTGTTATATTTTAGCCCCAACTCTGGATATCATACCTTCAAATTGATTTTCTATAACATAATCACAAGACAGATCGTTAAAGACAGGTTGAGTGAGAAATGAGTATTAAAAGTCCATGTATAAGGAAATTGAAAACAATACAAATTTTAAAATCCTATCACTCTTCTATTACCCTAATATTTTTTAGATAGCTGTATCCTTCATAAATCCTACAGAAAGCTTAAAAAACGTTTAAAAAAATTCTTTGCCTTTCAAATGTGTGTGCTTAGTCACTCAGTCATGTTCAACTATTTGCAACTCCATGGACTGTAGCCCACATGGCTCCTCTGACAATGGAATTCTCCAGGCAAGAATACTGGAATGGGTTGCCATGCCCTCCTCCAGGGGATCTTCCCAACCCAGGTCCCCCACAATACCATCTGAGCCACCAGGGAAGCCCTACTTGCCTTTCAAGTAGGATTTATTTATCATTTAAATTTGCCTATTACTTTAAAGCACATATGTTATGGATTGAGATTTGAGTGAATAAAATTTCTGTGATCAGATATGTGTAGGATGTGGTCATTTGCCTAAGCTATGGCACATGGGTCATACTCAGCCCTCTGTCTGTCTTTATAAACTTCTGTTGAAACAGCCATGGCATTTCTTCAGGTATTTTCTGTGGCTTCTTTGTACTTCAAATGCAGGGTTGAGTAGATGCAACAGAGACCGTTTGGCCTGCTAAGTCTAAAATGTTTACTATCTGGCCCTTATAGAAAAAAAGGTTGTTAACCCCTTATCTGAACCAAGCAGTTATCTTTATGGTTGGAATTTATGGGGCCTTTAATTATCTACTGTGTTGTAGTTTTCCAAGAACAGTCTATGTTTAAATGCATATTATTTTCCAAACATTTTGGTCATAGTGCTGTTTTTTTTTTTTTTTTTTTTTGACTCAATCCATCAGCCCCTGGCATGAGTGTCCTGTTACATGTTTTCAGAAATTCTGTTGATTAACTGGAAAAGACCAGCATATACAATTAATTTGTTGTAACTTCCAGGTTCATTTAGCCAAGGACACAAAATCCTATAACATATAACAGTGAAGCATCCCTCAGTCTCCAAAGGAGCAGCAGCTAACTGATGACACTGTCTGCAAAAGGTTCAGATTTCCCAGAAGAGCAAAGCCTAATATTATTTTACAGTTCTTTTCTGTTTAGGACTCACATCACTACTGAAGGAAAATGTACACATCTCTTTGTTTAGCATTTCTAAGGAGAGGTTTGTGTTAAGCTTTCTTAGATCTTGGTCCAAACTCAGTATCAGTGAGGTTGCATTCTCCCCCAGGGAGTAAAGTAGTCTGTGCCCCTAAGCCCATAAGAAGTACCTCTTTCTAGTTTCCCACCCTCCTGGAAGGCCCAGTTTTTGAAATCTGTGGAATATATAAACCTTTGGAAACAATATTTCAAAGATTTTAGTGCAGATAGCACCAGTATATCATATTTTAAGATGCACAGCATTTAGGGATATATGCTACTCTTAGTTTACTCTTCCCTTAAAAGAAATCTGGAGTTGGTGACAAATGCTACAAGATAACTTTTAGCATCTATCAAGATAATCATATATATTTATCTCATTTGACCTATCAAAAGGGAAATTGCTTCAACTTGGTTCCTAATGAATAGTTGTTTCTTCTGCATGTTTACATACCCAATGTTGAATTCATAGTCAAAACTCTTAGAAGGTTAAAAAACAAACAAACAAACATCTCTTCAGTATCAACAGAAACAATCAAGTCCTAAAATGAAACCAAACTATCAAGGCTGTGAACACTGGAATTATCAGAAAAAAAAATAATATAAAATGAGTATATTTAACATGTTTAGAGAAAGAGGGTATCGAAAATATGGCTAAGAAATAAATTATCCATTTGACTAATTTGGTTAGTGAAAATTTGAAAAAAAAAAGGGTAAAATTGATCTTCTAAAAATTACAAAACCTTAGTGTATGGTTTTAAAAATGTTAAACATCAGATATGTGTAGGATGTGGTCATTGAAGAGAATTCAATGAATTGGATTCAATGGAATTCAGTGAATTCAGAATTCAACTGAATTCATAAACTTGAGTTTACCTCAGAAATTACTCAGAATTCAGTACAGAGAAATGGAGATGGAAAATACAAAATCTATGTTGAGAATAATGCATGACAGATTTAGAAGGACTGACAGGTATCTAGTCAAAATACTAGAGGGATTCAATAAGAAGATGGGAAGAGAGGAAATTTTCAATAAGTTTATAGTTAAGTATTTTCCACAATTCATGAAAGAAACTAACTCTTAAACTGATCCCCAAAAGAACAAATAAGATTAAACTCACTCACACCTAAGCACATTGATAGATAAACTATGGAATGCTGAAACAAAGAAATGAAGTTAAAAGCAGCCAGAGGGAACATAGTAAGTTGCCTCCAAAGACTGGCAGACCTGAGATAGTGACTGCAAAGAGAATGAAAAAGGGTATTCTCTTACTGATTGAATTAGGCTTATGTACCTGATGGAAAAACCAGATAAAGGTAGTAGAAGAAAGGAAAACTGCGTGCTAGTCTTGGTCCTGAAAATTGCTACTAAAATACTCTTAAAAATTGCAAACCAGTTCCATATTCTCTCTCACCATATAAATACCATATATGACATACAGATAACATACAGCTTTTATACATTTATGTACATAGAACATCATGACTGTGTTTATTCCAGGAAAGCAAACTTACTTCAATGTTAGAAAAACGATTCATCATCCTAAGAGATTAAAGGTAAAAAAGCTATGTGATGATTTCAGTATATGCACAAAAAGCTTTTGATTAAAATTTCAGTTTCATGAATTACATAATTCATGATAAAATTTTGCAAACAAGAAATAGGGAACTCCTTTACTTGATAAAATTTATTGACAAAAATGAAGCAGATACCATACTAAAATATTATCCCCTTAAAATCGGGGATAAGACAAAGAGTGTAACCACTACCAGTTTACTAATGCAGTGATTAGCGGTCTGAGCTAGTGCAATAAGATAGAAAAAAACCACTGCTGAGTCAGTGGTTTAACAGCATGAGCTCTGCCACCAAATTGGCCTGGTTACAAGTCTTGGTTGTGGTACCTACTGTCTCTGCCCTTGGACATAATTTTGTGCCACAGTTCCCCATATGGAAAATATGGATAATAATTGTATTAGTATTAGGAATAAGTTACTTAGAAGTAAGAACTAATCCTAGTGCATAAGTGTCATGAAAATGATATATCTTAAAAAAGTCACAGAATTTTCTGAGGTTGATTCTGGCCTCTAGCAGTCACACACATCTTTCCCACTCTTCTGTGTGCTGCGTTTAGTCACTCAGTTGTGTCCAGCTCTTTGTGATCCCACGGACTGTAGCCTGTCAGTCTCCTCTGTCCATGGGGATTCTCCAGGCAAGAATAATGGAGTGGTTTCCATGCCCTCCTCCAGGGGATCTTACCAACCCCACTCTGCTACCTGTATATTATTCTATTTGTATCATCATAGGAAAATGCGTTATCTTATTTTTTAGTTGCTCAGTTGTGTCCAACTCTTTGCAACTCCATGGACTGTAGCCTGTCAGGCTCCTCTGTCCATGGGGATTCCGAGGCAAGAATACTGGAGTGGGTTTACATGTTCTCCCCCAGGGGATCTTCCTGATCCAGAGATCAAACCTGTGTCTCCTGCATTGGCAGGTGGATTCTTTACCACTGAACCACCAGGGAAGCCCAGGAAAAAGGTTAGGAAACGTTATTTTTTTAATTCCTATGAGAAAATGAAATTTGATCTGACAACATGTACAGAAATCTAGTTGGATTTAAGACAGTTCTGAAAGATACAGTGTTAAAACTTAGATAAAAACATAAGACTACATTGTTCATTATAGTAACCACAATACATATCTTGCAATTTAAGTGGATTAAATAATACCAAAAACTCAGTTCTTGATTCAGACCAGCTTTCTGAGGATCATCAGGATTTGTAGTAGGCAGTGGACATATTTTAGATGTATTAATGAAACATGGAAATCCCATTCTTGAGAATTGCACAGCAGCTGCTTTTCAAAGGAGTTTAACCTTTGGATGTATTGTAGTTTGCCACTGAGTGTTCCATTGGGTATTTTAAAATCTGTTTCTGGATAATATTGAGAGATTTTGAGTCTTTGTTGTTTATCTCATTGAAATGATTCAGTTTTCAATATTCTTTATTTTCAAATATAAGATACAGACTACATTGAAATTGTAGGTATTTGACGTTTTAAATCAATCAAATTAGAAATTATCAGTAAAGAAAACTAGAAATTAAAAAAAAAAAAACACTTAGTTCCTCAAACCCATTAAGCACATTTCAGGTACTCAATAGCCACATATGGCTGGTGTCTATCATATGAGACAGCACAGGTTATAGAAATTTCTATCACCAAAGAAAGTTCTACTGGTACAGTGCTGACAAAAGATTGTCTTCATGGCCATAGGGCTGGGGTCTGCAAACTTCTAGGTAAAGGAATACAAAGTAAATACATATTAGGCTTTACATATTATATACTATCTCTGTTGCATATTCTTGTTGTTCAGTTGTTAAATTGTGTCTGACTCTTTGCAATCCCATAGAATGAAGTACACCAGGCTCCTCCATGATCTCCCGCAGTTTGCTCAAACTCATGTCCGCTGAGTCGATGATGCCATCTAGCCATATCAAAATCCTCTCTCACCCCCTTCTACTCCTGCCCTCAGTCTTTCCCAGCATCAGGGTCTTTCCAATGAGTCAGTTCTTCGTAGTTGGCCAAACTATTGGAGCTTCAACATCATGTATTTAGTAATGCATTGTAAAAGTGTGCCATATTAAATTATTTAGTGACATGGTAAGGTGTTTGCATATTAAGGGAAACATATCTGGATACTTAATAAAATGTGTGCATTGATTCACACTTGGAAAAAGTAGTCAATGAAGAGGAAAGCTATACGTACAGGATAATATGCAAAGGGCTACTGAGTGTAAAGTAGTATTAATACTATTTGAGAAACCTGTGGGATGTGCATATAAATGTGTGTTGTTGGATTTGTTTAGGAATCCTTAACATTTATGTTATCATTTAAACCAGGGGAATGGGTGAGATCATGACTGGACAGTTTAGAGTGAGAAAATGGGCCTACGTAAGAAACTTCACACAGACTTAGCATTTAAGGAATAGATCAGAGCAGTGAATCTGGCAATAAAGATTGAGAGTTAATTCCCAGAGAGGTTGGAAGAAAATAAAGAGTGTGTTGTGGACAACAGGAGAAGAAAGTATTTCTAGAAGCCAGCTGCATTCAATCAGACCATGGCTGAGGGATTGAGTAAGACAAGGCTGTGAGTACTCACTGGTTTTAATAATAAGAAAGTCGCTAATCTGGGTTTAAAAAAAAAAAAACCCTCAAATTGTGAGATGGAAAACATGGGAAGATGGAAGCAGCCAATGCAGACCACAATTTCGAGAAATTTAGAAGTGAAGGAGTGAAGGAATGAAATGGCTAAGGAAAAAGGAAACTGGGTTGGAAAAAGCTTTTCTTGTCTGTGAGTGGTATGTTTTAAGAATGAAAAAAATTGCATCTATAAATGTCAGCAAAGAGCTATAGAAAGAAAACGGTAAGCCATAGTGGAGAGGCAGTGTGTGTGTCATGTCCGACTCTTTGCAACACCATGGACTGTAGCCTGCCAGGTTCCTCTGTCCATGGAATTCTCCAGGCAAGAATACTGGAGTGGGTTGCCATTTCCTTCTCCAGGGAATCTTCTTGACCCAGGGATCGAACCCAGATCTCCTGTATTGGCAGGCAGGTTCTTTACCATCTGAGCCACCAGTAAAGCCCAGGAGAGGCAGTGGGATATACAATTGAAAATTCAAGTACTTATTGTACAATGAGAAATGAATACTAATTGTGTTGTGTCTGGAAGGATTAAGCAAATGTTGGTTAAGGAAGTAGATCAAAGTGGAATAGGGCTGTGTTTTTTCTTAAACATATACTGAGGCTGGAGGTAATAGAGGTTTAAGGGTTGAAGTGGTTGCTATGCCTCCTGAAATTTCTGAATAATTTTATACCTATACTGTTTGACGAATTCATGTCACTAGTATTTTATTGAGGATTTTAAGAATATATGTTTAATATATTTTTGTTATGGGGAAATATGGGTTAATATATATGCATGTGTATAAATACATACATTATCAAGCTCTAATGAGCCTGGAACCAACATTTGTCTCTTTTGTAAGGAATCTGTTTTGATATGTTTTTGTTTTTTTGACTAGATGATTGAAAGATGAATTATGCTTAAATTTCAGAAATTTAATCAGGGCACGTGTAGGTGTTCATCTATATTCTGTAATTTTGCCCTTTCAGTTTTTAAAGTTGAAGTCTTACTTCATTCAAGAAGGCTGTCTTCATGGGTATTTTTGCATATTACTTTTGTTATAATTGTTCTGGTGTCTTCTACGGGAATACCAGTTGAGGAGCTTCAGGGGTTCAGTTTCTGCAGTAATTCTTTATTAGTGCTAGTATTGTTTAAGACCACGTGCTGGTATTTTATTTTCCTGTAGGGTTTTATTGCTTTTGATGAAAGGTTTTAGACGGTGACTACAGTGTGATCTCATTTCCTGGAGTAAATATTTTTCACAAGCATGCTCCTTTTCCCCTTCTTCAGTGCTAGGATAATTTCCTTATTTTATGCAGCATTCTTTTCCTAATTCTCTTAACAGTGAATTTCTTCGAAGCTTGTTCATAGGGCCCTCCTCACTTCCTTGTCTTCCCAAGCCCTCCCAGCCATGCCTGAGATCTCAGTGGAGCGCCTGTTTGCTTTCCTGTAGGGTTTGTAGTTCTGTGTTCTGTGATGATTTGAATTCTGTCAGTCTCACTTTGAAAGTGATCCTCTCTGACTTTCAGTTGGTGAGAGTTGCTCAGTTCATGGCAGGTAAGTGGTGACTTTTCTTCCAGTGCTGAGGCAGGTTGCCCTCATTTCTGAGTTCCGTGGCCAGTCCAGCGGGTACGGGAATGGAGCGGGGCAGGCAGCCTCACGTACATTAGCTCAAGTCACCTCATTTCCTCAAAGTCCTTAAATGGTGTTTGTATCACATGCTGTAGATTCTCTCCAAACACATTTACATTATGGAGCATAAATGAGCTGTAAGATTTGCCACTATTTTAGTATAGTTGAGCCTTGTATTTGCTGTTTCATTCTTGTATAAATGATATATTTAGTCCTCAAGCAATCACTGAGCCTCACCTCCTGTGGCCTGTGAAAGTGTGCATGAATTTTACTGGCTTCATGGGAAAGAGAAATCTTAGAGCAGGTGAGCAGCCTTGTTTGAAGAGTGAGAGCTGAACTTTGAAAGGCAAAAGGCATCCTCTCAATAGATGAAGGGAAGTGAATCAAGAGTGAAGTAAGTTCAGCTACAAATTCATGCCATCTGACGGAGGTGACTAGGGGACATACTACAGAAATGGTGTTATTGAAGAAGCTGATAGTTACAGGAAATACTCTTGTCTCTCTTACTCCTTATGAGCTATGACTTGAGGGGAATGTTGTTTCATTAAACCATTATGCCATTCATCTTTGACTTAGATTTGAGGCATGGGAGAAGAAGGTTTCTATAAATGAGTGTGTCTCAATGGGCTCTTAACTATGTGACATTTAGGAGAAAAATAGTTTCACCAACGCTGCTTGAGCACATTATATTTCACTCCTTAAAGCTCCTCAATCAAAATAGGATCAACATATCCTACTTCATTATACAACATTAATATTAACTGCCTGTAACAGGCAAGCGATTTTATGCTAATACTTTCTGTCCCACTTTCAGGCACAAATGGAGATATCAGAAACCACT
Organism: Giraffa tippelskirchi; assembly: GCF_054371585.1. Taxonomy (NCBI): domain Eukaryota; kingdom Metazoa; phylum Chordata; class Mammalia; order Artiodactyla; family Giraffidae; genus Giraffa; species Giraffa tippelskirchi. Next base: position 10,756,581 of record NC_137289.1, on the reverse strand, counting down.
ATGGACTTTTTAGTATTAGGTGATAGCCTCATGGGATCATAAAGCAGAAAGGAGTAAAGAAAGCGTGGGCTCCGGCTCTTGTCTCTTTGGACATAGGTTAGAGGAAAATATGTCTGCATTTTGCTTGAAGAGACATAGGTTAGAGGAAAATATGTCTGCATTTTGCTTGAAGTGCAAAATAACAGTAGACATTGCTCATGGTTCTTTCTCAGAGGTTATGCCCTTGGAGAGTAGATATGTTTTTATTATATCTTAGTGTTTTTTTTCTTTTACCTTAAAAACAATGTCCTAATTTTCTACAGAGTTCTTTGGTGAAAGGGGCATGTGCTTTGGAATTCGGAAAAAAGGTTTCGGTGCGACTCCTGACATTCATCATAGCTGTGTTAGGATGAGAAGCTTCTCATTAGGAGAAGCTTCTTTCTTTTTTAAAACTTTTTATTTTATATTGGATTATAGTTGATTTACAATGTATTAATTTCAGGTGTACAGCAAAGTGAAACAGTTATACAATGTTTAGTTAGTTTCAGGTGTGCAGCAAAGCAATTCAGTTATATTAACACATATACATATATCTATTCTTTTCCAAAGTCTTTCCCTATATAGGCAGTTACAGAGTAATGAGTGGAATTCTCTGTGCTCTGCAGTAGGTCCTTATTAGTTATCTATTTTATATATAGTAGCATGTATGTGTCAGTTCCACTCTCCCAATTTATACATTCCCCCACTCTTATACAGGAGGCTCCTTAAACAACCCGAACTTCAGTTTTGATATCTTGAAAATGGGCAGCATCTTACTGAACTTTGAATCCTAAATATTTTTCAACTCACTTAAAGCGATTTAACCCCTGGAGTTTATTTTAGAAGCAGTACAAAGAGTTCCAATCTTTCAAATCTTAAAAGTCTCTGAATGAAATGTTTAAGCCTCAGCAGAGCTGTCTCTGAGGAAGGAAAACAAACGATGGAGGGCCTGGAGTTAGTTCTAATCCCCAAGCTTCTGTTGACTTCACTGCTATTTTTAGTGGTGTCTCTCTCATAACATATTGATAAGCCACAAAAAAAGGTAGTTGGCATCCTGACAGCTTGCTGCTTTAATACAGAGGATCCATCAAAATACAAAGGACTATTTCTTGATGAAGAAACACGGTGAATCATTACTTTTTAACATTCTATGCAAATACTTTGTCCACATATACCTAATTATAGCTTGTGAATTTAGAAAGGGAAGTCAAGTTGTCTTCTATTAACAACCACTTTCTAAAGTGACAGCAGCCCCAGTGCACATCCACCTCGGGAATGAATGCCCCTTCTTGCTAAACTTGAGATTCCTGAATGTTTTACCCTGTTGAGCCCGCTCTGGCTTTTGCATGGCTGCTGCTCTGAATCTTCAAGGACACCGAGTAGCAGGAGAGTCTGTCTTGGGAGACTTCATCTTCAAGCCCTTCCCTTGCCCACCAGGTTTCTGAGCCCTGGTGGGCGGCAGGGCACACATTCATCTGTATTTGCCCCACTGCCATGCTCCCCTGGCCTTTCCATGTTTTCTGTGGCTGCCCATTGTAATGGATCCAAAGAGCACCAAAAGCTGTCTCTTCAGTAGGTCTAATTATCATCAAGGAGCAGAGAAGCTCCTGCTGCTGCTAAGTCGCTTCAGTCGTGTCCGACTCTGTGAGACCACATAGACGGCAGCCCACCAGGCTCTGCCATCCCTGGGATTCTCCAGGCAAGAACACTGGAGTGGGTTGCCATTTCCTTCTCCAGTGCATGAAAGGGAAAAGTGAAAGTGAAGTTGCTTAGTCGTGTCCGACCCTTAGCGACTCCATGAACTGTAGCCTCCCAGGCTCCTCCTTCCATGGGATTTTCCAGGCAAGAGTACCAGAGTGGGGTGCCATTGCCTTTTCTGGCAGAGAAGCAGACAGAGCCAGATAAAATAGAGTAGAGAAAGAAGTGTCCTCTGACAGAGTGGGAGAACAAAGATCAAAAAAAGGTAACATTATTTCCCTGAGGTCAACATAGATCTGAAGGTGAAAATCACAGTCATGTCCAACTCTTTGCAACCCCATGGACTTTACAGTCCATGGAATTCTTCAGGCCAGAATACTGCAGTGGGTAGCCATTCCCTTCTCCAGGGGATCTTCCCAACCCAGAAATCAAACCAGGGTCTCCTGAATTGCAGGTGGATTCCTTACCAACTGGGCTATCAGGGAAGGCCATATAGATCTGAAGGAAAACAAATTAAATACACCTGGGAGAAAGAAGTTTTTCCCTTTGGTGAGTCTTCCAGCAGGTTAATCTTTATGCCTGTCGAGAACTTTATACTTCTTGAAACACTGTTCCAGTCACCATCTGAACTTAGATTAACAAGTAATGTCCCTGTAGGTGGGAGACAGAATCATATGAATATTTGTAGATTTATAGGCTAGAGTGCAAAATTAGATGATATTCCTAATGTTTTGAAGCTAGTTATTATACATGCTATTTGAATAACCCAGATTAAGCAGAAGATGAGTGTTTATTAAACATAAAAATATTGATATAGCAGAAGACTTCTTTCTATAATTTGACTTTCAGCATCCAAAAGGCTAGGATGGAGGTGCAAAGAGAAATCAGTAACATGTCAAAACTCACAAAGGGAAAGATTGAGTCCAAGTGAAATGTGTTAGCATGAGAGAGGAGCAATTCTTTCATGTATAAAATGAAGTTGGTAACGGTATTTACCTCGCACAGTTGTTGTGAGGGTTAAATGAAGTAATAGATGTACCTGCAGGTTTGTAGCTATAGGAAATGTTCCCTGGGTGTAGTATTTTATTGCCATTGTCTGTGTGTGTAAACACCCACAAGGACAAGGCTTTCCACCTGGATGGCAGCTTGGCATCTCTCACCTTCATGTCCAACACACATCTCATTTCAGATCCTGGGGGTTTAATGAGTCTGGTACTGTCCTCTGTGTTGGTGTGGGACAAGAGCTGCGAGTTGTATGGTTTGATTTGTGTGCCCATAAGTGTAGATAGATCAACAAAATGAGAAGACGTGTGTTTCTTCAGCACCAACAGTTCGAATCAGCAGAAGAGCCAAAGGGGTTGATCAGGCCCATGGTGCCAATTAGGATTAAATGCACACGTGGGAAGGCACTTAGCATAGTGCCAGGAGTGCACTGCTGCTGCTGCTGCTGCTAAGTCGCTTCAGTCGTGTCCGACTCTGTGCGACCCCATGGACTGCAGCCCAGCAGGCTCCGCTGTCCCTGGGATTCTCCAGGCAAGAGAACTGGAGTGGGGTGCCATTGCCTTCTCCCAGGAGTGCGCTAGGTGCTCAATAAACAGGACTGTCTTCTCCTGCTGTAAATCATGGTCCCTGCCCAGCCAGGGACCCTGTTTCTCCTCGAATAGTCACAATTTATACATTTGGTAGTTGCCTAACAATCAGAGGTACTGTGTCTCCATGTGACAAATGATAGTAGACATTCCAGGAATTTATAAAGGTCTGGGGAGGCATTTTATATGAGTCAAGTCTGGAGGGATGGCTTAGTGGCAATCAGTCAGTGAAGGCTTGAGGGCATTCCATTGTTTCCTTCCTCAGATGGAAGTTTAGCATTGAATTTGTTCTCACTGAAATGCAGATTCTTCATTATGACAAATCATCATTTTGTTCACTGAATAAATACTAACACTCTCTAGAGGGATGGATATTCACAGATTCATGCAGCACATCAAGGCCACCCATATGCTTGTGTCAGCTTCCCTGTCCAGCTTTGCCTTGTTCACTTCCTGGAAGCCTGGTTCTTCTACCAGAGTTCTAATGTTTCATTCCTTGGCAGAGACTAGCCTTGGCCATTCCTTTTTCTTGGCCTTTGCACCAACTATTCCATTCTTTGGTAGCTTCCTGCTCCCACTTTTCTCTTGATTCACATCTCCTGCCCATTCTTTGAAACAGAGTTTGTGACCCCTCTCTTCTCGAAGAAGTTTAGATTCTCTGGACCTAACCATAACACATGCCGCTTAATCATATCCTGCCTAAGGAAATATCTGTGATCTTGATTCTGCTCTTTTCCAGTAAATGTCTTTTTCCCTCAATAATCTTCTTGGGGGTTAAACATTGTATTATACGCTTTGTGTCACCCAGACCACTGGACATGAGCGCAGCCTTACATATATCATCATAATGATCACTAACATTTATTGAGTGCTTTCTTCATGCCAGGGGCTGTTCTATGACCTTTACTTAAGTTGACTCTAATCCTCCCCATACCCAGGGGTGATACCTTTCACAATATCTATTTCCTGAGCTTACTGTGAGAATTAAATGGGTTAGCATATGTTAAAGTGCTTAAGAGTGAAGAACATAGAAAGTGCCCAGTAAGTCTAAGCATTGACTAACATAAACATAATCTTACAAACTGAAACACAGACTGAGACCAAATCAGTGCTGAAAGTGTCATAGCTTGAAAATGGTGAGGCCAGTATTCAAACTCAGGCATTTTAGCTCCAGAGAACATCCACATAAACATCATGAAATACTACCTTTCTTGATATTATTTTGATGCATGGTCATCTTAAATTCAGTGGAAAAAGTGCTCTAGGAAATTCATGGTTAATGTGTGCTAGAGCTGTGAGCTTTTTATGTTACTTACTTTTTGAGCGTATATGTGTGTGTATGTGTGTGTGTGTGTGTGTGAGGGAGCAGCATTTAACACTGACCATTTTTTCCATTAAACATTTTACTTATCAAGGCAAAATGAGTGCAAATTAAAGCAATAATTCATGTGTTAAATTTGTAAAAAGGAAAACAAATGATAGGATCTAGTGTGGTGAATTGGAGAAGGCAATGGCACCCCACTCCAGTACTCTTGTCTGGAGAATCCCATGGACAGAGGAGCCTGATGGGCTGCAGTCCATGGGGTCGCTAAGAGTCAGACATGACTGAGTGACTTCACTTTCACTTTTCACTTTCACGCATTGGAGAAGGAACTGGCAACCCACTCCAGTGTTCTTGCCTGGAGAATCCCAGGGATGGGAGAGCCTGGTGGGCTGCCATTTATGGGGTCGCACAGAGTCGGACACGACTGAAGTGACTTAGCAGCAGCAGCAGCAGTGTGGTGAACAGACTTTAAGGTGACATCTGTGACTCCTACCTTCCTGTGTCCATGCCACTGTAGAAAACCTGCCAGTGGAGCTTTTCATGGAACACCTGACTCGTTTTTAACCAATAGAATATGGTAATGATGATGGGCTCTTACCCCCGCAATTATATGATGTATGTAAGACTCTCTTGTTAGCTGGCTCTAACTTAGGTCGTTGTCCTTGATAAAGTAAGATGTCATGCTACAAACTGTTTCTGCAGAAAGCCACGTGGCCAGGAACTGTTGGGAGGCCTCTAGGAGCTAAGGGAAGCCTCTAGTTGAAGAGAACAAGTGGTTCTCAGCCTTTGAGCCATGAAGAAATGAATCCCGCTGACAATCTGAGTAAGTCTCCAAGTGGATTCTTCTTCAGGTAAGAATGCAGCCCAGTTGACATCTTGATTATAGCTGCTGAGACTCTGAAGCAGAGACTATAGCTGAACTATGTTAAGATGCCTGAAAACAGAAGCCATGAGACAGTCAATGTGTGTGTTAAGGCATTATGTTTGTGGTAATGTTTTAAAAGATTCTTGCTCCTTGGAAGAAAAGCTTTGACAAACCTAGACAGCATATTGAAAAGCAGAGACATTACTTTGCTGACAAAGGTCCGTCTAGTCAAGGCTATGGTTTTTCCAGTGGTCATGTAAGGATGTGAGATTTGGACTAGAAAGAAAGCTGAGCACCAAAGAATTGACGCTTTTGAACTGTGGTGTTGGAGAAGACTCTTGAGAGTCCCTTGGACTGCAAGGAGATCCAATCAATCCATCCTAAAGGAGATCAATCCTGGGTGTTCATTGGAAGGACTGATGTTGAAGCTGAAACTCCAATACTTTGGCCACCTAATGCAAAGAGCTGACTCATTTGAAAAGACCCTGATGCTGGGAAAGATTGAGGGCAGGAGGAGAAGGGGACGACAGAGGATGAGATGGTTGGATGGCATCACCGACTCGATGGACATGGGTTTGGGTGGACTCCAGGAGTTAGTGATGGACAGGGAGGCCTGGCGTGCTGCAGTCCATGGGGTCGCAAAGAGTCAGACATGACTGAGTGTTTGAACTGAACAGATTGTGTTTGCAGCCATACACACCTGCTATGTCTAATGATGGTAAAGATTCCAGGAAGTTGACTGTAACTCCCCAGACAGGGCTATGAGTCATAAAGCAATTTAGCAGTGTATCTTGCAATCATCCACACCACGTGATCCCAAAATTTTGCTTCCAAATATTTACTCTCAAGAGTATGTACAGTGCTCTTTATAATAGGGTATAATTGTTAAGATAAAAAATACATAATGAAGCAAAAAAAAAAAAACATTTTTACCAAAGGGGGATTGGTTAAATAATGGTACTTCTAGTCAATGGAATCTTATGAAGCTCTCAAAAATCATTCAATAGAAGTGTGTATATGTCAGCATTGACATGTGTTCATGGTACATGGTTGGAAAAAAAAGTTGTTGAAAATGTATGTATAGCAGGGTTCCACTTTAAAATGTGTGTATTGGGGAGGGAAGTTGTTCTCACTCAATGCATTTGGTCTTCTGCCTATTGCTAATATCAGCATCCCACCCTGGACTGGATTCTGGGGCAGCTGATGTCTAGAGTTGTCTATATGGTCTTCTGGTGGTAGCTGGACAGAGGACATATTCTTGAACCATTTTTGCTGTTGTTCAGTTGCTCAGTCATATCCAACTTTTCGCACCCCTATGGACTGCAGCACACCAGGCTTCCCTGTCCATCACCAACTCCCAGAGTTTACTCAAACTCATGTCCATCGAGTCGGTGATGCCATCCTACCATCTCTTCCTCTGTTGCCCCTTCTCCTCCTGCCTTCAATCTTTCCCAGCATCAGGGTCTTTTCCAACGAGTCAGTTCTTCACATCAGGTGGCCAAAGTATTGGAGCCTCAGCCTCAGTCCCTCCAGTGAATATTCTTGAACCATGTGGTGGTCATTTCTGAAATGTGGCTTCTATGTAGATTGATTTTCTGGAATAGCTTTCCTCTTTGCTCCAGATCCTTGCATGGAGGATTGTCAGAGGGGCAGTGTCTATGAAGCCCTGGTCCTCGCCATACACGTGTGCCACCCTCTCTGGTTGCATGCTCCATTGGTCAGTTCAGAGCCTACCTGGTGGGAATGGCAGCTCTTGCCCTCAACTGACCATGTCCTCTGTCTTAGAATCGTGGGAACCTGCCAGACTATGGGAACCTCAGCTTCCCACAGACAGCGATGAAAACTGTGTGTACATGAGTCTCCCCACATTCCTTTCCACACAGATACTCCTTCACACCCTGCAGTTGCTGGGGAACCTCATGAGGTCTGCCATCAGCAAAATTTAAGCAGAAGCAGGCACCAATTACTGAATCTCTGGCTGAGTGTCTCTTTCTGATTGATCTTCCTATTTTCAAACTATGTGTCCTTTGCTTGAAACCTTGGATTTTGCTGTGGCTCTCACTTCTGTTCTTGGGTCTCTGAAATGGTACAGATTTGGGAAGTGACAATGTCAGAATGTCAGGGTCGCAGGTTGGTAGCATGTACAGTTGGCAAAGGTTCACTCAGGAATTAAATAAGATTTTATTTTGAAGAACCTAGGTACTATTTTTAGCACACAGACTACCTGAAATTCATGTGTGGGTATGAATCTCAGTTTGGCAACTTGACAGAAACAAGTCTTTTTCCTTTTTCATCAACTGTCTTTAGATCCTGGGTACTCATCCCACTAATTTGGTGGAAGATTCTATCACTGGCATTTTTGGATGTCCCATCTTCAACCCTGTGTTGGCACCAGACTCTCAGAGACTTTGATGGGAATGAGAAAAATGACGAAGAGGCTCTGACCTCTGCTCCAACATGGTTAGAGGCTAACAGGCCTTTGTTCAAGGCTATGGAAGTTCCCGGTGGGTAAGGGATCTCTGTTGTATTGCTGCCATGTCTTTGGAACCTCAGGCCCTGGATCTAGCTTCCTGTAACCATTAGCTCTGAGGTCCTGCTACATTCCTGAGGTGCAATAAGAGTCGAAAGCACCAATCTGCCTTAACTGACCCATTGGCTTTTCTCCTTCCTCCATTCCCTGGAAGGAATCACTCTTGTTAGTCTTGGGGAAGACCATGTGTCATGGACTTCTTCTACACATTTGCTATTCATTTATTCAAGCAGGGAGCCTGACAAGCTGTACCAGCTCTCAGCAGAGGCATGATCTATTTTCTAAGAACATGAAACACAGAGTCTATTATCTGTTTGAACTGAGGTTAGTGAGAGGGGGAGTATAGGAACAAAAGCCTATAAATTAATATCTTAAAATTTTCTAGCGGAAATAGAAGGTATTAATCTTTAAAAAAACACTTGATTCAGCCTCGACTAAAATAAAAAAAAAAAGATATGAGTCACAGTGAAATAAGATGAGAAACCTAGAGATGAAATGATCTTGATATAAATACTTGGAGAATCCAAAGCCCTCTGTGGCCTGCCCTTCTCTGGCAAGTTAAGTGAGGGAAGGAGAAGGGGGGGCACAGAACATTTACCATCCAGTGATGGGGAAGCACAGAGAACAAAGCACTTCATTGGAGATTAACGAGGTATGAAGCAAAGGTCTAATTCGAGAATAAGCTTCTTTTGTTTTTACTGCAAAGGTTATTTAGAAACAGAAAAATAATAACTTCCACAAGTGAAACCTTTAACCTCAACATATGTGGTGACCACAAAACCCATGCAATATATTTATAATAAGAAGTGACACCCATTTTTTCCCTTTAAGATAGAAAGGATCTTGCTGATCTTATTTGTAATAATACTTCTACTTTGTATATGAACTCATGTGCCTTATAGTATTTAAATTACCTCAGCATATTTCATGTAAATTTTCTCATTAATCATAAACTATCACACTTATTGGTTGAGATTCTTCATGCAGATAAATATTAAAAAAAAATCCTCCATCACATTCAAATCTAAGTACATTGCAAAGTACAGGACCTTTACCCACTCCACCTCCCCCACCTTCCTAACCAGCCATCCTTCCAATTTTTTTGGTGATCCCGATAAATAGAAAATAAATGACCATAAGAAAGCAGAGTGTATACTTATTTTGGTGAGAAGATGAAACATACAGAGGCAGTAACTGGGATGCAATAGACAACTGTGTATTAGAAAGGATCACTGGTTTAAAAGAAAATGTCAAAATATTGCAGTATATGCTTTCCCTAGCGTATATTGCATACTTCTATAGCCCTGGTACCTATCAGCAGGGCTGTTTATCCCTTCCAGTGTCTCTGTTGCTATGGACTTGTGAGATATCTGGGTGGAAATGTCTATACTATTGATATGTGTTCCTCTTCACAGTCACTCATTTTTTCTACTTCCCTAATATCCAGAAATGGCTCTGCCCTGTAGCTAGTCATGCAACTAAGATATTTGAGTCATCCTTAATTGATTCCTTGCTCACCTCTGACGCAGAAGGCAATGGCACCCCACTCCAGTACTCTTGCCTGGAAAATTCCATGGATGGAGGAGCCTGGTAGGCTACAGTCCATGGGGTCACTAAGAGTCGGACACGACTGAGTGACTTCACTTTCACTTTTCCCTTTCATGCACTGGAGAAGGAAATGGCAACCCACTCCAGTATTCTTGCCTGGAGAATCCCAGGGACAGCGGAACCTGGTGGGCTGCCGTCTATGGGGTCGCACAGAGTCGGACATGACTGAAGCGACTTAGCAGCAGCAGCAGCAGCAGCTCATCTCTGAATTTCATTCTTCAAGTCTTGTGCCAAATCAGTGTCCATATCCTTACCTCCATGATATAATTCAATCATGATGATCATCCAGGTTCAATTATAGATCGGTAATGATGTCAATAATCAAGATAATAAGGAACTACTCTTTATTTTTATCTTGTGTGCTGTGTGCTTAGTTGCTCAGTTGTGTCCGACTCTTTGCGTCCCCATGGACTGCAGCATGCCAGGCTGTTCTGTCCATGGAATTATCCAGGCAAGAATACTGGAGTGTATAAGAATACATGCCCATGAAGGGCATGGTTGCCATGCCCTTCTCCAGGGGATCTTCCTGACCCAGGGATAGAACACAGGTCTCCTGCATTGCAGGTGGATTCTTTACCAACTGAGCCACGAGGGAAGCTATTTGCATCTTTCAGATAAAGAAATTGGAGATTGGATAAATTAAATGATTTGGTCAAGGTGACATGGTTAAGATGTGAACTTAGATCTGCCTGAATCTGACATTCATATTCTAAGCCACTCTGCTACACTGACCAGTTGGATTTCCCTACAAAATAGTTTTCAACACCATTCTCTCCTTGTCCATTGACATTGCTTCAATCTGCATTATTCTTACCTTTCTCTTGGATTATTGCTAAAATGTAAATAGTTTTCTGTCTCTGGTTTCCATTACTTCCAATTGATTTTCAAAAGCACTGTCAATGGAATCTTCTGGAAACAGTGCTATGCTAACATCTCTGTCCTGTTTAATAAGAGAGAAGAACATATACTGAATTCCTAACTTGTGCCAGAGGCCTTGCCAGGGGATTTACATTTGATAATGAGAAACAGATCAAAAGGACCTGTGGGGATCTCAGTGGACAACTGATGGACAATGATGCCTCTGATCAGTTGCTCGTCTTAAAGCACGCCTCTTTATAATATAACTTTGCAGTTACAACTGTAGGGAGTGAAAACAATTTTCCTTCTACCCGTCTAGGTTTGTGACTGTGAGCCCCTGTAATAAAATAACAGATTGATAGGGAAGAAACTGAAATTTAATAACATGTGTCCCCCTTGTATACATGGGAGAGACTCAGCATAACTGAGTACCTCCTTGAAACTGACTAATTCCCCAGCTACCACCTTAAATACTATTTTCTACAAGGAACAAATATAGACTTTAATGAGCAAATGTTTAAACATCTATATAACTGAAGTCATACCATGAGTGGACAAGAGTATAAATAGCAAAACTCGACTCCTCCCAAATAGATTTATATATTTGATATAAACTTGATAAAAGTATCTACACAATGAATCCAAAGAAATTTAAAAATAATTCTCAAGATAAACTGGAGACATCATTTGACAGAAATTGCCAATATTTCTTATTGTTTGTTCGTTCTAGTCACTCAGTCGTGTGCAACTCTTTGAGGCCCCATGATCTGTCCATGGAATTCTCCAGGCAAGAATACTGGAGTGGGTTGCCATTCCCTTCTCCATGGGATCTTCCTGATCCAGGGATTGAACCTGGGTCTCTTGCATTGCAGGCAGATTCTCTACCATCTGAGCTACCAGGGAAGCCCCAATATTTCTTATAATGTCATTTATTTGTAGATATTAAGCACATTATAAAAAATCATTGTGTGTGTGTGTGTGTGTGTGCGTGTGCTTAGTTGTGTCCAACTCTTTGCGACCCCATGGACTGTAACCCACCAGGCTCCTCTGTCCATGGGATTTTCCAGGCAAGAATACTGGAGTGGGTTGCCATTTCCTTTTCCAGGGGACCTTCCTGACCCAGGGATCAATCAAACTCATGCCTTTTCCATCTTCTGCATTGGCAGGCGAGTTCTTTACCAGCTGAGCCACCAGGGAAGCCAAAAAAATCATTAAACTAGTATAGAAATGACACAAGAATCAGCAGTCTTATGGAATGGAATATATAGTGAAAGAACACACTCTAATATATGTCAGTTTACTATATGATAAAAGAAGTACCAAAAGAAAAGAAAAAATTATTTTCAAAGAGTAAAGAGACTCTTTAGTTATTGAAATGGAGCTGAGAGAACAGGAATACATTAAAAACGCCACCTCACAATATATGCAAATATAAATTACAGAAGAATTTAAGTGTGAAATATTTTAAAATCACCTATTTTCAGAAAAAGTAATGAATATTTATCTTACATTTGGGGGAACTTTCTATGCTTAGATCCAGTGCAGGAAACTACAAAGTGGTAAAACAGGAACCTTAAAAATAGATGAATTTAAAACATCTAGTTGAAATCCAAAGAGAAAATGGAAAACTTTAGAAAAAGTTGCTTCATATATGGCAAGTAGTGAATATTTCAATTTATAACACATCCCTATGATGGAATATTATGCAACTGGTATACTTATGAATAAAGTTTCCCATAGGAAAATGCTATTGTTATAATTTTATTTTTATAATGCTAATTTCCATATATACTGTGATATCAACTGTGCAAAAAATGTATAAAGACTGCACGTACATGTACCCAACAGCCCAAGGGAATGTGACTAGAAGTAAATTTTCAATTTTGAATACAGGTTTCCCCCACTATCTGAAAGGATAACATTCCTAAGAATCCTGTGAACTGAAAAGGTGTAAAGCGAAGAAGCAATTACTTTAGGCCATATTTTACTAAAGGAGACACAAAATGAATGGAGATAAAACACAGATGCTCACAGACACAGATGCTTCAAAGCCATGGAGGCTGAATGCTGAGTGTAGTTCCCGGGGAAGGAACTTAGCCATTAAACTCTTGCTAATACTGTATACTTGGGGTACAGATGGCTTGTATAGATGCTCAGCTCACTGCAAAACAAACACTGACGTTATTATGTTTTCACCTTTTTTTCCACAAAAGACAAAATCCTCTGGATTTCTTTCAGTTACTGAAAACAGGTACTAATGTAGATCTTTCATAAAAGTGGGGGATACATGATTTTCTCTACATTTGTAAGGTCTTTATAATGACTTTCTTTCACAAACCATACAGTGTTAAAGGTGAATATGTTCATCAGCTTATACAGATCCATGAAAAATACTCAAAATGCAATCAATAAATGGACAAAGAAAATGAACATACAGTTCACAAATGAGGGGATGCAAATAGCTATCAAATATATGGAAAAGTATTCCCCCTACCCCCAGAGACTCAGGATTTCCTCACCATCAAATGAGTAGCGGTTATAAACTGATGATAGTGGATGCTGGTAAGCACGTGGTGAAACGTGTTATCCCAGACACTGCTAGGAGGAATGTGCACTGCTGCAACTCTTTCCCTAACACATATCAAGAAGCCTCAAACTCTTTCTGCCCTTCAGCTCTGCAAGGTCTAGTATTTCTGTAGCTCTGTATTTCTGGTCATCTCTTGTGGTAGATAGAATGGCTCCCCAAAGATGCCCATGCCCTAATCCCTGTGAATTGTGCATACTCTGCCTTTCAGGGCAAAATAATTTGCTGATTCAATTAAAATCAAAGGCCATAAAATAAGGACATTATCCTAGATTATCCACATGGATCCAATTTAATCATATAAACCCTTAACAGCAGAGAATTTTCCTACACTAGTGGCAGAAGAGATGGGCAGAAGGAAAAGTCAGGAAGGTTCTAAGTATGAAGGCCTGCTTCACTTTGAAGATGTTAGAAGGGGGACTACAAGCCAAGGAATCAACATTGAAATAAATATATGTGTATTGCTATGATTTTTATGTGAAAGTCAATCAAATATCCAAAACAGTTGGTTCATTATTGTACTTATCTAGGTGTTCTGTTGATGTTTTGACAATTTTGAAAATGAAAGATAAATGGAATATTCATAATAATTGCTTATTTCATAGTATTTATTTTCCTTGTGTTTATTTCAGAAAAAAATATGCTGTAATGTATTTACCATATAACTTTGTGTTCTTTTGACAGTATTATCAAGTTGGACAACCTTCTTGAACAATTTTGACTCTTTAATCATTTTTTATTACAGTTGACCTTTGAAAAACATGGGTTTGAACTGCACAGGTCCACTTATATGGGAAGTTTTGCAATAGTACATGATCCGTGGTTGGTTGAATCCATGGATGCAGAACTACAGATACAGAGAGCTGACTATAAAGTTATACATAAAGTGGATTTATAATGTTAAATAGAAGTGGATTTTCTACTGCATGGGGTCAGCACCCCTAACCCCCATGTTGTTCAAGGGGCAACTGTAATTTCATTTTTGCAGAAACTTCACACTGCTAAGGGAGTAGTATCTGGAATTATCAACAGTATTATGTAAGTCATACTTAGGTTTGCAAATGAACCATGCTTTTTACCTTCGATGTCTAAATATTTTATCAGTGTTGCACATGATAAATCGTTACTATCACAGAAAACTTATAAATATTTTAATTTCATTATATAAACTACTATTGCATACAATGTGATTTTCAAGCAATATATATATCCGATTTCTATTTCTTTCTTCTTTCAATGAAGAAAGAATTTAATCAAATTCTGTATTGTTGGTATATTTTATAGGAAGAAAAAAAACTCGACATTTTTCACTATATTCAATTCTCTCATAAGGTGGAATTATTCTTTGCTCTATAATGGACAGAAAGTAGCATTTTAAGAAATTATTTTGGGGATTATTTTTACCTGAAGCTTCTTCATAGAATTGCAAACATTTTCTTTTTTTTTTTTCTTCTCTGGATCTTTTTTTTTTATTTTACTTTACAATACTGTAGTGGTTTTGCCATACATTGACATGAATCAGCCATGGGTGTACATGTGTTCCCCATCCAGAACCCCCCTCCCACCTCCCTCCCCATCCCATCCCTCAGGGTCGTCCCAGTGCACCAGCCCCGAGCACCCTGTATCATGCATCGAACCTGGACTGGTGATTCATTTCACATATGATAATATACATGTTTCAATGCTATTCTCCCAAACCAGTATGCAAGACAGCAAAAGAAACACAGATGTATAAAACATTTTCATTTCCTTGTTCTAATTCCCGTGTGTTATATTGGAATGCCACCTTTGTTGTATTCCATTTCCCATGCATTTTCTTTCAATTAAATGCTTTTCTAAAACTTCTAGAATATTTTCAATCCCTCAAAAATATGTTTATAAGCTTTTGTTAACATTATTAATAATAAACAACTGTTCACACCAAATATCTGAATAGCATAAATTCAAAATAACCATTTTCTACCACAGATATGTAAGGGAGAAGAATTTGCTCCCCCCAAATATGTCTCTCTCACATATTATTTTAATCTGGTTATTTTATAAGCAACAGCAGAAAGGGAAAAATTCTGAAAACCAAGTATGAGTTATACTTTTGTAGGAAACGTTTACATATGTAAGGGAAATGTCATTTTGTAACACTGTCTACTTCCATTTACCAGAAGAGAATGATGACCAAATCCCTAGAAACTCAATCAATGGAGGACGGCACTTTTTTTTCCTGGTCGTGCTCCATAGCTGACTCTTCCCATCCCTCAACATCTTCAGATGAGAATGGTATTTAAGGTGAGGGTTTTAGCCATTTGGGAGAGTTACTCAGTTTTCCTGGGTCTCTCCCAGGTATAGATGTTACTAAACTTTGATTTTCTCCTATTAATATGTCTCATGTCAATTTTACTATTAGGTCAGCCAGAAGAACCTATAAGGGTAGAAGAAAATTTCTTCCTCCCCAACAGATAGAATTTGTTCCTTATAGGAAGATCTCTTCACTGTTCTAATATATCCTGGAACATGCCTAAATTAATTTTTTTTTCGCTTGGATGACATCATTCCCATGATGTTTGAACGTGGTGTTTGAGCAAATCTGATATGGACTTCATCAAGATATCCCATTTGGGTACAGGTCCATAAATATGATACATAATTTTTGAATTGTTCCAAAGAATGTCATCACTATCAACAGAGTTTATGTCATCTTTCCAAAGAATGAATAAAAATATATGTGGCACAAATACTGCTGCTAGATTTTGACCAAAATTCTGGTTTTCAATCTTTTCCTGCATCAGATTTGTTAGAATTATTCACACAGGTCTGCTATCAACAATATCTTAAATTATTTAGAAATGGTGATACATATTTTTTATAAAATTACTTCTCATTAAATATTCTTATAAAACCTGAACTTTCAACTGTAAAAGAAAATTCTTATCTATCTTGTTGCCAATGAAAAAAATAATATCATGTTTTGTACACTTTATACCTAGATGTACATGAATATAAATTTAAGAAATATGGATTTCTACATATTGGAAAAACACTCCTCAGCTGTCACATACAGATGTTGCAGACCATACTATTCCACAACACCTCAGTATGCAAGGAGAAGTCAAAGAATGAAAGCTTGCCACTGGTGAAAACTGATACTTCATCATGAAAGAATGGGGCTTTTCCTGGTGGCTCAGACACTAAAGAATCTACTTGCAATGCGGGAGACCCAGGTTTGATCTCTGGGTAGGGAAGATCCCTGGAGAAGGAAATGGAAACTCACACCAGTATTCTTGCTTGGAAAATCCCATGGACAGAAGAGCCCGGTGGGCTACAGTCTATGGTGTCGCCAAGAGTGGGATGCAACCAAGCACGCACACATGAAAGAATTATTGCAATTATGCTATTTGAGAAGGAGGATTTGAGAAGTTAAATCTATTTGCCTTTTTTCTCACTTAAGCACTTTTACAACTCAAATCCTCCCTGTATTATGAAGCAGGGTCTGTCTGCAATGTTCTCAGTGGCATAACCAGAGACAGTTCTGGCACTGAAACGATCATCTTTTAACGACAAAATATAAGAAGAAACGTTTCCCTGGAGTGTGAGCATTTTCACGGAGACCACACGCCTGTGTCTCTGTTCCTGGATCTACCAATTGCCCCCAACAAAGACACTATTGCCATACTCTGGTGGAACATTGAGAATACACTAAGTGATAGTATTTAAGTTGTTTTAAGAATGCTTCAGAGAATCAGTTTTTATTACTATAAGATACATAAAACAATTCTGAGAAGAAAAACTTTCCCTTACAATGGAATTAAATTGAAATATAATACAAAACCTGAATAGAACATTAGAAATACCCAGTTAATCCTCTTCATTTTTCCTGTTAGAAAACTGTAAAGGGAAGTGACTTGCCCAAGACCTCAGGCTTCAAAAGCAACAAAACAGGGCTATATAATCAAGGGATTAGATCTGGTTGACGGAGTGCCTAAAGAACTATGGATGGAGGTTGTGACCAAAACCATCACAAACAAAAAGAAATGTAAGAAGGCAAACTGGTTGTCTGAGGAGGTCTTATACATAGCTGAGAAAGGAAGAGAAGCAAAAGACAAAGGAGAAAGGGAAAGATATAACTAACTGAATGGAGAGTTCCAGAGAATAGCAAGGAGAGATAAGAAAGACTTCGTAAGTGAACAATGCAAAGAAACAGAGGAAAGCAATAGAATGGGAAAGACTAGAGATCTCTTCAAGAAAATTAGATACCAAGGGAACATTTCATGCAAAGATGAACACAAAAAAGGACAGAAACAGTAAGGACCTAACAGAAGAAGATATTAAGAAGAGGTGGCAAGGATACACAAAAGAATTGTACAGAAAAGGTTTTAACGACCTGGATAACCACCATGGTGTGGTAACTCACCTAGAACCAGACATCCTAAAGTGTGAAGTCAAATGGGCCTTAGAAAGCATTACTATGAACAAAGCTAATGGAAATGATGGAATTCCAGTTGAGCTATTTAATATCCTAAAAGATGATGCTGTTAAAGTGGTGTACTCCTGCCATGCCCTCCTCCAGGGGACCTTCCTGATG
This sequence comes from Giraffa tippelskirchi, assembly GCF_054371585.1. Taxonomy (NCBI): domain Eukaryota; kingdom Metazoa; phylum Chordata; class Mammalia; order Artiodactyla; family Giraffidae; genus Giraffa; species Giraffa tippelskirchi. Next base: position 10,738,931 of record NC_137289.1, on the reverse strand, counting down.
CAGATATGGAATCTGCATCTCTTATGTCTCTTGCATTGGCAGGTGGGTTATTTGCCAATAGCACCACCTGGGAAGCCCAAAATTATATATATATGTTTATGCACATAAAACCAAATCACTGTACTATACACCTGAAACTAACACAATACTGTAAATCAAATGGACTTCAATAAAAAACTTTATATATATATAACATTATATAAATAAAACTATATATAAATAAATTGCTGTACTCAATATGCCAGCAAATTTGGAAAACTCAGTAGTAGCCACAGGACTGGAAAAGATCAGTTTTCATTCCAATCCCAAAGAAAAGAGATAACAGAATTTTCAAAGTACCATACAATTGCACTCATTTTACATGCTAGCAAGGTAATGCTCTAAATCCTTCAAGCTAGGCTTCAAGGAAGAGGAATCTTTAAGGCAGAGGAACAAGAGATCAAATTGCCAACATCTGTTGAATCACAGAAAAAGCCAGGGAAGTCCAGAAAAACATCTACTTCTGCTTCATCAACTAAGCTAAAATCTTTGTGTGGATCACAACAAACTGTGGAAAATTCTTAAAGAGATGAGAATACCAGACCACCTGACCTGCCTCCTGAGAAACTGGTATGCAGGACAAGAAGTAACAGTTAGAAGCAGACATGGAACAATGAACTGGTTCCAAATTGGGAAAGGAGTATGTCAAGGCTGTATATTGTCACCCTGCTTATTTAACTTATATGCAGAGTACATCCTGAGAAATACTGGGCTGGATGATTCTCAAGCTGTAATCAAGATTGTCATGAGAAATATCAACAACCTCAGATATACAGATAATACCACTCTAATGGCAGAAAGTGAAGAGGAACTAAAAAGCCTTTTGATGATGGTGAAATAAGAAAGTGAAAAAGCTGGCTTAAAACTCAACATTCAACAAACGAAGATCATGGCATCTGGCCCCATTACTCCATGGCAAATAGATGGGGAAAAAAGTGGAAACAGTGACAGATTTCATCTTCCTGGGCTCCAAAATCACGGCAGACAGTGACTGCAGCCAGTACATTAAAAGATACTTGCTCCTTGAAAGAAAAGGTAAGACAAACCTAGACAGCACATTAAAAAGCAGAGACATCACTTTGCTGACAAAGGTCCCTACAGTCAAAGCTATGGTTTTTCCAGTAGACATCTATGGATGTGAGATTTAGACCATAAAGAAGGCTGAGCACCTTCTGAGAAGAATTGATACTTCCAAATTGTGCTGAAGAAGACTCTTGAGAGTCCCTTTGACAGCAAGGAGTTCAAATCAGTCAATCCTAAGGGAAATTAACCCTTGTATACTCATTGGAAGGACTGATAATGAAGCTGAAGCTCCAATACTTTGGCTACCTGATGCAAAGAGCTGACTCATTGGAAAAGACCCTGATGCTGGGAAAGCCTGAGGGCAGGAGGAAAGAGGGAAACAGAGGATGAGATGGTTGGATGGCATCATCCACTCAATGGACATGAGTTTGAGGAAGCACTGAGAGACAGTGAAGGAGAGGGAAGTTTGGTGTGCTGCAGTTCATGGGGTCACAGAGTTGGGACACGACTTAGCGACTGAACAACAACAGCAACAACAACATAGTGTTGGTCACCTGACTAGGTGATAACCTGGCTTGTTATCAATGTATGCTGTTCACTGATATATTAGGTAAGTGAAAGAAAGTGGGACATTTAGGAAAATACTGGGATTTTTACATATGATAAGAATTGATGCTTAAAGCCAATAAGTTTTCTAGAAACTAAATGTCCTATTTAATCACTTTCTCTTAGTCCACTAAATGCTTTCTTAATTTAATCTGAGGAAACATTATACCACAGGTATGGCTTTTGTAAAATTTTTAATGAATGACAGTAGATTCCAATAAAACACAAAATAAAATAAAATTATATAATGACATCAAATGTTGGAAAGTGCTTGGATTAAAAAGGAAATTTAGAGCTGAAATTTTTTATAGAATTTCAATTAATTTTGATAGCTGTTTCATTACCAGATTTGATTCACTGTAATAAAACATTGTAAAATCATAATCCTTCCATCAGTTAAAAAGCTCCTAAAATTCAGGTAATAAGATCTCCATATAAATTCTAAAAGTTTTTAATATCATTATTTCCTTACTTTTGCAGTGACTTTCATGGAAAATGTCAAGAAAAAATATGTAACTAAAATATGGGAAGAACAAGACAACTTAACTGTGATGAATAACCAAATTATATAATAACTGTGGTGGGAGAATTCTAACTTCTCTGTACTCATTCTAATTTGAGCTGATTTGTTGAATCACACAGGTTTTCCAAGGTAAAAGGGAATTAATCTGAATAGTTAAGAAAAATCAAATTTAACCTTAAGTTCAAGTGAATGTGTAAAGGAATGATACTGGCAACACAGACTTACAATTGAATGGAAATTTTAGAATAAATGCACATACTTCTACAGTTCAAATAACAAATAATTATTCCAGGATCACTGCACAGTTGCACTCATCTCACATGCTAGCAAATAATGCTCAAAATTCTCCAAGCCAGGCTTCACCAGTACGTGAACCAAGAAATTCCAGATGTTCAAGCTGATAGGAATGGCAGAGGAATGAGAGATCGAATTGGATCATAGAAAAAGTGAGAGTTCCAGAAAAACATCTGCTTTACTGACTATGCCAAAGCCTTTGACTGCATGGATCACAACAAACTGGAAAATTCTTCAAGAGATGGAAATACCAGACAAGCTTACCTGCCTCCTGAGAAATCTGTATGCAGGTCAAGAAGCAACAGTTAGAACCAGCATGGAACAATGGACTGGTTCCAAATTGGGAAAGGAGTACGTCAAGGCTGTATATTGTTAGCCTGCCTATTTAACTTCTATACAGAGTAGATCATGAGAAACGCTGGGCTGGATGAAGCACAAGCTGAAATCAAGATTGTTGGGAGAAATATCAATAATATCAGATATGCGGATGACACCACCCTTATGGCAGAAAGTGAAGAACTGAAGAGCCTCTTGATGAAAGTGAAAGAGGAGAGTGAAAAACTGGCTTAAAACTCAACATTCAAACAATGAAGATCATGGCATCTGGTCCCATCACTTCATGACAAATAGATGGGGAAAAAGTGGAAACAGTGAGAGGCTTTATTTTCTTGGGCTCCAAAATCACTGCACATGGTGACTGCAGCCATGAAATCAAGATGCTTTCTCCTTTGAAGAAAAGCTATGACCAACCTAGACACCATATTAAAAAGCAGAGACATTACCTCGCCAACAAAGGTCCAGCTAGTCAAAGCTATGGTTTTCCCAGTAGTCATGTATGGATATGAGAGATGGACTATAAAGAAAGCTGAGCGCCGAAGAATTGATGCTTTGGAACTGCAGAGTTGGAGAAGACTTTTGAGAGTCCCTTGGACTGCAAGGAGATCCAACCAGTCCATCCTAAAGGAAATCAGTCCTGAGTATTCATTGGAAGAACTGATGCTGAAGCTAAAACTCCAATACTTTGGCCACCTGATACGAGGAACTGACTCATTGGAAAAGACCCTGATGCTGGGAAAGATTGAAGGCAGGAGAAGGGGACAACAGAGGATGAGATGGCTGGATGGCATCACCAACTCAATGGACATGAATTTGAGTAAGCTCTGGGAGTTGGTGATGGGCAGGAATGCCTGGCATGCTGCAGTTCATAGAGTTGCAAAGAGTCGGACATGACTGAGTGACTGAACTGAACTGATTCTAGGATCACAGCAATTTAGATATAGAAATACTTTTATGGAGCATAACTTTATAAAATGAGATTGATAACTTACCAGAGACAAAACATCAAAACAGTGCTAAAACTAGTGATGAGAAACAGTCATTAAATGAAAAGAAGAGCGTAAATCTTAATCAATCTAAATATAGTAACACAACTGTCAAGTGTCTCACAATCAAATGCTTTCTTTACGGAATTATCTGGAAGACAGCTATGCTGGAATTGATTGAATGGATCTTGGAATAATTATTTGTTATTTGAACTGTAGAAGTTTGTGCATTTATTCTAAAATTTCCATTCAGTCGTAATGGAAAAATTAAATTGTTTTTCAGTCGCCACATTGTGTCTGATTCTTTGCAACCCTAAGGACTGCAGCACACCAAGCTTCCCTGTCCTTCACTATCACATGGAGTTTGCTCAAACTCATGTTCATTGAGTCAGTGATGCCATCCAAGCATTTCATCTTCAGTTGTCACCTTCTCCTCCTGCCCTCTTTCTCAGCATCAGGGTCTTTTCCAATGAGCTGGCTCTCCACATCAGGTGTGCCAAAGTACTGGAGCTTCATTTTCAGCATCAGTCCTTCCAAGGAATATTTGATCTCCTTACCATCCAAGGGATTCTCAAGAGTCTTCTCCAGCACCACAGTTCAAAAATATCAATTCTTCAGTGCTCAGCTTTCTTTATGGTCCAGCTGTCACATCCATACATGACTACTGGAAAAACCATAGCTAAATTACCAACCCAAAATAAGAAAAAGAGAGGGATGTCAGGCTATCTGGAGATGACTTTTAAGAACCAGTTAGCAATGTTCTGAGATTCATTTTTGAACAATGAGATATTTTGTATTAAAACCATTCTAATAATTTGTTAAAACTACTCCTAATTCAAGCCATATATTCTAGGTCTTACAGAAGTTCACACATTTTCAGTATGCTCAGCGATGTGGTCAACTTCAGGATAACCCATGATGGTTCGAGTTCTTTCCCCCATGCTACTCTGCATTCCAAGAGAGCCCAGAGTAGACCTCTTTCCATATTTTACCATTGGGGCCAGGAGAATGACCACTGTGACTCTAGTCATCAACACTGAAAAGCTCTACTTCAGACATTATATAATGAAATCACCAAATAATGTTTCCACTCTTAGTTCAGATTTTCATATTTCAGCTAATGAATTAACATCCTAAGATACACAACAGTGGTGTCAACAACAAGTCAACAATTCTCAGTCAGTGTCATCATCATTCTGCAGTGCTTGGGAAATTATTTATCATTTTGTTTTTCAAAAAACTACAAATCACAGGTGTTAGTAATAAGAAGCCTAGAGCTTGTGTGTGCATGCTAAGTCACTTCAGTCATGTCCGAGTCTTTGCGACCCCCATGGACTGTAGCCCTCTATCCATGGAATTCTCCAGGCAAGAATCCTGGAATGGGTTGCCATTTCCTTCTCCAGGGGATCTTCCCAACCCGGGGATCAAACCAGTGTCTCCTGCATTGGCAGGCAGATTCTTTACTGCTGAGCCACCAGGGAAGCCCTGTTAAAAAAGAAACAAATATATAACATGAAGAAATGCAATGATTCACATAAAAATTAACAGAGAATAGATCAGAGACAGAATTTTAATTTCGGAAATTTAAAATTTCTAGAAAAACATGGGCAAAAATATAGATGTCCTTCAATTGGGTGATGAGTTTTTAGATGCAACATCAAAATCATGATTCATAAAAATTATATAAGTTTGACTTTATTGAATTAAAAAAAAAAAACCTTCTGCATGAAAGACACTGTTAAGAGAATGGAAAGAAAAGTCATAGCCTGGTAGAAAGCATCTGCACAACATCCATCTGACAATACATTTATATAAAAAATACAAAAACAACTCCTAAAACTCTATGACAAATAATTTTTAAAAAGGCAAAAAAAATCTTAACAGATACCTTACCAAATAAGATATACAAATGGCAAATAAGCATATGAAAATTTGCTCAACATCATTTGTCATTAAATACAAACTAAAACAATCTCACACGCTAGTAAAGTAATGCTTAAAATTCTCCAAGCCAGGCTTCAGCACTACGTGAACCATGAACTTCCAGATGTTCAAGCTGGTTTTAGAAAAGGCAGAGGAACCAGAGATCAAATTGCCAACATCCGATGGATCATTGAAAAAGCAAGAGAGTACCAGAAAAACATCTATTTCTGCTTTATTGACTATGCAAAAGCATTTGTGTGGATTACAATAAACTGTGGAAAATTCTTCAAGAGATAGGAATACCAGAACACCTGACCTGCCTCTTGAGAAACTTGTATGCAGGTCAGGAAGCAAAGTTGGAACTGGACATGGAACAACAGACTGGTTCCAAATAGGAAAAGAGTACGTCAAAGCTGTATATTGTCACCCGGCTTATTTAACTTATGTGCAGAGTACATCATGAGAAATGCTGGACTGGAGGAAGCACAAGCTGGAATCAAGATTGCCGGGAGAAATATCAATAACCTCTGATATGCAGATGACATCACCCTTATGGCAGAAAGTGAAGAGGAACTAAAGAGCCTTTTGATGAAAGTGAAAGAGGAGAGTGAAAAAGTTGGCTTAAAGCTCAACATTTAGAAAACTAAGATCATGGCATCTGGTTCCATCACTTCATGACAAATAGATGGGGAAACAGTGGCTGACTTTATTTTTCTGGGCTCCAAAACCACTGCTGATGGTGATCGCAGCCATGAAATTAAAAGACGCTTACTCCTTGGAAGGAAAGTTATGACCAACCTAGACAGCATATTGAAAAGCAGAGACATTACTTTGTCAACAAAGGTCCTTCTAGTCAAGGCTATGTTTTTTCCAGTGGTCATGTATGGATGTGAGAGTTGGACTATAAGGAAAGCTGAGTGCCAAAGACTTGATGCTTTTGAACTGTGGTGTTGGAGAAGACTCTTGAGAGTCCCTTGGACTGCAAGGAGATCCAACCAGCCCATCCTAAGGGAGATCAGTCCTGGGTGTTCATTGGAAGGACTGATGTTGAAGCTGAAACTCCAATACTTTGGCCACCTGATGCGAAGAGCTGACTCATTTGTAAAGACCCTGATGCTTGGAAAGATTGACAGCAGGAGGAGAAGGGGATAACAGGATGAGACGGTTGGATGGCATCACGGACTCAATGGACATGGGTTTGGGTATACTCTGGGATTTGGTGATGGACAGGGAAGCCTGGCGTGCTGTGGTTCATGGGGTCTCAAAGAGTCGGACACGACTGAGCAACTGAACTAAACTAAAAACAATAATTAGATACCACTAAACACCTGTTAGAAATGACTATACCTCAAAACAACTATACCTATTACTGTCGAGTCAGTGGAGCAACTGAAACTTCCATTTTTTGTTCATGGGAATTTAAAATGGAATAGTCACTTTGGAAGACAGTCTGGCAGATTCTTAAGAAGCTAAACATAGCTTCAATCCACCATTTGTGCTTCTATTTACCCAAATTAGTTGAAAACTATTTCCGCACACAAAAAAACCTGTACAATATTTGTATCAGCTTTCGTCATAATCACCAATAACTGGTAGCAATCAAAATGCCCTTTGCTAGATGAAAAGATAAAACTGTAGTACAACCATACAACAAAATATTATTCAGCAATAAAAAGGAATGGACTATCAAGTCAGACAATATAACTAGAGATGTTAATAGCTTGGGCTCTTTATAATGAAGACACTTCTTTAGAGAACTCTTGCCCTCCTGAGATTCTCCACTCTCACCTTGGTAAGACTATACCATGTTCTTGATCTCAAGTCCAGAGACAGGTTTGAGCTTGCCTTATGTGCACTGCCACTGAGGACTACTGGAACAGTGATCTAATTGCTGTTCTTGGAAATCTAGACAGCTATTGGTGAGCTAACTGCCTTGGTGGCAGAACCAGGGAAATGTTACAAATCGTAATCAGCCTACACTACTAGGCTGGGGCAAAAGTTAAGCAGCATTCCCTATGTGAGAGAAAATGAGAGGGCAGTTACAAACTTCTTGGACTGAAACGGTCATAACTAAATGTCAAAATAAGAACTGTAAAGTATGTCTGAAATGGAAAGAGAAAATAATCTAAGTTATCAGTATCATTTAAAGATCCAAGAAGCTCAGTCAAGTCCAAGCAGGAAAAATATATGAAAAAGCACCCCAAAAAGCACATCATAATCAAACTCTGAAAAGCAACCAGAGTAAAAAGGCATACAGGGAAACAACGATCAAAACGAAGACCCACTCTCATCTGGAAAAAAAAAAAAAAATGAAGCCAGAAGACAATACTGCAATTTACTTAAAATCCTAAAGACTACAGAGAAAAAAATAATACAGAATTATTTTAAGTTTTACTAAAGAAAACATTTGATAAAATTTAATACCTCTCAATGAAAGCAAAAGACTCAGAAAGTTAAAATAAGAAGGGACTTTCTTAACTTGACGGAAAAGAAAAAAAAAAAAAAACTCTCCCGAAGTCCTCCAATAAGCATTTTATTTAATAGAAAAACTACTAGCTACTAACTTTAGGATCTAAAACAAGAATAACACTGTCAGTGCTCCTCTTAAACATAGCACTATAGTTCCTAGTCATCACAGTACAGTAAATAAATGATGTTTATGGATTTTAAGGGCTTCCCTCATAGTTCAGTGGGTGAAGACTCTTCCTGCAATGTGGGAGACCCAGGTTTGATCCCTAGGTCAAAAAGATCCCCTGGAGAAGGAAATGGCAACCCACTCCAGTATTCTTGCCTGGAGAATTCCATGGACAGAGGAGCCTGGCAGGCTACAGTGCATGAGGTTGCAAAGAGTTGGACATGAGTCACCAATTAAACCACCACCATGGGTTTTAAATAAAGTGACACAATTTTCATATCTGTCTTGATAGGATGATCTGCACAGAAATGCCACTCAAAAAGTTCATGATTTATTAAAATAAGAGAATTCAGCAGTGTTACCAGATAAAATAGTAACTTATACAAATGAATCTCTCCCTTTATTATAGCAATAATAAATTGTAATAAGAAATGAAGGTATCATTCATAATAGTAAAAAATACTACAATGTATCTGACAATAAACCCTACAATAACTTCATAAAACTCATTTTCAGTAAGTTGTAAAACTCTAAAAATACCTAAAAAGATGGTACGAACAAGTTGAGACATATGCAATGATCATGGATTTGATGACTTAATACTGTAACTATGACACTTCCCCCAAATAATCTATAAATTAAATTCAACACCAGTAAGAATTCCAGCAGAAATTATAGAGGAATCAACAAACTCATTTCTTCCTCTTCACTAATCCCATATTTTGTTGTCATTGTTCACTTGCTAAATCGTGTCTGACTCTTTGTGACCCCATGGACTGCAGCACACCAGGCTTCCCTGCTCTACACTATCTCCCAAAGTTTGTTCAAACTTGTGTGCAATGAGTCGGCAATGCCATCCAACCATCTCATCCTTTGTCACCCCCTTCTGCTCTTGCCCTCAATCTTTCCCAGCATCAGGGTCTTTTCCAATGAGTCGGCTCTTTGCATCAGGTGGCCAAAGTATTGGAGCTTCAGTGTCAGCATCAGTCCATCCAGTGAATATTCAGGGTTGATTTCCTTTGGGACTGACTGGTTTCATCTCCTTGCTGTCCAAGGGCCTCTCAAGAATCTTCTCCAGCACCAAAAGCATCAATTCTTTGGTGCTCAGCATTTCTATGGTACAACACTAACATCCATACAGCACTACTGGAAAAACCATAGCTTTGACTAGACAGACCTCTGCCAGCAAAGTGATGTCTCTGCTTTTTAATACACTGTCCAGGTTTCTCATAGCTTTTCTTCCAAGGAGCACGTGTCTTTTAATTTCATGGCTGCAGTCACAGTCCACAGTGATTTTGGAGCCCGAGAAAATAAAGTCTGTACCCGTTTCCATTTTTTTCCACATCTGTTTGCCATGAAGTGATGGGACCAGATACCATGATCTTAGTTTTTTGAATGTTGAGTTTTAAGCCAGCTTTTTCACTCTCCTCCTTCATCTTCATTCAGGGAAGAACCCCTGGGAAAGGGAATGGCTACCAACCCCAGTATTCTTGCCTTGAGAATTCCATGGACAGAGAAGCCTGGTAAGCTACAGTCCATGGTGTTGCAGAGAGTTAGACATGACTGACTAACACCATGGTGGCCAAGTAACAAAAATGGTGTAGTCCTGGCAAAGATACACAAAACAACAGATGAAAAGAGAGATCAGAACCAAATATATGATAAAGGTAACACGTTAAATAAACAGGAAAAGGATGTTTAGTACATGGTACTGAGAAAACTGACCTGTGGTATGAATTAATGACATAAATGTAAAGTTAACATAATTAAGACTTTTTTTAACTTTAATATTAGCGAAAGTCTTCTTAATCAGTATCCCAAAAGTGGTAACCATACTGTTGCAATAAAGAGGGACCCCTTCCAAGGCCCTAGAGCGAGCTCTTGTCTAACACTCGGAAATGAATTGTCCAAGGGGACACACGTGCTGACACAGCAAGAGACCTTACTGGTAAGGGGTGCCAGGGCAGAGAGCAGTAGGGTAAAGGAACCCATGAGAACCGCTCTGCCATGTGGCTCATAGTCTCAGGTTTTGTGGCAATGGGGTTAGTTTCCAAGTTGTCTCTGGTCAGTCATCATGCTTGGCCCACATCTGGCGACTCAGGGTCCTTCCCAGTGACTTGCACATCTCCCAGCCAACATAGAGTCCAGCACGAAGGATTCTGGGAATTTGGTAGGGCAAGATGTATGGTCTCCTCCTTCCTTTTAGGCCCTCCTGAATTCTGGTTAGTTTTCCACAGCAGCACTCATTTCCTTATTAGGAGCTCGTGTTGTGAGACAACTCAGGCAAGCAGTTTATCACCGTGCCTGGCCAAGGTGGGCGGTTTTGGTCAACGGTTCCCTAATATGTATAAGAGGAGATTTGTTAGAGAAATTGATTCATGATTAGGGAGGCTGAGATATCCCACGATCTGCCCTCTGCAAGCTAGACAGCCAGGAAAGCCAGTGGTGAGATTCAGTTCGAGTCCGGAGACCTGAAAATCAGGGCGAGGTGGGGGCAGTGGTGTGGATCTCAGTCTGAGTCTGGAGGCCAGAGAATCAGGAGCACCTGTCTCAGAGAGAAGACGAAGAGGGCTGTCTCCGCTCAAGCAGAAAGTGAATTTGCCCTTCCTCTGCCCTTTAGGTTCTATGTGAGTGCTTAGCAGCTGGGATGCTACCCGCCTGCACTGTCAGGGCAACCTGCTCTACTGTCTACCGATTCAAACACTTACCTCTTCCAAAGACACCCTTGCAGATAAACCAAGAAATGATGTGAATGATGTTTCACTTGTTCTGTGGGCATCCCTTAGCCCTTAAGTAACACATAAAATAAACCATCACACTATTTATATACAATGTTTATAAACAACGACATATCAAATAATTAAAAATGTCTACTCATGTGGAGGAAGGGTATGGGTAGGGGGATCAGAAAGAAAGATAAAAAAATAAATTAGATTAAATTGAGGGCTTTCTATAGTCGTGTACCCTGAAGTGAGGACTAAGACTGAATCAACTAGCTGCACCCTCAGGACAGATATAATTAGCAGATACATTTTTTAACTTTCTGAGAATACCCACACATATCCTTTACTGCTATTTAGTATCTCACACATTCAAAGTTTCCAGTTATGCTTTATACACAGAAGCAGAAGCCTGATACCACATTATTTAATCCTGACACTCCTCCCATAGGTAACTGTTGTTTTACTCTTTTTTTTTTTAATTGAAGTATGGTTGACTTACAATATACATGAGCTGAACGGTAACAAACTTGAGACTCAGGAAGGTTAAGTGATTGCTCCAAGGTCTCTCCAAGAACGAGTGGCAGAACTGAGGCATTAAGCCAGAGCTCTCGTGCTTATTATCCATTAAACTGCTTTCTCCCAGCACAAAGAAAGCCTGCTATTATTTACCTATTTATTGGTGATATATTCAGTTTTGTGAATTTACCTTTCCCCAAGTGCCTTATAATAGGCCATCTCTCTTTTCTGAACTGAATCCATTGCCAAACTCTTGCCTTCATAACTGCTTAGAGAAATGGGAAAAGTCAATCTCTGAAATTCCTATTTTACTGTCGAGGGAGCTGACACTAAGTGTTGAAGGAAATGAGGCAGAAGCCCTAATCATGAAGAAAGTCAGGGAAAAGTGATGTTTTCAAAACAGAAAACATATCTGCTGATGAGTCTAGCACTTGACGTGCATCTGGTACATAAGATGTCCAAGTTAATCCATCTGCACCATACGTTTGTTAAATTTGATAAATACGGTGTTTCTTATCCTGAGGGAATTTCATTACCAGAAAGTGCCAAGCAGTGAACATTTGATCAGTACTGCTAAATCCACACCTACCATCAGTTCTCCAGATCAGCAGTTTCCAATCAAATTTAATTGTCAAATACAATTCATGTGATCTGTTCAGGTTCATTTCACCACAGATAAATTTCAATAAGTGTTTTCTGGTGAGACTAATTGTCCTTTACAGAATCACCCTCTTGACAGACACCATTACACATGCAATTTCATCAGTAACTACTAACATTTGGGCAGTTAACATTTTTCTCTGCTTAAATTTGTACATTTTGCAATATTTTATTACCTACAGTCAGCCAATAGAAGAGAAATGAACACGTTTGACTATACTTCTGGAGCATATTCCCGCAGCATGCCATTTATTCCCATAAATCCTAATAGAACAAGACATTCACATCTCTTGGGCCTGCCTGAACACTTGAATAATAAAAAGAAGAGGCAAGCTGAAAATAATGCTGAGAATTAGCCAGTAAAAGTTGTACTGAATAAAAGTCTGAGTATTATGGAAAAAAATATATTACTGATGAGATCCTCACTCCACACATCATTCCTTCTGATAAAATCAGCACTGATTTATAATTATAAAGATTTTTATTCATGTATTTCTTGGAAATTAATTCCTCACATGTTCCCAAGAGAATTAAAGATATTTAAGAATACACATGCACTAGTATAGAGATATCAAATACATGTAAAAATAAGCTGAGACAAAATTAACTGTGTGGAAAAGCAAGTTGAAGCCAAGTCTGGAGTAATGGCAACACCCAACATATTATGAAACTCCATAACCTAGATGTCTATAGTTCATAGTAGCCGATGTGAAGAGAGAATGTAATTATGTCCAATGTTCTCTGTATCCACCAAAAAAACACTAGATTCTCAGAGGAAAACACAACCACGAGTCTTCAAAGAGAAGGCACTGTGCTGCTAACATGTATGTTTTAACATATGTAAATCTTATGAGTTAACATTTAAAAAGGCAGTATTTGCCCCAGTTTAAAGTTTCCAGTAGTCACATAAGGATGTGAGAGTTGGACCATAAAGAAGGCTGAGCACTGAGGAATTGATGCTTTTGAACTGTGGTGTTGGTGAAGATTCTTGAGAGTCCCTTGGACTGCAAGGAGATCCAACCAGTCCATCCTAAAGGAAATCAGTCCTGAATATTCATTGGAAGGACTGATGCTGAAGCTGAAGCTCCAATACTTTGGCCACCTGATTCGAAGAGCTGACACATTGGAAAAGACTCTGATGCTGGGAAAGATTGAAGGCCCAAGGAGAGGGGAGTGACAGAGGATGAGATGGTTGGATGGCATCACCGACTTGATAGGCATGAGTTTGAGTAAACTAGGGAGACAGTGAAGGACAGAGAAGCCTGATGTGCTGCAGTCCATGGGGTCACAAAGAGTCAGACGTGAATTAGCAACTGAACAACAACAACAAAACCCAGGCAAAAGACCACCTAAGTGGCAGAACCAAACTTGAACTTTGGTTTTCTCTTTTCCAGTCCAGTTTCTCTAGCTCTGTAATACAATATCAAGCAGGTATGAAAGTCAGGCCTTATCTTCTCTGTAATATATGGCCTTTTTTTCTAAGTGAAAGGTGTAGATTGATAGCTGATTAACAGACAGTAATTTTGTAATTTAAAGATTTTGCTTTAGAGCAGATTTAGGTTAACAGAAAAATTGAACAGAAAGCAGAGTGTTCCCACATACTTGCTCTCTACCTACTCCATTGTCTACAATTTCCCTTATTATCAGCATCTTGAATTGGCATGACACATTTGTCACAGCTGATGAACCAACATTGAGACATTATGTATCAACCAAAGTCCAAAGTTTACATGATGGTTCAGTCTTTGTTGCACAGGTCTAAGGGTTTTGCAAAATCCATGATATAGTGTTTTCACCCTGAGGGTATCACCCAGAATAGCTGCACTGTCCTATAAATTCCCAGCACTCTATCTCTGCTTTCCTCCCTCCACAAACCCCAAGCTCTGGCAATCACTTATCTTTCTTTCTGTCTCTATGGCTTTGTCTTTTCCAACATGTCATATAGTTGGAATCACATAATGTATAGCCTTTTCAGGCTGGCTTGTTTCACTTAGTAACACGCACTTAAGTTTCCTCCATGTCTTTGCCTGGTTTGATAGCTCGTTTCTTTTCCTCACTGAATAATATCCAATTGTATAAGATGTACTACTGTTTGTTTATCCATTCATCTATTAAGGGCATCCTCACTGCTACGTTTTTGGCAATTAAAATGAAGATGTTCTAAACATTTATGTTCATGTTTCTCTGTGGACCTAAGGTTTCAGTTCATTTGAGTGAATACCAAAGAGCATGATCACATTTTTCTAAGGTAAGGATATGTGTAGTTTTGAAAGAAACTGTCAAGCTGTCTTCCAAAGTGGCTGTACTATTTTGCATTCCCCCCAGCAATGAATGAGAGTTTGTGTGGCTCCACACTCTCACAGCATTTGTTATGTCTGGGTTCTGGGTTTTGGCCATTCTCATAGGTGTTGTGGTATCGCACTGTTGCTTTAATGTGCATTTTTCTAATGACAAATATTTCCATCTGTTTATTTGCCATCTGTACCCATCTATATATCTTCTGTGGGGAGGTGTTTGTTCAGATCTTTGCAGTTTTTTTCAAATTGGGTTGTTTGTTTTCCTGGAGTTTTAATTATCTGGAAAACTTCAGCACAAGTTCATTATCAGATATGTGTTTTGCAAATGCTCCACTCTCTGTGACTTGGTTTTTCATTCTCTGAGCAGTGTTTTTCACACAGAAGAGGTTATTTATTTCAATGAAACTCTATTTATTTACTTTTTCTTTCATGATTCATACTTTTACTGTTTAAAAACTTATCATCCAATCCAAGGTCACTCAGAGTTTCACTCATGTTTTCTTCAAGAAGCTGTATAGTTCTGCATTTTACATTTAGGTCTATGACTTATTCTGTACTATTTTTGTGTATTTTTTCACATTATGAATTTATTTTTTTTTCAAATTAATACAATGAGCATCTAACTAAAACTTAAGAAGCACAGCTTTCAGCAGGTTTGATGATTTTCCTTACCAATTTTATTAATGATGAGATCTATGCTTCTACTTTTTAAACAAAATAAGTGTAAACTTAAGTATTTAAAAAAAAATAATTACACAAACACAGCGGAGGAGACAAAGATGATAACACATCAGGAGTTGAGTTGTTGGCTGCATGGAGATACCACCAGCCATGATTCGAAATGTAAATTTTTTAGCTCAAGTATAAAAATCTGAACTAAGAGTAGAGACATTTTTTTGGTTTTTAACTTCAATGAAATGCAACTTATCAATTTTTCTTTCACATAGGATGTCTTTGGTACTGTATCTAAGAAGTCATCACTAAACCCAAGGTAACTTGGGTTTTCTCCTATGTTACCTTCTACAAGTTTTATAGTTTTGTATTTTACATTTAGGTTATGATCCATTTTGAGTTAAATTTTATGAAAGGGTTAATGTCAGTGTCTAGAATCAATTTGTTCAATGCAAAAGTTCAGTTATTACAGCACCATTTGTTGGAAAAGCTATCCTTTCTACAGAGAGTAGTTATACAAGTTAAATATTTAAATAAAAACTGTATTTTTCAAAAGTCCAGATTAAATAAGTGAGAACTGCAATCGTGTTCTTACCCATAAAATCATTCTATTGAACTTGTCAATTCCTTGTCGATCTCCCACATTAAATCTGAGCTTCTTAAGAAGTGTTCCAATCTTGCTTATCATGATACCCTAGCACTCAGCACATTGTCTGAAACATAGTAAGAGCTCAGTGCATACTTAAAGAACTCATGAAAGCCACATTCAGAGCTATATAAAAACCACACTAGCTTAAAAATATTGAAGTGATTTAATCAAAATTATTTAACATTTACAGACTTGCTCAGCAATCCAGTGGTTAAGACTCTGTGCTTCCAATGTGGGGTGTCGGGGTGTGGGGTTCAATTCTTGATCAGGGAACCAAGATCTCACATGCCACACAGACAAAAAAAAAAAAAAATCAACATTTAGGTATTTCTAAAAGTTCACATGGGATTGTAAGCTGTGATACAACCATCTACTGTCCCTAATTTATCTCCTTCATTCATCCTCCCACTGAAAATATTAAATTCAAAATACCGCATGAAAAACTGCAAAGTTAAAACAAACAGCTGTGTAAACTAAGGCTATCGATAAATAATATGTTAATCTCCAAAAAGAATTACTCCTAGAACAGATGGTCCCAACTGAAATAGTACAATTAGAAGCCAACTCATGTCTAACCCTGGCAAAGATGACCACACTCAGAGAGGGATGAGGCATCCAGCTACCCACACCGCACGTCCCACTCTCAGAGAACAGGAAGCCTCATCTGAGGACCATGAGTGTGGAATCCCACTCTCCTTGTCCTTGGGAGCCTCACCAGCCACTCCAAGTCCTTCCTTTCAACACCAGACCTGCTCCCAGGGCACTGGAGATAGATTAAAAATAACAAGCCTGGCAAAGATTTACCAAGCAAACAGGACCCACAGATAGAAGTACTAAAATCATGCAAGACAAAGGTATTAAATATGGCAAATAGGGTCATTTTTATAGACTAGCCATGGCTGTTATGTGTCAAATACATAAAATTGGCATCTATTGAAATATGAGAAGAAATTGACAAAACTGTAACTTCTAAATCTTTTTTAAAACATCTCTATTCCAATAAATCAGATCAAAAGGAAAAAAAGAGAGAACAGTAGTCAGTAATCTTTTTCTGTAAAAGGCCAATAATAAAAATTCTAGGCTTGTGGGCATCATTGTACTATGAAAGCACTCAGATGATAATGCATAAATGAACAGGCCTGTCTGGGCTACCAAAAAAGTTCATTTACAACACAGGTGGCTATCCAGATTTACCTTATGGGCCCTAATTTGCTGACCTCTGATACAGAATATTAATAATATAATTAATATGTATGAATGAATTCAGTACACTGTTGACCTATTTTGCAGAATATAAATATAAATATTATATTTATATGAATACAAATATGCTTTTTATAAAAGCATTTATGATATAATTTGACAGGAAATCACTTACTAGGCCCCACCATAAAAACTCAGTAAACTGGAAGAATGGAAAAATGGATGGGTGGAATTCTTTTACCATAATGTAATAAAAATAAAAGCAGCACATTTAAAACAGAACCTATGTACATTTTGGGGGAAAAAAAGAATACTCCCTAATGAATAAATACTGAGTTAATGAAAAAAACAAATTTAAACTTTCAGAATGTTTAAAATATAGCAGAATATGAGTATCTGTTCTCCCATAACTATGCCAGCAATTGGATATATCAATCTTTTTTATCTTTGCTAAATGACAGGTGAAAAAACTGTATTTGTTATCATTTTAATTTGTATTACTTTATTTATTCATGAGGTTAAACATCTTTTATATGTTCATTTTGCATGGTTATTAGAGAATACGATATAAAGAGGGCTTTCTCTTTGGATGTGAACATTATGCTCAGTGGCAAAAATTAAATCAAGAAGAACAAAAGGATTACTTTGAAACTATAATCAAGGCATTAACACATGAAACGGATAAAATAGAAGTGTAACTATTAGAAAAGAAGACGAGAAATTATTTTAGTTACGGATTGTATGATCATAAGTCGAAAATAAATTGAAAAGCTACTAAATAGTCATTACTATAAGGCTCCACACATTTCAGGACTTACCCAAGGAGAAAAAAGATTGTTGCTTTCGATCAAAATTGAAAGAGCAATTATAGAGAACAGAATAGATGACCATGAAACATACCAAACTACCTATTCATCCGGTCATTCATTCACATGCCACGGGTCACTCACACTGGGCCCCATTCCAGTCTTTCCCATCCCTGTATCAAAGCTTGTTATTCCTCTTTGCTATTTTTCTGGATTCTTTCCCAAATTTTCATGTCTAAACTCATGTCCTCAGAATCCTTTACTAACCCTTTGGTGGAGACAGCCACTCCTTCCCACCCTGGGACCAACAGCATGAGCGTCATCTAGCACTTGGTTAGAAATGCCAGTTCTCAGGACCCACCCCAAATTTACCAGGAATCTGTGTTTTAACAAACAGTTCAAGGGATGCTGATGCACTTTCCATTTGAGAACCGCTGCTCTACTTTGTTGTCCTGTTTTATTCAGAGCACTTGTATTCATGCGAATTTGTCACTGGGAGATACTGAAGGCAAAAGGAGAAGAGGGTGGCAGAGGATGAGATGGTTAGATAGTATCACCGACTCAATGGACAAGAGTTTGAGCAAACTCCAGGAGATAATGAAGGACAGGGAAGCCTGGCGTGCTGCAGTTCATGGGGTTGCAAAGAGTCAGACACGACTTGGTGACTGAACAGTAACAACAATCTTTATTGTCTGTCTCCTACTGCTGGAATATAAGCTCCATGACACAGGGATCTTGGCCTCATTCACGGCTGTATTCCCAGTACCCAGAACAGGACCTGCCTGATACATAGGAGGTACTGAAAAGTATTTGTTGAAAAGTATATCAAAATATAAGTGACAGCAGCCTCTGGGTGTTGAGAATCTAGATGAATTTTATTTTCTTTACAATTTGTATGTATTTTCTGAATCGTAAACCATAAACATATATCATTTTATAATTACAAAAAACAATTCACATCATAAGATGATATGTACGTAAATCTATATTTCCCATATTGATAACAATAGAACGGTCTACTTTAGCCTCTGCTGGAGTCCTATGATCTCCATGGCAACAAAAGCTGCAATGTTATCTTAATATTGAATTTAGCATTATTATGATAAGCTTCTGAATAGTATCTTCAGGGGTGGGTAATTTAAAACCCAAGACCTAACTTTCACTAACACTTGACTGTTTTACAACCAAACGATCTTTTTTCAAATAACATGCACTTGTTCTTACTCTTCCAGCTAGAATTTTCTAAAGTGAAAGTGAAGGTTGATCAGTCCTGTCTGACTCTGCGACCCCATGGACTATACAGTCCATGGAATTCTCTAGGCCAGAATACTAGAGTGGGTAGCTTTTCCCTTCTCCAGGGGATCTTCCTAACCCAGGGATCGAACCCAGGTCTCCCACATCGCAGGTGAAGTCTTTTACCAGCTGAGCCACAAGGGAAGGGAAAAGGAATAGGAAATAAGTAGAAGGGAATTTTCTCAAGTGTCTCTTTTTTAGATTACTCTATTTAAGTATATCATCACCCCAATCTAGTCTGCATAAGTAATCCTGAAGCCCACCGTATCAACAACAATAACACAATCAGTGTATTTAGAAGAACTCCCAATAATAATTATGTTGTTTGATACAGATTCTTCCCCTACTGAGATATAATAGTTCAGTTTTGAATGGTCACCCAAGAAAGTTGCTTAATTGGCAGGAAATCCGAACACTTCTCCTAAGAGAGCATGATTCCAGCAAAATGGAATGTCTTGTTTCATTGTCATGACTGTAGATCTCCACCCTGACTACTATAGATATGTCTAAAATAGTGTCTCTCTGTGGATGAGAATTTTTTTTTCAAAGACTTCCTCTATCTTTGAATAAATGATAGACTGGGTCTAGTCCTAATTCCACCTTTAATTTCCTGTGTGACCATGGGCAAGCCACTTGACTTGCATTTCTCATGGGTCAAGAAAGGATTTTATCAAATGAGTTTTTAAGCTCTTTCTAGCTCCAAGGCTTATTGGTATCCATGTATTGGTATTTCACTATGGTGAGTGTCACTTGCTCAGGTTTTAGTCAATATCAACTGAAGGAACTAAGATTTAAATAAAGTGTACTAAGATTTAAATAAAGATTTAAAAATAAGGTGGTACTACTGAACCGTGGCAAGCCAGGCTTCATTATATACCTTTGATACATACAAATATTCATGACCTTAGAAGTTGGAGGAAAAAAAAAAACAAAAAACAAGCTCGGTTATAAAGTGCAAACGTGCATCAGGCACTGCTTTCTGTGTTTTACATCTATTTACCTATGTAACCTCCTCCAAGCATCTGTGAGCTAGGTTTTAGTATTATCTCCACTTTTCTGGTAAAGAAACTGAGGACAAAGTGAAAAATCTCAAGGTCACAAAAAGTCAGACTTGGATTCAAACTGAGGTTGGCTGATTCCAGAGCCCACATCCAAGTTAACCACAACTAGTCCCCTCTGCCAGGCCAGCTTGTGGGGCTCCCTTGCCAGGGCCCAAAAGTGCCAAGTCAGAAGAGCAGTGATTGTCAGGGTCCCCATCCTGGAGGCGGAGCCCTGAGCAGTTAGGTTCACTACTGCCATGCCAGCTCTTCGAAGGAGGGACACCGTTGACTTTCAGCACTGGCTCGAGTCAACTCCCCAGCCCTTGGACTTCAGCCACTTCCCTGAGCCTCTGGCTTGTCTTCGCCCAAGACAGGAGAAGGGGCACAAATACAGACAGAAAAACTGACATCCCCGCTAGAACTTTGCATACATTTAGTGACAAAGCGCGGATTTCTCTTTTGCAATTTTGTTCCACATGAGTGTGTTAAGTCTCCCTGAATGGATACTGAGTACCTCTGAGCACAGATATTTGATAGGACCTCATTTGTAGCCCTTGGAGCCTCAAATGTTTACTGAGCTTCTAGTCAGCACCAGGTGCACTTCCAGGTCCTGGGACTACATGAGGAATACAAGTGGCCTCTCCTCTTGAGAAGCTCATGAATTAGCAAGAGAGACGGGTATGTAATGCAAAATGCAAAATGCCAAGGTGGGTGAAGCACAGGCTGGAATCAAGGTTGCTGGGAGAAATATCAATAACCTCAGATATGCAGATGACACCACCCTTATGGCAGAAAGCTAAGAAGAACTAAACAGCCTCTTGATGAAAGTGAAAGAGGAGAGTGAAAATGTTGGCTTAAAGCTCAACATTCAGAAAACTAAGATCATAACATCTGGTCCCATCACTTCATGGCAAATAGCTGGGGAAATAATGGAAACAGTGAGAGACTTTATTTTGGGGGGCTCCAAAATCACTGCAGATGGTGACTGCAGCCATGAAATTAAAAGACATTTGCTCCTTGGAAGAAAAGCTATGACCAACCTAGACAGCATATTAAAAAGCAGAGGCATTACTTTGCCAACAAAAGTCCGTCTAGTCAAAGCTATGGTATTTCCAGTAGTCACATATGGATCTGAGAGTTGGACTATAGAGAAAACTGAGTGCTGAAGAATTGATGCTTTTGAACTGTGGTGTTTTAAGAAGACTCTTGAGAGTCCCTTGGACTGCAAGGAGATCCAACCAGTCCATCCTAAATGAAATCAGTCCTGAATATTCATTGGAAGGACTGATGCTGAAGTTGAAACTCCAATACTTTGGCCACCTGATTCGAAGAACTGACTCTTTGGAAAAGACCCTGGTGCTGGGAACGATTGAAGGAGGGAGAAGGGGACAACAGAGGATGAGATGGTTGGATGGCATCACCAACTCAATGGACATGAGTTAGAGCAAGCTCTAGGAGTTGGTGATGGACAGGGAAGCCTGGCATGCTGTAGTCCATGCTGTCGCAAAGAGTCAGACACGAATGAGTAACTGAACTGAACTGAGTGGGTATGTAAACAACCCAAACAGATAAGTGGCATAAAAGTACAATGACCAAAGGGCTGTATGGGGGGTGGGGGGCAGAGTGGTGTGTCTGCATGTGTAGTGGGCAGGCTGATTCAGACTGTGAGCTTTACAGTCAGCCACAACTTGGTTTGAATTCTGACTTCTCTCCTTACAAGCTGTGTGATACTAGGAGAGAAACTTCATGTTTCTGAGCCTTAAGGCTCTCATTGGTAGAGAGAGAATAGGAAAGAGACTTAAATAGAAAAATCACTTGGCAAATTCCTGGCAGGGAGTGCATACTGAAAACATAGCAGCTACTCCTATTGGAGAAATCGTCAAAGACTTGTGGTAGCCCTTGAAAAAGGGAGAATGAGGGGACCGTATTTCAGTTAGAGAAAAGAGCATGGGACATGACATAGAGGGGTGAAAAGGAAGGTTTGTCAGAGTAAAGGAAAGTTACTTGGTATGACTGCTGGTATTATCCAGCTTTGGGGATGGAGTAAAGAGAGGTCAGGAGAGGCTGTCTTCAATCGGATTGATAAGGACCTTGAACATCACAATCAAAGGACTTTGAACTTCAGCCTGTAGTTAAAGAGGAATGATAAAATGACATTAAATATGGAGTGAAGTAGAAAGATGATGTATCATTTCATCTATATTTTTAATGCCTCAGGAAGTGAGTGTGATCATCCCTGAGATTATGTGGTTATCCCTAAGTCAATCTCTTTCAGAAAGACTTTAATTCCAAGGGAAGAAACTGATGAGACAGCTGCTGACGAGCAACGATTCATTCTTTAATCACAATTCTCAAAATTGTCCAATAATAGGTTTTCTGAAATAATCATAGTCCAGCAGGGAAAATATGCTGCTGGTTGAACAATTTTTATTCCATAAAGAGGAGAAAAAAGCACTTAGCTAGTTAACCAATCCTGAGGTTCAAGTTCTTTTTTTTTGAATGTCTATCACCTTAAAAAGGAAAAGGAGCACATGAAGGCTGGATATTGTCACCCTGCTTATTTATCTTCTATGCAGAGTACATCATAAGAAATGCTGGGCTGGAAGAAGCACAAGCTGGAATCAAGATTGCCGGGAGAAATATCAGTAACCTCAGATATGCAGATGACACCACCATTATGGCAGAAAGCGAAGAACTAAAGAGCCTCTTAATGAAAGTGAAAGAGGAGAGTGAAAAAGCTGGCTTGAAACTCAACATTCAAAAAACTAAGATCATGTCATCTGGTCCCATCACTTCATAGCAAACAGATGAGGAAAAAGTGGAAACAGTGACAGATTTATTTGCTTGGACTCCAAAATCGCTGCAGATGGTGACTGCAGCCAAGAAATTAAAAGACATTTGCTCCTTGGAAGAAAAGCTATGACCAACCTAGACCACATATTAAAAAGCAAAGACACTTTGCTGACAAATGTAGTCAAAGCTATGGTCTATATAGTGGTCTATATAGTCAAAGCTATGGTCTTTCCCAAAGTCATGTTTGGATTTGAGAGTTGGACCATAAAGAAGGCTGAGCACTGAAGAATTGATGCTCTTGAACTGTGCCGTTGGAGAAGACTCTTGAGAGTCCCTTGGACTGCAAGGAGATCCAACCAGTTGATCCTAAAGGAAATCAGTCCTGAATATTCATTGGAAGGACTGATGCTGAAGCTGAAACTCCAATACTTTGGCCACCTGATGCGAAGAACTGACTCACTTGAAAAGACTCTGATGCTGGGAAAGTTTGAAGGCAGGAGGAGAAGGGGACGACAGATGATGAGATGGTTGGATGGCATCACAGACTCAATGGACATGAGTTTGAGTAAACTCCAGGAGTTGGTGATGCACAGGGAGGCCTGGCATGCTGCAGTCCATGGGGTCACAAAGAGTCGGACACGACTGAGTGACTGAAATGAATTGAACTGAACTGGACTGCAAGGAGATCAAACCAGTCAATCCTAAAAGAAATCAATCCTGAATACTCATTGAAAGGACTGATGCTTAAGCTGAAGCTCCAGTATTTTAGCCACCTGATGGTAAAAGCTGACTCACTGGAAAAGACCCTGATGCTGGGAAAGATTGAGGGCAGGAGGGCAGGGATGACAGAGAATGAAAGAGTTGGATGCCATCATTGACTCAATGGACATAAGTTTGAGCAAACTCTGGGAGATAATGACGACCAGGGAAGCCTGGCATGCTACAGTCCATGGGGTCACAAAGAACTGGACATGACTTAGAGACTGAACAACAACAACAATAAAGGCCCATATTTTCCAAGAACGGAACCACCCAAAATTTTCCTGAAAGATTCCCAAAGGGAGTTCAATCAGGTCACAGAGCCTGGGGAAGGTCTATGCTCGACACTGACTTCATTTTTACATCTGTCTCTCCTTCTCCTGGCTTGAGAATGCCAGCAGCTGTTGGACGATTTTGCAGGATTCATCTTAAAGGCCTGTTGGTACTATTTCTTCCCCCGGAATCCATCAGCCATAGTTTAAGAATTTCTGTTTCCATTTTACAAAATGTGTTTTTCTATTTCCACAAGAAGTCTGGATCCTAAGCCTGGTCATTCTCTGGTGGTACTGAGAAATATATTCACAATTACAAATGCCTCATAGCACTGTCTCCCTTGGCCTTTGGGACAGAGTCCCCAAAGAAATTCCTTGGTTGACAATCATAGAATGGAAAGCCTTGAGATTTCTCCAGTGGCCAATGTCCTAAGGTCTGTTTCAGAGCAGTAGGTTTTGCTTCCACAGCTGCCAAACTTTACCATCCCCCTAACTCCCTTGCCTATGGCTTCAAAGAGCATCATCGTGAACTCCCATCCTTGGCATCAGGACTGCAGGCAGGTGAAAAATGCCCTAAGTACAGCCAGCCTCTCAGTGTGACACCATGCTAAAGAGACTCGCAGAAAAACCTTCAAGTCCCATCTTTATTCTAAAACCCTGTGTGAGATTCCTTGAGACAATTTTAACTCTACAGGTGACTCTACAAGAATAACAGGAAACAACAGCTTCTTCCTGCTTTGCACAGACATACACTCAACTACTGGTCTGACTGCTGTGGGGAACTAGAAAGAATGTGTCATCTGAAAACAGAAAAGACCTGGGGTCTAGTCCCTAGTGAGAACAGGAATGTACCGTGTTGAATATGATTATGACGATGCAGGTGTCCAGGCCTCAATTTCTTCACTTATAAACTGACAAGTCTAGACTGCAAAGCCTTCAATGCTCCTTCTGACAGGTTATGATTCTCAGGCAGATTTCTCTTCCTGTTCTTCTCCAAGTGTCATACATACATCTGTGGCTCTCAGAAACTCGGTCTTTCGATTCAAAGAGCTTTTAATATTCATTTAGAAGATGTAGACTTTTTAATTAATCAAAACGTTCAGTGTACTATTTTGACATTTACAAAGATGGACATAATTTTAAACTCATTTATTTTGTGTCTGATTATTCTATAAAGCATTCCAAAGCTCATGGCCATGTGGGAAATGAAAGATACAAGCATGCATTAATGAGCAACATATCAAGCAGTCTGGAGACTCTTCAATTAATCTGTTTTCCAGACTGTTCTCTCAGGTTTCACCCTATTAAAAATCTGCCATCTTTCTTCCAACGAGACAACTTCCTCACACTCCACTAATAAATCACCTAAGCATTTCACCTTGACTAGAAGAGAATAATTCACCTGCCTTAAATAAACCTTCCACAAAGGTGTACACTGGGTGATAAGGCTTGACCTACATTCATGATGAAGCCGAGTGAGAGAAGAGTGACTGTTTTGTGCCTACATATCAAGTAGCTCAGCAGAAGACAGAGGCCTTTCACACACCTCCACAGTGACCCTCCTATAGCAGTGGGACCAGACGTATGGCCAGGTATCTGCTGAACTGTCCTTACAGGAACATGACAAAACCATAGCCCAGGTTTGGTGCTACAGTCTCAATTTCAAATATCTTTTCCCAGGTTTGCAAAAATTGTCAAAATACCCTGATTATTCTAATATTCGAGTATTCAGGTAAGTTATACCAGCATGCATCTCCTCAAAAGTAACACCAAGATCTTCAGTGTCCCGACCATGTGAGGTCCCCTCACATCTGGAAGTGTGGTCTATCACGAGCCCGAGAACACTGTGAGTACATCCTAACCACAGTCAGTGTCTACAGAAGGACGCACATTTTTTTCTCTTTTTTCCCTTCTGGTGGCCTTGTACTCAAAATGGAACATCATCCATGGTCCCAGAAAGTCCTCTTTCCTCCCTGATTTCCCCCTATTTTGCCTTCTTTACCCACCTCCTTCTTCTTGGACCTCACCCAGGAAGGTCAAAGCCCGGGGCCCTCCATTCCAGCTTCCTCCTGGGAGACTGGGCTCCTTCCCCCATTGATCCTCACAGGCCACTCCAGAGTCAGCTTAGGACCTTCAGAGAAACAGTGAATCCCAACTACCACTCACTGTGTGCTAGGCGCTGTCTGATCATTTTTCATAGGCTCCTCACAGCAACTCTTTAAGCTAACTGCACTTATTGCCTTCATTTCACAGATTGCAAAACAACTGAGGTACAGAGAGATTAAATGGCTCGCCCAGACTGAACACAACAAGTAAACTCTGGCACCAAGTTTCAAACCTCTTCATTGGGTTTCCAGAGTTCAGGTTCACAACCACTGCACAGACCTTGAAAACACCGGGTCGTTACAAGATGAGCCTGTTTCATGTCAACAGAGACTGCCTCTTGTAATCCAATTTTAAGGAGTTTAAGGTAGGCCTGCAAGCATGAGTTCTTCCTACTCGACATGGGGAAAGACAGAAACAAATGGAGCCGACAGGCCACAATCTCCTGTCCTAACACGGTCACACATTTTCCATTTTAGTTTTGAAAAATGTGGTCAGTCCAAAGGAAATCACTGCACTTCCTCCAAGACTAATGCTCACAGGTGCCAAATGGCTGAAGAGACTCACAGTGATTGCAGCCGGAACCTGGGGGGAGGAGGAATGCTGCACAGTACAGGATGCAATCTGTATGGATATGGAGCTTCCTTGTGGCCATGCTTACATATTTAAGGCGGAAGTTACAAATAATACCATCCTTACATATTAAACACAGAGATCCCTGTAGAGAAGTCATGTAAACTTAGGGAAACTCAACCAATAAAACAAAAAGACATCAATTTTCTAAGACCTGTTTTTTAAATCATTTAAAGAATGGTGGGAGAGGAAAAATAATTTTCCCACTATCCTCCTAGGTTCTTGGCTGAGACCCCCATCACAGGAGGAAAACAACAGAATGTTAACAGCATGTATGCCTCCTGTACACAAGGGAGAGACTAGGGAAATCTGAGTGACTCCTGAAGTGGCCCAAGTCACCCTCTTAAATCTCATCTCCAGCTAAAGACAAGTGAAGAAGTTGAGGGTGAGAGGAGTCAGTTATCACAATAAACAAGGGTAAGGTTGTTACACAGATTTAGGTCACTTGCCGTCTCCACTGATAATAAGTGTTTCTGGACATTTACAGTCATCCTTCTCTTCCTGGTACAGAGAGGGAAACACCCTTACAAATGGAGATTTCCCTTATAAGTGTACATTTACCTTACAGAAGGCTAACATGCTCAGTCACTTCGGTCACATCTGACTCTTTGCAACTCTATGGACTATAGCCCACCAGGCTCCTCTGTCCATGAGATTTCCCAGGCAAGAATACTGGAGTGGGTTGCCATTTCCTTCTCCAGGGGATCTTCCTGACCCAGGGATTGAACCCACGTCTCTTGCATCTCCTGCATTGGCAAGTGGATTCCTTTACCGCTGCAATTCCTAAGTCTGCTTGTTCTTAAAATATAATCTGCTCAAAACAATCTTTATGCCAAAGAGGCATATGTTAGGGTGACAAATTCTGCTTCCCTTTCTAATCAAACATGGGAGAAAATTAATGCAGGAAAAAAATCATTGTTTTTATAAGCTGAATGTTTCCAAATCATAAGTCAGCACAGAATGAAAGATAATGATAACATCTGAGTATAGATTAGCTTCTATGATTGCATCTCCTCTCGTTTTTAAGCATATGGACCTCACCATGGAAACATAACATATAGAAAATTTGAAGCTTCAGAATATATTAAACAGCAAGTATTTGAATTTCCACTTCTTTTCTCTAAATCTGAACAAACAGAATATTGTTTCTGTCGGTTCCCAGTATTAGGCGGGAAAAGATTTAATAATGGAGTAAGCAGGGCTTTCCCATTCTCAAATGACATTTTAAATCAGGTTTTACTGGAAGCTTAATTTTCTCCCCAGAATCTTTTAATACACAGAATAAGAAAAATAAAGAATTAGGAAAACCAGCACCATACTCTTTTTAGGTAAAAATACTTTTGGGCTAAAAAAATTTTGTATGTCAAAGAATGCATAACCTATGACTATTTAATGCATGACTCCCACTGGATTCTTTGTTAAAAGAATGTGTTTCTCTTTTTAAAAAAATGGACTAATATGAGGGAAAAAATCCCTTTGGGAACCCAAATCCCTGAGCATGTAATTGCTAGGCATCTGTAGTCTGTCTGTTACAGCATGTGCACCAACAAAAAATGTGTCAATGATAATAACCACTGTTTCCAGCATCTAAGTATACTAGAAGCCCTGTCTACTAACCCTGTCCACCACGAGGAACCTGCTTGCTGATTTTAAATAGGCGCCCTGGTGCCCCCAAGAAAGCAATCTTTAAAGAGACCAGACATCATTTCTTTGATGGGTTTGAAAGATGTCTGAGCAGAGACTTGTACATAGCAAGACAGGATATCTTACTCGCCGAGCCTTCACAGCCTGGACCCGCGTCTTTCTTTTTTCAAGAGAATCCAATGGCTCTAATCTCTCCTTGGGAGATGGAAAATGCAGAGTTGCTGGGGCATTTGGCCTCTATTCAGGGAGCACCCGCTATCTGCCATAGTGTCCTAGGCAGTAAGGACAGAGCTTGGGGAAGAAAAGAGGCTCCCGATTTTCCTGGTGCTTACCTTCGAATGGGTGAGAGAACTGATCAAATAAAAAACTAAATCAATAATATTTATTCCTTTACAAATGTAAACACTTTGTTCATACTTCATTGGGAACTCAATGAGGCATTGGGGCAAGTTAACTGAGCTGCCCCATTCAACCTCCGGGATGACCTCCTTTGTTGGCCATTCCAAAGAAACCAGAACCAATGCTGGCTGCTCTCTCACAGAGGTGGTTCCTTAGATCATGAGCATAGCCCTGAGTCACAGCACAGCTGACCAGAGACGTCTCTAAGGAGTGCATCTCACCAGCGGTATTCACGAAATCATCTAGCAGCACTCTGGTTTTCTATTTGCCATTTCCCCTTTGCACACAGGTCTCTCTCGGGAACCTCACAAGGAGGAGGAGTTCTGGGCTAAATGAGATTAGAACATTGCTGGATTCTCAACCTAAAACCACTCAGTTCCCTTCGAATCTCATCACTACTTCTAACAGATCTTATTTTCTCGTCATGGTCTGGCAGAGACTGGAATATTCAGATTAAACTATTTGCCAAATGTTCTTTTTTTCAGGTTCTTGATTTTCTCCCCCAGTGCAGCCACCTTCTTCAGATGCATTATCCTGAGCTGCCCTTTTTCATTTCTTCTTGGAAAGCTCTCCCTCCCCAGAAACCTTCCCATAGGCAGATGAGATTAAAAGCTGCCACCTTCTAGCCCCCTCCTGTAGTTAGTTATTGACCTCTGGCAGCTTCAGTGCCCAATAGCATCCCTTCATTTATTGTCTCAAATGGGATCTACTGAGCAGCGACTATATGCTAGGTACTAGTCTTGATGCCAGGAACATGGTTCTGAGTAAATCAAGACACATCCCTGTTCTAATGGGGCTTATTCTCATGAATGGATGTACTGACATAAACAAATGCACACCACACACCAGGCAGTGATATATGAGCAGGAAACTAAAGGAGGGGGAGGGGGTAGAGTGTGATTTCGAGATGTGATTCCCTGTTAAGTGACCTTGATCCTACCCTACACTCCAGCCTCAGCACTGAAGCTGTTTCCAGTTCATAAACATGGGGACAATGAGCTGTTGTTTTCAGCCACTAAATCTTGTCCGATTCTCTGTGAACCTATGGACTGCACCACACCGGGCTTCCCTGCCCTTCACCATATCTCAGAGCTTGCTCAAACTCATGTCCATTGAGTTGGTGATCTCATCCAACCATCTCATTCTCTGTCGTCCCCTTCTCCTCCTGCCCTCAATCTTTCCCAGCATCAGGGTCTTTTCCAATGAGTCGGCTCTTGAATCTGGTGGCCAAAATCCTGGAGCTTCAGCATCAGTCCTTCCAATGAATATTCAGGATTGATTTTATTTAGGACTTACTGATTTGATCTCCTTTCTGTCAAACTGGTTTGATCTCCTTGAGTCTCCACAGGACTCTCAAGAGTCTTCTCTAACACCACAGTTCAAAAGCATCAATTCTCTGGTGCTCAGCCTTCTTTATGGTCCAACTCTCACATCCATGCATGACTACTGGAAAAACCATAGCTTTGACTAGATGGACCTTTGTTGGCAAAGTAATGTCTCTGCTTTTTAATATACTGTCCAGATTTGTAATACCTTTTCTTCCAAGGAGCAAGCATCGTTTAATTTCACAGCTGCAGTCACCATCTTCTGATTTTGGAGCCCAACAAAACAAAATCTGTCACTGTTTCCACTTTTCCCTCATCTATTTGCCATGAAGAAAATTATTACATATCAAAGAGGTATATGGTAGAGCCTAAGTCTGTCTAAGGCCAACACTATCATTTCATCCATAATACCAGTCACACTATAGATCTTGAAATGCCACGTTAGAACTTTTCTCCTGAACTGTTCAACCACCTGACAAATAAATATCTGCCTCTCTCACAGGATGACCTACCTCTTACTATTGATGGCCATCATCTCCTTTTGACATTTGAGATTTTAATTAGATCTTGATTTTTTCCAAGCACATCTGGTTAAGCTAATGCCAGCCCCAACATAATTTCCTTCCTTGCACGGTTTCTTTATTATAGCCACTCCATTTTCTTGCTATCCATCCCCTCATACATGTTAACTTCTGAAATCTCAATATTTAATTAAAGATTATGATTTAGAGGTAAATGCCAAGCTCTTACTATTATTACTGAAATGGAGGGGTGGGTTCTGAAGCAAACACGTGCACATGAGATTGTTATATCTGAGAACCAGATGTTCCAAGATTCAAACCAAATATGTATCTAAGGCTCTAATGCAAATTTGCCTTTTGAAAATAACCTTAAAAGTGAAGTAAGTCAGAGAGAGAAAGAGAAATATTTGATATTGCCTATAATCAGAATCTGAAATGATACAAATGAACTTATTGACAAAACAGAAACAGACTCACAAACTTAGAAAATGAACTTAAGGTTACCAGAGTAGATAGGTTGTGGGGAGGGATAGTTAGAGAGTTTGGAATTGACATGTACACACTGCTATATTTAAGATGGATAACCACCAAGGACCTACTATAGGAGCATAAGTAACTCTGCTCAATATTCTGTAATAACCTAATTGGGAAAAGAATTTGAAAAAGAATAGATACATGATATAACTGAATTACTTTGTTACACACCTGAAAGTAACACAACACTGTTAATCGATCATACTCCAATATAAAATAAAATCTACTGTTTTTTCCAATAGTCATGTACAGATATGAGAATGGGACCAAAAGGAAGGCTGAGTGCTGAAGAATTGATGTTTTCAAACTGTGGTGCTGGTGAAGACTCTTTAGAGTCCCTTGGACAGCAAGGAGATCAAACCAGTCAATCTGAAAAGAAAGCAATGCAGAATATTCATTGGAAGGACTGATGCTGAAGCTGAAGCTCCAGTGCTTTGGCCAACTGATATGAAGAGACGACTCACTGGAAAAGAGGGCAGGAGGAGAAGGGGGTGATAGAAGATGAGATGGTTGGATGGAATCATTGACTCAATGGACATGAGTTTGAGCAAACTCTGGGAGACAGTGGAGGGCAAGACCTGGTGTGCTGCAGTCCATGGGGTCGCAAAGAGTTGGGCATGACTTTGGGCCTGAACAACAACAAATAAAAATTGAAAAAAAAAAAAACAAGAAACAGTGTTCAGTTTCTAACATATACCTCAGCACAAATGATGAAGTTTTGCAAAGATATAAAGATTCAAAAGGAATAGCTCTAATTTATTTTTTTTAAAAATAACCTTGAAATTATGTGATAACTACTAACCAATGGGGCACTAAACACACACACTCTTTTGTTAGATACACTACACAGAAATGCAATTATTTCAACAAAGATTAAACTGAGCTCATGAAATGTTCAAGGTGCTAGCTAATTCAAAAAGAGGAATGACACAGAGGAATCTAAGATGACATAGAACAAGGTAAGAAAGAGAGAACAACATGTTATAAGTATGGGTTCAAATGAGGCAGGTGCTCCTTCTGGTTATTGATATAAGAAAACTTCCTGTATGTGTCAGTACAGTCAGCCCTCCGTATCTACGGTTTCCACATCTGCAGATTCAACTGACTGTGGGTCAAATATATGTATTTTTTTAATTCCAGAAAGTATTCATGGCAAAAATCATTAAATATTGTAAAGTAATTATCCTCTAATTAAAAAAAAGTCCAGAAAGTTCCGAAAAGGAAAACTTGAATCTGCCATCTCAGCAACTATTTACATAGCATTTACTTTGTATTTAGAACTATTTGCATAATAGATACATTGTATTAAGAATTGTAAGGAATCTAGAGATGATTTAAAGCATATAGGAGGATGTGCACAGATTATATGCAAACCTTGTACCATTTTATACAAGAGACTTGAGTATCTGTGGAATTCGATACAAGGGACTTGAGTGTCTGTGGAGTTTGGTGTCCCCAGTGCTCCTGCCACCAATCCCCCAGAGACACCACAGGACAACTGTGCCTAAGCCAGTCCCAACTGGAAGCATAAATACTTCATAGCAAGAAATGAGGAAGAAAGCCTACCAAGCAGAATCACCAAGTGAAAAACAGAGGTGGGAAAGCAAGGGGACCCTTTGGGCAGTGATGAGTAACAGAGTCTGGCTTGAGCACAGGATCTATCTAGCAAAGAAAATGGAAGTCTGCACAGAGGACTGTCACAGGGAGTCTTAAATTCAAACTCAGAGGAGTCTGAACTGGAATTTTTTTATGTATTGAAAAATGGAGAATAGAGAAGTATGACTAAAGCTTCACTAGAAAAATAAACCTGGAGTGGAAAGTGAATTAGGATGACACAGAGATAGAAAGCAATTTCAGAGTTTCAGACAAGACACAATTTATCCATGCTACCTGGATCCCTGCAACAGCACTCGCTGGTCTTTCTGGCCCCTTTCTGGTCTCCCCTCTTAGCAGCAAGACTGATCTTTTCCAAATGCTTATCTGATACCCTTATCTTCATCTATAAAGTACTTTGCCCTTACATGAAAATTCATGACATGGCCCTGATCTGCCTGATCCTGGGTGAGGTATTCAGCTTTAGCCACAATGGTCTCCTTTCTGTTCCTCAAACATACCAAGTTCTTCCTACCTCAGGACCTCTGCACATGCTGCTGCTTTGCCGTTTTCTTTGCCCTTTCATTATGTGGCTTGCTACCTTTTCCAGGCTTCTGTGACTCCTACCCAAAATGGGAATGCCTTTGTTATTCTCTACTCACCCCTTAGCTTTTTATGCTGCTGCTGCTGCTGCTGCTGCTAAGTCGCTTCAGTCGTGTCCAACTCTGTGCGACCCCATAGATGGCAGTCCACCAGGCTCCACCGTCTCTGGGATTCTCCAGGCAAGAATACTGGAGTGGGTTGCCATTTCCTTCCCCAATGCATGAAAGTGGAAAGTGAAAATGAAGTCACTCAGTCACGTCCGACTCCTTAGTGACCCCATGGACTGCAGCCTACCAAGCTTTTTATGAACTCATGCCATTTAATAAAACTTATTTTTTGTTTGTTTCTTACTTGTTCTTGGTCTTTCTCTCTCCACTAGGTCTTAGGCAGCATGAAGGCAGAGCCATGTCTGCTTTATTCACTTCTGCAGTTCCAGTGCTTAGCACAAAGTAGGTGTTCACTAACATTTATTGCTGAATACATGTTAATGATCTACACTGAATGGCAGGCACTGTATTAAGGACCAAAGAGACAGCATTAAGGAATAGTGCATCGTTGTCAAGTAGCTAATGATCTAAAAAAGGGAAACAGACATGGAAACAGAGCATCGAAATAGAGACAAGAGTAGAGTCAAGCTGACCAACTAGGAGCCTCTTTTCATTGTTTAGACAAGAAACGACGAGGGTCAGAGAGATGTTTAAATGGGAACAAAAGTGTGAAAGTTTTCAGGGAGAGAAAGAATGAGTGTAGGCCATCATCCTGATTTTTGGATGAAAGAGAGTGATAACAATGGGAAAGAAAAGGGCCACTGAGGAATATCTTAGAAACAACTATTGAACTGGCCAAACAGTTCTTTCAAATTTTTCTATAAGATGTATGGAAAAACTCAAATGAACTTTTTGGCCAACCCAATACAGGTCTTGGCAACTGGTAACATTTTGAGGAAGAGAAATCAAATGATGACTGAACTTTGAAGCCAGGGAGACTGTGAGGCTGGTACTGTTCTTCACTCAGTGCAGAATCTGGGAGAAGGAACAAGGAAAATAATTTTAAAAATAGATACTCATTCTTAATTTTCACAACCTTCTCCTCAAACATAAAGCCTGCCTTTTTAGGTAGTATATGGGAAGCACAGTTTTAAGTCTTGTTTAGAATAGAAAATTTTGAAGTTTTTACTGGAGAAATAAGCAGTTTCATCCACAGTGTCATAAGGAAAGTCAGGACTACAAATAACAAACACGGAACTAGTGGCCTCAGACCAGCCACTCTTTGTGACCAGCTATATCTTAGTCCACCACATCCAGGGAACAGCAAATTTTTTTTTAAAGAGGAAAGATTTCACATAGGGAGAAATATACTTATAGCAAACCAAAATCCAAGTATACAATTCCACCCAAAAAAGAAACTTTGGTAATTGTTGTGAGCTTTGGGCATGAGGAACACTCACTGGTGGTCTGAAAAATTAATTCCTGGACTAGATTTGATGGTAAGTGAGAAGATAGCCTTCCAGAACCAAATTTTTAAAAATTCAAGTATTATTTTACAAGAAGTAGAAGTAAACCCACACCTTTGATGGTTAAGTTGGCTTCAAGTTTCTGCACAGTGAACTCTGAGCCTCTGAACCTTCCTGCCAGCTATAATTAATGTCCATGAACGGCACTCACATAAACATGCCCAACTTTCTATGGCTACTTGGAAAAAAATTGGCCTCAGAATATGGTCTACTCAGTGGCTGCCCAGAACTTAATTAAAATTCCCAACGGACCAAGCTGACTTCAAGTGGTGCCATAAGTAAACTTCCTAAAGCTCTTCTGCAGAAAAATATGTCATGAATCCCAAGTCCAGCCATGATCAATCTTACTTGAACACTCAAAGCACCATAATTCATATTGAATTATGTACATTTGCAGCAACATGAGTGGACATGAAGATGATCCTACTAAGTGAAATAAATCAGAGAAAGACACATATCATATATCACTTATATGTGATATAAGTCTCTACACTGGCAAGTGTTTTCCAAACAAAATTTATGTTTAGGCAAATGAGCAATTCATTTGGGGCAGTCTTAACAGATCAAATACATTTGTATTGGTAGAAAATGGTTTTCCAAAGAGTCATGGAGGCAAAACAAAGACCTTCTTTGAGTAAAGCTGACCTGTTTCAAACACATACCCAAAGTCTTTAAAATGTCTTTCCATTTCCCTGGTCACCTGTGATATTTCACCATGTGACTGCTGACGCTGCTGGGGGAAATTCTATTCTTCAAGAGTTTAACAACATAATAGGGAGATGAGTGTGTCTTCCTGGAAAAAAAAACAAACAGATTTTAAAAGCAGACAGATCTGGATTTAAATATTGGCTTTGCCATTCATAACCTTCGGCATGTAACCTCTTTTGCCCTATCTTCCTGTTTTCAAAAGGGGTCATGCCACCAATGCCATATTAGTGTCAAAAGAATTAAATGAATCACTATATGTAGAGTAACTAGAATGATGGCAAATATAAGGTGCATGGTAGACAGATTTTAGGTAATTTTTCCTTTATCTTGCTGGAAAGACACAGGCATACACATGTTTAAAAATGCGACCCTCATCTTTGAACATCTCTAGGTCACAGCTGTAGGGAATTCCACGAAATCTGCATTTGCCACCCTTTCTTTTACTTCTGTTCATATCCAATGGCACCCCACTCCAGTACTCTTGCCTGGGAAACCCCATGGATGGAGAAGCCTGGTAGGCTGCAGCCCATGGGGTTGCGAAGAGTCGGACACGACTGAGCGACTTCACTTTCACTTTTCACTTTCATGCACTGGAGGAGGAAATGGCAGCCCACTCCAGTATTCTTGCCTGGAGAACCCCAGGGATGGAGGAGCCTGGTGGGCTGCCGTCTATGGGGTCGCACAGAGTCGGACACGACTGACGCGACTTAGCAGCAGCATATCCAAGTTAGTTTCCCCTCCTATTCTCAAATCCACTTTGTTATAGACCCTTTTATTTTTCAATATAGAGCTTAATTTTCTTCCCTCAGAAAGTCTTCCCTGTATCATGAGAAACCACGTGTTGACTTAGTACATCTCATGGCAACATTAACCTGATCTATCTCCCCCAGAGACACTCAACTTTTTGAGGGTGAAGCCAGCATCTAACTGATCTGTTCCCAAGTATGTTAAGTTAATATCAGTTGATGAGGCCAGTGGGAATGAAACTGGAATATCAGGGCTTTAGTAGAGAGGATAGTAGAAGTAGGAGGAGAGGTGGCCAGAGAGACTGGCTGAAGCTTGACCTTACGAGTTTAGATTTTATCCTACTGGCAACAGGAAGACCATCAGTTCAGTTCAGTCGCTCAGTCATGTCTGACTCTTTGTGACTCCATGGATTGCAGCATGCCAGGCTTCCCTGTCCATAACCAACTCCCAGAGCTTGCTCAAACTCATGCCCATTGAATCGGTGATGACATCCAACCATCTCACCTCTAGGGAGACTATCTAATCATCCAACCTCTAGGAAGACCATTTCAGTTCAATTCAGTTCAATTGTTCAGTCGTGTCCGACTCTTTGTGACCCCATGGACTGCAGCACACCAGGCCTCCCTGTCCAACACCAACTCCCAGAGCCCACCCAAACTCATGTCCATTGATTCGATGATGCCATCCAACCATCCCATCCTCTGTCGTCCCCTTCTCCTCCTGCCCTCAATCTTTCCCAGCATCAGGGTCTTTTCAAATGAGTCAGCTCTTCACATCAGGTGGCGAAAGTATTGGAGTTTCAGCTTCAATATCAGACCTTCCAATGAACACCCAGGACTGATCTCCTTTAGGATGGACTGGATGGATCTCCTTGCAGTCCAAGGGACTCTCAAGAGTCTTCTCCAACACCACAGTCCAAAAGCATCAATTCTTCGGTGCTCAGTTTTATTTATAGTCCAACTCTTATATCCATACATGACCACTGGAAAAACCATAGCCTTGACTAGATGGACCTTTGTCAGCAAAGTAATGTCTCTGCTTTTTAATATGCTGTCTAGGTTGGCCATAACCTTCCTTCCAAGGAGTAAACATCTTTTAATTTCATGCTTCAATCACCATCTGCAGTGATTTTGGAGCCCCCCAAAAATAAAGTCTCTCACTGTTTCCACTGTTTGCCCATCTATTTGCCATGAAGTGATGGGACCAGATGCCATGATCTTAGTTTTCTGAATGTTGAGCTTTAAGCCAACTTTTTCACTCTCCTCTTTCACTTTCATCAAGAGGCTCTTTAGTTCCTCTTCACTTTCTGCCATAAAGGTGGTGTCATCTGCATATCTGAGGAAGACCATCGAGGAATGGCAAACCTGACTTGTTTTACAAGAGCCACACTCTCCTGATGTATTAATACATAAGTCAATATTCAGAGAGTGACCAGTTATCAGGTGATTGTAACAGTCCAGGAGAGAGCTAACAATGGTTTGGATGGCTTGATAAGAGGGGGCTTTGGAAAAGTGGACATGTCTGAGATGGAGTCAACACAGTTTGCTGATGGAGTGTATACAGGGGTAACAGGAAGGAGTAGAAAAAGTTCCCAGCGTTTGTAACCTGGGCAACTGGATGAATGACTATGCCATGTGCTGAGATAGGGAACATCCTGAGCACTCTTCTGTCCTGTGCATGGCTGTGTTTCGTTCCTCTTCTTCTCCCCACTTTTTAGTACGGTGCCTGATAGCCGAGTAGCGCCTGACAAATGGAAGTTGCAGAAATGGTCTGCTAGATTTCCCACAGAAAAAAATATCCATAACATTTTAAATGTTTCCTGTGATTCTTTGAGTTCTAATTGAATAGAAACGCAGATCCACTGTTTACTACAACATGGAAAGAATGTGGGTTTCCCATTCTGTGGGTATAAACTCTAGATGGTTAAAAGCCAAACAGAATTCTCTCTTGATACATGCATAGCAATACCATGTATCATGCTCCTGTACTGACATACCTCCTCAGGACCTAGGAAATCCTGCATAATGATCAACTACTCCAAGTGATGCTCTGAGACTGCCAGAATAAGATACTCATGTGGAATTAGTCAAGGAGTGTAAGCTTACTGAGGACAAAGCCACCAGGGACTTGACTCCATACACATTGGAGGGCATTGCACACATCCGGCACAGACTGTCTAACACTGCTCTGCTATTTTCATAAACCCACTTTAGTACAAAAATAAGTGTCTGTAGAAAGAGAATGAAATTGACCATGACAAACTGCAAAAAAAATAAAGAGGACTCCTTACAAACAACTTTGAGAGTAAATTATGATGTCTTCTAGTGCCATCTACTGCTTATTCCTTGAGAGAAAAATGGGCTTAATTGACATCTTTCACCATTTTAATGATATGCATCCATATGATTAAAATGGAAGGAACTTTTACAGTATAGCCATTATATTGACACACACTCAGGGTAACAAAATTTCTTACATGACTAGGTATAGGGCACAAGTCCTCGACCTCATTACTACTGACTTTGGGGTTGGGGAATTGTTCATTGTGGAGGGGGGGCTGTCCCCCTGTAGAATGTTTACTGGCATCCCTGGACTCTACTCACTACATGTTAAGTAGCAACCTCACCTCCACTGTGATATCCAAAACTGTCTCCACATTGCTTCCCGAGGGGCCAAAACTATCCTAATTGAGAACCTCTAGTACAGGGAAAAGGAATTAATATTCATACACTTGTTCATTCTATTAAGCAAGCCTCTGGGATTACACTGAGGAATGAAAAATATATGACCTCTTCCCAAAATGGAGCTTCCATAAGAAAAGAGGAAGAGGCACCAACAAGTACACAAATACATGCCTGCAGTAAGTTTTTTGGTTTTTTATTTTCACAGTAGGTCCTCGTTGCTTATCTACTTTAAATATAGTGGTGTGCACATGTCAATCCCAAACTCCCAATCTATCCTACCCCTCTGGTAACCACAAATTTCTACTCTGTGAGTCTGTCTTTTAAATAAGTTCATTTGTATTATTTTTTAGATTCCACATATAAGTGATATATGATGCATGTCTTTCCCTTATTTATTTCACTTAGTAGGATCATCTTCAGGTCCACTCATGTTGCTGCAAATGGTATTATTTCATTCAGGCCTGCAATAAGTTTTATGAAAGAAAAGACTGTCCTGGGTAGGATAGTGAGGGATGACATCTATGAAGAAGTAGATTTAAACTGCAACCTGAAGGATAAGAAGCCAGCCAGAGTAAGGATGGGGAGAGGGGTGTCTGAGTCTGAGAAAACAGAATGTGTGAAGCCCTTGTTGTGAGTCCAGCAGTGTTCTGGTCCCACTCCATGCACGCATCCCTTAGGGAGGGTGCTCTAGGTGATATTGTAAGTTTGGTTCCAGACCACTGCAATAAAGTGAATATGGTGATAAAGCAAGTCACATGAATTCTTTGGTTTTTCAGTGCATATAAAAATTATGTTTACACTGTACTGTAGTTTACTAAGTGTTCAATATTCTTATGTCTAAAAGAACGATGTACGTCCCTTAATTTAAAAATACTTTATGCTGAAAATGCTAAACATAATTTAAGCCTTCAGAGGGTTGTAATCTTCGGTGTTGATGTTGATGGCTGCTGACTGATCACGGTGGTAGTTGCTAAAGGT
Organism: Giraffa tippelskirchi; assembly: GCF_054371585.1. NCBI lineage: Eukaryota > Metazoa > Chordata > Mammalia > Artiodactyla > Giraffidae > Giraffa > Giraffa tippelskirchi. Next base: position 10,698,898 of record NC_137289.1, on the reverse strand, counting down.
TATGGTGGCTGTGACAATTTCTTAAAATAAGACAAAAATTTGCTATATTGATTGACTTTTCCCTGCATGAAGACTTTCTCTTTAGCATGCAATGCATCTGATAGAATTTGACCCACAGTAGAAATTGTTTCAAAATTGTAATCAATACTCTCAAGCCCAGCTGCTGCTTTATCAACTAAGTTGATGTCATGTTCTAAATCCTCTGTCGTCATTTCAATGATCTTCACAGCATCTTCACCAAGAACAGATTTCATCTCAAGAGACTACTTTCTTTGCTCAGTCATAAGAAGCAACTTCTCATCCATTAAAGTTTTATCATGCAGTTGAAGCAATCCAGACAAATCGTCAGGCTCCATTTCTAATTATAGTTCTCTTGGGCTTTCCTCATAGCTCACTTGGTAAAGAATCCACCTGCAAGGCAGGAGACCCAGTTTGATTCCTGGGTTGGGAAGATCTTCTGGAGAAGGGAAAGGCTACCCACTCCAGTATTCTGGCATGGAGAATTCCATGGACTGTATAGTCCTTGGGGTCGCAAAGAGTCAGACACGACTGAGCGACTTTCGCTTCACTTCACTTCACTTCACTTACTATTTCTACCACATCTGCTCAAAGTCATCCATGAGGGGTAAAATCAACTTCTTCCAAATTCCTGTGAATGTTGATATTTTGACATCTTCCCATGAATTACAAATGCCCTTAATGAACCTAGAATGGTAAATCCTTCCCAGAAGATTTTTAATTTACTTTGCCCAGATCCATCAGAGGAATCACTATCTATGGGCAGCTATAGCCTTATGAAATGTATTTCTTAAAAAACAAGACTTGAAAGTTGAAATTACTCCTGATCCATGGGCTGCAGAATGTATGTTGTGTTAGCAGGCATGAGAACAACATGAGTCTCATTGTCCATCTCCACCAACGTTTTTCGGTGACCAGGTGCTTTGTCACTGAGCAGTATTATTTTGAAATTAATCTTTTATTTTCAGAGAACCAAGTCTCCAGAGTAGGCTTAAAATATTTAGTAAACCATCTTCTGAACAGATGTGCTGTCATCTAGGCTTTGTTGTTCCATTAATAGACCACAGAAAGAGTAGATTTAGCATAATTTTTAAGGACCCTAGGAGTTGCAGAATGGTAAATGAACATTAGCTTCAACTTCAAGTCACCAGCTGCATTAGCCCCTAAGAGTCAGCCTGTCCTTAGTATCTCTGAAACCTGGCATTGACTTCTACTCTCTAACTATGAAAGTCCTACATCTCATCTTCTTACAACAGAGGGGTGGTTCACCTACATTGAAAATCTGTTGTTTGGTGTAGCCACCTTTATGAATTATATTAGCTAGATCTTCTGGATAACTTGCTGCAGCTTCTACATCAACACTTGCTGCTTCACTTTGTACTTTATGTTATGGAGGTGGCTTCTTTCCTTAAACCTCACGGACCATCCTCTGCCAACTTCAGACTTTTCTTCTTCTGTATTTTCCTCAACTCTACCAGCCTTCATAGAACTGAGTTACAGCCTGGCTCTGTATTAGGCTTTGGCTTAAGGGAATGTCGTGGCTGCTGTGATTTTCTATCCAGACTATACTACATAGCTAAAGTAATCAAAACAGTATGGTATTGACACAAAAAATGGAAACATAGAGCAATGGCACAAGATAGAAAGCCCGGAAATAAACCCATGAACATATATTTGTCAACAAATATATGACAAAGGAGTCAATAATATACAATAGAGAAAAGATAGTCTCTTCAATAAGTGGTGCTGGGAAAACTGGACAACTACATATAAAAGAATGAAATTGCAATATTGTCTAATATATACAAAACTAAACTCAAAATATATTAGACCTAAATGCAATACTAGAAACAATAAAACTCCCGGAAGAAAACACAGGTAGAACACTCTGACGTAAATCACAGCAATATTTTTTGGGGTCAGTTTCCTAAAGCAAAGGAAATAAAAACAAAAATAAAGAAATGGGACCTAATTAAACTTAAAAGCTTTTGCACAGCAAAGGAAACCAAACGCAACCTACTGAATGGGAGAAAATATTTGCAAATGATATGTCTGATAAGGGGTTAATATCCAAAATACATAAGCAGCTCATACAATTCAACATCAGAAAAAAAAAAATGAAAAAATGGGCAGAAGATCTGGACATTTCTGAAGAAGATACACAGATGGCCCACAAGCACATGAAAAGATGCTCAACATCACTACGCATCAGTTCAGTCGTTCAGTCATGTCTGACTCTTTGTGACCCCATGGACTGCAGCATGTACATCACCAACTCCTGGAGTTTACTCAAACTCATGTCCATTGAGTTGGTGATGCCATCCAACCATCTCATCCTCTGTCTTTCCTTTCTCCTCCTGCCTTCCTTCTTTCCCAGCATCAGGGTCTTTTCCAATGAGTCAGCTCTTTGCATCAGATGGACAAAGTATTGGAGTTTCAGCTTCAACATCAGTACTTCCAATGAATATTCAAGAATATTCACTACTCATCAGTGAAATGCAAATCAAAACCACAATGAGATAGCACCTCACACCTGGCTATGATCAAAAAGAACACATATAACAAATGCTGGGGAGGATGTGGAGAAAAGGGAATTCTCATACACTGTTGGTCAGAACAGAAACTGGTGCAGCCACTGTGGAAAACAGTATTGAGATTCTTCAAAAAACAAACAAAAAGAAAAGTAGGATTTTTGAGCCATTAGCATTTCTGCTGAGGTACTCAGTCAACTTTTTAATCTTTTCAATACACTGAATTCTTCAGTACAGTTGAAGAAATGCAAGTTCTCCTGGGAAGAAATATAGATGTGACATTTTTTTTTCACATGTTGGTTGAACTGTGTCGTCAGACCACCACCATCAGCCTGATGGGCCTGTATGCCATTACATCAGCATTCCCTATTCCATGGTGGCCTTCATGAGTTCATCCACAACAGAATTTACTGAATGGCTCTATAGTTGTTTCTAGTTAGGGAGAAGAATAAACAAAAGAAAAAGAGGAAAGAAATCACTCTAACCTAGACAGAAATTTCCAAATATTGAGTTGGCACTGTAATGATACTCTTTCCTATCCATCTGTGCTTATCTGCTTTGCACAATCAACACTTATTGTCTGGGATTTCAAGCAGCGTAAAAATTTTTTTCTAGAAATACAGTTCCCCTTTGACATTTAATCAACCTTTCAAACAGTCATTTGCTGTAATAGAAAAATGATGGAAATGCTTATTCTTTTACCTTATTATTTTTTTCACAGTGAGTCATAGATTAGATTATTTTTTTGAGCAGAATGGAAAGAAAATTTCTGAACTTATTTGAAAGAGGCGTTAAGTGACTATCTAAAGCAGTTTCCATGCTGTCTTTTTTAAGCTAATTATTTTTTAACAACTTTATAAAGAAATAACTCACATACGATAAAATTAAGTCCTCTAAAGTATACATCATCAGTGGCTTTTAACATACTCACAGAGTTGTGCAACCATCACCAGTTTTCAATGTTAGAATGTTTTAATCACCCCCAAAGAAACTTCACACCTATTAGCAGTCACTGCCCATTCCCAATACCCTCTCCTCCCTCTCACACCAGCAACCACTCATCTACTTTCTCTCTGTCTAGATTTGCCTATTTTGGACATTTTGTATAAATAGAATCATATGACATGTGATCTTTTGTATCTGAATTCTTTCATTTAGCATCATGCTGTCAAGGTTCATCCACACTGTAGCATGAATCAGGGCTGCATTCCTATTTATAGCCATAATGCTCCACTGTGGACACACCATGCTTGCTTATCCATTTATCAGTTGATGGGAATGTGGACTATTACTACTTTTTGGCTATTACGAATCACACGTCAATGAGTATCCATGTACAAGTTTCTTGTAGACAACTGATTCCATTTCTCTGAGCTATGTACCTAGGAGTGGAATTGCTGCTTTTCCCCAAAAGTTTAAACAATGGTAATTTGAACCAATTATTGTAGAGATGGGTTATTAAGATAAAATAATTGAAAGTATTACAAAACCACTCTAGGCAGACAAGAATTAGTATTAGAAATATTTAATTTAAAGGTTAAAAAGACTGAAAGATTATTTTTCAGATTTAATAGCTTGCAATTAAGCTATTATCAACATTAACAATTCAAAAAGCTATTTTATTATTGTACTGGTCATTATAAGTTAGGTTTCTTTCTGTCTGTTTTAGCACCACTATTCCTATTTATGAATTTCATTACTGTCAAACTGTAAATTATACTAAGAAGGATTGCTATGTCAGATCATAACCCTTAGGCCATTTGTATGTTTAATTTACAAGGTTTAAAATAGCTGTATTGTTATTTTGTGAATAATTAAATGAACTAATACTGTGACAGAAAATATAAAAACAGATGAACATAAAATGTGCCTGTTCTTTCTTTCATTCACTAGGAATAAGGAATACAATTTGGTACAAAAATCCAGGATATTTTGCTGGCTTTAGTTTGAAAACACAAGCACTAACTTTTGAAAGTATTTTCTCAAAAATATCATTAAATACATTTAATTGAAGTGATTCATGCTCTGATATAACTGCACTGTCAGTCTCGATTAGGGCAGAAGGAATCAGCAGGAGAGGCTGAAATTCGGGGACTGAAAGCCGAGGTTTTAGGGTCACTGGTCCCGTCCAGCCCACTGCAATCAGCCAGCTCCTCACAATGCCCCCAGGACGTCCTTAGGAGCTAATTAGGCCTCCAGCTTCATGCTCTAGAAACTAGGCTCTGTGTAGTCAATTGGAGGGCAGAGAAATTTCAAAACAAACTATATGATGAAACATTTGAGAACTTTTTAATGTCATTAATAACATACGGGTTTAGTCACATTTCCATGGAAAAGGCCCTGTTGCTAGTGATGAAATATCCTTGCCCCTGTATAAGGCCAAGGCCTCCACTCGTGCCTTAGATCTCATCCCTTCTTATCAACTAAAGGAGAGCCCCCCAGCAACTCCCCCACCTGTGCTTGTGTTCTCCTCTTCTACTCCACGGTCCCCATCAGCACACAAACATCTGGTCACTACTCTGATTTTGCAAAACAGACTAGACAAACTTCCTTTGACCTTAATCCTCCTGTCAGCTCTCTCCTCATTTTTATGTCTCATTTGCAGTAAAATTCTTAGAAATAGTTCCCTAAAGATCCTGCCTCTAATTCATCTCCTGATTTCACCTCTTAAACCCATTGCAATTCCAGCTTTCACTTCCATCTCCACCAAAGTTGATTCTGTCCTGACTTTCATGTTATAAACCCCAGGGTCAATTTTCAATTGTCATCCCAGTGGACCTATAGCCAACACTGAATATGACAGATGTTCCCTCCCTTTTCTCATTATGCTCTTCACCTTCCAGGGAGTGTGGCTCTGGGCTCTTCTCCTCTCTGACTGCCTGCATCTTCGAAGCTTCCTTTCCAGTTGCTTTCCTTGCACTTTTCACACTGTTGTGCTCCAGGGCTCAGTCCTTAGAGCAGGTCTCTTTTTCTATCTACACTCTCCTCCTGGCTTTAAATACCACTCACATAACACCCAAATTCTTATCACCAGTCCACACTTCTTTCCTTAACTCCTAGTCAACATTTCCACCTGTGGTCTAATTCTCATCCCTAAGTGAATCTGTTCACAACTTCATTCTCAAAGTTTTGCCAAAACTGACTCCCTCCTCAGTCTTTCCCACACCACAGGTAGAAACACCATCCTTCCATGGCTTGGGCCAAACTGTTGGGCATCATCCTTGATTCCTCAACATATCCCTCTCTCATAGTTCATATCTAATCCTTCAGGACTTCCCTGGTGGCTCAGACGGTAAAGCATCTGCCTACAATGTGGGAGACCTGGGTTCGATCCCTGGGTCGGGAAGATCCCCTGGAGAAGAAAATGGCCCCCCACTCCAGTACTCTTGCCTGGAAAATCCCATGGACGGAGAAGCCTGGTAGGCTACAATCCATGGGGTCATCAAGAGTCGGACTCGACTGAGCGACTTTACTTTCACTTGTCTTTCAATCCTTCAGCAGCTCACACTGCCTTGTAGAGCCACCATAATCTCCTGTCTGGTTCCCTGCAAAAGCTTCCTAACAGTTTTCCCCATTTCTTCCCTTTCCCCCCATAGCCTGTTCTCAAAACAGCAGCCAGAATGACCCTGCCATTACACAAATTGCTAATTCACATTCCTACCCTGGGCCTTTGTGCTTACTGTTCCTTCCTCCTGGAAATCTCTTCTTGACTTCTGTCACCTCCATCAAGTCTTCTCAAGGTCCTCTTTCAGTGAGACCTCCCGTGCACACAGGCTCCTCCCTGGCTGCATGGGTGTCAAAGTTCCTGCAGTAGCAGGGCCCTTCTACAACTTCAGCTCATAGAGAGCATCTGCATCTTTGCACAGAGCAGCCTCGTTTCCATTGCTCCACATCTCACTGGGGTCCCATAATACCGTTTCCTGTCATTTTCCCTTAAAGCTTGAAGACTGTAGTCCCTTCTCACTGTTTATATTCCCCAGCTGTTGTAACCTCACCATGCATGCATATGTGCAAAGGCACTTCAATCATATCCGACTGTTTCTGACTCTATGGGCTGTAGCCCTCCGGGCTCTTCTGACCATGCGATTTCCCAGGCAAAAATACTGGAGTGGGTTGCTACGTCCTCCTCCAGGGAATCTTCCTGACCCAGGAATCGAACCTGTGTCTCTTACATCTCCTGCATTGGCAGACGGGTTCTTTAACACTAGTGTCACTTGGGAAGCCCTGTAACCTCTCCATACATATTTGTAAATCAATTTCCATCACAATTCGAATTGAGCATGCCTTCTGTTTCCTAGCCCTTGAGTGCTGCTGAAGCTGATATATAAACTGAAACTGATACTTAAAGGAGGCTTCCACAAATTAAAAAAAAAAAAAAATAGACATATGAAAATATCTAGTACAATTAAATTAGAAATAAACAGTAAAAAGTAAACATATATGCAAAAACACATTCCTAAATAACCACTGAGATAAAGAAGAAAGCATAATGCAACTTATAACTAAATAGTAATAAAATTAATATATGTCAAATATAGTAATAGTTGGTGGTATTGTATACAGATAGATGCCTTTTACTTAGTTTTATCTATTTGTCTAATTATATCTTCACCATTCTTTCCTGCATGTCAGACCTTCCTTCTGGAATCCATCTTTCTTCTTTCTGGATTATTTATTTAGAAGTTTCTTCAATGAAGGCAATTTGTAAGTATGCACTTTCACTTGTGTTTATCTTACATGTCTTTATTTTTCCTCACCCTCAAGATAGTTTGTCTAGGTATACACAATTCTATGTTGAGGATTATTTTTTTGAACTCTCTGAAAAATATTATTCCATATCATTTTTTTTGGCAGTTGACTTTGAATCCCTTGTCTTTGGTTCTGTAGGTTCACAACAATGTGAATATTTTTTATACCTCCTATTATATATACCTAGTATTTCCTATATCCAAGGATTCAAGACTTTCGTCATGTTTGGAAAATATTCAGGCCTTATATGCTCAAACATTACTCCTCTCTTCTCTTTATCCCATATTTCTTTGTCCTTGATTTGATAACATTAAAATATTTATTTCACACAACAAAATGACAACAGGTTAAATCTCCAGGATAGGTAGATGGATATTTCAGTATATTTGAACTATTTGATAATTTAAAATAAAGAATAACTGCCCATGGCTAAGGATTATTAAGTGCTTAAGTGTTTCTGAATTGATGAATATGTCACAAAAGCAGAAAATGTAAGCAAAATTATTAAAAAGATAAAACCTAAATAGCACAGCTTTCTTCCAAAGCATTACAAGCATTTGAACTACCTTTGAACAAATTCAGCTATATTAATAAAACTATATATAGGAAACAAATGTTTGCTTTACATGCTAAGGAAAGATTCCCTTTTTTCCCTGGAAAATTCTGGAATATATCTTTACTTTCTAGTACTGGAGTCATGGAAAACCTGGCAGTAAAGCATCACATCCTAGCTGACAATTTCATCCCCTTGTGGCTTGTCTCTCATACAGGAGGTTCTCATTTAAGTGTTACTGTTCAGCCATCAAGGGTTGAGATTGTACCTCATTCAACTCAACTCCATATCTCCAGTGTCCAACATGGAAGCTGACAGCAAGGAGGCACTTGATAAATGTTTAATGCAGTGCTTTTCAAACTTTAATGGGCATTAAGAATCCCCTTGGAGAGCTGGTTAAAATGGTTTCATGGATCCCATCACAAGAAATTTGGATTCAGTAGTTCACGTAGAGGAGCATTAATTTGCATTTGTAATATGCTCACAAGTGAAGACTATACTGCTGGTCTGAGGACCACACTATGAGTAATACTGGTTTAATGAATGAAAAATGTATGTGAAGATATGCTTCTTGGGGAAAACATTGAAATTTATTTTCTTCATGCTATTTTTTGATTCTCTTTTGGAATGATTTATATAAGAAGTAATCTGCTTTTTCTTCTATGGAAGGCCCTTAAGGTGATTAAGCCCTCACAATTTTGCTCATAACTGACTTTCCAAGCCTTGTTTGTCACTTTGTTCTCCTATAATCTTCATTCTCCACCCACACCAACCTACTCGACTTCCTTCTAACATGCACCTCCACACCCAAGTGCCATTATGTACCCTCTTTACCCTCTGTCGTGAATGTCCTGTTGTTTTCAGTGGCTCAATACTGTCCCGCTCTTTGAGGCCCCATTGACTCCAAGGGGTCAGGAGCGAGGTTTTCCTGTCCTTCACTATCTTCCAGGGTTTGCTTAAACTCATGTCCGTTGTCAGCGATGCCATCCAAACATTTCATCCTCTGTTGACTCCTTCTCCTCCTGCCTTCAGTCTTTCCCAGTATCAAGGTCTTTTCCAATGAGTCGGCTCCTCACATCAGGTGTCCAAAGTACTGGAGTTACAGTTTCGGCATCAGTCTTTCCAATGAAAATTCAGGGTTGATTTCCTTTAGAAATGATTGGTTTCATCCCTTCACTGTTCAAGGGATTCTCAAGAGTATTCTCTAGCACCACAGTTCGAAAGCATCAATTTTCAGCACTCAGCCTTCTTTGTCCAGCTCTTGCATCCAATATGACTACTGGAAAAACCAAAGCTTTGACTATATGGACCTTTGTCAGCAAAGTAATGTCTCTGATTTTTAATATGCTGTCTAGGTCCATCATGGCTTTTCTTCCAAGGAGCAAGTGTCTTTTAATTTAATGGCTGCAATCACTGTTGCAGTGATTTTGGAGCCCAAGAAAAAATCTGTCACTGTTTCCATTATTTCCCCATCTAATTGCCATAAAGTGATGGAACCAGATACCCTGATCTTAGTTTTATGAATGTTGAATTTTAAGCCACCTTGTTCACTCTCCTCTTTCACCTTCATCAAGAGGCTCTTCAGTTCCTCTTCACTTTCTGGTATTAGAGTGGAATCATCAGCATATCTGAGGTTGATGTTTCTCCCAACAATCTGGATACAGGCTTGTGATTCATCCAGCCAAGCATATTGCATTCTGTACTCTGCATATAAGTTAAATAAGCAGGGTGACTATATACAGCCTTGACATACTCCTTTCCCAATTTTGAACCAGTCTATTGTTCCATGTCCAGTTCTAACTGCTGCTTCTTGACCTGCATACAGGTATCTCAGGAGGCAGGCAAGGTGGTCTGGTATTCCCACATCTTTAAGAATTTTCCACAGTTTGTTGTGATCCACACAGTCAAAGGCGTTGGCATAGTCAATGAAGCAAAAGTAGACATTTTTTCTGGAATTCCCTTGCTTTTCCTAAGATCCAATGGATGTTGGCAATTTGATCTCTGGTTCCTCTGCCTTTTCTAAATCCAGCTTGTACATATGGAAGTTCTCAGTTCACGTATTGTTGAAGCCTAACTTGAAAGATTTTGAGCATTACTTTGCTAGCATGTGAAATGAGTGCAGCTGTGTGGTAGTTTGGACATTCTTTGGCATTGCCTTTCTTTGGGATTGGAATGAAAACTGACCTTTTCCAGTCCTGTGGCCACTGCTGAATTTTCCAAATTTGTTGTCATATGGAGTGCAGCACTTTAACAGTATCATCTTTTAGTATTTGAAATAGCTCAGCTAGAATTCCGTCACCTCCACTAGCTTTGTTGGCAGTAATGCTTCCTAAAGCCCACTTGACTTCACACTCCAGAATGTCTGGCTCTAGGTGAGTGACCACACCGTAGTGCTTACCCAGGTCATTAAGACCTTTTCTGCACAGTTTTTCTGTGTATTCTTACCACTTCTTAATGCCTTCTGCTTCTTTTAGATCCATATTGTTTCTGTCCTTTATTGTGCCCATCTTTGCATGAAATGTTCCCTTGCTATCTCTAATTTTCTTGAAGAGATCTCTAGTCTTTCCCATTCTATTGTTGTCCTCTATTTCTTTTCATTGTTCACTTAAGAAGGCTTTCTTATCTCTCCTTTTCTTTGGAACTCTGCGTTCAGATGGGTATATCTTTCCTTTTCTCCTTTGCCTTTTGCTTCTCTTCTTTTCTCAACTATTTGTAAGGCCTCCTCAGACAACCATTTTGCTTTGTTACCTTTCTTTTTCTTTGGGATGGTTTTGGTCACTGCTGTCTGTACAATGTTAGGAACCTCTGTCCATAGTTTTCAAGCACTCCATCAGATCTAATCCCTTGAATCTATTTGTCACTTCCACTGTATAATCATAAGGGATTTGTTTTAGGTCATATCTGAGTGGCATGCTGGTACTTTCAATCAAAACTGTATCCTTCAAGGCTTAGCTCAAACATTTCAAGTCTTTTATAATCCTCCCTCCTATCCCAAATTTAAATTCCAATTTATCACTTCTGCTATACAGAGAATTCATATCTTTACTACCATCCAAATTACACCAGGAATGCTCATTTATGTCCATGTCCACCCAGCTTGTTATTATCCTCCAGTACTGAGCCCATCGTCCAACACTGTACACAACATACGTCCCAGAAACTAGCACATGGTAGACGGTTAACAAATGCTGGTAGAAATAGAACAAAGAGATAACTTCTAGGACATGTTAATTTAGCTTTAAAATTCTGATACAGCAAATAGTATTTTCATGGTGATGTCCATGAGACAGTATGATCCTATATTTAGGTTCATGCCTGCTATCTCAGCATAATTATTAAGATGTTCTGCTTTCACTCTCAAAATGATCTAGGAGGGTAAATCACATGATTATTTTGTCATTAGCCCAGGTACACTTCTTAAGGTTCCTTTATAGCAGGATCTGGCAAAATGCTGCCTCTGGTTTTCATTTTATCCCACTTGTCTCACCATATAGCTAGCCAGATGTCATTTGATACACATCAGATTCAAATGAACAAATTATTCCATTTTTCTATTTTAAAAATGATTTTTCACTTGCCTTTTTAATATGAAAAAGATAGAGCTTATGAGGAAGAGGCTTCACAAGATCAATCCAAGCAACTATATGCCACACATTCTTGGACAATTTAGCAGACATGCAAAATAAAAAAGTATGCTATTCTTGAGAGGGAAAATAATGGTACCTGACATCCAGAAAGGGATTGAGTCAACCACTCATTTTTAATACAGATTTCTAAAAACAAACATGAGAATTACTATTTTTTCATCAGCTAAAAAGAGCAAGGGAAGAAGAATATTTTAATTACTATTGAAGTATTGTTGATTAACAATGTTGTGTGAATTTCTGCTGTTCAGCAAAGTGATTCAGCTATAAATATCCCTATCTGGGGAATTCTTGATAACTTCATAGTTATTGGGAAACCCATTTTCCTGGCTAGGTTGAATCTGTGTCTGTCTGATTCAGGACTTGGATCTGTGTCTGTCTGATTCCATAAGCCATACTGGCTGGAAAGGTTAATTGGATCTGTTTTATTTTATTTGCTAGGTGATAGAGAACAAGTTTTAAAGCAAGAGTTGCTGTAATTAAAGGCATTGTTTTATTTAGTTAGTATTGGCCACTCAGCATGGCTTGCAACATCTTTAGTTCCCCAACCAGGGATCAGACCCAGGGCCCTGGCAGTGAAAGTGTTGTGTCCTAACCATTGGATCACTAGGGAATCCCTAGAGGCATGATTTTAAAGATGAGCATGATGGTGTCTCTAGAGGGTAGCAGGTGTATTTAATGTCACTCAGACAGTAAAGAATCTGCCTGTAATCTGACAGACCCAGGTTTGATTCCCGGGTCAGGAAGATCCCCTGGAGAAGGGTATGGAGCACCGCCTTAGATACTCGTGGCATGTGGGATCTTCCTGGATCAGGGATCGAACCTGTCAGTCCGTTCAGTTCAGTTGCTCACTCATGTACGACTCTTTGCAACCCCATTGACGGCAGCATGCCAGGCCTCCCTGTCCATCACCAACTCCTGGAGTTTACTCATACTCACGTGCATCGAGTCGGTGATGCCATCCAACCATCTCGTCCTCTGTTGTCCCCTCCTCCTGCCTTCAGTCTTTCCCAGCATCAGGGTCTTTTCAAATGAGTCAGCTCTTTGCATCAGGTAGCCAAAGTATTGGAGTTTCAGCTTCAACATCAGTCTTTCCAATGAACACCCAGGACTGATCTCCTTTAGGATGGACTAGTTGGCTCTCCTTGCAGTCCAAGGGACTCTCAAGAGTCTTCTCCAACACCACAGTTCAAAAGCATCAATTCTTCGGGCTCAGCTTTCTTCACTGTCCAACTCTCATATCCATACATGACCACTGGAAAAAACATAGCCTTGATTAGATGGACATTTGTTGGCAAAGTAATGTCTATGCTTTTTAATATGCTGTCGAGGTTGGTCATAACTTTTCTTCCAAGGAATAAGTGTCTTTTAATTTCATGGCTGCAGTCACCATCTGTAGTGATTTTGGAGCCGAAAAATATAAAGTCTGCCACTGTTTCCCCATCTATTTGCCATGAAGTGATGGGACCAGATGCCATGGTGTTAGTTTTCTGAATGTTGAGCTTTACACCAACTTTTTCACTCTCCTCTTTCACTTTCATCAGGAGGCTCTTTAGTTCTTCTTAGCTTTCAGCCATAAAGATGGTGTCCTCTGCATATTTGATATTAGAAAATACTCTGCAAATATTGATATTTCTCCCGGCAATCTTGATTCCAGCTTGTGCTTCATCCAGCCCAGCATTTCTCATGGTGTACTCTGCATATAAGTCCAGGTGCAGTACAAACAGGCTTTCCTGGATTATACTTTGGACAAGTGGGACAAATGAGATTGGCACTTTTTGCAGCCTTATTAGTGTTTCCCCACTAATATTGATTCATAGAATCTATCATTTTGTCATGAGCCCAGTGTCTTAATGTATGTACAGTGGTGAGGAGTGGGAATTTTGAAGTCTCCAAAAGATAGAGTTGCTATTTGGTCCAAACCAGATCTTTCTCTTTTTATAAAACCAACAACTGTTCAATTTCCAATCTTGGTTTTCCTTTTCTGAGGCTAATTGTTGGGTGTCTCTACTCAGATTTTCTAAATTACAATTTGGGGAAATGTTCTTTTAGACTGCTAGAGCTAAACAAAGATTTAGCTACTGTTGGTTCCTTTAATGGCAGCATTCCTTGCAATAATATCAGCAAGGTGATTTTCCCTAGATTCCAAGAGTCAAGTTTAGAATGTTCCAGAATCTTAATAATAGCAAAAGTGCCAGGTAGAAGTATTTTATTTGATAATTCCTGTACATAGTAGCTGATTTTAATTTCGTTCCCATTGGAAGTAAGAAAGCCACATGGTTTCTACAATATTCCAAAAACACATCTACTATCATTATAAACATCGGCAGTTTTGTCTTTGGCTGAAGTACAAGCCCATATAAGAGCATATAATTCAAAGTGTTGGGCTAAAGTACCCATAAGTAAAGATGCTGCCTCAACATCAAAAGGAGTTGTAATAATATGTGTGCATGCTCAGTCGTGTCCAACTCTTTGTAATCCCATGGACTCCAACCTGCTAGGTTCCTCTGTCCATGGGATTTCCCAGGCAAGAATACTGGAGAGGCTTGCCATTTCCTACTCCAGGAATCTTCCTGACCCAGGGATCGAACCCACATCTCCTGTAGCTCCTACACTGGGAGGTGAATTGTTTACCACTGAGCCACCTGGGAAGCCCTGTAATAGCATCATCGTCATTGTCCATTTAGTTGCTAAGTTATGTCCGACGCTTTTAGACCCCATGGACTGTAGCCCACTAGGCTGGCTCCTCTGTCTACGAGGACTTCTCAGGCAAGAATACTGGAGTGGGTTTCCATTTCCTTCTCCAGGATGTAATAGCATACCCAGGACAATAGTCGCCATTGTTACCTTTTAAGTGTGAACCATGATAAGTCAATGTTATCTGACAGAATATCCGGTAGATTATTATGAGGAGTCAGGAGCTGGTCTGTCAGTGTTAAGCAGTCATGAGAGACTTGTTGGTGATGGAGGAAAAAAAAGTAGTCAGATTAAGGTTATTACAACATAAAGAGTTATGAGAGAGGCAGCTGACAAAAGGGGGCTTTGTAGGAGCTGAGGCAGCTGGTTAAGAAATATTGAATGTTATGAGAATTCATGAAAGCTTCCATTGCATGAGGTACCAAAGTAGCTAAAGGAGATCCCACAAAAACTTTCTCGAAGGTCCTAATGGAAGGGCAGTGGCCATAATGGCTCTAAGGCAAGGCACACAGCCCTATGCCACAGGGTCCAGTTGCTGGCTTTAACACCTTATGTGTTGATATTGGTCCTGGTGGTTTTGGGTGAGTACTCCAAGAACATTCTCTTCCTTTTCATATAAAAAAAGGAAAAAGGGAATCTGATAACTGAGATGCCCAAGAGCAGGGAGGTTCATCAAATTCTCCCTAAGATGTTGAAAGCTCAGTTGGCCGGTTCTTCCGATGAAACTGGACCCAAGTTGTTATTGTTTAGTAAAACAGACAGCAGCTTGGCTGTTAAGGAAGAAATTCAGAATCCAACTTCAGGAATAACCAATTAGCCTGAGAAAATCTCATAGTAGTTCATAGTTTGGGGTTTGGGGAAACTTAGGACACCATGAAGTATATCTGGATCTATGTTCTGGTACCAGATGCGCTAACTATCAAACCTGAATTTCAGCAAACTGCAATTTTTCTTTGGTGATGTTTTGTCCCTTTAAGGCTAAAAGCTTTAGCAAGTGGATGCTGTCTTCCTGTGAGGAGGCTTGGGCAGAGCAAAGAAGCAAATCATCCACAGAGTGCAACAAAGTCTTGCCTCTAGGGAGCGTTATGCCATCCAGATCAGCCTTCAGAATTTGAGAGAAATAAGAAAGACTCTCAGTAAAACTCTGAGGTATTGCTGTCCAGGTAAACTGTTTTACTTCCAAAGTGAAGGCAAAAAAGTATTGGCTACCTTCATCAATTGGAATACCAATGAATGCACTGCACAAGTCAATTATAGTAAAGAATTTGCTTCTGGTAGGGATGGATTTTAGTAAAGTATGAGGGTGAGGAACAGCTGGATGTTGACAGACAACAATGTTGTTTATGGCTTGCTTCCCAGGTGGCTCAGTGGTAAAGAATCTGCCTGCAATGTGTGAGACCTAGGTTCGCCTGCAATGCGTGAGACCTAGGTTCGATCCCTAAGTTGGGAAGATGCCCTGGAGGAGGAAATAGCAACCTACTCCAGTATTCTTGCCTGAAAAATCCCATAGACAGAGGAACCTGGCAGGCTACAGTCCACAGGGTTGCAAAGAGTCAGACACAACTGAAAACACACAATGTTGTTTATTGCTTGGAGGTCCTGGACGAACCTCCACACTTGGCCCTTAGCTTTTTCACCAGTAAAGAGAGAGTGTTACAGAGGCTACTACAAGGAATAATGAGGCCTTGAACCTTGTAATCTACTATGGGCTTTATGCCCTGAAGGTCTTCTTTAATTACAGGGTATTGATTAATTCTAGGAAGACATTTCGAGGGATATATTTGAATCTGAAGGGAGGTGCTCTGTGAATTTTGCCCGTATCAGTTGAAGATTTTGGTCATGAGGAAACTGCTAACTGATTCAACTGGAACAAATGATCAGTGTTTCCAGAATCAGCTCTACTACAGAGATGGAAGAACTAAGAGATGTCAAAGGGTCATTTAATTTATCTGGTTGGTTACTTTGATGACTCCTATCAAATTCTAGAATTATCTCTCCCTTTTGGGAGAAAGAAATTATGGCATGATATTTCTCTAAGTCTCAGCCTAGAAAATTGGATAGGGTTAGAGGAATCGCTCAAAGGGGCTAAAAAAAAAATCAAATAGGTTCAGAGACATGGACCTCTTAAGGCACATTAGAGATCCCTGCTATTTCAAATGTTTTTAGCACTCTGAGGTGGTGGCTGCTTTATAGTAGTGAGGCTGAGCACCAAGGGTATAGTTCTAGTGTCAATTAGGACTGGAAGAGATTCAGCCCCAATCTGGGGAAATGTTTCACCAAGCCAATTAAGAGAGGATTGGGAAGAGCCTCATATTTACTCAGAGTCTTGTCATTGAGAGTTGGGAGGACTTCAGAAAGACAATTAGAGGGCTGAAGTTGCCTAAAATGCTTAAATTTGTAAAATCTCTTTCCCAGTGTCCTGACTCTTTGCAATAATAGAAACTAGGGCGATTAGTTTCATTTAGGAGCCTTCAATTGCTAGAGTTGAAAGTTAAGAATTTTGATGGTCTTGCTTGGAGGGGACCCATCTAAGGTCTAAGAGAGCTGGTTTGCCATATTAATTAAATCTGGACATAGTTTCTCATTCTATCTGGGTCCTTTTTACTAGAAGTGAAAGGTCCCAGTTCAGCCCATTAATAAACACAGTTAAAAGCTACCTAGGTGAAATCAACATCTGTAAGAAGACCAGAATTTTTCTTTCCTTACAAACTATCTGAAGTCAACTGCAATAGTCATGAGTGGGTTCACCAGATTTTTTTTTGTTATTTTTCTTTTTTTGGAGCAGAGAAAAGTTTATTGCAAGGGCCAAGCAAGGGGAATGGGGGTGGCTCGTGCTCAAAAGACCCAAACTCTGGTTCATCAGAATTTTGTATATGAGGCCGGATTTTATTTCAATCAATAGGCTTTGGAAAAGCCCTTGGAATTGCTCAAGGAAGTCACAGAGCAACAAGCCAGATCATACAGTAAGTTAGTAGGCTGGTATTTCTGTTGTAATTCTAAAAACCCTTTAGGATTTTACCAATTAGTGATTTGCATTCAATGCTGGGCCTGGCCTTCACCAACAAGCATGAGAACTAGCTGATACAAGTCAAAGAAATCAGGCTGTTAAGTCTGATGACAGTATTAAATTTCTCAGTAAATCTGTGAAGATCTTCAGTTACTTTGGGAAAATCTTCACTATGATTCACAGTTTAGCTTTAGTCCAGGGAATGTAAGAAATTAAGGTGTTAGCCTGTGAATACTCAGAAGGCTTAATTTTAAAGGAACAGGTTCTGACAAGCTCAGAGGAAGAGGCAAGAGGTAAGTTTCAGATAAAGGAGGAAGTTCAATGAAAGAATTAGTATGGGGATTGAGAGTATAGAGGAGATGCAGGCAGTGGAGAAGGGAAAGAGGAAAATGGCACTGGGGGCAGAGTTTGACCACGTGAAGCTGAGAGAGAGAGACAAGATGGCACTGGAGGTGGTGAGTGCTTGCATGCTAAATCGCTTCAGTCATGTCCGACTCTTTTGTGATCCCATGGACTGTAGCCCGCCTGGCTCCTCTGTCCATGGAATTATCCAGGCAAGAATACTGGAGTGGGTAGCCATTCCCTTCTCCAGGGGATCTTCCTAACCCAGGGATTAAACCCTCATCGATTATGTCTCCTGCATTGGCAGGCAGGTTGTTTACCACTAGCACCACCTGGGATGAGCCTGAGACAAGCAGGAAGCAGAGCCTGAGGCTTCAGGAGCCATTTTATCTTTAAGTGTTTATTTGCCTCAGTTAATCTTAAAGATATATTTTGAAGAGAGGCAATTATATGGTCGTGACAATGTTTGGAAGCCTCAAAATACCAGTCTACCAATCAGAACAGGCATTCCACTCAGTTGTGGAAACTTGCTTGAGCTATTATAACTCATATTTAGGACTCATATTATAGGACTCATATAATTCATATCATAACTCATATTTAGGACTTCCCTCATAGCTCAGTGGGTAAAGAATCTGCCTGCAATGCAGGAGACCTGACTTCGATCCCTGGGTCAGGAATATCCCCTGGAGAAGGAAATGGCAACCTACTCCAGTATTCTTGCCTGGAGAATCCCATGGACAGAGGAGTCTGCCAGGCTACAGTCCATGGGGTCACAAGAGTCAGGAGTCAGACATGACTTAGTGACTAAACCACCACCAACCCAACTTTGTTTTAAAGATATTAAGTTTATGGCCATTGAAACTCTAAATTTTCTTTCGTCATGTCAGTCCATTCAATTAGATATGGGCAGGAATAATGACTGTGGTTTTTAAACATAAAAATCTGCCAGAGTCCCTGTGTGGGGGGAGCACCCTCAAAATATTTAGATAACTGGGATCCCATTTCTCAGATGTTTCTCTCTAGAGTAAAGGAATAAGTTTCAAACACTTCAAAGCAAACACCTTGGAAACTGGTACCAGCCAATTTTAAGGGAACTGCTTGGTCCCATAGCAACTAAGCCAAAGACCTCTTCAGCCAGTTTCCAGAGAACAGCCCCTTTTCCAAAGCAATGAGCCAACAGCTTCTCAGCCAGCTTCAGTTGAAACAGTCTGATCTCAAATCAGACAAAAGAGCCAAATGAGTACTTAAAGAACAAGACCTTAACCAGAAAGAACAAAATCTTAAAATAGGTCCTGAATAAAGCCTGGAGAGCTTTCAATGCAAAGAGAAGATGAGCTTGGAGCCAGGAGAAATACATAACTTCAAAGTCCAGGACTGCTGAGAAAAGCATTGAGCACAATGGGCTCAATTTGTAGGGTACCGCACCTGTTTGCTCACTGGCCCTGGAGTCATAGGGAGTTTCCTCTGTTCTCCATACAGGCCAGCAAAATGTTGACCTGAAATAAGCAGCCTGCCAGATATTTCTTGAGCAAAGATGGGTTTATTAGGGATCAGCAGGGAATTGCAGTTCGGGTCTGCAACCCTAGCAAGTTACATGGAATTCCCTGCAGGGCAAGGGAAGAACACTTTTATAGAAGAGAAAGATGCCGGGAGTGCTACAGTAAACAAAGAGACTACAGCTTTTCACTGACTGAGTCCTTGCCAGGCAAGAAGAGGAGTCTGCCTT
This sequence comes from Giraffa tippelskirchi, assembly GCF_054371585.1. Lineage (NCBI taxonomy): Eukaryota > Metazoa > Chordata > Mammalia > Artiodactyla > Giraffidae > Giraffa > Giraffa tippelskirchi. The sequence continues at coordinate 10,679,628 of NC_137289.1, read as the reverse complement.
CTTCTTTGACCCTGATATAGTCACAGGGCATGAGAGGACCCTGTTCTAGTCTCCCGACTCTATTTAATTGAGGTTTCTCTTTATTATTATTATTATTACTTTTTACAATTGACCTAAAGGTTGACTCTTAAGGTGCTGAGGACCTAGGTATGCTTTCTCTTCTAATATCCATTGAATTCACTGAATCAACTAGTTTTAGGGAAAGTTGTACCACAGCCTGTATTGATTATGTGAAGTATCCAGATTTGGCAGTATTTCATTGAATTGCCACAAATGTACTGAGTTTTTTGGCTAAAGTGAATAGATTTTCTGAAATCATGTTAATTCCATCAGCATCGAAGTATGCTTAAACCGAGATACTGTATTGATTGTAGACATATTCATAACATACCTATCACAAAATTTACCCAAAGAATAAAAGAGGATTATAATACAAACTTTGATGATTTGAACATGAATATTAGTAACACATTTGGTTACCAAAGTGTTCTGTATTAATTCAAACACTGGAATACCTGTTATTAACACATACAAGACATGATGTTCACAACTATGAAGCAGTCTCTTTTCTTAGCTGCAGATACATTTATCTTATTCACTTCTGAATCCTCAACATTTAACTCAGTGCCTGTTACTTCATTCTGACAAGTAAGAATGGATTAACTATGTAAGTAAGTAAGAGAAGTGAAAACGAAATGCCGGGAGAGTTCAGAGCTGGCACTATCCCCTTGCGTGTTCAACAGTGTTTGTGTAGGCCCACAGAGGTTGTCATGCTTAATGTGATGTGCCCAGTTACTAAGTCTGACACTAGTCTAGGTGTAGGTGAGGAGGTATTTTGTAGCTGTGGTTAACATTTATAATTAGCAGACTTTAAGTAAAGGAGTCAATCCTCAAAAATATAGATGGGCCTTATCTAGAAAGCTGAAAGCTCTTCAGAGTAAAATTGAGGTTTCCATTAAGAAGAAACTCTGCCTCAACATTTCAGCCTGGGTTTCAAATTCCACAACTGCATATGGGGCTTCCCCAGTGGCCCAGTGGTAAAGAACCCGCCTGCCAATGCAGGAGACAGAAGAGACACAGGTTTGATCCCTGGAGAAGGGAATGGCAACCCATTTAAGTATTCTTGCCTGAAGAATTGCATGGACAGAGGAGCCTGGTGGGCTACAATGCATAGGGTCACAAACAATTGGACACGACTGAGCAACAGTTGGACACGACTAAGTCAAAGCCAGAGCCAGACATTCTGGAATGCGAAGTCAAGTGGGCTTTAGGAAATATCTCTATGGAAAAAGCTAGTGGAGGTGATGGAATTCCAGTTGAGCTATTTCAAATCCTAAAAGATGATGCTGTGAAAATGCTGCACTCAATATGCCAGCAAATTTGGAAAACTCAGCAGTGGCCACAGGACTGGAAAAGGTCAGTTTTCATTCCAATCCCAAAGAAAAGCAATGCCAAAGAATGCTCGAACTACCGCACAATCGCACTCATCACAAACACTAGCAAAGTAATGCTCAAAATTCTCCAAGCCAGGCTTCAACAGTGCGTGAACTCTAAACTTGTAGATGTTCAAGCTGGATTTAGAAAAGGCAGAGAAACCATAGATCAAATTGCCAACATCTGTTTGATCATGAAAAAAGCAAGAGAGTTCCAGAAAAACATCTATTTCTGCTTTATTGACTATGCCAAAGCCTTTGACTGTGTGGATCACAAAAAACTGTGGAAAATTCTGAAAGAGATGGGAATACCAGACCCCCTGACCTGCCTCCTGAGAAATCTCTATGCAGGTCAAGAAGCAACATTTAGAACTGGACGTGTAACAACAGACTGGTTCCAAATCAGGAAAGGAGGACGTCAAGGCTGTATTTTGTCACCCTGCTTATTTAACTTATATGCAGAATATATCATGAGAAACGCTGGACTGGAGGAAGCGCAAGCTGGAATTAAGATTGTCAGGAGAAATATCAATAACCTCAGATATGCAGATAACACCACTCCTGTGGCAGAAAGTGAAGAACTAAAGAGTCTCTTGATGAAAGTGAAAGAGGAGAGAGAAAAAGTTGGCTTAAAACTCAACATTCTGAAAACTAAGATCAGGGCATCTGGTCCCATCACTTCCTGGCAGACAGATGGGGAAACAATGGAAACAGTGATAGACTTTATCTTTTCTGGCTCCAAAATCACTGCAGATAGTGATCGCAGCCATGAAATTAAAAGAAGCTTGCTCCTTGGAAGAAAAGTTATGACCAACCTAGACAGCATATTAAAAAGCAGAGACATTATTTTGCCAACAAAGGCCCATCAGTCAAGGCTCTGGTTTTCCCAGTAGTCATGTATGGATGTGAGAGTTGGACTATAAAGCAAGCTGAGCACCGAAGAATCGATTGTTTTGAAGTGTGGTGTTGGAGTAGACTCTTGAGAGACTCTTTGACAGCAAGGAGATCCAACCAGTTCATCCTAAAGGACATCAATCCTGAATATTCATTGGAAGGACTGATGCTAAAGCTAAAACTCCAATTCTTTGGCCACCTGATACGAAGAATTAACTCACTGGAAAAGACCCGGATGCTGAGAAAGATTGAAAGTGAGGAGAAGGGGACAACAGAGGATGAGATGGTTGGACGGCATCACGGACTCAATGGACATGAGTTTGAGTAAGCTCTGGGAGTTGGTGATGGACAGGGAAGCCTGGTGTGCTGCAGTCCATGGGGTCGCAAAGACTTGGACATGACTGAGTGACTGGACTGATCTGAACTGAACAATGAAACAACAACATTCCCGCTTTGAACCAGGAAGAAAAGGATAGCTGTAAATGTCTAGAAAGTCTTATCAATAGAGGAGACAAAGACCTAAATCTGCCTAATAACCTTATCCTTGTTCAGTGGGTTTTTCCTGAAAACTTTGCATAACTGATATCCCAACACCAACATCTTTGGTCTTCAGCTGGGGTGATAGTTAAGGTGATGGCTTGTGCCATTTGTGGGAGTCGCCAGTTTTCCTGGGTCTTTCCGACATGTAAGGAAGGCTATGTGTTATTAAGCTTCTGTTTGTTTTTCTCCTGTTTATCTATCTTGTATCACAGGGAGTCTCAGGTAAGAACCTAGAAGGAAAATTAGTTGTCACAAATGGCCAAATTTCCTTCTTTTTAAAGGTGGAATAATATTTCACTGTATCTACATCTATACATACAGAGAGGTATGTATGTATGTGTATCTCACATTTTCTTTCTCCATTCATCTGTTGAAGGACCTAAGATCGTCTCCATATTTTGGCTATTGTGAATAATGAGCATGGGAATACAAATCTCTTTAAGACAGTGATTTTGTTTCCTTTGGCTATACATCCATGACTGGATTTAAGGGATCGGATGATAGTTCTATTTTTAATTTTTAAAGGAATCTCCCTACTGTTCTCCATAGTGGTTGTACCAACTTACATTCCCACCAGCAATGCACAAGTGTTCTGTTTTCTCCATATCCTTACCAGCATTTGTTATCTCTTGTCTCTCTCTCTCTTTTTTTTTTTTTTGGCAGTGCTGGGTCTTCATTGCTCTGCATAGGCTTTATCTAGTTATGGCAAGTAGGGGCTATTCTCCAGTTATGGCGTGTGGGCTTCTCACTGTGGTGGCTTCTCCTATTGCAGGTAACAGGCTCTAGGCATATGGCCTTCAGTAGTTTCTGTTCCCTGGAGATGGCAATGGCACCCCACTCCAGTACTCTTGCCTGGAAAATCCCATGGATGGAGGAGCCTGGTAGGCTGCAGTCCATGGGGTCGCGAAGAGTCGGACACGACTGAGCGACTTCACTTTCACTTTTCACTTTCATGCATTGGAGAGGGAAATGGCAACCCACTCCAGTGTTCTTGCCTGGAGAATCCCAGGGGCGGCGGAGCCTGGTGGGCTGCCGTCTATGGGGTCGCACAGAGTCAGACACGACTGAGGTGACTTAGCAGCAGTAGCAGTAGCAGTTTCTGTTCCTGGGGTCTAGAGCCCTGGTTCAGTAGTTGGGGCACACCAGCTTAGCTGCTCCATGGCATGTAGGATCTTCCTGGACCAGGGATTGAACCGGTCAGTCAGTTCAGTTCAGTCACTCACTCATGTCCGACTCTTTGTGACCCCATGGACTGTAGCATGCCAGGCCTCCCTGTCCATCACCAACTCCTGGAGTTTATCCAAACTCATGTCCATTGAGTCGGTGATACCATCTAACCATCTCATCCTCTCTCATCCCCTTCTCCTCCCACCTTCAGTCTTTCCCAGCATTAGGGTCTTTCCCAATGAGTCAGCTCTTTGCATTAGGTGGCCAAAGTATTGGAGTTTCAGCTTCAACATCAGTCCTTCCAATGAACACTCAGGACTGGTTTCCTTTAGGATGGACTGGTTGGATCTCCTTGCAGTCCAAGGGACTCTCAAGAGTCTTCTCCAACATCACAGTTCAAAATCATCAATTCTTCAGCACTCAGCTTGCTTTATAGTCCAACTCTCACATCCATACATGACTACTGGTAAAACCATATCCTTGACTAGATGGACCTTTGTTGGCAAAGTAATGTCTCTGCTTTTTAATATGCTGTCTAGGTTTGTCATAACTTTCCTTCCAAGGAGTAAGCATCTCTTTCAGTGAGTCAGCTCTTCACATCAGGTTGCCAAAGTATTGAAGTTTGATCGAACCCACAGTTCCCTGCATTTGCAGGTGGATTCTTAACCAGGGAAGTCCTCTTGTTGTTTTAATGATAGACATCATGAGGTAATCACTCACTGTGGTTCTGATTTGCAGACAATTTTTACTTTAAAAAATAAGAAAGTTTAGCAAGTACCTGGCATATGCATTCAATAAATGGTAGCTATACTATGAAAATAATAATTTGCTTTCATAGTTTACGATTATCACTTGATGATAAAATAAAAACAGTATGTGCTCCATTCTAAAAACACAATTACAAAGAGACTCAGAAGCCATGCATTAGCCCAGTCATTCTCAGCTTTTGATGCCCATCAGAGCCATCCAGGTGGAGTATAAAGACTGTGTGGTCCCAGGTGCCCTGGTTCCTCCTGCTTCCCCCCTTCCCCAACACATTCCAGCACCAGTTGATCCTAGGGCAGCCATGGTTCTGATGTCCTCATCTGCTGCAGCCTCACTTTTCAGATCTAGGAATTGATTCTATGAAGGTCTCTCCTCCCTTTGGAACCTCAGAGCATCTTTTGACTCATCTCCTTCAAAGAGTGACAGATTCTCCCCTTCAGGGGTTGGGTTTCTCCAATCAGTAGACCAGTTCAAGCCTCAAGGGGTTCCAAAGGCAAGCAGCACTTTTTTAAGTGCCAGCGGAGTGTAGAGTCCCTTCATCTCACTGCTTTAGTACTGCTGGGCTGTCAGAAGAGCAGAGTGACAGCACACCCTCTGCTCTCACCGGGGCTCCACTGGAGGCCTCAACTGCTTCCTGTCTGCAGCGGCCACCACGGGAAATGAGGCAGGGGGCAGGGAACAGTCGACTGAGAGCAGAGACGTGACACTGTCAACAGGAGGGGCTCCTGCAGGACGACAAGTCTGTAACATTAGTGTCACTGGCACCGGCCAACAGCACTCAGCTGCCCGGTCTGCACCCCCATGGCCCATCCCCATGAGCAGGGACAAAAGCCAGAGTGACATCCCTTTTGCATAGTCCCGGGGCCTGGAAAGACACACTCGAGGTTGAAAATGCTGGTTTATTGATCTGAAACAGGAACATTGGAAGGATCGTGAGAACTAAATCACCTTATTTCACCTCTATAATCCAGCCGTACCAGTGTCTGTGCTATTTACCTGCACACTGTCCATCCATGTGTATTCAGTGTGTACACAGAACAGACTGTACACTCATAACCGCTGCACGCCCAATTTTGGCTTTGGGTTTCCTTTCCTTATAAGTGTCTTCTAAGTCAGGGATTGGCAAAGTCTTCCAGTAAAGGTCTAGATGGTAAACATTTTAGGCTTTGTGAGCACACAGTCTCTCATAGCTACTCACCTCTGCCATGGAAGCACGAAAGCAGCCAAAGAAGATGCAAAAAGGAATGGCACTGCTTCCTTCCAATAAACATATGTTTACAAAAATAGGTAATGGGATGGATCTGGTCCCACTTGGCTATAGTCTGCTGACTCTGGCAGTAAAATTGGCTCCATATTTACCATTTTAAATAGTCACATAATCTTCTTTCTAGTGGAGACACAAATTTATTTGAGTACTACTCTATTGCTGTGGATCAGATCATGAACTCCTTATTGCCAAATTCAGACTGAAATTGAAGAAAGTGGAGAAAACCACTAGACCATTCAGGTATCACCTAAATCAAATCCCTTATGACTATACAGTAGAACTGAGAAATAGATTTAAAGGACTAGATCTAACAGACAGAATGCCTGATGAACTATGGATGGAGATTCGTGACATTGTACAGGAGACAGGAATCCAGACCATCCCCCAAAAAAAGAAATGCAAAAAAGCAAAATGGCTGTCTGAGGAGGCCTTAAATAGCTGTGAAAAGATGGAAGTGAAAAACAAAGGAGAAAAGGAAAGATACCCATTTGAATACAGAGTTCCAAAGAATAGCAAGGAGAGATAAGAAAGCCTTCCTCAGCGATCAATAAAAAGAAATAGAGGAAAACAATAGAATGGGAAAGACTAGAGATCTTTTCAAGAAAATTAGAGATACCAAGAGAACATTTCATGCAAAGATGGGCTCAATAAAGGACAGAAATGGTAGGGACCTAACAGAAGCAGAAGATATTAAGAAGAGGTGGCAAGAAAACACAGAAGAATTGTACAAAAAAGTTCTTCATGACCCAGACAACCATGATGGTGTGATCACTCACCTAGAACCAGACATCCTGGAATGTGAAGTCAAGTGGGCCTTAGGAAGCATCACTACGAACAAAGCTAGTGGAGGTGATGGAATTCCAGTTGAGCTATTTCAAATCCTGAAAGATGATGCTCTGAAAGTGCTGCACTCAATATGCCAACAAATATGGAAAACTCAGCAGTGGTCACAGGACTGGAAAAGGTCAGTTTTCATTCCAATACCAAAGAAAGGCAATGCCAAAGAATGCTCAAACTATGCACAATTGTGCTCATCTCAAACTCTAGTAAAGTAATGCTCAAAATTCTCCAAGCCAGGCTTCAGCAATACATGAACCGTGAACTTCCAGATGTTCAAGCTGGTTTTAGAAAAGGTAGAGGAAACAGAGATCAGATTGCCAACATCCGATGGATCATTGAAAAAGCAAGAGAGTACCAGAAAAACTTCTATTTCTGCTTTATTGACTATGCCAAAGCCTTTGACTGTGTGGATCACAAAAAACTGTGGAAAATTCTGAAAGAGATGGGAACACCAGACCACCTGACCTGCCTCTTGAGAAACCTATATGCAGGTCAGGAAGCAACAGTTAGAACTGGACATGGAACTGACTGGTTCCAAATAGGAAAAGGAGTACGTCAAGGCTGTATATTGTCACCCTGCTTATTTAACTTCTATGCAGAGTACATCATGAGAAACGCTGGACTGGAGGAAGCGCAAGCTGGAATCAAGATTGCCTGGAGAAATATCAATAACCTCAGATATGCAGATGGCACCACCCTTATGGCAGAAAGTGAAGAAGAACTAAAGAGCCTTTTGATGAAAGTGAAAGAGGAGAGTGAAAAAGTTGGCTTAAAGCTCAACATTCAGAAAACTAAGATCATGGCATCCGGTCCCATGACTTCATGGCAGATAGATGGGGAAATAGTGGCTGACTTTATTTTTCTGGGCTCCAAAATCACTGCAGATGATGATTGCAGCCATGGAATTAAAAGACACTTATTCCTTGGAAGGGAGAAGGCAATGGCACCCCAGTCCAGTATTCTTGCCTGGAGAATCTCAGGGACGGCGGAGCCTGGTGGGCTGCTGTCTATGGGGTCGCACAGAGTTGGACACGACTGAAGCAACTTAGCAGTAGCAGTATTCCTTGGAAGGAAGGTTATGACCAACCTCGACAGCATATTAAAAAGCAGAGACATTACTTTGTCAACAAAGGTCCGTCTAGTCAAGGCTATGGTTTTTCCAGTGATCATGTATGGACGTGAAAGTTTGACTATAAAGAAAGCTGAGCACCGAAGAATTGATGCTTTTGAACTGTGGTGTTGGAGAAGACTCTTGAGATTCCCCCGGACTTCAAGGAGATCCAACCAGTCTATCCTAAAGGAGATCAGTCCTGGGTGATCATTGGAAGGACTGATGTTGAAGCTGAAGCTCCAATACTTTGGCCACCTGATAGGAATTGCTGACTGATTGGAAAAGACCCTGATGCTGGGAAAGATTGAGGGCAGGAGGTGAAAGGGACAACAGAGGATGAGATGGCTGGATGGCATCACGAACTCGATGAACATGGGTTTGGGTGGACTTAGGAAGTTGGTGATGGACAGGGAAGCCTGGCATGCTGCTGTTCATGGGGTTGCAAAGAGTCGGACATGACTGAGTGACTGAACTTAACTGAAATCTATTGCTGAGCATTTGGGCTTTTTTTTTTTTTTCTTTCTCTAGGAAGGTACCAACATATAACCAACCATAAAATTCAAAAACCACAGCTACAATAGTGAAACGGAAAAGTTATATTTTATTATTATTTTACTCAATGGATGGAAATGAAGCAACACTTAAATGAGAAAGGAGGTCAACTCTTGATGTGGCAATAATATTCCAAGTGAGTCACTCACTAGTATAGCATCCTGCCTGTCCATCTGCTGGTCTTCATGGATGCTGCCTCTACACTGGCCCCTCCACACCTCAAGTTACACCCTGAGAAAAACAAGTCACCAGGTACCTTGGATGTGTAATCTAAGTGCGTGGACAACAGATAAAACTACTGTGGCATGAGGCCAACTCAGAAGATTGAGAAAGGAGCTGTAATGTCCCAGGTCAGAAGGGAACCATTAATCTGACCCAGAAGATAATGGCAAGAAACATTCCCTTAGGGCAATTACAACACTATGAGGCAAGGAGATCTGGCAATGGAGCAGTTCAGTAAAAAGTAAGCAGAGTTTTCTGTGAGATGCATGGAGCACAATTTTCTTAAAAAATAAAACAAAAATCAACTAGAGGTACACACCCTCTCATAGAGCCCCTGTCTAGCTGCAGGAGCTGGACATGAAGGTCAGGGCCATGGCTTGAATTCACAGATAGGTCTCTTGCCTATGGGTGTGTTTCTAAGTGTGTATGGAGGGTGTGAGTCAGGACTGATTGACCAAAATATTCTTTGGAGACGCTGCCTGGGTTTAAATCCCCACTCTAACATGTACAGGTTGCATTACCTTGGGCAAGTCACACAAAACCTCTCTGTGCCTAAGCTTCTTCATCTGTAAAATGGAGAATAAAAGTATTTATCACACAGATCTTTAGTGAGGATCAAATTAGGATATATAACATATGTACAAATTGTGTGCATATATATGAGTATAAACATGGATGTGACAGTTGGACCATAAAGGAGGCTGAGCACTGAAGAATTGATGCTTGTGAATTGTGATGCTGGAGAAGACTCTTGAGAGTCCCTTGGACTGCAAGGAGACCCAACCAGTCCATCCTAAAGGAAATCAACCCTGAATATTCACTGGAAGGACTGATGTTGAAGCTGCAGCTCCAATACTTTGGCCACGTGATGTGAAGAGCTGACTCATTTGAAAAGACCCTGATGCTGGGAAAGATTGAAGGCAAGAGGAGAAGGGGGCTACAAGGGATGAGATGTTAGGAAGGCATCACAGACTCAGTGGACATGAGTTTGAGCAAACTCCGAGAGATAGTGAAGGACAGGAAAGCCTGGTGTGCTGCAGTCTATGGGGTGGCAAAGAGTGGAGCATGACTTAGCCACTGAACAATAGCAATAAGAACATATATATGTATATGTGCGCGCGCGTGCGCGCGTGTGTGTGTGTGTAGTGCCTGGCACACAGGGCTTTATAAGCATTGTCTGAGAAAAAATTGTCTGGGGTGTCTGGGGACTTCCCTGGTGGTCCAGTGGCTTAGACTCCCCACTCCCAGTGCAGGGGCCCCGGTTGGATCAATAGTCAGGGAACTAGATCCCACATGCTGCAACTATTAATAAGTCTTTGCATGCTGAAACTAAAGATCCTGCAATCCACAACTAAGACCTGGTACAGCCAAGTGAATTCATTAAAAAAACAAAAAAAAAACCCTGGCTGTTATGTGTGACTTCCTCAGCATCTGAGCAGACAGGTGAAGACAGAACCTGTGCACAGGGCTCAGCTACATCCAGGATTCCTTCCTCTACCAAACCCACCCCACCTCCTCCCAGCTATCTGACCCTGGTTTATATGGTGAATGCCTACAAATAACCTGCTTTGTTCGCGTGTTACTTTAGGATGTCTTATTTCATGGTCTGTTCCCTCTTCTCAAAGGGACTGCACTCTTCAGAAGGCCTCCTTGAGGCCTTCTGATGGAATTTGCTCTCAACTCGTAGGAAGTGACAAGGACGCAATACTCTTCATTAACTAGGAGCTCAGTGAACAGAATGTTTATAATGTAAAACCAACGATGATATTGACACAGTTGTCCTCTGGTTTTCCTGAGGCTGATGTTAAGGTAACTTTCTATCTGAGAAGTTGGTCCATGAGGACAAGACTTAGCAGGGAGGTCAGTGTGTGCTAAGTTGCTGTAGTTGTGTCCAGCTCTGTGTGACCCTATGGAGTGTAGCCCACCAGGCTCCTCAGTCCATGAGATTCCCCAGGCAAGAATACTGGAGTGGGTTGCCATAACCTCCTCCAGGGGATCCTCTCGACCCAGGAATCGAACCTGTGTCTCTTACATCTTCTGCATTGGCAGGCGGTTGTTTTTTGTTTTTTTTTTTACCACTAGCACCACCTGGGAAGCCCAGCAGAGAGGTCAGGGAGTCCCACAACACAAAGAAGCTACTTTGAGTCACAACAACAACACTCCACATCAAGGCAAATCCTGTGTAATTCTGTAGTGTTGACATGAATGCTGAAAATGACAATTCTTCTCCCTTAGGTCTCTACCTTAAGAATGACAGTTAAATTATGGTAACATAACTGTGATATGTAAAGAAATAGTTCTTTTCTAGAACTCACAAATACAATAGGATTCATTCCAACCATATTTTCAAATTGTGTTGAGTTCAGATGAGGAAGAAGCATGTCTCTTCCTCCTTAAATCAACAGAAGTTTTGACATTTGTAGCTGAGAAGTCAATGTATGAACCATCAATGGCAACAAAGAACATTCTGGCCCTTGTTAAGCAACATACAACAAGAAAATTTAAAATCTCAAGTGGAAACATGGTCCTTTTGAAGAAATACAGAGAAATGTGACTAAAAGTAGCAAGTTCTATTGTAGCAGATAGATGAGTAGGACACAGTCTTCATATAAGTTTACAGCCACAATATCTGCACACAAGTGGTCACTGTTACTAAACTGCTGAGACTGTGGAATAGTAATACGACCTCTTATTATCAAAGTCAAGTGTTCAAATATTTTATAAGTGCCAATTCCGCAAATGCGTGACCAGACACAAACTTCAGGTGTTAAAATATGTGATGAAGTTCATAACCTGCAAGACGTACAAGCATGAACATTAAAAGGTTGAGAAAACTTACAAATATTTATCGTTAACTAAGTTCTGAATCTGTCTTTTTTCACCCATACACACTGATGCTGCAAACTAAGCGTGAAACATCAAAACCGCATAAAAGACTGTGGAGAATAGGAAGATTTCTCTGAAGAATGACAGCTGGCCCATTTTCCGGATACTAACCCGAGGCTCTGCTGCACTGCGAGAGCCCCTGGGACTGGATCCCACTTCAGAGTGAAGCCTGATGACACTCACACTTAACTCTGACCATACTCAAGGCAGCTTAACACTTCCTGGCACTTTTCAAGAACCTTCCTTTTATCTTCCTGATTGACATGGAATCTCCAAGGAGGACTTTCACTGAAGGTGCAGATTTCTGCAGGGCTTCTGGCTGCTACTCAGTCTCTACTGACCTCACCTTCTCCTCCACCTTTTCTCACCTCTTTTGCAATCTGGTCAGTCTCACCTTTACCGAGCCAGCCTTCATCATCAGTACCCTGGATTTTGTTCTTCCTGCCAGCATTTGTGTCTGCGGCAGGTACACTGAAAATGGTACTGGTGACCTTGTCAAAGGTCACCTGGAGGTCAGGAACATCACAGTAAGCTAGAGGATCCCACAAAGTATGAACTTGCCAAGCAGCTGCTTTTCCTTAAAGCCCTTTCTCCCTCATACACTTTAATTTATTTATTTAGCTAAAAGAGTGGTCCAGTTGTCGAAGTCAGCTGGGGGGACATCTGGGTTTGCTTTGGAGAAACTTCAGTGTTTCTCTTGATACGGGATGTCACATCATCCCTGCTGTTTCAATGCCCGGAGGGAAAGGGGTAATAGCACTGAGCTGCTCTGTGCATTCTATAATTTGTTGCCCGTGAGAAGCTCCTTCTATGCTTCCGCACCACACACCGCGAGGCCTCATCAGCATGAGTGGTCGTGTTGAGCTCCTCTCCATTCAAGAAATCTTTCAGCAATTTTGGAATACAATTTGGGATACAAGTGGAACCACCCACTAGCACAATTCCATTGATCCAGCTCTTGGCAAGTTGGGCATCCTTAAGAGATTTCTGTATGTGCTCCAATGTCCCACGAAAGAGATAAGCACAGAGCTGCTCAAAGTGAGCTCAGGAATTGGAAGGGCAGAAATCCATACCCTTAGAGAATGAGTCAATTTCAATCCCAGGATGAGCAAAGAAGTTTTAATTACATTTTCCCTTCTAACAGGCAGCCTTGAGGGCAGCACACTGCCTGCTTGTTGGGGGCTAGATTCTCCTGTGTTTGCATTTGAACTCCTCAACCAGCTGACTCATCATGCAGTTATCAAAATTCTCTCCAGCCAGCTGTGTGTTACTAGCTGTGGATCTTCCTTCAAAGATGCCTGGATCTTCCTAAGCATCCTGGATGTTTAGGATAGACACATCAAAGCTGCCACCATCTAAGTCAAAGACCAGTTCATTTCTCTTTTTTCTGTGACAACCTAGAGGGATGGGTTGGGGAGGGAGGCAGGAGGGGGCCTTAAGAGGGAAGGGAAACATGTTTACCTGTGGCCAGTTCATGTTGATGCATGGCAAAAATCATCACAATATTGTAAAGTAATTATCATCCAATTCTTTAAAAAATTAATTAAAAAGAAAGAAAGGGAAAAAAATCTTTTGGGGTTCGGAGTTTTTTTGTTTTCGTTGTTAATCCAGGCGATGGAATATGCCCGCTGCAGTAAGCTCATTGATGAGTCTCAGAATATTAAGATCAGTGATGATCCGTGCATCTTTGGTGGCCTGACACTGTGAATCATTTAAGTAGGTTGGAACAGTAATTACTTCTAAAGTAATTTCAACCATTTCCCCCCTAAATAGGTTCCAACAAACTTTTTCATCTTGCTTTGAACCATGGACGTGATCTCCTCTGGGGGGGGAATATTACTTCCCTTATATTCTACAATTACTCTAGACTTTCCCTTTTCACAAATCACTTGGAAATGCCAGTGCTTCCTTCTGACTGAAATGTGTCATCATCAAACTTGCAACCAATCAGCCTCTTGGTATCAAAGATGGTACCAGTGAGGTTCATTACCTTTTTGTTCTTAGCAACCTCACTGATGAGGTGTTCATTTTGTGAAAGCTACGTGACTTGGACTGGTACAATTGCCTTGGTGATTGGCAATAACCTCTACTTTTCCACTCTGGAAGAATCCTACTCGCTAATAAGTGGTACCCAGTTCAGTACAACAGGCAGACACATTGAGTAAAGAAAGATGGGGAAAAATGAGGCTGGAATAGTTTGAAAGAAATCAGTGTTGACAACAGCCTCTTCAGTGACCCTCTACAGGAGACCTATATCTGCTTGTTTCTCTATCACCTCCGTTTCACTGTATTTCAGTCCTTATGTGGGTCAAACTCAAATATAAATGCACTCGGTTTTACAATTCATTCAGATGGTAATGTGTTCCACTTGTCTTCTATTGTCTGCAGACCTCCCCTGCATTTGTCAATAGATGCCTGATTACAAGGTGACCACCAGTGTTCTGAAAATGATGTCAAACCATCGTGGCAACAAACAAATCTTCCAAAGCCCCTGGAGTCATTTTGGCATCTCTCCTGCCCGCATCCACTTTGTTTCTAGGCGCAGCCAATTTTTCCTCTTTGCATGTGTCCCGTCCTACTGCCATGACTCTAGCTCAAAATTTTATTACTTCATGTTCAGATCACCACAGTAGCATTGCCACTAGTATTTCAGATTTCATGACTTAGTCATCACCATCATTCATTTATCCATCCCTCCATCCCACTATTCATACACACATTCAATAAACACCAATGCTGGAACTGCCATTTGCTAAACACTGTGCTAGATACTGAAAGCAAGTGAGGTGAAAGTGTTACTCGCTCAGCTGTGTCCAGCTCTTTGCGAGTCCATGGACTGTAGCCCACCAGGCTCCTCTGTCCATGGGATTTTCCAGGCAAGAATACTGGAGTGGGTTGCTATGTCCTTCTCCAGGGAATCTTCCTGACCCAGGAATCAAACCTGGGTCTGTCATTGCAGGCAGATTCTTTACCGTCTGAATGACATTAAATACACCTGCTATCCTCTAGGGACACCATCATGCTCATCTTTTTAAATCATGCCTCTAGGGATTCCCTCATGATCCAATGGTTAGGACACAGCACTTTCACTGTCAGGGCCCTGGGTCTGATCCCTGGTTGGGGAACTAAAGATGTTGCAAGCCATGCTGAGTGGCCAGTAACTAACTAACTAAAATAATGTCTTTAATCACAGTAGCCCTTGCTTAAAAACTTGTTCTCCATCACCTAGCAAATAAAGTAAAACAGATACAATTAACCTTTCCAGCCAGTATGGCTTATGGAATCAGACAGACACAGATTCAATTCCTGACTGCCATTTGTAGCTTTGTTAGTTTATTAATGATTAGCCACATTTTTTTAACCTCCCTGTTCCTCAGTTTCCTTACCTTTACTGGCAGCCCCAAACATAGATTGATAAAGAATCAGAATATAATGGATTCTAGATATAATCAAATAAAGGTCCCTAATTAGACAGTTGGGGAAACTGAGTTGCAAGTTGGAAACTGAGTGGCCCTTGGTGACACAGGGACTTGGTGGCAGAGTCCCCATCAAAACACTAAATGAAAGGAGCCAGGAAATACTGGTGTGGAAAACCTGAGGGCAGGAAGGCAGGGACCATTCCCAGCCAGAAGAATATTTTGCTTGATGATCCATATTGCAAATATGTAACAATGTTCTCAGTTTACAGGGAAGGGCTGTTTCCCCCACCCCCCTCCCAAAGGCCATGTAGTTGTTGATAAATCTTAAAAATGGCAAGCACAGCAAATATTTAAGTGTAGGACATTAGGGTAAGTTACAGAGCATCTTCAGCAAGAGCAAGATGGATCTGGAGACAGTAGCTGGAATGAGAAGGGAAGGAGTCATGGAACTAGAGAAGGTTAATGCTGAGCTGGTCTTCAAAAACCACTGGCTCTAAGCCAGGTGGATGACAGGTAAGAAAATTAAGGCCCAGAGAGGTCAGGGGATGGCCCTAGATTGCAGAGATACTTAGAGATAGAACTGGGATATCTGACTTTTTAAAATCTTGCAATGACTATATTTGACTACACGGCTGCTGAGACAGAAATATTTGCATCTTTCAGCATTTGTTGACTATCTCCAACGTGCAGATCACTGATAAGCTGATAAGGAAAGTTGTTAAGTTATACTGGGGCTGAAGGCAGGCAGAGAGTAGAGGGAAAGAGAGCTCTCCGCGTGTGGGGCCTGTCTATCTGTACAGGCAGAACCGTGAATGTGCGTACTCACAGCCAGCCGAGGCAGGGTGACTCCAAAGGAGGTTATTACAGCGTCATTTAAAATTAAAATTTAATAAGTTATATTTAACATGAACAAGTTGAAAACATCCATAAATTTAATGAATCATCTAATTAAATACTGTATATGCAACAGTATGGAGCAGACTTGAAAGAAAACCTTAAGAGTTATTTGTATGCTTAAGTGCAATTAGCAAGTACTGTTTTAAAATACAAAACCTTCTTGAATTTAATAAAGCTTCTTTTTTCTGAAGCAGAAAATTTTGATTTCATAAACTATCTTTGTTTTCAGGAATCACGTTTATTTTTGCTTTCAGTGCTAAGTAGTCAAATGAACTACAGTTGATACCAACCACTCTGTTGTCAGTCTAGACTCCACCAAGCCTAATTTCCTGCAGAATGATTACATGGCTTTGTTGTCAAGTATCAATATTGCATTGGGTTATGGTCCCACCACTTCATGGCAAATAGATGGGGAAGAAGAAGAAACAATGCAGATTTTATTTTCTTGGGTTCCAAAATCACTGCAGATGGTGACTGCAGCCATGAAATTAAAAGAAGCTTGCTCCTTGGAAGGAAAGCTATGACAAACCTAGACAGCATATTAAAAAGCAGAGACATTACTTTGCCAACAAAGGTCCGTATAGTCAAAGCTATGATTTTTCCAGTAGTCATGTATGGTATGTGAGAGTTGGACCATAAAGAAGGCTGAGCACCGAAGAACTGATGCTTTTGAATTGTGGTGCAGAAGACTCTTGGGACTCCCTTGAAGAGCAAGGAGATCAAAACAGTCAGTCCTAAAGGAAATCAATCCTAAATATTCATTGGAAGTAGTGATGCTGAAGCTGAGCTCCAATACTTTGGCCACCTGATATGAAGAACTGACTCATTGGAAAAGACCTTGATGCTGGGAAAGACTGAGGGCAGGAGAAGAAAGGGGACAATAGAGGATGGGATGGTTGGATGGAATCACTGACTCAATGGTCATGAGTTTGAGCAAACTCCAGGAGATAGCAAAAGACAGGGAAGCCTAGCGTGCTGTAGTCCATAGGGTCGCAAAGAGTTGGACAGGACTGAGCGACTGAACAACAGCAACGATGATGCCCAAACAATCCCATGTTAGGAAGCTCTTCCACGGGCGGGCGGGGGGCGGGCAGGGAACTGGCAGGGAACTACATTTCTTAATCAGGACATGACATCTAGTTTCATTTATAATCTTTCAGTATCCTTTCATTATCCCATATTGTGTAGTAAAGTTACCCTGTAGTCTCTGGGAAGCTGTTAGTGAAGTATCTTCTAAGTTAACATGTCAGCTAGCACTTGGCCCAATATTCAACGTAAGGGAAGCTCCATAAGACAAGTAATTTGCTTGATAAGTTTGGAAGTCCCTAAGCAGCCTGGTTTGGAAATTCTGCTTGGCAGCCCTCTTCCTAGACAGTTTTCTGTCAGTACTTCCTTTGGAACTTGCATGATCCCTACAGAATTAAACACCACCTTCCTAAACGGCAAGCTAAGCGTAGAACAAGTCATCTCCTTCATAGCTCCAACTGCCTGAGAGAGTTAATTTAGTTCAAAAGAAAAATTTTCCGATCTCCAAAGGGCAGCAATGGTGAGGGAAAGCCTTAAACTGTAAAGAATATTTTGTTTCTTCAGTTAGCCGATACACATGCCGGTAATCACTGTATTATTCCTTTCACCAGCTGGGTATTTCTTAACTAACAGATCCATCTCTTTGAGGCTCATGGATATAACCAGTTATCTAAAAAATCATAATTATCATAAGTATTGCATTTGGTGATGTAAGAAACCCAGACCACAAAAAGAGATTGTTTGTACTCCTTCATCCAGGACCTGCTATTACTCCCCACACTGCAAAGGGTGAATTCTCTCATGAGATCCATGCGATTTTGCTGATAAATAAGTTTGGATCACCCCTCTCCCTGTGCTAGTCTGAGGCTACAACCCTACAGCATTCATTTGTTGACATTACTCAACATATACCAGCTGGTCACAGGTAAACTTTGCTTTTCTTCCAGTTCGAGTATTCTTCAGTCCTTTATGCAATCCCTCAGCAGCTGTTACCCCTATTATAAAAATGATGATTTAGCCTTAGAGAAAAAAATCAAGTTAAAGATAATAAATTGCTTTGGAAGATGAGAATAATGGACTGAAATATACTATAGAAAATTACTGCACCCATTCTGAGTCTGAGGAAGTCATTTGATTTTGCTTTCCCCTTTCCAGAGCAAAATGTGGCTCTGGAAAAGCTAAGGGATGAAACAGAGGGAGGTAATTCATTCAGCTCCATCTAACCAGAAATAGGAAAGGAACGAGAGGAGATATCTGATTTATGGGAACTGTCAATAAAGAATGTCAAGAGGTTCCAAGAAATCTGCAGGTGTTGCTCTTAAGTCAAATATATGTCAACTTTTTATATCGATAATAATGTCATGAATTAAAATGTATTATGCATATAGATTGTGCATTTGATTACAACCCCAAAGCAGAATAATATCCCATTACATCATATTAATGACTACTCAGAACTGAGAATTCTGAAGCATTATTCTCTATCAGATGTACACAGGTTAGGATATGGGACTATTTAAAGTGATTATCTTGTACTAAACAGCCTCACACATGCATACCTATCCGACTTTCAGAGACTGTGCAGGTTCTAAGGACTAAGGCACAAGTGTCAAGTAATAAAAGTAAATGTGAGAAAACATTTTGAAGCACTCTGTACCTGTAAACTGCTATGGAAATGCAATGTATTATTATAGATCTTAATTATAATTTCAGAAACATCAAGCACATATTCATATACATATATGGATACATGGACATACATATATATATATACACACACACACACATATATATATATATATGAACACGCATATGTGTGAGACTAGTCTTAGATACAAACTAAACTGTTAATATATAAAAGAATACTCATTAAAAAAAAGAGTACTCATTTAAAAATTATGCTAAAAATGCAGTATAGCCTATAAGGGCAGAAAACATATGGGATTGGGGAGGGCACATGAAAGGCTTTAACTGTATAGTAACGTTTTACTTCTTCAGCTGGGTGATATGTGCACAAGTCATCACTGTATTACTCCTTTCCCTTAAGTTTGGCATTCTTAAGTAATAGATAATATTACTTTAAAGATAAAGAGTGCTCTGTTCTAAACATGTATGGGTATTTGCAAGAGAAAAAAATTAAAAGGAACATATCTATAACTGCTGTTCAGTGACAGGAGAGAATACAAGCACACATTTTCACACAAGCACACATATGTGCATGCTCGCACACTCATACACACATACACACCCCCCCCACACACAGCCACACCTCAGCACATGGTGTAATATGATCAGAACAACTGGAATTCTGGTTTTGGCTCCACCACATCTGAGAAGCCTGACCTAATACAAGTCACTGAACTTTGCTGAGCTCCAGCTGATCTGCCTGAAGAAGGGATTTTTAATCCATAGATAATACAAATTATTGACATTACACAGACAAGAGCACTCCACAAGTGAAACAGCATTGTATCAGAAGGAGGTGTTCAAACTGAGCCGTGAGGGCAGTGAGTGCTAAAGGAGGGGTGTAGGCCCTTTGGCACAACCAGTCTCTGCCCGGAACACTAGTCTGGAGCCCAAAATCAAAGGAGAAGCTGCCGATGTACACACAAAAGTGGGGAAACTGGTCATATTTGACATTGTCTTATCTCATGCTTTCCCAGGGTGTGATTGGGCAATTGGTTGTATCACGTGTAACTCCCGCCTGAGGATGGGGGTGGGGGTACCATCCCCAGAAATCACTGGCCAGGTTGGCCTGGGGGGAGTAAGGAGTCCCTCCAGAGTACCACGCATTTTATCTGACTTCTTCATCGTATTCTGAAGAGATAGTTCAAATACGTATTTCTAATCTTTACAGTCTGCAAACACACATTTGCACATTGCACATTGTAGAGATGCAAAGATAAGTTCAGGAAAAAACGAGTATCATGTTAAGGTGACGAACATCCATGTCCAGAGGGTCTGGTTTCATCGCTCTGGGGTGGGATGGAAGACTCTGCTTCTTGCGCCTAGATGGCTCCCATGCTGCTGTGCCCCACAGTTTATCCCCTCACCCGCTTCAGATCTCACAACAAAGAATAAGCTGGAGCAAATTGTCTATAGTGCTGAATTTGAGAAACCCTGCTCTAGAGAGGACCATACCAGACTAAACTTTGATTCCATACATTTCTAACAATCTCCAGCAGAAAACTGACTCGTTGGAAAAGACCCTGATGCTGGGAAATATTGAGGGCAGGAGGAGAAAGGAGGCAACAGAGGATGAGATGGTTAGGTAGCATCACTAACTCAATGGACATGAGTTTGAACAAACTCCAGGAGACAGTGAAGGACAGGGAAGCCTGGCATGATGCAGTCCATGGGGTCACAGAGTCAGGACACAACTTAGAGACTGAACAACAACAACAACCAGCAGAAAAAAGAAAACAATTTTCTTTCCTTCTTGATGAACTCATTGACAACAAAAGAACAAAGAGGCAAAGAAGTTTTAGTACACATATTATACAACATTCAAATCAAAAATAAGATGTCCTCAGTTTCAAAACTGAAATCACAAATCTCAGTTATGCTTCCCAATATTCAGACATTTAAAATATTTCTGCTGCTACTGCTGCTAAGTCGCTTCAGTCATGTCCGACTCTGTGTGACCCCATAGACGGCAGCCCACCAGGCTCCGCCGTCCCTGGGATTCTCCAGGCAAGAACACTGGAGTGGGTTGTCATTTCCTTCTCCAGTGCATGAAAGGGAAAAGTGAAAGTGAAGTCGCTCAGTCGTGTCCGACTCTTAATGGCCCCATGGACTGCAGCCTACCAGGCTCCTCCGTCCATGGGGTTTTCCAGGCAAGAGTACTGAAGTGGGTTGCCATTGCCTTCTCCTAAAATATTTCTAGTGAATTTTAATGAACACTGGAGAACGCTCATACTAGAAAGATTTGGAGAAACTGTAACAAAATGCTAACCAGGGTTAATTCTGAATTATAATATTATATATTATAGGAAAGAAAAACTAATTTTCCCTCTACCCTTCTAGGTTCTTAACGGAGATCCTCCCCTGTACTAAAAGATTAACAGGAGAAAAACAAACAGAAGCTTACTACCACATGTCTCTCCTTACTCAAAGGAGAGGAAAACTGAATGACTCCTGAAGTGGCCCAAGTCACTCCCTTAAATATCATCTCCAGCTAAAGACAAATGAAGAAGTTGGGGTAGGGGGCGTCAGTTATGAGAGGTTATCAGGCAAAGCACAATAAACAAGGGTAAGGTTGTTATACAGATTTAGGTCACTTGCCGTCTCTACTGATAATAAGCATGTCTAGACATTTACAGTCATCCTTCTCTTCCTGGTACAGAAAGGGAGACACCCTTACAAGTGGAGATTTCCCTTATAAATGTGAATGAGTAAGTGAAAGTCACACATTCGTGTCTGACTCTTTGTGACCCCATGGATTATACAGTCCACGGTATTCTCCAGGCCAGAATACTGGAGTGGGTAGCCTTTTCCTTCTCCAGAGGATCTTCCCAACCCAGGGGTCGAACCCAGGTCTCCTGTATTGCAGGCAGATTCTTTAATAGCTGAGCCACAAGGGAAGCCCCTTATAAATGTACACATATCTTATAGGAGGGTCACTTCTACTCAGTTTTCAGAGTGTTTCTTATATCTGCTGTTTCTTAAAAAAATAATCTGCTCAAAATAGTCCTTATTCCAAAGAAGCTTTTTTTTTTTTTTTGGAGTGAGGGTGACATTCTGCCCCCCTTCAATGTGATTTTTTTATTTTGTTTGCCTCGTGTTCCTGTTTTCCAAATTTTCTACCATGAAAATACATAACTAATAAGATGTTCAAAATTAAGTATCATTTTAAATACCAATAAAAATGCTACCAATAGCAAAACCTTTAAAATCAGAAATCACATATCAGTAGTATGAAAATACATCACGTAAAACTTACAAAATAAGAAACACTTTTGATATGCCAACACTGGCTCTTGTTCTGAACCAACCAGTGTTTGTGTTTTTAACTAAAAAAAGAGCCTAAAAATATTAACTACAAAATTAATTTTAAAAACTTGGAAAACTGAAAAAATTTAGCATGTTGACATCAGATTTCCAAGGTAAGTCCAACTTGCAAGCAGTATTAGAAACAGCATCTTAAAATCTGTCTTCTTAAAAAAATAAGCACTGACTTTTGATATATCATCTTTAGCTTTTATACTGAACCCAATCAGTGTTGCCAAAATCCTCGTCAAATGAAGAACTGCTGAAATAGACCAGTATGGATTTTGTATGTTGTGATACACTTAAAAATTGTTAAAACTCTAGAAGCTGGCAGAAATTTGGGCATGTTAACAACTTCATAGTTTTTCAAGGCCAGTCCAATTTGCAATTTCATGACCAAGTATTCTTACAACTAGACCAACTAACTCACTAAAGAAACATATTAGGGAATTATCTAATTACAGATCAGGAATAAACAAACTTCTAGGTCAACAAGCAAATGCCTTCTTCCAAAGGCATTACAAAAGAGTGTTCTCTATTACCTATATTCTCACTCATGCTCTTGATGTTGATACCTTTAAGAATCTCCAAAAGATCTCAACATTTATGAGGAAGCTAAGGTTTTCAGGATAATAAGAAATTCTCATCATTTCATATAAAATAAATGTCAAGTTGGATAAGGACCCATCCTGTTGGTTTACACCATTTATCGTAATCAGTTTAATATCACCTCCAGCAGTGCTGCATAGCACTGCATCCACACACACACACACACACATACAAAAAATGGTAACTGGAATTCCTCTGCTCCTTGAATTAGTAAGCAAGTTACAGTGCATATCAATCATGCATAATGAGTCTGAAGCAAGGCTTGATTATATTTCATTTGCATAAGAATTTTCTGTAATTTTTTTAAACTGATCATTTTTAATTCAAAATAGATTTAAATGCCACACAACTGATGCTCTCCTCCTGCAATGCTAAGCAATCTTCTTACATAATACAAAAATGCTAATCAATTTTTTTAATGCAGATCCTAGCTTGTTAATGAGTTTTCACCTTTCTACATGCTGTCAAATCTCATTACACTGTCACCTTTCTAAGGTTCACAAATGGAGTACACCTTTATATGGTTCAATTCTAATTGCCACATTATTTCATTGCATTTACAAGGGAAACATCTTTTAAAGAA
Source organism: Giraffa tippelskirchi (assembly GCF_054371585.1). Taxonomy (NCBI): domain Eukaryota; kingdom Metazoa; phylum Chordata; class Mammalia; order Artiodactyla; family Giraffidae; genus Giraffa; species Giraffa tippelskirchi. The sequence goes on along the minus strand of NC_137289.1, from coordinate 10,656,428 downwards.
TCCTTGGATTGTCCAATTTGAAAGATAATTTGCTCTCTTTGCATTCAGTAGTTTGTAAAATCCCAACCATTAATTTATAGAAGCATTGATTCAAACATTCTCTAAGAAGCCAGAAGTCTTAAGACTAAAAATGAAAAACAGGAACCAACAGATAAATATAGATCTAGAAGTTAATTACGATGAGATAAAATGTACATATAAAAACAGCTCATAAAATATAACAACTTAGAAACATGTAATCCATTGGGAATTATTACTTACCTGTTCACAAGATATTCAGAGGCTAAGCATTTTCTTGCATTTCACACATATTTCTTACAGTAGTCAAAAATCTTGAAAGATGTTGTTGAGGAGAGAGAAATTTTCCTCTAATATTCTATGTTCTACTGGCTGGTCTAAGAATTAAATTGACATGAGATAGGTTAATAAGAAAAGTATAATTTAATAACATATATACATGTGAGAGACCCAGGAAAAATTCTGTAACTACCCAAAATGGCTAAGTCACCACCTTAACACATTATTGACCAGAGATGTATTTACACCAGAGGCATTTTGAGTTTCTGCAAAAAGAGTTAGGGGAGGTGGTCAGGAAGTTGCACAATAAACAAGGGTAAGACTAAGATCCTGTCATTTGGTCCCATCACTTGATGACAAGTAGATGGGGAAGCAACAGAAACAATAAGAGAGTTTATTTCTTGGGGCTCCAAAATCACTGCAGATGGTGACCGCAGCAATGAAATTAAAAATCTATGACCAACCCAGACAGCATATTAAAAAGCAGAGACATTAATTTGCTAACAAAAGTCCATCTAGTCAAAGCTATGGTTTTTCCAGGAGTCATGTATGGATGTGAGAGTTGGACTACAAAGAAAGCTGAGTGGGGAAGAATTGATGCTTTTGAGCAGTGGTGTTGGAGAAGACTCTTGAGAGTCCCTTGGGCTGCAAGGAGATCCAACCAGTTGATCCTAAAGGAGATCAGTTCTGAATATTCATTGGAAGGACTGATGCTGAAGCTGAAACTCCAATACTCTGGCCACCTGATGTGAAGAACTGACTCATTGGAAAAGACCCTGATGCTGGGAAAGATGGAAGGCAGGAGGAGAAGGGGATGACAGAGGATGAGATGGTTGGATGGCATCAACGACTCGATGGACATGGGTTTGGGTAAGCTCCGGGAGTTGGTAATGGACAGGGAAGCCTGGAGTGCTGCAGTCCATGGGGTCGCAAAGAGTTGGACATAAGTAAGTGGCTGAACTGAACTGAATTGAAGCTTGGTAAGGAGGCCTTACAAATAGCTGTGAAAAGAGAAGCGATAAGCAAGGGAGAAAAGGAAAATATACTTATTTGAATGCAGAGTTCCAAAGAATAGCAAGGAGAGATAAGAAAGCCTTCCTCAATGATCAATGCAAAGAAATAGAGGAAAACAGTAGAAAAGGAAAGACCAGAGATCTCTTCAAGAAAATTAGAGATACCAAGAGAACATTTCATGCAAAGATGGGCTCAGTACAGGACAGAAATGGTATGGACCTAACAGAAGCAGAAGATATTAAGAAGAGGTGGCCAGAAAACATAGAAGAACTGTACAAAAAAGATCTTCATGACCCAGATAATCACGATGGTGTGATCACTCACCTAGAGCCAGACATCCTGGAATGTGAAGTCTAGTGGGCGTTAGAAAGCATCACTACGAACAAAGCTAGTGGAGGTGATGGAATTCCAGTTGAGCGATTGAAAATCCTGATAATGCTGTGAAAGTGCTGCACTCAATATGTCTGCAAATTTGGAAAACTCAGCAGTAGCCACAGGACTGGAAAAGGTCAGTTTTCATTCCAATCCCAAAGAAAGGCAATGCTAAAGAATGCTCAAACTACTGCACAATCGCACTCATCTCACGCTAGTAAAGTAATGCTCAAAATCTCCAAGCCAGGCTTCAGTAATACGTGAACTGTGACTTTCCAGATGTTCAAGTTGGTTTTAGAAAAGGCAGAGGAAACAGAGATCAAACTGTCAACATTCACTGGATTTTCGAAAAAGCAAGAGAGTTCCAAAAAAACATCTATTTCTGCTTTATTGACTATGCCAAAGCCTTTGACTGTGTGGATCATGATAAACTGTGGAAAATTCTGAAAGAGATGGGAATACCAGACCACCTGACCTGCATCTTGAGAAACCTATATGCAGGTCAGGAAGCAACAGTTAGAACTGGACATGGAACAACACACTGGTTCCAAATAGGAAAAGGAGTACATCAATGTGTTGTATATCGTCACCCAGCTTATTTAACTTAAATGCAGAGTACATCATGAGAAACGGTGGGCTGGAGGAAGCACAAGCTGCAATCAAGATTGCCAGGAGAAATATCGATAACCTCAGATATGCAGGTGACACCATCCTTATGGCAGAAAGTGAAGAAGAACTAAAGAGCCTTTTGATGAAAGTGAAAGAGGAGAGTGAAAAAGTTGGCTTAAAGCTCAACATTCAGAAAACTAAGATCATGGCATCTAGTCCCATCACTTCATGGCAAATAGATGGGAAAAGAGTAGAAACAGTGAGAGACATTTTTTGGGGGGGGGGCTCCAAGATCACTGCAGATGGTGATTGCAGCTATGAAATTAAAAGACACTTACTCCTCGGAAGGAAATTTATGGCCAACCTAGACAGCATATTAATAAGCAGAGACATTACTTTGTCAACAAAGGTCTGTCTAGTCAGGGCTATGGTTTTTCCAGTAGTCATGCATAGATGTGAGGGTTGGACTATAAAGAGGGTTGAGCGCAGAAGAATTGATGCTTTTGAACTGTGGTGTTGGAGAAGACTCTTGAGAGTCCCTTGGACTACAAGGAGATCCAACCAGTCCATCCTAAGGGAAATCGGTCCTGGGTGTTCACTGGAAGGACTGATGTTAACGCTGAAACTCCAGTATTTTGGCCACCTGATGCAAAGAGATGACTCATTTGTAAAGACCCTGATATGGGTAAGATTGAGGGCAGGAGGAGAAGGGGACAACAGAGGATGAGATGGCTGGATGGCATCACCGACTCAATGGACATAAATTTGGGTAAACTCTGGGAGTTTGTGATGGACAGGGAGGCCTGGCGTGCTGTTGTTCATGGGGTGGCAAAGAGTCAGACATGACTGAGTGACTGAATTGAACTGAACTGAATCAGATTTAAGTTGATGCCTTTTCCATTGATAAATTTCCAGAGACTGAGTTATTTTCTTCTTGGTATGGAAAGGGAGACATCCTTACAAATGGAGAGCTCCCTTGTAAATATAAATGTTTTTTACAAAAGGGCAACTCATACTTGGTTTTCAAAGTTTTTCCGTTGCCTGCTGTGTCTTAGAAGTTAACCAGGTTAAAGTAATTAACATCCCAAAGAGACATATTGGGGTGGCAAATTCTGTTTCCCTACAATCTCATGTGAATCTTGTTGAAATCTTTTAATAGAATACTTTGAGGAGAAAATCTTAGAAACTAAGACAAGGAGTGAGACAAGTGACCCATTTTTAAAACACACTAACAATAACATTTTAAAAAATGCCTCATAGTGGTAAAAAAAAATAGGTTATATGGGAGAAGGAAGTACTTGATAGGAAGAAAAAAATGAATTTAACTTGCTAAGTCAACTCTAGATGTAAGTCCCTAAGCACTGGCAAATACCAACCTGCTGGCACAAGGTAACAATTCCTAATGGATCCCATTACGACACACTGAATGTTCTATTCTTTACAAGGAAGAAAATATATATATATATATATATATATATATATATATATATATATATATATACATGCATATATTCTCCATCAAGGTAAGTTTCTTTCCCTCTAAAGAAACTGTGAAATTTCCATGGAGAAAAATCTCCATGGTAAAAGGTTTTACTGAATCATCCTGAGGCATTTTGCCCATTTGAAAATTCCTAGTTAAGTTGGCACCATGAATACACATTTACATAAGAAAAAAATTTTCTCTTTTGTTCACTTCTTCAAGAGCAGGACTAATTCTACAACCTATTGATTCACTTTTATTCATTCATCACATAAAGCTTCTAAAAACAGAATATGTAATATTCTTTGTAAAGGAACTTATATAAAATTTTAATAAGCTGTGTCACATTTCAAAAATCACAAGATTACTGACATTTCCTAGAAGTTATCCTTAGTTCAACATCCAAAATCACTTGTTTAATTTAGCGCACACAGCAAAGACAAACCAGCTCTGTTACTTTTCCTTAAAAAGAAGTATTGCCTGCCATTAAGATAGAATTTAAATAAATGACCATTGAGGTATTCGTTTGATTACTGGGGTTATAGGTGATTTTCAACAATATGCCTATTGAAAATCTGTAGAACAAACAAAATAGGAACATTTAAAATCCATGACAAATAAAGACTCAAACAGTAAACTACCACAAAGCTCGGGCAACACAACAGACCACGAATTTTTGAGAGTTTCAGGAACCCTTAGGCTCTCAAGAGAAGGGTCCTCCCCTAGCGACACTAGACCTGCGAAGTCTGAAGTAACCCTGTCTATGTCACAAGAGTACTTCCCATTTCAGGATTGTGAGTGATGCGGCCAGACCGGCTGTTACATAGTGGAAGCCTCTTCTCCACCAGATGAGCTAAACTAGCACATACAAAATCAAACCTCGACGTAAAGGTCAAGAAACGACAAGGGCCTCTGAAAGCCCAAATCATGAGACTCCAGAGGCTAGACAAATGATAACAAATTCAAACTTCAGAGTAAACAAATGGTTATACACTCCCCTCCATAGCAAAGCTAAAATTACCAAACGCCAGGGAGATGCTCAGTATCACCCCGCCTGCCTCGCCTCTCCCACTCTATTCTGAATGTTCTGGAGCCTCAGCAGTGTGCCGGCCTGCGGCCTCTCTGACCTGACTCCACGAGGTTTGACATCTGGCTCAGCTCTCTGGCTCCAGGCTCCTGGTTCCGAGATCTCAGCTCTCGGCCCTTGGACTCCTACCCGCACTGTCGCGTGGCAGGTGCACACCAGTTGCCGCTTGTAGACTCCAGTGTTCCACCAGTGGCCAATCAGCATGTGCACGTGTGCCTGAGCTGCTTCCCAAATTGGCCTCACTCCTGCCTTGTGGCCTGCCATCCTCCCATGTGGCTCCTCCGCTCACATTTCGTGCCAGTCCAAAATACTGTGTTGGCCAAAACAGTCGCTTGAGTTTTTCCATAAGACGGTACAGGAAAACCCAAAGGACATTTGTGGGCAACCCAATATGTTCTCATTTATGTATTTTCTCATTTTAGTTTTTCATATCTCATTTCCTCAAACTTTGTCCCATTTTTCTTCCATTGCAGTTTCTCATTCTTGCTCTAATTCTTTCATAATCAGGAACTTGTTATGTCCTCATTGCCAAGCCTCTTAGTTTACTTTATCTTCTATTCATTTCCTCATTTTCACCCCCATAAATGTTCTTGTGCTTTATTTTACTTTCCTGGCATATTAAATCTCATAGTTTCATCATTTTATCTACATTTCTATTATCCTCTCACATTTTTTCATTCTCAAATTTCACTTTAATATCTCATCTTTTCCACATTAAACTTTCTCTTCTATTGTTTAATTTTCAAGTATTACCTTTTGCCCTTTCTCATGTTTATACATTTCTATTTTCTCAAGGGCTTGCTTTTCATTCTTCTTTCTGCAGTATCACAGATTATACTGTATTCCTTTATTTTCTATTTTCTCATTCCCTGTCTAATGTTCCTTTACTAACTTTTATTTTCTCCCTACTTTTACACATATTCTCTCCAATATTATTTTCCATCACTTTTCCCTCACATACATTTTCACAATTTATCTGCAGTATTTCTACCTCTCCTTTTAAAAAATCATTATTATGTCTAACAGAGTAAAGAAAAAAGAGGTTTTCTCTAGTGCTCAGATGCCTGATGATTGGTGAATTTACTAGTCAGTGGTCCATGCAGGTGAATGGTGAAACCAAGACTTTACAAGTCCAGATGAAATGAGGGTGAAGAACAGACAATCCAAGGCCAATAACTATGTTTATAATAGACCGTAGCCTAGTGAAAGCCTCTCATTAATTGTCCACAATCATGCCACTCAGTTACATAAATATCTGGAAACACCAAGGGTCCAAGGAAGTCTCAGTTTGAAGTTCTCAACCAATCCTACTTTAGGCACACAGTTTCTTCACAGATTAGACTAATCTTACTGAGGTTTGCCATTATCTTATTATAGGACAATTATTAGCCCCAACTAAGCCACAAAGAGGCCCAACTCTTTCCCTGTATATCCAATTGAAAAATCCAGACAGATGGAAAAATAGAAATATACTGCTTGGGGATGGGAAATAATCACAAGCATTCTTTAAGCCATGGGAATAACTAAATGTAGAAAAAGAAGTTTAAAACAGTGCCCTTAGATACATATAATTCAAATGACAGGAATCAGATAAGGGGGAAAGAATGAGCAAATAGATTCTGAAAAAAAAAAAAAAAACAAAGTTAAAAGATCACATGAGAAGAATGTTTCAGAAGTATCACAGTTTTAGAGATACAGAAAAGAAAATAGGATTCAGACCAAATTTTATATTTTTGACCATAAGGAAGACAAAATATTCAGAGCAGGGTTTGAGTGAGGTCAGAGGATAGAGGCCACAGAGAGAGACATTCAAATAGAAGAATAGACCTGGCATAGCTTCATCTTTAGGCTTCATTGTATAAATCAGCAAAGAATAACTGGGAAGATCAGTCTGCCTGCCCAGTATCAAATAGGAACAAACCTGGACTTAGCTAAGGAGAAACCTTATTCAAAAAAACTTAACAGTAAGGAGAAAACTCCAACCTGAGATCTGCAAGTGTCTCAAAATCGAACAGAGAAAGACTTTTCTTATATATGGAGTAGGGTGCAGGCCTAGCAGGGCCTCTGTGGGAGAGGGGCAAGCCGTGCAAGTGAGCAGCTTGGTAAAATAAGAGCTCTTCAACAGAAAGTATTTCTTTCTATGGTCAACTGATTCTCCATTCTTGGAATGGTTAAGGGTGATATTCTGCACCTTGGTGCTTATTTAAATTTCAAGTGACTCAAACGTCAGGCGCCTATGGGGAGGACAGAAGCCTGACTAAGGTTTGGTGAAGCCAAGTCAGAGGGTAAATAAGGTACAGTTGTGAGCAGTTGGTCACCAGTAAGTTAACACTTCTACCTGGAAGTTTCTATTGGCAAAGCAGTTGTGAGCAAAATACCTAGGCTAACCACTCCATCTTCAACATTTAGTTGTTTCAATCAGCAAATGTTTTTGCAGCCTATTCTCTATCAAAGTTGTGTCTTATTTGTTTTCCCGTTCCAATCACCTATAGGAATTGATATTAAGGTTCCAAATAAAATACAGAAAAGGAAACAACATTAGTGATTAGAAAGACCAAATTTGTTACATTGCAGATGACAAAAGGAGGCCTAGAATTCAACTCTAGGTAATCTTTAACACACACACACACATACACACAAACACACACACACTCACCTACACATTTTATTATACCTCTGAAAAACTATCATGGTCACTGAGAATGGATCTTCATTTGATGAAGAAAAGCATTTTGGTTCTGCTGTATAGTTATATTTAACTTTGCTTATACATTTTATTTGAAAGTATTTCTGAAAATGTAAAGTCAATCTTTCTGTCTTGGGACATATATACCACCAAGAAAAAATATATTACTCCTTTTTTACCAATACAGAAAAATTACATTAGAGAAAATGGTCATAAATCCAGGGAAATAGCAAAAGAACATGAAATCATGCTGAGGTCAGACTTATGTTTTGGATTTTAGTTAGGCATACTGTAACACAGGGAGAAGGCAATGGCAACCCACTCCAGTACTCTTGCCTGGAAAATCCCACAGACGGAGGAGCCTGGTAGGCTACAGTCCATGGGGTCGCGAAGAGTCAGACACGACTGAGCAACTTCACTTTCACTTTTCACTTCCATGCATTGGAGAAGGAAATGGCAACCCACTCCAGTATTCTTGCCTGGAGAATCCCAGGGACAGAGGAGCCTGGTGGACTGCCATCTATGGGATCGCACAGAGTTGGACATGACTGATGCGACTTAGCAGCAGCAGCAGCAGCAACTGTAACACAATCAAAGAATAAGTTGCTGTTACTATCATTTTAACAAGACAGTTTTTCATAATGAATACTGCTCAGTAATAACCTAAGGTGAATCTGCTCAGATGAATTTGTTTTGCTATTAAGATTTATCCAAGGATACTAAAGAATTTACACTTTCCACATCTACAATCTGAAGTGAACAGAAAGCAAAAACAGGCAAAATAAGATGATGAATTAGGTAGAAAACAATGAAATCTAAAAGGAGACATTAAGTGTGATAAAACATATTGTTTGCTATGCCTATTGCAGTGAAAAAAAGAATTCAAAAAACTGTAACACCTTATTATAACATAAAATGTGGGAAAAGGTATGATAAAAACAATATGTCATTGAAACCTGCCACTAGTATGATCTCTTGCCTGTTTTTCTTTTAGTTGGCTTACATTTTCATATTCTTAGAAACCATTTATTTCTAGAGCTTCTAATGATATTACACTACATTATACATACTGTGATCTAGATGTCAAGACTGAATGAATATAAAATAGCTATTCCAAAGATATATTAATATGGCAAAAAGCAACCTCATCTCCTTAAAGCAAAGAGCAATTGCCTAAAGATAAGATAATAACATTTTGCTAACTACAGACAATAAATAATAAGATAGAAATTCTAATGGAATAATAAAATGAACCATTTTTGCCATCAAATGTGTATTATCCTTAATGAGTGCCATATGTTGTGGATTTACAACTACTCTTTTCATAACTACATTTTAAAAATAAGGAATGTGTTTCAGACTGACTGGTAAGAGAGATGGCATGTTATATTTTCAATCTAATGCCTCCTCCTGCTATCGCTACTATAACTTAACAAGCTTAAACTAGAAAAGTATACACCTTATCTTTGATTAAAGTACTCTTGGCAAATAGATATACACATACATATATTTCCATATACACGCACATATACACACATAGTTTTAGCTTAAGAAACACAAACAGCAATTAATTTTATGTACACGATTTAATACTTTTAGGAGGAATGACGTGAAAGAACAGCATTGAAATATATACATTATCATATGTAAAATAGATAGCCCCAGGCGTTTTTGCCTGAGTTGTTTTCATAATGAATACTGCTAAATGCAACCTAAGGTGCATCTGCTTAGAAGAATCTATTTGATATTAATATTTATCAGAGGATACTGCAGGATTCACACTTTCTACATCTGGTGGGGATTTCTCAACTTCAGATACTTTATTCTTGCACTGCTGCTTATAATAAGGAATTTTTTCACATCCCAGTGACCAATATTACAGATAGGTGTCACACAGTGAATTTATATATACAAAAAAACACTATGTTTAAGGGTGAAGTTTCCAAGCAACCTCTAAATGGAATAGATACTTGAATAACAATGCAGCAACATCCTCAACTAATGTTAACTTGTCCTTTACTAGATAACCCAGCATTCTAACTCTTGTGATGAAAGTCCTTACAAAGGATTAGTATGACCTATGACCTTGAATCAGCCAACTTGCTGTAGCAGAAACTTGCATTTTCAGACTCCCTGTTCTCTGTGCAACTGCTTGCTTCCCCAAAATGGACTAGAGAAGAAAGAAGAACCTGTCAATTCATTTTAGGGTGAGCAGTGATTTAGAAGCTATGTGATTTGAGGACTGTATTTATTTACATCTCATTTTACACTTACTGCTAGTGAAGACTTTATCCCACAAACCACCTCAGATAATTTCTAGGACATTTTTTTATCCATTTCACAAACTTAATAATTATGGGGGGAAAAACATAAATTTTGTATAGATTTTGATGAGTAAAAGTACCATGAAAATAAAATTAAAAGCAGAAAATGAGATAGTAGATGCTGATGGGAATAACTGAAATTGGGTGGTCGGGCAAGTCCATGTTAATACAGCAACATGTCACCAGAAACTTGAAAGAGCTGAGTGTGTGGTCCATGCAGTTATCTGCAGGAAGGGCACTCTGATGTCCTAGGGTAGGAATGTGCTTGATGTGCTTGAGAAGCAGAGAGGAAAATGGCATGGTGACAATAATGTAGATGAGGTGGGGGAGTGGTAAAGCAAGTGACTAATAGGCCTTGTAGACAGATTTTTATATGAACAATGCATGTGCATGACTTTCATGGAAAAGAATGGCAAAGCAGGTATTTCCCTAGTGACCCAGTGGATAAGAATTCACCTGCCAATGCGGGAGACATGGATTAGATCCATGGTACAGGAAGATCCCATATGCTGCAGAGCAACTACGCTGGTGCACTTGCAACAACTGAAGCCTCTGTGCCCTAAAGCCAGTGCGCTGCAACAACAGAAGCCACTGCATTGAGAAGCCTGTGAACCACAATGAGAGAATTGCCTCTGCTCATCACACCTAGGCTTTCCTGGTAGCTCAGTTGGTAAAGAATCCACCTGCAATGCAGGAGACCCTGGGTCAATTCCTGGGTCAGGAAGATCCACTAGAGAAAGGATAGGCTACCCACTCCAGTATTCTTGGGCTTCCCTGGTGGCTCAGCTGGAAAAGAATCTGCCTGCAGTGTGGGAGACCTGGATTCCATCCCTGGGTTGGGAAGATACCCTGGAGAAGGGAAAGGCTACCCACTCCAGTATCCTGGCCTGGAGAATTCCATGGACTGTATAGTCCATGGGATCGCAAAGAGTCAGACAGGGTTGAGCAACTTTCACTTTCACCACAACTAGAGAAAACCCACATGCAGCAACAAAGACTCCGCAGAGCCAAAAATAGATACATATAGATACATAATTTTTAAATGTAAACAAAATGGTGAAGCACACTTCAACACCAGAAATGAACAAAGTCAATGAAAAGAGTACCATTTTTTCTACCGCCGGAAGTTCAGAAAGATAAAACAATAACACATTTTCCCAAATTGATATATACTTTCAATGGGTCATCACAACAAACTGTGAAAAAATCTTAGAGATGGGACTACCAGACCACCTGCCTGCCTCCTGAGAAAGCTGTATGAAGGTCAAGAAGTAACAGTTAGAGCTGGACATGGAACAACAGACTGGTTCCAAATTGGGAAAGGAGTACAACAAGGCTGTATATAATCACCCTGTTTATTTAACTTATATGCAGAACACATTATGCAAAATGCAGGGCTGTATGAATCCCAAGTGGTATCAAGGTTGCCGGGAGAAATATCAACAACCTCAGATATGCAGATGATACACTCTAAATGGCAGAAAGTTAAGAGGAATTAAGAGCCTCTTGATGAGGGTGAAAGAGGAGAGTGAAAAAGCTGATTTAAACTCAACATTCAAGAAATAAGATCATGGCGTCTGGTCCCATCACTTCATGGCAAATAGAAGGGGAGGGAGTGGAAGCAGTGACAGATTTTATTTTTCTGGGCTCCAAAGTTACTGTGGATGGTGACTGCAATCATGAAATTAAAAGATGCTTGCTCCTTGGAAGGAAAGTTATCGTAAATCTAGCAGTGTATTAAAAAGCAGAGATATCACTTTGCCAACAAAGGTCCATCTAGTCAAAGCTATGATTTTTCCAGTAGTCAAGTACAGATGTGAGAGTTGGACCATAAAGAAGGCTGAGCACAGAAGAATTGATGCTTTTGAACTGTGGTGTTGGAGAAGACTCTTGAGAGTCCCTTGGACTGCAAGGAGATCAAACCAGTCAATCCTAAAGGAAATTAACCCACAATATTCATTGGAAGGACTGAGACTGAAGCTGAAGTTCCAATACTTGCCCACCTGATGCGAAGAGCCAATTCACTAGAAGAGACCCTGATGCTGGAAAAGACTGAAGGGAAAAGGAGAAGTGGTTGGCAGAGGATGAGATGGTTAGATAGCATCACTGACTCGATGGACCTGAATTTGAGCAAACTCTGAGAGATGCTGAAGGATAGGGGGATAATGTTCAATTCTAAATTCATTGCTATCTGTTCTGGAATTAAAGTTACTGAGTACGTAAATACTTGGTTGCTCAATAAGGTTACCAACTAGTAAATCCAATTAGCAATAAATGATCTGCTATTTTAATTTTACCATCATATATCCTGAGTAGGTTCTGAAATATTAAATTAGGAATACTGGAATGGGCTGCCATTTCCTTCTCCAGAGGATCTTCCCAACCCAGAGATCAAACCCATGTCTCTTATGTCCCCTGCATCAGCAGGTGAGTTCTTTACCACTAGTGCCACCTGGGAAGTCCCAGAAAATAGATGCTCAGTATTTGTTGAAGAGATGATAAGTGAATGAATGACACTGGTGCAATAATAATGTTTAGCTGAAACATAAAAGACAAGTCCAGACATGGACCCAAAGATATATAAAACTTTGGTAGATGACAAATCTGGTAGATGACATTGCAGATCCATGGGAAATGAACAAAAATAAATACAATAAAATCTGCTAGAGCAACTGTTTGTCCATATGGAAGAAATGTAAATGAATTGCTACCTCAAACCACACATAAAAATCCATGTCATATAGAAGAAATACTTAAATATGAAATGCAAAACTCTCAATATCTTTGATTTAAATTAAATTAATTTTATAACATAGGTAGGGAAATTTTTCTAAACCAGACCAAAAGAAAAAACCTCAATATTCATAAAGGAAAAGCGTGCTAAAATTAATTACATTAAAATTACAAGTCTATGTATTCCTAATAAAATCATAAAATAACTGAAAAGGAGAAATCACAAATTGGAATAATAAATTTGCTATACATATAACAGGGTTTCCCTGATAGCTCAGTTGGTAAAGAATTCGCCTGCAATGCAGGAGACCCTGGGTCAGGAATATCCGCTGGAGAAGGGACAGGCTACCCACTCCAGTATTCTTGGGCTTCCCTTGTGGCTCAGCTGGTAAAGGATCTACGTGCAATGCGGGAGACCTGAGTTTGATCCCTGGGTTGGGAAGATCCCCTGGAGAAGGGAAAGGCTACCCACTCCAGTATCCTGGCCTGGAGAATTCCATGGACTATATAGTCCATGGGGTTACAAAAAGTTGGACACGACTGAGTGACTTTCACTTTCATACACATAACAGGCAAAAAGTTTGTAGGAGACAGGAAGAATAAAAGAAAAGCAAGCCCCGGCAAGGGCCACAGAAGAAATTTATAATTATTGATAAACTGGATGCTATAAGGCATGAGACTCTTAGAACAAGTGCAGAGGGAACAGTTCATAATCTTGAAAACAAGATATGATCCTGGGGTCGGAAAACCAGCCCCAGACTGTTTCTCAACTAGCGTCTCAGAGTCACATGTTTTACGTATCTGGTGGAAAATCTATAGATAAGAATATTAGTCTTAGTTACTGATTTGTTATTGATTACTGTTTCCTAATTACTCAGTGGTTAATGTTCATTTTGTTCTTTGGCCCCGAAGGCCACATGAGTTATAGTTTAACTCCCTGCATATTCTTTCATTCATGGCTGAAAGTATAATAAAGCTGGCTTGGATTCAGTTTCGGCACCTTCACCTTGGAGCAATGTTGGTCCCCTGATCCTCGCTTTTCAATGAATTCTTGTGTCTCGTTTCTCATTCTCTCACCGTATCGTGCGTTCAGAAACCCTGCTTGTTGAGCTGGCCTCGACAAAAGTTAGTTTCCAGAATGTTTTTTTCAAGTCCTAAACATAAAAATGGCGACCCAGTTAAAAATGAGCAAAAATGTGAATAGACACTTTACATAAGGGAACATTCGAATTGCTTCTGATATATTCGACTATACTGGACATAATTACAAATCATGGGCATGTGAATATAATTTCACAATAAGACACCATTTTTTATTCACTGAATTGAGAAAAAGTTAAGATATCTGACAGTTCCAATTTCTAGGGACGATTGTGAATCAACTCTCGTACACTGCTGGTGTAATAAATTGGTATAAGCATGTTGACAAGCAACCTGGCATTATCTTTAAAATTATATTGGCTAATGCCCAACAATCCAGCAATTTTGCTCATAGGATATAACCTAGAGCAAGTCTTGCACATGTAAAATAGAAGACACAGTAGTCCTCGGCTATTCATAGGTATTGCTCAAGGTCATTATCCAAAAAGGTATAGTATTGGCATATAAGCGACAGGCACCCTCTTGTGTACTTTAAATCATCTCTAGATTACTTGTAATACCTAACACAATGTAAACACTATGTCAGTCGTTATATATGCAATGTAAATGCTATGTTAACAGTTGCTGGTACTTTGCAAATTCAAGTTCTGCTTTTGAGGAATTTCTGGAATTTCTTTCAAAATACTTTCTATCTGCAGTTGGTTGAATTTGCAGATGCAGAACACAGATACGGAGGAATGACCATATGCTCATAGATGCATCATTCCTTACTATCCTTCCACAACAACAGCTATAAAAAAACTAGAAAGAACCAAAAATCCAATGACAAGAGAGTGCATAAATAAATTGTGGTAAATTTTCAGAATGAAATACCAAGCAGCAGTGAAAATGAATATGCTGCAGATTCACACACTGACATGGATGAATCTTAGAAACATGATGTCAAATGAAAAGATGAAGTCAGAAGAATATATGCAAACTGATACTATTTTATTAAGTTTCAAAACAGGAAAAAAATAACAATATATTTTTTAAGGATGTATGCAAAAACTGGTTAAAATTGAGCAAGCAAGAGAAGCAAGAGAATACAAAAAAAAAATGGAGTGTGTAAATCACTCTACAGTTGGCACTCAGCAAAGGAAGAAGGCAGAATAGAGGTTAATGTTGGTTTGTGTTTGAAGGTCACTGTTCTAAGAAGAGTGAAGAAATACTTAGTTTCTGACATTTTGCATAAATAGGATTTTGTACCAATTTGGTTAAAAGAAAAAAGAGTAAAACATCTTCTTTCAAATTACAAAGAAACATTTCATAAAATACCATTGATGTGGCTACTGCTGGATTTAGTAAAGCTTAAAAATTAAGATGCTCTATATGACAGTGATCTGTGAATTTTACCAATTGGCCAGTACATAAATAATAACAATAATAGTGTAAATTCAAAGCTCTATCGCACTGTATCTAACAGTTTTACAAGTACTTTTCCTTGCATGGATTGTGAGGCCCCTAAAAAGACACTCGAAGTTAGGCAACTATTAACAGTCCCGTCTTAAGAATTAAAAACTGTGTCCCCAGAGAAGTCATCATTTAACTAGTAAATTACAGAAGAGGTATCGAGAACTTCTATCTTCTGATTGAACCAGGGAACAATTCTGGAAACTACTAAATAAGAGAGCAGGTTTTTGTTTATTTGCATAAAGTATTTTCAAGACAAAGGAAGTAGCAGAAACCGAACATGTGTTACACTAAGCACAGAATTCCCCTAATGTTAATTCTAAATTTACTGCTATCTGTTAGGAAATTAAAGTTATTGAGCACTTAAATACTTGAAAGCTTAGTAAAGTTACCAACTAGTAAAAGTAATTAGCAATAAATGATATGCTATTTTAATATTACCATCACATATCCTGAGTAGGTTCTGAAATATTAAATTAAAAATGATGATATTCTTCAAGAAGATATGCAAAATAGAAAAAAGTTTTATTTTGCGTGGTAAAATTTCCACTTGGTTCATGTTTTATTAATGAAAATTAGCTAACTATGGCACTCAAATATTTCTAAAAATATTATTCCAGAAAGATTTGACAAAGCAACACGGCGCATACTCAGTAAGTGACTATTTACCACAGATGAAAAGATAGCACTTACATTCCCTTTGGTAATTTTAAGTATAATTAGCTATTGAAAAGGGTTATATATTTTTCAGAACCATTCCAACATGTAATTCAAATGCCCTCATTTTTAAATTCTTCCTCACAAATAAATCCAGATGGCTTTTTAAAATATTTATTTAAAGTTCTAAATTTACATGTAAATTCATTATTAACATTTTTTTTGTCAACTTTGGTTATGTGCAAGTTACAGCATATACGCGTTTTCTCAGAGGCTACCACAACAAAAAATGTTTCTGTTAAGCTGGAACACAATTCCAAGTTGTGTTATCATCAATACATTATTCAACAAGAATCACTATGCAATAAATAGTTGTTTTTATTTTTATTTTTTCATTTTAGTTGTCAGAAAAGTGGCCTGCCTTATCACTTCAGATTATTGCTATGATAGTAATTTATAAGATCAATTTCTGTACCACTACATGTAGGCTGCTTAATTTCTGTATAAGACTGATTTGCTTCTTGAAATATATTCTAGATTCACTTGAGTTTTATTAACTTCTTAACATATTAAGTTAATATGTTAACTTAAGTTAACATAACTTAAGGTATGTTTTGTCATACCAATTATTTGGTTATAGTATGAATTAGAAGGAAGACCCACATGGTGTTCACAGTTAGGGAATTGCACTCAATGATATTTCAACTCTAGCTGATAATGGTGTCATTAATGTAGATAAATCATATTAGAAAACTGATTCCACCATGTTCACTTGATTTCCTTGCACAGAGGGCAAGAACTCCATACAGACCCTAACCTATCATCCTCAACTGCCTTCTCTATCTGCCCTCATGATAAAGTTCTGAAGAATAAGGGGCCGAGTGGCCTCATTGCCATTTATTGATGTCCTAAACCTTGGGAGGTTTGCATTTCATTCAAGACATGAATGTGATGATGGTGGGCTGCATGTGTGCTACATAATTTTAAGTACACTTCTCCCAAGATAATCCTCTTTCTTGGAGATGCTTGAATTTTACATAAAATAATCATGATTACAGTTCCTGTCTGAAAGAAGCTAAGGTCTAGCTGGCAACAAAGGAGGAGAGAAAAATCCAGTTACCTAATGAGAATAGGCCACCTTCAGGGTTGCATAATTCAAAGGGGTGTTATTCACTTAGCTTCTGATATGAACAATGGTCCCTGTGTTTGTGCAAGTAAATGAAAATATAAATGGATTGACTGATAATAAGATAGTAACTTACAGCTGTAACTCAATTTTCTCCAGACCTCAACAAATTGTGAAGAACAGCAAAGTTAGATTAATAATACTGACCCAAATTTCTTATCTTCTTATCCTACCCACATACTTCAGGAGATCCTCAGCCTCTCATTCAGATCCCCATACTTTCCAGTATTTCTGGGAATTCCCAAAAGGGCTCTCACATTTTCTCATGAACAAATCCAGGCTGCTATGGACAACCACCCTCACCCCACTTCATTTGCTCTTAGCTATTACCATGTTCACTGCATTGCTGCCTCTGACTGGTCCTGCCACACTACCCTGCAGGACTTGTTCATAAGAAAATGCAAAATCTCACTAAGGCTAAGAGCTCTTGTGTCAGGCACTAGTCTCTCACAAACACGCTCTCCTACTGGCATGGGTGCATTGAGCCCTTAAATGATCAAAATTGTGTGTGGTGAATAGGAGAGAATGTTCAACTTCTCTTTGTATTATATTCTGTTAGAGAGGACATACATCTGAAGAACGAAACAGTCCTCTGTGTTTATATCTACTGTCCTCTCTCTGACATCAGTCCAAAGAGAACTGGACCAGGGAGATACTAACAGCTTCCAAACTGTCCTTAAAACAACTCCTCTCCTCTAACAGCTAAGATTAAGCCACTGCATCAAGCTTGTTTATATCTGCATCATCTTTCCATTTTGATGTGTTCTTGTTCAGGAGTCCCATCAGTTAACCACGCAGAGAGTCATTAGGACAGTTCATCATACAAGTTTAGCTAACTAAACCACGGATGGGCACTGCTTTAAGGTACACAGGCCAGGAGTCCAAGCACAAATGTATGCCATACTTTGGAGGTCACAGTATGTTTTCACACACATTCTGTCATCCAGTCTTCATGGCATCCCTGTGAATTAAACTATGTTTCCCCATAAAAGGCATCAAAATTCAGAGAGGAAATGTTATTTGCTCAAGATCATTTAAATGGCTTGATAACATTAGGAAACCAGAATTTTTCCTCTACAAGACTTCTTTTCTTGATTCTTCCTAGTCAGAGGGCTTACTTCATTTCATTTGGAAAACTTCCTGCTGAATTAGGACATCAAAGTAAGCAACACTAAAAGAATTATGCAATGTTTAGACCCTATCAACCTACTCACTGTTTCATCTACTTGGACAAGTCATAACAGCAGTAACGATCACATCACCTGATACAATACACCATACTTAAGGCATGTAAAGAGACTAACCTTACAGAGACTGAGTTCAGTAGGTTGGTGGGGAAAGAAACCTTTGCAAAGATTTGAGGAGAAGAGAGGTTCAAAAGCCGAGAAAACAGGACTAGATTATTTTGATAAATTTGAGCTATCAAGTAGCTTATACTATTTGAGGAATAAAGGACATTTATGAGGATGCATATAGAGCAAGAATCTTTGCTACTTGGGAGAAGATATGTTTGACCACACTCAGTAACACAGAAGCAGCTAGTGGAGAAAAATTCAAAGTACAAAAGAGAAAGACAACATCTTGATGAAGTGAGGGCCCAAAGAAGGCAGGGAATGGATTAAATACATATTGTCCTGGGCTTCCCTGGTGGCTCAGTGGTAAAGAATCTGCCTACAAATGCAGGAGACTTGGGTTCAATCCCTTCCGGGAAGATCCCACATTCCTTGGAGCAACTAAGCTGGTGTGCCACTATTACTAAGTCCATGTTCTGCAACTCCTGAAGCCCATATGCTCTAGAGCTCGTGCTGCACATTGAGAGAAGACACCTCAATGAGAAGCCTGTGCACCATGACTAGAGAGTAGCCCCCACTAGAGAAAAGCCTGCACAGCAACTAAGACCCAGCACAGCCAAAAATAAATATAAAATTTTAAAAATTAGCAGAGTGTCCTGGGGATAGTCTAGGAGTAAACACACCATAGAATAGGAGAAATGAAAGGCAAAAGAAAATGTCAACTTTAATCGTTGATGAACTGTGGTGTTTGAGAAGATTCTTGAGAGTCCCTTGGACTGCAAGGAGATCCAACCACTCCATCTTAAAGGAAATCAGTCCTCAGTATTCATTGGAACTACTGGTACTGAAGCTGAAACTCCAATACTTTGGCCACCTGATGTGAAGAACTGACTCATTGGAAAAGACCCTGATGCTGGGAAAGATTGAAGGCAGGAGAAGGGAAAGACAGAGGATGAGATGATTGGATGACATCACTGACTTGACGGACATGAGTTTGAGCAAGCTCCAGGAGTTGGTGATGGACAGGGAAGCCTGGCATGCTGCAGTCCGTGGGGTGGCAAAGAATCGGACACAACTGAAATGAACTGAATCATTGATGAAGCTTTCAATAGTCTGGTAAACCTACTTTTACTTTAATTAGCTTAATGAATATTCATAAGGAAAAATGTGAAGTGGGCTTTTCTCCTCCCATCTTGAGAGTCGTTTATGGAAAAGCAGAAGTAGCTAAAAGAGAGGATTTAAAGTTTAAGTCCAAATTTTGATGCATGTCTTGACCCCAACGACATGATGTTATCTACCTAAAAGACTTTTGATGTCTACATGAGATAAGGGACATGTATATGCTTTGTAAATTACAATGGTACATATTAGTTATTTTTACTAACTACGCTTTTTTGAAGCTGCTAAAAACTTAGTAAATGCCTCTAAGCGGGAAGAATTCATATAAAGTTAAGGAAAGTAGGAATAAAAGATAGAAATTTAGATAGAATGAGAGAGAGAGAAAGAGAGGCTGAGAGAGACAGAGAATCAGCTAAGAAAAACAACATCAATGCCAAGCAGACAGGATTCCAACTGCCATAAATTATTAGAGAAATGGACACTTCTCTGAACTGACAAGCAAAATATTAGACAGGATTTCTATCAAAATCCAGTAATGCCACAATGGAATTTACTGTGTTTGTGTGTGTTAGTCTCTCAGTCGTGTCTGACTCTTTGTGACCCCATGGACTATAGCCTGCCAGGCTCCTCTGTCCATTGAATTCTCCAGGCAAGAATACTGGAGTGGGTTGCCATTTCCTCCTCCAGGGTATCTTCCTGCTCCGATATTTGGTCAAACTCTCAAGACACGAGATACCTGAGTTTCTTCAATTGGTTAAGAATATGATGCCAAAATCACCAGAGCATGATTCTTGAACAAGATATTTCATATCTGTTTCTGGTAAACTGCACAGTTGTTCATCATTAAATCTACCCCAGAGTCTATTTTGCATTATGTTTATTCCCTGATGTATCTGTCAGTGCTTCTGGACTAAGACGAAGATTCAGACCACAGCTGCTTCCTGTTACTTACCTCCTCCCGTCTTTCCCCTCCAGTACCCAGCACCGTAATGAGGCCACAGCAGGTGTACCACAGAGGCACGTCATGTTGAATTAAAGCGAACGTCCCTTTTATTGTGTTCATATACTGTATTTGCTGATGTTTTGATTACTGTTTAAAACACATAATAAATGTAACCAAGTAGGCCAGTGTACTACTGGCATATTTTTGTGTCTTATAATCTATGGTAACAACAGCAGCAATAACAATGATATCACCTCCATTACTTGATGGCCAAACACTGTATAAACATTATCCCTGATACTTGTAATTCAACAAGACAGGCATCATTAGCCCTGTACTATAGATGAAAACATGAGATGCAGAAAGGTTAAGTGCCTTTCCCATGACCACACCTGTATAAATGACAGAGCTATGCTCTGACCTAGGTGTATATGTGTTTCAAGTCCATTCTTTTTCCACCCTGCCATGTTTTCTACCCATGAGAGTAGAGGCTTAAATGAACTGATGGCATCTTCAGAATTACATTTTATTAAAGTTAGCTGTCAAGCCATGTCTGGAGTGAGGTATTGACTTGAGTGCCCCCCTCAAGGGGCATGGTAGCACAGGCAACTCAGGTAACACAACTGAAAGAGAACATACTGGCAAGACTCAGATCCCAAATTCCTCAGAGCCTTTCCCTCATCCTTGGTAATGGGATCTCAAGTGAAAAGAGCAGTATTAATCATATTCTTCAATTCATGACATATTGTAACTATTAGCTTTTGTAAAACCTCTCTTGATTTTACATATATTCATTCCCTTTTATCCCCAATTTGCCCTCCCCTTCTCCTCCTACCACAGACAACCAGTGTAATGGGGTTAACATACAAAATGCCTGTAAACTGTGTATCTTTCTGTGTGTGTGTCATGAATTTTTAAATTTATGTGAATGGTATTGAGATCTCACCTTCTTTCTTACTATTTTCACTCAATATTTTATTCTATATAAACTTAGTCCTTCTGTCTCTCTGGCATATACACCATAATGAACAATGAACAAGATCAAATACATCTCACAGAAAAAAACTATAAAATGAAAATTGCAACAAATACTTCTGTATACGGCCATGCATAGACCTGTGTGTAATTCTCTTTGGGATATTCAGCAAAACTATCAGGCCCTCGAGTATGTATATCTCTATTGTACTTTGACTAAATACCAGCAGTTTGCTTTCCAGAATGACTGCACCAGTCTAGGCACCCACCAGCAGAAGCCTTGCTAGTATCTCATCTTGTCATGTTTCCTGGATTTTATAACCACATTTTCACTCTCCTGAGAGCTCAGTTCCTAGCATTAGATGGTAAATAATATGCCCAAGAAGGCCTCACCAACAAACTAATCAAATGATGAAGTGTTAAAAGAAAAGAAAGAAAGGGCTTCACATCCCACGCTCTGCACACTCAGCGCCTGGAAGAAAAACGCTGGCCATGTGCATCTATTGTGTTCTAATTCACATGTCAAGTATGTTCACAGGGGAACCATACAAAAGCACTCTTCCGCTTTTGTTTACATCTCTCTATCATGGTTTTGACGAAGCAAAGCTTTTTAAAAGTGTCCACGAAGGAGAAATTCATGTAATGATATCAATGATTTCATGTATCTTTAGGTTACATCTATACAAGCTACCATGCATCACTTCCTTCGTTTACTGTGGTTTCAATTGTCAATAATAACAGGAGTTTTAAGGGTATGTCTTAATTAAAAATCAAGTTTCAACTCAAAGAGTTTTTTCTATCAGTTTGGAGGCAGCATGACCAAGTTTTGGTTTTGCATTCTATTTTGGATACTCCCCAGAGTTTATATGGGTAGAAGCATGTTTCTGTTACTTACTTCTATTCTATACTTCCATGCCATGCAATTGCATGGTGTCTGATATGAGAAGCATTTATTTATAGCTCCCTGTTAGCATAGTAGCCAATATACCTTCCATAAACCAAGACTTGGGGTTGAGTTTCCCTATTAGGGAGTGTTGCTTATTCCATAAGTATGTAACTCCTTAAGAGTTGTATACACTGTTACATAACCAGTGCCTTGGATCCTGAGTAAGTAGTATTAAATGGTTTATTTTTCATTCAGCCTAATGGAAAAATCTTCTATAAACAACAGGAATATTCTTAGAGCCATCTTCCAAAGGCATGGGGGATTTGCACGATGAAGTCTTAACCAAAGAAATTCAGGCTAGAGGACAGCAGATTCTGGATGACAGTCTTATCTGATTGCAACTGCTTCACCCATATCTCAGCACTTCCCAGTAGAAAAGAAATGGAATAAGAATATAGGCCCAAAAATCTGGTGTTTTGACTCAAATGTCTTTATATGTCCCCCAAAGCCTACCTAAAAACACTTATGTTCTGCTTTATCTTACCTTACTCTTTTCTCCCCTTTGTAATAGCTATACTTTGTTCTAAAACTCAAATGATCCTAATTATTAGGAGAAATAATTATATGTAAAAGAAGAAATGACAAAAAAGATTACTGAAGAACACATGAAAATGAGTTTAAAAGAGCAGGGGAAAAAAAACTTAGAGAAATCCTGTCCATTTAACTCATTGTATATATTGGTACATATGTTATTGTGGCCCAATACCACATGACGTTACTTCTTAATTTTTAATATTAATAGTAAAGGAGATTGCATCAGGTAGATAAATATAAACAAATACACATACAAGATGTCACATAAAACCCAAATGAACTTTTTGGACATCCAATACACACACATATACATAGATATGTGTATGTATATGTGTGTGTGTGTGTGTGTGTGTGTGTGTATACATATATATATGTATATTTACATCTACATGCTTCACCCAAGTATATTTAAGCATATCTAAGGAGAAGAGTGGGTTGTAATAACAGCATTACCTTTGTGATCTCAGTTTCCCCATCTGTAAAATTAAAGCATTTGTGTAATTTCCAAGGATCCTGCAATTTTTAGTTCTCAATTCTTTGACTGATATTAATGCTGTGTATAAAAATAAAAATTTCTGGTTATGCTTAAAGTTCCCAAAAAGCAAACTACAATCTATATCTGATTCAAACAAAAAAGTGCTTGAAGATTAAACATTAGCTGCTATGACATTTCCCAGCATTATTAGAATTAGGTTATAAGCTGTGGAAGAAAAATCATAGGACACTGATGATTAATAAGCTGTAGTGAAAAGCTCCGTGGGAGCCTGTACTGTGTGAACTATTATTAGATTTTAAAGGCACTGGGGAAATCCACCTGAGAATTTGGACAGATGCCCTTGAATTCATGTGCTTAATATTAATTTTCATTCCTAAGTAGCTAGATACTGTGCTGCAGACAGAGGTCATTGGAAAGGCCCACTATTGTGTGCCAGAGTCTTTAGAGGTTAAAAATGCACCCTACCTAATACCACTGAATGCATATGAATCAAGAAGACAAAAAGTAGGAATTGATAATGCATTTCTTATAAAGAATTAATCTTTTAAGCAAAACATGTCTTACAGATGACTATACCAAAGGTAGAAGCAAAAGTCCCCTTCCTCCCAAGGAATTACAGAATTGTCACAAATATAACCATCCTTAGCTCCTATTGCCTGCTGAAACTCATGCTGGATTTCACAAATTAACCAGTCTACCCACTTGAACTGTTTGGGTATCTTAGTAAAGCTAATACCAGAGCCCTGTGATGAGATATAATTCATCAACGGATCCTCATGAGTAAATGTATACACTGAATACACGGATCTTGACAAACCATGCAGAGATGTCATCAGATCTGATGTGTGAGTTACTCACCTGTTTTTGGTGGTCCAGGGTGAGGCAGAGGAAAGGGCTTAAGCCCTAGGATGTCTATGCTATAAACCAACAGAGGCCAGCCAATGGAGGCACGCACGTTCCATGTAAAATTAAGAGAGGATGCAGGAGGGAGGTGGGAGGAGGGTTCTGGAAGGAGAAAACATGTACACCCATGGTGGATTCATGTCAATGTATGGCAAAACAAATACAATATTGTAAAGTTAAAAAATAGATAAATAAACTAATTAAAAAAAAACTCAGTCAACAAGATAAACAATATTTTAATGTAATACTTTAAAAAATCAAAATTAATCATAAACATGATTTTTTCAAAGTGCCAAACTTTGAAATATGACTCCTGTACCATTTTTAATTCCACATCTTAGGTAAATGCCTCCCTTGCCCCACCCAGCTTCCAGTCCTATGTGCTCATTCGATGAGTCATGGCCGATTCTTTGTGACCCCATGGACTGTACCCCGCCAGGCTCCTCTATCCATGGAATTTTCCAGGCAAGGATGCTAGAGTGGGTTGCCATTTCCTTCTCCAGGGTCCAGCCCTGAAATCATGTCTAATGTGAAGGTTTAATGCTAACTGAAGTCTGAGGCTCAAGATCTTTCCCTCATTTGTTGCTAATCTATACAGATATGGCACCTGCATTAAAAAAAACTCATTAAAAATCCCTCTTGATACAATGAGACTACATACTCTATGGGAATTATTTTAATCCTAATTTCATTGAAATTGCTACAAGGTTAATTTGCAGCACTTCTTTTTGTTTTTTTTTTTTCCAATAAACAGCACTTGAAGAGATTATGAGAAATAAAGTACTCCTAAAGAACAACATTTTGATCAGGCAAGTGAAAGCAAATTGGAAACACTCTATATGTATTTGAAATGTTTGTGTTTCAAAGAATGATTGTGACATTCAGGAGCACTGATGAGGGAAGAAGGATGATCTGTTCCAGCAATGCTTTGTCCTAGGTGTGATATTTCTACATGGCCAATCAGAAGAAGGGGATGTAGAATAACCAACAAATGGACAAGGCTCAATGTGCCTGCATACTGGCATCACTCATGGATTTGATTATACTTTCACAAAAGACATCAACTGTGCTATCTACGCATGTATGGAAAGAGCCCTTGATTTCAGTTTCCAGATGGTTGCTCTTTAATTCTCAGAAAGTGACTTGAAGGAAAGAACAACAACAAAAAGGAGTAACACTTGCATAAACCAAACTCTAGAATTTAATTAACACTGACATTCTAGGGGTAGTAATGGAGTGAATAAAATACTATAGGGGCACAAAGGGTGGGTGAAAAGTTCTTTGATGGTGGGAAAAATGAAATCAGGAAAGGCGTTGGAGACATGATAAATGAAATAGGCCTTAAAAGGTGCACAGGGCTTCTCCAGAGGAAAGGGAGGGTTTCCAGGCAGAGGCAACCACATCAAAAATAAATGTTTATGATGACATGATCTTCTTTGCTTTTCTGTCAAAGAGCTGAGATGAAGGACCATGACACTCAACACAAGGTAGGAAATTCAAGGAAGAGTAAGACAGCATAGACAAATTAGCATGAAGAAGTGGGAGGAAAGAGAGAAGACATCCAGCTTGAATTTTACACAGTGGATCAAGAACAGCATCACAGGGGAGCAAACACCAGAGCTGAACACTGAGAGATGATGGAACGTGAGTGTGCACAGATGGTAACTGGGGTCAGAAGCACACATGATGTTAAAGCAGCAAAGAGTTGTTTGGTTTGGACATGACATGTATGAAAAGGAATAATGAGAGATAATGTGAGAACCTTAGCTGGAGACCAGAGAGTTGAGGACAGCAAAGTCCAGATTTGTATTTTTAGGCAGTAATTAAATGGCAATGTTGGACACTGGTGGTTTTGTAACAAGGGTGTGATCATGATTGTGCTTTGATAGATAAATCAGATCACAGAGTGTAAAATGGAGTTAAGGGAAGAAAGACCAAAGGCAAGGAGACAAAGAAAGAGACTTTAAAGGTTCTACTAGGGAACTCCACCTCAATTCAGGACATGATCCTTTAAGACAAATCAAATCTTTCTTCAGGCAACTCTGTGTTGCAAGTAGTGCTGGCATGAAAACCTTACCAGAAGAAATCTCTGCCCTTTAATCCACTCTCAACTCCCTGCCTTAAGTCGGAGCCAGTGCTCTAGCCCTTAATTGATACAGTTGCTTGATGTGCACTTCAGCATTTCCCTTTATCATATACCTGTTCTTTAGTAAGTATTGTCAGGTGCCTAGCACTGTCTACATGTGAAATTCAAGATGGCTTCCTTCGCCACGGGTAGCCCTCCTGCTATTGGTCCAACTGACTCAAACATCAGCATGACTTTTGAAGGTTCTCCACTGGCTTACAGGATGAAATCCAAGCTTCTTGGCTAGAGATACAGGCTCTGGGACCTGGCCCTTGGTGGGATCTCCAGCTTCAATTTTCATCGGTCTCTGACCCACAGTTTATGTTCCAGCAACACGAAAACAGATGTAGTTCTGTCCTCACAAAGTTCTTATCTTTGCCTCATAACTCACATTGTGCAACACCTAACTCTCCCTTTCCCTAAACAACTGAGGTTCCTCTTGGCATACTTCCTCAGGGAAGTCTTCTCTCACAGGTGACTTCAGATTCATGTGCCAGTATGCACCATTGGATGCAATGTCATGGATGGTCTGATAGAAGAAGACTGGTCTTAATGCAGTGAAGAAAATAGACTGTGAGCTTGCTTCCCCCTGAGATTATGAGAAAAGAGAAACTGGATAATAGCCTTGGAATTTCCTCCTGCCTGCCTGCTCCTTTGAGTCACTGAGTCAGTCCTGCCAATGATCTGTCGTGCTGTCATGAGCAAAGGTTGCTTCATCTCACCTGCTACCCTAGGGGACAGTCTTAGCCTTTTTATTAAGGCTTCAGCAAAGAATCACAACAAGTTTTTGTTTTTTGTTTTTGTTTTCGTTTAGGAAGCTGGGTTGATTAAACCATTCCTGCCTCTGCACCTTACACTCCATCACTGTGACATGAAGACTAAAAAGCATTTTTCACCCAGGGCTAACTCTTTTTATTTTCTCTTTTATCTTCGTCCCTTGGATCCCAATTCACTGTCAATAGTTCTAGTGTTTAAATGTGGACCAGGAGTCTATTTAATTTAACATAAACATTTTAATGGTAGAAAATCTGGCAAACACAATACTATACAATGAATGTATCTGTCTTCTGAGTGTCTAGTGCTGTGTATGTGTGCAAATATTTACTGGAATTATGCAGTCACATAACTCCATTCTTAGAGCAATATTCTGTACTTTATTTTAAATCTGCAATTTGAATTTTTATGAACACGTAGTCTTATAAATAGTTGAAATGTACTAGTCTGTATATACTGGTTCTCAATTTTCACTTCTACAATGTTGTCAAAACATAGACTTATGGAAACTTAGAATGGCAAGAGACTCAGAAATCTAGTCCAAATTCTGCATTTTATGTATATGGAAACTGAGGCACAGATCAAAGAAGTGACTTGAAAGTCACACAACTAGTTGCTTAGCAATGACAAAACTTAACATTTATCTCTTTCTATGTAGCCTCCCTGTTGTGCCCCAACCACTGCTGCCACCAATTAAGCACTGTGCTAACCAAAAGAGAATGAAACCATAAATCATTTCCCTCAAAGGGCTAGTTCTCCTATCCCATAAAAATGGTTTGTAAATCCTGTTACTCTTATGTGCCAATTTTCCAATATTATGTACTAAATTTCCAATATCACCTCTCCTCTAGGATGACTTTCTCAGACCTCACAGGGCCAGTTAGTCACCTTTAACAACATATTGTAATTTTCTCTGTTTATGCCTTACTCTACCTTCCTAGTCTATGAAGTCTTTGAAGCCAGGGGCCATGTTTCATATACGTCGCCATAGCCGTATATTCAATTCATTGAGATGTTATAATAAATTTTCACAAACCTAGTAGCTTAAAACAACAGAATTTTATTCTCTCACAGTTCTGGAGGTCAGGATTCTGAATTCAGTCTTACTGGGTCAGACTCAAGGTGTTGGACAGGCCCTACTCCTTCCAGAGGCTCTTCTGTGCCTTGCTGCTGCCAGCATCACTTGGCTTGTGTTCACATCACTCCAGTTTCTGCCCCTCTGTCACACTGTCTTCTCTTCTTCTGTTTGTGTCTAATCTCCCTCCACCTCCCACTTACAAGGATACATACGATTGCAACATACTTGACTTAATCTCAACTACAAAGTAGTCTGTCTGTTTTTGGCCACATAAAGTGACAATCAGTTTCCAGAGACTGGGACGTGGCAAATATCTTTGGAGAGGTGTCATTATTCAGCTTGCTGAAACCTCTACTTCAAGATTAGGATCTGACTCATAACACAAAGAGTTTGTATTCACATAGTTCTTTGGGTACTTAGCATATTTTTAAACCACAGTTTACAGAATTAAGCTTCTCCATTTGGCCTTTCCAGTCTAAGGAAACCATTTACACTCAAGGTGAGATGCAGTCAGAGATTCAGATCTCAGATACCTAGGTAATGAACTGATTTCACAGCTCAAACACAGTTAACTTTGGTTATGATAACATTTTGGAATAAAGAATATTTATTTTCTACTGATTATAAAATCACTGCTTGCATATTATAGAACATCAAGGGGAAAAAAGAAGGAAAAATATAAACTAAAAAAAAAAAATCACCTGTAATTCCTTTACCTATAGATAATCACTGTTAACATCATATTTATTTCCAATACATTATATATATGTATAAATAAATAAGCATGCTTAAACAAATACATTTTACATTTGGTATATGTATCCCTAATATTGTAAATTATACTATTTTATATGCAGTAATAGACATCAGTTTAGTTCAGTAATAGACATCACTCACCCAGTCGTGTCCGACTCCTTGCAACCCCATGAAATGCAGCCAGGCCTCCCTGTCCATCACCAACTCCTGGAGTCTACCCAAACCCATGTCCATTGAGTCAGTGATGCCATCCAACCATCAGAGGACAGAGTAATAGACATATATACCATATTTTCTTAAATGGTTTTATACCATATAATGTGGCACATTTCTGTAGCCTAATTTTATCCACTAGGCATTATATCATTGGTATTTTCCCATATCATTAAAAACTCTTTGCAAACATCAGCTGCACAATGGTCCATCATGTGGATGTACCATAATTTACTTTACCATCCCCTCGATGTTAGGCAATTGGGCTGCTCATAAATGACTTTTTATACCACTGAATTATAAAACAAATAAGAAGCATCTATCAAAGTCAAGCCAGTATTGGTGAAAGTTGATGAATTTATCTTCAAAGAATGGGAAATGTATGTTTCCATATAGCCACACTTAATACAGAGTGTTGAAGTACTGATGTTTAGATCATGTTCCAACATGGCTTTGCCCCCACTATCTAACAGTGTAGTGCCTATGGTCCAGTGCTCTGCAGCATATGTTTATCAAGAGCCAGAGAGTATGAGATGGGCAAAGACATGTGGCAAGTCAGGAAGAGTTTAGACAGTTACAACCTGAAATACTTCCCTGGAGGATAAAGTCCAATCCAGGTCCAGATGTGAGCCAGAAAAGGCATAGGGTATCCAGAAAGCAACTAAAGTTAGATGAGGAGGTGGCCACTGAGTGGCTTAGTTGCCTCCAGCAGGCCTGGGAAGATGCAAGAATATTGAGAGCTAGAGGGAAGGTAGAAAGAATGATTGGGGTTCAGATTTTTATACCTGAAGGGCCAGAGTTTAGCAGTCTCCCCCTTATCCATGGTTCCCCTTTCTACGGTTTCAGTTTCAACTGTGGCCCAAAATATTAAATGGAAAACTCCAGAAAGAAACAATCAGTTTTAGATTGCACACCATTCTGAGTATCTTGATGTAGTAGCTCCACCCACCAGGGACATGAATTATCTCTTTAGCCAGTGGGTCTTCCCCATTTATTCAGTTAGTAGCTGGCTCAGATAACAGATTGACTGAAGCGGGATCAGCAGTGCTTGTGTTCAAGTCACCCTTATTTTACTTAAGAATAGCCTGAAAGCACAAGAGTAGTGATATGCGCAATTTGAATATTCTCTTCCTGTGCCTAATTTATACATTAAACTTTGTCATAGGTATGTATGTATAAGAAAAATGACAGTATATAAGTATGGGGTTTGGTACTCTCCACGGTTTCAGGCATCCACTGAGGGGGGTCTTGGTAGGCATCTCCCCCTGAAAAAGGGGGAACCACTGTAATTCTGTCAGGCAGGGAGATAAGGTTTGTGTTTTTGTGCTTGCTTCTATGCACATCAACATTCTATCCCCTGTATCCTTTTCCAAGTCTTAAAGGGACTGACCTGACTTCTCATAATTCAGTATTTAAGAGCTTCCTATGTGCTAGATTCCATGTCAGTGCTTTTATATACATCATCTCTTAGCATCTTCCATCAATCCTATGACAGAACATCCTTATGTTACACATAAAAGTTACTGATGTTCAGCAAGGTTAAGCACAACTCAAGATTGTTCAGTCAAGATGGGCAAATTCAGGAATCTGCTAGCATTCCAGTGGTTAGGACTTTGCACTTTCACTGCAGGGCCCAGGTTCAATCCCTGATCAGGGAACGAAGATCCCTCAAGTCACACAATGTGGCCAATAGAAAAAAAAAAAAAAAAAAAGATACGCAGGTCCCCAAAACTGTGCTCTTAAGTCCTCTACCTCATTCTCATCCTAAGTCTCTGGGCTCATTTCAAGATATTCTAGTTCTATGATTCCAGGTGGTACCTAAACAAAGCACTTCATAAATGTGTGTCTTTGGGTACACAGAAAAAGCTGGGGCCGGAAAAACAACTCAAAGTCTATGACTCCCTCCCAGTGAATTAATTTCATCATAGACACTCAGTTCAGTTCAGTTCAGTCGCTCAGTCGTGTCCGACTTGTTGCGACCCCAAGAATTGCAGCACGCCAGGCCTCCCTGTCCATCACCAACTCCCGGAGTCTACCCAAACCCATTTCCATCGAGTCGGTGATGCCATCCAACCATCTCATCCTCTGTTGTCCCCTTCTCCTCCCACCCCCAATCCTACCCAGCATTAGGGTCTTTTCCAATGAGTCAACTCTTCGCATGAGGTGGCCAAAGTATTGGAGTTTCAGCTTCAGCATAAGTCCTTCCAATGAACACCCAGGATTGATCTCTTTTAGGACGGATTGATCGGATCTCCTTGCAGTCCAAGGGACTCTCAAAAGTCTTCTCCAACACCACAGTTCAAAAGCATCAATTCTGCGGTGCTCAGCTTTCTTCACCGTCAAACTCTCACATCCATACATGACCACTGGGAAAACCACAGCCTTGACTAGACAGACTTTTGTTGGCAAAGTAATGTCTCTGCTTTTAAATATGCTATCTAGGTTGGCCATAACCTTCCTTCCAAGGAGTAAGTGTCTTTTAATTTCATGGCTGCAATCACCATCAGCAGTGATTTTGGAGCCCAAAAAAATAAAGTCTGACATTGTTTCCCCTGTTTCCCCATCTATTTCCCATGAAGTGATAGGACCAGATGCCATGATCTTAGTTTTCTAAATGTTGAGCTTTAAGCCAAGTTTTTCACTCTCCTCTTTCACTTTCATCAAGAGGTTCTTTAGTTCTTCTTCACTTTCTGCCATAAGGGTGATGTCATCCGCATATCTGAGGTTATTGATATTTCTCCTGGCAATCTTGATTCCAGCTTGTGTTTCTTCCAGCCCAGCATTTCTCATGATGTACTCTGCATATAAGTTAAATAAGCAGGGTGACAATATACAGCCTTGATGTACTCCTTTTCCTATTTGGAACCAGTCTGTTGTTGCATGTCCAGTTCTAACTATTGCTTCCTGACCTGCATACAGGTTTCTGAAGAGACAGGTCAGATGGTCTGGTATTCCCATCTCTTTCAGAATTTTCCACAGTTTATTGTGATCCACACAATCAAAGGCTTTGGCATAGTCAATAAAGCAGAAATAGATGTTTTTCTGGAACTCTCTTGCTTTTTCGATGATCCAGCAGATATTGGCAATTTGATCACTAGATCCTCTGCCTTTTCTAAAACCAGCTTGAACATCTGCAAGTTCACGGCTCACGTATTGCTGAAGCCTGCCTTGGAGAATTCTGAGCATTACTTTACTAGCATGTGAGATGAGTGCAATTGTGCGGTAGTTTGAGCATTCTTTGGCATTGCCTTTCTTTGGGATTGGAACGAAGACTGACCTCTTCCAGTCCTGTGGCCACTGCTGAGTTTTCCAAATTTCCTGGCATATCGAGTGCAGCACTTTCACAGCATCATCTTTCAGGATTTGAAATAGCTCAACTGGAATTCCATCACCTCCACTAGCTTTGTTCGTAGTGATTCTTTCTAAGGCCCACTTGACTTCACATTCCAGAATGTCTGGCTCTAGGTGAGTGATCACATCATCGTGATTATCTGGGTCATGAAGATCTTTTTTGTACAGTTCTTCTGTGTGTTCTTGCCACCTCTTCTTAATATCTTCTGCTTCTGTTAGGTCCATACCACTTCTGTCCTTTATCGAGCCTATCTTTACATGAAATGTTCCTTTAGTATCTCTAATTTTCTTGAAGAGATCTCTAGTCTTTCCCAATCTGTTGTTTTCCTCTATTTCTTTGCACTGATCACTGAGGAAGGCTTTCTTATCTCTCCTTTTGATTCTTTGGAACTCTGCATTCAGATGGGAATATCTTTCCTTTTCTCCTTTGCTTTTCACTTCTCTTCTCTTCCCAGCTATCTGTAAAGCCTCCTCAGACACTCAGGGGTCATTTTCTTTCAATCTCCTAGTGCTTGCGTAGAATCTTTAAAATACACAGAATAGTCAATCTCAGTTTTACTGCTAGTGGAACTCAGTAATTATTTGAAAGGAACATGAAATTTAAGAGATATAAAATTGGAGATAAAGGTGTCTTAAAATAGTATAACTCAACATTGAAAGATTGGGAAAGAACTCTAAATGTCAGAGCATTAACAAATACCCTTGATATATTAAGCCAGGAAATTTGTTGCTTTAAAGTTTAATGATTCCTTTTGTTGGGGCCCAGGGCAGGCTGCCCCAAATATGCCTCAATGGCATATTGATTATTTTAAATTAATGTTACTTAAGAAAAGACTGATGCAAGAGGGACACTCTGACCCTCCTCTCTGTCTTCCTGAACACATGAAGTGAATCTCCTGTGTCAAAGGTACTTTCCCTGCATCTGAGCTAGAAGGACACCCTTAGCACCAGAGACGAGGAATTGGGGGCAAGAAGCCTGTAGAAAGAAGCCTTGTCATTTTAACTGACTACCCCAAGACCAAACTCTGTTCAGATTCTTCACTAATTCAGCATCCAAAATCTGTGTTTCTTTGTCCTGTCAACTTTATTGTTTCTCTGTTTGAAAAACAAAAATGCTGTCTGCTTTGGCCACCTTGTAAGATCCATTTCTATTATACCTCTATGTACTCGAATTAAAAATTGTTTCTTTTTCTCCTATTAATCTGTCTCTTGTTAATTTTCTTATCAGATACAAAACTCAAGAAGAGGAGAAAGGGGAAATTTCCCCTCCCTGACTCTACTGAAAAGGAGCAGGACCCTATGGTCCTTGCCCAACCCCATGTCCTCTCCTTCTTTTGTCTTTAGAAAACTTTAGTCAAAGAATATGTTTAATCAGAAAAGTGAGAAATGTGGAAACAAAGGAAAACAGTCAAAGGAGACTAAATAATAATAATGTAGTCATTAAGCATAGTCAAGGACCTTTAATTCCTTCTCAAGGACTATAGACAATATTCTGAGTCATATCCTGTGAGCACAGTTTGAAACACCAGGTGAAGTTAACTACATGATGACCAGACTGCACCCACGACAAAAGCTGCCACAATTCCAAGAACTGACCACAAAGAAATGGGAACAAATGGACCCTGAAACTGAAGATTAACTGTACCTAAAGCAACCAAGATGACACTGGTCAGGCCACCAATGATCAATTTGAAGTTGACTGTCAGGGCTGACTGTGCTGTTTCTGCATATAGCCCCCTCCTTCTGTCTACAAAAGCTCTTGCTCCACTGATTCCAATGTAGGGGGAGGGAGCTGGCCTTTGGACAGATGTCCGCCACCCTCTCCTCCCCCCAGTTCCTGGCATCTGAAATAAAGCAAACTTTCCTTTCCACCAACCTGGCCTGTTTATTGGCTTCTGAGTGGCAAGCAGCCAGACTCCACACACTCTTTCGGTAACACTATCTTTTGCACAACCAATGGCCACCCACTCATAACATTATGTTTAATACCAGCCACAGTGATGACGTTGATTATTCATGTTGATAAATTATATATCACTGAGTAGGAAGCATCTGAATTAATTTCCTTTGGTCCTGAACCAGTTTTGCCTAGACATTCCAAAACTTGGCTAAGTTTTTATATTTTCTTCATACTTAAACTTGCTTTCCCATAAGTCTTACTTTGTAGACACGTGATTTCAGTTCTGTTCATTCAATGCAATTAGTCTTTCACTACCAGGAATGCCTTTTACCAGTATACAAAATCGTTCACAAATATTCTCTTGAACATTCCCGTTGACAGGAAGCTCATTAAATCTTGGTGTGGTCTATTACATCTTTCAGCACTTATAATGTTTAGAAAAGCCTTCTTATCCTTATTTTGATCAAAATTCATCTCCTGAATCTTACTTTGTTTGGTTATAGTTTTATCAGATGAACCCTCAGAGAAAAGTCTAATTTTTATCCCACAAGTTTTAAAACACTGAGATTGTAATATTACAACACTCTGGTACTGATACAAAGTAATTAATAATGATAACTAATCATTAGATAGTGCTTACTGTATGCCAGGAACTATTCTAATTTTTTTACATGCATTAATACATTGTAGTAGTCTCAACAACCCTACCTAGTAGATTCTATTATTATCCTCATTATATGGAGAGGAAATTTACACAGAGAGAGAATAGGTAACTTGCCAAAGGTCATGCTATTAATGAGTAGGGGAGCCAAGATTCAAACATAGGTTCTATGTCTGAAGCCACTGGACTATATATATATGAAAACTGATTTATATTATGTTATACTAGACCAGATTACATTATGTTATGACATATGAGTTAATTATCATACGGTCTAAAGAGTTGGATGTAAAGCATAGATTAAAGAGTAAAGCATCAAGTCATTAAGGAACATAAAACACAAGTAAATATATATTTCTGATCTCCCTCCACCAGCACAGTTCTCAGAATCTAGGCTAGATTCTAAGGGGAAAAATTAGAATACCCATTTCTGGATAAACAATGTACAGGTACTGACACTCAAGTATACCAGTCAACAATACAATGTATTTACTCACACTTTCCAAATATATTTTTTATCATCCCATGCTTAAATATTCAGTCAACCAAAGGACAACAAACTTTTGAGAAAATTCTCCCAATAAAAGATAGAGACCTTAATAAATGAACATAAGAAAACATGAAGAAGAAAGAGAAATAATTTAAGAGGCAGAAGTCATTGTTAACAATCTCAGGTAAATAAGATAAAATATTAAAACCATAAAATTAGGCAAGATGTTATTTAAAAAGAAATATTTCCCCACAAAAGAAAATCATCTTCAAAAACAAAAATATGATTCCACATTTTTTAAAAACCTTGGTAGAAACTGGGCAGTAAGGATCAGTATATCATGCAGAAAGTGGAAGTTAAAGATCAGTGACATAGTGCCATCAAACTTCTCAACAGCATTATTGGAAGTTAACTGATAAAGGATCAATGTCATTGAAAAAGAAAAAATGATTTAGAATTCCACAGCAAGACAAAATATCAATCAACTGTGTGAGGAAAATAAGTATATTTTCAGATATGCAACGGCTTCAAATTAAACTTCCTTGCACTTAAAAAAAGTCTATTTTTATAGGAAATTTTTCTATATCAAAAAGAGGGAGGAAACAAAAAAAGAAAGAAAGATGAGATCCAGCAAACAGGAAATCTAAGTCTGGAAACTTCCAGCATCCTTGGACCTTATATGTCACTCAATTTGGTCCCCTTAAATATAAGTCAGATCACTTTTCTCTCCTGATTAACACACTGTAATGTCTTCCTATCACACTTACAAGCAGATAAAAACTTTTTTTGGGCCTATTTCTCCAGCCTCCTTCTGTCTCTTAATGTTGTAGCACTTTGACCTTTGATTGGGACCTTGAATACATGAGTGGCTTCTAGCTGTAGAGTTTGCAATCCACTTCTTCTTCCCTGGCATGCTCTTCCCTCTAATCTTCACAGAGCTGCAACCTTCTTTTCATCCAGCTCCAATACCAAATACCACGTCCTTAGACTCTTCGACTGTTTATTTATAATTGTATCAGTGCCACCCTTTATCATCCTTACATTGTATCATTTTTCTTCAGTCTTTACCATTACTTGACATTATTTTATTTATTCATTTATTTTAATAATTGTTTTTCTACCCTTCTAAAATGTAACTTCCAGGAGGGCAGGGGTTCTTTCAATGAATTTGTGGGGGAGAAAATGGTCTCTCCATCCTATTCCTGATACTTAAGACTGTTTCTCCAGTAATACATTTAAAACATTGAGCCTGGCACTCAAGACCTACAAAGTTAGAGCCCTAACACACCTGTCTTTTTGTATCTGACTTGCAGTGTTGGTAGCCATGAGTCCTTGCCATTTTGCAAATAGCCCCGGCCTGTTCATGCCATTCTATATGCTCGGGATTTCTCTCACGTGTCTACTTGGCCAGGCTGCACAATCTACTTCAGGGAGCCTGCTCCTCTGTGAAGACACTCTAATCAGCCCCGAGCTGTGAGCTTGCATTTTGGGGAACGTTCAAAGCCCTGGAACCTCATTTCCTTTGTGTCACACACCTCATCCTCGTCTCAGTGGGGAGACCAGTTATCCTAGTTATCCTCATATCCTGGGAGTCAGATCAAAGCAGTGCTCAAAATTCTGTCGTGGTTTCCACCTCACTGAGCTAAATGCAGAAGTCCCTAAAAATCCCCATCTCAGTGTTTCTCAATCAACTCCATCTATACATTCGATTCCCACTGAAAACTAATTTTAAAAAATCCATGTCCAGGCTGGACTCCAAGTGAATCCAATCCTCAGGCATGCTATTTTCTGAACCTCCCCAGGTCATTCTACAGTGAAGTCAGGGTTGATTGAGAGCCACTGAGCTAGTGTGAGGTGAAGCCGTAGGAACAGATGAACAGTTGTGTGCTCACTTCATGGACTAGAGGACCACTCTGGACCATAGGTGGCCTCTTTCTGAGCCATGAACACCTTTTTACAGTACCTGCCTCAAGCTCGAGCTTATCCACACAAATAAATCAATATGCATGAGCTTACTTAGAACATGGTCACCCTCAGAAACTGTCAGTTTCTGCCACTTGGAAACATATTTTTTCCTCTGAGGAAAATTATGAACATAGCTTGGTCAACAGAAAAACATAACATTTTCTAAAATAAATATTTGATTCAAGTTTATCAAAACTGCAGTTGACAGAAAGCCACCTTTGTGAGAGTTAGCAAGTACATTGTAGAACCGACTCCAAATGCCCTGGGTGTGGTGCCCTGCCCGCCTGGGGAGGGCCTCGTGGTGCATATGCAGCTGGCGCTCTTACCCTCCCATGCTGCCCATCTGGTCTCTGTGGTTCGGGGGGGGGGTGTTTCAGCCTCATCCCTATACTCTAGAATTCTCTCAGTAGTGTCTTGTCTCTGAAGAGCTGTTGGCTGTTCTTCTTGGGAAGGAAGTGGAGTCAGGAAGAACCTATGTCACTATTTTGTGATGTCACTCCTAGAATAGAATCCAACTGACAAAATGAAGCAATGAAATGAATCTAAAGAAATGCAGTAGAATTATAGAAACACAGGCCAACTATATCAGAGGTTTGATGTAGAAGCAGCACACAGGAGAGGTATTTAGGGTGGTGACTATGAGTCAAGAGTATGGCAGTTTTAAACCTGAGCATTCATTAGAATCACCAGAAGGGCTTGGCAAAACAGTCTGCTGGCTTCCCCCTTCTCTGATTCAATAGGTCTGGGGTCCAGTCTGAAAATTCATATTCTAACAAGCTCCCAGGTGAAGCTGATCTTTAGGCTGCCAGTCCAGAGACAGCTGCTTGAGAATCACTAGTGTAGTATGAAGTTCAAACAAGATTACTAGAAGTTTAGGTGGTAGAACCAAAATTTGTGCAATGAAGTAGGTAATACTGTAAGTATTCTCCATCAGCTCTAGTAGGCATCTGTGCAATGCATGACATAACCAGCAAGACGACCAGAGAAGAGAACTGGTGAAAGGACATGTGACAGGGTCATATGAGGAACTTGGGAAGGAATAGAACTAATTTGGAGAAGATAAGATTTAGATAGGACACAATGACATTGTTCTGTTCAACTCTAAAGGGCTATTACATGGACAAGAGAGGTTTGCTCTGGATAGAGCTAGTATCCATGGCTGTCCATCTTAGGAGACAGACGTCATTCAGAATTAAGGCAGATATTTCTAATAGATGGAGCTGTCCAGTGTTACACTGAGCTACTTCCCAAAGTGTTGAGCTCTTATGAGTCAAGATTTTCAAGCACAGACCAAAAGGGACTCAAGCATCATATATGGAATAGGGAATGAATGGTCTCTGAGGCACTTTAAAACTGAGAAATCCTATGAATATGTGGATATAGTTACCATTAGTTATATATAGTCTGCCAACATAAAACTAATACATTTGAAAAACGAGGTAAAATTGAATGACGGTATCCAAAACGTATCTCCAAATAGTGGTTGAAAACCTAAGACTAGGATTATTTAAGAAGTCTATGTGTGTTAGTTGCTCAGTTGTGTCTGACTCTCTGCAACCTTTATGGACCATAGTCCGCCAGGCTCCTAGATCCATAGGATTCTCCAGGTAAGAACACTGGAGTGGGTTGCCACTTCCTCCTCCAGGGGATCTTCCTGATTCAGGGATTGAACCCATGTCTCTTACGTCTCCTGCGTTGGCAGGTGGGTTCTTTCCCACTAGCATCACCTTATCCAATGCAGTTTGATCATGAAGGGAGGAAATGTTTATAATAAGAGGTATTGAGACAAAACCCAGACAGACTGCAAGGAAAGAAAGGTAAAGAGAGGTACAATTGATTATGGCAAAGTACATGGAGAAGTTAGACTAAGAGCAGGCAAGAAAAAAGACAGATAAACATTCACACTTTCCATGGAAATTTACCACGCACATCAAATATTTTATCTCTATTTTGACATCTAATATTACCTGCAGTTATGTAAGAGCCCAAATTTGATGTGAAAGATTTGGGAATTGATTAGAGTTCAAAGAGCACATGAGGATTGTAGGTCATATAAATATATGTGTTATCAGTGCTGAAGTAGTAAATCCATCTGGGGAGGGGGAAGCAAAAACATAAGGAGCATGAGATAGAAGAATGTCACTGCAAAAATACTATTTGACTAATCTAGACACCCAGCTCTGAGTGGATGACAAGGATCTGGGGACAGATGGTCCCTAAGTATGTCCTGGACAAAGTGGTGGTTTGAAACTGTCAACTACGAATGGGCAGTTGCCCTCTCCTTCTACAAAGATTAAATCATGTGCTGCTGCAGCTCCTGATTTTCAACAACCCCTGAAAGGAGTTCATGGTGGAAATCAGGAAACAGGCATTCTGCTCTGGGTAAAACCAGCAGGACAGGTCTTCAGAAAGTTAGATATTTTTAGGAGCCAATTTTATGAGCCCGATTAGAATATCTCCACATATCTAGAAAAGTACTAAGATCCTTCCTGGTGAAGACTGCTCCCTGTGACTAGCAGAAGTGAAGTGAAGTAAAGTAAAAGTCACTCAGTCATGTCCGACTCTTTGCAACCCCATGGACTATACAGTTCATGGAATTCTCCAGGCCAGGATACTAGAATGGGTAGCCTTTCCCTTCTCCAGAGGATCTTCCCAACCCAGGGATCAAACCCAGGTCTCCCATATTGCAGGCAGATTCTTTACCAGTTGAGCCACAAGGGAAGCCCAAGAATACTGAAGTGGGTAGCCTATCCCTTCTCTAACTGATCTTCCCAACCCAGGAATCGAACTGGGGTCTCCTGCATTGCAGGTGGATTCTTTACCAACTGAGCTATCAGGGAAGCCCTGTGACTAACAGAAACCTTCTACAAAAACATGCACTCGACTGCATGTACTTCCCCCTTCACCAAAATCACGTACATACTGACTTTCCTCCCTACCTCTTTGGAGCAGCTTCTCCGAGTTATCTGAGATTCTCTCTCTTAGGCTACTGTCCTCATTTTGCTCCTGTAAAACTTGACTAGCAACTCTCATGTTGTGCATTTTTTTAAGTCAACAACACCACAGTATTTTTGTGATTCAAAGGTAAACTCTTTGCCCTCTTCCTATACTTGGCCTTTTAGTTCTCTGTCTTCCTGTTCCCCTCTGATCTATAC
Source organism: Giraffa tippelskirchi (assembly GCF_054371585.1). NCBI lineage: Eukaryota > Metazoa > Chordata > Mammalia > Artiodactyla > Giraffidae > Giraffa > Giraffa tippelskirchi. The sequence continues at coordinate 10,615,754 of NC_137289.1, read as the reverse complement.
TGAGAAAAAATTGTGATATCAGCCACTTCTACTCCATTTTGAGTGAGGGAATGTGAATGTGTTGTGATACACAATGATGTATTTCCATTATAAACTTTATACCATTATTAACAGATTTCAGGGACTCCCCTGATGGTCCGGTGGTTGAGAAGCCACACTTCCATTCCAGGAGGCCCAGGTTCGATCCCTGGTCAGGGAACTAGATCACACATGCTGCAATTAAGAGCTGTTGAAACCAAATAAATAAATACCTGGGGGCATCCCAGGTGGTGCAGTGGTAAAGAATCCACCTGCCAATGCAGGAGCCACAAGAGATGCAGATTCAATCCCAGGGTTGGGAGGATCCCCTGGAGAAGGAAATGGCAACCCCTCTCCAGTATTCTTGCCTGGGAAATCCCATGAACAGAGGAGCCTGGTGGGCTTCAGACCATGAAGTCGCAAAAGAGTTGGACACAACTAAGCAGACACACACAACAGACTTTAAGGCACCAAGGATAAATATGTGAAGATCTGGGGCAGAAGGAAGTCTTTCCTCATGTCAGCTCCAACATGCTGTAAATCATGCAAATTTGGAAAAAAATAAAGACGTTGGGTGTTACATGATCTGGGATAAAATCTAAGAATACATGTAAGGGTCATTTCTCAGGGGCAAAAGATGTTATTTCAATTATTAAATGAAGTATTTGGATTCAGGTGGCTAGCTAGCCCAATTGTTGCTGAGGTCATTGTGGTAGGTCAGTATAAAGGCTTCAGCTCTTATGTATGGCAATAAGAACTAGACTGTTAGAGCTGGAAGGGCCATCAGAAACCAGCTAAGCTACAATCCTCATTCTCTGGATGTTGAAAATAGAAGCTTCATGGCGGGGAAAGAATTGCTAAATTCAGAGGATGAATGAGTGGAAGCGCTGGAATGTGAAGGCCGCGTCGTGCTAACTTGGTCACATCTGCATTCTCAAATGTCACCCGTATCCGTGACCAACCCTCCTGTTCTGCCCAAAACTTTCTCAGCTTTAACACTGAAAGTCCTGTGTCTGGGGAACCAGTCCAGGGAAACTGGAATGACTGGCTACCCTACCTGACCAGTTATTTTGAAAACACATGCCAACTGACCAAAGAAGATCTGTATAGACATGCCTCACAAAATGTATTACCAGCGCCAAACTGGTACTGGGTGAGGAGCTCATCACATCACCTTCTTGATCTTCCTCCTCCTCCTCTTCTTCTTTCTGCTTAAAATCTATGTATTTAACAATTTACATTTTTTTTAAAGAATAAAAGTTAATAGTATGTGCCATGCATTGTACTGAATGTAGAGAATTCAGCAGCGAACATCAGAAAATCCCTGACCTCATGGAGCTTACATACTAGTTGAAGAGAGAAACAAACAAACAAAAAACCCAAATAACCTAGTGAGATAGATCATATGTCAGCAGGTGATCAGTGATAATAGAGAAAACTGAAGCAGGACAGCAAGGGGTAGAGTTGCCTTTGTGGGATGCTGCGTTTTTAGGTATGGTTGCCAGGGAAGGGCTCTCTGATGAGATGTGGCTTGATAATTTACAAAGTCATTTCCTACATTATTTCAATTATACAGGCATTTTCAAAGAGCACTATTATCAGATTAAACTTCAGTTTATGCACTCATTTAATTTGCAAGAGTCCTTCACTGCAGCGGCCAAATGTTATAATTCCTCCCCTGAGTTTCTACAACTGCTCTTCCAGTAGTGGCATTTGTTCTCTGAGGGTCTTCCAGAAGAATATCTGAGAGCTTTTAACATCCCAATGGGCCCTGACAGTCACAGTGCAAACATTACCAAGGTCTTTCAAAACTATAATTTGTGTTTATGTTTCCAGATGTTATGGGAAAATGAAAATAAAGCTCTACTGAATGACAGCACCTAACAAGGTGTCTCAGGACACAGTATACATTCAACAAATATCTGTGAAATGAATGAATGGATTTATAGAAATTCAAAATGAAAGCCTTTAATCTTGATACAAATATCACTTTCTCAGTGAAGCCTGCAGTGATTTCCAGACTTAGAACAGCAACCCCTCTCCTACACTATCCTTCTCAACTAGGTTTTCTCCATAGAACCTGCTATCTTAACTCCTTCATACACTACTTATTTATTTTATTCTCTTCCTCCTCTCATTACAATGGAAATCTCTTGAGGGCAAAATTATTATTTTTTATTCACTGATATATCATCAAGCCCTAAGAATGATGCCTAGAAAACAGGTGCTCCAAAATATTCCATGTATAAGAGAAACCATGACTTTCTCTCAAATCCATCCCTGTTTCTCTAAATCAACTGCCAGCAGTTTCACAATCTCTCCCATGGACTATTATGTCCTCCTAATTGATCCCTCTACCACCTCTCCAAAAGCGCTTCTGCGTGACAGTCAAAATGATCCTTCTGAACTGATGGATCTATTATGCTATTTTGAGACTTAAAATCCTCAGGGTAATGTCCAAACTTCTCCTAATCTATAGGACCCAACTTGAGATTGTTTCTACTTCTCTTTTCAGCTATATTTTCCCTCCTTTACTTGGTGGCTGGTAGTTTAATCACTAAGTCATGTCTGACTTTTGCGACCCCACAGACTGTAGCCCCCAGGCTCCTGTGTCCATGAGATTCTCCAGGCAAGAATACTGGTGTGGGTTGCCATTTCCTTCTCCAAGGGGTCTTCTCAACCCAGAAATTGAACCCAGGTCTCCAGCATTCCAGACAGATTCTTTACCAGCTGAGCTACAAGGGAAGCTGTATTTCCCCTTCTTTACTTACACATGCTTTAAACTCCATTTCTTATGACCTAAGCCAGCATAATGTGTATAAGACATCCCCAGAGTAAATGGCAACTCCATTCTTCCATTTTTCTCACACTATCCATAAACCTTGGAAGTATCCTTTTGCACACCCCATGTCTAATCCAGCAACAGATCCTGCTGCCTCTGCCTTCAACATATACCCAAATCTAACCACATCTCAATGCCTCCACTGTGAGCACTCTGGACAATGTCACCTCCACCACCTCTTTCTGCTCCCAGTCCTCTTGCCTCGACAGCCTGTTATCCACACAGTGGCCAAGGTCACCTTTCATGGTATAACTTAGAAATGCTCTTCCCTTGCTCTTAACTCTCTAATAGCAACCATCTTACTTCGAATAAAACGCAAAGTCCTTACCATGGCCTGTAAAGCCCTTTGTGGCCTGATCCCTGTCTGATCTCTGACATCACTGCCTGCCACTCTCTCTCTTCCTAACTGAGTTCCACTCACATTGGCACCTACATTGTCATAGATCTTCATGCTATTTCCGCCTCAGGGCCCTGAACTTGCTGGCTGTTTCCTCTACATTGTACGCTCTCTACTTCATTTGCGCTTCTGCTCAAATGTCACCATCTTAGTAACAACACTTTAAAAGCCCCCTTCCCAATCTCTACCCTCTCATCTTGCTTTATTTTTTCTTCATAGTACTTACTATCATCAGACATTGTAAGTTTATTCACTTATTTGTTTAATTGTCCAGTTCCCATGCTGAAATCCAAGCTCTATCAGGGAAGGGGTTTATTTTGCTCCCTACTCGATCCTTGAGTACCTGGAAGAGTGTCTAGAACACAGCAGGAAGTAGGTGATCAAAAAATATTTGTTCATTGAACTAAGACTCTCTTTGCATATGTTATTTTCTCAGACTAAAATGCCTTTCTTCACCTTTGGTGAGACAGGTAAAGCATTTCTCAAGGCCTAACTCAATCGTTTCTTCTTCTGTGAGTTACCTCAGTAACCCCCTCTTCCAGCCTACTCCACCTTGGGAAAAATAAACTCAGGAAAATCTCTTCTCTGATTTGCCTTGGTAGTTCACCCATCTACTTACAGCAGTCAATCTCCTGTATTATATTTTCTTTCTTTCTTAATCTGAGCCACTTACTCCCATCCCAGCCTGATAGCCCCTTTAGGAGGGTGAATATATAGAATTTTTTTTTTTTTATAGTCACCCATTTCCTCTGTTTTTGGATACTGTTCATGGGGTTCTCGAGGCAAGAATACTGGAGTGACTTGCCATTCCCTTCTCCAGTGGTCCACACTTTGTCATAGCTTCACTGAGTTACACATGCCCCTTCGCCACAAGAAGGCTGTGATTCATGTGATCATTTTGGTTAGCTTTCTGTGATTGTGGTTTTCATTCTGGAGGCTCTTGCTTCTTCTGTGTTCCCTCTGAAGGATGAGGATAAGAGCTTCCTGATGGGAGGGACTGGCTGTGGGGAAAACTGGGTCTTGCTCTGGTGGGCATTTCCTCTGCTGAAGAATCTGCCTGCCAATGCAGGAGACTCAGGCTCGATCTCTGGGTCAGGAAGATCTCCTGATGAAGGAAATGGCAACCTACTATAGTATTCTTGCCTGGAGAATCCCACGGATAAAGGAGCCTGTTGGGCTTAGGTACATAGAGTTGCAAAGAATCGACATGACTTAGTGAGTAAAACAACAATGACATTTCTTCTGCAGGACTGACTAGATAATTTTTTTTTAAGTGAAACTGAAAGTAAGAGCCGCGCAGTTGTGTCCAACTCTTTGTGACCCCATGGACTGTCCATGGAATTCTCCAGGCCAGAATACTGAAGTGGATAGCCTTTTCCATCTCCAGGGGATCTTCCCAACCCAGGGATTGAACCCAGGTCTCCCACATTGCAGGCAGATTCTTTACCAGCTGAACCACAAGGGAAGCCCAGATAATTTTTAAAGTCCCATGTAAAACGAAAATGTGAAAATGAATTCAAGATGGCAATAGTGGAACTTAAACCATGCATGAGATCCTTCTATGCTTGGGGCCAAGTGTGACTACACAGATGACACACTCTTAGGGCTGGTGCTGCTCATTTGGCAATCAGAGGAGCTCCTACTTTCCATCTCCTATTCACAAGCCAGTGCTTCTCTGAAGCCTTCCCTGCCTCCATTCCAAACACTCCAGATAGAGGTAGTTGTGTCTCCTGAAATATTTTCACAATTCTCAATGCTTACCATTTTTATTCTTTTGTTATTTCTTTTTTTATTATTTATTTTTTATTTATTTTAATTGGAGGCTAATTACAATATTGTATTGGTTTTGCCATACATTGACATGAATCTGCCATGGGTGCACATGTGTTCCCCACCCAGAACCCCCTCCCACCTCCCTCCCAATCCCATCCCTCTGGGTCATCCCAGTGCACCAGCCTTGAGCACCCTGTCTCGTGCATCGAACCTGGACTGGTGATCTGTTTCACATATGATAATATACATGTTTCAGTGCTATTCTCTCAGATCATCCCACCCTCACCTTCTCCCACAGAGTCCAAAAGACTGTTCTATACATCTGTGTCTCTTTTGATGTCTTGCATATAGGGTTATCATTACTGTCTTTCTAAATTCCATATATATGCATTAGTATACTGTATTGGTATTTTTCTTTCTGACTTACTTCACTGTGTAGAATAGGCTCCAGTTTCATCCACCTCATTAGAACTGATTCAAATGTATTCTTTTTAATGGCTGAGTAATATTCCATTGTGTATATGTACCACAGCTTCCTTATCCATTCGTCTGATGATGGACATCTAGGTTGCTTCCATGTCCAGGCTATTACAAACAGTGCTGCGATGAACATTGGGGTACATGTGTCTCTTTCAATTCTGGTTTCCTCAGTGTGTATGCCCAGCAGTGGGATTCCTGGGTTGTATGACAGTTCTATTTCCAGTTTTTTAAGGAATCTCCACACTGTTCTCCATAGTGGCTGTACTAGTTTGCATTCCCACCAACAGTGTAAGAGGGTCCCCTTTTCTCCATACCCTCTCCAGCATTTATTGTTTGTAGATTTTTGGATAGCAGCCATTCTGATTGGCATGAGATGGTACCTCATTGTGGTTTTGATTTGCATTTCTCTAATAATGAGTGATGTTGAGCATCTTTTCATGTGTTTGTTAGCCAAATAATTTCACAATTTGTATGGAAATACAAAAAATCTTGAATAGCCAAAGCAATCTTGAGAAAGAAGAATGGAACTGGAGGAATCAACCTGCCTGACTTCAGGCTCTACTACAAAGCTACAGTCATCAAGACAGTATGGTTCTGGCACAAAGACAGAAATATAGAACAATGGAGGAAAACAGAAAGCCCAGAGATAAATCCACGCACCTATGGACACCTTATCTTTGACAAAGGAGGCAAGAATATACAAAGGAGAAAAGACAATCTCTTTAACAAGTGGTGCTGGGAAAACTGGTCAACCACTTGTAAAAGAATGAAACCAGAACGGTTTCTAACACCATACACAAAAACAAACTCAAAATGGATTATAGATCTAAATGTAAGACCAGAAAATTTAAAACTCCTAGAGGAAAACATAGGCAAAACACTCTCAGACATAAATCACAGCAGGATTCTCTATGACCCACCTCCCAGAGTAATAGAAATAAAAGCAAAAATAAACAAATGGGACCTAATTAAATTTAAAAGCTTTTGCACAATGAAGGAAACTATAAGCAAAGTGAAATGACAGCCTTCAGAATGGGAGAAAATAACAGCAAATGAAGCAACTGACAAAGAATTAGTCTCAAAAATATACAAGCAACTCCTGTAGCTCAATTTCAGAAAAATAAATGACACAATCAAAAAATGGGCCAAAGAACTGAACAGACACCTCTCCAAGGAAGACATACAGATGGCTATCAATGCTTACCTTTATGATCATTTATACTACATTGACGTTTTTTGTTTAGTTATCCTTCCTGTGATTGATCATTCCATATCAACCTACTGTGAGTTCTACCAGACATCACCTTTGACTCATTTACCACTGAGCCTGACAGTTTGGGTGCTCAATAAATGCTTATTCATCAAATGAGGGTCTACTGAAAACCCTAACTTTCTACTGTAATTCATATGAGAAGAAATTTTCCAAATTTATATGCAGACAACTCGAAACCACTCCTCTAATAATGCTGGACCTGGAGTGCTTGATGTAAAGAACCACACTTTCAAAAGATATTTTTTTTTTCTTTCTTCACCCCAGCATTCTGAAGATAAGACACAGAGCCTTTGAGCTTTGTGGATTTCAGATGAACTGTGTCTGTGTCGTATGTATGTACTTTGATGAATTGTAAAATGGCATCCTCTAACATATTGACATGCAACATTTGGAATGGGAATTGAAAAGTAATTTATAAAGAAAGCAAGTCAAGTCTATTCCCCATGGATTTTTAACACATTACCTTCTATCTTTTCATTTCCCTTTTAGTGTGTGTTCTCATCCTTGTTTTCAGTGAATCACAAGAGAGAATTTTCCAGTCTCCTATAGTTTTATTGTCTGGTAAAATAACCGCCCTGAACATAATTGCATTATTTTCTTAAAGATAAACAGTTGTTAAAATTCAGAATCTAATGGGATAATTAAAATTTCAAGAAAGCATGATAGCAATTTCCTTTGTATAAACTTGTCTTTAAAATGATGCTCCCCAATCATATTTTTACTGTGCATGGCATTTAGTTCTAGGCAGAGCCACTATTATGAGTTGTTAGTTTACACAGAAATGTAGTGAAATGCTTGGTCTCCCAAGAACATTATTAATTCATAATGCAGCCTCACTGAGTTCCTCCAAGTGCATTCTCAGTTGAAACCTGGAGCCTTGTGAAAACCTGTGATGTAATGAGAACCTTCTGCTGTCGCCACTAACTGAACCTCTTTGCACACGTCTAAAAACTGTGTTACTCTGGTTTTTGTTATTTTGAAGCTCTAGGATTTAATTATCTGTTATAACAGCTAGATTAATAATTCAGAAATTATCTAAACAGTTTACATCTCACTTCATGAAAACACTGAATAACAGTTTCTCTCTCTCTCTCTTTTTTTTTTTTTTTATGGCGCGGCTTGCAGGATCTTAGTTCCCCACTAGGGATTAAACCTGAGCCTTTGACAGTAAAATCACCAAGTCCTAACCAACTGGATCACCAGGGAAGTCCCAGAATAACAGGTTCTTACCATTGAACTGACCCATTCTATTCTATTTTTCCATAAAGACAAGGATGGGTCTACTATAGCATCCAAAGGGATAGAAAAGAACCAGCCTTGGACAAGGAAATGGCAACCCACTCCAGTATTCTTGCCTGGAAAATCCCATGGACAAAGGAGCCTGGTGGGCTACAGTCCATGGGGTCACAAAGAGTCAGACAGGACTGAATGACTGAGTGTGTGTGCATGTGTGCATGCACGCACGCACACACACACACACACACACAACTTCTGGACATTAGCTTATCTGACCTCCAGGAGACTAAGAGCCTGAGGTTGAAACTTGCAAGGCAACCCCCCAAGTGAACTCTGAACTTCACTAGCTAGCTTCTCTGTAGGCAGAGTGTGGTGAAATAGACATTGGAAGAGAGAACAGTGCTGTTATTCTTGTCTGAGGTCGTACTCCAAATCCTCTTTCATAAGAAAGACCCGATTTTGATGAACTTCTTAAATGTGATCATGTTGAGTTCATTGATGTTAGCATCCTCTTTATTGTGATCAGTAGACTGATTAGAGAATTGTATCATCACTGCGTAATAAGACTGGACACCACTGCTTGCCATCTTTTCCTCTTGTCATCATGTGTGTGGGAGTTGGGGGAGAAGGAATCCATTCCAGATTCATGAATAAATGATTATTAAAATTCTGCCCTGAATAAACTGCAAAAAAAAAAAAAAAGAAAAGAACTGGCCTAATCTAAAAATAAAACGTTATAATTAAAAATCTATTATTATTAATGATGTAACATCTGAAGCATTCTCCTTAAAATCTAGAAAGAGACAAGGAGGTTCACTCTCAGCACTTTTATTCTAACATGTACTGTAGGGTCCAGTCAGTACAGGAAGACAGTAATCACCGGTGCAAGAATTAAAGAGGAAGAAACAGAACTGTCATTATTTATAAATGATACAGTTTACCATGTACAAATGAAAGCAAAAATTACCTCAAATTATGAGAAATAATAAGAATTTAGTATGGAGACATTGTGTAAAATCAATATGTAATTTTAACAAGAACTATATGCATTTACATAATATTTATTCTGAGTCAGGTTATATCATAAGCACTCTAATTATATTAGCTAACTTTAATACTCACAACAACCCAACCAGATATTCCTATTTAAAACTTTAGGAAACTGAGGCACAGAGAATTGTAGTAATTAAAACAAATTTACACAATGACAGTGCCAGAGCCAGGATTCAAGCCTAAGTAAGTTACTTCCAGTAACCAAGCTCATAGTAACTATGTTATATTCAATTACACTGCTATATACTTGAAGCAGAATTAGAACATATAGTTTTAAAGGATGTGTTCCATAACATCAACAAAATAGAAACTTCCTCAGAATAAATCTATCAAAGTCCAACCAAGACTTGTATAGAGAAAATTGTAAAATGGCTTTGAAATACATTAATAAGAAGAGCTAAATAATTGGAGACATGTACCATGTTCATGGAAAAGATGGTATGTTTTATTAAATACCAATTAAAATCCCAACAAGGCTCTTCAAGAAAATTGGCAATCTGATTCTAAAATTTGTATGAAAAAAACAAAAGACAAGCAATATTTAAGACCCTACTGAAGAAGCAAAATAAGGTAGATTTGCTATTAAGGCAATCTAGACTGCCAAAAGAAATATCAACAACCTCAGTTATGCAAATGATATCACTCTAATGGCAGAAAGTGAAGAGGAACTAAAGAGACTCTTGATGAAGGTGAAAGAAGAGAGTGTGAAAAAGTTGGTTTGAACTGCAACATTCAAAAAACTAAGATCATGGCATCTGGTCCCATCACTTCATGGCGAATAGATGGGGAAAACATGGAAACAGTGACAGATTTTATTTTCTTGGGCTCCAAAATCACTGTAGATGGTGGCTGCAGCCATGAAATTAAAATTTGCTTTCTCCTTGGAAGGCAAGCTATGACAAATCTAGACAACATATTAAAAAGCAGAGACATCAGTTTGCCGACACAGGTCCATATAGTCAAAGCTATGGCTTTTTCAGTAGTCATGTACAGATGTGGGAGTTGGACCATAAAGAAGTTTGAGCACTGAAAAATTGATGCTTTCAAACTGTGGTGTTGGAGAAAAATCTTGAGAGTTCCTTGGACAGCAAGGAGGTCAAACCAGTCAATGCTAAAGGACATCAACCCTGAATATTCATTGGAAGGACTGATGCTGAAGCTGAAACTCCAATACTTTGGCCACCTGATGCGAAGAGCTGACTCACTGGAAAAGACCCTGACACCAGGAAAGATTAAAGGCATGAAGAGAAGGGGATGACAGAGGATGAGATGGTTGAATGGCATCACTGACTCAGTGGACATGAGTTTGAGCAAGCTCCAGGAGTTGGTGATGGACAGGGAAGCCTGGCGTGCTGCAGCCCATGCGGCCACAAAGAGTTGGACATGACTTAGTGACTGAACAACAACAACAACAACAACAACAACAACATTAAGGCTTGTGGTATGGGCAGAGAGAGAGAGAGACAGAGAAAGACACAGAGAGATTGGCTCATGCAAGAAGAACATAAAAGCCCAGAAGAAGGTCCGCTCCCACCTCACTTCAAAGCTTTTACACATGTCCTCTTCCCTCTACCTGGAAGGTTCTCTCCACTTTGATATTGTCACAGCTTATTTTCCTCTCATCTTCAGGTCTTTCCTCACGTGTCACTTTCTCTGTGAGACCTTTCCTGACTGCCCTAAACAAAGTTCACCTTTCCCTTGCTTAGTGTCTCCTTTCTCTTCTTCACCTTGTCCATAGCACTTATCACAAACTGCCATACTATGTGTTTAACTTGCTTTCATCCTGAAAAATAATGTGAGCTGCATGAGAGCAAGGCTCTGTATCTCTCTTATTCACTTCTGTATTGTGAGTACTTCGAACAGTGCTTGGCACAGAGTGGCAAATAGTTACTGAGGCAATGGAGTGAGTGAATTTCCTGATTACTTTATAAAGCTTCCAGTCTGCCTCAAACAACAATACACCAATCCTGCTCTTGAAAATGATACCGAAATTTCTTCAAAGCAACCATGCAAAGATAATTTCTCAGGATTTTGCTTTGTAGTTTGTTAAAATTGTTGATGATGTACTGATGTACTTTTTTTGAAAGAGTGGGGTGTAGGGGTGGAAAATTTTCCCTTCTTCTGGTCTAATAATCAAATTGACAGATTAATAGGAGTCAAAGTAACTTAGTTTTATATATATATATATATATATATATAGGAGACCCACAAAAACATGAAGACTCAAGGCAATCAGGCAGTTAAGGCTTATAAGCTATTTGGAACTAAGGGAAAAGGGAGAGGGGTCTGGGGTTTCAAAGGGGAGGAAAACAATTCACAGGGAGTTGAGAAGACCAAAAGTTTGGTAGACAAATGTTGATGATGAGGTACAGGTAAATCTTTCTGATGCCAAAAGTTTTCTCTGGTAATAGGTCTCTTCCTAGTACTGGCCCTCTCATCTTAATTCTTTTAGACAGTTAAGGGAAAGCTTTGCCTGAGTTTGCTGCATCTTAACTGCCATCAGCTCAAAACAATCCACATGCCAAATTGGCAAATTTAAGGGTACAAAATTCTGCTTCATATTAGGAAAAAATATACACTTTTCTCCCCCCAACACAAGGAGACAATGAAATTCTTTGTGTTTTGGGTGTTTGCTTTAAAGGCGAGCAGAAATTGACACCCCAAAATATGCCTCTTTGGTATAAGGACTATTTGGGGCAGGTTATTTTGAGAGACTGTAGACACAGGAGAAGCTGTGAAAACCAAGAAGCTACACTTTTGTAAGAGATGTTTACATCTGTATCTCCATTTGCAAGCTCTCTCTCTACATCCCAGGAAGTAGAGGAAGACTCTAATCTCTAGAAACTTATCAATGGCAAAGGCAGCCACCCAAATCTACACAACAACCTTCCCTTGTTCACTATGCTTTTCCTGGTCACCTTTCATAATGGACTCCCCCACTCCCAACCTCTTTCTTTTCTCTTTACCTGAAGACGATACTTAATGTGGTGGCTTGGGCCATTTTAAGGAGTTGTTCAGCTTTCTTAGGTCATATATACAGGGGGGTATCCATATTATTAAACTCCTGTTCGTTTTTCTCCTGTTAATTTTTCTTTGTATTACAGGGGGTCTCAGTGAAGAACCTCCATGGTAGAGGGAAATTAGTTTTCCTTCCCCACAGCTTCTTTGCCTAAGTACAATCTTGTCCCTATGTTCACTAGGTTCAAAACTTGAAGTTAGAGAATACCTGGAAGACACATACACAGACTTTCCTTGTGGAGTGTGTGTCTGCTGAGAAATTGGCATTGAGATCAAAGCCCACTGACCTGGCAGAGGGAGTGTGAGCCTTTCGGAAAGGAGACTAGCACACTATTCTTTCCATTTGCTCTTGTGTAGCACACTCCACAGTACACTATACAGGATGCTAAATAGCATACAGTTCATATGCATGGAGATCTAAAGTCAACAATAGGTGAAATTATTTCTGGAAACTTTAGTGTTGTTTTTTTAAAATAGATTTTGAACTCTGTAGATCTACGGTTGCATATAAAACTTTCTTCAGTATTAATTAGTGAAGCACAGTTTGATATTATGAGCATAATAAAAAAAAAAGGTAAAAATGTCACCCTGAATTCACCCTGAAACAATAGCTTCACAACAATTTAAAAAAACAGATGAAGAATCTATACAACTTAGCAAAAAGAAGGAGAATTCCTAAAAGATGAGCAATATTAAAATCTTCCCATCCTGGCAAGGGGGAGGAGATGCTCAAAGCCAGATTTAATTTAATTTTAGTTGAAACTAAATTTTGTACCATTTCTTGCCTACATGCTTCATAAACCTAACCACTCTACTCCTCTTCTTGAAATATTCTAACTTGAAATACCCAGTGCCCTCAAGAAAAAGCCTCCACTTATTAGTTCATCAAACTTTCCTCTTCATGACCAGGCACCTGTAAGTCTTAGCCCTTAGCCCATGCAACTCACATTTAGTTTTTAGTCATACCTGCAGTTTTCCACACGAGCCCTCTTCTCTCTTACCTCTTGTCTTTGTTCCTGTTACTTCAATGCTTGGGATAGAGCATCCCCTCCCTGGTTCTTCCCAAGGAGAACTTACTCATCCTTTAAATCTCTGCTTTAATGAGCCTTTTCTCACCATCCAACCCACACTCAAGACTATACTTATGGCCTCCTCTGCATGTGCACAAGTCCGCTATGCCTGACCATCCCAACTCTCCTCACATTTGTGTAACTGTTTATATGTCATCCTCATAAAGCTTTGAGCTCCAGAAGAGCAAAGGTTGTCTGTGTTAACTTTTCATCAATAATGTCTGGCATATATGTGCATGCTAGGTTGCTTCAGTTGTGTTCAACTTTTTGCAACCCTATGGACCATACAGCTGCCAGGCTCTTCTGTCCATGCAATTCTCCAGGCAAGAATACTGGAGTGGATTGCCATTGCCTTCTCCAGAAGATCTTCCCGACCCAGGGATTGAAACCTCATCTCTTATGTCTCCTACATCAGCAGGCAGATTCTTGACTACTAGCACCACCTGGGAAGCCCTGGCCTAGATAGATGAAGTAGGAATAGTTTCTAAGAGGAGCTTTTAAACAGTGGAGTGGAATGCCCCAGAGGGCAGTGGCTTCCTCACAACTGAGGCATCCTAGCAGATCATTGTCTGCTACCAGTCTGGGAGATTGTTGCCAGAACACTTATTTCAATTAAGGGTTAAGTAAGGAGACTTCCGAGATCTCTTCTAACTCTGACATGAAGCAAAGTAAATCTCTGCAGTGTCAAAAAAAATTTAAAATTCTGTCAGTTCAGTTAGATTCATGATGGTTGAATTCAAATATATGCTCAATTTATATCTAATATAACCCCCTGCTGTTGGCTGTCTACCCTCACATACATGATCTCATTTTGTCCTCGCTATTATGTGAAGCACATGTTGCCATCTCTACTCTACAGACCAGGAAACTGAAGTCCAGCAAGGCAGCAGAGCCAAGATTCAGATTTTGATGGGTTTGACTCAGAGTTCAGGGAACTCTCCATTACATCCTACTTAAACATTCTTGCACAGTGCCAAGATTACCGAGGAACTTACATGAACATCACATAGAAGGTCAGAGACACTTGAAAAGAAAGGTGGCCTAAGGGAAGATTTGCTTAGTGAGCCTAAATGTTGGGTACCCTCACCTTGTCCTGTGTAGGAGACAGGAAGAATAAAAGAAAAGCAGGCCCCAGCAAGGGCCGCAAAAGAAATTTATAATTATTGATAAACTGGATGCTATAAGGCATGAGACTCTTGGAACAAGTCCAGAGGGAACAGTTCATAATCTTAAAAACAAGATATGATCCTGGAGTCGGAAAACTGACCCCAGACTGTTTCTCAACTGTCGTCTCAGAGTCACATGTTTTACGTATCTGGTGGAAAATCTATAGGTAAGAATATTAGTCTTAGTTACTGATTTGTTATTGATTACTGTTTCCTAATTACTCAATGGTTAATGATCATTTTGTTCTTTGGCCCCGAAGGCCACATGAGTTATAGTTTAACTCCCTGCATGTTCTCTCATTCACGGCTGAAAGTATAATAAAGCTGGCTTGGATTCAGTTTCAGCACCTTCACCTTGGAGCGGTGTTGGTCCCCTGATCCTCGCTTTTTTTTCGTGTCTTGTTTTCTCATTCTCTCACCGCATCACACTTTCGGAAACCCTGCTTGTCAAGCCAGTCTCGACAGTCCTGCTTTCTGGTGACCCCCTTATGCTTTTCTTTTACCTTCAGGCTGGTACGAGACACCTTTATTAACTGAAACGAACTCATCCACTACTGAACCACAAATGAACTCATTACTATTAATATTAATTTATGCCAATGTTCAAAGAACTTTAAGCCTGCTTTGGAATTTGAGAGACTGCTTCAGGAATCACTGTAAAATAAAACATGGAAAGGTCTGAATGGAAAATCATGGTCCTATTTGATGAATCTGGCTATATTTTGGGTTTTCTCCATGGGGTTTGGGGGAAATTTCTTTAGGCAAAATGTATCACAAATTATGCATGCTCTTCTTCAGAAATTAATGATCAGAAGGATGAATATAGCAATGTTGAGAATTTCAACTCTCCAAGCAATATTTCATCTTCACTCACAAATATATGCAGAAAACAAACTGATATTAAATTTTTCCTTTTTTATCTTATGACATTGGACTACAACTTTATTAATTTTTTTTAGAGGAGAAGAGTCTTAATTTTTATTTACCTTATTCTTCAACATCAGCCATGAAAATAAATTATGAGGGGAATATAATTATACTTGTTGATCATTCTTCCTTTTTCACCTTTTTTCCCCCTTTTCCAGGAAATGAAATGTAAAGTAAAAATGGAGAAAATGCAAACATGTCTGTCCATCTAGAGCATTTGGATTTTAATAGAATATAGCTCATCTTTATCAAAAATGAAAAGCTCAATGTCCTACTTCAAACATTTATCCCAAACTTAAATCTTTATAATGTTGATTTTCATATCCCTCAAAAAATAGCTATAACATGGTTATTAATTTCTACGGAAAGAAAAAAAAATGTATGTGAAGGACAAATCAAAAAATGATGTATTGAGTGACAACAATGTTACTTGTTACAATGTTAAAATGTTTCAATGTTAAAACTTTGTTTTTGCCTTTCCAAAATGCTAGCAGCATTGCACTGGATGAAGAGAGTTAAAGGAGAACAGATTTGTTCCCCTCAGAATACGTCTCTTTGGCATATTGATTATTTTGAGCTGCTTATTTTTAAGAAGTAGACACAGGTGAAGAGATGCAAACAGTAGAAGTTACCTTTTGTAAAGATCATTTACATGAGTAAGTAAAATCTCCATTTGTACCAGTGTTCCCACTCTGTGCCAGGAACAGACGGATGACTACATGCCTTTATACTTTCATCTGCTTAACAGCCTTACTCTTGTCTACTGTGCTCTTCCTGGTCATCTCCTATAACTGACCCCTCCACCCCCAACATCTTCATTTGTCTTTAGCTGGAGATGATATTTAAGGCGGTGACTTGGGCCACTTCAGGAGTTACTCAGCTTTCCTGGATCTCTCCCATGTGTATAGGAGGTATCCCTGTTAATAAGTTTGTGTTTGTTTTTCTTCTGTTATTCTGTCTTTTAGTACAGGGGGATCTCAGCCAAGACCCTAGAAGGGTAGAGGGAAAATTTATTTCCCTTTCCTATGCAGCCTCAGTTTTTCAACTGTAAAATGGGGACAATGATATTGCCTACTTAAGTGATTTATTATACAGATTAAATGAGGTAATTAAGTATTTAGCTTAATATCTTAGCTTACAATGAATGCTTGTTGTTATTGTTTAGTCGCTAAGTCATGTCCTACCTTTTTATGATTCCATGGTCTGTAGCCTGCCAGGTTCCTCTGTCCATGGGATTTCCTAGGCCAGCTTACTGGAGTGGGTTGCCCTTTTCCTCTCCAGAGGATCTTCCTGACTCAGGAATCTAACCTACTGTCTCATACTTTGGCAGAAAAGCCCTTACCATGAAATTTAGCAAATGCTAATTGGATGAATAAACAAATGCATGTGTGAGGATGAGATATTGGGAAGAGGACTAAGAAGGAACTTTTGAGGAGTGACAATCCAGTTTGGGAGACAAAAAGGACTATGTTGAAAATAAAAGCCAACTATATTATGTATTCTTTACCAAGTGCTTATAGATGGTGAAAATTGCAGAATGTTTGAGGACTAACCAAAATAGATGGTATAATATGACAAACTAGGCAGACAGCTGACATTGTGCATATCAGCAGAATGAGATGAGGATGGAGAATTAGGGCCAAATAAAACAATTCTTCTAGAATAGGGATTTACAAAGTGAAGGATTTCTGAGTTGAAATGCCCAAAGGAATAACTGAATTCAAAATATATCCTGTAAAAAGCACAATTTTGCTAACGTATGTCATCCAAATATTTTACTTTTAATTCTAACTCTTTGCTTTCAAGTTAAGTCAGGGGACTGGTTCATATAGTTGGAAAATTTCCCCTAATCTTTCTGTTCACACAGACACAACCATGATAATAGTAGTAATTCTGCACATGTCAGGGCCTTTTAAAATTTCTAGAGTATACTCACTGATTATCTCAATTTTCTAAACAGCCACCCTAATATCAAAACACTTCTCCCATTTTAGATATTCAGGCATTGAGCCTCCAAGAAGAAATGTGACTTGTCCAAAGCCAGAGATCCAGAAATGTAGATAAAAAATGCACCTCTCTGGCCTCCAAGAAAGAATTGGGAATCCTTTCTCTTATACTTCAGCACCATGTGAGAACCTATGGACTTTGTTGACTTCCCTAATAGATTAGGAATTTATTTTTCTTGTTCTTAACTTACACTTGACATATATTATTACTTCCAGATGTATAACACAGGGATTCAATATTTTTACATGTTATGAAATAATCGCCACAGTAAGTCCAGGTACTATCTGTCACCATACAAATGTGTTATATTATTGACTATATTACCAATGCGTACATTAAATCAGTGTGACTTATTCATTTTGTAACTCTAACTTTATAGCACTTAATCTTCTTCACCTATTTCATCAGTTCCCATCACTACCCCTGCCTATGACAAATATGAGTTTGTTCTCTGCATCTATGAATCTATTTCTGTTTTGTTATAGTTCTTCATTTGTTTTCTTTTTGCATTCCACATGGGTGAAATAATATAGTATTTTTCTTTCACTGTTTGACTTGTTTCACTTTGTATAATACCCTTGAGGTCCAACCATGTTGTCATGGATGTCAACATTTAATTATTTTATGGCTGAGTAGTATTCCATTGTATATATATTCACCACATCTTTTTTTTTTTAATTATTTATTTTAGTTGTGGGCTAATTACTTTACAATACTGTAATGGTTTTTGCCATACATTGACATGAATCAGCCATGGGTTTACATGTGTTCCCCATCCTGAACCCCCCTCCCACCTCCCTCCCCATCCCATCCCTCTGGGTCATCCCATTGCCCCAGCCCTGAGCATTTGTCTCATGCATTGAACCTGGAATGGTGTTCTGTTTCACATATGATAATATATATGTTTCAATGCTATTCTCCCTGACCGTCCCACCCTCACCTTCTCCCTCAGAGTCCATAAGACTGTTCTATGCATCTGTGTCTCTTATTCTGTCTCGCACATAAGGTTATCATTACCATCTTTCAAATTCCATATATATGCATTAGTATACTGTATTGTTGTTTTTCTTTCTGGCTTACTTCACTCTGTATAATGGGCTCCAGTTTCATCCATCTCAATAGAACCGATTCAAATGTATTCTTTTTAATGGCTGAGTAATATTCCATTGTGTATATGTACCACAGCTTCCTTATCCATTCGTCTGCTGATGGACATCTAGGTTGCTTCCATGTCCTGGCTATTGTAAACAGTGCTGAGATGAACATTGGGGTACACGTGTCTCTTTCAATTCTGGTTTCCTCAGTGTGTATGCCCAGCAGTGGGATTGCTGGGTCATATGGCAGTTCTATTCCCAGTTTTTTGAGGAATCTCCACACTGTTCTCCATAGTGGCTGTACTAGTTTGCATTCCCACCAACAGTGTAAGAGGGTTCCCTTTTCTCCACACCCTCTCCAGCATTTATTGCTTGTAGACTTTTGCGTAGCAGCCATTCTGACTGGTGTGAAATGGTACCTCATTGTGGTTTTGATTTGCATTTCTCTAATAATGAGTGATATTGAGCATCTTTTCATGTGTTTGTTAGCCATCTGTATGTCTTCTTTGGAGAAATGTCTGTTTAGTTCTTTGGCCCATTTTTTGATTGGGTCGTTTATTTTTCTGGAATTGAGCTGCAGGAGTTGCTTGTATATTTTTGAGATTAATTGTTTGTCTGTTGCTTCATTTGCTATTATTTTCTCCCATTCTGAAGGCTGTCTTTTCACCTTGCTTATAGTTTCCTCTGTTGTGCAAAAGCTTTTAATTTTAATTATGTCCCATTTGTTTATTTTTGCTTTTATTTCCAATATTCTGGGAGGTGGGTCATGGAGGATCCTGCTGTGATTTATGTCGGAGAGTGTTTTGCCAATGTTTTCCTCTAGGAGTTTTATAGTTTCTGGTCTTACGTTTAGATCTTTAATCCATTTTGAGTTTATTTTTGTGTATGGTGTTAGAAAGTGTTCTAGCTTCATTCTTTTACAAGTGGTTGACCAGTTTTCCCAGCACCACTTGTTAAAGAGATTGTCTTTTCTCCATTGTATATTCTTGCCTCCTTTGTCGAAGATAAGGTGTCCATAGGTGCGTGGATTTATCTCTGGGCTTTCTATTTTGTTCCATTGATCTATATTTCTATCTTTGTGCCAGTACCATACTGTCTTGATGACTGTGGCTTTGTAGTAGAGCCTGAAGTCAGGCAAGTTGATTCCTCCAGTTCCATTCTTCTTTCTCAAGTTTGCTTTGGCTATTCGAGGTTTCTTATATTTCCATACAAATTGTGAAATGATTTGTTCCAGTTCTGTGAAAAATACCGTTGGTAGCTTGATAGGGATTGCATTGAATCTATAGATTGCTTTGGGTATTATATTCATTTTCACTATATTAATTCTTCCAATCCATGAACACGGTATATTTCTCCATCTATTTGTGTCCTCTTTGATTTCTTTCATCAGTGTTTTATAGTTTTCAATATATAAGTCTTTTGTTTCTTTAGGTAGATATATTCCTAAGTATTTTATTCTTTTTGTTGCAATGGTGAATGGTATTGTTTCCTAAATTTCTCTTTCTGTTTTCTCATTATTGGTGTATAGGAATGCAAGGGATTTCTGTGTGTTAATTTTATATCCTGCAACTTTACTATATTCATTGATTAGCTCTAGTAATTTTGTGGTAGAATCTTCAGGTTTTTCTATGTAGAGGATCATGTCATCTGCAAACAGTGAGAGTTTTACTTCTTCTTTTCCTATGTGTTCCTTCTATTTCTTTTTCAGCTCTGATTGCTGTGGCCAAAACTTCCAAAACTATGTTGAATAGTAGTGGTGAAAGTGGGCATCCTTGCCTTGTTCCTAACTTTAGGGAAATGTTTTCAATTTTTCACCATTGAGGATAATATTTGCTGTGGGTTTGTCATATATAGCTTTTATTATGTTGAGGTATGTTCCTTCTATTCCTGCTTTCTGGAGGGTTTTTATCATAAATGGATGTTGAATTTTGTCAAAGGCTTTTTCTGCATCTATTGAGATAATCATATGGTTTTTATCTTTCAATTTGTTAATGTGGTGTATTACATTGATTGATTTGCGGATGTTAAAGAAACCTTGCATTCCTGGGTTAATGCCCACTTGGTCATGATGTATGATCTTTTTAATATGATGTTGGATTCTGTTTGCTAGAATTTTATTAAGGATTTTTGCATCTATGTTCATCAGTAATATTGGCCTGTAGTTTTCTTTTTTTTTTTTTTTTAATTTTCAGCGTTCTTTTTATTTTTTTTTTTATTTTTTTTTTCTTTTTTTTTTAATAAATTTATTTATTTTAGTTGGGGGCTAATTACTTTACAATATTGTAATAGTTTTTGCCATACATTGACATGAATCAGCCATGGGTTTACATGTGTTCCCCTTCCCGGACCCCCCACCCACCTCCCTCCCCATCCCATCCTTCTGGATCATCCCATTGCCCCGACCCTGAGCCCTTGTCACATGCATCGAACATGGAATGGTGCTCTGTTTCACATATGACAATACACATGTCTCAATGCCATTCTCCCAGAACGTCCCACCCTCACCTTCTCCCTCAGAGTCCATAAAAATTGTTCCATGCATCTGTGTCTCTTATTCTGTCTCGCATATAGGGTTATCGTTACCATCTTTCAAATTCCATATATATGCATTAGTATACTGTATTGTTGTTTTTCTTTCTGGCTTACTTCACTCTGTATAATGGGCTCCAGTTTCATCCATCTCAGTAGAACCGATTCAAATGTATTTTTTTTAATGGCTGAGTAATATTCCATTGTGTATATGTACCACAGCTTCCTTATCCATTCGTAGTTTTCTTTTTTTGTGGCATCTTTGTCTGGTTTTGGAATTAGGGTGATAGTGGCCTCATAGAATGAGTTTGGAAGTTTACCATCTTCTGCAGTTTTCTGGAAGAGTTTGAGTAGGATAGGTGTTAGCTCTTCTCTAATTTTTTGGTAGAATTCAGCTGTGAAGCCGTCTGGTCCTGGGCTTTTGTTTGCTGGAAGATTTCTGATTACAGTTTCGATTTCTGTGCTTGTGATGGGTCTGTTAGATCTTCTATTTCTTCCTGGTTCAGTTTTGGAAAGTTATACTTTTCTAAGAATTTGTTCATTTCTTCCAAGTTGTCCATTTTATTGGCATATAGCTGTTGGTAGTAGTCTCTTATGATCCTTTGTATTTCTGTGGAGTCTGTTGTGATCTCTCCATTTTCATTTCTAATTTTGTTGATCTGATTCTTCTCCCTTTGTTTCTTGATGAGTCTGGATAATGGTTTGTCAATTTTGTTTATCTTCTCAAAAAACCAGCTTTTAGTTTTGTTGATTTTTGCTATGGTCTCTTTTGTTTCTTTTGCATTTATTTCTGCCCTAATTTTTAAGATTTGTTTCCTTCTACTAACCCTGGGGTTCTTCATTTCTTCCTTCTCTAGTTGCTTTAGGTGTAGAGTTAGGTTATTTATTTGATTTTTTTCTTGTTTCTTGAGGTACGCCTGTATTGCTCTGAACCTTCCCCTTAGCATTGCTTTTACAGTGTCCCATAAGTTTTGGGTTGTTGTGTTTTCATTTTCATTCGTTTCTATGCATATTTTGATTTCTTTTTTGATTTCTTCTGTGCTTTGTTGGTTATTCAGAAGCGTGTTGTTTAGCCTCCATAAGTTGGAATTTTTAATAGTTTTTTTTCCTGTAATTGAGGTCTATCACCACATCTTCTTATCCATTCATCAATTGATGGACACTGAGATTGCTTCCATATCGTGCCAACTGTAAACAGTGTTGCAGTAAACATTTGTTGTTGTTTAGTCACTAAGTCATGTCTGACTCTTTTGAGACCCCATTGACAATAGCCCTCCAGGCTCCTCTGTTCATGGGATTTCCCAGGCAAGAATACTGGAGTAGGTTGTCGTTTCCTTCTCCAGGGGATCGTCCCCACCCAGGGATAGAACCCTGGTCTTCCATATCCCCTGCACTGGCAGGCAGATTCTTTAACACTAAGCCACCCGGGAAGCCCACAGTAAACATAGGTGTACGTATATCTTTTCTAGATAGTGCTTTTACTTTCTCTAGATAAGTATCAAGAAGTGGAATTTCTGGGCTGTGTGGTAGTTCTATTTTTTTTTTTCTTTATTTTGAGGAATCTACATACTGTTTCCCAGAGTGGTTGCACCAATTCACATTCCCATGTATAGGAGAGTTCCTTTTTCCACACATCCTTGCCAACACTCATTATTTCTTGTCTTTTTGATAACTGCCATCATAACAGGTATGAGGTGATACCTCAATGTGGTTTTATTTGCATTTCCATGATGATTACTGATGTTAAGCACCGTTTCATGTGCCTGTTTGCCATCTATATATCTTCTTCAACCAGATGTCTACTCAGGTCTTCTTCCCATTTTTTAATCAGGTTGTTTCTTTTTTGATATTGAGTTGTACAAATTTTGTATATTTTGGATATCAACTGCTTATGAATTATATTGTTTGCAAACATCTTCTCCCATTCATTAGGCTGCCTTTTTGTTTTGTTGGTAACTTCTTTCCTCCATGTCTTATAGTTTTCCAAGTGCAAGTCTTTTATCTCCTTTGTTATATTTATTTCTAGGTATTGCATTCTTTTTGATGCTATTGTAAATGGATTGTTTGCTTCATGTCTGTTTTTGATAGTTTAAGTGTATAGAAATGCAACACATTTCTGTATATAAATTTTGCATTGTGCACATTTACTGAATTCATTTATTAGTTCGAATAGTTTTCTGCAGAGTCTTCAAATTGGAAATTGAACCTTGATTGATATTGAATATACTTTAAAAGGAACATAAAAATTGAAGAATAGCAGATTCTACTTCTATCTCTAACAGAACAGAGATGAGATCAGGTTTGTGATTATAAATTTGTATTTTCAGAAGATATATTTTATAGAGAGCCACTAAAATTTACTCCGTAAAAGTCATCCATAAATCAACCACTTTAGTAGCGTAAAATAAATGCATGCCCATCCAGGAAATGGTGCATTCCACTTGCAAGGAAATTGTAGGTGTAAGATGCAGTTAGCAAACATCACTTTCTTCAAGTTCCAATTGCATGTTTGGAGGTGCTTTGAGTGATGGATAGACCTTCTGTGCAATAAACAATAAACAATCCTGATTAATTTTGTGCACTGTCTAGCATACCAGGAAGAGTTGTACTAACCATTGCCAATTTGGGAACAGGTCCATATACTTTACAATATAAGTATAATAATGGCTGTGAAATATTCAGGAATTGAGGTTTGGGTATCAATTTCCTTCAGTTAAAAATGAATAAGAAAAGCAGATGAATGTTTACAAAAGCAAAATGAAACAAAAATAAAAGCATAAGCTTGCCTCATTTTAATAAGCTAAAGTGGTGTGTGTGACAGACGTCATATTTGTGACATTCTAGCCCCTGGTTTTAACTCTAGTGTTTCCTTATCCAGTACCCTCCATCTTACCCTTAACTAAAGTGCTTTGCAACTTACATGCTTCTTTTTTCCTTGAAACTTACACTGATTTTTTTAAAGTATAATTCCAGAATGTCATGATGCCATAGTATCACAAAATAGCATAATGTTTCAAGCAAAGTTCACATTTTTAATCAAGCAGCCTCTTCTGGAATGATTCCCCCAAAGCTCATCATAGCTATTCAACAACTGGTAACATTTTGCCACATTTCATTGATCTAGATATGCATATACAGTTGACTCTTGAACAATGTGGAGGTTATTCCAAGTACCACTTATAGTCAGCCTTCTATTCACAGTTCCTCTGCATTCATGATATCAACCAACCACAGACTGTAGTACTGTATATTTACTCCTGAAAAATATCTGTGTTTATAAGTGGACCCACACAGTTCAAAATCGTGCTTTTCAAGGTTCAACTGTGTATGAATGTATGTGTGTGTGTGTATGTGTATGTCTTTTCTTGAGCTATTTGGAATTAAGTATGACTCTTCATCTCTAAAACTTCAGCATGCATTTTCTAAAATTAAAAACATTTTAAGACGCTCAGCCACGTCTGACTCTTTGTGACCCCAATGACTATACAGTCCATGGAATTCTCCAGGCCAGAATACTGGAGTGGGTAACCTTTCCCTTCTCCAGGGGATCTTCCCAACCCGGGGATCAAACCCAGGTCTCCTGCATTGTAGGTGGATTCTTTTCCAGCTGAGCCACAAGGGAAGCCCTAGATTAGTGGAATGGGTAGCCTATCACTTCTCTAGTGGATCTTCCCGGCCCAGGAGTCAAACTGGGGTCTCCTGCATTGCAGGCAGATTCTTTACCAACTGAGCTATCAGGGAAGCCCTTCCTACATAACACAAGCTATTATTATCCTAAGAAAACAGACAACTTCTGAATACCTTGGAGTATATAATAATTTTAAAAATTTTGCCACTGTACCCTAAATATTTTTAATATATTTTTCCAAACCAGAATCCATTCAAGTTTTACTGATTGCCTTTCATTATTCTGTATCTTTAGTTTTATTTGACCTATAATATGGACTTTTTCATGACATGGCATTCAAAGAAATCAGACCATTTGCTTCGTATAATCTCCCACATTCTGAATTTATCTCATTGCTTTCTCTTGGTATCATATAAATTGTTCCTTTATTCTAAACTTGAACGTAAGTCTTTTTGCTCATTAGATTTGGGTTAAAACAAGCAAACAACAACAAGAAAACCCCAAACAAAAAACTTGGCAAGAATCGATCATAGGTTATGTTCTTTACTTCGTATTGTTTTACAGGTCTTCTCTTTCTTTTCCTCTGTCAAAGCTTGCCTGAATTATTGCTCTAGCCATAGGTAGTTTGGTTTAACTAGGAGCCAGCTATAGGAGGCAGAGAATGCATTATCTATTACTGTCCTTTGGCCTCTTTTCCTCTGATCTTAGATGTTCTTTAGATCCAACTTTGCTTGCACTGCACTAACTTTTTGCAATTCCAAAATATATCCAGCCTATTTTTTCAAAACCTTTTTAGTGAAGTCATATCTTCTTGCCACACAGATTTCAAATGGGCCATCTGCAGCCTAAATGTCTCTTCCTCACACACAAGGCCTGCCTGAAGGCCACAAGGCGAAGATAACACATGACAATATTTTAAATTTTTCCTAACTTTTTCTCTAGTAATATAGCCTTAGTGGGATATAACATACACATTTTGCTTTTGTTTTTTGATTTTTTGCATTTTATGTTCAATCTATCAATTTGTTTTAGGTCCATCTCTTGTACAGTGTATATAATTGGTTTACAAAGAAAAATCACTGCATTTCTCCTCGCATCTTGTTGTCCAGGATGTTCCATCTGAGAGAATTTGATGTATTTTTAGGCTCTGTGTGACAGATGAATTGTGTTTGCAGGAATCAAGGAGACTGACAGTTGGGTAGGTCAACAACTTTGAAATGGAATTTTAAACTATTTGTATTTTTTGTCATATGTCTTTCATTTCATTTTATTTGTTTATCTCATTTTACTTTTGTTGTTATTTTGTTTCTTCCATGAGTGCTCTGTTTCTTGATAAGTCCTTGGTCTTTTGTTTGCTTTCATCATCTTCAGTGGTTTAGAAAATATTCTATTTACTTTAATTGTTATTAGTAGTTACCAGTCCTTAGCATGTATTTCTTTCTTTATCAGAGTGTAAAATGAAATTATATTTAAGAGTGTGCTCTATGAAAAAATGAAATTAACACACTTCTGTTTCCCCTCTTTACTCTTTCTAGTTTTGTTAACAATCTAAAGTTTAAATCCAGATTATTGTTACAAAATCACTATTGTTTCCTTTGTCTAGTTTTGTTTTTTGACATTTGCACTGAGTTTTGCAATCATTTTTACAACAATTATTCTGATATCAGTCTATGTTTAACTGCACTCTGCATACTGTCAGTACTTAGTACCAATTTTCTTACACATATGCTTGAATTTCATTTTATTTCTTAGTAATCCTGAGTATTATTCAAATCTTTTTCTAAAAAAGTAACTTGAGTGGCATACTTTCTAGTCTTGCCCTTGCATTCATAATTTGAATGGCAATTTTGCTAGATTTAAAATACTTGTTTCACAGCCCTTTTTCCACAAGATTGTCTAGAACATTGGTTTTATTTTTCTTTCTTCTTTTCCTTTTTTGCCACTCTGCATGGCTTGCAGGACCTTAGTTCCCAGACCAGGGATTGAACCCAGACCCTCAAACTTCCACATGCCCAGATTAGCAGAATGGTCAATCATACTTTCACTGGCCCATGGCCTCTCTTATTTAATATGATAAGAATCTTCTAAATATTTGGTTTTACCCAAAAGGCCAACCCTGTGTTTCTCACTTAACCTTGAAAGCCAGATCAAGTTATACCTTTCAAGTGCAGCAGATTCCATATCTGTTACAGTTTTCTCAGTGTCTTGAAATATATAGATATCAACCAGTTGTCTTCCTATATTTAGTATTGCAGAGGAATAGTCTGAGGGCAGTCTAACGTTTTTGGCAAAGCAATTTTATTTTTAATAGATGGGTATATGTTTCTTAAAAATGCATCCTTTAAAGTTAATGTTTTTTACCATAATGTATCTGAAATGTGGGTCTTTTTACTTTTTCCTGATTGGTTGATCCTTTCCTTTAGTTCCATAGGTCTCACAGTGCAGTTAAGAGGTACTGTTTTTCTTATATCTGCATGGATTTATTAGTGGAAACACATTTAACCCTGCAATACTTCCTTCTTTATATATGTACCGATAATCTGCCCATTACAAAACACATTGTTAACATCATATAATATTTCAAATGTTAAGTAACTGAAATAGATCTCTTGGGCTTCCCTTATAGCTCTTTTGGTAAAGAATCTGTCTGCAATGCAGGAGACCCAGGTTCAGTCCCTGAGTCAGTAAGATCCCCTGGAGAAGGAAATGACAACCCACTCCAGTATTCTTGCCTGGAGAATCCTATGGACAGAGGAGTTTAGCAGGCTACACTCCATAGGGTTGCAAGAGTCAGACATGGCAGAGACTAAACAACCACTACCAATAATCTGTATTTTTAGACTATATTAATGCATACAATTCAGATTCCCTTAACACACACACATAAGTCTTTATACTTAAAATATGAAATCAACATACCTCTTTAATTTTAAAAGAAATATTGAAACAAACAATATAATAAATAATTGCATTAGGATGGTACTCCAGGTATATACTCTGATTCTACAATTTTAACAGGAAAGATTTAGTTCATTATGTCAAATCAAAAATATTAATGTTACCTTTGTGTTCTTGACTGTTTTCATGAGTTTCTGAAAATGTCACTCAATTAAAATTTATTATTCTAAAATTTAAGAGTCTTAATTTTTTGAGTCTTTTATCACACAGGCAGGTTGAAAAGCAACGTTGATCACTTCACCTAGACATGTTTGTAGCAGACAAATGCCTACATAAATCAGTCATTCCTTATCATTAAGAAAATGAAAAGACAAACTATAGACAGGGAAAAATATTTATAATACATATACCTAAAAAAGATTGTTATCCAGAATATATGGACTACATCTCCAACTGAATATAAAAGGTAATCAACTCAATTAAAAACCACACACACACACAAAAACTTGCACATTCTTAACAAAATATATATATACTATGACCAATAGAACATGAAATGAAACTCAGTGTCATTAGTCAACAGGGAAAGCCAATTAAAATCACAAAAGACACCACTATATTCACACTAGAATGGTTAAAATGAACAAGAATGATGGCAGGAAGTATTGATGAAAATATGGAACAACTTGGAATTCTCATGATTGCTGGTGTAATTGCAAAATGGTGCATACACTTTGGAAAACAATTTGATAGTTTCCTACAAAGTTAAACATGTACTTACTGTATGATCCAAAATTTCACTCCTCGGCATGTAACCAAGAGAAATAAAAATACATCTAAACAAAACCTGCATATGAATGTTCATAGCAGCATTATTCACAATAGTTAAAGTCCAAAAGCATCCCAAATGTCCTTCAACTGGTGAATGAATTAACAAACAGTGGAATACTACACAGCAATAAAAAGGAAATTAACTTTTAGTTTACACACAACACAGATTAATATCAAAGGCATTATGGTGAAAGGAAGAAACCCCACACAAATAGCCCATGCCATTTGATTTCATTTATGTGACATTCTGGAAAATTTAAATCTAATCTATGATGACAAAAAGCAGATAGGTCTTGAACGCTGGGGAAGAAGAATAAGTGATTTCAAAGTCACAGGATAGAATATTTTGGGTCTTGGAAATATTTTATATCTTGATTGTGGTGACAGTTATGACCACATATGTGGTGACATATGACCACATATGTTTGTCAAAACTCAAACTATACCCTTGAAATGGGTACATTTTATTAAATATAAATTATTATGCAATAAATTTGTTTCAAAAATTATAATAAGAAATATTAACTTAAAAACAAGAAAGAATGTGAGATTATAACTATAGTTAGTCCTAGGTATATTCTACAAGCAGCAAACAAAAGGGTCAACAAATCTTCCTCTGTGGACAGAAATGAGCAAGTGGACTATATTATAGGTGCCGAATGTGACAGATCAGCCAATAAATCTGGCTGTTTATTCTGCTGCCTCAATCTGTACCTGTAAGTCATGCTGTCAAATTACCCCCAACAAGTCATACACACTCTGGTCAGCATGAGGTCAGGGTCCAGCCATCCTGCTCCCTATTCCAGATCCCTGGCCTGGCAGGCAGTAAACCTTTGTCAAATGGTCCAGAATTCCTCACTTACCAATCAACTTGAAATTAACTGAGCAATCATGAGATATGTCATGTATCCTTTGAGATACTAGAAAATAAAGTGTTAGGTAAATGATCAATTTCAGCTCAGGAGGAGTTGCAGACATGTGTTTAACAACCCAATTAATAGACTGCAGTGGGAGAAAACAGAATAAGTGAAATACTTATATATTTCAATGTTTTTCAACTTTGTTTGGTTTGTTTCCCACTTGTACTACTTCTTATTTGACTCTATTACATGCTGTGAACTTATGTAAAATAGAATCTATAAAAGTACTTGCCAAATGTTTCAAGAGTCTTCTCATGTGAAGCTTCTTCCCATACAATGAACCAAAATGATTTTCATGAAATTAGTTAGAATTTACAAATTTAGTAAATTGGTTACTAAATTAATTAGTAAACTTTGACCTCTGCTCCAGTGTGAGGTAGAGGCCTAGAGCTATGGAAATATTTTTCTCCTATTTCCTAAGAGAGTAATGAGGGAGGTCATAGTTGAAAATGCCCCAGGCTACACTGAAAGAAGGAGTTTGACCCTAACTGCTATAAAGAGCCACTTCTATGCCTCAGCACTTCTGTTCCCACCAGAGGTCTGGTCCTTTTGTTCAGTAAGCAGGTGAGTTCCTAAATGGCATACATTCATGTGAGAGTCCATCTCAGTCCAATTGCCTGGTTGCTAGGAATTCTGCTGCCAGAGGCAAGCGTCAAATCTATATGCAAGCCTAGGCAAGTCTGTCTGTACACAGGGGATAAGCTTTTCTTATGAAGGAGAAACACAAGAAACAAACATACGTTCACACCAGCCACCACCACCAATATCCCAGTGAACCCTGAAGTTCTGAAACATTCAACTCACACTCTAGGCTTAAAAATCCAGAATCTCACAGTTTTCTATGCTATCTAGGCAACATGTCTTGCTTTATTTGGGGTATTTTAAGATTTTCTGTGTTAGAAATATGCGGCAAAGAACAATGTAAGTATACAAAACATGAGTATTGGGTGGATTTTCACAATAGGAAAGGAGTCTGGTTTTAAAAATTGGATCCATTCTTGACTTTCCTTGAAATAGAGAATTTGCCCAGCGTGCTTAAAAGCTATCAATTAACCTTGAAATTTAAATATGCATGAACTTTTCAGGAACATATTATGAAATACATTATATTAGATTTCTATTGCTGCTGTAATAAATTGTCACAGAGTGGCTTAAAACACACAAATGTATTCTCTCACAGTTCTGGAGGTCAGAAGTCTGAAATGTGTCTCACTGGGCTAAAATCAGCTTGTCAGCAGACTGCATTCCTTCTGGAGACTCTAGGGAAAAATCCATTTCCTTGCCTTTTTCAGTTTCTCGAAGTCATCTACCTTCCTTTTCTCATGACCCCTTTTCTTCTGTTCTCAAAACCAACAGTGTAGCATCTTCAAATCTCTCTCCTCTGACTCTCCTTGTATCCTTGCATCTCCTTGTAATACCTTCTTGTTTTCCTTCTTTATAAGGACTTTTGTGTACATTCAGCCTACCCAAAATGCCAGAAGAGTCTCCCCATCTCAGGATCCTTAATCACATCTGCAAAGGCCCTCATGCCATGTAAGGTAACACAGGTACAAGTTCCTTAGATTAGAATGTGAACGTCTTTCAAAAGTCATTATTCTGCCTATCATACACAGTGGTATTTTTTTTTCTATGTAGTTTGGGGGAGGAAATTTTTTCTTCTTCCCTTCTCGGTTCTTCTGGCTGGTCTAATAATTAAGTTGATGTGGGGAAGATTAGTAGGAGAAAATAAAATTTAATTACGAATTCTTACAGGACCCCCTAAGAATACCAGACCTACAGGTAGTCAGGCAATTGAGGCTAATATGCTACCCTGAGCTAAGGAGAAGGGGTGGGGGTTTGAGATTTCAAAGGGGAGGAAGAGAAATCACAAGGAGAAGGTAGGGAGAACAAATGTTTGGTAAATAAATGTTTTCCAAATAAATAAAAGATGGCAGAGGAATAAGATGGAGAGACCACTTTCTCCCCCATAAATTCAACAAAAGATCATTTGAATGCAGAGCAACTCCCACAAAACAACTTCTGAATGCTGGCGGAAGACATCAGATACCCAGAAAGGCAGTCCATTTGCTTCAAAAGGAGGTAAAACAAAATATAAAAGACAAAAAGAGAGACAAAAGAGTTAGGGACAGAGATCTGTCCTGGGGATGGAGTTGTGAAGGAAGAGAAGTTTCCATACAGTAGGAAACACTCTCACAGGTGGGTCTGTGGGGGAGTTTTGCAATCTCAGAAGGCAACATAAGCGGGAGGAAAAAAAAAAAACAAAACTGTAGAATATATACCTAACTGCAACTGTGGAAAAGAGAACTTTCCTGAGAAAGGCTTTAACCTAATAACCTAATGTGCAGCCTGGCCCCCTCACAGAACAAAGGATTGAGCAAACACCAAAGGAGAGCTAGCCTGCTGCTGACCAGACTCTCCCTGCCCAGAGGCAGAGA
Organism: Giraffa tippelskirchi; assembly: GCF_054371585.1. Lineage (NCBI taxonomy): Eukaryota > Metazoa > Chordata > Mammalia > Artiodactyla > Giraffidae > Giraffa > Giraffa tippelskirchi. The sequence goes on along the minus strand of NC_137289.1, from coordinate 10,584,159 downwards.
GGCAGGCTGTGACAGCCAGAGCCGGAAGGCAAGGGGCTGCTGCAATCTCAGCCCTAAAGATGGCATCTTCCACCAAACTGTGAATAGGCTCCCAGCTGCTAACCACGTCTTCCTAAGATCCTGGATGGTTGACATCCACCAGGAGGGTTGCAGCCTGAGATCAGCTCTCTGGAGGAGACACATGGCACACCAGATACGGTGCTCCCATGGCGCACCCAGGAAACCCAGTGGCTGAGACCAAGGAAGTGATTAAGACACATGGCCCATCTGAGACAGTGTGCTCGCCAAGAACTGGGTCTCCTGAGCTGCTCAGACCTGGGAAGGGCACAAAAAACACACCCAACCTACAGAGATTGAGCTAGAACTGTGTCTGAGTGTCTCCTGAGGAGGTACAGGTTGGCGGTAGCCTTCCGTAGGCACTCTGGGTGCAGCAGACCTGGGTATGGCATAAGCCCTCTTGGAGGAGGTCACCATTAACCCCACCATAGAGCCACCAGAACTTACACAGAGCTGAGGAAACAGACAATTGGAAGGCACAAAAAGAAACCTTGTGTGCACCAGGACCCAGGAGAAAGGAGCAGTGACTCTACAAGAAACTGACCAGACATGTCTGTAACTGTCCAGGAGTCTCCAGCAGAGGCATGGGTCAGCAGTGGCCTGCTGCAGGGTTGGGGGCACTGAGTGCAGCAGTGCGTGCATGGGACCTTCTGAAGGAGGTCACCATTTTCTTCATTACCTCTACCATAGTTTGGCCTCAGGTAAATAACAGGGAGGGAACACAGCCACACACATCAACAGAAAATGGACTTAAAGATCTACTGAACATGGCCCCTGGAGAAGGGAATGGCAAACCACTTCAGTATGCTTGCCTTGAAAACCCCATGAACAGTATGAAAAGGCAAAATGATAGGACACTGAAAGATGAACTCCCCAGGTCAGTAGGTGCCCAATATGCTACTGGAGATCAGTGGAGAACTAACTCCAGAAGGAATGAAGAGACAGAGACAAAGCAAAAACAACACCCAGTTGTGGATGTGACTGGTGATGGAAGTAAAGTCTGATGCTGTAAAGAGCGAGATTGCATAGGAACCTGGAATGTTAGGTCCATGAATCAAGGTAAATTGGAAGTGATCAAACAGGAGATAGCAAGAGTGAACATTGACATTTTAGGAATCAGTGAACTAAAATAGGCCGGAATGGGTGAATTTAATTCAGATGACAATTATATGTACTAGTGTGGGCAAGAATCCCATATAAGAAATGGAGTAGCTATCATAGTCAACAAAGAGTTCTAAATGCAGTATTTGGAAGCAGTCTCAAAAATGACAGAATGATCTCTGTTTGTTTCCAAGGCAAACCATTCAATACCCAGTAATCCAAGTCTATGTCCTGACCAGTAATGCTGAAGAACCTGAAGTTGAATGGTTCTATGAAGATCTACAAGACTTTCTAGAACTAACACCCGAAAAAGATGTTCATTTCATTATAGGGGACTGGAATGAAAAAGTAGGAAGTAAAAAGATACCTGGAGTTATGGGCAAATTTGGCCTTGGAGTACAGAATGAAGCAGGGCAAAGGCTAACAGAGTTTTGCCAAGAGAACACACTGGTCATAGCAAACATGCTTTCCCAACAACCAAGAGAAGACTCTACACATGGACATCACCAGATGGCCAATACTAAGATCAGATTGATTATATTCTTTGTAGCCAAAGATGGAGAAGCTCTATACAGTCAGCAGAAACAAGACCAGGAGCTAACTGTGGCTCAGATCATGAACTCCTTATTGCAAAATTCAGACTTAAATTGAAGAAAGTAGGGAAAACCACTAGACCATCCAGATATGATCTAAATCAAATCCTTACAATTCTACAGTGGAAGTGACAAATAGATTCAAGTGATTAGATCTGATAAAGTGCCTGAAGAACTATGGATGGAGGTTCCTGACATTGTACAAGAGGAAGTGATCAAGATCATCTCCAATAAAAAGAAATGCAAAAAGGCTAAACGGTTGTCTGAGGAGGCCTTACATAAACTCTGAAAAGAAAAGAACTGAAAGGCAAAGGAGAAAAGGAAAGATATTCCCATCTGAATGCAGAGTTCCAAAGAAAAGAAAGGAGAGATAAGAAAGTCTTCTTCAGTGATCAGTGCAAAGAAATAGAGGAAAACAATAGAATGGAAAGACTAGAGATCACTTCAAGAAAATCAGAGATACCAAGGGAACTTTTCATGGAAAGATGGGCACAATAAAGGACAGGAATGGTATGGACCTAACAAAAGCAGAAGATATTAAGAAGAGGTGGCAAGAATACACAGAAGAACTATAAGAAAAGTTCTTCTCAACCCAGATAATCATGATGGTGTGATCACTCACCTAGAGCCAGACATCCTGGAATGTGAAGTCAAGTGGGCCTTAGGAAGCATCACTGTGAAAAAAGCTAGTGGAGGGGATGGAATTCCAGTTGAGCTATTTCAAATCCTGAAAGATGATGCTGTAAAAGTGCTGCACTCAATATGCCAGCAAATTTTGAAAACCCAGCAGTGGCCACAGGACTGGAAAAGGTCAGTTTTCATTCCAATCCCAAAGATAGGCTCAAATGCCAAAGAATGCTCAAACTACCGCACAATTGCACTCATCTCATACACTAGCAAAGTAATGCTCAAAATTTTCCTAGCCAGGCTTTAACAGTACATGAACTGTGCACTTTGATATATTTAAGCTGGATTCAGAAAAGGCAGTGGAACCAGAGATTAAATTGCCAACATCTGTTGGATCATTGAAAAAGCAAGAGAGTTCCAGAAAAACATCTACTTCTGATTTATTGACTATGCCAAAACCTTTGAGTGTGTGGATCACAACAAACTGTGGAAACATCTTCACAAGATGGGAATACTAGAGCACCTGACCTGCCTCCTGAGAAATCTGTATGCAGGTCAAGAAGCAACAGTTAGAACTGGACATGGAAAAACAGACTGGTTTCAAATATGGCAAGGAGTACATCAAGGCTGTATATTGTCACCCTGCTTATTTAGCTTATATGCAGAGTACATCATGAGAAATGCTGGACTGGATGAAGTACAGGCTGAAATCAAGATTGTGGGAGAAATATCAATAACCTCAGATATGCAGATGACACCACCCTGATGGCAGAAAGCGAAGAACTAAAGAGCCTCTTGATGAAAGTGAAACAGGAGAGAGAAAAAGTTGGCTTAAAACTCAGCATTCAGAAAACTAAGATCATGGCATCTGATCCCACCACTTGATGACAAATAGATTGGGAAACAGTGGAAACAGTGGCTGACTTTATTTTTGGGGGCTCCAAAATCACTGCAGATGGTGACTGCAGCCATTAAATTAAAAGCACTTTCTCTTTGGAAGAAAAGCTATGACCAACCTAGACAGTATATTAAAAAACAGAGACATTACTTTACCAACAGTGTATGTCTAGTCAAAGCTATGGCTTTCCCAGTAGTCATGTATGGATGTGGGAGCTGGACTATAAAGAAAGCTGAGCACCGAAGAATTGATGCTTTTGAACTGTGGTGTTGGAGAAGACTCTTGAGAGTCCCTTGGACAGCAAGGAGATCCAACCAGTCTATCCTAAAGGAATGGATATTCCTTTAAAATGGATAGTCCTGGATATTCATTGGAAGGACTGAAGCTGAAGCTTCAATACTTTGGCCACCTGATGCGAAGAACCATCTCATTTGAAAAGATCCTGATGCTGGGAAAGATTGAAGGCGGGAAGAGAAGGGGACAACAGAGGATGAGATGGTTGGATGGCATCACTGACTCAATGGACATGAATTTGAGTAGGCTCTGGGAGTTGGTGATGGACAGGGAAGCCTGACATGCTGCAGTCTATGGGGGTGCAAAGAGTTGGACACAACTGAACTGAAATAAATGTTTGCCCTGCCAACGGGAGAAGTCTTTGTTATGTAAGACAAAGTTATTGTTGGTGATGTTGTCTTCCAGGTACAGGTTCCCTATCTAAATTCTTCTAGGCAGTTAAGGAGAATGTAAAAAGAAAATAATTCCTGAGTCTTCAATTTATTAATAATCATCAGCCTAAAATAGTCCACATTCTAAATAGATACATTTTGGGGTGGCAAATTTTGCTCCCCTACAGTGGCTAGAAAAGAAGTACACTAATAAACTAATTTTTAAATTATCCTGTCCTTGTGAATGGAGCTGCAGTGAGGAACAATTGATAATATTTGTATATGAACTAGGGGCTTCCCAGGTGGTGCTAGTAGTGAAGAACCCTCCTGCCAATGCAGGAAACATAAGAGATGCTGGTTTGACCCCTGGATAGGAAAGATCCCCTGGAGGAGGTAATGGCGACCCACTCTAGTATTCTTGAGAATCCCATGGACAGGTGAGCCTGACCAGCTATAGTCCATAGGGTCGCAAAGAGTCAGACACGACTGAAGCAACTTAGCATGCATGTATATGAGCTAGGTTTAGAATAATGCCAATGTCAGAGATAAAAGCTTGAAAACATTAAGTTCCATTGAACTAAACCTGATTGAGTTTGAGGCAGGAGATAGATGGGGTGCAGGCTGAGCAGCTGAAGTTAGTACCCTGTGGACAGATACTCTATGATAAAGACAATAGCAGGAGCAGAGTGGTGCTGAGTCCTGCCCAGATAAGAGATAAAGAGACCACAGATTTATCATTCTTGAGGCCAAGGAGAACTTCCCAACTACATATGCACAGAAAGTCTCCTCTGGGGTCAAAAACGGAGGGGGTGCCACCCCACAGTAGGTAGTATCAACCTTTCCACAGGCCTCTGAATTGGAATCCATATGAGACAAACTAAATATGGACTCAGAACCAGCAAAGCAAGATGATCGGCTAGAGGAAACCTGGAAGAAATGCCCCATAGAAGTGATTTAAAATACCACGAAGTGGTTAGGATTCAGTTCTCTCACTGCTGTGGACTGGCTTCTATCTCTCATCAGGGAAATGAGATTCTCCTTCAGGCTGCTTCCAGCCCAGGCCATCCAAGATTAAGCTGAATTCAATTAGAATTTTGTGACAGAAGCAATACGTATTCTAATTAATGACATACTTATTTTGTCAAACTCATGTAAGGTATTTAGCTCTCTTTCCATCTATATGATATAGAACGATGAATAACAAGTAGATAATTCTCTTTTGCATGTTTTAGTTGCCCAAATAAATCCCCCTCTTGAAAGAATGGGCTGAATTATTTATTCTTTAATAGCAGAGAATCTAAACATATCTTTTAGCTATTTGGAGGTCACTTAGGCTTTAAGAAGCTGTTCTGTCATTATTGAGTCATAAAACTTAACAGCCCATGAATGCTGCCTGAGTTCAACACCAAAGGCTAAATAGGATAAAACACTGCATTAATTACAGTCTATTATTATCAGCAGTTGGTTTGGGGAAATGTGGTTATATTGAAACTTCAAAATACATTTAAACACTTTCATAACAGTAACAGTGAAAACATTTTTAAAGTAAAAATCTATTTCACACTTCAAACAGTTTACTCATGTTTGCTGTGCTTGCTATGTTCCAGTTCCCATGTAGGTACATACACATACATATATCCCTTGTTTTCAGATTCCTGTAATCATAATATAGATACCAATTTCTATTTGGCCTTTTACACCGTATCTAATATGCTTATTTTTGAAGTAATTATGTAGTGCTCATAATTTTTATTTTGATGGCTACAGTGTATTCTACAGCAAGAATGTAATATGATTTTCTTGATTCTATGATTAGACATTTATGTTGATTCCATTTTTAAGCCATGATAAACACTGCCATATATAATGCTTTTGAGTGGGCTTTTCTTGGAGACTGGGGAGATCATTTTCTTGGGACAATATTTAAGTGTTATAGTAATCACATGAAATTTTCAAACTAATAATAGGAGGTTTTGCTCGATGTTGGTAAATAGAAAAAGTCTCAGTGGAGACATGGAAAGTACTTTCAAAAGATGTCAATAATATCTTTATACCAACATTTATACCTTGCCTGAAATCATTTTCCTGAGGACTGAGATAAGTGTGAAGAATATACTGAATGAGTACAATGAGTACAATGGTTAGATAATATACAGATTATTGTTGATTATGCAGAAAAGGTTATATATAGCTTAAAAATGTACAGGAATAAAAGGAACAGTGAATTTTAAAAGACTATTGCTACGTACCAATGGAGCAAATTATGAAATTCTGTACAAATTCATGTGTGTGGTTTATACACAATTGTATATTAAATATTTAATAATTACTGCTCCTCTCTTGAGCATTAAATTCTTAACAAATAGGGCTTTGAAGTTTTATTTATGTTGTATAGGCTACAACATTTTAGAGGTAATAGAGACATGAGACAAGTTAAAATTTTCAAAGTACATATATTTTAGTGTCAGTAATAGAGTATAAGGCAAGAAGTAGATTTGGTCTTATCAGATGATGGAATGACAGCAATTTCTATTGCATTCTTCATGCCGCTTGTCTTTTTGTTCTTAATTCAAATATACAAGGAGGAAAGACAGTTTGTTAAAATTGTCACTAAAATACTTAACAAAAGAAGCAAGCCATGTGTTAAAGGTTCCCAGAGGTGGGGGAAACACTGAAATAAATCGAGATCTTCTCCAGCTTTAATTTCATTATGTAGCTGCACAGTGTTTACCTAAGGAATTCACAATCATATGCAATTTGACTTTTAAGTAGAAATATGAGCAATATAGACCAAAGCATTAAAAGGTGTAAGTGCCTGTTCAATAATGTGAGAGAAGTCAGGCTGCATGCTAATGGGAAAGCTGGTTGGCTACCTTTACAGAGGAGAATATCTTTCAGTTGAATAGCTGTCCCTAACCACGAGTGGATCTACTAGAAAATTCCCAATGCTTAATATCAGGGAATACTGATACACTCAGAATTTTAAATGGGCTGAAGATCCCATTCTGAAGCACTGAGAATAAATGTTGCCAACCTGAATCCCTGTGAGATGCTATTGAAATGATAATAGCTATCAATTTCATAAAAGGAGAATCTTTAGGTTGAGAGGCTCTCTCCAGGCAAGAAGACTGGAGTGGGTTGCCATTCCCTTCTCCAGGGGATCTTCCTGACACAGGGATCAAACCTGTGTCTCCTGCATTGTAAGCAGATTCTTTACCACTGAGCCAGCAGGGAAGCCCTTAAGGTAAGAGGAGTTACAATTAGTTTGCAAACCATAACTTACACGAAGTGGCATGGTTAGTCTTGGTGAACAATGCTAAGCTAAGCATTAGAAACTAATTTTTTGTTAGAGTAACTTTATTTCTATATGCCATCATTTTATTCATATTTTAAACATGTAACTTTAAATTAATTAATTAATTCTCTCATTCACTCATTCAGAGTATTAGGTGCCAGGTACCGTGGCTATCTAACTGAACAAGACAAATACAAAATCTGTGCTCTATGGAGCTTACTTCTCCTAGATATCTTTTTAGGGCACATATTTTTCTTAAGTTCAAAACATCAAAAGAACCCATTATTATTGGCAAAACGGGAAAATGACATAGCAGTATAACTTTCAAATGGAGTTACAGAGATATTCTAGAAAAGAGTATAACAAGCAGCAATATATTTTGGTGAATATTGGGTAAGAAAGAGACAATGCAAACTCATAGAGGTGTTAGAATTCACACCCAGTTTGTTTTTTCAGTTGTCCAGATCAGTTTGATATGCATCTCACCATTGTGTTTTGGATGAGCTCAACCTGAAGAAAAAGACTGCTGCTTCCTTTGCCCCAGGTCCTTTTCAATCTGTGGTCTTTCATAACAATAGCACTCAACTGCCACCCAGAGAAAGGCAATAGTCAGTAGATAGTGCTACTCACAACTGTTTTATTTTCATATCCCTTAGATCCCCAAGCTACACCTGGCTACATTGCTTAGAGGAAGAATGGAGAATGAATGGAGGGCTTCACTACCGACTGTATCTTCTATCAGGTTTCCTCTGAGAAAGAAATTTGGGTAATCCTGGGACCGCAGATATGTTTAATTGACCTCCAACTAGCTGAGGCATTGATACCAGACCAAAAGAACAGCATGAAGTGATTAACCCACCTTGGTGGCCTCAGGTGGCCTCATTTTGGGGTGCTTTTAAAGCAATGGCTTCCCTCATAGCTCAGTTGGTAAAGAATCTGCCTGCAATGCGGGAGACTGGGTTTGATCCCTGGGCTGGGAAGATCCCCTGGAGAAAGGAAATGCTACCCACTCCAGCATTCTGGCCTGGAGAATTCCATGGACTGTATAGTCCACGGGGTTGCAAAGAGTTGGGCACGACTGAGCAACTTTCACTTTCATGTTCACGTTTAAAGCAATGAATGCTTTACATAAGGGGTACAAAGGAAGCTAATCACTTTTCATATATTTTAAATGTACTTTCTTATAGCTGATACAATCCAAATGGTTTAAGTACTATCACCACCCACGTGCCAAAGAGGAAATTCAACACTAGCCATAACGGTATCATCTTTAAAGATATACTTTGTAATAATTAAGCTCATTACATTTGAATATTTAATTTCTGTCAATCACAAATAAATAATTATTCAAAATATTGTAATGAAGTCTACCAAGACTATTAAAAATCTACTCAATTGTCATCCAGAAAACATTACAAAGTTCCTAGCCAGGAGCATAACAACTTTTAGAGCATTTTCCAGTATCACCTTGGACTCCTTCTCCTTTTTATTCATTTTGTTTTAATTTGGCCACATCAAGGACATGTGGGATCTTAGTTCCTTGACCAGAGATCGAACTCGCAGCCTTTGCACTGGAAGCTCAGTCTTCAGTGGCAAACCACTAGATCGCCAGAAAGTCCTAACAGCTTCTCATTATGGTAGACAATGATCATAGCTTATCAATAACCAAGACAAATTCCATTCGTCTTTCACTATTTGAAGTTGAAAATTCACCACTTACATAGATCGTCATTAAAATTATTAGATATTGGCAAAATTATCATAATTGACAAAATGAAACTTTGATTTTTAGCCCTTCAAATTTTATTTTTTTGTTTTTTTTCTTTTCAATAATAGATACAAATCTCAAATTATGGCAGAAGAAGTGATGTCTGTTATTCTTGGCCTAAATATACAGTACAGTCAGGTCTGGAAAACTTTCTCTAATCTCTTTAGTCAATAAATAATAGTTAATACATTGCCTATGGTATCTCTAAATGACATGTGGCCTACATTATGTTCACTGATCCCTAGAGACTTAAAACCAATTAGTATGAAGCTTCTTTTCAGATATAACGATCATCTGAAAACAGGTAATACAGACCTCCTGAAAGATTCAAAAATTTTGATTTAATGTATCTTATGAGCATAGAAGAGATAAATATACACTTTATGTATCTGTGTGTTATTCATAATGCATTTCCTCATGGGTTAGTGGTAAAGAATTTGCCTGCCAAGGCAGGAGATGCAGATTCTCTCCCTGGGTTGAGAATATCCTGTGGAGAAGGATGGCAACCTACTCCAATATTCTTGCCTGGAGAATCCCATGGACAGAGGAGCCTGGGAAGCTACAGTCCATGGGTCGCAAAGAGTCAGACATGACTTAGCAACACACACACACACACACACACACACACACACACACACACACACGTCATTCAAAGCAGTGTGTTTCTTCTGCTGGAACTCCTTGATTTCTTTTTTACAATGAACCAGAGTTGTTTTTTTCCTCCTGTAAAGTTCCAAAATGCAATGTGAACAATGCTATTTATTAATCAACCAACTTCAGCCTCACCATTTTTCACTATTACCTATTTCCTCAGAGTCCACTCATGCCCTGGGGAATGCTGAACACTTGCAAGTTCTGGATGTGGCAGAGGTTTTTACTCAGTCAGCCACTGGGAGAGAATGTGAACTAAATTCTGCCTCAAAATGAAATCCATGCAATGTCAGCCCAAATGCCTTCTCCAAAAATATTACCCTGGTCCTTAAAGGAACACCCATCTGACATTTTAACACATAATTTTAAAGGAAACTAAGAAAACTATGTAGAATCTGCTCTGTTATAAATAATAAATAGCACAATTTAAAAAATAAGTATATAGATTAGGATCATTCATGATGTGTTAACAATAATTTGTTCTTAATAAGCCCAAAAGGGAAGATACAGTTTGCATTCAGGTCACCATTATTAGGAGCTAGGGGTCTACATTTTTATTACTCTGTAGTCAGTATCTCCAATTGTCAGCAGGAGACTTCTACTTGAATTTTTCTCCTCTCAATTCAGATCAAATGTGTCCAAATGTCTATTCTTCACCTTCCCAGGGAATGTCTTTTAGCACCTTCCTATGTCAATTGGTGTTATCTTCAACCTTTCATCAGTCCTAGTAAGGAATCTTAGAGTCCTTCCTGAATTATTTTTGCCCTTAAACTCTGCAACACTTTTGACCCATGGTAATCCTTCTAATACATGCCTTTTATATCTGTTCATTGCTTCACCTAGTCTGAATCCTTGTCACCTCACATGTGGATAATTACAACAGATGCTTCATGGCTTTAGAAACTCTCAAGTTACTTTTGCTCCAATTCATCTTAGAGTTTTCTGCCAGAATAACTTGCCAAAAACATTAGTTCAGTTCAGTCACTCAGTAGTGTCTGGCTCTTTGCGGCCACATGGACTGCAGCATGCCAGGCTTCCCTGTCCATCACCAACTCCCAGAGCTTACTCAAACTCATGTCCATCATCAGTGATGCCATCCAACCCTCTTGGAATGAGAAGTCAAGTGGGCCTTAGGAAGCATCACTACAAACAAAGCTAGTGGAGGTGATGGAATTCCAGTTGAGCTATTTCAAACCTAAAAGATGATGCTGTGAAAGTGCCTAACACACGAATCTCACTAAAATGTATTTCTATTCAAAACATCCCATGGTTCTTCAATGACCTTTAGGATGTAGCTCAAGCACTGTGATATCTGGAATTAGTTCAGCCTTTTTAGACTGGAGGTCAAGGTTCTTCATGTCCTCCTCGACCTTGCCTGTATACTCTCATCCTACTATTCCATGACAGTGACCCAGTTCTTCAGTCAAGGTACCTCGTCACTGTTCATCAACATTGTAATCATTCCCAACTACAAGCTTCTCTTCTTGCTTTATCTGGCTGCATGTACTATTAGGCAGGGTTCCTTAATGTCATTCAAAGGTCACCTACATCAGAATCATCTGTATTAGTCACTCAGTCATGTCTGACTCTTTGCGATCCCATGGAGCAGCCCACCAGACTCCTCTGTCCATGAGATTCTCCAGGCAAGAATACTGGAGTGCATTGCAACTCCAGTCTCCAGGGATCATCCCAACCCAGGGATTGAACCTGGGTCTCCCGCATTGCAGGCAGATTCTTTACCATTTGAGCCACCAGGGAAGCTTGTAAGAAGATCTGAAATGCCTATAAATCATACAGACCCCTGAGTCCACAACTCAGACCTACTGCAATTGGAGAATTTTTATATTTACAAGCTTCCCAGGAGTTTCTGGTACAGGCTAAACTGTGAGCTCCTTTGTGTTATGGGCACGTGGAATTCCACTCAGTCTCTCTGAGACATAGTGCCTGGCACACATTAGAAGGTGAATATTTTTTAATGGGTAAAATTTATTTTGGTATAGAATATCTTAAAGAGGAGAATGTCTTTGGATTCTAAATTTCAGATATGAGGATGAAATTGTCTCTCCTTCCTTTGGTCTCCAATGGTGCCTTAGCTTTTGGCTAAGATCAGGTATAATAGTCTAGTTTCCACCTGAAAAACTTGGAAAAATTTATAGCAGGCCCCAGGTGAACTCAAATGTAAGCAGGGTATCAGTCCAGCAAGCATGGAGTGTATAGGTCTTATTGTAAGCTCTTCAAAGTCATTATTAAAAAGAAGTTAGGAAGTGAAGGCCAGTGGCATGTTCACAACTAAGCAAATATGCTTTTCTGAGTGACAACAAAATGAAGCCCAGAAAGTTGTCAATTTCACAGCCAGAGTTAATGAAAACTTGATAGGCTGCTGAAGAAGCATTGCATATAGAGTTTCTGGTCAGAAAGAGTAAACAACCACCACTGAACAAAATGAATTATCTTCCTCCAACAGTTGCTCAACAGTAGAAACGCTCTGGTTAATTTCAAAGTCTAGATGCAACACCACAGAGAGAGAAAATAAAAACAAAGAAAATAAAGAATATATCCTAATGGAGATTCCCTCAAGAGAAAGCACTGAAGGTTAAGATCCTTTTTGAAAAATGCACTAGTTTTTAAAAAAGTAACATATACACAGGATCCCTGGAAAAGAGAATGGCAGCCCACTTCAGTATTCTTTCCTGGGAAATCCCATGGATGGTGGAGCCTGGTGGGCTACAGCCCATGCGGTTGCGAAGAGTTGGACATGATTGAGTGACTGTCACTCACTCTCACATGATAAAAAAAAAAAAACTCATTCCTAATAAGGTTATATGGTTAAAATAATTCTTCCTTCCAAGCTCTTTTTATTTTGTATGAAGGTTTAGATTCTTTAAAAAATGATTTTTATATGTTTATTATGTATTTTGACCCTTTACTCTTGTGGGAGATGAAAAAATAACTTTCCTTTTATCCTCCTAGGTTCTTGGCTGAGACCTCCTGTAATAAAAGACAGATTAACAGGAGGAAAGCAATAGAAGTTTAATAACAAATATTCCTCTTTATACGTGTGAGACACCCAAGAAAACTGAGTAACTCTCCCAAAATGGCCCAAGCCACAAGCTTAAACATCATCTTCAACTAAAGACAAAAGAAGATGCTGGAAGTGGGAGAGGCAGGATTTTAGGCAAAGCACAATAAACAAGGATAAGATTACGATCCAGGATTAAGTTCATGTCTTCTCCACCTATAAGAGTTTCTAGAGTTTTAATCACTTTACTTCCTGGTAGAGATGGAGATTTCTATAAATGTAAATGTCTCTTGCAAAAGGATAATTTCTACTCAGTTTTCTGAGCTTTTCCTATAAATAATCAGCCTAAAATAATTGTTACGGCAAACAGGCATATTTTGGGGTAGCAAATTCTGCTCCCCTTTAATTACTACTAATAATATATAACATGTTTTGAGTTCTCACTCTGTACTGGACAGAATTTTAATCTAATCTAATTCTCACAGTTATGCCATTTTTTACAGAAAAAAATTGTGATTCAAACATCACTGTAGGATCAGGAAAAAAAATCCTCTTCTTCCATTCTAGGTTCTTTGGCTGGCCTAATAATTAAATTGACATAGGACCAATTAACATGAGCAAAACAAATTTGATTACATATGTACAGGAGCCCCATGATGATATGAAGACTCAAAGGGCAGCCAAGAAATTGAGGCTGATATACCAATTTGAAGCTAAGGCAAGGGGAAGGATCCTAAGCATACAAAAGGCAGGAAGGCTATTCACAGGAAGGGAGAGAAGATGATTAGAGAACAGAAGGTTATCTCTGGGAAGAGCTCTTTTCACGGAACAGGCCCCCTTTCCAGTGTAAATTTAAGCAATTGAGGGGAAGTTGAAGAACTTTTCCTGAATCTGCTGGGTTTTCACTGCCTTTAGATAAAAAATAATCCTTATACTCAAAGGACATAGGTTGGGGTCGCAAAATCGGCTCCCGTTCATTATCAACTTCCTAACGTTTTTTACCACATGACAAACTTAGCATCGATAATATTTATAGAACCTATGAAAAGTGAAGTGAACATATTAGTCACTCAGTAGTGTCCAACTCTTTGCGACCTCATGGACTGTAACCCTCCAGGCTCCTCTGTCCATGGGATTCTCTAGGCAAGAATACTGGAGTGGGTTGCCATGTCCTTCTCCAGGGGGTCTTCCTGACCCAGGGATCAAACCTAGGTCTTCTCCTTGGCAAGCAAATTCTTTACCATCTGAGCCACCAGGGAAGCCCCAAATAAGAACCCATGGGGATAACCAAATATGACTACTCATGCCCAGAGACCACAGGCTCACGGGTTCTGGCTGCCCTAAGAATGAGGGGAACATATCTTAGTCCTCCAGAAACTCTTTCACAAAGCATCTGTGTGCTTTGGCAGTAGAAGTTGAGAAGTTTGCAACTTGCCCAAAGGACTATGTTAGTAGATAGTGGGACATGAACCTGAAAACAGGTTTGTTTGACATCAAATCTCTTAATTATGTTATCCTGACTTCCAGCCCCAAAACTTCAGACAAAGTCTACGTGTTTAGCACTGGGGGACTATGTTCAGTTCAGTTCAGTTCAGTCGCTCAGTCATGTCTGACTCTTTGCGACCCTATGGACTGCAGCACGCCAGGCTTCCCTGTCCATCACCAACTCCCAGAGCTTACTGAAACTCATGTCTATTGAGTCAGTGATGGCATCCAGCCATCTCATCCTCTGTCGCCCCCTTCTCCTCCTGCCTTCAATCTTTCCCTGTATCAGGGTCTTTTCCAGTGAGTTAGTTCTTCCCATCAGGTGGCCAAAGTATTGGAGTTTCAGCTTCAGCAACATTCCTTCCAATGAATATTCAGGACTTATTTCCTTTAGGATGGACTGGTTGGATCTCTTTGCAGACCAAGGGACTCTCAAGAGTCTTCTCCAACACCACAGTTCAAAAGCATCAATTCTTCAACACTCGGCTTTCATTATAGTCCAACTCTCACATCCATACATGACTACTGGAAAAACCATAGCTTTGACTAGTTGAACCTTTGTTGGTAAAGTAATGTCTCTGCTTTTTAATATGCTGTCTAGGTTTGGACTATGTTAAATTGCATAAAATAATGAAATAATGTCAAAACATGAAGTCAGCTATTATTTCCTTTTAATTTTTGAACATGTGAGTCTCTGAGTAATCATCTGTCTCGTTCTGTGCCACATACCATTTAGGCTTACCATATGGATTTTGTTTCTCCTCTACTTCGGCTTCCCTGGTGGCTCAGTGGTAAAGAATCTGCCTGCCAATGCAGGAAACCCAGGTTTGATCTCTGGGTCAGGAAGATCTCCTGAAGAAGGGAATGGCAACCCACTCCAGTATTCTTGCCTGGGAAATCCCATGGACAGAGAAGCCTGGCGTGCTACAGTCCATGGGATTGCACAGAGTCAAACACAACTGAGCATGTATGCATGCATGTACTCATCTTCCTAGCTAAGATACTTCAGGCAAGGAGAAATGTCATAAAATGAAATTTATATAAGCAAATTCTAAATAGTTTCATGAAAGATTTGGACATGAGCGTTATTGTCTTAGGTCTTTTAAAAATTGTTGAAACTACAACCTGGAAAATAATTATTTTTCTCTCCATATACTTTCCATGTATGTTCATGACTATAAATTGTTAAATTATCTTATGTCTTAAGGCCCAATTTGTTCAGGTAAGTATTTGTCTATTGGAAATATATACCTTGCTTTGGTTTACCAAATACTAACCTCAGTTTTGAAATAAAAGTGTAGTCCTCATTCAGAATATTTGATTTCAATGTTTTTCATTCAGAAAGCAAGAATCAGTACTAAAACCAATATGCTCCCCAAGAATAGTTGTTATTTATAGAATTTAATAAAACTTAGAGCTCAGTTGGTAAAGAATCTGCTGCAATGCAGGAGATCCCCATTCGATTCCTGGGTCGGGGAGATCCCCTGGAGAAGGGATAGGCTACCCACTCCATATTCATGGTCTTCACTGGTGTCTCAGATGGTAAGGAATCCACCTGCAATGCGGGAGACCTGGGTTCAATCCCTGGGTTGGGAAGATCCCCTGAAGGAGGGCATGGCAACTCAATCTGGTATTCTTGCCTGGAGAATCCCCATGGACAGAGGAGCCTGGTGAGCTACTTGACAAAGGAGCCTGGCGGGCTACATAGCTCGCCAGGCTCCTCTGTTCATAGGGTCACAAAGAGTTGGACACAACTAAGCGACTAAAGCACAGAACAAAGTGTTATTAGAAGGGCTAAGGTCACTATTTTGTCTTTGCATAATATATAATTCTGAGATTACTTAACATTTTAATTTTCAAAGTATTTTTTTCAACTGTATCCAGCCCTTCAACAAATGATTGCTCAATTCTTACTAGTGAAAAATCAAATGACAATGCTGTCCAAATGATTTGGAAACACTGATTGTCTTACAAGCTGATAAACTAAACAACACAAACAAACACAACTCAAAAGTACAATTTCTTTGATGCAGCAGCTAAAACTCTATATAGAGTAAAAATAAAAAGTTACTCAAGGTAAATGTACTTAGTAATTTTATAATCACATTGTAAGCAGCTTTTGGCAGGAAAGCTCTCTGCAGGAGGCTCCTTTGTGTAGTGAGTAAACTTAAACCAGGTACTCCCATGCACTACTCACCTCCAGCCGTAGCACACCTTTCAAATCTTTTGATCACACAATATCTTACCTAACTTGTTGGTTCTTTCCATAGATTAAAGAAGTAGAAATGAAGAATAAGCAATTAACAGATGACAAGATCTCTTCCCAAACTTACCCTTCAGTAGCCTTGTGAACAAATTGTGTGAACAAGATAACATCTAAAGAAAAATCACAAGTTGACAGGACCGCACACAGTGGGGAGTGGCGATGACTCTGACCCCCTATCACAATGATTAACTGAGATTTCTTCCCTTTTTCCCTTTCATGGCAGAATGGAATCTTCAGAGGTGGTTTGTGGAGGACACTGAGTCTACCATTTCCCCAGATTACCAGCATTCTGCTTAAAAGCAACATTCCATTGTATCAACAATTGCTTCTTGGTATGGATTTTTGAGCAAAGAGGAGTAGAATCTGATTCAGTAACAATGTGTGTGAAACTACATATTATAAGTGGCTATGTTCCTGGTGAATTTATGTTTCTTGACTCATTGGGAAAGAATTTGGAGACAAGCAGAGAAGCTAAAGTAAAGTGCAAGTTTATTTAAGCAAGAATATGCTCTCACAGAAAAGGCAGGCAGACAGGTGAGGAGTTGCTGCCCTGGGTTTCTTTGGCAAGCAGGTTATGATAGACATTCAAATGAAGCGGTGGAATAGTGACTGAGGAAGCAGGAGTTTGGGGGTCATATTCATATTCCCTGATTTTCATCCCAGCTCCATCTTCCTGGGGGGAGGAGGGATTTTTGGCCTTATTTAGCTTAGATCAGAAGTATCATGGTGTCAGTGCATGATGGTACTTCTTATTGTAATCAGGGTATACTGAGTAACAGGTTACATTTGGACTTAGGAGATGCCCATCTTTCCCCATCTTCCTTTGTCTGCCTCCAGAACACTTACACCCAAAATGTGTTCCTGTCAGTCTTGAGGTTTCTGCTTTCCTTTGTTTTCCCATGAACCTCTGCTATTTACAAGATGCCTGCTTTCCTACCACCTGGCCCCTGCCCTCAATTCTCTGCTCATATCTAGCTACCTGCAGTTATAAGTAACATTTTAATTTACAAGACTTACATGAAATATACACTGTAAATTTATTGATGTAGTAATGATACCACCATGGGGCTTCCCCGGGGGCTCAGTGGTAAAGAATCCACTTTCAATGCAGGAGATCTGGGTTCAATCCCTGAGTCAGAAAGATACCTTGGAGTAGAAAGTGGCAACCAAGTCCAGTATTCTTGCCTGGGAAATCCCATGGACAGAGGAGCCTGGAGGGCTACAGTCCATGGGGTCACAAAGAGTCAGACACGACTTAGCTGCTAACACTTGCACTTGATCACTTTTCTGGACCACGTGGCAGTGGCTGAGAGTGCTGGAGGCAGAGAGGTGGAATGGCTGGAAACCCCAGTCTCGGCGGGGTGGGTGGGGGGAGGCAACTGAACAACATCATGATATTTACATAGATTTCAATATATTATATATATTTCAAATTTTCTTAAATTTCTCTCCTCACGCACAAGCCCTCATTAAAACCACACTTTCCATGTTCCATTCCTCAAGATATTCAAAAAGTATGTTTCTAAAATGAGAGCAAGCTTTATGTAGAGCTGGCAGAAGAATAAAGTCTTATATCAATCTGCTATCGTCTATATCAGGGTTTCTCAGCATTGTCACTATTGATATGTGAGGCCAGACTGAGACAAGAAGGGGGCAGGGCACAACCTTTAAAAGAATGACAGCCACTGAGGACGTGACATAAACTGGTTAGAACCAACTAGGTCCGAGATGGCAGATGATTGACTTCCACTAGACCTTGAGCCTCAGTATATGCTCATTGTAATACATCAGCAAGCTAAACAATACACCCACAATACACCCATGAAAGTTCCTAGGCCAACCATCAGAGATCACAAGGTGGAAGTCCCTGATCCTTTCACAAAATAGTTGTAACAATCCTCCCACTCATTAGCCTATGAAATTACCTACCCCTATAAAAACTGACAACCCTGCATACCCTGGCACCTCTCATATTCCAAAATGGCCCACACCCTGTCTATGCAGTGTGTTACTCCATGAATAAACCTTCTTTCACTTTACTATGGCTCAAGCTTGAATTCTTTCCTGTGTAAAGCCAAGAACCCACACTTGGTGGCTGTCCCAGGGACTTAGATATGACCTGGGATGTTACCATTCTCTCATGCCCCACCACTCTTTCCTGCAACAAGATGATTCTGTAGGGGAGCAAAATTTGCCACTCCCAAATGTCTCTTTGTTATGTGGATTATTCTGGCTGGAACAATCAAGGTGCAAAAGCCTCAAGAAAAATTTATGACCTTCCCTCTGTGTGAAGAATGTAGATGGAGGACTTGATCCAGGAAGTGAACTTCACCATAGATAACCTCAGTATGAACTAGGTGTGTAGAAAGGAACAGATCTAGTTACGTCTATTTATTAAAATCCCTCTCTGGGTCCCACTGTCTCTGTCTGGCCCAACAAACACTTATTTACCAAACACTTGCTTTTCCATCTCCATGTCAATTGCTTTATTCCTCTTTGAAGTCCCAAACCACTACCCCCAATATCCTCTTTTTTCTGTACCTGCAGATAGTGTTTAAGGTGAAGACTTTGACCATTATGTCATTACTCAGTTCTCCTGGGTCTCACCTGATGGTTTTTCCAGTAGTCATGTACAGATGTGAGAGCTGGACCATAAAGAAGGTTAAGGGTTGAAGAACTGATGCTTTCAAATTGTGGAGCTGGAGAAGACTTTTGAGAGTTCCTTGGACTGCAAGGAGATCATTGGAAGGACGAATGCTGAAGATGAAGCTCCAATACTTGGGCACCTGATGCAAATAGCTGACTCATTGGAAAACACCCTGATGCTGGGAAAGATTGAGGGCAGGAGGAGAAGGGGGAGAAATAGGATGAGATGGTTGGATGGCATCACTGACTCAATGGACATGAGTTTGAGCAAGTTCCGGGAGATAGTGAAGGACAGGGAAGCCTAGCATGCTGCAGTCCATGGGGTTGCAAAGAGTTGGACACAACTTAGCAACTGAACAACAACAAATTGTGATGTTGAATGGTTTGCCCTGGAAATGAACAGAGATCATTCCGTCGTTTTTGAGATGGCACCCAAGTACTGTATTTCAGACTCTTGTTGACTATGAGGGTTACTCCATTTCTTCTAAGGGATTCTTGCCCACAGTAGTAGATATTATGATCATTTGAATTAAATTCGCCCATTCCAGTCCATTTTAGTTCACTGATTCCTAAGATGTCGATGCTCACGCTTTCCATCTCCTGCTTGACTACGTCCAATTTACTTTGATTTATGGATTTAACATTTCAGTTTCCTATGCAGTATTGCTTTCTACAGCATCCAACTTTACTTTTACCACCAGACACATCCAAAACTGATCATCGCTTCCACTTTGGTCCAGCCTCTTCATTCTTTTTGGAGCTATTTCTCTGCCCTCCACCAGTAGCATATTTGGATACTGACCGACCTTGGCGGGCGGTGGGCGGGGGCGGGGGGGGTCGGAACTACCAGTGTCATGTTTTTGGCCTTTTCATTATTGTCCATGGGGTTCTTGAAGCAAGAATACTGGAGTGGATTGCCATTTCCTCCTCCAGTGGACCACGTTTTGTCAGGACTCTTCACTATGGCCTGTCCATCTTGGGTGGCCCTGCATGGCATGGCTCATAGCTTCATTGAGTTACACAAGCCCCTTCGCTTCAACAAGGCTGTGATCCATGAAGAATGCCCTAGACTTTGCCAAATATCCCCTAGGGGGCAAAATTATCCCTGGGTTGAGAACTCCATATTAATGTTTGAGCTAAGACCTGAGTATTTGTCTACATCTCTAACTAGCAGAGTGGGAAAATGAACAGTTTCAAATTTTATACAGCCCACCAAAAATTCAAGTGGAAACTGAGAAAGAATGATCAGTGTAATGCAAATGGTTGTTTTTTTTTTTTTTTTTTTCTGGATTGATCTAAGAAAAGTAAACAATACAGGATCTTTTCAGAACTAAGTAGATTTTTCAAATCATTTTTCTGTGAAGACTTTAATACACAATTAATCACAGCTAATAATGTCATCGCAGATAGGCAGGTACATCTATCATAGTGATTGGGCCAGCGTATCGGCCGTGCAATGTATATCCGGAGGGCAAAAGAACAAGGAGAAAAGCTGGAACTCAGAAATCAGACTGCAAATAAAATATGAGTCAGGACAGTGGTGGAGTAGAAAGTCAGGAAAACAAACAGAAATCAAGTGCCATAAATCATTTGCCAACACAGAAAAGAGTCATCACACAGGACGTTGTCAGAAACTGAGAGAATAAATCAGGGCAGGGGGCAAATTATATGCACGGCCCCAGCAACAAGAGAGGTGTCCACACTGCCACTGCCTCAGATAGCTCTCCTCATCTCAGTGGGCTTCTTTCCCCTCCCTGCAGAGAGACTTGTCCCCAGTAGATCTGGCCCAGAAACCTACATGTGTTGACCACTGATGGGGCAATCTGGGTCAGTAGTGTAGGCTCAGACATGCTGGCTTGACAAAGGCATGTCTGTGACACTGTGTCCAGCAACAAAGAGCAAGTGAACAGACCGGGTCTGCCCTCCCCAGTTTCCACCTCATTATTGAACGCCTGGCTGCTTGTTTTCTTGAACATAGACTTAGACTGGAATCATGACTGATTATCTGTATCTGCTTTCTCATTTTTCAAGCAAATTACCCCAGAACACCTCTTCGAAGTGCTGAAAGGCCTTGATATGTGCATTAAAACTATGTCAGAAGTCACAGTTTTCCATTAGTGTTTTTCTCATCTGTTTTGTTATCTTTACAGCATATATTACCATCTGGGATTATTTCACCTTGTTTATTGTGTCTCCTGCACAAAAATATGAGTTCTAGGAATGCTGGAGCCTTTGTCTTGCTCTCTACTGGGTCCCCAACACCTAGAAAAACCACCTGGCATATAACAGACATTCAATAAAAGTTTGTTGAATGAGTAAATGAATGAATGTACTGGCAATAACCGATTAGAGGAAAAGTTTCTCCAAGTTGTTCCTCCAAGTACCGAGTCCTCTTAAGTATTTCAATCTCAACTGATGCTACCTACCCGGAAATAGCATGCTGTTGGCAGATTGTGTCAGTCCCCCTCCTCTACGCTTTGGTGTCAGTGACGGTGTCACAGAGGCTCTGAGGACTGCTCCGGGAACCACAGATGAACAAATCACTCTCATCGCCTCGATCGGGAAATGAACCACTATGAGAACTACAAGCAGCATTAGTGGCTTTGGGGCAAGAGAGACCATGGCACAGAGTAAGTAACAAGGAGTTATGTTTTTACCTTCCCTGCATACAATTAAATCTTGACCTAGAGCTGCATCTAAATAGGAAACAGAAACGTTTGAATTTAGATAACCCAGTGAAGTCCTACCAGGGCGAGATGTAATACATGGGATTAACACTCCTCACAGAAGAAATCAGTGTGCTAATTAGATCCCAGGAGCCATCACCTGAATCAGTGAGTAGAATAGTAAATGTGGTACCATATGCATATCGAGCTCAGTGAATGAGTAAATCCTAGCTGTTTGAATCCATCCCTGGTACAGCCTCTGCACAATTAATATTCTAGATCTGGGAAGCTGTGGTATGCCACCCAGCTCAAATATGGTAAAAGCAATGCAGATTGGTTGTATAAGGGGAAATTGCATCAAAAACATTGGTATTTTGAAGGAGGAATTCACAGCTGGACAAGGCAGGCTCTAAAACTTCTCCTTCCTTGCTCAAAGAGCTGGCACAGTCTTTGAGATGGTTCCTCATGCTAAGGAGCTCACAAGACGCAAAAGGCTGAACAGAGTTCTTTGAAAATTATGCTATTTGAGGGGCATACTACTCCAGTTTGCTCAGTTTTGCTTTTATGCATAGGCTTTACTTTCAATGAATCATACAACAGTTATTTTCCTTAATGGAGAGGAATTTTAGAAAAGTCTTTTGGATTCTTAGAATCTCCATACAACCTTACACTATTTCTGAACATAAATGACAACCTGTATTTAGTTTTAAAATATAAGAGATGACAGGGGTGTAAGAATTCAAGATGTTTCTGGAATTTAAGCTGCATTTAGTTACTATAAACTTGAGGAGTATCAGTAAAAAAATATAATCATTCTAACTCTTAAAAAGAACAATGATTTCAATACAACTGCTAGCAACCCACTCCAGTATTCTTGCCTGGAGAATCCCAGGGACGGCGGAGCCTGGTGGGCTGCTGTCTATGGGGTCACACAGAGTCGGACACGACTGAAGTGACATAGCAGCAGCAGCTAATACAGAGAGAACAAAGTAAAGAGTAAGACAATTTCAAAGGGAAAAATCTGCATCCAAATGTCAGTTTCACTTATTTAGAGCTCACCAGCTCCATTCTTTCTTATAGGGCATGATTCTAAATGGTCTGGATATCCTTTCTCAACTAACAAAAATGGATATGGCTAAAGAATGAGGAGACTGAGCCAAAGTGAAAACAACACCCCGCTGTGGATGTGACTGGTGATGGAAGTAAAGTCCGACGTTGTAAAGAACAATACTGTAGAGGAACCTGGAATATTAGGTCCATGAATCAAGGTAAATTGGAAGTGGTCAAACAGGAGATGGCAAGAGTGAACATCGACATTTTAAGAATCAGTGAAATAAAATGTACTGGAATGGGCAAATTTAATTCAGATGACAATTATATCTACTACTGTGGGCAAGAATCCCTTAGAAGAAATGGAGTAGTTCTTATAGTCAACAAAAGAGCCTGAAATGCAGTACTTAGGTGCCATCTCAAAAATGAAAGAATGATCTCTGTTCATTTCCAAGGCAAACCATTCAATATCACAGTAATCCAAGTCTATGTCCCAAACACTAATGCCAAACAAGTTGAAGATGAACAGTTCTATGAAGACTTATTAGACCTTTTAGAACTAACACCCCAAAAAGATGTCTTTTTCATAATGGGGGACTGGAATACAAAAGTAGGAAGCCAAGTTCAGTTCAGTTCAGTTCAGTTGCTCAGTCGTGTCTGACTCTTGGTGACCCCTTGAATCACAGCACGCCAGGCCTCCCTGTCCATCACCAACTCCCGGAGTTTACCCAAACCCATGCCATCGAGTCGGTGATGCCATCCAACCATCTCATCCTCTGTCGTCCCCTTCTCCTCCTTCCACCAATCCTTCCCAGAATTAGGGTCTTTTCCAATGAGTCAACTCTTCGCATGAGGTGGCCAAAATACTGGAGTTTCAGCTTCAACATCAGTCCTTCCAATGAACACCCAGGACTGACCTCCTTTAGGATGGACTGGTTGGATCTCCTTGCAGTCTAAGGGACTCTCAAGAGTCTTCTCCAACACCATAGTTCAAAAGCATCAATTCTTTGGCGCTCAGCTTTCTTCACCGTGCAACTCTCACATCCATACATGACTACTGGAAAAAACATAGCCTTGACTAGACAGACCTTTGTTGGCAAAGTAATGTCTCTGCTTTTAAATATGCTATCTAGGTTGGTCAAAACCTTCCTTCCAAGGAGTAAGCGTCTTTTAATTTCATGGCTGCAATCACCATCAGCAGTGATTTTGGAGCCCCAAAAAATAAAGTCTCATGCTGTTTCCACTGTTTACCCATCTATTTCCCATGAAGTGATGGGACCAGGTGCCATGATCTTAGTTTTCTGAATGTTGAGCTTTAAGCCAACTTTTTCACTCTCCTCTTTCACTTTCATCAAGAGGCTCTTTACTTCTTCTTCACTTTCTGCCATAAGGGTGGTGTCATCTGCATATCTGAGGTTATTGATATTTCTCCTGGCAGTCTTGATTCCAGCTTGGGCTTCTTCCAGCTCAGCGTTTCTCATGATGTACTCTGCATATAAGTTAAAAAAGCAGGGTGACAATATACAGCCTTGACGTACTCCTTTTCCTATTTGGAACCAGTCTGTTGTTCCATGTCCAGTTCTAACTCTTGCTTCCTGACCTGCATACAGGTTTCTGAAGAGACAGGTCAGATGGTCTGGTATTCCCATCTCTTTCAGAAATTTCCACAGTTTATTGTGATCCACACAGTCAAAGGCTTTGGCATAGTCAATAAAGCAGAAATAGATGTTTTTCTAGAACTCTCTTGCTTTTTCGATGATCCATCAGATGTTGGCAATTTAATCTCTAGTTCCTCTGCCTTTTCTAAAACCAGCTTGAACATCTGGAAGTTCATGGTTCACGTATTGCTGAAGCCTGGCTTGGAGAATTCTGAGCATTACTTTACTAGCGTGTGAGATGAGTGCAATTGTGCGGTAGTTTGAGCATTCTTTGGCATTGCCTTTCTTTGGTATTGGAATGAAAACTGACCTCAGTGACCTTTTCCAGTCCTGTGACCACTGCTGAGTTTTCCAAATTTGCTGGCATATTGACTGCAGCACTTTCACAGCATCATCTTTCAGGATTTGAAATAGCTCAACTGGAATTCCATCACCTCCACTAGCTTTGTTTGTAGTGATGTTTTCTAAGGTCCACTTGACTTCACATTCCAGGATGTCTGGCTCTAGGTGAGTGATCACACCATCGTGATTATCTGCATCATGAAGATCTTTTTTGTACAGTTCTTCTGTGTGTTCTTGCCACCTCTTCTTAATATCTTCTGCTTCTGTTAGGTCCATACCATTTCTGTCCTTTATTGAGCCCATCTTTGCATAAAATGTTCCCTTGATATCTCTAATTTTCTTGACGAGATATCTAGTCTTTCCCATTCTGTTGTTTTCCTCTATTTCTTTGCATTGATCATTGAGGAAGGCTTTCTTATCTCTCCTTGCTATTCTTTGGACCTCTGCATTCAGATGGGAATATCTTTCTTTTTCTCCTTCGCTTTTTGCTTCTCTTCTTTTCACAGCTATTTGTAAGGCCTCCTCAGACAGCCATTTTTATTTTTTCTATTTCCTTTCCTTGGGGATGGTCTTGATCACTGTCTCCTGTATGATGTCACGAACCTCTGTCCATAGTTCGTCAGGCACTCCGTCTATCAGATCTAGTCCCTAAAATCTATTTGTCACTTCCACTGTATAATTCTAAGGGATTTGATTTAGGTCATACCTGAATGGTCTAGTGGTTTTCCCTACTTTCTTCAATTTGAGTCTGAATTTGGCAATAAGGAGTTCATGATCTGAGCCACAGTCTGCTCCTGGTCTTGTTTTTGCTGACTGTATAGAGCTTCTCCATCTTTGGCTGCAATGAATATAGTCAATCTGATTTCTGTGTTGACCATCTGGTGATGTCCATGTGTAGAGTCTTCTCTTGTGTTGTTGCAAGAGGGTGTTTGCTATGACCAGTGTGTTCTCTTGGCAAAACTCTATTAGCCTTTGCCCTGCTTCATTCTGTACCCCAAGGCCAAATTTGCTTGTTACTCCAGGTGTTTCCTGACTTCCTACTTTTGCATTTCAGTCCCCTATAATGAAAAGGACATCTTTTTTGGGTGTTAGTTCTAAAAGGTCTTGTAGGTCTTCATAGAAACGTTCAAGTTAAGCTTCTTTGGCATTACTGGTCAGGGCATAGACTTGGATTACCGTGATATTGAATGGTTTGCCTTGGAAACGAACAGAGATCATTCTGTCGTTTTTGAGATTGCATCCAAGTACTGCATTTCTGACTCTTTTGTTGACCATGATGGCTACTCCATTTTTTCTAAGGGATTCCTGCCCACAGTAGTAGACATAATGGTCATCTGAGTTAAATTCACCCATTCCAGTCCATCTTAGTTCGCTGATTCCTAGAATGTCGACGTTCACTCTTGCCATCTCCTGTTTGACCACTTCCAATTTGCCTTGATTCATGGACCTAACATTCCAGGTTCCTATGCAATCTTGCTCTTTACAGCACCGGACTTTGCTTCTATCACCAGTCACATCCAGAACTGGGCACTGTTTTTGCTTTGGCTCCATCCCATCATTCTTTTTGGAGTTATTTCTCCACTGATCTCCGGTAGCATATTGGGCACCTACCGACCTGGGGAGTTCATCTTTCAGTGTCGTATATTTTTGCCTTTTCATACTGTTCAAGGAAGTCAAGATATACCTGGAATAACAGGCAAGTTTGTCCTTGGAGTAAAAAATGGAAGCATGGCAAAGGCTAACCAAGTTTTCCCAAGAGAACACACTGGTCATATCAAACACCCTCTTCCAACAACACAAGAGAAGACTCTACACATGAACATCACCAGATGGTTAATACCGAAATTAGATTGATTATATTCTTTGCAGCCAAAGATGGAGAAGCTCTATACAGTCAGCAAAAACAAGACCTGGAGCTGTCTGTGGCTCAGATCATGAACTCCTTATTGCCAAATTCAGACATAAACTGAAGAGAGTAGGAAAAGCGCTAGACCATTCAGTATGACCTAAATCAAATCCTTTACGATTATACAGTAGAAGTGGCAAATAGATTCAATGAGTTAGATCTGTTAGGTAGAGTGCCTAAAGAACTATGGATGGAGGTTTGTAATATTGTACAGGAGGTGGTGATCAAAACCATCCCCAGTAAATAGAAATGCAACAAGGAAAAATGATTGTCTGAGAAGGCCTTACAAATAGCTGAGAAAAGAAGATAAGTGAAAGGCAAAGTGGAAAAGGAAAGATATATCCATCTGAATGCAGAGTTCCAAAGAATAGCAAGGAGAGATAAGTAAGCCTTCCTCAGCGATCAATGCAAAGAAATAGAAGAAAACAATAGAATGGAAAAGACTAGAGATCTCTTCAAGAAAATTAGAGATACCAAGGGAACATTTCAAGTGAAGATGGGCACAATTAAGGACAGAAATTGTATGGACCTAAGAGAAGCAGAAGATATTAAGAAGAGGTGGCAAGAATACACAGAACTGTACAAAAAAGAGCTTAATGATTCAGATAACCACAATGGTGTGATAACTTACCTAGAGCCAGGCATACTGGAGTGTGAAGTTAACTGGGCCTTACAAAGCATCACTACAAATAAAATTAGTGGAGGTGAAGGAACTCTAGTTGAGCTATTTCACAACCTAAAAGATGATGCTGTGAAAGTGCTGCACTCGATATGCCAGCAAATTGGAAAACTCAGCAGTGGCCACAGGACTGGAAAAGGTCAGTTTTCATTCCAATACCAAAGAAAGGCAATGCCAAAGAATGCTCAAACTACCACACAGTTGTACTCATCTTACATGCAGCAAAGTAATGCTCAAAATTCTCCAAGGTAAACTTCAACAGTACATGAACTGTGAACTTCCAGATGTTCAAGCTGTATTTAGAAAAAGCAGAGAACCAGAGATCAGATGTCAACATCTACTGGTTCACAGAAAAAGCAAGGGAATTCCAGAAGAACATCTATTTCTGCTTCATTTACTACGCCAAAGCCTTTGACTGTGTGTATCCCTACAAACTGGAAAATTCTTAAAGAGATGGGAATACCAGACCACCTTACCTGCCTCCTGAGAAATCTGTATGCAACTCAAGAAGTAACAGTTAGAACCATACTCGGAACAATGGACTGGTTCCAAATTGGGAAGGAGTATGCCAAGGCTGTATATTGTCACCTTACTTATTTAATTTATATGCAGAGTACATCATGTGAAATGCCAGACTGAATGAAGCACAAGCTGGAATCAAGATCAACAGGAGAAATATCAATAACCTCAGATATGCAGATGACAGCACCCTTATGGGAGAAAGCAAAGAGGAACTAAAGAGCCTCTTGATGAAAGTGAAAGAGGAGAGAGAAAAAGCTGCCCTAAAACTCAACATTCAAAAAACTAAGATCATGGCATGTGGTCCCATCACTTCATGGCAAATAGATGGGGAAACAATGGAAACAGTGACAGACTTTATTTTGGGGGGGCTCCAAAATCACTGCAGATGGTGGCTGCAACCATGATATTGAAAGACGCTTACTCCTTGGAAGAAAAGCTATGACAAACCTAGAGAGTAACTTAAAAAGCAGAGACATTACTTTACTGACAGAGGTCCGTCTACTCAAACCTATGGTTTTTCCAGTAGGCATGTATGGATGTAAGATTTGGACCATAAAAAAGCTGAGCGCCCTAAATATTGATGCTTTTGAACTGTGATGTTGGAGAAGACTCTTGAGGAGTCCCTTGGACTGCAAGGAGATCCAACCAGTCCATCCTGAAGGAAATCAGTCCTGAATATTTATTGGAAGGACTGATGCTGAAGCTCCAATACTTTGACCACATTGAAAAAGACCCTGATGCTGGGAAAGATTGAGGGCAGGAGCAGAAGGGGATTACAGAGGATGAGATGGTTGGATGGCATTACAGACCTGATGGACACAAGTTGAGCAAGCTCTGGAAGTTCATGATGGACAGGGATGCCTGGCATGTAGCAGCCATGGGGTTGCAAAGAATCAGACATGACTGAACTGAACACATGAGAAGGCTTTGAAACTAGCTTCACTGTTCACTACTGTACAAGTTCACGCGTTCTGAGATTCCAACGTAGATTCTTCATCAATATCTTATCGATTTGCTACCTATCTATGCATCAGCACATTGTAAAAATCTCCAAAAACTTGGCTCTGTTTCTTAGTCATAAATATTAATAGTAAAGCACAAGTTAAATAACCCTTTTCCAAGGAAAAGGAACAACTGCAGTACTGCAATGCAGTGCACAAGTGTTTAAGAAAAGTTATGTTTAATCCATTGTTTCATTCATTTATAAATAGTCACTTCTCATTTATACATTATAAGAATGAGCAGTGGCAAAAAGGGAACAGATTATATTATATAGCCATGACCCAACAAATGAGCTCACAAACTACAGATTCAGCTATCTATTCTCCATTTCTTTTTTCACTCATGTTTAAATGTATTAAGGTCATCAGTTAATTCAAAGGCAGAGAAATGTCAGGTTATTATCACAAGTGTCAAATGATCATGAATGTGGAAATCATTATGTTTTTCTATCAGAGTGAAATGTAAAAAAAAAAAAAAAAGTCAAAGATAGGTGTACACACTCACTGGTCTTACATAAGCTTGATGTTGAAAAGGGACTTCGGAGAAAGGCATGACCATAGCCTTACTCCCAGCTGTTTTGTGGACAATTTTTACTTGATTTTTCTTCTTACCTTACTCAAGTTCCTTTATGAGAAATGTAATAAAGACTACTAGTTACTAACCCAATATCTTTGTTTTTTATCCTTCCGTAGTAATAGAACCCCAAACTTGTTTCTTGTGTTGATACGTTTGACTAAATGACGGCATTTCTGAACCTACTTTGCAGAAAAAAAAGCAAATAAGAGGAATACATTTTGGCTAATGTAATAGAAGTGAAAATGTTGTGTGGGACATTCAGGAAAGCTCCTTAAAGATAACTGACTCCACTGCTTAATCTCCTTTGTTACTTATTAATTCCCAGGACACAGATGCAACAGCTGGAGTTTCAACAGCCATGTTAGGAGGGTGGAATCGAAAAAGAGAAGAAACTTTAATTCATGGTAACTTTACAATTACACTACCAGCCCTGGATATCCATTTCTGGAATTACCCTAAATGCAAGAAAAGTAAACCTCTCTATTTCTTAAGTCATTAGTAATTTGGAATTTTTGTGTTAGACCATTGAATCAAATTCTAATTGATATAAAACACCAAGAAGAATTCCCCAAATTTAAAACAATAAGAAGGAGATAGGAAAAAGCAGATGCAAGAATATTAAAGAAATGATGGGGAACATAAAGTTTGTCACCCCCAAAATATGTCTCTTTGGCATAAAGATTATTTTAGGCTGTTTGCTTTGGAAAAAGAAAAAAAAATGCAGCAGATGGGAGAGAAACTCTGAAAGCCAAGTAGAAGTTACTTACCTTTTTGCAAGAGCAATTTACATTTATAAGGGAAATATCCATGTGTAGGAGTGTCTTCCTCTCTGTACCAGGAAGAGGGGGAACTACCAAATATAGAACTCTTTTCCATGGAGAAGGTATGGACTTAAATCTGTATAACAACCTTACACTTACTTACCATGCTTTGTCTGAAAACGTGGCTCCACGCCCCCTAACATCTTCATTTGTCTTTAGCTGAAGACAGCATTTAAGGTGGTAAGTGGACCATTTCAGGAGTTACTCAGTTTTCCTGGGTCTCTCCCACATGTACAGGAGTGATACATACTATTAAATGTTTGTATGGTTTCTCTGTCAGAGTCTCCCAAGGAATCAACCCTGCTGACACCTTGATTTCAGGCTTTTGGCCTCTCGAACTATGAGAGAATAAATTTGTTATTTTAAGCCACCACATTTGTGATAATTTATTACAGTAGCCCTAGGAAACCAATACTGGAACCTAACATACATTTTCTCATTTAATCTTCACAACAGCACTATCAGAATTAAATTAAATTATAATATATGTATTTTTATATAAAGGTGGTGAACCAGAAAGAAAAGCTAACTTACTCCATACCTCTGACATGAATGCAGTGCTTGTTCTATGCTAGACTCTGCTTATATACTGGCAAGCACAGAGGTAAAGAATTATGTAAGGACGGACTTCCCTGGTGGTCCAGTGGTTAGGACTCTGTGGTCTCACTGCTGGGACCAAGGTTCAATCCCTAGTCAGGGAACTAAGATTCCACAAGCCCCATGGTGCAGCCCAAAGAGGGAAAAAATGTGCAAGGAAGCACAAATTACAAAAGGTCAAGCCAGAATTTAGATCCACATTGCCTGTCTCCAAAGGCATGATGTCCTCATCATGCTGGTCAGCAATGATCCTACAATTATCCTCCACCAGGTGGTGCTTTCACAGTCCCAGTGCTGTCTACAAAGTCTTCATATGTAGAAATTACACTTCACTGATGGTCCCATCTGGGTTTCCATGCTTTTCTCCCAATAAGACCAAGTAGGGCAATAGCCCACATGCTTTACTTTCTGCAAACAAAATGCTAAGGGTGAAATTTCTCTCTTCAGATAAGGAGCTGAAATGATGGCCTCTCTTCCTTTGAAAGTGAAAATATTGTCGTTTGTACTCCATTGTAAAGAGGGATTTGTACCATCTGCTCATCACATCTGAGTCAAGGGCAGTATGTCTGAAGACGATTGTTTGATTTCATCGAAAAGGAAAAGGGTTTGTTCCTTCCCAACTCTGAAATTGTATGGTGCCAAGCTTGACTTAAGAGTTTTCAGGTGCAAATCTCAGCAGCACCTCATTTTGATTTATTCCCCCAGGTAGAATGAAGATTTCCCTGCTCTAGGCACAAAGAGCAAAGGGCAGAGTAAACTGTGTGGATCTGAGGTCAAACAGAACCGTAGTCAATCCCTGACTATGTTACAGTGACAAAGTTGTAGAATCATAACATGAGAGGATTAGAAAGTCATTCATTTTCACTTCTCTAGTTTACAGATGATGAAATTGAAACCAATAATGGGGAAGGGATTTGGCTGAAGTTATGCAGAAAGGCTAGAAGGCAGTCTCGGAAATACAGAGCACAGTTCATTCCTTTAAGATGGGTGCTGTTTCCACAAATCATGTTCATTCTTTGAACCTCAAAATCTTTGTAAAGTAAGACTAATGAGATCAGCTTGGCATGTAACTCATCGGGTTATTGCAATCATCAGATGAGAGAATCTATATGAAAGACCTCGGCCCAAATATTTCCCATCTCTGGGCCTCAAGTTCAACTACTTTCAAATGAGGTGGCTCCACTGGATGATACCTCAGTTATAATATTGGTTGTTCCTACGTGTTATATCTGTGCAAAGTGCTATATGATTGTATACTACCTCCATATTTCCATGGTTCCTGAACTGAACAATTTGTCTTCCTGATTCAGTTTATTTTAGCAACAATGAACAAAATTTTTGAGGTCAGATAGAAACAAAACTGGCATCTCTACCCCAAGGGCACTGCCATATTATGCATTTCATAAAAGAATATAATTAAATGAACACATGTAAGGAAGTTCTGCTAAATGATCAAAAACAAAGACTTTGCTGCAATCAGGAAGTAGTGTTCCCTTCAATTGTGGTTTTCTGTTATTTTCTTACACTTCCAATTTTGGTTGAAATAGTTCTTGGTTCTATCATAAATTCCACTATTTTTTCAGGATATTCTCTTATGAAAGTGATTAATTTGCTCTCTAAATGATAGTTGATTAAACACTCTCTGTGAGGTTTAGAATGTACAACAGAAAGAGAGATTCATGTAATGACAATTGTTAGGTTCAAGGTTTTGTTGGTGTGGGCAAGTATGGAGAGAGGAAGATAAGAAAGGATCCTTTACCAGTAGACATGTGCTGTATTTATTTTACTATATTAAAAAGAGAGTGAGGTGAGACTGTTTCTGAGGGTCAGCTTGAGGGGAAAGTTAGTTACAATGCAGAATTGTAAATAAGACTTCTGATGCAGACTTCTCATCGTTTCTAGAAAGACAATTGAAAATGCATGTACACAATGTTTTATTAATCATATTCTGAAAGACAGAACCCTGATATGTCTAATATCACACATTCATCCATCATTCCATCATCCATTCAATTGTTCAGCCATTCAACAAGTAATCTTGAGTACGTATCAGACATCCTTCTAGGCTTTGGGGCTAAAGCAGTGAACAAGCAAACAAAAATTCCTACCCACATGGAGGTTGCTTCTTCTGGTGGGGGGTGTCAAGGGTGTGGTGTAGTGAGAAGGAGTTAGATAAACAAATAAAAAAAGTATTCAGCAGGTACATTGGGGAAGAGGCTATGGAAAATAATGCAGTAAGGGAAAATGATAGGAAGACTGATGGTACAGGTAAGAGGTGCAATTTCTGCAGAGACCTACAGATGAGGCAGTCAGACATAAAACTACATAAGGGACAAGCACCTGGGCAGAGGGATCAGCAATTGCAAAGGCCTGAGGCAGGGACAGGCAGAGGGTGTTCAAGGAAGCCAGAATGACTATAGCAATGAGGTGGATGAAGAGCAGCAACGGGTGATACCACAGAGGTAAGGCAGTCAGGGAGATTTCTCAGAGACACATAGACACATAGGCCTTCAGATAACTGTTGACTTTCAGTCAGAATGAGATGAGAAGCCATCAGAGCTTTATGAGCAGAGAAGAGTATGATTTGATATACACTTTAATAGGCTCAGTGCAGCTCCTCCACTGAGAACAAACTGAAGAGAAACAAGGATGGAAAAGGGAGATAGTTAGCAGGCAGTAGACATCATCCAGGGGAATGATGGCTCAGATCAGGGTGAGAAGCAAAGAGCCGTGTTGATTATAAGAAGTGATCAAGTTATGGCTGTATTTTGAAGACTGAACAAATACAGGACATTGTCTCAGGCATATCATGTACAACACTAATACTGCAAGCATCTCTCATGCTCAGGCTAAAAGAACTGCAAACTTTAGAGTGCTTCTTATATTCTTTGGGGTGGGGTGGAAATAGTAAACCTGATTGCCTGGCTTTCACCCAAAGGAAACTACTCACTCTTAAATCTTAGAAAAACAATTTCGGGGAAAAAAATCTGTTCTAAAAATATCCTAATGTAC
Organism: Giraffa tippelskirchi; assembly: GCF_054371585.1. NCBI lineage: Eukaryota > Metazoa > Chordata > Mammalia > Artiodactyla > Giraffidae > Giraffa > Giraffa tippelskirchi. The sequence goes on along the minus strand of NC_137289.1, from coordinate 10,550,257 downwards.
TCAAAAGTTGCTCAGAGGAGTTAGTTATATCCCTGGCACTTTTTTTCCTTTTATACTATTAGGTCAAGTTTGTATTTTCATTGATTGGATATTGAAATATGTGACGTGGAACCATACAGGGAAAACAACTGTGAAGGGCTCAAAAAATAAAGATTGCAAGAACATAATGCAAACAAGAAAACATGTAGCAACATCAATATGTGGGTGTTTTTTTTTCCTGTTAAAATCAGATAGTGCCCAAAAGTCACAGGTGTACGTGACATGTGAAAGTGAGAGAATACCGAGTGAAGAGATTTATATCCAATACAGTTTCATTCAATAGAGTGGTGGGCACTATTTTAATATAGTTTTGGAATATTTTAATATTCCAAATTATGCTATTTTGGAATATTTTAGTGTAGTCTTGGAATATTTAAGAAAGGGGGTATCAGTAACTCCAAAATGTAAACAGGAAAGTAGGGAAAGGATAGATTAACAAAGGTCATAAAACACTGGAAATCTCCTGCTAACCAGGTTTTGTTCTTTGTTTCTTTATGAGGTTTGACCATATTCTCATGTGACTGCATTCAAGTTGTAATATTTAGCATTTGCAATGAAATGTAAATAAAATTAACAATTGACTCATCAATATCATTGTTAACATGAATGCCAAATATATATATATATATATATATATATATATATATAAGAGATTCCTCCCCCAAAATATTTTCACTAATTTTGCTATGCACAGAGATAGCTGGCCTGGGGCATAACTGATGGCTGAAAGCCCATTCTTCCTCCACTTCTTCCAAGTCCTGACTCTGGTTATAGGAAAGACGAGCATTTATTTATGATTCTTTCATGTAGAGAGGTCTTTTTGTACTGTACACAAAGGTATCTTATGTGCTGGCCTTGGCTCCTCACCCCATTCTCTTTGTAAGTAGCCACCTTTTAGAGTAGCTACAGATCAGGTGAGTTCTAATCCTAGTTTTCCAACTTATTACATGTATGACCTTGATTCAATTTGTAGAAGGAGGATAATAATTTTTGATTAGTGTAATTCACAAGGTTATTATAAAATCAAACAAGAAAATATATATCAGAGCTTCCTAAATCAGGCTTTGCATCAGAATCACCTAGTGCTTATTAAAAATACAACTGTTTGGGCCTCCCTCACAATCCACTAGATCATAATTCTTGAGAATACATCTTGGCATTCCTCTTACCTCTCTCCCATGTTGGAGCCCATTTTCTGGATATTGCATTTCCTATTTTCTTATTTTATACCCTTGTTTTAAGTGGAACACATCATTCAGCAGGTTCCTGAAAAAGAGTGCAGGAGAAGAATTTAAAATATGTAAACCTGACTTTATTCAACCCAAGAATAACCAATCTTTGGTTTGGCTAAATATATAATATTATGGGGGGCTTCCCTGGTGGCTCAGATGGTAAAGAATCTGACTGCAATGCAGGAGACCTGAGTTTGTTCCCTGGGTTGGTAAGATCTCCTAGAGAAGGGAGTGGCTACCCACTCCAGTATTCTTACCTGGAGAATTCCATGGACAGAGGAGCCTGGTGGGCTACAGTCCATGGAGTGGCAAAGAGTTGGACACGACTGAATGACTAACACGGATTATATTATGTAGGAAATTATCTCCAATCAAAATTTTTAAAGCATAATTTTAATGCCTCTTTCTTTTTCATATGTAATTTAGTTTTTCCCCCAATAGCTTTCTCTGTCATGGAATTTTTGTCTTTATTCATCAGTTAACTCTTTCTCTTATTCGACGTTGCTGCGGCTGCTGCTGCTGCTAAGTCACTTCAGTCGTGTCCAACTCTGTGGGACCCCATAGAGGGCAGCCCACCAGGCTCTGCCATCCCTGGGATTCTCCAGGCAAAAATACTGGAGTGGGTTGCCATTTCCTTCTCCAGTGCATGAAAGGGAAAATTGAAAGTGAAGTTGCTCAGTCGTGTCCGACTCTTAGCGACCCCATGGACTGTTGCCTACCAGGCTCCTCCATCCATGGGATTTTCCAGGCAAGAGTACTGGAGTGGGGGGCCATTGCCTTCTCCATATTCTACCTTACTTCCTGTCAATTTGAGCTTCTACCAGGCATCATTTCCACTCTTGAAGAAATAACCTAGCATTTCTTTGAATGCAAGTCTGTTGGTAACAGTCTTTCAGCTTTTGTTTATGTAAAAACCTCTTTATTTCACTCTTTTGTGAAGGATATCATTATCTAATATAGAATTCTGTGTTGACTATTTTTCTTTTGACTCTTTAAAGATGACATTCAATTGTCTATGGCCTCAATTGTTGCTGAAGAGTAGTCAGCTCCTTTGAATCTTTGTTCCTCTGTATTTAACATCTTTTTCCCCCACTGGCTAAAGACTTCTCTGCCTTTGGTATTTAGTAGTTCGGCTAGATAAAACTAGAGGTTCATGCAGATGTGTGCACCCGTGTGTTAATTTATCCTGTCCAGGATCCACCAATTTGGGAAAATCTCATGCATTGATTTTTCAAATATTGTGCAGCTCATTCTCACTTTTCTTCTGGACCTCCAAATAAATGTTTATTGAATTTTCTTTTTGTAACACAAGACTCTGAAGCTCCATTTGTTTTCTTTCAATCTCATATTATCTAGATTATTCAGGTTAGATAGTATTGATCCACATTCAAATTCATTGAGTGTTTCTTCTTCTTCTTTTGAAAAAAATACATTGGAGTATCATTGATGAGTCTTTCTTCTGCAGTCTCCAATCTGCTGTCAAACATATCCAGTGGATTTTACAATTTGGTACTGTGCTATTCAGTTCTAGTTTTTCCATTTAATCCTTTTTATAGATTTCCATTTTCTTCTGCTGAGATCCCCTATTTAAGGCATTTTCCAAAAGGGATTATTTTGACATATTTTTCCTTTAAAACTCCGAAGATATTTAATATATCTACTTTAAAGTAATTAGCCTCCAACTAAAATAAATAAATTAAAAAAAAAAGACTTTGCTAAATCTAAAATCTGGTTCATTTGGAGTTTGGTTTCTATTGATTGCTTTTTTTCGTGAACATGGACTGCATTTTCCCATTTCTTTTCATATCTAATATCATTTTAAGTAAACTTTGAAGTATAAAATTACATTACTTTTACAAATATTTGCATCCATGTAAACACCATCACAATCAAGATATGGGACATTTTTATCACCACAATATGTATCTTTATGCTTCTTCCAAGCTAGTCTTCATTTACTACCCTGTCTTCAGGCAACTATTAAGCTAGACTCTGTTTCTACAGAGTAGATTTCACTTTCCTAGAGTTTTACATAAATAAAACTATATGCTATGATCTCTTTTATGTCTGACTTGTTTTATTTATCATAATATTGTTGAGATTCATGCACACTGTTGTGTACATCCATAACTCCTTTTTTTTCACTACTGACTATGGTTCTATTTTATGGATATACCAAATTTTATTTATCCACTCACCTATTGATGGAAATTTATTTCCAGTTTTTGGTTATTATGACAAAAGTGTGCTATAAACATTTGTGTACAAGTCTTTGTGTACACGAGAGCTTTTATTCTTCTTGTATAAATACCTAGAGGTAGACTGGCTAAGACATTTTGTAAGTGTATATTTAATTTCATAATAAATTGCCAAAATGCTTACCAAAGATGTTGAACTATTTGACATTCTCACCTGCAATCTATAAAAGGTCTGGATATTCCACATCCTCAATGACACTTGGTACTGACCTCTTTTTAATACTAGCCAGTTTGGAGTGTTATGAAGGTGATGATGTTGTCTTTCTGGCCTGTCTGAACTGAAGTGCTAATGCCCACTAGCACTACTGAACCTTTAGTATCTCTGTTCTGGTTTTAACCCCATGGAAGATGCTCTTTGGTAGACCTTGGATAGTCTCATTCTCCATATGTTAAACCCAAACCTCAGCAAGTAATTCACGTGCGATCCCTACCAGACTTCTGGGAACCACTCCTCTGCTCAGGTTTCTCCTCTCTGCTGTCTACCACCCCTCGGTTCTGACTAATCCAGCTGCTATACCATGCAGATCTCGGCCTCATTGGCTCAGAGTGACCATCTCGGCCTCCAGCATGCTGCACTGTGGTCTGCAATGTATCCCCAGGCACAGCCTACAGTAATCATGGGTCTCACCTCAGGAATTTCGCTTCCCTCAGAGATTACAGTCTGTATTGCCTGTCGTCAGATGCCTGAAAGCAGTTGCCTCATATAATATGTCCATTTTTATTATTGTTATGGTGAAATACCTACTCTCGGACTTTTTACCATCAATAGCCAGAAGTATCTCTGTAAGTTTTTCATTTTTCTCTTTATCCCTGGGTTTAAAAAAATTTCATGATATCATGAGCTTTTTTTCATTCATCATCATGCTGGGCCCTTTTGATTTGGAAAATCAGTTCTATGAATTTTATTTACTTTAAAAATTCCCTCTCACTGTTCTTTATTCTTTCTCTTTGGAACTCTCATTATTCAGATGCTGGATATGCTCAAATGTTCACCTAGGTTTTTTCTTTTAAATCCTTTTCTATCTTACCTTTCTTCTCTTTTTAATTTCTGGAAGATAGTCTCAATTAATTTTATATATCACATTATGTACTGATTTTTTTAAAAAATATGCTCTCATATGTTAAAATTCTAATATTTACTTATTATTCTCTGAATATTCTCTTTTTAGAGAGAACTTTTATTTTAGGTTGGTATGGACGGTACATCTTCTCTTATCTCTGAATATTTTAGTGGTTATTTTTTTCATTAAGTGAATGTTTTCTAGTGTAGCATTAAAATTCCTTAAATGATATTTTTCACAAGCTTTCTATTTTCTTAGTGATCGCTCTAGGGTTTGCTGTATTCATTTTAACTTATCATAATCTACTTCAACTTTTGCTAATTTTAGTGAAAAATGTTATAACTGTATAGCTCTAATCTCTGTAGAATTATACAGCTCTATTCTATTTCCCCCTTTATGTGCTATTATGATAGCTATTAATAGAATTATACATGTTACAAACCTAGGAATATATTATTTTAATTATTATTTTATATAATTTATGTAATACAAAGTTTAAAGAAGAGAATAAGTATATTTGTAGGTTGTATTATTAACCTTATTTACCATTTCTGCTTTTTTCACTTTTTCCTGTGCATCTGAGGTTTCATGTTGTCTCAATTCCTTACTTCAATGCAACTTTGTACCTACTGCTTCCTTTGTGTTGATATTATGAAATATATTACACTTATATATGCGATAGGACCAATGATACACTTATATGCATATTATTTTAAACCATTAAAAATCACTTAACGAGAAAAGAGGAAATATGCATTTTATGATGTCTTTTTATAATTATACAATTACCTTCACCAGTGCTCTTTGATATTTTGTGTGGATTAAAATTTCTGTCTGGTGTCACTTGCTTTCAGCCTTGAAGAAATTCCTTTAATATTTTTTGTAAGCTAGATCTCCTGGCAAGAACTTCCCTCAGGTTTTGCTTGTTGGGAACTACTGTTTCCCCTTATTTCTGACAAGGTCTTTTCTCTGGATACTTTTCTCTGAGATACTAGGTTGAAAGTATCTCTTGGCCTCTGCTATACCACGGGTCCTATGGAGCGGTAGCAAGCCACACTGGGTTTTTTTGTTCTCACAGGCCCCCCGGCATCGAGAACAAGCCAGTGCTCGTCAGTACTGGAGACTGCTGAGAGAAGCAAGTCAAACACCAGCCCCTTAGGAAGGCCCCCAGAAAAGCTGGAATGTCGGCTGTGTGCTCCACTCCTTCCCCCTGGAGGAGAGGCTGCCAAGCTGTATCAGCCTCTGTCAGTGGCAGCGCAGGTCCTCAGGAGCAGCAGCGCACTGCCTTGCTCTTTTTGTGCTCTCGGTGGCCACCAGGCATCTAGAGGATGACGTGGGCAAAACGGAAGCCAGTCCATTAGGCAGCCCCCCTGAGAAGTCAGAATGTTGGACTGTGGTCTAATCTTCCCTTTTCCTCCCGGAGAGAATCTGGGAGCTGGGAGTTCCCTCCCAATGGTGTGGCGAAGTCCAGAGGAAGGGACTATGAACATGGGGTACCAGGATTTTCCTTTTGGCTCTAATATGGCTGGATTTACACTTAACCTTGGATACAAAGGCCTCTTAAATGGTTTCTGGATTTCTCACACAAAGGGAATTGATCCATATATTGTTACACTGGTGTCTCCATGGGAAGACAGGGAGTGGGTCTTGGGCTTCCTATTCCTATTCCTATTCAAGAACAGCTACTTTGCTGTTCTTCCACAAGGGTCTCTCTGGCTTCTGTGTTGAAAATAGTGGGGGCAGGGAAGAAACAGGTCAGCTAGGAGGCTATTTTCAGTTGTGATGTGACAGTTACTTGGACCAACATGGTAGCACTAAAGGGTGAGGTGTTGAACTCTAGAATTGTGGAGAAGACATGACAGTGATGACCCAAGGATTTTGTTCTGAGCAACTGAATAGATGGCATTGTCTTTATTTGAAATGAGGGAAGATTTAAAATAGAACAGATTAGGTCTGTGGGGAGGGGAAGATCAAGGGCTTATTTTGAAGATGTTATAATAGTTTAGAGCTACCTTGGTTTTGTTATTCAGTCACTAAGTCATGTCTGACTCTTTGAGACCTCATGGACTGCAGTAGGTCAGGCTCCTCTGTCCTCCATTATCTCCTTGAATTTGCTTAAATTCATATCCATTGAGTCATTGATGCCATCTAAGCATCGCATATTAAATCTGTAACAGAGAGTGTGCTAAACGGCATGACAAATTTTAGACATGAGTTTTTATCAGTGAAATAAATAACACTGCAGATATATATGCTGCTGCTGCTACTAAGTCGCTTCAGTCGTGTCGGACTCCATGCGACCCCACAGACGGCAACCCACCAGGCTCCCCCGTCCCTGGGATTCTCCAGGCAAGAACACTGGAGTGGGTTGCCATTTCCTTCTCCAATGCATGAAAGTGAAAAGTGAAAGTGAAGTTGCTCAGTTGTGTCCGACTCTTAGCGACCCCATGGACTGCAGCTCACCAGGCTCCTCTGTCCATGGGATTTTCCAGGCAAGAGTACTGGAGTGGGGTGCCATTGCCTTCTCAGCAGATATATGAAATGCCTGGAAATATTTTATAGGCCTCACTGCCTTTTCATACATAGGGTAAAAGAAAAAAGTAGGCCTAGTAGTTTCTGTCCTTTGCAGTGGCTCCCTCAGCTGAAGACTCTATCCCATTTTCCTGAGATTTTGTTGCCTGATATCACTAGAAGTGTAACTGAATTCTACAAGGTGCTGTGCCACATTTGGTCTAAAACTGGTTTGAATGTATGTCTCCTTTGTGGAGTATCCAAAAGGACAGAGATATGGGCTTTCATCCGACTTACAGAACAGGTTGAATAACTGTTGGGGGGATTGGCTCCTAAAAAAACAAACAAAAAAATTGTCTATGGTAAAATGCAGACGAAAGTTTGCTTGCATTGTAATGCACTACTCTGTCATAATGTTGGGGGTGAGGAGGAGACCTATGACCCTCACTTGGCAAAGGAACCTACTGCTTGTGAAAAACCCATTTGGTTTCGGTCTATTTGCAGCTCTATGTTTTCTGTACTTCTCATGGCACTTACTCCTCATTTTCTGTTACAAGTTTGAAAAACGTAACTGGCTTCCCTGCACTAGCCTGTGAGCTCCTTAGGGGCAGGGAGAGTGTTTTATTTGTTCATTTTTATGCTGCCCTCACCTTGGCCCCTGCCTTGCATATAATAAACACGCAGTGAATCCTGATTGAGCACAGTGAACTTGCAAGCTAAACTGAATTTGACCCTACACCTTGAATCTAACAAAAGTTACTGCATAAACTGTGATTAAAGCTGTCTGTATAATCTGTTCAAGAAAAATAAGCACGTTTCTCTTTAAAAGGTCTTACTTTTTTAAGATCTTTATCACATTAATGAAAAATAAAAACTCACCTTTAAATAGTACCAATTTGCATTGAAATAATTAAAGAACCCCAAGGAAAAAGTAACTTAAAATTTAATTGATACTATGTGTATTGTAAAGTTTTAAGAGATAATCTATTCCAAAGTGATACATAATTCATATTTTTCAAGTTTTAAAACTAATCTTTTCCTAAATTTTCTATTAGCTTCACTGGAACCCATGTTAATTCTTTCTGAAAATTTAGAATATGAACAAGTGAAGTGAAGTTGCTCAGTCGTGTCCGACTCTTTGTGACCCTATGGACTGTAGCCTACCAGGCTCCTCCGTCCATGGGATTTTCCAAGCAAGAGTAGTGGAGTGTGTACAAAGCATCTGTTAAACCCTGCCCAGTATCTCAGACATTTTATCACATCATCCTACATATATATTTTATTTGGATACAAATTTATTTCTCTTAACGAAAACAAAAAGATAAAATTTCCAATACAAAGTCAAAACAGTTCTAAACAGTGGATCTAAGAACATACTGCTATAACAGACATCTGGGGCACTCTTTTTTTGGTAATAGAAACCTCAAATTAGGAATACTAGATGAGCATATATTTACAGGAGGCTTTGTAATTTGCTTTGCAAATGCAATTCAGGCTAAACTTTTTACTTATATTGCTCCTTAGGAAAACAAACAATACTACACAACACCTTAGATAATTTTCTCTCTGAAATGCAAAATCAATATCTCCAAATTTTATATCCCTGATGACTTATTGCAAGCAATATTTTTATTCCTTCTACAGAAAACTTATGTAAGTAATGTTTTCCTGCATTTTTATTTTATAATAAAAATGTGTGCACAACAACCAATCCAGCAATCCACTTCTGGGTATATGCCCTAAATAATTGAATGCAGTGTTAAAAAGCTATTTGTATACCCATGTTAATAGAAGATCTTATTCACAATAGTTAAAAGGTAAAAACAGCCCAAGTGTCTATCCATGGATGAATGTATAAACAAAACAAAACGTGTATACACAAACACACACACACACACACAATGGAATATTACTCAGTCTCAAAAAATAAGGTATCTAAAACAGTCAGGAAAGCAGAAAGCAGAAGAGTGTTTGCCAGGGGTTGGGGGTGGGGTGGTGATGGGGTGTTGTTATTAAGTTTCAGTTATGCATGATGACTAAGATCTAGAGCTGTACTGTGCAGCATCCTGCCTACAGTTGACAATAGTGTTTTGTACATTTAAAGATTTATTAGGAAGATAGCTCCCATGCTACATTTTTTTAAAAGGAAGGAAATTCCGACACATGCTGCATATATCATGAACCTTGCTCATGAAATTTGATGACAATATGCTTAGTGAAATGAGCCAAGCATAAAGAGAATCACTGAATGTTTCCACTTATATAAGGTACCTAGAGTGGTCAATATCTTCCCTTGTAGCCTAGTTGGCAAAGAATGTGCCTGCAATGGAGGAGACTTGGGTTTGATTCCTGAGTCAGGAAGATCTCTGGAGAAGGAAATGGCAACTCATTCCAGAATTCTTGCCTGGAGTATCCCATGGACAGCGAAGCCTAGCAGGCTATACAGTTCACGGGGTCACAAGAGTCAGGCACGACTCAGTGACTAACCCACTACCAGAGTGGTTAATGCCACACTGGATAAAGCACAAGCTGTAATCAACATTTCAGGGAGAAATATAAATATCCTCAGATATGCAGATGACACCACAATTATGGCAAAAAGCAAAGAGGAACTGATGAGCCTCTTGATGAAAGGGAAAGAAGAGAGTGAAAAACTGGCTTAAAATTCAGCATTCAAAGAATGAAGAGTACAGCAACTGGTCCCATCACTTCATGGCAAATAGATGGGGAAACAATGAAAACAGTGACAGACTTTATTTTCTTGGGCTCCAACATCACTGCAGATGGTGACTGCAACCATTAAATTAAAAGACTCTTTCTTGCTCCTTGAAAGAAAATCTATGACCAGCCTAGACAGCATATTAAAAAGCAGAGACATTACTTTACCAACAAAGATCCATCTAGTCAAAGCTATGGTTTTTCCAGTAGTCATGTATGGATGTGAGAATTGGACTATAAAGAAAGCTGAGCACCAAAGAATTGATGCTTTGGAACTGTGTTGTTGGCGAAGACTCTTGAGAGTCCCTTGGACTGCAAGATCAACCCAAGCAATCCAAAGGAAATCAGTCCTGAATATTCATTGGAAGGACTGATGCTGAAGCTGAAGCTCCAATATTTCGACCATGTTATGCGAAGAGCTGACTCATTAGAAAATACCCTGATGCTAGGAAAGATTGAAGGCAGGAGGAGAAGGGGACGATAGAGGATGAGATGGTTGGATAGGATCACCGACTCAATGGACATGAGTTTGAGCAAGCTCCAGGAGTTAGTGATGGATAGGGAAGCATAGAGTGCTGCAGTCCATGGTGTTGCAAAGAGCTGGACATGACTGAGTGACTGAACTGAACTGAGGGTGGTCAAATTCACAGAGACATAAAGTAGAATGAATGGTGGCTCTCAAGGGTTGAGAGAAGAGCAAATGGGGAGCTATTTAATGAATAAAGAGTTTAGTTTTGCAAGATGACTTTTCATCTTCTGAAAATCTGTTGCACAATAGTGTGAATATATTTAACACTACTCAACTGTAAACTTAGAAATAGTTACAATGGCAAATTTTATGTTATGTACATTTTACCACAATAAAAATTAAAAATAATTTAGAAATTATTGCTGAGTGTTCACTATGGGCTGAAAACCCATTAGAGTTGAGAATATTAAGATACAAAGATAATGATTCCTTTCTTCAAAATGTTTAGAGAGTAGATAGGCAAAGAAACTTAAATATTTGTGTATGCCTTTGAAAATTCACAGGGAAAGGAATACCTAGATCTACATGGGGCAGTTACTGAGCTTCTGCATAAATAAGACTGGAGAATAACCAAGAAAAAACATAATATTTGAGAATGTTTTTAATACTTGCTGTGTGATCATAAGTCAATTTCTTAGCCTCTTTGAGTCTCAATTGTCATATCAGTAAACAGAGGAATGACCTACATCAAGAGTAAATTATAAGGATTGTAATTGTAAGGATTAAATGAAATAATATATGTAAAGTTCCTGGCACAGTTTCTGGCACACACTAAACATCACACAGTAAGTTGTATCTATTAGTCTTGTTGCCAAAACCATGCAGGACCCTGTGGGGCCCTCCAAGTACAAAGGCCTTTCTGTGTTCCCCTCCCCTTTTCTGTTTGCAGGAAAAAAGTTTCAGCTTCCAAGACCTTCTCTGAGTTCCAAAGGGCAGATTCAAACAGTTATTAGGGGAGTGAGGGAATGCAGAAAGAAACAACAGTGCAGGCATGGAGCAGGGTCCTGGCTCCTCCTGGGAGGTGTGCATAACCATCTGGTATGTATCTTTGAGTTCTTCTATGGAACTGGGGCTTGCACCCAGATGGAGGATGGTTAACTTCAGACTGAGTACACACAAGTGGATGCCAGACAGGGTGGAATCGGAAGACTGATGATTGAGATTCCTGGATTACCATCCTGTTACTTCACCACCAATCAATCAGAGGGAAGTCCACACCCTGCAGACCACCTCCAGAATTTTGTCTATACAAGCTTCTTCCCTGAAACACACTGTGGACTTGGGTCTTTTGAGCATGAGCCACTTGTTCTCCTTGCTGGGTCCTTGTAGTAAATCTTTCTTTGTTCTAAACTCCAAATACTTCCAACTAAAATAAATAAATTTATTTAAAAAAATAAATAAATAAACTCCAAATACTTGGGGGTTTTTTGACCTCACTGCAGCCAGATACACTATCAAATGTGTGTTTGACGACATTGTTTCATTATTTTTACTATTGTTTTCTTCTAGCATCAACTTTTCCTCTTGCATTGTTAAATCTTATTGCTTTCAACTTGGCTTTTTCTTTGGTATCTACTGCTTCTTTCTTACCCACTCCAGTACTCTTGCCTGGAAAATCCCATGGACGGAGGAGCCTGGTGGGCTGCAGTCCATGGGGTTGCAAAGAGTCGGACATGACTGAAGCGACTTAGCAGCAGCAGGACCAGTGTTACAGCTCTCAGACAGACCAGTGTTACAGCTCCATGTTACAGCTCAGTTTTATTTAGAAAGAAAAGGGAAATACAGCCTCGAGGCATGAGGATATGCCAACCCAAAAAACTCGAAGAGAAGAGAGGCCCCTGGTGCGATTTTGGCTCCTCTTGTTATATGTTTTTTTCTCCTCCCCCTGGGTCTGCCCTATGTAAATTGGGCTAGCCAGTAGTGTTGTTTTACATGAGATCCTCACTGGGGTCCTCGGTCCTTCCTTTGTTCTATTTTCGTGGGCTTTTCCCTTCCTTGTCTTTCAGCCACAGCCATTCTGGACTCCTTTTCCTATTCTAACTACCTAACAGATACAACACATAGAAGTACTTTAGACTGACTCATTTTAACAATTAAATCTTGTTCACAATTTAGGCAATTTAGTGGTATGTGGCAGACCAGTTAAAAATAATACATAATGTGTCCTTGATCTTAAAGCTAGGAAGTAACAATACTAATAATAATCTATCACTTAGTGAGTACCTACTATGGGTCAGGTACAATCTTGATCTGGCTTTCCACTAGAGTAGGAAAGAGATGATACATTGGTAGTAGGTTATTTTAGGAAACAGAAATACAACAGTGGGTGGAGGCAATGAGACAAGGAAAAACAAACAAACAAAAAACAGTCCATTACGAGGAACCATGTAGCAAAGCAATTCTAAGGACAGCAGGACTCGGGGACCCTTGTACACTTAAAACTTTGAGAGCCCAAAAGGTTTTATTTGTGTAGGTTATATCTATCCAGATGGCACTGGAATTGTCTTCTAGGGTGAGTAGGAATTGAAATGAAAAATCATTAAAAGAGACATTCTTAGATGGGGCATAAATTGTATGTCAGAGTATGATCTAAACAGGGGACATCAATAGGAACAAAAATAATGCTTGCAACTGTGCAAAAGATGAGAGGTACCCTACATGTGCACAAATGAGAAAATGGTTAAGCAACAATCGTGCTCTCATGTTTTGTAATAATACATAATGATTAAAAGGAATATTCCAGATCAGAAATTTTCAAACATTTTGACCTTAAGACCCCTTTGCATTTTTTATAATTACTAAAGACCCTAAAGAGCTTTTGTTTAAAGAGTTTTTTTCAATTGCTATTCTCCAAGTTAAAATTTAAACTGAAAAAATTGTAAAATAATTATCTATTAATTCACTTAAGTATAATAATAATCCATTACATGTTAGCATACACAAGACACTTTATATTTAAAAAACTGTATTTTTCAAAATGAAATATAAAGTAGCATGAAAAACATCATTGCTTTACATTTTTGCAAACCTCTTTAATGTCCAGTGTAAAAGAAAACAACAGGATTCTAAAATCTGTGCATTTAATATATAATGATATGCTGCTTTATTCAGCCTCTTTTAAATAGCTAGTTGGAAAGGAAGGAACATTTTAATTGCCTTTCCAAATAATTTTGGATATTCTTTGATACTACAATACGGCCCACGTGAGAATTTCTTAAAGATAACTGCAGTGTGAAACCTGAAACCATATCAAGAAACACTTTGCACCTTGAATGAATTTTCACATGAATGACTTTGTAATGTCTACATGACCATTTGAAAAGTATAACTTCACATTTCATACTATCACCACCCATCTCATCAGAAAAGGCTTCAGTATTGGGAAGCTATGAAACTCATGGTGGTTAATACAAAATTTCCTAAAGTCTAATTTTCATTTGAATTGTCAAATATTTTCATTGGCAGCAACTACTATCATTTGTTTTATTTGACATATAGGCTCATTTCAATTATTTTTGAAGATATATCTGCAAAATAATCTTCTGAATAATCAGTTTTTTTTCCTCTCATTCTTTCATGTAAAAAATGGTGTTACATGAATCATAGCTACTTTAAGACAACAATCTGATTTCAGTATGTGCTTTTAGAAGTGCTTTATGTCTACTTCCCATTTTATCACACAGTATATTAAACATATGTGTTCAACGATGTGTAGGGGAACAAGATTTGCTACCTCAAATATGTCTCTTGGGCATGAGGATTAATTTAGGCTGATTTTTTACAATTATTTTTTTGTTTATTTAGCTGTGCTGGTTCCTGGTTGTGGTACACAGGATCTTCAAACTCTTCGTTGCAGCATGTCAGATCTAGTTCCCTGACCAGCGATTGAACCCAGACCCTCTGCATTGGGAGTGAGGAGTCTTAGCTACTGGACCACCAGGGAAATCCCTAGGCTGATTACATTTATGAAACAAAATATTCAGGAAGTCTTTCTTTTTACTTCTCCCTGAGCTATCTAAAGAATTTCAATAAAAGGCTTGTTCCAGAATAGAGCTATCTCCAGTGATACCTGCAAAGAATATGGGCTAGGTGTAGTAAAGGAGCAGGGCCTAGAGATCAGAGCCCACCCTGTGTTTGATTGTCTCTGCCTGACCCAGCCAACATCTGTTTATCAAACATTCACTTTCCCATCTCCATGTCAATGGCCTTCCTCTCTTTTGAGGTCCCAATACCTACCCTCAACATCTTCTTTTGCTTTAGGTGAAGATGATAAGGTGAAGATTTTAGTCATTTTGGCAAGTTACTCAGTTCTCCTGAATCTCTCCCATGTATGCATGTTATTAAGTTTTGTTTGATTTTTTCCTGTTAATCTGTCTCATGTCAACTTAATTCTTAGGCCAGCCAAATAAACCTAAAAGGGTAAAAGAACAGATACAGAATTAGTTAAATTAATATCTTCACTGTTTAATCAAGAACTTTCATAAACAAAACTGGATTTTTTTAACTGATAGTGCATAGCAGTGAAATATACAATGGCTACTTGTACAATTTGATGCCACTTTTTTGCCCTGTGCTAAGACACCAGCAGTTTACCCACTCTTGATTTTACACCATTAGTACAAATGTCAACACAGTACAAAAAAGTAGTTTTTATCTCACAGACCCTCTGAAAGCTTCATGGATAACTCTATGTGTCTATGGAGCACACTTGAAGCACCACTGAGATATTTATTTCAAAACTATCCCTTCAAAATGTGAGAAGACAGAGTCTTTGTCTTATTATTTCAACCCCATTTTTTGAAGCCTCCCCTTGAGTTTGTTCATGTTCCTGCATTTACAATCTTCCCTGCCACATTAATTTGGTGTGCTGAGAAGCAAATCCCAAGACAAAATTAGATGTGCAAGATAATTTTTTGATGAGGGAGCAGGAGGAGAGCCTTTATACCGTGACTCTGATCTGACACTTCTGGAAGGAGAGAGGGAAGGAGCTTGAAAGAGGGTAGAAAGAGGCTTAGAATATAGGTTAAGTACAAGGGTGATTTGGCTAGATCATCGAAGGGACCAAAAACCAAAGTCTCCCACCGTGGGAGTTCCATGTCCAGCCACAATGGGCCTGCCCTTAATACCTCCACCATGTTTGGCCATTGGCTAGGTGAATCCCATGGGCAGTAAGACTTTGGCAGGTGGGTAGTGATGGATCCAGAAGGGCAATGGCTGGAGCCATCAGTCTCTCATGCTCCCTGAAGCATAAGATATGAGTGGCACATTTTCATAACACCTGACCCCAAACCCCCAGTCCACCCTTTGCAACAAACAGATCCACTTGTCCAAGCAGGTTTTGGGAGCATTCTCCATGGTTCCTGTGGTTCCTTCTTCCTGAGAAGGGGAAACTGAGACGCTAGGGTGTAGTGAACAGCCTATAATCACTGTCAGAGTAGTTGATCTTGGGGCTGCAACTAATATTCATCTTCTCTGCTCTTCTCTGCTGTTTATTCTTGATTCCCCTCACCCTCAGCCATCATTGTAGTAGGAAAGAGAGCCAGCAGCTGCAAAAAATTCACAAGTGGATGAGGTGATATGGAGATATGGATCAAGACACCTAATTTGGTATATCCATCATGTTAGGTGATATATACTAAAGTAATTTTCTCTCTACCCTACTAGGTTCTTGGCTGAGACACTCCCAGTAATAAAAGATAGATTAACAGGAGAAAAATCAGTCCTGAATGTTCATTGGAAGGATGTTGAAGCTGAAATTCCAATACTTTGGCCACCTGATGCGAAGAGCTGACTCATTTGAAAAGACCCTGATACTGGGAAAGATTGAAGGCAGAATGAGAAGGGGATGACAGAGGATGAGATAGTTGGATGGCATCACTGACTCAAAAGTATTGGAGTTTCAGCTTCAACATCAGACCTTGCAATGAACACCCAGGACTGATTTCCTTTAGGATGGACTGGTTGGATCTCCTTGCAGTCCAAGGGACTCTCAAGAGTCTTCTCCAACACCACAGTTAAAAAGCATCAATTCTTCCGCACTCAGCTTTCTTTATAGTCCAACTTTCACATCCATACATGACTACTGGAAAAACCATAGTCTTGACTAGATGGACCTTTGTTGACAAAGTAATGTCTCTGCTTTTTAATATGCTGTCTATGTTGGTCATAACTTTCCTTCCAAGGAGTAAGCGTCTTTTAATTTCATGGCTGCAATCACCATTTGCAGTGATGTTGGAGCCCCCAAAAATAAAGTCAGACACTGGTTTCCCATCTATTTGCCATGAAGTGATGGGACTGGATGCCATGATCTTAGTTTTCTGAATGTTGAGCTTTAAGCCAAATTTTTCTCTCTCCTCTTTCACTTTCATCAAGAGGCTCTTTAGTTCTTCTTCACTTTCTGACATGAACTGAACAAGGGAAAAGCAAACAGAAACTTACTATCATATATCTCTCCTTACTCCAGAGAGAGACCCAGGAAAACTGAGTGACTCCTGAGGTGGTCCAAGTCACCACCTTAAATATCATATCCATCTAAAGACAGATGAAACTGGAGGAGTGGGAGGAGTCAGTTATGAGAGGTTATCAAGCAACCCATGGTGAAAAAGAGTAAGGTTGTTACACAGATTTTAGTCACAATATTCTGCTTTGATAAGCGTTTCTAGACATTTACAATCATCCTTTTCTTCCTGGCACAGAGAGGGAGTGTGTGTGTGTATTAGTTGCTGAGTCAGGTCCCACTCTTTGTGACCCCATGGACTGTAGACCACCAGCCTCTGTCCATGGAATTCTCCAGGCAAGAATACTGGAGTGGCTTGTCATTCACATTCACAGAGAGGGAGACACACTTACCAATGGAGATTTCCCTTATAAATGTATCTTACAGAAGTGTAACTTCTCCATTTGTAGAGCTTTTGCTAAATCCAAGACTAGCCTGTGTCTGCTGTTTCTTAAAAAATAATAAGCCTAAAATAATCCATGCGAAAAAAACATATTTGGGGATGGTAAATTCGGCTCCCCTTCAGTATATCTACACATAAAAAGTTCATGAGTATGGTAGGTTAATGTTATTTCTATTTTACAAATAAGGATATTAAAACTCCTTGAGGTAAATTTTCTTGTTCAAGTTTATATGGCTGGTAAATGGGGTAGCTGATATTTGCATCTCATTTTTTGAAAATGCCTGAGTCACTCTAGTTTAGAAAAAATCTTTAGGCCACCTGATACTTGCTTACTTCTGCATAGCACTCTGCAAGGTCTCTCAATGGAGATAAAAGAAACAAGCGGTACTGGCACGGAGCAGTTAAAATCTCTGGAGGTGATTCCTGCTCTCCTGGTACCATAATATTGTGAGGCATTTCTATGCACTTTGATGATAGTAGAACTGATACCTTCCATTAGGTAATTCCATAGGCACAGTGTCCTATTAAGCCATAACCTTTCCTTTATAAAGAAATATGAAAACTTAACAGCTAAGGCCTCATTAATAATAGTTATTACCAGGCATTTGGTATTTGCTAAATGATTCCTGCTGTTTCCTGAGAAGTAAATATAATCCTACAGCACCTAAATTTCCTCTGAGCCTATCATCAGGCCTCATCTACAGATCTTCAAGGATATTTAGCTTTTAACTACTTCCTTTGGTTTTCTTTTCAGTACCTTTATTTAATAAAGGATTCACTGCTTCCTTAAAAAATTTGGTCCTCAAAAGTAGCAGTACTCTCCTTATTCCTGGGGAAAAATACAGCTGAATAATATTTTTAATAAGAGGTAGAGACTATCACCTGGTCCATTCCCCTCCCCATTTTATTTCACAGATCAGGAAATCCAGACCAAGCAAGAAAAATATGAGATTTTCAAGTAATAAAGCAACCTAATGGTAGAGTTGATATTAGATAAGTTTTACCCTCAAACAGCTTTCAGATAGAGACGAGAAACATATAATTTGGGACACAAAAGGTAGTGCTATCTAGCAAGGTGAGAAGTAAAGGAGACAGATGGGCAGTCACAGACAATGGCAATATTTGTAGAATTAATGTAAATTTTCCTCTAATTTGATTTGACTTTAAAAAAGTCAAACTTTTTACTTTAAAAAATTAAAAAAAAATTCTAAGTAATCTTATCTCTTGGAGTAGAGGTGTCTCTAAGATCATGCATGCTGTGTGTGCTTAGTCGCTCAGTCATGTCTGACTCTTGCAACCCCATAGATTGTATGCAACCTGTCATGATCCTCTGTCCATGGTATTCTCCAGGCAAGAATACTGGAGTGAGTTGTCACTTCCTTCTCCAGGCGATCTTCCCAACTCAGGAATCGAACTCAGGTCTCCTGCATTGCAGGCAGATTCTTTACTGACTGAGCTACAAGAGAAGCCCTCCTGATCTCAATTTCTTTGGATAGTGGGATTGCTGGATCATATGGTAGTTGTATTTTCTGAGGCACTTCCATACATTTCTTCATAGTGGCTGCACCAGATCTTGCACTTTCAACTTTCATCCAGGGCTGGAGCTGGGGGTAGCGAAGTGGGGAACCACAGAGTTGGAAAACTGAGAGTGAAAATTGTTATTTGTACCAGATGTATAAAAACATGTTCATTCATGCTCATTAGGGTCTGCTAACTCATCTCCTAGATATTAGACCCAAGCTTGTGCAAGTCAGTAAAACATTTGGAATTCAGTATTGTCTTTTTTTTTTTTTTAATAAATTTATTTATTTTAGTTGGGGGCTAATTACTTTACAATATTGTAATAGTTTTTGCCATACATTGACATGAATCAGCCATGGGTTTACATGTGTTCCCCTTCCTGGACCCCCCCACCCACCTCCCTCCCCATCCCATCCCTCTGGGTCATCCCATTGCCCCGGCCCTGAGCCCTTGTCTCATGCATCGAACATGGAATGGTGTTCTGTTTCACATATGATAACATACATGTTTCAATGCTATTCTCCCAGAACGTCCCACCCTCACCTAATCGTCAAAATAGGTAAGGTTATGTTGCACTAATGAACAGCCCTCAAATTCCAGTAACTTAAGTTCATTTCTGACTCAGATAACACATCTGTCACTGTTCCACAGGGGCCTCTGTTATCGCAGTTTTTCATTCTACCAAGTTGTTGAGAACAGCCGTTGTCTTGTAACATTGCTTGTCACTGTGCCACTGGGAAGAGAGGACTCTGTAAAGGTCTTGCATTACTAGTTGAATGAACCACTGAGGAAGTGCTGCAGTCACCTTTGTTCACATGCATCAGGTAGCATGAGTCATGCAGTCTACACAGTCACAACTCTACCACGTGCTCAGAAGAAAACAACACATACGGCAAACAGAATGAACGGCTACCACAATAACACAAAACGCTTTCTTTTGTTCCCTTGGCTAATACCCCTCAAGGATATATTAAAGCATTAAGAATCTTAGATTCTTAGAGTTATACATGTGACTCCTGTGATCACCTAACTTCCCACTCAAGATGTGAATATCCTCTGAATTATCCTGGTGGTAAGTCTGTCCTCTGTCTGGGCTCTTTCAATGGTGGAGACCTCACTACCTAATGAGGTAGTATATCCTGTATTCACACGTCTATCATTGATATTCAAAAATATTCATGCTCATAATTGGCTGAAATCTATTCTAACATTACTGGTCCCTCTTCCGCTCTCTAGAAAAATAAGAATATATTAATGATAGTAAAAACAGTAAGATGCATATGTAAATATACTCATGCAATCATCAAAAGAACTCTTTGCATTAGGCAGTGTTATTATCATCCCCATTTAAACAATGACTGTGATTTTTCACTCTTTCACATAACAGCCTTTTAAATATATGAAAATTAGTATTGGCTAATCATGCCCACTTTCTCCAGTTGTTTCTCAGGAAATGGTTTCTAGATACTTCATCATCTTGTTTGTACTATTCTGAATAGTATGAACTATGATATCCTTCTAATGTTGTGGTTTTTAGAAATATCCATTGTAGTCTAGATGTAGTTGGAACAATTAGACTTATTTTCAGTTGCTATATTATATTCCTAGTGGCACAGACTAAGTACAAATGAGTTGGTGTTTTTGTCTCTTTGTGTTGGAAGAGAGGACTCAATCATTTATACTGTTCCAAAACTGATTTGATAACCTCAGCTCAGGATTTGGACAATATAACCAACATTTAATATTCAATCACAGATTAAACTCAAGATAGATGTTACTTAATCCAACTATTTAGTATTCTTTCCTGGAGAATTCCATGGACAGAGGAGCCTGGTGGGCTACAGTCCATGAGGTTGCAAAGAGTCAGACACAACTGAGCAACTAACACAACACGGTGAGAAAGTATTTTATGCTAATTGTCTTCACTTTGAGAAGATGGCATCCTCCTATTCGGAAAGTCAAATACCATCAGATGGGATATTCTCAATTTCAAACATGCATAAGCACACACAGCCTCTCTTACTTTTCTCTTACATTAAAATAAAGAAGCTTTTTTTCTCAACTGAATCTAATCTCTCTGCCAGTACTTGTGTCCAATCTGTCTCTTTCCTGAGACTTTGGCATCATTCAATCTCCCTTTCACATTGCTCAAGATTTCCATCTCTATCACCAATGTACAAGTTCAAGCCATCATCATCTCTCACTCTCACTGCAGCAACAGCCTCCTAACTAATGTATCCTCATTTACTCTAGTCTTGGCCCATTCTAGTGAATTTCCCCATATAGAACAGAAGTCATATTTTAAGATCACATATCAAACAATGTGATTTCTCTGCTTAAAACCATCCAGTTGTTTCACATGATACTTAAAACCCAAACACTTTATTACAACATATAAGGCCATAGGAAAGTTTGTGCTTTCCTCTCTGACAACTTCTCTACATTAGTTGCCTGTGGCTGCTGTAACAAATTATCACAAACTTGTTCATTTAAAACAACACACATTTATTTTCTTAGGTTCCAGGGGTCAGGAGTCTAAAACTGGTTGGCAGGGATGCACTCCTTCTGGAAGCTCTAGGAATCCATCCCTTCCCTTTTCCAGCTTCTAGAGGCCACTGGCCTCCCTTGGCTCATGGACCTCTGCTTCCATCATCACCTCTCCTCCTCACTCTCACCACTAACCCTCTTACTGTCTGTCCTCTTCTAAGAACT
Source organism: Giraffa tippelskirchi (assembly GCF_054371585.1). Taxonomy (NCBI): domain Eukaryota; kingdom Metazoa; phylum Chordata; class Mammalia; order Artiodactyla; family Giraffidae; genus Giraffa; species Giraffa tippelskirchi. Next base: position 10,528,777 of record NC_137289.1, on the reverse strand, counting down.
ATTGCAATGACTTTGCACTACTTGGATAATCCATGATAATCTTCTCATCTCAAGATTCTTAATTGTAGCTGCAAAAGTCCCATTTGCCAGGTAAGGTAACGTATTTGCAGGTTCTGAGGTTTAGGATGTGTACCTCTTTCTGAAGCCAATATTTTGCCTGCCACAAACTCCTCCAACTAAACCCCAATCTCATTATGCTTCAGTCATACTAACTATGACACTTAGGGTTCTAAATTAGAAGCAACAGAGGCTGATGCTGAATAATTAATGAGAAAAGGTGCTTATTAAAATGAATTTTTAAATAAACTTGTTGGAAGGGTTTGAGAACCAGGCTATGCTTTCACAAACAACAGTCAAAAATCATCCTCAGATATGATCTTATGAGGTAATTTCCATCATCACAGCCCTGAAGCACTAGATAGGCACCACTCTCACGTTTGGACTAGGCACATAACCGTGTAGTGCAATGATAACTGCCAAAGGGGAAAAGATCCACTTCCTCTCCCTCTTGTGACTCTAACTTCTGAGCCAAAATTTCAAACAATCCTGTCTGATTGGTGGAGCCTCGGTCACATCCCTCTACCTTATTTGCAAGGCAGGCAAGAAAGGCAAATACTTAGTATTTAATATCTTGAAGAAAGAGGCACACTTTGTGTCCTCCTAAGTCTAATGAAGAGGAGGCATCCCAAAACAAAGAAAGATACTGCGATGTCAGAACAAACTGCAAATGTCTACATCACCTTAGTTCTCTTTCTAGATTATGCTGTTATTCCTGTCTTAAGGTCTATAATACTTGTGATCAGTTCCTTTTCCTGGAACATTTTTCTTCATGTCTTCCCATGGCTGTTTCACACTATTCAAAACTCAGCCCAAATCTCCTCAAAGAGGTACATCTGAACACTTGAATGCTCTCCCCCAGTTGCCATCACTAACTTGTTCTATTTTCTTCATACCACATATCATTATTTAAATTGACCACTTTTTTTTCTTCACCTGTTGACTTCTTACTGTTATGCGCTCTGTTAAATTATAAGTTCCATGACAGTAGTGACCTCAATTTTATAGATCATGATATTATCCCTTGTCACTAGGAGAGCACCTGTTGCATAGTGGGTTCTCAATACATATTTGTTGAACTGAACAACAAATGTAGTAGAGTAGAAAATACACATGCTTTAGAACCAAACACACTTCAATGTGAACTCTTGCTCTATCAGTTAAAACTATGTGACCCTAATTAAATGGTTTCAACTCTTTGAGTTATCAAGTTTCTCTTTTCGAAGTGATAATGATGCTTGTCATGTACAGATGTTATGAAGACTAAAGCAGCAAACGCATAGAGATTATGTGACAGACGGCTGTTCCTCTTAGTTGCATGCCATATAAAAATGTGATAAGCCAGTCTTGTATGACTTTATCAGTGTTCTGAATATCATGTTGAAAAAGAAATATGTTGATTATGTCCTAGAGCATGATGCTGGAGAAGTTCCTAAAAGTCATCACTGATTCAGTAATTAATTCTGAAAAGAGTACATGAGAGAAGTGTATATATATATATATATATATAAATTTTAACAAGAAGGAAGATGAGGAGGAGGGCAAAGAAGATGGAAATAAAAAGTAGTTTAGAACAAAATAGCCGACAATGGGCAAAGTGCATGGCACTTAGTATTGCCGTGTAACATGTATGGCCATGATAAGTGAGGCAACCATTGTGGACTGTGATTTGTCAATGTCTGCACAAAGTAAAAATGAGCATAAGGTTGGGGCCAGCAATTCTTCTAGGAATTTATACTTGTGAAATAAAAAAGGATACATGCAACATTTTGACAATAGAAAAATCTCACTGAAACACTAAGTATAAAATCAAAAAATCAAAACAACTTAAGCATTCAGCAGTATGGAAGTACTTAAGTAAATGTCATTTACCTATATAACAGGACATTAGGAAGCCATTAAATTGTATTGAAGAACATCAGATATATGAAAAGTTGTCCTTATATGTTATTTTTAACAGTCATGTTAAAATATAATTCTTATACCTTCCAATTTACCCATTTAAATATACAATTTAGTGGGTTTTAGTATATTCGCAAGTCGTGCAATCATCACCATGGTAAATTTTAGGGTATTTTTTTTATCACCCTCAAGAAGAAACCTTATACCCATTAACCTCCTTTCAACCTCTGGCAACCATTAATCTATTTTTTGTCACTATGGGTGTGCCTATTTGGGAAATTTCATATAAATGAATAAAATAGTATGTGATTCTGCTGAGTCTGACTTCCTTCACTTGGCATCATGTTTCCAAGGTTCATCCATTTGTTGTGTCACTCCTTCCTTTTTATCGCCAAATGACATTTCATTGTATTAGTATACTAATGTTTGTTACCATTCATCAGTTGATAGACATTTGAATTATTTACACTTTTTTTGGATACTATGAATAATGTTCTTATGACCATTCCTGTATGTTTTTATTTAAACATAGGTTTTCAAATCTTCAGAATGTTCAATTTTTCAATATACCTAGGAGTGGAATTGCTGTATCATATGATGATTCTGTATTTCATTGACTGAGGAACCACCAACTGTTATGCACAATACCTTCACCATATTACATTTCCACAAGCAGTATATGTGGATTCCCATTTGTCCACATCCTCACTAACACTTATTACTATCTGTCCTTTTGCATGAAGCTGAAACTCCAATCCTTTGGCCACCTAGTGCGAAGAGAAGACTCATTGGAAAAGACCCTGATGCTGGGAAAGTTTGAGGGCAGGAGAAGAAGGGGGCGACAAGATGAAATGGTTGGATGGCATCACTGATTCAATGGACATGAGTTTGAGCAAACTCTGGGAGATGGTGAAGAACAAGGAAGCCTGGTGTGCTGCAGTCCTTGGGGTCACAAAGAGTCAGACATGACTTAGCAACCAAACAACAACAATCCTAATAGGTGTGATTTCATTGTGCATTTCCCTCATGACTAGGGAGGTTGAGCATCTTTTCATGTGCCTGTTACATATTTGCATATTTCTTTTGGAGAAATATCTGTTTAGATTCTTGGCCAATTTTTAAGCAGATTGTTATATTGAGTCCTAACAGTCAGATATTCTGGATTTAAAAATCCCTTATCAGATATAAGATTTGCAAGTATTTTACAGAATTCTGACTGTGGCCTTTTCATTTTCTTGATAATATCCTTTGAAGCAAAGTTATTAGCACTGATGAAATACAATTTCTTTTTTTCCATTTATCACTTATTCTTCTGTTGTGTTAACTAAGAAATCTTTGCCTAACTAAAGGTCATGAAAATGTACACCTATGTTTTCTTCCATGAGTTTTATGGTTTTAGCATCTACATGTAGGTCTTTCATCCATCTTGAGTTGACACTTGAATATGGTATGAATATTGTGTCCATATTCATTCTTTTCCATGTAGATACCTAGTTGGCCCAGCACCATTTGCTGGTAACTTATTTCCCTACTGACTGGTCTTGGAACCTTTGTTAAAAACCAACTGACTGTAAATGTGAAGATTTATTTCTTTACTCTAAATTCTATATTATTGATTTGCATGTCTACTATGATTCCAATATGGCATTGTTTTTATTACTATATCTTTCTGTTAGTTTTTGAAAGTGAAAACTGTGAATCTCCTAACTATGCTATTGTTTTTCAAGATTATTTTGACTACTCTGGGTCCCTGGAATTTCATATACATTTTAGGATTGGCTTGTTCTGAAAAAAAAGTTTAAATTTTAATAGCAGTTGCATTGCATCTGTAGATCAATTTGAAGAGTACTGCAATTTTGTCAATAATAAGCATTTCTATCCATGAATATTAAATATCTTTTCATTCATTTAGATCTTATTCAGTTTTGCTCAACAACATTTTATAATTTTCAGGGCACAAGTATTACACTTTTTGGTGTAAATTAGTAAATTTATCATAATTTATGTGATTCTTTTTGATGCCTTTTAAAATGTAATTCTTTTCTTCATTTCCTTTTCTCATTGGTCATTGCACATTTGTAGAAATAATACTAATTTTTGTAATTTGACCTTATATCTTGCAACATTGTTAAACTTGCTTATTAGCCCTAATAATGTGTATGTGTGTGTGTGTGTGTGTGTTTTATGTAAGGTTTTCCATGTGTAAGATCATCTTATCTTCAAATAGAATAGTTTTATTTCTTGCTTTCAAAACTGGATATATATTTTATTCATTTTATTGCCTAATTTCCCTGGCTAAAAGCCTTCAGCACAATGTAAAGTCAAAGAAGTAAGAGTAGACATCCTTGTCTTATTTGTGAACTTAGAGGATAAATTTTCAGTATTTCAACATTAAGTATAGTGTTAGCTCTTGGATTCTTTAATAAAAATATTCAACTAACTAGGTAGCTTCCTCTACCTGATATCTTTTCAGTATCTATCATACTGATGTTGTTTTTCTTCTGTTATTGATGTTATGAATCTTGTGAATGGTTTTATAAATATTGAATGATCTTCATTAACTGAATAAGTATTATTCTGAGGCCAATATATGTATTATTTTCAGTATATTGCTAAATCCAAGTGCCAGTATTTTATATTGCATTCCTGCATCCCTATTTTGCATGATAATAAATAAAATCCAACTATAATTTAAATGACCTTTTCTACGTTTTTATCAGGATTATACTAACTCCATAGGATGTACCTAAGGAAATTTTCTTCTTTATTTATGCTCTGAAACATATTAAGTAGCATAGGAAAGTATTTTTTGAAGAAATGAAATGACTCATAGGTGAATTTTTCTTAGCCCAGAGTCTTTTAGAAAGGAATTTATTTTTACACTGAAAATATTTCTTTCATGTTTTTGGCCTTTCAGATATTCTATCTAAGTCAATTGACCTAAGTCAATATTATAATTTATATTTTACTAGAAAATTATCAGTTTCATGGATACCTTGTAAGCTTTTTGTTCACTTATAATTTTCATTCCTCAGATTTCTGAGAAATCTAGTTTTTTTCCTTCATTTTACTTTTTTGTTTGTATTTGATTATTGGATATATTCGTGCTATATTAATTTACCTGTATTTTTTATGGTGTTCTATTTCATCAGTTTATATATCACAAGTTTTCTTTGAAATAAAAGAAATTTTGATCCTATTAAGATTATGAATTTTTTAGTGGGATAATATTCTAACTTTCTTTGTTAATTAGGTCAATATAAAAAGAACTTGAATTTTCAGCACTTCAAAATATAACTAAACCATAACTGCCTGATAACTGTGTACTCTAATTTCAGACACATTTGCTGCTGCTGCTGCTGCTGCTGCTAAGTCGCTTCAGTTGTGTCTGACTCTTTGTGACCCTATGGACTGTAGCCCACCAGGCTCTTCTGTCCATGGGATTCTCTAGGCAAGAATACTGGAGTGGATTGTTGTGCCCTCCTCCAGGGGATCTTCCTGAGTCAGGGATCAAACACCAATCTTTTAGTCTCCTGCCTTGGCAGGAGGGTTCTTTACCACTGGCACCACGTGGGAAGCCTTCAGACACAGTATCCAAAAGCAAGTAACTGGCTTTTTGTTTGTTCAGTGTCCAATTCTTGGGGTGAAAATACAAGTTGATATCAACATTATGCTTCCCAATATTGAAAATAACTGGCTATTTTCTGTAATGCCCATGTTTTTAAAAGATCTTCTTATATTTTGACTACAGGAACACATGATTTTATTAATAAGTTATTCATCTCCTTACATGTGTATGGATATAATTGCTCCTTCTCAGCAGGAAGAGTTTCTACTGAAAATCTATTGAGCATAACATGGAATATATATTTTATTCCATTTTCATTCAATGATATTAGGGCCACATGATTTTTTTTAATACAGAAGTAGTAAAACATCTTAGAAATGAAGTAGAAAACAGTAATATGTACATCTTAGAAATTAACTTTACTTATATACAAATGAAACTGACATCAGTTCAATTGGATATGCACTTTAGTAGACGGATCTTATGTTCTCAACTAAATCATTACTCTAAAATAGCTGTTATTGCAGACCTTTGTTACTGTGTACTTGATTTTTTAGGTTTCCTAAAGTCTCAGCAAAAAACAGATTACTTAAGCTTGGAATAAAACCCATGTGTCACTTGACCTTCTTTGAAGGGGATTTAGCCTCATTATTTTAAGTAATTCTGAAAGTACAATAAAGAGGCTAATATTCAAACACATGAATTACTAATGACCATCTGGATTTGATTTCCTTAACATATGTTTATGACAATGTATTTCTTTGTAACTTACTGTGAATTGCAGACCCACCTTAGTTGTTCTGACAAACTGAAACCTACTTTGTTTTAAAAATTTTGGTGGAGGGTGAGATTGGAATTTATATACACTTTAAAATGACAGGAGAATGTTTAAATGCAATAAAGTTTCATATATGCCACAAAACCTGAAACAAAAGATCATAAGAAAAATGGACATGCATGCTAAACTACAGAAATATCAAAATTAAACTTCATTTTTTAAACCATTGTTTCCCAAACATTTGTGGAGAAAATTCCTGCATGAGAATGACTTGGGTATTTGCTAAAAATGCAGATTCCTTGGACCTATTTTAGACTTAAGAAATTAGAGTAAGTGGTGACTCAGATGGTAAAGAATCTGCCTGCAATGTGGGGGACCTGGATTCAGTTCCTGGATCGGGACGATCCTCTGGAGTAGGAAATGGCAACCTATTCCAGTATTCTTGCTTGGAGAACTCCATAGACAGAGGAGCCTGGTGGGCTACAGTGCATGGGGTGGCAAAGAGTTGGAATGGACATAACAGAACAACTAACACTTTCACTTTCAGGATGAGATTAAAGAGTCTGCATTTTAACAAGTTTACTAGTTGAGTCTTACTAACAATAAAATTTGAGAATCACTGTCTCCCATTTCTTCTTGAATCATCTTTTAAGCTTTCTTAGCCTTTCCCCCAGCTTATAACCTCCAAGCTGCTGTCAATTCCTGATGGTATTATTCAAGAAATAAAATTATATTGAATCAGTCACAGTGTTAGGCACTAGAGATAAAAGATAATTAAAACACAAACCCTGTCCTTAAGGAGTACAGCCTTGTTATGGAGCGATTCATGAAAACAGAAAATTTTAATATAATAAAGTTTTTATTATGATAAGATGTTCTCCAGGGGACTGTGGGATGGTAAGGAGAGTTCCCTCAACCATTCTGAGGAAGGAATATATGGCAGTTACCCAGAGGAAGTTATTGTATCTTATTCTTAAAAGAAGAGAATGAGTGAACTAGACTAAAAAGTAAGTCATGGCACTACAAGTATAGGAAATATACGCAAAGGTAAAATGGCAAAAAAAAAAAAAGGGGGTGGGGGTTCGTGCTTATGAAAATATTAAAAAAAAAACTCTGATCAAGTGTGCAGTGAAGGATAGATAAGCAAGAAATAAATCTGGATACATAGTTAAGGGCAAGATCATAGAAACTGTTTAATACACAGCAAGGAATTCGGACTTTATCTGGATGGACATAAGTATCCACTGAAAGATTTTAAGCAAAGGGTAAAGATGATCATATTTGCAAATTAGAAATATAATGCTGGCTACTGCATGGAAAATGAATTTTATAGGGCACACTTGGATCTAGTGAGTCCAGTTAGGTACTGTCGCAATAATTCAGATGAGAAAGAAAATCAGGGAAGATTAGGAAAGGATACAGAAATGGTGCAAATCTAGGAAATACTGAAGAGTTTAAATTGGCAAGATAAGATGATTGACTGAATGTGGAGCATGAGGATAAGGCCTAGGTTCCCAGAATGGATGACTGAGAAGGATGGGGTGTCACAATTTCAGATAAAGTGTATAAAATGATGAGCTGATTTGAGAAGCTGAGATGATAAGTTTCATAAATGACATGTTTAGTTATAGACGCTTACTGTAAATTTGGAAGGAAATATTAAGTAGGAAGTTGGCCATATAAGCACAAAACTCGGAAAAAATATCTACTCTGGAAATACAGGTATTGGAGTCATCCATATGTAGACTGAAGTTAAACCTGTGCAAGTAGATAAGACCATGCAGAGAAGAGCATGTAGAGTATGAACATCTGAACTGGAAACAGAACTGGAAAACACTAATATTTTTCCAAAGCCACTCATGTATTTTAAGTGTGTTTGACAGCATCATCCTATTTCCAGTTATCAAAATCTGTATATTACCTATTGCTATGTAATGAATCATCCCAAAATTAGCAGCAGGAGGACAACAACCATTTATCATATCGTACAGTGTCTGAGTGTCAATAATCTTGGAGCCGCTTGACTGGGAGATTCTGGCTTGGGTCTTCCATGAGGTTGAAGTCAAGAGATTCAATAAAGCCACAGTCATCTGAAGGTTTGATTGAGCCTAGTCATTTATAACTCCTAAACTTATACACACGAATACAGGCAAGATCCTTGGGTTCCTCAAGACATAGACCTTTTCATTCAATTGTATACTATAAGGTGTGACCTTACCTCACATGAGCAATGAAAGGCAGAGACAGAGAGGGATGGAGAGAGGGAAGCTACAGTGTCTTTTATAACACTTTCAGAAATGATATGCTATCATTTCTGCCATACTGTATTGGTCCCACAGACCAACTCTGGGAGAGTGACCCAAGGGTACACAATGATTTGAACATCAAGATGCAGTCATCACTAGGAGTTATTTTGTTGCCTGGCTACTGTGAGTACACATCTCATTAACTTTTTGATTCAAAGCTTCCCATTATAGAAGATGAATAGTTTCCAGTTCCTCTTACATGACTGCTATTACTATTATTTATGTGAGAGTTGGACCATAAAGACGCCTAAGGGCTGAATAATTGATATTTTTGAACTGGGGTGTTGGAGAAGACTCTTGAGAGTTCCATGGACTGCAAGGAGATCAAACCAGTCAATCCTAAAGGAAATAAACCCTGAATATTCATCAGAAGGACTGATGCTGAAGCTAAAGAGCCAATACTTTGGCCATCTGATGCAAAGAACCAACTTATTAGAAAAGACCCCAATGTTGGGAAAGATTGAAGGCAGGAGGAGGAGGGGACAACAGAGGATGAGATGGATGGATGGATGTCATCACTGACTCAATGGACATGAGTTTGAGCAGACTCTGGGAGATGGTGAAGGACAGGGAAGCCTGGTGTGCTGCAGTCTATGGGGTCACAAAGAGTCAGACACAACTGAGCGACTGGACAACAACTACAAAGCATTTTAAGGCTAATAAGTATAAACTCTTCCAGAGGAGAAGAGTGAATTGTTAGCTACCTTCAGATTTTATGTTAATTAGGCACGCTAAAAGAGTTGGACACAACTGAAGTGACTTAGCACTCATGCTAAAATGTAAGGATACATATTACAAATCAAAGTAGAACATAACTTCCAACCCATGGGAAGATAAAAAAAAGTGTAGAGGAAAAATTAATTTAATTCTAGAGGAAGTAATTAAAGAGGTAAATATAGGCCACTAGGCACAGTTTTATAGACAGGAAAAAGTTTTGTGAATTACCTCAGTCACTGTTCACTGGCTGTTCACAGGAAAGTTACTTCTCTTTGGTTCTGGACTTTGCTAAATGACTTGCTCTAAATGACTTTTAAGGTTTCTTTCAGTCCTAATAGTCTATGAAATAAATTCATGTTTTTGAAAGTATTACTTAGTTTGTATACACTAGAGAATATCATCACTACTTCTTTAACTATGCATATGATTATGTGATATCTTCATTAGCATATATGCACATGAATATTTCAGCAGCATCCAGGAACAGAAAACAGTGCTTAAAAGTTGCTTAATTTAAATCCCACAAATGGTGTTCCTTAATAAAGTTACTGTTTTTTCCCCCTTCTCTTCTTCCAAACTATTTCCTGTTGCAAAACAAATTTGTCCATTACTGCATGTCTTGGGATTTAAATTAATTGAAGCAATGATTTTATAGAATGACCTGATTTAGGAAATCTTGAAATGTCCTCTGATTTCCCAAAACTGACCTCCATAAATTTTGTCTTTGTTTCACATTGGTAAAAAGCTCTTTATTTCATCCTCACCCTAAGCTCACCTGTACCATCATAACCCTTTCCTTGAGTGGAGGCTTAAATGTTTGCCCTTTGAAGCACTTCTCCATTGCACATAATCAAAGAATAAGTAGTGTGAGTTGTCAACAGAGTAGTTAATTAAAACAAGTCCTGTTAACTATGAAGAGAAGATTTTGCTAAGCAAAAAATAAAGTAGAAAATGCAGGTGTTAACTCTCAAAATGAAATTATTTATCAGCCTTTACCGGAGGATCAACTACACCAAAATATATACAGAGAAGGTGCTACACAATGATACAAAGGAATCAGAATCTTATTAAAATAACCCAAGAAAATCTGTTTATGTAGTTCTGGAGATATAAATTATACTGGTTAGAAAGAGAGATGGAAGGTTAGGAATGATAAATTATCTAATCCATGTTCTCCTTGAGAAAAGTGTGGTTTAGTGTATGGTGTCCTGATACATGTCCAAATATTTGCCAACGTTTGAATTAGCAGACCTTATGATGAGATGACAGGAAATGTGTCAAAAGAGTAATTTTGAATTTCAACATTTTATTTTCTTCATATATCTTGACTTTACCAAATGGATAATCTAAAAATGATAGTAGAGATCAACTTAAGTAATTTAGGTTTGTTTTTTGAATTGAACCTTTAGTTCATGGAGTTTCTAATAAATTCATAGTACTGTAATAAAAGATAAAAGATGAATATGACAAATAATTCTCAGAGTTTACAGGATGGATTGTAGGGGATTAGCTATGCACACAAGCAGCCATAATATGTAGTAGAAAATTCCATATGTGCCATAATGAATATATAGATGATGTGCCATGAGAATTTAGAGGAAGGAAAAGTAACCTCCTAGAAGAAGAGAAGTCAACTCTTAGAGGAAAACATAGACAAAACACTCTCCAACATAAATCACAACAGGATCCTCCATGACCCACCTCCCAGAATATTGGAAATAAAAGCAAAAATAAACAAAGGGGACCTAATTAGAATTAAAAGCTTTTGCACAACAAAGGAAACTATAAGCAAGGTGAAAAGACAGCCTTCAGAATGGGAGAAAATAATAGAAAACGAAGCAACAGACAAATAATTAATCTCAAAAATATACAAGCAACTCCTGCAGCTGAATTCCAGAAAAATAAACGACCCAATCAAAAAATGGGCCAAAGAACTAAACAGACATTTCTCCAAAGAAGACATACAGATGGCTAACAAACACATGAAATGATGCTCAACATCACTCATTATTAGAGAAATGCAAATCAAAACCACAATGAGGTACCATTTCACGCCAGTCAGAATGGCTGCTATCCAAAAGTCTACAAACAGTAAATGCTGGAGAGGGTGTGGAGAAAAGGGAACCTTGTTACACTGTTGGTGGGAATGCAAACTAGTACAGCCACTATGGAGAACAGTGTGGAGATTCCTTAAAAAACTGGGAATAGAACTGACATATGACCCAGCAATCCCACTGCTGGGCATACACACCGAGGAAACCAGAATTGAAAGAGACGCATGTACCCCAATGTTCATCACAGCACTGTTTATAATAGCCAGGACATGGAAGCAACCTAGATGTCCATCAGCAGACGAATGGATAAGGAAGCTGTGGTTCATATACACAATGGAATATTACTCAGCCATTAAAAAAATACATTTGAATCAGTTCTATTGAGATGGATGAAACTGGAGCCCATTATACAGAGTGAAGTAAGCCAGAAAGAAAAACACCAATACAGTATACTAATGCATATATATGGAATTTGAAAGATGGTAACAATAACCCTATATGCGAGACAGAATAAGAGACACAGATGCATAGAACAGTCTTATGGACTCTGAGGGAGAAGGTGAGGGTGGGACGGTCAGGGAGAATAGCATTGAAACATATATATTATCATATGTGAAACAGAACACCATTCCAGGCTCAATGCTTGAGACAAATGCTCAGGGCTGGGGCAGTGGGATGACCCAGAGGGATGGGATGGGGAGGGAGGTGGGAGGGGGGTTCAGGATGGGGAATACATGTAAACCCATGGCTGATTCATGTCAATGTATGGCAAAAACCACTACAATATTGTAAAGTAATTAGCCCCCAACTAAAATAAATAAATTTATTAAAAATTAAAAAAATAAAAAAAAGAAGAGAAGTCAAACTTGACCTTGAAGATGATATAATGTGAATATACATAAGGTTGTAAAGTGTATTCCTGCCTGAGGAACCCCTGGAAAATGCATGGAGTTCACAAAGCATTACAAAGCTATAGTAATTAAAATAGTATGATACTACCATAAAAACAGATGTAGATCAATGGAATAAAGAGTTCAGAAATATACCTAAACAGTCAACTAATCTTTGAAAAGGATGCCAGAAATAACAATGTGGAAAGGATAATGTCTTCAGTAAATGGTGCTGGGAAAATTGGATATCCACATACAAAAGAGTGAAATTGTAAAACTTCTAGAAGAAAACATAGGGGGAAAAACTCCTTCATATTGATCTTGGCAATAATATTTTGGATACAACACCAAGACACAGTCAAAGAAAGCAAAATTAAACAACTGGGAATTCATCAAACCCAAAAAACAAAATGAAAAGCAAACATGTGTAATGGGAGAAAATATTTGCAAATTATATATCTAATAAGATGTTAAGATCTATAATATATATGGAAGTCCTACAAATTAATAGCAAAAAAACAAGTTATGCAATTAAAAAATGGGCAGTGGATTTGAATAGACATTTTCCCGTTGAAACAGTGGCTGACTTTATTTTTTTGGGCTCCAAAATCACTGCAGATGGTGATTGCAGCCATGAAATTAAAAGACACTTACTCCTTGGAAGGAAAGTTATGACCAAACTAGACAGCATATTAAAAAGCAGAGACATTACTTTGTCAACCAAGGTCTGTCTAGTCAAGGCTATGGTTTTTCCAGTAGTCATGCATGGATGTGAGAGTTGGACTATAAAGAAAGCTGAGCGCCGAAGAGTTGATGCTTTTGAATTGTGGTGTTGGAGAAGACTCTTGAGAGTTTCTTGGACTACAAGGAGATCCAACCAGTCCATCCTAAAGGAGATCAGTCCTGGGTGTTCATTGGAAGTACTGATGTTGAAGCTGAAACTCCAATTCTTTGGCCACCTGATGCAAAGTGCTGACTCATTTAAAAAGACCCTGATACTGGGAAAGATTGAGAGCAGGAGGAGAAGGGAATGACAGAGAATGAGATTGTTGGATGGCATCACTGACTCAATGGACATGAGTTTGAATAGACTCCGGGAGTTGGTGATGGACTGGGAGGCCTGGCATGCTGCTGTTCATAGGGTCTCAAAGAGTCGGACATGACTGAGGGACTGAACTGAACTGAACTTTCCCATTGAATTCATACAAATAGCCAACATTACTCTGTGATGTGAAAAGGTCACTAATTATCAGGGAAATGCAAATCAAAACCATAATGCAGTATCACCTCATACCTGTCATAATGGCTATATTATCAAAAAGATAAGAGTTAAGAAATGCTGGTGAGGATGTGGAGAAAATAGAATCCTTGTGCACTATAGAAATGTAAATTTTTGCAGCCATTATGGAAAACAGTATGGAGGCTCCTCAAAAAAATTTAAACTAGAACTACCATATGATCCAGTATTCCCATTTCTGGATATATATCCAAAGGGCATCTCAAAGAGATATATGTATTGATATGTTCATTAAAGCATTATTCACAATAGCCAGAATATGGATAAACCTAAGTGTTGATGGATGAATGGATAAAAAAGATAAGATCTGTATATTTACAGTGGAATACTATTCAGTCTTAAAAAGGCAATTCTGTCATTTTTGGCAACATGGTTGAACCTGGAGGACATTATGCTAATAAGCCAGACACAGAAAGATAAATAATTATCTCAATCATATGTGGAATCTAAAAAAGTCAAACTCATAGAACCTAGATTAAATTGGTGGTTACCAAGGGCTAAGGCGGTAGCTCAAATGAACATTGAATGTTGGTCAAAGACTACAAATTTTCAATTATAAAAATCAATAAGTTCTGAGGATCTAATGTACAGCATAGTGACCATGGTTAATATCATGCTGTATACCAGAAATTTGCTAAGCAAGTAAATCTTCAATTATTTCACCACACAAAAAAGCACGGTGACTCTGTGAAGTGATGTATATGCTAATTAATTTCACGGTAATCGTTTCACAATGTTATACATATATTAAATCATCACATTGTATACCTTAAATATATATGATTTTATGTCATTTATACCTCAATAAAGTGGAAAATTTAAATAGCATGCTTATGATACAAAGCTAATTAATGTTGAAATCAGATTTTTAACATAGATTTATTTGCTTGAAGAATCTGACCTCAACTCGATTCACTGCACTAATACCCAGTTATACCTCATGAAGAGTATAGTGGGAAATAAGGCTGAAAATATAGCAAGCATTTGTGAAGTGACTTGATTTAGAAGTAATGATGATAATATTCATAATAATAATAGTAATTGTTGTTGTCATTCAGTAGCCCACCAGGCTCCTCTGTCCATGGGATTTTCCATGCAAGAACACTGGAGCAGGTTGCCATTTCCTCTTCCAGGAGATCTTCCCGACCCAGGAATTAAACCCATGTCTCTTGCGACTTCTTTCCTGCACTGTCAGGTGGGTTCTTTACCACCAGCACTGCCATATATACAAACATAAATATATGTACACACATATATAAAATAAATTATTTTATTAAGAAAAATATTTTTCAGTACAAAAAGACAGAATTCCCTGACAGTCCAGTGGTTAGGACTCCATGTTTTCACTGTCAAGGGCCTGGGTTTGATTTCTGGTCGGGGAACTAAGATCCCGCATACAGGGCAGTGCAACCAAAAAAAAAAAGACATAAAATTATAAATCAAAGAAGTTAAGTAAAAATCCTATAACCCTAAACTTGAATTTGAAATATCAGTGTGAGCCCATAATGTATTATTTCTTTAAAATAATATATAGCCTAATGAAACAAAGAACTAAACGTGTTTTAAGTGATTTAAAACGATATTTTTGTTAAGTGTCAGTTTTTCATTCAAAGATCATCTTGTGTATATCATAGGATAAAAAAATGAGCCATTCATTTTCATCTTTGAGAACTAGTGCTTTGGTATTGAAAAAAGATATGGAGGAAAGACTGATCAGGTTACATAAAAAAGTTGTGGTCCTGTATTTGATTTGGAAATATCAGTATAAAATTCTGAAGTATTGTATTTTTAAAAATATTTATTTCCTGGAACTTTCTACTGACAAGATCTAGAAAAAAATAAAACACATTATAAATGAACACACCTGACACCCATATAATAGTTTCTAAATGCTATTTCAAAATAAAGGAAGTCCAGATACTTGAATAAATAACTGATCTGAGGTTAGGGACAGGAAATATATTAGATGAATCTTGCACATTTTATACCTAGTAATTGAGGAAGCTAACAAAGACTAGTAGGATAATATAAAAGGACTTCAGAACCAGCTTGATTGGGAGCCCACCAGCCTACCATTGAACAATTTGAGCATTGCTAAGGACAATAACTGCAACTGATTTGAACACATTGAATATGTTTAAGTTGATATTTGTAATTATACTAAATTTTGTCATAGATTACATTTGAAAGACAGTAGGGAAGCAACATATTATTCTGAAAACTGAAAAATAAAAGGAAATATTCAAGCATTTTCTCTACTTTTCCTCTATCTATTATACTCTAGGGTCTTAAGAGAACTGCTCCATGCCAGCACCCTAATGACCTTGCATATTTCTACGCAAACCATGTAGACAAGCTTTAACTGCTGCTTACCTAATTCTCGGGAGCACACAACCATGATGCTCTGGAACATGGAATAACAGATAATTTATAAGGAGCTGCCATGAGGCTATTTCTTACCCGCCAGCCTATCTTTAGAGAGGCTGTCACAAGGCAGTTTCAATTACATCCCAAGTTCTGCCTCACTCCTCTCCCCATTACGGCAGTGTTTCAGGCTATAAAACTCATTCACTACAGCATGAAATTGACTCCTCAGCAACTGGGTGTCCCACCACTTGTGTTGTCATCCAACCCCCTGTGTTTGAGTGTTATCCCATGGCACATGGTATGTGGGGAGCTGACACCATTGCTGACCTTGCTTTTGCTGTCTAAATAATAGAGTGCCTGAATCCATAAATGGATCATTATTTCTTCACTGGCCAAACTGTCACTTGCTTGACAAGCAGATGGTGAGAAAAGGCTTCTTTTTAAAAATGTCATCCCAGTTCATAAATGTAGAAATAATGAAAAAATCAAATATCAGCATTGCACAACCTTTAAAGAAGTCATGAATC
This sequence comes from Giraffa tippelskirchi, assembly GCF_054371585.1. Lineage (NCBI taxonomy): Eukaryota > Metazoa > Chordata > Mammalia > Artiodactyla > Giraffidae > Giraffa > Giraffa tippelskirchi. The sequence continues at coordinate 10,512,314 of NC_137289.1, read as the reverse complement.
TAGGCAGCTATAATCAACGACAAGTAACCTCAAAAAAAAAAAAACAACAGAAAATCAAAGATTTTGTGCCTTTGTACAGAATAAAAAAACACCACCTATAAAACAGTCTTGCCAAAAAAAAGTATTTAGAATGTTTCAATCCATTGAAATTCTTCATCTTGATGTTCAATTATCTGATATGAGATTTGCTTCAAAATAACACAATTGGAAGAGGGAAAGCTGAAGGATACAGATGAAAAAACAAGGCCTTGAGTTGATATTTTCTGAAGCACGTGTGTCATGGTACTATCTCTACTTTTGCATGCATTTGAAGTGTTTCATAATAATAATAATAATAATAAAAGGGTTTTATTTACAAAGGAGAGGGAAAAATGAAGATATTGAGGGATATATCTAAATATGTACAACACCTAAAAACATATGACTTTATTGGAAGATATTAAAGCACACCAAATTTAATGAGGGTAGATACCATGTTCATAGACTTGAAGACACAGTATTTTAAGGATGCTGCTTCTCCTTAATTTATAATTTTAATTCAAATCAAAAGTCTAACTGGGTTTGCAATGGAACTTGACAAAAGTTAACTAAACTCTGCATGGAAATTGAAAGGGAAAAACATAAACTTGACAACTGTGAAGAAGAAAAACTGGGAGGATGAAATGTATAGTAATTAAGATAGCTCAAGCATACTAAGTAATTACTATAGGTATAGTAATTAAGATAGTATTATATTGTTCAAGAAGTATATAGGGATGGTCTGGTGATTCAAAGATATCAAGACCTTGGGTCAGCCTCTCAAGAACCTCTTAGTCTTTCCCTCAAGGTTGCAAGATAGATTACACTGCTCCTAATACATCATTCTCACTGAAAAGTATGTAAAGAAAGTATCAAGAAAGTGATACCTGCAGGAACTGCCATGGTGCCAGGAATGTGCAACATCTTGTAATGCTGGGGGCAGAACTGCACAAGGAAGAATTACTCCACTATAATGCCAATAATGTCCTCATTGAGGAACACTAACTTAGGGTAATAATGATTCATCCTCTGGGACTGGGCAGATGGCAGTTAACCTGGAGTTCTGTTAGCACTTTTCATAGGTGAAAAGACAGCCTCAATCTGAGAGAAGTAAATCATTTCCCCAAGCTCATATAGCTAACAAGCAGCAGCATCCAGTTTCAAACTCAGGGTTCATTGTGTTTAGTTTCTAAGTCATGTCTGACTCTTTGCGACCTCATGTACAGTAGCACGCCAGGCTCCTCTGTACTCCACTATCTCCTAGAGTTTGGTCAAATTCATATTCACTGAGTTGGTGATGCTATTTAACCATCTCATCCTCTGTCGCCCCTTTCTCCTCCTGCCTTCAATCTTTCCCAGCATCAGGGTCTTTTCCAATGAGTTGGTTCTTCACATCAGGTGGCCAAAGTATTGGAGCTTCAGCTTCAGCATCAGTCCTTCTAATAAATATTCAGGACTGGTTTCCTCTAGGATTGACTTGTTTGATCTCCTTGCAGTCCAAGGGACTCTCAAGAGTCTTCTCCAACACCACAGTTCAAAAGCATCAATTCTTCAGTGCTCAGCTTTCTTTATGGTCTCACTCTCATGTCCATACAGGACTACTGGAAAAGCTACAGCTTTGATTAATATGGACTTCATCGACAAAGTGATGTCTCTGCTTTTTAATATGCTGTCTAGGTTTATCATAGTTTTCCTTCCAAAGAGAAAGTGTCTTTGAATTTTGTGGCTGCGGTCACCATGTGTGGTGATTTTGGAGCCCAAGAAAATAAAATCTGTCACTGTTTCCATGTTTTCCCCTTCAGTTTGCCATGAAGTGATGGGACTGGATGCCAAGATTTAGTTTTTTGAATGTTGAGTTTTAAGTCAGCTTTTCACTCTCCTCTTTCACCCTCATCAAGAGGCTTTTTAATTCCTATTCACTTTCTCCCATTAGAGTGGTATCATCTGCATATCTGAAGTTGTTGATATTTCTCCTGGCAATCTTGATTCCAGCTTGTGATCATAGAAACTTCAGTGTTCATAGAAAGTTCATATATCCATCAGAAAAAATAAACAAGGAAACAATCTTGATTCCTATGCTTATGAATCACACACAGTGTAAAACATCTATCTCTGAATTTCCAAGTTGATAGTGACCAACATAGAAAACCCCTTGATATCCCATGGAATTCAGTTCCTCATTGATCCTTTCATTAGTGATGAATATTAAATTCCTAGGGCCATTCTGAACCACTTATAACCTGCTTTAGAATGAATTCTGACACCCAGTTCAGCTTTAAATAACCCATTTCCAATACCTAGTATAAACAGAGTACTTTCACCACTGATATTTGAAACACACTTTGAAAAACCTCAGAGTATGAAATATGCTGTAATAATGTATAGATTGGTAAATTACATTTCCAGTTTGTCCTCAATTTCAAGAAAATACTCAGCCAAATAAACTAGCAAGCAAATAAATCAGTTTAATTATAATAAATTGCAGTTTCTCTAAATATATTTCTGGCAGCAAATAGCTTCTATTATTGACTTTTGCAAGAGTAATTTAAGGGAAAACTATTCTCACTAAAGTTAGAGATGCCTGGCTTTGGACTGCTATTCCTCATCTATGTATATTATATTCCATTTTGATTCCTCCACCATGGAAAAACTATTTCCAATTTTAAGGCACTTAAGCTGATATGTTTATTATGAAATTATCCCTCTTGTAAATTATCTTCTTCATAGTGCTTCATTGGGTAAATTTAAGATTGCGATCTTCTATAGTGTAGATAGAATAATCATGGCTCAGGTCAGAAAAAAAATACTGCCTTTCTAGAATTATAATAATGTATTATGTTATTAAGATGAGACAAATTTTACAACAAAAGTTTTTTCATTGGCAAAGAATTTTTCCCCCATAGAGTCCCTTGGACTGCAAGGAGATCCAACCAGTCAATCCTAAAGGAAATCAGTCCTGAATATTCATTGGAAGGACTGATGCTGAAGCTGAAACTCCAATATTTTGGCCAACTGATGCAAAGAGCTGACTCATTTGAAAAGACCCTGATGCTGGGAAAGATTGAGGGCAGGAGGAGAAGGGGATGACAGAGGATGAGATGGTTGGATGGCATCACCGACTCAATGGACATGGGTTTGGGTGGACTCTGGGAGTTGGTGATGGAAAGGGAGGCCTGGCGTGCTAAGGTTCATCGGGTCGCAAAGAGTCGGACACGGCTGAGTGACTGAACTGGACTGAACTGAGTAACATTTTATGCATAATGATAATTGATCAAGCATGGTAGCTTTCTTGTGTGGTGAACAGAGCATGGGATTTAAAATCAAGATGATCTGGCTTTAAACCCCGGCTTTGATGTACTAGCTGTATGACTTTTGGCAAATTGCTTAAGTTTCTAGGCTTGAGTTCATTCTTCTTCAAAGCAGAGATACCGTTCAAATTTAAGAGCAGCTTATGAGTTTATAAAGTACCTAGTGCAATATCTGGCATATCATGAGCATTCAATAAATGGTAGTCATCGACAATTGAATTTTAATACTTCATCATATTATTATCATACACTCATCTAGAGCCTAGAACTGTTTATTGATGTCCCTTGGTGGAATGCCTAATCTCAATCAATCATTAACAGGTTCTTGCTAAACCTGAGAGTCAACCAATTTTCCTAAAGGCACAGGTATGTGAGGCTCATCAGGAAGTGGGGATGGTGTTGTGAGGATGGATTTAAAAGCATAAGAAGAATCTATAGGATTTAATGAGTTACTGAAAATTAATGGGGAAGAAAAACTAAAGAGCTGTACCAAGGAGGCTAAGGAAGGAATGAGTTCACCAGCATGGTTTCATGGGTATAGATGCAGTCCAACTTATCAAATTATACAATTTAAGTATGTTGTTCAGTTCATTGTATGCCAATTTTATCTGAATGAATTAGCTAAAAAATGAGTTGACTTACAGGAAGAAATAGCACAAAGGTGACAAATAAGAATTAAAGAAGATTCATTGTACAAAGGCATCTAGCACACATTTATAAATATCTGGGAAAAGTATAGCCAGGTAACATGGGGTGAAAGGAAAAATGCCCTTTCTAAGAAATCTGTAAGACAACAGGATACAAAAGGGACAGCTGTAAGGTTACTTACTTAGGGTTCTTCATGGGAATCACAGGCAAAGTGGAAAAGTTCTCTAATACAGCAGATCTCTGAATCTACAAAGTGTATATCTTGATTATCATTGATACAATTTTACCTATGATCCTCTTTCTTCCTCCCCTAGATTCTTCAGTAGAAGCCATCCAGTTATTACCATATATTATAGCAACTTTTAACATTTGCATTAGGGTCTGTGACATTCTGTATGTTTGTTAGAGGAGCCACTGACCAAAACCACTCGCCCTGGCCAGGTACATTAGTAAGCACTTGCATGTGTTATCTTTTAACAGGGGGTCCTAGTAAGGAACACAGAAGAGACAATCTACCCACCAATCGGAAGAATTCAGGAAAGGTCAAAAGGAGAGGGGAGATGCCAGTCCATATGTCCTACCAACCTCCCAGAATCCTTCTCATTGGAATCCATCTTGACTGAGCAATGCATGCACCACTAGGAAGGACCCTGAGTCAGAATGACTGGCCAGAGACAACCTGGAAACTAACCCCATTATCACATGGCCAAGCAATTCTCCTGGGTTCCCTTACCCTAGTGCTCTCTACCCAGGGGCCCCATCCCAATAAAATCTTTTGCTTTGTCAGCATGTGTGTCTCCTTGGACAATTCATTTCCAAGTGTTAGGTAAGAGCCCACTCTTGAGCCCTGGAAGGGATCCCCCTTCCTGCAACATCTTGATCACAGTATGAAATAGGTCTCTGTTCATTTCATTTCACTAACACTTAGAACTAGCAATGCCAAGCTATGCCTGCACATTGATATGACCTGCAGAGCTGATAAAAATACCAATGCCAGGGCTTCCCTTGTGGCTCAGTCGGTAAAGAGTCTGCCTGCAATGCAGGAAACCGCCTGCCATGCAAGAGACACAGGTTCAATTCCTGGGTCAGGAAGATTGCCTGGAGAAGGAAATGGCAGCCCACTCCAATATCCTTGCCTGGGAAATCCCATGAACAGAGGAGCCTGGTGGGCTATAGTCCATCGGGTTGCAAGAGTCGGATACAACTTAGCAACTAAATCACCACAACTAAGGCCCAACCCAAGACCACATAGACACAAATATCTTTTAGTAATATCTAGACATTTAAACTGCATTTTTTAAAGCTCTCCAGGTGACTCCAAATGTATAGTGAGACTTGAGAAATACTGATTCTCAGGCCCTAGACCATGAAGAAATTGGCTATTGGTACAAATTTAAAAATCTATGAGGGCTCTAAGAAATGGGTTTGTAAATTGAATGAATGACGTGATTCACACACACAGAATTGATACCACTATGTTTAATGGACATAGATATTTTGGGGGAAATATAAACAAATAAAATTAACTATATTATTTGAGTCATATGAATCTTTCTGTTAAGGATTTTTTTTAAATCAACTTATACTAGAATACAATGAAAATCACTGAAGGCTAAGATACCCTGAACCTCTAGTTAGGACCCATCTGTTACACATGGTGGCATTTCCTAAATAGCTTGGTAGTGTAGGGGAGCAAAATCTGCCACCTCGAAATGTCTCTTTGGCATGTAGGTTGTTTCAAGCTGAAACAGCCGAGGTCCAAAAAATCTTGGACCTTCCCTCTAACTTCCTTAAGAATATGGATGGAGGACCTGTTCAAGGAAGGAGCCATCACCATAGATAACTGTAGTATGGACTAGGTGTCTACACAGGGAGGAAGCAGCTACATCTATTTGTTAAAATTCTTCTCTGGGTTTCATTGTCTCTGCCTGGCCCAGCAAACATTTATTTACCAAACATTTGCTTTTCCATCTCCATGTCAATTGCATTCCTCCCTTTCTAAGTCCCAACCACTACCCCCAAAATCCTCTTTTGTCTTTCCCTCAAGATGGTATTTAAGAAGAGGGCTTTGGCCATTTGGGGGACTTACTCAGTTCTTCTGGTTCTCTCCCATTTGTACATATTATTAAACTCTGATTTTCCCCTGCTAATCTGTCTCATTTAAATTTAATTTTTAGACCAGCCAGAAAAATCTAGAAGGGTAGAGGAAACTTATTTCTTCCTTGAGAGTTCAAAATACATTTGTAAACACTGCATATAATGTCTCTTTTTAAAACTTAACCATGCACAATAATACATTACAAGCTCTAAGAGTCCCTGATTAAAAAAAAAAAAAATTGTTTCCTCGGCATTCTAAAACTTACTGTGCACAGAATCTTTTCCCCATTCCCAAGAACACATATTAATGTTCCAAAAGGCACTGTTTTCCTCAGCTATTTCCAATTCCCAACTGGGATCACTACAGAAGGGAAGGAATAATGAAACCCTTGATGTATGCTTTCATAATGAGTGAACTATTGCAAGTGGTGCAGTTATCTTTACAATGAAGAATTATACACTTTCAAATGTGGTTTGTAAGGTCAAAAGGATTGGATCTTTGTTTATTACTTTTTAAAAATAGTTACTGATAATAATAATAATAATGATAGGTAAACTGACATTCAGTCGTGTCTGACTCTTTGCAGCCCCGTGGACTATACAGTCCATGGACTCCTCCAGGCCAGAACACTGGAGTGGGTAGCCGTTCACTTCTCCAGGGAATCTTCCCAACCCAGGGATCAAACCCAGGTCTCCCACATTACAGGTGGATTCTTTACCAGCTGAGCCACAAGGGAAGCCCAAGAATACTGGAGGGGGTAGACTATCCCTTCTCCAGTGGATCTTCCGACCCAGGAATTGAACCGGAGTCTCCTGCATTGTAGGCTGATTCTTTATCAGCTGAGCTACCAGGGAAACACATATAATGCTCCAAGCATTATTCTAAAAACATTAGAAAATATAATAGTTAATGTTGTTATCATTATACTTATTTTAAAAATGAGAAACTAAGTCAAATAAGGTTTATGAAACTTGTCCAAGTTCACAAATCTAATAAGCAACAGAGCTGGGTTTTTAACTCAAGTCAGTAACTTCAAACTCTAATCTCTAAACTACTTACATTCTATAGATGTGAAATATATAAAAATAAGCTCAGTTACACACATAGACTAGGAAACCAGATTTCAAATTTCTAACTAATTTAGATCTAGATTTTACAATTCAAGAACTCAAGTTCAAATCTGATGTAACCTGCAAAGAGATGAAAACTATTTATAAATAGCACTTGACATCTTGGTAAAATGATTTAAAGAAGCATTTTTCTAACTTGTAGTGAATCTGTATTTACATTAAAACCTAAATGTAATACTATATCTAGAATTAATTTCTGTAGAAAGAACAACAATAATGATATTTACACTATTAGTAGCCAATTTCAGATATTTTTTAAAACTTGTACTTTTAGTATATCAGTACTGCCTTCTACTATTGTTTATAGTAGCCTTATTTGTATAGAAGAAAAAGCCGAAATTATCAATTGTCTGACTGCTCCTTAGATCTTCTTACAAAGGGTTAGGAGGATCTTGGAAACAGTGATCTAATGAATGATGTGAGTCCTAAAACAGTGAAATGCTTTGCCAAAGATTACACATTGAGATTTTGGATGAGCTATCCTCACATTGACAATTATTGACTCCTGCTTCTCCACTCTTATGCCATATGTACTTTTCAAAATCCACTTCATGTATAGAAACCACAACCTTAGTAAGATAGTTGGCAATTTGAACATATTAAATTTTAATGAGGCACCATTTTAAAAGGAAAATTTGGCAATATTTCTTCTAGATTGTATACTACATTTTCTCCCTGATTAACCTAGAATGAGAACACAGGAGCTAATAAATCCTAGTCACAATTCTATTAATAGCTAATCAGGCCTAAATGTAAATTTCTGTGGTCATCCAATATGGCTTCTGCATCAACTTGTGATAGGGTGCTTTCCTCATTTGTTCAGATTTTCCTATCATTGTCTGAAGATGCTTAAACAACACATTTCAGGAGTTACATTGATTTTAGACAGTGGATTAATGATTACCCAAGAAAATGTTAAAATAAGGCATTTAACTCACCAACTTCCTCTCAAATCTAAACAGAATGACAAATTTAAATCACTAGTGGAAGCTTGAAGGCATGTTTCTGGTGGGAGTATAAATAGGTACCATTTGAAAGGAAAGCTGGCAATTTACTTTGCGTAAAGCCCCCAAACATTAATCATATATCAATTGTACTCTTACTAAGTTATACTAAAAAATAATCCAATAAGGTAAAAAATGGAAACATTCCCATCACAGTTTTTATCTTATATAGCTGGGGCTGACATACAAAATACTTAAATAACAGAAATTTATTTCTCACATCTCTGGAGGCTGGAAACCCAAGATCAAGGTGTCAGTTTATTTGTTTCCCGGTGAGAACCATTTCTTATCTTGTAGAAGGCCACTTTCTTACCATGTGCTTGCATGGTCTTTCCTAGATGAGTACATGCAGAAAGTGAGAGAGAGAGAGAGAGAGAGGGTGAGCTCTCTGGTGGTTCTTCCTCTTTTTGATTAGAGCACAAACCTCATCATGTGGCCACACCTTCATGAGTTTATCTTACCCTAATTATCTCCCAAAGGCCCACCTCCCAATAGCATCAAAGTGGGGGTTAGGGCTTCAATATGTATATGAATTTGGGAAGGACATGATTCAGTCCACAGCAGGTTTATCATTAAAAAAAAATAAAAACTTGGAAATAATGTTCAAATGTTTAACTAATTCATATTATATTTTAGAAGTGCAATTACTATTGATAGCAAAAAATGTTCACAAAATTTGGGCTCTTTTCCATATAAGTATGTTCATTTCTGTATACTAGTTTCATGAATACATAGTTTATATTGTAATAATCAGAGTTAAATGTATATTTTATTATATTTTACTAACATTTTTTAAACTTTTATTCTGCCAAGATTTCCCACATCAGTCATATGTTATGAAATAAAGCAGTACAATCTCATTTCGTAATATGTTTATGCATATATGTGTTAGGTTAAAAACCAAAATGTAGAAAAGAATCTGCTATGTGAATCAATCTATGCAAAATATGTATGTACATTCATGTGTATATACTCACAGACATTTCTGAAAGTGCATAAAAAAATACTGCTGAATGTAGAGTGGGGAATAGGATTGGAATGTTGCATTGCAAAGGAAACAATATTTTTAAGAATTCCTTGAATTGTTTTAAAATTTTACCATAGGAACATATATTTCCAACTAAAAATGACTGTAAACAATCATATACAAGAAAAACAAAGACTGGAGGGACTCTTGCCCAGAAAGTCTCATAGCTTCCTCCTTGACCTCATCCTGGTTTTTGTCTAATGTCACTTTCTCCATAAGTTCTTCTTTGAGAACACTATTTAAAACTGAAACTTTCTCTGCATACACTGCCATATTCCCAATCCTCATTCTTGTTTTGATTTTTACCAAAACAATTATAAACATACAGAAAGACTTCCTTATAGTTCAGATGGTAAAAAACCTGCCTGAAATGCAGGAGACCTGAGTTCAATCCTTGGGTCAGGAAGATCCCCTGGAGAAGGAAATGGTAATCCACTCTAGTATTCTTGCCTGGAGAATCCCATGGACAGAGGAGCCTGGTGGGTTACAGTCCATGGGGTCGCAGAGTCAGACACGACTAAGCAACTAACACACATGTATCCCATGACCTTGTTAAACTGAAAACTATATATTTTACTTCTTTTCAGTTCAGTTCAGTCGCTCAGTCATGTCCAACTCTTTGCAATCCCATGGACTGCAGCACCCCAGACTTTCCTGTCCATCACTAACTCCCAGAGCTTACTCAAACTTATGTCCATTGAGTCGGTGATGCCATCCAACCATCTCATCCTCTGTTGTTCCCTTCTCCTTCCTCCTTCAATCTTTCCCAGCATCGGGGTCTTTTCCAAGGAGTCAGTTCTTCACATCAGGTGGCCAAAGTATTGGAGTTTCAGCTTCAGCATCAGTCCTTCCAATGAATATTCAGGACCGATTTCCTTTAGGATGGACTGGTTGGATCTCCTTGTAGTCCAAGGGACTCTTAAGAGTCTTCTCCAACACCACAGTTCAAAAGCATCAATTCTTCGGTGCTGAGCTTTCTTTTTAGTCCAACTCTCACACCCGTACATGAATACTGGAAAAACCATAGCTTTGACTAGATGGACATTTATTGTCAAAGTAATGTCTATTCTTTTTAATATGTTTTCTAGGTTGGTCATAGCTTTTCTTCCAAGGAGCAAGCATGTTTTAACTCCATGGCTGCAGTTACCACCTGCAGTGATTTTGGATGACACCACGCTTATGGCAGATGACACCACCTTTATGACAGAAAGCAAAGAAGAACTAAAGAGCCTCTTGATGAAAGTGAAAGAGGAGAGTGAAAAAGTTGGCTTAAAACTCAACCATCAGAAAACTAAGATCATGGCATCCGGTCCCATCACTTCATGGCAAATCGATGGGGAAACAATGGAAACGATGACAGACTTTATTTACTTCTTTTGCTTGTTATCTGTCTCCATTCCTTGTTAATATAAATTGACTTTGGTTGGTTTTGTTAATGCTATATCCTCAAAACCTAGAACAGTGTCTGACACATTGTATGTGTTTTACAAATATGTGCTGAATGAATGAAAGAAAATACATTATATTAGCTTTCATGGGTGGCTATCACAAAGAACCACAATCTGAATGGCTTAAACAACAGAAATTTGTTGTCTCATATTTCTGGAGGCCAGAAGTCTGAGATCAAAGTGTCTGCAGGGTTGATTCTTTCTGAAGCCTCTGAAGGAAGAATCTGTCCCAGGCCTCTTTTCTTGACTTAGAGATGGCTGCCTTATAACCGTGTCTGTTCACATTATCTTCCTTCTATGCCTATCTCTGTGTCCAAATTTCCCCTTTTTAAAAGGGCGTAACCCAAATTTTATTGGGGCCACATTAAGGAATTCACTTTAACTTGATTACCTCTATAAAGACCCTGTCTGCAATTAAGATAACATTCTGAGTTACTGGAGGTTAGAACTTCAACGTATGAGTTTTGAGGGGACACAATTCAACCCACAATATACATCTATGTGTTAATGGCTTTCTTTTTAATTTTTCTGTATTTTTCAAATTTAAAATAATGAGAATGGTTATACATTTGTTACCAAATAGTATAATAAATATTTTTATTTTTATCAAGTAATACATACTAGGGTAAAAAAATCAAATTAAACGCTTTCAATGAATAAAGAGCAAGAGTTCCCTTCCCAAGATTTTGCCACCCATGCCTCTATTTTCCAGAGGCAATTAATTGCAAACTCTTAAAAAACTTGTTTTGTTACCTTGATATATCAAAATATGATTTAGTATTTATTGATATATCAACTTTAAATATCATCCATGAACTTCCTGTTATGAAAAGAGAAATTTAGTACATTTATATCTTCTACCTCTTCTTCTGACATATCCCAGTTGAAGTCCCTCTGTTTTAAGTCACCTTAGTGACTTCAAATAATGTGTCTAAAACTACATTTCTTATTCCACCAAATGCAGTTTGTCTTTCTTTCTTATCTGTTTTTCTCTAATAATCACATATGTTTTGCTATCTAAAGCCATAACTAAAGACACTAAGGCAGTTTACTACCCCAACCACTGTGCTTACACCTGTGTAAAGCTTGGGTCCTTTCTGCAAAGATGTGTAATTGGAGAGTCCCTAGCTGTGAAATGTCATGGGCATCTGTGTTTTACTTCCAAGCTGAGCATTTTAGAGGCTACTGAATAATGTAGACCCTTTTTAGTGGTGCCGCCTTCTCTAGGGTAGGTCTAGCATTTTGATGTGCCATATGTGATGCTGCTGGAAATTTCTGAGCTCTTCTATTGTACCATCAGCACTTCTGTTATCTGCCTTTGGCTAGATTCCTGGAATCTACCAGCATTTGTTTTAGTCTGGCCTGGTTGCTCTCTCTAGGTCTGCCACAGTGGTCATTTTGGGCTTCTCACCGCTATTCCCTACAGTATCCACTGTTGCATGAGTCTGTGTAATCTCCTTGCATGACTCTCTTGTCATATAGATCACATCTTCTAGCTCCCTCCAAAGAAAGGGCACAGGAGAGGGGCATCATAGGTCCTTTAAGTTCAGAAACTTTCATTGGTTCCCATACTTGAATATTACATCTGATGAGTACAGAAATCTAAGTTGAATTTCATTTTCCCTCAGAACCTTGAAGGCATGAACGTCTTTGTCTGCCATCATCTAGTATTGCTTGCGAGAAGTCTGATAACATCCAATGCCTCTCTTTTGTGATGTTGTTAACTTCTTTTCAACCTTCTCATTTTTTTTTTCCTAGTGATGGAAATTTCACCACAAGGTTTGATATGAGTCTTTCTTTAATTTGCTAGAAGCTGAGTGGGCCCTGTTAATCTGGAGGCTTAAACCTGAGCAAGGAAAATATGTGTGTGTGTGTGTGTGTGTGTGTGTGTGTGTGTTATATATATATATATATATATATATATATATATATATATATATATATGCACATGCATACACACAATAGTTAGAACTGGACATGAAACAATGGATGGACTGGTTCCAAATTGGGAAAGGAATACATCAATCAAGGTTGTATATTGTCACCCTACTTATTTAACTTATATGCAGAGTACATCATGCAAAATGCCAGGCCAGATAAAGTACGACATTGAAGGAAATCAAGATTGCCAGAAGAAATATCAATAACTCAGATATGCAGATGATACCACCCTTATGGCAGAAAGCAAAGAGGAACTAAAGGGCCTCCTGATGAAAGTGAAAGAGGAGAGAGAAAAAGCTGGCTTAAAGTTCAACATTCAAAAAACTAAGATCATGGCATCTGGTCCTATCACTTCATGCCAAATAGATGGGGAAACAGTGGAAACAGTGACCGACTTTATTTTCATGGGCTCCAAAATCACTGCAGATGGTGACTGCAGCCATGAAATTAAAAGACACTTGCTCCTTGGAAGAAAAGGTATGATCAAACTAGACAGCATATTAAAAAGCAGAGACATTACTTTGCCGACAAAGGCCCATATGTCAAAGCTATGGTTTTTCCAGTAGTCATGTATGGGTTGGAGAGTTGGACCATAAAGAATGCTGAGCACTGAAGAATTGATGCTTTTCAACTGTGGTGTTGGAGAAGACTCTTGAGAGTCCTTTGGACAGCAAGGAGATCAATCATTCTAAAGGAAATCAACCCTGAATATTCACTGGGAGAACTGATGCTGAAGCTTATGCGCCAATACTGTGGTTACCTGATGTGAAGAGCTGACTCACTGGAAAAGACCCTGTTACTGGGAAACATGGAAGGCAGGAGGAGAAGGGGACAACAGAGGATGAGATGGTTGTATGGAATCATTGACTCAATGGACATGAGTTTGAGCAAGCTCCAATAGATTGTTAAGGACAGGGAAATCTGGCATGCTGCAGTCCATGGGGTTGCAAAGAGTCAGACACAACTGAGTGACTGAAGAAGAACAACAACAGTGTGCATTTGTATTTTTTAAATTCCTTTACTATATATATATATATATATATATTAGGCTACACCTCATGGCAAGCAGAATCTTAGTTCCTGAATCAGAGATCAAGCCCATGCCCCCTGTATTGGGAGCATCTAGTCTTAATCATTGGACTGCCAGTTAAGCCTCTATTATTATTTCAATATGGTCAATCTACAATCTTCTTCTAGTAGTCTAGAGTGTTTATTTTAGTCCCACCATTTCCATTGAAAGCTGATTATCTAGACAATACCTTATATCTGATACAAATCAGGATTCTGATGAAATAGGTTTACATTTCATATAACTGAGTTGTTTTCCTTTAACATGGTTTATGATATTTTTATAAGTGACTTAAGTATTATTTTAAATAATACATGTTTCCTTATATTAGAATCTCTTTAACGTGAAAGGAGCATTATGCCCCTTAAATCTGAAAACAATTACATTCTTCTCATTCTAGGGTTACACAGAAATTAACAGTGGTTTAAAAAAGGAAAACTTGATAAAAAACAAAAAACACACCTTGTCCATCTTGCCCTCCTCAGAAATACAACTTGCTTTTCTCCTGGTGTGGCACATCTCTGAACTATATTTTAGATCATGGGGTTTTATGTGGCAACAAAATATTCCCTAACATCATTAGAGTGCTGGAGAGAAACATCGACCACACCAATTATAAAAGAAAACAGATCAGTGTTTACATCTATCTAGCACAACAGTCAAAGAAGAAGCATAATGAGAATTTGTCTATTAGCATAATTTTTCTTCCAATGTTGGGGAATATTGTTACCCTAATTACACATGTTAAGAACTTTGAAGTTGTTCTACAACCCTCTATATGATTTCCCAAGTTAATTTGGAACCAATTCTGCTTCTAAAACCCAATCGTACTTTCTCTTCTCACATTCTCATGGTAATATTTATATTCAGCCCTCATCAATTCTGTGGTAACTTGACCAGTCACTCCCTAGCCCAATTGTTACCAGAGTGGTTTTGTAATAGGGCCTGCTTGCCCACTCCACACTTATATTAAAATATGTTGACTCATTAATAATTCTCCAGGACAAAGACCAAATGCCTAAATACAATATTCAAAGCTTCTGAAGAGTATTGAAAATAGCCTAGCCAAGTTCAGACTGAGGTTCATTGAGCAAACACTTATGATGTACTTATTCTGTCCAAGATCTTGAGATGGCTGTTAGTAAATCAAATACAAGATACACCTTTGTTTAGAGCAAGGATTTAGTCCCAGAAGGAGGCTAACTTACTATTATTGTAAAGCCTATGATGCTATCTATATGCTGAGGATACAAGCTAAATAAAATATCCAAAGCTCTAGACTTGCTGCATCATGTAACTCACAGTGTAAGGGAGAAGATAGACAAGAGACTACTATGATAGAAGGCAAGGACTATGAAGATGAAGTAAATAAAGGGTGTACTTAAGAGATTACAAGAAGGGGGACTGTCTAGGGCGATAAAGAGATGAAGGAAGATTTCTTTAGGGACATGTTTGAGCTGAGGCTGAAAGATGAGGAAGAGTTTGTCGACTGAAGAGAGAGGAAAATGAGCATTCGAGGAAGAGGGGATAACATGCACAAAGGCCTTGAGCAGGGAGAGAGGATGGAGTCTTTGAGAACTAGAAAAAGGTCAGCATGGCTTATGAGAAGATATGAAAGGGGTAGTGGAATAAGATGAGGCTAGAGAGCTTAGCTATTAAAATATAGAGGATGAACTGGACAAGGAGTCAGAGTGGACTCAGGAAGATGAGACACGAGCTTGTTGCTATGGTCAAGACAGAAGATGAAAGGACAATAACACTAGAGACTGAGACAGGTAACAAAAACCACAAAATAGTAAGTAGGATAGAGGCAAAGAAACGGAGAAATTTTGTGATTCAGTGAACATGGAGATACCAAGTGTCCTTCCTGATCAACAGAATGCTGGATCTATGATGGCATGACTAATTGTGGTTTCTCCAAATAGTGGACTGAAGTTTCTGAAATAATCTATGCCCTGGTCAGGATTTGTTTAGAAAATTATTTTGCATGTAAAGACCACTGATGGCTCTTGCTCGGAAGAAAGAATAAAAGAAAGCAGAAACTGAAAAATAAAATTTGCATTACTTGAATGTAGAGGATTTACCCAAATGATAATCATATGCTGAGAGTGCCTAGCACAGCATGTAAAATGTGCTTAAGCATGATTTTGGAACCGGGTTAAGAGTAATAACCTGGAGAAATACTGAAATGGTGTCATAAGGAACCTTACTCCATTTGTGCTGTTTGCCCCACCTCCTGCCTTTCTTTCTGCTTCATGTCTGGGCCAGCTGATAGAGAGCACACTGGTTCCCTCCCTCGCCACAGAGTTAGTCAGGGTCTCTTGCTCCCACTTTTCCTCAAGCCACTCAAGCCATTCTGAGACCTGCTTAGTGCTTGCCTTGCTCTCTTCAGTACCTTGTGAGTAATAACTGTCTTCACAAGCTTGTAGTGGCTGTACTACTACTACTACATCAGTAGTCTTGACATCCAAACTGATTTTGTTGGGGGTCTGTCTGGAGTCCACAGATAGAACATAACAGCTTGGAACTTGGAGAGAGTTAGTGTTTACCCAATATTTCATAATCTCCACTACAGTTTCCAGGCTTTTTGCATTTGGTTGGGAGCCATAGAAATAATTTTGGCCTAATGGACTCTGAGTAAAAGTAAATGCGTCATTTCCAGGCTGAGGCATTTAAAAATCAGACTTCTATTTCCATGTCAATGCAACCTTAGAGGCCACCCTGGGTGGTGATGAAGGAGGGCTCTGTAACATGAACAGATTCTAATGTGAGCAAGAAATAAACTACTGTGTTAAATCACTGCAGTTTACCTGTTTCTGTAGCAAAGACTATACTAACCTAATTAATGCTTATTGAATGGACCAATTCAGCAATGTATAGATTTATAGTCCACTTCTATAAGTTAATGTTCAGAATATTTCACTGAAAACCATTTATCATAAAACATGGACAGAGCTGTATGATATAAGTATTTTATTTTCATGGCATTCATTTAAAAAGGGGAACAATGGCATATGTCATAAACAGGTAAATATATCTCCTCAAATGAACTTTTCACTAATTTTCCTTTGAGATACTGACATCTGAATTTGTTAGCATAAAAATAGTTAAATATCTATTATACTTCATTATCAAGCTAAGTTCAATAATTGTATTTTCCTACATGGTACATTTTGTACTTGGAGTACAAAATGAAGCAGGGCAAAGGCTGACAGAGTTTTGCCAAGAGAACACACTGGTCATATCAAACATCCTTTCCCAACAACACAAGACACAACCCTACTCATGGACATCACTAGATGGTCAATACTTAAATTAGACTGATTATATTCATCGTAGCCCAAGATGGAGAAGCTCTATAGTCAGCAAACCTGGAGTGGACTGTGGCTCAGATCATGAACTACTTATTGCAAAATTCAGACTTAAATTGAAGTACAGAAAACCACCATGGCATTCAGGTATGATCTAAATCAAATACTTTATGATTACACAATGGAAGTGACAAATTCAAGGGATTAGATCTGATAGACAAAGTGCCTGAAGAACTATGGATGGAGGTTCATAACAATGTACAGTAGGTGGTGACCAAAACCATCCCAAAGGAAAAGAAATGCAAGATGGCAAAGTGGTTGTCTGAGGAGGCTTTACAAATATCTGAGAAAAGAAGAAAAGAGAAGGCAAGGAAGAAAGAGAAATATATACCCAATCGAATGCAGAGATTCAGAGAATAGCAAGGAGAGATAACAAAGCCTTCTTAAGTGAACAATGCAAAGACATAGAGGAAAACAATAAGATGGGAAAGACTACAGATCTATTCAAGAAAATTGGAGACACCAAGGGAACATTTCATGCAAGGATGGGCACAATAAAGGACAGAAATGGCAGGGATCTAAGAGAAGCAGAAGAGATTAACAAGAGGTGGGAAGAATACACAGACAAACTATACAAAAAAGGTTTAATGACCTGTATAACCACAATGGTGTGATCACTCACCTAGAGCCAGACATCCTGGAATGTGAGATCAAGTGGGCCTTAGGAAGCATGACTATGAACAAAGCTAGTGAAGGTGATTTCAGCTGAGCTATTTCAAATCCTAAAAGATGATGTTGTTAAAGTGCTATAGTCAATATGTCAGCAAATTTGGAAATTTCAGCAGTGGCCACAGGACTGGAAACGTCAGTTTTCATTCCAATCCCAAAGAAGAACAATGCCAAAGAATCTTCAAACAACCATACAATTGTGCTTATTTCATATGCTAACAAGATTATACTAAAAATCCTTCAAGCTAGGCTTATATAGTACATGCATCTAGAACTTCCAGTTGTACCATCTGGATTTAGAAAAGGCAGAGGAACCAAAGATCAAATTGCCAACAACCATTGGATCATAGATAAAGCAAGGGAATTCCAGAAAAAATATCTTCTTCATTAACTACTCTAAAGCCTTTGACTGTGTGGATCAAAACAAACTGTGGAAAATTCTTAAAGAAATGGGAATACCAGACCACCTTGCTTGTCTCCTGAGAAACCTGTATGCAGGACAAGAAGCAATAGTTAGAACCAGACATTAGACAACAGACTGGTTCAAAATTGGAAAAGGAGTACGACAAGGCTGTATATTGTCACCGTGCTTATTTAACTTCTATGCAGAGTGTATCATGTGAAATGCCTGCTGGATGAAGCACAAGCTGGAATCAAGATTACCAGGAGAAATATCAATAACCTCAGATATGCAGATGATATCATTCTAATGGCAGAAAGTGAAGAGGAACTAAGAAATCTCTTGCCGAGGGTAAAAGAGGAGAGTAAAAATGCTGGCTTAAAACTCAACTTTCTGAAAACAAAGATCATGGCATCCAGACCCATCACTTCATGGCAAATAGAAAGGGAAAAAATGGAAATAGTGACAGATTTTCTTTTCTTGGGCTCCAAAATCACTACAGATGGTGACCGCAGCTATGGAATTAAAAAAAAAAAAAAATGCTTGCTCCTTGGAAGGAAAGCTATGGCTAACCTAGATAGCATATTAAAAAGCAGACATCACTTTGCTGACAAATGTCCCTATAGTCAAAGCTATGCTTTTTCCAGTAGTCATGTACAGATATGAGAGTTGGGCCATAAAGATGGCTGAGCACTGAAGAATTGATGCTTTCAAATTGTGGTGCTGGAGAAGCCTCTTGAGAGTCCCTTGGAATGCAAGGAAATCAAACCAGTCAATCCTAAAGGAAATCAATCCTGAATATTGATTGGAAAGACTGATGCTGCAGCTGAAGCACCCACACTTTGGCCACCTGATGCAAAGAACTGAATCATTGGAAAAGATTCTGATGCTGGGAAAGACTGAGGGCAGGAGGAGAAGGGAAAGACAGGATGAGATTGTTGGATGGCATCACCGACTCAATGGATATGAGTTTGAGCTAACTCCAGGAGATAGTGAAAGACAGGGAAGACTGGTGCGCTACACAGTCCATGGGGTCGCAAAGAGTCAGATACAACTTAGGGACTGAACAACAGCAAAACATGATACTATTAAGCAGTAGGATATTTACTTATGGGTTTCCCTAGTGGCTCAGTAGGTAAAGAATCCACCTGCAATGCAGGAGACCTGGGTTTGACCCCTGGTTTGGGAAGATCCCCTGGAGGAGGGCATGGCAACCCATTCCAGTATTCTTGCCTGGAGAATCCCCGTGAACAGAAGAGCCTGGCAGGCTACATTCCATGGGATTGCAAAGAGTCATACACGACTGAGTGACTAAGCACACATATTTACTTATACTCGAATCTTATGCCCTTAAAATGTTAGACCAAATATTGAAATTACTGTATAGTGATTTACATGTAATGTTACAGTCTGAGTTTAATCTTAAATTTAAGGGAAAAATTATTTTGAGAGAAGAGTAAATAAAACCAAATGCTTCTTACAATGTAATTAAATCTATTATTTGCAGTATTCTATAACAGTTTATGTTTCAACAATCATTTTTCATATTTACTTTGATGGTAAAGAATCTGCCTGCACTGCAAGAGACCCAGGTTCAATCCCTGGGTTGCGAAGATTCCCTGGAGAAGGGAATGGCAACCCACTCCAATATTCTTGCCTGGAGAATTTCATGGACAGAGCCTAGCCAGCTACATTCCATGGAGTCACAAAGAGCTAGACACAACTGAAGTGACTAAAACACAACAAAGACACATGCAACACTGTACAATTGAAATTTTCTTTGCTTACAGAGAGATTTTTTTTTAAACTTCAAACTTACAATCTTGATCAATGATGTTCAAATGATTTGTTGATGTGTTTGACTCAAACACATTGATATATATTCTCTTCCCCAGAACACAGGGTATTGATCAAGTGTGAAATAATTATTACAATAGAGTATGTATCTAATTATTCTGATACTATTTCAACTCAATACCTGAATTAAGGAAGTAATTCTGCCTTTAGACACATATCACAAAACAATTTTTAAATGACTGTTTTACTCTGGGTTGTCTGTTTTGGTGTAACATAGATTTCGTTATTTATTTCTTATCAGCTTAGCAAATGTATCTTTGTATGATATCTAGCAGTTCTCTATTTCTTCACCAAGAATGAATGTATCCACCCATGACTTCCATCTTTACGCGTTGTTACTATTTTTTTTAGCTCTTTGAGTCTCTGTTGCCTCCTCTCCTAAGCTTGCCTGATAGTTTTTTTAAAATCATTGTCTATCTTAACTTGTATTCTAATTCTGTTTTCATTTTTGTCATAACATTTTTTTACTTCTTTTTCACTTTATCATTTTTTTTTTCTGCTTTTCCTTTCCAAAATACTCACTGGTAACTAGCACGAATCACCATCTGCTTTTTGCTAGGCAGCACACTTTCATTTCTCTTATAAAAATTTTCCATTGTGGCTCTGTGTTCATTTCTTAGTCCTGCTCATATTCAGTGAACATTCTGAGCTCCTTCCACAAGGCACAAGAGGTAAAATTAAACCTCCTTATTATGACCTTGTGCTTGGGAGCACATTAATTCGATTTACATGGTACTGAGATATGTAACTATGATTTCCTAGATGTGTCATACACATAGGCATCTTTACTTCAGTGTTTCTCAAACTAGGTCATAATTTCTAGCTATTATGCTTAGAAGTTATCCCTGTAGAAAAAAACTACCAATCTTTCTCAGAGTATTCCATAATCAACCCCTTTCCTGTGTATCTCTAGACTCATTCTCTACACTCTCTCTGACACGTATTATAGTTTACCAGATCTCTAATGGCATTTCACACATGCTGTCCCCACTGTCTAGCATTCCACTCTATGGCTTTCCACCTGAAAATACTCATCATTTAAGATACAATTCAAGCATCACCTCCTCTGGAAAGTGTTCCCTGTTGTTTCCTAAGTCTGGTCCGGATGTCCTTCTCTTCACCCCCAATGCATCCTGCATCCCTCCTCACAGTACTTACAACATGGTGTTATGTTTTTCTTATTTGTCTTCCCCACTAGGATTATAGTCTTTCAGGTAGGTACTGGGCCTTTTATCATTACATATAGAAGCTAATCTGGTATATGACTCATACTCATAAATAGTAAAAACAATATTGAATGACTGATTTCAGACTGCCTATGGTCTTACCTGGTGGCTCAGTGGTAAAGAATCCACCTGCAATGCAGGAAACCAGGGTTCGATTCCTGGGTTGGGAAGATTTCCTTGAAAAGGAAATGGCAACCCACTCCAGTATTCTTGCCTAGAGAATCCCTTGGACAGAAGAGCCTGGCCGTTTACAGTCCATGGGGTCACAAAGATTCAGACACGACTGAGCAACTAACACTTTCACTTTCATTCTTTACTTACTTTGAAAACACAGTATCATGTCATTCTAGTGTAAAAAATAGCAGCACATGTATTCATTTTTTAATTAAAGTGAATTAAACCATATTTGCTGTTTTATTGTACAAAAAACACATCATATAAATCTCTCTTAACAATTTATAAGTGTCCATTACCATATTGTTAACTGTATATACACTATTGTACAAAAAATCTCGAACTTTTTCATCTCGTATGACTGAAACTCTACACCCATTGAACAGCAACTCTCCATTTCCCCTCCTCTCCTGGCCTTTGGTAACCACTATCCCTTCTGTTTTTATGAGCTTTATCACTTTAGATACCTGATATAAGTGGAATCATGCAAAATCTGCCTTTTTGTGACTGACTTATTTCACTTAGCATAATACTCAGAAGCGGAATTTCTGGGTTTGCATTAGTATGCTATATTGTCAAAATTAATGAACCAGTATTGATACATTATTATTAATGTAAGTTCATACTTCACTCACATTTCCTCAGTTTTCCCTAGTGTCCCTTTTCTGCTCTGGAATCCCATCAGCATTCCACATCGGATTTACTAATCATGCCTTCTTAGGCTTCTTGTGGTTGTGACAGTTTCTCAGACCTTCCTTGTTTTAGATGACCTTAACAGTTTTGAGGAGGACTAGTTAAGTATTAATACTTTGTAAAATGTCCTTCAACTGGTATTTTTCTGATGTTTTCCTCACAATTAAACTGAGGTGATGTGTTCTGGGGAGTTTGACCAAAGAGTTAAAGTGCCATTCTCATCACATCATATCATGGGCACATACTAGCAACATGACTAAAGGTTGATGTTGACATTGATCACCTGGCTGATGCAGTGTTTGTAAGTGTTCTCCACTGTAAAATTACTCCTTTTTTCCCCTCCGTTTATATGCTGCAATCTTCAGAAGAATGTCACAACTCACATTTAAAGAATATGGAGTTATGGCCAAATTCTTACAGGTGGATCAGATAATTCTTACAGGTGGATTACATAAATTATTTGAAATTATTCTGCATGAAAGATTTGTATTTTCTCTGCCAAATTTATTTATTCAACCATTTATTTATGTAAACATAGACTGATGAGTTTTTATTTTATACTTTCGGGTATAATTCAGTACTAATTTATTAGTTTCTGAAACTGTTCCAGCTTTAGCCCTTTCAGTTGGCCCCTGTGTCTCTGACATACCTCCATCATTCATTGTGCTTTTTTATTTTTTTATTAGCACTTTCTTTACTTTTGCCACTATAAGATATCCCAGGTTCATCTTGTATATTCCCTGTACCAGTTCAAGATCTAGGCAATGGATGTGCTCATTGCTACCAAATGCTTCAAGGGCCTTTAGCTGACAAAACAAGAATGCATAACTGTATATAATAATCCATGTGTGTATATATATGTACACACAATTCAGTTCAGTCGCTCAGTCGTGTCTGACTCTTTGCGACCCCATGAACTGCAGCACTCCAGACCTTCCTGTCCATCACCAACTCCTGGAGTTTACTCAAACTCATGTCCATTGAGCCGGTGATGCCATCCAACCATCTCATCCTCTGTCTTCCCCTTCTCCTCCCACCTTCAATCTTTCCTGGCATATATGCATACACACACACACACACACACACACATATTAGTATGTAACCATGCACATATACATTAAGCTAAACATAGTTCATACTAGTATCTCCAACCATAATCTTTATTACATGGATCATTCCAGCCTTCTTCCCTTACTTACTGGTAACTTACTACTCCCAGGTGGCGCTAGTGGAAAAGAATCTGCTTGCCAATGCAGGAGACATAAGAGATGCAGATTCGATCCCTGGGTCAGGAAGATCCCATAGAGGATCCCCAAGTATTCTTGCCCGGAGAATCCCATGGACAGAGGAGCCTTGTGGGCTACAGTTCATAGGGTCACAAAGAGTCGGACACGACTGAAGCAACTTAGCAAGCACGCACACAAGTTACTGCTCCAACATTGAGAAATCCACCATCAACCATCCATTTACTTAATTGTTGAGTTGAAGTAAACATGTAAGGTAGTTTCAGAATCACTACATGTACCAGAATGGAGACCAACTTTATCAAATACAGTGAGGTTCTTATGTACAGTTCCTTTTGCCTTTAGTCTTATAAAATCCACTCATTTCCAAAATAGCTTAGCTTATTCTTCCAGTCACCTTCCTTCAGTGAGGTTGCTTCATATATCTGTAATACATTAGATTTTTTGTCACATTATATATTTCAGTTTCGGATTCTTCAAACTCCCAAATGACTTTCAAAATTTATATACATTAATGTTCTCTTCTAATCCTGTAAAGTTCTGTAAGATTTGACAAATTCTTTATGCTGTGTATTCACCATTACAATAGCCCACACAGTAGCATACTACCAATGGAAGTTCATCCTTGTTTAAAAAAATGAACCATTCTGGTGAGTGATACTGATAAAGGGGGAGGCTTTGCATTTAGGGGGTCAGAATATATGTGGGAAATCCCTGTACATTCCTCTGAATTTTGTTATAAGCCTAATTTTAAAACTGCTATTAAAAATAGTTTTAGAAAGATGAAAATAGGTAAAAACACCAACCACATAGAGCTTCACTGGGGAATTCTACCAACTATCTAACAAAGAAATAATGCCAATAAAAAAAAATGCCTGAAAATTTAAGGGAAGGGACTACTCTTCAGCATGTCACAGCATGTTCCCTGAGGCTGACATTAACCCATTACCAAAACCAGAAAAAAAATATACTAAAAGAAAAAAAAAAAAACTACAGACAAATATTTAGGATTATAGACAGAAAAATATTTGACAAAGCTTTAGCAAATAGAATCCATCAATATGTAAAAAGGATAATACATCATGAATAAGTAGGATTTATTTTGGGATTATAGTGTTTGCTTAATATTTAAAAATCAGTTTTATGTAAATCATCATATTTACAGACTAAACAAGAGAAATCATATGCTTATATTAAAAGATTTATAAAAACCATATGAAAAATCAAACATACATTTTTAGAACAAACTCTAAGCAAACTTGGAGGAACTTGCTAAGAACTTTGTCAACCAGATAAACAGTATCTATGAAAAATCTACGTGCGTGAGTGTGTGTGTGCTGTCATGTCTGACTCTTTGCCACCCTATGGACTGCAGCCTGCCAGACTCCTCTATCCATGGGATTTTTCAAGCAAGAATACTGAAGTGGGTTGCCATTTCTTACTCCAGGTGATATTCCCAATTGGCAGGCGGGTTCTTTACCGTCTGAGCCACCAGGAAAGTCCAATAACTACTCGTAGTTGTCTTTTTAAAAGGCCACAGACTGTTTGACATTCTTCTGTTTAAGAGATAGGGTCTACGTCCCTCCCCTTGAATCTGGGCAGGCTGGTGACTGCTTCAACAGAGTAGAGCAGAAAGGATGCTGTGTGATGTCCAACACTAAGTCATAAAAGACCTGAAGCTTCTACCCTTTCTGTTGGTTTACATGGACTTGAACCCTGAGCTGCCATGTTAGAATTTTGACTACCCTGAGGCCATCACGCTGTGAAGACATATAAGACACATGGAAAAGCCACATACATGTCTAACTGATAGACCCCAGTTGATATCCCAGCCAATAACCAACATCAAGCTATCAGCCATATGAAAGCCACTTTGGACATCCAATCCAACAGGGCCTTGATAAAACTAAAGTCCCAGATAACACATGATAGCAGCCACATAAGAGACACCAGGAGGCATGAGGAATGCCTGGCCAAACCCAGTCTAAATTCCTGACCCACAGAATTCTTGAACATAGTAAAATGGTTGTTTCACACCATTAAGATGTGTATAGTTTATTTCTCAGCAACAATAACTGCATTGCTACCTCTAAAAACTGTGAAGAAATGAAATATTTTACATATAAAAATAAATAAATATTGTGAACATCTTAGTTATTCTTTAATATCTACTGAATTTATTGTTAATTACAGGTCACATATCAGTTGGTCATGATCTATTTCATGCACACTGATATTATCTTCCCAGTTGTACTGTCAACTGCTAACACTAGGGTCTAAGTCTTATAATGCATTTTAATTACTTGCAGCCATTAGGACAGAATGGGGTACAGAATCAATAAAACCTTTTGGAAAGACTGTTGTCTTATATGTAATGTTGAAAGAATTCACTGAAACTTGTTTGATATATTTCCAAAGTATCTATTGAAGTTAAAATAATCCCACTATCCAAATTCTGTTCACAGTACTCATATATCATTCTCTATTTGTTGTTAAGGCTGGCTCAATTATTCTACTTACTAACTCTTACTCTAATTGAAAAAAAATAAGTTTAACCAGATGGCCTATCTCAATCACTTGCCTTTTTAAAGGGAAAGTTACACCTCAGTACATAAACTATCTGAGAAGCTAATTCCTTTTACAATTCTTCTTTTTAAGTATTCTAATTAACTTTCCAAAGTAGTGCAATATAAAATAATCAGTGAAAGCCAAAAAAATCACTAAGATTTTTAATTCTTCTTAACTTTTATTCTTAAACTTTTTCCCTCTGTGGACTCTCACTTTTTACTCTCCATTTTCCTCTATCCTATCTTTGGGAGTTTAAACTCCTACCACCATTTACTCAACTTTTATCTGTGTATGAGCCATATGAAAAACTGAAAATAAATGCAAACCACTGCAAAATACCAAGTTGGAGAAAATTGTGAATTCCATTGGATACTCAGCAATTGCTTGTCCTTTTTCTGATTTCATGTTGACTTTGTGTTACATTCTCCACAGCTGTTGCTCCAAACCTCTCCAGTCACCTGCCAGACCACTAGCAGGAGCTGACATCACTGCTTACTTTATGTAGATGGAGGCTATTCAGAGTAAGGTCCTTCAGCTTCTCACTTACATTCACAACTGCCCTATAGGTTCACTCATCTTTATTATTTTTTCTGATTATCTTGAAGCATTAGCAGTTCCTCTACTATTCAAAGACCAGTTTCTCTATCTGATCATGGAATCTCTTCATTCCTGCCTCTTCTATAAACCTATGCTATCAGTTATCCTTTTTCTGGCATTTTTTTAGTCTCTGGTTGCTTTTCCATGAAACAGAAGTGTGGAAAACATCCATCAGAAAAAAAAAATAGATGTATTTCTATAGTTTTAAGCCAATCTGCCCTATCCAGGCCCTGGGAGTAACAAGTGACAGTAGAGGAAGAGCTGAACACTTCTAAAGTAATAGTGGGGACAATCCCATAATTTTTATACATTCCCCAATACACTCTATCTCTGCCTGGCTTTTAACATCTACATCTTTCTCTCCCATTTTATGTGCTATGTGTGCCTTGTGGACCGAATGATTTTTGTCTCCTCTCTGTCTTTAAGAAACCTCTCTGGATGTGGAGTAAAAAGAATCCTCTTGCACTTTTGGTGGAAATGTAAATTGACAGAGCC
Source organism: Giraffa tippelskirchi (assembly GCF_054371585.1). Classification (NCBI taxonomy): domain Eukaryota; kingdom Metazoa; phylum Chordata; class Mammalia; order Artiodactyla; family Giraffidae; genus Giraffa; species Giraffa tippelskirchi. The sequence goes on along the minus strand of NC_137289.1, from coordinate 10,485,329 downwards.
ATTATGGAGATTCCTTAAAAACTAGGAATAAAACTACCGTATGATTCAGCAATTCCACTACTGGGCATATACCTTGAGAAAACCATAAATTAAAAAGATACATGTACCCCAATGTTCATAGCAGCACTATTTGCAATAACTAGGACATGGAAGCAACCTAGATGTCTGTTGATACAATGGAATGTTACTCAGCCATAAAAAAGAATGAATTTGAGTCAGTTCTAGTGAGGTAGATGAACCTAGAGCCTGTTATACAGAGGGAAGTAAGTCAAAAAGAGAAACACACATATTGTATATTAGCACTATATATGGAATTTAGAAAAATGGTATTGATGAATCTATTTTCAGGGAAGGAATGGAGAATCAGACATAGGGGACAGACTTGTGGACACAGTGGACAAGGGAGTGAGTGAAACAAATGGACAAAGTAGAATAGACATATATGCACTACCATGTGTGAAACAGATAGCTGGTGAGAAGGCACTGCATAACACAGGGAGCCCAGCCTGGTGCTCTGTGATGAACTAGAGGTGGGATGGGAGATGGGAGGGAAACTCAAGAAGGAGGGGATGTGTGTATAATTGTGGCTGATTGGCATTGTTTTATGGCAGAGACCAACACAACATTGTAAAGCAATCTTCCTCCAATTAAAAATAAATTTTAAAAGTAAAAAAATAAGAAAGTTCTCGGACTTGTCTCACTCTTTCTGCAGTAGGATTCTGCAAAGCAACTCAGTTTCTTTGGCAGCCTTCCTTTGGAGAAACTGCTCTGACACAAAGCTGATAAAAGGGCATTTCCAACCACCTGGCCCGAGAGAGAGAGGGCTGCTGGAGTCCGGCCTGCAGTGTTCTGACTTAGGTGATACTGCTAGCACTCCTAGCTAATATTTATTGAACACTTGCAGCTAGGAATCATCCTAAGCCCATTATAGGTATTGCCTCATTCAACATTCACAACAATTCTTTAAGGTAGGATTATTATTGTCACAGTTTTATGTAGGAGGAAATTGAGCCACAGCATTATTGCCGTCCTTGCTCAAGGTCTTGCACAGCTGGTTAATGAGAGAGAAGGAAGTTAAAACATCCACCCTTTTCCAGAAACTATGCTATTCAGGCAAACTTTTCTAATGAGTTTGTACACAGTTTAAATTAGAGTTCTTAACTGCTTCAGTCATCATTTAATATCATTCTTCCCAAAGTATAAAACACCTCTTGGGAGCCTCACGTTGAAAGAAGAGAATGACTAACAATCAAGTCAAGATCTAACTGGCTTGCCTCTTCTACTGACTGAATTTCATAATCAATAGTCTCAAGTAGTGCCAACATATCTAAGCATACCAACCACAAACAAAGTCACAGGCACCAGGATATCAACTATGTGGTATAAGAATTTCAAGTGTCAAGAAAAATGATTTGAGGACAATCACTAAATTTTAAACTTGACAAACTTTATTCATAAATTAGATTCATTTAAACGGCTATACAAATCACTGATGTTTTTCTCAAGACCTTTTTTTAATTTAACATGCAAATTAGTCCCTGATATAATTGAATATATCATTACTGATTGAAAGAGCACGTCTGCAAAGGCAGTCTGGTGAGTAGCTAAAAGAATGAGCCCAAGAGACTACAGAAATATTTCCTCTATTGTATTAGGTTCATAAATGGTAAGTCATAGCCAAAAGAAGGTTCATTTAGTATTTGCCCCAAAAAAGATGAGTTAAGAATTTTCAAACTCAGTCATATCCATTCTTTATATTCATATGGCACTTCACATTGTGTAAAGCATTTTTCTTTCCATTATTACAACTGAGGCTCTTAATTACACAGGGTAGACAAGCCTTCCAGGAAATTCTGGTTATACTTTAAAAATGCATTTTCTCTTCTGTCTTGGCTTTCAGGAAGCCTAGAGATAAACTGAATGATCAAGTGTAAAAATAAGTGCAATTTTGTATCCCTTACTTATATATAATTCCAACCTTTCTTTCTCTGCTTAAAAAATGATTTTTAGTTGCTGTAAATGTTTGATTATATGTTTCCACAAGTTCTTTACAAAGTATGTGTGGTGTAAATTTCAGACGAATAAAACTTGATAAATCCTCTTCCTAGCAAAATGGTAGGCCCGAGAACTGATCACAAAGGGAACAAAGCCCAATCTAATCCCAAACTGCTTCCATCAAAAGAGCCCTACTATCTCACACTATTGGAGAAAAAAGCCCAGAGCAACATGATATGATGAACAAAACAGATGTGCACTGAAGTCTTAAGATAAATTCATATTTCACATTTAGTTCTTCCATGAACATGTAAGTATAAAGATATCTCTATTATTTGATTAAATGGATGCAGAATGTTTAATTTTCAGATGACTATTTAAATTTAAAAATTTTCCCAATTAATAAACCTTTACAAGAAAGGTGGAACATATTGTTATAATATCTTTTACTTTAAAAAATCTATTTTCTGCTTATAGCTTTACTCACTTCCCTATTGGGCTATTTCCAGGATTTTCTTTTTTGTATTCATTTTTGAAAGTATATATATATTATATATATATATATTATATATATATTATACATATAATATATATATATAATATATAATAATATATTATATATATATATATATAAAAATATATTATACATATAATATATATATAATATATATATAATAATATATTATATATATAGTATATATATATACATATATATATGTGTGTGTGTATATACACACACACATATATAATGGATCATTTTATCTTTCTCTTGTGTGAAAAATGTTTCACAGTCTATCAGAAACCTGAAGAAAATAAGTGAAAGAAGCATTCCATCTGGCAGTAGAGCATTTAGAGCACAGGAAAGGGCAAGTGACTAGACCACAACAAGGAAAGCAGTGTAATTAAATTAATGTAGGAGAAGTATGCTGAGACATGAGCTCAGTCAGGTAAAGTCTGTGGTAAGATCATGTAGGGCCAAGTAGGATCTTATAAGGTGTTTGGATTTTACTGAGAGTAAGGTGGGGAACCACACTGGAAGATCATGAGGGACATGATCTGATTGGTGTTTTAAAATAATTCCTGATTTAGGGATGGAGCATACACTTGCAGGAGGTGGGCAGGGCAAGGGCAGAATAAGGTGGAATTGTTAGGAAGAAAGATGATGTTTTTGTGGGCCTGAGTTTTCCCAGTAAGCCTCTGGCAGCTTCTGGATACCTTTTGAAGATAAACTAAGCATGATTTGCTGATAGATTACATGTGGAATGTGATAGAAAAATTAAAAAAAAAAGAGTTATGCTTGTGGGGACCACTTGGACACCCAGGGTTAATATGAAGATTATTTTAACTGCAGATATTTGTGATTCAATAGATACAGAAAGAAGACTTTTCAAAATTTATCTGGAACTTTCTAGAGATTATCTGACTAAAGGCAGAAACTTCTGCGAGTGAGACTGCATCCCTTTTTGGAGTAGCATAATTCACTAAAGAGAGAATTAAATAATGTAAATCTTTCTTTTAGAGTAACTTTTTCTTACAGGGAAAAGACAGAGAAGACCACATATCCCTGTATAAACAAATATTATCGCAAACTATCTTATCCCACTTGTTCCTTGAAAAGCCCATTTGTCTTTCCTTAAGAAGTCATTTGATCTTTCCATAGAAGCCTTTTCTCCCTGCTCCATTTCCTCTATTAAATTAGGTCTACTGAGCTATGTATGAATGCTTCAACTGTGCGCTGCCATATGTATATGAATAAATTTTGGTTTATTTCTTCCTGTCAAGCTGTCAATTTCAGTTAAATTCTCAGATCCCCAAATACTGAACCTAAGTCTATAGTGGAAAAATTTCACCTTTTAACAGATGATTCCAGAGTTTTTGGTCTGAACAACTAAGATGATAGAATCGTCATCAGTAGAGATGGGGAAAACTTAAAGTCAAGTGGGTTGCACATAGGAAATCAAAATGTCAGGTACATTTAAAATGTCTATTAGAAATTCAAGTAAATTCCCACACTATTCAGTCATCACTAGTTGACCCTGGCCCCCAGTGCTTGCCCTGGCCCATGTTACCACATGAGGGTCTGCAACTGTGCCACCACACAGGCACCTGTAGGCAGCCTCTAGAGAAAAGCATGTGCCCATGATCAACTGCAGCTGCCGCCACCATCTGCCCTGATTCCAAGTTGCGGGACCTGGGAGCACTGCTAAGGACCCCATTAGCCCTTGGAGCCACTGTAGACTCTCCACAGTTCTCACCAAGGATCACAACTTGTTGATGTAAGATCCTGAGTGCCTGAGCCAATGAGACACCACACCTCCCTGGGCCGAGCACCTCCCCATATCATGGCACGTGGCACACCACACCACTAGACTTGAATCACAGCAGGCTCCACAGCACAACATACACCAACTTGCAGGAGAAGTTCTTTCCTCACCAAAGTCAGTCCATTAAGTCTGGAAGAGGTGACTCATTCTTTAAACGTGCAGACACCTACACAAGGCTATAGGGATCATGAGGAATCTGGGAAACATGACACCACCAAAGGAATACAATAAACGTTCAGTAAACAATCTGCTTCCAGGGTGGCACTAGGGGTAAAGAACTGGCCTGCCAATTCAGGAGACATAAAAGAGGCGGGTTTCATCCCTGGATAGGGAAGATGTCCTGGAGAAGGAAATGGCAACCCACCCGGTATTCTTGCCTGGAGAATCCCATGGAAAGATGAGCCTGGCGGAATAAATTCCATGGGATCTCAAAGAGTCGGACACAACTGAGCAACTAACACTTTCGCTTTCATATATATGTATATATAAAATTATCACATTATACATTTTACACTTGTACAAGGTCATACATCAAATTTCAATAAAGCTGGAAAAAGAGCCACCGAGTCTAATACAACTGTACACTCCTCAGTCTCAGGAATCTTAAATGTAATTTTTCTACATAAACTCTTTTAAGAGCAATTTCTCAAAATCAATTGAACAATTTGTTAGTTACTATTTTTACAGCATAGGAAAACTGTATAAATCCTTGCAAAGTTAGAAGAAATAACAAGCTATCAAAAAGTAAATTATGACCTTGTATTTAATAGAGCTCATCAAATAATTAAAACCATTACAATATAACATGATTGTAACAATTGTCTTTAATGCCATTAAACAGATTAAAAATTGTGTCCTTTGTGAGAGGAAGAAAAAAAAGGATATGGTAAACTGAATTACCTTAAGAGTAGGAAATCAATTTAGAAGCCTCAAAATAGAACAATGTTCTTTTGGGTAACCATATACTTTTTCATCCAGACAAAAACATATTTGATACTGAGCAAAGCACTGAAAATAATCAACAATGATAAACCAGGATATACGGTCATCCCAATGTTGTTCAATTTATTAGAAATATTAAACTCGAGGTTTTGTTATTGCTAAAAAAAAGGAAATTCTAGTGGAAAAGTCAACTGAATTATTAGAAATGAGTGCTTAGAATTCAAGAGAGAGAGAGAATGCAATCAGACTGGACATATAAATTTAGGAGGCATTTATATGGTGTAGAAAGATTGGGAACTCAACTATAGGCTTGAGGAAATCAAAGAAACAAGGGTAAATGGAGAAGGAAGGGGTAATTGTGTCAGAAGCTGATTATGGGTCAAATAAAATGTAAGCTGAGAATAAACCATTTAATGTGGCAATGTCCTGCCCACTAGTGATCTTGGTAAACAGTGAATGGAGTGATGGTAGCAAATGATGGAGTAGAACTAGTTCAAGGAAGAATGGCAGGAGTAGAAGTAGAGAGGAAAGGTTGACAGCTCTTTCAAGGAGTTTTTCTTAAAGGGGAGGAAAAAAATGAAGCAGTAATTTAGTGGGATGTGGTAGGTATATGAGAAAAGAATTCTGATTCTTTAAATTTTCTCAGTGATCAACTTTCTCAGTGAAAAAAGCAACAAGGTCTTTCCATAGGAGGGAGAATGAGGGAAGAGGAACTTGGGACTTGGGACAAGAGTGAGAGTGTTTATGGCCTGAGAAAAATAGAGCATGACTGTGACACATATTAAGGACCAACATGATTTTGGTGGCCGTGTTTTTAAAGTGAACGACAGCATGGTGGTGTGCTTTCCATGGGCCATATTCAGCTTAAGAACAAGAGTCATGCATTTATTAATTTCATTTGAAGAAAAAAATTTTGTGGTGTGACACAGGAGGTTCAGACTCCTATATATTTTTTTCTTCTTAAAGTATTGTCTAGTATCCCTAAGTGTCTAATTGTTTTAGAATTCTTCTATTTGAGATGTTTTTCTTCTGTTTAACTTCAATTGCAAGTTCATATTTAAGAATGAGGCAACAGATATGCAATTAATAAGCTACTTAGGAATACTGTATTGGGTGGGACTTTTCTAGAGTCAGTCTTTCTTTAGAGTTGAGTAGAGTCAGGGGCAACCATTATGCCAGGATGGGTTCTAGAGCAGACGTTCTTAATCCTGACTGCACATTAGAATCTTTTGGGCAGCTATTAAAAGCTGTCAGTGCAGATTTTTTCTCCTAGACATTCTGATTCAAGTGCTTTCATAGAATAATACATATTAGAATGTATAATTAGAGGTCTATCTGCAAATCCTTACAAATATTAATAGCAGACATTTCAACACTCCTCATGATTCAATATTTTAGACTTGGGATGTTGTGTTATACTGCATTCGAGAGATGACAATATTTTCCCTATACCATTCCATGGAAATTACTTGTTCTGAGCTTTCAGGGAAAAAATCTTCAAATTTTACAAACAAAGAAAAAATATAATTACATCGACTTTTAATACAACGTTAGAGCATTCCCTACTGAGCCTATTGAAAGTCATTGACTCTTAGGAAATGTACTTTTATATGATCATCAGAGCCCGGACGTGTTATAGTACCTTAAACTGTAAAACACAGAACGAGTTGAAACGTTTTTGTTTTTTTTTTTTCTGATGAAGAACTTAATACCAAAGATTATGATTTTATTTCCTGATAGAATAATAACCAGTTTTATATCTAACCCAGCAAATGTATTTCAATGTTTCTGTCCCCAATAATTCCAAGTTTCTCAAATCCTCTCTGAGCTAGCTCAATTATTCCTCTGGTTACCTCAATAATGAATTGAATAAAATTTTGACACATGCTTACTATATATTTGTATGAGAATTATGCTTTTAACAACTGAGTTATATAGTTTCACAGTTCAGGGTAGTTCTACATGGATGTGATCATAGCCTGAGGAAACGCTGGAGCAGAGAGCAAACTTCAATCAATGAAGATTGCAACAGGAGAAACTTTAGAATTCTATAAGCCTTCCTGACCACCCCCTTGTTAGGCCAACTAGTGAGTTTGAGCTGAGAATAGACAAATTGGGCTGCTTTTTAGATCACACATGACAAAGTCTGTTAGCATCTTAATATTTTAGAAATTGAACTCTGCTTTCCACATGCATTTGTATGCTATTACCATCTGTCAGTTAGAAACTGATGGGACCTGGTGATTGTCTTCCCAGAAGTCTGAAAGGTCTGTTTTATTTTTTTTTTCCATGCTATTTTTAAAATTAATTTATTTATTTTAATTGGACGATAATTACTTTACAATATTTTGGAGGCTTTTGCCATACATCGACATGAATCAGCCACAGGTGTGCATGTGTCCCACCACCCTGAACCCCCCCTCCCACCTCCCTCCCCACCCCATCCCTCTGGGTTGTCCCAGAGCACCGGCTTTGGGTGCCCTGTGTCATGCATCAAACTTGCACTGGTAATCTGTTTTACATATGATAATATGCATGTTTCAGTGCTATTCTCTCAAATCATCCCACCCTCACCACATAGTCCAAAAGTCTGTTCTTTACATCTCTGTCTCTTTTGCTGCCTTGCTTATAGGATCATTATTACCGTCTTTCTAATTTCCATATATATGCGTTAATTGAAAGACTTGTTTTAGATACCAGAGGTGATCTACAGATTGAGTCTGGAAGGCCTCTGCCTTTCAGTTTAAAGACTTGGCTGTGGTGTCCCAGCATGGTGTGATACCAGCTGTTTGTATCTGAAAGTCCATGAATGTCATAAGATGAGGTGAACTGGTGGACTTGCAGACATCTGCAAGTGTTTCTTTTGTTTAAGAAATGTTATAGGTTAGTGGCTACAAAATCCCAGCATAAATGGAAAAGAAATTAGTGTCACACAGTTCTCTTATGTCTGAAGAATAGTGAAGATCTCTATTTTTTAAAATGGATTAGAATGAGCAATTATTCAGTCTCCGAGAGTTTTGTTTACTTGAAAAGGTTTTTGTCTTTTTTTTTTTTTTTGGTCTGATTTTGCCTGAAGACATTCATCACATGTATATATTTATACCTGTAGTTATTTTAGATTTGTGTGTGTCCATGACTCAAAAATTAAGCAATTCTAACTCCTCCTCACAGAGGAGAAGTAACTGAGCATTTCCAATGATCTAGTTGTGTTTGTCATGCTATGCATCTATGAACGGCTTCTTGGGGGGCACTCTTAGAGATTAATTGAGCATGTAAGTCTGTCATCTGTCTGTAATATAGGGATATAGAAGTCAAAAGACAGATTTATGAGCAAATAGAAGAAAAATACAAATTGGTATCAAGCTAACAATTAGTGTCATAAAATTGTACTAATGAAAATTGCTGTGAATCAGTTTTAATACTTGGCAAGTAATACAGAATTATATCTGTATCTAAGTTCACATAATATTCCTAATCAAGGTGAATCCTTAGACATATCAGATTGCTCTGAAAATTTTGGTTTATGAACACTGTATTCTCTACGATTTTGTTACACTGTGAAAGATAATATAAGCTGTGCTATCTTAGGTCCCCCAAAAGCAAATTCTGAAACAATTTGCTTTCAAGAAGTTAATTTGGAAGCTGATCTCAGGAAGCACTGTGTAAGAGTGCAGAACTGGGAGTTAACCTCATTGACCCACTGAGAGCTAAGGAAATTGGAGCATTTACTTTCAGTTCAGTTCAGTGGCTCAGTCATGTCCGACTCTTTGTGACCCCAGGGACTGCAGTACACCAGGCTTCCCTGTCCATCACCAACTTTTGGAGCTTGCTCAAACTCATGTCCATCAAGTCAGTGATGCAATCCAACCATCTCATCCTCTGTTGTCCCCTTCTCCTTCTGCCTTCAATCTTTCCCAACAAACTGGAGGAAACTGGAGAATTTACTTTACCAGCTCCTTTCATTGGTTAGGTGTGTTCTGAGATATTCAGTCTCCAAAATATCTGGCTAACCTCAGAGACAGACCTAGGATGCTCTAGGGTTACAAAATGCCTTCAGGCAGAGAGATACAAAAACCTATCTGCATGTACAAGAACTCCTTATTGTGGCCTCCGGGATAGGTCAAGGTGATACGGGAGGAACAACAAGAACATCTACTTACAAACTAATAGTTTCTATGACTTGGCTTTATCTTTTTCATGGAAAGCGTAATTAATTGGAACTTTCTAAATATAAACATAAATATTTCTACACTGCTTTTTTATGAAGGATAAGTGAACAGTGTTTACACAATATATTGAATTCTAATTACTGCCTTTATTAAATTAATTGTTATTGGAGTATAGTTGCTTTACATCGTTGTGTCAGCAAAGTGAATGTACAGCAAATGTGAATCAGTTATATGTATACATACATTCCCCCTTTTTTGGATTTTCATCCCATTTTGGTCACCACAGAACACCAAGTAGAGTTTCCTGAGCTACACAGTACATTCTCATTAGTTATATATTTTATACATAATAATGTATATATGTCAATCCCAATCTCCCAATTCATGCCATTTCTCCTTCTGTCCTTGGTAACCATACATTTCTTCTCTACATCTGTGTCTCTATTCCTGCTTTTGCAACTAAATCTTTCTAAATCAATAACTAACTTTTATGGAGCTCAGACAATTTATATTTTCATTGTTGATGTGAATTTGTAAATGTCATCTCAAAAATATTTTCAATATTAACATTTGTGTTGTTCCATTGTGTCAACTTAAATATAATTTTCAAGTTCATCAAATGACTTTAAACCTAAAATTACATTCTATTAGAAAATTTTAGTTACCTGGAAACATTTAAAAACATTAAAATTCATAGAGATAGAGAAAGCAAAGGTCATCAAGTAAAGTTTTTACTTATTTAGACTGCTCTATTTTTGCTTTTTGTAAATCGCCAATAAATATGGAAAATTTAATGTGGTTTATGCCTTCCTGTATAATGTGCTTATATGGTTAAATATATTTTAAAGCTAAACATTAAATACTTCAAATAATATTGCCATCTGATTATTGATTATATGTTTGTGTGTGTGTGTGATTTATATATATGCATGTTTACATTAATAAAAAAAAAGTTTATATATGATGAAGAGGAAAGTACAGGCAATTCACAACTGGTCTTGGAGTCTTCAATCTGCTTTTAACAAAAGTGTGTTTTCTTGACCTTCTGTGAAATAAAGCCATATAGTAGAGATTCTTTGTCTTACCAAAACAATCTCACTAGAGAGACTATTTTTCACCAATAAATACGATATTTTCTTTAAGTTATTCATAGATGTCCTTCAGTTTGAAGAAGGTAATACCTACAAAACCTATTTTGGTAACAGACTTTTGTTGTTGTTGTTCAGTCATCCAGTCATGTCTAACCCTTTGAGACCCTATAGACTGCAGCACACCAGGCCTCCCAGTCCCTCACCATCTCCCAAAGTTTGTCCAAGCTTATGTCCATTGCATTGGTGATGCCATCCAACCATCTCATCCTCGGATGCCCTCATCTACTTTTGCCCTCAATCTTTCCCAGCATCAAGGACTTTTCCAATGAGTCAGCTGTTTGCATCAGATGACCAAAATACTGGATTTTTAGCTTTGGCATCAGTCCTTCCCATGAATATTCAGGGTTGATTTCCCTTAAGATTGACTGGTTTGATCTCCTTGCTGTCCAAGGGACTGTGAGGAGTCTTCTCCAATACCACAGTTCGAAGGCATCAATTCTTCAGCACTCCACCTTCTTTACAGTCCAGCTCTCACAACCGTACATGACTACTGGAAAGACCATAGCCTTTACTATATCGACGTTTGTCAGCTAAGTGATGTCTGCTCTTTAACACACTGTCTAGGTTTGTCATAGCTTTCCTGCCAAGAAACAATCATCTTCTAATTGCAGGCTGCAGACACCATCTGCAGTGATGTCAGAGCCCAAGAAGAGGAAATCTGTCACTGCTTCCATGTTCTCTCCTTCTATTGCCATGAAGTGATGGGACAGGATGCCATGATTTTAGTTTTTTTAATATAGAGTTTTAAGCTGGCTCTTGCACACTCTTCCTTCACCCCCATCAAGAGGCTCTTTAGTTCCTCTTCGTTTTCTGTCATTAGAGTGGTATCATCCACATATTTGACACTGCTGCTGTAGTAAACAAACGGACTTTACCATGAATGATTTTGGATTTTGTTTAATACAAACCTCAGAGATATTGCAGGTTTGGTTCTAGACCACTATAATGAAGTGAATATCACAATAAAGCTATTCACATGAATTTTCTGTTTTTCCCTGTGCGTATAAAAGTTATGCTTACACTATACTGTAGTCTGTTAAGTGTGCAATAACATTAGGTCAAAAAATGTACATACCTAAATTTAAAAATACCTTATTTCTAAAAAATGTTAGCCATCATCTGAGATTTCAGTGAATAATAGTAACATTAAGATCACTCATCATAGATCATCATCACATGTATAATAATAGCGAAAAAAATGGAAATTCGTGAGAATTTCCAAAATGTGACACAGAAACATGATGTGAGCAAATACTGTTGGAAAAATGGTGACAATAGACTTGCTTTACACAGGGTTGCCACAAACCTTCAATTTGGAAACAGGTAATATCTACAAAGCACAGTAAATTGAAGTGCAATAAAATAAGATATGCCTTTATTTTCTTTATACTTAAGAAAATGACTATGTGGTTTGTTTTGTTCTCTGAATATGATGAATTATAGTGATTAGTTTTTAAATGTTAAACCAACCGTGAATTTTTGTAATTAAATCCCACTTATTCATGGTTCATTAAACTTTTTATGTATTTTTATCTATTTGTTCATAGAAATTAGACATTTTATGTCTATATTTATGAGGGATATTGGTTTGAAAGTTTCTTTTTCTGAAATTTATTTGTTAGGTTTTCAATAGTGGCTGTACCAATTTATATTCCCTTTAACCACTTTTAAGTGTACATTTCAGTGGCATTAATTGCATTCACAGTGTTGTGCAAACTCAATACTATTTATTTCTAAAATTTTTTCATCATCTCAAACAGAAACTCTACAACCATTAGGCAGTAGCTCCCCATCTTTTTTACCTCCAACTACTGGTAACCTCTAATCTACTTTCTGTCTCTATGAATTTTCCTATTATAGGTTTCTCCTATGTAAGTAGAATCATATAATAGCTGTCATATCATGGCTGGTTTGTTTGACTTAGCATAATGCTTTCAAGGTTCATCCATGTTGTGGCATGTATCAGAACTTCACTCATTTAATGGTGAATAAATAATATTATTTCACTATTGGGCTTCCCAGGTGGCGCTAATCCACCTGCCAAAGCAGGAGACTAAGAGATACAGATTTGATCCCTGAGTGAGGAAGATCCCTTGGAGGAGGAAATGGCACCCCACTCCAGTATTCTTGCCAGGAGAATCCCATTGACAGAGGAAACCCTGGGAGATAGTGAAGGACAGGGAAGTCTGATGTGCTGCAGTCCATGGGGTTGTAAAGAGTCAGACACAACTTAGTGACTGAACAACAATATTTCACTATATATACAAATTACATTTTATTTATCTATTCATTCATTGATGGATACTTGCTTCTTTTCACCTTTTGACTATTATGACTACTGCTGCAATGAATGCTGGAATACAAAGATCTGTTTGAGACCCTGCTTTCAATTCCTTTGGGTATAATATACCTGGGAATGGAACTGCTAGGTCATACGGCAATTCTATGTTCAGTTTTTTGAGTAATCAACAAACTGTTTTCCATTTTACACTCACACCAACAGTGATGTATAAGACTTCCAATTTTTCCACATTCTTGACAGCACTTATTATTATGATGTTTTTATTATAGTCATCTTAAGTATGAAGTGGTATTTCAATGTGGGTTGCTTTCTCATTTCCCTAACTACTAATGATGCTGAGCACCTTTTCATCTGCTTATTGTCAATTTGCATATCTTCTTTGAGGAATGTCTATTTAATTCTTTGCTGATTTTTTAATTGAGTTGTATGTCTTTTTGTTTTGTAAACAGTGATCAGATTTCAGTCAGTCTTGAATTTTAGCCACGAGCCTCAGATTAACCCTCAAAAGGAAAAGTTAAGCTCAGATTAAAAAAAGACTACTTTTAACTTCTCTGGTCATCAACAAAATAGTACACACTATGGGGAGAGCAAAATGAAGAAACCACTGAAACCAGACAGTACAGTATGAAGGAGTTACCTAAGCTTGCAGTTAGGTACCACTAGCTCCCTGAGAAAGCTATTGAAATGGATTGTGAAACTGACTGATTTAGGAGCAGCATCTTTGGTTTTGAACGCTGGAGAGTTAAAGAGCATGTTTGGGTTGATACAGTACCCACTGCTCATTATAGTACAATCATAAATGCTATAGATGATCCATATACATAACAGGTTATTCCCAAGGGAACAGCCAGCCTGGTGGACTGGATAAAAGCTACTCTAAAGTTTGTTCACCCTGGGAAGAGGGACTCACCCTAAAAATGTCAAGTGGAACTCCCTAGATAAAATAGCTAATATGTTTCATATGCCAGCCATGTGGGATATTATATTCACCTACTGAATAAGCCTGCTACACAGGTCATGGTAAACACTGTGCTTAAGGGGACCCTGTTTCATGGTACCTCATGTAACCTCACTACTACAAAATTGATCTGCTGCTAAGTCACTTCAGTTGTGTCTGACTCTGTCTGACCCCATAGACGGCAGCCCACCAGGCTCCCCCGTCCCTGGGATTCTCCAGGCAAGAACACTGGAGTGGGTTGCCATTTCCTTCTCCAATGCTTGAAAGTGAAAAGTGAAGTGAAGTCGCTCAGTCGTGTCTGACTCCTAGCGACCCCATGGACTGCAGCCTACCAGGCTCTTCCATCCATGGGATTTTCCAGGCAAGAGTACTGGAATGGGGTGCCATTGCCTTCTCCCACAAAATTTATCAACAGTCTGTAAAGTCTTATTGAACCTGCTATCAGCTTCCTCTCATGGGTCTTACAGATGCTAATAACCACAGTGTGTAGAGGCAGAGGAACTAACCACAGTAAGGGGCTAGTCGAGGGACTGGTCACACTAAGATGAAAAATGTTAAATTGTTATTAGGAACTAGAGTGAATAAAGAAAATACTGATAGGCTCGAAACAAAAAGGAAAGAGAAAGGAGAGAGTCAAGAGACTTGTCTCATCAGGGTGGAATACTTTTAATGGTTATTAAGAAATGGAATGAATCAGCCATCATTCCATTTCTTAATAACCATTAAAAGTATTCCACCCTGATGAGACAAGTCTCTTGACTCTCTCCTTTCTCCCAACTAAAATAAATAAATTTATTAAAAAAAAAGAAAAAAAAAGAAATGGAATGAATAAATCAGACATTGGTGGCATTGAAGCAAAGATCTTAATGGAGCTACTGAGAAATTTGTGTGCAGTTCAAGAAGCAACAGTTAGAACCAGACATGGAACAACAGACTGGTTCTAAATTGGGAAAGGAATACGTCAAGGCCGTATATTATCACCCTGCTTATTTAACTTATATGCAGAATACATCATGCAAAATGTCTGGCTGGATGAAGCACAAGCTGGAATCAAGATTGCTGGGGGAAATATCAATAACCTCAAGTATGCAGATGACACCACCCTTATGGCAGAAAGCGAAGAAGAACTAAAGAGCCTCTTGAGGAAAATGAAATAAGAAAGTGAAAAGGTTGGCTTAAAACTCTACATTCAAAAACCAAAGATCATGACATCCGGTCCCATCACTTCATGGAAAATAGATGGGGAAACAATGGAAACAGTGAGAGGCTATTTTTTTGGGCTCTAAAATCTCTGCAGATGGTGACTGCATCCATGAAATTAAAAGACGCTTGCTCCTTGGAAGAATAGCAATGACGAACATAGACAGAATATTAAAAAGCAGAGACATTACTTTGCCAACAAAGGTCCCTTTAGTCAAAGCCATAGTTTTTCCAGTGGTCATGTATGGATGTGAGTTGGACTATAAAGAAAGCTGAGTGCTGAAGAATTGATGCTTTTGAACTGTGGTGTTGGAGGAAACTCTTGAAAGTCCCTTGGACTGCAAGGAGATCCAACCAGTCCATCCTAAAGGAAATCAGTCCAGAATATTCACTGGAAGGACTGAGGCTGAAGCTGAAACTCCAATACTTTGGCCACCTGATGTGAAGAACTGACTCCTTGGAAAAGATCCTGATGCTGGGAAAGATTGAAGGCAGGAGGAGAAGGGGATGACAAAGGATGAGATGGTTGGATGGCATCACTGACTCAACGGACATGAGTTTGAGCAAGCTTTGGGAGTTGGTGATGAACAGGGAAGCCTGGGGTGCTGCAGTCCATGGAGTTAGAAAGTGTCGGACACGACTGAGTGACTGACGTGAACTGAACTGATCAAAGGTTGGGTGGACCAAAGGGACTTCTGGTTCCCCCAACATTAAAGGGTCCCAAACAAGTCTGCTGTATTTACTCTAACTCTGAGAAATTTTAAATGCTCGAAGGCAAAAATTACTATGAGAAACCTGACCTGCAATTACTTAGGGCAATAGGCCAATTAATCAAGATTAATTAAAAACAAAACAAACAAAAAAACAGCCAGTATCCCTTCTCTTGACCTTCCATTACAGACTCAAAGCTTGATACACAAGAGTGGATAAAATTTGTGAGGGGGTGGAGAAGAGACCTTTATTGGAATCCTTTACACAAAACCCCAATATGTTGTGATACCAAAACATATTGCTGAAGCCCTCATGTGTGCTGTGCTATGCTTAGTCGCTCAGTCGTATCCGACTCTTTGTGACCCCATGGACTGTAACCCGCCAGGCTCCACTGCCCATGGGGATTCTCCAGGCAAGAATACTGGAGTAGGTTGCCATTTCATTCTGGGCTTCTATTAAATTGAAAACTTACAAAAGTTGGATGTTTAAACAGTCTTTATGGAAAGAAGTTGCATCCCCTTTGCCTAATTGTTTTGTAGGCTTCCCTGGTGGCTCAGATGGTAAAGCATCTGCCTACAATGCAGAAGACCTGGGTTCGATCCCTGGGTCGGGAAGATCCTCTGGAGAAGGAAATGGCAACCCACTCCAGTACTCTTGCCTGGAAAATCCCATGGACGGAGGAGCCTGGTAGGCTACAGTCCACAAGGTCACAAAGAGTCAGACATGACTGAGCGACTTCACTTTCACTTTTGTAGGAATAAATGTTATGTCTGACGGGGGAATACTTCTTCTGCCTAGTATTGTAAAACCAAATGTGTTGATGAATTCTGAATGCAAAGGGTGATTGAATTAAGGTGAAAGTTTGGAGAACTGCTGTGTTTGAACAGAGTTCATATGAAGGGGTTGTGTCGTTTTTTACCTGGAATGTATCATGGGGATGGATACCGTGATACATTCTGCATGAGGAATGGTTTCTGCAAAATGGAAAAAATATAAATCTGCCCCTCAAACAATATTAATTGGGCATGCTAAATGAAAGCAAATAAAATATTTCAAGTCTACATAGCATAGAATAGACTCGAGTGCTGGCATGAATAAATTCTCCATGGCAAAGTTCTATAAGGAGCTCAGACTGGTGTTTACTGCAAAAGTCTGTGAGTGCTTCCCAGTGATAACCATTAGGACTTTGGACTAGGGAATTTCCATTTTTGAGGCAATTACTAGCCTGCTACTGAACATTAACTGAAACTATCCTTGTGAGTAAAGGGAAAGAATAGTTTTTAAACCCAAAATACTTGTGATATCTTGGGTGATGCTGGAGAAAAACTTTAATGGAGACATCAATGCCCAGAAACTCCACAATAAAATGGAAATGGTTTACATAGGACCATGACTTATGTTCCCCACTGAGGGAACATAAGGAAGGGATACTCATTAGCAGAGAGTCTCCTTTCCCCAGCACTGATTTTGGAAATCCATGAGGAGCTGCTGGATTTTGCTATAACTTGGACATTACTCTATAAAAAGCTCTCAATCAACCAACAAAGAACTTTGTGGTTTATAATAAGCAGGTCTAAAGTGAACAGATAGCATTCTATTTGGAAGGATGCCACCATAACCAAGGAAGATAAAAACAGATCAACTGGGTAGAAGGAATTGCATGCTGCATGTCATGATATTTTGGCTTTTACCTTCTCATTGGCAGTGACCAGTGATCTGGCCATATGGTTAGGCAGAAGGACAATAGAACTGTGGCATATCAAAGGGATATTCATATGGGGCATAGTCCTATGGAAATTATTATGAAAAATTGAGAGATGCATTAAAGTAGGGCACGCCAGTGCCCATCAGAAGAATCTCCTTTCAGCATCTGAGGGTATTTGGAGTTGACAAGCATTTATCTTCATATGCTCTCTTAAGATGGCCACCTGAGTGTGTAAAATAAATTGGATATGTATTGCAGCAAAACAGGGATGGACTATTTCTAGATATATTCTTCTTGCACATTCTGAGGTGTAAAATGCCCATAAGAACTGTTCTGTCTTGAGAAAGAAGAACAGAGCTGGAGAGATCATGCTATAAACTATACTTCCAAGCTACAGTCATCAAAACAGTATGGTACAGGATGAAAACAGATACATAGGTCAATGAAACAGGATAAAAAGCCCAGAAATAAGCTCATGCACTTATGGTCAATTAATCTATGACAAAGGAGGAAAGAATTTACAGTGGAGAAAAGAGAGTCTCTTCAATAAGTGGTGCTGGGAAAACTGGATAGCTACATGTAAAAGAATGGCATTAGAAAAAAAGAAAACAATGACATTAGAACATTCTCTAACATCTTATACAAAAATAAATTCAAAATGGATTAAAAACTGGAATGTAAGACTGGATACTATAAAACTTTTAGAAAAAAACATGGGCAGAACATTCTTTGACATAAATCACAGGAATATTCTTTTGGATCCATCTCTTGAAGTTAAAAACAAAATGAACAAATGAGATCTAATTAAAAATGTTTGCACACCAAAGAAAACCATGGACAAAATGGAAAGACAACTTACTTAATGGGGGGAAATATTGCAAAATGATACAACTGATAAGAGATTAATATCCAACATACATAGATAGTTCATACAACTCAACATCAAAACAAACAAACAATTTAAAAATGAGTCAAAGAACTAATAGACATTATTCTGAAGAGGGAATGCAGATGGCCAACAGACACATGAAAAGATACTCAATGATGCTCAACGTCACTAATCATCAGGGAAATGCAAATCTAAAACACAATGAAATATCACCTCATACTTGTCAGGATGGCTATCATCAAAAATAATACAAACAACAAATGCTGGAAAGGATCTGAAGAAAAGGGAGCCAACCGTCATACATTGTTGGTAGGAACATAAATCAGTACAGTCACTGTGGAAAACAGTATGGAGGTGTCTCAAAAATCTAAAAATAGAACTACCATATGACCCAGCAATTCCACTCCTGGATATATATCAAAAAAAAAAAAAAACCCACCCAAAACACTGATTGGAAAAGATACATGCATCCCAATGTTCATAGCAGAATTATTTACAATAGCTAAGACATGGAAGCAACCTAAGCATCAATCAACAGATGAATGGATAAAGAAGAGGTCCAACTCTTTGCGACCCCTGGGCTATGATGGTGGTGGTAAGTCACTCAGTTGTGCCCAATTCTTTGTGACCCTATGGAATGTAGCCCACCAGGATCCTCTGTCCATGGATTCTCCAGGCAAGAATACTGGAGTGAGTTGCCATTTCCTCCTCCAGGGGATCTTCCCAACCCAGAGATCAAAACCAGGTCTCCTGCATTGCAGGGGGATTCTTTACCAGTTGAGCGACAAGGAAAGCCCAAAGGAGAGGTGGTATATATAAGAACATTAGAATACTACTCAGACATTAAAAAAAAATCTGTTACTTGCAGCAACATGGATAGACATGGAGGGCATTATGCTAAGTGAAATAAGTTAGAGAAAGACAAGTACTGTATAATATCACTCAAATGTGGAATCTAAAGAAATACAACACTAGAGAATATAAAAACAGAAGAAGACACAGATATAGAGAACAAACTAGTGGTTACCAGTGGCAGGGGACAATTCAGGGATGGGGGAATTGGAAGTTCAAACTATTGCATTTTCTCAGTGACTTTGGTTCACTAGGGAAATGAATAGGACTTAAGTAAGGATAAAACAGGATATGGAGGTGATGTCTGTTCAAATTATCCTGTTATAAGCTGTTCTAAATCCATACCACTTGCTATAATGCCACTTGACTCTGTTGTCATTTTATACTTATTCTTTTGTCTGCTTAATACTAATTACATCTCCATTATGAGACTGTATGTATCATATTCACTGCTGAATCTCCAAGATCTGGCATAGTACCTGGAATATCATCAGTGCTCAATATTTATTTGTGGAATGAATAAATGGATCAATGAATGAAACAAATATACAGAGACAAAAATGGAAGGGCACTGAGGGTAGGAGAGAGGCTTTAGGTGTTGAAAATTTTTTAAAAAGCCTTCTTTAAACTGACTTAAGAAGACCCTAGAATAGTTTTACTATGATTGTAAAAAAAATATCATTTATATTCTATCAGTTCATGAGTTCCTTCATAGTTTTACCTTCCAACTTTTAACTTGCTTTTCATCAACAAACAACTTGAAAATGTACCATAAAACCAGTGTGTCACATTCTACTGCTGCACTAACCACGTAAGGAACAGAAGCAGGGGAATGTGCCCTTTATGTGGATTTTCAACTGAGAGTAAAACATTGCTTTGAGCCTTCCAAATCTCTCTGTAATACAGTGCTGACAGATTGGAAAGTTAATTCATAACCTTGCAAACTTTTTTTTCCCAAAAATCACAGAAAGAAGGGACTCATTTTTAAAAACATATCTGAACCATCCAAATAGCTTTATGTACTTGTAAATGGTTCAATCTCAGCTATTCCTTGTTATCAAGTATCTCTTTATATATGCAATTAAAATAATCCATCACTATTCTGACATTAACAGCAGTCTAATACAGCCTTCTCCTTCAAAGAAATAACATTTCACTTGTCAATCAGCAAATATCTTAAGGTATCTTTTAAAATTTGCTGAGCAGAACACACAATGAACTGAACATCATCCATATCTATAAACTTTCAATTAAGAGGTACTCAGAGCTAAATCATTAAAAGAATGATATAACTTGTATTGCATGTATTTGATGATTTTCACGTTGTGCTAAGCTTACAGTAACTTTCATAAAGTAGAATAAAGAAATAAGCTTATTCTTTTAGTAAAAGATGACAAAATTATAAATGTATAGTAATGGATATAAATGATTTCTTTCTTTTAGGAAGCAAACTACTTCAAGTAAAAACATCTTAATAGAGAAAATGTAAGATAACTCTCAACTATTCCTAAATGACACAGAAAATAAATGATTTGCTACCTAGGGCTAGTTTCTTTTCCTGTCATTGTGATTAAAATGTCTATTATTAGAGCTGCTCATTTTACTTTTAAAAAGGTATCCTAAATCTTCTGAATATTTCACTTTCCTCTTTCACTTTCATCAAGAGGCCTTTTAGTTCTTCTTCACTTTGTGCCATAAGGGTGGTGTAATTCTGCATATCTGAGGTTTATTGATATTTCTCTTGGCAATCTTGATTCCAGCTTGTGCTTCATCCAGCTCAGCATATCTCATGATGTACTCTGCATATAAGTTAAATAAGCAGGGTGACAATATACAGCCTTGACGTACTCCTTTTCCTATTTGGAACCAGTCTGTTGTTCCATGTCCAGTTCTAACTGTTGCTTCCTGACCTCCATACAGATTTCTCAGGAGGCAGGTCAGGTGGTCTGGTATGCCCATCTCTTGATGAATTTTCCACAGTTTGTTGTGATCCACACAGTCAAAGGCTTTGTCATAGTCAATAAAGCAGAAATAGATGTTTTTGAGGAACTCTCTTGCTTTTTCAATGATCCAACCGATGTTGGCAATTTGATCTCTGGATCCTCTGCCTTTTCTAAAACCAGCTTGAACATCTGGAAGTTCATGGTTCACATATTGCTGAAGCCTGGCTCGGAGAATTTTGAGCCTTACTTTACTAGCATGCGATATGAGTGCAATTTTGCGGTAGTTTGAATATTCTTTGGTGTTATCATTCTTTGGGATTGGAATGAAAACTGACCTTTTCCAGTCCCATAGCCACTGCTGAGTTTTCCAAATTTGCTGGCATATTGGGTGCATATTCAGAAGATTTAGCATATTAAAAAGCAGAGATATTACTTTACCAACAAAGGTCCATCTAGTCAAGGCTATGCTTTTTCCAGTAGTCATGTATGGATGTGAGAGTTGGACTATAAAGAAAGCTGAGTGCCAAAGAATTGATGCTTTTGAACTGTGGTGTTGGAGAAAACTCTTGAAAGTCCCTTAGACTGCAAGGAGATCCAACCAGTCCATCCTAAAGGAAATCGGTCCTAAATATTCATTGGAAGGACTGATGCTGAAGCTCTAATACTTTGGCCACGTGATGTAAAGAGCTGACTCACTGGAAAAGACCCTGATGCTGGTAGGAGGAGAAGATTGAAGGCAGGAGGAGAAGGGGAAGGCAGGGGATGAGATGATTGGATGGCATCACCAACTCAATGGAAATGAGTTTGAGTAAGCTCTGGGAGATGGTGATGGACAGGGAGGCCTGACGTGCTGCAGTCCATGGGGTTGCAAAGAGTTGGACACGACTGAGGGACTGAACTGAACTGAACTGCAATCTTATGAAATTTAAATGTGGTGTGATTCGGCTAATAAAGTAGATCACCATTAGTGTCATATTATTTAGCTTTCACATAATGTAGAGAAACATGTTGTAAATATGTATTTGTAAATATTGTATATTTTTCAACTAATTATTTTAGCTATAGTTACTTTTCATGCTTTGCCCATTAACCTTTATACTAGTGTGTATAACCACTTCATGTTAAGTGGTTAACATACCACCACCACCATATTGCAGTGTTAGAGTATTATGAATTTGACTGCATACTTACCAGTGCAGTGTGTTGTATATTTTAATATGCTTCTTGTTAATAATTAGCATCCTTTCATTTCAACTTGCAGAACTCATTTCAGCATTTCTCGTAAGGCAGGTCTAGAAGTGAGAAACTCCATCAGTTTCTGTTTTATTTGGGAAAGTCTTTATCTCAACTTCATTTCTAAAGACAATTTTTCTGGGTAAGGTATTCTTGGTTAGAAGTTTTTCTTTTAGCACTTTGAATATATCATCCCACTCTCCTGTCCTATAGATTTTTGCTGAGACATCTGCACAAAGCCTTGTGGAGATTCTTGGTTTCACTTCTAGCCAACACTGAGTAAAGATCAATTTTTAAACATTTTACTAAGCTAGTAGATATAAAATAATGCTTTATTTAAAAGATGCCTTTATTTATCAACAAAGTAGAATATTAGCCTGTTGATTCAAAACAGTGTACTTATTTATTACTTGTTTCCAGTTTTTTTTAATGAGTTTTCAAATTTTATGTTTTCACTCACATTTAAGCTATCACTCACCATTACTAACTCATTGTCAAGTATGTTTTCTTTGTAATCACACTATCTTAAAGTATCCTTCCCATATATTTATTTATTTTCAGTTTCCACTTTTATAATGTAATCTTCCATGTAAGCAGGAACCTTGTCTTTTCTTGTCTTTTCTTGTCTTTTCCCACCATTGTACTCTCAGTGCTGGTAACATAGTAAGCACTTGATAAATGCTTGAAGACATGATGAAACAATGGTCTATGTTAGGCATTTCAGGGCATAATTTCATCAGCTGTTTCTTGTGAAGCTCCACTGTGGTTTAAAATAGTTAATGTGCTTTCTTAAAAACCTCAGTATTCTCAGTAAGTCTTTTAGACACTAAGAAATGAAATCAGTGTGTCTACATCTTGTTCAGTCTTGTTTCTTTTATTCTTAGTGAATCTATACTGATGTTGTTTGCAAAAATGTAGGTTGCAAGGACAGGAATGTGACTTTTCTAATTAATTTCTGTGTCCTCTTCCCAAATACTTAGGGCAATATCACAGACACACTGGAGAGTGAAAAATTATTAACTTATAACAACAGTTTTGATGATCTGGTTCTTACAAAGAAAGAATGTCATTCTAGAAAGCTCCATAGACTTCTATTTTAATATAAATAAAACACTGTGATAGTAGACATTTACAGAGTTAATGCTAATTTCAGCTTCACAGATTTATTAGCATACATTTAAAAAAACAGAAAATGTATTTCTGCACAAATACATTTTCCTGAAAGGCACAAATCACAAACAGAAATAAACATTATGAATGTATCACATGGACTTCCCTGGAGTTCCACTGGTTAAGAAACCACCTGCCAATGCAGGAGACATGGGTTCAATCCCTGGTCCGGGAACCTCCTACATGCCATGGGGCAGCTAAGCCCACATGCTGCAAATACTGAAACCAACACAATGAGAAGCCCAAGAACCGCAACTAGAGAGTAGCCCTTCCTTGCCACAACTAGAGAAAGCCCACGTGCAGCAATGAAGATCTAGCATAACCAAAAATAAATTTAAAAAACAAATAAGTAAATATTTTTAAAAATGGGAGTAAGGGGATGGGATCAAAGGAGAAATTATGGGATTTCTGCTTACATGGGATGGTAGATACTTAGAAGAAAAGAGATTTGATTGATTTGTACAAAGTTGATGAAAATTGATCATATTGATTATTTATGACTATTTTTGTTAAATATATTTTAATGATCTGATTATGTGGCTTCCCCAGTAGCTTGTGAATTTTTTGAGAAGTCTTATATTCTATTCATCTCTATGCCAGTTCTTGAATAGTACCTTGAATATAATGACACATAGTTTCCACTCAGTGTAGCTTTGATCAATGAATAGATTAATTAATTCAGGAAAATATTCAGATGAAGGGAATGAATTTTAATGAGTTTACCAAGCCATTATATTTTTTTCTCGTTTAGGATGACTTTTGAATCTCAAAAGCAAAAACAAAAATTAACAGGAAAAAGGGAAAGAATTACTTCATTGAATCAACATGTACTGAACTGTGCTAAGTGATTTAGGAAATACTAAAAAAAGAAAAAAAAAGAAAACATGTTCCCTAGCAATATGAAAAATGTAACTATAATAGAATATTCTGTTATAATGGTTGAAATATTCTATTTTAATTCAAATACTTTGGTCAAGTAATAATTTCTTTATATCTGTAGATTTCTTGTTCAAATGATTTGTGACGTGTACAAACTTTGAATTAAATGGCAAATATATTTCTGTACTTGTACGTCTTTTTACTAAATGTTCAGTGGCTAGAGTCCATTTCAGTGACTATATTTACCATTTGACATAAAATTACTTACCTTTTAAAATAAATGTACATGGTGTTAAAGTATACCTTGTGCTAATCATACTTTCAATCTGTACTTTTGTGACTCATAACATATTTTTGGAATTAAAATATTCTTGGAATAATTTAATGGTACATTTTCCCCCATTTAGCACTTTTTTGTTTAATTTATTTCTCAATTTTAGCTGACATTAAAAAGAACATTTTAAAATTTAACAAACATGACATTTTTCTAAAAGAAATAAGAACCTGAATGACTCAAGCATGCTTCAGTTTCTTTTCACCATGTATAGCAAAGATAGATAATGTCAATTCTGGTTTCTAAACAATAATGACCGAAAAAAATCAGCCTCTAAATGAAAATAATCTTACCTTCAAAATATGAGCACACATTGTGATATACTGTGAGAATGTTCAGGTGGAAGATATTTTATCATGCCTATTAAACTAAAATTTTAAACAGTGAGAGCTGAGGCAATTCATTTTATCAAAAATATTTGTAAAGTTATCAAAAACGTGTCTATAGGATGCAATTGAGAGAAATGGAATGATACCCTTGAAATTCTCCAGAATAAGAGTGTCAACTGAATGGCTTACAGAAGTGGGAGATACATAAAACATTGGATGTTGCTTTGTGAGGAGTTGTTGTTGTTTAGTCACTAAGTCATGTCTGACTCTTTGCGACCCCATGAACTGTAGCCCACCAGACTCCTCTGTCCATGAGGTCTCCAGGCAAAAATAGTAAAGTGAGTTGCCATTTCTTTCTCCAGGGGATCTTATCAGCCCAGGGATCAAACCCACATTCCTGCGTTGCAAGCAGATTCTTTACCACCAAGGCACCACCAAGGCACGTGGGAAACCCTTGGTAAAGTTAGAAAGAGTATTTAATATTCCCTTTATGGAGCCTGGTAGGCTACAGTCCATGGGGTCGCAAAGAGTCGGACACGACTGAGCAACTAAACAAACAAACAAACAAACATGAGTCCACAGAATTTATTTAATGGCTGTTAGACAGGTTTTTAAGCAGAATGGAAATCTCTGGCATGGAAGAGGGGAAATACATCACTTCAGTTAGTAGAAAGAGAATGTGTTAGATCAGTGAAATCAGAAACATGTACAGGTGAGATACTGGAGAACAGCAGATAGGAAAAGGAAATGGAGGTAACAGTACAGTTCAACAGTAAGTTGAACTCTTACAACCATAGGAGTAAGGTGAGTCAAGAACACAGTTGAGTTTCACTGAATTAAGCAGAAGTTATATTAATAACTGAGACTGAATTGCACAGAACCCACTTCTAGTTGCCCTAGTTATTTCCTGCTCCCTTTATATTTATAATATAATGAAAACCAAGTTTATTCAAATGAAGCAAATAGGAATCAGAAAGCTGGCCAGTAATCAGTAAAATATGATCCAGTTAATTCCAGCTTCAGGAAAAAGCTAGGAAGGAATGTGGTAGGGGTCTTGTTCCATAGATAAAATATAAGATTATATAGAGACGGATTTAAATTGTACATAAAAAGAACCTGCATACAAGAGGTTATTTTAGATACCACACTGTTGTACCACTCAATTGATTTTATCTTAGTCAATGTCAATAAACTAAATATTTCATGAGTCCATGTCACCGTATCCCTGACACTCTTAGCCATTGCTCCCTAAGAGGAAACCCTAGCACTTACAGAAGGCACAGCTCTTTGCCTTGATATGGTGGCTTATGTAAAGCAGTTTGGATTGCTAACAATTGTGGCAGCTTGCTTGTTTGATTGGTCTCCATGGTGTCTGATGCTACAAAAGAGGATTAATTCTATCCTAAGGGGATAGGATAGAGAGACGAAGAGTTGAAATGTTTAAAAAATTCTTTGTGTCAAAGATTTCAATATGTGTTGGGGCAATTTTCACTACAGAGATTGACAGTATTGCTTATGGCATTTTCTTTACAATTAATTATATTTTTCAGATACATACATGTCAGAACAGCTCAGTTAAGGAAGGCTTTTCAAAACGAGATGGCTTTTTGCAGTTTTATAGCTGCACTGACAGGCACAAGAAGAAGTTTAGTGACAAGGTCAAGCAATGAATCAGAGATCCGCAAGGGTCCTGGGTATCATCAGATCTTGTCAGTGTAACTACTTTGCTTGTAAATCACCGTGTTTTGTACTGGAAAAGACTCAGCAATATTTGCTTAAGGAAACCTTTTGAAATTGTCTTTTTTTTAGACAATGTAGTAACATGGATTTTTTTTTTTAACACTCTACCAGAAATTCTTAACCTCTGAGTTATTTAAAAGCCAGTCATGCATCATTTTCACAGAAAAGCTACTTGGGCATTTTTGTGCATGTGGCAATAGGCTAGTTGACTATTTGGAAATTTAACATGTGCAACACACTCAAATATTGGCAAAGAATTATTTCTAGAGCTATTTAGAATAATTATCCAGTATATGCATTGCTAAATGCAAGTATATACTTCTCTGAGGAAAGCATGTTAATATTAGTTCATTGAGCTCTATCTCAGGTTGGTCAGGCAAGGATGAATTTAAAACCAACAAGACATGGCCCCTGGCCTAGGGACTTGACAGACTAACAAGACTGACATACAAGGAAGCAAACATATGAGTTTAAGGTATTGCTGGAACATGGGGAGGTGTGGTCCCTGCCTCAGACTTTCACATTCTGAGACTAAGCAGCCCAGGAGATTCCACAGGGATTACTACATTAGGGGATAGTCAGGCTGCAGTGTAGTCGCTGTAACTATAAATTGCATGTGACAATCAAAGTAAATATGCTGCAGAAGAAAGTATGATACATAGACTTCATGGTGTTCAGCAAATTCCTTTGATGTTCTGAGGTTTAAAAAAAAAAACGAAATATGAAAGAAAATAAATATTTTCAAAGTCCCATCCAGCAACAGTATTCTAATCTATAAAAAGTATAGTTACAAACTAAAAATTCCTAGTAATCTGAAAAATCTAAATGTTTAGGCTGAATAGTTGAGATTAGCAAAGAGTACACATAATTGTTTAAAAGTGAAAAGATGTTATTTATAGTTATGGTTCCCATTTTGAAATTTTTCTTTACAATGCAAATCCAATGACTGCTTTCATTTGGAACCCATCCAATTTTACTGATCCCCAAATAAATCTAAGTAAATAAATATAGTGAAAGTGAAGTCTCTCAGTCGTGTCCGACTCTTTGTGACCCCATGGACTATAGCCTGCCAGGCTCCTCTATCCATGGGATTTTCCAGGCAAGAATACTGGAGCTGGTTGCCATTTCCTTCTCCAGGAGATCTTCCCGACCCAGGGATTGAACCTGGGTCTCCCGCATCGTAGGCAGACGCTTTACCGTCTGAGCCACCAGGGAAGTCTAAATAAATATAGGCCAATTTTAAATTGACATCTTCTCAAAACCCTAAAATTCAAATTCTAAAGTCCTTTTCTACAAAACAGAATTCTTGTATTGTGATTTCAAGAATTCTCACTAATAAAATCACTACACTTTCTACTAAAAGTATTGATTACTCTATTGAGATAGTCCTTGAGATTCTCACTGAAGTTCTTTCCAGGCCAGCAGTGTTAACAGCAATGGGCCACAGTGACTTTGAACTTAATATATTCCTTTCCTTAACTCCCATGATAATTTACTTGAATAGATATGACATATCTTCTGGCAATATTTATATGAATATAAGAATATAAGATATTAAAAAATATGTAACATTTCAAACTTCTTTTACTGAGCTGTTTCCATGGGAACTGAAGGCAGGTACTGAAAATTGAAACTTTTTTTTCCTTATTAGCTAGATATGAGGCCTTTTCTTAGAGATTCTGCTGCACAAGAGCTAAAATCACTAACTTCATTAATTATAGACATTAATTGCTTAACTGAATTCCTTAAAGGTCAAGGGAGGAAACATAAAATGTATTTTAGGCAATTTGACTTTAAACACATCACCTTTATAAAAGGCCAAATCAAAAATTCTAAATTACCATCAATACAAAGTACCTGCAGATGTTTTAATTTTAATTATAACACATAGATCAAAAATTAAGGAGACTCATTCTAAATGAATCTATGCAATAGATTTCAGGCTAATTTTGTGACTATTTAGAGTTGCCCATAAAGAGGAATAAACTATTTTAATAGATTTTTCCAATAAAATTACCTAGATGTCATTCTAATAATAGGAAACATAAAGAATTCCATCTTGTCCTGGAAAAGTTTACTGTAGTTTTTCTTTCCTTTTTTTCCTTCCTATTTTCCTCCCAGATAAAGTTTCTGTAAGATTCTAATATTATGCCAAGCATATTAGAGAAATATAAAATGCCCTGCCTTCAGAGAGTCTACAATCTAGTGGCCGAGTCTTACAAGGTAAGTCAGTGTCTGACTGAGTTGTTGTTCAGTCAGTAAGTTATGTCCGCCTCTTTGTGACCCCATGGACCTCAGCACACCAGGCTTCCCTGTCCTTTACTATCTCCTGGAGTTTGCTCAAACTCATGTCCATTGAGTTGGTGATGCCATTCAACCATCTCATTCTCTGTTGTCCCCTTCTCCTATCGCCTTCAATCTTTCCCAGCATCAGGGTCTTTTCCAGTGAGTCAATTCTTCGCATCAGGTGGCCAAAGTATTGGAGTTTCAACTTCCTCTTGCCTTCAATCTTTCCCAAAATCAGGATCTTTTCCAATGAGTCAGCTCTTCACGTCAAGTGGCCAAAGTATTGGAGCTTCAGCTTCAGCATGAGTCCTTCCAATGATTTCTTTTAGGACTGACTGATTTGATCCCCCTTGCAGTCCAAAGAACTCTCAAGAGTCTTCTCCAACACAACAGTATGAAAGCATCAATTCTTCAGCATTCAGCCTTCTTTATGGTCCAACTTGCACATCTGTACATGACTACTGGAAAAACCACAGCTTTGACTATGTAGAAACAACCAGTCCAGGTTAGAAAACAGGAAACTGACACTTCTGGGAGGACGATATCTAAGTTTTAAAAAAATGGAAATTTATGGGTTATATAATGTTTAAGGACATTTGGACAAATTATTAATAGATGTTTTACTGATACATTGGACATTGTGAGAAAAAGGGAGCAAGAGATACTTAAAAGCCAATGCGAGGATGGAGAACAAGGAGGAGATTAATAATTTCAGAACAAATGAAATGTTTTTAGAGAAAGTAAATGTAGTCAGTGCTACCAAGGCTATTGCCCGCAATCATACTCTTGCCCAAACTAATCATATCCTCTAGCTGTGTTAACATTGCAGGAACAACTGTCTAATCACAAGAAAACTGGTGCAAGCTGGTTCAACTCCAAAAGTGGGACAAAGGTTGTCCTACAGCTCTTTACTATCTCATTATAATAGTAAGATCTCTGCCCATCCACACCATCATAAGTCAGTCAGCTTCCAAACCAGATGCCAAAGGACCATACAAGGGCAGGAAAGAAGTGGCACCTGAGTCCCAGGAAGAACTGTGCCTTTTCCCAGAAAGCCAATACATAACCTCACTAACCTTGTCTTAAAAATCTTAAGTTGATCGTCTTTTGTCAAGAAGATGATTTGTAAACTAAGTTCCCACCTCTGCATTCTCTGGCCAGTGAATAAAGCCCCTGAGGTTTCAGCTTCAGCATTGATTTCCTTATTGGATGTGCAAATTCAAAGGGAAAAAGAACCTCCCTGAACTGAGCCGGAGGGGTTTCTGTTTAGCTAAGGGCTCAAGAGGTGGGCCCTGAACTGCACCAGAACCCAAGTATGAGTCCATAAATCTAATTAATTAACAATAATCAAAGTATTGTTGTGGTTGTTTAGTCTCTGAGTCATGAACAGTTCTTCTGCAACCCCCTGGACTGTAGCCCACAAGGCTCCTCTGTCCATGGGATTTCTCAGGCAAGAACACTGAAACAGGTTGCCACTTCCTTCTCCAGGGGATCTTCCTAACTCAGGGATTGAACTTGCGTCTCCTGCTTGGCAAATGGATTTTTTACTACTGAGCCACCAGGGAAGCCAGTTCAAACTCTGGTTCAAGAATTAAATAACATTTACATCATTACTAAAGCTAAGGTTGAATACAGTTGCCCTTCTGTATTTGCGGGTTCCCTATCCATGACCACTGATCAAAAATACTTTTTTAAAAAATGTCCAGTTCAGTTGAGTTCAGTCACTCAGTTGTGTGGATTCTTTGAAACCCCATGGAGTGCAGCATTCTAGGCCTCCCTGTCCATCACCAACTCCGGAGTTTACTCAAACTCATGTCCATCAAGTCGGTGATGCCATTCAACCATCTCATTCTCTGTCATCCCCTTCTTCTCCCACCCTCAAGCTTTCCCAGCATCAGGGTCTTTTCAAATGAGTCAGCTCTTCGCATCAGGTGGCCAAAGTACTGGAGATTCAGCTTCAACATCAGTCCTTCAAATGAACACTCAAGACTGATCTACTTTAGGATCGACTGATTGGCTCTCCTTGCAATCCAAGGAACTCTCAAGAGTCTTCTCCAACACCACATTTCAAAAGCATCAATACTTCAGCGTTCAGCTTTCTTTATAGTCCAACTCTCACATCCATACATAACTACTGGAAAGACCATAGCCTTGACTAGATGGACCTTTGTTGGCAAAGTAATATCTCTGCTCTTTAATATGCTGTCTAGGCTGGTGATAACTTTCCTGCCAAGGAGCAAGCATCTTTTAATTTCATGGCTGCAGTCACCATCTGCAGTGATTTTGGAGCCCAAAAAAGTAAAGTCTGCCACTGTTTCTACTATTTTCCCATCTACTTGCCATGAAGTGATGGGACTGGATGCTATGATCTTAGTTTTCTGAATGTTGAGCTTTAAGCCAACTTTTTCACTCTCCTCTTTCACTTTCATCAAGAGGCTCTTTAGTTCCTCTTCACTTTCTGCCATAAGGGTGGTGTCATCTGCCTATCTGAGGTTATTGGTATTTCTCCCAGCAATCTTGATTCCAGCTTGTGCTTCCTCCAGCCCAGCATTTCTCATGATGTACTCTGCATATAAGTTAAATAAGCAGGGTGACAATATACAGCCTTAATGTACTCCTTTTCCTATTTGGAATCAATGCCAAAGAATGTTCAAACTACCACACAATTGCACTCATCTCACACACTAGTAAAGTAATGCTCAAAATTCTCCAAGCCAGGCTTCAACAATATGTGAACCGTGAACTTCCAGATGTTCAAGCTGATTTTAGAAAAGGCAGAGGAACCAGAAATCAAATTGTCAGCATCCATTGAATCATTGAAAAAGCAAGAGAGTTCCAGAAAAAACATCTACTTCTGCTGTATTGACTATACCAAAGCCTATGTCTGTGAGGATCCCAATAAACCATGGAAAATTCTGAAAGAGATGGGAGTATCAGACCACCTGACCTGGCTCTTGAGAAACCTGTATGCATGTCAGGATGCAACAGTTAGAACTGGACATGGAACAACATATTGATTCCAAACAGGAAAAGGAGTACATCAAAAATATCCAGAAAGTTCCAAAAATATGGGAGCTATATACACAGAAATTGCACTGTACATTTAACTATTTACAGAGTATTTACTTTGTATTAGGTATTATAAATAACCTAGAGAGGATTTAAAGTATAAAGGAGGATGTGTGTAGCCTAACTGTAAACACTACATCATTTATTACATAAAGGATTTGAGCATCAACAGATTTTGGTTTCCTCGATGGGGACGGGAGCATGGTCCTAGAATGAAATCCCACTGCAGATACCAAGGGGTAATTGTAGTGGTTTAATAGCAACAACAAAAAACTATGATATAACCACATGAGAAAATTGGCTTGGGAAAGTAGAGAGGACTATAATATAAAAAGATAAATCTTCAAATATCATAATGTGTTTTCAATAGTAAGTAGATCATGTCTGAAGCTGATGAATCCAAAAAGAACAACTTTTGTAATTACTTATAAATATGGCAGTTAATAACAATTGAAACAGCTATAATAATTGAATTGATTGCCACTCAAGAGCAGAACTAAGGTACAGGGAGGAGTGGAACAGATGAAAACGTATTATGATTATAAACCTTTTCGTTTTTTAATTATGTGCATGAATAAATTGGTAAAATATAAATTGATTCACACTTTAAATAATATTCATAATTTAAACAATAAAGGAATATACAAATAATGTAAAATTCCCTGAATACTCTGTCCAATTTCAATTAGCCAGAATATTTTATTAAATCTATAAGTTCTACCATAATATGTGCCTCATATTATTGGTTGAATGATCTATTGGTATTATGCTAAACACATAGTATGCTATTATCTAGTAAACTTGTTTGGAATTTTTTCTTTACTAGTCTCTGTTCTGAGTGCTTTTATATATATTAAATTATATTATTTCATTTTATTTCATTTTCATAACAACCCTCAAGGTAGTTACATATAGTATAAAATTTAATTAGGTCATAAATCCATTGGTTAAGTAATATTCTCCTTTTGAGGTTAGGAAACAGAGGCAGCAACAACCCAAACTATATAGCTGTTCAACCACTTAGGGAATGAAATCCAAGTTTTCTTGATTACAATGTCTTTGCTGAGTGCTAGATAATATGATATTTATTAAGCAAGTAGCATGGATTCTGGCTCAGAGGTGGTACTCAGTGAATACTGTATATGAATATTAATCTACATAAAGAATATCAGTATATTTTTTATAAAAGCCTCCTCACTGTGTATAGTAAAGGGCTGAATTTGTTAAGGTTAATAAGCAAAATTTAAAATTTCCGCAGTGTATCTGGTTCTTTATTTGATATAGCATTCTCACCAGGGGCTTCCCTGTGGCACTCGTGGTAAAGAACCCACCTGAAAATGTAGGAGATATAAGAGATGCAGTTTTGACCCCTTAGTTGCGAAGATACCCTGGAGGAGAGCATGGCAAACCACTCCACTATTCTTGCCTGGAGAATCCCCATGGACAGAGAAGCCTGGTGGGCTATAGATCATAGAGTTGTACAGAGTCAGTCACAACTGAAGAGACTTACCACATGTACCCATTTTATAGTTACTTACCTGCATTTGTCACAGATACAATTTCTACGTGAAATCTATATGACTTAAACATATTTTTACTTAGTATCTCACTGTATATTCATTTTTTTTTTTTTTTATAAATTTATTTATTTTAGTTGGGGGCTAATTACTTTACAATATTGTATTGTAATAGTTTTTGCCATACATTGACAAGAATCAGCCATGGGTTTACATGTGTTCCCCTTCCCGAACCCCCCACCCACCTCCCTCCCCCTCTCATCCTTCTGGATCATCCCATTGCCCCGGCCCTGAGCCCTTGTCACATGCATCGAACATGGAATGGTGCTCTGTTTCACATATGACAATACACATGTCTCAATGCCATTCTCCCAGAACGTCCCACCCTCACCTTCTCCCTCAGAGTCCATAAAATTGTTCCATGCATCTGTGTCTCTTATTCTGTCTCGCATATAGGGTTATCGTTACCATCTTTCAGATTCCATATATATGCATTAGTATACTGTATTGTTGTTTTTCTTTCTGGCTTACTTCACTCTGTATAATGTATATTCATTTAAAAGGAGGTAAACGTCACATATACTGATTTTGAAATTAAAAGTGAAATTACTGCAGAAAAATATGGAAATAATGAGGTCTCATTTTTATACTAGAGATAGTGTCTCTGTGTGTGATATATGATTTTATATATATATATATATATATATATATATATATATATATATATAGAGAGAGAGAGAGAGAGAGAGAGAATTTCTAAAAGATTATGTATATATAAATAGAGAGATAGAGAATTTCTAAAAGATTATGAAAGACAATGATAAGCATTTGTCTCCCAGTAGGAAGGATAGAGATATCAGGAAGGCAGAACAGGAGACTCACATTTTACCTTATACCTTTCTTTATTGTTTTAATTTTTATTATTGTCATGCATTACTTGTATAACTGAATGGAACTAATTAATCAAAAAAAAACCTTTTATTATGCTTAGAACTTTTTTGTGGCTACTCTTCAGAGCTTTTGTGTTTCCAACTTAATAAAGCACAATACGAGGCAACCAGAATATACTCAATATGGTACTTAATAAAGAAAATATGCATTCTGCTTGCAAGCCATAAGATAGGGTAAAAATCAAAAGTGACTACTTTGCTCTACTCCCTTAACAACTTATTTTAAAAACAAAATATGTTTCTCACTTGCCAAAATTAGTAGTTATCCAATAATGTGGCATATTAATGGCTCATGAACACCAAAGAGAGTACATAATCACTAATGTTTAATAACAACATTAAAAACCTAAATCAAAATGAAAATTATGGGAACAGTATTAACAGTGATTTGATCTTTGCTTTCAGAGACTCACATACAAAGATAAAAGCAAATTGAATATTTTTAAAAACATAGTCTGGATATGGCATAAGCTCTCTTGGAGGAGGTCACAATTAACCCCATCATAGAGCCACTAGAACTTACACAGGACTGGGGAAACAGACTCTTATAGGGCACAAATAGAACCTTGTGCACACAGGGGACCAGGTTATACCATACCAATGAGCCATGCCATGTAGGTCCACCCAAGATGGACTGGGTCATGGTGGAGAGTTCTGACAAAACATGGTCCACAGGAGAAGAAAATGGCAAACCACTTCAGCATTCTTGCCTTGAGAACCCACAAACAGCATCAAAATGCAAAAAGGACAGTGAAATATGAACTCCCCAGGTCAGAAGGCACCTAATATGCTATGGGAGATCAGTGGAGATATAACTCCAGAAAGAATGAAGGGATGGAGCCAAAGCAAAAGCAACACCCAGTTGTGGATGGGACTGGTGATGGAAGTAAAGTCCGATGCTGTAAAGAGCAAGATTGCATAGGAACCTGGAATGTTAGGTCCACGAATCAAGGCAAATTGGAAGTGGTCAAACAGGAGATAGCAAGAGTGAACGTTGACATTTCAGGAATCAGTGAACTAAAATGGACTGGAATGTGTGAATTTAACTCAGATGACCATTATATCTGCTATTGTGGCAAGAATTCCTTAGAAGAAATGGAGTAGCCATCATAGTCAACAAAAGAGTCTGAAATGCAGTACTTGGATGCAATCTCAAAAAATGACAGAATGATCACTCTTTGTTTCCAAGGCAAACCATTCAATATCACAGAAATTG
The DNA here is from genome assembly GCF_054371585.1 of Giraffa tippelskirchi. Taxonomy (NCBI): domain Eukaryota; kingdom Metazoa; phylum Chordata; class Mammalia; order Artiodactyla; family Giraffidae; genus Giraffa; species Giraffa tippelskirchi. The sequence continues at coordinate 10,449,465 of NC_137289.1, read as the reverse complement.
AAGTCTATGCCCCAATCCATAATGCTGAAGAAGCTGAAGTCGAATTGTTCTTTGAAGACCTACAAAATCTTCTAGAATGAACACCCAAAAAACATGTCCTTTTCATTATAGGGGACTGGAATGCAAAAGTAGGAAGTCAAGAAATACCTAAAGTAACAGGAAAGTTTGGCCTTGGAGTACAAAATGAAGCAGGTCAAAGACTACCAGAGTTTGGCCAAGAGGACACACTGGTCATAGCAAACACCCTCTTCCAACAACAAAAGAGAAGACTCTACACATGGACATCACCAGGTGGTCAATTCCAAAATCATATTGATTATATTCTTTGCAGCCAAAGATAGAGAAGCTCTAGAACAGTCAGCAAGAGCAAGACCAGGAGCTGACTGTGGCTCAGATCATGAACTCCTTATTGCCAAACTCAGATGTAAACTGAAGAAAGTAGGGAAAACCACTACACCATTCAGGTATCATCTAAATCAAATCCCTTATGATTGTACAGTGGAAGTGACAAATAGATTCAAGGGATTAGATCTGATAGACAGAGTGCCTGAAGAACTATGGATGGAAGTTTGTGACATTGTACAGGAGGCAGTGATAAAGATCATCCCCAAGGAAAAGAAATGCAAAAAAGGCAAAATGGCTGTCTGAGGAGGCCTTAAAAATAGCTGAGAAAAGAAGAGAAGCTAAAGGCAAAGGAGAAAAGGAAAGATATACTCATTTGAATGTAGAGTTCCAAATAATAGCAAGGAGTAATATGAAAGCCTTCCTCAGGGATCAATGCAAAGAAATAGAGGAAAACAATAGAATGGGAAAGACTAGAGATCTCTTCAAGAAAATTAGAGATACCAAGGGAAGATTTCATGCAATGATGGGCACAATGAAGGACAGAAAGAGTATGGACCAAACAGAAGTAGCAGATATTAAGAAGAGGTGGCAAGGATACACAGAAGAACTATACAAAACAGATCTTTATGAGCCAGATAATCATGATGGTGTGATCACTTACCTAGAGCCAGTCATCCTGGAAAGAAAAGTCAAGTGGGCCTTAGGAAGCAACACTATGAACAAAGCTAGTGGAGGTGATGGAATTCCAGTAGAGCTATTTCAAATCCTAAAAGATGATGCTATTAGTGCTGCTCTCAATATGCCAGCAAATCTGGAAAACTCATCAGTGGCCACAGGAAAAGGTCAGTTTTCATTCTAAACCCAAAGAAAGTCAATGCCAAAGAATGCTCAAACTACCAGACAATTGTACTCATCTCACACGCTAGCAAAGTAATGCTCAAAATTCTCCAAGCCAGGCTTCAATAGTACGTGAACTGAGAATTTCCAGATATTCAACCTGGATTTAGAAAAGGCAGAGAAACCAGAGATCAAATTGCCAACATCCACTGGATCATCAAAAAAGCAAGACCTTTCCAGAAAAACATTTACTTCTTCTTTATTGACTACACCAATGCCTTTGACTGTGTGGATCACAACAAACTGTAGAAAATTCTTAAAGAGATGGGAAAACCATACTACCTGACCTGCCTCCTGAGAAATCTGTGTCAGGTCAAGAAGCAACAATGAGAACCAGACATGGAACAATGGACTGGTTCTAAATCTGGAAAAGAGTACATCAAGGTTGTATATTTTCACCCTGCTTATTTAACTTATATGCAGAGTACATCATGAGAAATGCCAGGCTGGATGAAGCACAAGCTGGAATCAAGATTGCTGGGAGAAATATTAATAATCTCAGATACGCAGATGACACCACCCTTATAGCAGAAAGTGAAGAACTAAAGAGCCTCTTGATGAAAGTGAAAGAGGAAAGTGAAAAAGTTGGCTTAAAACTCAACATTCAGAAAATTAAGATCATGGCATATGGTCCCATCATTTCATGACAAATATATGGAGAAACAATGGAAATAGTGAGAGACTTTATTTTCCTGGGTTCCAAAATCACTGCAGATGGTGATTTCAGCCATGAAATTAAAAGACGCTTGCTTCTTGGAGGAAAAGTTATGACCGACGTAAACAGCATACTGAAAAGCAGTGACATTACTTTGCCAACAAAGGTCCATCTAGTCAAGGCTATGGTTTCTCCAGTAGTCATGTATGGATGTGAGAGTTGATCTAAAGGAAGCTGAGCTCTGAAGAATTGGTGCTTTTGAACCGTGGTGTTGGAGAAGAAGCTTGAGAGCCCCTTGGACTGCAAGGAGATCCAACAAGTCCATCCTAAAGGATTCAGTCCTGAATTTTCACTGGGAAGACCGATGCTGAAGCTGAAGCTTCAACACTTTGGCCACCTGATGTGAAGAACTTACTCATTGGAAAAGACCCTGATGCTGGGAAAGCTTGAGGGTGGGAGGAGAAGGGGACGACAGAGGATGAGATGGTTGGTTGGCATCACTGACTCAATGGACCTGAGTTTGAGGAAGCTCTGGGAGTTGGTGACAGACAGGGAATCCTGGTGTGCTGTAGTCCATGGGGTCGCAAAGAGTCGGGCACGACTGAGCGACTGCACTGAACTGAACTGAACTGAACTGAAAAAGATAGCACAGAAAGACTTTTGTAAATGTCTTTATAAACCATAGTTTATAAAAGGTAGCTATTTATTATCTCAGCAGAACAGATTCATACTTTTATTTGAAATTGGCATGTTTTATGATAAACAACAGATAATGAACAATGATTAAAAGAATGAATAAAAATGCAGTTCATTTTAAACCAACATAAATAGAAATGGGTCAAAAATTTTGTTGAAATATTTGATAGTTTCATTGGCCTGTCCTCCTAACAAGTAACTGGACATTCACATCCCCTTGCTTTTATGGATGGTTATAGAGGAAAAAATTTAGGAACGACAATAGAAATTCTTCAATTAAAAAAACAATTGAGTAATAAGAATTAGATTTCATTCATTGTTATTAACTACAGACACATTCTGAATGTCATTACTGATTGACCGTATGCATTGAATATATTATGAATGCTAAAGATTTAGACACATTGAAGAATCAAGTTGTCTTCTTATTGTAAAGGAAACATATTTCCTCTCATTTATTTATCTGTATATTCAACGAACATTTACAAAAAGTGTAGTATTTACCAAGCACTGTGGTAGATGATGGGCTTCCCTGATGGCTCAGACAGTAAAGAATCTCCCTGCAATGCAGGAGACCTAGGTTCAATCCCTGGGTTGGGAAGATCCCCTGGAGGAGTGCATGGCAACCCACTCCAGTATTCTTGCTTGGAGAATCCCCATGGACAGAGGAGCCTGCTGAGTTACAGCCCATGGTGTTGCACAGAGTCAGACATGACTGAGCGACTAAGCACTTGGTAGATGATGGGAATACAAAAATAAGAAAGACAGTCCCTGTCTTCAGTGAGTTTAGAATAAAATAATAAACTTATTGGCTACACATGCGACATCGTAAAAGAAAGAAAGTATTGGAAAATATGGAACCACATAGAGAAACATCTCTTTCTACCTTAGTGGCGAGAAAGTGGAGTTATAGAAGGCTTCTAGAGATATGCCATATAAATGCTCTTCCTATTAATACTTTTAAGTTTTTTAAACTTGCCACTCTGATATAGTGTTTCCTTTTTTAGAATACAACTTTTATTTTAGAACAGTTTCAGCTTTACAGAAAAGTTGCAAAGTTAAGACACAGTTCCCATATAGCCCTCACCCAGTTTCCTCTGCTATTAACATCCATATTACCATGCTTCATTTCTTGTAACTAATGAACAGATACTGAATCATTGTTGTTACCTTATTCAGATCACCTTGAAAGTGAAAGTGAAAGTGAAGTTTCCCAGTCATGTCAGACTCTTTGTGACACCTTGGACTGTAGCCTACCAGGTTCCTCTGTCCATGGGATTCTCCAGGCAAGATTACTGGAGTGGGTTGCCATTTTCTTCTCCAGGGGATCTTCCTGACTCAGGGATTGAACCCAGGTCTCCCACATTGCAGGCAGACGCTTTAACCTCTGAGCTACCAGGGAAGCCTTAGTTTTTATCTAATCACATTTTCTGTTCCAGAGTCCCTTCTGGGATACTACATTACAGTTAGACACCATGTCTCCTTAGGCTCATCTTACTCTGACAGTTTCCCAGCCCTTTTTAGCCCTTCTTTGTGTTTCATGCCCTTGATAGTTTTGAAGCGTAGTGGTCAGTTATTCGGTAGAATGATCCTCTATTGAAATTTCTCTGATGTCATCCTCATGATTCAGCTGGGATTATGTGCTTTTGTGAGACCAGAAAAGTAAAGAGCCATTCTCATCACATCATATCCACAACGGTTACTATTGACTTTGATCACATGTTTGTCAGGTGTTTGTAGTGTTTGACAGGCTTCTCCACTGTAAAATTACTCTTTTTTTCCCCTTTCTATATTGCCTCTGAGGAAAAGACACAATCCAAGGACCACTCTTATCAAGAGGGAAGTTATCCCACTCGAGTGGGAAGGATCCACTTCCTTAAGGGCAGAGGATCTACGTAAATTTGTTAGAACTATTCTGCTTCGGAGATTTTTTTATTAACTCCATTTATTTATTCAACCATTCATACCAGAATGGAATCATGGATATTTATTGCATACAGTGGGTGATAACCCAATATTACTTTATTTACTTCATTGGTCAAATATTCCATCTTTAGCCATTGATAGGTCTTTAAAGTTTTCCCCATGTCCCTTGAATATAACCCTAACATTATGGATTTTTTAAGCACTTAATTTCTGGCACTGCAAGATGATCGAGATTCATCATGTGTACTTCCTGTTTCAGTATTATAATCAGCCATTTGTCCAAAGGGCTCTTTTTTTGGGACAATGGCATTATAAATCAAGAACAAGGCACTAGATACACTCATTGCTCATGAGATGTCTTGCTTCTAGGCCATTTCAGAGGGTAGTGCGATAAAATACATATCTGGATACTGGTTTAGCCTCTTCCAGAATGCCATATAGTTGGAATCACAGTATATAGCCTTTTTAGACTCACTCCTTTCACCTAGCAACATGCATTTAAAATTTATCCATGGTCCAAGGCAATCTACAGAATAAATGCAATCTCTATGAAAATACCAATGGCATTTTTCACAGAACTAGAACAAAAATTTTTTAAATCTGTATTGAAATAGAAAAAATGCAAAATAGCCAAAACAATCTTGAGGAAGAAGAACAGAGCTGAAAGAATCATGCTCCCTGATTCTAGACTATACTACAAAGTTACAGTAATCAAAACAGTATGGTAATAGCAAAAAAAATAAAAGTAAACAGAAATATAGATCAATGGAAGATGATAGAAAGCCCAGAAATTAAACCCACACCCCTATGGTCAATTAAACTAAACAAAAGAGGCAAGAATATACAATAGAGGAAAGACAGTATCTTCAATAAGCAACACTGGGAAAACTGAACAGCTACATGTAAAAGAATGAGATTAGAACATTCTCTAACACATCATACACAAAAATAAATTCATAATGGAGTAATGACATAAACTTAAGACTGGATACTATAATATTACTAGAGGAAAACATAGGCAGAACACTCTTTGACATAAATCACAGCAATAGCTTTTTTTGATCCCATGTCCTACACTTAAGGAAATAAAAGCAACAATAAACAAATATGACCTAATTAAACTTAAAAGCTTTTGCAAAACAAAGGAAAGCATAAACATCTAATAGACTGGGAGAAAACTATTTGCAAACAAAGCTACTGATAAGGGATTAATTTCCAAAATATACAAACAGCATATACAGCTCAGTATCAAAAAAACAAGCTATCAAAAAATCAGCAGAAGACCTAAATAGACATTTCTCCAAAGGAGACATACAGATCATATGGTGACTTTATTTCAGCTTTGTTTTTTGTTTTTTAATGAAACCCCATATGGTTTTCCATAGTGACTGTACCTATTTTCATTCTCACAACAGTGTAGGAGAGTTCCTGTTTCTCCACACCCTCTCCAGCATTTATTTGTAGTCTTTTTGATGATGGCCATTCTGACTGGTATGAGATGATACCTCACTGGAGTTTGATTTGCATTCCTCTAATAATTACTGACAATGATCATGTTTCCATGTGCCTGTTGGCCATATGCATGTCTTTGTCTTCACCTGGCATTTTCTCTTCTTTTCTAATTCAATACGAATCAGGTTATGGTCAACCTTAATGACTTCAACTTAACTTAATTATATCTGCAAAGACTCTGGTTTTAGATGTGAATCACATTGAGAATTACTGGGGGTTACAACTTCAACATATCTTTGGGGAGACAATACAACCATGACAGCAGTTACCTAATTGTTACTTTATTTTGTAGTTCCCTAATAAACATGATGTCAAACACCATTTCACATGCTTATTTGCCATACAATAGTCTTCAATGGATAGATGTGTGTTCAGATATTTTCTCATTTTTAAATTGAGCTGCTTGCTTTCTCAATGTTGAGATTTAAGAAATCTTTATATATTTTGGAAAAAAAGTCCTTTATCAGATATGCGTTTTCATATATTTTCTCCCTGCCTCTGGCTAGTTTATCATACTCTTAATAGTGTATTCTGCAGAGCAGAATTTTGTAATTTTAATAAAGTTCAATTTACCAATATTTTCTTTCATGGTTTGTGCTTTTAGTGCTGTATTTTAAAACTGATCTCTAAACCAAACATTACCTAGATTTTCTCCTAATTTCTTTTGAAACTTGATAATTTCATATTTTACATTTAGGTATATGATCCCAGGATAATATGGATTCTTCAGATGGCTTCTTTCATTCACTAATGTGCATTTAAGGCTGCTTCTTGTCTTTTCATGGCTTTATAGCAGGTTTCATTTCATTGCTGAATAACATCCCACTTAATGAATGTATCAAGGTTTTTAAAAAAATCCATTAACCTACTGAAGAACATCTTGGTTGCATATATGTTCTGACAGTTATGAACAAAGCTGCCATACATATTTGTGTACAAGTTTTTGTGTGCACTTTTCAACTCATTTGAGTAAATACCAAGGAGCATAATTGCCACATCATATGGAAATAATCTCTTTACTTTCATAAGACTGCCAAACTCTATTGCAAAGTGGCTCTACTATTATGCATTCCCACTAGCAATAATTGAGAGAGTTCCTATTGCTTCACTATATGGATCACAACAAACTGTAGAAAAATCTTAAAGAGAAGGGAATACCACACCACCTTACCTGCCTCCTAAGAAAGCTGTATGCAGGGCAAGAAACAACAGTTAGAATCGGACATGGAACAACAGACTAGTTCAAAACTGGGAAAAGAATACATCAAGTCTATATATTGCCACCCTGACTATTTAACTTATATGCAGAGTACACCATGTGAAATGCCAGGCTGGGTGAAGCACAACTGGTATCCAGATTGTCAGGAGAAATATCAATAACCTCAGATACGCAGATAACTCCAAGCTAATGGCAGAAACTGAAGAGGAGCTAAAGAGCCTCTTAATGAAAGTGAAAGAAGAGAGTGAAAAAGTTGACCTAAAAGTCAACATTCAGAAATTAAGATCATGGCATCTGGTACCATCACTTCATGGCAAATAGATGGGGAAACAAGGGAAACAGTGGCAGACTTTATTTTCTTGGGCTCCAAAATCACTGCAGAGGTGACTGCAACCATGAAATTAAAAGACTCTTGCTCCTTAGAAGAAAAGCTATGACAAACTTAGACAATGTATTTAAAAAAAAAAAACAGAGACATCACTTTGCAGACAAAGGTCTGGATAGTTAAAGCTATGGTTTTCTAATAGTCATGTAGTATGCATATGAGATTTGGATCTTAAAGAAGGCTGAGCACTGAAGAATTGATGTTTTCAAATTGTGGTGCTGGAGAAGACTCTTGAGAGTCCCTTGGACAGCAAGGAGATGAAACCAGTCAATCCTAAAGGAAATCAACCCTGAATACTCATTGGAAGGACTGATTCTGAAGCTGAAGCTCCATTACTTTGGCTCCCTGATGCAAAGAGCTGACTCACTGGAAAAGATCCTCATGCTGGGAAAGATTGAGGGCAGGAGGAGAAGGGGGTGAAATAGGATGAGATGGTTGGATGGCATCAATGAATGAACGGACATGAGTTTGAGCACATTCCAGGACATGGTGAAGGACAGAGGAGCCTGGTGTGCTGCAGTCCATGGGGTCACAAAGACTTGGACATGATTTAGTGACTTAACAACAACAATAATTGCTCCACAAGCCCACCAACATTTGATATTGTCATTGTTTTAGATTTCAGTCATTCGAATAGGTCTGCAGTGTTGTGTTATTGTTTTTTAATTGGAAATTTCCTAATGATATATGATGTGGAGCTTCTTTTCATATGCTTATTCACTATCTACATACAGGCAAAATTCAGAGATACTGTGCGATTGGTACCAGTTCATGGCAATGAAGTAAATGTTGCAATAAACTGAGTCACACAAACTTTTTGCCTTCTCAGTACATATAAAAGCTATGCTTACATTATACTCTAGTCTATTAAGTGTGAATATCATGAACTCCTTATTGCCAAATTCAGGCTTAAATTGAAAAAATTAGGGAAAACCACTAGGCCATGCAGGTATGACCTATATCAAATCCATTATGATTATACAATGGAAGTGACAAATAGATTTAAGAGATGAGATCTGATAGAGTGCCTGAAGAATTATGGACAAGGGTTTGTAACATTGTATAGGAGGCGGTGACCAAAACCATCCCCAAGAAAAAGAACTGCAACAAGGCAAAATGGTTGCATGAGGAGGCCTTACAAATAGCTGAGAAAAGAAGAGAAGCAAAAGACAAAGGAGAAAAGGAAAGATTTACCTATCTGAATGCAGAGTTCCAAAAATAGCAAGGAGAGATAAGAAAGCCTTCCTAAGTGATCAATGCAAAGAAATAGAGGAAAACAATAGAATGAGAATGACTAGAGATCTCTTCAAGAAAACTAGACTTACCAAGGAACGTTTAATGCAAAGATGGGCACAATGAAGGACAGAGATGGTATGGATCTAATAAAAGCAGAAGATATTAAGAAGAGGTGACAAGAATACACAAAAAACTATACAAAAAAGATCTTCATGACCCAGATAACTACGATGGTGTGATCACTCACCTAGAACCAGACACCATGGAAAGTGAAGTCAAATGGGCCTTAGGAAGCATCACTATGAACAAAGCTAGTAGAAGTGACGAAATTCCAACTAAGCTATTTCAAATCTTAAAAGATGATGCTGTGAAAGTGCTGCACTCAATATGCCAGCAAATTTGGAAAACTCAGCAGTGGCCACAGGACTGGAAAAGGTCAGTTTTCATTCCAATCCCTAAGAAAGGCAATGCCAAAGAATTCTCAAACTACTGCACACTTGCACTCATTCCACATGCTAGCAAAGTAATGCTTAACATTCTCCAACTTAGGCTTCAACAGTAAGTGAACTGAGTTTCCAGATGTTCAAGCTGGATTTGGAAAAGGCAGAGGTACCAGGGATCAAATTGCCAACATCTGTTGGATCACTGAAAAAGCAAGAGAATTCATAGAAACACCTACTTCTGTTTCACTGACTACGCTAAAGCCTTTGACTGTGTGGATCACAACAAAGTGTGGAAAATTCTTAAAGAGACGGAATACGAGACCACCTAACCTACCTCCTGGGAAACCTGTATACAGGTCAAGGCGCAACAGTGAGAACTGAACATGGAAAAACAGACTGGTTCCAAATTGGGAAAGGAGTACATCAAGATTGTATATTTTCACCCTGCTTATTTAACTTATAGCAGAGTACATCATGTGAAATGCTGGGCTGGATGAAGCACAAGCTGGAATCAAGATTTATGGGAGAAATAGCAATAACCTCAGATATGCAGAAGACACCACCCTATGGCAGAAAGTGAAGAACTAAAGAGCCTCTTGATGAAAGTGAAAGAGGAGAGTGCAAAAGGTGGCCTAAAGCTCAACATTCAAAAAATGAAGATCATGGCATCCAGTCCCATCCCTTCATGACAAATAGAAGAGGAAACAATGGAAACAGTGACAAATGTTATTTTCTTGAGCTCCAAAATCAGTGCAGACAGTGACTGAAGATGCTTGCTCCTTGGAAGAAAAGCTACAACAAACCTAGGCAGCATACTAAAAATCCGAGACATTACTTTGCCGACAAAGGTCCCTCTAGTCAAAGCTGTGGTTTTTCCAGCAGTCATTCACGGATGTGAGGGTTGGACCATAAAGAAGGCTGAGTGCCAAAGAATTATGCTTTTGAACTGTGGTGTTAGAGAAGATCATGAGAGTCTCTTGGACTGCAAGGAGATCAAATCAGTCAATTATAAAGGAAATCAGTCCTGAATATCCATTGGAAGGACTGATGCTGAAGCTGAAGCTCCAATACTTTGGCCACCCGATTCGATGAGCTGACTCATCAGAAAAACTCTGATGCTGGGAAAGACTGAAGGCAGGAGAAAGGGAGGATAGAGGAGAAATGGTTGGATGGTGTCACTAACTCAATGGGCATGAGTTTGAGCAAGCTCAGGGATTTGCTGATGGACAGTGAAACCTGACATCCTGCAGTCCATGGGGTCACAAAGCGTCGGACACAACTGAGCGACTGCACGACAATTAAGTGTGCAACAGCATTATGTCTAAATTGTACATATCTTAATTTAAAAATATTTAATGTCTTAAAAAATGCTAACCATCATCTGAGCTTCAGTGAGTCATAATCTTTTTGCTGGTGGAGAGTCTTGCCTTATGTTGATGGCTGTTGACTGATCAAGGTGTTGATTGTTGAAATCTGGGGTGGCTGAGGCAATTTCTTAAAATAAGACGTTTGTTGTATTGACTGACTCTTCTTTTCACAAATGATTTCTATGTAGCACACAATGCTGTCTGATAGCATTTTACTCATAGTACAACTTCTTTCAAAATTGCAGTCAGTCCTCTCAAATCCTGCCACTGCTTTATCAACTAGGCTTATGTAATATTCTAAATATCTGTTGTCTTTTCAGCAGTCTTTACAGCATCTTCAAGAGGAGTAGATTCCATCTCAAGATACCCCTTTCTCTGTTCAGTCATAAGAAGCAACTTCTCAATTGTAGAATTTTATCATGAGATGTCAGCATTTTGGTTACATCTTCAGGCCCCACCTCTGATTCTAGTTCTCATTCTATTTACATCACATCTGTAATAACTTCCTCCACTGAAGGAGGGTTGGAATCAATTTCTCTCAAACTCCTGTGAATGATGATATTTTGACCTCTTCCCATGAATCATACATGTTTTAATGGCATCTAGAATGGTGAATCCTTTCCAGAAAGTTTTCAATTTGCCTTTCCCAAATCTATCAGAGGTATCACTATGTAAGCCAGTCAGAGCTTTACAAAATGTATTTCTTAAATAATAATACCTGAAAGTCAAAATGACATCTTGATCATGGGCTACAGAACAGATACTGTGTTAGCAGGCATGAAAACATTAATCTCACTGTCCATCTCCTTCAGAGCTCTCAGATGATCAGGTAGGTTATCTGTGAGCAGTAATATTTTGAAAGAAATCTTTTTTTTTTTTTATCATCAGTAGGTCTCAACAGGGAGCTTAAAATATTTAGTAAAACCATATTGTCAACAAATGTGCTGTCATTTGGGGTTTGTTGTCTCATTTACAGAGCACAGGAGCAGTAGATTTAGCATAGGTCTTAAGGACCCTAGAATTTCAGAATGATAATTGAGCACTGGCTTCAGCTGAATTCCCTCAAAAGGAGAGTCAGACTGTACTTTGAAACTTTGAAGTCAGGTATTGGCTTCTCTTCTCTAGCTATGAAAGTCCTAGATGGCATCTTCTTCCAATAGAAGACTGTTTCAACTCCACTGAAAATCTACTGTTTAGTGTAGCCACCTTGATATTTTAGCTAGATATTCTGGATAACTTCTTGCAGCTTCTACATCAGCACTTGTTGCTTCACCTTGCACTTTTATATTATGTACATAGCTTATTTCTTCAAACATCATGAACCAACCTCTGCTACTTTCAGACTTTTCTTCTGCAGCTTCCTCACCCCTCTCAGCCTTCAAAGAATTGAAGAGAGTTAGGACCTTGCTCCGGCTCAAGCTTTGGCTTAAGGGAATGTTGTGGCTATTTTTATCTTCTATCCAGATCAGTAAAACCTTCTCCACATCGGCAATAAAGCTGTTTCACTTTTTTATCTTTCATATGTTCACTGGAGTATCAATTTCCTTCAAGAACTTTTCCTTTGCATTCAAACTTTGGCTAATCATTTGGTTCAAGAGGCCTAGCTTTTGGCCCATTTCGACTTTCAACACACCTTCCTCATGAAGATTAATCATTTTCAGCTTTTGATTTAAAGAGAGACACATAGGACTTTTCCTTTCACCTGAATGAACTCTTTGAGGCCATCGTGGGATTATTATTTGGCCTAATTTCAATATTATTTTCTCTCAGGGACTATGGAGACCCAAAGAGAGGGAAACAGATAGGGGAACGACTGGTCTGCCGAGCAATCAGAACACACACAGCCTTTATCAATTAAGTTTGCCATCTTATGGACTTCCCAGATGGCTCAGTAGTAAAGATTCTGCCTGCCCATGCAGGAGATGAAGGCAGGAGACGTGGGTTTGATCCCCAGGCTGGGAAGATCCCCTGGAGAAGGAACTGGCAACCCACTCCAGTATTCTTGCCTGGAGGATCTCATGGAAAGAGGAGCCTGGCTGGCTACATTCTTTGGGGCTGCAAAGAGTCAGACACGTCTGACCAACTGAGTATGCACGTATGTTGCTATCTTATATCTGTTCAGGTCTCAGCTGCCGCACGAGGGATCCTTAGTTGTGGCATGCAGGATATAGTTCCCTGACCAGGGATTGAATATAGGCCTCCCTTCACTGTGAGTACAGAGTCCCAGCCACTGGACCACCAGGGAAGTCCCTTCATTTTACATTTAAATCTGTCATCTATTTTGAGTTAACTTTTGTGAAAGGTGTAAGATTCTTTTTCTTTTGCATGTAGATGTTCAGTTGTTCCAACGGTATTTCTTGAAAAGACTACCCTTTCTCCACTTAATATTTTGCTCCTTTGTCAAAGATCAGTTGATTATATCTGTGTGGCTCTATTTCTGGGCTCTCCATTCTGTTCCACTGATGTATTCTTTCACCAGTACCACACTCTCCTGATTACTGTAGCTTTATACAGTTTAAAGCTTTGTAGTGTAAATCCTCTGAAATTGATATTTGTATTGGCTATTTTAGGTCTTTTACCTTACCATACAAATTTTAGAATTAGTTTGTCAATAACCACAAGTAACTTGCTCTGATTTTTCAGGGGATTGCAATGAATCTATAAAACAAATGGGAAGAATTGATATCTTAAAATATTTTGTCTTCCTATTCATGAAGATGAAATATTTCTCTATAGATCTTCTTTGATTTCTTTCACCAGAGATTTATAGTTTCCTCACATAGATCTGATATATGTACTGTTAGGTTTATACCGAAGTATTCCATTTTTTTCTTGCCATTTTAAATGGTGTGTTTTTAAGTTCCAATTGTACATTGTTGGTATACAGGAAGAAAACTTACTTTTGTATATCAACCTTGTATCCTACAAATTGTGTGTGTGTGTGCTGTCTCTTCAGTCATGTTCAACTCTTACAACCCTATGGACTGATACTGCCAGGCTCCTCTGTCTATGGGATTCTCCAGGCAAGAGTACTGGAGTGGAATACATGCCCTCCTCCAGGGGATCTTCCCAATCCAGGGATCGAATCTGCGTGTCCAGCAGCTCCTGCATTGCAGGCAGATTCTTTACCATAGAGCCATCAGGGAAGCCCACAAATTTGCTTATTAGTTATGAAAATTTTTGTTTTTGACTCTTTGGGATTTTTCATTAAGATAATCATGTAATCTGCAACCAGGCATTTTTTTTTCCTTCCAACAAGTATACCTTTTATTTCTCTTTCTTGTTTTATTGTATTACTTAAGACTTCTAGTATCATGTTGAATAGGAGTGATGAGAGTGGCTGCACTCACCTTGTTCCCCGTCCTAGGGAGAAAGCATCTAACTCCTAATTATTAAGTATGACAGGTCCTTGTAAGTATTTTTTAATCAAGTTGAGGAATTTCCCTTCTAGCCCTAGGTTGCTGAGAGTTTTTAATCATGAATGAGTGCTGTATTTTGTCAAAAGCTTTTTCTGCACTTACTGATATGATCATATGACTTATCTTCTTTAGCTTGTTGATTAGATTGAGTTGGAAACAGTGAACCAAGTTTGCATACTTGGAATAAATCTCCCGTGGTCATGGTATGTAACTCTTTTTACATCTTGTCAGATTCTATTTGTTAATATTTTGATGAGGGCTTTTGCATTTTTATTCTCAAGAGACATGGAGCTATAATCTTCCTTTATCATAATGCCTTTGATTTTTCTCAGTATGAGGTTAATGTTGACCTCCAGAATGAATTGGGAAATATTCCCTTTCCTTCTGTTTTCTGGAGAGAATTCAGAATTCTAAATTACACAATTGGTATGATTTTCTTTAATGTTTGGTAGAAATTACCAGTAGGCCCATCTTGTCCTGTGCTTTGTTATGGAAGTCTAGTTTAAATCATCTATATCTTTTGTGTGAATGTTGGTGGATTGTGTCTTTCGAGGGATAAGTTCATTTCACCTAGGTTACATATTTGTGAGCTCATAATATTCCTTTTAATATTCATGGCATACCCCTCCTTCAAATATGATATCAGTACTTTGTGTCTTCTCTTTTTTTATTAGTTAACCTGTCTAGAGGTGTCTCAATTTTACTGATCTTTCAGAAGAACCAGACTTTGTTTTTGTTGATTTTCTCTACTGATTTCCTGTTTCCAATTTCATTTATTTCTGCTCTAATTCTCATCATTTATTTTCATCTGCTTACTTTGGATTTAATTTGCTCCTCTTTTTCTCATTCCCTAAGGTGGATGTTTAGATCGCTGATTTTAGATTTTTCTTCTTTTCTATTAATAATATACTCAGCACTCTATATTTCTAATTTTGATAAGCTGTGTTTACATTTTCACTTAGTTCAAAAATACTTTTTGTTTTATCTTGAGTCTTGTCCTTTGACCCATGCGTTATTTTTTTTTTAATAAATTTATTTATTTTAGTTGGGGGCTAATTACTTTACAATATTGTAATAGTTTTTGCCATACATTGACATGAATCAGCCATGGGGAACACATGTAAACCCATGCGTTATTTAAGTTGTATTCTTTAATCTCTAAATATTTGAAGATTTTCCAGTTATCTGTTCTTGAATTCCAGACTAACTCCATTATGGTCTGAGAACATATTTTATATCATTTCTATTCTTTTAAATCTGTTAGGGTGTGTTTCATGGCCCAAAATGTGATCTATCTTTGTGTATGTTTTATGTGAACTTGACTAGAATGTATACTCTGCTGTTGCTGCATGTTGTATTCTATAAATGTTAATTAATCAAGTTAACTGATGGTGCTGTTCAGGTCAACTATATCCTTACTGATTTTCTGCCTAACGAATCTGTGAATTATTCACAGAAGTCTGTTAAATTTCCAACTCTAATGTAGACTTGTCTACTTCTACTTTCAGCTCCATCATTTATTTCTTATGTAATTTTGATGGTCTGTTTTTGGGTGAGTATGCATTTAGAACTGAGATGTCTTCATGAAGACCTGATTCCTTTATCATTATGTAATATCACTCTTTATCCCTGATTTTTTTTTTGTATGTTGAAGTTTACTTTTCCTGAAATTAATACCACCATTCTTGCTCTCTTTCCTTTACTGTGAGCGTGGTATAGCTTTCTCCTCCACTTCACATTTAACATATCTAAGTCTTTATATTCAAAATGAATATCTCTCAGTTCAGTTCAGTTCAGTATCTCAGTCGTGTCCAACTCTTTGTGATCCCATGGACTGCAGCACTCCAGGCCTCCCTGTCCATTGCCAACTCCCAGAGTTTACTCAAACTCATGTCGATTAAGTTGCTGATACCATCCAACCATCTCATTCTCTGTCATCTCCTTCTCCTCCTGCCTTCAATCTTTCCCAGCATCAGGGTAATAACCTAGAAGGGTGGGAATGGGTGGGAGGTGGGAGGGAGATTCAAGAGAGAGGGGACATATGTGCACCTATGGTTAATTCATGTTGATGTATGACAGAAATCAAACCAATATTGTAAACCAGTCATCAATCAATGAAAAATAAATAAATATCTTTTAAAAAATAATAAAATGAATATCTCATAGGTAACATTTAGTTGGGTCTTTTGTTGTTGTTGTTTTGGGTCTTGTTTTTTGAATCCACTCTGATGATTTCTGTTTTTGACACAAATTTAGAGTTTTCATATTTAAATATAGTATTGATATGGTTGCATAAATACATTCCCTATTTATGGCTGTTTTTTCTTCATTGCATGTATTCTTTATTTCTTTGTTTTCTCCTCTTTTACTGAGTTCTGGGGATTTCAACTGAGAATTTTATAAGATTCCTTTTTTTTTTTTCATTTCTAGCATTTCTTTTTAATTCTTCCTTAGAGTTTCCATCTCTGTTCTTATATTGAGCATCTGTTTTTCATGTTGTCTACTTTTCCCATTAGAACTCTTATCATATTAATCACAGTTAATTTAAGTTCTTCGAGTGATAATTCAAAACTCCATGTCATATCTAAGTATGATTCTGGTACATACTATGTCTCTCCAGAGTGTGTTTTTTTTCTTTCCTTTCAGATTTCTTTTACTCTCTTTGTTGAAAGGTGGCTATGATATATCAGGAATACCAATTGAGATAAACAGATTTTTAGTGTCAGATTTGATGTTACTCTGGTCAGGATTTAGGCTGTTTTTAGAGTTTTCTATAAATCTAGATTACAGAGTCTCCAATTTCTTCTATTGTCTTTGTTTTTGTCCCCACTGTTCACTTTTTACTTCATCAAGTACTCCTCAAGAGAGTCTGCATTTTGAAGCTCTTTCAGCTCCAAACCACAGTTATTATACTGGAGCCCTGTCAATGTGGTGGTAAGATATTGGGTAGGGGAAGTTTTCTATATTCTTAACATTAAATCTAAGTTTTTGAGAGAGCTTGTACTGCTGGGCTGTAACTTTTGCAAATATTTCTTAGCTATCATCCCTGCATTAGGTGATATGATAAGGTGAGAGGGGGCTGGAGTGGAAAAAATAACCTTTCACCAGGTGGAAAAAGGGTTAGGTAAAGTTTTCCCCTGGAGAGTTGGCCTTTGTTATGGCTATATCTCAAAATAATTACTGTTCCCTATTTCCTGCCAGAACTATTAGAGTATCTTTCTTAGAGAAATATTCCAGATATACAAGCTGGATTTAGAAAAGGTAGAGGAAAGAGACCAAATTGCCAATATCTGTTGGATCATAAAAAAAGCAAAACAATTTCAGAAAAACATCTACATCTGCTTCATTGACTATGCTAAAGCCTTTGACTGTGTGGATCACAACAAGCTGTGGAAAATTCTTAAAGAGATGGAATACCAGACCAACTGACCTACCTCCTGAGAAACCTGTATGCAAGTCAAGAAGCAACAGTCACAATCAGACATGAATCAACAGATGGGTTCCAAATTGGGAAGGGAGTACATCAAGGCTGTATATTGTCACCCTGCTTATTTAACTTATATGCAGAGTACATCATGACAAATGCTGGGTTGGATGAAGCACGAGCTAGAATTAAGATTGCCAGGAAAAATATCAATAACCTAAGATACACAGATGACACCACCCTTATGGAAGAAAGCAAAGAATAACTAAAGAACCTCTTGATGAAAGTAAAAGAGGAGAATGAAAAAGTTGACTTAAGACTCAACATTCCAAAAACTAAGATCTTGCCATCTGGTCCCATTACTTCATGGCAAACATATGGTGAAAAATTGGAAACAGTGACAGACTTTAATTTCTTGGGCTCCAAAATCACTAGTGACTGTCGCCATGAAATCAAAAGATACTTGATCCTTGGAAGAAAAGCTATGACAAACCTAGACAACATATTTAAAAGCAGAGACATCACTTTGTTGACAAAGGTTGTACAGTCAAAGCTATGATTGTTCCAGTAGACATGTATTCATGTGAGAGTTGAACCATAAAGAAGGCTGAGGGCTGAAGAATTGATGCTTTCAAATTGTGGTGCTGGAAAAGTCTCTTGAGAGTTGCTTGGACTGCAAGGAGATCAAACCAGTCCATCCTAAAGGAAATGAATCCTGAATATTCATTGGAAGAACTGATGCTGAAGCTGAAGCTTCAATACTTTGGCTACCTGATGCGAAGCATTGACTCATTGGAAAAGATCCTATTGCTGGAAAAGATTGAAGGCAACAGGAGAAGGGGTTAGCAGAGGATGAGATGATTGGATGGCATCATCGACTCAATGGACATGCGTTTGAGCAAACTCTGGGAGATAGTGAAGAACAGGGAAGCCGGGCATGCTGTAGTCCATGGGGTTGCAAAGAGTCAGACAAGACTGAATAACTGAAGAACAACAATATGTTATGGGCTGAATTGTGTCCCTTCTAAAATTCCTACATTGAAGACCTAACACCCAATACCTCAGAATGTGACCGTACTTGGAGATAGGACCCTAAACAAGGTAGTTAACTTAGATATTAGGGTGAACTCTAATCCAATTCAACTGGTGTTCTCAAAAGAAGAGGAGATTTGGACACACAAAGGGATATCAGAGGTGCACACACACAGAGAAAAGATCCCTGTGAGGTCACAGTCAGAAGGTGGCCATCTGCAAGCCAAGGAAACAGGCCTCAGAGGAAATCAACCTAATGGTACTTTTAAGTTTGGATTTATAGACTCCAGAACTGTGACAAAAAGAATTTTCATTGTTAAAATTACCTAGTCTGTGGTATTTTGTTATGGCAGCCCTAGAAAACTAATATATCACCAGAACTTGGTGAGAATTAAAACCATAAAAGTGTGGGGGAACCATAAGACTGTGGCCCATAGGAGTTTCTCACTGTCAGACTGGTCACACTTGGTCTCTAGATATTTGTCAAAGTTTCCATTTAATTGTTTACAGTTACAGCTGCAGAAGCTTGCACAGGTACGGAAACATTGGCTATGACTTCAGATTCCCCTTGTCCCTCCAGATTTCAGGATGGCAGTTTGCCATGAGATCTCAATGCAGTGATGGCTCCAAGAAAATTTATTGATTTTCAGTATGTTAAGCTTTTTCTTGTCATAAGGATGTAGTGACAACTTCCAAGTTCTTTACATATTGGAGCTGAAATCAGAAGTCCTGATATTTCTACACAGACTCTATTTGCAAAGATTTGAAATGTAACTTTATATGAGAAAAGCTTACATTTTATATCTTAGTATGATGTGTTAGTCAGCTTGAGTTGCTATAAAAAATACCATAGACAGGGTGGTTTAAACAACAGACATTTACTTCTCACAGTTCTAGAGGCTAGAATTCCCACATGTGGGCGTCAGCATACCTGGGTCCTGGTCAGGGCCCTCTTCCTGGCTTGCAGCTCGCTACTTTCTTGCTACGTCCCCATGGACGGGGAGAGCTCTGGAGTCTTGGCCTCTTCTTGTAAGGGTAGTCACTGCACCTTGAGGGTTCCACCCTCATGACCTCATCTAAACCTAATTACCTCCTAAAGACCTCTCTGCAAATGCCATCATATTGAGGGTTATTGCTTCGACATATGAATTTGAGGAGGAAACAAACACCCACTCCCTAACATATGATATTCCTCTACTACAAAGATTCAATTACTCTAAAAATTATAAATGTATAACCTATACTACTATTTTTCCCTGTAAAATTCCATCAAAAATCAACCAGTACACTTTGAAAAAGCTTGCCATCCACTGTAGGATTCATTAGTATCTTCTTTTAGCTTACTACTCTTCTGAGATTAGGTCATGAGATACGGAACTAAACTGGGCTTCTGTATATACCCTTTCCTGTCTATTCACTTGTCCTAACCCCAGCTTTCAAATATCTCTCCACTAGTAATGTACAGTTGTTCAAAAGCCCCAAAGGACATGAGAGGTGACAGAATATTATTTCTGTAGGTCAGAGATGAAAAGGTTATTGAAGCAAAATTCATCATACTAGAGTTGGGACAGTGATATTTTCAGTGACCAAATACCTCCCCTCTAGCAATTTGGGAAAAAGCTATAATCTTACCAACTGTAGTGACAATTTAATATTTGCACAAAATCAGGTCATAGGACAGTGAAATATTTATTAGAGGGTTATAAAATTAATAGGACAGGTCTTTGTTCCTTCCCTCAAAGTAGTCTTATCCATAAAAGGAAAAGGTCAAATTAATAAGATCAGAAGCAATTCAGGTCTTATACATATTAGATCACATAGAGACTAGATACAAAGTCTCAAATCATTTTAATTAGTTGGTGTAAAACATGAAATAACTACTTATGTTCAATATCAAAACATGATACATATGCATGAAATGTTTTAGGGAAAATGTGATATATTATGTGATGGAATTCTAAATGAAGTTGTCATAGAATAAGTAGTTGGAAAATCAGATTATTTCAAGCAATTTATGGGAACAGATTTGGACTTTGAAGGAGGCATAAGTTCTGCACGATGACTGTTATACCCTTTTTTCGTGATTCAGTACTAGGATTCCACTCACTGACTGGGACTGGGAAATTTTTAATCATTACTTAAACCACATTAAGATTTCCCCAAAACTCCAGGTAAAGTTAGTTGCTTCCTCATCTTTGCATCCATGACACATCATATGTTCCTTCCTCTCTCTTATTGCTTAGACTTGTTTGCTTGTATGTTCTCCATAGTATATTGAGCAAGTCTGCCACAGAGATGTAGCCTTCTATGGCTGTTATCTACTTAATATTTTTTTCTGCCTTTTGACATATGAATTTTCTTTCGGAAAGTATCCGTGTATCATTTCCGGAAGTCTTAGTGGAAGGATCAATAAAGGTTGTTTGCTATCTCCTGGAAAAGGGGAGAACATGTGACTCACTGAGCTGTCATTTTGCAAGAATTTGAATATGGTGTAGTGACACAAGGGTGAAAAACATCTGGATCTTATCTAACTGAGGTATTCTGAGGAGAGTTTTTATTAATCCCTGCAGAATAGCATATGTGGTATAATGTCATTTTTGTTAAAAAATGAACAAGAATATGTAAACTATCAAAAGCTGCAGTTGTCTACCGAAAACTGTAGTTATCTAAATATAGGTATAAGTAAGTGGTCCTAGGAAGAGGTCTGGAATATTCCAAATCAGAATGTTTTAAGGGATTATGTTTGGAGAGAATTTGGATTTGGGATAAGATAAAGGTGTATTCTCACTTATAACTCTATATTGCTGACCTGTTTCATTTAAGGAGGTAAAAATCATGTGTTACTTTTGTGATTTGTTTATTTTCTTTAAGGAAGTTCAGTTTTAAATTACATTCCCCAAAAAGACAACATCTGGATTTCTATCCTGTTTATTGACATAATTTGTCAGAGTTTGGTGCTTTTCTGTAACACATACAGTCACATACAGAAGGAGAATGACATATAGTTGAACAGCTGTTTTAATTCTTGTGAGAGACACAGAACAATGATATTAAAGTATCCAAATGTAATTTCTGTAAAACCTAGGAATAAAGTGATAAACTTAGGCAATAATAGAAAGTAAGCAGTTCGAGGAGGAAATTGTACAGCATTCTGAGCAAATTTTCACTTAACTATATCTTGCTTTTTCACTTACTATATCTCTTGGACATCTTTTGGACATCTGTCACTATATATAGTTCTGTCTCATTTTATTTTTTCATGAGACACTGGATGTTGTAGATTGGATATACCATAATTTATTTATCTATTCGTCTATCTGAGCATTTATGTTGTTGTCAATATTTTTGCTGTTATAAACAATGCTGCAGTAGGAATCCCTTGTCCATATATTTTTGAGCACATAAATCAGTATTTCTGAAGGAAAAAATTAGGAAAATAGAAATGGCATGTCAAAGGGTTTCTACATGTGACTTGTTGATACTATCAAACGGTCCTCAAAAAACAGTAGTATCAATCTGTGTGTCCAACGACATGGTGTGAGAGTACTGATTTCCCTATGCTTTCCAAATATAGAATATTATTGTTTTATTTTCTTAACTTTTGGTAATCATATCTTTTTTTTAAAGTAATAGTTGATTAACATTCTGTGCAAACTGTTTTTTTAGCTAAGGAGATTTTCATTTATTCTATAGTTGCAGTTGTCACTAAGAAAAGGAAAATACAATAGGTGTAGATTTCACAGGCTCTGCATTTCCTATCTACAAGTCATGTTTGGACACATTCACAGGCTAAGTTCAAGGCTAAATAAAGTCTGACTTAAGAATATAGCTTTCTAAACTAAAAAGTTCAGCATATGGTAAATAGTGGGTTTGCTAAGCATTACTGAATGCTGAGAATATAAGCTAGCATTCAGTACCAGACAGACAGTAGACTTACATTTTATGGCAAAAGTTAAGTTCTAAAGCAAGCTAATAAGGCCAAAATTACAGCCATCTCCTTCCCCATCACTGGAACAGGTCTCTGTTTCTTTGGTTAAAAACCAGATGAAGGAGTTGCCCTGCATTCAGAGGCAATATTATATGACATGCTTATTTTTAAATCTTTAAATCACACTCAGCGTGGCAAGCTGATTACACCTAACCTAAGAGGCATGTAGGAAATGAGAGGGTCCTAAAAACCAGTGAGTGACATGGACCATGTCATGCTGACTTCAGGGAATAAACATTTTGAAGTGGCTGGTGGGCAGATTATGTAAACTGTAGCTTTGTCCTCTCTTGGACTTCCTACTGAGTACATATAGTTCTGTGAGCCAGCAGTGCTAATAAAAGGGAAAGAAATGTGGATAGTCCATGACAGCATCATTTAGGAAATACTTCTCAAAATTCACAGCATAATACTTATTGTTTAGCACATTACTAACTTTATTATATAACATTAAATTAAAAACAAAATGTTAAATCAGTTTTGGAAATTGCTGATTCTTTTTTTCCTACATACACTGGTATATGCCTGTCAATGAAAAAAAGTAGTTTAAGTAACTCAAATAGAAGTAAAAGACTTTATTGAGCTGATTCACACCAGGAAGCACCTGAAAATCAAATAAGTCACCTACTCATTGCTGCAACTGGACTGTGCTTTTATACGGTGAGGAAAAGAAAGAGATATATATCCTTGAGTTTTAGCTCACATAAGTTTTCATCTCTAACTGTTGCAAGACTTATGGTTGGAGCAATTGGAGGTTGTCCCAGTATCCACGCCTCTTGCTCAAGAGCATTTGTACAATCTCACACTGATAACTGCCATGAACTATTTTTTTGAGAGGCCTTCATTTGCTCAATTAGTCAAGGTTAGGGGCTGGAGAGGTAGAAAAAAAAGGTGAAAGGAAAAAATAAGGAAAGGTAGCAATGTCTGGAGACAAAGGAGCTGGAGACCATCTATTGTACCTGGTTTAAACTTTTTACATGCCTGGGTTAATAAATTTCCAATGAATCCGGGTCTCTCTTAAAATTCTGCAACTTTTCATGACTGTTCAGTTTTGTTTGTCCACTTATCCCAAATGCTGGGGGTATTTTCCTTACCTTCAGCAAGGATTTCAGCTAAATATAATGTTCAGACTTCCTGATATGACTGGCCAGGAATGGTGGGAACTGAAAAAAAGAAAAAGGAAAAAGAAAGGCTGCAATGATAAGGGCATATATGTCACATGTAAAGTTAAAGAATTCAGGAAATGACGTGGGAAAAAAATTCAGGTACCAGAGCTTTAGCACAAGAAGGAATTTGGTTACTAGGACACTTGCTGGTGGAAATAGGAGCAATTGCAGACTGATGCAAAATCACTCAAATACTTGCTTCAGTTCTTTAAGTTCCAGAGGACAGAAGTCAGAATTAATCCCATAATCCAGAGGATTCTGAAGGTTGACTAGTGTCAAACGATCCTAGCTGTGAGAAAGGAAAGAGGAGAAAGAAACAGGAAAAGACGAGAGGGGTTTCCAATAAGAAATCAGGAAAAGTATTACCTAACCAGGCAAGAATATTGGAGTGGTCCCCTCCTCCAGAGGACCTTCCCAACCCAGGGAATGAACTCAGGTCTCCCATATTGCAGGCAGATTATTTATTATCTGAGCCATCAGCGAAGCCCAAGAATATTGGAGTGGGTAGGCAATGCCTTCTCCAGGCGATCTTCCTGACCCAAGAATCGAACAGGGGTCTCTTGCATTGCAGATAGATTCTTTACCAACTGAGCCACCAGGGAAACCCCTAGGGAAAATATTACCATCAGAGAAGAGCTATCCTCAGGGAAATATCTGCCCTTAGAGACACAGCACAGTAACATGGACTGAGTACTAGATTTGTGTAAGATGTTCTAAGTGTGAACTGTGAATCTGCAATATTTCCAGGCAAGAGATTATTTGTTAATAAATTATGTTATTAGCAGATAAACATTGATTTTATTCGTCTTTATATCTCCAGAATCTAACAGAACACTTAGCTAACAGGCTCTTGTTTGAATTTAAATCAGCGGTTTGCAAATTGATGAAGCATCAGAATCAATCACTTGTGGAGTTTGCTAACTACAGATGGCCAGAGTTTTCATCCGATCAGTTTGGGGAAAGAATTTGCATGTGTATCAACTTCTCAAAGGGTGCCAAAAATAATGCTCCAGGAATCACTCTTTGGGAACTACTGAGCATTGTTTTAGACCAGAGGTCAAAAATCCATAGCTAGCTGGCCAATTCACCCTCAGCCTCAAATTATTACAGCATGATGCTTCTACATTTTAATTCAATGAAATGCTTTTACAGAATAATTGAAATCATTCTTACAGTTTCTAAAATGGATGTGCGTGTGTGTGCTCAATCGCTAGGTCATTTCAGACTCTCTGCAACCCTATGGGCTATAGAAATCAGGCTCCTCTGTCCATAGAATTTTCCAGGCAAGAATACTGGAGAGAGTTGCCATTTCCTTCTCCAGGGGATCTTCCCAACGCAAGGATTGAACCCACATCTCCTGTATTGGCAGGCAGGTTCTTTACCACTGTACCATCTGGGAAGAGCCTCTAAAATAGATATAAGGAGCCAAATAAGAAGTATGCAGAGATATAATATTGGAAATACTGTGTGATTTAGATGACATTGAACATAAATATCTGGTTCTTATTCTTCAGTGATAAAGGTAGCTTAAGCCTTTTCTCAGTTAAGTCATTTGTTTTTGCAATCATTCTATTGTTTAAAGCAGGGGTTCATAAAACATTTTCTATAAAGGGCCATGTAGTAAATAATTTCAATTATTCTGTGAAAGCATTTCATTGAATTAAAATGTAGATTTTTTATAAGCATCATGCTGTAATAATTTGAGGAAAATAGGCATGGCATTAGCACTTTCAATATTTAAGCTTTTCTCTTTATTTTAACTGCATTTTAAAGCCATTAGTTTTTGGAACATTCTGATAAGCTATTTCTTG
Organism: Giraffa tippelskirchi; assembly: GCF_054371585.1. Taxonomy (NCBI): domain Eukaryota; kingdom Metazoa; phylum Chordata; class Mammalia; order Artiodactyla; family Giraffidae; genus Giraffa; species Giraffa tippelskirchi. Next base: position 10,423,947 of record NC_137289.1, on the reverse strand, counting down.
ATGTCAGATTTCTATCTGGAACATGCAAGCTTCAAATACATTTTTAAGACTTATGGGTGCTCATTCCAAACTTAACTGTGCATTTTAGCCTTCATATTGTTGGTGCTATATATTGCCATGTCACAGTAGGTCATCAAACTAGGTTTCTGTTATTTTTTATTTGCTTAGAACTGCATCCCGGGTCAAGAGGGGAATCATAACATAACTAACCTTTTAAATCTATATAGTACATCCAAAGACTCCTGTCCATCACATACTCTTAGGTTTACTGTGGATTGACCATTTGCAGCACCAATCATGAGTGTCAGTATCAGATACTCAGACTACCAGTTTAACCATACACACAAGGGTAGTATATTTTACCAATAAACAGATGAAGTAGAATGGCCTAGAGCTGGATGTCAATGAGCAAGTGTGTGAGGAGGGAGGGAAGCCTCCTGGCATAGAGGAGCAGAGCCTGAGTTGGGTAAAGAGAGAATGCATGCATACACAGGGTAGGGTGGGGGTCTCAATGTAGGGTGTCAGAGCCAAGAAATATGAGGATGGCTTCCATTTGCAAAGCATCCCAGTGTGAAATATGAGGAGGGACAGGGTGGTTTCCATGCATGGTGGTGGCACAAGCAGGAGTCTGGCTTAAGGTGTTGTACCTAAATGAGATATAAAAGTGACATTGATGCAAGAGGCTGGCTAGGCACAGGGTGCTGGAGCCCAAAAGGGGTGAGGAAGGCATCTAGACTAATGAGAGAATTGAGGTAGCAGTAATGGAAGATTGGTTCCATATGGAGGGATTGATCACATAAGTAAATATATTAAAGATAATGGGACCAGAGAAGGCAGCCAAAATATGGAAAATAAAAAATCTAAAATAAACTCTGTAGTGTTGGATTGAAATTGCAGTATTGGTGTGAACCTATGGACATGTAAATATAGATAGATAATCAATATTTAAGTGTGTGTGTACACACCAAGAGATCCTGAGATTGGCAATGCTCCAATAGCTGTTGGGACTACAGAGTACTCATATCTTGGTATCTCATATGATCCTCCATTTAAAGGAACCAGGAATCCTTGTCAAAATGGTTGATTCTAGGTCTGGAAAAGGGAAAGTCAAGATGGTCCTGGAATACAGTGCATCAGAAAGTAAGCAAATGCTTAAAAAAAAAGTGGAGACATAGCAAATGACTTAGAAGCCAATTTGAAAAGATTTGAAGCAGCAATGGAAACAGTGACAGGACTTTATTTTGGGGGGCTCTAAAATCACTGCAGATAGTAACTGCAACCATGAAATGAAAAGACACTTGCTCCTTGGAAGAAAAGTTACGACCAACCTAGAAAACATATTAAAAAGCAGAGATACAACTTTGCCAACAAAGGTCCATCTAGTCAAGGCTATGCTTTTTCCAGTAGTCATGTATGGGTATGAGAGGTGGACTATAAAGAAAGCTGAGTGCTGAAGAATTGATGCTTTTGAACTGTGGTGTTGGAGAAGACTCTTGAGAGTCCCTTGAACTTCAAGGAGATCCAACCAGTCCATCCTAAAGGAGATCAGTCCTGGGTGTTCATTGGAAGGACTGATGTTGAAGCTGAAACTCCAATACTTTGGCCACCTGATGTGAAGAACTGACTCACTGGAAAAGACCCTGATGCTGGGATAGATTGAAGGCAGGAGGAGAAGGGGACGACAGAGGATGAGATGGTTGGATGTCATCACTGACTCAACGAACATGAGTTTGAGCAAACTCCAGAAGTTGGTGATGAGCAGGGAAGCCTGGCGTGCTGCAGTCCATGGGGTTGCAAAGAGTCGGACATGACTGAGTGACTGAACTGAACTGAACTGAAGTAGCTTCAACTGCTGAAAGCTGGGGCAATTTGAGTATTTAAATAATTATAATTTTGGATTATAACTTGAATGTAGTAAGAATAAATAACCTGATACGTGATATAAATAAATGACTACTTTGAAAGTTTTATGAAGAATGAGATATTTGCATGGTTTCTATTATGGTCTGAATATTTGTGTCTGCTCCAAAATCCATGTGTTAAAATTCTAACAGGCAATGTGATGAAATTAGGAAATGAGTGGGATATTTGGGATGCGATTAGGTCATGAGCGCAGAGCCTTTATGAATGAAATTACTTATGGAGGAAGCCTGAGAGCTCCTGGGCCCCTTTCAAAACCCGCAAAAGGATTCTCAGGCTACCACAGTGCTGGCACCCTGCTAGCAGACTCCCAGCCATCAGAACTGTGAGAACTACATTTCTGTTGTTCATAAGCCACCCAGTCGGTGGTATTTTGTTAGAGCAGCCTGAACTAAGACAGTTTCAAAATACCTTTCTACAAAAAACTCTTCAGTTACAAAAGAGAAAATGAGATAGAGTCAAGCCTAAGGGCTATTAAAGACGAGACTAGGAAAGACAGGGAAAATTTTGGTTGTTACTAGACTAGGTAGTGTGATCAGAGATGGAAGAAACTTAACACAAAGCATTAGGAAAGATCTCAGAGAGCAAATTGAAGTGACTCCCAGTGGGAGTCCAGATACAGGAAACTATTGAGAAGTGCTTTAGGAAAGCATCAGATAAGGAGTCAAACAGTTGAGGATTTTGAGGGATAAACTTCATTGAGGCCAGGTAAACTGTACTAGATGACCACATAAGATCTGGACAGACATCACACAATCTCTGACAAAATTTCTATCAAGGTCAAGGAGATCAAACCAGTCAATCCTAAAGGAAATAAACCCTGAATCCTCACTGAAAGGACTGATGCTGAAGCTAAAGCTCCAATTCTTTGGCCACCTGATGCAAAGAACTGATGCACTGGAAAAGACCCTGACCCTGGGAAAGACTGAAGAGAAGGGGATGATAGAGGATGAGATGGTTCGATGGCATCACCAACTCAGTGGACATGAGTTTGAGCAAGCTCTGGGAGATGGTGAAGGACAAGGAAGCCTGGTGTGCTGCAGTCCACGGGGTCACAAAAAGTTGGACACAACTTGGTGACTGAACAACAGCAACAACAGCAAGCCAGACTGTGATGCACATCACAGGCTAGACTGCAATATGCTAAGAGATTACAAAGACACGAGTCTTCCCTTCTCTTATAGCCAAGTAGATTCAACCTATTACATACTGTCCTCAAGATAACCAAAAGTAGTCCTCAAGTAAGAGGACATAACAGCACACTTTATCACATACAGTTCACCCTAAATCCATGAAACTGGGGGGCAATCTGTGATTGTTAATTGGCCTTATTCAAAGAAAAAACAAACTTCTCATGTCTTTATAAGAGATAGTTTTGCAATATGGAGCAAGGAATGAATTAAAGTTAGGCTACAGAAATCTGGAGACAAGGATGCTATCTTCCTTGATACTAATATTTATCTTCTAAAAGATGATTCCCAGATCCTTGAGGAAAAAGGTGGGAAAGCTGGCAAAGTTTATTTTTGCTTTTTTTTTTTTATTTTAAGCTTTTAAAAAGATTTACATACATTTCAAACAAACAGAGAAAAAAAAATTACAATTACAAGTTATCTAAAGTAAATGCTCTAAAGAAAGGGAAGGGGCACTCTCTTCCCCTATTCTTGACAAGAAGAGTTAAGCCTTATTTCCTAGGGAAGGAAATGCATTCAGAGGTGCTATTTCAAAGATAATTCTTGGAAGAGCAGAAGATGGCGGAGGAATAGGACGGGGAGACCACTCTCTCCTCCACAAATTTATCGAAAGAACATCTGAACGCTGACCAAACTTCACAAAACTACTTCTGAAGGCTGGCTGAGGACGTCAGGCTTTCACAAAAACTGCGCATTATCTTCAAAAGAGGTAGGAGAAATTATAAAAGATAAAAAGAGAGACAAAAGAGTTAGGGACGGAGACCCGTCCCGGGGAGGGAGTCGTAAAAGAGGAGGAATTTCCAAGCACCAGGAAACCCTCTCACTGGCGGGTGTGGGGGAGGATTTTTTATCTCGGAGGGCAACGTAACTGGGAGGAAAAAATAAATAAAATCCACAGATTACGTGCCTAAAGCAACTCCCAGCAAAGAACCCCAGACGCTCGCATCATCCGCCACCAGCAAGTGGGGGCTGAACGGAGAGGAGCGGGCGGCATTGCCTAGGGTAAGGACCGGGCCCGAGTGCCCCGAGGGCAATCTGAGGGAGCTAACGTGAGATAGTAACCTAAACTGTGGGACAGCGAGAGAGAGAGAACTATCCCGCGAAAAGCCCAACTCTAAGGCACTGCCGGCCCGCTCACAGAACAAAGGACTGAGCGATACCAGAGGAGAGCTAGCCGGCTGCGGACCGCGCCATCCCCCGCCGGACACAGCGGGCAGGCGGGGCCCGCCAGAGCCGGAAAGGGGCAAACTCGGCTCCAGAGAGGGCACCCCCTACCAAACTGCAAACAGGCTCCCAGTTTTTTAAGCAAAGACTGCCTGAGATCCCGGAGGGTCGACAGCAGCCGGGAGGGTCGCAGCCAGAGACCAGCTCCCCAGAACCGACACAAAGCACACCGGAGCCGGGCGCGCCCGTAAACCGAGGCGGGGACCAGGGAGGTGATAAGCCGCACCGCCCCAACAGGGGACAGCGCCCTCGCCAAACTCCTGGCCGCCTGGGCAGCTCCGACCGGGAACGGCACAAGCCGCGGGCAAAACCGAGTCTGCGCCTTTGTGGAGTAACCGGGAGCCTGAACCTGAGCGGCTTAGACCTGGGAAGTGCACGCAGCTCAGGGCCCGCTCCCCGGCCGAGTAACCTGAAGCCTGAGCAGGGTAGACGGGGAAAGCACACACGCCGTGAGCGGGGGCGAACCCAGTGCGGCCGAGACACTGCGAGCTTACCACACACACGCCAGAATTGCAGTGTTCCTTCCTCCCCACAGCACGATTGAACAAGCGAACCTAAAGAGATCACCTCCACCGCTTTGTTGCAGGGCGGAAATTAGATACTGAAGAGATCTCCAAACAGAAGCCAAATAAACAGAGGGAAGTGCTTTGGAAGGGACAGGCCAACAGATTAAGATCCCTGTAGTTAATACCGACTGCATTAAAAAGGACCTACAGATCCTGAAAAGTATAAGCAGGAATAAGGATCTATCTAAAATTGAGCAGATCCCACACTGCTCACAACAGCTCCAGAGAAAGTCCGGGATATATATATTTTTTACTATTATTATTATTTTTTTTTTTAATTTTTTTTTAATTTTTTTTTAATTAAAAAAATTTTTTTTTCTCTTCTTTCCTTTTTCTTCAAGTCCTCTATTACACCTTTAACTTTCATTTTCATAACCCACTATTAACTTGCAAAAAAAAAAAAAAAACCCTATTTTTGAAGCAAACTACATACATATATCTTATACCTTTTGTGTTTTCTTTTTTTTTTTAATGTTTTTTTCCTGTTCTACATTTTTTTACTGTTTCTTTTTTTACTGTTTTACTGTTTTTTTTCTTTTTACACTGTTCCCTTTTTTCTTTCTTTTTTTTTTTTAGATTGTAAGTTTTATAAGAGTCTAACCTCTACTCTAGATTTTTAATCTGTGTTTTACATATTTGATATCAACTTTGTACATTTAAGAACCCAATCTTTAGGACCCATTTTTACTCAGGAGTGTGATCACTGGCCTGATCACTCTCTCCCCCTATTGATGCTCTTTCTTCTCCCCCAGGGAACCTCTATCTCCCACCCTCCTCCTTCTCTTCTCAACCCAATTCTGTGAATCTCTGAGGGTGTTCTGGGTACCGGAGAACACTTCAGGAACAGGATACTGCCCAGATCTCTCTCTCCCCTCTTAATTCCTCCCTTTCTACTCATGCTCACCTCTGTTACCTTCCTCCCCCCTCTCTATGTATCTCTGTGAATCACTCTGAGGGTTCCAAACTGTGGAAAGCACAGAGGGAAGTGCTTACTGGCTAGATTGCTCTCTCCACATTTGAATTCCCCTCTTCCCCTCCTGGTCACCTCAACCCACCCCCCCCACCTCATCTCTCCATGTAACTCAGTGAACCTTTCTGGGTATCCCTCACTGTGGAGAATCTTTTCACCATTAACCTAAAAGTTTTATTATTGAGGCTGTATGGAAGGAGAAGTCTTGAGGCTACTGCAAGAATAAGACTGAAAGCCAGGGGAAACATTAATTAATAAGAGACCATCCAATAGCCTCCATAAATTCACTGAAACCAAGCTCCACCCAAGAGATAATAAGTTCCAGAGCAAGACATACCACGCAAATTCTCCAGCAACGCAGGAACATAGACCTGAGCATCAATATACAGGCTGCCCAGAGGCACACCAAATCCATAGACATCTCAAAAATTAATACTGGTCACTCCATTACACTCAAGAGAGCAGAAATCCAGCTCCACCCACCAGAACACCGACACAAGCTCCCCCAACCAGGAAACCTTGACAAGCCACCTGTCCAACCCCAACCGCAGTGAGGAACCTCCACAACAAAGAGGAACTTCATACTACCAGAATACAGAAGGGCCACGCCTAACACAGCAATCTAAACAAGATGAAAAGGCAGAGAAATACTCAGCAAGTAAAGGAAAATGAGAAATGCCCACAAAGCCAAACAAAAGAGGAGGAGATAGGGAATCTATCCGAAAAAGAATTTAGAATAAGGATAATAAAAATGATCCAAAATCTTGAAAGCAAAATGGAGTTACAGATAAATAGCCTGGAGACAAAGATTGAGAAGATGCAAGAAATGTTTATCAAGGACTTAGAAGAAATAAAAAGGAATCAATATAGAATGAATAATGAAATAAAGGAGATAAAAGACACTCTGGAGGGAACCAACAGTAGAATAACGGAGGCAGAAGATAGGATAAGTGAGGTAGAAGATAGAATGATGGAAATAAACGAAGCAGAGAGGAAAAAAGAAAAAAGAATCAAAAGAAATGAGGAAAACCTCCGGGACCTCTGGGACAATATGAAACGCCCCAACATTCGAATCATAGGAGTCCCAGAAGAAGAAGATAAAAGGAAAGGCCATGAAAAAATACTCGAGGAGATAATAGTTGAGAATTTCCCTAAATTGAGGAAAGAAATAGTCACAGAAGTCCAAGAAACCCAGAGAGTTCCAAACAGGATAAACCCAAGGCGAAACACCCCAAGACACATATTAATCAAATTAACAAAGATCAAACACAAAGAACAAATATTAAAAGCAGCAAGGGAAAAACAACAAATAACACACAAGGGGATCCCCATAAGGATAACAGCTGATCTTTCAATAGAAACCCTTCAGGCTAGAAGGGAATGGCAGGACATACTTAAAGTAATGAAAGAGAATAATCTACAACCCAGATTACTGTACCCAGCAAGGATCTCATTCAGATATGAAGGAGAATTCAAAAGCTTTACAGACAAGCAAGAGCTGAGGGAATTCAGCACCACCAAACCAGCTCTCCAGCAAATGCTAAAGGATCTTCTCTAAACAGGAAACACAGAAAGGATGTTTCAACACGAACTCAAAACAACAAAGTAAATGGCAACGGGATCATACTTATCAATAATTACCTTAAATGTAAATGGGTTGAATGCCCCAACCAAAAGGCAAAGGGTTGCTGAATGGATACAAAAACAAGACCCCTATATATGCTGTCTACAAGAGACCCACCTCAAAACTAGGGACACACACAGGCTGAAAGTGAAAGGATGGAAAAACATATTCCATGCAAACGGAGACCAAAAGAAAGCAGGAGTCGCAATACTCATTTCAGATAAAATAGACTTTAAAATAAAGGATGTGAAAAGGGACAAAGAAGGACACTACATAAAGATCAAAGGATCAATTCAAGAAGAAGACGTAACAATCATAAATATATATGCACCCAACATAGGAGCACCACAATATATAAGGCAAATACTAACAAGTATGAAAGGGGAAATTAACAATAACACAATAATAGTGGGAGACTTTAATACTCCACTCACGCATATGGATAGATCAACTAAACAGAAAATTAACAAGGAAACACAAACTTTAAATGATACAATAGACAAATTAGATTTAATTGATATTTACAGGAGTTTCCACCCCAAAACAATCAATTTTACCTTTTTCTCAAGTGCACATGGAACTTTCTCCAGGATAGATCACATCCTGGGCCATAAATCTAGCCTTGGTAAATTCAAAAAAATTGAAATCATCCCAGCCATCTTCTCTGACCACAATGCAGTAAGATTAGACCTCAATTACAGGAAAAAAACTATTAAAAGTTCCAACATATGGAGGCTAAACAACACGCTTCTGAATAACCAACAAATCACAGAAGAAATCAAAAAAGAAATAAAATTATGCATAGAAACGAATGAAAATGAAAACACAACAACCCAAAACCTATGGGACACTGTAAAAGCAATACTAAGGGGAAGGTTCATAGCAATACAGGCGTACCTCAAGAAACAAGAAAAAAATCAAATAAATCAACTAACTCTACACCTAAAGCAACTAGAGAAGGAAGAAATGAAAAACCCCAGGGTCAGTAGAAGGAAAGAAATCTTAAAAATTAGGGCAGAAATAAATGCAAAAGAAACAAAAGAGACCATAGCAAAAATCAACAAAACTAAAAGCTGGTTTTTCGAGAAGATAAACAAAATTGATAAGCCATTAGCCAGACTCATCAAGAAACAAAGGGAGAAGAATCAGATCAACAAAATTAGAAATGAAAATGGAGAGATCACAACAGATTCCACAGAAATACAAAGGATCATAAGAGACTACTACCAACAGCTATATGCCAATAAAATGGACAACTTGGAAGAAATGGACAAATTCTTAGAAAAGTATAACTTTCCAAAACTGAACCAGGAAGAAATAGAAGATCTTAACAGACCCATCACAAGCACGGAAATCGAAACTGTAGTCAGAAATCTTCCAGCAAACAAAAGCCCAGGACCAGACGGCTTCACAGCGGAATTCTACCAAAAATTTAGAGAAGAGCTAACACCTATCCTACTCAAACTCTTCCAGAAAATTGCAGAAGATGGTAAACTTCCAAACTCATTCTATGAGGCCACCATCACCCTAATTCCAAAACTAGACAAAGATGTCACAAAAAAGGAAAACTACAGGCCAATATCACTGATGAACATAGATGCAAAAATCCTTAATAAAATTCTAGCAAACAGAATCCAACATCATATTAAAAAGATCATACATCATGACCAAGTGGGCTTTATCCCAGGAATGCAAGGTTTTTTTAACATCCGCAAATCAATCAATGTAATACACCACATTAACAAATTGAAAGAAAAAAACCATATGGTTATCTCAATAGATGCAGAAAAAGCCTTTGACAAAATTCAGCATCCATTTATGATTAAAACCCTCCAGAAAGCAGGAATAGAAGGAACATATCTCAACATAATAAAAGCTATATATGACAAACCCACAGCAAACATTATCCTCAATGGTGAAAAATTGAAAGCATTTCCCCTAAAGTCAGGAACAAGGCAAGGATGCCCACTTTCACCACTACTATTCAACATAGTTTTGGAAGTTTTGGCCACAGCAATCAGAGCTGAAAAAGAAATAAAAGGAATACAGATAGGAAAAGAAGAAGTAAAACTCTCACTGTTTGCAGATGACATGATCCTCTACATAGAAAACCCTAAAGACTCTACTAGAAAATTACTAGAGTTGATCAATGAATATAGTAAAGTTGCAGGATATAAAATTAACACACAGAAATCCCTTGCATTCCTATACTCCAATAATGAGAAAACAGAAAGAGAAATTAAGGAAACAATACCATTCACCATTGCATCAAAAAGAATAAAATACTTAGGAATATATCTACCTAAAGAAACAAAAGACTTATATATAGAAAACTATAAAACACTGATGAAAGAAATCAAAGAGGACACAAACAGATGGAGAAATATACCGTGTTCATGGATTGGAAGAATTAATATAGTGAAAATGAGTATTCTACCCAAAGCAATCTACAGATTCAATGCAATCCCTATCAAGCTACCAATGGTATTTTTCACAGAACTAGAACAAATCATCTCACAATTTGTATGGAAATATAAGAAACCTCGAATAGCCAAAGCAATCTTGAGGAAGAAGAATGGAACTGGAGGAATCAACCTGCCTGACTTCAGGCTCTACTACAAAGCCACAGTCATCAAGACAGTATGGTACTGGCACAAAGATAGAAATATAGATCAATGGAACAAAATAGAAAGCCCAGAGATAAACCCACGCACATATGGACACCTTATCTTCGACAAAGGAGGCAAGAATATACAATGGAGAAAAGACAATCTCTTTAACAAGTGGTGCTGGGAAAACTGGTCAACCACTTGTAAAAGAATGAAACTAGAACACTTCCTAACACCGTACACAAAAATAAACTCAAAATGGATTAAAGATCTAAACGTAAGACCAGAAACAATAAAACTCCTAGAGGAAAACATAGGCAAAACACTCTCCGACATAAATCACAGCAGGATCCTCCATGACCCACCTCCCAGAATATTGGAAATAAAAGCAAAAATAAACAAATGGGACCTAATTAAAATTAAAAGCTTTTGCACAACAAAGGAAACTATAAACAAGGTGAAAAGACAGCCTTCAGAATGGGAGAAAATAATAGCAAATGAAGCAACAGACAAACAATTAATCTCAAAAATATACAAGCAACTTCTGCAGCTGAATTCCCGAAAAATAAACGACCCAATCAAAAAATGGGCCAAAGAACTAAACAGACATTTCTCCAAAGAAGACATACAGATGGCTAACAAGCACATGAAAAGATGCTCAACATCACTCATTATTAGAGAAATGCAAATCAAAACCACAATGAGGTATCATTTCACACCAGTCAGAATGGCTGCTATCCAAAAGTCTACAAGCAATAAATGCTGGAGAGGGTGTGGAGAAAAGGGAACCCTCTTACACTGTTGGTGGGAATGCAAACTAGTACAGCCACTATGGAGAAGAGTGTGGAGATTCCTTAAAAAACTGGGAATAGAACTGCCATATGACCCAGCAATCCCACTGCTGGGCATACACACCGAGGAAACCAGAATTGAAAGAGACGCGTGTACCCCAATGTTCATCGCAGCACTGTTTACAATAGCCAGGACATGGAAGCAACCTAGATGTCCATCAGCAGATGAATGGATAAGGAAGCTGTGGTACATATACACAATGGAATATTACTCAGCCATTAAAAAAAATACATTTGAACCGGTTCTACTGAGATGGATGAAACTGGAGCCCATTATACAGAGTGAAGTAAGCCAGAAAGAAAAACAACAATACAGTATACTAATGCATATATATGGAATCTGAAAGATGGTAACGATAACCCTATATGCGAGACAGAATAAGAGACACAGATGCATGGAACAATTTTATGGACTCTGAGGGAGAAGGTGAGGGTGGGACGTTCTGGGAGAATGGCATTGAGACATGTGTATTGTCATATGTGAAACAGAGCACCATTCCATGTTCGATGCATGTGACAAGGGCTCAGGGCCGGGGCAATGGGATGATCCAGAAGGATGAGAGGGGGAGGGAGGTGGGTGGGGGGTTCGGGAAGGGGAACACATGTAAACCCATGGCTGATTCTTGTCAATGTATGGCAAAAACTATTACAATATTGTAAAGTAATTAGCCCCCAACTAAAATAAATAAATTTATAAAAAAAAAAAATAAAAAAAAGAATGATGCCTAAAAAAAAAAAAAAAAAAAAACAAAGATAATTCTTTTCCTAACTTTTGTTTGTCAAAAAATCTAAGTCCATTGGAGAGACTTTTACTAAACAGAGAGGAGAGGAAGCTTAGATTTGGGGAAAGGATTGAGGAGTTGGATAGAGATATAGGAAGAGAGAGAAATACTCCCCATGACTTTGGATTGGGAGATGGATAGACGGCAAGGAAAAGTAAAGAGTTATGCTCTGATCCCTTAAATCTCCCTAGGGAGTTTGGAAGCCCTCAGAGAGGAATGGGTACCCAAGTGTGATGCCTCCATGATGATGACAGTGGGCTAATGATAAAGATACAAGATCTCAGGACCTCTGAGCTTCCCTGATTTGTCTGGGCCTCAAGAATGGCAGAAATAGGTTTTCCTTATTATACTTATTTCCTTTATTATATTTATTTCCCTATAAATAAGGTGGCAAGATGGAGGCTCTAAAAAATGTGGTATAGCTTCTACAACTGAGCTTTTGTACTGAAATTTAAACTTGCCCCATGGGGAGTACCTTGTCATGAATTTCAAAGAATATATACCCATTTTCATCACAGCGTGCCACGCTAGAGCTCATCAAATTGAGGAAGATTCATTCAAGACCAAGGCTATGATTTTGATGAGCTGGCATGCAGGGGTGAATGTGGCCTCTCAGAAGTCTCTACTATTTCTACATGTGATAGAGGGCTATGACAGTGTGAAGTTTGACAGAGCACTGCAGAAGTAGGTTGGCAAGATGATGTTTAGAAGGGATCCTCAGGAGGACAAGAGAATGAATGCATTCATTCATACGGGATTTTTCTGATGAGATTGACTTCCCTGTGATTCCCAAGAGAATAGGTAGAAAGTCAGAGGCTATGAATTTCTGTCTAACGCTCTATATTAGATTTTAAATTTCTTTAAAACCAGAAACAAAATAAGAAATCCTTTCCTGAAAAGGAGTAGCATATACCAGCAGATGTTGGAAAGTCCTGGGGTACAGAAGATCTCTAACTGTCCCTTGCCTGGACATGCTGCTCAAGACATAGATTATCATATTTGGATAAAACATTTTGCCTGCTATGGGAATGAAATCTACCCAAATTTGGGGAGGTTTGCAGCAATGTAAATTCTATTCAGGGAGAAAAGACTTTTGGATCTTGCTCAAAAGATGCTATAGCAACAGTAGGCATCTAAGGCCAAGAAACTGCAGAACCCCATCGAATGCCTAAAGGTACTTGGACTCTCAAAGCATACAAGTGACTTTGGCTGAATCTTTGAAAGCTTTAGAAGAGGCTTTCCTTCCTGCTGAAAACCAGAGTGCATACTAGATAAGCCTCTTGAATACACATCAGAGAGCTGGAGAAAAAGTTGTCTGCATTAACCCAGATGCTAAGTATTCTCTAACAGAGGGGATTGTCCCAGGAAATTTAGACTCAGAAAACATTTAATGCAGATTTTGGCAGGGGAAGAAGTCTTGACAGCCACTTGGCCAACTTTTTAGGAGCCAGGTGGTAGCTCACTTCTGCACTCTCTCTAATCACAAGTTGCCAGGCAAAAAGGAACTTGATTTCTCACTAGATGGACACAACTTTGATTCTACTGTTGTTGGGGGGGGGGGTTTCCTTTACACTTCTTGGTTCTTCTGACTGGTTGAAAAACTAAATTGACATGAAACATATTAACAGGAGAAATATCAAACAAAGTTAATAACACGTACACATAGGAGAGACACAGCAAAACTCAGTAACTTGCCAAAGTGTCTGAAAACATTGCTTAAATACCCTCTTTGGGTAAGGAAAAAGAGGATGTTGGGGACAGGGGTTTGGGATTTCAAATGTGAGAAAAGCAACTGATATGGAAGTCGAAAAGCAAATGTTTAGGAAATAAATGTTTGTTGGGCCACACAGAAACAAAAAGACACTGAGTGGACTTTGATCTCTAGGTCCCGTTGTCCCCACCACATCCAGCCCATATTCTTTGCAGATATCTTTGGTGATAGCTCTATTCGGGGAACAATCCTTCTATCTAATTTTTTTTAGGCAGTTTGGGAGATGGTCAATATTCCTTCCTGCGTCTTTTGGGCCTTGATTGTCTTCAACTTGAAGTAATCTGCATGCCAAAGAGACATTTGGGGATGGCACTTTTTGTACTCCTATACCATCAAGCTGGAATCAAGATTGCCAGGAAGAATACCAATAACCTCAGATATGCAGATGACACCACCCTTATGGCAGAAAGTGAAGAGGAACTAAAGAGCCTCTTGATGAAGGTGAAAGAGGGGAGTGAAACAGCTGGCTTAAAACTCAACATTCAAAAACTAAGATCATGGCATCTGGTTCCATCACTTCATGGCAAATACATGGGGAAACAGTGAGAGACTTTATTTTCTTGGGCTCCAAAATCACTGCAGATGGTGACTGCAGACATGAAATTAAAAGATGCTTACTCCTTGGAAGAAAAGCTAATGACAAAACTAGACAATGTATTAAAAGACAGAGACATCATTTTGCCAACAATGGTCCATATAATCAAAGTTATTGTTTTTCCAGTAGTCATGTATGGATGTGAGAGTTGGACCATAAAGAAGGCTGAGCACGAAATAATAGATGCTTTTGATCTGTGGTGTTGGAAAAGACTCTTGAGAGTCCAGTGGACAGCAAGGAGATCAAACCAGTCAATCCTAAAGGAAATCAATCTTGAATATTCACTGGAAGGACTGATGCTGAAGCTCCAATACTTTGGCCACCTGATGTGAAAAGCTGGCTCATTAGAAAAGACCCTGAGGTTGGGAAATATTGAGAGCAGGAGGAGAAGGGGATGACAAGAGGACGAGATAGGTGGATGGCATCACTGACTCAGTGGACATGAGTTTGAGCAAGCACCTGGAGATAGTGAAGGATAGGGAAGCCTGGCATGCTGCAGACCATGGGGTTGCAAAGAGTTGGACACGACTGAGCGACTGAACAAAACAACATCAAAATCAAGATGATAACCTACAGCACCAGCATACAATCAGCAATTAACAGCACTGCTGGGCCATTAATGGTTTAGAAAAATGATAACACCCTTCTTTTTCCGTTGCTTGTAGACAGTCACTGACATTTCATTGTAGATTATGCTGATTAAGAGAACTCACAAGTAGTGACATGGAAGACAAGGCTTTCTGAAGAATTTCGGTTTATCTGGGAAGGACATACTAGTTCTTCTAGTTCTTCAAGCTATACATTGGTATAGCTTCATCCAGCCCCTATATCTTCCCCTTGGAGAAAGAGGCATGAACAATGGATATTGGGTGAGTAGATAGGTGACTGATTCAGCCATCCTCCTTGTCTATGCCTTAAAGTTAGACATACACAAAGAAAAACAGAGAAGATCAATAAATCCAAAGACTAGTTCTCTGAAAAGACTAATAAAATTTAAAAACCTAGCAAAATTAGATCAAAAAAGAATAAACAAAGAGTACAAAAATAAGAGAAAATGACATCATTATACACAGAAATTTTTGTTGATGTAATAAATTAGTCTAATAGTTGCCATTCTGTTTTACTCAATCTGTTTCTCTTCTCTGATGACTTTTCAGATTAATCTTTGTCAGTTATGTTTTTAAAATTTCCAACAATGTGTCTGTAAGTGTGGCCAAGATTGTTTTCAGTTCGAAATGATCTGCAAGCCAAAGAGACATTTTAGGGTAGCAAATTTTGCTCCCCTACAATGTAATGGAAAAGAAATGATCCAATGTTGTAATATTTTACAGTGCACCTTCCTTGGAGTAAAACAAAAACATCCAAGAAATACCTTTAAAGAGAAAGGTATATTACACTTTCAAAGAACATAAAAGTCCTAAACAAATGGAAAATAAACCATATTTATGAATGGAAAGCTCAATATCATAAAATGAAAATTCTCATACAAATTCATCTGTGAATTTAATGCCATTTCAATCAAATTCCTACAAGGAAACTTTTGGTACCTGATAGCCAGACTGTAAATTCATAATGAGGAATAAAAATCCAAGAAATCTTAAAATAATCCTAGTTTAAAAAAAATAACAGGAAAAAGATGTGTTCTTCCATACATCAAGATTTAGGACAAAGCTATCTTAGTAGTATTGATGCTGATCAGTGAAATAGATGACTTAGCAAAAGATCTGTATATATTAATATATGATGTGGTTGACATTACAACTCAATGAGGAAATTTGCTTGCCTTGTGTTGAAAATAAAAGACCCATGCTTAATCATACCCCAAATTAGCTAAAGGCACTTAACTATGTGTTGTAAATAATTAAAATAAACCTTATAATTCTACTAAGAAAATCTAAATGATATCTTTGTGAACTTGTGATAGGAAAGAATCTCTTAAATGTGGTGCAAAAACTAAGAAAAAGAGTGATGGGGACTTCCATGGTGGTCCAGTGATTAAGACTCCACACTTTCACTTCAGGGGGCCCAAGTTCAATCCTTGGGCTGGGGAACTAAGATTCCACAAGTCATATCCCACAAGCCAGGCATCAGAGCAAAAACAAACTAGCACTCTTCCTCTGTGCTAAGAAGGAGGTTTCCTTGCCCAACGAGGAAAAAAAAAAGATTGATGGAATTGATTGTGTCAAAATTTTAAACTTCTGTATAAAAACAGCATAAAGTTAAAAGATAAATCTTAAGATTTGAAGAAATGCATGGGGTCACAAAGATTCACAACTGAGAGACTGAACTGAACTGAACTGAAGACTTGAATAAGCTATTTGTGACATGCATTTAAAATAGTACTTTGCATCTGGAATATACAGAAAATCAAATCCATGAGTAGAAAATCCACAGTAGAAAACGGTCATCTTGCAGAAGAAGGAATTGGAATGTTTAAGAATAAACAAAAGGGATGTATAACTTCAATTCAACCTTTCTTCAGTCTGAAGAAAAGCAAAACAAAACAATAATCTAAGATTTGGACAAAATAAACTTCAGAAATATTTGTGAAAAGTGTGTTGAAATGTAGAGATGGGTGAATTGACAATAGCTGGCCAATGCCAAAAATTTACATTTTAAATAGAGGCAGCTACTGTCATATGAATAAAATTAAGTACTAGACAGATTTAACAAATTCCTGTCAGTTATTGTCTCAGGGTAAAAAGAAGAGAAATTGTACTGTGGAGAAATACAAAAAGGAAGTCAGCTCTATCTATGACATTTTTATTTTATTAAAAATAAAATCTGAATTAAATGTTAACATATATTAATTCCCGGTGGTAAGTATATGAGTGTCAATTTAACATCTAATGTTTTTTTCAGTTTTCCATCTATTTAAACTTCTTCCTACACACACAACTGTGATTCAAGTGGAACTAACTGGACTTTTTGAGCAGAGTAGAGAACAACATAGGATTTAGATTGGAAAGCTCGTTTTAGGTTGAGCTGAGGTAGGCAGCAATAAAGGAAGCAAGAATTCTGGATAGATGGAAAGAAAGAGAGAGATTCAGACACACGCACACTCACACACATGCACACACACACATAGAGTGTCAGTCAGCTGGGGTGGAAGGTGGAAAGGTGACTAAGGGGAGAGAACTAGAAGGGATCTTGGATGTTAACAAGATTCATGAAGCATTCAAGAACAACAAAATGATAATGTTGAGTGATAGCGAAAGTCCTGAAGCTACAGATGAATCTGTTTTTAATCTAACAGGCCAATGAGGGGAAAACATCATTTCTGCAGTGGCAGGTGACAAAAGCCACCTCTTAGAAAAATCACTCAGATGAGAGTTATAAGCTGGTATGACTCAGGTAAGCCCCCTCCTACTTGCCTCAGAAACAAAAGCGGAACACCATAGCAGCTTTCATTTCTGAATTCCTTCATCTCCTTGATACCCTATACAAAAGGATCTAAGACAAGCCCTTCTACTTCTTTTCCTCCACTTTTCTATCGAAGGAATTGCACAGTTTATCAGTTTGGAGATAGTTTTCACAGATACTACTCACTGTACCAGATAGTTCATCTATATGGTGGCACTTTCCATAAAGGCACATTCGTGTCTAAGAAATACTATGAAGAATAATTTTGCTATGAGCTGGGATGAATTCATTGCTGTTGTCTGAGAGAAAGAAATTTCCCTCTACCCTTCTAGGTTCTTCTAACTGGTCTAAGAATTAAATTGACATAAGACAGAATAACAGGAGAAAAATCACACAAAAATTAAATAATGTGTATACCTGGAAGAGACCCAGGAGAACTGACTAAGTTGACAAAATGGCTGAAACCCTCATCTTAAACATCATCTTTAGGTAAAGACAAAAAGGGTAGTGATTTGGGACTTCCTAAAGTGGGGAAAGGCAATTCACAAGGAGATGGAAAAGCAAATGCTTGGTAAATAAATGTTTGCTGGGCCAGGCAGAGGCAATGGGACCCAGAGAGGAATTTTAACAATCAGACTTGGCTAGATCCATCCCGGTCTACACATCTGTTCAAACCACAGTCATATTCATGATAATAGCTCCCTTCCTGGAACAGGTCCTCCATTCGTATTCTTTAGGCAGTTAGCGGGAGATCAAAGGTTCTTCCTGAGTCCTTTGGACTTTGATTGTTCCAGCTTGAAACAACCTACATACCAAAGAGACATTGGGAGTGGCAGAGTTCCCTCTCCTGCACTGTCTATCCAATCTCTTCTGCAAAAAGAAATAAGAGAAGCAAAAGATTCTGTATCCTGGGCTCAGGCAAATACCACATCATTTTTACAAAATAATTTAAAGGATTATGGTTGTTATTTTTCTAATAAAGTTCAAAAAGAAAATCAATGAAGAAAGGACTGTTTAAAATGTATGAATCAAAGGGACCAATATTCTATATAGTATTATTTCTTATTGCTGCCCTCTGGGTACTTGAAAAATAAAGATTAATTAAAGAATAATCTATAGTTCCATGCAGAAGAGAAAATAGATTTTTTTTAACCCGAAATTCCAAATAGCTAACAGAAGTTTTCAAGAAAGCACTGAATTAGGACTTAGGGCCTTTGGGACATGGATCCAGCTCCAACAAGATTTACAGCTGGCCCTGAATGGGGAAATGTCATTCCTGCTCCATTATAAACTTTCAAATACCATTTGAAAGCCATTTTACAGTTCATGATCTTGACAAAATTTATACATTAAAACAAAAGAATTGAACAGAGGGAATACTAAGTGTGGTAAGAGGAAAAAGTCCTTGGGTTTCACTGCAAGCTGTTGGTACTCATGATCACTTGAAAAGGACTCAAGCATATCACCAACAATATCTATATTTATATTAAGTTTATATATATATATATTTCTGTATAAAATATACTCTGGTGCATGCCCATTTAATGCATTCCAGCATATAATGTAATTGTAGAGAATAACATTCATTGTAAGAATTGATAAAAACTACTATGTTATAGGTTAAGTGGGATGATAATGACAGGAAATGATAAAAATGTCCTTGCACAAATAGGAGAATGAGGAAAAGTACTTCATTTCTTCCTCAAAAGATTTCTCAGTAAAGGTGCATTTCAGGATGAGTTAATCAAATACCATCCATGAGATGCTGGAAGGCAATAATAGAAATTCTATTTATTTTTATTTTTGATCTTGTCACGTTAAATTTCTATATTTCATTTGTTTTATAACTCACATAATATAGTGATATATATTTATAATGCATAAAGAGATAGCTAGCTAAATAGATAAACAATGCAACAACACCATTTCATGTTGTGGAGGAAGAAAAATAATATACCGTCTATCCTTCTATGTTCTTGGCTGAACTCCCATTAATAAAACGACAGAGTAATAGGAGAAAAACAAACAATTTTACTAACAGGTACCCTTCTTGTACACATGGGAGAGGCCCAGAAAAATTGAGTAACCCCCTCAAACAGGCCAATTCACCACATTAAATACCATCTCCAGCTAAAGACAAAGGAACAAGTTGAGGGGACAGGGATCCAGTTATGCCAGGTTCATCAGAAAGCACAGTGAATAAGAGTACAGATGTTTTTCAGATTTAGGTCACTACCTTCTCGATTGATAAGAGTTTATAGAGATCTAGTCATCCTCCTTTCCCTGGGACAGAGAGAAAAACACCCTTACAGATAGATATTTCCCTTATAAATGTAAATGTTTCTTCAGTTGAGTTCAGTTCAGTCGCTCAGTGGAGTTCGACTCTTTGTGACCCCATGGACTGCAGCACGCCAGGCCTCCCTGTCCATCAACAATTCCCAGAGTTTACCCAAACTCATGTCCACTGAGTCAGTGATGCCATCCAACGATCTCATCCTCTGTTGTCCCCTTCTCCTCCTGCCCTCAATCTTTCCCAGCATCAGGGTCTTTTCAAATGAGCCAGCTCTTCACATCAGGTGGCCAAAGTATTGGAGTTTCAGCTTCAGCATCAGTCCTTCCAATGAATATTCAGGACTGATTTTCTTTAGGATGGACTGGCTGAATCTCCTTCCAGTCCAAGGGACCCTCAAGAGTCTTCTCCAACACCACAGTTCAAAAGAATCAATTGTTCGGCGCTCAGCTTTCTTTATGGTCCAACTCTCACATCCATACAAGACTACTGGAAAAACTGTAGGTTTAACTAGGTGGACCTTTATTGGCAAAATAATGTCTCTGCTTTTTAATATGCTGTCTAGGTTAGTCATAGCTTTTCTTCCAAGGAGCAAGCGTCTTTTAATTTCATGGCTGCAGTCACCATCTGCAGCGATTTTGGAACCCAAGAAAATAAAATCTGCAATCATTGTCCAAAGGCCACCTGGCAGAAAGATAACTAAAATCTTGGATAAAGAGGCAATGTTCTTTGAGGAGCTCAGTTTTGAGCCATCAGCAGAAGATATTGCCAGCACTGACAATAAACAGGAGATCTGGGTGAATCAACACACTGCCCCCTGGAAAGTTCTAAAGCACAAAGTTATTTAAAGTTCACATGAAGAGAGATAAGGGAAGAATTTGTGAATGATTTTTGTTAATTAAAAGAGAATTTCTCCTATGCACAGAGAGAGAAAAATGTTGGAGGAGCACTAGCCCTTTCACTTTGACGCTGGAAAAATCATTAAGGAGATCAACTAAAAACCCTGACATAGGAGTATAGAAGGTTAAGATACGTAGTGATTAATAGTGTGGCGTTTAAAAAGCTATGTAATATTTTTGATCTTCTGTTTCATCAATTGTAATATGTGTACAAAAATATTTACTTTATTGGTGGTTGTGCAGATTAAATAAGTGAATGGATCTAGTTAATTTAGCACAGAATTCCTGTTGGAATAATTGATTGATCTATACTAGTTCCCTTTACATCATCTCCTAATCTTTGTTTAAATTTCACATTCTTAATGAGGTCTTAGATGACCATTCTTTAAAAGTCATACCTCCCTACTCCTCATTCCAACATTTTTGCATACACTGTCTGTTTATTGTTTTCCATAGTACCTATCATTTGACACACAATATATATTTATTTTGTTTGTTTGTTGTCTAAATACTCCCACTAGAATGACAGTGCAGTAAGAACAGAAACTTGATCTTTCTTGTTCTCTGCTAAATTCTCAGTGCCTAGAATAGAGACTAGCACATAATAGGTACTCAGAAAATATTGAATGAATTAATGACTATGGAATACTATTTAGGGAAACATAATTGATTGGCACTATAACTAAATCTATTTTATACTATAACAAATTGATATTTAAAGAGTATTCGGGACTTCCCTGGTAGTCCAGTGGCTAAGGCTTTGAGCCCCCAATTCAGGGGCCTGGGTTGGATCCCTCGTCAGGGAACTAGATCCCTCACACTGCAACTAAAGATCCCCTGCATGCTGCAGCTAAGACTCAGCACCGCCAAATAACATTTTTTTGAAAAGAGCATTCAACCCAGGACTCAGGACTATAAGTGACATATATGGCGGACAGGATACTACTATTGTGAATTAACTTTACATTTCAGGTTTGGCAGGCAGAGCAGTCCTACAATACTAACAACAAAGCTGATTGGACAGTTAAGTAATTTTACCGTTTGTACTCACAAGGAGCCGACTTATCTGAACAGAGAAAGGAAAAGATGACAACATGAATGAAGTAGACTAAAGAAACAACCCAAGGAATTTTAAAATCTGCACCATACTCCAACAATGTATAAAAATTATTATATGCCATGACCAGTGAGATTTATCCCAGGTATGCAAGGCTGGTTCAACTTTCAAATTCAATTAATGTAATCCTTCACATCAACGGCTAAATGAGAAAAGTCAGATGATCATATCAATAAACGCATACAAAGCATTTAAAAAATCCAACCCTCATTTTGGATAAAATTCTCAAGAAACTAGAAGGAGAAATTCCCCAGCTTCATAAAGAGCACCTAGAAAAAGCCTCCAGGTAACATCACACTTAATGGTAAGCACCTAGATGCTTTTCCATTAGACTGGGAACAAGGAAAGCATGGTCTCTCTCTCTACTCCTGTTCAACACTGTCCTGGAAGTCTTAACTAATGCAAGAAAACAAGAAAGTGAAATAAAAGATATATAGACTGAAAGGAAAAATAAACTTTGTTCACAGATTACATGATTGTCTGTGTAAAAAACTTCCCCTGACTCAGCATTAAGAACAACAAAAAAATCTCCTGGGACTCATAAACAATTATAGCGACATTTCAGGATTCAAGGTTAATATATGTACCATGCCATTTTATATTAGGAACTTGAGCATCCTTGGTTTTTTTTTTCTATCTGCAGAGAGCCCTGGAACCGATCCCCTGCAGATACCAAGAGACAAGTGTATAAAAATCAAATGCTTTTCTATATAACAATAATGAACAATTGAAATTTGAAAATGTAATATTTAAATTAGCATAAAAAAAGATGAATTGATAGTTGATAAAGAAGCAAAGTAAATTTAGCTCCACTTTTTCCTAAGAGAAACTCTTTTCAACTAATAGTGGTAGAACAACTGGAAACCCAAAGCAAAACAAAAAAAAAATGAGTCTACATACAGATCTTATACCTCCCTTATATCTTTCACAAGAATTAACACAAAATGTATAATAGGCTTAAATGTAAAATACAAAACTATAAAACTTCTCGGAGACAACGGAGGATAAAATCCAGGTGAACTTATATTTGGTACTGAATTTTCACATCCATAAAAGAAAAAAACTAACAAGTTGGACTTCATTAAAACTAACATTTTCTGCTCTGGGAAAGACACGGTCAATAGAATGAAAAGAAAATCCAAAGATTGGGACAAAATATTTTCAAAACACAGAACTAATAAAAATTTGCATGCAGAGTATTTAATGAACTCTTAAAACTCACCAATAAGAAAAAAAAATTAAAATGTGGGCGAAAGATCTGAACACACTTCAACAAAGAGAAATGTAGATGACAAATAAGTCATGTAGAAATGCTCAACGCCATATGTTTTTGCAAGTTAAAACAATGAGATACTACTACCTACCTACCACTACCAATTAGAATGACTAAAATTCAAAACACTGACAAGATTAATGCTAGTAGGGATACAAAGCAAAAAGAATTTCATTCATTGCTGGTAGGAATGCAAATGGTACAGTCACTTTGGAAGACAGTTTGGCAGTTTCTTTCAAAACTAAACATATTCTTACCATACAATATAATATTTTTACTCTTATGTATTTACTGTAACTGATTTGGAAACTTATGTGCACATAAAAACCTGCACGCAAATATTTACAGCAGCCTTATTCATAATTACCAACAGTTGACAACAATTAAGGTATTCTCAGGTTTTCCCTGGCAGCTCAGACGTAAAGCCTCTGCCTGCAATGTGGGAGACCCGGGTTTGATCCCTTGGTCAGGAAGAACCCCTGGAGAAAGAAATGGCAACCCATTCCAGTACTCTTGCCTGGAAAATTCCGTGGGCTACAATCCATGGGGTCGCAAAGAGTCGGACACGACTGAGCGACTTCACTTTCACTTTCAACAAGTGAATGGCTAAACAAACTGTGGTACATTGATACAATGGAATTTTATTCAGCCATAAAATGCAATGAGCTAATAAGCCACAAAAAATAGAGGAATATTTTGCATATTGCTAAGTGAAAAAAAATTTTAAAAAGGTACTATATTATTCCCACTGTATATCATTCTGCAATGGCAAAACTGCATAGATAGTAAAGAGATCAGTGGTTGCAAGGGGTTAAGAGATGAGAGAGGAAGGGATAAATAGGTAAAGCACACAGGATTTTTACAACAGTGAAACTATTTTGTATGGTATTATAATGATGGATATATCTCATAAATTTGCCAAAATTCATAGAACTATTCAACACCAAGTGTACACCCTAATGTAAATTATGAATTTTAGTTAATATATCAATATTGATTCCTTGATTATAACTAATATGCTATATGCCACCTTGGAAGCAAGATGTTAATAATAGAAGAAACTGTGGGTCTGGTAGAGCCAGTATATGGAAATTCTGTGCATTTTTGCTCAATTTTTCTGTAAATCACCTCCACTAGCTTTGTTCGTAGTGATGCTTTCTAACGCCCACTTGACTTCACATTCCAGGATGTCTGGCTCTAGGTGAGTGATCGCACCATCGTGATTATCTGGGTCGTGAAGATCTTTTTTGTACAGTTCTTCTGTGTATTCTTGCCACCTCCTCTTAATATCTTCTGCTTCTGTTAGGTCCATACCATTTCTGCCCTTTATCGAGCCTATCTTTGCATGAAATGTTCCTTTGGTATCTCTAATTTTCTTGAAGAGATCTCTAGTCTTTCCCAATCTGTTGTTTTCCTCTATTTCTTTGCATTGATCGCTGAGGAAGGCTTTCTTATCTCTCCTTGCTATTCTTTGGAACTCTGCATTCAGATGGGAATATTTTTCCTTTTCTCCTTTGCTTTTCGCATCTCTTCTCTTCCCAGCTATCTGTAAGGCCTCCTCAGACAGCCATTTTGCTTTTTTGCATGTCTTTTCCATGGGAATTTTCTTGATCCCTGTCTCCTGTACAATGTCACGAACCTCTGTCCATAGTTCATCAGGCACTCTGTCTCTCAGGTCTAGTCCCTTAAATCTATTTGTCACTTCTACTGTATACTCATAAGGGACTTGATCTAGGTAATACCTGAATGGACTAGTGGTTTTCCCTACTTTCTTCAATTTAAGTCTGAATTTGGCAATAAGAAGTTCATGATCTGAGCCACAGTCTGCTCCTGGTCTTGTTTTTGCTGACTGTATAGAGCTTCTCCATCTTTGGCTGCAAAGAATATAATCAATCTGATTTCGGTGTTGACCATCTGGTGATGTCCACGTGTAGAGTCTTCTCTTGTGTTGTTGGAATAGGGTGTTTGCTATTACCAGTGCGTTCTCATGGCAAAACTCTATTAGCCTTTGCCCTGCTTCATTCTGTACTCCAAGGCCAAACTTGCCTGTTATGCCAGGTGTTTCTTGACTTCCTACTTTTGCATTCCAGTCCCCTATAACGAAAAGGACATCTTTTTTGGGTGTTAGTTCTAGAAGGTCTTGTAGGTCTTCATAGAACCGTTAAACTTCAGCTTCTTCGGCGTTACTGGTCGGGGCATAGACTTGGATTACCGTGATATTGAATGGTTTGCCTTGGAAACGAACAGAGATCATTCTGTCGTTTTTGAGATTACATCCAAGTACTGCATTTTGGACTCTTTTGTTGACCATGATGGCTACTCCATTTCTTCTAAGGGATTCTTGCCCACAGTAGTAGATATAATGGTCATCTGAGTTAAATTCACTCATTCCAGTCCATCTTAGTTCGCTGATTCCTAGAATGTCGACGTTCACTCTTGCCATCTCCTGTTTGACCACTTCCAATTTGCCTTGATTCATGGACCTAACATTCCAGGTTCCTATGCAATATTGCTCTTTACAGCATCATATTAACTGAGTTTACTTATAAAACTCTATCCTGTGAAAATAGAAATGCAATCCAAAATTATCACATGGTGATGCTCAATACATTTTTATCCATTTTGCTTTATTTTATTCTAAATAATGGATGGTGGTGGTGGCTTAGTGGCTAAGTAATGTCCAACTCTTGCAACCTAACATTCCAGGTTCCTATGCAATATTGCTCTTTACAGCATCGGACTTTGCATCTATCACCAGTCACATCCACAGTTGGGTATCGTTTTTGCTTTGGCTCCATCCCATCATTCTTTCTGGAGTTATTTCTCCACTGATCTCCATTAGCATATTGGGCACCTACTGACCTGGTGCCCAATGAACACTGAAACTGCAATACTTTGGCCACCTCATGCGAAGGGTTGACTCATTGGAAAAGACCCTAATGCTGGGTAGGATTGGGGGCGGGAGGAGAAGGGGACGACAGAGGATGAGATGGTTGGATGGCATCACCGACTCGATGGACATGGGTTTGGGTAGACTCCGGAAGTTGGTGATGGACAGAGAGGCCTGGCGTGCTGCAATTCATGGGGTCGCAAAGAGTCGGACACGACTGAGCGACTGAACTGAACTGAACTTTCTGTAAATCTATCATAACTAATAAATAATGCCTATTATTTAGAATGGTTTCCCTGGTGGCTAAGCAGTAAAGAATCCACCTGAGATGCAGGAGATGCAGGTTCAATCCCTGAGTCAGGAAGATACTCTGGGGAAGGAAGTGGCTACCCACTCCAGTATTCTTGCCTGGGAAATCCCATGGACAGATGAGCCTGGTAGGGTACATACAGCCCATGGGGTTGCAAGAGTTGGACATGACTTAGCAACTAAGCCACCACCACCATCCATTATTTAGAATAAAATAAAGTAAAATGGATAAAAATGTATTGAGCATCACCATGTGATAATTTTGGATTGCATTTCTATTTTCATAGGATAGAGTTTTATAAGTAAACTCAGTTAATACGTATGGCTATATTTAAGATGCTTGTTACAGCTAAACTGATTTCCCAAAGTATTTTACCTATTCCCATGCCAGTGACCACTGCTACATCTCAGACTCTTATAGGAAGTTTTTCATCTGTCAAGCTTGCTCCTCCCTAATCCTGGCAAGTCAATTTATAAAAGAGGAGGTATTTGTAATGAGAAAGAGAAGTCAGGAGGATATAAATAGATTAGCAAATGGCAATGCTCTTACAGGAAACAATGGTAGGTACTTGTCACTTCTTCATTGCTCAAAATCCAAGCCAATTTTTTAACACTTAGCTGTATCCAGACACTGAATAACTTTCTTCTCTGATTTGGAAAATTAATCAGTATAAAAGTCCATAACTTATAAACATAAACTAGCAGACCCTTATGTTTATTTACTGTTTGTCCACTTAACTGCTGAATAGTATTCTACTGTATGAGTGTATCAGTTCCTTTATCCTTTCACCAGTTGATGGGCAATTGAGTTGTTTCCAGTTCAGGGCTATTATGAATAAATCTACTCTAAATATTTGCATACAAGTCTTTGTTGGTAAACCTCAAAAGGGTTATGCTTAGTGAAAAAAATTCAGATGCAAAAGACTAAATGCTGCATAGTTTTATTTACATGACATTATAAAAGAGGCAAAATCACGGTGACAAAAATCTGATCAACAGGGAGGAGATAACAGACTGTAAAGGAGCACAAGGAAATTTTGGGGGTGATGAAAATATTCTATAACTTGATTTGGGTGGTGGCTACATGATTATATTAATTTGTCACACTCATCAAATTACACACTTAAAGTTGGTAAAAATTTATTACATACAAACTATATGTTAATAAAACCAACTAAAAAAGGAAAAAGACAATCACTAATTTTCAAGGAAGGATGTTAATAGTACAGTCTCAACTGATTAGCCGGCTCATAGTTTGTAATCTCTCACATTGATACTAGTTCATTATATTATATAGAGAAGTGTTAGTTCCTCCTCTTCATTGCCTTAATACCTTCTTCCCTTTTGAATTTTTTTTTTTTTTAGCTGATTGGGAATGCAAAATAACATGGTTTCTGAGCCATATACTTTTTATGGCCTTTCTTGCAACAACAGAAAGATGCAGCTAAAGCTTTGAAAATAATGTTTATAATGACTAAATTCTAACTCAAGGATGATTCTAATTTGAAGTCTCCATCTGGCAGGACTTAAGGGGATGATTTTATTCTTTCAACTGTGTAGGGCTGGTTGTTGTATCAACAGTGTCTACCATAGTGTCTGGCAGAGTAAGCATTCCATAAATATTTATTGACTGAAAAAGTATAGTTAAATGGTTCATTTTGTTTTAGAGTTTTCTACTGAAAAAAATATTTAAGCTTGAAGAGCAAAACCTTAACTAGAATACAGTCTATAATCACAGACCACTAGCCTCTTTTGAAATTGTAGTACGTGGTGCCATTCTCCAGCCAGATATCCCCATCAAGACCAAGTCATTCTCCAATAAACCTTTTATATGCAACTTTTGTTTTCTTGGGAAACATGATCCAAGGCAACTCATATTGGTAACAATCCTAGGAAAAGTGAAGTTGCTCAGTGGTGTCTGACTCTTTGTGACCCCGTGGACTGTAGCCTGCCAGGCTCCTCCATCCATGGGATTTTCAAGGCAAGAATATTGGAGTGGGTTGCCATTTCCTTCTCCAGGGTATCTTCCCAACCCAGGGATTGAACCTGGGTCTCCCACACTGCAGGCAGACTCTTTACCATCTGAGCCACCAGGGAAGCCTAACAGTCCTAAGAAGTAGTCTCAAATATGGAATTTTGGAGCGAGATCACTCACTGGTCACATAGATAAGAGGACCTCATCTCTTGTGGTAGCTGGAATGCTAACAGCTGCTGGTATGACGTAGCAGTGCAACTGTGATAAACTAGAATGGGATACAGGATGAAAAGAAATGCAATAGTGTGCACAATATCTCAGGCATTGCGAAAGTTTGAGGTTAGTAGTAATTATAAGGAATACGGAACTTGATAACTTATGGGTGTTATTGATGTACTGGAGAAAAGCAATGAAAAGATGAGGGTGATAGTATCAATTTAAGACAAAACATGAAAATCAAAGGGCTTTCTTGGCAACACATAAAGAAACTCATCTTTTTCAGTTGGAAGGCAGAAAAGGCTGAGGATGAGGTTTAAGACTTTATAAGGGTAGAGGACATTGGGAAGCTGGAATCTCAACACTGTGTCAAAAGACAGGGCAATTATAAGAAGTGAAGGGGGCTCTGAACCTTGGGATGAGGATATTTTGTCAATACACTTGAAATTCTTCAATCCACAGACTCCCCTGAACCCTTTGAAACTGAAGAGTGGTCCACTGATCTTTGTTAAAGTAGCATTCACCTATTGCTCAAAGAGAAACAAAGGTCTCTGCCTTGCAAGTCAATTCAGGATCCTCTTGCAATCAATCCCCACCTCTGTTTCTGACCAACAAACAAATAACTAAGGTGAAGTCACAACATAAACTAGCTGGGAAAAGTGCTGGGCTGGCAAAGGAAGGGAAAGGTGGTGATTATACGTGGAATTAACTAGAGAACCTAGTAGGAAGACACTGAAGATATTGAATCAAGAGAAGCAGAATATAACTAGAAGTGGTGATTAATATTGAAGAAAGTGAAAATGAAAGCCTCTCAGTTGTGTCTGACTCTTTGTGACACCATGGACTATATAGTCCATGGAATTTTCCAGGCCAGAATACTAGAGTAGGTAGCCTTTCCCTTTTCCAGGGGATCTTCCCAACCCAGGGATCAAACCCAGGTCTCCCACATTGCAGGCAGATTCTTTACCAACTGAGCCACAAAGGAAGCCCAATATTGGAGAAATCCACCATTATTAAGGATTGAATAATCTAGCAAGGATAGATTATCCCTGGGCTTCCCTGGAGACTGCCTGCAATGCAGGAGACCCAGGTTCTATCCATGGGTTGGGGAGATCCTCTGGAGAAGGAAATGTCAACCCGCTCCAGTATTCTTGCCTGGGAAATCTCATGGATAGAGGAAACTCGTGGGCTACAGTCCATGGGGAGACTAGAGTTGGACATGACTTAGCAACTAAACTACTACTAATCTAGCAAGGACAGGAGAAAGTGATGACATACTATAAATGGCTCTGGGAACCTTGGAAAAAGGACCCATACTAAGTAAAAATTATGTGCTAGGACTACAGTAGTGAGAAGCAGTCAAAAAGCTCAGAGAAGCAGGCATTATTTATTATATAAGGCTTGAAAATTCAATAGCTCATCATATTCTGCAGAAAGTTCCAGAGAATAATCTATTCATCAAAACAATATGGAATGCACTGGTGAAAAAAAAAAAAGAATTAGGAATTTTGAAAACCTCTGGGAATGTCTATATAACAAATTATCATAAACTTAATGCTTAAAACAACACACATTCTATAACAGTTTCCATTGGTCTGGAATCCAGGCATGGCTTAACTGTGTCCTCTGCTTCAGGATCTCAATCAAAGTGCCAGCCAGGCAGCATTCCTTCCTGGGGCTCTGGATTCCCTTCTAAGCTTGCATAAATGTTGACAGAATCCATTTCTTTGCAGAATTTAGATCTCCAGCTTCTTACTGTCAACTAGCAACCATCCTGAGGTGGTTGGTAATGGAGGCTGCCTTTCCATATAAAGTTTAGAATCAGTTTGCTGATATCCATAAAATAGCTTACTGGGATTTCGCATGGTATTGCTTTGAATTTACAGATCAAATTGGGAAAAACTGACATCTTTACAATATTCAGTCTCCCTATCCATGAATATGGAATATCTACTTATTTAGTTCTTTGATTTTGCTCATCAGAGTTTTGTAGTTTTCCTCATTTAGATCTTGAATATATTTGGTTAGATTTATACCTAAGTATTTCATTTGTTTTGGATGCTAATGTAAATGATACCAAGTTTTTAATTTCAAATTCCATTTGTACACTGTTGGCATTTAGGGAAGCAATTCACTTTTGCATATTAACTTTGTATCTTGCAACCTTGCTGTCAACTGCTTATTAATTTTAGAAGTTGTCAATTCTTTCTTGTTTTCTACATAGACAATCATATCATCTGCAAAGACAATTTTATGTGTGTAAAATATGTGCATTACAGATCTTCATACTTTAACATCTTTTTTTAAAGGTTGTATTGACCTAGTTTTGAGGCTCCGGCCAGAGCCTTCTTTCTTCCTTTCTTTCTTTTTGGCTGTGCTGGGTCTTCATTGCTCTGTGCGGGCTTTCTCTAGTGGCAAGCAAAGGCTACTCTTCATTGTGGTGCACAGTATTCTCATTGTGGTGGCTTCTCTTGTTGCAGAGCACAGGGTCTAGGTGCACAGTCTTCAGTAGTTGAGGTGTGTAGGCTCTAGGGCAAACAGGCTTCAGCAGTTGTGGCACAAAGCCTTAGTAGTTGTGGCTCATAGGCCCTACAGCATGCAGACTTCAGTAGTTGTGGCACATGGGCTCAATAGTTGTGATTCACAGGCTCTAGAGTGTGGGCTTAGTTGTGGTGCATGGGCTTAATTTCTCTTCAACATATGGAATCTTCTCAGACCAGAGATCAAACCTGTGCCCCTGCACTGGCAGGCATGTTCTTATCCACTGCACCACCAGAGAAGTCCTAGTTCTCCTTCTTGAGTAACTAATTAAGTCCACATGCAAACCACTTTCTGAAATGTGTTCTCACACTCTGAGCCACTATGAACATGCTCTTATCATCCCTGGGCTCAGGTACAAGACAACTAGGGATAGCCCTGATATCTGAAAGTATGGGAAGTTATTCAAATCAGTCAATCCACAGGGAGCCCACAAAACCTAGCTAACCCTACTCCACTTGCCATACACATGCTTACCTCTAGAGCTCAAGATTCCTCTTATCTTTTCCCCAGATACAACCAACCTGCTGTGTGTCCCTGCCTGGTGGCCTTCTCTCATTCAGAGCTGTAAGTAACAAAGAGTTCGGCCTTTCACCTATCTTCATGTCAGTGTGTTGTGTTCCACGATCAAAAGAATCTTTAAATCTTATAACAGACTATTCTAGCTTTACATAGGAAAGATAAAGCTAGGTCATCCTTTGACTTGTTTTTCTTTTTTAATCACCCATAACTTGCATAGACCATTAAAAGTTTCTTTAAAATCTCACACCTCTTATTTTATTTTGATCTTTCTCTTCATACTAACCCACTGAGAAAGGCAGAATAAGAATTATTGTTTCTACTTTATAACTAAGGAAAATAAAACTTCAAGCAGTGAAGTGACTTGCCTAAAACAGAACAGTTAATAATGGACAGAGCTGGGAATTAGAAGATATTGCAATTCTAAGTACTGTTCCCTCATGTATTTCCAATCGTCATCTACTTATCCATCCATCAACCCATCCATCTATTCATCCAACATTTATAGAACATATATTATAAACTAGGTAAACCCTAGGCTCTGAAGGATATAGAGATGAATCTGGCACACTCTGTACACTTAAAAGATCACAAGAAACAGATATGGAAAAGAAAATTGTAATATAGTACATTGTTGTTGGTGGTGTTGTTTAGTTGCAAGTCCTGTCTGACTCTTTGCGACACCATGAACTATAGCCCACCAGGCTTCTCTATCCTTGGGATTTCCCAAGAAAGAATACTGGAGTGGGTTGCCATTTCCTTCTCTGGGGGACCATCCTGATCTAAGGATCGAACCCACATCTCCTGCTTGGCAGGCAGGTTCTTTACCACTGATCCATCTGGGAAGCACAGAACAGAGTGCATTAGGTTCTATTAGAAAGTACTTGGTGATCTATAGGGTTGTAGGTGGGGTATTTACCCCAAGCCAAAGGAATGTTTTGCATTACCACTGAAGACTGAACCATGTGACAATCATGTATTAATATAAGCCAATTACATGATGAGAGAGAGCAACATTCAATTTATTTCCCAAAACACTTCATAGGAAACATGCTGAGCATTCAGTTTCAAAGATTAACACCAGGGATCCTTCCTTCAAGGAGAGTATTAGTTACTAGGGGAGACATGTATGTAAAAGAACATATTACAGTTAAGTGTCCTCTAGCCTTGCCTGGTAAAGAACTGGTTGTAGGTTTTTCTTTTCATCACTTTAAATATTTTGTGCCACTCCTTTCTGACCTGTAGTTTCTGCTGAAAAGTCAGCTGATAGTATTATATGTGTATGTGTGTGTGTGTATAATTATCATATATATATATATATACCAACTATGAAAACAACCACCAGTTAACCAAATGGCAACACATACTTATCTACCAATAATCACTTTAAATATAAATGGACTAAATGCTCCAATCAAAAGACATATAGTGGCTGAATGGCTACAAAAACAAGACCCATATGGGTGCTGCCTATAGGAGACACTTCAGATCTAAAGACACAAACAGATCAAAAGTGAGGGGATGATGAATGTTATTCTATGTAAATGGAAATGGAAAAAAAGGTCAGGGTATCAGTACTTATATCATACAAAATACACTTTAAAACAAAGACTGTAACAAGAAACTTCCCTGATGGCTCAGCAGTAAAGAATCCCCCTGCAAAGCAGGAGGAGCTGGAGATGTGGGATCGATCCCTGGGTGGGGAAGATCCCCTGGAGGAGGAATTGGCAACCCACTCCAGTATTCTTGCCTGGAGAATCACATGGACAGAGGAGCCTGGCAGGCTACAGACCATATGGTCGCAAAGAGTCAGACATGACTGAAGCGACTAAGAACGCACATGCATAACAAGAGACAAGAAGGATATTGATATTACACAAGGATCAAAGGATCAATCCAAGAAGGGGATACAACAGTTATAAATATATATGCACCCATCCTGAATACATACAGCAAATAGTAACAGACATAAAGAGAAAAAGTGACAATAACACAATAATAGCAGGGTAAGACTTTAACACTCCTTTAACAATTTTGATAATTTAACATTTAACTGTTAATGGACAGATCACCCAGACAAAAAAGTCAATGAGGAAACACCGACTTTAAACGACACATTAGATCAGACAGACTTAATAGATATAGAAAATACTTCATCCAAAAGGAGAATACACATTCTATTCAACTGCGCATGGAATATCTTCCAGGATACATCATATACTAGGCCATAAAACAAGTATTAGTAACTTTAAGAAGACCGAAATCATCAAGCATTTTTTCTGACCACAGCAGTTTGATACTGGAAAGCAAATAAAAGAATAAAAACTACAAAAATGAAAAAATGAAGCCTAAACAATATATTGGGCTTCCCTTGTGGCTCAGCTGGTAAAAAAAAATCCTGACCTACAGGCCATCCTGACCTATAGATCAAACTCACATCTCGTGCTTGGTAGACAGATTCTTTACCACTGATGCAACTGGGAAGCGCAAAACAGTGCATTCAGTTTTATTAGAAAGTACTTGGTTCTCTATAGGGCTGTAGGTGGGGTATTTACCCTAAGCCAAAGCAATGTTTTCCATTACCATTGAAGACTGAACAATATGACAATCATGTATTAATAGAAAGGCAAAGGAGAAAAGGAAAGATATACTCATTTGAAT
Source organism: Giraffa tippelskirchi (assembly GCF_054371585.1). NCBI lineage: Eukaryota > Metazoa > Chordata > Mammalia > Artiodactyla > Giraffidae > Giraffa > Giraffa tippelskirchi. The sequence goes on along the minus strand of NC_137289.1, from coordinate 10,389,795 downwards.
GCAGAGTTCCAAAGAATAGCAAGGAGAGATAAGAAAGCCTTCCTCAGTGATCAGTGCAAAGAAATAGAGGAGAACAATAGAGTGGGGAAGACTAGAGATCTCTTCAAGAAAATTAGAGATACCAAGGGAACATTTCATGTAAAGATGGGCTCAATGAAGGACAGAAATGGTATGGACCTAACAGAGGCAGAAGATATTAAGAAGAGGTGGCAAGAATACACAGAAGAACTGTACAAAAAAGATCTTCATGACCCAGATAACCACGATGGTGTGATTACTTACCTAGAGCCAGACATCCTGGAATGTGAAGTCAAGTGGGCCTTAGAAAGCATCACTACGAACAAAGCTAGTGGAGGTGACGGAATTCCAGATGAGCTATTTCAAATCCTCAAAGGTGATGCTGTGAAAGTGTTGCACTCGATATGCCAGCAAATTTGGAAAACTCAGCAGTGGCCACAGGACTGGAAAAGGTCAGTTTTCATTCCAATCCCAAAGAAAGGCAATGCCAAAGAATGCTCAAACTACCACCCAATTGCACTCATCTCACATGCTAGCAAAGTAATGCTCAAAATTCTCCAAGCCAGGCTTCAACAATATGTGAACTGTGAACTTCCAGATGTTCATGCTGGTTTTAGAAAAGGCAGAGAAACCAGAGATCAAATTGCTAACATCCGCTGGATAATCGAAAAAGCAGGAGAGTTCCAGAAAAACATCTACTTCTGCTTTATTGACTACGCCAAAGCTTTTGACTGTGTGGATCACAGGAAACTGTGGAAAATTCTGAAAGTGATGGGAATACCAGACCACCTGACCTGCCTCTTGAGAAACCTGTATGCAGGTCAGGAAGCAACAGTTAGAACTGGACATGGAACACCAGACTGGTTCCAAATAGGAAAGGAGTACGTCAAGGCTGTATATTGTCACCCTGCTTATTTAACTTCTATGCAGAGTACATCATGAGAAATGCTGGACTGGATGAAGCAAAAGCAGGAATCAAGATTTCCAGGAGAAATATCAATAACCTCAGATATGCAGATGATACCACCCTTATGGCAGAAAGAGAAGAAGAACTAAAGAACCTCTTGATGAAAGTGAAAGAGGAGAGTGAAAAAGTTGTCTTAAAACTCAACATTTAGAAAACTAAGATAATTGCATCCGGTCCCATCACTTCATGGCAAATAGATAGGGAAACAATGGAAACAGTGACAGAGTATCTTTTGTGGCTACGAAATCACTGCAGCCACAAAATTAAAAGATGCTTGCTCCTTGGAAGGAAAGTCATGACCAACCTAGACAGCATATTGAAAAGCAGAGACATTACTTTGCCAACAAAGGTATGTCTAGTCAAAGCTATGGCTTTTCCAGTAGTCATGTATGGATGTGAGCGTTGGACTATATTGAGAGTCCATTGGACAGCAAGGAGATCCAACCAGTCCATCCTAAAGGAGGTCAGCCTTGAATATTCATTGGAAGGACTGATGCTGAAGCTGAAACTCCAATACTTTGGTTACTTGATGAGAGGAACTGACTCATTTGAAAAGACTCTGATGCTGGGAAATATTGAAAGTAGAAGGGGACAGCAGAGGATGAGCTGGTTGGATGGCATCACTGCCTCAATGGGCATGAGTTTGAGTAAATTCCGGGATTTGGTGATAGACAGGGAGGCCTGGTGTGCTGCAGTCCATGGGGTCACAAAGAGTCAGACAGGACTGAGCAACTGAACTGAACTGAAACAATATACCACTAAATAACCAATAGATCACTGAAGAAACATACACTACTGTATGTTATATATGAAAATTGTTGAGAGTAAAGCCTAAGAGTTCTCATCAAAAGGAAAGTTTTTTTTTTCTTATTTCTTTAATTTTGTATCTATATGAGATGCTGGGTGCAGATGTGCACTAAACTTACTGTGGTAATGATTTCATGATTTATGTAAGTCAAGTCAATATGCTGTACACCTTAAACTTATACAATGCTGTATGTCAACTATATCTCAGGAAAACTGGAATAAAACCATTTTTTAGCTATGCTTGTGTAACCGCAAGGAACTGCTGGCCAGTGAGAGTACTACCTCACCCCACACTGGCTAAGTGCATATGGGTCTTACTCTTAAAATAGCCAACTAGTAAACCAAGTGATTTTAACTTTGGCATAAGTCTTTGAAAACTTCTGTGCTTTGCATCAGAGATTACTCTACTAAAAGATTATGTGATTAGCTCCATTGTTTCTGCCCTACCTCTTTAAAGTCACCTGGGATTTCCTGTCAAGACTGGTACACTAGCCTCTTAGCAAGATACAATACCACTTAGCAGTTCTGTTTAGAGACGTGAATATAAGGAAAGAACTGAACATGTCACATTACAATTTTGGAAACAACAGTACAAAAAAATGAATTGAAAAGCAATGCACACATCTCCAGATCACAACACAGGTAATTCAAATTTCTAGTGAGGTAAAAAGAAGACAGACTCTCAGCTCAGATTAATTTTACAACATTATCACTTCGATCTTTTCCTCTTCAGTGGCCCTGACCTTGACTGACTCTCCCAATGGGGCACTGCCTGGTAGGACTATGAATCATGCCAGAAATCAGATGGATCCAAAGGCAGACCTGCCATTCCTCATGAAAGTAATTTGGGAAGCGTATGTTCAATGACCATAATACTAATGCTAAGGGGTGTGGACCTTTTTTTTCACATTAAGAGCAAGTTTCCTGAGGCACCAGAAAAATCCCTCCAGTTGTGTAAATGAAAACAGGACTACAAAAAAGGACAGTCATAAAGGGAAAAGGAGAGTCAGTAAGAGTATGATACATGCAGACATATAATGAATAAGTATGATTGCAAGTGAACTTTGATGTTTTTGCCCTCTAACTACTTCAGCATCCTGATTTTCATATAGCACACACATTCTTGTCATTCATTCTCAAGTTTTTGAAAAACATTCTATTTTTTTATTTCCAAAATAAAAAGATTTCAATTTTTTGAGTTTTCATTTTAGAGCTTTATGTCTGCAGCTCTCCCCACCTGAAATTACCTGTACACTCACACATCTGCCTAAACCGTGACCTACCCCCAACATCTTCCCATACTCAGCTGTTGTTTCATTGAATTTCCAGCAGAGTTATAAGCAATTCCACTTAGTCATGCCTTAGATGTTTTGCTTCAAATCCTTCAAGACTCAACTTAAGCTTCTGGTAAGTCTTCCCTGACCCTAGAGTTATTATTTAGTTGCCCTTGTATTTACATAATACCCAATCTATGCAGTTATGCTAACATTTACCATATTATAATTGGAAGTTTGCAAATCTGTACCAAGAAACTGTTTCAGAAATTTATTCTGGCAGTAAACTTGTTTTATCCATATGGTAGAGTACCTAGTACTTGGAAGAAATCAGGAAATGACTTCATACATTTTTTTAAATAGCAATGATACAGACAAACCTTTGGGAAATGTAATGAAACAAAAGATATACCCATTTGAATGCAGAGTTCCAAAGAATAGCAAGGAGAGATAAGAAAGCCTTCCTCAGTGATCAGAGCAAAGAAATAGAGGAAAACAATAGAATGGGAAAGACTAGAGATCTCTTCAAGAAAATTAGAGATACCAAGGGAACACCTCCTGCAAAGACGGGCTCAATAAAGGACAGAAATGGTATGGGCCTAATAGAAGCAGAAGATATTAAGAAGAGGTGGCAAGAATACACAGAAGAACTGTACAAAAAAAAAAAAAAACTTCACAACCCAGATAATCACGATGGTGTGATCACTCACCTAGAGCCAGACATCCTGGAATGTGAAGTCAAGTGGGCCTTAGGAAGCAGCATTACAAACAAAGCTAGTGGAACTGATGGAATTCCAGTTGAGCTATTTCAAATCCCAAAAGATGATGCTGTGAAAGTGCTGCACTCAATATGCCAGCAAATTTGGAAAACTCAGCAGTGGTCACAGGACTGGAAAAGGACAGTTTTCATTCCAATCCCAAAGAAAGGCAATGCCAAAGAATGCTCAAACTACCACCCAATTTCACTCATCTCACAGGCTAGTAAAGTAATGCTCAAAATTCTCCAAGCCAGGCTTCAGCAATACGTGAACCATGAACATCTAGAAGTTCAAGCTGGTTTTAGAAAAGGGAAGGAACCAGAGATCAAATTGCCAACATCCGCTGGATCATCGAAAAAGCAAGAGAGTTCCAGAAAAGTATCTACTTCTGCTTTATTGACTATGCCGAAGCCTTTGACTGTGTGGATCACAATAAACTGTGGAAAATTCTGAAAGAGATGGGAATACCAGACCACCTGATCTGCCTCTTGAGAAACCTGTATGCAGGTCAGGAAGCAACAGTTAGAACTAGACATGGAACACCAGACTGGTTTCAAATAGGAAAAGGAGTATGCCAAGGCTGTATATTGTCACCCTGCTTATTTAACTTATATGCAGAGTACATCATGAGAAACGCTGAGCTGGAAGAAGCCCAAGCTGGAATCAAGACTGCCGGGAGAAATATGCAGCTGACACCACCATTATGGCAGAAAGCGAAGATGAACTAAAGAGCCTCTTGAGGAAAGTGAAAGTGAAAGTGAAGTTGTATCCGACTCTGTGTGATCCCATGGAATTTTCCAGGCAAGAGTACTGGAGTGGGTTGCCATTTCCGGGGAGAGTGAAAAAGTTGGCTTAAAGCTCAACATTCAGAAAAATAAATCATGGCATCCAATCCCATCACTTCATGACAAATAGATGGAGAAACAGTAGAAACAGTCAGTGGCTGACTTTATTTTTTTGGGCTCCAAAATCACTGCAGATGGTGATTGCAGCCATGAAATTAAAAGACGCTTATTCCTTGAAAGGAAAGTTATGACCAACCTAGACAGCATATTAAAAAGTAGAGACATTACTTTGCCAACAAAGGTCCGTCTAGTCAAGGCTATGGTTTTTCCAGTATTCATGTATGGCTGTGAGAGTTGGACTATTTATAGCTGAGTGCTGAAGAATTGATGCTTTTGAACTGTGGTGTTGGAGAAGACTCTTGAGAGTCCCTTGGACTGCAAGGAGATCCAACCAGTCCATCCTAAAGGAGATCAGTCCTGGGTGTTCATTGGAAGGACTGATGTTGAAGCTGAAACTCCAATACTTTGGCCACCTGATGGGAAGAGCTGACTCGTCTGAAAAGACCCTGATGCTGAGAAATATTGAGGGCAGGAGGAGAAGGGGACGACAGAGGATGAGATGGTTGTATGGTATCACCGACTCAATGGATATGAGTTTGGGTGAACTCCGGGATTTGGTGATGGACAGGGAGGCCTGGCGTGTTGCAGTTCATGGGGTCACAAAGAGTCAGACACAACTGAGCTACTGAACTGAACTGAACGAAAACAAAAGAGAAAATTTGAATACAAAATATGGAAACAGGAAAGATTATTTTTCCAAGCAAGAATGCTAGAGTTGGTTGTTACTTCCTTCTCCAGGGTATCTTCCCGACACAGGGATTGAACCCAGGGACTGAACTCTCAGTTCCTGCCATGTCTTCTGCATTGCAAATGCAGATTATTTACCACTGAGCCACCTGGGAAGGCCATAGATAGGAGATTTCGCTAATAATGAAGACATTCTTTAGTAAATAAATTACTTGTGAGAATATAAAAACTATCAAAATTGGCACAAGAAGAAAACTTAGAAAGACTAACAATCATGAAAGGAATAGGAAATACTATGAAACCTCCTTTTAAAGGCATCAGGCCTAGACAGTTAGTGGTAGAGTTCCTTTACACCAATGGTTCCTGATTGGTAAGTGTGTGTTTGCGGGATTTGACCCTCAGGGGGCAAGTTGGAAATGTCTGCACACATTTGGGCTTGTCACAATTTGGGGGTGGGAGAAGTGCTACTGACATTTCATGGGTAGAGACCAGTGATAATGGTAAACATCTTTCACTGCACAGGATAGATCCCACAACAAAGAATTATCCAGCCCAAAATGTCAATAGTGCCAAAGCTGAGAAACCCTGCTGTACACTTTTAAAGAAAAAGCAATTTCTATACTATATGCAACATTTGAACATATAAGAAAAGGAGAGCTTCTTAAAGCAGCTTTTAATGCAAATATTACTCTGATACTCAGATATGAGAAAGATAGTACCAAAAATATATAGGCCCCAGTATATTGATTTTTTACACATCTACATAGACACACACAGACACACACACATATGTACATATGAAGAAAAAAAAACAAGTAAAGGATCAAATCTAAACGTATATATAAAACATATTTAATAATGGGTTTTATTAGTTGTGGTAAGACCACATGATAGGAGATCTACCCTCTTAAATTCTTGAGTATACAGTACAGTATTATTAACTATAGATACAATGTTATACATCAGATCTCTGGAACTTGTTCATTTCGCATAAGTGAAACTTTTTATCTGTTAAACAGTAACTCCCCATTTTTGTCCTCACGAGTCCTTGGCAACCACCACTCTACTCTCTATAAGTAGTATTTGTCCTTCTGCCTCTAGCTTACTTCACTTAACATAACGTTTTCCAGGTTCACCCATGTTGCCACAAATGGTGGGATTTCCTCTTTTAAGGCTTAATAATAATACATTACATTTTTCTCTATCCATTCATCTGTCAGTGGACATTTAGGTCATTTCCATAACTTGGCTATAATGAATTATGCTGCAATAAATGGGAATGTAGGTATCTACTCGAGGTTCTGATTTTAATTCTTTTGGATAAATACCAGAAGTAGGATTGGTGGTTAATATGAGAATTCTTATTTTAATTTCTGTATTTTATATACTTAAATTTATTTCTATATATTTAGTTTTTATAGTCTTGTCCATAATGGCTGCACCATTTTAAATTTCTACCACAACATAAAGTGGTTCTAATTTCTTCTCACCAGCAACACTTGTTACATTTTGCTTTTTTGATAATAACTAAACTAACAGGTGAGAGGTGATAGATCACTGGTTTTTATTTGTATATCAATGATTTTATAAATTACTGAGATATAGTTATTATATAATGTTAGAAAATTTACTAGTAAAACTAATTATTGATACATCACTAGGAAATTTTAATTCTTTTTTCAGTTAATTTTATTGTGGTTAAAATATAACATCAAATTCACTATATTAACCATTCTTAAATGCACAGTTCAGTAGTATTAAGTATAGTCATATTGTTGTACAACTGATCTCTACAACTATTCATCTTACAAAACTGAAACTCTATACTCATTAAACACTAATTTTCCCTCCTTCCTACCCACAGCTTTTGGCAAAAACCTTTCTACTTTTTGTTTCTATTATTTGACAAGTTTAGATATTTTACATGAATAGAAGTATCTAAAGGACAGTATCTGTCCTTTCATTTTGTTTTGTTTCGGTTGTACCACACAGCTTGTGGGATCTTAGTTCCCCTACCAGGTACTGAACCTGGGCCCCCAACAGAGAAAGCACTGACTGGACCACGAGGAAATTTCAAGTATCTGTCCTTTTGTAATTGGCTTATTTTACTTAGCATGATATCCTCAAAATGTATCCAAATTTAGCATGTGACAGGATTTCCTTCTTTTCTGAAAGTTTAAAGTGAAAGTTTAGTTGCTCAGTCATGTTCAACTCTTTGTGACCCCATGGACTGCAGCCTACCAGGCTCCTCCGTCCATGGGATTTTCCAGGCAAGAGTACTGGAGTGGGGTGCCATTGCCTTCTCCAGAGGATCTTCCCAACCCAGGGATTGAACCTGGGTCTCCCACATTGTAGGCAGATGCTTTACCGTCTGAGCCACCAGGGAAGTTTTCTTTTCTGAGGTTGTATTATATTCCATTGTGTATACATATATACCACATTTCCTTTTTTTTTTTTTTCCAATTTTACTGAAATGTAACTGACATTTAACATTATGTAAGTTTAACATGTATGTGATGACACATTTGAATACCGTGAAATGATTACTATAGTAGGTTTAGTTAATGCCTTCATCATATCATATAATTATCTCTTCTTTTGTGTAGTGAGAACATTTAAAATCTACTTTCTTAACAACTTTCAAGTATACAATACAGTATTGCAGCACAGTGGTAAAGAATCTACCTGAGAATGCAGGAGACACAGGTTCAATCCTTAGGTCAAGAAGATCCCCTGGAGTAGGAAATGATAACCCACTTCAGTATTCTTGCCTGGAGAATCCCATGGACAGAGGATCCTGGTGGGCTACATTCCGTGGGATTGCAAAGAGTTGGACACGACTGAGCGACTGAGCACACAAGTATAATCACCAGGCTGGAACTTTGTACCCTATGTCAAAATCTTCCCATTTCCCCTATCCCCAGCTCCTGGAAAACACCATTCTACTCTCTTGATAGAATTTCATGATGGAGGCTGAGAAGCAATTAGCAGGATCCATTTCCCTCTACTGTCCTTTGAGAGTGCTATCTGCTGCTATCCCAGCCTCTTTCCACCCCCCAGTTATGCAGCTCATGACTTAGGATTCTGGATACTGGGATAAGATAGAAATAGGCCTCTTTGGCTATGTCCCATATATCTAGGGGAAAGCTCAGTCATGCTCTCACTTTCCCAAGCAGGAGAAATCACAGGCTGAGAAAGTCTTGCTTGGCACTGAGCTGTGCCACCTTTGGGGAGGGGTGATATGGTTAAAGTCAAACTGGTGCCCTTGCTCTCCTCCAATGGGTCCAAAGTTGTCTGGGTGTGTTTATTTGGTTGGTTTTGGGGGAAGTTTTGGCTCCAACTGTGTGTTGAAACTTCTCTGATGCAAACCAGGACTTCCACAAAAGCTCTCATCTGTATGTGATTGTCTAAGACAGTGTTCTCCAGGGGTTCCTGTACGGTGACTGAGAGGGGCTGGAGCTGGCTCCTGGGTCACTACAGTGTCCACAGCCAGGACTGAGGTCAATGCACAATTATTCAATGCATAGGTGAGTGAGATTCTTCCCAATTCCCTTGGTGTATGGTGCTAGATCCCACAGTTCCCACAAAGACTTCTGTTTGTCCCTGGATAGGTGCAGAATTGTTGATGTTGGAGAGGGGGGATACACTGCAGGATGTCTTCTTCAGTGATGTTGCTGACACTACCCACATAGAAAAATTTAAAAGATGAGAAAACCTTCTCAATAAATAGAGAAAATATTTTTGGTAAAAAAAAAAAACAAAACATGTTCCTGACAAGTTTTTAGTAAATGAGAAATAAAAAGGCACTAACATGATAAACCACAGACAACATCACAATTCTTTGTGAAACATTATAATATAGACAGACCCATTAGGCTAAACAGTATTTGAGCAGAAGCCTGGATGAAAGGATAGAAGAAGCTATCAGAAAGTTTTGGAGAAGAGTATTCTAAGAAGAAGGAGGACAGCCAATGCAACAGCCTTAAGTGTGGCTAGAACAGTTAAGAAAAAGCCAAAAGATCAGTGTGGCAGAGTGTAGTGACCAAGAGGGATAGATTTTATTCTGAGTACAATGGGCACCTGGGGAGGGTTTGAGCAGAGCGTAACATATGATCTATATGCAATAAGTTCTGGTTTTCTTCTTTAATTAACAACACTACCAATTAACCACAAAGGAAACATCGAGGCATCTTCAGCAACCCCGTGTACATTACGTGGTGTCAGCAAGGTTTGCTGATTCTGCTTCTCCAGTAACTCTTTCAAGTGGCCCTTTCTTTTCAGTCCATTGCTACTGCCTGTGTTCATGCCCCGTAATCTCTCATCTGGACCACTGCAATTACCTTCTTAATGGGTCTTATGCCACCAATCCAGACATCATGCTGATGAGCATTATCTTCTTGAAATACATAAAAGGTACCCTATTTCAAAAACTTCAGTAACTAATACTTTACAAGAAAATCCAAGCTCTTTGGACTTCCCTGGCAGTCCAGTGGTTAAGACCCTGTGCTCCCAATGCCGGAGAAGGCAATGGCACCCCACTCCAGTACTCTTGCCTGGAAAATACCATGGACGGAGGAGCCTGGTAGGCTACAGTCCATGGGGTCGCACAGAGTCGGAGATGACTGAAGCGACTTAGCAGCAGCTCCCAATGTAGAAGGCATGGGTTCAATCTCTTGTCAAGGAACTAAGATCCTGCATGCTGCATAACGTAGTCAAAAAAAAAAAATCCAAGCTCTTTAACTTGACATTCTAGGCCCTTCTTAACCCTTGCTTACCTGTGCAGCTCCATTTCCCCCGTCATACCAAGGATGCGAATCTCTTCTCTGGACTAATTGTTAATTTTTTAAACACTTTCCACTGTTTCCTGCCTCTGGTCCTTTGCTTGTTTTGTTACCTTAATCTCTCTAGGACTGATTTTTGGACTGACAATTTCTGAAAGTGCCTTACCATTTTTCTAATTATCAAGGAGTATAGCATCTTTCAAATGTTCTCCAAAGAAGATCTGTTTCACAGTATATTACAAAAAAAACATATTCTGTTCTTAAATATGTTTAGAAAACACTGGGGTAAAGAAGGTTGGTAGCTTTCTCTGCTGAAAAACTTCAAAGATTCTAACATGTATCCACAACATCAAGAAGGGTATTGAACAGATGATTTTATTTGTGTGTGTGTGTGTGTGTGTGGAATAATTATTTTATTTTTTTAAATAAATTTATTTATTTTAGTTGGGGGCTAATTACTTTACAATATTGCAGTAGTTTTTGCCATACATTGACATGAATCAGCCTTGGGTTTACATGTGTTCCCCATCCTGAACCCCCCTCCCACCTCCCTCCCCATCCCATCCCTCTGGGTCATCCCATTGCCGCAGCCCTGAGCATTTGTCTCATGCATGGAACATGGAATGGTGTTCTGTTTCACATATGTTAATATACATGTTTCAATGCTATTGTCCCAGAACGTCTCACCCTTACTTTCTCCCTCAGAGTCCATAAGACTGTTCTATGCATCTGTGTCTCTTATTCTGTCTCGCATATAGGGTTATCGTATGATTTTCTATTTAAACCATGAAACTGTTAAAATCATGAAACAATTTTTTAAATGAAATATTATGTAGAACTAGTGTTCCATTGGGCGTATTTGGTGAAATACTGAAAAGGTGATTTCTTCTTTTCTTAAATGAAGATTCTCTTATTCTCTTTGATTCTTTTAAAATGAATCAAAGTTTCCATGGATTTAAACCTACTCGATGAAATGATAAGCCTCAACAAAGCTACAACCATCTCTAATATTTTGAAATCACCACAATTCATTCACATTTCATTTAAGAGAATTCCATTTTACAGCTCTCAGCAAGTTCAGTACAAAAGCAATCTCAGACAGTAATCATCTCTCAGATTAATCCAAAAACTTACTAGAAGATACTTATAATGACATATACAATGTGTTAATGTTGCTACTGGGAGTAAGCTCAGAATTATAAAAACATAGTGCATGATTTTCATCCCTTATTTCATCAAATATATACAACAGCCCACTTCTGTTGGCTTTACTCACTCAGATGAGATTCTCAAAGCCATGCAAATTCATGCAGAAAGGAACAGAAGGATCAAATAAGATTAAATGAGGGATTGTTTGACCCCAACGTATCCCTACGTATGCTGATAAGCATCTCCAAACAAGAACAGGAGCAAATTCCCTCCCAAGCCCTGTGTACTTCTGAGTGTGTGTGTGTGTGTGTGTGTGTGTATGAAAATACATCTTGGTATCTTTCCAACCCAACCTTTAAATGGCAGCCATTAAAATAAACTTTCCAGCTGGCTGAACCATTTCCTGTAAAGTCTCTTTGTATATGAGGACATGTCTTTCATCACTCTTTGTTCATAATAGACATGCACTCTGAACTCTGGTTAGCAATTTTGCTGATTTATACAAAACTCAGTACTCAATACTGTAATAACTTGTTTGGCTCCTTGCCAATGCCACCCCAGTCATTATTCTTGGGCAAAGTAATCCAGATCCTGACACCAAACACTTTTCAGACAGGGAAAATATAAAGAGGGTTACATCCTGATCTTTTAAACTCAACTTAAAGTCAGCCATGTTGTACAAGGCCTTCTGATATTCATTCCCCCTTTCCTTGGCCAAGATATGTGATGGCAATGTACAGGTCCCAGGCAATGGAACGTGATCTAAGACAATAAGTTAGCTCCATACCTCTTTTGACAGGGCTTTCCAGGTGGCACTAGTGGTAAAGAACCCACCTGACAATGCAGGAGACATAAGAGACACGGGTTCGATTCCTGGGTCATGAAGATCCCCTGGAGAAGGGCATGGCAACCCACTCCAATATTCTTGTTTGGAGAATCCCATGGACAGAGGAGCCTGGTGGGCTACAGTCCATATAGTCACAGAAAGTTGAAGCGACTGAAGCAACTTAGCATGCATGCATGCATACCCCTTTGATAGTGATTAATGTTGAGGTTGGCATGTTCTGGCCAATGAAATATAAGGAAAGTCTGCAGGGGCTGAAGGGTTAGAGTGTTCCAGAAAAAAATTCTTCGAGAGAATAGAGTAGTTCAGATTCAACTTCTTTCTTTTGTGGCAGGCATCTGTTGTGCATGAGGGGAAAGCAAAGATATTCACAGAATAGAAGAGCCAGTCAAGAGCCCTGAAATCATTTAGCTAGATTAACCTGAAATTGCCTATCCCCCAATTCCAGTTATGAGATTAACAAACACTTACTGTTTAAGCTACTTTTAGTTGGGTATTCGATCACTTGCTGAACTAATAAAACTAGATTTCACAAATGGGGCTTCCACCTTGCTGTCACGCCAAGCCTTCATCTCATACCTAGTTTGGAAACCAGGATGCAATATGATTGTTTTGTCAGAGCACCCTCTTCTGTTCACTATCAAGTATTTCAGTCCCTCCAGGTATGCGATTACACTGTTGCTCACTTATTTCACATTGTCTTCTTTACGCCAATATTTTTTCAAGTCCTTTAAGCATTTTCAGATCTGGGAATACTGATCTGATATCTGTATGCAAATATTGATCACCATAATTTGTGCCAGTCTACCCTGGTTTCAAGCAAATCCTTGATTATACTTCCTGCTGCTACAAGCTATCAGGGGCATGCTTGTCTATAGGATAAATTCCAATCACTATCTTGCGAGGTGGAAGTCATGGATCACTGGTTTTCAATCTAAGGGAGTAGGTTTAAATTTTGGATGAATATTACAATCACCTTGGGAGCTTAAAACTCATCCAGTATCTGGGCCACACCCAAGAAAAATTAAATGAGAACCTCAGGGGCTGGGGCCCAGATATCATTCTTTTTTTAAACTACCCAAGTGATTCCACATGCAGGCAGCATTGAAATGTATGGATTTAGGAGGTGTGAAATGCATGTTAAATACAACTGGGAAATTCATTTAAACTATGATGCCTCTCTCCCCAGTTATGTTGAAAACACTGCCTTATAGGTCTCTGCCCTCCAACCTATCCCCACAAACAACTTAAAATTTGTTCTGTTACTTACTACAGCACACCTATCAAATGAGCCAGAGCAGTGGTCGAAGAGTTCTGGGACTGTCTTTGGTCAGGCAAGAAGCTGTCAGAAGTGAACAGCTAAAACTTCTCCTCTCTAGACTCAGGGAAACTCAAACTTAAGGAGCCAAACTGAGGTCTGTTTGACTATAGAGAGGGTACTCATGACTACCACAGTGTTCTCCAAAATTGCTTGAAGATAAAAATGGCCTATTGTGCTTGTTATGGACTCCTAGGCCCCAACCCAGAACCTACAGAAGTAGAATTTCCTGGGGGAAAGGTCTGGTAATTTATGTAAGTTAACAAGTTGTCCCAGGTGATTCTTAGCAAACACATTTTGAAACACTATATTACTGCATATTTTGCCAATTTTATTTGTTATAGATAACAGGATTCAGCTTATCAGGGGTATGGCCAAACCCCAGAAGGTAGCACTGAATTCTGAATTCTGAGACTTGTTGGAGGCCCTGAAAGCAATCCGAAAATTAAGTCCCCTTATTTAGAAAAATGTGTCCATTAAAATGTGTGTATCTAGCCTCATGATCTCTGCAGACTCAACAGAGCCTGACTCGCTGCTGCCTGAGCTGTTTCTGAGTCTAAACATACCCCCACTGCCCTTGTACACAGCTTGCCTGGAAATATCCTGCCCAGACTGCGTCACAGAGCTGGCGGGCCTTGCTGAAGCACTGAAAATCCCCATGCCACTCTTTCCAGATTCCGTGAAACTGAAGAGGGCCAAGTGACCAGTTCTCTCATAGCTCAGTTGGTAAAACATCTGCCTGCAATACAGGAGACCCAGGTTCGATTCCTAGGTTGGGAAGATCCCCTGGAGAAGGAAATGGCAACTTGCTCCAGTATTCTTGCCTGGAGAATCCCACAGACTGGAGCCTGTCAGGCTCCTCTGTGCATTTGATGGCAAGAGTCAGACACGACTTGACAACTAATCCACCAACCACCACCAAGTGACCAGTTCTGGTCAACCGAATGTGGGCCAGTCATGTCTGACTCTTTGCGATCCCATGGATTGTAGCCCACCAGGCTCTTCTGTCCATGGGATTTTCCAGGCAAGAATACTGGAGTGGGTTGCCATTTCCTTCTCCAGGAGAACTTCCTGGCCCAGTGATCCAACCCGGGTCTCCCACATTGTAGGCAGACGCTTTACTGTCTGGGCCACCAGGAAAGTCCCTTTCACTTTAACTTTCATAGTGGTGGAAACAGTCACCTAGAACACAGTGCTTAAAACCAACCTATTACTTCATTTCATCAATTCTAAAACATAGTCAGTAATGTATCATTCTTCTGTGAAAAAATTGGCGACCCTAAAGTTGGAAATGTTTGCTGTGGCTTGTTGTTGTTCAGTCTCTAAGTTGTGTCTGACTCTTTTGCATCCCCGTGGACTGTAGACTGCCAGACTCCTTTGTCCATGGGATTTTCCAGGGAAGAGTACTGGAGTAAGACTGAACTAATAAAGACGTTTTCACCTTCAAAAAAAAAAAAAAGAGTACTGAAGTGGATTGCCATTTCCTTCTTCAGGAGATCTTCCCAACCCAGGGATCGAATCCACGTTTCCTGCTTGGCAGGTAGATTCTTTACCACTGAGCCACCTGGGAAGCCCACTTGCTGTGGTTACTGTTGAGTTTTAATAGTATATAGCTTAGTCTCAAGTCAGCACTTAGTTATTACTTATCCTTTAAGAAATATTATATTCTACATGGAAGTTATTTTGGGAAATTGTCTGGTATACAGTTGGCTCTGACACACAGACTCAGCTATACAAATTCCTTTCAAGGAATTTGTCAGAGTCTGGAATCATCTGAGCTTCTCAGAGCACAGTTCTTGTCTCTTGTGGTATTATTCAATACACATCCCTGTGCTTAAGCAGTGGATACCAAATAAACCATTATACCACAGTGATTGTGAAGACAGACTTAAAACCTGAGTTATCCAAAATCTCTCATTCTGTGTGACCATGGACATTTTAATTTTTGTTTAAAACTTTTTTGACTGAAGGAATACTAAAAGGCCCAAGGAATCAATCCTAAAGGAACAAAGACATGGATAGTATTATAATCTCCACAATTTACTGTGAATCTAGATTTTTAAAATCTATACCAAACTTATCCTTATATTTAAGACATTTCTTGGTTGTGTATAAACCTGCCATTTATTAATTAAGTTTTAAAACTGAAGCTAATAAATGTTATTCTTGAATCTACTATGAGTAAACATAAATATGAGAAGTTTGATTTTGATGAATCACTGGCAAATTTGCAAAAATCAAAGTCACAAACTGTAACACTATTTTTGGTTGTTATGTATTACTGTATCATACCAATATGTAGCTGTAATTTCTCCCTCTTTTCAAAAGTTATGCTTGTATAAAAATGAAGTATTAACCCCTGACTTTTTTTGTTTTTTACAATAAAATATTTTACTTTGTATTTATTTATTTTGACTTGATATGCAAATCACAAAAACAAGTTCACTGGTTGCTTTATTTTCTTGCCATTTTTCCTATTGTTTTTATGCAATCATTTTTACTGAAAATAATTTCAGAATTATCCAATTCAGGCATCAAATATACTAGGTAAACTACTGCTGTGACCAGGAGTAAAGTGCATTGTCCCTTTTGAACTGGGAAGTGAAAAGCCTTTGCTTGGTTTTAACCCTCAGTGTGATCACAGAGGTTTCCTGTTGAGATGGCAGAGTCACAAAATGGAAACCAACTGGCTCTCTGAAGTACTTCTGGAATGGAACTGGTCGGCAGAGTGGATGGAGCATATGCAAATGAGATGAACATATGTAAGTGTTTCATATGTAAATAACAATACATGTATGTGTTAAGCCACTGAAATTTCAGGATTTGTTTGTTACAGCAAAGCCTGGACAATCCTGATAGAGAGCTGAATCACATCTCTTCCTCAAGTAGGAAGATATCAGCAGGTTTAGTGTGCCAAAGCAAGGAAAGCAACCCAACTTTTCATTTTCTTTGAGCAAGTCTGGAAGAGAAAATACTATGCAAAGAACATATTTACAGTATGTAGGTATGTTTTAAGCATAAGAACTGCTAAGTTCTTGCTTATTATTAACCCTCAGTTTTGTATTGGCCTGAGAAAATGATACCTCATTCATCCAGAATCATTCAGAATCATTCATTTAGAACCATTCTGAAAAGAGGATTTTCACATTGGGGGAGAGGATGTGCATCTAGCTATAGAGACCAGGTTGGTGATCAACAAACTGTCATCCTCTCAAGTTTTTAACTACTCATTGTGTGACTTTAACCAAATCACATTCATGCCCTGAGGCTTTAAGGAGCTTTGCTGCAATTTATTTAAGCAGCTTTGCTGCAAACAAAAGAAACAAAATCTGACTAACCTAAACAAAAATGATTTATTGGGAGGTACTGGGATAACTCACCAAATTAAAGGAAAATAGATAATCCAATCTTGGGAAGGATGGGAATTAGAGTAGCATTTTTCATTCTAATCCCATAGAAAAGCAATGCCAAAGAATGCTCAAACTACCACACAATTGCACTCATCTCACATGTTAGTAAAGTAATGCTCAAAATTCTCCAAGTCAGGCTTCAGCAATACGTGAACCATGAACTTCCAGATGTTCATGCTGGTTTTGAAAAGGCAGAGGAACCAGAGATCAAATTGCCAACATCCGATGGATCATCGAAAAAGCAAGAGAGTTCCAGAAAAATATCTACTTCTGCTTTATTGACTATGACAAAGCCTTTGACTGTGTGGATCACAATAAACTGTGGAAAATTCTGAAAGAGATGGGAATACCAGACCACCTGACCTGCCTCTTGAGAAACCTGTATGCAGGTCAGGAAGCAACAGTTAGAACTGGACATGGAACAACAGACTGGCTCCAAATAGGAAAAGGAGTACATCAAGGCTGTATATTGTCACCTTGCTTCTTTAACTTATATGCAGAGTACATCATGAGAAACGCTGGGCTGGATGAAGCTCAAGCTGGAATCAACTTCGCAGGGAGAAATATCAATAACCTCAGATATGCAGATAACACCACCCTTATGGCAGAAAGTGAAGAACTAAAGAGTCTCTTGATGAAAGTGAAAGAGGAGAGTTAAAAAGTTGGTTTAAAGCTCAACATTCAGAAAACTAAGATCATGGCATCCGGCCCCATCACTTCATGGCAAATAGATGGGGAAACAGTGGAAACAGTGGCTGACTATTTTTTGGGCTCCAAAATCACTGCAGATGGTGATTGCAGCCATGAAATTAAAAGGCACTTACTCCTTGGAAGGAAAGTTATGGCAAACCTAGACAGCGTATTAAAAAGCAGAGAAATTACTTTGCCAACAAAGGTCCATCTAGTCAAGGCTATGGTTTTTCCAGTAGTCATTTATGAATGTGAGCTTTGGACTATAAAGAAAGCTGAGCACCGAAGAATTGATGCTTTTGAACTGTGGTGTTGGAGAAGACTCTTGAGAGTCCCTTGGACTGCAAGGAGATCCAACCAGTCCATCCTAAAGGAGGTCAGTCCTGGGTGTTCATTGGAAGGACTGATGTTGAAGCTGAAACTCCAATACTTTGGCCACCTGATGCGAAGAGCTGACTCATTTAAAAAGACCCTGATTCTGGGAAAGATTGAGGTCAGGAGGAGCAGGGGACGACAGAGGATGAGATGGTTGGATGGCATCACCGACTCAATGTACATGAGTTTGGGTAAACTCCAGGAGTTGGTGATGCACAGGGAGGCCTGGCTTGCTGCAGTCCATGGGACACAATGAGTTGGACACGACTGAGTGACTGAACTGAACTGAATGGGCTTCCCTGGTGGCTCAGTGGTAAGGAATCTGCCTCCAGTGCAGGAGACCTGAGTTTGATCCCTGGGTCGGGAAGATCCCTTGAAGGAGGGCAAAGTGACCCACTCTGCATTCTTGCCTGGAGAACCCATGGACAGAAGTGCTTGTCCGGCTACAGTCCATAGGGTTGCAAAGAGTCGACATGACTGAAGCGACTTCGCATGAATGCACCCATGGAGATTAGCTCAAAAGGAACTCATGAAGTTCCTCTCCAGGGTACTGCTATCTGATGACTTACTTTAGCCACTTTCTGTCTCTGTATACCTCTATGCAAAATATAAATTCTTGAGATAGAGAATCTCCTTGGCCCATCAAGTCATGTGCTCAGCCTAGTGATCCTAGAAACTAGTCTAGTGGCCCAGCCTAGTCGTCAAAGGGAAATAGGGAGCAGGGGAAGTTTGCAGGGCAACAGAAAGTGATTGAACCACATCAGTGCTTAGGTAGATAGATAAATAGATAGTACATATGACACATGGCATACATGCTATATATTATATATGACACATATATATGTATGTATATATACACACACATACACTGTGTGTGTGTGTGCGTGTAAGTATTTGGAACCGTTTCATCAAATGAAAGCTTATATGGAAGCTGTTGTCAGTGGTCTCCCAGTCACTTTAAAAAAAAAAAGCAACTGAAAACTATTTGACTGGATTTGTCCAATATCCTTTCCAGTGTCATGTTATTTTAACCATTTTGATGAAAATTTTTCTGACTTGGAGTTTTTTGTTTCTTTAAAATGTCCAACTCTATTTTTAGAAGACCCAGGGTCATGATTGTGAGCATAAGAGACTGTCATGGACTATAAGAATGCAATGTTTTTGCTTCCTTATTTGAGCCCTAGATGTCAACTGTCACTACTGCTGTCAGTATGTCTGACTCAGGTACTGTTCAGCTTGCCTTCAATGTGCTGTTTCTGTGGACTCATGAGCTAAATAACAAACTGTTAAGAGTTTAGGGGAGGAAAAGATGGAATTAATGTCATGAAAACTGCCTGAACTTATTAGAACATCTATATCTTAGGGCCACTGTCATTATGTATTAACCATGTGACTGTGAGCACACAGCTTTCCCTCCTCGGCCTCTGTCTCTTGCAGTGCAGGTTATATTATCTGTGCCTGGCACAGTGCCTGGCATATGGTAGCTCCTCAAAGCATGTGACTGAGTAGAATCTCAGATCCTTCTAGTTCTATGAGTTGATGATTTTATATGCCAAAATGTTTACCTTAGCTATTATGATTGCAATATGTCTAAAATTGACCATAAAGTTTGCTAAATTCTCACTCTAAATTTCTATTGATGTGGGCAATTAACATCTAATGATCACACACAACATGTAATGCATTTTGTATATAAGTTAGTAAATACATTATCTTACTTAAGACTATGTGAGAAAGGTGGTATTATTCATATTACAAGATAAGAAGAGAGAGGTTCAGGGACCTGAACCGATTTTCTCTACGTCCAAGTTCGGATAGACCTCTTTCTTTAACTTGCAGAAAGCCTGCAGAAACAAAATTAAATAATATATGTGAAGGGGATTTCAAAAGTGAAAATGAAATAAAAGCAGAGGGTAACATCAACATAATTACTCTCATTATATGTGAGATTGTAAATTAAGACAGGAAACTTTCTTGAGTGATGGCCTGAGGGGCTCTACTATAAAATAAAGAGCATAGGACTCTCTGAGGACTCTCTGACAGCTAAGTTTCCTTAGACTCTCATTTATTTATTTTTGCATCTAAGGAAGATGAAAGACCCCTGAGAGCCACCTCTGAGTTTACAAAAGACCACGTACAAATATGCAAGTCCTGCCTGCAGCCTACTTATTTCCATCATGCACACTACATCTGGGGAACACCCCAGCAATAAGTAGAAAATGACAAATCATGCTCCATCTTCTGCCAACTATGGTGACACTGTGCTCAAATAATCAACTAATCAAATTCATTGGAACTGAGTTCATTTGAAGCTTGCAAGAAAATCACCTCTGGCAAAAATTAATTTTGCAAAACTACTCCACATTGAAATTACTTGCAAGTAAGCTCTAACTTTGACATTTTTGTCTACCCTGAGAGATCTCCCTAACATTTGAATCTTGGGGAGCAGAAGATGGACTAAAAATCTTTCCTTCACCAGATGGCCTGGGCTCTTTATACAAATGAGTGCATATCTGTAACAGGAGGGAAAGGGGCAGAGTACAACTTCTGAAAGAGTGACATAGCCCAGGGACACAGCGTAAACCAATTAGAATCAAATGCATCCAAAATGGCAAACAAGTCCTTGATCCTCAATCAGCAAGCTAAATGACACACCCAGAGGCACCGTGACAGTTACAGGCATTGTCAAAAGACCAAGAAGCTGGTTTAGTCCAATTTCTGGAAATCTGCACCCCTTTGCAAAAATAGTTGGAATAATCCTCCCACTTATTAGCATATGAAATTACCCAGCCCATAAAAACTAACCACACCACATTTTGCAGCCACACTCTGCGTGTGGAGTGTGCTTCTCTCCAAATCTGAATAAATCCACTTCTTACCTATCACTTTGTCTCTCACTGAATTCTTTCTGTGATGAGACATCAAGAACCTGAGCTTCATTAGGTCCTGAAAATAGGTATCTTGGATTTGGGCTGGGTTCAAGTCCCAGACATGTGGGTTCAAGTTCCAATCTGAGGTAAAGAGTTTCACTGCCCCCACTAGTGACCTGATGGCATGCAAAGGCTGGAGATAACTTTTGCTATATCATTTTTTAAAACCATGTTGCAACCTTTTTCTAGACCTGTACTGTCCAATACAGCAACCCCAAGCTCTCCAAATGTGGCTAATCCAAACAAAATGTGCTCTAAGTATAAAATGCACATCAGATTTCAAAGACCAAGTAAAAAAATGATACATTTTTTGCTTATACTGATTACATGTTGTAATGGTAATACTTTACAGATATTGTGTAAAATAAAATGTGTGTGTGTGTGTGTGTTAGTCACTCAGTCATGTCTGACTCTTTGCGACGTCATGGACTATAGTCTGCCAGGTTCCTCTGTCCTGGAATTCTCCAGGCAAGAATATTGCAGTGGGTTGCCATTTCTACATCATTAAAATATTTCATTTATTTTATTTATTTCATTTCTTTTTAATTTTTAATGTGGCTATCAGACAATTTAAAACTGCATCTGTGGTTCACATCATTTTTCTATTGGACAGGGCTGCTATAGGATAATGGATACCTACTTGCCTTATTTCCACTTATTACTTTTGTAGGACAAACACAGCCTTCTAAGAACAAAATCCAAAGTCAAACAAAACAAAAATATATCCCCAATTTCTTGGTATACATAAAAGAGCTTTGCAATGGGAAAAACAAGCAAATAGGCTGGTGTATGAAAACCAAAACCTGTCACATAATATTTTGTATAATACAGAGCATTTACTTATCATGAACCTGCCATTACTTTGGCCTTCCCCTTAATTGTGTTCATCCTCCTATTTAAATGTGTCCAGAAGAAAATAGAAAAAAAAGTATTATTTGACCTAACTACTATTGCCCATATAAAACTTTCTTTTAAATTGACTTTTACTTCAAGATTCTGGAATCATTTTTACCTTAGTTTATCAAATAAGAGATGAGCTGGTGTCAACCCATTCCTTTTTATATGATGAGATGGAGAAGTAGACAAAGTAAGCAAGTGACTCAATATCACCTAGTTAATAAATGATAGAGACACAATCTCAATTCAGTTCTGTCACCCGATCTGAATTTCTTCTTATCAACATGGCACACTTAAAAACTATTTCTCAGTTATTCTTTTTATTACCATAGAAACATAAGCTTAGTTGTTTCGAGAACATCAAACAGTTGAAAACGAACAACTAGTTAATTTTCTCTTATAAAAACTCATGTCAAAAAAGTCCTCTTCACTGTACAATATATGGATAAGACATGAAATACAAGGAATTTTCACACAATTAGACATAGACTTGGAAGTAGCCTCGATAGCATTCTTTCCTGCTGATTCATAGCCTGCAATTCTAATGGGAACAGTGCAAATGTAGTATGTCTGTTTTGCTTGCCTTTTAAAATTTAAACGCATCTTTCTCCTCAAAATGCTGAGATTGTCAAGGTGTATGACCCTTTTCTGCTTGACAGTCAAATGAATTTAAAACTTCTGCACACATAAAAGCATGCATTTCTTGTTTCCGAATTCCTTGAGTGGATGTGGGTTGTATTAATTCATTGATTTTAATATGGTAGCTCTACTGGTAAAGAACCCGCCTGCCAGTGCAGGAGACATAAAAGAAGCAGTTCAATCCCTGGGTCAAGAAGATCCTCTGGAGGAGGAAATTGCAACCCACTCCAGTATTCTTGCCAGGAGAAGCCCATGGACAGAGGAGCCTGACTGGCTACAGTCCATAGGGTCACAGAGAGTCAGACACAACTGAAGCAACTTAGCATGCACAATGCAATGCATTGTGATATCATTGGTCAGTGAATTAATGAAGTCCCTATGCCCAGAAATCTTAAACTTTCCCAAATTGAGCGTTTTTCCTTTCCAATAGTGGATTTCTTTTATACTTCTGAATAAATCTACAATTGATATCTATAATTTTGAAACATTTCAAGAATACAGAAAATACAAATAATATAGAACCCAAGTTATCATTATTGTTGTTCAGCTACTAGGTTGTGTCCAACTCTGCAGTACCATGCACTGCAGCACAACAGGCTCCTCTGTCCTCCACTATCTCTTGGAGTTTGGTCAAATTCATGTCTATTGAGTTGGTGATGCTATCTAACCATCTCATCCTCTGCCACCCCTCCACATTTTGCCTTCAGTCTTTCCCAGCATCAGGGTCTTTTCCAAGGAATCAGCTCTTCACATCAGGTGCCCAAAGTATTGGAGCTTCAGCTTCAGCATCAGTCCTTCCAATGAATATTCAGGACTGATTTCCTTTAGGATTGACTGGTTTGATCTCCTTGCAGTCCAAGGGACTCTCAAGAGTCTTCTCCAACACCACAGTTCAAAAGCATCAATTCTTCTGCACTCAGCTTTATTTATAGTCGAACTCTCACATTCATAACATGACTACTGGAAAAACCATAGCTTTGACTAGATGGGCCTTCATTGGCAAAGTGCTGTCTCTGCTTTTTAATATGCTGTCTAGATTGGTCATAGCTTTTCTTCCAAGGAGCAAGCATCTTTTAATTTCATGGCTGCAGTCACCATCTGCAGTGATTTTGGAGCCCAAGAAAATAATGTTTTCAGTTAGGAGTGGAATTTGTAGGTCATATGGTAGTTCTATGTTTAAATTTTAAGTAACCATCAAAGTTGTTTTCCATAGTAGCCACTCCATTTTAAATTCTCACCAGCAATGTACAAGGGTTACAGTTTTTCTACATCCTTGCCAATATTTGTGATTAATATTATAGCCATCCTAGTACATATGAAGATGCTTTAATTTGCATTGTGATTTTGATTTCTACGTCCCTAATGACAAATGACATTCTCTTTTTGTGTACTTGTCAACATGTATATCTTCTTTATAACCCCTTTGCCCATTTTTAAATTGGGTTGTTAGCCTTTTTGTTGTTGTGTTGCAGGAGTTTGCTTGAGAATTTTAATGAAATAAAACGTTAAAAATCTAGTTGAAACGTCCTTTCAGTTGAATTCTAGTTGAATTTATCTAGTATAAATTCCTCCCTAATCCCATAATCTCATTCCCTAAACTCAACCAAAAGTGACCACCACAGTGGATCCTTGAATAGCATAGGTACAAACTTCATGAGTCCACTTATACAAGGATTTCTTTTACTAAATACATACTGCAGTCCTACACAATCCACAGTTGGTTGAATTCACAGGTGCAAAATCACAATTTTATCACTTAATTTTATGTTTTGAGATCTGTGTTCATATTTGTAGATCTACTTCATTAATTTAAATTTTCATGTGGTGTTCTATCATATGATGATTAACAACTTATTCAGCCATTTTATACTAAAACATTTTGATAATTTTCTTAATAACTAGTTATTATTATCACTATTATTATTTTATTATTACCAACAATATTGAACATTTGTGTGTGAAAGATACTCTGATAGTGCTAGCTAAGAATGCAGACTTTGGAGCCAGACTTCTTGTGTTTTAATTCCAGGTGTTATTAGCTAAGCATGGGTGTGTGCATGCTAAGTTGCTTCAGTCTTGTTCCACTCTTTGTGACTCTATGGATTGTAGCCCACCAGGCTTCTCTGTCCATGGGATTCTCCAGGCAAGAAAATTGGAATGGGTTGCCATGCCCTCCTCCAGGGATCTTCCTGATGCAGGGATTGAAGTCGCATCTCTTATGTCTCCTGCATTGGCAGATGGATTCTTTACCACTAGCACCACCTGGGAAGCCCATTAGCTAAGCATACCTGGGCAAGTTATTTAATCTCTTACTTCCTTAGTTTGCGCTCTGTAAAATAGGGACAATAACAGTGCCTATCTCATGCAGTTGTTGTGACGGTTAAGTGAGAGAATTCATTAAGCACTCAGAATAGTTCTTGGCACATAATCATCCCACTATGAACTTTTACCTGCAAGAGATACCTAGAAAAGGAAGTGCTGAACCAAATAGTATCTGTATCTTCAACTTAACAAGAAACTGGCATATTATCCTTCAAAGGAAGTATCAGGTCTTCTCATTTTACCAATCTGATGACTATGAATGTTACTGCATTGTTTAATTTGCTTAGCATCTCTTCATAAATACCAACAAATACAGACCCACCACTGTTCTTTTATGTAATGTCTAATTATGTACTTTCCCCCTATTTTCTTTGGGGTTGTCTAGTATTTTCTTAATTTTTTGTAGGAGCTTTTTATATATTGTGGTTACTAATATTTATCCATAATAGGCTTCACACAGTTCTTTTCCAAGTTTGTGGTCTAACCTTTTATTTTCTCAAGATTTTTTTTAATTGTACAATGCTTTCAGATTTTCATGTAGTCAAATTACCAATCTTTTCCTTGGCAGTTTGTGCTTATTCTGCTTAAGAAATCTTTTCAGATGTGGAGATCATGGAGGTATTCTCTTACATTTTTATCTAAAGACTTTAAAGTTTGCTTCTTTTTTAAGCATTTCTATTTTTAATACATATGAAATTTATCTTTGAGTATGCTGTGATTTATTTTTGAGTATGCTATAGATAGCATATGATTTTTTCCATATGGAAAGCAATTGCCCTAGCAACATTTATTGACAATCTTATTTTTTCTCCACTGAGTTTTACTGCCACCTCTGCTATACACCAAGTTTCCTGGTGTTCAGTTCCCTCCCATCAGTTGCTGGACTCTCTAACTCTACTACATTGTCTTGTCTATCCCTGCATTGATAATACATCATCTTAATTACTACCATTTATTATAATTTATGATATGTAATAAGACTCAATCATCTTCAAAATTATCTTGGATCTCATTGGTTCTTTTTATTTCCTGGTGCATTTGTGTTTTATGTTGGCTGGAGCATGTGGGATCTTAATTCCCTGACCAGGGATCAAACTGGTACTCCTGCAGTGGAAGCTCGGAGTCTTAAACACTGGATCAACAGGGAAGTCCTCTCTGGCTCTTTTTAATTTCAGATGTTAATATATGTTTAACAAATACAATGTACTTACTATGTGACAGGTTCTCTTCAATGTGCTTTAAAAACAGTAACTCATTTGTTCTTCACAGCAAACAACACTATGTGGTACTATTATTATCATCTGCATTCTATGAATGAAGAGATTGAAAGCACAGAGATGTTAATTAATTGCCCAAGGTCACACAGCTTTTAAGTGAGAGGCTGGATTTGAAGCCAGTCAGTCTGGCTCCAGAGTATGTGATCTTAATCACTATGCAGTGTTCTCTCTCATGTAAATTTTTCAATATCCATGAAACTAATCCAATTATAAATTTAATTAAAATTGCACTGAATTCATATATTAATTAGGCCAGAATTAATATTATTTTGATACTGAGTCTTCACATGCACAAACTAGGAATAATTTTCCAGTTACTGACTGTGGCATGTGCCACTGGTTCCTGTACAATATCCATACTGCTTTCTTCCTAAGCAACAAAATTCCAATTTTGTTCAGGGTAGCAATATCCTTAGGGAAAAAATTACATTTCACAGCCTCCTTGCAGGTAAGGAGAGCCATGTAACATAGCTCTGGCCAATAAAATATAAGTGCATGTTGCTGGGCAAGACAGACTCTACCGGCATCGACTCTATGGACATGAGTTTGAGTAACCTCGGAGTTGGTGATGGACAGGGAAGCCTGGCGTGCTGCAGTCCATGGCGTCACAAAGAGTCGGACACGACTGAGCGACTGAACTGAACTGGCACCAACTTTTGTTCCTCTTCATTCTTCCCTTTCTTCAAGTTGATGCTATGCTGGATGCTGAGCAGCCATCCTTTGAATATGAGGATGATAAAAGTCACATGCTAAGGATGGTAGAATGGAAAGCTCAAGGTAGCGTAGGCCCCAGAGAACATTATGGAGTCAGCGTACGAGTCCTAATCAACCTCCTCCAGAGTTCATTTTATAGGAGAGGAGTAAAAGATTTGCCTTCATTTTTTTTTTTTAAATTAGTTCACTCAGTGTTTCCTGTCATTGAACACCTGAACACAATCCCTAACTGATATAAGAAAGTCTTCTTTTATGGCCTGTGAGGATTGAGTGAGTGAGTGAGTGAAGTCGCTCAGTCATGTCTGACTCTTTGCGACCCCATGGACTGCAGCATGCCAGGCTCCTCTGTCCATGGGACTCTCCAGGCAAGGGTACTGGAGTGGGTTGCCATCATGCATTAACCTGGCTGGGCTAAGGCATGCCCAGAGATCTGGTAGAAACATTATTTCTCAGTGTGTCTGTAAGGGAGTTTTCCAAAGAGATTAGCTTTGAAACAGTAGTCTGAGTAAAGAAGATTGTCCTCAAACAAATGTGGTAATCTTCATCCAATACCTTGAAAGCCTAAAGAGAACAAAAAGATAAAGCAGACGTGAATTTGCTCTCTGCTTGAACTGGAACATACATCTTCTCCCGTCCTCAGGCATTTGTACATTTAGTTCTCAGACTTCAGGACTTGCACTAGGCTTAACACTGTAAGGTTCTCAGGCCCTTAGGCCTGGGCTGGAACTATACCATCAGCTTTTCTGAGTCTCCAGCTTACATGCCGCAGATAGTGGGGTTTAGCCTCCATAATCATGTGAGCCAATCCCTCAAATCCTGGAGAAGGAAATGGTAATCCACTCCAGTATTCTTGCCCAGAGAATCCAATGGACAGAGAAGCCTGGCCAGCTACAGTCCACGGGGTCACAAAGAGTCAAACACAACTGAGTGACTAACATAAGAATCCCTCAAAATAAATCTTTTTCTATATGTATTCCATTACTTCTATTTCTCTGGAGAATCCTAATACACTGCCTTCAATCGTGTTTGTAATTTTCTTCATAAAATCTTCCAAACTTTTGTTAGATTTATTACTAGGCACTTACAATGTTTTGTTGTTACAAATAAGACCTTTTTATCATGAGAGCTTCAAATTGGCTGATGCTAATTCAGTATACAGCAAAGTTGTAAAGTATTTCAAATATTTTATCCCAAAGCACTGGTACTTTCTATTTACTTCTAATAATTAGTAAAGGTTACGATTGTTTTTTTTTTTTCCTCTCTTAATCTTTTAATCTGTTAGCATGGTGACTTAAAATGACATTTTAGAGGCTGAAACATACCAAACGCTTTGGACAGATGGCAAGCTTCCTCCTGCTTTCACAAAATCCTCAGGGCACTAGCCAAAGGTATTGTAGTCTATTTCATCAGATAAGAAAGTTCTTGAAGGCATTTTGCTTCATGGAAGAGTTAAAGTTTCTCTTCCTCCTGTAGATTCTAGGTCACATGTCTTGCGCCCATTTGTGTTAGAACCATCTTCCCACTAAAGCATATATGGAGCATTGAGAACTTTACAGGCCACTGTAGTATCAGCTCGTATTTAATACCAAACTTCAAAAGTATCTGTAAATTTCTAGTACTTGGAGTGTTTCTGACTTACCAAAAGAGAAATTTTTGTTGTGATATATTAATTTAATAGTCCTATGTGTTTGCCTTGGAGCAAACTAAGCTCATGCACCACAACAACTGAGCTCACGTGCTGCACTACTGAAGCCGGTGTGCCTAGAGCCTGTGCTCCATGGAGAAGCCACCACAATGAGAAGCCTGCACACCACAACTAGAGAGTAGCCCTTGCTCATCGCGATTAGAGTGAGCCCTCACACAGCAATGGAGACCCAGTGCAGCTAAAAATTAAATAAATAAATTGAAAAAATGCGTATGTCAAATCTTTTAAAAGCATTACCTCTTTTTATTCTAATCAAAACTCAGTGAGATAGATATTGCCATTCTATGTGATAGAAAAAGAAGCTGAGTTTCAACAATATTGAACCACCTGTTCTCTAAAACCAGATCTGTGTGTCTCCATAGCTGTATTCTTTCAATAAATCTATCTTGCAATATTAACATTTTATTTTATTTTCTGCTTAAAGTACCCAAGTGCTGGTATCAGTAACTCACTTTAAGTGGAGTTGGGAGTCATTATTCTTGAGTTATATCTTTTGCTAAATTTTATCAAGTATTTTCATGATTAAAATTAATTAAATTCAGAAGCTATATTCCTAGTGGTCTTTGATACCTAGAATTTCATTTCTTATCTTTCCATACAGTAAAGGAATGGATGGGATGTAGATCATATTCCTGGATGTTCCTGATAATAGTCAGGGTCTTACAGGAGGATTTGTAGCTTAATTCATAGTCCAGTTCTCCCATATCACTATAAGGTTAATTTTTGTTTGAGGACTGTCAGAATGAGTCTCTGGTACTAAAGCTGAAAGCACTGGGGAGTGGTCCTCAGAGGGGAGCTTTGCCCTTTCACTGCTCAGAGCTAGATTCTTTCTGCAAAGTCAAACAAAAAGGCTGGAGGTAAAGAAAACAGAGCAGCAAGATGGATGAAAAGTACTTTTCAGTTAAGATTTTGTCTTTTCAGAAACTTCAAACAAAATAACTTTTCGTGATTTTTCAGAAAGACATGACACTTAAGATGTATTTTTAATTACAGAACAGAACTATATAAAGCAAAGAATACAAAAATTAATTTAAGTTTTAGAGAGAAAAGAGAAGGAAAGCTTTTAATCTGAAAAATAATAAAAAATGAAAATGTCATTTTTTAAAATAAACATTAAGGGAAATAAAATAAATTCAATCAAGAATATGGCACAATGATCTGATTAATATTATAGCCATATTAGTAGGTATGAAGATGCTCAGATGATGGTAGAGTGAACTGGTACATAATGATTCAAGAATAAATCTAAATGTTGCCTCTTATACATGTTATCTGTGACTTTTAGCTAGCTTTAGTAATCTCAGCTAAATCAATTGTTCAGTGGTTTACTAACACCAACACCAAATCCAAAGGATCTTTGTAAGACTTAAATTGCATGATATATGCATGATGTTCTTGTTTATTTCATTGTAAGCAACTGATAAATGCTTTTCTTCGACCCTTTGCCTCTCCTTAGTGTAAACAAATACTTTTACAAATAAGACATCATAGTATAATTGATAGAACACCTGATTTGAATTTAGAAGAACGGATAAATGACCTTGGGAAAGTCAGTTCACCTCTTTGACCTCAGATTTGGACAATTCCATGGACAGAAGAGCCTGGTGGGCTACAGTCCATGGGGTAGCGAAGAGCCAGAAACAACCGAGTGACTAACACACACATATCTTAGAGGAACTGTTGGGAATATCAGATAAAAGAAAGCATACTCTCTAAACTCTAATTCTATCCCCAACCCCTTCTCACCCACCACCATAAAAAAGATGAAATATTATAGGATAGATTACAGCAGAAGCCTAGAAGCGCTTTTCTAAAATCCTTGCTATTTATTATCAGTGGGTAAGGGTCATGAAGATCCATGAGTATTTTTCTACGAGCATCCATCCATACATACATGGTTTCTTTTCTCCAACAAATAGATTAAAGGTAAGAAAAAATTGAAGATCTACATTAACAAGATGACAAGCAAGCCTTGAGGATTTGCAACCCAACTGCTGTGTAACCATAAGCAGGTCACTTTACCACTTGGTCTCTGTTTCAGTTATCTATTGCTCCAAAACAAACCATTTCAAACTTCATGGTACAAAACAAGAACAATCATTTATTATTATTTCTCATAATGCTGGAGATTCACTGTGCTCAGCTAGATGGTTCTTGCCTGGGATCTCACATAACTGCAGTTAGATGAGCAGCTTTAAGGCTTCTTCACTCACATGTCTAGCAGTAGTATATAAAGGCTGTTGATCAGTACCAAAAGGGAGTCTGTTAGCTGAAATTCCTTCAGGTATTTTCTGCATGTGACCTGGGCTTCCTGCCAGTCTGGCAGCTGGGCTCCAAGGGTGAGCAGAGAGAGAGAAGTGAGAGCAAGAGAGAAGGAGCACCAGGTGGGAGTTGTTTCATCTTTTATGACAGTTTCAGAAGTCACAGAGTATCACTTCTGTCATACTTGATTACATGCAGCAGTCACAAAAGCACACCTAGTTTCAGGAAGGGTCACATCTTTCACCTTTTCATGGAAGAGTGACAAGATTCTCTGAAGCTCATTGACCCTAACAGTACATATACTTACTACCCCTCACATAATCATACATACGTATTAATACCATCATAAGAGGATACATTTAAAAAGTATGCAATTGACTCTACTTAAGAGAGTTAAGAGAGTAAGCAAATACACATTGCACACCTATATACCTGGTATCTTTGCAGTGCCAACAAGGTAATATTAGATTTTCAATCCCTCACGGCATGTTAATTTAAAAGACTATGATTTATTTTCTTCACTAAAGATACTGCTCAAAAGCAGTGTTTATGCAGACCTCTCAGACAAAACAAAAGAGAACATGTTCATTTGTAACTGTCAAATTAATTGCAAATTATTTTTCATTCCACTGAGAAAAAAAGAATCTCCTAATGACAGCAAAAATATGCTACATTGCAAAGTCATGGTGAAAGAAAGGCAGGACTAGATAAATTGAACCAGGTGCCATATGCTGACAAATTTAGCAAGGAAATGGACAGGCTAGTTGGATTAATATTCTTTCTTTTTTATATACTTAATTGAATATTTTATTTTAAATAACAAACAACACAGAGCTGTTCTCAAAATATCTGCCTAAGAACAAACATCACTGTCATTGAAAGAAAATATATAATCTACTCATTGAAAATAACAATCATCCATAGGTGATACTTCGTATGACTGAAGGAAATACCATTATTCATGTAATACTCTTTTTTAATATAACAACTTTCACTTTGTGTCTGCTACTACAGAACCTGGAAGCTGGTCCTAGAGTGGGAAAGGCACTGCTGTCATGCTTTTTCCCTAAACAATGTTATACATATGACCTTCACATATATACATATATATGTATGCACACATATACATACATACATATATATATATAAAGTAACTATACATAAAATATTCTTCATCTTGACTTGAGTTCATGTATGCATGCTATATTATATAAAGCAATCAATCTTGACTTGATCAGGTGGCCTAAGCTGATGTTTTCAAGTTTTCAGTAAGTATAAACTCATCAGCCATATCAACTAATACTCTAGTAGAAACAGTCTTACAATCACGGATTAATTATCTTTACTAATGATTTAATTGTTGGAAATTTTATCAGTCAGGCTGTATTAGGGTACTTTTTAGCAAAATAAGGAATGCCCCAGATCTCAGTGGTTCAAGGTAAGAAATACTTCTAAATGCCCATGACATATCTAGTGTGGAATAGCTGGGCTCTATGTATGTTTTAGTTGCTCAGAGATTTAGGCAAAATTTGCTGGTTGTTGTGTCAGACAAAATAAAAAAAAAAGCAGCTTTGGAGGATCTCACACTTCCAAAGAAGGCTCAGACACATTGGCCAGTTCAGGTCAGTCCCATCCAACCCAAAAGAAGCCAGAAAATGGCTCTGTGTACCCAGAATGGGGATGAACTAGAAACATTTGGCGAACACTATTAATGAGTAGCATATTAAAAACTTAAAATTAAGATCAAATAAATTAGATCAAAAGAGCCAAGGAAAGGAGAGCAGAGATGAATGACTGAAGCAGAGAATCAGAAGGAAATTTCTAGGTAAATTCATCAGATAGAAGTCCTATCCAAAGCTCTGTGCAGTATAATAGGTACATTATGTACTCTTTATAGCATAGGTAGAGTAGATACATTTGGAGCATTGGAGGTGGAACAAGATAAGCATTTAAAAGATAGCTAGCCAGATAGTGTATCACTCTCTTATAGGGCCATATGGCTCCCCACATTTGTAAAACAAATACCAAAATGATTCTATAATCAAGACAATATAAGCCATTATATTTTCATTGTGGAAATAATTTTTCAATGTTTCATATTTAACTAGTTTTCAACCTACTACTAGATACTATATTTGTTTTGCTTTTGTTTTTGGACTTAAGTAAAGACAGTTGAGTTATTAATCATATTAGACACAGCAAGACACTCCTTCTGTTTCACTTATTTTTCCATCTTATTTGTGTTTGTTTTCCTTTCACCTCCTCCACAGGGAAACTATTCTAATCTACCTAATAGAATCCTTTTTGCTTATATGATTTTGCAAAAAGGCCATTTTTGTTCTCTGTGCATGAATTCTGGATTTATGAAAATTTTTACCATACTTTATTTTGTCTCTTTTTTCACTCTGTGCTTTGTTTTCTGAACCATCCATGTATCTATCTACATTTAGTGGAGAACTTCTTACTGTTGCATAGTATTACGGGCATGTCATGTTCTACCTATCAACTCACCCAGCAATAAATATGGCGACTGCCCCCATCTCCCCACCCCCAAACATCACTGCAATAGACATCCTTGCATGTATTTCCTTGTGGACCTACATAAACATTTGTTTTAATACACACACATGCAAGTGAGACTGCTAGGTCAAAATGGGAATATATACTTAACTTGACCAACTAACTGAAGATTTTTTGGTAGAATGGTTATACTTTAGTATATCTAATCTTCTCTCTTCTACCCTATTTTTTCCTTTCTCTCTCTCTCTCTCATAAATATATGTATACATATTTGTGTGTGTGTGAGTGCATCTGTTATTTAGGTACCCACATGTATATGAAAGTATCCATTATATTGACCGTAATGTTTCAGAAGCAGTATAGCCCTGTTGTGGGGGCTAGTCATATTGCCTCCATTCAAATTTCCATTCTGTCAATTACTGCTTGTATGACTTTGGGGAGTTACTTACTTAGTCTGTGTTTTAGTTTCTTCATCTGTAAAATAATAACACCCAGCAGATAGGATGGTTGAGGAAGTTAAAGGACTACTTAGCAGAGCTTCTGGTCCATAGTAAGCACTCAAAGTCACCTATTATTATTATTATCTCTACCTATTGATAAAGCTCTGATTGTGATACTGAGTATGTTATTATCTTTCTGTTTCAACTCCAAGAAGTTTATGAGATATTCTTGTCCCTGCTAGCTACATGCAATCGGTTACTGCAGAGATTGCAGGCTCACCAAATACTCTGGACTGTTTGGGCTTGCTGGCTGAGGAAAGGACTTTACAGATGTGTCTACTTTTAAGCTTGGTAATTAATATATTCTATTATAGGCCTGACTGGAAGGTATTCCCCCAATTACCTAAATGTCCTATCATCTATGGACTTTCCTGAACTTTCACTACAAATATCCCAGACTGTGAAAATGCAAATAAACACCTTCTGAGGATCAAATGACATATATCACTCTGAGACTATAAGACTGTTAAAGACATTTCACCACTGGGCTGGGGTGATACTTCTTACAGGAATAACACATTAAGTAGAATCTTAGTTCCCATTAAGCACTAGGGACAATGAAGATAGTCAATAAATGCCAGGCATTTGCATACTGTGATTGAAAGATTGAGTTCACCTCTAAGAGCTACCATGTTAAAAATTGTCTGGGTCACTGAGGAGAATTAAAATTCAAGATTACATCTGGATCCCATGTCTATTCTTTTAAATTTAAGGCATTTACTCTGAAGACAACAGAGCATTGTGGCTAGGGATCTTATTCTTGAGCAGTGATTTTTCGACTGATGGTTTGCTCACCAGGGAACATTTGGAAATGCCTGGAGATACTTTGAGTTGCCACAATTGGGAGATGCTACTGGCATATAACGGATACAGGACAGAGAGGCTGCTCAACACCCTACCATTTACAAAACAGCATCCACAGCAAAGAATTTTCTGGCCTTAAATGTCAGTAGTGCTAAAGATGAGAAACTTGGTTCTAGAGTCTGAGATGCCTGGGTTTAAAACCTAGTTCCACTATTTATGAGCTGTGTGATCTTTGATGATTACTCAACTTTACCTATACAGTTTGGTTCATCACTGTAGTGTTTTATCTGGCATACTGATGGTATTCAGTGAATGCTAGTTTCTGTTTTATTATTATTATTAAAGTAATTCAAGCATATAAATAATCTGTGAAAGCCATTAATTAAATACACACAATGAAATGCATAATATTTTAACTACTATATGGGAATTATGAAAATTATTACCCTTTTCCTTTATTATCCTAACATATTCAATACATCAGTGATTTTGGTATTATGCTGTCAATCTTCCAGAGGACTTTAGTACTCTTGTTCTGAAATAACAAACAATCTTAACACTGAACAAAAATAAGAACTGGTCATAACATAGCATAGATGCCCTGGAAAACTTAGAAGTGAAAGGGTCAAAGTTTCCCATTAGCTTTCTCTGAAAATAGGATCATTTTCTTGTTTTCATATTCAACTTTTTCTCATGAAAAGGAACTTTGAAAAATGAACCTAAAACTATGGTTTCTCTTATCTTTTTGATCAGAAATATTCCAGCATTTTTTGTGGAATAATTTCTTTCAGAATCACCAGTTAGTTTCATCTGCCATGTCACCTTACATTTTATCACACTAGCAAAGATCAATATGACAGAAGTAACCCACTCAAAATCACTTACTCTAAGGAGATTCCTCAAACCACAAGATCAATCCATCTTTTTTATTCCAATATGTGGCTCTGCTTTTATTTTTTTAAGGCAGCACTCTATTTCATTTACTATAATTTACAAAGCTGCCTTGGAAGTACTGAATGACCAGCCAAGCATTTTTTAAAGGGTGCAATTGTCTTGAATGGAAAGCAATTTTTTTCAAGGAATATGAAAGGTCTGTGCCTTTCATTCGCTTATCATCTCTTTTAATTCCTGTTTAGTGAGGGCCTATAAGGAGTTAAAGATGCTGGTTTAAAAGAAACAGCCGAGCTTCAAGGCATTCATTACCGAGGGAGGAAGGTACACAATTGCAATATTGTAAGTTTAATACAAACATGTCACAGTGAAAATGGTAAGAACTGGGTGCTGTGGTTGCACAGGACATCTAGATTGAGGGAGTCAGGTAAAGATTCCTGGAGGATACTGGCTAATCAGCATTCACAAATATGTAGCTTTCACTTTCCAAGTGCTTCCTAAGATGTCTCTTGCCATTGTCACCAGCGAATGGTATATTGCTATATGCAATTGGCCCATCAGTAGCATTTGCCTCAGATGCTCCCTTCCTACTTCTTGAGATACTTTCTTCACTTGCCTTTGAGAACACTAACTTGTCTGTTTTGTTTTCTTTTCTCTCATTTCACTTAACTGCTCCTTCTCAAGATCATTTGCAGGTTTCTCTTTATCTCCCCAACCCAGAATGTAGTTGAACTGCCTCAGAATTCAGTCCTAAGATGTCTCCTCTGTCTCACTCCCTCTGTTGCCCCATTCACTGTCATGCCGTTAAATATCATCTATATGCCAATGATGCTCAAACTCATGTGTCTAATCTACATCTCTTCCTGATGCAACAATTACCAGTTCATCATGTCCACCCAGATGTCTTAATAGGCATTCTGAATTAGCTATGTCCCAAACTAAACTCATAGTATCACTGTTCCTCCCCCCCTCACCTGCTCCTTTTGATGTATTCTCCAGCTCAAAAAATGGCAACTTCATTCTTCAATTGCTCAGGCCCAAAACCTTTGAGTCATACTTGACTCTCATCTCTTTCCCACAGATGATCTGTTACAAACTCCTTCCTGCTCTATCTTCAAAATAGATCACACTTCAAAATATATCCACAAATGATCACTTCTTACCATCTCCATTGTATCATCTTGTCCCAGCTCCTATCAATTCTGGCCTGAATAATTGCAACAGCCTTCTGATTTGGCTCTGATGTCATCTTTATTACCCTACAGACCAATTTTACCACAATGTACCCCTCTCCCTCTGAGTATAGGAATAGTCTCTCCTTTGATTAAATAATGTTCTATAAGATTCCATTAGAGCATACTAAACTGGAGCTTTAAAGTCAGAGATAAGAGTTTCCGCTGTCTTGGAAGACAGTAAATAGCTCTAGTGTGAAATGGCTATGGGGGTGTCACTTGAAAAAGAACTTGAATGGTCTTTAGATCCTGAGAGTGTTTCTTGGCTCCAACCTGTATAATTCAGAATAATCTCCCCATCTCAAAATTCCTAACTTAATTATATCTGCAAAGTACATTTTGACATGTAGAGTAATATATCCACAGCTTCCAAGGATTCAGCTGTATACATATATGAGGTGCTATTGTCCGGGCTACTACATCTTTTTTAAACAAAAATTACCATAAAGTGCTTCCCAAATATTTCCTATAGTTTTACTTCTGACCGCCTACTACTATCTATTAAACTGTACTTAGCCACTCAGTCATGACTGACTCTGCCACCCCATGGACTGTAGCCCACCAGACTCCCCTGTCCATGGGGATTCTCCAGGCAAGAATATCGGAGTGGGTTGCCACTTCCTTCTCCAGGGGATTTTCCCAACCCAGGGATTGAACCCAGATCTCCTACACAGCAGGCAGATTCTTTACCATCTGAGCCACCAGAGAAACCCATGTAATACGCTATTTTACTAAGTTATCATCTCTCTCTGCCACTGAAATATAAACCACTAAAATGGACCAAAATGGGTGAATTTAATTCAGATTAACATTATATCTACTACTGAGGGCAAGAATCCCTTAGAAGAAATGGAGTAGTCCTTATAGTCAGCAAAAAAATCCAAAATGAAATACTTGGGTGCAATCTCATGAATGACAATATGATCTCTGTTCGTTTCCAAGGCAAACCATTCAATATTACAGTAATCCAAGACTAGACCCCAACCACTAATGCTGAAGAAGCTAAAGTTGAATGGTTCTAAGATGTCTACAAGACCTTCTACAACACCAAAAATCAATGTCCTTTTCATCATAGGGGACTGGGGTGCAAAAGTAGGAAGTCAAGAAATATCTGGAGTAGCAGATAAGTTTGGCCTTAGAGTAGAAAATGAAGCAGGGCAAAGGCTAGCAGAGTTTTGCCAAGAGAACACACTGGTCATAGCAAACATCCTCTTCCAACAACACAAGAGAAGACTCTACACATGGACATCACCAGATGATCAACACCAAAATCAGATTGATTTTATTCTTTGCAGCTGAAGATGGAGAAGCTCTATACAGTCACTAAAAACAAGACCGGGAGCTGACTGTGGCTTAGTTCATGAACTCCTTATTGCAAAATTCAGACCTAAATGGAAGAAAGTAGGGGAAACTACTACACCATTCAGGTATGACCTAAATAAAATCGCTTACGATTATACAGTGGAAGTGACACATATATTCAAAGGATTAGATCTGATAGACTGAGTGCCTGAAGAACTATGAACGGAGGTTGATAACACCATACAGGAGGCAGTGATCAAAAGCATCCCCAAGAAAAAGAAATGCTAAAAGGCAAAATGGTTGCCTGAGAAGGCCTTACAAATAGCTGAGAAAAGAAGAGAAGCAAAAGCCAAAGGAGAAAAGGGAAGATATATCCATCTGAATGAAGAATTCCAAAGAATAGGAAGGAGAGATAAGAAAGCCTTCTTAAGTGAATAATGCAAAGAAATAGAGGAAAACAATAGAATGGGCAAGACTAGAGATCTCTTCAAGAAAATTAGAGATACAAAGGGAATATTTCATGCAAAAATGGGCACAATAAAGGACAGCAATGGTATGGACCTAATAGAAGCAGAAGATATTAAGAAGAGGTGGCAAGAATACACAGAAGAACTATACAAAAAAGATACTAATGACCCAGATAACCACAACGATGTGATCACTCACCTAGAGCCAGACATCCTGCAGTCTGAAGTCAAGAGGGACTTAGAAAGCATCACTATGAACAAAACTAGTGGAGGCGATGGGATTCAAGTTGAGCTATTTTAAGTCCTAAGAGATGATGCTGTGAAAGTGCTGTACTCAATATTCAAGCAAATTTGGAAAACTCAGCAGTGGCCACAGGACTGGAAGGTGAGTTTTCATTCCGTCCCAAAGAAAGGCAATGCCAAGGAATGTTCAAACTACCACACAATCGCACTCATCTCGCATGCTAGCAAATTAATGCTCAAAATTCTCCAAGCAAGGCTTCAATAGTACGGGAACAGAACTTCCAGATGTTCAAGCTGGATTTAGAAAAGACAGAGGAATCAGAGATCAAATTGCCAACATCCGTTGGATCATAGAAAAAGCAAGAGAGTTCCAGAGAAACATCTACTTCTGCTTTATCGACTATACCAAAGCCTTTGACTGTGTGGATCACAACAAACTTGAAAATTCTTAAAGAGATGGAATACCGGACCATCTTACCTGCCTCTTGAGAAATATGTATGCAGGTCAAGAAGCAACAGTTAGAACTGGAGATGGAACAACAGACTGGTTCCAAATTGGGAAAGGAGCACATCAAGGCTGTATATTGTCACCCTGCTTATTTAACTTATATGCACAGTTCAGTTCAGTTCAGTTCAGTCACTCAGTCGTGTCTGGCTGTTTGTGAACCCATGGACTGCAGCATCCCAGACCTCCCTGTCCATCACCAACTCCCAGAGTTTACTCAAACTCATGTCCATTGAATTAGTGATGCCATCCAACCGTCTCATCTTTTGTCATCTCCTTCTCCTCCTGCCTTCAATCTTTCCTACC
This sequence comes from Giraffa tippelskirchi, assembly GCF_054371585.1. Taxonomy (NCBI): domain Eukaryota; kingdom Metazoa; phylum Chordata; class Mammalia; order Artiodactyla; family Giraffidae; genus Giraffa; species Giraffa tippelskirchi. The sequence continues at coordinate 10,350,296 of NC_137289.1, read as the reverse complement.
ATAAGGGTCTTTTCAAACGAATCAGCTCTTCACATCAGGTGGCCAAGGTATTGGAGTTTCATATGCAGAGTACATCATGCAAAATGCTTGGCTGGGTGAAGCACAAGCTGGAATCAAGTTGCCGGGAGAAATATCAATGACATCAGATATGCAGGTGACACCACCTTTACGGCAGAAAGTGAAGAGATACTAAAGAGCTTTTTGATGAAAGTGAAAGAAGAGGGTGAAAAAACTGGCTTGAAGTTTAACATTTAAAAAACTAAGATCATGGCCTCTGGTCCCATCACTTCATGGCAAATACATGGGGAAACAAGGGAAAGTGACAGACTATTTTCTTGGGCTCCAAAATCACTGCAGATGGTGACTGAAGCCATGAAATTAAATGACACTTGCTCCTTGGAAGAAAAGCTATGACCAACCTAGACAGCTTATTAAACAGCAGAGACATTACTTTGCTGATAAAGGCCCATCTAGTCAAAGCTATGGTTTTTCCAGTAGTCATGTATGGATGTGAGAGTTGGACCATAAAGAAAGTTGAGCGCTGAAGAATTGATGCTTCTGCACTGTGGTGTTGGAGAAGACTCTTGAGAGTCCCTTGGGCTACAAAGAGATCCAACCAGTCAATCCTCAAGGAAATCAGTGCTGAATATTCATTGGAAGGACTGATGCTGAAGCTGAAACTCCAATACTTTGGCCACCTGATGTGAAGAACTGACAAAGACCCACTGGAAAAGACCCTGATGCTGGGAAAGATTGAAGGCAGAAAGGGAAGGAGACAACAGAGGAAAAGATGGTTGGATAGCATCACCTACTTGATGGACATGAATTTGAGCAAGCCTGAGAGTTGCTGATGGACATGGAGGCCTGGCATGCTGCAGTCCATGGGGTGCAAAAAGTCAGACCTGACTGAGCAACCGAATTGAACTGATTGTGTTGCTGTCAATTTCTCCCTTTAGTTCCTATCAATGATTGTTTTTATATATTTTGGTGCCCCTACATTAAGTGTGTATATATATATATATATATATATATATATATATATATATATATATATATATATATATTAATCACTATTAGATATTCATAATGAATTGGCCCTTTTATTGTTATACACTGTCCATTTTCATCTCATGTTACCTTTTTTTAGCACAAAGTCTACTTTGTAAAGTATGACTGTATCTGCTTTCTTTGTTTGCTACTTGCGTGGAGTGCGTGGAGTACTTGGAGTATCGTCTTACATCCCTCACTTTTCGCCCATGTTTGTCTTTAGAATCCTGATATGTCTCCTGAGGGCAGCATATAGTCAAACCTTGTGTTTTAATCCATCCAGTCACTTTGTCTTTTGATTGGTGAAATCAATTCATTTAAATTTAAGGTGATTATTGATAGATAAGGACTTAGTATTTCCATTTTATATTTTGCTTTCTGATTGCTCTATATCTCCACTGTTCCTTTTTTCCTGTATTTTTGCCATTTTGATTTTATTGTTTTCTATATTTTTCTGTTTCCTCTGTTTTATGTTTTGTGTCTCTGCTCCACATTTATATTTTATGGTTAGCTTGAGTTTTGTATAAAATATCTCACAGATAAAAGTCCTTTTTCTGCTGATACCATCTTGTCTCCATGTACCCATATGGATTTTATCCTATTCTTCTTCCTTTTAATGTTTTTGCTGTCTCAAATTATCCCTTTCTATGCTGTGAGTTTATTAACAAACTTACATAGCTTTTTCTGCTCTCTTGAACCTTCATACTATAATAACATGCTTAAAAAGCTATTTTGATGGAGAGTTGCAAATTCCTGATTCTCTGTATCACCTTGCTCAAAGTTTTATGTACTTTCGCTGTTTTGTTTCAGGTAGAAGAGCTCCTTTCTATACTTCCTGTAATTCAGGTCTAGTGGAGATGAACTCCCTGAGCTTTTGTCTGGGAATGCCTTTATTTCTCTATCATATATGGAGGGTAACTTTCCTGGAGAGAGTATTCTTGCCTGACAGCTTTATCTTTCAGTATTTTGAGAATGTCATTCCACTCCCTCCTATCTTGTGGGGTTTCTGCTGAGACATCTGCCAACAGCCTAAAGTGGGTTCCTTTGTAGGTTACCATCCTTTTTTCTTGGCTGTCTTTACAACTCCTTCTTTGACACTGACTTTTGAAATGTCCCTATGACGTGTCTCAAAGAAGGTATTTTTGCATTGAGATCATTTAGGTTTTCTCTTAGCATCATGGACTTGTATATCTAGTTCCTTCCTCAAGTTTTGGAAGTTCTCAGCTCTTATTTCTTTAAATAATCTCTCTGTTCCCTTTCCCCTCTCTTCTCTTTCTGAGATACCAATTATCCTAATGTTGTCCTTCTTAAAAGGTCGGGTAGCTCTCATAGGATTCCCTCATTTTTTAAAATGTATCTTCGTCTTTTTTCTTGTGCTTATATCATTTCCAGATTTCTGTCTTTAGGTTAACTAATTCTCTCTTCCATATGGTCTGCTCTATTTCCAATGGTTTCTAATGCACTTTTTATCTCATTTGCTGAGTTCTCTAGCTTCAGACTTTCGTTTTTATACTTTCAATCTCCTTGGTAAAGTAATCCTTTTATTCATTAATTTTATTGCTGAGCTCATTAAACTGCCTTTCTGGTTTTTCTTGTATCTCATTGAATTTCTTCAGGACAGCTATTTTTAATTCTCTATTGACTAGACTGCAACATTCCGTGATTTTAAGTGTGGCTTCTGGAGAACTGCCGTTTTCTTTTTTTGTGGTATACTGTACTATGGATCTTCATGTTGTCTGATGAATGGGTCCTCTGTAGGCATTTCAAAGTTAAATGACACGTTAGGAGTTAAGAGTCCTTTCTTCTGTTTTCTGGTAGGTAGTACTATCACAGAAGTTTTTGTTTTGTTTTTTTTTTCTCTCTTATTTTAGCTGCTTCTGATTAGATTTGTGAGTTGGCACTTCCCAGCCTCTACAATGTCCATAGTGTGGCTCTGTGCCTTCCTTGTTGCTTCTTGTGCCTTCAGGGTCACTGCTGCCTTGCTTCTGCCAGAGCCCCTGTCATCACTGGGATGGTGACCTCTTCCCTTGTGTCCTGGATCCCCTGAGCAAGGGTTCCAGTGTGGGGACAGGGGGGCAGTGGTGGGGTGGCCAGGGACACACAGACACGTCTGTCACATCAAGTTTTGTAAGGTTCACAGACTCCAACATGGTGGCTTGAGGGAAAGGATTCCAAGCCTCAGTGCAGCTACTGCCCAGTTGCCTGTGACTGTGGGTGCTTCTGCAGTCAGGAGGGCAGAGTCACGTGTACTGCTTCCCCTGCTGTTACTAGGTTCTCTGAAGCTGTTGACTCAGCTGCAGTGGTCAGAGGCCCTGGATTGCAGGCACCAATTCTGTTGTCCCCTTATTTCTACCTTCTCTATGTTTCCTCAGTGTCAGTCCACTAATCCTTAGATGTACAGATGTGTGGAATTGTCCAGCATTCTGTTGTGTTGGGAGAGGCACCCTTGTTGAGTTGCAGATGCTTTACTGGTTGTAGACTGAAGGGAAGAGACAAAAGTAGCTTTTCACTCTGTCGTGTTTCTGACATCACCTCTCTTTTTATTTTTTCTTATTGTCTAATTTTTATAGTAAGCATGTATCAAGCTAAAATAGAATCAACAAACATTTAAAAAATGAACCAACTCTATGCAATTGGAAAAAAGGGCAACAGATAAAAGCTAGATAAGGAAAAATAAAATAGAAAGATAAAGATAGAAACTAAGGACAATGACAAATAAAAAGTGATAAAGAAGATTAGAAACAGATAAAATTGGTTCTCTGAAAAAAATGAATTAAATGGATAGATTTCTGGTAAGACTGATTACTATAAAAATGATAAAATACAGATAAATAATGTAAAAGGAAAAACAAATATAAGCTTTAAAAATAATGATAAAATATTTAAGAACCTAGAGTAAACATATAAATCATTGCAAAAAATATAAAATATCAATATACTGTAAGAGGAAAGAAAAAACTAAATAGATCAATATCCACTAAATTAATAGAAATGGTAGTCAAAGAACTCCCTTCAAAATTAATTCCCAGGCTAAGAGTAAGATAATTTTATAGGTGAATTGTATTGAAGTATAAAAGAATAGTTTATTCTAATCATCTACACTTTTTTTTTCCCACAGAGAATAGCAAGCTGACAGGTTATACTGGGAATCTCTAATCTTGATTCTAAAACCAGATGATGATAGAAGGAAACCCTAAGCCCAATTCAGACAGGAATGCAGATGCAAAGATCCTAAATAAAATAGGAACTAAACAAGTTTAACAGTGTAAGGTGGATGCAATACATAATGATAGACTAGGATTTTCCCCCTGGGAATAAAATGATGATTTCAACATCAAAAATAACTGCAAATAAAAGCATTAATAGACTGAATGGAGAAAAAAAAAACATATGTTCATCCATGGGCAAATAGTTTTGAAACCTATCTAGGATAAAAGCAAAATTCTCAGCAATGTGGGAAATCATAGAAACCTCCTAACTTGGTAAAATTTACATGGAAAACACCTACATCAAATATTAAATTTAATGGAGAAACATTATATGTAACCCATTAAGATCAGAGACAAAATATATGTTCACTATCAGTATTAATGCTTAAAATATCAATTGAAGTATTGGCCAACTTTATAAGAAAAGAAAACAAATAAAAAGTATAAGAATTGAAGGGAAGATATAAAACAGTCAAAAATTTAAATCTGATACAATCATCTACTTAGAAAAAAAAAATCAACAGGTACAAGGTATACTAGATACAAGATCATAGTTAAAAAAATCCCAGATCTCAACACTCATGGAATTTACTATATAATGAAGAAGACTGTCTAATGTCCTGTGGAGGAAAGTGGCATAAAAAAGTAAAGCAGAGTAAGGAGGTACAAAAAAATGAAGTGGATCCTATTTACAATAGAGTGGCCAGAGAAGATGATATCTGAAGAGAGACTTGAAGGAGATATAGACTTAGGGCAGGAAAGGGGTATTTCAGGCAGAGTGAACAGCCAATATAAAGGTCCTAAGCTGGAACCTTGCCTGATGTGTTCCAGGAACAGCAAAACAGCAAGTCTGGGCTAGAATGACTGAAGATTGAGTACTAGGAGATAAAGTTGGAGATTTGGAATGTACTTTCAAACTAGAGCTTATAGATTTAAAGACACATTTAATACAGAGTATAAAAGAAGTTATCGAGGATAGTTCCAAATTTTGTGGTCCTGGTAAGGATGAATGTGGTGGTTTCACTTACCAAAATTGGGAACAGTGAGGTTTAGAGGCCAAAGAATTATGCTTTAAACAAGTTAAAATTGAGACACTTATTATAATTCTAAGAAAATAAGTCAACTAGTCAGATACATATAGCAATCTGGAGTTTAGGGAAAAGATTGCAGACGTTACTGGTAAACTTGGTAAGAGCTGTTTTGATAAAGTGGTGGAGTCAGAAGCCTGAGAAGACTGTATTCATAAAAGAATGATAGGAGAAGGGATCAAGAAATATTAGAAATAGTGGGAAGGGTCAAAGGAAGATTTTTGTTAAGTTCACATTTGATGAGTGTTAATGTGGATATTGTGTTATGTGGGTATTGACTAATAGAGGAGGGCCATTGGTGATGACTGATCAATTGTAACTCCTTTGCTTATTATATGACTATATTCTACACATTATGACAAAATGTACATGCATATACACTTTTTATACTTTATATACATATATATATATATATATATATAATTTCGTTTTGTCCACTTACCTCTGTAACTTCCCTGTTCAACTCATTTTGATGATTTATTGTTTTTCTTTGAGTATTGTCTTGCTGAATTCTCATTCCTATTAAATTTTTTAATGATAAGTGCTTTTCAGGAATATTCTTTTATTGGAAAGTGAGTGTTTTGCATACTCAAGTGGTTTCTACTTCATGGTTTTCGAGAATATGTGTTCATCTAGTGCACACATACGCAACTCTGTCTAGACTTTCTATTATTTTTAATACATTTTCTTTACTTCTCCTTCAAACATTGCATTGTACATATGTATTATCTGCCTAGCTCCTGAAGGCATCTGAATTTGCTAATCCTGGCATAATGTACTAGTTCAAATGGATAGAGCTGCTTCAAGATAATTTATTGAATAATCTATCAAAACAATACAAAATGCTACCTTCATCTAGATGAAACACTCATATACTTGGGTGTTTCTGTATTTGTTACTCTTTTCAGGAGATTTCTCTGCATTTCCTAACCTAGCATCAAACCTTCAGAATGGTTTTATGACTAAATTATTTTTAAATATCTGCTAATGTAAGTCATCATTTATTGCTGCTCAATTTTAAGATTTTATTGATTAATTCACATGAGTATTTTTCTAGGGGATTCTGACATCATTTCGTCAAATTTTAAAAATACTGTTGGAATTTTAATTGGAATTTCATAAAATCTGTTCTTAATTTGAAGTGATCTGACACCTTATTAATTCCTATTCCTGGAGTTGTTTTTGCTTTTTTTTTTTTAAAGTTACTAGAGATTTTATAGTCTGTCTTTAAAGAAAAAACAGGTCATATATCCCTTTATCAGTCTGCTGAATTTTTTATATTATTGTTTTATTTGGTATTTAATATCTTTATCTAGACTTTCCAAGTTTTATCTTTTTGCAAATTTTTTTTAGAATTAAATGATTAATTTGTTTCCATTATTATGTTCGATATTAAACTATATAAGAATATAAGATTTCCTTTGAGTATAATTTTTTTTCAATTCATCACTATACAGGAGACCTAGAAAACTAATGTGGAAGATATGAGCACCTGTTTTGCTAGAAAATGTGTATTTCTAAGGAAACAGTAACATGAGAGGACTTAAAACAAGGAGCCAAGAAATCCAGGTTATGTTCAGTTTAAAATGATATCTGGCAAACAAATGAAGAGACAGTGTCTCCTAGTCTTTAGTAAAGTAACAAGGAAAAAAACTATAAAAATTAATAGTCCTGAAAATCAAAACTGACTCACTATTATCAGTATCTATAAGGAATTTCCAACTGAGGAGTGGGGTGAGGGGAAGACCTAGTGGCCTTTCCATGTTTTACCTTGGGAACCAAGGTAGAACATCACACCTCAAAAAAGAAAGAAAGTAATTCCACGTCTTCATTATCCTATGTACTCTCTTTCTCAAATCTGGGCCTTCTGCTTTTATGAAAGACTAAGTTTGGGAGTACATTTGTCTTTAGTCCTATAAAAATATTTGAACGTAAGAACTATTAAGAGAAGGATCCTATATTCTTGTATAGAACAGAAGTAAGGGGAAAACAAGAAAAAAGCAAACACAAATTAATTTCTTATGAGCAACATATGCTATAAATTCAAACGATGAAATACTACAAAGTGACAGTAATAAATGAACCAGAACTACACACCTCTGTGGATACGTCTCAAAGCCATAATGCTAAGTAACATAACATTGTGAATCAACCATACACCAATAAATTTTTTTAAGCTATAATGTGCAGCAAAAGAAGTCACACAAAGAATATATACCATATGATTACATTTATGCAATGTGCAAAGACAGGCAAACATAATCAGTGCTGTTGGAAGTCAGGATAGTGTGCACAAGTGACTGAAAGGGAGTACAAGAGGGGCTCCTAGGGTGTTGATCTAAAAATAATTCTTCGAGTTCCTTTTATAGACTGTTATCAAATTTAATCATTTCCTGAATCTTTAGGACCATGATCCCATTTTATTTCAAAATGATATGCTTTAAAAACCAAGACCAACTGTTCAGTTATCTGGTAGCTATGGATCCTAGATTTGAGAATTAGAGTACATACCATGATGAAGATGGGAAATTACTTTCTTTTTTGAGATGTGATGTGTGCCTTTATCTGGTTACTTTTTATATAATTATGCTCCACTTGTAAAACTTATTTGGCTATATAATTATGTACTGTACATTTTTCTGTATTTATATCATACTTTAATTTTAAAAGCTTAACAGCAAAATTAATGTGTATTCACTAAAACTTAGAGAATTCAGAAAATACACAGGGAGGAATTTTAATTTTAAAAAGCCATAATCCTGCCACTAAAGACAACTACTGAGATATTATTATTTGATTCCTTCCAAGTATCCTTTTCATGCATACATACACATGTTCAAATGTATGTGTGTGTATGTGTACTATATAGACATATAAACTAATTTAAAAAATATGTTTTGAGTGTCAGTCAGGTAATGTTCTAGACCAGATGTTGGCAAACTACAGCCCATATGCCAAATCCAACTACTTCCTGTTTTGTAAATAAAGTTTCATTGAAACACAGATTTCTCAATTTCACACTCATTCACTTACATATTTTTTATGACTATTTTTGTGCTATAATGGAAGAGTTAGTAGCTGTGTCAGAGACTGTATAGCCCACAGTCTAAAATATTTAATATCCTACTCTTTACCAAAAAAAAAATTATCAACCCTTGATTTAGACTCTGAAGACCTAATTGTGAACAAAGCAAAGTCTTGGCTTCCTAGGACTTAATAGTTTGATGAGGAATACAGACATAACCAAGTAAGTTTATAATATAATGTCTGGTTGTGATATGTACTATGAAGAAAGACAAGAGTATGGGGACTGCCGAAGGCCACAGTTTTAGACATGATGGTCAAAGGAAAAGTGGAGCAGGTCCCTAAAAAAAGTGAAAGATCGAGCTTTGCAAATATCTAGGGTAAAAGCAATTGAGACAAATGAGAAAGCACACAAATTGTCCCTACGATCTATGTGCACCTGGTGTGTTTAAGGTAGAGCAAGGAGGCACATGGAGCTAGAGTACAACAAGGAGAAGAATAGCAGGAGATGAGGATGGAGAAGTAGGCAGCTGCCAGGACATGAGTTAGGGTTTCATTCCATTACGGTACATAAGTTAATGTTGTGCACTAGTATTACGCAGCAGTGAAAAGTATGAGGTGTTGGAGTGCAACATATCTGACTCAAATCCTGACTTTGATACTTGCTATATGAATGATCATGAACATGTTATATAAACTCTTTAGGCCTCCTTTTCCTTCAAATGAATAATGCAATTAATAATATCCGCCTCATATGACTGCTATAAAGTACTTATAGCCCCAATATTTGGCACAAAACAATCATTCTATAAATGGTAGCAATGAACTTATCTATATCTATGAGGTATAATGAAAACATAGGCACACACTCTCAGAACCACAAATACATGAGGCAGTAAAGCACAGTAAAAGGGAAGACATTAGACTATTAAGAATCCAACTTTGGCTCCACCTTTCATAAGTTGTGTGATCTTTTGTAAGCTATTTAACATTTCTGAGCTGCAGTCTCTTCAACTGTAACATACTGAAAATTATGGTACTTGCCTCAAAGAGTATGCTCTGAATATTAATGGAATGAGCACATGGCAAGATCTTAGGACATTATCTGGCATATAGTAAGTACCACGCACAGGGCAGGCACTAGCAAATACAGTGCCTTGGTGTAAACTAGGAAAACGTCCTCCTTCTTCAAGACATTTTTCTCCCATCTGTTAGAAAATCATTCTAATATGTTGACTTGGCTAGAATAAGACATTTTACTATTGTTGTTTTTTTAAATTATTTGAAATAAAGTGTAACATAGTATTCTAATTTGTATTTCTTTAACTATTCATGAAATTATTTTTCTTTATACTCTGGCTGCTTATGAATAATTTGTTATCACATCTGCTAATTATTTTTTCATGTTTTTTTGTCCATTTTTCTACTGTGGTTTCTCTTCTGTTCCCTACTAATTTGTAGCGACTCTATTAGGGTGTTAACTTTTTGTCATGTTTCTGACAAATATTTTCTCCAGATTCCTTATAAGTTTATGTGTTAATCTCTGCATAATAATTAAAGCATCATTCATTCCAAGCAGAGGTAAAAACAAGTACTTTGGCAGAGCTAAAGCAGAGTTTTGCAAAGGGGCGTGGGGTTAGGGAGTGGTAGGAAAGGAGAGAGGAAATTATGAAAAACACTGTAACGTGTTGAGCCTTGTATTCTTAAAGTGTTTGGATTTTATTCTACAGAGAATAAGAGACCAAGGAAGAATGTTAAACTGGGAAGTGACAAGCTCAGATCGAAATCATCTTGCCAGCTAGTGTGAAAAATGGATTGGTAGGGAGGCTAGAATATTCACAGCATAGGTAAAGCTGTCTCTCAGTGTAACAGCTGTTCACAGTAGCAAAAACAACCAATAAACAACAGAGCATCCCCCAGGCTACAGCTAATGAATGGAATAGGGCCGGAGGAGAACTCTGCTTTTCATCAGAAACCATATTTAGCAGCACCTGTGGTACCTCTAGCATCAACTGCGGTAACATAGGTGACATCTGTACCAAGAGCAGCAACCACAGCAACAAGCAGTCAGGCAAATTTAACATGAGGTCATCTCTGTACATTAGCCAGTGCTTACACAGGAAGGAAAGTTATGACCAACCCAGACAGCATATTAAAAAGCAGAGCAATTACTTTGTCAACAAAGGTCCGTCTAGTCAAGGCTATGGCTTTTCCAGTGGTCATGTGTGGATGTGAGAGTTGGACTATAAAGAAAGCTGAGTGCCAAAGAATTGATGCTTTTGAACTGTGGTGTTGGTGAAGACTCTTGAGAGTACTTTGGACTGCAAGGAGATCCAACCAGTTCATCCTAAAGGAGATGCTCGTTGGAAGGACTGATGTTGAAGCTGAAATTCCAATACTTTGACCACCTGATGCGAAGAGCTGACTCATTTGAAAAGACCCTGATGCTGGGAAAGATTGAGGGCAGGAGGAGAAGGGGATGACGGTGGATGAGATGGTTGGATGGCATCACCGACTCAATGGACATGGGTTTGGGTGGACTCTGGGAGTTGGTGATGGACAGGGAGGCCTGGTGTGCTGCAGTCCATTGGGTCACAAAGAGTCGGACATGACTGAGCGAGTAAACTGAACTGAACACAGGAAGTGTCAAAACAGATAGCAAATTCTTGTTAGGCTATTAAAGACAATTGAGATTTTGACATCAAATGACTTTGGTGAACTCTCCTAATACAACCTCCAATATAGCTTTGGCCTCCTGTGAATTCATCTATATACTGATCTCATAGTATTATCTTATAAATGGTCTGCATTGTGTCTCATTTTTCTCATTATTGTCTCATAATTTCCTTAGAAATGCATTTAAAAATTTTGTTCACGCTGGTGAAAAATTGTTACCTGCCATGTCAGCAAAAACGTGATGCTGTGGCCATCAAGCCATAGTCACTATCCCCACCCCAATGGTGAGCCCCGAGGGAACCGGGATGGAGACAAATGGGCTGAGTTTTGTCTTGGCCACTGCAGCCACCTCTCAGGGAGCATGCTGAGGGACTCAGGGTGGGAAAGGACAGGATACTGGCCACAGAAAGCTAAGAGGCACATCCAAGGGATGACATCAATGAGCGCAAGTGCTAATTTCATTAACTTGACATCTATGGCTTTCTTTCATTAACAGTAATCTTCTGTTGTTCTGACTACCTGGCTTTTGTGGCAAAAACTATATATACTGGCTCCTCCCTTATATCTTTGGAGCAGTCCCTCAGAGATACCTGAGAGGTTGTCTTCTAGGCTTAAATCTTCAGTTTTGTTCAGTGAACAAAACAGAATTCTCAACTTTTAGCTTGTGCACGTTTTTTCAGTTGATATTATTAATATTCATTTTCATAGTTGATTATATTGTTGATAAAAAATGTAGTCTACACTATTTCTGTTTATAACTTTTTTCCTTGTGCCTTCATAAATGATCAACTTTGTCAAGATTACATGGTTGTTTGAGAACAAAAAATGTTTTCTACATGTCAGAGATGTCTGCTGTGACTAACATCAATATTGTAAATCCAGTGATTCTTTTATTTTAAAATAGTTAAATGTTCAATTTTTTGCTTTTAATTTTCATGAGTCACTTTGTTTGTAGTATGCCCTTGTAGACAGCATACTGTACCTGGAATTTATATCAACTTAGTCTGATAAACTATTATTTTAATTACTGAATGCATCTAATGTATATAAAGTGTTTTCTGTTTTTCAGAGTTTTTCTTGCTCACCCTTTTGTCTTCAATCTTTTGCTTTTATGTAATGTTTTCATTTGCAGTCCTCTCCACTCCCAAGTTAATTTGGAAGGTAGATAGTAAACTTTTATTTCAACTGGGTCTTATTTTAGCTTTGAAAATGCATACTTAATCCTCCATTTCTCTAATTATAAATAATTATAAAAAACCATTTCTAATGATGTCCCCTAGGAAATGAGCACATTCAATTTTCAGCCCCTCATGCTGCCCAAGATCTGACACTTCAGTTTTTGTTACTGTGTTCTGGAAAGTTTGTCCCAGTTACATGTTATAATTATACTATTTTTTCATTATCTATTTTCTTTCAGGAATTATATTTGCATTATTTTGTAACCATATTTACATATTAATTTGGGTTTAAACCTATTTTTTTTTATCATTTTTCAGTTGGTTGGTTTATTTTTTCAAATATTTTTCTAGGAAGCACACATCCTGATTTTCCCCATCTATAGAAAACCTGGTTTTTCCTTAGCTGCTTATATGATTCTTCCTTTATCCTCAAATATGAGAATGTCCACCAAAAATATGGTAGAAATTTATTGTATTTCACTAATTATACCTCATCTAGAGTGACCCCTTTTGATATCCAGATGCAGTTCTTCTGTTCAATAAAAATGTCTTCAATTATATCCTTACAACATAACTCAGATGTCCCCAAGTTTTATCTTCCTGCAGTTATGAAAGGTCACATTCAAGTCCCACCACAAAAAATAGGCCTATGCTTCCTCCCTCTGAATTGTGATCAGTCTGCAGGAGGTTCCCATAGCAGGGTTCTTCAGACTCTAAAGTATTAATGCTTACTGAGGCAGAGTTGCTAGTTTATGTAAAGCCACATTTTTCTTTTTCACAATGATAAGCTTGATGTTAGGGGCATTCGCTGGTCACCAGAGCATCTCTGAGATCAAGTTCCAGTCCTGCTTCTTAATTCTGTATAAATTTAGGCACAGAATTGAGAGCTCTAAGTCTCAGTGTCTTCAACTGTAAAATTGGACTAATTATGATACCATAGTCATAGGGTCATCATTTAAAGGCATAATGAGTTAATACATACATTATACCTAACACTGTGCCTGGTGAATTACAGACAACTCCATAAACATTGGTTTTACTTAAAATTACTACATGGTGCTCTAACTCGAACTACTTCTTTCCTTTGTTCAGTGTTGTATAACCAGGCCAGGCTCTATCTTCTCTATGGTAAATTCATTCTTAGAAACCCACTGTACTTCTCACAATGTTGCTTTTGGTCAGTAGTCTTCCCCACAGCCCACCACTCAGGGTCTGAGTCCTTTAGAAATGGCTGTATGTATCTAACCCATCCTGTTCATGTGTTCATTTGTGTTCAAAGACTACAAATGTGTAACTCTAGACTGGACCTCTCTGTAGAACTCCAGATGTCGAGATATAGCTGCATACTTGATATCTCCATTTGATATCTACAAATAGGTATCTCAGGCTTAACATGACCACCTCCAAACTATTGATTTCCACCTACCCACAAATTTGCTCCTACCACCTTCTTCTCCATCATGTTTCCCATGTCAGTAAACACCACAAGCTAATGTTTTTGTTGGTTTTATATAAGTACTCCTTCCCAACTATAGCTCATCTTTTAACTTCATTTTTGGTGCCTCTTTTTCACATAATTTTGTAACTGTAAACTATATTTTTACTTGCTGGCTTTATGGGTAGTTTTCTAGCTCTTTTAGTTCATTGACTCTTCATCTCTATCTTGTCCACTGAGGTTTCTAATTTCATTGGCAATATATTTTTCCTTTAAGATATACAATTTGACTCTATAGTTTCTCATTCGTAAAGGAGTATTTAGTCAGACATAGTCTGCTTTCATCCTGGGATTTAAAATTCCTCTAAAAGTGGCTTTATGCTTGATTATGTGACGTACCAGATGTCAATATTCCTAACCAATTTTGTTAATAACGTCTTAGATTGTAGAACTAACACTATAACAATGAGCTCAATTTGGATGCCACGTGTAAAGGGCACAGTTCGGGAAGGGAGCACAAAATCGATGTACTTGGAAAGAAAAAGGGGAAGGTGAATCTTCTCAAAGGCTGTGGGGAAAGATGACTTGCCACAAAGCAAGCCCATTATTTTAAGCACCATGGAATCTAAGAATACAAAGCTGAAAGCATACTAGAGATTGATTACTTTTGTACACAAATAGCTTCAGTTAGATGGATGAAGAAACATTTTTCAAGTTAACATGCATGAAATTTGAAAAATATGATAGGGATATAAAATATTCTTTAGGATCCCAGGTCTTACTAGCCAAGTTTCATGCTATTTCCATCCATAATTCTTATAGAAGAATGCTGTTACTAAGCAAGGAGTTTCCACCTCCTTTTCAAGCATTCACTTTAAAGGATGCATCTACCACTCTGCTAGCCAATATTGCCTGGCATACATACAGAGCAAGTTGATCTTCATGCCTATGAAGATCTTAGAGAAATCAAGTAGAAGAATCATTTTAAAAAGAGAAAAGAAAAAGACTACACATACTTGCTGTAAGAGTCTAGAAAATGGTCCCCAAAGATATGGTTACTTATGCTTGGATCTATAAATGCTATCTTACTTTCATGTGTGCATTCATGCTAAGTCTCTACAGTTGTGTCCGACTCTTTGAAACCCTATGGACTGTAGCCCACCAGGTTCCCTTGTCCATAGGATTCTCCAGGCAAGAATACTCAAGTGGATTGCCATGCCCTCCTCCAGGGGAGCTTCCTAACCCGGTGATCAAACCTGCATCTCTTATGTCTCTTGCATTGGTAGGCACATTCTTTACCACTAGCGCCACCTGGGAAGCCCATCTTAGTTGCAAAAGGGTCTTTTCAGGTGTGTTTAAGTTAAATATCTTATCCTGTTATTATCTAGGCAAATTCTAAATACAATTACATCTGTTCTTATGAGAGAAGCAGAGAGAGATTTGCCTCAGAGAGAAGAGAAGGCAATGTGACCACAGAGGCAGAGAATGGAGTGATGGCTACAAGCCAAGTAGTGCTGGCAGCCACCAGAAGCTAGAAGATAAAAGAAACATTTTCTTTTGGAGAGAACATAGCCCCGCTGACATCTTAATGTCTGACCACTGAAAATGAGCTCATATTTATGACCTCTAGAACTGTGAGAAAATACATTTATTCTTTTAAGTCACCAATTTTGTGGTAGTTTGTCATAAAGTCCTAGGAAACTACAATACCTGCACATAACCTATCAACATAGAGCAGGAAGCAATAAAATCAGTGAAAGTGTTTAAAGTGTTAGTTGCTCAGTCATGTCCAACCCTCTGTGACCCTATGGACTGTAGCTAACCAGGCTCCTCTGTCAATGGCATTCTCCAGGCAAGAATACTGGAGTGGGTAGCCATTCCCTTCTCCAGGGGATCATCCTGACCCAGGGGTCAAACCTGCATCTCCTGCCTCTCCTGCATTGCAGGTAGATTCTTTATTGCTGAGTCACCGGGGAAGCCCCTCAATGTTGTAAGGATACAATAAGAAGAAGGCCATTTGTAAAGTAAGATGTGGGCCCTTACCAGTCACTGGATCTGCTTACACCCTGATCTTGGACTTTTTCAGCATCTAGAATTGTGAGAAATAAATGTTTGCTGTTTAAGTCACATGCCACACAGTCTATGGTAATTTGTTATAGCAGCCTGAACTAAGACAACAACCGATGACCATATGTGAGAGTACAAATGAAGAAATAGGCAGCAGGAAATGAGATTGCTGAACATCAAATTTTGGAAAAAATGTAGAAATAGTTCTTGGGAAATTCAGATTCATTGAATCTTCTGGTCAGAATAATTCTGCTGCAGTATGTACTAGTTTACACTCTGGAAGTCAAAAGCGTTTTTTTTGGAAAAGGAACATAAAATCTAACTGATACAGAATGATAGCATGTTGGCTCATGAAAGCACTATTGGAGATCATTTAGTTTACCATGCCATTTTAGAAATTGGGAAGCTAAGGTGCATAAGGGCAAACCAATCTGTCTAATGTCACCTGGTTAGCTAGTTTCAGATCTGAAGATAGTAATTTAGATCCCCTGACTCTTTAGTTTAGCACTTTGCTGACATATCAAAATGTGGAAAGCTGAGGAATATGAGAAATGGTCTCAGAAATATTCTATTAGATATTATTTTGGCTCTCTTGTTATGGTCATCATAATTTGAATTCCATTTCCTTATTTTGTTTTGAATATGTACAGTTCTGTGGGCTTCCATTCTGCATGGGGGTAGAAAGAGAAGAATAAGGGGTCAGAGGAGAGTCAAATAACTGGATGCTCCATAACAACCTATTAGAAGTCTGAAAATACTTCTATTAGACATGATTACAGTTTGTTGATTCAGCTATTTATTCAATTCAAATTTTTGCAGCTCATTTATTATATATATATATATATATATATAACTGATAGAGTAGTATTTATTTGAGGAAAACCAGGTATTATTGAAAATATGATCTTGCTTTCCCTAGAAGATACACCAGAGGTAAAATGTCCAGATTTTACAAAGCAATACCATAATTTTATAGCAATTAATGCCACAAACAAAAAGAGACAAGTAGAAATTTTGCCATGAAATGATGAGTCCTTTGGAGTACTCGTGCAATAAGCTGATTATATAATCCCAAGATGAAAAGTGCATGAAATGAATCTAGAAAAGGTTTGCACAGCAAAAATAATTGTTTTACTCAATAATAGAACACATTTATTTGTCAAGAAAAACTATGCTGTCTCTGACTCCTGACATCTGTGTGACTAATTTCTGAATGGACTTATCTATATTAACCATCCAGGGGTGGCAGCAACCCTCAGATTACATTCTCTGTGTCTCCCTACAGTGACTACCTCCTAAAGGTTTCTTGAGATATTGTCCTTCCTTTTCCTCTTTACCTTCCTTGCTCAGGACTGGAGCAAGACATGACTGGAGGAAGGACTGATCACGAAATAATGAAAACAATGACTACAGATGCCACTCTCTAGTCTAAAATCAGAAGCAGCTCCATCCGAGTCCCAACTCTTCACTACTCTCCTATCCCTCACCTCCTGACAAACAGATACACACAAGTACAATCATCCTGCTCATCTCAGAACCTAAATTCCTTTTCTAAAAATGTCCCCGAATAATTAGATCCAGTTTTATCAATAATAGTGTGTGCTCAGTCGCTTTAGTCATGTCCATCTCTTTGCAACTCCATGAACTATAGCCCACCAGGTTCCTCTGTTCATTGAATTCTCCAGGCAAGAATTCTGGAGTGGGTTGCCATTTCCTTCTCCAGATCTTCCTGACCCTGGGATCAAACCCGGGTCTCCTGCATTGCAGGCAGATTCTTTACCCACTGAGCTACGAGGGAAGCCAACAGAATATTGTTGATCAACTATAGTTCAATAAAAAGAGAAAAAAATATATGTATATATATTACTTGATTTAATCCTTATCATGATACACTGAGGTGGATTTTATCATCATTTTTTGATATTATTACATCATGTGTTTTACATTTTTGTGTATCTTGTCACAAATTACCAAAAATGTTGTGGCTCAAAACAGCAGACCTTTATTCTCTCACAATTCTGGAGGCCAGAAGTCTGAAATCATTTTCAGTGGTCAGAAATGAAGATGTCAGCAGGACCATGCTCTCTCCAGAGGCTCCAGAAGAAAATGTTTCTTTTCTCCTTCAGCCTCTGGTGGCTGCCATCACTCCTTGGCTGTGGCCACATCATTCCAGTCTCTACCTCCATGGTCACCTCTCTTTCTCCTCTTCTGTCATCAAATATCCCTCTGCTTCTTTATAAGAATGCATTTGGTCTTATTTAGGGTCTACCTGGGTAATCTAGAATAATCATTTCACCTCAAGACCTTTTACTTATTCACATCTGACAAATTACTACTTATGGGAAAGGAAGAAGGTATTAAAGTTCCTGGGGTCAACAGCACACAAAAAAGAGACATATATATTGATACTTGGAAGTAGGAGTCAAGAAATAGAAAGTGTCATCCTTCTTAAGCCTCTTAAGAGGCAACTGCTGCTGCTGCTGCTAAGTCACTTCAGTCGTGTCTGACTCTGTGCGACCCTATAGACGGCAGCCCACCAGGCTCCCCCGTCCCTGGGATTCTCCAGGCAAGAACACTGGAGTGGGTTGCCATTTCCTTCTCCAATGCATGCAAGTGAAAAGTGAAAGTGAAGTCACCCAGTCGTGTCTGACTCTTAGCGACCCCATGGACTGCAGCTTCTTAAGCCTCTTAGAATCCTTCTTATACTTGCTCCTAGCCTCCACCCTGCTGCAGCCTATGCCATAAGACCTGAAGACATGTCCAACTGTTTATATTTAAAGGTATATTCCCCACCATAATGGTATTGCAAGAAGATTTTACTTAGTGTTATAGGTTTGTGTTCCCCCAAATTCTAAGTTGAAGTCCCTAATATCCCAGAGTCTGACCTTATTTTGAAAGAGTTGAATATGTAATCAGTTAAGATGAGTAGGATAGCCCTAATCCAATAGACTGTTGTCCTTACAAAGTCAGGTGAAGAGAAAAGGGCAGAAACAGAGAGAAGATGATGTGAATACATACAAAGAACATCATCTGTAAGGCAATGAATGCCAAAGATTGCAAGCAAACTCCCAGAAGCTAGGAGAGAGGCATGGAAAAGATTTTCCTTCACAGCCCTCAGAAGCACTGTGATCTCAGATTTCTAGCCCACAGAACAGTGAAACAATAAATTTCTGTTGTTTAAGCCACTCAGTTTATGATATTTTGTTATGGTAGCCCTAGGAAACTAACACAGTTAGTGTAGGTTTAACTTCTATAGAAAATAGACCCTCAAATATATAAACACAATAGAAATTTATTTCTCATTCATGTGACATTCAAAGGTGAGTATTTCTGGTTTGAGGCTGTCTCTCTTCCATGTAGTATTTCAAGGACCCAGAGACCTTCCATCCTTTAATTTTCTCATTATGTCTCATTATCGTCTGCAGACAGCTACCCCAAAGGGAAAGAGAATGGAGGGGAAAACCCACTTCTTAAAAATGTTGGCCCTAAAATGTCATACATCATTTCTGTACACATTCCAATGGTGAAAACTCAGTCACATGGTAACATTTAACTGCAAGGAAGGCTGGAAAAGCAGTTTATCTGTGTTTATAGAATGAGGAAGAGACTGATTTTTGGTGAAAAGTTTGTCTCTTGCTACATGTTTCATCAGGAAATTGGGAGATTACAGTCCAAAGAAGGTTCTGGGGTTGGCCTCAAAAACTCATTCACATAGTTAGCCTCCCTTTTATATGACTGATATACAGAATTTGGGGAAACAAGCCTGAAAAGATCTCCCTAAAGAAAATTTTCTTTAAGAATTTTGGTTTACTACTTGATTCATTCCTTTAAGACTTTTTGATCATCTACTATGGTCAGGCAATACAGAAACAGCCGAGAACAAGGTAAAGTTCTTGACTTCATAGTCTTTACTTTCTAATGGCAGGAGAAATTTAATAAACCAACAGATATAGAATATGTCAGGTGCAGATAAGTACTATGTGGAAGAATTAAAAAAGCAAGCTAGGAATACGGGAAATGACAGAAGTAGAATGCTGTTTTATACATGTTGGTCATAGAAGCTGTCTCTGGCAAAGTGATAGATGTCTGAACAAAAACAGAGTTAGCTATACGGATGCCTTGGAGAATATCCCAGGCTAAAAGAAAGCTATGTACAAAACCATGATATGTGAGTGTGTTTAGGATATTTGAGGGCTAGAAAGAAAAAGGAATGGAGTGAACAAGAGGAAGAGACATAAGAGATACACCCATGGTGGATTCATGTCAATGTGTGGCAAAACAAATACAATATTGTAAAGTTAAAAAACAGATAAATAAACTAATTATAAAAAGAGAGATGAGGTCAGAGAAATACGTAAGGGACAGGCCAACGAGTGCCATAGAGGTCATGTTAAGAGTTTTGCAAATTAGTCTATGTGTGAAATGGAAGCTACTTATGAGCTTTGAGCTGAAAAGCCGCAAGCTCTGACATTTTAAAGGATATTTCAAGGTACCGTGTGGAGAAGAAATAGAGGCACTAAGATGTAAGCAGAAAAACCGGTTAGAAAACCAGTTATTGCTATGGCAATAAGCCAGGGGAGATATGACAATGGATTAAGCCAGGTAGTAGGGGACCTGGTAAGAAGTGATTACATTTTGAATATGTTGTCAAAAGTATAGTGTAATACAAAAGTATTTTACCTAGATCCCCTCTGCAACACAATGCACTCATTTCCCAGCTACTGAGAATACTGATGACTGAAGGCTCATATTAGCATCACCTAGAGACTCATGAAATTGGGCTTCCCAGTTGGTGCTAGTGGTAAAGAGCCCACTTGCCAAGGCAGGAGATGTAAGAGATTCGGGTTCAATTCCTGGGTCAGGAAGATTCATTGTGGGGGGGTGATGCATGGCAACCCACTTCAGTATTCTTGCCCGGGGAATTCAATAGACAGAGGAGACTGGTGGGCTACAGTCCATAGGGTCACAAAGAGTGGGACATGACTGAAGAAACTTATCATGCACACACACAGAGACTCATGAAACTACTTTTCTCAGGGTCACACCCCCTCCTAAGTGCTGGTCTGCAGACAGTGCCTGGGCAATGTAGGGATACAATGCCCTTGATCCCCTTTATATCTACTACATTTCATCTATTCAATCTCCAACTGACGAATATCCACATTGCTTAAAACTCTTTGCTTATATATAAGCACCACAGTGGACTGACTGCCTTGTATGTGTCCTTTGAAGAGCCTGTGTAGGGAATATTTTGGGATTATATCCCATAGTTGAATTTCTATATTAGAATAGACTTCCTTTAAATTATATCAGACTTCTGTACAAAATGACTACAATAAACTATCTGGACATTAGTAATGCCTGAGAGTTCCTATATTTACTTATTTCTGTCAATAAAAAATGGCAACCCACTCCAGTATTCTTGCCTGGAAAATTCCATGGACAGAGGAGCCTGGTGGGCCCCAGTCCAGGGAGTCGAAAAGAGCTGGACACAACTGAGCAACTGAGCACAACAGAAAGCGACTGATCCTTGTCCTTTCATGTTCTTTCACTACTACAAGGTTTTTAAAGAAATTTAAAATGGATTTTAATTAGGATTGAAATTTATAGATTGAGGATTGATTAGTCAACACTGTCCCATGCCACAAAGTCTGTAAAAATAGTTGGAAACTAAGACAAGAGCATTGGCTTTGATAATTATAAGATAATTATAATAAGCAATTACAATAAAATATTGATGAATCAATCCAGGTTTTAAAATTGAATGCTAAAAAACTTCCGAGGTACTAACATTTTCAAAAGTTATAGAATAAAAGTACAGAAGCCTCAGCTAAGTGACGGAGTCATAGAATTTGTAATGAAGAGAATTACACTGTCTAGTAAAAATAAAGGAGAGCACAAATCTTTGAAGAATCTGAATTTATCAATGGTTTGTTAATAATAAAAGGGGAAAATGGACACTTGATTTCATCTTATGAAAGGAAAAAATGAAGAGGGTATCTGAGAAAATGGCACATGCTAACTGGTGGAAACATTTTGCATTTGGATGTGTCAATTTAAGTCAAAGCCAAACAGCTGAGGACCATTTGAAATGAAAGAAAACGTGCCTTTGCTTTTTAGGATAAATAGTATGGGATTTGATCATATCGCGAGTCCACCGCTCCTACCAGTCTCACTGTGGTTCCATCTTTATGTCTTTAACTATGCAGTATCTTTTCTGGTAGGTCTCAGTCTTTTTCAGCGATGGTTGTTCTATAGATTGTCATTAAAGGAGACGAGCTTAGGCCCCCTCTACTCTGCCATCTTGGTCACTCTCCAGAACAAATATGAATTGGCTGCATTGCATTCATTTTCAGCATGGATTTAAGGCTTTTAAATATATATATATATACACACACTACAAAATAATATTTCAATAATATCATAGCATTGTAGTGTCGAGGAGACCAAGATATTAAAATGTATCTAATATTTTTGTATCAGATTCATTACTGTGGCTCTCAAATTGGTACTCTGGCCTCTTCTGATCAAGATCATGTAGAAGGCAGGAAAATACCATTAGTACAATCAAATAAGCTCTTGTCATTTCTATGTTATTTAGATCTTCTGTGTGAAAAATTCCTATAGACCCCTGAGAATCATACAGAAAATTTGCAAGAAAGCATATGGCACTGTCCACTGAAATAAACCTTCCCAATTTTAAGTACCCTTGGGGCTAGCTATATTTTTGCTATATTTTTTGTGATTATTTTCTAGAAAATAGGAGAATGCTACCACTTATAATTTTCATAACTAGTAAGTCATGTTTTTTGATATTCTAAACCTTTTCAGTGTAAATATCATGAGTCAAAATGAATGCTATTCTGGAGAAAAATTGGAAACTTCATTGCATTCCTCTTCTAAAATCTACTTTTTAAACAACATTCATTTTTGCTAATGAAAGGAAACAGTCATAGGCCAATTAAGGTTATGAAGAAGTGTATATTCTAAGTCCAAAATACATCTTGATTAATGAAAGGAGGCCTAAAATTATTCATGAGAGCATGATTTCAAGTAGCAGAATCAATTTCCTGGGATTCTTTTTTTTTTTATTATCAAAACTCTGTGCTCAGGACCAAGGAGAAAAATCCAAATATGTTCTCCAAACCAATCATATATGACATCCCACTTCTAGTTAGCCCACTTCCAGCTTCCCTATGCCAACAGTCTCTGATCAAAATATAGGTGAAGGTTTATTTTTCCCCCACTCTGTAAAGCTTTTCCAGTCCTGACTACTTTTGGATCTCTGTAAAATATGAGTGATGGTAGCTGACCCCTTTGCTATGGCAAACTCTGAATAAATATTCTCTGCTTATTCTTATTTGGGTGGTCTCAGTTATTTCCACAAAGCAATGAGTCTTGATTTGGTCCCTCATATCAAGTGGGGCATTTTTAATTTAATGCCTTTTACCCCAAGGGAAAAGAAATCCTATACACTGCAGTCTGCTCCCAGATCCAGATGCTTGGTTTCAAGTTTCACTTACAGAGAGATATTTATCTTGTTTCTCAACACAGTTATATTGTTCTCATCTTTCTCTTTTATCGATTGTATCTATGTATCTGGAATAGAGGACTCCAAAGAATGAGCATGTGATACCATCTTAGCTAGAACTTCTACCCTTTACTCCAAAATTCTGGGGTGAGGGTTATCTGACAGTAATGTACAATAGGGAGAGTTCATGGCTGCCTCATTTATGAGATGACATAAGATAATAATCATATTAATAAAGGTACAAGATGCTGACTTTTTAAAATAACTATTACACGGGTGATAACCACCATGAAATAATGGCTGATAGTGTGTGTTCAATAACCATTTAAATAAGGTGGAAGATGATTTCTTTTTTGCTAATTGATTAATCAGAAAAATGATTAAGATTCAGAGTTGTTAATAAATAGTCAATGCAAAATAGTTAATGTGTAAAAGTCAATATAAAACCTGCTAACAATCAGTTTTAACCACAAAACATGGTTGATAGTGTCAACACAAAGAAATTCATATAAGGACCCTGAAGACCTCTTGACTATAGCAAAGAAGCAAGCAGAATACCCTGACATTACAAGATACCCAGTGGGAATGATATTAGGACTTTATGTCAATTTCTTGTAAAAATTAATGAAAAGAAAATATCTCATAACATTCCAAATAAAGCACTCTTGTAGAGCAATGTTAGCTAAATACACACACACACACACACACACACAAAACATGTTTGTGTGTGTGAGTTCCTGTGCAAGTGTGCACATAAGGAGAGTGGAGTGGGAGGGAGAATGAACACCAACAGATGAAACTATTAAGACAGTGATTCAATTGGAAATAAAAGCAAAAATAAACAAATGGGACCTAATTAAAATTAAAAGCTTTTGCACAACAAAGGAAACTATAAGCAAGGTGAAAAGACAGCCTTCAGAATGGGAGAAAATAATAGCAAACGAAGCAACAGACAAACAATTAATCTCAAAAATATACAAGCAACTCCTGCAGCTGAATTCCAGAAAAATAAACGACCCAATCAAAAAGTGGGCCAAAGATCTAAACAGACATTTCTCCAAAGAAGACATACAGATGGCTAACAAACACATGAAAAGATGCTCAACATCACTCAGTATCAGAGAAATGCAAATGAAAACCACAATGAGGTACCATTTCACACCCGTCAGAAAGGCTGCTATCCAAAAGACTACAAGCAATAAAAGCTGGAGAGGGTGTGGAGAAAAGGGAACCCTCTTATACTGTTGGTGGGAATGCAAACTAGAACTATGGAGAACTAGCCACTATGGAGAACAGTGTGGAGATTCCTCAAAATACTGGAACTAGAACTGCCATATGACCCAGCAATCCCACTGCTGGGCATACACACCGAGGAAACCAGAATTGAAAGAGACATGTGTACCCCAATGTTCATGGCAGCACTGTTTATAATAGCCAGGACATGGAAGAAACCTAGATGTCCATCAGCAGACGAATGGATAAGGAAGCTGTGGTACATATACACAATGGAATATTACTCAGCCATTAAAAAGAATACATTCGAATCAGTTCTAATGAGATGGATGAAACTGGAGCCTATTATACAGAGTGAAGTAAGCCAGAAAGAAAAACACTAATACAGTATACTAACACATATATATGGAATTTAGTAAATCGGTAAAGATAACCCTGTATGCGAGACAGCAAAAGAGACACAGATATATAGAATAGTATTATGGACTCTATGGGAGAGGGCGAGGGCGGGATGATATGGGAGAATGCCATTGAAGCATGTAAATTGTCATATGTGAAACGAATCGCCAGTCCAGATTCGATGCATGATACAGGGTTCTCAGGGCTGGTGCACAGGGATGACCCGGAGGGATGGGATGGGGAGGGAGGTGGGGGGGGTTCTGGAAGGGGAACCCATGTACACCTATGGTGGATTCATGTCAATGTATGGCAAAACAAATACAATATTGTAAAGTTAAAAAATAGATAAATAAACTAATTAAAAAAAAACAGGGATTCAATATACATGAATGATTTTTCTTGCAAACCTCTCTGAGCTCTCCTACCACAAAAGCAATGAGTTGTTTAATGTGACAATCACTTTTCCTGCCAGTTCATTGAAGTCTGAAAATCACAACAGAAATGAATTCTTATGTCCTAAAGGCTTTCTTCGCTATTAGAATGCAAGCCCCAGGAAATTGTACCACTGTAAAGGTAGTGAGAAGAACTTAGGCAAGTTACTTAACTTCTCTGAGCCTCAGCTTATTAAAATATAAAATAGAAATTATGCTATCTGCCTAATAAAGAAGTTGTGAGGATTGAATGAAATAATGCATGTGTATACATGTATCTCGGAGAAGGCAATGGCACCCGACTCCAGTACTCTTGCCTGGAAAATCCCATTAACGGGGGACCCTGGTAGGCTGCAGTCCATGGGGTCGCTAAGAGTTGGACATGACTAAGCGACTTCACTTTCTTTTTTTTTTTTTTTAATTTATTTTTTTTTATAAATTTATTTATTTTAGTTGGGGGCTAATTACTTTACAATATTGTAATAGTTTTTGCCATACATTGACATGAATCAGCCATGGGTTTACATGTGTTCCCCTTCCCGGACCCCCCACCCACCTCCCTCCCCATCCCATCCCTCTGGATCATCCCATTGCCCCGGCCCTGAGCCCTTGTCACATGCATCGAACATGGAATGGTGTTCTGTTTCACATATGATAATATACATGTTTCAATGCTATTCTCCCAGAACGTCCTTCACTTTCATTATTCACTTTCATGCATTGGAGAAGGAAATGGCAACCCACTCCAGTATTCTTGCCTGGAGAATCCCAGGGGCGGCGGAGCCTGGTGGGCTGCCATCTATGTGGTCGCACAGAGTCGGACATGACTGAAGTGACTTAGCAGCAGCAGCATACATGTATCTATAGACATATGTATGCTATAGACTGAATATTTGTCAGTTCAGTTCAGTTCAGTCATGTCCAACTCTTTGTGACCCCATGGACGGCAGCATGCAGGGCTTCCCTGTCCATCACCAACTCTAGGAGCTTGCTCAGACTCACGTCCATCGAGTTGGTGAATATTTGTACCCCTCCCCCCAAATTCACATGTTGAAACCTAAAACCCAGTGTAATAGTATTTAGAGATGATGCCTTAAAAAGGCAATCAGGTCGTATAAGTCATTGAGTCAGATAAGGCCCTTATTAAATAGAGCCTAGAGGGTCCTTTGTCCCTTCTATCATATGAGGTCCATTTCCATTTATGAACAAGGAAATAGGCCTTCCTCAGACACAGAATCTGATGGTGCCTTGATCTCAGACTTCCAGCCTCCAGAACTATGAGAAATACTCTTGTTTATATGCCACCCAATTGGTGGTATTGCTACAGGACTCTGAATGGACTAAGATAGTGTGAATCACTATTCGCAGAGTGTATGCTCAGTAAATAGTAACCTCAAATGGTGCAATTTTGCTCGACTGTTTACCCTCCTCAGGCATCTTCAAATACGTAAATACTCTTGAATTTTGCATGCAACAAGCTTTTAACTTGCTCCTACCTTCTTTCCTCTGTTATTACCCCTTATTGTGTATGAGTTCAAATCCTTTTCTAAGAAGCTATACTGATGAGGGATTAAGAGAGATTAAGAGAGAGAATACGGAATGTCTTCAGGGCAGAAAAGCTACTAAGGGAAAGGCCAGGACATATAAAGGCTTCATGGACTTAAAAAGTTTGCCTTGTAATACATAAAAATATCCTCAGATTTTATTTTTTTTCTATACAACTGCTTTCTAATCACATGGCTTTCTTTGTATATTCTATAACAGAAATTGTGATATATCTAAGATAACTGTCATTCCACTATAAATGTGGTTAGTTAGCTTACAGTATACCTTAACCAGGAATTTACACTCCAGAGGAAGTTATTTAATCATCTCCAAAATGGATATAAATATTTATATCCTGAGGGTATGTTAACCAACATAAGGAACGTTGACAGAATTTTTTATCAATGAAATAAATGCTGTTCAAGATATGTAAGTGGTTAGGACATTGCTTAGGTCCCACTGCCCCTGCAGAAACAATATTTCAAAATCTGGCAAGCTCAGCAACCTAATAGTTTTGATGCAATCCTTAAGGAGTAAAGTTCCAAACATTGGTTCTGTGTCACTTTATTTCATGTAAGACTCTTCCCTGGGCTATCTACAAAGCTGGCTGATCTAGCCATCATGTAATAGCCAGAAGAACTAACAGCAGAGAGTGGGGCTCCCCCTGAACTACAAGAACAGGTAAGATAATTGTTTCTGCCTGTTCTTTTTGACAAGTGTATCTTTGGCAAAATTGGATCTAAGGTTTGCTTTCATATCACCTGACAGAAAGATTATGGGGAAGCAAACATATAAAGCACCAACTACTTCTAATTTCCAAAGGCTAGTGGAAAATGACAAAAGACCCTAACAATTGCTGAATGGATAAATTAACGTAGGTCAGTTTGTAATACCTGGTGCAACCAAGTGGGTAGTTTTTACCTAGGTATAGATCAAAAGGAGGAAATAAATTGCTTCCCAAAGGAGATAAAATCTGGAAGCTATTAAGGGTGAATGAGCTTATTGACATTGCTAAGTTTCCACATTATATAAAGGGGAAAAAAAAGCATCTTGGAGGGTATTAAGTTAGTCCACAGGATCACATTGTTAAAAGCAGGAAGAAGAATGGAGACCACAAATTCAGCCTTACATAGGAGGATAGTTATGACCACTCTGCTGAAGTTTTTGGCTTGGCTTTAAGATTTTTAAGAGGTAGGAAATAGGGGCTTATACCCTGCTCAAGGTAAAAATCATAGGAAATAATTTGACAAAGCGATAGAAAAAGGAACTGTGGCTCAGTTAATAGACAATAAATGGATAGACATCACTATGTATCAAAAATAAAATTTGAAATTTAGGCAGTCTCCCCAGGAAGTAAGGCTTAGAACATACATAAAGCAGCCTAGAGTCCCCTTCAAGGATGAAGAAGCCCTCTCCTGTTCTCCATGAAATATTGATAGATATTTACAATCTGTTGAAAGAGGTGGCTCACAATTAATATAATGGATTTGATGGTAAATGAGAGAAATTATTCTTGAAGCTAAAGATGAAGCTAGCTAGCCATGGCTACAAGGGTTTGTCAAGATGCATCAAACCCCACTGAAACTGCAGTAGAGTCAGAATACCATAGCAAATGGAACTCATAAGCACCTCTCACTAAAAGGACTGCTCTGATTGACATATTAGGGAAATCAGAGAGCAGGAAAGGGTAGTAGATGCCCTAAACTTAGTAGATAAATGTTCATGTGAGAGTAGGTTTGTTTTAGTCACTCAACTGTAGAAAATGGGGCAATAAATTAGCTAGAAGAAAGCAGGGATAATTTTTGAGAGAAAAAAATAGGTCTTGAAGGATAAAACTAGCAGGCAGTCAGATGAGATAGTTAAGAAAGTACCAGGAAAACAACCTTAGATTCCAGAGGCAATCCCTGATAGGGCAATCATAGAATGCAGTGAGGCTTAGAGATGAGGTCTCTCCAGGCCAAATGAACCAAGCTGAGCTTGTCCCTAAATATCTCATGCTGAAAGGTAGCAGCCACCTAAAATTACAGAACTGGCAGTCTGGGAGTGAAGTAGGCCCTGATTACCCTGCGAAATCCAAAAGGTCAGGAGAGGGAATTAGTTTTCCTGTGGCTCTAAAGTGATGACTACTCTGCAAAAGACAGAAATGTTTAAAGATTTGGGTAATATGGATGCAATGGTAATGAAAACTAAGATTAAACTGGAAGCAAGTAGCCAAGCAGGGAAACTGAACTGGTAGAAGCCAGGACTTTAGAATGAATAATTGGATTGGATAGATTAAAAAAAATACCTTCCACTATCCTAATCTGATAAATAAGTTCAATATTTTTATGATTATGGTCAGAAGGCTAAATGCCAACACATCAAACTGCCTACTTCAAAGCATATATTTAATGCAACTGCTATGGAAAGTGATATGGCAGGTCCTGGAAAAAATTAAATATAAAATTATCATATGATCCAGTAACCTCACTTCTGGGTAATCATCCATAAAAATTTAAACCAGAGTCTTCAAGAGATATTTGCCCATCCATATTCATAGAAGCATTATTCATAATAGCTAAATGGTGGAAGCAATTCAAGTGTCCATCAAAGAATAAATGTATAAATAAAATGTGGTCAATTGAAACAAAGAAATAGTATCCAACCTTAAAAAGGAAGGACATTTCGGTGCATGCTATAATATGTATGAACCTTGAGGGTATTATGTTAGGTGAAAAAGCCAATCACGCCTACAGATGGCTAGTAAACACAAGAAAAAATGCTCAACATCACTTATTAGAGAAATGCAAATCAAAACTACAATGAGGTATCACTTCACACCGATCAGAATGGCCACCATCAAAAAACCTACAGATAATAGTTGCTGGAGATGATGTGGAGAAAAGGGAACCCTCTTACACTATTGGTGGCAATATAAATTGATACAGGCACTATGGAGAACAGTATGGAGATTTCTTAAAAAATTAGGAATAAAACTACCATACTACCCAGCAATCCCACCACTGGGTGTATGCCCTAATAAAACCACAATTCTAAAAGACACAAGTACCCCAATAATCACTGCAGCAATATTTACAATCGCTGGGACATGAAAGCAACCTAGATGTCCATTGACAAATGAATGGATAAAGAAGATGTGGTACATATATAACAATGGAATATTGTTGTTGTTGTTCAGTCGCCCAGTCGTGTCCGACTTTTTGTGACCCCATGGACTGCAGCATGTCAGGCCTCCCTGTCCCTCACCATCTCCTGGAGTTTGCCCAAATTCATGTTCATTGCATCAGTGATGCCGTCCAGCCATCTCATCCTCTGACACCCTCTTCTCCTTCTGCCCTCAATCTTTCCCAGCATCCATCACAGACTTTTCCAATGAGTCATCTGTTCACATCAGATGACCAAAATACTGGAGCTTCAGCTTCAGCATCAGTCCTTCCAGTGAATATTTAGTGTTTATCTCCCTTAAGATTGACTGGTTTGATCTTGCTGTCCAAGGGACTTTCAGGAGTCTTCTCTAGCACCACAGTTTGAAGGCATCAATTCTTTGGCATTCTGCCTTTTTTATAGTCCAGCTCTCACAACCGTACATGACCACTGGGAAGACCATAGCCTTGACTATACGGACCTTTGTCAGCAGAGTGATGCCTCTGCTTTTCAACCTAGACAAACCTGTCTAGGTTTGTCATTGCTTTCCTGCCAAGAATCAATCATCTTCTGATTTCATGGCTGTAATCACTATCCACAGTGATCTTGGAGCCCAGGAAGAGGAAATCTGTCACTACTTCCACATTTTTCCCTTCTATTTGCCATGCAGTAATGGGGCTGGATGCCATGACTTTGTTTTTTTTTTTTTTAATATTTAGTCTTAAGCCAGCTCTTTCACTCACCTCCTTCACACTCATCAAGAGGCTCTTTAGTTCCTCTTTGTTTTCTGCCATTAGAGTGGTATCACCCACATATCTGAGGTTGCTGTTTCTCCCACCTATCTTGATTCCAGCTTGTAACTCATCCAGCCCAGCATTTCTCATGATGTGCTCAGCATATAGATTAAACAAACAGAGTGACAGCAGACAGCCCTGTCATACTCCTTTCTCAATTTTGAACCCAGCAGCTGTCCATACAGAGTTCTAACTGTTGCTTCTTGACCCAAATATAGTAAGTTTCTCAGGAGACAGGTAAGTTGGCCTGGTCTTCCTATCTCTCCAAGAGCTTTGCACAGTTTTTCATGATCCACACAGTCAAAAGCTTTAGCAGAGTCAATGAAAGAGAGGTAGATGTTTTTCTGGAATTCCCTAGTTTCTCTATAATGCAGCAAATGTTGGCAATTTGATCTCTAGTTCTTCTTCCTTTTCTAAATCCAGCTTGGACATCTGGAAGTTCTTGGTTCACATAATACTGAAGCCTAGCATGTAAGATTTTAAATATGACCTTACTAGCATGGGAGATGAGTGCAATTGTCTGATGGTTAGCACATTGTTTGGTACTACCCTTTTGGGGAATTGGGATGAGGATTGATATTTTCCAGTTCTGTGGCCACAGATGGGTCTTCCAGATTTGCTGACATAATGAATGCAAAGTCTTACAGCATCATCCTTTAGGCATTTGAATAGTTCTCCTGGAATTTTGATAGCATCCACTGGTTTTATTAACAGCAATGCTTCTTAAGACCCCCTTGACTTCACACTACAGAATGTCTGTAGAATGTCTGGCTCTGGGTGACTAAGCACACCATTGTGTAATCTGGTTCATTAGGATCTTTCTTCCATACAGTTCTTCTGTGTATTCTTTCCATCTCCTCTTGATCTCTTCAGTGTCTACTAGGTCTCTACCATTTTTTTGCTTTATTGTGTCCATCTTTGGACAGAATGCTCCCTTGATGTTTCCAATTTTCCTGAAGAGATCTCTAGTCTTTTCCCTTTTGTTTTCTTCTTCTATTATTAAGCATTGTTCATTGAAGGCCTTCTTGTCTCTTCTAGCTTTTTTTTTTTTAACTCTGTGCTTAATTGGATGCCTCTCTCCCTTGCTTTTCACTTCTCTTCATTCTTCCACTATTCATAAAGCCTCCTCAGATAACCACTTTCCCTTGTTGCTACTCAGCCATAAAAAGGAATGAATTTCAGTCAGTTCTAGTGAGGTGGATGAACCTAGACCCTGTTATACTGAGTGAAGTAAGTCAGAAAGAGAAAAACAAATATCGTGTATTAACGTATATATATGGAATCTAGAAAGATGGTACTGATGAACCTATTTACAGGGCAGCAATGGAAACACAGATATAGAGAACAGACGTGTGGACATGGAGAGGGGGAAGGAGATGGTGGGACAAATGGAGAGAGTAGCATGGAAACACATATATTACCATGTAAAATAGATAGCCAGTGGAAATTTGCTGAATGATGCAGGGAGCTCAACTCAGTGCTCTGTGACAACCTAGAGGGGTGGGATGGGGTGGGAGGTGGGAGGGAAGTTCAAGAGTGAATGGACATATATATATACCTATGGCCGATCCATGCTGATGTAAGGCAAAAACCAACACATTGCAAAGAAATTACTCTCCAATTAAAAATATTTATTTAAAAAAGAGTAAAATCCAGTCACAAAAGAATAAATACTACGATTCCACTTGTGAGCCACCTAGAGTAGTCAAATTCATAGTAACAAAATGTACAATGGTAGTTGCCAGGGGTCAGGAAGTGCGGGAAATGGGGATTTGTTTAATTAGTACAGAGTTTCGTTTTGCAAGATGTAAACTTCCTGGAGGTCTGTTGCACAACAGTATGAATGTACTTAACAATGCAAAATTATACACTTAAAAATGGTTAAGATAGTACGTTTTATGTTATGTGCATTTTATCACAATTAAAATGAAACACAAGGGGTAATTATCAAGTGAACATCTGTGTATTTACCATGCAAATTAAGAAATAAAATGTTACTAGCAGAGAGCGAGAGAAAGAAAAATGCATATATCTAATAATCAACAAAAATGAATTATATGGGAAACAACCTGAAACCTCTCAAAATATAAAATATTTGAAAGAGATAGAGGTGATCTGTAAAGCTATATCTCCATTTAATTCTCTAGGATATATGTTTAAAAAGACTTGCATTAATTTTTAATTGTTAAAGCAGTGGGTGTGCTGGCTACACTGTCCAAATCACTAATGAATCAATTATAGCTCCTGAAAAATATTAGCTGTAATTGACTTGCCTATATGTTTCTCAACATACCAACTGAAAAGGAAAGTGAATTAACCTGCCATCATTTTTGAAGGAATGTGATATGCTTTCATCTTCCTCCAATAGGGTTATCAACTTTAAAAAGCAAGTATTTTATTGGAGAGAATGGATAAAGGAAGGAGGCAACAACAGTCTAGCAGAGTATACAATTAGTGACAGCCCAGTAGGCCAAGCATTTACTTTAGACACATCAATACCAGGCATCAGGAACTCTGTATTTTAGTGTCTGGAAGGGGTCCCTGCAGAGCCAAGAAAGAAACAGCTGTGTATCAGTCAGGATTTAACTACAGATTAACAGAAATCTCTCAAGCTATTAAAAGCAAAAATGTATCTACTGCAGAAAATTAAGTGTTTACAGAGTTGTGGGAAGCCTAAAGAAGCAGGGCCTAGGCTGCATCTCGGATTAATTCTCAGAACACCACCACGGAACCAACCTGTCAAGGAAACTGCTATCCTTGTTCAGTTGGAAAGATGGCAAACCAAGAAGCTGATATAGAAGGCTGCTGTCTAAACTGCTGGATCCAAGGGCACACCCCCATCATCCATGAATTAGAAGTTGCTGCTGCAAACGTGGCTTTCAGTTGTGCCTTGGCTGTGACTGGGGGATTACGAAAGTCATTATGAGCCATTCCACATCTGCTGGATCTGTATCAGCAAACTGGATGCATCACTGAGCACAGCCTCTCTCCCACTTCAATCAATTCCTAATTAAGATCTAATCTTAAAAATCTAAATCTCATCCAAAACAAGGGAGTTTAGAAAGTATAGGTTTTGGCTTTCTAGCTGCTATAGATAGAAAGGATGTTAGGGTCAATGTGGGATGAACCCGCCTCTGGCATCCTCCAGAAACCAGCATGACTTAAGTGCAAGAAATTCCAAGGGGTAAAGGTGACTCATACCCTCATGCATGCATGTGTGCATGCTCAGTTGCTCAGTCGTGTCTGACTCTTGCAACCCCCTGGACAGTAGCCTGCCAGGTGCCTTTGGCCATAGGATTTCCCAGGCAAGAATACTGGAGTGGGTTGCCATTTCCTTCTCAGGGGATCTTCCCAACCAAGGGACAGAATCCACATCTCCTGCTTGGCAGGCAGATTCTTTACCACTGAGCCACCAGGGAAGCCATTAGATGAAATAAAGAATTAAGGTAATTTCAGATATTCTGGGGACTTGTACTAAAAACAAGAGACAAATAAAGGAAGAAATAAAACATAACTATTATTCCTAGAGAGCACTGATTTCCTGGTATAGTGGGAATATCTACTGGGTATAGACGATGAGAACACTGAAATCTACCCAAGCCTTGTGATTACAATGCCCCCCTCCCCAGTTTACCTAGGTCATATACAAACTCTCCAAGTGCCCTCTCTTTACCTCATAAGCAATTCATTGTACTGTTCTGTCCCAACTGATCAACTGGAACAAAACATTGGTTATCATTCTCCCATCCCTCCAGGTCCTTGAACTTTGGCCCACCCCCAGTCTGAGCCAGCATACAACCTTAACAGCCCTTCTGAGAATACACTGGCCTCAGTGTAAAATGTTCTCTGATCTACTGTCTGATCAAGCCAGTCCCATTCATCCCACTTCCGTGCACCTGGTTGTTTCTAGACTTGTTTATTTCTCCCTATAAAAGGGAATCTCTTCTCTGCCTGATCATTTAGACATCTGCAGATCTCATGGTCGCAGCCTTCTTCCTATTGTAATAGTCCCCTTTTGCCCTCTTACAATAATCCTTTCAAATAAAGTGTCTCCTTAATCTAAGTCCAGATTTTTTTTTTAAACAAAAAATTCCCCGCCTCTGGAGCAGGAGGAACTGGCATCAATTGCTCAGGTGGATTTCAGAACTTCTATGAACCAGTGAATGCTTGGTATTTCCTGCCTCATATCCCATCCCCTTTTGGAAGACAGTTTTCCTATTGCAATTATCACGATCCTGTCTTGCCACTGTATGCTAGGTATGTAATGGGAAGGTTACTTGTTTTCTTAGTTCACAGGTCTCTGAATTTGAGGAGTTATAACAAAGTCTCTTCATCTGCACCTGCACATTATTTACATAACAAGACTTCAGATTAAAATCTAAGGCCAGTGCCTTGATGGGATAATATGTATGTACAGGGACATGAATCACAAACAGAAAGATGGCAATCTGATGGAAGTAAGTTGGTGGCCTCCTATCAACCACACCTTTTGGTATTCACACCCTTTTCTAGCCTCTTCCCACACTGACTCTGGGCTTGGTCATGAAACTTACTTTGGCTAATAGGTGATGTATTACTTTCCTGCTGCTAAGTCGCTTCAGTCGTGTCCGACTCTGTGCGGCCCCATAGAGGGCAGCCCACCAGGCTCCGCCGTCTCTGGGATTCTCCAGGCAAGAATACTGGAGTGGGTTGCCATTTCCTTCTCCAGTGCATAAAAGTGAAAAGTGAAAGTGAAGTCGCTCAGCCGTGTCCGACTCTTAGCGACCCCATGGACTGTAGCCTACCAGGCTCCTCTGTCCATGGGATTTTCCAGGCAAGAGTGCTGGAGTGGGGTGCCATTGCCTTCTCCGATTACTTTCCTAGGACTGCTGTAACAAAGTATACAAACTGGTTGGCTTAAAAAATAAATGTATTCTCTCCCAGCTCTGGACTTCAAAGTCTGAAATTATGGTGTCAATAGGGCCATGCTCCCTTTGAAGACTCTAGGGAAGAATTCTTTCCTGCCTCTTCCTAGCTCCTTGTGGCTCCCTGTAGGCCTTAGTATGTTAAAACATACTCTGGGGTTTCTTCCAGCTCTATAATTCAATGATTCAATAAATGCTGCTGCTGCTGCTGCTAAGTCGCTTCAGTCGTGTCCGACTCTGTACAACCCCATAGACGGCAGCCTACCAGGCTCCTCCGTCCCTGGGATTCTCCAGGCCAAGAACACTAGAGTGGGTTGCCATTTCCTTCTCCAATGCATGAAAGTGAAAAGTGAAAGTGAAGTCGCTCAGTCGTGTCCGACTCTTCGTGACCCCATGGACTGTAGCTTACCAGGCTCCTCTGTCCATGGGAGTTTCCAGGCAAGAGTACTGGAGTGGGGTGCCATTGCCTTCTCCAGATTCAATAAATGAGGGTTTGCTAAACAAACAAACAAACAAAATTAAATGGCAATATCCTGTCAAGCTTGGATCTCTCTTGAAAATGACATAAGACTAGTATAAGGATAGGTCATGTGTAATAGCACCAAGAGCAGAATATTTGTATGACATATTATTTCTTCAAATGGGGTAATATTTTTCACTTATACTCACAGGTATATGAAAAGTCAGAAAAAAGTAATTCTAAAAAACAAAAACAGTCTCTCTCTCTCTGTTAGTTTCTCCCTTTTCTAAAATGACTTCAAATGAAATCCTAATATAACAAAAAGTATTATAATGTCACTCTATAGCAAAGCCTATAACAAGGGCCTTCCTGATAGCTCAGTTGGTAAAGAATCCGCCTGCAATGCAGGAGACCCCAGTTCGATTTCTAAGTCGGGAAGATCCCCTGGAGAAGTGATAGGCTACCCACTCCAGTATTCTTGGGCTTCCCTTGTGGCGCAGCGGGTAAAGAATCTGCCTGCAATGCGGGAGATCTGGGTTCAATCCCTGGGTTGGGAAGATCCCCTGGAGAAGGAAAAGGATACCCACTCCAGTATCCTGGCCTGGAGAGTTCCATGGACTGTATAGTCCGTGGGGTCGCAGAGAGTCAGACACAACTGAGTGACTTTCACTTCACTATAACAAAACAAATGCCAAAGTTCCCATTGACATGACACTAATATCAAACAATTTTGAGTACAAAATCACCATACACAACAGGATAACTGACAATCTCTTGGAGTTATTTCCAACAAAATTTGACCAATAGATAGATATATTCCCCAGCATGCCACAAATCAAAGCAATAAGGATAATAATTAAATTTTAATCACTACTGGGAGGACCTAAGATTAATGGTAAAACAACTATTAAATCATGTAGCTATCTACCATCCAAGACTGCCTGTGAATTTCAGAGAATCATCGATAGCCAAATTGAATTATAACACCCAATCCCTATGAATACCACCTGAAAGTTTCAGAAAGAATACATTGAATTAGAAGAAATTATTTCTCTTCATTAGTGTTGAGGAGTCCTGTTCCAGGCCAAAATCCTAAATCTGACCTTTCAGAACTGACCACAGGCAATTACAAAGCTTTGCCTCCCAGTTCTCATGGGGAAAAGCTACCCTTCCTATACCAGACAAGGTGCAGACAGTGCTTTGCAACATTTTATAGGGAGCTGGAGCTGCAGTCAAGGACTCAGGCCAATCTGGTATACCATGCTCATACACATATCTGCATCCCTCACCCGGGTACTTCCATTCAGAGGCCTCCTTTTCAGAAGCCTCAAATGAGGCCTTTCCCAGGTGCATCCAGTAAGCCATGGTTAAATGGGGGGAGGCCTTGAGTAAAGTGCTTTTTCCCACTCTGACTTAGTACTTCGGCTCCTGCCCCTCCCTCTCTCCCTGACCCCAGCAAACTACATCCGTAGAAAGGAAAGGGCAACCTACGTCCACAGGAGGGGTTTGTCTGCAACAGGAGGGTCACCCTTGTTTGCACTGTATGTCACCTAATCCTCATACAGTGTCACTCTGGGGAAAAGTGAAACACTCCGGAGCTGGCACCTTTTAAATCCTTTCTCTCTCACCTGTTCTGTTTCAATAAATGAATAAAGGCTTGATTGTTATTTTCAGTTTGGCCCGTTACCCTGATTGATCACTGACCTCTTCAGCACTGGGCAGGCTGACAAATTGGTGCAGTGAGCATGGTGGTCATCTGAGCACAATGCTGTTCTGAAAGAGAAAAAGGCCTAAGGGTCCCACAGGATCCTTGAGGTGTGCTGGAGAGTTGTTTGCAAGAGACTGAAGCACTTCACCAATGGGTCTTGAGGAGAACTAGTGGATTGTTCACAGAAACTTTTTGGCTTTGAGGCTGATCCTTCTCTTTGGCCCTTGATTGATAAGCTCACCCAGTGGGTGGGTGAACTTAGCAATCCAACAAAAGATCTCTAAACAAGCTAGGGAAGCAGTTCCCTAGCCACAGCCCAAGTCCTCCAGAAATGGGACAAGACTGTCAGATGCCCTGGGAGCTGAGTTGTGTGCAATAACTACTGTTAACTAGAATGTCTGTGGCAAATAATTTTGTAAGTTTAAGACATAAAACATGACGATTTTTGATACGCTTATTTATTATAAAATAATTACCACAAAAGAGTTGGTAAATAACTAAATCACCTCAAAATCATTAATTATTTTTTGTGGTGAGAACATTAAAGATCTACTCTCTTAGTAATTTTGGAGGGTACAATTTTCTTAACTATATGGTCACTATGCTGTACATTTCAGCTCCAGAATTTATTTCTCTTATAAATGGAAGTTTGTGTCTTTTACCCACACTCCCCTATTTCCCCCAATCCCAGCTTCTGGTGACCACCATTCTATCAATACTTTGTTTCTATGAGTTCAGCCTTTTTGGTTTTCATATGTAAGTGAGATGATACAATATTTGTCTTTCTTTGTTTGACTATTTCACTTAGCATAACACCCTCAAGATTTACCCATGTTTAACAAATAGCAGGATTTTCTTCTTTCTCATGGCTGAATAATGTTTATATATATATATATATATATATATGTATGTATGTATACACACACGCACATACCCCTATATACCACATTTTCTTGCTCCACTGACAGACACTTGGGTTGTTTTCATGTCCTGAAAGTTGTGAATGCTGTTGCAGGTATCTCTTAAAGATCCCGATTCCATTTCCTTCACATAGGTACCCAGACTGCTGGATCATATGGTAGTCATATTTTTAACTTTTTGAACAACCTCTACACTGTTTTCTGTATTGGCTGTACCATTAGGATATCAAGAGATACAAACTTTCATTTATAAGATAACTAAGTCACAGTACAGAAAAAGAGATACAGATGCATAGAACAGTATTTTGGACCCTATGGGAGAAGGTGAGGGTGGGACGATCTGAGAGAATAGCATTGAAACATGTATATTATCATATGTGAAACAGAAAACCATCCCATGTTCGATGCATGAGACAAGGGCTCAGGGCCGGGGCAATGGGATGACCCAGAAGGATGGGATGGGGAGGGAGGTGGGAGGGGGGTTCAGGATGGGGAACACATGTAAACCCATGGCTGACTCATGTCAATGTATGGCAAAAACCACTACAATATTGTAAAGTAATTAGCCTCCAACTAAAATAAATAAATTGATTAAAAAAAATAAGTCACAGGGATGTAATGTACAGTATAGGAAATATAGTCAATAATATTACAATAACTTTTTATTAAGATAGATGGTTACTAGACATGGTGATCAATTGATAATGCACAGAAATATTGAATCGTTGAGTTGTATACCTAAAACTAATATAATGTTGCATGTCAAATATATTTCAATTTAAAAACTATATTTCAATTTTAAAAAAACAAAAAGGAGAAGAAAATTGATCAAAAATGCACGAGTGCAAACAGTAAGAAGATGAATCAATTTCTAGCTACAGGTACCACTTAAGAAATATTATTCAGGTCTAACCTTAGATGACTACTTGGCATCTACTTTATTAACCAATTTTGTTAATGGGTTAGTGGGTTCTGTGAATTTAGACTATTCAAAGACACCATATTCACTGGAAAAAGGCCCCTCTCTCTGAGATGCATGCTTTAGTATAAAACCATGAAGATATACAGACTGATACAGCTAACTCTACATAACAAAAACTGATAGCTCTCCAACTGAAACATTTTGATAAAATCATCTTGAGACCTTCAAGCCACCCTAAAAACCTACAGGAGTTTCCCAAAAACTCCTATAGACTAGCACTCCTATAGATGTTGTAGAGAAAAGCTACACTGAACTAAAGTTGGTCCAAAAAGAAAAACAATCCAACTAACTGAAGATCGTAATGACTTCCCTCCAGGGATCTGCTCTAACCTGTTCTCAGATAACCTTAAACACACTGGGTGAAATAATATTCCTAGTCAATGGGAACCCTACCACTCTCAATGCTTCACATTTTCCTGCTGTAGTCCTTTAGAGTAGTCAAACAATCTTAGTGGTGAAGCTAGATGATTTACCATATGCTTTCCCCCTTTCTAAACCCCTATTTTTGAAGGACTTCTTTAAAAAGAATCTACCCTCCCATTCTCACTGTGCAGAAGCCTAAGGGTAGAGTATCAATTAATCCAAGATCTCTAGGCCACAATGAAAATGGTTAAATCTAGGTTTCCTTTGTGTACTAAGTCGCTTCCATCATGTCCAACTCTTTGTGACCCTATGGACTGTAGCCCTCCAGGCTCCCCTGTTCATAGGATTCTCTAGGCAAGGATACTGGAGTAGGTTGCCATTTCCTCCTCCAGGGGTATCCTAACCCAGAGATTGAACCCATGTTTCTTACACCTCCTACATTGGCAGGCAAGTTCTAAAGAACCAATGCAGGAGGCATAAGAGATGCAGGTTCAATCCCTGGGTTGAGAAGACCCCCTGGAGGAGGAAATGGCAACCCATTCCAGTATTCTTGCCTGGAGAATCCTATGGCAGAGGACCCTTCTGGGCTTTGGTCCATGGGGTTGCAAAGAGTCAAACATGACTGAAGTGACATAGCACACACACACACACACACACACCCAACACATAGGATTCAACAGGGACATAAGGTTTCCAGAGACAAAATGCAACTAGTTTGTCCTCAGATTCATTATCTAAGAATTGACATCTCCCTTGAGGGAAAAACTTTATCTCTAGAGCACATCAAGACTTTCCTCAATGACCTTATACCTGAAGTGAAGAGACAATTCCAGGGTTTTCTAGAATTGGTGGTTATTGCAGGGTGTGGATTTCTAAATTTCTCTGCTATAACATCGCCTTTATGCAGTGTGACTAAGGAAACTGTGTCGAATCCCTACAGGACTTATCCTATTTAACAGTATCTAAATCCTTAACAATGTCCCTTTCTTCCACCCTACCTTGGAACTCCCAAATTATTCTTGCCATTCTTGTTATTCAAGAGTGGCTGGTTAGTGCCAGGTTGAGAGATAAGAATATTGTTCTACAAAAACTTGGGGTCATGTTTTTGGTAGGTCTGGTGGTTCCCTGAGGGACTAGCTCTGATGCTTGCCTTTGTATTGACACTTGGACTGTAATGGGTTCCCATGGACGTTTAGAATGTGAATGTTCTAAATGCCATTAAGTGTATACTTACAATATTTAAAATTATAACTCTTACATTTATTTTACCACAAAATGGCTCTTGTTTTAGGTACTTCATTATAGCCATGTGGTGATGTACTTCTATTTTTATTCAACAAAACTCCCTTAATCTCCAGTACACTGCAAGTTTGTTTTTTTTTTTTATTTTTTAAGAGGATAAGTAGCAAAACAGTATGGGCAGGTTACACAATTCATCAGAAAATTTTGCTTTGCTTCAATTTCCCAACAGATTCAATCATGACTTTCCCTCATCTGAGCCATCCAAATTAAACCAAATTCAGTAAATAATTTCCAAATGCTCCCTAGTGCATAGCTCTGATCTGTGGTACCACATAAAACAGGTAGTACACATGACACATACACATATTTTATGAGTAGTGAAACAGTGAGAAATCATGATCACTCAGACTCTATTACACAAGTCTAGGTTGATCTATTTGGGAGTCCTTCAAAGAAACTAACATACGCAGACAAATTCTTAATGCTAAAACATTAAACATAACATTGAACATCGGATTCATGAGAAAATTATGGCAGAACTAAGGCCTTTGAAAAATATATGAGAATCAGATAGCCAGGAAGCAATCTGAATTGGTGTGACTAGAGTATTTTTAAATAGCACAAAAATTCTGTTATTAAAATACAGATTGAACTTTTGCATTGGTTTCTGTGGAGAAGAATGTATCAATTACTGTTCAAGGTACACTGCTGGCACACAGAAATATATATTACATTAATGGTTCAGAAGAAAAGGAACTTAATTCATTTCTACTATTACAAATAAAACTTCAGATAATTCTTAAATGAAATCCAGAGTTCTTAAGAATAAAAGTAGAAGAAACATACAGAAGGAAAATTGGGAATGACAAATGAGCCAATCCCTTGGTTTTCAACCTTCAAACCACCTTTCATAATGTTTGTTTCCTCCCTGGGCCCTCTGCTGAAATTATTTTTCCTACTAAACTACATTTAGTAAGTCATAATTAATTCATGCCATCTGCATTATTACTATTTTCCAGGTTCACTGTTGATTCAGATTTTAACTAACAATCCATAATTATGAAGGTTTTATAATAATATTATGGAATCACATAAATCATTGTCATGTTTGTGATAAGCTGTAAAGTCAAGCAAGCCTGCAGAAACTTATGTACTGCTCACTGATACCAATCATTTAAATGTGGCCATCAATCTATGCTCAAGTCCAAGATTAGTCACATACTGGGCATCTTTAATTTGAGTACTGTGCCTACCTCACGAGGGACTCTGCTCTCCATGATTGGTGCATCAACTGCATGCCCAGAAATGTCCATGATGTCATCAAGAGCCAATCAGGTCTTCTTTCTCTGATATCAATTTGATGTAAACCAGACAAAAAAGAGATACCTTACATTTTGGTTGATGTGTTAAGCTTTATGATGGA
This sequence comes from Giraffa tippelskirchi, assembly GCF_054371585.1. Taxonomy (NCBI): domain Eukaryota; kingdom Metazoa; phylum Chordata; class Mammalia; order Artiodactyla; family Giraffidae; genus Giraffa; species Giraffa tippelskirchi. Next base: position 10,307,493 of record NC_137289.1, on the reverse strand, counting down.
ACCAGGCACAACAATCATTAGAATTTTTAAATACTGGAAATAGTTGCTTATTCTTTTCTTTCTATACACATGTAAAAATAAGGATGTTGAATAAGAAAGATTTTTTGTTAAAAGGAAAGCACCAGGATTATATGGCAGTACTGGCATTTAAAGCTAGAACACAAACAAATTGTATTAGACTTAAATTTAAATAAAGTACATTCAAAGCAGTCACTCAGTTCACCGTGTTCTTACAGCACTTAGTACTATTATTATGAGTGTCATTATATTCCAATAATTTTCTTATCTTTGTGATCCCAATACATACTGCAGTGCCAGGTAGGCAGCAGGTGGTTAATGCATATTTATTGAATAGAGAGCTTTTTTTTTTTTGCCCAGCCTGAAGCGTTTCAGTCTTTTAACTTGACTTTGTTCCACCAAAAAAAAAAGGGACAAACAAAAAGTATTGTGAAAGACATGAGAATGTTAAAGGAGTAAAAGTAAACCTCAGTTCTACATCTAAATGCTTCATCAGTTACACAATGAGCTTCTTCCTTCCTCCTGATTTCACTCCTGCCCAATAATGGCACACTATCCTGCAATTTAAGCTAGTGATTACAAGGGAGACTGAAATCACACAGACCTGGGTCCATAGCCTGGCAGTGCTACCTACTGTGTGTTATGGGGCAAGTTACTTACTATCACTAAACTTGATTTCTCTCGTCTATGAAATGGCATAAAAATACTAACCTCAAAGGTCTTAGTGAACGTATTTATGACTAAACAAAATACAGGGTATTTTTTTTAATCCAAAGGAGGTGGATTTGTATCCTTTTAACTTCTTAGATCTTTCTTGTACCTCTCTTAAAATCACTCCCTAGTCTCTAGTCATTGTAATGCATAGAGACCTGTGAACAAATATTTTGATTTGCTATATACCTCATGGATAGTTCTTTATTATCCTGCTCACGTACCATTTTTCCTTGCAAGAGAAGGAACTTCCAGGGAACTGCCTGACAGTCTGGTGGTTAGGACTTGCTTTCATTGCCAGGCATGGGTTCATTCCCTGGTGGGGAACGGAGATCCTGAACCCGTGCAGCAGGACCAAAATAAAAAGAGGAGGAGCTTCCTTCAAAATTATAAATAAGGTCTGATGGTAAAATTGAAGCATACAATGCATCAACAGCTCTCAGTCAATAATGATGACACATGGACACACTGCAATATACACAACTTTTCCCACAATCATCACCTCATTTCATTCTCATTCTCTGTCCCCCTCCCTCCACACACACACAGTTATAAAATAGGAATTTGAGCACCACAGGCATCATTGTTTCTGTCCTCTGGATGACAAATGAGAAAGCAGAATATTGTATTAGAGAAAAATATAGACTTCATAGTCAGACCTGAATTTAAATCTAGGCTGTTTATGACCTCAAGCAGGTTACCTAAACTGTCTGAACTTCAGTTTTCTAATCTGTAAAATGGGTACTATAATTCTGCCCATCCTAATTCCTGTTTGAGTTATAAAATGAGATGTGAAGTGAAGTCGCTCAGTCGTGTCCGACTCTTTGAAACCCCAAGGACTGTAGCTTACCGGGCTCCTCCATCCATGGGATTTTCCAGGCAAGAGTACTGGGGTGGATTGCCATTTCCTTCTCCAGAGGATCTTTCTGACCCAGGGATCGAACCCAGGTCTCCCACATTGTAGCAGACGCTTTACTGCCTGAGCCACCAGGGAAGTACATAAAATGAGATGACAGAAGGCATTTAACACATGGTCACAATTATTATCATCAAATCCCAGCAAAGTAAAAGGACTTGTCTCAGTTTATCTTCTTAAAAGCAAGACTTACCCTAGAATGTAGGAGGCCTGACTCCTAATGTAGTAGATCTAGAAATAGCTAATACTAGGCTTTCATATTTAAAAAAATTGTGTCTCTGCTTGTCTCCTATAGTAACTAAATAGCTATTGGATTTTATTCATTTGTTCAAATCCTTGGAAATACATCATATTTACACAGTACCAAACCAATCAGTATAACAGTGACATATTCAGTCAATCAATGTATGATATTGTTCTTATGGCACCAATTTGAATTTTTTGTCATGGAGTTGCTTTTACATTCATCAAATATAATACCAACAGAATAGCACCGCCCACATGAAAGATATGCCCACAAAGAAATTCTCTGTCATTAAAGGAACTATACTAACACTCTCTCAAGCAACACAATTTTATAAATGAAAAGCTAAATTGAGAATTTGGATGTATTTATAAATGACCAAGTATATTAACTGTGCAAATATTCTTTACAAAAGGGAAATAAAACATCAGAAAATCAAATGTCACTGCTTAGCACTATGTGAAGAGTAAATTGGTATACTTAATACTTTAAAAAACTAAGTAAGCATGGGAAGTACAATCTGGTTGAAAATGACAGGTATTGGGAGAACAAGATGGCAGAGGAGTAGGTGGACATGGAGTACATCTCTCTCCACAGATACATCAGGAATACACCTTCAGACACAGAAATGCATACAGAACACCAGCTGAGAGTGGACAGGAGTACCTGACCAGTGGAAAAGAATATATAGAACCATGCAAAACTCAGTAGGATGAAGGAACAAGGGGTAAAACAGGAGTGTTAGTAGGACTGGACCAGCCCTCAGCAGGTGAGGGAACTGAAGCAGGGGTCCAATCCCCACATTGGGGCAATTGTCTGAGTCAGAGGAGAAACAGTTAAGGCTGAGAGTGAAACAGCTGATCTGTGGCAGCCTAAATGGAATGAGAATCATACAGTCCTTGCTGCAGCCATATATACCCCAGACAGGGACGCAGGTCCCCTGGAAGGAGCAGTGGCTGGGAGCTGGAGTTTAGGGATTGAGGAGCAATCCCAAGGGGAGGGCTGCCATTGACTGTGGAAAGATGGAACGAGGGGATGTGATGGAGGAGACTGTGGTGGGAAAAGCCTGTGGAGGAAAGCCGGGCAGCCATGGAAGCAAGGTGAGAATACTGAGTTAAGTGTAGGGGGTGGAACAATCACCATAACCTCTCTCATCACAGGCCAGCAATGGCAGCTAAACAATAAAGAGGCTGGCCCATCAAATGCCTGACGCACTGAACTACAGAGTAGGACGCCAGCCAGGGTGCCCCTTTAAGTGCCTGACATGCCAATCTACAGAGTAGGACCCCAGCCACTTGGGCCCCTCTATGTGCCTGAACCAGCAGAGCTATGGAGAAAGACTGGCCAAAGAGGCCTTCTGATTGCCAGCCACAAGAGGCTCAAAAAAAGACTCTGATAGGGCCATAACTCCTGTGGCAGAGGCAGTCTATGTCCCTGCACATTTAGCACCACCAGGGTCTCCAGGAGCCAAGCAGCTGTGCCACCTTTGCGTTCAACTCTCACTGGGGCAGAGCTGCCACAGGCCAAGAAACGTCTTGTGTCTATGCACACAGGGTCGCTTCGGTCATGTCCAACTCTTTGTGACCCTGTAGATTGTGCCCTGCTAGGCTTCTCTGTCAGAGAGGGGGTTCTCCAGGCAAGAATACTGGAGCGTATTGGCCAATAATGTTTGCCATACCCTTCTAGAGCACTATATTTCCTGCTGTCCTAGCCACCAACCCCCCTGAGTATGTGGTGCTGCCAGAACCCCTGCGACCCAAGCAGCTGCACCACCTCCACACCTGGCCCTCTCAGGGACAAACCCAAGCCCTCCAGGGCAGCCTCAGAAGCTATACTCCAGTGGACGACCCACATGTAGAGGTGTAAATAAAACCACAATTGAAACCCAGGGGCAGTGTGGCTAAGGAAGAAGATCCAAAACCAGCTTCACAAGCTGCAGATTAAATCCACACAATCAACTAAGCAGACTCTGCATCGATGGAATATATAAAAGGTCACTGAGAGCTCCCACAAAAGAAAACACACTAGCTCTGATTATTGTGGACATTGGAGGCAAGGGCATACAGGATTAGGACCAGATTAGAATCTGAGCTGCCCTCACAGCATGTCCAGAGATCAGCACAGTGTTGGAGGGCATCCTAGGGAGGTAAGGTGGACTGTCATCCCAGCTAGAGAAAGGACTCTGACAGCAGCAACTCAAGAAAACATTTATTATTCTTATTTTTTGACTTGTTCTGTAGATTTTTTTGGATGTTTCTTTTTTTTTTCCCCCTCTGTTGTAGTTGTCAATTTTATTGGCACTAAGAAATCCAATTAAGCTTTTGAGCTTTTTTCTTTTCCCTCAGTCAAAATTTTTATTGTTGTCATAAACCTGCCTCTACGTTGGGCTTTTGCAGTTCTGTGGAGTTGTACTCTTTTTTTTTTTTCTTCTTTTCTTTTTTTTTAATGTTTTAAACTTTTTTTTTCTACATTCATTCCTTTGTTTGCTTGTCCTACTGTTATTTCCCCATTGCAGTTAATCTTTAACATATATAAATCTTCTTTAGCTGCCTCTAACTTTGCATATCTATTCTTTCTTTCTTTTCTTTCCTCTCATATTGCTTAGTTTTATTTTCATCGCTTTATACCCCAATTGGCACCATGCTTTATATGTTTTGCAGTTTGTTCTTTAATTACTTTTATTATGGTAGATATATTGTTTGGTTTCCTTTGTTCACCGGGTCAATCTATTATATGTTATTTTTGTTGGACTGTTTTTATTTTGATTATGGGTGTGTATGTATATGTGTATATTCAGTCACACTTTCAACTGTTGTTATAAATCTCTACCTCTACATTGGGCTTTTGCAGTTCTGTGGAGTTTTTCTTTTTCCTTTCTTTTTCCATTTTTTTTTCTTTTATCTTTTTTATAATTATAATTTTTATTTTTTTAAACCTATTGTATTTTTTCCTACATTTATTCCTTTGTCTACCTTTCTTACTGTTCTTTTCCCCTTGCAGTTAATCATTAACATATATAAATCTTCTTCATCTACCTCTATTTAACTTTTTATTTCTTTCTTTTCTTTCTTGCCTTTCCTCTCAACATATTTCTTAGTTATGTTTTTATTGCTTTATTCCCCACTTGGCATGCTGCTTTAATTTTGTTTTCCAGTTTGTGCTTAAGTTAGTTTTGTTCTTAACTGGTAAATATAATTTTTCATTTCCTTTGTTCTCTGGATCAATCTACCGTACTTAATTTTTGTTGGATTGTTTTCACTTTGCTAATGGGTGTATATGTATGTGTGTGTATTCCACTATTTTCATTATTATTTCCCTGATTTTGTAACTGCCATTTGTCTGGGGTTCATCTTTGGTTTCTCATTTTTGGATATTTGTTTTAATCTCAGCTAATGCCATAACAAACCGCTTGTGGAATCTTTGTTCTTGACCAGAGATCAAGCCCTGAGCCTTTGGAGAAGGAGCACTTACTCCAAGACCCTAGACTACCAGAGAACTAACCCTAAGGAGTATCACATAGTGAGAACCCACGCAAAAGAAACTACTTGAATATAAGACCCAGCCATCACCCAACCACCAGTAGCACTCTGTGCAGGACACCTCATCTAAACTACAAGCAAAACAAAAATACAAACCCAATCATCAGCAGACAGGATTACCACCTCACTCAGACTTGCCCCTCAGAGGACAAAGAAACAAACAAAAACTCAGCACAAATCTCACCATATACAAATCTCACACAAACCCCTGGACCAATCTTAGGAGGGCAGAAACCAAAAGGAAGAATGAATTCAATCTTCTTCAAGGAAAGAATTCAACTTTCCTTGAAGCCTGGTAAAGGAGACCTCAAACACAATAACTTAAAAAAAAAAAAAAAAAGAAAAGGCAGAGAAATACTATGCAAATGAAGGAACAAACTAGAAACACAAAAGTCCACTTCATTTATTTAAATGAAGAGGAAATAGGCAAACTACCTGAAAAATAATTCAGAATAATGATAGCAAAGATGATCAAAAGCCTTGAAAACAAAAATGGAGAAAATGCAAGAATCAATTGACAAAGACCTAGAAGAATTAAAGAATAAACACACAGAGACAAACAACACAAATTACTGAAATTAAACATACTCTAGAAAGAATCATTAGCAGAATATCTGAAGCAGAAGAACGAATCAGTGATCTGGAAGATAAAATGGGGGAAAAAACTTATGAAGAGCAGAATAAAATAAAAAGGATGAAAAGAACTGAAGATCGTCTCAGAGACCTCTGGGACAATATCAAATGCACTATTCGAATTATAGGGGCCCCAGAAAAAGAAGAGAAAAAGAAAGGGTATGAGAAAATTTTTGAAGAGATTATAGTTGAAAATTTCCCCAACATGGAAAAGGAAATAGTCACTCAGGTCCAAGAGGCACAAAGAGGCCCATACAGGATAAAACCAAGGAGAAACACGCCACAACACATACTAATCAAACTAACAAAGACTAAACACAAAGAAAGAACATTAAAAGCAGCAAGGGAAAAGCAACAAGTAATATACAAGGGAAACCCCATACACTTAACAGATGATCTTAGCAGAAACTCTGAAAGCCAGAAGGGAATGGCAGGATATATTATAGAGTACTGAAAGGGAAATATCTACAACCAAGATTACTGTACCCAGCAAGGATCTCATTCAAAATTGATGGAGAAATGAAAAGCTTTTCAGAAGAGAAGTCAGTACCACCAAACCAACATTACAACAAATGTTAAAGGGATTTATATAGTCAAGAAATACAAGAAAGGAAAAAAATATATACAAAATCAACCCCAAACAATTGAGAAAATGACAATAGGAACATCTATATCTATATCTATATCAATAATTACTTTAAATGTAAATGGATTAAATGCTCCAACCAAAAGACACAGACTGGCCGAATGGATACAAAAACAAGACACAGGGATATGCTATCTACAAGAAACCCACTTCAGAACTAAAGACACTGGAAGTGAGAGGATGGAAAAATATATTCCATGTAAATGGTAAGCAAAAGAAATCTGGGTAGCAATCCTCATATCAGACAAAATAGACCTTAAAATTAAGAAGATTACAAGAGATAAGGAAGGACACTACATAATGATCAAGGGATGAATCCAAGAGGAAGACATAACAATTGTAAATATCTATGCACCCAACATAGGAGCACCTCAATACATAAGACAAACACTAACAGACATAAAAGGAGAAACTGACAGTAGCACAATAATAGTAGGAGACTTTAATACACCACTCACACCAATGGACAGATCATCAAAACAGGAAATTAATAAGGAAACATCAGTCTTAAATGATACATTAGATGAGATGGATCTCATTGATATCTTCAGGGCATTCCATCCAAATGCAGAAGAATACACCTTCTCAAGTGCACATGGAACATTCTCCAGGATAGACCACATCTTGGGTCACAAATCAAACCTCAGCAAAGTTAAGAAAATTTAAATCATATCAAGCATCTTCTCTGACCACAATACTATGAGACTAGATATCAATTACAAGGAAAAAATGGTAAGAAACACAAACACATGGAGATTAAACAACACATTTCTAAATAATCAACAGGTTACTGAAGAAATCAAAAGAGAAATAAAAATTTTTCTAGAAAGAAATGACAATGAAAACACGACAACTCAAAACCTGTGGGATGTAGCAAAAGCAGTTATAAGAGGGAAGTTTATAGCAATACAATCCTTCCTCAAGAAACAAGAAAAAAACATGAAATAGAAAACCTAATTTTACACCTAAAACAATTGGAAAAAGAAGAACAAAAAACTCCAAAATTAGTAGAAGGAAAGGAATCATAAAGATGTGAGCAGAAATAATTGAAAAAGAAATGAAAGAAACAATAGTAAAGATTCATAAAACTAAAAGCTGGTTCTTTGAGAGGATAAACAAAATTGACAGACCTTTAGCCAGACTCATCAAGGAAAAAAAAGAGAAGAATCAAATCAACAAAATTAGAAATGACAAAGGAGAGGTTACAACAGACAATGCAGAAATACAAAGGATTATAAGAGACTATTATGAACAACTATATGGCAATAAAATAGATAACCTGGAAGAACTGGACAGATTCTTAGAAAAGTTCAATCTTCCAAGATTGAACTAGGAAGAAATAGAAATTATGTACGAGCACTGACATTGAAGCTGTGATCAAAAATCTCCCAAAAAACAAAAGCCCAGGACCAGATGGCTTCACAGGAGAATTCTATCAAGCATTTAGAAAAGAGCTAATGCTTGTCCGTCTAAAATTCACAAAATTGCAGAGGAAGGAACATTTCCAAATTCATTCTTTGAGGCCACCATCACCCTGATACCAAAATCAGACAAAGACAACACAGAACAAGAAAACTACAGGCCAATATCAGCAATGAAAATAGATGAAAAATCCTCAAAAAATTTTAGCAAACAGAATTAAGCAACACATCAAAAAGCTCATACACCATGATCAAGTTGGGTTTATTCCAGGGATGCAAGGATTCTTCAATATATGTAAATCAATTAATGCGATACACCATATTAACAAACTGAAAGATAAAAACCATATGATCATCTCAATACATGCAGAAAAAGCCTTTGACAAAATTCAGCACCCATTTATGATTAAAACTCTTCAAAAAATGGGCATAGAGGGAACCTACCTCCACATAGTAAAGGCCATATATGATAAACACATAGCAAACATTATTCTCAATGGTGAAACACTGAAAGAATTTCCCCTAAGATCTAGAACAAGACAAGGTTGTCCACTTTCACCACTGGTATTCAAAATAATTTTGGAAGTCCTATCTACAGCAACCAGAGAAGAATAAGAAATAAAAGGAATCCAGATCAGAAAAGAAGAAGTAAATCTCTCACCATTTGCAGATGACATGCCACTGTACATAGAAAACCTTAAAGATAATATCAGAAAATTACTGGAGCTAATCAGTGAATTTAGCAAAGTTTCAGGATACAAAATCAATACACAGAAATAACTTGCATTTCTATGTACTAACAATGAAAAATCAGAAAGAGCAATTAAGGAATCAATCCCATTCACCAGTGCAACAAAAAGAATTAAATATCTAGTAATAAACCTACCTAAGGAGACAAAAGAACTGTACACAGAAAATTATAAGACACTAATGAAAGAAATCAAAGATGACATAAACAGATGGAGAGATATTCCATGTTCCTGGGTAGGAAGAAGCGATATTGTGAAAATAACTATACTATGAAACACAATCTACAGATTCAATGTGATCCCTATCAAATTACCAATGGCATTTTTCACAGAACTAGAACAAAAAATTTCACAATTCATATGGAAACACAAAAGACCCTGAATAACCAAAGCAGTCTGGAGAAAGTCTTCCTGACTTCATATTATACTACAAAGCTACGGCCATCAAGACAGTATGGTACTGGCACAAAAACAGAAGCATAGACCAATGGAATAAGACAGAAAGCACAGAAATAAACTCATGTACCTATGGGTACCTTATTTTTGACAAAGGATGCAAAAGGCAGGCTCTTCAATAAAGGATGCTGTGAAAACTGCACAGCTACATGTAAAGGAATGAAATTAGAACACTTCTTAACACCACACACAAAGATAAACTCAAAGTGGTTTAAAGACCTAAATGTAAGGGCAGAAACTATAAAACTCTTAGAGGAAAACATAGGCAGAACACTCGATGACATAAATCAAAGCAAGATCCCCTATGACCCCTCTCCTAGAGTAACAGAAATTAAAACAAAAGTAAACAAGTGGGATCTGATTAAACTTAAAAGTTTTGGGGCAGAAAAGGAAACTATAAGCAAAGTGAAAAGACAACCTTCAGAATGGGAGAAAATAATAGCAAATGAAACAACTGACAAAGGATTAGTTTCCAAAACATACAAGCAACTCATACAACTCAATACCAGAAAAACAAACAATCCAATCAATAAGTGAGAAAAGAGACCTAAACGGACATTTCTCCAAGGAAGACATACAGATGGTTAACAAACACATGAAAAGATGCTCAGCACCGCTCATTGTTGGCGAAATGCAGATCAAAACTATAGTGAGATATCACCTCACACCAGTCAGAATGGCCCTCATCAGAAAGTCTACAAACGGTGAATGCTGGAGAGGGTGTGGAGAAGGGGGAGAACTCGTGCACTGTTGGTTGGAATGTGAATTGATACAGCCACTATGGAAGATGGTATGGAGATTCTTTAAAGGACTATGAATGGAACCACCATATGGCCCAGCAATCCCACTCCTGGTCATATACCCTGAGGAAACCAAAATTGAAAGAGACACATGTATCTCATTGTTCATTGCAGCACTATTTACAATAGCTAGAACATGGAGGCAACCTGGATGTCCATCTACAGATGAATGGATAAAGAAGTAGTGGTACATATACACAATGGAATATTACTCAGCCATAAAAAGGAATACATTTGAGTCAGTTCTAATGAGGTGGATGAACTTAGAACCTACTATACAGAGTGAAGTAAGTCAGAAAGAGAAAGATAAATACTGTATTCTAATGCTTATATACACAATCTAGAAATATGGTACTGAAGAATTTATTTACAGGGCAACAATGGAGAAACAGACATAGAGAATAGACATATGGACATGGGGAGAGGGGAGAAGAGGATGAGATGTATGGAAAGAGTAACATGGAATCTTACATTACCATATGTAAAATAGATAGCTAACGGGAATTTGCTGTATGGCTCATGAAACTCAAACAGGGACTCTGTATCAACCTAGAGGGGTGAGATGGGGTGGGAGATAGGAAGGAGCTTCAAAAGGGAAGGGATACATGTATACCTATGGTTGATTCATGTTGAGGTTTGACAGAAAACAGCAAAATTCTGCAAAGCAATTATCCTTCAATAAAAAATAAATTTAAAAAAATGACAGGTCTCCATTGGACCTAGTAAGTAATTCTTATTATCAAAGATCCATCATTTAGAATAATGTTACTTTTAAAAAGTTCAAGACTTTTGCCTATGATCTTACGATTACTTCTCTTTAGACATGTACCAAGATTTAGCAAATTTTATAAAATATTAAGGCTTAAAAACTAATTTACTTGTATTCATTAAATTATCCATGTTGGTGTCAGTCACTCAGTTGTGTCCGACTCTTTGCAACCCCATGGACCCCACCAGGTTCCTCTGTCCATGGGATTCTCCAGGCAAGAATACTGGAGTGAGTTGCCATTCCCTTCTCCAGGGGATCTTCCTGACCCAGGGATCGGACCCAGGTCTCCTGCATTGCAGGCAGATTCTTTACTGTTTGAGCCACCAGGGAAGTCCAAACTATTCATAAATTTTATTAAATTAATTATAAAGGTTTCTCCGTAATCTTAGGTAATCAATGGTAGTAATCACTGCCCAACCCAACCTGCACCACAAAATTCTAAGATTTATACATTTACTTGCCAAAGTAAAAATCTTTAGAAGAAAATTGAATATTTGCTGAGGTGCTGAGGTAATATAAGAGGAATTTTAGGAAGCCCTATTCATACCCTCATGATACCTAACACTTCTATTATACTTACACTGATTTAGAATCAGCTAGAATAATTTTCCTTAAAATGCCTTCAATTAAAGCAAATTCTAAAAATCTTATATACAAATTATCCTACCACTCACGAAAAGCTTATTAAACACCTTGTTCACTTACATGTCAATCCAACTCTATGCTGAAATTTAATATCCCAGACTGAAAACATCTGGTGATGTCACAGGGGCTGGTAGTGTTTTTCAGTTGATAAAACACTCTGTCAGGTGTGGATGACATACTGAAGAAGCAGATGCTCCCTGCTTACAAGTGGCATAGTATGTAAATGGGGAAAGACCTACACAAAATGGTGCAAGTGCTATCTACTATGGGTTACACTGAAAGAAAAGGAGGGATGAAGGAAGCTTTGACATGTGTCAGGGGACCTGTGAACCAGAGGCAGATACCGAGATCGGCAGTACATTTGCTGGGAGTGCTCTCATAAGCAACAGCTACAGGGAGTTATGAAGCAAGGTTAGGATGAGGACGCTGGTCTCTGATACAGGCACGCAAAAGCCTCCGCTCATCTCTCAGGGAGCACCAGGAGTGGAATGGTCCTTAAGAGTTCTCTCAAAGTGAGTCAGGAGTCTGGGCTTATGTATCCTTTCTTCAGCCAGTTATTGGATACAGGCTCCCTCTCCCTGCAGCCATGCAGAGGAGACAAAACCTTAGGAAGAGCGGCTCCCTTCAGCCCAGGACAACCCCGCAGGAGGAACTCAGCTAAGAGCTGCCATCCATCTATATTGTCAAGAGCTGGGGTCAGGACTGTTTCCATTTTGGAGGTGTTGGGAGGAAGGGGAATTGAGCAGTACACCACATCATCCATTACTACCCACACTTTGTTCCACTACCATCTATGAGTTTTTTATAACTTTCGGAAGTAGATCCTTCAGGAATCTGGTAGGCTTTTCCTGAGGGAAACATCTATGAAGAAAATTGCAGGGATGAACCACGGCCCCCATGCTGAAGCTGGCTGGTCTCCGGGCCCCATCTGATACTCATCAGCTTCCTCCTTCCAACTTCTATCCATTCCAGGTAAATTTTGAGATTCTTGTTGTGCTTCCTGTAGAAGTATCCCCTCTCTGGAGGATCCAGACAAATTCTGAAAGTGGGTCATTGGAAGTGATGGCGAGTGAGACCACTCATTTGTATCTCTTGTTTCCTATACTCATGTATTCTTATTACAGGGAACACCACACAATATACTGACCGCTATGGTCTGAATGTTTATAATTCCCCCAAAATTCATATGCTGAAATCCTAATGCAAGATATGACGATATTGGTAAATGGGGCCTTAGGGAGGTACTTAGGCCATGAGGTCAGAGCCCCATAAATGGACTAGTGCTCTTGTAAAAGAGACCCCAGAGAGATCCCTTGCCCTTTTCTCCATGTGAGGACACAGTGAGAAGATGCTGGCTTCAGATAATGAAGTGGACCCTCACTAGAAGGCAACCATGGTGGTGCCTTGATGATGGACTTCCAGCCTCCAGCATGGTGAGAAATAAAACACTGCCATTTATAAGCTACCCAGTCTGTGACATTGTGTCACAGTGGCCTGAATGGACAAAGCCACCGGCACTTAATGTCAAGGGTATTCTGGGTCCTTTAGGATGATACCCCATCCAGGAGAGTATCATCACTGAGCTGCTACCTCAGCTGGACTGTTTATTTCATCACTCTCAGGCTGAGAGCATCTTAGTCACATGGTATGTGATAGGACCAGTGGTTCACCTACTGTCATACCTCCTTTAGTGTAAACAAGTCTCTTGGTTTGATGCTCTTACCTCACAGGCCAAGGCACTAATGCGAGGGTTCTGCTAATGACCAGGTGAGTCTATACCAACTACACATACAGTGACTCAGGGAATAACCATCTAGGGTGGGAAGGAAGATATTTCACAGAGAAGGAAAAATATGTACAAATGTATGATTTCCTGAAGCACTTGTTAGGTTTAAGGAAGAGGAAGACTGAAGTAAGAGGTAAGAGGGGGCATGTCGTGTAGACCACTGAATGGCAGGTTAAGGAAGGCAGATATTTTCAACAGCAAAATACTTTGATGAAATTTATATTTTCCACAACTTTACTCTGTAAGAGTCTGGATGTTAGATTAAAGAGAGTAAGACTAGTTAGGAAGATTTGTAAAAGACAATATGTGCGATGTGAGAAAAAGAGAGTATTAAAAAAATCACTACAGGTTTTTGGCTTGAGAAAGGAGAAAGGCAGACTCGCCATTAACGTAGATGGAGAAAACCGCAGGAGGAGCTTGACTAGGGAAGAAGATCAGCAGTTCAATTGGACATATTACATTTCTAAGTGGAGATGTCAAGGAGGCAGTTGGCTGTATTAATATGGAGTTTAAGGGAGAGCTCCAGGCTGGGGGTATAAATCTGGGAAGCACCAGCAAAAAGAATTTAAAATTAAGCTACTAAGAGAGATCTCCAGTGGAAAGAGTGTAAATAACAGCAAAGGTCCAAGACTGAACATTGTACTTTCCAAAATTCAGAAGTAAGGACGGTGAGGAGGAATCAGGAGGATGACTTTGTGGATCTGACTTCAGCTTATAATACACAATCAAGAATTTTCCAGAGGAATTACCCTTCTCGAATTGGAGCTTTCCGTAAGGCATGATATTTGATCCAGTTCTGTGACATTTCTTCTACCTTGCTCTGGTAGCTTCACTTCAGTATTCATGGTTTCAGCCTTGGGCTGTAGGAATCTTTCCAGTTCTCAGGGTCCACATTAAAGAAGATCCTACACCGACTGCTTTCATCTTCAAGATAAGAGAAATAGTATCTTAAAAGCAGTGGATAAAAAAGCCTTAGAGCAGTGGTTCTAAAGCTTGGCTGATCTCTGTACTCATCTGAATCACTTTTCTAAAAATATACACTCCAGGGTCTCTCTCTTAAGCATGGATTAAAGCAAGCCCAAGTAGGGTCCAGATATAATATTACTTAAACTCATGCAACCTTGATGGACTCATCAGTAACAGTGGAGTTAAAACACCTTTCTGTTTCTAGTACAGCACCTCGAATGCTGCAGAAATGCAAAGAACACTTAAAACATGCTATCTTCTTCCCTTTAGTATTCCTCTCCCCCAGCATGCCTACTCTTCTCTCTGACTTTTTTATTGTGGTAAAATACACATAACATAGAATTTAACATTTTTAAGTGTTCAGTTACATTGAGAATAATCACATGATTGTGCAACCGCTCCCTATTTTTTGAACATAAGTCTTTTATTGGAATACATTTAGAGTCACAGAAAGTTGGAGAGATAGTGCAGACTTTCATATACTCCTTGTCCAGTTTCCCCTATTGTTAACATCTTACAATATGATGGAACATTTGTTAAAACTATGAAACCAACATTGATTCTAGACTTCAGATTTCAGCAGTTTTTTCTTTTTTTCTTTTTTTTTTTTTTCGTTTAAAGTTCTTTTACACTCCTGGATCAAATCCAGGATACTCCCCTTCCTATTAAAAAAAAAATACTTTTAAGTTTATACAAAGGGTTTTCTGAGACCATGCTTTATTTTGCTACCAACAAATTTACTGTTTCCCTTTTTTGTGTATTAAGGTAGAAACAAGTCATACTTTCTAGGCACCAGTAAAAAATATTCCTCCTTGTGGACAAACAGTGTATCTTCCAGATGCCACTGCAGCTGGGCTGCCAGCTGTAGATTCAGCTTTGGAAGCAACTTCCACACCTTGACTTCAGTTTATAGAGAGGGAGCCAGCACTAGTATCTATGAAGCTACACTACATAAAAGACACTAAGCATCATGAACAAGATGGCCCTATTCCTAAGCATGGAAAATCAAGCCCAGGCTCATCGAGTGATCATGTATTCATTCAACATTCATTGTGATCTTACTGTACACTGGCATTATGGTAAGCACTTGAAATACAAATATCAACAAGGAAAAGTCTATGCCCTCAAAGTGCTCAGTTTAATGAAAGATATAGACATATAAGAAAAATATCATAATACACTGAAACAAAGGCTACTGAAAGTAAAAGTTGTTCAGTCATGTCTGAGTCTTTGCGACCTCATGAACTATACAGTCCATGGAATTCTCTAGGCCAGAATACTGGAATGAGTAGCCTTTCCCTTCTCCAGGGGATCTTCCCAACCCAGGTCTCCCGCATTGTGGGTGGATTCTTTACTGGCTGAGCCACAAGGGAAGCCCAAGAATACTGGAGTGGGTAGCCTATCCCTTCTCCAGAGGATCTTCCTGACCCAGGAATTGAACCGGGGTCTCCTGCACTGCAGGTGGATTCTTTACCAACTGAGCTGATTAAGGTAAATGTAGATTACAATGAGTGTGATGAGGTCAAGTAAGGCTTTTCCTAGAAGACACAACAAATTGTGTCTAGGTTAAAAGAAGAGAAATCTCATCAGGAATGGAAATACAGAATGTTACAAGTATAGTGAACATGAATAAAAGGAACAGAGACATGAGAAAATGTGGAAAATCTGGTCCTTTAAGTAGTTTGTTATGGCTAAAGTGTTTGTGTGTGTGTGTGTGTGTGTGTGTGAGAGAGAGAGAGAGAGAGAGAGGAGATGGTGTCTGGTTAAAAAGGATGAGCCTGTTTATGTGGGAAAGCCTGAACGTGATATGAGATGTTCATGCATTCAGACTTAATTCTGAATGGGATATAGATTCTTCAAAGAGGTGATCAACTCATATTTCTACTAATCTATACATATATTAATGCAAAACTAAACCAATGCCAAGAATTGCCTACCTCCATGCTTCTCATTTTGTAAGAAAAACTAACTGCTGCTTGTTTAAGCTACTGTAAATACTTCCTACTAATAGTAGCCTTATGAATTCTTTACATATAACCCACATCTTCCACTATTGTATTATATTCCAGTCTCTCGTTGAGATTATGTCTTTATGACACCTAGGAATGCTATCCATTCCGAGAGTTATCCCCAGTAAAACCAATGCTGCCAGGTAAAGATAAAGTAGGCACATGTGCAGAATACATTTGAGTGCTACAGAAAGCGTACAGTCACTAAAATGCTGTAAGAAGGAAGATAAGTGAAACTAAGGAGTGCATAATAATCAGATGACATGAGTCCCACAACAGCCTCGTGTGTGAGCTATGCTCAGTGACTTGCTGACAGTTCTGCCTCTGAAACAACACTAACTAAAAAAGTTAGAATCAGAGGTATACGTTTTTAGAATCGGAGTACCAACATCTCTGCATTGGGTAAGCTGATTGCAGATAGTATTTGGCCGGTTAGTCAGAACATAACTACAGCTGACCCTCTGAGCAAGGGTTTGAACCGCATGCATCCATTTTTTTCGATAGTAAATACCACAGTACCACATACCCTGTGATTGATTAAAATCCATTATTGGTTGAATCCTCGGATGTAGAATCATGGCTTTGAAGGAACATTGAACATGGAGAAACCAAAGATACAGAGGGGTGACTATAAATTATACACGGATTTTTGACTGCACAGAGAGTCACTATCCCTAACTCCCAGGTTGTTCAAGTGTCAACTTGAACTGAGATGTGAAGGTGTAAGTATATTAAGGGTGTGAGCACGAGTCTAATCTTCTGTTGGTCAGTGTGAACACTTCACAGATACTCATTTAATAATTCAGCTCTATTAACACTATAGCATAAGAGGAAAAGGAGTTAAACTGAAAAAAATAATCTCAGTGCAATGAAGTGCTGTGTTTTCAATTATCTGAACTGCTATATTTCACCAAAACGTTTAAAAGTGTAGTAACAAGCATATCTTGTATTTTTTACTGATCAACTAAAAGAAAAAAAAAGATAATCAAGGTTATATTCAATGCCACCATTCTAGATGAAATAGTATCAATAAATTTTGAATTATTGGGTACATTTTCTTCATTCCATTAATTATACTCCTCATTGCAATCTTGGACTATTAGAAAAGAAGTATGCTTAGTAATACCAAAGAGATAAATAAAAATCTTTTGAAAGGATTATCACTATAGGTGTTTAGATCGCAAAAACTAATCAGTTTTATGAATGTTTGTTCCAATTCATGGTATTATCAATCAATTATTGAAGTGTCATAAGAGTACACTTTTTAAAGATGTGTTGTCTGCTTCCTTCGCATTTAACTATAAAACAACTTCATTGCTAGCATGGTACTAATAGTACTATCCCTGAGTCTTACATTTTCTAGTTGTTAAATGGTTAGAATTCTTGCTATGTTAGGTGTTATAAGGGTTAACAAGAAATTTATCATTAAATGGCTAGAGCTTCTGGGAACAATGATCTTCCCTATTCTGTCTTTAGGGAAGCATTATGGTGCGGTGAAAATCACAGGTTTTGAAAGAAGAGAGACTTTGGCTTAAAAACTCTTCTTGGACAAGTCATTACATCTCTCTGGCTCTCAGTTTTCTCACTTTTAAAATGGAGACAAATACTCACTGTTAGATTGGCTTTTACATAAACGAAATGACTATGTTGACATCCTTTATGTATTAGGTACGAGGTTGCAAAATAGATGTGCACAGAATTTGCTTATTTGTGGAGGTGATGGAATTCCAGTTGAGCTATTTCAAATCCTGAAAGATGATGCTGTGAAAGTGCTGCACTCAACATGCCAGCAAATTTGGAAAACCCAGCAGTGGCCACAGGATTGGAAAAGGTCAGTTTTCATTCCAATCCCAAAGAAAGGCAATGCCAAAGAATGCTCATACTACTGCACAATTGCACTCATCTCACACGCTAGTAAAGTAATGCTCAAAATTCTCCAAGCCAGGTTTCAGCAATATGTGAACCATGAAATTCCAGATCTTCAAGCTGGTTTTAGAAAAGGCAGAGGAACCAGAGATCAAATTGCCAACATCCAGTGGATCATCAAAAAAGCAGGAGAGTTCCAGAAAAACATCTATTTCTGCTTTATTGACTATGCCAAAGCCTTTGATTATGTGGATCATAATGAACTGTGGGAAATTCTGAAAGAGATGGGAATACCAAAACACCTGAACTGTCTCTTGAGAAACCTGTATGCAGATCAGGAAGCAACAGTTAGAACTGGACATGGAACAACAGACTGGTTCCAAATAGGAAAAGGAGTACGTCAAGGCTGTATATTGTCACCCTGCTTCTTTAACTTATATGCAGAGTACATCATGAGAAACGCTGGGATGGATGAAGCACAAGCTGAAATCAAGATTGCCGGGAGAAATATCAATAACCTCAGATATGCAGCTGACACCACCCTTATGGCAGAAAGTGAAGAGGAACTAAAAAGCCTCTGGATGAAAGTGAAAGAGCAGAGTGAAAAGGTTGGCTTAAAGCTCAGCATTCAGAAAACTAGGATCATGGCATCTGGTCCCATCACTTCATGGGAAATGGATGGGGAAACAGTGGAAACAGTGTCAGACGTTATCTTTGGGGGCTCCAAAGTCACTGCAGATGGTGATTGCAGCCATGAAATTAGAAGACCCTTACTCCTTGGAAAGAAAGTTACGACCAACCTAGATAGCATATTTAAAAGCAGAGACATTACTTTGCCAACAAAGGTCCGTCTAGTCAAGGCTATGGTTTTTCCAGTAGTCATGTATGGATGTGAGAGTTGGACTGTGAAGAAAGCTGAGTGCCGAAGAATTGATGCTTTTGAACTGTGGTGTTGGAGAAGACTCTTGAGAGTCCCTTGGACTGCAAGGAGATCCAACCAGTCCATCCTAAAGGAGATCAGTTCTAGGTGTTCATTGGAAGGACTGATGTATTGGAGCTGAAACTCCAATACTTTGGCCACCTGATGTGAAGAGTTGACTCATTGGAAAAGACCCTGATGCTGGGAAGAATTGGGGGCAGGAGGAGAAGGGAATGACAGAGGATGAGATGGCTGGATGACATCACCGACTCGATGGACATGAGGTTGAGTAAACTCTGGGAGTTGGTGATGGCCAGGGAGGCCTGGCGTGCTGCAGTTCATGGGGTCGCAAAGAGTCGGACAGGGCTGAACAACTGAACTGAACTGGACTGATAAGGCAAAACCAGAAAATACTCAAAATGAGCATGCGAGAAGCTGAGCAAGACACTTGGGAACACACAGGACTAAGATCAGTTTAGGATTACAGCATGCCAAGGAGTTTCAGGATATAGAGACAAAAAAATATCCTATTCCTTATTCCCAATCAAGAGGCAGTATGAACCTCTTACAAGCTACTACCTAGAAGCAGGGGAGCTGAAACAAAAGAGGCTCACATTTGGACTTAAAAATCATACACTCCACATGTAGCATCACTGTTCTGCCTTAAGCAACTTTGATAACTCGAAATTTTTAACAGATATTTAGAACTGTAAAACTGGATAGAAGTGACTTTTTCCTATTAATACAATTTCCAAAACAAAATGAAAACACCATCAAGTTCTCTTTGGTTTCAAAAACGTTTCCATATTGCAGATGCAATATTGTATATTTCATATTTCTCTTTAATTGAGGTGAAACTTGTTTATAAAATTATGTAAGTTTCAAGTGTAGCACAACATTTTATTTCAACTTCTCTATATACTACAGTGTGCTCACCACCAGTGTTCATACTCCACCATCACCACACAATTGATCACCTTTATCCATTCCCACACCCTACAACAGCTTTCCCCTCTGGTAGTCACTACTCTGCTCTCTGTACCTATACTTTAATTTTGCTTTGGTTTGTTCATTTATTTTACTTCATTATTTTTATATGCCACTTATGAGTGAAATCACACACTATCTGTCTCTCTCCATTTGACTTATTTCACTTGGCATAATAGCCTCAACATCCATCCATATCGTTGCAAGTGGCAAAATTTCATCCATTGATAGTTAAGTGGTATTCCATTATATATATATATATATATATATATATATATATGAATATATATACCTGATATATATACATACTGTATATCAGATCTTTTTTCATCCATTAATCCATCAATGATCACTTAGATTGTTTCCATTTCTCAGTTCAGTTCAGTTCAGTCACTGAGCCATGTCTGACTCTTTGTGACCCCATGGACTGCAGCATGCCAGGCCTCTCTGTGCATCACCAACTCCTGGAGCTTGCTTAAACTCATGTCCATCAAGTCGGTGATGCCATCCAACCATCTCATCCTCTGTCATTCCCTTCTCCTCCTGCCTTCAATCTGTCCCAGCATCAGGATCTTTTCCAATGAGTCAGTTCTTTGCATCAGGTGGCCAAAGTATTGGAATTTCAGCTTCAGCATCAGTCCTTCCAAAGAATATTCAGGACTGATTTCCTTTAGGATGAACTGTTTGGATCTCCTTGCGGTCCAAGGGACTCTCAAGAGTCTTCTCTAACACCACAGTTCAAAAGAATCAATTCTTTGGCACTCAGCTTTCTTTATGGTCTAACTCTCACATCCATACACGACTAGTGGAAAAACCATAGCTTTGACTAGATGGGCCTTTGCTGGCAAAGTATAATGTCTCTACTTTTTAATACACAGTCTAGGTTTGTCATAGCTTTCCTTCCTGTGAGCAAGCATCTTTTTTTCCCCATGTATGGGCTATTATAAATAATGCTGTGATGAAAATAGGGGTGCATATATCTTTTCAAATTTGTGTTTTCATATTCTTGGATAAATACCCAGAAGGGAAATTCAAGATGGATTCTGTGGTAGTTATAATTGTTTGAGAAACCTCCATACTGTTGTTTTCCATAGTTGTTGAACCAATTTACATTCCCATCAACAATGTACAAGTGTTTCCTTTTCTCCACATCTTCTCTAACACTTATTTCTTGCCTATTTGATAACAGCCATTCTACTGGGCTCGAGGTGATTTCTCATTGTGGTTTTGATTTGCATGTTCTTAGTAATTAGCGTGGAGAGGGCAATGGCAACCCACTCCAGTACTCTTGCCTGGAAAATCCCATGGACGGAGGAGCCTGGTGGGCTGCAGTTCATGGGGTCGCTAAGAGTGGGACACAACTGATCGACTTCACTTTCACTTTTCACTTTCATGCATTGGAGAAGGAAATGGCAACCCACACCAGTGTTCTTGCCTGGAGATTCCCAGGGACAGTGGAGCCTGGTGGGCTGCCATCTATGGGTTCACACAGAGTCAAACATGACTACAGCGACTTAGCAGTAGCATCATCAGTAATTAGTGAGGTCAAACATCTTTTCATGTGCCTATTGGCCATCTGTATGCCTTCTTTGGAAAAATGTCTATTCAGCTCCTCTACCCATTTTTTATTGCTTGTTGTTATTGAGTGCTAGCTTAGTTGGTAAAGAATCTTCCGACAATGCAGGAGACCCCGTTTCGATTCCTGGTTTGGAAAGATTCACTGGAGAAGGGATAGACTACCCACTCAAGTATTCTTGGGCTTCCCTTGTGGCTCAGCCAGTAAAGAATCTGCCTGCAATGCAGGAGACCTGGGTTCGATCCCTGCATTGGGAAGATCCTCTGGAGAAGGGAAAGGCTACCCTCTCCAGTGTTCTGGCCTGGAGAATTCCATGGACTGTATAGTCCATGGGGTTGTACAGAGTCGGACACAACTGAGCAACTTTCACTTTCATGAGTTCTTTATATATTATGGATATTAACTCCTTATTGGTGGTATGATTTTCAAATATATGTCTCCCCTTTGGTAGGTTTTCTTTTCATTTTGTTGATGGTCTCCTTTGCTGTGCAGAAAGATACTTTTTAGTTTGTTGTAATCTCATTTGTTTATTTTTGCTTTTGCTTTTGCTTCCTTTGCCAGAGGAGGCATATCTAGAAAGATACTACTAAGGCCAATGTCAAAGAGTGTACTATGTTTTCCTCTAGCCTAGCCTAGATTTATAGTTTCAGGTCTTACATTCATGTCCTTAATCCATTTTGAGTTGACTTTTTTGTATGGTGTAGTATAGTAGTCCAGTTTTATTCTTTTGCAACATGGCTGTCCAGATTTCTGAACACCATTTATTGAAGAGATTATCCTTTAGCCATTTTTATCCTTTATCCCTTATATAGTCTTGCTTCTTTGTCATTAATTGTTCATAGCCATTTTTGTCCTTTGTCCATTATATATTCTTGATTCTTTGTCATTAATTGTTCATATATTTGTGTGTTTATTTCTGGGCTCTCAGTTATTCCATTGATTTGTGCATCTGTTTTTTTTTTTTCTTTGTTTTTTTGTTTGCCAATATCATGCTGTTTCGGTTACTATACCTTTGTAGTATAATTGACATCAGAAAGTGTGATACTTCTAACTTTGTTCTTTTATCTCATGATTGCATTGGCTGTTTGAGTTCTTTATTTTAAAAATTAAATTATTTATTTTAATTGGATGCTAATTACTTTACAATGTTGTGATGGTTTTTGCATACATTGACATGAATCAGCCGTGGGTGTACATGTGTTCCCCATCCTGAAATCCCTCCCAACTCCCTCCCCATCCCATCCCTCAGAGTCATCACAGTACACCGGCCCTGAGCACCCTGTCTCATGCATCAAACCTGGACTGGCGATCTATTTCACATGTGGTAATATACATGTTTCAGTGCTACTCTCTCAAATCATCCTACTCTCGCCTTCTCCCACAGAGTCCAAAAGTCTGTTCTTTACAACTGTGTCTCTTTTGCTGTCTCACACATAGGGTCATCGTTACCATCTTTCTAAATTCCATATATATGTGTTAGTAAACTGTATTGGTGTTTTCCTTTCTGACTTACTTCACTCTGTATAATAGGCTCCAGTTTCATCCACCTCATTAGAACTGATTCAAATGCATTATTTCTAAAAGCTGAGTAATATTCCATTGTGTATATGTACCACCGTTTTCTTATCCATTCATCTGCCAATGCGCATGGAGGTTTTTTGTATTTCCATACAAATTGTGAAATTATTTGTTCTAGTTCCCTGAAAAATACCGTTGGTAGCTTGATAGGGATTGCATTGAATCTATAGATTGCTTTGGGTAGTATACTCATTTTCACTATGTTGATTCTTCTGATCCATGAACATGGTATATTTCTCCATCTATTTGTGTCATCGTTGATGTCTTTCATCAGTGTTTTATAGTTTTCTATGTATAGGTATTTTGTTTCTTTAGGTAGATTTATTCCTAAGTATTTTATTTTTTTCATCACAATGGTGAATGGAATTGTTTCCTTAATTTCTCTTTCTATTTTCTCATTGTTATTGTATAGGAATGCAAGGGATTTCTGTGTGTTAATTTTATGTCCTGCAACTTTACTATATTCATTGATTAACTCTAGTAATTTTCTGGTGTTATCCTTAGGGTTTTCTATGTAGAGGATCATGTCATCTGCAAACAGTGAGAGTTTTACTTCTTCTTTTCCCAATCTGGATTCCTTTTATTTCTTTTTCTTCTCTGATTTCTGTGGCTAAAAGTTCCAAAACTATGCTGAATAGTAATGGTGAGAGTGGGCACTCTTGTCTTGTTCCTGACTTTAGGGGAAATGATTTCAGTATTTTCACCATTGAGGATAATGTTTGCTGTGGGTTTATCATATATGGCTTTTATTATGTTGAGTTATGTTCCTTCTATCCCTGCTTTCTGGAGGGTTTTATTCATAAATGGATATTGAGTTTTGTCAAAGTCTTTCTCTGCATCTGTTGAGATAATCATATGGTTTTTAACTTTCAGTTTGTTAATGTGGTGTATCACATTGATTGATTTGCGAATATTGAAGAATCCTTGCATCCCTGGGATAAAGCCCACTTGATCATGATGTATGACCTTTTTATTATGTTGTTGGATTCTGTTTGCCAGAGTTTTGCTGAGGATTTTTGCATCTATGTTCATCAGTGATATTAACCTGTAGTTTTCTTTTTTTGTGACATCTTTGTCTGATTTTGGTATTAGGGTGAAGGGGGCCTCATAGAATGAGTTTGGCAGTTAACCTTCCTCTGCAATTTTCTGGAAGAGTTTGAGTAGGATAGGTGTTAGCTCTTTAAATTTTTGGTAGAATTCAGCTGTGAAGCCATATGTTCCTGGGTTTTTGTTTGTTGGAAGATTTTTGATTACTGTTTGGATTTCCATGCTTGTGATGGATCTGTTAAGATTTTCTATTTCTTCCTGGTACAGTTTTGGAAGGTTATACTTTTCTAAGAATCTGTCCATTTCTTCCACGTTGTCCATTTTATTGGCATCTAGTTGCTGATAGTATTCTCTTATTATGCTTTGCATTTCTGTGTTGTCTGTTGTGATCTCCATTTTCATTTTTAATTTTGTTGATTTGATTCTTCTTTTTTTCTTGATGAGTCTGGCTAATGGTTTGTCTATTTTATTTATCTTCTCAAAGAACCAGCTTTTAGTTTTGTTGATTTTTGCTATATTCTCCTTTGTTTCTTTTTCATTTATTTCTGCCCTAATTTTTATGATTTCTTTCCTTCTACTAACACTGGGGTTTTTCATTTCTTATTTTTCTAGTTTCTTTAGGTTTAAAGTTAGGTTACTTACTTGATTTTTCTCTTATTTCTTGAGGTAAGCTTGTATTGCTATGAACCTTCCCCTTAGCACCGCTTTTACTGAATCCCATAGGTTTTGAGTTGTTGTGTTTTAATTTTCATTCATTTATATGCATATTTTTACTTCTTTTTTGATTTCTTCTGTGATTTGTTGGTTATTCAGAAGCATGTTGTTTAGCCTCCATATGTTGGAATTTTTAATAGTTTTTGTCCTATAATTGACATCTAATCTTACTGCATTGTTGTCAGAAAAGATGATTGGAACTATTTCAATTTTTTTGAACTTACCAAGGCTAGATTTATGGCCCAGGATGGGATCTATTCTGGAGAAGGTTCCGTGTGCACTTGAGAAAAAGGTGAAATTCATTGTTTGGGGGTGAAACGTCCTATAGATATCAACTAGGTCTAACTGGTCCATTGCACCATTTAAAGTTTGTGTTTCCTTGTTAATTTTCTGTTTAGCTGATCTATCCATAGGTGTGAGTGGGGTATTAAAGTCTCCCACTATCACTGTATTACTGTTAATTTCCCCTTTCATACTTGTTAGCATTTGCTTTACATATTGTGGTGCTCCTCTGTTGGGTGCATATATATTTATAATTGTTGTATCTTCTTTTTGGATTGATCCTTTGATCATTATATAGTGCCCTTCTTTGTCTCTTTTCATGGCCTTTATTTCAAAGTATATTTTATCTGATGAGTATTGCTACTCCTGCTTTTTTTGGTCTCCATTTGCATGAAATATCATTTTCCAGCCCTTCACTTTCAGTCTGTATGTGTCCCTAGGTTTGAGGTGAGTCTCTTGTAGACACCATATTTAGGGGTCTTGTCTTTGTATCTGTTCAGCTAGTCTTTGTCTTTTGGTTGCGGCATTCAACCCATTTACATTTAAGGTAATTATTGATAAGTCTGATCCCATTTCCATTTACGTTGTCGTTTTGGGTTCGAGTTTATAAACCTTTTCTGTGTTTCCTGTCTAGGGAAGATCCTTTAGCATTTGTTGAAGAGCTGGTTTGGTGTTGCTGAATTCTCTGAGTTTTTTCTTGTCTGTAAATTTTTTGATTTCTCCTTCATATTTGAATGAGATCCTTGCTGACTATAGTAATCTGGGTTGTAGGTGTTTCTCTTTCATCACTTTAAGTGTGTCCTTTCATGGCCTGAAGAGTTTCTATTGAAAGATCAGCTGTTATCCTTATGGGAATCCCCTTGTGTGTTATTCGTTGCTTTTCTCTTGCTGCTTTCAATATTTGCTCTTTGTGTTTGATCATCGTTAATTTGATTAATATGTGTCTTGGGGTATTTTGCCTTGGGTTTATCCTGTTTGGGGCTCTCTGGGTTTCTTTGACATGGATGGCTATTTCCTTCCCCATTTTAGGGAAGTTTTCAACTATTATCTCCACAAGTATTTTCTCATGGCCTTTCTTTTTGTCTTCTTCTTCTGGGACTCACATGATTCGAACATTGGGGTGTTTAACAATGTTCCAGATTTCTCTGAGGTTGTCCTCATTTCTTTTAATTCTTTTTTCTTTTTTCCTCTCTGCTTCATTTATTTCCACCATTCTATCTTCCACCTAACTTATCGTATCTTCTGCCTCAGTTATTCTACTGTCGGTTCCCTCCAGAGTGCCTTTGATCTCAGTTATTGCATTATTCATTATTTATTAACTCTTTTTTATTTCTTCTAGGTCCTTGTTAAACATTTATTGCATCTTCTCAATCCTGTCTCCAGTCTGTTTATCTGTAACTCCATTTTGTTTTCAAGATTTTGGATCATCATTACTATCATTATTCTGAATTCTTTTTCAGGTAGATTCCCTATCTTCTCCTCTTTTGTTTGGTTTGGTGGGCATTTATCATGCTCCTTTACCTGCTGAATATTTCTCTGCCTTTTCATTTTGTTTAGATTTTTATGTCTGGGGTGGCCTTTCTGTATGCTGGATGTTTTTGCTTCCTCTTTATTGTGGAAGTTGCTCCCTATGGGTGGGGTTGGATGAATAGCTTGTCAGTGTTTCCTGGTTAGGGAAGCTTGCATCGGTGTTTTGGTGGTTGGAGCTAGATCTCTTCTCCCTGGAGTGCAATGAAGTGTCCAATAGTGAGTTTTGAGATATCTATGGGTTTGTTGTGACTTTTGGCAGCCTGTATTTTAATGCTCAGGGTTTTGTTCCTGTGTTTCTGGAGAATTAGTGTTGTGTGTCTTGCTCTGGAACTTATTGGCTCTGGGGTGGAGCTTGGTTTCCGTGTAGGTAAGGAGGCTTTTGGATGAGCTTTTGTTGATTAATGTTCCCTGGAGTCAGAGGAGATTTCTGGTGTTCTAAAGTTTTGGATTTAAGCCTCCTGCCTCTGGCTTTCAGTCTTATTCTTGCAGTGTACTCAAGACTTCTCCATCCATACAGCACAGATGATGAAACATCTAGGTTAACGGTGAAAAGATTCTCCACAGTGAGGGACACCCAGACAGGTTCACAGAGTTACATGGAGAAGAGAAGAGGGAGGAGTGGGATAGAGATGACCAGGAGGAGAAGAGGGGAATCAAAACGGGAGAGAGTAATCTAGCCAGTAGTCAATTCCCTTTTTGATCTCCACAGTCTGGAACACTCAGAGAGGTTCACAGAGTTACATAGAGAAGAGAAGAGGGAGGAGGGAGATAAAGGTGACCAGGAGGAGAATAGGGGGAGTCAAGAAGGGAGTGTACAACTTAGCCAGTAATCAGTTCCCTAAGTGTTCTCCACAGCCCAGAACACCCATAGGGATTCACAGAGTTAAGTAGAGAAGAGAAGGGGGAGGGAGGAGACAGAGGTGACCTAGGGGAGAAAAAGGAGAGTCAAAAAGGGAGAGGGTAATCAAGTCAGTAATCACACCCCCACGTAAAAATGAGTACTGAAGATTATATTCTTAAAGGTACAAAACTGATAACAAATACTAAAAAGCAAAGATTAAAAATCTAGAGTAGAGGTTAGACTCTCAAAATTACAGTATTAAAAATACAAAACAAAATCAGTCACAAAAATTATAATATATATATATATATATATGAAATTTGCTTTAAAATGGGGTCTTTTTTTGCAAGGTAATAGTAGGTTATAAAATGAAAATTAAAAGAGTAATAAAGAGCTTTAAAATAAAAAAATAAAATATGGTAATAGTAAAAATATATGTAGGGATTTCTCTGGAGTTTTGAGGGCAGTGTGGGGTCAGCTCAGTTTCAGATAGTTCCTTGTTCCAGCTTATACTTCTTCTCAAGGTCTATAGGCCCCTTCCATTGCTTAGCCAATGCTAACTACAGGATTTTAATCTGTTGCACCTGTCACTTCCAGAGTGGTTCCCTCTTCTTTGTTTATTTTGGCTTCCACTGTTTGTAAGTCTCTTCAGTGTCTAATTTCCACCCTGACATAAGGGAGTGAAGGCGGTCAATTATTTAGGCTCACTTGTTCAGTTGTGTTGTGGGGAAGGAGAAACACTGGAAACAAATATCACTGGCATGTTTGGGGAGTGCTCACAGTGTACGGACCACACTGGGTTTGCCCCAGCTCACCGTGCATGTGCTTTCCCTGTCTACACTGCTCAGGCTCCAGGTTGCTCTGCAGGAGAACTGTCCAAAGCAGGCCCTGGGTTTCATGCACTTCCCAGGTCTAAGCTGCTCAGGTTCAGGTTCTCAGGTACTCCACAAAGGCACAGACTTGGTGGGGCTTGCGTTTTGTACCCTTCCCAGGTCCAAGCAGCTCAGGTGACCAGGTGTTTGGTGAGTGCATTGTCCCAGGGGGGCTATGCATCTTAATCACCTCCTTGGTCCCAGCTGCTGGGTTTCCTGGGTGCACGGCTAGAGCACCTTCTAAGGTGTGCCATGTGTCTCCTCTGGGGAGCTGATTTCTGGCTGTGACCCTCCTGGCAGGTGTCAACTGTCCAGGATCTCAAGACTTGGTTAGCAGCTGGGAGCCTGTTCACATTTTGGTAGAGGATGCCATCTCTGGGGCTGAGATTGCCCCTTGCCTTCCTGCTCTGGCTGTCACCTGCCTGCCTCTCTGCCTCCGGCGGGGGGAGGGGCCAGTCCGCAGCTGGCTAGCTCTCCTTTGGTATTTGCTTAATCCTTTGTTCTTTGAGCAGGCCAGGCTGTGCCTTAGGTTAGAGCTTTTCATGGGAAAGTTCTCTCTCTCTCTCTCTCTCTCTCTCTCTTTCTCTCTCTGACTATCCCACAGTTTGGGTTGCTATCTCATGTTAGCTCCCTCAGATTGTCCTCAGGGCATTCAGGCCTTGTACTTACCCTAAGCATGCAACCCGTACCTCCCTGTTCAGCTCCTGCTTGCTGGTGGCAGATGTGAGCATCGGGGCTACTTCTCCGCTGGGAGTTTCAGTTAGGCGCATATTCTGTGGGTTTTTTTTTTTTTTTCCCTCCCAGTTATGTTGCCCTCTGAGATTCCAAAACTGCCCACAGACCCACTGGTGAGAGGGTTTCCTGGTGCTTGGAAACTTCTCCTCATTCACGACTCCCTCCCCGGGACGGGTCTCCACCCCTAACTCTTTTGTCTCTCTTTTTGTCTTTTATATTTTGTCCTACCTCCTTTTGAAGAGAACGGGCTGCCTTTCTGGGTTCTTCGTGTCCTCTGCCAGCATTCGGAAGTTGTTTTGTGGAAGTTGCTCAGCATTCAAATGTGCTTGGGTTCTTTTTTTGTTCCATATAAGTTTTAAGATTTTTTGTTCTATTTCTGTGAAAAATGTCACTGAAATTTTTATAAGAATGGCATTAAATCTAAAGATTGCCTTAGGTATCATGGACATTTCAACAATGTTAATTCTTCCAATCCATGAACACAGAATATCTTTCCATTTAATTATATCTTCTTTAATTTCTTTGAAGATTATCTTATAGTTTTCTGTGTACAGGTCTTTCACCTCCTTGCTTAAATTTATTCCTAGCTATTTTACTCTATTTTTGCAATTCCAAATGCAATTATTTTCTTAATTTCTATTTCTGTTAGTTCATTGTTAGTGCATAAAATTGGAATAAGTTTTTGTATATTGATTTTTACTCTGCATCTTTACTGTATTTGTTTATTACTTATAATACATGTTTAGTGGAGTCTTTAGGATTCTTTAAATATTAGATTATGTCATACACAAATACTGATAGCTTTACTTCTTCCTTTCCAGTTTTGATGCCTTTTATCTCTTTTTATTGCCTAACTACTCTGGCTAAGACTTACAATAACGTGTTGAGTAAGAGTGGTGAGAATAGCCATCCTTGTCTTGTTCCTAATCTTAGAAGGATAACTTTCACTTTTTCACTGTTTGAGTATAATGTTAGTTGTGAGCCTTTGTTGTGTGGAGGCACGTTTATTCTACATTCATTTTATTGAGATTTTTGAATCATAAATGAGTACTGAATTTTGTCAAATGCTTTTCCTCCATCTATCAAGATGATCATATGATTTTTATCTTTGATTTTGTTAATGGCATGTATCACTTTGATTGACTTGAAGATGCTGAACCTTCCTTGCATCCCTGGAATAAATGCTACTTGATCACGGTGTATTATCTTTTTAATGCATTGTTATATTCAGTTTGCAAATACTTCATTGAAGATTTTTGCATGTATGTTCATCAATGATATTGGCCTGTATTTACTTTTTGTGCAGTCTTTGGTTTTGGTATCAGGGTAATGCTAGCCTCATAAAATGAGTTAGAAAGCATTCCCACTTCTTCAATTTTTTGGAAGATTTGAGAAGTATAGGTGTTAAATCTTCTTTGAATGTTTCATAAAATTCACCTGTGAAGCTATCTGGTTCTGGACTTCTGTTTCTTGGGAGTTTCTCTGTACTAGCGATCAGTCTATTAAGATTTTCCATTTCTTGATGATTCAGTCTTAGAAGGTTGTGCAATCCTAAGAATTTATCTTTCTTCTAGGTTATTCAATTTGTTTGCATATAGTTGTTAACAGTATTCTCTTATAATCTTTTGTGTTTGTGTGGTAACCATTATAATTTCTTTTTTTGTTTCTGATTTTATTTATCTGAACCTTTTTGCTTTCTTTCTCAGTGAGTCTACCTGAAGGTTTGTCATTTTTGTTTATCTTTCAAAGAACCAGCTCTTAATTTCATTGATCTTTCCTGTTGTCTTTTTAGCCTCTGTGCTGTGCTTAGTTGTTCAGTCATGTCTAACTCTTTGAGACCCCATGGACTGCAGCCCACCAGGCTCTTATGTCCATGGGGATTCTCCAAGCTAGAATACTGGAGTGGGTTGCCATGCCCTCTTCCAGGGGATCTTCCCAACAACCCAGGGATTGAACCCAGGTCTCCCACATTGCAGGCAGATTCCTTACCATCTGAGCCTCTAGGGAAGCCCATGAATACTGGAGTGGGTAGCCTATCGCTTCTCCAATGGATATTCCTGACCCAGGAATTGAACCGAGGTCTCCTGCATTGCAGGTGGATTTTTTACCAACTGAGCTACCAGGGAAGCCCTTTTTCTGAGATACCCATTATCCTATGTTGCCTTTCCTAAGAGTCAGATAGTTCTTGTAGGATTTCCTCATTTTTCAAATATCTTACTACTCTTTCCTTTTCTACTTGTATTATTTCTAAACTTCTATTATTGACCTCATAATTTTCCTTCCATAAGATCGCTATTTCCAATGCCTTCCAATTGTTCTTCATCTCATTCATTGAGTTCTCCAGCTCCAGAATTTTTTTGGTCCTTTTTTAGAGTTTCAATCTCTTTGCTATTCTTTCTACTCATCAGCTTTATTCCTGAGCTCACTGAACTGCCTTTCTAAGTTTTCTTGCAACTCACTGAGTTTCTTCATGACAGCTATGTTGGATTCTCTATCAGTTAGATCATAATATTATGTGACTCTAAGTATGGTTGCTGGAGAACTGTCATTTCCTTTTTGTGATATCATGTTACCATGGTTCTTCATGGTGCTTAATGAGTTGTTTCTCTGCTGGTACATTTGAAGTAGCAAACATATTTTTTCTTTAAGTATAACTTCTCCCTCCTTAATTCTAAGGAGTCAACATACTAGTAATTAGAGGCCTTTGTTTTTTCAGTAGGTGGTGCACAAGTATTTGGTTTCCTTTATATGAGCTGCTTTTGGTTGTATTAGAGAATTAGCACTATCCATTTTCCCACCTCTGCTAGAAGTGTCACCAAGCATTTTCATTGTCATTTCTTGTGCCTCTGGGGTTGCTGCTGCCACTGTCGCTGCTGTCACTGGCATCACTGCCTGGGACACCAAGATGACAGGCACCTCTGTCGTGTTTAGAGTCACCTGGGTCATAGGCTCTGCTGCCATGGGAAGAGGGGGTTTGGGGGATGCTAAGGTCACAGTTGCCTTTGCCACATTTGGGGTTGTTCGGTTTACAAGTGACTCCTCCCCTGCTGCTGGCAGGATCTGTGGAGCTGCAGGCTTAGCCACCAAGACTTGGGGTGCAGGATCATGGGTACTACCTTTGCTATTTCCCCAGTTCCACCTCCTCTGTGTGTTCCACTCCACTCATTTAGATATAAAGATGTGTGGAAGTAAGTCTCCAGCATCTTTGTGTGTTGGGCAGAGGAACCTCCGTTAAGTCATGGATGTTTTATTGGTTATACATTGAAGGGAAGAGACAAAGAGAGTACTTCATGCTACTGCAATACTGACATCAGTCTTCTTTACTGCATACTTCTTTAGAAAAAATTTTATTGGTGTATAGTTGATTTACAATGTTGTATTAGTTTCAGGTGTACAGCAAAGTGGATCAGTTTTACATGGCATATATCCACTCTTTTTTAGATTTGTTTCCCATATAGGCCATTATACTGTATTGAGTAGAGTTCCCTGTGCAATAAATAGGTCCTTATTAGTTATCTATTTTATATATAGTAGTGTGTATATGTCAACCCTAATCTCCCAATTTATCCCTCCCCCACCTTATCCTTTAGTAACCATAACTTTGTTTTCTACATCTGTAACTCTATTTCTGTTTTGCAGATAAGTTCATTTGTAGCCTATTTTTAAGATTCCACATAAAAGCAATACATATGATGTTTGTCTTTCTCTGTCTGACTGACTTCGCTCAGTATGACAAGCTCTAGCTCCATCCATGTTGCTGCAAATGGCATTATTTTGTTCTTTTTTATGGCTGACTAACACTCCATTGCATATATGTACCACATCTTCTTTATCCATCCCTCTTTTGATGGACATTTAGATTGCTTCCATGTCTTGGCTTTTGTGAATAGTGTTGCGATGAACATTGTGGTGCGTGTATCTTTTCAAATTATGGTTTTCTCCAGGTACATGCCCAGGGGTGGGATTGCTAGATCATATGGAAGTTCTATTTTTAGTTTTTTTAAGGAACCTCTATACTTTTATCCATATTGACTGTACCAGGTTGCATTCCTACCAACAGTATAGGAGAATTCCCTTTCCTCCCCACCCTCTCTGCATACTTTTTAAAAACTAAATAAAATCAGTTTCATTTTCCAATTCAAGGTGACTGAGGAGCCTGGAAGTGAGCATTTTAACTGTTCATAGTGACTTGGAAAGAAGTTGCCAGATATTTTCTGAAGGGGGAAAAAATTGAAAAACTGGAAATCTGATCCCTGGATCCATGTGACTTTATCTAGGCTGTAAGACTGTGCTAAAGGAAAATCATTCCTTAGTGCCCCTAGTAGCAATATTTGAGATGTTACAAATGTATATCTTGAGAAATATTAGGTCTTAAATTATGAAGACTTCAAAATCTGTACCCTTCACCTACTTTTAGTTTACTTTCTTCTTTTAACAACTTCAAACTGGATTATAAAAGATGTTCACTAATTTACATATGTCAGTATGGTACTGTTTAAAATGTTTAACTTGACACCTAAAGCACAAGGAACAAGATCAAGAATAAACAAGTAGGACTATATGAAACTAAAAAGTTTCTACACAGCAAAAGAAACCATCAACAAAGTGAAAAGATAACCAAGAGAATGGAAAAATATTTGCTTACCATATATCTAATAAGGATTTAATATTCAAATATATAAAGAAATAATGCAATTCCATAGCAAAAAAAAAGATAACACAAATTTTTTAAATGGGCAAAGGACCTGAATAGACATTTCTCCAAAGAAGGTAAATGAAAGGCCAACAGGTACATGGAAAGATGCTCAACATCATTAATCATCAGAGAAATGCAAATTAAAACCACTGTGACATATCACCTCACACCTGTTAGAATGGCTATAATCAAAAAGACAAGACATAACAAGTGCTGGCCTGGATGTGGAGAGAAGGAAACCCTTCTGCACTGTTGGTGGGATTGTAGATATGTACAGCCACTATGGAATTCCCTGGTGGCTCAGTGGTAAAGAATCCGCCTGCCAGTGCAGGAATCACAGGATTGATCTCTGGGTTGGGAAGATTCCTTGGAGGAGGAAATGGCAACCCACTTCAGTATTCTTGCCTGGAGAACCCCATGGACAGAGGAGCCTAGCAGGCTATATATAGTCCATTGGGACACAAAGAGTCAGACACGACTGAGCAACTAAAGAAAAACAACACTATGGAAAACAGTATAAAAGATTCTCAAAAATTTAAAAATAGAAACAAAGCACTGGAAAAGATCAGTTTTCATTTCAATTTCAAAGAAGGGCAATGCCAAAGAATGTTCTAACTGCTGCACAACTGCACTCATTACACGTGCTAGCAAGGTAATGCTCAAAATCCTTCCAGACGGGCTTCAAGAGGATGTGAACCAAGAACTTCCAGATGTACAAGGTGGATTTAGAAAAGGAGGACGAATCAGAGATCAAATTCTCAACATCTGTTGGATCATAAAAAAAAGCAAGAGAGTTACAGAAAAACATCTACTTCTGCTTCATTGATTATTCTAAAGTCTTTGTGTGGATCACAACAAACTGTGAAAAATTCTTAGAGAGACAAGAATACCAGACCACCTTACCTGTCCCCCGGAAAACCTGTATGCAGGTCAAGAAGCAACAGTTAGAAGCAGACATGGAAAAATGGACTGGTTCCAAATTGGGAAAGGAATACCTCAAGGCTGCATTTTGTCATCCTGCTTATTTAACTTATACGCAGAGGCAGAGTACATCATGCAAAACGTCGGGCTGGAAGAAGCACAAGCTGAAATCAAGACTGCTGAGAGAATTATCAATAACCCCAGATATGCAGATGACACAACTCTAATGGCAGAAAGTGAAGTGGAACTAAAGTGCCTCTTGATGAAAGTGAAAGAGGAGAGTGAAAAAGCTGTCTTAAAACTTAACATTCAAAAACTAAGATCATGGCATCCAGTCCCATCACTTCATGGCAAATACATGGGGAAACAGTGACACACTTTATTTTCTTGAGCTCCAAAATCACTGCGGACAGTGAGTGCAGCCATGAAATTAAAAGACATTTGCTCCTTGGAAGAAAAACTATGACAGACCTAGACAGCATATTAAAAAGCAGAGACATCACTTTGCTGACAAAGGTCTGGATAGTCAAAGCTATGGTTTTCGAGTAATCATGTACAGATGTGAGATTTGGACCATAAAAAAGGCTGAGCACTGAAGAATTGATGCTTTTCAATTGTGATGTTGGAGAAGACTCTTGAGAGTCCCTTGGGTGGCAAGGAGCTCAAACCAGTCAATCTTAAAGGAAATCAACCCTGAATATTCTTTGGAAGGACTGATACTGAAGCTAAAGCTCCAATATTTTGGTCAGCTGATGCGATGAGCCAACTCATTAGTAAAGACTGTTGCTGGGAAAGATTGAGGGCAGGAGAAGGGGATGACAGAGGATGAGATGGCTGGATGGCATCACCGACTCAATGCATATGAGTTTGAGCAAGCCCCAGGAGATAGTGATGGACAGAGAAGCCTGGTGTGCTGCAGTCCATGGGGTCAAAGAGAGTCGGACATGACTAAGGGACTGAGCAACAACAACAAATGCAAGCAAAAGCTACGTATTTCACTGTTGACCAGAAAGGAAGTTTTGAGAGCCTTTACACACACTTTTCCCCTTTGCCACACCAGTCTACAACATTCTAGATCATGGCTGTTTCAACAGCTGGGATTTTAGAGGGGAGACAATGTAGGCACAGAGCCTTGAGCCAACCCATGGAGGGTTTGTAGTATGAGTGAGGCATGACATTTCTTGCTTTGAGTCACTAAGATTTGGGGGTTATGTGTTCCTGCAGCATACTCTAGCTCATCCTAACACAGTAGTTTCTTGAGATTCTATGATTATTTGGAGCTTTACATTCAGAGTCTGAAATATATAAAAATGAAATCGCCACTCACAAAAGTTGTCATTACTAGCTAGCTGGTGAAACTATGTCACTCAAAGCTTGTTAAATGAACTATCTCTCAATCCCATCTTTCTGAGTCCATGAAAACATCTAAGTCAGTTATCAAAATACTTGTGCACCTTTCCTAACCTGACATCATTCAGCAAAAGACTGAAAACACTTATAGTTCAACATTTTCTTTTTCAATTCTGTCTTTTGACTGAGATGATAGAAAACATGTATTCCTTTTTTCCAACTGTGTCCAGGCTTTGAATTCAAAGGATTACATAGTAACTGGATTAAATTGTCAGTTTGTACAAGCTCAAGTTAAGAAAAGGAAAAGTGTTCTTCAGTGTCTGAAAAAGTATAGTTCACTAAATATAGAGTCAGGGGATCATTAAACATTGTAGAGGGTGGTGGTGTGAAGGAAGAAAAAAAAAAACGTAAATCTCAAAAATCTACTAGCACCAAAAACATATGAGGAATATGGGACTCAGGTATTATCAAGATGGCAATATCTAGAATATGCATAGGAAGAACATGAAATTTCTGTATAATCATTTTCAAACAATTTGGGGGTGTTAAATAAATGTAAGCAATGTGACAAGGTACCTTAATTAGAACCAAAAAGTCATCATAAAATACCTGCCAGAGGGAAATATCAATACATTCACAGTAAACGTGACTAAAGCAGCATTTTCAAAACTGTCCTACAGAATACTCCCATATTTCCCATATCCTCCCTAATTGCCCCCTCTTTAATAACTTGAGGCCTTTAGAACAATTGTATGTTCTTCACTTTTTCTTGCTATTCTCACAGCAATACCACCACCACAACCACAAAAAAGAACTTAGAGAGATATTTATTTTGTCCTCTCCCTATTTCCAGATTCTGTTTTGTTAAACTAGTTTAGCAGTTATTCAAAATTCCCTTACATTATATCCTATTTCTAGAGTCATTATTTTGCCCTTAAGGCACATATCCCAAACTTCCTAACTGCCTAACCTACTCCATTTGTTCCTATAAAGCCTTACTCACCATGGTGTTCTCTCTCATCTCTCCTCTCTTGGGGTGTCTTTTTCAGTTCATTTAATGTTTGGTTATTAATTTCTTTCATTCGAGTATTTTTGCCACGTGAGATTCATGGACGATAAAATCTCTAAGTTCTCACACATTTCCAAGTAGCTTTGTTTTATTATATCTTTGACATAACGTTGGCTCTTGGGTTATGGTCAGACATTCTTCTAACATTTGTGGGGATAGGAACAAAGATAAAAATAGAGGTCTACATACCATATACCCATGGTATAAACCAAACTAATAAATTATTAAATATGGTCTATATCCTACCCTAATAAGCATACCTTTCTCTTTTTTTTCTTTTTTTTTAATTTATTTTAGTTGGGGGCCAATTACTTTACAATATTGTAGTAGTTTTTGCCATACATTGACATGAATCAGCCATGGGTTTACATGTGTTCCCCATCCTGAACCCCCCTCCCACCTCCCTCCCCATCCCACCCCTCTGGGTCATCCCATTGCCCCAGCCCTGAGCATTTGTCTCAATAAGCATACCTTTCTAATAGCCTGTAGGAAACATTGCAAACAATGCAGACTCCAGTTCTGTCCCAAAGGTGGCGGTGCAGCACAGGCACTTGATTAGCAGGAATAATTGCCATGTGAGGAGGGTCATTGCTGTGAGGAGGGTCATTGCTGTAGGGAGGCCAGAGTGTCTATTTTAAAGACCTAGGTTTGTGGCAAAGGATCCTTTTACTTTGGTCTAAGAATGTTACTCACGGTGGTACTTTTTGATGAGTAGTCTGTAGATGTTTTTCAAAAGCTTTCCTATTTCAGCATTGCCAATGAGAAATCCAATTCCAATCTGATTATTTTTCTTTCCTTTCTAGGTAATTTATTGTCTCTGTATTAACATTTGTTGGAGTTTCTCTTTATCTTTGCAGAGTTGGAAAACTACAATTCCACATATCCTATTTTTGCACAGGCTGTTAGCTATGAATGGCTTTTAACTATTTTAAAGGGTTGTCAAAATTAAAGAATACACAACTGACATCTTTTGTGGACTACAAAGCCTAGGATATTTACTCTCTGACTCTTTACAGAAAATTTTTACTGACTCCTGGAGGAAAGGAAATTAAAAGTGAAAGTCGCTCAGTCATGTCCGACTCTTTGTGACCCCATGGACTATCCAATTCTCTAGGCCAGAATACGGGATCTTACCAATCCAGGAATTGAGCCAGGATCTCCTGCATTGCAGGTGGATTCTTTCCTTGCTGGGCCACCAGGGAAGCCAAGAATACTTGGAGTGGGTAGCCTATCCCTTCTCCAGTGGATCTTCCCGACCTGGGAATTGAACCAGGGTCTTCTGCATTGCAGGCAGATTCTTTACCAGCTGAGCCACCAGGGAAGCCCTGGAGTAAAGGAATGTTACCAGAAAATGCTAAGGTGTGTGTACTTCTCACCAATCCAACCTTAAACTCCATGTCTGATGAGAACCA
This sequence comes from Giraffa tippelskirchi, assembly GCF_054371585.1. NCBI lineage: Eukaryota > Metazoa > Chordata > Mammalia > Artiodactyla > Giraffidae > Giraffa > Giraffa tippelskirchi. Next base: position 10,268,790 of record NC_137289.1, on the reverse strand, counting down.
TTCTTCCTGGGTCATAGATGACCATCATCTTCTTGCTACACTCTCACATGGCAGAAGGGCAATGACTCTCTGGGGTCTCTTTTACAAAGGCACTAATCTCATTCATGAGGGGTGCACCTTCATGAAGAACCACTTCTCAAAGGTCCCACCTCCAAATATCACATTTGGAATTAGGTTTCAACATATGAACTTTTAAAGGACACACATAGTAAGTCAATAGCACATTCTATGGTCTGTGTAGCTAATAAAAATGCCTGTGAGGAAAAACCTGTAAAAATGCTTTCAAAATTTATTCTTAATATAAACTTAGTGCTAACTAATGTTCCTACATTAACACATGAATCTAGTTCTTTTGAACTCTAGAATCAAAGCTCTTACCCACCATACTGTGGCATCCATATAGACAGATGAACAAACAAACTGATGATAGTTCATTTGTTTTTCAGTTATACAGAACTTTATCACAATAGTTCTATCATTATTCCTCCAGGATCTAGAAACCCCAGGACTATTGCAACTATCATACATGCTAACGAGCTTTCCCTTACTAGTCCAAATAATCCTTTAACATGGTGTTAGTTACTGAGGCCCAAAGCTGAGTATGAACCATTTCTAAGTGACTAGGTAGCAACTCGTGACAGACAACCTCACTCCTCCTCAGGTTATATAAGGAGTGCGAAGGGTAGAATCAGTAGTTTTGTGAGTTGTATAGTGTTTCCATTTGGAAATCACTTCTTCTCCCAATGGGAGAGTGACTGGTGTGCTTTCTGTCATTAACACAGGCTGAGTGAGGCCAAGGGACAGCTTCAAGAGAATCATTCAGAGAGATTAGGGTTGCCTGCAAGAAGATGAGATGTTTCTCATTTCCTGGGTGAGTCTGCAGCCTCATCCTGATAATGTGATGAGTCAGGAATGGTGAGAGAGTTCTTGGGAGAGCCTGATATGTTTTGGAAAGCATATAAAAACATAGAAACATATCTGTTTCTGATATAGGTATTTCTCAAGGGACGAGCCCTGCTGGAGTTGCATACACAAGCAGGACAAAGAGAAATTGTGGCAAGGCATGCTTTCGAAGAATATGGGAGAAATCCTCTCAGTGATGGGGGTAGGAGAACTCAGAAGAGAATCTTAGCACAAAGAACAAAAATTATAGGGCTATCTAGAGAGACGAACCTCTGTCCATAGTTCATCAGGCATTCTGTCTATCAGGTCTAGTCCCTTAAATCTATTTGTCACTTCCACTGTATACTCATAAGGGATTTGATCTAGGTCATACCTGAATGGTCTAGTGGTTTTCCCTACTTTCTTCAATTTAAGTCTGAATTTGGCAATAAGCAGTTCATGATCTGAGCCATAGTCTGCTCCCGGTCTTGTTTTTGCTGACTGTATAGAGCTTCTCCATCTTTGGCTGCAAAGAATATAATCAATCTGATTTCGGTGTTGACCATCTGGTGATGTCCACGTGTAGAGTCTTCTCTTGTGTTGTTGGAATAGGGTGTTTGCTATTACCAGTGCGTTCTCGTGGCAAAACTCTATTAGCCTTTGCCCTGCTTCATTCTGTACTCCAAGGCCAAACCTGCCTGTTACGCCAGGTGTTTCTTGACTTCCTACTTTTGCATTCCAGTCCCCTATAATGAAAAGGACATCTTTTTTGGGTGTTACTTCTAGAAGGTCTTGTAGGTCTTCATAGAATCGTTCAACTTCAGCTTCTTCGGCGTTACTGGTCGGGGCATAGACTTGGATTACCGTGATATTGAATGGTTTGCCTTGGAAGCGAACAGAGATCATTCTGTCGTTTTTGAGATTGCATCCAAGTACTGCATTTCGGACTCTTCTGTTGACCATGATGGCTACTCCATTTCTTCTAAGGGATTCTTGCCCACAGTAGTAGATATAATGGTCATCTGAGTTAAATTCACCCATTCCAGTCCATCTTAGTTCGCTGATTCCTAGAATGTCAATGTTCACTCTTGCCATCTCCTGTTTGACCACTTCCAGTTTGCCTTGATTCATGGACCTAACATTCCAGGTTCCTATGCAATATTGCTCTTTACAGCATCGGACTTTGCGTCTATCACCAATCACATCCACAGTTGGGTATCGTTTTTGCTTCGGCTCCATCCCATCATTCTTTCTGGAGTTATTTCTCCACTGATCTCCATTAGCATATTGGGCACCTACTGACCTGGGGAGTTCATCTTTCAGTGTCCTATCCTTTTGCCTTTTCATACTGTTCATGGGGTTCTCAAGGCAAGAATACTGAAGTGGTTTGCCATGCCCTTCTCCAGTGGACCACAATCTGTCAGACCTCTCCACCATGACCCATCCGTCTTGGGTGGCCCCACACGGCATGGCTTAGTTTCATTGAGATAGACAAGGCTGTGGTCCGTGTGATCAGATTAGCTAGTTTTCTGTTGTTTTAGTTTTAGTGTGTCTGCCCTCTGATGCCCTCTCGCAACACATACCGTCTTACTTGGGTTTCTCTTACCTTGGGCCTTGGGTAATTCCTCTTGCCGCCGCCACCGCTGCCGCCGGCCCCAGCCCCCGGCCTGGCCTAGCCCCTCTCGACTGCCGCCCCCGGCCCCCGGCCCGGGCTAGCCCCTGTCGGCCGCCGCCCCTGGCCCCCGGCCCGGCCTAGGCCCTCTCGGTCGCCGCCCCCAGCTCCCGGCCCCCGGCCCGGCCTAGCCCCTGTTGGCCGCCGCCCTCAGCTCCCGGGCCCCGGCTCGCCCTAACCCCTGTCGGCCGCCGCCCCCGGCCCCCGGGCCCCGGCCCGGCCTAGGCCCTCTCGGCCGCCGCCCCCGGCTCCCGGCCGCCACCCCCGGCCCCCGGCCCCCGGCCCGGCCTAGCCCCTCTCGGTTGCCGCCCCCGGCTCCCGGCCCCCGGGCCCCGGCCACCGGCCCGGCCTAGCCTCTGTCGGCCGCCGCCCCGGCCCCCGGCCCGGCCTAGCCCCTCTCGGTTGCCGCCCCCGGCCCCCGGCCCCCGGCCCCTGGCCCCCGGCCCGGCCTAGCTCCTCTCGGCCACGCTTCTGCGCCGAGCCGTCGCAGCCGCCTCGCTTCTGCGCCGAGCCGTCGCAGCCGCCTCGCTTCTGCGCCGAGCCGTCGCAGCCGCCTCGCTTCTGCGCCGAGCCGTCGCAGCCGCCTCGCTTCTGCGCCGAGCCGTCGCAGCCGCCTCGCTTCTGCGCCGAGCCGTCGCAGCCGCCTCGCTTCTGCGCCGAGCCGTCGCAGCCGCCTCGCTTCTGCGCCGAGCCGTCGCAGCCGCCTCGCTTCTGCGCCGAGCCGTCGCAGCCGCCTCGCTTCTGCGCCGAGCCGTCGCAGCCGCCTCGCTTCTGCGCCGAGCCGTCGCAGCCGCCTCGCTTCTGCGCCGAGCCGTCGCAGCCGCCTCGCTTCGCCTTACTTTTTTGGGCTCCAGAATCACTGCTGATGGTGACTGCAGCCATGAAATTAAAAGACGCTTACTACTTGGAAGGAAGGTTATGGCCAACCTAGATAGCATGTTTAAAAGCAGAGACATTACTTTGCCAACAAAAGTCCGTCTAGTCAAGACTATGGTTTTTCCAGTGGTCATGTATGGATGTGAGAGTTGGATGGTGAAGAAAGCTGAGCGCCGAAGAATTGATGCTTTTGAACTGTGGTGTTGGAGAAGACTCTTGAGAGTTTCTTGGACTGCAAGGAGATCCAATCAATCCATCCTAAAAGAGATCAATCCTGGGTGTTCATTGGAAGGTCTGATGTTGAAGCTGAAGCTCCAATACTTTGGCCACCTCATGCGAAGGGTTGACTCATTGGAAAAGACCCTAATGCTGGGTAGGATTGGGGGCGGGAGGAGAAGGGGACGACAGAGGATGAGATGGTTGGATGGCATCACCGACTCGATGAACATGGGTTTGGGTAGACTCCGGGAGTTGGTGATGGACAGAGAGGCCTGGCGTGCTGCAATTCATGGGGTTGCAGAGAGTCGGACACGACTGAGTGACTGAACTGAACTGATCTAGAGAGGTGTTGAGTAAATAAGATGCCTGTCTACCTGGAGAAGCTGAAGAATGACACAAGTGCTCCTTTCTGAAGAGTCAGTGATATTCAGTCATAGAAGTAGCTGGCATGAAGTTAAACAGTATCTCAAGAAAGCCACACACTTCACATGTGCAAAGATCACACAGCAGCAGGGGCACTGCACCCACCTAGCATTCGCTACTACCAAGACCAGTTTCCAAACAGCCAGGGTCATGGTTCCTGTCTGCATTGGAGCAGAAGATGGAAAAGGGTTTTGAATTTTTATACTGAGCTGAACAAAATTGGAATAAATGAAAAAGGCCACAAATTAATGCAATGTACTACAGATGTTGAGAAGGGACAAAATGAGGGATAGAAAGAGCATAATTAAAAAGCAGTGCTTGAAAAACAAAAAGCTATTTTATGTTTATATTACTTATAATTCTCCCACCATTGGCAAAAGAGGGTTACAGTTCTATCTTAAAACATTTCTTGTGGCAAATAAAACATTTTGTCTTGCATTATTACTTGAGCACTTCTCTTATCATTTATGAATGTAAGCCCTCTGCTGTCAATATCTGGATTTGACCACATTTCTATTTTTTAATATAATTAACAGACTTGTGATAATAGCTGTTCTCATGTAAGGGTAGGATGGAGTGCACACAGGGTTTAGAATCAGAAAGACAGGTTCAAACCCTGCTTTTATTATTTATTAAACATATCTAACTTATAAAATATAGTTCATATATATCAGACTTATAGTATTGTGAGGTTTAAAATAAGATACTTGGTGTAAACTGCTTAGCATAATGCCATTCACACGGTAGGTACTTATACAATATTAGTTTCCTTTTGTCCACTCCCTTCCTTAGGAAGCATCATTATGAACATAGCTAGTGGAGGTGATGGAATTCCAGCTGAGCTATTTCAAATTCTAAAAGACAATGATGTTAAAGTGTTGCACTCAATATGTAAGCAAAATTGGAAAACTTAGCAGTGGCCAAAGGACTGGAAAAGGTCAGTTTTCATTCCAATCCCAAAGAAAGGTAATGTCAAAGAATGTTCAAACTACTGCACGGTTGCGCTCATCTCACACTCTAGCAAGTAATGCTCAAAATTCTCCAAGAGAGGCTTCAACAGTACATGAACCAAGAATATCCAGATGTTCAAGCTGGATTTAGAAAAGATAGAGGAGCCAGAGATCAAATTGCCAACATTCATTGGATCATAGAAAAAAAAAAACAAGAGAATTCCAGAAAAACATCTAATTCTGCTTCATTGACTTCTTTAAAACCTTTGACTGTGCGGATCACAATAAACTGCAGAAAATTATTAAAGAGACTAGAATACTAGACCACCCTATCTGCCTCCTGAGAAATCTGTATCAGGTCAAGAAGCAACAGTTAGAACCAGACATGGAACAATGGACTGGTTCCAAATTGGGAAAATAGTACATCAAGGCCGTATATTGTCACCATACTTATTTAACCTATATGCAGAGTACATCATGTGAAATGCCAGACTGGATGAAGCACAAGCTGGAATAAAGATTGCCAGGAGAAATATCAATAACCTCAGATACGCAGATGACATCACCCTTATGAGAGAAAGCAGAGAGGAACTGAGGAGCCTCTTGATGAAAGTGAAAGAGGGGAGTGAGAAAGCTGGCTTAAAACTCAACATTCAGAAAACTAAGATCATGACATCTGGTCCCATCACTTCATGGCAAATAGATGGGGAAGCAATGGAAACAGTTACAGACTTTATTTTCTTGGGCTCCAAAATCACTGCAGATGGTGAGTGAAGACACAAAATTAAAAGACACTCACTCCTTGGAAGAAAAACTATGACCAACCTAGATACCATATTAAAAAGCAGAGACATTACTTTGCCAACAAAGGTCCATCTAGTCAGAGCTATGGTTTTTCTAGTAGTCATGTATGGATGTGAGAGTTGGACTGTAAAGAAAGGTGAGTGCCAAAGAATTGATGCTCTCAAACTGTGGTGTTGGAGACTCTTGAGAGTCCCTTGGAATGCAAGGATATCAAACCAGTACCTACTAAAGGAAATCAGTCCTGAATATTCTTTGGAAGGACTGATGCTGAAGCTGAAACTCCAATAATTTGGAGACCTGATGTGAAGAACTGACTCACTGGAAAAGACCCTGATGCTGGGAAAGATTGAAGGCAGGAGGAGAAAGGGACGACAGAGGATGAGATGGTTGGATGGCATCACTGACTCAATGGACATGATTTTGAGCATGCTCTGGGAGTTGGTGATGGACAGGGAAGATTGGGGTGCTGCAGTCCATGGGGTCTCAAAGAGTCAAATCCGACTGAGTAACTGAACTGAACTTCCCTGTCCAATGGAAAATAATTATTTAGCTAATTTATCTGTTATAGATTTCAGAGGTGGGTCACAGTAAAGTTAAAGAAGCTTCTTAACCTTCAGGACTTCACATTTAAATAGGCCCTTTAGAATATTCTTTCTTGTCCTTAATTTTGTATTTTGATGGCCTAATTCTATGAACTTTAAGCCCACAAAATCTAGATTCCCCTCTGATAGTGTGTGTGTGCGCATGTGTGTGAGAGTACATTCAGTCATTTCTGATTTTCTGTGACCCCATGTACTGTAGCCCTCCAGCCTTCTCAGTACATGAGATTCTCCAGGCAAGAGTCCTGGAGTGGGTTGCCATTTCCTTCTCCAGGGGATATTCTTGACCCAGGGATCAAACCTGTGTCTCCTGCATTGGCAGGCAGATTCTTTACTGCTGAGCCACCAGGGAAGCCCTGTTATTTTTCTAACAGCTTTATTAATTACAATGTTTAGTTTTCTCATTGCTTCTAGTTTAGACTAAACATATTCAATTAAAGTCTAGAGCTCATTCTAACTCAGCTCCTTCATCACCCTCTCTGACATATCTGTTACTGTCTATGAGTACCAGTTTCAAAGCACAATTTTTTTTATTTTAATAAATTTATTTATTTTAGTTGGGGGCTAATTACTTTACAATATTGTAGTGTTTTTTTTTTTTCGCTTTATCAAATTTTAAGAGTCAAATGTACAGTGGTTTACTACATTGTAAAATTCCATTCTAATGCTTTGAAAGCCCAAATAGGAGCAACCTGCTTCATCCTTGACTGAAACTAAAGAACTTAAATATTCACTCTTAAACAAAAGTCTTTTTATACAACATTGTAAATCAACTATATGACAATAAAATACATTTTTAAAAGTCTTTAAAACATATCTGTTTGTAAAGAAAGATGGATATATGGATAGATATGTGATAAATCAAGTATAGTAAAATGTTAGTATTAGACTCTAAGTGTTGGGTATATATACACATTGATTGTACAAATGTTTCCAACTTTCCTTATATTTAAAATTTTTCATCATGAAATGGCAATTTTTTTAAAATGTCTTTATTAACAAACATGGCCAGTTTTCAATAGCGTGTGTGTATGTGTGTGTGTGTAGTCGTAGAGCAACCTGTGATGTTCAGACAAAACATAAAGCGAGCAAACAACATAGGCAATTGCTCTGTCACATTGAAAGTATTCAGTTGGTGCAAAAGTAATGGCGGTTTTGTATTAACTTGGCCGTTTGCTATTGGAATTTGCTCAGTCATGTCCGACTCTTTGCGACCCTAGGCTCCTCTGTCCATGGGGATTCTCCAGGCAAGAATACTAGAGTGGGCTTCAATAATATGTGATTATGTTATACATTATTTTAATGTGAGTATCTCGCTTTACGGTTTTTGCTAATGACATTACTGCTTATTTTATATTTATTTTAGACTAGGGAAGTGATCGGAGAAGGCAATGGCACCCCACTCCAGTACTCTTGCCTGGAAAATCCCATGGACGGAGGAGCCTGGTAGGCTGCAGTCCATGGGGTCGCTAAGAGTCTGACACGACTGAGCGACTTCACTTTCACTTTTAACTTCCCTGCATTTGAGAAGGAAATGGCAACCCACTCCAGTGTTTTTGCCTGGAGAATCCCAGGGATGAGGGAGCCTGGTGGGCTGCCTTGTATGGGGTCGCACAGAGTCGGACGCGACTGAAGCGACTTAGCAGCAGCAGCAGCAGCAGCAGGGGAATGTTAGACATAAAGCACATTTGAGCAATTTTCTTATTCAAGTTCTAAACAGGTCGTAAAGCAGCAAAGACAATTTGCAGCATCAACAATGCATTTGGCCCAGGAACTGCTAACGAACATACACTGCAGTGGTGGTTCTAGAAGTTTTGCAAAAGAGACAAGAGCCTTGAAGATGAGGATCACAGTGGCCAGCCATCAGAAGTTGACAACGACCAACTGACAGCAGTCATCAAAGCTGATCCTCTTACAACTACACGAGAAGTAGCTGAAGAACTTGATGTCAACCATTCTATAGTCATTTGGCATTTTAAGCAAATTGAAAAGGTGAAAATGCTCGATAACTGGGTGCCTCATGAGCTGACTGAAAACCAAAAAAAAAATGTCATTTTGAAGTGTCATCTTCTCTTATTCTATGCAATAATAACAAACCATTTTTCGATGGGATTATGACATGCAACAAAAAGTGGATTTTATATGACAACTGGTGACGACCAGCTCAGTGGTTGGAGAAACTCCAAAGCACTCCCCAAAGCCAAACTTGCACCAAAAAAAGGTCATGGTCACTGTTTGGTGGTCTACTGCCCACCTGATCCACTAGAGCTTTCTGAATACTGGTGAAACCATTACATCTGAGAAATATGCTCAGTAAATTGATGAGAGGCACATAAAACTGCAACGGCTGCAACTGGCATTGGTCAACAGAAAGGGCCCAATTCTTCTCCACAACAATGCCTAACTGCACATTGCACAAGCAACGCTTCAAATGTTGAACGAATTGGTCTATGAAGGTTTGCCTCACCTTCCATATTCACCTGAACTCTCGCCAACTGACTATAACTTCTTCAAGCATCTCAACAACTTTTTGCAGGGAAAATGCTTCCACAACCAGGAGGAGGCAGAAAATGCTTTCCAAAAGTTTGTTGAATCCTGAAGCATGAATTTTTATGCTACAGAAATAAACGTATTTCTCATTGGCAAAAATATGTTGATTGTAATGGTTCCTATTTTGATTAATAAAGATGATTTGAGCCTAGTTATAATGATTTAAAACTCATGGTCAGAAACCACAATTATTTTTGGACCATTATCAACAAAATTTTAAGCATCTGTGGAGCATTAAAAACACACATTACCTTTGAACAGATAAAATGAACAAATGCAGACCAAACTTTGGGAAATATTTTAACATATAGCATGAAATTTACATCAAACTGTAAGATACCTGGAATTTGGTTATCAGTTTAGTTCAGTTGCTCAGTCATGTCCGACTCTTTGAGACCCCATGATTGCAGCATGCCAGGCCTCTTTGTCCATCACCAACTCCTGGAGTTTACCCAAACTCATGTCCATCGAGTTGGTGATGCCATCCAGCCATCTCATCCTCTGTCGCCCCCTTCTCCACCTGCCCCCAATCCTTCTCAGCATCAGGGTCTTTTCCAATGAGTCAACTCTTCACATCAGGTGGCCAAAGAATTGGAGTTTCAGCTTCAACATCAGTCCTTCCAATGAACACCCAGGATTGATCTTCTTTAGGGTGGATGGGTTGGATCTCCTTGCAGTCCAAGGGACTCTCAAGAGTCTTCTCCAACACCACAGTTCAAAAGCATCAATTCTTCGGTGCTCAGTTTTCTTCACGGTCCAACTCTCACATCCATACATGACTACTGGAAAAACCATAGCCTTGACTAGAGGACCTTTGTTAGCAAAGTAATGTCTCTGCTTTTAAATATGCTATCTAGGTTGCTCAAACTTTCCTTGCAAGGAGTAAGGGTCTTATAATTTCATGGCTGCAATCACCATCTGCAGTGATTTTGGAGCCCCCCAAAATAAAGTCTGACACTGTTTCCACTGTTTCCCCATCTATTTCCCATGAAGTAATGGGACCAGATGCCATGATCTTAGTTTTCTGAATGCTGAGCTTTAAGCCAACTTTTTCACTCTCCTCTTTCACTTTCATAACTTTCTCCTCTTCACTTTCTGCCATAAGGGTGGTGTCAGCTGCATATCTAAGGTTATTGATATTTCTCCTGGAAATCCTGATTACAGCTAGTGCTTATTCCAGCCTGCGTTTGTCATGATGTACTCTGCACATAAGTTAAATAAGCAGGGTGACAATATACAGCCTTGACGTGCTCCTTTTCCTATTTGGAACCAGTCTGTTATTCCATGTCCAGTTCTAACTGTTGCTTCCTGACTTGCATGCAGGTTTCTCAAGAGGCAGGTCAGATGTTCTGGTATTCCCATCTCTTTCAGAATTTTCCACAGTTTATTGTGATCCACACAGTCAAAGGCTTTGGCATAGTCAATAAAGCAGAAATAAATATGTTTCTGGAACTTTCTTGCTTTTTTGATGATCCAGTGGATGTTGGCAATTTGATCTCTGGTTCCTCTGCCTTTTCTAAAACCAGCTTGAACATCTGGAAGTTCACGGTTCACGTATTGCTTAAGCCTGGCTTAGAGATTTTTGAGCACTACTTTACTAGTGTGTGAGATGAGTGCAATTGTGTGGTAGTTTGAGCATTCTTTGGCATTGCCTTTCTTTGGGATTGGAATGAAAACTGACTCTTCCAGTCCTGTGGCCACTGCTGATTTTTCCAAATTTGCTGACATATTGAGTGCAACACTTTCACAGCATCATCTTTCAGGATTTGAAATAGCTCAACTGGTATTCCATCACCTCCACCAGCTTTGTTCGTAGTGATGCTTTCTAAGGCCCACTTGATTTCACATTCCAGGATGTCTGGCTCTAGGTGAGTGATCACACCATCATGATTATCTGGGTCTTGAAGATCTTTTTTGTACAGTTCTTCTGTGTATTCTTGCCACCTCTTCTTAATATCTTCTGCTTCTGTTAGGTCCATACCGTTTCTGTCCTTTATCAAGCCCATCTTTGCATGGAATGTTCCCTTGGTATCTCTAATTTTCTTGAAGAGATCTCTAGTCTTTCCCATTCTGTTGTTTTCATCTATTTCTTTGCATTGAATTTGGTTATACCTCTTCATCAAAAAGAAAAACTCAAATAGCTTGAAAATCATGCAAAATTTAAATGAAAGTGTGTTAGTCACTCAGTCGTGTCTGACTTTTTGCAACCCTGTAGACTAGAGCCCGCCAGGCTCCTCTGTTCATGGAATTCTCCAAGCAAGAATACTGGAGTGGGTTGCCATTTTCTTCTCCAAGGAATCTTCCCAACTCAGGAATTGAACCTAGGTCACCCACATTTCACACAGATTCTTCATGGCCTGAGCCACCAGGGAAGCCCTTGTTTCAATGCAATATTAAATCATATAACAAATAGCGTTCAGTAACTTTAACCAGACACTGTTCTAGGTCAAGGGAAAGAGTGATATCCCCTTCTCATGGAGCTTAGTTGGTTTCAGTAGAGCATTTTAGAAAATATACAAATAACTAAGATAATTTCAGAGATGAGTGCTAAGAAGATTTTTTTTTTGAAGTAAAACCATAATATGATAAAGAGTAACAGGTAAGAGAAATGCAGCTTCACAAAGTGCTGGGGCTAAGATGATAAAAGGGAAGAATGAAGCCTAATAAAATCTTCAGGAAAATAACACCCAGAAGAGCATACAGGAAGTACAAAAATTCTACCTCAGGGTAGAATGTAGCTTAATAGGATGGAGAAATGAAAGGAAGACCAGCATGGCAAGTATGCAATGTGCTATAGGCTTGGGGGATCCACCAGAGAGTTTTAAGCAGAAGAGTCTCATTACCCGTTTTGATGTTCTACCAAGATCACTTTGGCTATGAAGAGAAACAAGGCAACCAGTTAAACTTGAGATACAAATTATGGTGATTTGGAACTAGAGTGACAAACAGTAGAAATGGAGAGAACGGGCCAAGTTTGCAAGACTACATACATAGATAGATCGAGGCAGATAGAGACAAAAGAGAACATGCAGGATTTGCTATGGATTAGATATAGGGGATGAGGGAAGGAGAGTAACCAAGAATGGCACCTAATATTTTGGTTTGAGCAATTGTACAAATGGCCGTGCTTATTATTGAAATGGCTAAGAATAGGACAGGAGTAGTTGTGGGGTGACAGTGAAAGGTCAGAGATCAAAACTTTCTTTTTGGCCATGTTAAATCTAAGAAAGCTCTCTAAGTAGAGATGACATATAGGCAGCTTAAAATATAAGAGTGGAATTTGGAAAGAATTCAAGTTAAAATTATAAATTAACAAATGGCAACAATATAAATAGAATGTAGTTATAGAACTGAAGTTGGAGAAGGCACAACAACCCACTCTAGCATTCTTGCCTGGAGAATCCTATGGACAGAGGAGAGTGGCAGGCTACAGTCTATAGGATCACAATGGGTCGGACACAGTTGAAGAGACTTAGCATGCATGCATAGAACTGAAGAGTGAGTGTAGTTGAGGTGGGGAGAGACCCAAGATGAAGCCTTACACACTCCAAACTATACAAATTAGAAAGATGAAGAAGAGCGCAAAAGGAGACTGAGAGACAGTGACCAGTGAGGTAAGGGTAAAAGCTCGATAGTGTGATTTCACAGAAAGCAAGAGGAGATGAGTTTTATAGAGGGCTTGGCCAACTCTGTAGAATAACTGAATGGTAGCCATTGCATTTGGCACCATAGAGGTTGTTGAGGACTTTGAGTGGAGGGAACACAAGGGTAAATGTGTGGCAGCTAAAGAGATAATGGTGAATATGGAGACAAATACAAACATGCAAATTTTGATATTAAGGAAAGACAGAACTTAGAAGCAAGGGATGAAGAGTTTAATTTTAAAATGGGAGATTTCAGAGCATATTTGTTTGCTGCTGAGAACAATCCAACCGAGAATGAGAAATTGATGTTGTAGGAGAGAGAGGAGTTGGTTGGGAGTCAAACTATTCTTGAACATGCAGGAAGGTATGGGATACAGGTTATAAGTGGAACAGAGGATCTTTAATAGGACTGATGATATTTTTATTATACTTGGACAGAAGATAGGGCATGTGTGCATATAGACAAGTTGCCTGGGTGATTAGGTGGTAAGAAGACAGAGGAGTTCCCTTCTGAATGCTTTTATTTATTCAGTTGATATTAAAAATAAACAATTGTGAATGGTCAAAATCCTAATGTTTATTAGACAAGCTAGAGATGAAATAGTTACAAAACTAAATTTCAGGTCTGCTATAGCCAGAGGACATGGAATTGCATTTACATTAAGTCCTACAGTGTCTATGCCTCTTTCCACTGGAAAATACTTTGTAGATCAGATCCCACTCTAGATGTCAGGCTACTCACAAAAATTAAAGGAATATAACCTTCCCATCAAATGTCTCAGCAGGGAGAACTCACTAGCAGTAGAGGAAAGGTTCAGAGAAGGAGAAATCTGCAGATCCACACAAACACAGAGATGAGCCATTTCCTGGGTAATGAGAAGTTATCTTGCAGATCCAATTTAGAGTAAAACAGCCTTCTTTAGAATCAATTGAGGAAGAGTTGTTATTTAAAAATCTGAAGTTTAAACAATTCAAGATGCTAAAGAGACCAAGACTCCTCTGTAATTAGTAATTAAGGTCCTACTACAAGAAAGAGATCATTCCAGGATAGCCAGTGAGATTACCCGAAAGAGTGAGATCCAAGAGGATGCTAAGCAATACCTGGATAAAGAATCTGAGAAAGAGTTAAGGAGCAAAGAATGAAGACATATCTTCCTTGGGGTTTCAGTACTTGTTGAATGGGGATTATAAACTAATACCCGAACACTGCTTTATTCTCAATCATTTTTATTAGCTTTATAAATTACAAGTTAAAGAGCCCCTTCAAATTTTCCTATTACATATATGCCTAGATGAGTAATATGTAACTGGGGCTCCCCTGGTGGTGCTAGTGGTAAAGAATCCACCTGCCAATGCAGGAGACACAGGAGATGCAGGTTCAATCCCTGGGTCAGGAAGATCCCCTGAAGTAGGGCCTGGCAACCCACTCTAGTATTCCTGCCTGAAAAATTCCATGGACAGAGGAGCCTGGCGGGCTACAGTCCATGGAGCCCCAAAGAGTTGGACATGACTGAGTGACTGAGCACACAATATATAACTAGTAATTCTAATTCAGGTTTGGGGGCAGGATCATCAAAGTCATGTAAGGAGTGTCTGTTATGAAATGATGCTATAATGATGTTTACTCTTATGCATGTGTGTTACACATTGCACACATATCAGCAATTTAAAGCTTCTTTATGGATAAATTTTCACATCTGAGAAAGGAGGGTGTTAGAGTAAGTAAACTTTATGATCTACATCAGGTCTAACAATCTATCATTCTAAGCACTGAAAAGCAATTTACAATATTTATATACAATGGTTATCTTACAGCCCCCATGATCTTCAGGGATTTGTAATCACCAGTTATTAATCTTAATTCTTAATTCAATCCATTCTGGTCAAATTATCATTGTAGGTGATCTTTGGTAATGTGAAGGCATAAATGAAGGTGGAGCTAAATTTGTCTTTTTTTTTTTTTAATAAAAAGAACTGAAAATGTCTATCCTCTCAGATGTCCCTAGCACGCCTCTGTGAAGTAGATAAGGCAGGATGAACTGATCATAGAAAAATGAAGGCCAAATATTAATTCTTTGGTTCTTTAGCCAGAAATGTTCTTTACATGTCTTTCTATATGATGATTCAACTAAGTCTGGCCTGCACAACCAGAACTCATGCTGGGGAGCCAGAACTGCTTTAGGAGTTGAGCAAGGTAGCCTCTTAAAATTCATTAGTCTGCAGATGTGATTTTTAGCACGAAAGATAAAATATTGAAGTGGTAAAATTGTTATTCTCAAAGAAAAGCTGAGCATCTTTTAAATTAACTGCCATGGCACTAAAACAGACATACAGAATGGGATCATAAAATCTGTTTTCAACTGGTACTTATTACTTCTCAAACAAAATATATGTCATGTACGGTATAGGCGTATAGGTTACCATAATAAAAAGAACATGTGCATTTGAATCCTCATTAGTCATTTGCTAGCTGGCAGTCATTGTGCAAATTACTAAGATTCAATTTCCTTACCTGCAAAAATGAGATTTTGTTACAAGGTTAAATGAGATTTAATATGCAAAGCTCTTAGCACAGTGCCTGCCATTGTGTAACAATCAAAATATAGTTTTTGTTACCACCATTTCAGTATATCACCTGCTTAAGTATATCCATAATGGTATGCTAACAGCTTCTTATCTCTCTGGCTATCTAGGGGATATGTATGTATGTGAGCCTGCCTGTTCATGTGTACATGTATACATACATAGGAAAGGTCCATTGATACATAGAGAATTTTTTAACAAGTCATTTAGAGGAACCACGTTGTCTGAGTTAAAATCATGAAAGGACTGTAGATGAGAACACTGAAACAAGACAGGAGAGCACTTATTAGCCTCCACATGAGGATTCAAATGGATACTCTGGCTCCTACACCTAAAGAGACACCTCAGAATGATATAACTTACTCAGTGAAATCTTGGTTGGCTTCATAAAATCCATCATTTCCTTCTGGCTTTGATAATTACATTAAACTGCAACTAGGTAAGGCCTTATCATTTCTTATTTTACACTGCCCCCTAAAGTCAAGAATTACTATAACATCTTTTTGTTCTGAAATAATGGGGTTTATTCAAGGGTGAGAATGCAAATTGATAACTCTACATTTTACCCTTTGGTCACAGATACATTAGATCACATGCCTAACTTATATGTGTTGAGCACAATGAATATAGGACACCTGCAACTGAAATGAGAAATAAGGAAAAATCCTGAACTCCAGTATGGTGCTAATTTAACACTCTCCCATGGACAGAAGAGCCTGGTAGGCCGCAGTCCATGGGGTTGCGAAGAGTCAGACACGACTGAGCGACTTCACTTTCACTTTTCACTTTCATGCATTGGAGAAGGAAATGGCAACCCACTCCAGTGTTCTTGCCTGGAGAATCCCAGGGACGGCGGAGCCTGGTGGGTTTCCGTCTATGGGGTCACACAGAGTCGGACACGACTGAAGCGACGCAGCAGCAGCAGCATCAAATGATGTCTTAAATTTTGCACAAACTCTTCAACTTGTGATCACATTGGTGTAAAATAATAGTGCAGCCTTTAACTTATAATAACAGAGAAAGAGAAGTGGATTATCTTTAACAAAATATAAAAGAGAAATTATGATGTGAAAACCACTTAAAAATAGGCAAGGTCCACTCCACAATACTGGCATTAAGCAAAGAAAGAATACAGATTATGAGCAATTAGACCTAACCAGTAAATTGACAATCAACCACATACAAGCAAGCCTTCAATAGTTATTTTTTTTTTATGTTAGAAAATAAAATTTACTACTATACAATAAGACATTCATCTGAAAGGCATTTCTTTGAAATATTCCCTTTAACAGCCTCTTAATTATATCTTCATTGCTAATCACTTCATTTGAAACTCTTCTGAGACTTTTAACTTTTCACTCACTTTAATATTTTTCCAGAGTACAAGGGTTCTCAAGTAAATGGATTCTAATTATGTTTAGATAAAGTGTATGTACAATTATTAATTATAATCATTGTTATTATACCAAAGGAAGAATCTTGTTCCTATTAACTTTCTTTAAATGAGTCTGTCAGAATACTCATTAGTGTAAGAACTCATTTTAGGTCTATTCTTGTTAATCAAGTAGTAAGAAAGTAAGAACCTATAAATATCTTCTAAGGTTCTCTGCTTCACAGTTAACAATGTGTAATGTTAGAAGGTAAGATACCTTTTTAGATCAAATATTTTGACTCAAGTTTTTTGTTTTCTTTAAATTTTCATTCCTCTAAAACTCAATGAAAAACACAACAAGAGGTTCAGCAAATATTTTGCTAGTCACTAGGCTCACAGAAATAATACACAGAATCTGTTCCCAAGAAACTAAAAACATTCTAGGGAAAAAACATGTTTAATTCCTCCCCTGACCTCTTCCTCTGCCACAAAGAATACAATGTATTCAGTGATAGAATCATGCATAACATAAACAGTCTAGAGGAAAGGGGTGTCGCCTTTGTTGTTAGGGTGAGATATCACAGAAATCACCTGACTTTAGACTGAAGTGGAGGCCTCTGTGACTGGGTGGAGATAACTGTTAGAGGGAAAAAGTTCAGCTCAGTTCAGTCGCTCAGTCGTGTCCGACTCTCTGCGACCCCATGAACCGCAGCACGCCAGGCCTCCCTGTCCATCACCAACTCCCGGAGTTTACCCAAACCCATGTCCATTGAGTCGGTGATGCCATCCAACCATCTCATCCTCTGTCGTCCCCTTCTCCTCTTGCCCTCAATACTTCCCAGCATCAGGGTCTTTTCAAATGAGTCAGCTCTTCACATCAGGTGGCCAAAGTATTGGACTTTCAACTTCAACATCAGTCCTTCCAGTGATCACCCAGGACTGATCTCCTTTAGGATGGACTAGTTGGATCTCCTTGCAGTCCAAGGGACTCTCAAGAGTCTTCACCAACACCACAGTTCAAAAGCATCAATTCTTTGGCACTCAGCTTTCTTTATAGTCCAACTCTCACATCCATACATGACTACTGGAAAAACCATAGCCTTGACTAGACAGACCTTTGTTGACAAAGTAATGTCTTTGCTTTTTAATATGCTGTCTAGGTTGGTCATAACTTTCCTTCCAAGGAGGAAGCATCTTTTAATTTCATGGCTGCAGTCACCATCTGCAGTGATTTTGGAGCCCCCCAAAATAAAGTCAGCCGCTATTTCCACTGTTTCCCCATCTAATTGCCATGAAGTGATAGGACCGGATGTCATTCCCCTTAAACAGAAATTAAGTCAAAAATACTTAAGATATATACAGATAAGACTAATCAATAATATCAACCATTTGAACATGGATTTACTCCAGATGAAATTAGCTATAGAGCACAGCCATTCTAGCGGCCCTCATGCTACATTTGCATGCCTGTTGTTATAAATAAAGTTTATTGAAACACAGCCATGCCCATTCATGTATGTAAGATCTCTGGTTCCTCTTGAATTACTATGGCAGGATACAGTACTTGTAACAGAGTCTTGTCCACAAATCCTACAATATTTACTGCCTGATCTTTTACAGAAAAAGTTTGCTGATCCCTGATTTAGAGAAGGACTTTAAAGCAAGTATTTTTACGGTGATCAAAAAGACAAAGCAATTACATCCAGTGAAAAAAAGAAATTACTGAGAATGGGATAAGTGAAATAAGAGTAGATGGATATGAAAAAGCAAAACTTTACAAATCTTGTAAAATAGAAAAATGGGCAAAGGACAGGAATAGAGGACACACGTGGTGAAACTCAAATGGTCAATAAATATAAAATATATGTTAAACCTCATAAGTAATCATGAAAATGTAAAGTCAAATGAGATATTGCATACCTGTCAGAACAATAAACAAATAAAATTTTAAAGCTACTCATTGTTCTTGAGGGGGTGGAGAAACAAACAAGAAACAGTTCATTTGCAGAGGAGACTAGCACTGTGCCTTGTAAAGGTGAGAATGTGCACACTCTGTAATCCAGCGATTCAACTTCTATATACTCAGAGAAACCTGCTCATTATTTATAGGAGAACTGTTTTAGTAGTAAAATATTGTAAATAAACAAAAGTTTATCTCAGTTAGCTCTACCCACCCCCAAGTTAGTGGTTTAAAACAATTATTGATTCTTGCTCACATAACAGTAGGTCGCCTAAGGTGGCTCTAGTGATCTCAGCTAGCCTGATCTGGTCTTGGTTTCAGGCCACAAATTTGGTTTAGATTTGCTCTGTGTGCCTATCTTTGAACAAGAAGACTAGCTGGAGCTTTTTTTCTGATATATTGATGGCAGAAGTGCAAGAGGGCAGATCCGAACGGAGAAACACATTTCAAGACTCCTCTTGTGTTATGCCTGTTAACATTCCTTTAGTCAAAGGAAGTCATGGCCAAACCTAACATGAACTGAGTGTGAAAATATATCCCACCTCTAATTAAAGAAACTGAAAAGTCACATTGAAAAGAGTGTGGATGGAGGCAGGGGTAAAGAACTTGAGGCAACAATGCAATCTACAGCAGGTTCATAAACAGAAGAATAGGTACCATATATGTTCTCTGGAGTAACCTAAAAACTAACATCCTCCAACTCTATACATCAATAAGGCTACATCTAAAAATATCATGTTAAGAGTAAAAAACAATAAAAAGTCTGTAAAATAATTCTATGCATTCTTTGTGCATATATATATATATACATACAGAAAACTTGTAGAAACATCCATAGAATTAACAAACATTGAATTCAAGATAGTGGTTACCTTTGGGCAGACAAAAGAGGAGGAAATGGGAGGAGAACTTGAGCTATATTCTGTAATTTTTTTCCATAAAAAAAAATCTGAAGCAAGTTGTAAAATATTAAAGATTTGTTAAAGATAACACATGAAAAGCAGTATAGTGTAAGTAGTCCAGAGAGAAACTACCTATCAACTGTGTGATCCTGGATAAATCACATATTTATTTACATATTTATCTCTCTGAGGCTTTTTTATCTACAAAATAGGAATAATAGTAACAACCTATCTCATAGCACTGTTTTATACATTAAATGAGTTGTTACATGCAAAGCACATAAAACAGTGCCTAACACAAAGTCAACACATGAGTATTAACTACTAATATTCTCCTCTATACTTTTTTCCATCTTTGTTGTATTTCATAATTAAAAAGAAATAAAAAGTATTTAAAAATAGAGGAGGGAGATAACAGAATAAGGCTAAGAATTTAGAGGTTTAGGTCATACAGCTCAAATCTGACACTGGAGAGAGACTTTTCTATTCTATTTGGTTCAATCCAAAGTGAGACTTCCCAGGAAACAAATAAAACATATTTTAAGTGGCAATGAATTTTTTTTTTCAGAGTCCACAACTCTTCACCTAGATATGACCAGTAGGAGAAAAGCCAATGAACCAGATCGGTAGCTCTAGCATGTCCACTGATGGCCAATCACCATGCTGCAAAGTGCTGGCCTGTGTATCTCATACTAGACCACAATACATATATCCCCAGACTTCTAATTAGACCCTAGAACTAAAGTTAATTAATGCCACTAGGCCTCATGACTCTATTTATCTTTGGCCATCTCCTTACTGATTCTTATAATACTAATTTTTATTTATCACTTGCTATGTGCTAAGCAGTAAACATACTTTACTTACTCTTTACAATAAACCTGTGAACTGCATATATTATAACTCCATTTTACAAACAAGGAACTCAAGTCAATAACTTGTTTACAATTACAGGGCTTTTAACTGGTGGAGCTAGGATTTAAGCCAGGCCATTGAGATAACAGAGTCCATATGCATCCCTATTACTCTTCTTTCCCTCCTCAAAAAAGATCTTTCCACTAAGTCCTCCATGGGTTTATTCAGTGGTACACTCCTACATCCCCTGCATACTCAAACTCTTCACTGAGGTCAACTGAAACCTGACTTTCCTTGGAGGACACCATCCCTCTGAATCTTCCTTAATCACAGACAAATTATTATCCAACATTCCACATATTTTTATACTCACATTTTTTAAAAGGCTTTTCTTCTTTGAAACTCATGCCACCTCAATGAATCATACTCTAACCCCACTCATTACTGTCATCTATAGGCCTCCTCCTGACGCACTCGCTAATATTCAACAGTCATTTTGGAATCAGGATTACAATACGTGCAATCTAATTCATCCATCATTTTAGGGCAATTCAAGGCTTGTGTGGACTTACCTTGCAACCACTGAGCTTCTCAGTTCCTTCATCTTTTAAACTTCATTGACCTTCACAGCTATACATCCACAGCCATCTGTATCTAGGACTCCACTCAGAAACACTGAAACAAACTCATCTGCTGAAAAGAATACAAAAAAAAAATCACTGATGTTCTTCACAGTTCTTATACACCCAACCCAACTCCACTCATCTGTCTTCTTCAGCTTCACTGAAACCATTACTTTCTCCCTTGATTTTACCATTTCCCCACAGTCAATTATCACCATACTGGCCTCTCCTGTTTTTACAATATACCTGGCACCCAAGGTTTACCACCTGGATTCCGCTTTCATTTTAATTCCTATCCATCGTCATACTCTGTAACACATGTACCCTGCACTGGTGCTATATCATGCCTCAGCCACTCATGAACACAGGCAGCTGTACACAAGTGGAGATAACCAATGATACTAATTTTCAGTCTTAACAAAGGCCTGCCTGTGAGTACCCCTCCTTTGTTAGCATTCTCTAAATATTCACAACTCTCACACTCCATACTTATTCTAAGCTGTTGAATTTGTTTCCTAGTTCATCATCAAGAAACATGAAACTATCCAACCTGTTCTCTCTTAACTTCCTGTGCACTATTCCATTACCTGGACACATCTCCAATAATCAGAAGTGAATCTGACTGTCATCATTCTTCCAGTCTCAGAGGATGCCATATCTTTGCTCTTTTCTCAGAACCAGTGCCTCCTCTCTACTTTCAATATCAGGCCCTTCAGCAGGACAAGGACTAGCATAAGGCTAGAGAGGTGCCCAGGGCACAAGACTTAAGCAGCATTCACTTTCAGATGCCAATTCTTTACTTGAATGACACCGAGAATGAGTGTGTCCTTAAATTCTTTGCCCTGGACCCTTCATGTGTTTCATGCCAATCCAGTCCCTGTCCACCTCCCTCCTCCAGAACCTTGATTCATCATTCATCCCACTTCGATTATCTTCAACCACTCCCTTCTACATAGTCTTTCCACTCACCCTGCACAATGTTCAAGTCTTGCTCTGTTTCTTAGCATGTGTTATAAATATCTCCAAAAGTTTCTCCTCCATGAGACCATAAGTGGTCTATAACCTTGTTTAACTAGGCAAGTAAATATGACTAATTCTGGTATTCAATAACAGGAAGTGAATTTGACTCACACATATGCAACATTCTCCAGTAACAACTTTGTCATTAATAAATGACACTTTTGAGTTATTCCTACTGTTTTTTCTCCTGAGCTTACTCAAAACCTAGACAGTGAAAAGGGTTACTATTTATTGGGTTCTTCTCAAAGATTCCAATGACTACATTCCCTCCTAAATAGGCTGTTTCTTCTGCCAGGAATCAGTCTATGGCCCAACCTAAACCAATGAACTCCTATTCATCCTTTAGATATCAGTTACTTTATGAGAGAAGTGTTCCCCCAACCTAACTTGAAACTAGAACAAATATGCCTATTAGGAGCTCTCCAAGTGCTAGGTATCTCTCCTTTTCCATCAATTACCATGGGTGTAATGTTATATTTATTTGAGCGATTATTGGATTGTTTGTCTCTTGTGATAGAATATAAGCGCTTAAGGGCTGGAACAATCCAAAATGTGCTCACCATATATCTTAAATGCTTAGAACTGTAGGGTATCAATGCACATTTGCTGAATGAATGAATGATGATGTTCAGATCTTACCTTCTCCAGGAAGCTTTCCCTAACCAGCCTAGGTTGAGTGTCGTAGGCATCTGTTTTCCCACAGCAACAGTGTGACTTACTTTCATTTCCCTGAACATAATGCATTACAATTGTTTATGACTTTATCTCCATGACTATAACCCTGACTTTTTGAAAACAAGTATTTCATTATATTCACCTTTGAAATTTTAGCACATAGCACATTCTTTCCCAGGATAGGTGAGCAATAAATTTGTATGGAATGAATAAAACTATGCAGGCTTTGTTACAGAATGAAAGTAACAATCTTTAATGGATAGCAGTTAAAGTTGGTGAAAACAAGTCAGTAGGTCTGGTGCATAGCTGGGGAAAGTTAGCAAAGCTGGTCCTTGGAAAAGTCTTTTCCAAATTTTAAAGTTTATAACCATATATAGGAAAGAAAGCCTAAATACTATTTATCAGAGCACTGAAAATTTACAGATGTATAGTACTTTATAGAACTGTTGCATATACACCTTATCGTTTATGTTATAAAATCCCTAGAGAAGAATCATTATTGTTCCCATTTAATAATCAACCAAAAAAAAAAGATATAGAATTCTGAAGTGACTTAAGATAACATTGGTTACTAAGTTTCAGATTCATTACTCAGCCATTAAAAAAATGCATTTGAATTGGTTCTATTGAGATGGATGAAACTGGAGCCCATTATACAGAGTGAAGTAAGCCAGAAAGAAAAACACCAATACAGTATACTAATGCATATATATGGAATTTGAAAGACGGTAATGATAACCCTATATGCGAGACAGAATAAGAGACACAGATGCATAGAACAGTCTTATGGACTCTGAAGGAGAAGGTGAGGGTGGGACATTCTGAGAGAATAGCATTGAAACATGTATATTATCATATGTGAAACAGAACACCATTCCAGGTTCAATGCATGAGACAAATGCTCAGGGCCGGGGCAATGGGATGACCCAGAGGGATGGGATGGGGAGGGAGGTGGGAGGGGGGTTCAGGATGGGGAACACATGTAAACCCATGGCTGATTCATGTCAATGTATGGCAAAAACTACTACAATATTGTAAAGTAATTAGCCCCCAACTAAAATAAATAAATTTATTAAAAAAAAAAAAGACTTGTTATACTGTCTCATTCAGCATCCTTAGCAGGGAGAGTAACTCAAAGCATCTTCATCTTTGTCCTGAAATTCGTAAGACCACAGTGTAAATTCTAATAGCCAACACATCTTAATATGATGTTTCCATTAATATGATTCAATATTTTGGATAAAAATAGTTAGAAATGGCCTTATGTGTTTGCTGAGACTCTGGAAAAATCTATGCTTTGATTTATAGCAGGGATTCTATTGAAGGCTTTTTACGGCCAAATAATTATCTTTCAGTCTTGGGTGTCTGTATCCTTGTTGTTATTTTCAGTTGCACAAGAAAATCTACTCTGTAATAACACTTTCTCCTTTCAACTCCAAATATCAACTTTGCCTATTTTTAAAACCTTAAAAAATCTGATATCTGATCCTTTTCTTTTAATGCTTCAGAAGCAATAAATTGAGGCTTCCCTGGTGGTTCAGTATTAAAGAATTTGGCTGCAATGCAGGAGACCCAGGAGGCATGAGTCGAACCCTGGGTCTGGAAGATCCCTTGGAGAAGGAAACGGCAACCCATTCCAGTATTCTTGCCTGTGAAATCTCATGTACGTAGGAGCCTGGAGGGGTAGAGTCCATAAGGTCGCAAAGAGTCTGAGCAACTGAGCACACACACACACACACACCTAGCCTCTACCTGCAAATTCATTTACATATGAAGTTCTCTTTCCCTTTTTCCTTCTAAGCACAATGCTTACTCCTCCTGTGGCCAGAATCCTACCCTTGTGACCTCTTCACAGAGATCTCTTTGTTAATTATTCAACCTTGTAATATCATTTAACCATCTCTATTTTTACTGAGGTCTCCGTACCAACATTTAAATAGATTCAATTAAAAATAAACGGCATTATTTGATCCTGTGTTGCCCTACATCTACCACTCTTATTCCTCTCCTTCACAGAAAAAAATTACTACAAGAATTGTCTGTATCTGCATTCTCCAATGTGAAAAGCTTTCTAGGTTCTCAGAGTTAACAAGTGGCCTGGATTCCCTAGGAGAGTCTCGTTTATCCCTGCTGTCCAGTGTTAAAATTAACAGTGTCCCCTTTCACTCTCAATAATGAAAAGGTTTTGAGAAGTCCCTGGCAATCCAGTGGTTAGGACTCCATGCTCTCTCTGCCAAAGGCCTGGGTTCAATCCCTGGTCAGGGAACTAAGATCCTGCAAGCTATGTGGTGCAGCAATAATAATAATGAAATTATTTGTATGATGAAATTATATAGTCACCCTATAATTAGGATTAAGTAACATTAACAATTTTTAAGAGTAATTCAAAAAATTCTACCAAAGGACATAAAGATGATAAAACTTATACAGACCATCTAAAGATGTCAAACAAAAAGAAATATAAATTGGGTGAAACTACAATCATAGTACAAATGGGATTTTCAGGAAATTTACAAAATGATACATATTTATATGGAAAGTGTTGAACGTGTTTGTCCCTCAGTTGTGTCTGAATCTTTGCAACCCCACGGACTGTAGCCTGCCAGGCTCCTCTGTCCATGGGATTCTCCTGGCAAGAACACTAGAATGGGTTGCCATTCCCTTCTGGAGGAAGATTTTCCTGATCCAGGAATTAAACCCTAGTTTCCTGCACTGTAGGCACATTCTTTACCATCTGAGCCACCAGGCTTAGCCTTCATTTATACAGAAATGAATGTCAAATAAATGTTTGAAGAAAGAATAATCCTAAGGGAGAAACTAGATATAAGGGAAATGAAAATCTGTTTATAAAGTCAAAATAATAGAAATCATACAATAAGTACTTTGTAGTATGCAAAAAAATTACCAGGGGTGAGATTAAAAAATTAGAAGGTATATTTTTCACTTGATTTCAAGACACAAATTAATATATGTGACTTAACATATGGATTAACAGTAGTGCAAGTATGTAATAGAAAATACAGTGTTTCCCTCACTGTCCAAAAATAGAGTATTCCTAGGAAACCTTTCAAAAGTGAAAATGTCATAAAGCACAGAAGCAATTACCTTAGGTCACATCTTGCTAAAGGATGCACAAAATGAGTGGAGATACAGCACAGATGCTCACTGACACAGTTCAAAGCTATGGTGACTTGATGCTGAGTGTGGTTCTCAGGAAGGAACTTGGTGAAGCTAAGAGTGCCTGTTGCCTCTGTAACAGCTTGCGGCAAAATAATCACTGAGCGCTATTTTTGCTTTTCACCTTTTTTCTTAAAAGCAAAAATCCTCTTAGAATTTCTTTTAGTTAGTGAAAACTAATACTAATGAAAGTCTTTCATAAAAGCAAAGTGGAATAAAACAAATTAATGAAAAGCAGGGGATACATATATTGATGCTGCATGTAGAGACCACTTTAATGACAGAAAGTGAAGAGGATCTAAAGAGCCTCTTGATGAAGGTGAAAGAGGAGAGTGAAAGAGCTGACTTAAAACTCAACATTAAAAAAACAAAGATGATGGCATCTGGTCCCATAACTTCAAGGCAAATAGATGGGAAAACAATGGAAACAGTGTCAGATTTCATTTTCTTGGGCTCCAAAGTCACTGCAGATGGTGAGTGAAGCCACAATATTAAAAGATGCTCACCCCTTGGAAGAAAAGCTATGACCAACCTAGACAGCATAATAAAAAGCAGAGACATTACTTTGCCAACAAAGGTCCATTTAGTCAAGACTATGGTTTTTCCAGTAGTCATGTATGGATGTGAGTTGGACCGTAAAGAAAGCTGAGCGCCAAAGAATTGATGCTTTTGAACTGTGGTGTTGGAGAAGACTCTTGAGAGTCCCTTGGACTCCAAGGAGATCAAACGAGTCAATCCTAAAGGAAATCAGTCTTGAATATTCATTGGAAGGACTGATACTGAAGCTGAAAATCCAATACTTTGGCCACCTGATGCGAAGAACTGACTCACTGGAAAAGACCCTGATGCTAGGAAAGATTGAAGGCAGAGGGAGAAGGGGACAACAGAGGATGAGATGGTTGGATGGCATCACCGGCTCAATGGACATGAGTTTGAGCAAACTCCGGGAGATAGTGAAGGACAGGGAAACCCGGGGTGCTGCAGTCCATGGGGTTTCAAAGGATCAGACATGACGTAGCCACTGAACAACAACTCTACTAGATAATTAAAAAAATAATCTTGTCATATGTAAGATTCAATTTATGATGAAGAACATCATAAAGCACTGGGGGAGGGATAAATGGTGTTGGTGCTATTGTTTAGCTAATAGGAAAATAAATTTATATACTCATCTTATTTCATGTAGCAAAATAAATTCCAGCTGGATTAAAAAAATAAATATAAAATTAATAAAATCCTAGAGGAACACAGAGATCAGTAATTTTTCAAGTATTGGAAGGGGACCTTCCTAAGTTTCAAAGCAGAAGAAAATCACTAAATAATGTTGATATAAATGACTGGAATAAATCACAAAATTTTTGAATTTCAAAATATAACTAAGAAAGCTAAAAGGCAATTAATAAATTTATAAATGTAATAAAGATGGCAACTTATTTTAAAAACTCAATGTAAAGGTTTAAGGAAAATGTTAAAATCCTTTATATAAAATTGAGCAATGGACATAACAAATAATTCACAAATTATGAAAATCGAATTATTAATTATTTTGAAGAAAAAATGTTCAACATTAGTAGAAATCAAGGAAGTAAAAATGCTAAATATAAAGTCACATTTTTTCTCATCAAAGTAACAATATATAGTTATACTTTCTACCTACTAAAATAGTCAATTTTTGAAATGAAATAACTAATGATATCCCTTCCCTGCAGTATGAATATGAATCTAGCCTAAGGAAATAATGCTGAGCATGGAAAAATCTTGATATGGCTAGATATTCTAATGCATCAGAATTTACACAGTGAAAAATGGATACACAATACTGTTTGATTTCAACTATAAGACATTCTGGCCAAGGTAAAACTATGGAGACAATAGAAAAATCAATAATTGCCAGGTAGAGCACAGAGAATTTTTAGAGCAGTGAAAATACTCTATATGATACTGTAATAATGAATACCTGTCATCATGCACTTGTCCAAACCCACAGAATGTACAACATCAAGAGTGAACTGTAATGTAAGCTATAGATTTTGGGTGGTAATGATGTGTCAACGCAGGTTCATCAAATGTACCACTCTGGCGGGGGATATTGATAGTGGAGGAGGCTATGCTTGTGTGAGGGCTGGGGTAAACATGGAATCTCTTCCTTGTATGTATACCTAGGGGTATACATGGAATACCTTCCTCTCAATTTTTCTGTGAACTTAAAACTACTCTAAAAACACTGTCTTTAAAGAACAGACATACCCAAACTTTGAAAAAAGGGGAATGGTATCTCATTTATCATTGAGATATCAAGCAGTTATCAAGAAGATGAGTTCAAAATAATTTTACAACCAGATGGGAATTAATAATTTCATAGTGTTAAAACCAATCAAGAGTATAAGATTATGTAGTCTCTGTAATCTCAACTACATAAATAATTTTCCACATAGGCACAGTCCTGGGCTAAGGAGATACTGGATTCTGAATGTTTCATGCTGTACCAAATCAGCTTGTTTTCATATTTTCACTAGACAAATAACCAGTTTGGATAATGCTTTTATCAGAATATACAAGTATATCTGCTATTGAGAACATTAAATCTAAATCTGCATTTGCAAGGTAAAGCAGAGAACATAGCATGGAATGCAGGTAGTTGTCAACTGTATTCTATGTCTAGCTGATTTTGTTGGCAAATTAAAAACATATCTTTGATATTTGTCTCAAATTTCTATCTACTTGTTCTGATTGGATGACAGATATTAGTTTAGTACACTCCTTAATAAAATGGCTTAGCCACGGTAAATACTCAAAATATGGAAGTTGATCAAGGCACGAGACATAACTAGTAAAAGTTATAAAATCAACCCAAAGTTTTTTAGATGTCACTTGAAAAAATGTTACACTTTTAAAACAATTTTTAAATTATTCAAAACGTTTTGAAAATGAGAACACTGCTTTATAAAATCAAAGAACAGAGCAAATGGTAATCAAATTTATGGACCATTAAAGGGGGAATATTAAATGATAGGGAAAGGACCCTTCTGAAATTATTATTTATGTACTGTGTTGGACAGAGAGAATTGTAGGCAAAGAGAAGCAATAAACATGCACAAAGCATTAGTTTCTCTCTTATTTTAATGTGGCGATGGTCATGTGTCCAAATGCTATTAGCATTTGGCACAAAAGCCAAGAAAGGAAGTAATAGTCATGTGGTGGAGACAAAAATGACACATACTCCTTAACAGAGAAAGATTCCCCTGTTTACTATGTATTTTAGTAGGAACATAAATACACAGACCAGAAGGAGGATGACAGCTGCAGACAAAATTGTTTCAGCAGTGTTCATGAAGGTGAGTTATCAGAGACAAGGATTTGGTATTCAGCATTTGGATCACAGAGCATCACACAAGTAAATGGAGTCCAGCAAAGAGCAATGAGTGTGGCCTATTTATAAATCCCAGATTCCCCTTCTCATTCCTTTTAAAATCTATTTTCTTTATCTCTTTGTTAAGAGGAGTTTTTCTTGGCTTGATCTCAACCTGATGAAAATGAAGACTAGGAAAAGGAGACATCACAGATGCTTTAAATTCCACCCTTGATGGTTATTTTCTACTTTGTCAGTTTATGTAAATAAAGATTTATTGGAACACAGCTACACCCATTCGCTTACTGTCTGGGGCAACAACAGACTCAGATCAGCCCGTGTGGCCCACAAGGTCTGAAATATTTGCCAGCTGGACTTTTTCAGACAAAACTTGCAGAACCCAAGGTTAAATAAATCTCTTGTGCTCATCCTCCAACTCAGCAATCTCATGGACTGTAGCCCACCAGGCTCCTTTGTCCATGGGATTTTCCAGGCAAGAATACTGGAGTGGGATCCCCCTCCTCCAGGGGATCTCCCTGACCCAGGGATCGAACCCGTGTCTCTGAAGTCTCCTGCAATGGCAAGCAGATTTTTACCACTGGGTCTCGTGGGAAGCCCAAGGTTAAATAAATATGTTTAATAACAGTAACGATCTATCAACCAAGGAAAAAGTGAAAATATTCTCAGGCAAAAAGAAAAAAAACAAGCCTCCAACTCAGCAAGCTGTACATCTACCTCCTTTGATGGCTTTGGGTGCATAGAGCCAGGTGAGGTCTCCCAGGACCTTTCAAGGGCCAGGAAGCACAAGAAGGCCTCCCAGAAAATGGAGGGACTTCCTTCCATCAGCTAGATTTCATGGTGGCTAATTTTCCAAGATACTTTGTAGGAAACATGATGATAAAGGACCTGCCAACAGCTTCCATATCAAAAATGTCCTAAATACAAGGCTAAGATCCCAGAATAAGAAAACACATGCTTTAGCATGCCAAACTCTAAAGTTAAAGTGCCATTTCACATAAGCCTGAGGTTCGCATTGGTATATACTTAGTTTGCATAACCATACTGGGTCTAACGATGATAAAGCCCACGTAGAGTGCTTGAAATGTTTTCCGGAGAACCCAGTGAATTATGTCTTAGCAACTTTCCCTTCTTGGGAAATAGAACAGGAAGAAAGGAGTACAAGGTCTTGTCAGGTTGCATTCTTAAACGCATCTTTCAGAGGATTTGTATTGTTCTGCTGTCACTGCCAGAGATCATCCTAGCTTTGGAATATTCTCAGTTGCTTTGTAATTAAATGCTTTCTATATTGACTACAAAAAAAAAAGCAAAAACTGGACCACATAAAATACTGCTTTTTCTGTATACACCTGAGGGAATTTTTAATATATATATATATTTATATATATAAATAAATATTTATATATATCAATAAATATTTATATATATCAATAAATATTTATATATATCAATAAATATTTTATAACTTCATTTAAAAATTACATTCAAATGTTTGTGGTTTGAATATCTAAGTAATAAAAATAATAACTCAATGCTATGGAGAAGAGAATGGACACATTTTCCTTTGGTTAAACTAACACATTCTGTATGTGGAAGACTTGATTCAAAGAAAACAAACAAGAAAAATAAGTTAAGGAGTCAACTGTCCTAGAATTCAGTTACATAATCACTTCCAGTAAATACTATGATGATTCTAGGGGGGTCATCTGAAGATGCCAATTTCTTTCCATCCTGGAGCTAGAAGTATTACCTCACTCTGCCTGTACTTCTCGCTGGGCACATGATGGTTAAATGCACAGCTGTTAATAATATCATGCTGCTTCCTGGAGAAAGTCAGAGGATCAAAACCCAGCCTAATTAATGCCTACTCCCAGATGCTTTGAGAATTCTGTTTTTCTCATGAGAAATGATTGCTGTATTCTTCCATGACCCAGTCACTGAAAATCATAAAGCTTCTGTCAAATAGGTTAGGTATAACCTTATGTGCTCTTATTTCACAATCTTTAAGTCTCACAGTACATTATGATATCCTTATGAAAATGTCATGCAGAGAGATAACATATTTCTTGACCTCCCTATCGCAATTGAATAGTGAGGTGTAGATCCTTATAGAATCTTTTACAAATTAAGTTGCATATTTATGAACTCTGTGGAACTTACAAATAACTGGGATTTTTACACTTGGAAAATATTCAAGGCGATAATTTCTTACCATTTTTATACAAGTAAAATAATTGCTCACAGATTTGGAATCTGAACCCACAAATTAATTTGATTTTACTAATATTGCATTGATTTGGACTTTATGAAAAAATAGAACAATTTCTGAAAACAGATCTGTTGCCTTGCGCTTGGTATAGAATTAAATACATGCTCCAAATTTCGTTACCATAAGTTTGTCTTAAAAATCATTGTTGTTTAATTTTATGAAGAACTTTATTTGGATTACTGGTTATTTAGCACCGAGGAGGGGAAGAACCTGCAGAATAAGAGTGAGGAGGATAAAACAGCAGAACAAAAATAACTAGAGTAGAAAGGAAATTGTAAAAAACAAGCAAATTAGCAATCTTAAAACCAGATAACAAAAAACAGTATGAAGATAAGTGAGACCTATCTATTAAAAGAAAAATAATAGAGTAAGCTAACAGAAGAATCTACCTAAAACAAAATTAGTCCAAAAGATTGAAAGTAGGAGAATTGACAAAGGAATACCAGATGGAATACCATATGCAAAGGAAAACACTTTTAGTGACTGAGTCTTTCAGGAAGTTGCTCTGTTGATAAAAGGCAAAAATCCATGAGGGGTAACTAATAATTTGTTAATATAGCAAGGAAAAACAAAAATAAACCAAATTTGCTGTATATTTTGAGCTTCCCTGGTGGTTCACACGGTAAAGCGTCTGCCTGTAATGCAGGAGACCTGGGTTCGATCCTTGGGTTAGGAAAATCCCCTGGCGAAGGAAATGGCAACCCACTTTAGTACTCTTGCCTGGAAAATTCCATGGAAAGAGGAGCCTGGTAGGCTTATATCCATAGGATGCCAATTAGATTACTAACAAAAGTAAGTATATAATTAATACAGTAGGAATATAAAATGAGTGAAATATTAAAATGAAAACACATTATAAACTTCTACATGCAATATGATACTCTTAAAATCCATGTTTATATATTTCTGAGAAGTGGGGTTATAGATGATTTTAACTTTCTTTTGTGCTTTTGTATGTTTTTAAAATTATTTTACTAAAAGGACAAGATTGCTTTGAAAACAATAAAATATTTGGCACACATGTAAAAAAAAAGTTATTTGCCTCTTTCCTTGTTTTTACTCCCCTTATGTGTTCATTTATACCTCCCTGCCTTCGCTCTCACTATTTCCCCTTTAAAAAAAGTACTGCCCTCTCTTTTTTATCTATTCACATTCCACTTTCAAGACCTTTACTGAAAACTTTCTCTCCCCTATAGCAAAGTGAATCTGCTCACAGATGTTTACCCCAGAAAATAGAGTACAGATGGCAAAGGCTTAAAACTTAAAGGTAGCATCACAGAGACCTTGCTTTGAACACTGGCTTTGGCTTTTATCAACGGTATGAACTTGCACATGTTAATTAACAATTTTAAGCATCATTCTCCCCAGTTGTTAAATGGATAATAATAGTAACTATTTCATACAGTTGCTATGTATGCTGCGTGCTCAGTAGTGTCTTGACTCTTTGTGACCCCATGGACTGGAGCCCACCATGCTCCTCTGTCCACAGTATTCTCCAGGTAATACTACTGAAGTAGATTGCCATTTCCTCCTGCAGGGGATCTTCCTAACCCAAGGATCAAATCCACGTTTCCTGCATTGACAGGAAGATTCTTTACCACCGAGCCACAGATTAAAAGCTGACATATAAATATACCACAGAACCTGGCACATAATAAGCACTCAGTGTTACTGCATTCTGCTTGAGCAAATTTTATAATCTTCTCTTATCTCAGCTATGCCCAGCAAAATACACCTAAGGCACTTTTTCCTTTTTGATTAATTTATCTATTAGAATCGATCTTACCATCTAATTAAAACAAGAGTCAATGTGAAGAAATCTGTGAAATAATGGGCCTCACACCTCAACTAAAAACCACTGAATTCCACATAAACAGGCAATCTATCATGTTTCCCTGCATTTGTAGAGTTATCAACCAAGTTAGTAGGTCATTTTGAAATTTCTCAGAAAATTTCATTTAAGAGCAATATTTGATTTGCAATTCCTTATCTACATTCTCACACGCTTTAAAAGAGCTGGAGATGCAGAAATAGTCTTATAAGGTTTTTGAGGCTCACTTGGTTTCTTAGTCACCAATATTGAATGGATGCAGGTTCCAAGTTCTTTTTGTGCTTTCATATTTTGTGCCAGTTTAGGAAGAGTCCAGATAAGTACTAGCAATGTTCAAGAAATGCTAATCTGGTTGTACGACTTTCAAATGCTTAGCCTATGCACTTTTATGTTTTCTAAGAAAAACACATATTTTTAATAACCTGATTTTTCATATATGCTGTGGAAATGCTTAACCCTATGAAGAAACCAGGTTTTCCCTGAAACATGTTAAATTTAAATGAATCTTTATTGTGTACCTAAGAAATGCTTCATGTGAAGTTTCTAGTATGGCTTCTATTATGTAAGAGTGACCTTTTTGAAAATCAAGCCATAAAAAATACAAGCAATTATCAAAATGCTGATGGTGATACTTTTAAAGCTTCAAAGCAATGGAAGAAATTACAGATAAAAATATAGATGTTTGCTTATACAAAAAATTAAAACTTGAGTATAATAAAAACAAAAAAATATCAATCGCATCATCTTTCTCTCTGCATATGTATTATATGCGTGTGTATGCATGTCATATGCATCTATATGTATGTATATATAAACACCTATATGGGTGACTGAATGGATGGAAATTTAAATGAAATACATTTCCATCCTTCACTTTAGTAAAAACATAAGCAATAATATTCAGTTTTGGTGAGGGTTCAGTGAGATGTATATCTTTACATCCTACTAGTAGAGATATAAAATAGTACAGACTATATGGAAGTTATTTTATGAAGATTTATCATGTACCATAAGAACATAATGAGATACGTTTCAGTTCATTTCAGTCACTCAGTCGTGTCCAACTCTTTGCGATCCCCTGAATCGCAGCATGCCAGGTCTCCCTGTCCATCACTAACTCCCGTAGTCTACCCAAACCCATGTCCATCGAGTCGGTGATGCCATCCAGGCATATCATCCTCTGTCGTCCCCTTGTCCTCATGCCCCCAAACCTTCCCAGCATTAGGGTCTTTTCCAATGAGTCAACCCTTCGCATGAGGTGCCCAAAGTATTGGAGTTTCAGCTTCAACATCAGACCTTCCAATGAACACCCAGGACTAATCTCCTTTAGGATGGACTGGTTGAATCCCCTTGCAGTCCAAGGGACTCTCAAGAGTCTTCTCCAACACCACAGTTCAAAAGCATCAATTCTTAAGTGCTCATCTTTCTTCACCATCCAACTCTCACATCCATACATGATCACTGGAAAAACCTAGCCTTGACTAGACGGACCTTCGTTGGCAAAGTAATGTCTCTGCTTTTAAATATGCTATCTAGGTTGGCCATAACCTTCCTTCCAAGGAGTATGCATCTTTTAATTTCATGGCTGCAATCACCATCAGCAGTGATTTTGGAGCCCCCAAAAATAAAGTATAACACTGTTTCCACTGTTTCCCCATCTATTTCCCATGAAGTGATGGGACCAGATGTCATGATCTTAGTTTTCTGAATGTTGAGCTTTAAGCCAACTTTTTCACTCTCCTCTTTCACTTTCATCAAGAGGCTCTTTAGTTTTTCTTCACTTTCTGCCATAAGGGTGGTGTCATCTGCATATCTGAGGTTACTGATATTTCTCCCGGCAATCTTGATTCCAGCTTGTGTTTCTTCCAGCCCAGCGTTTCTCATGATGTACTCTGCATATAAGCTAATTAAGCAGGGTGACAATATACAGCCTTGACATACTCCTTTTCCTATTTGGAACCAGTCTGTTTTTCCATGTCCAGTTCCAACTGTTGCTTCCTGACTTGCATACAGGTTTCTCAAGAGACAGGTCAGATGGTCTGGTGTTCCCATCTCTTTCAGAATTTTCCACAGTTTATTGTGATCCACACAGTCAAAGGCTTTGGCATAGTCAACAAAGCAGAAATAGATGTTTTTCTGGAACTCTCTTGCTTTTCCGATGATCCAGCAGATGTTGGCAATCCGATCTCTGGTTCCTCTGCCTTTTCTAAAACCAGCTTGAACATCTGGAAGTTCACGGTTCACATATTGTTGAAGCCTGGCTTGGAATATTTTGAGCATTACTTTACTAGCGTGTGAGATGAGTGTAATTGTGTGGTAGTTTGAGCATTCTTTGGCATTGCCTTTCTTTGGGATTGGAATGAAAACTGACCTTTTCCAGTCCTGTGGCCACTGCTGAGTTTTCCACATTTGCTGGCATATTGAGTGCAACACTTTCACAGCATCATCTTTCAGGATTTGAACTAGCTCAACTGGAATTCCATCACCTCCACCAGCTTTGTTTGTAGTGATGCTTTCTAAGGCCCACTTGACTTCACATTCCAGGATGTCTGGCTCTAGGTGAGTGATCACACCATTGTGATTATCTAGGTTTTGAAGATCTTTTTTGTACAGTTCTTCTGTGTATTCTTGCCACCTCTTCTTAATATCTTCTGCTTCTGTTAGGTCCATACCATTTCTGTCCTTTATAGAGCCCATCTTTGCATGAAATGTTCCCTTGGTATCTCTAATTTTCTTGAAGAGATCTCTAGTCTTTCCCATTCTGTTGTTTTCCTCTATTTCTTTGCATTGATAACTGAGGAAGGCTTTCTTATCTCTCCTTGCTATTCTTTGGAACTCTGCATTCAGATGGGAATATCTTTCCTTTTCTCCTTCGCTTTTCGCTTCTCTTCTTTTCACAGCTATTTGAACGGCCTCCTCAGACAGCCATTTTGCTTTTTTGCATTTCTTTTCCATGGGGATGGTCTTGATCCCTGTCTCCTCTATAATGTCATGAACCTCTGTCCATAGTTCATCAGGCACTCTGTCTATCAGATCTAGCCCCTTAAATCTATTTGTCACCTCCACTGTATAATCATAAGGGATTTGATTTAGGTCATACCTGAATGGTCTAGTGGTTTCCCCTACTTTCTTCAATTTAAGTCTCAATTTGGCGATAAGGAGTTCATGATCTGAGCAACTGTTTAACTGCACACTAATTTGAATAAACATTTTTAAAGGTTGAAATTATATTTACAAAAGACATTTAATGCAAAGAGGAAATGCTTATATATATTCAGCAACTGTTTACTAACTGCCTACTTTGTACAACAATGGTAAATAATGGTAAAAAAATAACTGGTAATAAAAGAACTGAAAGAGTCAATAGTGGTTTGTTGGAAATATTGGTGATTTTTCTTTGCATCTCTCTATGTTTAACTTATTTCAGAGTCAGAACACACTTATTTTCTCAAAAACATGATAATAAATAGTTTTTCAACTACTGATTTATAGTTATACACAGTCTAAATAAGCACTGACAGGGTTGGGGACTATAAACATTTTTGATTTTATAGCAATCTTTCACACTGTATTTCTCCAGAAAAAAACTTTAGAAATCCCTAAAGAATCCTCAGTCGGAAGTGGTGCAGAAGAAAAATTTGCTTTAAATAGAGTAATAAAATTAAAAATTATGACAAAATATTCTACAATATAGAATGAGTTTTGGTCTCTTACAGAGAAAACCTTAACCTCTTCAAGGCTGAGGGTAGCTGTTTTGCAAGGGATGCATGACACATTGCTGTAGTACATGAATGTTTCCACAAGGGGTCAGAAGAACAATACAGTTCGATAGTTGTTTTTTTTTTAAATCCCATGCTAGAATTCTTGCTCAGCAGCTTAATTTTACCAGCTATAAAATTATTACTATCAATACTCTTAAGCTGTAACATCTCAATGTGTTCATTCAACTATTTCAGATTTCATTCTAAAATATCCTGTATTATTAGTAAAACTGGAAAAACATGACAACAGTAGAAATATACACATACATTGTTGTTCAGTCAATAAGTTGTGT
This sequence comes from Giraffa tippelskirchi, assembly GCF_054371585.1. Classification (NCBI taxonomy): domain Eukaryota; kingdom Metazoa; phylum Chordata; class Mammalia; order Artiodactyla; family Giraffidae; genus Giraffa; species Giraffa tippelskirchi. Next base: position 10,231,483 of record NC_137289.1, on the reverse strand, counting down.
CTGACTCTTTGCGGCCTCATGGATTGCAGCACGCCAGGCATGTCCATCCTCACTATCTCCTGGAGTCTGCTCAAACTCATGTCCACTGAGTCAGTGAGGCCATCCAACCATCGCATCCTCTCTCATCCCCTTCTCCTCCTGCCTTCAATCTTTCCCAGCATCAGGTTCTTTTCCAATGAGTTGGCTCTTCACATCAGGTGGCCAAAGTATTGGAGTTTCAGCTTCAGCATCAGTCCTTCCAGTGAATATTCAGGACTGATTTCCTTTAGGATTAACTGGTTGGATCGCCTTGCAGTCCAGGGGACTCTCAAGAGTCTTCTGTAGTACCACAGTTTGAAAGCATCATTTTTTCAGCACTCAGCCTTCTTTATGGCACTCTCACATCCGTACATGACTACTGGGAAAACCATACACACCTTTGTCGGCAAAGTGATGTCTCTGCTTTTTAACAGCTGTCTAGGATTGTCATAGCTTTCCTTCCAAGAAGCAAGTGTTTTAATTTTGTGGCATCATCTGCAGTGATTTTGGAGCCCAAGAAAATAAAGTCTGTCACTGTTTCCATTGTTTCTCTGTCTATTTGCCATGAAGTGACAGGACTGGATGCCATGATCTTAGTTTTTTGAATGTTGAGGTTCAAGTCAGCTCTTCACTCTCCTTTTTCACCTTCATCAAGAGACTCTAGCTCCTCTTCACTTTCTGCCATTAGAGTGGTATCATCTTAATAGCTGAAGTTGCTGATATTTCTCCCAGCAAGCTTGATTTCAGTTTGTGATTCATTCAGCCTGGCATTTCCCATGATGTACTCAGCACATAAGACTTGTCATACTCCTTTCCCCATTTTGAACCAGTCAGTCGTTCCATATCCAGTTCTAACCAACAAACACATCCACAACTGAGCGTCATTTCTGCTTTGGCTCAGCCCCTTCATTCTTTTTGGAGCTATTTTTCCACTCTTCCCCAGTAGCATATTGGACACCTTTTGATCTAGGGGGGGGGAGCTCATCTTCTGGTGTCATATATTTTTGCCTTTTCATACTGCTCATTTGGTTCTCAGGGCAAGAATACTGGAGTGGTTTGCAATCCCCTCCTCCAGTGGACCATGATTTGTTAGAACTCTTCACTATGATCCGTTCGTCTTGGCCCTACACAGTATGACTCATAGCTTCATTGAGTTACACAAGCCCCCTCACCATAACAAGGCTGTGATCCATGAAGGGGACACATCTGTATTATTTTCTTTTTCTTGGACTTTTGAAAGCCACAGCTTTGATATACCCATACTTTTTGCTTTTCTTTTGTTTTCTTTATTCATTCAATAGTCTTAAGAATGGGTCCCTCACCAACATATCCCAGAAAGGTATCATTAGAGTAGAAGAAATCAGCTGGAATCAAAGAAATTTAGCATGTCTGACCTCTGAGAAGGCTTTAGTCATCACCTGGTCCAAATCTCTCATGTTATCAGTGGAGAAACTGACATCCTGAAAATAACATGCCCAAACACACATGGTATGTTAAAGTCAGAGGCAGGACTAGAAGGCATATCTCCTCAAAATCAGATCAGTGTGGTAACAATTAGAAAATGCTTAAGGTTTAATGGTCTGAAGATGTCATCTAGAAGAGGTAATAATTCTGACCTCTCTCTCTGGGCCATATCTCAAAGGCCCAACTCTGTCATTGCAATGTCAAGTGTCATGTACAGCATGGTCTAGGATAGAGAAGTTTACCTCTTAACTCCCACATACATGTCTTTTTGTCATTTCAGAGCCCAGATTCTCCAGATGGCCTTAGCAAAATTAATCATGATCCTTCTCAACTTGATCTTGGAGGAGCATCTCTCCTATGCCAAGACTAGGGTAAAAGTGACCATTTGCTACTAAGTGCTGTTCAACAGAGAGATACAGAGGCTCCGAATGATAAAGGACCTTAGAAATATTCTAGATGGAGATTTCACTAAACCAGCCATTAAATGGTGAACAGGCTGTTACTCAGTTTCTTTTCGTTGGCTTTGAGGCAGCAAGCTTAGTATGAATGCTAGCAGTCAGTAACAATATCCATTTAGTCAAAGTTCTTTTCCTCCTTAGCTAAAAATAAAAATGTGCTGAGAAAATTGGTCATGCACATATAACATGATTTACAGTGCTTTTTCAATCATTACAGCATTTTTATGAAAAAGCTATAAAAGATATTCAATATTCAACTTTTTTAAAAAGATACTTAACATTCAACTTTGGTCGTCAGTTCCCAACGCTTACCTCAATATAGCCTTTCCTAACACACAAATACACTTCACTGACTTTTGCTTGAGGGACAAATTATATGCTGAAAATCAGTCCATAATGAAAATACTGTTTTCTTGGGTCTTTGAACTTTCTTAGCATTAACCTGCAGAGCCCTGTCCTTCCCATAATTTTCCTTCCCCCACCAGTCACTTGTCCACACATCCAACCCTGGATGTTCTCAAATACACAGGCCACCAATTCCCTGTGCTCTCTGAGGAGTACAAGAGAAAAATCATCCCATTCCGGCATCCCCTAGTGACGATGCCAATGCTCCTCTTTGAATACTGTATATTCTTTTTCTCTTTCTTATTTTTCCAAATGAAGTAGTAGATGCATTTATCAGCCCCTTACTTTTCTTTCTATAGTTTTATTTTATGCATTTGTATCCCTAAACATTATCTCGTTTAATTTTGCAGGCTCTCTTCTCCACATCCTCACTTCTCAGGGTGAACCCCACAGTTGCGATATCCCTCCCACGTGTGGGTCATTGCGCCAAAGCTGTTTTGACTAGACCACATTTCTGACCCTCCTACCTGTCTTCATGTGGCATTTTCTTTATATCCTTAGTTGTAGAAAATCTGTTTTGTGAGTGTTCATGTCATTCTTAGACATGGTTGTTCTATATGTAGTTGTAGTTTTGTTGTGTCTATGGGAGGAAGTGAGCTCAGGATCTTCCTACTCTTCTATCTTGACCTGGACCCTACTTGGGAATTATTTTGCTTGGTTTACTACTGGATTGTCTGTGATTTTTTAAAATATAGTCTTCATATATTGTAGACACTAATCCATTGTCAGTTATATGTGTTGCAATTTTTCCTTCCAGTTTATGCTTTGTCTTTTAGGTTTACTCATGGGTCTTGAAAGAACAGTGTGCTTAACCTTAATATGGGTGATTTTAAAACATTTTCTTTGTAGCTTTTTCTTTCTATATATTAAGATAGTTTTCTACCCTCAAGGACTTAACGTTATTACCTTTCTTTCTAAACAGTTTAATAGTTTTCCTAGTCACGTGAAATCTAGATATGTCAGGAATTGATTTGTATTTCATCTCTGGTCTCTCATTCCTGTACTGCATATCTATTTCTTTGAAAATGTCCCAAGTGTTTTAATTGCTGTAGCTTCATAAAATCTTTTGAAATCTAGTGAGGCAACACCTTCCCACATCTTGGAATATTTTAGGGCTCATGGTTTTCAAAATAGCTTTTTACACATTAGCTTCTCAAGTTCCCCAAAAAGGAAAGGTATGGATTTTGACTTTAATTTTATTATCTTTATTAATCAACTTGGGAACAACTTATATCTTTACAGTACAACTTATATCTTTATAATACATTTACAATCTTTTATAGCTTTCTAATCCATAAACATGGTGCTTCTCACCATTTATTTAGATTTCTTTAATGCCTTTCAGTAAAAGTAATACAACTTTCACTTCAAAAGTTTTGCATATTTTGGGGTAAGACAGTCCTGGGTAATTTATAATTGTTGATGCTTTTATAACTGGTACCATTTTTATTTTCTAACTCTGCATAGCTGGAGGATAGAAATACTTTTTACGTGTATTTACCATGATTCCCAACAATTTCAAAAATCATATTAATTCCAATAAGTTATCTGCATATATTCTGGATTGTGTATATAAATCATCCTATTGCAAATAATGAATAACGTTTTTTCTAATCCTGACTTTTTTTTTACTGCCTTACTGTACTGACTCAGACATTGAAGTGAAAGTGAAAGTGCTAGTCTTTGAGTCTGACTGTAGCCCACCAGGCTCCTCTATCCATGGAATTCTCCAGGCAAGAATACTGGAGTGGATAGCCATTCCATTCTCCAGGGGATCTTCCCAACCCAGGGATCTAACTCGGTTTCCTGCATTACAAGCAGACACTTTATATCTGAGCCACCAGGGAAATCATACTCAGATATTTATTGTTGTTCCTTGTTGTTCAGTCAATTAGTTATGTCTGACTCTTTGCAACCTCATGGACTGCAGCATGCCAGGCTTCCTTGTCCTTCACTATTTCCCTGAGCTTACTCAAACTCATGTCCATTGAGTCAGCGATACCATTCAACCATCTCATCCTCTGTTGTCCCCTTCTCCTCCTGCCTTTAATCTTTCCTTGCATCAGGGTCTTTTCTAATGTGTCAGCTCTTCACATCAGGTGGCCAAAGTATTGGAATTTGAGCTTCAGCATCAGTCCTTCCAATGAATATTCAGGCTTGATTTCCTTTACGATTGACTAGTTTGATCTCCTTGCAGTCCAAGGGACTCAAAAGAGTCTTCTCAAACACCACGGTTCAAAAGCATCGATTCTTTGGCGCTCAGCCTTCTTTATGGTCCAACTCTCACATCCATGCATGACTACTGGAAAAACCATAGCTTTGACTAGATGGATCTTTGTCGGCAAAGTGATGCCTCTGCTTTTAAATATTATGTCTAGGTTGGTCACTGCTTTTTTTTCCAAGGAGCAAGCATCTTTTAATTTCATGGTTGCAGTCACCATCTGCAATGATTTTGGAGCCCAAGAAAATAAAGTCTCTCACTGTTTCCATTGTTTCTCCATCAATCTTCGCTTTTTTTTTTTTTTTGAATGTTGAATTTTAAGCCAGTTTTTCAAGCTCCTCTTTCACTTTCATCAAGAGGCACTTCAGTTCCTCTCCCATAAGGGCGGTGTCATCTGTTTATCTGAGGTTATTGGTATTTCTCCCAGCAATCTTGATGCCAGCTTTTGCTTCACCCAGCCCAGCATTCCACATGATGTACTCTGTATATAAGTTAAATAAGCATGGTGACAATATAGAACCTTTACATACTCCTTTCCCAATTTGGAATCAGTCTGTTGTTGCATGTCTGGTTCTAACTGTTGCTTCTTGAACTGCATACAGATTTCTCAGGAGGCAGGTCAGGTGGTCTGGTATTCCCACCTCTTTAAGAATTTTCCACAGTTGATTGTGATCCACACAGTCAAAAGCTTTGGCATAATCAATAAAGCAGAATTAGATGTTTCTTTGGATCTCTTCTGCTTTTTCTATGATTCAACAGATGTTGGCAATTTGATCTCTGGTTCCTCTGCCTTTTCTAAATCCAGCTTGAACATCGGAAGTTCTTGGTTCACAGACTGTTGAAGCCTAGCTTGGAAAATTTTGAGCATTACTTTGCTAGCGTGTGAGATCAGTGCAATTGTGTGGTAGTTTGAACATTCTTTCGCATTGACTTTCTTTGGGGCTGGAATGAAAACTGATCTTTTCCAGTCCTGTGGTCACTGCTGAGTTTTCAAAATTTGCTTGCATATTGAGTGCAGCACTTTCATAGCATCATCTTTTAGGATTTGAAATAGCTCAGCTGGAATTTCATCACCTCCTCTAGCTTTGTTCATAGTGATGCTTCCTAAGGCCCACTTGACTTCGCATTACAGGATGTCTGACTCTAGGGGAGTGATCCACACCATCGTGGTTTTCTGAGTCATTAAGATCTTTTTTGTATAGTTCAGATGTTAGGTACAGTGTTAAATAGAAGTAGTAATAGTAGGGAACCTTTTGTCATTCCAGATTTTAAATGGAAATTTTTCACGACTTCAGTCAAGTATGATGCTTTCTGTGATTCTTTTATAGGTACCCTTTATCAAGCTAATAAAGATCTCTTCTATTCTTGCTTTGCTAAGGTTTTCTTTTTAATAAAGAGTAGATATTGTAGTTTACCAAACTTTTTGTCTGTAGTATGGAGATGGTCATGTTATTTTCATCTTTAATAAGTAAACATGGTAAGTTAATTGATTTCTGAGTGTAAGATCATCCTTACATTCCTGGGGTAAACCTAGTTTTGTCATTTTAAAATACTGCTGGATTCATTTTGCTACCATTTTGTTAATGATCACCGCATCTTTGTTCATGTGAATGTTGTCCTGTAATTTTCCTTATTACACCACCCTTGCTCACTTTTGGTTTTAAAGTTTTCTTGGTTTGATTAAAAGAGTTGGGAATTCTTTTTATATAACTGAGGGGTTCATGTGAAATTGGAACTTATTCCTTGTTTCTTTAAAAAAATGTTGATAAAACTAACTCTGGTACACATGTCAAAGAGTTTCTCTATGATATTTTCCTAGAGGAGCCATTGAGGTTTATGTGTAATGATCATATTTTTCATTTACCGAATTTCTGTTTTTCTTTTTTCAGTATGACTGATCCATTTTTTTAAATTAGTTTATTCATCTATTTTTGAACTTTACAATATTGTATTTGTTTTGCCATACATTGATTGACATGAATCCACCATGGGGGTACATGTGTTCCCTGTCCAGAACCCCCCTCCCACCTCCCTTCTCATCCCATCCCTCTGGGACATCCCGGTGCACCAGCCCTGAGCACCCTGTATCATGTGTCGAACCTGGACTGGCGATTCGTTTCACATATGATAATTTCCATGCTTCCATGACATTCTCCCATATTATCCTGCCCTCGCCCTCTCCCATAGAGTCCATAATACTGATCCATTTTTAATATCTCATCCTTTTCTCATATTTTTAACTGATATATTTTTTATAACACACTCATTTTATGGTATTTTATTTTGTATTTTATTGTCTGAAGTTCTTAGGAATACAATCCTGCTATTTCTCATGTCAGCTGATTCTCATATTAGATTGTTTCTTTGTGATTTTGGAAAACAGAAACAAAGGAAAAGCAGTCAAGAAGTAATGGTACAGGTATAAAGCAGAGTCCTACTTCTGAAGGGAAATAAAAAACACCATGACACATATCTTTGAGTTGTTCTACAGGAACTAAGGCTGCCATCCAGGTGGAAGATGGCAACTTCAGACTGAGCACAAGCACTAGACTCCACACTGGTTGGAGCCATAAAGATTGATAATTGACATTTCTGGAAAACCACCCTGTTAACCCATCACCAACCAGAAGGAGGTCACACACTCTGCAGCCCTTATCCCAAATGTGCTTTTAAAAACTCTTCCCTGAAAACCACTGGATAATTTGGATCTTTTGAGCTTGAGCCACCTGTACTTCCTGCTTGGCCCTTGCGCTAAAACTTTTTCTGCTCCAAACTCTGATGTTTTGGTTTGTTTGGCCTCACTGTGTGTTGGTCATGTGAACTTGTGTTTGACAACAATGTGAGATTATTAAAACCTAAGCTTCTTGTTTAAGGATATTAGCCATCATCTTTTTCCCTTTGGCCTCTAGGATATTCCTTACTTTTTTCCAAGCTCAGCCGTACCTTTAAAAGGATGCTTACTTTGTTTCTGTTTGCTTTTCTGCAGGAGCATTATCTGGTTATACCAATGAATATCTGTAGGAGACACTCAGTGAGCCTTTCCTTAAAGTTATTCCTCAGGAATGACAAATACACTGAGATAAATTTGCGCTCCACACAGGGAAAACAAACATAAAAAGGACACTCCTAACTGCATTTTATCTTATAACCTCCTTTCCCCCACGATGATAGAGAGTCTATTATCACTGCTAAGAATTCAAGAATGTGAGTCTGCACAACGCCGGAAATTTCCAAAAGGTAACTGTGACATACAGATACAGAATCAAAAAAAAGCAGAACAATTCTACCTTATTTTTAGCCCTATTGAGATAAGTTCATACCTTCCCAAAAGTCTTCTGTTTCAATCATTTATCTCTTATATTAATATATATCAAGTGGGGGATGGCTGTGGCGAGTCATAATACGAGACACGGAAGAGGATAATCTAAGGTGGACACATTTCCAAAAATAAGATTTAAACTTCTATAACAAAAAGTACATCAAATATTTCTAAGAAATCCTCTGTGTTGCTTTTAAAAGATCTGTACAGACTACTTACTATTGTTTTATAATGTTCCTTAGTTACTTATAGTTATCTATTCAATAGAGATGCACCATGCATTTTCTTATTCTGAAAGCAATCTGTTTTTGCCATAAGCCATACACAGTATTTTTCAGATACCTAGTAAATATGTTAGGTGCTGCAAATTAATTCTGTTAGAATCCATTCTGGGGAATATTTCCTAAAATATGGTGGTTGGAGATGGGAAGCAATCGTATTTTATTTCTCATAGGCATATATTTGAAATTTAAAATAATGTTTCATAAATGATGGCCCTTCAGATGTTTGTTTCATTGTTATATTGCTTTTTAGCAAAATTTAGTCCCCCATAATTGTCACTGACTCAATTAATACTGTATATTTTGAAAATTAGGTGTTCATTATTTCCATTGTGAAAAAGTGGGGGTGGGTAAAGGAAGACAGAAGAGGAAATGAGAGGCATATTGAGAAAAAGGGGGGAGATTTACAAACTGTGAACAAGGTCAGGGATTGAGCTTTGTACTTTCACATATGTTTTATCCTGATTTCCACAACAATCTTGTGAATCAAAAATTATTCTTGTTTTACAGATGATGAAAACAAGTCAAAATAACATAAGTGACATAGCTCAGTTCATATTTTTAATAGGTAGCATGTTCTCTGTCTTTGAGAATATAGTGAGTTTTTCTTTTTTTTTTTTTTTTCATGACACCATAGCTGTCCCCCATTCTACCAAACACTGGACTCAGTGCAGATTCACAGTACTTTGTACCAAGTTTATACAGTTCAGCAACAAACTCTATTAGGTGGGAAGGGATTGGGGATGACTGCTAATGCTTACAGCACAGGCTATACACTGGAAGCCAGAGGCGAGGCCTGGCCTTCAGATAATTCAACAAGATCCGTTATGTATCCCACAATATTCTTTAACAACTGAACAATGTATATTTGTTGAAAATAAGTAAACCTATTATACCAGTTTCCTAGGGAGGTTGCACAAAATTATCACAACTTGGGTAGCTTACAACAAAAAATTATTGTCTCACAAATCTGGAGGCTAGAGATTTGAAATTAAGATATAGGCAGGGCCATGTTCCCTCTGAAGGCTCTAAGGGAGAATTCTTCCTTGCTTTTTTCTAGATTTTGGTGGCATCCAGCAATCCTTGGCACTCCTTGGCTTAGAGCTCTATTACTCCAGCTTCTGCCTCCATTTTTATGTTTTTTTCTTTCCTGTGTCTCTATGTCCAAATCTCCCTCTATTACAATGCCTTTAGGATTTAGGGTTATATTCTGAGGTTCTGGGCAAATATGAATTTTGAGGGGACATTATTTAACCCCTATACCAATCAACAGAAGTATTGTAATATTAACCACGAGTTCAACATACTGTTCAGTTCAGTCACTCAGTCGTGTCCGACTCTTTGTGACTCCACGTACTGCAGCACATCAGGCATCCCTGTCCATCACCAACTCCCGGAGTTTACTCAAACTCATGTCCATTGAGTCAGTAATGCCATTCAACCATCTCATCCTCTGTCATCCCCTTCTGCTCCCGCCTTCAGTCTTTCTCAGCATCAGGGTCTTTTCCAGTGAGTCAGTTCTTTGCATCAAGTGGCCAAAGTATTGGAGTTTCAGCTTCAGCATCAGTCCTTCCAATGACTATTCAGGACTGATTTCCTTTAGGATGGATTAGTTGGATCTCCTTGCAGTCCAAGGGACTCTCAAGAGTCTTCTCTAACACCATAGTTCAAAAGCATCGATTCTTCAGCACTCACCTATCTTTATAGTCCAACATATAGTCTCACATCCATACATGACCACTAGAAAAACCATAGCCTTGACTAGATGGACCTTTGTTGGCAAAGTAATGCCTCTGCTAAATAGTGTTACTGTCTACTATTCTTACTACCTGATTATGTTGCCTTTCATTTGTTTTACACAGAAAAGTGCATGTGCACATCATTTCACCTAATTCTCATAACAACTCTATCAATAGGCAACTCTATCAATAATACGATAATGTGTATTATTGCACATTGTGTAGATAAAAATCCTGAAATGTGGAGAAGTAAATAAACTTGCTAAATATTAAATATGTGCTAATTCAGGGAACGACACTTTAATCCAAGTAGGATAGGAGAGAAGGGTAAATATGAGCAGATATGTAATTAATATGATTGAGCTGTGAGACTTCAGTGGAAAGCCATGTTAAAACCACCAGCAAGGTAGGACCAGAAGTATCACACACTTCAGCTAGGCCCAGGGCTTGTATCTATCAAAGCAGACAGCAATTTAAAGATTGTCTGAGGGCATTTTACCCTTCTCTGAGCTAACTATTTGGGTAGCTGGATATCTACATAGGCACTAACAAATATATTTTCTTTCTCATCCATTCTTGTGGTACTACTCATTTGACATTTAGCATGCAAAGCAGGGCTTCCCTGGTGGCTCAGATGGTAAAGAATCTGCCTACAATGTGGAAGACCCAGGTTTGACCCCTGGGTTGGGAAGATCCCCTGGAGAAGGAACTGGCATCCCACTACAGTATTCTTGCCTGGAGAACCCCATGGACAGAGGAGGCTGGCGAGCTATAATCCATGGGGTCGTAAAGAGTCAGACATGACTGAGTGACTAACACACATGCAAAGAGAAGTGGAAGGTATTACATCCCATTTCAGAATTATTTTCTCCAGAATTATTTTTTCTATATCTTATTTCCCCTCTTATGTTGTAGACTGATTGAGGGCATAGGCATAGTCTTAAAATGACATCCTCTATAATATTTAACCTACTAGTCATTTATTCACTCAGATATACATACAGTGCTCAATAATTAGTAAACACTAATTTATTACACTTACCTACTTCTATAAGCATTTGTAAACCTCACTCGTGTATATTACAGTGTATAATTTGCATTATTCATTTATTAATTTATTCAATTTATTAATTTAAATTGGTGGGGAAGAATGGGGTTTAATACCTTTCCCTTCTCTTTTCAAGATCTTTGCCTCACTTGATGGACATTAAAAAGGTTTCCTATAGGAACTGCCTCTGAAAATAAAAAATGATCCTATAGATGATGGATGGAAGTCAGAAGGTAGAACTAAAATGATAATATGGATATGCAAACTAAAACATCTCATAGCCTGCAGTAGATTTTGACTGCTTATTTATGAAACACTGAAATGTGGGGTCTATAATGAAACTGCTGCTAGACCCTGAGCTGTAACATCTGTCACAGAGGGTGATGGTACGAGACTAAATGATAAATTGTTAAGGTCAAGCTACAATCAATATGCAAACACTCAATATAGAAATGTGTGACTTATGCACACCAACAGCAATAGATTAAAATATTATGGATTCAATCACTTTTTCCTCCCAACGGAGGCCATCTTTAAGATAAATGGTGCAAATAACTTTACCATAAGGTCATATCTGATTTTATTTATTTTGCCTCAAAGGTAGGACAAGCAACTCACTTTTTTTAAAAAGGAAAAACCTTTGACTTTTTTTTGTCTCAGTCATTATGCATACCTCAATTTAGCAATTGAGGAGAATTCTGATAACTCAGAATTACACATATTTAAAATTATAAAGTGTGCTTTTCATATACTTTTCATCATGTTTCTCCTCTGAATTCTTTACCTTCCAACTGCACCCATTTAGATTGTCATCAGTTCTTTTAACAGTAACATTCTAGATTGCCTTCTCTATTTTTAATCCCTTTTGATCCATGTTGCACCCCCACAAACACATACTGCATGTATCATCCCTTCAGGTCCAATGCGAGAACTGGCCAGTCTGATGGCAGAGCTTGGGTGATCTGTGTTCCCAGGTATTAGCTAGATTAGTCCGGATTCTCCAGAGAAATCAGTACAAATATAGATTCATTATAGAAATTGGCTCACACAGTTATAGAAGCCAAGAATTCCCACTGTCAGCCATTTGCAAGCTGGAGAACCAGGAGGCCAGTGGTATAATTCAGTCTGAGTCCAAAGGCTTGAGAACCAGGAGAGACAATGATAAAACTCCCAGTCCAAGGCCAAAGGTCTGACAATGGTGTAAGTCCCAGAGTTTGAAGATCTGAGAACCAGGAGCTCTAGTGCCTGATGGTAAAAGAAGACAGATGTTCCAGCTGAAGAAGAGAGGGCAATTTCATCCTTCCCCTACCTTTTTTTCTATTCAGGCTTTTAATAGATTGAATGGTGCTGACTCACACTGGCAGAGTAGATTTTCTTTACTCAGTCTACTTATTCAAATATTGATCTCTTCTGGAAACACTTTCACAGATACACCCAGAAATAATGTTTTATCAGCTCTTTGGGCATAATTCAGCTCTGTCAAGTTGACACACAAAATTAACCATCATGACACTCAAACATTTAAACTGGAGTTTTATAGATAAAGCATTCTCATTTGTCTCATAAGCAGCTAGAATTTGTGGGAATTTCAGTAAAGGTAGAAGTGGTGCTCCTGGTAATAATAACTACTGAAAGGGAATTTAGTGAAAGACTATAGGCATGTAGGTATCTAGTTTACTAAATCATTCTGTAGTCTAGAGGTAGCCAACATGACCTTTAACCTCAGACACATCTGACTTATTTCTCAGCTTTTCCATTTATTAGCTGAGTGACTAAGAATATTTCTTAATCTCTCTGAGTCTCACTTCCATCGTATATACAATGGAGCTAAAAATCCCAACCTAATGGAGTTGTAAAGTTTATAACAGATCATTGGCTTACAAGCTTCTTGACCCTGGACAAGTGCCTTTGTCTCTCTGAGCATCAGCGGGCTGATATGGAAAATGCTGATAGCAATATCTTGATTAATATACTATTATAATGGTCAGGTTTATGTTCTTTCAGGTGGCTTAAATATGGTTCTTATACAATTCAACAGATATTTGCTGAGCAGCCACCATAAGTTCATACAAAGCATTTAGCAGGAACTGTGCCATGGTCAATGCTTAGTGAATGTTAGCTATGTGACCGAGGTTATCCCAAGGACACGCTACAGCCCTGCTCCCTCCCACACAGGCAAGTGGTTAAAGTATCAGAGAGCCACCTTATCCTAGCAGGCTTCCCTGAGCTCACCTATGTTAACTACTTCCTGGAGGGATTACTGTGCTTCTGAGAAATGATTTGCAAAAGAAAAGGACTTATTTTTAGAAGTATTTCCTGGTAAGGTAGCTAATATAGCATTGAGGAAATGTTATTTTCCTTTTCTTCAATCTTCGATGGATTTACATATGTTGCTGAGACTCCAGAAATGTGTTGTTTGCACAAAATCCACACCTGAAGGAAAAGTTGATATTTTCCTAGTGACTTGAATGTTAATACATGACATATATCCAGTGCCAGCATCTCTTACATTTCCAAGATTTGTTCCAATTTTTAATAAACCAAAAGATTAAAAGATGTGCAATTTTTAAAATAAGTCTTCTCCATATGATTACCTGTCTTAAAGCTACAAACAAATTTAGAGAGAAAGGCAGATACAATATCCTTTTCTTTTATATGTTTAAAACACCAAACTGCACACAGGACATTGAAGCCTTTATCAAGCCCTGGCTGTCAGAATATCTATTTGTTACATGTCAGGGAAATAGTGCTTTGCTCCAGGTCTGGTGTACTGTTTTGTCATTACTTCCACTGTAAAAAAGTGCTTTAATATTTTTATTTTTAGAATTTCAGCAATGCAATTCCCACTGCTATTCATTAGGGTCTGTGAGTATTTACTTTCATTGAGTGAAGTATCTGGATTAGGGAGTCAACTGGTTCCCTCTGTTACTGAGTGGTCACCCATGGTTTTCTCTTGTGCTGGATGATGCAAATAAACATAAACATGAGCTGAAGAAAACCAAAATTAGATAAAGGAAATCATTTAGCCAAAACAAGTCCTTCAATGATTCATAAATAAGAAATTTCTAAAAGAACTGACTTTTCGATTACCCATAGTACAAATTTTCAGGACACTCTGCCTGCATGTGTGTGTGTGTGTGTGTGTGTGTGTGTGTGTGTGTCTATCTACCATCTACTTGTCTATTCACTTTAACTTAATGAATAAACAAAACATAAGCAGAAGAGAGGACAAGACTGCTGAACCTCAAGCAAATTTAATTATTAGGATGTCACTTTCCTTGGGCAACTTTAATTTTTAAACTATCTCTTTAAGGTGACCAGTAAGACTCTGTGAAGTTTACATACGTCTCTGAGATAAGAAAAAAATTAAGTGAAACTATTTAGAAGGAAATGATTTTGGAGACAAGGACCCCCCAAGGAAATGTGATCTCTATGGATTTATAACCCTATGTCTCCTCTCCTTTTTCCATTGCCATTATTTTTTGGATGTCAATCTTTTTGCATAAACAAATAATTAATTTTTATCCCAGATCAATTCTATGCAATAAAATATAGTAAACACCTACTATATGCCAGCCATCGGTAATTTGAAAGTGAAAAAGACAGTTTCTCGTTCTCATGATCTAGGTGTACAGATTACAAACACATGACATCTGTTAAGAAAAAGAGTAATATCCCTGGTGGTTCAGCAGTAAAGAACTCACCTGCCAAGCAGGAGACACAGGTTTGATCCCTGGGTCAGGAAGATCCCCTGGAGAAGGAAAAGGTAACCCACTCTAGTATTCTTGCCTGGGAAATCCCATGGACAGAGGAGCCTGCCTGGCTACAGTCCATGGGGTTGCAAAGAGTTGGACACGACTTAATGACTAAACAACAACAACAAAAACCGTGGTCCTCGGTTTAGAAAGATTATTAGAATGACACTCTGTGCTGTGCTGTGCTTAGTCGCTCAGTCCTGTCTGACTCTTTGTGACCCCATGGACTGTAGCCAGTCAGGCTCCTCTGTCCACGGGATTCCCCAGGCAAGAATACTGGAGTGGATTGCCATGCCCTCCTCCAGGGGATCTTCCCAACCCAGGGTTCGAACCCAGGTCTCACACATCGCAGGCAGGGATTCTTTATCATCTGAGCCACCAGGGAAGCCAGAATGACAGTATGCAGAAGGGATTTGAGGGGGGAAATATTGGAGGCAGGTTATCTATTAGGCTTCTATACTTGGTCTCTTAGAACAGCATTTCCAGATCTATTCTATCCTATGATCACTTGGATAACATATACAGACTCAGAGCAAATCATTTTGTCCTTCTCCCACACATGTTAAAAAGCTTGAACAAACATTAACATAGTATCTAGCAGCCTAAGGCCACATACCTAACATGACACCAGCCCTCCTAACAGTGTCTGCCTGATAAAAGTCAAGGCTGCCAAAAGAATGTACCATTTGTTCCAGCCAACACCTGAAGATAGAGCCTCTGTCTCCCAGCCCCTGTGGGAGGAGAGAAGCCTAACTTTGATACGTATCACTTAGCAAAAATGACATATGTCCCCCAGGGACCAACCCTTGCTTCCTCCTTTTTGTAAATTCCCACTTCCTTGACTCTCCAAAAGCCCCCGCCATCCCTCTTCTCTCTTCACTTCTTCTCCCTTTAAAACACGCTGTCATCTCTGCACAAATGGAAGTTGAGTTCTGTTCATGCTGGACCTTCCCACTTTCAAAAGTATATTACTGCTTAAGTATCTGTCCTTACCACCTTCATTAGCGTCCGGCTTTGCTCTATCCTTGAAACTAATTTGAAATACATTTCCATAAAAGCCATCCTTGCTGGCACTGATGTCATTCTTTTATGTTTTATCCTCTTTAGGCTACCTTTACCAACTCCCATCAATTAAAATTTAATGCACCAGCAGAACAGTAGGACGGGAGCCTGTGGTGGAAGATGGTGGCATGTAAGAGTGGGGCAAGAGTATCAGTAAAGTTCATCTTTACAATGGAAATGTTTAACTTATATTATTCTTTAATCATATAACAAAAGAGACAGATGACATGTAACCAAATTCCCACCTTGCCAATTCAAGTTTACATTGTTAACAGCAGCCCTCCTTATACAGAATTAAAATATACCACACAGGTAAACTATGCAGCATGTACCTACGAAAGTCAGCATGGGAATTCCAGCAATAGGAACACAAGTCCTTGTGCTCAGTAACACTAGGGCACTGGGGTACCATGCTGTACAGTGACATCAAGCCAAACCCTTGAAGTAAGATTTCAATTCCTCACCTACAGAAATTCAGTATGTATATATTTCCTTCCCCTAATTTCTGCTTTAGTTTTTGTCAACACTTTGACATGTAGCATTTTTATTATCATTCCCATTTAAGTATTTTACTATCTCTCTTGTTTATACTTATAAATGCAAGTGTTACTTCTTAATATATCTTTCCAGAGAATGGTTACATGCCATGAGATGACTGTTACATAAGTCATTAAATCAGCTTCCTTCCCTATTTCATGTCACATGTTTTCCCTACGTATGGACTTACAGGAGAGTTCAGTTTGGAATTCAAAAAGATTTGGGACCTTTAAAATGTGTGATCTCTGGCTGGTTTCCTCACCTCTCTGAACCTCAATTTCCTAATTTATGAAATAGAAACCTCAACAAAAATTTATGGTTTAATAACTGTAATCAAATGTTCAAATATTAATGATTATTTCAACACCCAACACTTATTGAGTGTTGAATTTTTTCCAGACACCATTCTTAGCACTTAACCCAAATTCATTCACTTCATCAAACGTGTTCACTCACTATGTTATATCCGACTCTTTGCTACCCCATGGACTGCAGCACACCAGGCCTCCCCGTCCTTCACCATTTCCCAGAGTTTGCTCAAACTCATGTCCATTGAGTCAGTGATGCAATCCAACCATCTCATCCTCTGTCATCCCCTTCTCCTCCTGCCCTTAATCTTTCCAAGCATCAGGGTTTCTTCCAATGAGCTGGCTCTTTGCATCAGGGGGCCAAAGTATTGGAGCTTCAGCTCAACATCAGTCCTTCCAATGAATACTCAGGGTTGATGTCCTTTAGGATTGACTGGATTGATCTCCTTGGCCAGAGATATTTGGCTGTTGGTTAAAACATGTTGTCAGACTGTACTTCTGCTTAAAACTTTGAAATAGCTCCCTAATTTTTTCTGAATAAAATTTAAAATCCATACTCCTAATACATGAATTCTTCCATGATCAGCCTTCTGGCTACTTCTCTGAACTCACATTCTACCACTCATTCATATACTGACTGTATTCGTGATGAAATAGCTCCCTGGTTGGTATCCCTAACCCTAACCCAACTCTAACTAACACAAACATGTCATGCATGGTATTCTGGTGCACTTGGGGTTTTCCCTAACTAAAGCATTCTGTTCTGTCTTCAAATATCTTCATGGCTTATACCCTCACTTCCTTCAGGTCTTGGCTCAAATATCACCATATAAGAAAAAGATCACTGCATACAAAATAGCAACCACTCTCCTCTTACTAAAGTGTTTATCATATAAATTAACTCCTTTATTAATTAAGCACATTGGAAAAAATCTTCTAATCCATTCCATTTAATAGGTGATCTAATAATGTAATCCTGGCATTTTGGGTGTTTTCCAATAGCCAGGCATAATGCTAAGCATCTTATATACATATACATACCAACCATTGTGAAAGCAGATTAGATAAACAAACAGAGTCACAACTTACATATGTGCATATCTGTGCCCACACTCAACTCTCTGGCTTGTGCTGACCCATTCTTCCACCTCAACCCACCTGCTGCTGCTGCTGCTGCTAAATCGCTTCAGTCCTGTCCGACTCTGTGCAACCCCATAGACAGCAGCCCACCAGGCTCCCCCGTCCCTGGGGTTCTCCAGGCAAGAACACTGGAGTGGACTGCCATTTCCTTCTCCAGTGCATGAAAGTGAAAAGTGAGAGTTAAGTTGCTCAGTCGTGTCCGACTCTTAGCGACCCCATGGACTATAGCCTACCAGGCTCCTCTGTCCATGGGATTTTCCAGGCAAGAGTACTGGAGTGGGGTGCCATTACCTTCTCCACAACCCACCTAGACACCTCCATCTATATCAGTCCACAGGTAATATTTAAGAATTGTTTCCTTTTAGAAACAGGGATCATGTTATGCTTTTAAACTTTTCTAATTTGTTCTCACTTAAAATATGCCACCAAAGTCCTTTCAGATCAATAGCTGTATCTTGTACTAATATTACATTTTATAAGTCAACGTTCTAACCCATGTAAAATGTATCGAGTGTAAATTGGAAAGTGCTGACTTAACAGTTTAATTTTTCCACAAATATCTACTTTTTCCACAGCATTTAATTTTAGTACTTTTTTCAATTGTCAATCCTTTTTATTATTTATTTTATTTTATTATTTTATTTTATTTATTTCTTTGGCTGTGCTGGGTCTTAGTTGTGGCACATGGGGTCATCTTTAGTTATGCCATGTGGGATGTAGTTCCCCAACCAGGGATCAAACCTGGGCTTCCTGGATTGGGATCACAGAGTCCCAGCCACTGGACCACCAGGGAAGTCTTAATTCTGTCAATTCTTGATCCAAAACCATATGCTTTTAACTTTAGGTAGTTTCAAAATTGCACTTTAGTATCCAGTATGAGAAGTATCTCTCATTACACCTTTTCTTTTTTTTTTTGTGAATGAATTCCCCGAAGGTAACACAGGTGACTATTTAAGTTTGAATTTATTTTAAGCTAAATATAATGTGCTTCAAAGCCACCTGTGGCTAATTGTGGCCATCTTGGGGAGCACAGAGGTAGAACATTTCTAATGCAAATGAAATAAATATCAACATCTTAAATGCATCATCTTGTCTACAGAAATGGGGATATATATATATATATATATATATATATATACACACATTGATTCAAAGTTTTGCTAAATCCCTCAGCAACACTGTATAGCTTTATTTCATAGCTTCTTAAGGTGAAAGTGAAAGTGAAGTCGCTCAGTCGTATCCGACTCTTTGCGACCTCATGGATTGTAGCCTACCAGGCTCCTCCGTCCATGGAATCTTCCAGGCAAGAGTACTGGAATGGGTTGCCATTTCCTTCCTAAGGTACTTTGTTGTTATTCATAAACCAGGTGTTATCTGACTTTTAGAGGTGAGAGAATTAAAAATCTAGAGAAATTGAGAGGCTCAGTAGGAATACACAAGTGCATTCATATTTACCTTGCTGCATATTTTCCTTGATATTTTACTTACCTAAGTATCACTTGCTCATCCTAAGGCGTGAGAGGCTGGCAAGATGAAGGAGCAGACAAGTGGTGGTCTCCAAGGCCAGCCATCCTTCCCACCCAGTGTGATCTGCTGCTCAGGCAGATCTGTGCTCTGAGTCTGGACTGGGCTGGGCTGGACTGGGCTGGGCTGGACTGGGCTGGACTGGACTGGACTGGGCTGGACTGGACTGGACTGGGCTGGTTGGGAGTGGGCTCTCTGGCTTGAAGTGTGGACGGGCGGGTGGGCGAGGCCAGAGCGTCTCTGCTCTAGGACTTGTTCTGATGACTGAGGAGAACCCTGTGCATGAAGCTTTTATGCTTCCTATTGTAAAGTCCAATGCCTGATCCTGCGCAGAATCTTTTCAGATTTCTTAAAATATTTTCTGGACATTTTTTGAGAATTTTGGTGAGATGTGGGGATCAACTTGCTCCCCCCCACACACACACACCCACAAACACTCCATATAATTCCATATGCTCAGTGTCTCCTGAGCTCAATTCTGATCCATTGTCTGTGCCAACACCCATGTCTCCATGGTACCTTCACTGTGGACAATTTGCCATGGCCAGTGCCCCTCATTTCTTGCTTCTGTGGCCAGTTTCATGAATTTTCTCACCAGTGTATTGTTGCAGCGGGGTTCATACTGTTTGGTACATAAATCATTTGGCCTGGCCTGCCTCCAGAGCAGAACTCCAGTTGAGAGCCGTGGACTCTGGGCCATCTGGACCCACACCCAGCAAGGCCAAGCGTGTTTGTTCTCTCCTCTCAAGCCCTCGTGTGTGTTCCCAGGGTCTTCATTCTTGTCCTGGACACATGTGAGCTGGTTCCTCACTGGGGCTGTACATCCTTTCTTCAGGTTGTTAAGGGCTGCTCTCCACTGTCTGTGCTGAGTCTTCTCCTGTTGGCCCCGCTTTGCGGGACCATCTTTCGAGTTCTCAGGGAGCTTCACATGATGTTCTTGAGTTTTCAGGGAGGTAATCTTATCTTTTCAATGGGAGGCATTTGGAGACCTTGACCTGGAGAAAAGCCATCTCTTCACGAACTGGAGGGGCTGGACATGGCCACCCAGCAAGTCAGGCAGCAGCCCTGATGGGGGAGTTCCCAGCCCCTCACACTGCCTCCTCTCCGTGGCCCTGGGTTTGCAGCTGCTTAGCTGACCAGATAGCGATCTTCTCCCATGAGATTGGCACTGGGTGTGGGGGGAGTGGCCCCTGGCCCTCTAGGTCCTCAGGGCAGCAACGTGAGACTCCAACAGCTTGTGACCTGTTGGTGAAAAGAATTAAACCTGGGGATGGAAGGGAGCCTGTCAGGGCTCATCTCTGGTGCTCACAGCCTGGCAGGTGGGCTCTCAGTGAGAAAACAGGGATGTAAAGTGGTGACTTAGACCCAGAAACAACGTGATAATTTATACCCCTCACTTTTTTATGCCAGTTCCCAATTTACAGAACTATTTTCACCTGTATTGTTTCCCTTTGTCCTCACGATGAAAATCAAGCTAGGAGTAATGACGGAAGACAGTGATCCACGTGTCAATCACAGGATAGCGCACAGTGTGTACACGTGCACAGTGAGCAGCACAGAGACCATCCTGGTCAGAGTGCTTAGTGCAAAGTCTGGTACTTCAGCAAACCTGGGACAAATGCCTCAGCTTATGGTTATGTCCCAGCTTCTCCTCCAGCCTTCTTGCCTCCTCTCCTAACTCCTCCTCCTCTCTCTCTCTCTCTCCCTTCCTTCCATCCTCTCCTCTTTTCTCTCTCCTCTCCCCTGTCTCCTCTCTCCCCTGCTCTTGGGTAAATATCCTTTGTGAGGATTTGGGTCCCAACTGATCAAGGAATGTTCTAGTAGCCAGCTGAAACCCAATCGCATTAGAAACAATTCCTTATAAAGCATCGCTGTCCAACAGAAATATGCAGATCCATACACATAATTTTACATTTTTGATCAGCCATATTAAAAAAGTACAAAAGGAATAGGTTGAAATAGTTTTAGTAATCTATTCTTGTTTACCTAGATACATCCAAAATATAATTTCAATGGGTAATCAATATAAAAAGCATATCAATGAAATAGTTTCCTTTCTTTTTTCACACAAAATGCCTAAAATCTATTTTGTATTTTACACTTACAGCATATCTCCACTTGGACTGGCCACATTTGAAGTGCTGGTAGACACACGGGGCTAGTAGCTACGTGACACTGCGTGGTGATTAAGCTTAGCTAAAGGATTGGATTGTTCAGAGTGCTCATAAACTAAGAGCCAGATGTATTAGTGCTCAAGATCTAAGCGAATTAGTATTAATATATTTATTCTGTTATATGTGGCACTGCATATTAAAGTTATGTAATTACTTCTATTTCTAGGTTGAGTTCAGCTTATAGCAGTATTTTCGTGTGTGTTGACAGATCACTGAGGCAGAAGTAATAATATTATCTGTCAAGGCTTTTATTATGCGGATTAAATGAGCACAACCACATAAAAGACTCAGCACAGTGCCTGAAATGTCACTGAGAACTTGGTAAATGTTAACAATTGTCGTTATCTTAATCGTCATTATCAATCGTAAGACCAGAAATCATCCCTTTTTACAGATTGGAAAGCTTGAGACTTGAAGACTTTAATTTGTTTAACGTGGTATGAGCTAAATTTGCTTTTTGAAAAAAGTGCATTAAATTTTAATTGTAAGACACTACTGGCTTATTCTAATATTTGAAAAAAAGGCATAATTTTATAAAGAAAAAAATTAGTAACTAATTCCTATACCCAGCCTCAACCATTACCAAAATCCCTGTACTTACCTATTCACAGTATTCCTTGCTCACACGACCATCTACTAACTCATATGTACACATGTAAAGCTTTTTTTCCCACCTCATTTTTGTTTGAGCCCATTCTATAAGAATATTTTTCTGCAACTTGCTTTCCTTCCTTAACAAGAGCTGGTGTATGCCCCTTTCGGGATCAATGGGATTTTATGGTTCATATTTTACACTCTATCTCTTTAATTTTAAGGAATTAATTTGGGTAAATATTGCGAATGTGAGATTTTTTTTACTTTACATGTGTGTGTGTGTGTGTGTGTGTGTGTGTCTGTGTGTATACGCACGCCCACGCATGTGCGCTAATAAGAAATGGGACTTTGTAATATTTGAGCTTTTAATGCCGTTGTATTGATCCTTAAGTTTTTTTGCTCAGTTTCATTAAGGTTATATCAATAATTGACATACAGCACTGTATAAATTTAAGGTGTATAGCATACTGATTTGGCTTACATATATAATGAAATGACTACTGCAACGAGTTTAATGAACGCCCATCAAGTCATATACTTCCAAAACTAGAGACATAGAAAAAAGCTTTCCTCCGTGATGAGAACTCTTAGGATTTACTCCTGGAACAACTTTTACATATAATGTACAGCGTGAGTGGGTGCTAAGTCACTTCAGTCATGTCCAACTTTGTGACCCCATGGACTGTAGCTAGCCAGGCTCCTCTGTCCATGGAATTCTCCAGGAAAGAACACTGGAGTGGGTTGCTTTTCCCTTCTCCAGGGGATGTTCCAGACCCAAGGACTGAACCCGCATCTCCTGCATTGCATGCGGATTTTTTACCACTGAGCCACCAGGGAAGCCCATAAAACTCATTGAATTACTACATAAAACCAGTGAATTTTATGGTATGTAAATTATACTTCTAATCCTTTTTTTTTTTTTTTTACATACCACAAGGAAACAGGGCTCCCAAGTTCAGCCACACTAGCCACAGTGCTCTACTAAGGAAGGTGGCTGTGTATCCACGACAACGTAAACTGCATCTTTCAATGGAGAAATGCTCAACAAAGCAACACTGAGGGTGGCCTTGGAATACGGTGGAGGTAAAGCACAGAGCTGCTCTCCCACGAGTCCAGGGTAGAGAAATTAATTAATAATACAAATGAGTGAAAGAACGAATTGGGGTGAAACCTTTTTTTCCTTTTCCTCAGACTACTCTATGGCTTCATGGAAGGCTGGCTGGCCTTGATTTTTTTATATTAATTTCCCATCTCTATGTGGTTCCGTCTGAAACTGTATTGGGATTTCGCCCCAGAAACAATCCTGAACCCATAAAAAATTATATAGGAGGTTATAAATTCAACCTTTAAAATCCCTCAGTGAATGGATAACACTGCAAATTAATTCTTAGTAAAATATTAAATGAGCAAGTAAAGATTAAAGCACACGGGAATATTCTAGAACATGAAAAACACTATACTCACTATCTAGAAAAACGTCTGTGATAAAATGCGGCAAAACCTGACTCAGCCATTGCGATGGTAACAGGAAGTTTCTTCCTGCCTGTAGGTGGGAAAACAAGTTGTCCTGAAGGTGCCAGGGTACCTCCTTGGGCCTAAGGAAACAGTTCTTGTCGCCCTCACTGTGGACTAAGCACCCACAGTGCACTCAGACCACGCCTGCGTTCTCACCACGTATGCGTGATGACGCATGCTTTTCCACCACTCATGTGCTCCATGCAAGCCAGAAATAGCATGTCCCAGCACTCCCTGCTGACCTTGTGGGCACAGAACAGGATGCTCAAACCTAGTTGTTCTTTGGTGCTGGTGTCCCTTCTCCGTGGTCCTGGTGAATCACGGAAATTCAGTATTTAGATGATTCAGTGCCATGATTTGGGAAGTTCAAGTAGGCATGAAGCCCATTGTTCTGTGGCTAGATGGTAATTTATATAAATAACATGAAGAAAAGTTCAAAATGAATAAACAAAATTCAGTTGATTTTTCTGTATACCAGTAATAAATAACCTGAATTTGAAAGAAACAATGCCACTTACAATACACCAAAAAAGAAAAACAAGCCTCAAGGGTAAATCCCATAAATTATTTACAACTCTCCGTGGAAAAAAAAATATGAAATACTTGAAAGTGATGAAAAAATATTGAGTTATATTTCTTGTTAATGATCAAAAGATACAGTGTTTTTAGTATGCCAATTCTTTTTAAATTGATCTAAAGATCCAGTACAATCACAGTAAAAATTTCAGCAAGCTACTTTGTAGATACTGACAAACTCATTTTAAACCTTGAGTAGTCTAGACAGTACTGATAAGGAACACACTTCTGAATTTTAAGATTTATTTTGAAGCTACATAAACAAGAAAGCATGATAATTAAAACCTACAATAAACAGGAAAGCATGACATTTAAAACGAAGACACATAGATAAATGAACTAAATACAAAACCCAGAAAATAGACCTATGTGAACACAGACAACTTGACTTTGCCAAACCCAGAAAAGATAGTCTTTAATCTTTTACTCTTTAGTCGACATCAGCAAATGCTAGTGCAGTTTTATAAATGGGATTAGGGGTATGCTGAGAGTCTCTGAATAACTACAACAAGGGTGGACATTGGATGGTAGAGTTGGTAAAGCCTAAAAGGCAATGGATTCATAACTGGGGTAATAAAGCAGGAGAGGGTGAGAATGAGAGACAATGGGAAAATGATTCATGAGATGTAGGAGTAAGGAAAAGCAAACACTTGAAAAGGATTTAGGGGAAGCACCATCCTCAGCAGAGAACCAGGTTTTAATTAGAGTAAGAAAATAAATACCAGAGAATAGTATAAGGATATTCACTTTGATTGTGAGTCTGCTTTTTATTTTAAAATTCACTGATTTTCATACGGTTGTTGAATTTCTACAGTTTGGTTATATTTTAAGAAGGAATTATACTTGGTTGCTGTAGAGAAATGGATCATATGAGCCTTTGAGTTTGCTTTTGTAGCATTGTGTTATGTATATGGCAAAAATTACTGTGCATATTTGAAACTAATAAAACTTTAAAATATAGACAAATTCATCAATAGAAATTATTTTTTATTGATAGAAGCATAATTAAATGTGAATTACCTACTAGCCATAATACACTTTTAATAAAGCAGTAATCATTATAATCACAGAGTACAGCAGAAAACTACAGAGTAGGAAAACCTGACGCTACAGTGTATATTTTAATTTATTTTGGTAGAAATCATACTTTTCATTATTCTTTTGTATATGGAACAAAGCAGAATTTTTGACTTTGATCATTTTGTTTCCAATGCTAACTAGCTTTTAAAAAATATTCACAGCTTTTGGGGGATATAACAGATATATAATAAACTGCATATATTTAAAATGTGTACTGTGATAATTTTTGATATTTATACACACATGATAATGTATCCATCAACTCCAAAAGTTTCCTCATGCAACTTTGTAACCTCATCTTTCCTGTTAATACTTGCTGCTTTTCTCCAAATCAGTTCAGTTCAGTCACTCAGTCGTGTCCCACTCTTTGCAACCCCATGAATTGCAGCACGCCAGGCCTCCCTGTCCATCACCAACTCCCAGAGTCTACCCAAACCCATGTCCATCGAGTTGGTGATGCCATCCAACCATCTCATCCTCTGTCATCCCCTTCTCCTCCTGCCCCCAAACCTTCCCAGCATTGGGGTCTTTTCCAACGATTCAACACTTTGCATGAGGTGGTCAAAGTATTGGAGTTTCAGCTTCAACATCAGTCCTTCCAATGAACATCCAGGATTGATCTCCTTTAGGATGGATTGATCCAAGGCAAATACTGATATGCTTTCTGTGAGAATAGATCAGTTTAAATATTCTAGGAATTTATGTAGATAGAATCAAACAAAATTCTTTTCTGTCTTCTTTCTTTCACTCAGCATAATTATTTTGTGATTAATCCATGTTGCTGTGTGTATGTATAATTTATTCATTTCTATGATTGAATTGTATTCCATTGTGTGGATATACCAAATTTTGTTTATTCATCCCCTTGTTGGTGTACATTTTTGTTGTTTCTATTTTTTTGCCATTATAAGTAAAACTGTTATGAACATTTGTGTATAGTTCTTTGCATCACATATGTTTTCATGTCTCTTGAAATAATACAAAGGTTTAAAATGGATCAATTATGTGGTAGGTAAATGTTTAGCTTTTTACCAATCTGCTAAACTGTTTCCCAAAATGATTGTGCTGTTTACATTCTGATTAGCAGCACTGTAGCATTCCAGTGATCCATATCCTGACGGACAGAGTACCACCAGTATTTTCAAGTTTAGACTTTCTAATAAATACGTAGTAGTGTCTCATTGTGGTATAGCATTTCTTTAATGATAGATTACTAACCATTTTTGCATGTGTTTATTTGCCATTCCTATATATTCTTTGATGAAGTGTCTGTTTAAATATTTTGCTTTTTTATTGGGTTGTGTGATTCCTTATTACTGAGTTTTGAGAATTCTTTATATGTGCTCGACACAAATCCTCTATCAGATAATATGTAACTGGCAAACATTTTCTCACAAGCTGTGATTTGTCTTTTCATTCTCTTTACAGTGTTGTTCAATGATTGGAATTTGAATGAAGTCCAATTTACCTTTTTTCCATATTAATGAAGACCATATTAATAGTTTTTTGGACCTGAAAAATGGTTTCAAAGTGATAAATACTCTCTTGGGTTTACATATGGAAGCATATAGAAGCATTATTGAGGTCCATGATCCATTTTGAGTTAATTTTTATGTGATGTGATGTAGAGATAAAAATTAATTTGTTTTGCATGTAGCTATGCAATTGCTCCAGAATCAAATTTTGAAAAGACTATTATCTCTCTTTCAATCTTTCTTCGAATCTCTGTTGATAATCAATTTGTCTATATGTGCACGTGTTTTCCCATCTTGCAGATGGATTGTTTTTCTTTTTACTATTAAGTTTTGAGATTTCTTTTTATACCTAGAAATGAGTCCTCTGTCACATATGTGGTTTTCAGATATCTCCTCTAAGTCTGTAGCTTGTTATTTTGTCCTCTTAAAAAGGTTTTACAACAAAAATTTTTAATTTTGACAAAGTCCAATTTGTGGTCTTTTCTTTTATGGATCACGCTTTTGGTGTTACAATTAACTCTTGACCCAACACTAGGTCTTGAAGTTTTTCTCCATCTTTTTTTATTTTTTTTAAGATTTATATTTTCATATTTTGCTTCCAAATTTATGATCCATTTTGAGTAATTTTTGGTGTCATAAGATACCTTTTATTTGAGCATAATTTTAGGTTTACAGAAGAGTTGTATACACAGCACAGTTTCACCCAATTTCTACAAATGTGAACATCTTACATTGCCATGGTACATATTTAGAAACTAAGAAATTAACAAAGAAACATTACTATGAGCCATACCATGTAGGGCCACCCAAAATGGACAGGTCATGGTGGAGAATTCTGAAAAAATGTGGTCCACTGGAGAAGAGAATGGAAAACCGCTTCAGTATTCTGGCCATGAGAACCCCATGATCAATATGAAAGGGCAAAAAGATAGGACACTGAAAGATGAACTCCCCAGGTAGGTAGATGCCCAAAATGCTACTGGAGATCAGTGGAGAAATAACTCCAGAAAGAATGAAGAGACAGAGCCAAAGCAAAAATAACATCCAGCTGTGGATGTGACTGGTAATGAAAGTAAAGTCTGATACTGTAAAGACCAAGATTGCATAGGAGTCTGGAATGTTAGGTCCATGAGTCAAGGCAAATCAGAAGTGATCAAACAGGAAATGGCAAGAGTGAACACTGACACTTTAGGGATCACTGAACTAAAATGGACTAGGATTGGTGAATTTAACTCAGAAGACAATTATACCTACTACTGTGGACCAGAATCCCTTAGAAGAAATGGAGTAGTCATCGTAGTCAACGAAAGAGATTGAAATGCAGTGCTTGGATGCAAACTCAAAAACGACAGAACGATTTCTGTTCGTTTCCAAGGCGAACCATTCAATATCACAGTAATCCAAGTCTATGCCCCAACCAATAATGCTGAAGAAGTTGAAGTTGAACAGTTCTATGAAGATCTACAAGACCTTCTAGAGCTAACACCCAAAAAAGATGTCCTTTTCATTATAGGGGACTCGAATGCAAAAATAGGAAGTCAAGAGATCCCTGGAGTAACAGGCAAATTAGGTCTTGAGGTACAAAATGAAGCAGGTCAAAGGCTAACGAAAGTTTTGCCAAGAGAATGCAATGATCATAGCAAACACCCTCTTTCAACAGCACAAAAGAAGACTCTACACATGCACATCACCAGATGGTCAATACCAAAATCAAATTGATTATATTTGTAGTCAAAGATGGAGAAGCTCTGTACAGTCAGCAAAAACAACACTGGGAGCTGACTCTGGCTTAGATCATGAACTCCTTATTGCCAAATTCAGACTGAAATTGAAGAAAGTAGGGAAAACCAATAGGCCATTCTGGTATGACCTAAATCAAATCCCATATGATTATACAGTGGAAGTGACAAATAGCTTCAAGGGATTAGATCTGATAGACAAAGTGCCTGAAGAACTGTGGACAGAGGTTCATGACACTGTAGAGGAGGCAGTGATCAAGACCATCCCCAAGAAAAAAAAATGCAAAAAAGGCAAAAACGGTTGTCTGAGGAGGCCTTACATATACCTGAGAAAGGAAGAGAAGAAAAAGGCAAATGAGAAAAGGAAAGAAATACCCATTTGAATGCAGATTTCCAAAGAACAGCAAGGAGAGATAAGAAAGCCTTCCTCAGTGATCAGTGCAAAGAAATAGAGGAAAACAATACAATGGAGAAGACTAGAGATCTCTTCAAGAAATTTAGAGATACCAAGGGAATATTTCCTGCAAAGATGGGCATGATAAAGGACATAAATGGTATGGACCTAACATAAGAAGATAATATAAAGAAGAGGTGGCAAGAAAACACCGAAGAACCATAGAAAAAAGATCTTCATTACCCAGATAACCACAATGGTATGATCACTCACCTAGAGCCAAACATCTTTGAATGCAAAGTCAAGTGGGCCTTAGGAAGCATCACTACAAACAAAGCTAGTGGATGTGATGGAATTCCAGTTGAGCTATTTCAAATCCTAAAATATGATGCTGTGAAAATGCTGCACTCAATATGCCAGCAAATTTGGAAAACTCATCAGTGGCCACAGAACTGGAAATGGTCAGTTTTCATCCCAATACCAAAGAAAGGCAATACCAAAGAATGATCAAACTACCGCACAATTACATGCATCTCACACACTAGCAAAGTAATGCTCAAAATTCTCCATGCCAGGCTTCAACAGTATGTGAACCATCAATTTCCAGATATTCAACCTGGATTTAGAAAAGGCAGAGGAACCAGAGATCAAATTGCCACCATCCACTGGATTGTTGAAAAAGCAAGAGAGTTCCAGAAAAACATCTACTTTTTCTTTATTGACTACACAAAAGCTTTTGACTATGTGGATCACAACAAACTGTGGAAAATTCTTAAAGAGATGGGAATACCAGACCACCTGACCTGTCTCTTGAGAAACCTGTATGCAGGTCAGGAAGCAACAGTTAGAACCGGACATGGAACAATCGACCGGTTCCAAATCAGGAAAGGAGTATGTCATGGCTGTATGTTGTCACTCTGCTTATTTAACTTATATACAGAGTATATCATGTAAAATGCCAGGCTGGATGGAGCACAAGCTGGAATCAAGATTTCTGGGAGAAATAGCAATAACCTCAGATATGCAGATGACTCCACCCTTATGACAGAGAGTGAAAATGAAAGAGCCTCTTGATGAAACTGAAAGAGGGGAGTGAAAAGTTAGCTTAAAGCTCAACATTCAGAAAACTAAGATCATGGCATCCAGTCCCATCACTTCATGGCAAATACATGGGGAAACAGTGGAAATATTGGCAGACTTTATTTTTAGGGGGGATTCAAAATCACTTCAGATGGTGACTGCAGCCATGAAATTAAAAGACACTTGCTCCTTGCAATAAAAGTTATGTCCAACCTAGACAGCATATTAAAAAGCAGAGACATTACTTTGCTGACAAAGGTCCGTCTAGTCTGAGGTATGGTTTTTCCACTATTCATGTATGGATGTGAGAGTTGGACTATAAAGAAGGCTGAGAGCTGAAGAATGGATGCTTTTGAACTGTGGTGTTGGAGAAGACTCTTGATAGTCCTTTGGACTGCAAGGAGATCCAACCAGTCCATCCTAAAGGAAATCAGTCCTGGTTGTTCATTGGAAGGAATGTTGTTGAAGCTGAAACTCCAACACTTTGGCCACCTGACGAGAAGAACTGACTCATTGGAAAAGATCCTAATGCTGGGAAAGATTGAAGGTGGGAGGAGAAGAGGACGACAGAGGATGAAATGGTTGGATGGCATCACCGACTTGATGTACATGAGTTTGAGTAGGCTCCCGGAGTTGGTGACGGACAGGGAAGTACTCCATGAGGTTGCAAAGAGTTGGACTCCACTAAGCAACTGAACTGAATGGATTAACAAAACCTGTTTTATATGAATTTCAACAACTTTTCCACTAATGCTTTTTTCCCCCCAAGATCTAATCCATCCCTCTCTTCATTTTGAATTGAACACTATTTTTTATCTTGTTAATATAGATACACCATCTGTCTTTTGGCTGATTTGCCTAACGTGTCTTTTTCATGTTTTACTTTTAACTATTATGTGTTCTTGTGTTTAAGGTATGTATTTTGTAAGCAGTGGATAACTCAATTTAGGAATATAGTTTATTTCAACCTGTCATATTATCGCATCATTTATCCTTCTCCCCTTTCCAACTTTCCATTATGTTGATTTTTATAGATACTGATTTTAGTGTAATTATAGCTATTTTTGGCCTCCCTGGTGACTCAGTGGTAAATAATTTGTCTGCCAATACAGGAGACAAGGGTTCATTCCCTGGGTTGGGAAGATACCCTGGAGAAGGAAATGGCAATCCACTTCAGAATGCTCGCCTGGGAAATCCCATGGACAGAGGTATCTAGCGGGCTACAGTCCACGGGGTTGCAAAGAATTGAACAGGATTTAGCGACTAAATAACAGCAACAAATAGCTATTTTTACTATTCTCTCACATTCTCACATCGATTTCACCACAACAAAATTTACCATGGTAATTTATCACATTTTCTTCTATATGTCCTTAAGCAACTACCGGAATTTTTTCTCCTCTTAAAGTATTTCATTCATAACTGTTTTGCCTTATCTCTTGTAACAAAATTTTTGGGACTTTTATGCCTGGGAATAATTTCACCTTGCATATATATTTAAATGACACTTTGAATAAATACATATGCTAAATTTTACATTCTTTTTCTTCAGTTTCTTACAACTCATGCTTCTATTTGAAAATCTAAGTCTCCATATAACTCTTGTTTGTTTTATGTAAGTTTTCAGAATTTTCTGTCTGTAAGCTTTTAGAATTTCCTTTTCTTTGTTTAACATTTAGAAAAATTTCACTCTCATGTGACTCTGTGTATGTGTGTGTTGCAGTTTATTTCTCCGTTTCCAGTATACTCTGAATCACTTCCATTTTGCTACTTTTATGCTTCGTTAAGTCTGATAAACTTTTCTCCATTGGTTTTACAAATACTTCATTCTCTGCATTTTCATTTCTCTATTTTTCTGAGGTTCTTATTGTCCAGATAATAACATATCAATTCACATATTTCAACATTTTTCTTTTCTCATTCCTTTTTGTTTCTTCTTGAAGATTTCCTCCACTAAAAGTTCCTCGCCATGTGGTTGCTCTAAGCTTCAGAACAAGACCACACCTGCAGTCTTTGCACACTGTTCCCAGTAATGCACACAGAATCTACTATTTTCATCTCAGGCTCCTGACTTCTCATGGAATTTTCCAGGCAATAATATTGGAGTGGGTTGCCATTTTCTATTCCAAGGGTGCTTCCTGACCCAGGGATAAAACTTGAGTCTCTGGTGTCTCCTGCATTGGCAGGCGAATTCTTTACCACTGTGCCACCTGGGAAGTCCCATATTCTCTACTTACTCCAGGTCATAATACTCTCCTGTATCCACTGCAGGTGGCAGGGCAGACATCTTTTCATTATTTAAGGTTTCAGCCGTTCCTTGTGTCATATAAGAGGTGTGCATTTCTGTTGCCTTATTCTCCTTGTGAATTCCAAGAAGAGAAGAAAGATAAGTGACTTTAAATTAATGTGCTCATACTAGAAATCCTGTATTATGGTATTTCAAGTCTCAAAAAATGAAAGCAAATTTATAATCCTCTTAACTCTTAGCAAGACACAAGGGGAAAATACCGATTGTCTATTTCTCCTCTAACTCCCTAAGACAAATTGTTTTTCTGCACATGAGTCCCTATGAAAAATGATTTTTTCCATGTATACTAGTCATGGTCTTTTATTTGCTCTCTATCTTAATGTAGTCCCTGAGACATTTGCTAATTTTAAAATATTATTTCCTGAGAAACCAGACTTGATTTTATCTGCCTCATACCATCCTCCCAAAACTTGCACTCTTCTCCCTTCTTCCTAAGTTGACTAGGTATTTATGTTTCTATTTTCTCTCACAATATCTGGTAATTAATAGTTCTAAAGGTTAACTAATATGTTCTGTGCAAAGAGACACAGGTGGGAAACTGTTTCTCCCATGTAACTAGAAGGAAAATTTTGGAGTATCATGTTCACTATAATATTTATATAGCTGTTGACTCACAGTAGTGTGTGTTTTCCTAACTCTGTATTATTCAATGGTAGGGTTGTCATATTAAGCAAAAAGAATAGAGAGTACCCAGTTACATATAAATGTTAAATATACAAAAATGGTGTTTATTGTATAATATATATTTTATAATGCATATTGTATACTAACATTATATAAAAAAGTAATTATGTTAATAAAATATACTTATATTTATATAATATATTGTATAATGTATCAGTATATCCTATGAAATATTTGACAATTTAATGATAATTTTCTTACCATTTTTCATATAAACTTTTCAGAAGTAGCCATGCTTTGCTTAAAGAAATAGGTGCAATGCCTTTATTAATTCAGTGCAGGCTTTTAACCTAAACAGAAACATTAAGCATATGGAGCTGAATTACAACTTTATTTATCTGATTGAAACCTTGTTTGTAGTCAAGATGAATAATTTATGTAGTAACTGAAGCATTTTCATTATTATATTTTAAGATGTAAAATGATGTCGAATTAAATAAATGTTTATATCTATTTATAATTTTAAACACCACTGTCCACCTTATATATACACAAGTTTGCTATTCAACAGCACATTTATCTAATTTGATTTTAGTGAAAACTGATGCTGTAAGAATTTAAGAGCACTGAATATTGCCTGATGCCACATGATTATTTCATATTGAGATATCTCCCCTTAATCACATTAATACATATGTTCTTTTCAGTAATATGAGGAAGATGTAAAAGATCTCTAGAGAAACCTTTTAATGTTTAATTCTCCATTTACTACTATTACAATGTCAACGAATAACCATCTGCGAACTCAAAAATATTTGAGATTATTAATTTCTATGAAAGCCTTTTTAAGTATATAAATGTTCTTAAAGAGCATTATAGATAATTTTCCTTTAAAAAAAAAACTGGTAATTTTGAGTTTATATGGTTCTTTACATTTATTATTCTATTATTGCATATTACTATAATTCTAGCCTAAAATTCTTACAAAGTTCCTTAATAAATTATTTCAATTACATCATATCTTTTGTATTGCCTTTGCACAATGTGGTAGTTTGGCTGAAGTTTTAATATTAAAGAGATTAGTATGTATTACATTGATAATTTCACGTTAGTTTTAAAAGATAAATAGCTGCCAGTATTGGAGAAGGAAATGACGATACACTCCAGTATTCTTGCCTGGAAAATCCCATAGACAGAGGAACCTGGTGGGCTACAGTCCATGGGGTTACAAAGAGTCAGACACGACTGAGCGACTAACACTACACTATTATTTTAGTATATAAACAAGGTACCAGGATATAATATATTTGTAAATATTAACAAGCACATGCGATTTCCATTGGATTTTTACATTAAAATAAAAATTAAGTAATTAAATGTGTAATAAAAAATCATGATTTTCTTATTGAGTGAGTGTCAAGGATCATAATTTATGTCATAACTTAATGACCATAAATAAGTTAGTTAAAACCTATATGAGTTATGGATTGTGTTATTTGGTTGGAATAAAATAATTTTTGTACAAATTGTGTATTTTAGGTCCATGTTCTTTTTTCTTCTTTATTTCTGTGGCTATCCAATTTGTCTAGCATTTGTTAAAAAGACCATTCTTTGTCCATTGAATTGCTTTTTCACATATGCCAAAAATCAGTTGTTCATACTTTTGTGTGGGCTACTTCTAGGTTCTCTATTGTGTTTTATTATCATTATGTCTATCTCTGTGCCAGTACCACTTAGTTTTGATTAGTGTAAGCATGTAATGTGTCTTGAATTTAGACAAAATATTTCCTCCTACTGTATTTTTTCCAGAATGTTTTTTTAGCTATTCTAGTTTCTTTGTCTTTTCAATACAGATTTTAGAATAATCTTCTTATTTACAGTCTTGCTGGGATTTTAATAGGAATTACCTAAAACCTGTATATCAAATGGACGGACGAAGTAACACCTTTGTCATGATGACTCTTCCAATTCATGAATATGTGTCTCTAGTTATTTATATCTTTGATTTTTTTAATCAGCATTTTGTAAGTTTTCAGCATAGGAGTTCTGGACATATTTTGTTAGATTTACACCTAAGTATTTCATATTGAGTGATTATATTTCAATATTGTATTTCAATTACAGGTATTTCAAATACAAGTATTTCAAATATTGATTTCCACAAGTCCATTGTTACTATGCAAAAATACAATTGATCTTTATTGATTGATTTCTATCCTGCAGTTTAATTAAATGCATTTATTAATTTCAGAATATTTTGGGAGATATTCTACATAGAAAACCATGATTTATGCATATAAAGGCAATATGACATTTGTTTACCTTTTCTCTTTTTATTGTGCTAAATAGAATTTCCAGTCCTATGTTGATAAACAGGTAAGAAATATTCAGCTAATGTTTTTAGTTTTATTTTTTTTAGTGAAATGCAAAAGAATAAATGTAGGCTACTTGAGAGTATAGGAACCTCAGAGACATATCGTGAACATTTGCAAGGTAATGTCCATGAAACGGGCTTCCCTGGTGCCTCAAGTGGTAAAGAACCTGCTTGCAATGCAGGAGATGACGGTTTGATCCCTGGGTCAGGAAGATCCCCTAGAGAAGGAAATGTCTATTCCCTGAAATGGATGAGAAATTCTAACCCACGAAATATATTAGAAAGAGTGGGTCAGGGTTGAAGGAAGTGAGAAGCCATTGTTGAGAGAAAGTCATGAAGCTTTGTCCCAAATCTTCTCTTCTATGGAAAAAATGCCTTACATTTTTAGGGGATGGGCAGCTAATCTTGTTTTACCCAGGGCACAGAATAAGACCCACTGAAGCTGGCTACACAGAAAAGTAAAATAATCTCTACTCCTGCATGCTCAGTCATGTCCAAGTCTTTGTGACCCCATGGACTGTGTCCCACCAGGCTTCTCTGTCCATGGGATTCTCCAGGCAAGAATACTGGAGTGGGTTGCATTCTCTTCTTCAGGGGATCTTCCTGACCCAGGGATTGAACCCATGTCTCCTGCATTGGCAAGTGGGTTCTTTAGCACCACCTGAGACGTCCTCATTACTTCTTGGAGAGAGATAAAACAATCATCTTGGCTCAGATCACTAGAGGTTTCTGACACAGGAGATGCAAGTTCCATCCTTGGGTGGGGAAGATCCCCTGGAGTAGAAAATTGCAACACACTCCAGTATTCTTGCCTGGAAAATTTCATGGACAGAGAAGCCTGGTGGGCTACATACTATCCACGGTATTGAAAAAGAGTCACTGAGCATGCATGCATGCACAGTTGACAGGGACAGCATTGCTGAGAAAGGCCTGGTCATGAGAACCTAGTATCTCGCCTACCTAAGATTTAGCTTGTACCAGGGAAACAGAGAAGATCCTTCAGCATCAGGCTAGCATGCAGTAACAAGCCACAGAAGTCTACTGATAGAAGGTAGGCAATATCATGTATAGCAGGGATTATCATTCACAAAAATACACTGCTAAAAACATGGTATAATGATGAAAGACTAAATGCCATCCACTTGAGATTGGGAACAAATGAAGAATATTTTCACTCTTACCACTTTAATTTAACATTGTACTGGTGGTTCTAGACAGTGTAGTTAGGTAGGTGAAAGAGATGGGAAAAAAAAATCCGTATTGGAAAGAGAAAATTGAAACTTTCTTTATTTGCAGGAAACATGACCCTGTATGTAGCAAATCCTAGAGAATCAATACACACACACACACACACAAAACAAGAAGAACTGATTAACAATCTCAGCAAGGTCTCAGCAACCAAGGTCAACTTCTGAAGTCAATAGTATGTGTAAGTGCTAGCAATTAAAGAAGTTAATAGCATGTGTAAGTGCTATCAATTAACAATCAAAAAAGAAAATGAAGGGAATTCACTGATCGTCAAGTGGTTAGGACGCCACACTTTCACTGCTGAGGACACAGGTTCGATCCCTGGTCAGAGAACAAAGATCCCACAGGGCTCAAGGCATGAACAAAAAACAAAAAGCCAAGAAATTCTATTCATAATATTATCAAAGAGAATAAAATGCTGAGGAATAACTTTAACAAAGAAGTCCTCAAGATGGCGGAGAAATAGGATGGGGAGACCACTTTCTCCCACACAAATTCATTGAAAGGACATTTGAACACTTAGGGAATTCCACAAAACAACTTCTGAACACTGGC
The DNA here is from genome assembly GCF_054371585.1 of Giraffa tippelskirchi. Classification (NCBI taxonomy): domain Eukaryota; kingdom Metazoa; phylum Chordata; class Mammalia; order Artiodactyla; family Giraffidae; genus Giraffa; species Giraffa tippelskirchi. The sequence continues at coordinate 10,194,468 of NC_137289.1, read as the reverse complement.
AGAGGACATCAGGTACCCAGAAAAGCAGCCTATTGTCTTCAAAAGGAGTTAGGACAAAATATAAAAGATAAAAAGAGATGCAAAAGAGTTAGGGATGGAGATCCATTCCAGGAAGGGAGTCTTAAAAGAGGGGAAGTTTCCAAACACCAGGAAACCCTCTCACCTGCGGGTCTGTGGGGAGTTTTGGAATCTCAAAGGGTGACATAACTGGGAGGAAAAATAAATAAATAAAAGCCACAGATTATTTGCCTAATGGCAACTCCCAGCAGAGAAGTACCCCTGACGCTCACACCCCCCACCAGCAAGCGGGGGCTGAACAGGGAGGAACGGGCTGCATTGCTTAGGGTAAGGACTGGGCCTGAATGCACTGAGGGCAATATGAGGGAGTTAACGTGAGATAGCAACCTAAACTGTGGGATAGCCAGAGAGAGAGGAAAAAAAAAGAGAGAGAGAGAAAGAACTATCCCATGAAAGCCATAACCTAAGGCACTGCTGGGCCTGCTCTCAGAACAAAGGACTGAGCGAATACGGAAGGAGAGCCAGCCAGGTGTGGACTGACCCATCCCACACCAGAAGCAGGGGGGCAGTCAGGTGGCAGCCAGAGCCGGAAAGGGGCAAACTCGGCCCAAGAGACAGCATCCCCTACGAAACTGCGAACAGGCTTCCAGTTGCTAACCAAGACTTCCTGGGATTCTGGACAGTTGACATCTGCCAGGAGGGTCACAGCCAGAGATCAGATCCCCACAAAAGACACACTGCACACCGGAGATGGTGCACCCGCTGCCACCCAGGGAACCGAGCAGCTGGGACCTGGGATGTGGTAAGACGAACTCACCACCTGGAGAGAGTGCACACGCCAAGCACCTGGTCACCTGAGCTGCTTGGACCCAAGAAGGGCACAAAACGCAGGCCTATGCAAGTCTGCGCCTTGTGGAGTACCTGAGAACCTGAACCTGAGCGGCTTAGACCTGGGAAGTGCATGCAACCCAGGAGCCACTCCCTGCAGAGCAACCTGGAGCCTGAGCAGTGTAGACTGAGAAAGCACAAACTCCATGAATGGGGGCAAACCCAGTGTAGCCGAGACACTGTGAGCACTCCCCACACACGCCAGTGATATTTGTTTGCAGGGTTCCTCCCTCCCCACAGCACGACTGAACAAGTCAGCCTAAACAAGAGACCACCTTCGCCCCCTTGTGATACGGTGAAAATTAGACACTGAAGAGACCTGCAAACAGAAGAAGATAAATAAACAGAGGGAATCGCTTTGGAAGTGAGAGGTGCAAACAGATTAAAAACCCTGTAGTTAACACCAACTACATTGGAAGGGGCCTAGAGATCTTGAGAAGTATAAGCTGGAACAAGGAACTATCTGAAACTGAACTGACCCCACACTGCTCGCAACAGCTCCAGAGAACATAGACCTGAGCTTCAATATACAGGACCCTCAAAGTCACACCAAACCCACAGACATCTCAAAAATCACTACTGGACACTTCATTGCACTCCAGAGAGAAATCCAGCTCCACCCACCAAAACACCGACACAAGCTTCCCTAACCAGGAAACCTTGACAAGCTACTAGTCCAACACCCGGCCCATAGGGAGGAATCTCCACAATGAAGAGGAACCACAAACTGCCAGAATACAGAAAGGCCACACCAAACACATCAATATAAACAAGATGAAAAGGTAGAGAAACACTCAGCAGGTAAAGGAACATGATAAACGCCCACCAAACCAAACAAAAGGGGAGGAGATAGGGAGTCTACCTGAAAAAGAATTCAGAATAATGATAGTAAAAATGATCCAAAATCTTGAAAACAAAATGGAGTTACAGATAAATAGCCTGGAGACAAAGATTGAGAAAATGCAAGAAATGTTTAAAAAGGACCTAGAAGAAATAAAAAAGAGTCAATCAATAATGAACAATGCAATAAATGAGATCAAAAAACATTCTGGGGGGAACCAACAGTAGAATAATGGAAGCAGAAGATAGGATAATTGAGGTAGAAGATAGAATGGTAGAAATAAATGAAGTAGAGAGGAAAAAAAAAGAAAAGAATTAAAAGAAATGAGGACCACCTCAGGGACCTCTAGGACAATGTGAAACGCACAAACATTCGAATCATAGGAGTCCCAGAAGAAGAAGACAAAAAGAAAGGGCACGAGAAAATACTCGAGGAGATAATAGTCGAAAACTTCCCTAAAATGGGGAAGGAAATAGTCACCCAAGAGCAAGAAACCCAGGGTGTCCCAAACAGGATAAACCCAAGGCGAAACACCCCAAGACACATATTAATCAAATTAACAAAGATCAAACACGAAGAACAAATATTAAAAGCAGCAAGGGAAAAAAAAACAAATAACACACAAGGGGATTCCCATAAAGATAACAGCTGATTTTTCAGTAGAAACTCTTCAGGCAAGAAGGGAATGGCAGGACACACTTAAAGTGATGAAAGACAAAAACTTACAACCCAGATTACTGTAACCAGCAAGGATCTCATTCAAATATGAAGGAGAAATCAAAAACTTTACAGACAAGCAAAAGCTCAGAGAATTCAGCATCACCAAACCAGCTCTTCAACAAATGCTAAAGGATCTTCTGTAGACAGGAAACACAGAAAAGGTTTATAAACTTGAACCCAAAACAGCAAAGTAAATGGCAATGGGAACATACTTATCAATAATTACCTTAAATTTAAATGCATTGAATGCCCAAACCAAAAGACAAAGACTGGCTGAATGGATACAAAAACAAGACCCCTATATATGCTGTTTACAAAAGACTCACCTCAAAACAAGGGACACATACAGACGGAAAGTGAAGGGCTGTAAAAAGATGTTTCAGGAAAATGGAGAACAAAAGAAAGCAGGAGTAGCAATACTCATATCAGATAAAGGAGACTTTGAAATAAAGGTCGTGAAAACAGACAAAGAAGGACACTACATAATGATGAAAGGATAAATCCAAGAAGATATAACAATTATAAATATATATGCACCCAACATAGGAGCACCACGATATGTAAGGCAAATGCTACCAAGTATGAAAGGGGAAATTAACAATAACACAATAATAGTAGGAGACTTTACTATCCCACTCACACCTATGGATAGATCAACTAAACGGAAAATTAACAAGGAAACACAAACTTTAAATGACACTATGGACCACTTAGACCTAATTGATACCTATAGGGTATTTCACCCTGAAACAATGAATTTCACCTTTTTTGCAGGTGCACATAGAACCTTCTCCAAGATAGATCATATCCTGGGCCATAAATATAGCCTTGGTAAGTTCAAAAAAATAGAAATCATTCCAATCATCTTTTCTGACCACAATGCAGTAACACTAGATGTCAATTACAGGACAAAAACTATTAAAAATTCCAACATATGGAGGCTAAACAACATGCTTCTAAATAACCAACAAATCATAGAGGAAATCAAAAAAAGAAATCAAAATATGCATAGAAACGAATGACAATGAAAACACAACAACCCCAAACCTATGGGACACTGTAAAAGGAGTGCTAAGGGGAAGATTCATAGCAAATCAGGCTTACCTCAAGAAAGAAGAAAAAAAGTCAAATAAATAACTTAACTCTACACCTAAAGCAACCAGAAAATGAAGAAATGAAGAACCCCAGTCTTAGTAGAAGGAAATAAATCTTAAAAATTAGAGCAGACATAAATGCAAAAGAAACAAAAGAGACCATAGCAAAAATCAACAAAGGTAAAAGCTGGTTCCTTGAGAAGATAAATAAAATAGAGAAACCATTCGCCAGACTCATCAAGAAACAAAGGGAGAAGAATCAAATCAACAAAATTAGAAATTAAAATGGAGACATCACAACAGAAAACACAGAAATACAAAGGATCATTAGAGACTACTATCAGCAACTATATGCCAATGAAATGGACAACTTGGAAGAAATGGAAAAATTCTTAGAAAAGTATATCTTTCCAAAACTGAATCAGGAAGAAATAGAAAATCTTAACAGACCCATCACAAGCACGGAAATCGAAGCTGTAATCAGAAATCTTCCAACAAACAAAAGCCCAGGACAAGACAGCTTCACAGCAGAACTCTATCAGAAATTTAGAGAAGAGCTAACACCTATCTTACTCAAATTCGCCCAGAAAATAGCAGAAGAAGGTAAATTGCCAAACTCGTTCTATGAGGCCACCATCACCCTAAGAGGCCACGAAAAAAGAAAACTACAGGCCAATATCACTGATAAATATAGATGCAAAAATCCTTAACAAAATTCTAGCAAATAGAATCCAACAGCATATTAAAAAGATAATACTTCATGACCAAGTGGGCTTTATCCCAGGAATGCAAGGATTCTTCAATATCTGCAAATGAATCAATGTAATACAGCACATTAACACACTGAAAGATAAAAACCATATGATTATCTCAATAGATGCAGAGAAAGCCTTTGACAAAATTCAACATCGATTTATGATAAATAAACCCTCCAGTAAGAAGGCATAGAAAGAACATACCTCAACATAGCAAAGGCTATATATGTCAAACCCATAGCAAACATTATCCTCAATGGTGAAAAACTGAAAGTATTTCCCCTAAAGTCAGGAACAAGGCAAGGGTGCCCACTCTCACCATTACTATTCAACATAGTTTCGGAACTTTTGGCCACAGTAATCAGAGCAGAAAAAGAAATAAAAGGAATCCAGATGGGAAAAGAAGTAAAAGTCTCACTGTTTGCAGATGACATGATCCTCTACATACAAAATGCTAAGGACTCTCCCAGAAAATTACTAGAGCTAATTAATGAATATAGTAAACTTATAGGTTATAAAATTAACACACAGAAGTCGCTTGCATACCTATACACTAACAATGAGAAAACAGAAAGGGAAGTTAAGGAAACAATTCCATTCACCATTGCAACAGAAAGAATAAAATACTTAGGAATACATCAACCCAAATAAACAAAAGACCTATATATAGAAAAGTATAAAACACTGATGAAAGAAATCAGAGAGGACACAAAATAGATGCAGAAATATACCATGTTCAAGGATTGCAGGAATCAATATGGTGAAAATGAGTATACTACCCAAAGGAATCTATCGATTCAATGCAAACCTATCAAGCTTCCAACGGTATTTTTCACAGAACTTGAACAAATAATTTCACGATTTGTATGGAAATACAAAAAAAAAAACCTCGAATAGACAAAGCAATCTTGAGAAAGAAGAATGGAACTGGAGGAATCAACCTGCCTGACTTCAGTCTCTACCACAAAGCTACAGTCATCAAGACAGTATGGTACTGACACAAAGACAGAAATATAGATCAATGGAATAAAATAGAAAGCCAGAGATAAATCCATGCACCTATGGACAAGTTATCTTAGATAAAGGAGGCAAGGATATACAATGGAGAAAAGACAATCTCTTTAACAAGTGGTGCTGGAAAAAATGATCAACCACTTGTAAAAGAATGAAACTAGAACACTTTCTAACACCATACACAAAAATAAACTCAAAATGGATTAAATATCTGAACATAAGATGAGAAACTATAAAATTCCTACCGAAAACATAGGTAAAACACTCTCTGACATAAATCACAGCAGTATTCTCTATGACCCACCTCCAAGAGTAATGGTAATAAAAGCAAAAATAAAAAAATGGGACCTAATTAAACTTAAAAGCTTTTGCACAATGAAGGAAACTATAAGCGAAGTGAAAGGACAGCCTTCAGAATGGGAGAAAATAATAGCAAACGAAGCAACTGACAAAGGATTGATCTCAAAAATATACAAGCAGCTCCTGCAGCCCAATTCCAGAAAAATAAACGACCCAATCAAAAAATGACCCGAAGAACTAAACACATTTCTCCAAAGAAGATATACAGATGTCTAACAAACACATGAAATTATGCTCAATAATCACTCATTATCAGAGAAATGCAAATCAAAACCACAGTGAGGTACCATCTCACACAGGTCAGAATGGTTGCTATCCAAAAATCTAGAAGCAATAAATGCTGGAGAGGGTGTGGAGCAAAGGGAACCCTCTTACACTGTTGGTGGGAATGCAAACTAGTACAGCTGCTATGGAGAACTGTGTGGAGAGTCCTTAAAAAGCTGGAAATAAAAGAGCCATATGAGCCAGCAATCCCACTGCTGGGCATACACACTGAGGAAACGAGAATTGACAGTGATACATGTACCCTAATATTCATTGCAGCACTGTTTATAATAGCCAGGACATGGAAGCAACCTAGATAGCCATCGGAAGACGAGTGGATAAGAAACCTGTGGTACATATATACAATGGTATATTACTCAGTCATTAAAAAAGAATACATCTGAATCAGTTCTAATTAGGGTAATGAAACGAGCCTATTTCATCATAGGGGACTGGAATGCAAAAGTAGGAAGTCAGGAAACACCTGGCCTAACAGGCAAATTTGGACTTGGAGTACAGAATGCAGAAGGGCAAAGGCTAAAAGAGTTTTGCCAAGAGAATGCACAGGTCATAGCAAACACCCTCTTCCAACAACACAACAGAAGACTCTACACATGGACATCACCAGATGGTCAACAACAAAATCAGATTGAGTATATTCTTTGCAACCAAAAATGGAGAAACTCTATATAGTCAGAAAAACAAGACCAGAAGCGGACTGTGGCTCAGATCATGAACTCCTTATTGCCAAATTCAAACTTAAATTGAAGAAAGTAGGGAAAACCACTAGACCATTCAGGTATGACCTAAATCAAATCCCTTATGATTATTATACAGGGCAAGCGACAAATAGATTTAAGGGACTAGATCTGATAGACAGAGTGCCTGATGAACTATGGACAGAGGTTCGTGACATTGTACAGGAAACAAGGATCAAGACCAACCCCATGGGAAAGAAATGCAAAAAAGTAAAGTGGCTGTCTGAGGAGGCCTTACAAATAGCTGTGAAAAGAAGAGAAGCGAAAAGCGAAGGAGAAAAGGAAAGATATTCCCATCTGAATGCAGAGTTCCAAAGAATAGCAAGGAGAGATAAGAAAGACTTCCTCAGTTATCAATGCAAAGAAATAGAGGAAAACAAAAGAATGGGAAAGACTGGAGATCTCTTCAAGAAAATCAGAGATACCAAGGGAATATTTCATGCAAAGATGGGCTCAATAAAGGACAGAAATGGTATGGACCTAACAGAAGCAGAAGATATTAAGAAGAGGTGGCAAGAATACACAGAAGAACTGGACAAAAAAGATCTTCAAAACCTAGATAATCACAATGGTGTGATCACTCACCTAGAGCCAGACATCCTGGAATGTGAAGCCAAGTGGGCCTTAGAAAGCATCACTACAAACAAAGCTAGTGGAGGTGATGGAATACCAGTTGAGCTATTTCAAATCCTGAAAGATGATGCTGTGAAAGTGCTGCAGTCAATATGCCAGCAAATCTGGAAAACTCAGCTGGGGCCACAGGACCGGAAAAGGTCACTTTTCATTCCAGTCCCAAAGGAAGGCAATGCCAAAGAATGCTCGCACTAGCACACAATGGCACTCATCTCACACGCTAGTAAAGCAATGCTCAAAATTCTCTAAGCCAGGCTTCAGAAATATGTGAACCATGAACGTCCAGATGTGCATGCTGGTTTTAGAAAAGGCAGAGGAACCAGAAATCAAATTGCCAACATCCAGTGGATCATCGGAAAAGCAAGAGAGTTCCAGAAATACATCTATTTCTGCTTCGTTGACTATGCCATTGCCTTTGACTGTGTGGATCACAATAAACTATGGAAAATTCTTAAAGAGATGGGAATACCAGACCATCTGACCTGTCTCTTGAGAAACCTGGATGCAGGTCAGGAAGCAACAGTTAGAACTGGACATGGAACAACAGACTGGTTCCTAATAGGAAAAGGAGTACGTCAAGGCTGTATACTGTCACCCTGCTTATTTAAATTCTATGCAGAGTACATCATGAGAAACGCTGGGCTGGAAGAAGCACAAGCTGGAATCAAGATTGCCAGGAGAAATATCAATAACCTCAGATTTGCAGATGACACCACCACCTAATGGCAGAAAGTGAAGAAGAACTAAAGAGCCTTTTGATGAAAGTGAAAGAGGAGAGTGAAAAAGTTGGCTTAAAGCTCAACATTCAGCAAACTAAGATCATGGCCTCTGGTCCCATCACTTCATGGGAAATAGATGGGGAAACAGTGGAAAGAGTGTCAGATTTTATTTTTTGGGGCTCCCAAATCACTGCTGATGGTGATTGCAGCCATGAAAGTAAAAGACTCTTGCTCCTTGGAAGGAAGGTTATGACCAACCTAGATAGCATATTTAAAAGCAGAGACATTACTTTGCCAACTAAGGTCCGTCTAGTCAAGGCTATGGTTTTTCCAGTAGTCATGTACGGATGTGAGAGTTGGACTGTGAAGATAGCTGAGCACCGAAAAATTGATGCTGTTGAAATGTGTTGTCGGAGAAGACTCTTGAGAGTCCCTTGGACTGCAAGAAGATCCAACCAGTCCATCCTAAAGGAGATCAGTCTTGGGTGTTCATTGGAAGGACTAATGTTGATGCTGAAACTCCAATACTTTGGCCACCTCATGCGAAGAGTTGACTCATTTGAAAAGACCATAATGCTAGGGAGGGCTGGGGGCAGGAGAAGAAGGGGACGACAGAGGATGAGATGGCTGGATGGCATCACCGACTCGATGGACACGGATTTGGATAGACTCTGGGAGTTGATGATGGACAGGGAGGCCTGGTGTGCCGCGATCATGGGGTCGCAAAGAGTCGGACACAACTGAGCGACTGAACTGAGTGATACAGAGTGAAGAAAGTCAGAAAGAAAAACACCAATACAGTATACTAATGCATATATATGGAATTTAGAAAGATGATAATGATGACCCTATATGCGAGACAAGAAAAGAGACACAGATGTATAGAACAGTCTTTTGGACTCTGTTCGAGAAGGAGAGTGGGATGATTTTATAGAATAGCATTGAAACATGTATATTATCATATGTGAAACAGATTGCCAGTCCAGGTTCAACACATGAGGCATGGTGCTCAGGCTTGGTGCAGTGGGATGACCCTGCGGGATGGAATGGGGAGGGAGGTGGGAGGGGGGTTCAGGATGGGGAACACATGTACACTCATGGCTGATTCATGTCAATGTATGGCAAAAACCACCACAATATTTGAAGTAATTTGTCTCCAATTAAAATAAATAAATTAAAAAAAAAAGGACAGCACACTCAGAGGATTTTTCACTCTTATTGTTTTTAAATCACATTCAGTGACTGACTTTGAATCAGCAGTGTGGTCTCCCAAGGAGTTAGAGTGCCAGAAAGATTTAATTAGGAAGGTGCAGTCCAGATAAAAGATACCATATCATTGAGTTAAAATTTGATCTCAACTCTTTTGATGCTGATGGTGAAACTCTGTGTTTCAGTTGTTTTTAAAAAGTTTTCTGAAGACACACAGGATTCTTATGGTCAGAGACTCTGCCATATGTATCTCCATGTTTGACTGACTACTCCTTGAACCTTTAAAACTTTTCAAAATGAAAGTTAACACCAAATTAAATATTTCATAGTCTTTCTTTTAAACCATGATAAACTGGTAGAAGTTGGACTAACAAAAGACTTTATTGGGGAAGAATGTTTTAGGACTGTAGTTATTTAGAAATCCTAGGATATGGTGATAATTAAAAGACCAGCTTTTACTCAGTCTTATATTAGTACTTATGTAAAAATTCTCTGTACATACTTCCATGACTGTCTAGTGGTTAGGACTCCATGCTTTTGCTAGAAGGGCACGGGTTCAATCCCTGTTCAGGGAACTACGATTCCACAAACTGCATAGTGCCCCCCCCCCCCGAAAAAAAATCTCTGTGGGTGGTGATACTATTTGTCATTTGCATCAGGATTGGGCCACCACCACTGCCCTTCCCTTGGGAATACATTGCTCCCAAAAATTTCTTAGCAAAAAGGTTGCCTAATCAATATTTTGTTTGTTCCCTTCAAACATTTTAGTTCCTGGGAGTGCTAGTTGTGGGCTTAGTTGTATCAGCACTTTGTGCCTGCTGAGCACCTTTAGCTGACAGCATAGGTGAGTGATGCAACAAACCCCATTATGAGGTAGGTGGCCAGGAGGTGATTTCTGCCTGCCTTTCTCAGGGAGAGTTTCACATTCACCACCCCCATGTGAAACCCTCTTCCCATCTGGGTCTGGCAATATAGACCCTAATGTCATTCCACACCCCAAACAAAGGCAGTAACACCACACCACTATTCCTTGCCCTTGAAATCAAGTGTTAAGCAGGGTTATCCATCTTCAGTGCAGACTCCTGACCCAATCCAGACCTCTACTATCTGGCTAATTGGGGACCTGAGGGCCTCTACCCCAATCTCCCGGTACCCCATATCTCTCCCATCTCAGGTGCCCACCTCTTCTCTTCTTTCCCTCTCTTCCATCAGAAAATTCACACACACACAAATATCATCTTTTCACCATTTGATGTTTATTTTAATCACAGCCATCAGTTTACTATGTTAGTGTGAGAGTCAGTCTTTTCCTGGTTGGCCATTTCTAAGAAAGCAGACCTCTGGAGACACAATTTTAAACTGTCTGACCTTTTCTATTCAATTACTGGCTGCCCAGGTGGTACTTCTCCAGCGTCTCTTATTCTGAGGTGGCTGAGCTTATCTTCTCTTTTGATTCTGCCTCCTTCTTTGACTCTGCCTCATATTTGGGTACCTTTTTTTGCTTTGATTCAATTTCTTAACATTGGAAAAACAGTTTGGTTTTCTTATTTTCTTCACCTTCTTCAACTGAGTGGGATATGATCGGATTTTCTTTCTCAAGGTTCCTCGTAGAGGTCTTCTGACCCTCATGGTCACCTTTCGTGCCTGGAAAGACAAGAGAAGGGTATTAGTTTTGAGGAAAGAGTATAAAAACTGAGTTGGAAGGGAGATTTCATGAAAAAGGGATGTGGGCTGATGAGGGCTTTTGTGTCAGGCAAGGGCAGTGTAGAGGTCTTGGGCAGCAATGTCAGTGGAGTACATGGGGAGCTTAGTTGGAGTCATCTTACCTTCACACTACCTCTGTACCTTCAATGACAAAGGGTCTTCTTTATTCCTTTCATCCTTGAAGCAAACTGCATTGCAATTCTTCTTGCCTGCTGTGGCTTCCTGGTTCCCTGAGTCATGATGATACCAAAAAGTGGCCTAACTCAAAATCTCTGCCTCTGACCTCCCTATATACACTCTTTCATGACAATGAGAAGCCACACCCTTCAATTTGATTGGTCAGTTAGGCGCTACCCCAGCCAATAGTAGCTTGGGGGGCTTAGACATCACAATGTACCACTGTGCCCATAAACATGGGCTAGTGGATTCTGACGGAGGCCATGATATAACTTTCCCACTGCTGACACCTCTGTGTGTCTGATTCTGGGGAGCAGTGATTCAGCGGTACGGTGCTTCTCCTCATGACCTTCAAACTTCCTTTCAGTTCCCTTTATCCTTTGACTTATATGTGCCACTTCAACACTCCTGCCTCCTCCATCCCTCTATGAACATCTGACAAACCCTTTCTGTCCCACTGCAGCCCTTCAGAGTCCTCTAATCACTTCATCTCTAGACCACCCTCTGTCTGTTGGGGGTTCCTGAGGCTCTTAAGAAACTTAAGAGCAAGCACTTAAGGTGGAAAAAGGTAATTAAGAACAGGTTGGATGTTTCATCTACTGTGATGAGCTTTAGCAACCTCCAGACTTGGTGAATCCTCAGTCTGTTGCCCCAAGTTCAATACACAGTCTCCGTAAGATTACACATCAGAGCAAAGACAGTTTTAAATGTCTCCTCCACTAAATTTTTTGGGGACACTTCAACTCCCATATTGAGTAGGGAAACTCAACTTGCCCCATCTACCAGAAATGCATTCTTGATTTTTTTTTTTTTAAAGGACGGTGCTCAAAGGCAAGAGTCAGTTCACCACTGCACCACTGACTCCTGACTGAATCACTTCCCCAGGCACCCCTCCTTGACAGTTACCAGTAGGTAGGGCCCATTGGGGTGCTGACCAATAGCTGAGCAGGACAAATACCTGAAACCTAGATGTCCATCAGCAGACAAATGGATAAGAAAGCTGTGGGACATATACACAATGGCATATTACTCAGCCATTAAAAAGAATAAATCTGAATCAGTTCTAATGAGGTAGATGAAACTGAAGCCTATTACACAGAGTGAAGTAAGTCAGAAAGAAAAACACCAATACCGTATACTAACACATATATATGAAATTTAGAAAGATGGTAATGATAACCCTATATGCAAGACAGCAAAAGAGACACAGATGTATAGAACAGTCTTTTGGACTCTCTGGGAGAAGGCAAAGGTGGGATCATCTGAGAGAATAGCATTGAAACCTATAAATCTTCATATGTGGAACAGATCGCCAGTCAGTCCAGGTTTGATGCATGAGACAGGGTGCTCAGGGCTGGTGCACTGGGATGACCCAGAGGGATGCGATGGGGAGGGAGGTGGGAGGGGGGTACAGGATGGGAAATACATGTAAACCCATGGCTGATTCATGTGAATGTATGACAAAAACCACTACAATAATGTAAAGTAATTAGCCTCCAATTAAAATAAATAAATTAAAAAAAAAGTGAACACACACACACACGAAAGAAAGCACTACTTCTCCAATAACATAAATGGAAATAAAGATGATGCACTCTGGGGGAAAAAAAAAAAACAGAAGTCCTCATTTTGTACAATGAAAAATATAAAACATGTTGAAAGATACTACAGGACATCTAAATAAATGGAGAACATCTTACCAATTGGAAAAATCAAATTGTTATGATAGAAATACTCTCTAATTGATCTATTGATTCAATACAACCCTATTAAAAGACTAAACGTCTTTTTTTCACAGACACTGACAAGATCATTCTAAAATTCGCATGACAACACAAATTATCTATAGAACCAAAACAATATTTAAAAGAAAAATAACATTGGAAAACTTACACTGACCAATTTTAAAACTTGCTACATGGCTGCAGGTCTTCCCAGATGGTGCCAGTGGTGAAGAGTCTTCCTGCCAATGCAAGAGACACGGTTCGATCTCTAGGTCTGGAAGATCCCCTGGAGTAGAAAAGTGCAACCCACTCCAGTATTCTTACCTGGAAAATCCCATGGACAGAGGAGTCTGGCGGGCTACAGTCTATGAGGTCGCAAGAAGTCAGACATGACTGAGAAACTGAACATGCAAGCACAAGGCTACAAGACAGTGTTGTATTGGAAATAGGGTAGACATATAGATCAATGGAATAGAACTGCAAGTCCAGAAGTAAACATCTATGGTTACTTGACTTTTGACAAGGGTACCAAGACCATTCAACGGGGAAAGAATAATGTTTTCAGTAAGTTTTTTCTGAGATGTTTGAATATCCACATATAAGAGTATTAATGTGGATTCTTACGTAAAACAAACCCAAAAATTAATGCAAAATGGTCATAGATGTAAATTAAGTGCTTAAAACTATAAAACTATTAGAAAATACTAACAATGAAATGTTAAACCTTGAATTAGACAAAGTTTTCTTAGCTATGACACCAAAAGCACGAGATATATATATATATAAAAAACCTCTATATTTCGTTTCATCAAGATAAAAACACATTTGTGCTTCAAATGACTTCATTAATAAAGTGAAAACACAATTCACACAAGGGGAGAAAGTGTTTTTAAATGATGTATTCAATAAAGAACTTGTATCCGGAATACATTAGAAGACAACTATCCCATTAAAAACAAGCAAAAAATGTAAATAAAAATTTTAACAGAGTATAGGAACGGCCTAAAATACTTGAAGTGATGCTCAAAATTATTAGTCATTAGGGAAATGCAAATCAAAACCACAATGACATATAATTTTAGACCTAGCAAAATATGACATATACAAGTCAGATGATAAAAAGTGTTGCCACAGATGTAAAGAAAGTGAAACTCTCACATATTGCTTGATGGAATGAAAAATGATGCAGACAATTTGGAAAATGGTATAGCAATTTCTTAAAATGTTAGATGTTCATTTAGCATTAACCTGCCATATAATTTCACTCCTAGGTATTTACCTCAAAAAATGCAAACATGTGTCCAGGCAATGTGGTGAATGAATGAAGAAAATGTGATATAGCCATACACTAGAATATTATTTGGTAATAAACTGGAATGAAGTATCAATATATGCTGCCCATGGATTAAACTCAAACACATTATGTCAGATGAAAAGCAGACAGAAAGAAGGCCACATGTTGTGTCATTGCATTTATATGAAATGTACAAAAATGCCAAATATATAAAGTGGAAAAGAGTAGATTAGTAGCTGCGTTGGGCTGGGGATGGGAGCAGAAACTCATGGCAAACATACATGAGGCATCTTTTGAGGGTGATAGATATGTTCTAAAATTAGACTATAGTGATAGTTGCCCAGCTCTGTAAATGTATTAATCTTTAAATTATACACCATTAATATGGTGAATTTTATGGTATTTAAATTATATCTTAATTAAACTGTTTCTTCTACCAAATTATCTTACCGAAGGTCATCATTCTTTGCTGCATTTTCTTGCATTTACTAACTAACTGCATTACTATAATCAGCAAATTGCATGTACAATAGTACAGAGCAACTCAGACTATTATACAATTCAAGCTTTAGAGACTGGGTCTTCCTAACCACTTCTTAACCCATGTTATTTAGACTTGGCTTGTTCATCTCTATTCCAAAATTCTGATCTTCTCATGGTCAGTTCAGTGTCACATGGCAACTAATACACAGTGTTTACCTGTTCCTTGAACTGAGTTTCAAGTTTCTTGAACTTCAGTTTCATGTGAGACCTTGAGGCATAAAATGACAATTAATGGAATAGGGATGATTAAGCATAGCTAACACAAAGGATTAGCCTGGATAATCACATCCTGATATATAGATAATTGGCTTCTAAAGAGGATGTCAAGCGAACATAATTAAATGTGTATTTTGGCTTTGAAGCACATGTGATAATTTAATAGCTTGTTTTTATCTCTTTTCAATTTCCAAGAGGAACTGAATCATCAGAATTAATAATATCTGTATCCTAGAACTTTTACAAGGTTCAAGTGAGATTATCTATAAATACCCACCAAGCAGTCAGCCTGTCACGTAAGTAGTTTTTAAATGTTAAGAATCATCATTGCTGCTGCTAACTTTGTCCGAATTTAATATTAAATATAGTTAATATCTTTGGTTTACAGAAGAGAAAACTTACAGCTTCAATAAGGTAAGTGACTTTCTAAATTTCCATATTAAATGATTTGCCTGTAGAACCTCTTTTTTATCTCTTTACCTCTATTGACTGATTTTTTTCCTATCGACTGTTTTAAATAACAAAATAGCTCCCATTCTCTATCTCAAATGGAACTAGCTAAAGATATGTGATGAAAATTAGCAGTTGCCTTCCCTCCCACACCAACCTTCTGTGCCTCACACCTCTTCTAGTAAGAAATATTAACAATATGGTATATTTCCTGATTGTTCTCTTAATATATATATATATATATATATATATATATATGTATGTATGTATATATATGCCTGTATGTATTTAAATATACCCAGAAAAGAAAGATTTTTTTATTGTCTATTCTTTTGTAAATTCAGGATGACTATATATTACTTTCCAAAATTGGAAACTGATTATGTGATTAACTTTAGCAAAAATTCATAAATAAATTCTAAATAGTATTTCAAAAGTCAGCAGTGAAAACGTTTTTATATTTAACTATTTTATTTTATTTTTAGAAATGGACCTGAATATTCTAAGCTCCTTCAGTGATCATTTTTTTTCTCATATTTGATTTCTTTACTCACTCTGACAAGTCTGTAATGTGGAGTTAACAACTATACTACATTTTTATGTGTCTGTGAAGATTAAGCAAGGTAATCCACTTAAAAGCACAAAGTGTACTGCTTGTCAGTTATAGAAGAATTAAGCTGTTCCCTTTCATCTGTAACCACTTGCATTTTCTTTCTACAACGTCTTATTTAAGGGCAGCTATTTTCTCATTTTGAAATAGTAAATAATGTAGGACATAAAGTGTAATAATCTCCTATCACACCCTATATATTTCTCTAGTGCTTTTATAAGCAATACAAATTGTTTAGTGTATATCCCCCACACTTTTCTGTATGCTCGAAAGAAATCCTAATACACACACACACACACACACACACACACATACACAAACACTAAAGTATTTGAGAATTTTTTTAACAATGGGAAATTTTGTATAAATTGATTTTTTCATGTTTCATCACACTATAAAATCTAAGTATATCATAGATGTCTATCTAAGTCAGATTGCTTTATGAGTTAATATTAGAAACGTTTGAAAATTATAAAATTTAAATGTTAACCCATGTGAACTGAATCTGGGTATATGTTTTAAATGAAGGAATTATGTGTGGCTTTCTGATGGATATCGACTGTACTGCAGCTACCTCTCAGATAAATTGCAATGACTAATGACTGAGCCAGCAGCAAATTGTCTAAATTATTATGGCTTTATAGTAGAGTAGCTATTATTCAATTTCTTTTCCTATACGACTTATTTATTGCCTCTGTGTCATGTATTACAAATTTATTTTTGGAGATTACCATTACTTCACTTCATTAAATTTACAAAAATAAGTTAGGTTATCTTAGGACTTTTAATTCTAAAATAACTAAGTTAATTCAGGAAATATTAACAATTTAACAATATTGAGCCTTTTCTTTCCATATGTGTTTATCATTTTTTTAATTTTTATTTATTTTAGTTTATTTATCTATTTTTTTTTACTTAACAGTACTGTATTGGTTTTGCCATACATTGACAGGAATCCACCATAGGTGTACATGTGTTTCCCTTCCAGAACCCCCCTCCCACCTCCCTCTCCATGCCATCCCTCTGGGTCATCCCGGTGAACCAGCCCCGAGCACCCTGTATCATGCATCAAACCTGGACTGGCAATTCGTTTCACATATAATAATTTACATGCTTCAATGCCATTCTCCCATATCATCCCACGCTCGCCATCTCCCATAGAGTCAAAAAGACTGTTCTGTACATCTGTGTCTCTTTTGCTCTCTCACATACAGGGTTATATTTACCAATTTACTAAATTCCATACATATGCGTTAGTATACTGTATTGGTGTTTTTCTTTCTGGCTTACTTAACTCTGTATAATGGGCTCCAGTTTCATCCACCTCATTAGAACTGATTTGAATGTATTCTTTTTAATGGCTGAGTAATATTCCATTGTGGATATGTACCACAGCATCCTTATCCATTCATCTGCTGATGTCCATCTAGGTTGCTTCCATGCCCTGGCTATCATAAACAGTGCTGCGATGAACATTGGGGTAAACATGTCTCTTTCAGTCTGATTTCCTCAGTGTGTATGCCCAGCAGTGGGATTGCTGGGCCATATGGCAGTTCTATTTCCAGTTTTCTGAGGAATCTTCACACTGTACTCCATAGTGACTGTACTAGTTTGCATTCCCACCAACGGATAACAGTGTTCCCTTTTCTCCACACTCTCTCCAGCATTTATTGCTTGTAGACATTTGGATAGCAGCCATTCTGACTGGCGTAAAATGGTACCTCATTGTGGTTTTGATTTGCATTTCTCTGATAATGAGTGATTATTGAGCATAATTTCATATGTTTGTTAGCCATCTGTATGTCTTCTTTGGAGAAACGTCTGTTGAGTTCATTGGCCCACTTTTTGATTGGGTCGTTCATTTTTCTGGAATTGAGCTGCAGGAGTTGCTTGTATATTTTTGAGATTAATTCTTTGTCTGTCGCTTCAGTTGCTATTATTTTCTCCCATTCTGAAGGCTGTTTTTTCACCTTGCTTATAGTTTCCTTTGTTGTGTAGAAGCTTTTAATTTTATTAGGTTCCATTTGTTTATTTTTGCTTTTATTTCCAATATTCTGGGAGGTGGGTCATAGAGGATCCTGCTGTGGTTTATGCCGCAGAGTGTTTTGCCTATGCTTTCCTCTAGGAGTTTTATAGTTTCTGGTCTTACGTTAAGATCTTTAATCCATTTTGAGTTTATTTTTGTGTATGGTGTTAGAAAGTGCTCTAGTTTCATTCCTTTACAAGTGGTTGACCCGTTTTCCCTGCACCACATGTTAAAGAGATTGTCTTTTCTCCATTGTATATCCTTGCCTCCTTTGTTAAAGATAAGATGATGATAGGTGCCTGGATTTATCTCTGGGCTTTCTATTTTGTTCCATTGATCTGTATTTCTGTCTTTGTGCCAGTACAATACTGTCTTGATGACTGTGGCTTTGTAGTAGAGACTGAAATCAGGCAGATTGATTCCTCCAGTTCCATTCTTCTTTCTCAAGATTGCTTTGGCTATTCGAGGGTTTTTGTATTTCCATACAAATTGTGAAATGATTTGTTCTAGTTCTGTGAAAAATACCGTTGGTAGCTTGATAGGGATTGCATTGAATCTATAGATTGCTTTGGGTAGTATACTCATTTTCACTACATTGATTCTTCCGATTCATGAACACAGTATATTTCTATATCTATTTTGTGTCTCCTCTGATTTCTTTCACCAGTGTTTTATAGTTTTCTATATATAGGTCTTTTGTTTCTTTAGGTAGATATATACCTAAGTATTTTATTCTTTTCGTTCAGATGGTGGATGGAATTGTTTCGTTAATTTCCCTTTCTGTTTTCTCATTGTTTGTGTATAGGAATGAAATGGATTTCTGTGTGTTGATTTTATATCCTGCAACTTTACTATATTCATTGATTAGCTCTAGTAATTTTCTGGTGGAGTCTTTAGGGTTTTCTGTGTAGAGGATCATGGCATCTGCAAACAGTGAGCGTTTTACTTCTTCTTTTCCCATCTGGATTCTTTTTATTTCTTTTTCTGCTCTGACTGCTGTGGCCAAAACTTTCAAAACTATGTTGAATAGTAGTGGTGAGAGTGGGCACCCTTGTCTTGTTCCTGACTTTAGGGGAAATGCTTTCTCTTTTTCACCATTGAGGATAATGTTTGCTGTGGGTTTGTCATATATAGGTTTTATTATGTTGAGGTATGTTCCTTCTATTCCTGCTCTTTGGAGGGTTTTTATCATAAATGGGTGTTGAATTTTGTCAAAGGCTTTTTCTGCATCGATTGAGATAATCATATGGTTTTTATCTTTCAATTTGTTATTGTGGTGTATTACATTGATTTGCGGATATTGAAGAATCCTTGCATCCCTGGGATAAAGTCCACTTGGTCATGATATATGATCTTTTTGATATGTTGTTGGATTCTGTTTGCTAAGATTTTGTTAAGGATTTTTGCATCCACGTTCATCAGTGATATTGGCCTGTAGTTTTCTTTTTCGTGGCATCTTTGTCTGGTTTTGGTATTAGGGTGATGGTGGCCTCATAGAACGAGTTTGATGAGTTTGGAAGTTTACCTTCCTCTGCAAATTTCTGGAAGAGTTTGAGTAGGATTGGTGTTAGCTCTTCTCTAAATTTCTGGTAGAATTCAGCTTTGAAGCCACCTGGTCATGGGCTTTTGCTTGTTGAAAGATTTCTGATTACAGTTTCAATTTCCGTGCTTGTGATGAGTCTGTTAAGATTTTCTATTTCTTCCTGGTTCAGTTTTGGAAAGTTGTACTTTTCTAAGAATTTATCCATTTCTTCCAAGTTGTCCATTTTGTTGGCATATAGTTTCTGATAATAGTCTCTTATGATCCTTTGTATTTCTGTGTTTTCTGTTGTGATCTCTCCATTTTCATTTCTAATTTTGTTGATTTGATTCTTCTCCCTTTGTTCCTTGATGAGTCTGCCTAATGGTTTGTCAATTTTATTCATCTTCTCAAAGAACCAGCTTTTAGCTTTGTTGATTTTTTGTTATGGTCCCTTTTGTTTCTTTTGCATTTATTTCTGCCCTAATTTTTAAGATTTGTTTCCTTCTACTAACCCTGGGGTTCTTAATTTCTTCCTTTTCTAGTTGCTTTGGATGTAGAGTTAGGTTATTTATTTGACTTTTTTCTTGTTTCTTGAGGTAAGCCTGATTTTCTTTGAATCTTCCCCTTAGCACTGCTTTTACAGTGTCCCATAGGTTTTGGGTTGTTGTGTTTTCATTTCTATTCATTTGTATGTATATTTTGATTTCTTTTTTTATTTCTTCTGTGATTTGTTGGTTATTCAGCAGTGTGTTTTTTAGCCTCCATATATTGGAATTTTTAATAGTTTTTGTCCTGTTATTGACATCTAATCTTACTGCATTGTGGTCAGAAAAGATGCTTGGAATGATTTCAATTATTTTGAATTTCCCAAGGCTAGATTTATGGCCCAGGATGTGATCTATTCTGGAGAAGTTTTTGTATGCGCTTGAGAAAAAGGTGAAATTCATTGTTTTGGGGGGAAATATCCTATAGATATCAATTAGGTCTAACTGGGCCATTGTATCATTTATTTTATTTTATTTTTTTCATATTCATTAACTACCTTTATGTTTATTGAAAAATTTATACCTGTTTTTATTTTATTTTTTAATAAATTTATGTATTTTGGGGGTGCTGATTACTTTACAATATTGTAGTGGTTTTTGCCATATATTGACATGAATCAGCCATGGGTTTACATGTATTCCCCATCCTGAACCCCCCTCCCACCTCCCTCCCCATCCCATCCCTCTGGGTCATCCCATTGCCCCAGCCCTGAGCATTTGTCTCATGCATCCCACCTGGAATGGTGTTCTGTTTCACATATGATAATATACATGTTTCAATGCTATTCTCTCAGATCGTCCCACCCTCACCTTCTTCCTCAGAGTCCATAAGACTGTTCTATGCATCTATGCCATTGTATCATTTAAAGTTTGAGTTTCCTTGTTAATTTTCTGTTTAGTTGATCTATCCATAGGTGTGAGTGGGGTATTAAAGTCTCCCACTATTATTGTGTTACTGTTAATTTCCCCTTTCATACTTGTTATTATTTGCCTTACATATTGCGGTGTTCCTATATTGGGTGCATATATATTTATAATTGTTATATCTTCTTCTTGGATTTATCCTTTGATCATTATGTAGTGTCCATCTTTAGCTCTTTTCCAGCCTTTTTTAAAAATTCTATTTTATCTGATATGA
This sequence comes from Giraffa tippelskirchi, assembly GCF_054371585.1. Taxonomy (NCBI): domain Eukaryota; kingdom Metazoa; phylum Chordata; class Mammalia; order Artiodactyla; family Giraffidae; genus Giraffa; species Giraffa tippelskirchi. Next base: position 10,173,246 of record NC_137289.1, on the reverse strand, counting down.
GTATTGCTACTCCTGCTTTCTTTTGGTCTCTATTTGCATGAAATATCTTTCTCCTGCCCTTCACTTTCAGTCTGTATGTGTCCCTTGTTTTGAGGTGGGTCTCTTGTAGACAACATATATAGGGGTCTTGTTTTTATATCCATTCAGCCAGTCTTTGTCTTTGGGTTGGGGCATTCAACCCATTTACATTTAAGGTAATTGTTGATAATGATCCCGTTGCCATTTACTTTATTGTTTTGGGTTCAAGATTATACACCCTTTTTGTGTTTCCTGTCTAGAGAAGTTCCTTTAGCATTTGTTGGAGAGCTGGTTTTGTGGTGCTGAATTCTCTCAGCTTTTGCTTGTCTGTAAAGCTTTTGATTTCTCCTTCATATTTGAATGAGATCCTTGCTGAGTACAGTAATCTGGGCTGTAGATTATTTTCTTTCATCACTTTAAGTATGTCCCGCCATTCCCTTCTGGCCTGAAGAGTTTCTATTGAAAGATCAGCTGTTATCCTTATGGGAATCCCCTTGTGTGTTATTTGTTGTTTTTCCCTTGCTGCTTTTAATATTTGTTCTTTGTGTTTGATCCTCATTAATTTGATTACTATGTGTCTTGGGGTATTTCGCCTTGGGTTTATCCTGTTTGGGACGCCCTGGGTTTCTTGGACTTTGGTGATTATTTCCTTCTCCATTTTAGGGAAGTTTTCAACTATTATCTCCTTGAGTATTTTCTCATGTTCTTTCTTTTTGTCTTCTTCTTCTGGGACTCGTATGATTCGAATGTTGGTGAGTTTAACATTGTCCCAAAGGTCTCTGAGGTTGTCCTCATTTCTTTTAATTCTTTTTTCCTCTCTGTTTCATTTATTTCTACCATTCTATCTTCTACCCACTTATCCTATCTTCTGCCTCAGTTATTCTACTATTGGTTCCCTCCAGAGAGTTTTTTATCTCATTTATTGCATTATTCATTATATATTGACTCTTTTTTATTTCTTCTAAGTCCTTGTTAAACCTTTCTTGCATCTTCTGGATCCTTGTCTCCAGGTTATTTATCTGTAACTTCAAGTTGTTTTCAAGATTTTGGATCATTTTCACTATCATTATTCAAAATTCTTTATCAGGTAGATTCCCTATCTCTTCTTCTTCTGTTTGGTTTGGAGGGCATTTATCCTGTTCCTTTACCTGCTGGGTGTCTCTGTGCCTTTTCATCTTGTTTATATTGCTCTGTTTGGGGTAGCCTTTTTGTATTCTGGCAGTTTGTGGTTCCTCTTTATTGTGGAGGTTCCTCGCTGTGGGTGGGGTTGGATGAGTAGCTTGTCAAGATTTCCTGTTTGGAGAAGCTTGTGTTGGTGTTCTGGTGGGTGGAGCTTGATTTCTTCTCTCTGCAGTGCAATGAAGTGTCCAGTAATGAGTTTTGAGATGTCAGTGGGTTTAGTGTGACTTTGGGCAGCCTATATATTGAAGCTCAGGGCTATGTTCCTGTGTTGCTGGATAATTTGCGTGGTATATCTTACTCTAGAACTTGTTGGCCCTTGGGTAGTGCTTGGTTTCAGTGTAGGTATTCAGGCGTTTGATGAGCTCCTATCGATGAATGCTTCCTGGATTCAGGAATTCTCTGGTGTTCTCAAGATTTGGACTTAGCCTCCTGACTCTGTTTTACAGTCTTATTCTTACAGTAGCCTCAAGACTTCTCCATCTATACAGCACCGATGATAAAACATCTAGGTTAATGATGAAAAGTTTCTCCACAGTGAGGGACACCCAAAGAGGTACACAGAGTTACATGGAGAAGAGAAGAGGGAGGAAAGAGATAGAGGTGACCAGGATGAGAAGAAGGGAATCAAAAGGGGAGAGAGCAAGCTAGCCAGTAATCACTTCCCTATGTGCTCTCCACAGTCTGGATTCCCCAGAGATGTTCGGGAAGTTACACAGAGAAGAGAAGAGGGAGGAAGGAGACAGATGTGGCCAGGAAGAGAAAAGGGGGAATCAAAAGGGGAGAGACAGATCCAGCCAATAATCAGTTCCCTAAGTGTTCTCCACAGCCTGGAACACACAAAGAGATTCACAGAGTTGGGTAGAGAAGAAAAGGGGGAAGGGGGAGATAGAGGTGACCTGGTAGAGAAAAAGGAGTGTCAAAAGGGGGAGAGAGCAATCAAGCCAGTGATCTCGTTCCCAAGTAAAAATAGGTACTGAAGATTGGGTTCTTAAAGATACAAAGTTGATAACAAATACCAAAAAGCAAAGAATAAAAATCTAGAGTAGAGGTTAGATTCTCAAAAATACAATATAAAAAAAAAGAAAAAAATCAGAGTCACAAAAATTATAAAATATATATATATATATATATGAATTTTGCTTTAAAAATGGGTCTTTTTTGCAAGGTAATAGTAGGTTATAAAAATGAAAATTGAAGGAGTAATAGGGGACTTAAAAATAAAAAATGATAATAAAAAAAGTTTCAAAAATTTAAAAAATGATAATAGTAAAAATATATTTAGGACTTTCTCTGGAGCTGTTGCAGAAAGTGTGGGGTCAGTTCACTTTCAGATAGTTCCTTGGTCCGGCTTGTACTTCTCAAGGCCTCTAGGCCCCTTCCTATGTAGTCAGTGCTAAATACAGGGTTTTAATCTATTGCACCTGTCACTTCCAAGGCGGTTCCCTCTGTTTATTTTAGCTTCTTCTGTTTGCTGGTCTCTTTAGTGTCTAGTTTCCGCCTTGGCACAAGAGGGGCGGTGGTGGTCACTTTTTTTAGTCTCACTTGTTCAGTCGTGCTGTGGGGAGGGAGGAACACTGCAAACAAATATCACTGGCGTGTGCTCAGAGTGATTCAGCCACACTGGATTTTCCCCTGCTCATGGCTTGTGTGCTTTCCCAGTCTACACTGCTCAGGCTCTAGGTTGCTCTGCCGGGAACTGTCTGAGGCAGGCCCGTGGGGTTGCCTGTACTTCCCAGGTCTGAGCCGCTCAGGTTCAGGTTCTTGGGTACTCCACAAAGACACAGACTTGGTTGAGCCTGCATTTTGTGCCCTTCCCAGGTCCGAACAGCTCAGGTGACCAGGTGTTTGGCTAGCGTGGTCAGGGGCTGCGACTTTTCCCCTCCCCCATCCCAGCCGCTCGGATTTCTGGGTGTATAACGGGCACCCCTTCTCAGGTGTGCTGTGTGTCTCTCCTGGGGAGCTGATTTACGGCTTTGACCCTCCCGGCGGATGTTAACCGTCCAGAATCCCAAGAAGTCTTGGTTAGCAAGGAGGTCTGCTTGCAGTTTGGTATAGTATGCCTCTCTGGGGCCGCAATTATGCCCTTCCAGCTCTGGCTGCCCTCACCTGCCTGTCTCTGGCAGGGGATGGGCTGGTCCGCAGCCCACTAGCTCTGCTCAGTCCTTTGTTCTGTGAGTGGGCCTGGCAGTGTCTTAGGTTAAGGCTTTTTGCGGGATAGGGATCCCACAGTCTGGGTTGCTCTCTCAAGCTAGTTCCTTCAGATTGCCCTCGGGGCATTCAGGCCCAGTCCTTACCCAAAGCAATGCATCCCACCCCTCCCTGTCCGGCCTCCGCTTGCTAGTGGGGGATGTGTGCGTCTGGTCTGCTGCTCCACTGGAAATTGCTGTTAGGTACGTAATCTGTGGGTTTCAATTATTTATTTATTTCTCCTCCTGGTTATTTTGCCCTCTGAGTTTCCAAGGCTCACCACAGACCCGCCAGAGAGAGTGTTTCCTGGTGTTTGGAAATTTCTCTCTTTTTTAAGACTCCCTTCCCAGGACAGATCTCCGTCCCTACCGCTTTTGTCTTTCTTTTTTCTTTTATATTTTGTCCTACCTCCTTTAGAAGACAATGGACTGCCTTTCTGGGTGCCTGGTGTCCTCTGCCAGCATTCAGAAGTTGTTTTGTGGAATTTGCTTGGCGTTTAAATGTTCTTTCGATGAATTTGTGGGGGAGAAAGTGATCTCCCTGTCCTATTCCTCCGCCATCTTAGGACTGCCTCCGTGTTTATCATTTTTGAAACTGCCTTTTAAAATATTTCTGTAAAAGAAATTTTATTCATCTAGTGTCCTTGAAAATACCTGATAAGTTTATGCCTTTGAATTTTAGATTGTCTTCCATTTTGTTTTTGTTTTTCATTACTGGTGGGTTAATTTTGGTAATTGGTAAAGCTATTGGTTATTATACAATTCCTGTCTGCCTACCTCCTTCCAGAGCAAACTATAAGTTCTCAATATGAATTTCTAGGTCTTCCTAAGCGAGTGATAATAGCTCTCTTCATGAATCACAATTAAAATAATCCTCCACACACATCACCCCAAAAATATGGGCCTTAGGTTCATCTCTCAAACAATTCAGGTGGTACTTATTTGGAGATTATGCCTAATATGGGCCTCTTAAGCATTTGATACTCTTCTGTATTTTGGGATCCAGGCTCTCACAAAACAAATTTATAGTGACTTTGGTGCGAACTCACCCAGGGTTGTTGACAGCCACCTGAATGCCAAACAACATTGAAATGTCAATTTAATAGTGGGACTTAATATTAACTAGTAAATAGATTCATTCAAGTTCCTTATATGTTGGTAATTTTTATTAACAATTACAAAACTTTAAGTACAAAACTAAGTTTTTAGCAACAAGACTATATATTAACAAACTTTCAAATATATTGCTATTTTGTTGTTGCTTTGATGTTAAAAATACAGGATTAAACATGTCCTCAATTATTCTTTCTATCTTAATAACCCATAATTACCATAATTGTTCTATTGCAATGTGCCACCTGGTGGGTCAAGAGACCAATTAACTTGGTTGCTGATAGCTTTTCTAAATAGAAAATTTTAAAGGTATCACATGTGGTATGGGTAACTAGTGTTTCATATAACTTAAAATAAATAACTGGAATTTGGAAATGATGTATAATATGTAATTTTAGGTAAGTAAAGTGCTAAAGTGTTGGAATTAACTTCTCTGTTGTTATATTATTTAATCATTTTCACATTAAACATTTGATAAATACTCAATGGATTGAGTTGCAGTGGAGAATATATCCTGATACTTTTGTTTAATTATCCAACTTAGTGGAAGCCTAACCTTAACAATTCAGGCTTTCCAGGTGGCTCAGTGGTAAAAGAATCCTCCTGTCAATATAGGTGATGTAGGAAACATGGGTTCGATCCCTGTGTTGGGAAGATTTCTGGGGAAGGATGAGGCAACCCACTCCAGTATTCTTGCCTGGGAAATCCTGGTGTGCTACAGTCCATGGGATCATAAAAGAGTTGGACATAGCAACCAAACAACAATAGCAAACCTTAACAATTACTGACAGCATGTGAGAATTTCCTGTTATCTTTATCCTCCTATATATATATATATATATATACACACACACTCACCCATAATATATAAACATGAAGACATTTTTTACACTTTTTTATTTCACAAAAAGGGAGTCATGATTATACTTGTTTATAAAGCTGTTACTTGTTTTCCTCATTAACAAATGATTAAGGATGTACTTGTTAGTAGATTTTTATTTGGCTGATATTTACAAGTACAGCCTTTAAAAATGTGGGTAATGTACCCATTTAATGGTGAGAAGTGAGTTGCAAGTGTTGAATTTTCCTGTATCCATTTGAGCTATTGCTCCAATGGTTCTTTTAATGATTGTGGCTTTATAGTACAGTTTAATGGGTTAAATATTATTCATTGGCATTCTTCATTTGATATCTTATATGTATTCACATTTGCTTTATCTTGCATATAGGCAGTAACAGTACTATGTCTAATGACTTAAAAACAAAATCACTTTCAAGTTATAATTCGATTAGCTATTTTTCAATACATTCTTTTCCCATCCAGAATCTATTGCATTTGTGAACACACACACACACACACACACACAAGAACAGTATTTACATACAATCAATATTTTTTTAATGTTTGCATTTATTCATTGACAACTTTTCATTTTTTCTTTCTGCTGTGGATAGAGTCTTTTACACATTATTTTTAAAAGATTTATTGCTGATACGTAGGGAAGCCACTGTATTTACTTCCTTATGATTCTCTAACCAAATTATATTACTGACAAAAGTTTTTCAGTGGCTTTTCTTAGTTTTTTTTAGGTGATTAATAATATTCATTTGTTTGGGACATTGGGATATTAAGACTAAACTACACGCTACATTATTGTAATCAGAATGTTTCATTGATTGTCCTATGAAACAAGCCAAGCAGAGCTTTGATTTTAGGGCTTATGACTAACAACCTAGTTCAACTTCATATCCCATAGATAACAAAGTCAATTTTTAATAACAAATCAAATGTGCTTTTTAAAAAAATATTTTGGCTCTGCTCTGTGGCTTGTGAGATGTTAATTCCACGTCTGTCATGATAGCACAAAGTCCTAACCACTGTACCACCAGGGAACCCCCTCAAATGTTATTATTAAATGTGTATTTTTAATGAAATTTAATTTTGTGATAATAAAACCATTTATGTTTCTGTTATTACTTTTCAGATTCCAAAAGGGTCTTTACATCTGTTGCCTCACTGAATTCTCATGAAAATTCTGTGATACACAATTCACAATATTTTTATAGCATAAGATTGTTGTGAAGATCAAGGTTGATAATCTACATAAAGCACTAAGCTCTCTGCCAGAAATGTAAGTAAGCATCAAGTGGTAATGATTATCATTATCATCATTTTTCTTATTTTCAACAACATATTGGATAACTGATCTATGGTATCATTTTTATTGTTTCCCACAATAATTTTCTTTCTTTTGTTTTTTTTCTATTGTCCATCCAACCTGTATTTCCAAAATGGAGAATCAGAATCCTGATTCAGTGATGAAAATTTTCTTTGCTTAAAATCCATATTACATTTGATTTTTTTAATTTATTTTTAATGGGGGAAAATTGCTTTACAATGTTGTGTTGGTTTCTTCCCTGCAACAATGCAAATCAGCCATAATTATACATATACCACCTCCTTCTTGAGCCTCCCCATCCTCCCCCATCCCACCCCTCTAGGTCATCACAGAGTACCAAGCTGGGATCCCTGTGTTATATAGCAACTTCTTTACCAGCTGTCTCTTTTACAGATGGTAGTGTGTATATGTCAATTCCACTTTCTCCATTTTTCCTACTCTTTCCTTCCCCCACTGTGTTCACAAGTCCATTCTTTATTTCAGCATCTACATTTCTTCCCTGCAAGTAGGTTCATTAATACCATTTTTATAGTTTCCATATACATGCATTAATATACTGTATTTGTTTTTCTCTTTCTGACTGACTTCATTCTGTATAACAGGCACTAGGTTCATCCACCTCTCTAGAACTGACTCAAATCCATTCTTTTTTATCCCATAATAATTTTCTTAATAACATTGCAAATGATTTTTCACCATTACCAGTGATATCAGGCAATGGAATATAATAATAAAAACAGAAGTAATACCTTCTCCATTACCCTTCATTTCATACTTCTTTAATAAATATTAATTACCTAGTTCATTTTATTCAGCATTTGCCACATTTAGAAATATATATAATATTCCCAAATTGCATGTATGCCGGCAAGTCGTGTACAGAATCAAATAGTGTAATGATATCAACATTTATGTTTCTCTGTCTCATCAAAGCCAGTGCATAAAGTTTGGCCTTGGTAGCTTCTGAAAACAGGATCATGTGTGTTTTTCTCACGGACGTCAACTCTTGTCCATTAGCTGGAGTAATTTTCCAAGAGAGTGTTTGACCATGGCTACATCCTGATCTTGTGACTCACTGGAGACCTTGAAACAAAATAGCATTTTACCAAGTAGAATTAATCTTACATAATCCATCTTTTTCATTAAATAACTCACCATGAACTTCCACCTAAGTGAAAGTAATTAACACCTTTTTTAATTTCTAAATTTTTCCAACTCTAAATTTTAATGCCCACAGACTGAATTAGTCTATGTTATAAATTGAAAATATATCTGCGGATATCTACTTCTGGCAAATACCTATTTTATTCAAGAGCAATTCAACTCTTAATTCAATTTATTGTTCTTTGTCAATAACTGAGCCAACGGTACAAGGTTTTCATTTACTGTGGCATTACAATACCATTGAGGATCTGGTGTTTCAAATCCCTGCAATACCCTCTTTGTTTAAAGATTTCATGAGAAATATTCCACACATCAATTTTAAATACTAATCTAAACATTGACTTCCCATATTTATAAAAGTGTAACTTTGGGCTTTTGTTGAAAGTTTAGTTAAGTTATTCCATGATATTACTGACTTAGCATCCATTTTGTTCAACCAAATGGCCTGAGGGGGCCTTACATAGACCCTAGTCCCTCATGCAAGCACATGCCCTACATAGCAGCTGGTAAAGTCATAAGTAAATATAAGTTCCTGATCCAACTTCCCTAAGAGTCCTTGTGATCAACAGTATCCCCTCTCATGTGCCAATTAGGTAAGATACCCGTGGGGCTTATCAAAACTCCACTCTTTGACTTGAACTGATCAATCTAGTGATAACCCGTAAACTGCAAAGCATTCCACCCATGGACCCTAATAAAGGCATGTGCCCCAGGTCTGTCTTTCCCTCTGCCTTGACCTCCACATGGGACCCCTCGAGGAGTGCCGGGTAATTCATCCAGGACGTGTGAGTAAGAAACTTATCGATTTCAATTTCTGTTGTGATCTGACAGTTTGTATTCCACTTAACAAGTATTTAATTTGACAAATTCATGACAGACTTCCATTCTGGGATGACTTAAAGGAAATCCAAGATCTTTCTGAGACACAGTTTTCTCCTGTCTAATATATGAAATTAGACATTTTAATTTGTAAATGTGTCTATCTAAATGTGTGTGTTGTGTACTTTTAAAGGGGATGTGAACAAAAATTTGAGGTATATTGTGATAATATGATGGCTTATGTTTCTAGGTTGCTTTCAGTCTTCCAAAAGAACTTCCTCACTGACACCTCATGGCAATCCTGTGATGTAGAATTAATAATATTTTCTAAATCATAGGATTGCTGTGAGGATCATGTGAGATTATCCATCAATTAATACTAACACAAATGATCATTATTCCAATTATTTTTATTTTTATTTGCTTTTATTTAACTTTGTATATTGAAGTAATTTTATGTTCAGAGGGGTTGTGAAAATAGTAAAAAGAATTCCCGTGTGTCCTTCATTCAGGTTCCCTTTATGGTAACAACTTAAATAATCATAATACATACTATCAAAATTTGGAAATTGGCATTAATAGAATACTATTAATTAGACTATTAGACTATTAGAGATACCAAGGGAACATTTCATGCAAAGATGGGCTCGATAAAGGACAGAAAGGCATGGGCCTAACAGAAGCAGAAGATATTAAGAAGAGGTGGCAAGAATACACAGAAGAACTAACTGTACAAAAAGATCTTGAAAACCCAGATAATCATGATGGTGTTATCACTCACCTAGAGCCAGACATCCTGGAATGTGAAGTCAAGTGGGCCTTAGGAAGCATCGCTACAAACAAAGCTAGTGGAGGTGATGGAATTCCAGTTGAGCTATTTCAAATCCTGAAAGATGATGCTGTGAAAGTGCTGCATTCAATATGCCAGCAAATCTGGAAAACTCAGCAGGAGTGGCCACAGGACTGGAAAAGGTCAGTTTTCATTCCAATCCCAAAGAAAGGCAATGTCAAAGAATGCTCAAACTACTGCACAATTGCACTCATCTCACACGCTAGTAAAGTAATGCTTAAAATTCTCCAAGCCAGGCTTCAGCAATACGTGAACTATGAAATTCCAGATGTTCAAGCTGGTTTTAGAAAAGGCAGAGGAACCAGAGATCAAAGTGCCAACATCCACTGGATCATTGAAAAAGCAAGAGAGTTTCAGAAAAACATCTATTTCTGCTTTATTGACTATGCCAAAGCCTTTGACTGTGTGGATCACAATAAACTGTGGAAAACTCTGAAAGAGATAGGAATACCAGACCACCTGACCTGTCTCTTGAGAAACCTGTATGCAGGTCAGGAAGCACCTGTTAGAACTGGACATGGAACAACGGACTGGTTCCAAATAGGAAAAGGAGTATGTCAAGGCTGTATATTGTCACCCTGCTTATTTAACTTATAAGCAGAGTACATCATGAGAAACACTGGGCTGGAAGAAGCACAAGCTGGAATCAAGATTGCCAGGAGAAATATCAATAACCTCAGATATGCAGATGACACCACCCTTATGGCAGAAAGTGAAGAAGAACTAAAGAGCCTGTTGATGAAGGTGAAACAGGAGAGTGAAAAAGTTGGCTTAAAGCTCAGCATTCAGAAAACTAAGATCATGGCATCTGGTCCCATCACTTCATGGGAAATAGATGGGAAAACAGTGGAAAGAGTGTCAGACTTTATTTTTTTGGGCTCCAATATCACTGCTAATGGTGACTGCAGCCATGAAATTAAAAGACACTTGCTCCTTGGAAGAAAAGTTATGACAAAACTAGACAGCATATTAAAATGCAGAGACATTTCTCTAATAATGAGTGATGTTGAGCATCTTTTCATGTGTTTGTTAGCCATCTGTATGTCTTCTTTGGAGAAATGTCTGTTTAGTTCTTTGGCCCATTTTTTGATTGGGTCGTTTATTTTTCGGGAATTCAGCTGCAGAAGTTGCTTGTATATTTTTGATATTAATTGTTTGTCTGTTGCTTCATTTGCTATTATTTTCTCCCATTCTGAAGGCTGTCTTTTCACCTTGTTTATAGTTTCCTTTATTGTGCAAAAGCTTTTAATTTTAATTAGGTCCCATTTGTTTATTTTTGCTTTTATTTCCAATATTCTAGGAGGTGGGTCATGGAGGATCCTGCTGTGATTTATGTCGGAGAGTGTTTTGCCTATGTTTTCCTCTAGGAGTTTTATTGTTTCTGGTCTTACATTTAGGTCTTTAATCCATTTTGAGTTTATTTTTGTGTACGGTGTTAGGAAATGTTCTAGTTTCATTCTTTTACAAGTGGTTGACCAGTTTTCCCAGCACCACTTGTTAAAGAGATTGTCTTTTCTCCATTGAATATTCTTGCCTCCTTTGTCGAAGATAAGGTGTCCATAGGTGCGTGGGTTTATCTCTGGGCTTTCTATTTTGTTCCATTGATCTATATTTCTATCTTTGTGCCAGTACCATACTGTCTTGATGACTGTGGCTTTGTAGTAGAGCCTGAAGTCAGGCAGGTTGATTCCTCCAGTTCCATTCTTCTTCCTCAAGATTGCTTTGGCTATTCGAGGTTTCTTATATTTCCATACAAATTGTGAGATGATTTGTTCTAGTTCTGTGAAAAATACCATTGGTAGCTTGATAGGGATTGCATTGAATCTATAGATTGCTTTGGGTAGTATACTCATTTTCACTATATTAATTCTTCCAATCCATGAACACGGTATATTTCTCCATCTGTTTGTGTCCTCTTTGATTTCTTTCATCAGTGTTTTATAGTTTTCTATATATAAGTCATTATTAGAGAAATGCAAATCAAAACCACAATGAGGTATCATTTCACACCAGTCAGAATGGCTGCTATCCAAAAGTCTACAAGCAATAAATGCTGGAGAGGGTGTGGAGAAAAGGGAACCCTCTTACACTGTTGGTGGGAATGCAAACTAGTACAGCCACTATGGAGAACAGTGCGCAGATTCCTTAAAAAACTGGGAATAGAACTGCCATATGACCCAGCAATCCCACTGCTGGGCATATACACCGAGGAAACCAGAATTGAAAGAGACGCGTGTACCCCAATGTTCATCGCAGCACGGTTTACAATAGCCAGGACATGGAAGCAACCTAGATGTCCATCAGCAGACGAATGGATAAGGAAGCTGTGGTACATATACACAATGGAATATTACTCAACCATTAAAAAAAATACATTTGAATCGGTTCTACTGAGATGGATGAAACTGGAGCCCATTATACAGAGTGAAGTAAGCCAGAAAGAAAAACAACAATACAGTATACTAATGCATATATATGGAATTTGAAAGATGGTAACGATAACCCTATATGCGAGACAGAATAAGAGACACAGATGCATGGAACAATTTTATGGACCCTGAGGGAGAAGGTGAGGGTGGGACGTTCTGGGAGAATAGCATTGAAACATGTATATTATCATATGTGAAACAGAACACCATTCCATGTTCGATGCATGAGACAAGGGCTCAGGGCCGGGGCAATGGGATGATTCAGAAGGATGGGATGGGGAGGGAGGTGGGTGGGGGGTCCAGGAGGGGGAACACATGTAAACCCATGGCTGATTCATGTCAATGTATGGCAAAAACTATTGCAATGTTGTGAAGTGATTGGCCCCCAACTAAAATAAATAAATTTATTAAAAAAAATTAAAAAAAATTAAAAAAAAAATAAAATAAAATAAAATGCAGAGACATTACTTTGCCAACAAAGGTCCGTCTAGTCAAGGCTATGGTTTTTCTAGTGGTCATGTATGGATGTGAGAGTTGGATGGTGAAGAAAGCTGAGTGCCCTGAAGAATTGATGCTTTTGAACTGTGGTGTTGGAGAAGACTCTTGAGAGTCCCTTGGACTGCAAGGAGATCCAAGCAGTCCATCCTAAACGAGAGCAGTCCTGGTTGTTCATTGGAAGGACTGATGTTGAAGCTGAAACTCCGATACTTTGGCCACCTGATGAGAAGAGCTGACTCATTGGAAAAGACCCTGATGCTGGGAAGGATTGGGGGCAAGAAGAGAAGGGGATGACAGAGGATGTGATGACTGGATGGCATCACTGACTCAATGGACAGGAGTTTGGGTAAACCCCAGGTGTTGGTGATGGACAGGGAGGCCTGGTGTGCTGCGATTCATGGGGTCACAAAGAGTCAGACACAATTGAGCGACTGAACTGAACTGAACTGAATTAGACTATAGAATTAGACTGTATTCAGATTTCATTAGTTACTGCATGCACTCATTTCTCCCTCTCTCTGTGCAAGTTCTATGAAATGATGTTACATATATGGATTAGTATAACAACCACCACAGTAAAGATTCTGTTCCATCACCACAAAGGAACTGTATCACACATATCACTTTATAGTCACACACTCCTCACTCCACAACCATCCCTAAACCCTGGGAATCTGTTTTCCATCTCTACTTTTTTTTTTCATTTAGATAATGTTATATAAATGAAATCATAAATGTGTAATATTTTGAGGTTCTATTTTTTTTACCTATGTAATAATCTTAACCTCCATCTAACTTTTGTATCAATAGTTGATTCATTTGTATTGCTGAGTAGCACTCCACAGCTTATATGTGCCACTGTTTGTTTAACCATTCACTAATTGTAGGACATTTGTGTTATTTCCACTTTTTGATTATTACAAGTAGAGCGGCTATGAACGTTAATGTACAACTGTTTTTGTAGACAAATTTTTGTTTGTGTGGGATAAATACTGAAGATGATGATTGAAGAGTCCTGTGTATATTTAGTTTTTAAATTATCTACCAAACTATTTTCCAGAGCAGGAGTACCATTTTTCATTCCCCTCAGCAATATATGGGAGATCCAGTTTCTCTGCATCCTTGCCAACATTTGGTATCATCACTGTTTTTTAGTTGAGCTATTCTTATAGTATGTAATATTTTATTGCAGTCTTAATTTGCATTTCCCTCATGGCTAATGATGTTGAATATCTTTCTGCGTTTTTTATTTGGCCAGCCAAGTGGCATGTAGGATCTCAGTTCCTGACCAGGGATCCAATCCAGGTCCCCTGCAGTGGAAGCCCAGAGTCTTAACCACCGGATCACCACCAGGGAATTACTAATATGCAATATTTCAGTTGTGCAGGATGAATAAATTCTGAAGATCTAATGTACAACATGGTGACTATTTAATATTATATTGTAAACTTGAAATTTGCTGAGATAGTAAATCTTAATTGTTCTCACAGAAAAAAATGGTAATTATGTGAGGCAACATGTTAATTAGCTTGCTTGTGGTAATCATTTCATAGTATATACATATAGCATCACTTTGAACACTTTAAAATATATAATTTTTATTTGTAATTAAATCTCAATGATGCTAGGAAAAAGTAATATTCTTAAGGTATTTATCAAACATGTCTTTTTCTCTTATTTACTTTCAAAATATCTGGTTATTATTGCTAGAGACACAGAAGATATCTAGGTTCAGAGAAACTGATGTTCCTTATTACCTCTTCTGATTGCAATTTGCACCCCAGTTTTCTTGTCTTGTGGCAATCATCCTTATACTATACCCTCCCACAACCTACTCGATCCGAAAACAAAACAAAACAACAACAAAAAATGACTCACGTTTACTTATATATACACATTATACCTATCCATACAGCCAAAAGAAATTTTTTATTTGTTGGTTTGTTTTACAATGAAAATATTAAGATACTTTGTTCATTATAAAATATTTAATGGGGAATTAGTACGTTTCTAGAGTATAAGTTTGCTGTGAAAATGAAGTGAGCATAATCCTTCTAAAACATTGTGTATGGACTTTCTTCTGGAATAAAAACAGACTAGGAAATTTCTGCCAACCTTCTCCAACAAGCCCCACTGCTATTGCCAAACAAAACCGAAAGTGAACAAAACATTATCTAGCAAGGCAGGGCGACAGTATAGAAACAAGATCTGGAAAAAGGAAACTGGTGGAGGAACTCCTGGAGAAGACATGGGCTGGACCAGGGTGATAGGAGGTGCCTCTCCCTTCCCCCACCCCCCTTAGGAGGGACATTCCGTCCAATGTTTCCACAGTGGGAGCTGTTCCAAAAAAGCAGCCTTGAGAGAGGAAGATGTTGCTGAGACCATCTGGACAGGATATATGACTGAACCCTGTTAAGGCTTCTATATAAACTTTTTAAGATTCAGGCAAGTGGAGACACATACGGTGGAGACAAGCCTTGTAGGTAAGTTCCCTCACTTAGTAAACTTGCCCCCGACATTTGATCCCTGGGTCGGGAAGATCCCCTGGAGGAGGGCATGGAAGCCCACCCCAGTATTCTTGCCTGGAGAATCCTATGGACAGAGGAGACTGGCGGGCTACAGTCCATGGGGTCGCAAAGAGTCGGACACTACTGAAGTGACATAGCATGCACCCACCTGTCTGGAACGTCTAGCTCTTCTTTCCCTCTCTCCTTGCCCTCCCTGTACGGGGACCAGTTTGTGAACCAACAGAAACCCAGAGAGGTAAGCCTGGCATTTGAGGCTGAATTTTTTCCAGAAACGTGATCATTCTCTATGTCTCTGTGGTTTCCCCTTGCCTTCTCAGAAACGCACACTGGCGGCCTTTGGGATGCACGCCACTGATTTTTCTCTGCCAGAGATGTGAGAGAATTTTTCTTGGCTTTTTAACAGGAGAATTTGGTAGGATTCCTGCAGGCAAAACTCAGAAGTGTAGAGGCTTCCCTAAGACTTCAGCCCCTAAGAGTTCGTCTCTCTCACACTAGTTTATACCGCTTCCAATAATTTTTCAAAGTTATGGTTTAAGCGTTCTTACCACTCGCTGACTCTACTGGCATCTAATTCAAGTAAACTGATCTCAGCTGTTCTCTGTATTCACTTTTCTCTACAGATTTTGCAATAGTGGTTTGCCCTGCAACTTTTATTCTCTAGTGGTTCCGAGGAAAGTCACTCGTTTTAAGTTTGTTCAGTTTTTTTCTTGTATGTATGGGAGTGATAATTTCTAAGCTCTTTACATGTTGGATCTGAAATAGGAAGTTATCCTTGTTTTTGAGTATGATATGCTTGTTTCTTTGAGGTTTGTGTGTGTGTTTATTCTCTGAGATTCTTGCATCTCTGGTTTATTGTGGTTAATTTTGGAAAATTCCTCACCAGTGTTTCTCCAGATTTTTTTTTTCTGTCCTTTCTGCCTTTCTTTTTAGAGTCCAATTGTACATATTTAAGATTTATTTAATATTGCACCACATCTATTGGTATATTCCAAATATCTTAGCTCCTAGATAACTAATGATTAGAACCAAATATCACTTTTGGGAAAAGGCAGAATTTTGCAGAGTAATTCCACAGATTTAGGCTTTGAAAAAGAAATAAGATCAGAACTGGTGAAAAGTGGAGGAGAGCATTTAACAGGGAATATTGACTCGAGCAAAGGTATCAGCCTGTAATTGTAAGACATTTGTAGCGATCAGTGAATGGGGCGATCTGCATATAGTATTCATTCTAGAAATGAGTAAGGTATATGCTTTCTTTTTTAATACCCACACACCCTTCAGAACTTGGTTTAAACATCACATCTCCCAGGAAGCATTTTCTGGACTCTCCAGAATAGTTTTAGTCCTCCTGATTTATGTTTTCATAACACTTTACACCTATTTGTTTTTGCATTATCAATGGTAGTGCTAAGTCACTTCAGTCTTATCCAACTCTCTGAAACCCCACAAACTATAGCCCACTAGACTCCACTGTTCATGGAATTCTCCAGACAAGAATACTGGAGTGGGTTGCCATGCCCTCCTCCAGGGGGATCTTCCCAACCCAGGGATTGACCTTGAGTCTCTTATGCCTCCTGCATTGGCAGACGGGTGTGTTTTTTGTTTTTTGGTTTGTTTGTTTGTTTACCACTAGCACCTCCTGTGAAGCACTAATAGTAGTAGTAGACATTTACTGAATGAGTACTATAGGCTAGGAATTGTATTAAGCACTTAGGAACAAAATCATTTAATTATGTTTAAAATTTGTCTTTTCCCCTCCACCATATGTAGCATATTTCATGCAAAGATGGGCTCGATAAAGGACAGAAATGGTATGGACCTAACAGAAGAAGATATTAAGAAGAGGTGGCAAGAATACACAGAAGAACTGTACAAAAAAGATCTTCACGACCCAGATAATCACGATGGTGTGATCACTCACCTAGAGCCAGACATCCTGGAATGTGAAGTCAAGTGGGCCTTAGAAAGCATCACTATGAACAAAGCTAGTGGAGGTGATGGAATTCCAGTTGAGCTATTTCAAATCCTCAAAGGTGATGCTGTGAAAGGGCTGCACTCGATATGCCAGCAAATTTGGAAAACTCAGCAGTGGCCATAGGACTGGAAGAGGTCAGTCTTCATTCCAATCCCAAAGAAAGGCAATGCCAAAGAATGCTCAAACTACCACACAATTGCACTCATCTCACACGCTAGTAAAGTAATGCTCAAAATTCTCCAAGCCAGGCTTCAGCAATACGTGAACCGTGAACTTCCAGATGTTCAAGCTGGTTTTAGAAAAGGCAGAGGAACCAGAGATCAAATTGCCAATATCCGCTGGATCATCGAAAAAGCAAGAGAGTTCCAGAAAAACATCTATTTCTGCTTTATTGACTATGCCAAAACCTTTGACTGTGTGGATCACAATAAACTGTGGAAAATTCTGAAACAAATGGGAATACCAGACCATCTGACCTGTCTCTTGAGAAACCAGTATGCAGGTCAGGAAGCAACTGTTAGAACTGGACATGGAACAACAGACTGGTTCCAAATAGGAAAAGGAGTACATCAAGGCTGTATATTGTCACCCTGCTTACTTAACTTATAAGCAGAGTACATCATGAGAAACGCTGGGCTGGAAGAAACACAAGCTGGAATCAAGATTGCCGGGAGAAATATCAATAACCTCAGATATGCAGATGACACCACCCTTATGGCAGAAAGTGAAGAAGAACTAAAGAGCCTTTTGATGAAAGTGAAGGAGGAGAGTGAAAAAGTTGGCTTAAAGCTCAACGTTCAGAAAACTAAGATCATGGCATCTGGTCCCATCACTTCATGGGAAATAGATGGGGAAACAGTGGAAACAGTGTCAGACTTTATTTTTGGGGGGCTCCAGAATCACTGCTGATGGTGATTGCAGCCATGAAATTAAAAGACGCTTACTCCTTGGAAGGAAGGTTATGGCCAACCTAGATAGCATATTTAAAAGCAGAGACATTACTTTGCCAACAAAGGTCCGTCTAGTCAAGGCTATGGCTTTTCCAGTGGTCATGTATGGATGTGAGAGTTGGACGGTGAAGAAAGCTGAGCACCGAAGAATTGATGCTTTTGAACTGTGGTGTTGGAGAAGACTCTTGAGAGTCCCTTGGACTGCAAGGAGATCCAATCAATCCATCCTAAAAGAGATCAATCCTGGGTGTTCATTGGAAGGTCTGATGTTGAAGCTGAAACTCCAATACTTTGGCCACCTCATGCGAAGGGTTGACTCATTGGAAAAGACCTTAATGCTGGGTAGGATTGGGGGCGGGAGGAGAAGGGGACGACAGAGGATGAGATGGTTGGATGGCATCACTGACTCGATGGACATGGGTTTGGGTAGACTCTGGGAGTTGGTGATGTACAGAGAGACCTGGCGTGCTGCAGTTCATGTGGTCGCAGAGAGTCGGACACGACTGAGCGACTGAACTTAACTGAACTGAACTGATATGTAGCATAAAAGGATGGCATTTATCATGTCTTTTTGTTCATCATTGTATTTCTAGTGCTTATGTAGAGCTTGCCACATATCAGGTGCTTAATATATCTTCATTGACTGAGTAAGTAGTTAAAAATGTTATTGCTAACTTTTGTTATTTACTCCTTGCTAATCTGCCTGCCAGCGGCTTCCCTTATGACTCAGCTGGTAAACAATCTGCCTGCGATGTGGGAGACCTGGATTCAATCCCTGGATTGGGAAGATCCCCTGGAGAAGGGATAGGCTACCCACTCCAATATTCTGGCCTGGAGAATTCCATGGATTGAATAGTCCATGAGGTCATCAAGAGTTGGACACAACTGAGCAACTTTCACTTTAACCTTCAAATGCCAGTGCAGGAGATGCAGGAGAGTTGGGTTCTATCACAGTTTCGGGTAGATCCCCTGGAAGAGGGCATGGCAACCCACTCCAGTATTCTTGCCTGGAGAATCCCACAGACAGAGAAGCCTGGCGGTCTATAGTCCTTGGGGTTGCAAAGAGTTGGATGCGACTGAGCATGCACACACACACACACTGGCTAATGAAGATGACTTTCTTTCTAGTCCACTGGATTCATATGTTGAGATTGCTAAATTGACTACTTAGGTCAATGCTTAAGGCTAGTAATTCTGAAAACTCCTTGAAGGGCCCTGTGGTACTTTGAATGATTTTGGAGTTGTATGAGGGAGGAATAACTACTGACTATGTTCTTTGGGTCACATATCATGTGTGGAGTAGCTGCCACTTTGAAATGAGTTGAATTTTTAAGTGATTTTATTTGAGATTTTAAGGGTAATTTAACCATGAGTTCCTTATTCAAAACCAATCTTAATGTGTAGTGTTGTCAAAATTATACTTTTGGTTTCTGTTCATATATGTATGCAGTTCTACTTGGTTGAAATTATCTTGGTATAATAATAAAATTTTCTGAATCTATTTAATAACCATGTATAAGAAATAATTGTATTTCTCCTGTCAGCAAAATGTTAGTCTTTTTTTCTTTCCTTCCCAATGACCTAGATACACCCAAAGCCTGTGAGAGTTACTCTGAATTTATTTTGCAAAAATCAATATCAGTTTTCCCTTGCCTATTTCTATAGGGAATTTTTCTCTTTGCCTTGCATCTATCCACAGTAGAAATTTTAGTCAGAGATAAATAATATGACAAGCTTTCCAGATTCATCTCCTAGAAAAGAAAGGAATTTTTCTTATTGGCTCATTAAGTTGAGCTACTCTATCCTGAGCAAAATCCCAAGCTAGCAGTTGGTAGCTGATGTTCAAAATACGTAAAAATGGATTTAAATCATCTAGTATATTTGCATAAAAGACCTTTTTCTCAGTAACTAATCACTGGATCATAATTTGGGTTCGATAACATATCTAATGATACTTACTTCCAAAAGATAAGCATAATAATTCCTTACCTTTGTTTAGCGCTTTGTAAATTCTAAAGATTTTCAAATCTGACAGCACAATTGGTCCTCATAAGCACCCTTTCGGGTACTACCGTGAATGTACCTGACATCGTATTGGTTCATGCAATGTTCATTCCTTAACCCTTTCTCTTTTATATTCTTCTACCAGAGGTTGGCAAAATGAATTCTTGGTTTTCCAGTCTCCCCTGCAACCAAGGCTGACTCTGTGGCATGTGTGTGTGTGCTTGCTCAGTTGCTAAGTCGTGTCTGACTCTTTTGTGACTCCATGGATAGTAGCCCATCAGTCTCCTCAGTCTATGGGATTTCCCAGGCAAGAATACTGGAGTGGGTAGCCATCCCCTTCTCCAGTTCCTGACCCAGGGATCCAACCTGTGTCTCCTGCATTTTAGGCAGATTCTTTACCATTGAGCTACAAGATCAGGAAGCTCTGACTTTGTGGCATAGTTCTTGACAGAAAGATGAAAGAAAGAAAAATTTAAGTAGTATTCTGAGAAATAATTTTGATTACTAATGAAAGAAGGACAGATGTCATAGGTGTAGCCTCCTTTCTTTACCCTCCCTGCTCATAACACACACATGTGATGCCTGGAAATACATGGTGATGTTGGAAAGGAGGAAATTTTCCTCTACCCTTCTGAGTTCTTCTAGCTGGTCTAACATTAGCAGGACAAAATCAAACAAATTTTAGTAACATGTATATATAGGAGGGTGCTTCTCAGGTGGTGCTAGTGGTAAAGAACCTGCCTGCCAAAGCAGGAGACAGAAGAGAAGGGATTTCAATCCCTGGCTCGGGAAGATCACCTAGAGGAGGGCATGGCAACCCACTCCAGTATCCTTGCCTGGAGAATCCCATGGACAGAGGAGCCTGGTAGGCTACAGTCCATGGGGTCACAAAGAGTCAGACATGACTGAAGCGACTTAGCAGGCATGAAGGCATACATGGGAGACACAGGAACACTGAGTAACTCACCAAAAGGGCTGAAAAGTGAAAGTGAAGTTACTCAGTCGTGTCTGACTCTTTGTGACCCCATGGACTGTAGCCTGCCAGGCTCCTCCATCCATGGGATTTTCGGTCACCTAAATACCATCTTCAGCTAAAGACAAAAGAGAATGTTGATGTAGTTAGTGGTATGGCACTTCAAAGGGGAGAAAGGTAATTGACATGGAGATGGAAAAGAAGTGTTTTATAAATAAATGTTTGCTGGGCCAGGCATGTAACCAGGAAGGGCTAATTTTGAATTTACAATCTCACCCTACCCACCTGTGAAAGACTGTGACATTCTTGAATCCTTAGTGTGGGAAATGGCGCAGTGCCTGGCGCACCTCAACTGCTGCTTACCTGCGCAGCCCAGAAATTCACATTTTGGAGGCTGGAATCACAGAGAGAGATGGCATTTTTGTTGACTTGACAGGAGATATTCCATTTCACATCACCCATGAAATGACTGTAAGCAAGTGAAACTAACACCTCCCCTTACTTGAAGCTTGTCATTCTAGGAGATATTTGCAGGAATTAAATGGTCTTTTTACTTTGTTTCCTCACCTCCACCCATCTCTGATATGTAAAAGAATCTGACACGCAGTCCCCGACAAGATGGTTACTTTGAAGCTCTAGCCTGCCATCTTCTTGGTCAGCTGGCTCCCTGATTAAAGTCCCTTGCTTGCCTCAACACTTCATCTCTCAGATTCATTGGCCTGTCATGTGGCGAGCAGAGCCAGTGAAACACAAAAAGGGATTTTAACAAATGGACATAACTAGGTCTGTCCCTGTCTACACACCTAAGCATTTAGGGGTAATGTTCTTCTTGAGTCTTTTAGGCCTTGATTGTTTTCAGCTGGAAATAAAGCACGGGCCAAGAGACATTTGGGGGATGCAAGTTTTACTCCCCTACAGTAATGATGGTGAAACACAAAGAAAGAGGCTAAGTCCTTTAATTCATTTTTGAGTACCTGAAACAATGCCTGCAACTGCTAATTTTTGGATTTTTGTTATTGTGAGAGAGAGGATAACTCCTATTTGAACCCTCTTATTCAGGTGTTCCGTTATTTGCTAATTCATTGGACTTGACTCATCATCATTTAATAGGTGAGGACAATAAAATTTAAATGAGTTAAATGACATGTTCATTAACATAACAAGAGCAGGGGAATGCTTCTTTAGCTTTCTGTGGATTTTAATATGCTGATACACTTATTTAAAATGGAATCTTAAGCTAACAAAATGAAAACTGTTATGCTTTTAAAAATAGAGAAAATCTGGAAAAAAGATCTCAGTTACTCCTAGACCAGAGCACATTACCTTTCTCTGGAGCTTGCTCTGAGCACTCACATTTTCTATCCTTATTAAAGAAATATGGGGATGATAATCATTTCAGAAAATATGGGTACACCTCCCCATATTTAGAGTTCTTATTCTCATTATGAGAAGAAATACCACAGATTATTCCTAGCTTCACCAATAATGTACCTATGGATTGTTTCCAGTTTGGGCTATTAAGAACAGTGCTACTATGGGAATTCTTTTCAGTGCCTTCGGGTGTGTGTATACATGTACTTGTGTATGGTATTTACTCCAGAATGGAATTGCTGTACTACAGAGTATATATGTTTTCAGTTTTATTAAATGAGTCTTGTTTTCCAAAGTGCTTATGTTAATTGTGCACTCCCACCCACAGAGTATTAGAATCATATCTTTTCCACCATGGGATATTATCAGATTGTAAAAATTTACCATTTTACAAAAGGAATGGCGCTAAAGTCCATGGGGTCACAAAGAGTCGGACACGACGGAGCGACTGAACTGTATTGAAAAATTTACCAATCTGGAATGTGGGTAATGATCTCATACTGTGTTTTTTTGTTGTTGTTGTTTCTGTTTAGTTTTTATCTAATAATCATAAATTTAACATTGCTATCTAGCTAAACTTGGAGGGAGATAAGGAAAATATGGAACCCAAAGAACTGCAGGGAGACCACAAAGATTATAGGATATTTCGAGCAGATGAGGGTGAAGGGGTGCTCTCCTGAGCTACAAAAGGAATGGTGATGGAGTAGTGACGGAGTAGAAGGCAAGTCAAATTTATTAGATTTGTCCACAGTCAGCAATGGTGATCTTCTTGCTGATCTTGCCGTTCCTGGACCCAACGCGCTCAATAGCTTCTACAATATTCATGCTCTTTCACCTTGCCAACCACATGCTTGCCATCCAACCACTCAGTCTTGGCAGTGTAGATGAAAAACTGGGAACTCTTTTGTGTTGGGACCAGCATTTGCCATGGACAAGATGCCAGGACCCATATGCTTCAGGATGAAATTCTCATCATCAAATTTCTCCCCATAGATGGACTTGCCACCACTGCCATTGTGGCATGTGAAGCCACTACCCCGGCACATAAATCCCAGAATTATTCTGTGAAAGCAGGAAACTTTATAACCATATCCTTTCTCCCCAGTGCTCAGAGTATGAAAGTTTTCTGCTCTCTTTGGAACTTGGTCTGCAAACAGTTTAAAGGGGATGCAGCCTAAGGGCTCTCTGTGGGTGGTGATATCCAAAAACATGGTGGATGTGAACTAGGCTGGGCAGTGCAGGAGGCTCGGGGTGGTGGCGTCTGCAAGGCCTGTGTACTGTGGTTTTAATTTATGTTTTCCTAATTACTAATAATGTTGAGCACCATTTCAAATGATCTTTGGACTGTGGAATTTCTCTGTTTTGAAGGAATTGTTCAAATCTTTTGTTCATTTTTCTGTAACGGTCTTTGTTGTCCATCTTTTTCTTATCGATTTGTAAGATTATATAATAAATATATATATATATATATATATATATGATTCTAATTATTCCTAATAGTTATGTTTTATAAAGTCACCATCAACCCTGAATTAGCAAATGATGAACTATGCTCTTAGGAAAAATATAGGATTAAGTTCCTTTAAGTCTCTGATGACATTTTCACCATCTAAAATGCCATTTCTGTTGTATAGGATCTCATCGGCATTGTAAATCTTCTCTTTCCATTACTCTTTTCCTGTACAACACTTAGTGGATACTTTTAAAATTCTTCCACAGCCTCCTGACCTACAGATCTGCCTCACCTACAAGTTCAATGTTTTTCACACATATGGCCTTTTGAAATGTGCAAGCCAATCAGCCAGCCTTTGTCAAGAAGGGTTTAACATTTTCCTAACCCTCCAGTGTTCTTGCCTGGAGAATCCCAGGGATGGGGAGCCTGGTGGGCTGCCGTCTATGGGGTCACACAGAGTCGGACATGACTGAAGCTACTTAGCAGCAGCAACCCTGGGTAATGTGACTGTAAATGTCTTTGGCTTTCAGCCTCACAAGAATGCTGCCCACTATGCTTTTATTAATTGGTTATCATCTTGCAAATACGCAGACTTAGTCACTTTTTCATAGCATCATCACACACTAGAGCTGTTACTTTAGCGCTTTTCTGAGCTGCCTCATGTAAAGATGGGTAAATTTCCTCCCCTTTTTCTGGATATACCAAATTACTGACTCATTAACTTTGAACCTATGAAATAAAATGGAATTGCTTATGTCAAGGGGTCTTAGAGCTGGGAGGCCATTACCAAGGTGGATTTTATACATGTCCCAACAAGGTGGAACCATGAACATTTGAACTGGGCCAAACCACAAACCTAAGGACACCTGCACTTGTCACAGTGAGGAATTTTACAGCCCTCTGTGGTAAGGAACCCACCTGCAATGCAGAAGACATAAGAGACCTGGGTTCGATCATGGGTTGGAAAGATCCCCTGGAGGAGGGCATGGCAATCCACTCCAGTATTCTTGCCTGGAGAATCCCATTGACAGAGGAGCCTGGTGGGCTACAGTCCACAGAGTTGCAAAGAGCTGGAATGACTGAAGCGACTTAGCATGCATGCAATAGTCTTAGCACTTAATCATGTTGAGCCAATGCTGCTGTCTGCCTCTAATTCCAATTAAACTTCCTTATAATGCAAACCGCTCTTCTTTGCCTTTAATAGATCTTTTACTTCCAAAGGAGACACTGGGTTGCAACCAGAATCTGTGTGCACCGATTGCAATTCTTTGATCTCAGATAAATGCTTTCTACTTGATTACTGCCTCATAATGTAGGTTTATTTAGGTTGACAAACTCATGGCCAACAGCCCAAGCACTGTAATTCATGCCTGAACAAGCTTATTAATACTCATATTTTCTCTATAAGGCAAAGCATATCTTTCTTAGGAATACTGGACAGTACTCCAGTGCTGTGCTTAGAGGCCATTTTAAACAGTAAAAACACCAAAAACAAACAAAAAAAGGAAAAAAGATGTGGCACTAATAGACCTTGAAATGAACACTTGTTTACAGTATGAGAGCTAAAACAAGGCAGAGCATTGCCTTATTTGACCTCACCTGGCAGTGTCTGTGTTGAGAGACTCAAATTCACCACTCAGTGCAGGGTCACAATGACCACAAAAGACTGTAAGTATTGATTTGGGGATTACAAATAAATTTTAGTGAGCAAAGAAATTCACAAGTACCAAATCAATAAATAATGAGGAGGGGCTGTGTATACTGATGTATGTGTGTGGTGAAGTCAGGGTCAAGTTTAATTTTTTAATACTTTTTCCCTGTGTATACTCAATTGTCTTCACACCATTCACGAAAAAAAATGGACTTTTCCCTTACTCCTCTGCAGTGCTACTTTTGTCAGAAATCAAATATCTATTTACGCAAGGGTCTATGCATCAACTACAAATTAGCCACTTTCCATGGGCACTTGCCCTCTACAAGGGTTAAGTCTTTTGCCACTGCATTTGCTGCCCTTCATTCAGGGTGGAGAGCAGAAATGAGATGAGGTCTTCTCTATTGGGTGGGGTGGGTGTGGATTGAGTGTGTGTTTGTGTGTGTGTGTGTGTGTGGACTGGCAGGACAGGTCTTCAGATAGGTATTTTCAGGAGCCAATTTTATGCATGCTAAGTTGCTTCAGTCGTGTCCGACTCTTTGCAACCCTGTGGACAACAGCCCTCCAGGCTCCTCTGTCCACAGGATTCTCCAGGCAAGAATACTGGAGTGGGTAGCTGTTCCTTTCTCCAGGGCACCTTTCCAACCCAGGGACTGGACCTGTGTCTCTTATGTCTCCTGTGTTGGCAGGCAGATTCTTCATGATTAATGCCACCTGGAAAGCCCCCAGATTTTATTAGCCCAATTCTTGTATTTCCTCATACCTAGAAAAGTACTAAAATCCTTCATGGTGATGACTGTTCCATGTGACTAGTGAAGGCTTCAGGAGACTAGCAGAAACCTCGTGGAAAAATATGTGCTTGACTGAATGTATTCCCCCTTCACTACAAATAACGAATATACTGTCCTTCCCCCATACCTCTTCAGAGAAATTTATCAGAGCTACTTGAGGTGCTATCTATGGGCTGCAGTCCTCATTTTGCCCCACATATAACTAACTTGCAACCCTCACGTTGTGCATTTTTTAAGACGACATATGTGACACTGTATTTTTAATGAAAAATATACATTTGGTCTTTGTCCTGTTTCTGGCACAGAGCTCCTAAAACACTTGGGATTTCCTAAGTGAGGAGAGCCACAGTAGGGTCTTGTTATGTTAATGAGGTGACTTTTGGAAAGCACTTAGGAATGGCTCAGCTGGTAAAGAAACCACCTGCAATGCAGGAGACCCGGGTTCCATCCCTGGGTTGAGAAGATCCCCTGGCAAAGGGAAAAGATACCCACTCCAGTATTCTGGCCTAGAGAATTCCATGGACTGTATAGTCCATGGGGTCGCAAAGAGTCGGACATGACTGAATGACTTTCACTTCACTTTCCTGGAGAGATTGCTAAAGGTACTTCTCAATTCCAGTCATTTATCTCTATATTATTTTGTATTTTTATGTGAAGAATTATATATGATGTGCATTAATGTGGGCCCTCAGTAGTGAAAGTGTGA
This sequence comes from Giraffa tippelskirchi, assembly GCF_054371585.1. Lineage (NCBI taxonomy): Eukaryota > Metazoa > Chordata > Mammalia > Artiodactyla > Giraffidae > Giraffa > Giraffa tippelskirchi. The sequence goes on along the minus strand of NC_137289.1, from coordinate 10,146,405 downwards.
AGTCCTAACCACTGGACCATCAGGGAGTTCCATTAAAGGAAGTTTACCTGTAGAAATTTAGCTGAGTCTTTTTATTGTGAACATGTGATTAATTTTATGAAGTAATTTCACTCCACCTGTTTTGACAATCGTATGATTTTCTCCTTTTAATATGGTAATATAGTACATTGCATTAATTAAAATTTTAAAGTAAAACAGAACCAGCATTTCTGAAATAACTCCACAATCTAATGCTATATTAATCCTTTTTTCTGTTGCTGGTATTTTGTAAGGATTTTTGCATGCATATTTTTGAATGAGATTCACATGTAATTTTCCTTTCTTAGACAACTTTTGATAGAGTTTGTTAACAAGCTGTTGTTCGACTCATGAGTTGCAAATTGTACCTTCTTATTCTATTATTGGGAATAATAGTTTGTGTAATGCTGGAATTATTGCTTTTTTAAATGTTTGGTAGAATTGCTATTGAAGCTCTTTGCACCTGCAGCTTTCAATGTAGGAAGATTTTCATTACTAATGCAAATCCTTTTATCATTGTAGAACTATTCAGTTTTAAATTGCTTCTGAGTTATTTCTGGTAAATTTTTTTTTGTAGAAATTTATACATTGTATCAAAAATTTAAGTGTATTGGCATAAAGTTGCTCATGAAATTCTCTTTTTAATATCTGAAAGGTCTGTGACAATCTTCTGTTGTTCATTCTTAATGTGTTTTGGCAGACATTTATGAAATTTTTAGAATAAGTGTTATTTTAAATTTTAATTAATTGTGTGATTTCTTTTATTAGGATTGGCTTCTGGAGATTTGCCTTGTTCTTTAGATTTGACTGAGGATATGCTTGTCTGATTTTTCATTTTCCTTTACTGTGTGTTGGTCTCTATGCATTAAACATAGCTGGCACTTCTAGTTTTCATGGACAAGGCTCCCACCAATCAGTCCTGCCAGAAGCTCTAGCAGAACCTCTAATAACTCTTTCCCCCTCTCAGGGGAAAATAGGACCTTGGGTTTTCCATGTCCTCATTCTGCGCTTAGCAGAGGAATGCATCTACTAGCCCAGTCGTGTGGTTTCTGCCTCTCCCAGTGCTGTTAGAAGGTGCGGGACCTGTTTGAACTTCAGGACTGCTGAGATCAGTTCAGTCGCTCAGTCTTGTCTGACTCTTTGCGACCCCATGGACTGCACCACACCGGGCCTCCCTGTCCATCACTAACTCCTGGAGCTAGTTCAAACTCATGTCCATCGAGTAGGTGATGCCATCCAACCATCTCATCCTCTGTCATCCCCTTCTCCTCCTGCCTTCAATCTTTCCCAGCATTGGGGCCTTTTCCAATGAGTCAACTCTTCACATGAGGTGGCCAAAGTATTGGAGTTTCAGCTTCAGCATCAGTCCTTCCAATGAATATTCAGGACTGATTTCCCTTAGGATGGACTGGTTGCCTCTCCTTGCAGTCCAAGGGACTGTCAAGAGTCTTCTCCAACACCACAGTTCAAAAGCATCAATTCTTTGGCGCTCAGCTTTCTTTATATTCCAACTTGCACATCCAAACATGAATACTGGAAAAACCATACCTTTGACTAGACGGACCTTTGTTGGCAAAGTAATGTCTCTGCTTTTTAATATGCTGTCTAGGTTGGTTATAACTTTTCTTCCAAGGAGCAAGTGTCTTTTAATTTCATGGCTGCAGTCACCATCTGCAGTGATTTTGGAGCCCAAGGAAAGAAAGTCTCTCACTGTTTCCATTTTTTCCCCGTCTATGTGCCATGAAATGATGGGACCGGATTCTGAACCTGGGCTGAACAGCAGTGATGGGGGTTATGCACGGAGCTGTGGGGATCACCTTTTATGCCAGCAAGGCTATTATTGGCTTTATGACAATTCTGCTTGATGCTATAACTTCCTGAAATTTATCATTTATTAAGACTATGCACATTGATAAAATGATTTGTTAAATGTCAAACTGTTTAATCTTGATAGTAATAAAATCCCTTCTTGGTGAATACACAGAGGTTATAGGGACAGGACACCTCAGGGCTCACCATGGAGACACGTGTGGACAGCAGGCCTCAGCACCTCTGTCTCTGAACTGATCTTCAGGTGGTGCTTTTCTGTTTGAAGTTCAGAAGGCCTTGAAAGGTGATGGAATCTAAAATATGAGTAAAACAGGAAAGTCTTCTCACCATGATACATGTAGGGGTAACAAAAAATATGGCGCAAATTCCAATTCTAATTATTCATAATTGTGCTATCTTAGGTTTTATCTACATTGTCACTGATAACATGATGAAATTAAGAGAATTTAAATATTCCCAATTTTGATAGACAGAAACTTTTAATGGCAGTTTTCTGCTCAACCTCAAAATACCTGAACACCTGACACTGATTTCCAGAAAAGTTCCCCCAACTAGCCTCTTGGGATTAAATGGATATTCTTTCAAGTTGTCAGGCCATGGCGTGAAGAGAAATCTCAATGCTTTTTTCTGTCTTTGATATGTGCAACTGAAGGTAATTCTTGTTGTAAACTAATATTCCATCCATCATGTGGCATTAAAGCATTTTTCACATTAGGCTTAGTGATAAAGGATCACACTCCATAGCCTTAGGCATTTCAGAGGGAAAAGAAAGACTTAAAATGTTGAGCATTGTAGAAAATGTCTGAATATTCAGCATGCTGGATTTTAAGAGTTCAGGTTTATTTTCTCTAGCATGGAAATGACTTTGGGGCATCTTTTCGGGATGACGTATGTGGAAGCACCCATTCGTGAAGACATGGAGCAGTCATTTTCTTCAAAAAGTGTGTGACAAGGATGATGTCTTATTTCTGTGCTTGACACAGAACACGTGCTTCTTCAAGGGTTGTTGAGTGGCTTAACGATCTTTGTTCTTGGCTTACTTCTGCCTAAAGAGGGCTTCCCAGGTGGCGTTTTAAAGATTAGCCCTCAAAGTTCTCCTCTTAACTGGCTTGACATTTGGGTTTGTTTTGTTAATTTTATTTTGCGTGTTTTGAGCTTTTTTGTTTGTTTTTACTTTTGCACTGAAGACCATTAAATTTGATTATGTTTGCTCCGGAAAAAAACTCTGAAGTTTCCCTAATGCCTCTTGATAATTCTTTTCTTCTGCCTCTTTCTCCAATTCCATCTTTCAGCATCCACTGATCTGCTTTCGGTCACCATATAGTAGTTTTTATTTTATATAACTTTATGTAAATATATCAAATAGTATTTGCTGTCTTTCTCTGGCTTCTTTCACTTGACATAATTATTTTGAGATTCATCCACACTGTTGTGTGTCTCAGTAATTCACTCTTTTGTCTGCTGAGAAAATTTCCCCTGTAGGGATATATGAGGACCTGCTAATGAATATTTAGGTGGCTTTCATTTCGGGGCCTCAAAATGAAAAGATTAAAATATGAATATTTGGCTATTGGAAATAATTAATGACTACTAATGGGCATGAGATTTCTTTTTTCAGAGATGAAAATGTTTCAGAATTAAATAATGGGATGGTGTCACAACCACATAAGCTTACTAAAATCCAGGGAATTATATACATTGTAAAAGGATGAATTTCAAGGTGTATGACTTATATGTTAAAAATTCATACTCTTTGAATTAAATATTTCACTTCCAGGTGGTTTTAAAGATAACTATTTATGTTTTTGAGAATCATGTGTAGGAGTGATCACTGCAGTGTTTCTCCTGAAATATTTGAAGCAAATAATTAGGCTTGGTTAAATATAATCCCTAAAGTGTATCTACAGTATGAATGTATACAGCATTAAAAAGGGGTAGACACTAAATTTAGTTGCCATTGATTGATCAGTTGTTATGAGCCAAGCCTATAGAAATTCATCAAAATTGCCATTTTAGTGTTCTTGTCAGTTTATGGTCACAGTGGTTTCTGTTCTAGATAAGCAGATATTGGTGGTGATTCTCGATTCACCTGTCTTTCCAGATTTCTGGATGACTCTCACCTCAGTTTTCTGAAGGAACCAAGAAAAAATCATTGATTTTCAATTTGTCCAACTCATTTTCTTGTTGCAAATACAGGAATGGTGGCTTCTATCTTATTCTGTTAGGGCTGCTAGGAAAAAAATGCCATAGACTAGGTGGTTTCTAAACAATAGAAATTTTATTTCTTATAGTTCTGGAGGCTGAAAGTCTGAGACAGAGTGTCAGCCTGGCCAGGTTTTAGAGAAGGCCCTGTTCCACGTTGCAGACTGCTGGCTTACTGAATGTCAACATGGTGGACAGCAGAGAGGGGAAGCTAACTTTTGTAAATCTTTTAAAGGGCACTAACCCTATTCACTGGTCATAGCAAACACCCTCTTCCAACAACACAAGAGAAGACTCTACACATGGACATCACCAGATGGTCAACCCCAAAATCAGATTGATTATATTCTTTGCAGCCAAAGATGGAGAAGCTCTATACAGTCAGCAAAAACAAGATTGGGAGCGGTCTGTGGCTCAGATTATGAACGCCTTATGGCAAAATTCAGACTTAAATTGATGAAAGTGGAGAAAACCACTAGACCATTCAGGTATGACCTAAATCAAATCCCTTATGATTATACAGTGGAAGTGACAAATAGATTTAAGGGACTAGATCTGATAGACAGAGTGCCAGATCTGATGGGCAGAGGTTCGTGACATTGTACAGGAGACAGGAATCAAGACCATCCCCGTGGAAAGGAAATGTAAAAAAGCAAAATGGCTGTCTGAGGAGGCCTTACAAATAGCTGTGAAAAGAAGAAAAGCAAAAAGCAAAGGAGAAAAGGAAAGATATTCCTATCTGAATGTAGAGTTCCAAAGAATAGCAAGGAGAGATAAGAAAGCCTTCTTCATTGATCAATGCAAAGAAATAGAGGAAAACAAAAGAATGGGAAAGACTAGAGATCTCTTCAAGAAAATTAGAGATACCAAGGGAACATTTCATGCAGAGATGGGCTCAATAAAGGACAGAAATGGTATGGACCTAACAGAAGCAGAAGATATTAAGAAGGGGTGGCAAGAATACACAGAAGAACTGTACAAAAAAGATCTTCATGACCCAGATAATCACGATGGTGTGATCACTCACCTAGAGCCAGACATCCTGGAATGTGAAGTCGTGAGCCTTAGAAAGCATCACTACGAACAAAGCTAGTGGAGGTGATGGAATTCCAGTTGAGCTATTTCAAATCCTGAAAGGCGATGCTGTGCAAGTGCTGCACTCAATATGCCAGCAAATCTAGAAAACTCAGCAGTGGCCACAGGACTGGAGAAGGTCAGTTTTCATTCCAATCCCAAAGAAAGGCAATGCCAAAGAATGCTCAAACTACTGCACAATTGCACTCATCTCACACGCTAGTAAAGTAATGCTCAAAACTTTCCAAGCCAGACTTCAGCAATACGTGAACTATGAACTTCTAGACGTTCAAGCTGGTTTTAGAAAAGTCAGAGGAACCAGAGATCAAATTGCCAACATCTGCTGGATCATCGAAAAAGCAAGAGAGTTCCAGAAAAACATCTATTTCTGCTTTATTGACTATGCCAAAACCTTTGACTGTGTGGATCACAATAAACTGTGGAAAATTCTGAAAGAGATGGGAATACCAGACCATCTGACCTGTCTCTTGAGAAACCTGCATGAAGGTCAGGAAGCAACAGTTAGAATTGGGCATGGAACAACAGACATGTTCCAAATAGGAAAAGGAGTATGTCAAGGCTGTATATTGTCACCCTGCTTATTTAACTTATATGCAAAATATATCATGAGAAACGCTGGGCTGGAAGAAGCACAAGCTGAAATCAAGATTGCTGGGAGAAATGTCAATAACCTCAGATATGCGGATGGCACCACCCTTATGGCAGAAAGTGAACAAGAACTAAAGAGTCTCTTGGTGAAAGTGAAAGAGGAGAGTGAAAAAGTTGGCTTAAAGCTCAGCTTTCAGGAAACTAAGATCACGGCATCTGGTCCCATCACTTCATGGGAAGTAGATGGGGAAACAGTGGAAACAGTGTCAGACTTTATTTTTTTGGGCTCCAAAATCACTGCTGATGGTGATTGCAGCCATGAAATTAAAAGACGCTTACTCCTTGGAAGGAAGGTTATGACCAACCTAGATAGCATATTTAAAAGCAGAGCCATTACTTTGCCAACAAATGTCCGTCTAGTCAAGGCTATGGTTTTTCCAGTACTCATGTATGGATGTGAGAGTTGGAAGGTGAAGAACGCTGAGTGCCGCAGAATTGATGCTTTTGAATCGTGGTGTTGGAGAAGACTCTTGAGAGTCCCTTGGACTGCAAGAAGATCCAACCAGTCCATCCTAAAGGAGATCATTCCTGGGTGTTCATTGGAAGGACTGATGTTGAAGCTGAAACTCCAATACTTTGGCCACCTCGTGTGAAGAGTTGACTCATTGGAAAATACCCTAATGCTGGGAAGGATTGGGGGCAGGAGGAGAAGGGGACGACAGAGGATGAGATGGCTGGATGGCATCACTGACTCAATGGACATGGGTTTGGGTAGACTCCAGGAGTTGGTGATGGACAGGGAGGCCTGGCGTGCTGAAATTCATAGGGTCACAAAGAGTCAGACACGACTGAGCGACTGAACTGAACTAATCCTGATATCTTATAATGTATATTATGGGAGTGAGTCTGGAGGATCTTTCTATTGTCAAAGGCTAATGTTGTTATCCTAAAGTGTAAATTATGGGAGTGGGTCTGGTGAAGTCTTGACAACCTCCAGACATTCTTTTGAATCAGTGTAATAATTAATTAGAAAATATATAATTCCATTCCTAACACTAGCAAGGGAGTACTCTTTCTGACCCCTTCTGATGCCTATGTCAGAAGCTTTCTCTGTCTCCTTTATACTTTAATAAAACTTTATCACGCAAAAGCTCTGAGCAATCAGCCTTGTCTCTGGCCCCGGATTGAATTCTTCTCCTCTGGAGGCCAAGAATCCCAGCCGTCTTTTCATGGTCCACCAACAACCTTTCATCTTGGGGGCTTGTCTGGGATTCTTCAGGACAAGGTAAGGATGCTTGGAGCTCTAGTTCTTTGTTCTCCTAACGAACACGTTTTCTGCTGTACTTTACTAACTCTACGGCTTGCTTGTGTGAATGAATGACACGCCCTGCACAAAGCAGTGAGGAGCCCTGCTCTGCGGTTCCATGGTGACCTCATACGGCTTATGGCAGAAACCTGTAGGGGGTTTATACTGACCTGCCAATGCCAAGAGGCACCCAATGTCTCCTTCAGGGACAGACCAGAAATGGGCAAACTGTGTGGACCAAACTCTCCTTTCTCAGTCAAACTTTTCGGTCTCTTGAACCATTTCATAACTCCTTGAAAATTAGAAGTACTAACCTAATCTGTTGGGTCATAGACTTTCAAGGGTCTCACAATCTATGCTGTTACTGTGTACTGTTACTTAGGTCCCAAACTTGGGGTTGGTAGTCAGGAAGTGCCTAGCCTTGCCAGGAATCGAAAGTTTGGAAGCTAGATGGAGCTCTAGCTGCAAGAGCATCTCTGAGGTTAAAGGTTGCTCAGATTGGAACTGCAGTGGGTTTTTTTTTTTTTTTTTTTTCATTTGGTAGCGCTGGCTCTTAGTGGACCAGAGGAGGCTCTTATACTGGTGTGGTGACGCTTGGAAGGAACATCTCAGTTTTATGTTTGTATCGGTCTTATTGTGGTCAGGAATATACTCAGGGTCATGCACAGGCACTCAGGTGACGAATGTCTCCCCCAGCAGTCTTAGCCTGGGAGGCATTCCGGAAGGTTATTCTGATGCACCCCGGGTGGCATCAGAGGCAAGCAAGGTTTTAACGGTGAGGAACTGGACGTCAGTCAGGGATGCCATCAGGTCTACCCCTAGTGTATCCCCACCCCGTCTCGGTGGTAGAACCGGGAGGGTCGAGTACGGCGCCTGTGTCAGTAAGGGACAGACTAAGTCCGACCAGGAAAGAAAAGCTTTGGTGTAAAGTCTGTCTACACCCCCATCTAGAGCAGGGAGGGACGCCTCCAGTAGAAAGAGGGCGCTGGTCACTTTTTTTCTCTCTTACAGATGGGAGCTAACAATTCCAGCCTTACTCCTTTGAACTGTATCCTGAAAAACTGGGATAGATTTGATCCCCAGGGCTTAAAGAAGACACACCTGGTCTTCCTATGTGATACTGCATGGCCGCGGTACCCACTGGAGGACGGCGAACGATGGCCAGTTGGCGGGTCTCTTAAGTATAATATTGTTTTACAATTAGACCGGTTCTGTAGAAAACAAGGGAAATGGGTAGAAGTAGCATATGTGTTGCCCTTTTTCTCTCTGCGAAATATCCCAGACTTGTGTCCTAAGGGTATAGATTTGGGTGTGACTCCTTCAGCTCCCTCCTGTCCTCCTACTTTGCCCCCGTACCCGGGGCTCCCAACTGAACAAACTGAAAGCCAGAGAACCTCCCCCCCCCAAGAAGGGTTGCCTTGGTCTCAGAGGAAACCCAAACTGAGATTCAAACTGCCCATGTAGAGGTCCAAACAACTCCTGTCTCAGTACGACTTCAGACTTCTCTGGTTTCAGTAGAAACTCAGACCATCAAAGTAAGAGATGGGATGGAGGACAGGAGACAAGGGGATAAAGAAAAGCAGGTTTCTCCAGTCTATCCCTGGCATCATATGCACAGAGCAGCCAGAGAGACTGAGGAACAGCCGCACAAGCTGTTGCCTTTTCATGAAGCACCCACCAGGAGAATAATCAGTCTATGAGAGTTAATAAGCCTTTTCCTTATCAAGAAATACATAGAACAGGAGGAGAAGGAAGCTCCTGGTAAATTCCTAGATAGACTGAGAGAAGTCCTTTGCAGATTCACTGAGATTGATCCCGAAAGTGAGGAGGGAAAAGTGATCTTAAAAGATAGATTTCTCACTCAGTCGGCTCCAGATATCCAACATAAGCTATTAAAACAAGCGTATGGACCTAACCAGTCTTTAGATAATCTGTTTCAACTGGCTCAGACAGTCTATTATGGTAGGAAATATGAGGAAAAGAAAGAAAGGCAGAAAAAGACAAAGGAACAGGCGGAAGCCTTTGCAATGGCTGTAAGAACTGTTCTTAAACAGCCTGAGAAAAATGCCCAGAGGGACCCAGGTGAAAAGGGATGGACTTGCTATTACTGTGGAAAGGAGGGGCACCTCAAGGGAGATTGCCCTCAGGCATCTAAGTGGCCCCCTGCTCCATGTCTGGTCTGCAAAGGACCACACTGGAGGAGAGACTGCCCCCAGAGGCGTAGGTTTCAGGGGTCTGACTCTCAAGCCAATCAGGACTGAAGGTGCCCGGGGGTCCCCACACAAACTCCCGTCCTAATTATACCTGAGGAACCGTAGATATTAATAACTGTGGGAGGCCAATCCATCAATTTCCTTTTAGATACTGGGGCAACTTACTCCGTGCTTACTGAAGCCCCTGGCCCACTTTCTTCTCCATCCGCTTCTGTAATGGGACTGTCTGGATGAGCCAAAAGGTATTAGTTCTATGTTTCTGTCAGTTGTGACTGGGATTCGGTGCTATTTTCACACGAGTTTCTGATCGTGCCAGAATCGCCCTCACCCCTTTTGGGGAGGGATATACTGAGCAAGGTCCATGCCTCTGTTTTCATGAATATGGAGCCCTCCCTTTCTCTCCCTTTAATTGAACAAAATGTAAATCCTAGAGTATGGGATGATGGAAAATCTGTGGGTTGAGCACAAAATGTTATTCCTGTAGTTGTCAAGCTCAAAGACCCCCACTTATTTCCACATAAGAAGCAGTATCCACTGAAACCTGAGGTTAAGGAAGGGTTAAAACCCATCATTGAGAATTTAAAGGAGCAGGGACTATTAATTCCCTGTAACAGTCCATGCAACACTCCTATTTTGGGTATAAAGAAATCAAATGGCAAATGGAGACTAGTTCAAAATTTACTAATAATAAATGAGGCTGTAGTTCCATTACACCCCGTGGTGCCTAATCCTTATATTCTTTTGTCTAAAGTTCCTGAACGAGCCAAACATTTCTCAGTAATTGATTTGAAAGATGCCTTCTATTCAGTGCCTTTGGCAGAGGAAAGTCAATTTCTATTTGCCTTTGAAGACCCTAGCAGCCAGCTTCTCAGTTAACCTGGACAGTTTTGCCCCAGGGATTTCGTGGCAGTCCTCACTTATTTGGACAAAGTTTGTCAGGGGATCTACAAAACTTTAATAGTTCTGAAGTGGTGGTGTTACAATATGTAGATGATATTTTGCTCTGTGCTGAGACAGAGGAAGCTTGTTCACAAGCCTCAGAAGATTTCTTAAACTTTCTGGCAGGCTGCGGTTACAAGGCATCAAGAGAAAAGGCTCAGCTTTGTCAACAATCTGTTAGATATCTGGGCCTAATCATATCAGAAGGGACTAGGGCCACAGACCCCAAGAGAATTAAACCTATACTAAATCATCCCCTACCTATGACTTTAAGACAACTGAGAGGATTTTGGGGAATCACAGGCTACTGTCTCATTTGGATTCCGGGTTATGGGGAACTTGCCTGGCCTTTATATAAACTTATAGCTGAAACTCAGCAGGCCCAAACCAACAAACTGGTTTGGTCTCCAGATACTCAAAAGGCTTTTAAGTTTCTTCAGACTGCTCTCCTGCAAGTTCCTGCTTTGAGCTTGCCCACAGGGTCAGAATTTAATTTGTTTGTCACTGAAAGAAAAGGTATGGCCTTGGGAGTTTTGACACAACCCCAAGGGCCTTACCAGCAACCTATTGCTTATCTAAACTGAGAATTAGACATAATTTCACGTGGGTGGCCCCCCTGCCTAAGAGTAATTGGGGCAGCAGCTTTATTAGCACCAGAAGCTTTAAAAATAATTAATGGACGAAACCTTACTGTACTGACTTCTCATGATGTGAGCAGAATCTTAAATTCTAAGGTTAATATTTGGATGACAGACAGTAGGCTTCTTAAATGTCAGTCATTGTTGTTAGAAGGACCAGTAACTAATCTTAAAGTTTGTGGAAATTTAAATCCTGCCACTTTCCTTCCTGAGAAGGAAGATGAAACACCTGACTACGATTGTTCCCAATTTCTAACTTTAAACTATGCAGCTCGGGAGGATCTAATGGATACCCCATTAGACAATCCTGACATGGAAATATTTACAGATGACAGTTCTTTTGTTCGAGATGGAAAGCGTAAAGCAGGTTAGCCGTGGTGACTGCTGAACAGGTTTTAGAAGCAAAATCTCTCTCCCAGGGAACCCGTGCTCAGTTAGTGGAGCTTGTGGCTCTGACCTGAGCTCTAGAGTTAAGCAAAGGGCAGGGTGTAAAAATCTACACTGATACTAAGTATGCTTATTTGACTTTACATGCTCATGCTGCAATATGGAAAGAAAGACAGTTTAAAACAACAACAGAAAAACCTATTAAGCATTTCAGAGAGATCTAGAGACTTTTAACTGCTATATATTGTCCTAAGGAAGTAACTGTTATGCATTGCAAAGGGCACAGCAGGGATCGGAGTAAAGTAGCCAAAGATAATCAGCTGGCTGACTGTCAAGCCAGAAAAGTGGCACTTTGGGAATCCCCTTCACTACAGACGCCTTTGATCTGGACAGGTCCTGTGGAACAGGAAAAACCACAATATACTGAGGAAGAATTAGAGAGATATGAGAAAAGAGGAGCAAAGATTACTGATAAAGGGTGGTTACAGTCTGAGGATGGATGACTAATAATTCCTGAAAATGCTCAATAGAAAATTCTTAAGGGTTTACACCAGAGTTTTCATTTGGGTGCAGAGAGTACTTAGCAGATGGCTTCTCGTTTGTTTAAAGGTAAAAATGTAATGAAAACTTTAAAGAACATTATCAAAAAGTGTGAAGTTTGTCAGAAAAATAACCCAAAGACTGAAAAGCTAGCAAAATCTGGATTACAACGAAGTGGAAAATATCCTGGAGAGGACTGGGAAATTGATTTTACTCATATGTCGAAAGCTAATGGATATTCTTGCTTACAAGTTTTGGTAGATACTTTTACTGGATGGATTGAGGCTTTTCCCTGTCATAGTGAACAGGCTAAAGAGGTTATAAAGATTCTAATCCATGAAATTATCCCCAGGTTTGGGTTGCCACGGAGCCTTCAGAGTGACAATGGCTCTGCTTTAAAGCTGCTGTAACTCAGGTGGTGTCTAAAGCTCTAGGAATAGAATATCACTTACACTGTTCCTGGAGACCCCAATCCTCAGGAAAGGTTGAAAAAGCTAATAACATTATTCAAAGACATCTGCGCAAATTAACTCAAGAGACGCAGAACAATTGGATTAAAGTCCTACCCCATAGCTTTACTGAGGGCTCGAACTGCCCCCAAAAAGGAGGGACTGTCCCCCTTTGAATGTGTTTATGAAAGACCTTTTTTATGCACAAACATTGTTATAGACTCTGAAGCCTTGGAATTAACTAATTCTGTAACTCAGCTCTCAGCTTTTCAACAGGCATTAACAGAACTCTGGGAGACGACTCCTGACCCAGGCTCTCAGCAATCAAGCCTCATCTCTGGCCCCGGATTGAATTCCTCTCCTCCGGAGGCCAAGAATTCCGGGTGTCTTTTCGTGGTCCAGCAACAACCTTTCACAACTCTCACATCTATACATGACCACTGGAAAAACCATAGCCTTGACTAGATGAACCTTTGTTGGTAAAGTATTGTCTCTGCGTTTCAACACGCTGTTCAGGCTGGTCATAGCCTTTCTTCCAATGAGCAAATGTCTTTTAATTTCATGGCTGCAGTCACCATCTGCAGTGATTTTGAAGCCCCGCAAAATAAAGTCTCTTACTGTTTCCACTGTTTCCTATCTATTTGCCATGAAGTGATGGGACAGGATGTCATGATCTTAGTTTTCTGAATGTTGAGTTTCTAGCCAACTTTTTCGCTCTCCTCTTTCATTTTGATTAAGAGGCTCTTTAGTTCTTCGATTTCTGCCATAAGGGTGGTGTCATCTGCATATCTAAGGTTATTGATATTTCTCCCAGCTGTCTTGATTTCAGTTTGTGCTTCATCCAGTCCAGCATTGCTCACAATGTACTCTGCATATAAGTTAAATAAGCAGGGTGACAATATACAGCCTTGACATACTCCTTTCCCGATTTGGAACAAGTCTGTTGTTCCAAGTCCAGTTCTAACTGTTGCTCTTTGACCTGCATACAGATTTCTCAGGAGGCCGGCCAGGTGGTCTGGTATTCCCATCTCTTTAAGAATTTTCCACAGTTTGTTGTGACCCACATAGTCAAAGGCTTTGGTAAATCTATTTTGTGTATAGTAATTTGTTTCTCCCCACTTCCTCTCCTTTTTGGTAAGCACAAGTGTGTTTTTTATGTCTGTGAGTCTATTTTATTTTCCATATAGTTCATTTGTATTATTTTGAGATTCTCTATATAAGTGATGCTATACAGCATTTGTCTTTTTCTGACTTACATCACTAAGTATAATATTCTCTAGGTCTATCCATGTTGCTGCAAATGGCCATATTTCATTTCTTCTTGCTGAGTAATATTCCATTGTGTGTATGTGTGTGTGTGTGTGTGTTTGTGTGTATACACCACATCTTCTTAAGTCAATTGTCTATTGATGGGCACTTGGATTGTTTACATGTCTTGCCTATTGTAAATAGTGCTGTTGCTTTGAACATTGGGATGCATGTAGTTTTTTGAACTAGAGTTTTCATTTTTTCCAGGTATATACCTAGAAGTGGGATTGTTGAATCATATGGTAACTAGATTTTCCATTTTTTAAAGGAACTTCCATACTATTCTCCATAGTGGCTGCACCGATTTACATTACTACCAAGAGTAGGAGGGTTCATTTTTCTCTGCCTCCTCTCCAGTATTTATTATTTGTAGGTTTTTTGATGGTAGCCATTCTGACTGGTGTGAGGTGAAATTCTGCTTCCTTTTTGCTTAACAATTCTATATTTTAAGTCATTTCTCTCTTCTCAGTTTTTGCTATAAGCAGTCAGGAGGAACCATAGCAAATGATTATATTTCAATAATAATAATAACATTCCCTTGATGTTTTCAAGACAATGCTTTACAAGTTTACTTTCACTTGACTTGTTTTTTTTTTTTTTTGGCAATTAATAAAAACTTTTTTTTTTATGATAGCAAATGTTATATATTGTGTCTTGCAAACTCTTAAAAACCACATGAACCAATCTTGCAAACTACTACATTTGAGATAATTCGTCAAACATGTTAACTGAAGCAAGCTTACTTGCTGTAGGTATGATCTGTAAAAGGTTTAATTTGTATGCAATACAGCATAGTTTAAAGGAGAATCGACCATTTGTATTTTCCAATGGATTAAAGTCACAAATATTAATGTTTTCTCTTTTATCATTGAAATATACTCATTTGCTTTCATTAGCATGATTTCTATTTTCTCCTTCACTGACAGTTGTGCAAATTAAAACATTAATTAAAAGAGAATGTAACAGCAGTTTTGAATTTACTAGAGTTTTCAGGGCATTAGGTCTCTCCCTGTAAACAAAACATACACTTGAAATTCTAGAACAATTTGTTCCGATTTCATGGTTGTAGTTCTAGAATTCAATGCTTTAGAAAATTTGGCAATCTCCACAATATTTGGATTTGCTTTAATAATATATTTTTCATACTTTTTTTTTAAACGGTTACATAAATGGTTACTATATGTAACCGTTAATGTATTTTTATGAAAATCTATGAGAAAGTAATCCTGGGGAGAAACATTCTTAAGAAACAGTCTATCGTTAATTATACTTTGATAAGGAAAGCCCTTCACCCATGGGTGGAGGCCGTCTGGAGCTAGCTGTGACTTCAGAACCAGTAGTTCAGGTTGCCAAATGCACAGGCATCAGTGACTCCATGTCTGAACGGTCCTGAGTCTCATCAGCTCAGGTGGCTGGGGTCCATGACGTCACCTACCACGTGGTCCTTGTTGAGCACTGCAGAGGGTTCTCAGTGGCTGCCATGGATGTTGGGGTCCTCCACAGTGCCTCCAGGTCCCGAGGCTAGGGACCAGGGCAGGCTGCGGTGGTGGCCAGAGCGGGTGGGGAGTGTCTACTCGGGGAAGGGCAGGGGTTTGTGTATAGGCTGACCACGTGCATGCATACAGCTGCGGAGGCTGGACCTGGCTGCCTGTGTGGAGCCCAGGCTCCAGGGGAAGGGGAGGGAAGGGAGCAGGAGGGATCCAGGGAGCTGGTGTCTGCAAATGTCAAACCTCTTGGGGCCCTGAAAAACTCAGTGGCTAATCTGCAAGATTTCCACCCCCGCAGCTTTGCTGGCCCTTGGTTTCTGCAGGGTGGCAGGGGTGTAGGGGTGGGGAGGTCTGCAGAGCGGTCAGCTGGGGTCTGTGATGAGGTCCTCAGTGATGAAGGCTGACAAGGTCTGCAGCATCCACAGGCGGCCAGGTCGTCTGCAGAGCAGGCAGTGGGAACCCCCCTCCCACTGCCTGGCTGATGCTGGTTGCACAAGTCCTTCTTCCCTGTTCCTAAATGTCTCAGCTTTGCTGATCTCTGGGTGAGCGGACAATGGAGTGAGTCCTTTGACCTGTGCCATGAAAGCCTGGGGAAGCAGGTCGCTCGCCTGCTGTTCTTTTCCTGGCAGGGGAACCGTTGAACCTAGGAGCTCATTTTTGAGGCTGGAAGCTCGTTCTTGGCGCTGAGCACTGCTGACTTGGGAAATAGGAAGAGGCAGGCAAAATGAAGCTGTTCTGCTTACCCTTATTGTCCAGTTCTGCTCAGGATTTTTTGGTTCCATGTTATGGCTAAAGTTCCTGAAGTTCACTGCTGAACTCTCCCACCTGTGTTATCTTGCATGGATAGCTATCTGTTAGTAATGTTGATCTTTGAGGGTGGATGGAGGCTAAGGTCTCCTATTCCACCATTTTGGTGACACAACTCATTGGTTCCTAGAGATCTTGATGACCTTTCTTCTCTAGACAGTATCACACTGGACCATTGCATTGATGACAATATGTTGATTGCACATAGTGAGCAAGAAATCGCAACTACACTAAACTTATTGTTAGAAAGTGAAAGTGTTAGTCACTCAGTCATGTCCAACTCTTTGCAGCCCCATGGTCTGTATCCCATCAGGCCTCTCTATCCATGGAATTCTCTGGGCAAGAATACTGGAATGGGTTGCCATTTCCTTCTCCAGGGATCTTCCCAACCCAGGAATTGAACCCGGGTCTCCTGCATTGCATGCTGATTCTTTACCATCTGAGTCACCAGGGAAACCCTAGTTGTTAAGCCCTATTGTCAAGATAGTTGCGTGTCAGAGAATGGAAGACAAACCTGACAGAAATCTAGGGGTCTTCTACTTCAGTGAAATGTCTAAGGGTCGGTGATGTAGACTGTGTGGAGAAATCCCTCTTAAGTTGAAGGATAAGTTATTGCATCTGACCCCTTGGGCAGCCAAAAAGAGGCACAGTGCCTCATGAGCTGGAACCTGTGATCCAGAAGATGCAGTGGTGCCTGAAGTGTCAGTGCAGAGAAGGTTGCCGTTTGGAACTTTGACAGGCCCTTATAGGTGAATCACGGTGCTGAGCTTTAGAATTCTGGGGCAAGGCCCTAGCATCTTCAGGTAACTATTTTCCTTTCGAGAAACAGCTCTTAGTTTGTCACTGGGCCTAAGTAGAAACTGAATTCTTGACGATGGGACACCAATTTACCAGAGAGTTTGAGCTACACACGTCATAAACTATGTGTTCTCGGGCCCACCAAGCTGTAGATTTGGATGGACACAGCAGCACTCTATTATGAAATGAAAGTGGAATTCGTGTGATTGTGTTTGAGCAGGTCGTGAGGTACAAGTAAGTGAAATGAAGAAAAGTGAACTCAAAGCCCATGGTCCCTACTCCTAAGTGTACTACCATCTCTCTTCCAGGTTGTGCCTATGACCTCTTCAAAGAAAACTAAACAAAATCAGGGATGCCAGTTCAGAGAATCAATAACTTGTATCAGAAACATTTGCTACCTCAAAGTTCTTCTCACATCATCCATGTATGTATGTATATGTATATATACATAAATATATGGATGTGAGAGTTGGACTCTAAAGAAAACTGAGCACTGAAGAATTGATGCTTTTGAACTGTGGTGTTGAAGAAGACTCTTGAGAGTCCCTTGGACTGCAAGGAGATCCAATCAATCCATCCTAAAGGAGGTCAGTCCTGAATATTCATTGGAAGGACTGATGCTGAAGCTGAAACTCCAATTCTTTGGCAACCTGATGTGAAAAACTGACTCATTGGAAAAGACCCTGGTGCTGGGAAAGATTGAAGGCAGGAGGAGAAGGGGATGACAGAGGATGAGATGGTTGGATGTCATCACCGACTCAATGAACATGAGTTTGAGCAAGTTCCGGGATTTGGTGATGGACAGGGAAGCCTGGCATGCTGCAGTCCATGGGGTCGCAAATAGTCAGACACAACTGAGTGACTGAACTGAACTGAACTGAAGCTTTTCTGAACCATCAATAGGGTCAGGTTATGTAGGGCAAGACCCTCCCTAATTCCTCCACAACTAAGTCTTGTTCTCCATCTGGTCTGCTCCTTTGAATTAGAAGAACACCTAGATGTTGCCTTACATCAATATGAAATCACAAAGATACCCATCTCCAGAGGTAAGAAGAAACCCAGTCGTTGTGCCTTCTAACAGTCCTTTGTCTGCCTTTTTATTCAGTCACATATAATGCCAGCCATAAGTATAAAGTGAAAGTGAAAATGAAGGTGAAGTCTCTCAGTCGTGTCTGACTCTTTGCGACCCCATGGACTTGTAGCCCACCAGGCTCCTCCATCCATGGAATTTTCTAGGCAAGAGTACTGGAGTGGGTTGCTACTTCCTTCTCCAGGGGTCCTTCCCGACCCAGGGATCAAACCCTGGCCTCCCACATTGGGGGCAGATGCTTTACTGTCTGAGCCCCCATAACTATAAGTTCCAGAATATCACCGTCAGTTCCAAAACAGTCTTCTATGACTCACTTCCTAGAAACATCACTTTCTGTCAGAATAGATTCCTTCTCTGGGTTTCTTCAATGTAGCCCATGGCTCTCTGATAGAACTTTCTGGTGTGGAATACCTACTCTGTTTTCATTCCTGAGGAATTTTGTTTTTCCCATTTGTATACTTATGTAGTTGTTCAATTATCATTTTAGGAGTAGGATTTTGTGTGATTTTGCTCATGCTTATACTGCTGTCTTAACTCAGAAACACTGCTGCGCTTAGTTATTTGAGGCTTCCCAGGTAACACTAGTGGTAAAGAATCCATCTGCCAATGCAGGAGATGCAAGAGGCTTGGGCAGGATCCCCGGGTCCGGAAGATCCTCTGGAGGAGGAAATGGAAATCCCCTCTGGAGGAAGAAATGGCAATCCACTCTAGTATTCTTGCCTGGGAAATCCCATGGACAGAGGAGCCTGGCAGGCTACAGTCTGTGGGGTCTCAAAGAGTTAAACACGACTGAGCACAAGCACACACATCATTATTTGAATCAGCATGCCATTTAGCTTCCTTGTGTGTGTGTGTGTGTGTGTGTGTGTGTGTGAGTGTGAGAGCACGCGCGCGTGCTTTGGTGTGTACCATCTAATCCATAAGATTAAATGAATGTTTATTCCATGTTCCATGGCAGTGTTAGTATATGTCCAGCTATATAAGAGTTAGTAGAGTGGACAAGAACTTAACCTTTAGTCTCCAGATGAAAATCAATGAGGGAGCCTACTAGCAAATACACGCTCTTTTCTTCCTATTAGAAAATTGCACTATCTTCAGGGCAAAAATGATTCTTGTTTTTGTTTCTGAATGTTAAATAGTACTATTTGTCTTTAATGTAAGGAAGATTGATGATCTAATCATGTGGCTAATTTTCACATATGTAACTTTCCTCTTGTTCCATTTTCCTCTGTTTTTTAACTGTATTTATCTCAATTTGAAATTAGAAGTATATTTTAAATGTTAGAAAAGTAGAGAGTAAAAATAAAACTATAGCCCCACCATTCAAAGGCAAGCCGTTGACTTTATATATACATTTTTCTTCATGTTGAAATATATCTGTGATCAACCTTCCATAAAATTTGGTGTTTTGCCTCCATTTTCAGACACTCTATTCAATCAAACTTCTTGCTAATTTTTGAATATAATTTCAAAGGAATAATTATACACATACATTTTATCTTAAATGTTTTAAAATATAGAAAATATTTTTTCATCGCAGCACTGTTTACAATATCCAAGACATGGAAGCAACCAAGATGTCCTTTGGCAGATGAATGGATAAGAAAACTGCGGTACCTTTACACAATGGAATATTACTCAGCCATTAAAAATATGCATTTGAATCAGTTCTAATGAGGTGGATGAAACTGGAGCCTATTATACAGAGTGAAGTAAGTCAGAAAGAAAAACACCAATACAGTATACTAAAATGTATATATGGAATTTAGAAAGATGGTAACGATGACCCTATATGTGAGACAGCAAAAGAGACACAGATGTAAAGAACAGCCTTTTGGACTCTGTAGGAGAAGGCGAGAGTGGGATGATTTGGGAGAATAGCATTGAAACATGTATATTATCATATGTGAAGCAGATTGCCAGCCCAGATTCGATGGATGAGACAGGGTGCTCAGGGCTGGTGCACTGGGATGACCCAGAGGGATGGGATGGGGAGGGAGGTGGGAGGATGTTCAGGATGGGGAACACATACACACCCATGGCTGATTTATGTCAATGTATGGCAAAAACCACTACAATATTGTAAAGTAATTAGCCTCCAATTAAAATAAATAAATTAATTTTTAAAAAAAGAAAATATTTTTTCCTATTTTTGTCTTTATATCTTGAGCAGTGGAACCTTGGAAATTTCCCTCCAACCAGGAAGAACTATTATGCCAAGTGTGAGTGTTTACTTGAATTCTCCAGCCCTAGTTCTGAACTATTTTCAGACCCAGAGGTCCTTAGCCAAGAACACTTGTCAATTCTTCTATGGGAGGGAATATTTAGGTCTTTTCCCCGAGGTTCCCTGAGGTCCTACACAGGGAATCAAGAAACACACAAAGAAGTTGATGCCTTTGCAAAGACCACTTGCTAATATGTCAGGAAGCTGCTAAAGATGCTTAAAATCAGTGCTAATGATGTTTCAATTAAATTTTCTTAAAGATTATGATTTAATAAAAATAGTTTTATCTCGACCAGTCTAACGCATCTGGCCACTGACACAAATAATCAGGAATTATTAATTATTCCTTAAATTGATCCAAAGTTACTTCTTTGACTTTAGAGCTTCTTAGAGGAGAACCAATTGATCCTTCTCATTTCCTCAATGAGATATAGACAAAACACTGGTATGCTTTGAGGTAAGGGAACTTCTAACTCATGCTTTATATGCCAAAGGAGAAAATTAAATGTCTTTTCAGAACCTAGTTTAAAAAGTCTGGAAACAGAATATACATAGAGGCAAAGCAACTCATGTATATAAGACAACTATTAATCTTTCAATAGATTTAGTGGCTCTTATTTACTATATTAATATCACAGCTCTACCTAGTGGTCAAGAGAAGAACTTCTAGTTTCTGTTATAAATCAATCATAATAAGCCACT
Source organism: Giraffa tippelskirchi (assembly GCF_054371585.1). Lineage (NCBI taxonomy): Eukaryota > Metazoa > Chordata > Mammalia > Artiodactyla > Giraffidae > Giraffa > Giraffa tippelskirchi. The sequence goes on along the minus strand of NC_137289.1, from coordinate 10,125,784 downwards.
AAAAAAAATTCTGTTTTAAATATATGAATATTAATGATAATGCCGCATTTCAATCATGGAGTTTACTTTCTTTGCATATAATACAGCAGTACAGTTTATGAAACTTTATTGGGTTTGAATTTATCATTACAAATGTAATACTAAAGTAAATGATTAATTGCATTATAATAATACATTCATTTTCCATTTTGTGGATATACAAAAATACAGATTCATTTTGAGATAACCAACATAATTTTGCAAGATAGTTTTTAAAACTACTTGGTATTTGACAGTACAAATATTAACATTGCCTAATGTTTTTTTCAGTGTATCAATACTTGAAGAAAATAGCAGGAAGAAGTTGTAATTTCGTGAATTAAAGAAGATAGTTTGAACTCAAATCCAGAATCAAGAACAGTGATTTGAACAGTGAAAAGTCAATATTAAAATTACTAGCTAAGACAAAAATCAATTACTATTAACTAAGAACCTCTAAATAGGAATAACACATGATGGGAAGCAGCTACCACCACTAGACCTGGGGAGAGTACCAAAGGAAGGAACAGACTTTGAAGACCCTGCTATCCGAAGGCTAAAATTTAAACATCATTGGAGAGTGTGTGGCTGCAGACTACTGGATGGTGGAGGAGTTTGTTCTGGTGTCACAGACTAAAACTGGTTCATAAGAAGCCATTTGATGGGATTCTGGTGAAGTTCTCAGGGATGCCATGGGCTGGTGCTGGGATGCTTGCAGGCTGAAGCTGGTCGCAAGAATCTTCCCATTGGGGTGCCAATAAAAGCCTCGAGGGTGAGTAACATGGGGTCTTGAACCTGCTGCTGGCAACCACAACCAAAGATCACCAGTTGATTATAAAAGGATATAACTCAGGGACAGCCAGATGGAAGACATGCATAGGGCTGGGTATGTGGCAAAGGGTGTGGAACTTCCATGTTCTGTCCAGCTGCACCACCTGCCAACACCTCTACGTGTTTACCACCAGCTCCACCAGCTGTATTTTAATGTTATTTTCACTTACTACTTTTTTAGCATTATGCTGGGGTGGGTGAAGGAAGTAAACTCTGAAGTCAGATGAAACTTTAGTTTTAGGCGTTGTGTTAGAGAAGTCAGATTTCATGTGTGTGACCTTCACACATTCCTCTGCCTGTCTGCAGACAAAATGCTGGTTCTAACAGCCATTCAAGCCTTCCTCCCAGGAATCATGGTTTTTCCCTTCCTTCAAGCTGCAGTGCAATACTATATTATTCTTTTTTTTTTAATTTATTTTTTTATTGAAGGATAATTGCTTTACAGAATTTTGTTGTTTTCTGTCAAACCTCAACATGAATCAGCCATAGGTATACATATATCCCCTTCATTATTCTTAGTGATGATAGTACTTTCCCAGATGGAACCATATCCACATTTTCACTCTCCACCCTCTATGTGTGTGTGCTCAGTGGCTTAGTCATGCCCAACACTTTGTGACTCCATGGATTATAGCCCATTGGGTTCTTCTGTCCATGGGATTTCCCAGGCAAGAATACTGGAGGGGGTTTCCATTTCCTTCTCCAGGGGATCTTCCCCACCCAGGGATTGAACCTGTATCTCTTGCATTGGCAGGTGGATTCTTTACCACTGAGACACCTGGGAATACTGTAATTCTGATATAAGGAAGGAAGCTAAGCATGGTGATAGTTATGCAGTATGTTCAGAGAGGTAGTTGATATGATTAAAAGAGCCTGAAATTTGGGGTCACACAGACATGCATTCAAACCACATTCTGCCTTTTACTAGCTTTGGGAACCTTGCCAAGTGACAAAGATTCTAGCTTCTGTGTCACTAACATGACTAGCTAATCTCTCCCCTCTGTATTCTTAGTGTTAAGAGCAGCAGAGAGCTAGACCCATGGATTGTAAATTGGCAGAATTTATGTTACCTCAAATCTAGAGTTTGGTTTCCCATGACTAAAAGTTGTTAAAATCAACAACACCAATGTGTGTGAGCCGCTCAGTTGTGTCCGACTCTTTGCAATCCCATGGACTGTAGCCCACCAGGCATCCCTGTCCCTGAAATTTTCCAGGCAAGAATACTGGAGTGGGTTGCCATGTCCTCCTCCAGGGGATCTTCCCGACCCAGGGATCAAGTCTGTGTCTCCCACATTGCAGGTAGATTTTTTTTTTTTACCATTTGAGCCACAATTTTCTTTTCTTTTTCTTTTTTTGCTGCTGTAATACATTACCACAAACTTGGTGGCTTTAAACAATAAACATTTATTGGATTGCTCAAAGAGCTTGTTCATATCTTTCTGTAAGATGTTTCCCAATATTATCCTATAGCTCTGGATGTCAGAAGTCCAAAATGTGTCTTACTGGGTTAAAATAAAAGTGTCAGCAAGATATGTTCTTCTGGAGACTCTAGGAGGAAATCTGTTTCCTTGGCTTTTTCAGGTTCTAGAAGTTGACTACAATCCTTGGTTCATGGCCTCTCCTCCATCATCAAAGAGCAGTGTGGTATCTTTAAATCTCTCTCTGGCAGACTCTCCTGCTTCTGCTTAGAAGGACCTTGTGACTACCTCAGGCCCAGATAAGACAAGATAATCTTCTCATATAAAAATCCTTAACTTACATCCACAAAGTCTTTTTTGCTATGTAAATGATTATATACTCTCTATGTAAATATAATAACATATTCACAGGTTTGGGGGATTACAATGTACACATCATTGGGAAGGGGGGCATTATTGTGTTGGAAAAGTGAAAGTGTTAGTCCCTAAGTCATGTCTGACTCTTTGTGACCCCAGGCTCCTCTGTCCATGGGATTTCCCAAACAAGAATACTGGAGTGGGTTGCCATTCCCTTCTACAGGGGATATGCCTAACCCAGGGATCAAACCCAGGTCTCCTGCATTGCAGGCAGATTCTTTACTGTCTGAGCCACAAGGGAAACCCCATTATTGTGTCTATCACAGTACATATTCTGGAGAAGGAAATGGCAACCCACTCCAGTATTCTTGCCTGGAAAATTCCATGGATGGAGGAGCCTGGCAGGCTATAGTCCATGGGGGGTCACAAAGAGTCAGACATGACTGAATGCCTTCACTTCACTTCACTTCACAGTACATATAAAACTGGCGGAGGGGGAGGTAGTATAAATATGTCCTAGACTATGAAGCAGAGGTGTTTCCATTATGCAATGGTTCTGAAATCTAGCTTTGCTTCACAGACAAAAGGAAAGATTCCCTCCTACAAGCCAAATACAGGATTCTGAATTTATCCCAGATTTCTAGGTGTAGAACCCAGGAAAATGCATTTCCAAGAAGCTTTCTTCTCACATCTCTTTTCTCAAATGAATTTCCAACAGCAAATCTAGAAGCCAGCGTTTGAGGTCTTTTTAAACCCTCTTCAAATTTTAACGACTTACCGTGTCACAACATTGAGTCCCAAAACCTGTTTGTGAAGTAATTTTCCCACATTGACATGCTACAGAAAAAAAAATGCTTGTGGTCAAAAATTTCTGAAGCTTTCTTCATAGGTGATTTTGCTCTTGGAGATTAGTGATGGATGTTAATACACAAAGGCTCTGAAGATCCTGTGTTACTGAATCCTGGTTAACTTTGTATAACCTAGTTCCCTCAAAATTTGTCTGCAAAATACTTTTCTATTCTTAACAGTAATCAACATCCCACAGATTGTGTGTGTTTCTGTGTGCTCAGTCGTTCAGTTGTGTCCAGCTCTTTGTGACTCCATGGACTATAGCCTGCCAGGTTCCGTTGTCCATGGGATTTTCCAGGCAAGAATACTGGAGTGGGTTGCCATGCCCTTCTCCAGGGGATCTTCCCCACCCAGGGATCCAACCCACCTCTCCTGCAATGCAGGTGGATTATTTTACCACTGAGCCACCCGGGAAGCCCTGTCCCACTGAATATACTTTGGTTAATGTTTCCCTGTGTGCATGCTAAGTCGCTTCAGTCATGTCCAGCTCTTCGTGACCCTATGGACTATAGCCTGCCAGGCTCCTCTGTCCATGGGATTCTCCAGGCAAAAATACTGGAGTAGGTTATCATTCCCTTTTCCAGGGGATCTTCCTAATTCAGGCATGAAACTGGCATCTCTTACATCTCCTGCCTTGGCAAGTGGGTTCTTTACCACTAGCGCCACCTAGGGACTTCCCTGGGTAGCTCAAACGGTAAAGAATCTCCTGCAATGTGGGAGATGTGGGTCGGATCCCAGGGTCGGGGAAGATCCTGGAGAAAGAAATGGCAACCCACTCCAGTATTCTTGCCTGGAGAATCCCATAGACAGAGGAGAATGATGGGCTACAGTCCATGTGGTCACAAAGAGCCAGACACGACTGAGCGACTAACACTTTCACTTTCAGTGCCACCTGGAAAGCTAGGACCCAGTAAAAGAGAGATCGAGATTTTTTTTTTTTTTTTTTTTTTTTTATTTTTTTTTTATAAATTTATTTATTTTAGTTGGGGGCTAATTACTTTACAATATTGTAATAGTTTTTGCCATACATTGACATGAATCAGCCATGGGTTTACATGTGTTCCCCTTCCCGGACCCCCCACCCACCTCCCTCCCCATCCCATCCTTCTGGATCATCCCATTGCCCCGGCCCTGAGCCCTTGTCACATGCATCGAACATGGAATGGTGCTCTGTTTCACATATGACAATACACATGTCTCAATGCCATTCTCCCAGAACGTCCCACCCTCACCTTCTCCCTCAGAGTCCATAAAATTGTTCCATGCATCTGTGTCTCTTATTCTGTCTCGCATGTAGGGTTATCGTTACCATCTTTCAAATTCCATATATATGCATTAGTATACTGTATTGTTGTTTTTCTTTCTGGCTTACTTCACTCTGTATAATGGGCTCCAGTTTCATCCATCTCAGTAGAACCGATTCAAATGTATTTTTTTTAATGGCTGAGTAATATTCCATTGTGTATATGTACCACAGCTTCCTTATCCATTCGTCTGCTGATGGACATCTAGGTTGCTTCCATGTCCTGGCTATTGTAAACAGTGCTGCGATGAACATTGGGGTACACGCGTCTCTTTCAATTCTGGTTTCCTCGGTGTATATGCCCAGCAGTGGGATTGCTGGGTCATATGGCAGTTCTATTCCCAGTTTTTTAAGGAATCTCCACACTGTTCTCCATAGTGGCTGTACTAGTTTGCATTCCCACCAACAGTGTAAGAGGGTTCCCTTTTCTCCACACCCTCTCCAGCATTTATTGCTTGTAGACTTTTGGATAGCAGCCATTCTGACTGGTGTGAAATGATACCTCATTGAGGTTTTGATTTGCATTTCTCTAATAATGAGTGATGTTGAGCATCTTTTCATGTGTTTGTTAGCCATCTGTATGTCTTCTTTGGAGAAATGTCTGTTTAGTTCTTTGGCCCATTTTTTGATTGGGTCGTTTATTTTTCGGGAATTCAGCTGCAGAAGTTGCTTGTATATTTTTGAGATTAATTGTTTGTCTGTTGCTTCATTTGCTATTATTTTCTCCCATTCTGAAGGCTGCTGTTTGCAGATGACATGATCCTCTACATAGAAAACCCTAAAGACTCTACTAGAAAATTACTAGAGTTGATCAATGAATATAGTAAAGTTGCAGGATATAAAATTAACACACAGAAATCCCTTGCATTCCTATACTCCAATAATGAGAAAACAGAAAGAGAAATTAAGGAAACAATACCATTCACCATTGCATCAAAAAGAATAAAATACTTAGGAATATATCTACCTAAAGAAACAAAAGACTTATATATAGAAAACTATAAAACACTGATGAAAGAAATCAAAGAGGACACAAACAGATGGAGAAATATACCGTGTTCATGGATTGGAAGAATTAATATAGTGAAAATGAGTATTCTACCCAAAGCAATCTACAGATTCAATGCAATCCCTATCAAGCTACCAATGGTATTTTTCACAGAACTAGAACAAATCATCTCACAATTTGTATGGAAATATAAGAAACCTCGAATAGCCAAAGCAATTTTGAGGAAGAAGAATGGAACTGGAGGAATCAACCTGCCTGACTTCAGGCTCTACTACAAAGCCACAGTCATCAAGACAGTATGGTATTGGCACAAGGATAGAAATATAGATCAATGGAACAAAATAGAAAGCCCAGAGATAAACCCACGCACATATGGACACCTTATCTTCGACAAAGGAGGCAAGAATATACAATGGAGAAAAGACAATCTCTTTAACAAGTGGTGCTGGGAAAACTGGTCAACCACTTGTAAAAGAATGAAACTAGAACACTTCCTAACACCGTACACAAAAATAAACTCAAAATGGATTAAAGATCTAAACGTAAGACCAGAAACAATAAAACTCCTAGAGGAAAACATAGGCAAAACACTCTCCGACATAAATCACAGCAGGATCCTCCATGACCCACCTCCCAGAATATTGGAAATAAAAGCAAAAATAAACAAATGGGACCTAATTAAAATTAAAAGCTTTTGCACAACAAAGGAAACTATAAACAAGGTGAAGAGATCGAGATTTTTGATTCCAAAAAAGGAAGAGAATGTAAAGTATTATCATGCTTTGGGAAATGGAATGTTAACATTTCTGAGAAAGCTAGCAATATCAAGTTATATCTGTCTATGCTCTATCTAAAATATACCTTATTTGTTCAAGTAAATAAAATGTTCAACTCCTAACTTGCAGATAAAAACTCTTTGTTGCTAATCTTTCACCTCGTTTATTTTGACTCACAGATTTTGACTGTTTAATATTAATTTGAGTTGTGGCAAACAAGCGACAAGGCTGCTTTTTGATGATAAGAGACAATATCTTTCCAGTTGGTTTTTAGAGAAGAGAATGCTTCAATCTTAAAACATGTCTTGGCACTGGACACATACTTATATTGTTTTATATTTGTCTCTGCAAGATTCTTGATAAAAATTGAAATTGATATGAGATGAGTATTGAGACTTGTGTCAATAAAAGTGTCAGCAGTATTTTTGGTGAGGCTTTCCAGAGATTGTTGACCAAAGAAACATATTCTTAGAATGCAAACTAGTGAACTTTGACCAGAAACATATTGGGACAAACTGGAAAGTGGTATTCTGAATTAGATTGATATCAGGATACAAAATATTTCAAGTAGGTGTAATTCCTACTAAATTATGAGAATAAAGGCAATTAATGTGCAGTGGATAAAGCTGCAAATACTGAAGCTAGCCTGACCAGGTGAAAATACCCAGGTTCTTTTATTACTAGTTGTATGGCATTAGTCAAATGACAGTCTTTGTTTTAGTTTGATCTTATGTAAAATGGAGTAACAGTAGTCTCCACATGTAGAATGTTTTTGAAGATTAAATACGTTAATATATGTACAACAGTGGGGTTCCTGGTTTATATTACACCCTAACCTCTGCTATTGTTACTATTAACAGTAACACATTGAAACGCATATACCAAATAATAGTGTATCCCTATGAAGTAATGTAAACATTTTATCCTGGTCTTTGCCTCAGAGAATTATAAATTCCAAATATGTAAATCTTGATGTGATAGGGCTTTGTTAAAACTGGTATTAACTACATCTTAGAAAGTCAGTAGCATTTTCTTCCTTCAATCAATGCATTTAATAATTTATAACATCTAAAGAGTTTTAGTTTATAAAACTTTAAAGTTTATAAAGTGTTGGACACGACTGAGTGACTGAACAACAAAAACAAAGGGTTGATTAACAATGTGATAGTTTCAGGTGAACAGTGAAGGGACTCAGCCGTATATATACATGTATCCATTCTCCCCCAAATTCCCCTCCCATCAAGCCCGTCACATAACATTGAGCAGAGTTCCATGTGGTATACAGTAGGTCCTTGTTGGTTATCCATTTTAAATATAGCAGTGTGTACATGCCCATCCCAAATTCCCTAAATCTATCCCTTCCCCTCATCCTTTCCTCCTGACAACCAAAATTTCAGTTCTCTAAGTCTGTGAGTCTCTTTCTGTTTTGTAAGTAAGCTCATTTGTATCGTTCCTTTTTAGATGGATGCCACACTCTTAACTAAAACGTTGCCTCTTGGTTTAGCTAATAGTAATGATCAAATAGCTTTTAAATGTCTCACTTCATGTTTGTAACATTATATGTTCAGTTCAGTTCTGTTCAGTTGTGTCCAACTCTCTGCCACCCTGTGAACTGCAGCAGGCCAAGCTTCCTTGTCCATCACCAGTTCCCAGAGCTTGCTCAAACTCATGTCCATCGAGTCGGTGATGCCATCCAACCATCTCATCCTCTGTTGTCCCCTTATCCTCTTGCCTTCAATCTTTCCCAGCATCAGGGTCTTTTCCAGTGAGTTAGTTCTTCACATCAAGTGGCCAAAGTATTGGAGCTTCAGCTTGAGCATCAGTCCTTCCAATGAAAATTCAGGACTGATTTCCTTTACGATTGATTGTGTTGTATGTATTATGTTGATTGTATTGTATGTTCAGCTATCACCAAGTCTTCTTTATAAACAATCAGGCAACTTCTCAGGTGTGTGCTTTTGGAGATTTGTTTATAGCCATTATATGCATTCCCACATTATAATTTTAGGTTTTGTGGAAATGTTCCTTGGTCCTCTATGATATGGATTTCATCACCTCATCAGCTGTTGTGTGCTCAGTTGTATCTATCTTTTTCTGGCCCCATGACTGTAGCCTGCCAGGCTCCTCTGCTCATGGAATTTTCAGCTATAACTCAACTCAATCAATTCTCTGCTGAAAAAAAAAATGTTTTCTGGGAAGTGTTCCCTTTTGTGATTGGTCAGGTCCTTTTGCTTAAAATTTACATAGTCCCATGAATTTTTTCTCTCTTTATCACAATGATCATTATTGTAGGGGGTATTTTAAGGCCTCGCTGATCCTCTGTATTGAAAGCCCTCCAAGAGCACAAATTGTGTCTGTTTTGTGTGACTTTACTTCCTTTTTTTTTTTTTAATATAGGATTCCCTTGTATGGGTTGATTTCACTCCTGTTTCCCTTTGTTATTAACTGATCACTCTTGATACTACTTTGTGGTCTTGTATTTCTTTTCATTTTAATGCATACTCAATCAATTTCATTTGATTTAAAAAAAAGAATAGAGCAGAAAGGTATCCTGTTTGGAAAGAGAAGAGTCAGTTATCAATTAAGAGAAGTCATTATTTATTGTCAAATTTAATTAACCCCAAAGCTAAAACTGAAGGGGCAATTCTAGGGAAAATTTGAATTGAGTTTTAAAATAGCATTTTATTTATTTTTTATTTTTTTAATTTATTTTTTAAATTTATTTATTTTAGTTGGGGGCTAATTACTTTACAATATTGCAGTGGTTTTTGCCATAAATTGACATGAATCAGCCCTGGGTTTACATGTGTTCCCCATCCTGAACCCCCCTCCCACCTCCCTCCCCATCCCATCCCTCTGGGTCATCCCATTGCCCCAGCCTGAGCATTTGTCTCATGCATTGAACCTGGAATGGTGTTCTGTTTCACATATGATAATATACATGTTTCAATGCTATTCCCTCAGAACATTCCACCCTCACCTTCTCCCTCAGAGTCCATAAGACTGTTCTATGCATCTGTGTCTCTTATTCTATCTTGCATATAGGGTTATCGTTACCATCTTTCAAATTCCATATATATGCATTAGTATACTGTATTGGTGTTTTTATTTCTGGCTTACTTCACTCTGTATAATGGGCTCCAGTTTCATCCATCTCAATAGAACCGATTCAAATGTATTCCTTTTAATGGCTGAGTAATATTCCATTGTGTATATGTACCACAGCTTCCTTATCCATTTGTCTGCTGATGGATGTCTAGGTTGCTTCCATGTCCTGGCTATTATAAACAGTGCTGGGATGAACATTGGGGTACACGTGTCTCTTTCAATTCTGGTTTCCTCGGTGTGTATGCCCAGCAGTGGGATTGCTGGGTCATATGGCAGTTCTATTCCCAGTTTTTTAAGGAATCTCCACACTGTTCTCCATAGTGGCTGTACTAGTTTGCATTCCCACCGACAGTGTAAGAGGGTTCCCTTTTCTCCACACCCTCTCCAGCATTTATTGCTTGTAGACTTTTGGATAGCAGCCATTCTGACTGGTCTGAAATAGTACCTCATTGTGGTTTTGATTTGCATTTCTCTGATAATGAGTGATGTTGAGCATCTTTTCATGTGTTTGTTAGCCATCTGTATGTCTTCTTTGGAGAAATGACTCTTTAGTTCTTTGGCCCATTTTTTGATTGGGTCATTTATTTTTCTGGAATTCAGCTGCAGGAGTTGCTTGTATATTTTTGAGATTAATCATTTGTCCGTTGTTTCATTTGCTATTATTTTCTCCTATTCTGAAGGCTGTCTTTTCACCTTGCTTATAGTTTCCAAGGCAAGGGTGCCCACTCTCACCACTACTATTCAACATCATTTTGGAAGTTTTGGCCACAGCAGTCAGAGCAGGAAAAGAAATAAAAGGAATCCAGATAGGGAAAGAAGAAATAAAACTCTCACTGTTTGCAGATGACATGATCCTCTACATAGAAAACCCTAAAGATTCTACCAGAAAATTACTAGAGCTAATCAATGAATATAGTAAAGTTGCATGATATAAAATTAATGCACAGAAATCCCATGCATTCCTATACACTAACAATGAGAAAACAGAAAGAGAAATTAAGGAAACAATACCATTCACCATTGCAACGAAAAGAATAAAATACTTAGGAATATATCTACCTAAAGAAACAAAAGACTTATATATAGAAAACTAAAATAGCATTTTAAAAGAAAATAGCTATTTTTAGCAGACTTCTACTAGTAGACATTTAGGTTATCTGTAATGTAACAATGTTTCTATTTTCATCTTTATTCCTATGTCTTTATCTATATGTACAAGCATGTCCCCAAAAGGAATTACTGGTAACAGATTCACTGGATCACAAAGGAGATACATTTTAGGTTTTGAAACATATTGTCAAATTACATTTGATGAGTGTACATCAATTTTTACTCACATAATTAGGGCATAAGTATTAATATATGGTGGTTCAGTAGTAAAGAATTCACCTGCAATGCAGGAGACCATGGCTCAATCCCTGGGTCAGGAAGATTCCCTGGAGAAGGAAATGGCAACCCACTCTAGTATTCTTGCCTGGGAAATCACATGGATAGAGGAACTTGGCAGGCTATAGTCCGTAGAGTTGCAAGAGTCGAACACAATTTACCAACTAAACCACCACCACATATATACATATTATGGATTTTCTATAATATCCTCTGTATTATATGATAAAATAAATACATTCACATAAAAAGTTTCATTTAATTCAGCAAGTACTTAGTCTATATAATGCTTGTCCTTAGGAAACTTTAAGTGTTAAGGAAAAGACAGGTACAAAAATGTCAAGAGCAAGAGGTATACTGTGATAAATGCTGAGATGTATCTTTTATCTGAATTGGAGAGTTTAAGAAATGGACTAACATTGGACCTCCACAGTTACACTGCAGTGTGTTTAGTTCATCCTCCAAATGCCCTCAATAATTTTCTCTAAGAACATCAGGAGGAAGAAAGTAAAAGTAGACCTTGCAGCCTGTTTTAACCTATGATTGCTGTCTCTAAAATAGTTTCTGAACTAGAATCCTCCTCCCCCGCTCCCCCCACTCCCCACCTCCTGACTTCAGGAAGTTAAAATGGGGCACAAAGCATCTGTTTCCTTTTTAGTTTTTCTTCTATTACTTAAGCGCAGGTTTCAACCTGGGCAGGATGGAGCAGGTTGTTTGTGAAAACAAAAGAAAAAGCAGTGCTTTCTCAAATATAACTTCAGTCTAAAAATAGATAATAGCTATTTTATTTGCCATTCACACCCACCAGCATTTCTTCTTGTTTGTCTAGCTCCATTCTGCCTTTGTGATGCAGGAGAGAAAAGAGCCAGGTCAATGAAGGACAAGACCTCCACAGGATCAACCCAGCTGCTAGTGCAGAGCACATACAGCCTCTAGCCCATCTCGAGAGGGATCAGTCCATGGATCCCCACAAGGGACAGACCATTTCTCAGCAGGCAGTGGCCACAAGCCCCCCCTGTGACTTTCTGTCCTCCCAGAGAAGTCCTAGATATAGGATGTTGAAAGTGATGAAGGTGCCTCTGAATTAGTTCTCTACCTTCGGTGAATAATGAATTATCCTGTGGGGAAATTCACTATTTCCTTTGCTGCTTCTAAAGAACAGACTGTTCATTGTCCTCCTGTGAAATACAAATTAACCTTTTAAAGAGCATGTCTTCAGGCAGTGTGCTCTTTGGAGCCTCAGAAAAGGGCTGAGGGAGGCCTGGCAAGGTTCTCCACTGCATGTTACACAAAAGGAAACACCTTTTCAGCCAATGAAATTCTCAGCCGCATTCAGGGGAGACTGAGTCCCACTGACATGGACTGTCAACTTCCTTCTTTCCCAACGCAAAATGTACCCAATATATCTTTTCTACTTCAGAAAAACGAGTGCATTTTTCTATTCTGAGAGAGACCCCTACACTTGTGCTTGGTCTTTTCTTTTTTTTCTTTTTGGCTGTCTCACCAAAGAGATAAGGAGAAGACCTCTGACCAAGTTTACATCTTCTGTTTTGTAGACTGTACGATTCTATTATTTTCTTTTGCTCTTTTGATTTATTCCTGAAAAAAAGTTATTCCTTATAAATTTCCTGGCAAAGGCTCTTTTGTGGGCTGCGATCAATGTCAAGTTTGGTTCAATTCATCACACTACTGGATCCAAGTGCAGGACAAGGCTTTAGTGTGCCTTCCACAAAACCTTGCCTAGGGGATGGAGTGGGGGTGTGCCATCAAGAAAGTAATGCTGTCTTTACCAGGCTCTTGATTTCAGCTGTTGGATCTCATTCCTTTCATAAGTGTGTTATTGAGAAAACTTGTGTGTCTTACCTGCTATGTTAATCAAATATTCTAGGCTTTGTGGAAGCACGTGCTTGTCCTTTGTAGGTAGACCTGAGTACGGTACTTTGTGTGTGTGATTCTCTATTATGTTTGCCTCAAAATCAAATAATGTCTGTAATTGTATCCCAGGAAAGAAGGAGCCTTCCCATATGCTCAGGCTACACAGAATTACCAAGGAAAATAGATTATTTTGCTTTCTGCTTTCTCCTCTAACACATGTAAAAGTAGGCTCTTCGATTCGGTGTAAGAAAGTAGAACATTTTTGCTGTTTTCTGGTAGCTGGTTGAATAGGCAGAGAAAAAGCTTAGAGGATGAAATAAGGAAAATAATTTCTCCTGGGTATGTGCTAAGGTTCATGGAAATAATTACCATTTCCCCTGTCTTTAAAAATCCAATATGTCGAATAAGAAGATGGTCATTAAATATACACACTAACATCTATGGCTGCTCGATTTCCTCCTGGTTCCTGGGTTTCTGTCCCACATCTTCAAGGAGATGGGAGACAGGCAATAAATGGAATACATGAGTGATTTATAGTAATGTAGATACTAATAATTTCTATGGATAAACAAGAAGGGGAAAGAAAAGGGTGTGCTAAGGATTTGCAAGTTGCAGATTTCAATAGAGGCCAAGGCCTTACCAAGAAGGTGTTATTTGATCACAATCATGAAAAAGATGAGGAAAGTGTGCAATCTCTTGTTTATCTGTGTACTCCTGAGCAGCTTACCAACCTCCCTGAGCCTTAGTTTCTTCATTTGTGATTTGAGGATAAGAGCTACCTGGCAGAGTTATTTTAAAATTAAATGAGAGGATGTCAGTTAAGTATCTGCCACACAGTAGATGATTCAGAGATGGTAGCTTTATTACAAACAAATTGCTTTCAGTAAGTCTTGTCAGGTTGAGTGCTTCCTAAGACGAATTAAGGGGAGTTATTGTTTCCTTTATATTCCTTTTGATATTAGTTAAATTTTGTTAAATTTCTCTCTTGGCTTCCGAATTTGAAAGGTGACAAGTTGTTTAGAAGCTTTGAAAATGTGATTTCCAGTAACCAGTTATATTGTTTGCCGAGGTAATGGGACTTAATGAGTGAATTATAAATGTCAGTCAGCTCATTCAAGTTCGTTACTTCCAATGGAACAGCAGTGAAAGAAGCAGTTAATAGAAAGCTTCCAAAAAGTTTCTATGAGATAGAAAGAGCATAAAACACGAACATGGTTTCCAGGAGACTGAAACATGACCCATCTATAAATATACATTTGCAAAATCAATCTAGGATAATAAAATGAATACAAAAACAGCTCTTTGTTCTAAATGCCAGAGTTATTTTGCACAGTTCCAGCAAGAAAAATAAATTGAAATGTTACAAGAAACAAAATAGTCAAACATAATTATGACTAGGAAATGAATCAAATAGAAATATTTCCCAGTTTGAAAATTGATATGTTAAACAGTAATAATGCATTCCTTTCCAAGGGGACAATTCATCAAGTTAAAGAGCCAGATTTTCCTGGAAGAATTTGCACAGTGATTTAAACGTGGAGTTTTTCCCTGAAGTTTTTCAAAAATTTAACTGTTACTACATACCTGGCATTTGTCTTAGTAACTTGACAAGAAAATGTGATTTGCTGTTATTCAGGAAACCCCAGGGTAGGAATAAAAGGTGGAGGCGGTGGGGGGTGGGGGGAAGGTAGAAAATGGAGGGGGAAAGGTCACAGGACAGTAAAACGTCAGGGTTCCAATCACATTGATCCCATTTTACACTCACTCTCTTTTTGGCAAGTCATTGACTATAGACTTAATGTACCACAGAAATTTCCTACAGGATAACTTCAATGAAAGAATGCGGTTTTCCAGCAGGGCAAGTATGTGTGTTCTGGAAGAATTAACCTCTAGATCTGGTTGGCTACTTTCATGCAATTTGCCCATTCTCACTTTCTTGAAACAGTTTTAGCTTCCCAGGACATCAGTCTCTCTGATATTTCCTCCACCCACAATAAAGATTCTTTCTTACCCTCATCTGTTACCTCTGTGTTCTCATCCAAACATCTTAATGATGTGGAAAATCAAGAAAGTCCTTGAACCTATGTTCTCCTCTATCTGCACTTAATCTTAGGTGATTTATTCAGCCCCATGATTGACTTTACATCTATAAACTTAGTACCTCTCACCTAAGTTCTCTCCTGGATCCAGGCATTGACATGCAACTGTCTGCATCTCCATGTATATGTCTAACTGGCATCTCAAACTTAGTGTATTCAAAACTAAGCTCCCAATTCCTTCTCTAATCCTTCTCCATCTCATTAAATGCCAATTGCATGTTTCCAGGTGCATAGGGCAAATAAAGAGTGTTATTCTTGGCTTCTATCATTCTCTTATACCTCATAATAATCCAACAAATTCTACCACCTATACTTTCCAAAGGATACTTTCCTTGGAGAAGGAAATGACAACCCACTCCAGTATTCTTGCCTGGAGAATCCCATGGACAGAGAAGTTGGCAAGAAACAGTCCATGGGGTTACAAAGAGTTGGGTACGACTGAGCAACTAAGCACCAGCACAAGCAAAATACATCTAGATGTCTGTAATACATCCAGACCACTTCTCACCTACATCACTGATACCCTTGTCTAAATCACTACCTATGAAAATGTGTGGTAACCACTCATTTGCTTTTTCTGCATCTATTCTCATGCCACAAAGCAGAGAAAGATCCTTTGAAAACATAAAACATGTCACATCTTACTTTCAACTTTCCAATGGCTTCCCATCTCACTCAGAGAAAATCCCATGACCTTACTATATTGTCATGGTAGCTGGCTTCTTTTGACCTCTCTGGCCTTATCTCTTCCCACTGCCCCCTTTGTCCATTTCATTTACAGTCATAATAGCATCTTCCTACAGCTCAAACATGCCTAACAACTTCCTTTCTTAAAGGTTTTGCATTATACTTATTATCATCCGGAATGCTCTTCCTCTATACGTTTGCAAAGATTAAATTACCAGTGTATTCATGTCTTTTATCAGAGTTTATCTTATCAGACAGACTGTATCCACCTCATGAAAAATAGTAACCTCTGGAGATGCTCCCTATCCTTTTTATCTTGCTATATTTTTCTTCAGAGCACTTACACCCTCTAACACATTATAGCATGCATTCGCTTACTTTTAAATCACACACCCATCATTTAATCATTTGTGTTAATGTACATGTACACACACACAAACACCATTCTAAGCTATGGGAGAGGCATGAAACAGATTCTTCTTCACAATACTCAGAAGAAAACAATTCTGCTGATGCCTTGATCTTGGACTTCTGATCTCTAGAACTGTGAGACAGTACTTTGAAAAAAAATTTTTTTGGCTGTCCTGGGTCTTCATTGCTGCACAAGTGGGGACAGCACTAGTTGCTCTGAGTGGGGGCTATGCTCTAGGTGTGGGGTGTGGGCTTCCCATTGCGGTGGCTTCTCTTGTAGAGCATGGCTCTCGGGTACATAGGCTTCAGTAGTTGTGATTCCTGGGCTCTAGAGCATGGGCTCAGTGGCTGTGGTGCACAGGTTTAGTTGATCTGCATCATGTGGGATCTTCCCAAATCTGGGATTGAACCCATGTCTCTTGCATTAGCAGGAGGATTCTTTACCACTGAACCACCAGGAAAGCCCAAAACAATCTGAGAAAGTCCCTTTCTATTCCTGTTTCCTGGTCTTTTCTTTACTATGAAAGGGTGATAAGCTTTGTCAAATGCTTTTCTACATCAAATGAGATAATCGTGTACATTTCCCCCCTTTTGCTCTATTAATATGGTGTATTACATCGATTGATTTTTCTTTTGTTGACCCATCCTTGCATCCCTGGGATCAATTCCACTTGTTCATGGTGTATAATCCTTGTAATATGCTATTTGATTTGGTTTGTTAGTATTTTATTGAGGATTTGGCATCTTTATTCATAAGGGATATTTGGTCAGTGATTTTCTTTTCTTGTGATATCTTTATCTGCCTTTAGTATCAGAGTAATGATGGCCTTGTGGGCTTCCCAGGTGGTGCTATTGGTAAAGAACCCATCTGCCAATGCAGGAGATATAAGAGACATGTGTTTGATCCCTGGCTTGGGAAGTCCCCATGGAGAAGGAAATGGCAACCTACTCCAGTATTCTTGCCTGGGAAATCCCACGGATAGAGGAGCCTGATGGGCTATAGTCCATGGGGGTTGCAAAGAGTTGGACAAAACTGAAATGGTTTAGCACGCACGCACTCAATGCTGGCCTCATAGAATGAGTCAGGAAGTATTCCCTTCTCTTCTATTTCTTGCAGGAGCTTGAAAAAGATTCTTGTTAATTTTGCTTTGTTTGGTAGAATTCAACAGTGAAGCTGTCTGGTCCTATACTTTGTTGGGAGATTTTTGATTACTGATTCAATCTCTTGTTGTAGGTCTGTTGAGGTTTTCCATATCTTCTTGAATCAGTTTAGACAATTTGTATATTTTAGGAATTTGACTGTTTCAATCAGGTTATCTAATTTTTTGATGTACAATTATGCATAGTCTTCTCTTATAATTCTTCATATATATATGACTGGTAGTTATGTCCCTAATGGATTTCTGAATTTAGTAATTTTCACCTCCTCTCTCTCTCTTTTTTTCTTTGTCAGCCTGATTAAAAGTTGGTCAATTTTGTTGATCTTTCCAAAGATTCAACTTTTGGTTTTGTTCATTATCTCTATTACTTTACTAGTCTCTATTTTACTTATCTCCACCCTAATGTTTCTCATTTTCTTCCTCCTGCTAGCTCTGGATTTACTTTGCTTTTCTTTTTCTAGTTCCTCAATATGTAAAATTAGTTTATAGATTTGCATTTACAGCTGTAAAATCTCCTTTGAGCACTACATTTGGTGCATTCCATACATTTTGGCCTGTTTGTTTGCATTTTCATTCATCTCTAAGCATTTCAATTTTCCCTTGTGATTTTTATCTTGACCCACTGGTTATTTAGGAGTGTATTGTTTTTACTATCCTAACTAGACTGTAACTCTTTGTGTCTTATAAATTCTCAGTAGCCAGTACAGTTCTAAGTGCAATAAAAACTCAATATTCATTTTTTAAAAAAAGAAGGTAGTGTTTAATTTCCACATACTGTGGATTTTCAAGTTGTTTTCCTGCCCAGTGAACTTTAGTTTCATTCCACTGATATCAGAGAAGATACTTTGTATGATTTCAAGCTTTTAAAATGTACTGAGATTTGTTTTGTGGAGTAATATATAGTCTATCCTAGAGAATATTCCATGTGCACATCCAAGGATTGTACATTCTGCAGTTAGGTAATTTTGCTTTATTTTCTAAAGATCTGTTACAGGTCTTCAAATTATTTATTCATAAAAAGTAGCATGTTAAAATTTTTTGAGTGTGAATATTTCTTTCATTTCCCTTCTCCAGTGAAGAACCATACACAGAATCTAGAATGTTTTTGTCTTTAGAGTTCTTCAGATGTTGCTCTATCATCATTTAGTTTGGGGATTTGTAGAGAATTTTGATTTAATTCATTCACCACATTTATTTTAACCACACTCACTGCAGGTTTTAGTATTTCACTTCTGATGGCCAAGAATAGAGCCCCCTCAGGGATAGTAGCAGTTGCTTTTGTGCTCATTTCACAGTTATATTATGTATGGTCAGGAACCATATCATTTGCCATAGCTATGTTTCCCCTTACTTTTAAAGTAGCTTTTATTTTTTAGAACAGTTTTAGTTTCACAGAAAAATTGAACAGAAGGTACAGAGATTTCTTATATACCTTCTGCCCCCTCACATGCAGAGCCTCTCCCACTATCAACATCCCTGACCAGAGTGGTACTTTGCTAGTTAGCATTAGTGAGTTAGTTGCTCAGTCATGTCTGACTCTTTGTAACCCCATGGACTATAGCCTGCCAGGCTCCTCTGTCCATGGGGTTCTCCAGGTAAGAATACTGGAGTGGGTTGCCATTCCCTTCTCAAAGGGATTTTTCTGACCCAGGGATTGAACCCTGGTTTCCTGCATTGCAGGCAGATTCTTTATCATCTGAGCCACCAGGGAAGCTAAGCTGAACCTTCTTTGATGCATCATTTTCAACTAGAGTCCCTAGTTTACAGCTGGGCTCATTCGTAGTATTGTATGTTGTGTACATTTAGACAAATTTATAATGACATGACTGACATGACATCCACCACTAGAATATCATACAGTGTCGTTTCACTGCCCTAAAAATTCTCTGTTATCCATCTATACATAGCTTCCTCTCCCCAGCACCAGGCAACTACTGATTTTTTTTTTTTTTTTTTACTTTTTCCAGAATGTCATATAGTAGAAATCTTATAGTATGTAGAATTTTCATAAGGGTTTCTTTCACATAGTAATATACATTTAAGATTCTCCCTTGTCTTTTCATGGCTTTATAGCTTATTTCCTTTTAGTGTTGAGTAATATTCTATCATCTGGATGAAACATAGTTTGCTTATCCATTTACCTACTGAGGAACATTTTGCCGTGCCAGTGACAAATAGGAATTTATATAACAGAACACTTATAACTTAGACCAAGAATATAGAATAAGGATGTGTGTATGCTCAGTCACTTCAGTCATGTCCAGCTCTTTGTGACCCCATGGACTGTACCTGGCAGGCTCCCCTGTCCACGGAATTCTCCATGCAAGAATACTGGGGTGGTTTGACATTTCCTCATCCAGGGAATCTTCTCAACCCAGGGATCAAACCTTAGGTTTCTTGCATTGCAGGCAGATTCTTTACCACTGAGCCACTAGGGAAGCCCTGAGGGACATCTTCATTGCTTCCAAGTGTTGGTAATTATGAACAAAGCTGATGGAAATATCTGAGTGCAGGTTGTTGTGTGGACATGTTTTCAACTCCTTTGGCTAAATACCAAGGTGCACGATTGCTGGATCATGTGTTTAGTATGTTTAGTTTCCTAAGAAATGGCCAAACTGTCTTCCAAAGTAGCTATATCACTGTGCATTGATATCTCTTGATGAATTCAATTAAAGGCTTTTGTAAATTATTGTTTGTTGTTTCACACTTTGTTTCCTATTTGTCTGACCTCCTTCACTGAAAATAAATTTATATTACAGTTTCCTCTTATTAAAACTTTTCACCAAAGATAAAAGTAGGAATAGATTAATGGCAGCAGTAAGTGGGCCAATATTTGAGAAAATAGTAATGGCATTGAATCGCATAATTCTTCTGATGTATACTGTAAGATATACTTTTTCTACATAGATCTGAATATCTCTTTTAAAAAGCCCCCTCTAAGTAATATCACATTTTCTCAGGATTTAGTCACTTAAATCTTCTTTAATATATTCTGGAACCTCAGTGAAACATGGTATCTCTCATGTCTTGTTTGGTTTCAATTTTACTTCTTAGCCATTTTTCAACGTGTTTTTCTATTACCTAATCAATCTCAAATAAAATCTGATAATTGCTCAGTATATCTTGGAGTACAAGCTCATTTACAAACAAACCCTTTTTATTATCATTGTTTGGGAATGTATATGTGTATTGGTATATGTAAAAGGCAACACTGAATAAAAGAGTTGAATGTCAAGTTGTTGTTGCTTAGGGACTAATTGTGTCCAACTCTTTGCAAGCCTATGGACTGCAGCACACCAGGCTCCCCTGTCCTTCATTATCTCCCAGAGTTTGCTCAAATTCATATCCATTGAGTTGGTAATGCTATCTAACCATCTCATCCTCTGCCACCCCCTTTTCCTTTTGCTTTCAATCTTTCCCAGAATTAACTTATTTCAAAAAAATGATCAAAGCTTTTGAAAATATTATTAATAACTTCAGAAACTATATAAAGGCTAATAAAAATTATAACATTAGTTATTAGAAAATTTGATATATGAAATATTCTGAAATGTTATTTTAAGTATTGATATGGTCCACAGATTTACTATTTTGTGGAAACAATCTTACCCTAGACACAAATGAAAGAAACATTAAGTCTTTTGGAAAGAAGAGGTGGAAAACGACTCCCTTGATCCACAATACATGCTCCAGATGGCACATGAGTCTCCGTGAGTCACATATCCCAGAAAAAAAAAGTGTGGACTTTATATTAATATTGCATTTAGAATCATTGGGCCATTGTCTTTGATGAATTGCATTAAGTTCATTGTTACCAGGGCCCTCAATCTGCTTCATCTGAATTTCAGAATTAAATTAAATTAAATTTCAGAATTTCTCCCATGTATCTATGCATCCGTTCATACAGTCTTCCAACAGATTTTTATTAACTTTTTGGAAGTTCCAGGCGCTATTGTAGATGCTGAACACAAAATGAAGAGCAAGAAGACTGTGTACACTGTATATACAAGGAGATTACATTCTTTTGAGAGAAGGGAACAGAAAATAGAGTAATCACTAAGTAAATGTATTGAAAATTATTTTGGATGGTAGTGAATTGCAAGAAGAAAAGAAATAAGATGTCACAAATACATTTACTCAAGCTCTTCTCAATACACATAGTAAAATAATGTCCAACAGCTGTTTTAAATTTAAACAGTTTTATGCTTTCCCCAAATTCAATAAAATTAACATTAGAGAAAATGTGCTTTCCTTTTATAAAGCTTATGCATCAACATTTATTGTATATAATCCTCATTAGAGTAGCTGAAATATGATTATAACTCTCCAGTGAACTGAATGAATTGAGCAGAATAACTCCTATGTAATCCTTAAAGTATATAATTTAATACTGTAAGAAACATTTTTCATTGTTCACAAAAGATAAATGTAAATATAGCCTCCATTAAAATTATCACTAATTATAAATTGTAGAGATGAAATGTAGCATGGTTTTGTTGTGTATCCATTTAAATTTTTCAAAAGGTCTTTATTGCATAAACAACACCATCCCTATACATATCTATGTGTGGAAACTCTATTGGTATTTCATTGCTCTCCTCAAAATAATCTCTAATAGGGATATAACAACTTCGATGTTCAGACACTATTCTAACTACTTTACATATATTGCTGCTGCTGCTGCTGCTAAGTTGCTTCAGTCGTGTCCGACTCTGTGCGACCCCATGGACTGCAGCCTACCAGGCTCCTCCATCCGTGGGATTTTCCAGGCAAGAGTACTGGAGTGCGTTGCCATTGCCTTCTCTGTTACATATATTAAGTTATATAATATTCAGAATGACATTACAAAGTAGGTCCTACTATTATCCATGTTTTAAAGGTGCAGAAACTGAAGCCTTGAGAGATTAGGTAACTTGCTCCAAGTCACAATTAAGAAGTGTTGAACCTGGGATGCTACATCCTGCTTGGGAGGTTTCTTAATTCTGGCATTCATAATTAACCTCTCTTTTTTTTTACATTTTTATTGGAATAGAACTGCTTTACAATGTTGTGTTAGTTTATGCTGTACAATGAAGTGAATCAGCTCAATGTATACATGTATCCCCTCCCTCTTGAGCCTTCCATCTCCCCATTCCACCCTTTTGGGTCATCACAGAGCACCAAGCTGAGGTCACTGTACTATACAACAGCTTCCCACTAGCTATCTATTTTACACATGGTAGTGTCTATGTCAAACCTCTTACAAACTATTTGTGCTTGTATCATTGTTGGGCAAGGGAGGAGCGTGGAGACTTTTTAAAAGAGGTTATTATAGCAATAACCTCAGATATGCAGATGACACCACCCTTATGGCAGAAAGTGAAGAAGAACTAAAGAGCCTCTTGATGAAGGTGAAAGAGGAGAGTGAAAAAGTTGGCTTAAAGCTCAACGTTCAGAAAACTAAGATCATGGCATCTGGTCCCATCACTTCATGGGAAATAGATGGGAAAACAGTGGAAACAGTGTCAGACTTTATTTTTGGGGGCTCCAAAATCACTGCTGACGGTGATTGCAGCCATGAAATTAAAAGACGCTTACTCCTTGGAAGGAAGGTTATGGCCAACCAAGATAGCATATTTAAAAGCACAGACATTACTTTGCCAACAAAAGTCCGTCTAGTCAAGGCTATGGTTTTTCCAGTGGTCATGTATGGATGTGAGAGTTGGACGGTGAAGAAAGCTGAGCGCCGAAGAATTGATGCTTTTGAACTGTGGTGTTGGAGAAGACTCTTGAGAGTCCCTTGGACTGCAAGGAGATCCAATCAATCCATCCTAAAAGAGATTAATCCTGGGTGTTTATTGGAAGGTCTGATATTGAAGCTGAAACTCCAATACTTTGGGCACCTCATACGAAGGGTTGACTCACTGGAAAAGACCCTAATGCTGGGTAGGATTGGGGGCGGGAGGAGAAGGGGATGACAGAGGATGAGATGGTTGGATGGCATCATCGACTCGATGGACATGGGTTTGGGTAGACTCCGGGAGTTGGTGATGGACAGAGAGGCCTGGTGTGCTGCAATTCATGGGGTCGCAAAGAGTTGGACGTGACTGAGAGACTGAACTGAACTGAACTGATTATAGCAATATAGGCTACAGAAGAAGTCCAGGCTGGAGATGATGAGGTATCGAACCAGGGTGATATGAGTGTGGGTAGTTATTAGAAATAATCAGATATAAATAAAAAATAGAGCCAACAAGACCTCTGTCAAGGGAGGAGGCAGGGAATGAGAGAAAAAGAGGATGAAAGATTCTGTCAAAATGTTTGTCCTTGAGCATTGTATGCACACAGTTGCCATTGATTAAGGTGAGAATGACTGTTGAAGGAGCAGGTTTGAGGGAGAAGAAAAGAAGGTCAGATTTGCATTTGAGTAGATATCCAAGTGGGGATTTGAGTAGGCCATTAGATTTATGAGACAAGAGTTCAGTAGAGCGGTATATGCTCAGGATACATGGTTTTAAAAACTATAGTACTTGCTGTGATTACTAATGGAATGAGTATAACTAGAAAAGAGAAAAGATCCAAATTCTGAAGCACTCTGAAGTTGAGAGATCAGGAAGATAAGGGAAAAGTAGTACAAATTAATGAGAAAGATTTTACCATAAACTGAAAGAGTTTTTTGGAAGCCTGCTAGAGAAAGTATTTCAAGGATAAGATAATGATCAATTGTGTTAAATATTGTTAATATGTAAAGTAAGATAGGCATCACATTGGGCTTAGCAATTTGGGGGTCATTGCTTTATAAAAGCACTTTTGGTCAAGGGAATGAAGATGAGAGTGGATTCAAGGAGAATGAGAAGAAATGAAGACAATGACTATAGACCACAAATTTGAGGTGTTTGCTGTAAAAAGAGACACTGAGTAACAGCTACATAGAGAACTGTGTGTCAAGAGCTTTTAAATGAATTTGGGAAAGAGATAGAAGAAAGAGGGGGAAGGGGATAGAGAGGTGAGAATTGCTAAAAATAGCCAAGAAGTGATAATCCAGTGCCCAGTTGTAGTGATTGGCCTTAGCTAGGCACACCATTATTTCAGGTACTACTGTAACAGGAGAGAGAATATATATAGGTTCAGATGTGAGTAGCAAATTATGATGGTGGGAACTTTTGGACATTCTCTTCTGATTTCTTTACTTTTCTTAGCTAATAGGAAGTGAGGGAAGGAAATAAGCATTATAAGCAGACGATGAGGATGAGGGATGGTGTTGGGGATTTTAAGAGAAAGAAGATAAAAATAATTTTCTGAACAGTGATTGTGAATATGTTAATATTACTGCTAAGTTTCATTATATACCCACTTGTTACAGTGATTCTCACCTAAAAGTGAGACTACTCACTGAAATTCTGTGTCACCCAGAATAAGCTTCATGGGGAAAGGGGAGGGTAGACAGAGTTTAATTTAATCAGGATATGAGTTTTGCCCAACAGGTAAGAAAAAGAAAGAAGATGAAACAAGTGAAGTCTAGGAGAGTTGAGAGCATAGGTACCCAAATGATTGTATTGATGGATCATGAATTTTAAATGAGTTAAGGATTAAAATGGTGACATGATGATGATGAGGAACAGTGAAACTCTAGTAGTTTCAGTGAAGTGTACGTCCTCACGGGAGTCAAAAGATTATTGGACTTTGAGTATTAATTAGATTGAGCTGCAACTATATAGATGGTGATTGGAGAATGAGATGTTCTAAAATGAGGAGATGGAGGGACTCCAGATGTTGGGAATTCTAAGGCCTAGGGTATGGCCATGGAAGTAGGTGGTCTCACCTATATATAGGTAGGTTTTTGCTGTTTAGTTCCCTGATAGCTCAGTTGGTAAAGAATCTGCCTGCAACAAAGGAGACCCTGGTTCAATTCCTGGGTCAGGAAGATCTGCTGGAGAAGGGATAGGCTACCCAGTCCAGTATTCTTAGGCTTCACTTGTGGCTCAACTGGTAAAGAATCCACCTGCAATGTGAGAGATCTGGGCTAATCCCTGGGTTGGGAAGATCCCCTGGAGAAGGGAAAAAAATATCCACTCCAGTATTCTGGCCTGGAGAATTCCATGGACTTTATAGTCCATGGGGTCACAAAGAGTCGGACATGACTGAGTGACTTTCACTTTCTCTAACTTTCTCTAAGTCATGTCTGACTCCTTTATGACCCCACAGACTATACCCCACCAGGCTCCTCTATCTATGAGATTTCTCAGGCAAGAATAGTGGAGGGGGTTACCATTCCCTTCTCCAGGGCATCTTCCTGACCCAGGGATCAACCCCAGGTCTCCTGCATTGCAGAAGGATTCTTTACCACTGTGCCACCAGGGAAGCCCTATATGGGTAGATAGGGAGGAATAAAGGACATCCAGGAGAAGTTAAATGGTTTGAAATGTTTGTAGGGTCATTTGGGTAGATTCTGAAATAACCACTATTCATGACAAGACTAGTGTTAGACTATGTGTCAGTGAGACTGCAGTTAAAGCCTCAAGAGATGAAAAGGAGTGCCAAGAGATATGGAGACTGTTCCAACAAGGAGGAAGAGTAGGTGGCAGTGTCTAAAAATGTGTGATTCTAAACTGAGTATTTTAGGGAAGTGGGAGGAAGAATAATCTGGAAGCAGTAAAGATCAAGAAGGACCCCTAAAACATCTTCAGGCCTAATAGTAGTAGGGCTGTGGGAACAACATGCATAGGGTAAGTGATGTCCTATGGAGAAACCCAAGATTCCATAAAGAAAGATTTAAAACCATTAGAGAAATTGAATCAGCAGTTAAAATCTGCTCTTATCTACCTTGCTATTCCCCTTTGCCATACAAATACATGGAAATAGACTAGTGGCTTTATAGTGGATTTCAATTAAATATTCAAGAAATAGTTCAGTCAGTTCAGTTCAGTTGTTCAGTCATGTCCAACTCTTTGTGACCCCATGGATTGCAGCATGCCAGGCTTCCCTGTCCATCACCATCTCCCGGAGCTTGCTCAAACTCATGTCCATTGAGTCGGTGATGCCATCCAACCATCTCATCCTCTGTCGTCCCCTTCTCCTCCTGCCTTCAATCTTTCCCAGCATCAGAGTGTTTTCCAATGAGTAAGTTCGTCGCATCAGATGGCCAAAGTATTGGAATTTCAGCTTCAGCATCAGTCCTTCCAATGAATATTCAGGACTGATCTCCTTTAGGATGGACTGGTTGGATTTCCTTGCTCTCCAAAGGACTCTCAAGAGTCTTCTCCAACACCACAGTTCAAAAGCATCAATTCTTCAGCCTTCAGCCTTCTTTATAGTCCAATTCTCATATCCATATGTGACTACTGGAAAAATCATAGCTTTGACTAGATGAAACTTTGTTGGAAAAGTAATGTCTCTGCTTTTTAATATGCTGCCTAGGTTTGTCATAGCTTTTCTTTCAAGAAGCAAGCATCTTTTAATTTAATAGTTAATATCAATCTTATATGAACTGTTATGGAATTTGTACTATCTATTTTGCCTACTTTATACAAGGTGAAGCTATTTATTGGACAATAATAAACACATAAATTAGGACAGGGCTTCTCTTGTGGCTCGAACGATAAAGAATTCTCCTGCAATGCAGGAGATCTGGGTTTGATCCCTGGATTGGGAAGATCCCCTGGAGGAGGGCATGGCAACCCACTCCAGTATTCTTGCCTGGAGAATCCCCATGGACAGAGAAGAGTGGCAGGCCACAGTTCATGGGATCACAAAGAGTCGGACACAACTGAGCGACTAAATACAGCACAAGTTAGGACATACAGGATGGGAAGTGGAGGGCCATGGGATCAGGTTGGTGCACACAGCATACTTTAACCATCATGATATTTTTATCTCAGTCTAGTTGGTGAGTGTATGGGTATGTTTCACTATTTTTATGTACATAATATATTTCATATATATTTCAAATATATATATTTCAATATATTGCATAAATTATTAGAAAAAAAACCTTGCTGCTGAGGAAACTGATATGTCATTTACAGAATATTATTTTGAAGACCTTAACTGTGAATCAAAGACAAGAGAGGAGAGCAGTAATTTAAAGGGCTATATAGTCCAAGAAGATGTACTATGTGTTATATTTTTTTATAATAGGAGGTTCTTGAACATGTTTAGTTTTTATAGGGAAAAGCTAAATAAAGGGAGAATTTGAAAATACATAGGGAAAGTCTTCCAACATGCTGGATGAGGTGGAACAATACTGAACAACGGGGAATGTTTCTCAAAACAGGGGAATGGGAACCTCATACTGTGAAGTATGAGGAAATTAACAGGTGGTTGGATAAGAAGTTAAAGAAATGTATGTCTAATATTCTCAGATTTCTCTATGAAGTGGAAGGTATCCACACTATAAGACAGTTCTTATGTGCATCCACGTGTGCATGTTCAGTCACTAAGTCATGTCTGACTCTTTGTGACCCTACGGGCTGTAGCACACCAGGCTCCTTTGTCCCTGGAATTTCTCAGGCAAGAATACTGGAGTGGGTTGTCATTTCCTTCTCCAGGGGAATCTTCCTGACCCAGGATTCAAATCTGTGTTTCTTGCTTGGCAGGTGGATTCTTTACCACGGAGCCACCTGGGAAGCCCCGTAAAGACAGTTGCTAACCTTTGCTCAAATCACCTGCAGTCATTAAATGATACTACTTCCTGAGTAGCCTAATCAGTCATTAGATACTTCTGGGCCCTGAACCTGTTTGCATTTTTGCTCTAAGCTGTAACATCTGATAGCAGTTCTATATCTGTTCTTTGGAACATCATGTAAGAACAGGCCATCACTTTCTGCAAACTAGTATCTTACTTGTCACATCTTAAAATATTCATATTTTCTTTGTCCAATAACTCTTTGCAGTGAACAAAGAAATGAATGTTTCCTCTCATTAATTTTAATCACCTTAAACTTGAAAGATTCCTTGGCCTTTTATACATCCCTGGAAGTTATATTGAATTTTATAATTTGATATGAATTGCATAGTCTAAGTATTTTATTTCAGTTGCATCTATACTAAAATTATCAATTGATTTTAAAATTCCTTGAACTATAATGGTTAATTATGTTTGTAATGCTTTTATGACTTTCAGTTAACAGAACTAAAATTTTTGAATTTGTTGAAATAATTTTTAAGTGATTTCAAAGCTATTACAAATTCAATAGAAATGATTTTACATGAAAAATACATTTTTAACATATTCAAGTACCAAGTGTTAGTACTACATTATATATATATCAATTGTCACCACATTTCTGTATAGTTTTGCTGTTACTTTAAAGATTTAGAAACAACTGTATTTCCAGTCTGAAGTTTACATTTATTATATTACTTTCTACTTTTCGTGGGGTTGATATTCTGAGATCTCTAAGGTTATTCTCTTTCAATATTGTTTTAATATTTTGCTTAGAAAACTAATTTAGAGTCATGAAAAACCTTTTGGCTCCTATGGAATCTAAATAAAATTTATGGGAGGCAATAAAATAATAGATTAACAGAAGAAAAGTACAAGACCATTTTTGCTCAAATATCACTGTGTTTATTTGAATATACACATTTATTTCCCTAAAATTAACCTTTAAATTTACTTCCTTCCACATCATTATCTCGCTCTGCCTTTTCTCCCTCCATATCATATTTGTTCTTTTGCTGTACGATTGCTTACATCTATTGCCTCATTGCCATTTTCACTGTCACTGCCCTATTTCAGAATAATAGTACTTGAGATCCTACAGGATCTCTGTCTTTAATCACTTCCTCCCTCCTCAATATTTTTTTTTTTCAGTACCATGGATGCTTTCTTTAAAAACAGGTAGATTGATAACACTCCACTGCTCTAAAACCTTCAAGATAACGTCCTCAATCTTTCAATCAAGGTTCTTTACTATTTTTCACAAGCTTGCCTTCCCAGCTTTACCATCTGTTACATTGTCCAATGAAGTATACTTTCTCTGTAACCCAGTATATTAGTTTTTCTCCCCAATCAACTGTAACACTCTGGTTTCTGTGACTTTGCTCAAGCTTTATTCCTCTTGTTTCTCACAGATTCCTGTCAAGTCAACGATCTTTTTTAAGGCATGGCTTTGATTCTGTTTCCCCTAGAAAGACCATGAAGTATAAATATGAGTGTAACTACTAGCATCAGACTGGTTGGATTTACACTGGGCTCTGCATTTTCTACCTGTACACTTTTAGATAAATCACTTACTTATTGCCTATGATGGTTAGTGAGACTCATTTAAATTGCTCTTGCTCAAAGACAACTTGGGAAAAAGCAAAACAAAAAATTTTTCTCTCTTTTTTTTAATTGGAGGAAAATTTCTTTACAATATCATGTTGGTTTCTGCTGTAAAGCAACACGAATCAGTCCTAATTTTATATATATATATATATATATATATATCCCCATCTGGCTTTGGGCTTCCCTGGTAGCTCAGCTGGTAAAGAATCCACCTGTAATGCAGGAGACCCCGGTTCGATTCCTGGGTCAGGAAGATCTGCTGGAGAAGGGATAGGCTACCCACTCCAGTATTCTTAGGCTTCCCTGGTGGCTCAACCAGTAAAGAATCTACCTGCAATGTGGGAGATCTGAGTTCAATTCCTGTGTTGGGAAGATCCCCTGGATAAGGGAATGGCTACCCACTCCAGTATTCTGCCCTGGAGAATTCCATGGACTATATGGTCCATTGGGTCGCAAAGAGTCGGACACAACTGAACAACTTTCAATTCACTTCACTTCACAGTAAAATTCATGGTAAAAACCATATCTAGTCAAAAATTACAAGTCATAACAAGAAAAAAAATTAAAACCAACTCAGAAATGACAGTTTTGTTTGGGGAGGTCTGTCATGTGTTTTTGTGGGGCCAGAAATTGACACTCTTGTTTTAAAGTTCATATGGAAATTGAAAGGACCTAGAATAACCAAAACAACTTTGCTAAAGTAGAACAAAGTTAGAATACATACACCACTTGATTTCAAGATTCAGAAAAATACAGTGTGATAGTGGTGTAGACGTGTAGACTGGTGGAACAGAACAGAAAACCCAGGAAAAAACCCTACACATGTGGTTAACTGGTTTTCTACAAATGTTCCAAGGCAATAGAAGGAATAAAATTATTTTCAGCAAATCATGTCACAATGAGGGTCTTCAGTTCAGTTCAGTCTCTCGGTCGTGTCCAACTCTTTGTGACCCCATGGACTGCAGCATGTCAGGACTCCCTGTCCATGAGTGTCTATCTCCATGCAAAAAATGAACCACAGCCCCATATAAAAATTGAGTCAAAATGAGTCAAGAGATAAACATAGAACATATAATTGTAAAACTTTTAGGAGAAATTTTGTGTGACTTTCATTAAGAGAAAGATTATTTCTACACCAAAAGCATACTATAAAAGCTCAACTCACACGAGACATTGGGAACACACCACAAAATTTTAACACACCTGTTAACAGTCGATCTGTGGCCTTATTTTAAATGGATGGTAAAGAGCTTGTTTTTGTTTGGTTTTGTTTGTTTTGCTTTGACTCTGGGAGCAATTGGCAGATAGTCATTTATCATTTTAACTGAACAATCTGATAGGTGCAAATGCTACCCTGAGATCAGAGTGTAGAGGAGATTTTTCTGATTGGCTAATAAATGTGAACATTATAAATACCCTAAGTTGAGTTATTTGGGGAAAAAATACAACTTTACTGTATCAGTGGGCCGTAAGTCTAAAATAACCGATAGAATTCCCTAAGACTCCAATAGATCTCTGAGCTTTACACTAAGCCAGCTTCCACACTGTAAGTCTACTTGGGAAGAAAATGCGGCCTATTTAATATTAGCTTGTACCTATTGGTTGTTTGCAAACCAGAAGCTGTAGATGGGTGATGAACACAGGCACTGAGTTAATAACACAGCCCTAGTTTACTGGTGGGCTTCCCAGGTGGCACTACTGGTAAAGAAACTGCTTGACGATACAAGAGACGCAGATTTGATGCCTGGGCCAGGATCAATTGGTTCAACCATCTTTTTGAGTATAATATGCCAGCCACTGAGTTGAGGGTTCTTGGTGTGCATCAAGGTTGAATCAAAAAGTTTCTTTCTTTTCTATGAGTTTGCAATAAAACAGATGAGACAAGTATGTAAACAACTAGGAAAAAAACAGAGCAGAATCAAAGAACACATTAAGCAATACAAGCAATTCTCTGTGGGAATATAAAAGGAATAATTCTCATAAGATCATAGTAGTTCATGAAGCCCAAGAAAATATATTTCTCATTAAAAGTGGCTATTATTTTATTTCACTAGTCATGAACAAAGACAGCTGTCGGATGAATGAAATGGCATGATTTTTTACTTTCTCTACTATTGCCACTGGAATAATATTCATGAACTCTGTCTCTGTCTAGGTTCTTTATTTTTAATAGGGAAAATAATATCAGTGCCTTTCAAAGAGCTTTTATGATATGAATCTTTATCAGACAAATGGCCACTGAATGCCAGAGCACAAAGGACAATAGCTAGGGAAAGTGAAACATCTATAACCATGGGAAAATGACTTTCAAATGTCTTCTGTCCTCATACCTGAAATTAATCATAAATCACATAAGAAGCAAAGAATAGAATGGTGGTTGCCAGATATTAGAAGAGAGGGTGATATAGGGAGTTGCCAATCAATATGTGTATAGTTTTATGTATGCAAGAAAAATGAATTCTAGAGATCTGATGTATAACCCCATGCCTCTAGACAACAGTACTGTATTTTACACTTGAAAATCTGTTGAGAGGGTAGATTTCACATTAAATGTTTTTACCATAGTAAAAATTTAAGAAAATTCTGTAATTAAATGCATAGAAGTTAATGACTGCGATTGCATCCTAATGTGTTATACCACTTATTTTGAAAGATATAATTGCTTATCCTTTCTGTGTTTTTTAACCTTGAATCCTATTTTGTTGAATATGTATAATAGCCCTCTGCTTTGATTCTTTTAGCATTTCATTGATAAATCTTTTTCCATTCTTTATTATTAAACTATCATTAAGCGTTAAGAGTGTTCTTTGTAAACAGCTTATGGTTGTTTTATTTTTGTATGTTTTGCTTTTTCTTCTAGTTTGAAATCTTTGAATTTAATAGGGGAATTTAATGCATTCACATTCATTATAACTTCTGAAATCTTTGGTTTTAACACTTAATTTAAAAAAATTATTTATTTTTAATTGAAGCATAATTGCTTTACAATATTGTGTTGTTTTCTGCCATATATCAACATGAATCTGCCGTAGGTGTATATATGTCCCCTCCCTCTTGAACCTCCCTTCCACCTCCCATCCCTTCTCACTTCTTTAGGTTGTCACAGAGCCCCGGTATGAGGTCCTTGAGTCATACATTAATGCTGCTATCTTATGTTACATACCTACAAAGTTCATGTTTTCGTGTCTTAACAAACTCTTGCTGAATTAATAGACTTTGTTTTTCTTCTAATGGTTTAGAATTTATGCATCTTACATTGTTTGATAAAGTACCACTTAAAAATATCATACATATTTAACTCATACTTTTTGTCAGCATCTAGAATTAATTCCTGTATCTTATTCCCAAAGATAACACATCATGAGATCACTTTCCCTGCTATATTTCCTTGGTAATGAATCCATGTATATGGACAGGTTAATTATAAGAGTGATTGTATATAAAAAGTTTGTATCTTTAAATATCAATGAAGGCCAAATTAAACTTTTGCATCTTTAAGTATTAACAAAGGTCTGATTAAAGCACAAGTAGCCATGTAAGGAGCAAATTGAAAACTACTCTGAATTCACTATTATTAATAACTATTATTTTGGAATTTATTTTCTCAGCAATTGTATGACTATACTCTTAACTATTAATTTATATAGAAATATAATTTTATTACTGGCTTTGGAATACTATTCTCAGTGGTAAGACTGACATACTCAGAGTTATGGCATAGCTTCTTTAATACAATATCCCCAGTGAACTTTTATAAGACTATTTAATATTCATGTATGTTCCAAAGACAATGGCCGATGATTTCTGCTATCTTCCAAATGGCTGAATTCATGCATATGTTGAATATAAATATGAGATTTGTCACATCTCTAATCAAGAGGAGCAAAAGTTCACTTTAAGACATAAATCTGATATACCAAAATATGCTAAAAATAGTTATAGCATGAAGGCTATAAATATGCATTTTCATTTTCTCACTTGTAACAACTATTGTGCTAAAGGACGAGTAAGAAATTTTAAATAGAGTTAAAGTGAAAGAATGGTCATAAGTATAGTTTGATGGAGTAATTGAAATTTATCTAAATCTGCCATTTGTAGAGGAGAAGGCAATGGCAACCCACTCCAGTACTCTTGCCTGGATGGGATCAAAGCTTTTCCTGTATTTTAAAGCATGCTTGTGTACCTATTACTTACATGGCTAAGAAGTATCTGTTTATAACTTTATAAATTTTTTTCTTAAATCATATATCTTAGATTTTTCTATAGTTTTAGTTATTTTTGTGATATGCTTCATTTCCTCTTTTTCTCACTCCCATAATCAGTTTATTTTAAGATTTACTGAGAACTTACATATATATTCGGCCTGAAAGTAACAGTGAAAATGAGTTACTGCTTTTGAAGAAGTCATTCTAGCAAGTTCTGCCAAGGGTATGCTCTTCTTCCTCTCGTTTAATCCATTCCTTCATTCCTACTCTTCCAACAGAATTAAAACTACCAAAGTAATGAATTTGGAAGAGGGAGATAACTTTGAGTCTATGCAGATATCCTGTTTCTCTTGAAACTTTTGCCAACTAATGTTACTTTCCATAGTGGATTGCGCCTAACACAATTATCACTGTTGTTCTAATGGTGAGTATCTATTCCTTGCATTCCTTCTACATTTATTAATTGCTTTGTAAGCAAGAGTTGTCCTTTCACCACCATTCATTTGTGATTCGGTCATTTATATCAGCATGCCTCATGGATATTAACTTTATTCTTTGGGTTTTAATCCAAAACTACCATTATTTTATTTTTCACATTGTTCTACATTTGGCCATTTGGATTTCTTCTAAATTGGCACCTTTGTCCTTTTGACATTACCCCTCATCCACTCCTCTCTTCTTTTTTTGTATATCTGTGCTTTCTGGCATCACAAGATGTTGTCTAGGTGTGCCACCAAGCCCTGGAATTAACCATCACTCAAGAAACACTGCCTCTTTTTATTAGGGAGTGGCATTTAAAGACCAAAACCTGGGAACTAGGTACATGTGCTGCTGCTGGGGTGTCATTGTTTCTAGGTCCCATAGGCAGACAGAGCTATGAATTAAATGTATGCAAACTGATTCAAGTGTACAAAATATATATTTATCTATGTATTTATTTACGTAGCTGTATATATACTGAAATAGACATGAGTTTCTTAATATTTCCAATCCTAATCCGTCACCACACAAATCATTATAGCAATTCCTTTTGCTTAATTGTTGCCTCCTTCTTTGACAATGAGAAACTTGGCTCTCATTATTTATTTTTATTTATTTATTTTTGACTGTGCTGGGTCTTTGCTGCTTCCTGGGTTTTTCTCTAGTTGAGGTGAGCAGAGGCCACTCTCTGGTTGTGGTGCTTGGGTTTCTCAGTGCAGTGGCTTCTCTTGTTGCTGAGCACGGGCTCTAGGGTGTGTGGGCTCAGTAGTTGTAGCACACAGGCTTAGTTGTCTTGTGGTATGTGGGATCCTCCTGGATCAGGGATCAAAAGTGTGTCTCCTGCATTGGCAGGCAGATTCTTTACCACTGAGACACCAGGGAAGCCCTACTTATTTTTTAAAATCTAATATAATGTATAGCAATTTCAGATGTGAGAGTACAAGGCTTGAGCACAAATGTTTTCTCTTTAACTTTATGATATCTAGCAAAAACATTGTTTTCCAAGGTTTCTTAAGTCAACTCCTTTCTTCCCTGCCTCCTTCAGTATGGTTAATACAGTTAAGTTTGTTTATTACAGTCTTCATTCCATCTTTTTTTTAAAAAAAATGTATTATTTATTTATATGGTTGCACTGGGTCTCAGTTGTGGCACACGGGATCTTTGATCTTCACTGTGGCATGCAAACTCTTAGTTGTGGCATGTGGGAGCTAGTTCCCCAACCAGGGATTGAACCCAGGTCTCCTGCATTGGGAGCTTGGAGTCTTATCCACTGTACCACCAGAGAAGCCCGGCATTCCATCTTGAGTTCCTACAACATCTTGGCTTTGATTTTTAAAAATTTTTCACTAAAATTCAATTTTTGTAATGTATGGTTCTAAGTGTTTTCACAACTGCACAGATTTGTGTATCTGTTCTCATAGTACTATAAAGAACAGGTGCCATGCCACAAAAAAAAAATAGCCTGTTCTAACCCATTGTAGTCTACCTCCTTTCTCCAGTCCCTGAAAGCCCCTGGTCCTGTTTTCCACCCGTACACATTTGCCTTTTTCAGAATGCCATCTAAATGGAACAATATCATATGCGGCTGTTTTGTGTGCCTTCTTTCAATTAGAAAAATATATTTGAAAACCATCCATGTTGTTGTATAGATCAATGGTTCCTTCCCTTTCATCTCGGAATAGTTTTGTATGTTATGAATGTACTATAGTTTGGTTATACATTAACTTGTTGAGAGACATCTGGTTTGTTTTCAGATTTTGGCGATTATGAATGAAATTGCTATAAACATTCATGTACAGGTTTTTGTGTGAACATAAGTTGTCGATTCACTTCGGTAAATGCTTAGGAGTGGGATGCTGGGTCATATGGCAAGTGTCTGTTTTACTTTGTAAGAAAAAACTAAATTTTACATTACCCACCAACTGTGTGTTAAGAATTACAGATACTCCACATCCTTAACAGTATTTCTTATTTTTTTTTTTGGTCTTTTAATCAACGTGTGCGTGTGTGCTCAGTTACTAAGCTGTGTCTGACTCTTTACAACCCCATGGACTGTAGCCCACCAGGCTCAGACTCTGTCCATGGGACTTCCTAGGCAAGAATATTGGAGTGGGCTTCCATTTCCTTCTCCAGTAAACATGTAGTGATATCTTATTACGGTTTTAACTTTTCATTTACATAATAAATAACAATGCTGAATAACTTTTCCAATGCTCGTTTTCTATCCATATATCTTCTTTGGTAAAATGCCTGTTCAGATTTTTGACCCATTTATGGGTTTTGTTGTTATTTTGTTTTCTTAAGATTACTCCACCATCCAAATTTTTAAATTGAAGTATTGTTGATGTACACTATTATGCTAGCTTCCAGTGTACAATATAGTGATTTTGCATTTAAATACATTATGAAATGATCACATTTCATTTTTTAATTTTAACTGAACTCTCTATTACTTAGATAATATGCAATCACATAATTAAATGCCATTTGCAATTTTTTTCTCAATCTGCAGCTTGTCTTTTTATCCCATTATCAGTATCTTTTGCAGAGCAAAAGTTTTTAATTTTCATAAAGTCCAATTTATCAATGTATTATTTGATGGTCTTGCTTTTGGTGTTTTATCTAAAGGCTCTTTGGCTAACCTGAGGTCCCACCAAATTCTAGTTGATTTTAGTGTATTTTGCACAGTATGTGGTAATGTTCATTTTTATACTTATAAATGTTCTATTGTTCCACCAACATTTGTTGAAAAGTTTATCTATTGATTTGCCTTTGCACTTTTGTTAAACATCAGTTGAATGTGTGCGTCCCTTGACACTGGGATTGTCATTTGTCACTTTGATAAAAGTGTGGATCCTAGTGCCAACACTATAGTGTATATTGTAGCTTTATACTAAGTCTTGAGATTGAATAGCTTGAATATTCAAACATTGTTCTTTTCCAGAAGTGTTTTGGATATTCTAGTTCCTGTGCCATTACATATAAATTTTAGAATCCAGTTGTCAATATCTGCTAAAAGTTTGCTACAATTTTGATGGTTTAAGTTGTACCTATTTAGATCAAATCAGACAGAGCTAATATATTAACAATATCATCTTCCAATCTATGACAATTGTATATCTCTCCATTCACTTATGCTTTCTCTAATTACATTATTCTGTGTTTTGTAGCATTCAGCAAAATTATCTGGTGTCTATTTTGTTAAATTCATACCTAATTACTTATTTTTAGCTTTGTGTTAATGTCAGTTATATTGTATTATTCATTTCAAACTCCAGTTTTTCATTTCTATTATAAGAACATGCTTTACTTTGTATTTGACCGTGTATCTTATATAGGCAATAATGTTATCAGCTACTAGAGACAAATTATTTTTTCTCAACATGAAACAGTTTAGAATTTAAATCAGTAATGAAAGATGACAAATTTGCTTTGTTCCCTTGAAGCTGAAGATAGTCATATGTCATCAATCCAAAGAAAATTCAGATGTAAAATGAGGATTTATACCAACCCTTGTTTGCCTATCTCCATACTTTTGGTTGTCTGAGGGAAACAAAATGAAACAAAACAACCCTGTTTTTTAAGCAAGAATATATGTTTTTAGATTTTCTTTTACTTATAGCAGAGTCCAAACAAACCTCACACACAGGTGCTGTTTTCAATTTCCTTTTACAAATGAGGACCTGATCACAAAAAAAACTTTGTTCATGGTTACAGCTTTAAAAAATAGAAAAGCTGAGATTAAAACTAAAGCACTTTTCTTATATGTGGCCCATGCATATTCAGAACTCTTCCTGGGCTTGAAACTCAGTTTCACTAAGGTCTCTGTTAATTCCTGTTAATTCCAAGAGTGTGCCAATGCCACGCTCTTGATTTAAAGTGCTTTATATAGTATATTTTAATTCCCTTGCTATTAAAAAAATTCTTCATGTTTCTCATAAATATCCTTTCATATTAGCTCTAAATTATGACAATGAACAAGTCTACATATAAATTTCACCACTTAGATGAAATAAACCAATTTTTCAAAGAACACCCACTTCCAGAACTCATTAAGTATGAAACAGATAATCTGAACAGTCCTATATAACTATTAAGGAAATTTAATTCATAATTTTATGGCTACTTTTCTTTCAAGGATCCTAGAATGAACAAGCATAAGAAATAAAATGGCCAGCTTAAATGAGATGTACATGAATGAGGTCACAGTCTCTTGGAAAGTCATAGATTATCTGCAAATAATCAGCATTGTTTGTTGATAGATTCATGTTTGTGTTTTTGAGAGTGTGTTGGGGCATCAAGTAAGCTAAGGAAAGTTAGAAAATCCAAATATCTATTATACAAGGTTTTCCTTGATTACTTGATACATTCTATATACATCATTTGATAGCTTTATATTCATCATTTCATTTGTCTCCCACAATCCAACAGTGTAACTACCATTTGTATTGTCTCTGTTTTATGCTAATGATAGCAAATTCTTATATAGTACTTATCATTTGTCAGGTACTATTCTAAGCCTTTACATGTATGTTAATTTAATCCTGAGAGCAAGTATTCCATTAGGTACACCAAAAATATTTTCCTGTGTGGAAGGATAGACAGAAGAGAGGCAGTGGAAGGATATGGTTTTTTTGGTTTGTTTTTTAATCAGCATGAGCATGTCCACCAGGGAACCGATTTTTACCTCCCAGGAGGATTCCAGGGTTTTAGGAATTCAGCCTAAGCAGTTATTTATTCCACAGTCATCTCCATGGTCTTCCCTCATATACCATTTATGAGATGCTTTCGTTTTGAAATGCCTAGGTAAGCTCATTCATCTGTGGATATGCTCAGTGGCCAATTTCAAAAAAAGATATCCCTTTAGAATCTTACTGCAAATATCTGAGTAGTTTTTTGTTTTTTTTTTAACTCTCTAACGTATAGCCCCAAACAAGTAGATGATGTGCCAAGACTCTACTCACCAGCCCTTTTCAAAAACACTTTGAGTGTGTGTTCAAGAGGCTAACAGGGAACTGCTAGGTGTCTAAACATCAGAGTCCAAAGTGAACTTTGAAGGACTTCCCTGGTGGTCCAATGATTAAGACTCTATGCTTCCAAGGCAGGGGGTGTGGGTTCGATCCCTGGTTGGGAAACTAAGATCTCATATGCTGTGTGGCCAAATAAATAAATAAAAAATAATAACATAAAAAACAGATTTAAAAATAATAACTGTTAAAAACAAGCAAAAATGAACTTTGAAATCAAAGGAGCTGTTGCTATCAGAGAGGTTCCAGGGTAAGGGATAGGACAGGAAGGGAACTTGTGCAAGGAGAAAGAGTGCTTTTTATCTTTATGTCGTGGGAAGGGCAGGTGAATCTAGGCTGTTCCTTTAGAGGAAGAGAGAGTAAAGAGCTGATGAAGTCGATCAGGTGGCAGAGTCTGACAGGAGGGCACGCTGAGTAAGAATGAGGGGAGGGTGCTTCAGATCAGAAAAGTGCTGAGGGTATACAGAAATCCAGTCTGCTCTCAAGGAAGCCTGGTGGTTGGAGAGGAAAATGCTAGGTTCATGAAGCCCACAGACAGCAACCAAATCATGTTTGATGTGAGTGGTCATTTTTCTTCTTTAGGCCTCTTTTTGATATCTTGGTGCATAGGCCTTCTTTTCAAGGCCTGAGAGACACAGTGGAGAACAGAGATGAAAAAGGAATTAAGAGATGGAAGGTCGACTTCAGGCTGGGAGGCGTGGGAACAACATGAGCTCAAGGTGAATTTAGACTAGAAGTCTGGTCCTAGCCCTGTCATTTACTAGCCACGTGAGCCTGGAGACATGTGTCGTGAGTCTTAGGTTCTTGAGCTTGCTGAGCCCTGTCTTGTATGACTGTTGGAATGGAAAGTGTGTCAGGCTCCTGGGGTAGTCCCTGGTATATCAGGTCTCTGATGGTGAGGAGTCAGGCTTCTGGTTAAAAATCCTAATGTGTGATTTCCTAGGCCTGACCATGGGCCACTGCAAAGACTTTGTTTACCTGGCAGGCCTCAAGGAGAAAAGCTGTCCTCTCCACACTAGACCTGGTGCACAATACATTGGACTGCACTCTCTAAAGAGGGTTGCTGTCAAGGCCGCAGGCCCCACTGGCAGGCCATTCTGGTCTCCTTTTTGCATTCCTACCTCTGTGCTTTCACTCTCATGTCTTTATCTGAGGCCTTGGGGAGAGGTCTACTTTGGGGCCTCTGCTGAGGCCTTCCGATGAGGGGAGGAGGGAAGAGGCTTGAAGACACTTTTCTCACCTATTTTCCCCACTCCTCGCCTTTCCTCCTTGCCTTCCTCTCATTCTAGGATCCATAAAACCGCCACAGCCATTTGTTCTAGCTCTCTCAAGAGGGAGTTGACCCCCACGTCTGTGCTGATCAATCTGACCCTTGACTGGTGTGCCCTTTCCCAGAGGACGATGAAACAGGAGGATTTGGGGATTTTTCTTGTTTTACATGCTTGCTTATATTAATTATCACAGAAAGTGATCAAAGGCTTAACTCTGGCTCAGAGGTTAAAGCGTCTGCCTCCAATGCCGGAGACCCGGGTTCGATCCCTGGGTCGGGAAGATCCCCTGGAAAAGGAAATGGCACCCCACTCCAGTATTCTTGCCTGGAGAATCCCATGGACGGAGGAGCCTGGTAGGCTACAGTCCATGGGGTCGCAAAGAGTTGGACACGACTGAGCGACTTCACTTTCTTTCACTTTCTACTGTGTTTGGCTTGTTGCTTTAAGTCAGCTACTCTAAGACCTTAGCTCTCACTCCAGCTCAGCCGAGCTCCTGACAAATGGCAGTTGTTTCTAATTTATTATTTTGACCCTAGAGCCTTCCATCCTCTCCTGTGAAAATTTGCTTTTAACCAGGACCTCTCAGTGCACACCAGGACCCAGGAGAAAGGAGCAGTGACCCCCCAAGAGACTGACCCCGACTTGCCCGAGAGTGTCCAGGAGTCTCTGGTGGAGGTGTGGGTTGGTGGTGACCTGCTGCAGGGTCAGGCGCACTGAGTGCAGCAGTGCATGCATGGGACCTTTTGAAGGAGGTCTCCATTATCCTCATTACCTCCACCATAGTTTGTCCTCAGGTAAATAACAGGGAGGGAGCACAACCCCACTCATCAACAGAAAATTGGATTCAAGATTTACTGAGCATGGCCCCCCAATCAGAACAAGAACCAATTCCCCCCTAGGTCAGTCTATCCCATCAGGAAGCTTCCATAAGCCTCTCATCCTTCTCCATCAGAGGGCAGACAGACTGAAAACCACAATCACAGAAAACTAACCAGTCTGATTATATGGAGGACAGCCATGTCTAACTCGATGAAACTATGAGCCATGTCATGTAGGGCCACCCAAGATGGACAGGTCATGGTGGAGAGCTCTGACTAAACATGGTCCACTGGAGAAGGGAATGGGCAACCACTTCAGTATTCCTGCCTTGAGAACCTCATTGACAGTATGAAAAGGCAAAAAGATAGGACACTGAAAGATGAACTCCCCAGATCAGTAGGTGTCCAATATGCTACTGGAGAGCAGTGGAGAACTAACTCCAGAAAGAATGAAGAGATGAAGCCAAAGCAAAAACAACACCCAGTTGTGGATATGACTGGTGATGGAAGTAAAGTCTGATGCTGTAAACAGCAATATTGTATAGGAACCTGGAATTCATGGAACCTGGTCCATGAATCAAGACAAATTGGAAGTGGTCAAACAGGAGATGGCAAGAGGGAACATCCACATTCTATGAATCAGTGAACTAAAATGGACTGGAATGGGTGAATTGAACACAGATGACTATTATATCTACTACTGTGGGCAAGAATCCCTTAGAAGAAATGGAGTAGCCATCATAGTCAATAAAAGAGTCCGAAATGCAGTATTGGATGCAATCTCAAAAACTACAGAATGATCTCTGTCCATTTCCAAGGCAAACCATTCAATATCACAGTAATCTAAGTTTATGCCCTGACCAGTAATGCTGAAGAAGCTGAAGTTGAATGGTTCTATGAAGACCTTCAAGACCTTCTAGAACTAACACTCCAAAACAATCTTCTTTTCGTTATAGGGGACTGGAATGCAAAAGTAGAAAGTCAAGAAATACCTGGAGTAACAGGCAAATGTGGCTTTGGAGTACAGAATGAAGCAGGGCAAAGGCTAATAGAGTTTTGTCATGAGAACACACTGGTCATAGCAAACACCCTCTTCCAACAACACAAAAGAGGACTCTACACATGGACATCACCAGATGGTCAATACAAAAATCTCGACTGATTATATTCTTTGCAGTCAAGGATGGAGAAGCTCTATCAGTCAGCAAAAACAAGAATAGGAGCTGACTGTGGCTCAGATCCTGAACTCCTTATTGCCAAATTCAGACTTAAATTGAAGAAAGTAAGGGGAAAAAACTAGACCATTAAGGTATGACCTAAATCAAATCCCTTACGAATATACAGTGGATGTAAGAAATAGATTCAACAGATTAAATCTGATAGACAGAGTACCTGAAGAACTATGGATGGAGGTTTGTGACATGGTACAGGAGGCAGGAATCAAGACCATCCCCAAGAAAAAGAAATGTAGAAAGGCAAAATGACTGTCTGAGGAGGCCTTACAAATAGCTGTGAATAGAAAAGTGAAAGGCAAAGGAGAAAAGGAAATATGCCCATTTGAATACAGAGTTACAAAGAATAGCAAGGAGAGATAAGAAAACCTTCCTCAGTGATCAGTGCAAAGAAATAGAGGACAACATTAGAATAGGAAAGACTAGATATCTTTTCAGGATAATTAGAGATACCAATGGAGCATTTCATGTAAAGATGGGTACAATAAAGGACAGAAATTGTAGGGATCTATCAGAAGCAGAAGATATTAAGAAGAGGTGGCAAGAATACACATAAGAACTATACAAAAAAGATCCTTATGACCAAGATAATCACAATGTTATAACCACTCACCTAGAGCCAGACATCCTGGAATGCGAAGTCAAGTGGGCCTTAGGAAACATCACTATGAACAAAGCTAGTCAAGGTGATGGAATTCCACTGAACAATTTCAAATCTTAAAATATGATGCTGTGAAAGTGCTGCACTCAATATGCCAGCAAATTTGGAAAACTCAGAAGCGGCCACAGGACTGAAAAAGGTCAGTTTTAATTCC
Organism: Giraffa tippelskirchi; assembly: GCF_054371585.1. NCBI lineage: Eukaryota > Metazoa > Chordata > Mammalia > Artiodactyla > Giraffidae > Giraffa > Giraffa tippelskirchi. The sequence continues at coordinate 10,082,399 of NC_137289.1, read as the reverse complement.
AATCCTGAAGAAAGCCAATGCCAAAGAATGCTCCAACTGCTGCACAATTGCACTCATCTCACATGCTAGTAAAATAATGCTCAAAATTCTCCAAGCCAGGCTTCAACAGTACATGAACTGTGAATTTCCAGATAATCAAGCTGGATTTAAAAAAGGCAGAGGAACCAGAGATCAAATTGCCAACACCTGTTGGATCATAGAAAAAGCAAGAGTGTTCCAGAAAAACATCTACTTCTAATTTATTGACTATGCCAAAGCCTTTGATTGTATGGATCACAACAAACTGTGGAAAATTCTTAAAGAGATGGGAGTACCAGATCACCTGACCTGCCTCTTGAGAAATCTGTATGCAGGTTAGGAAGCAACAGTTAGAATTGGACATGGAATAATAGACTGGTTCCAAATAGGGAAAGGAGTACATGAAGGCTGTATATTGTCACCCTGCTTATTTAACTTATATGCAGAGTACATCATGAGAAATGTTGGGCTGAATGAAGCACAAGCTAGAATCAAGATTGCTAGGGGAAATATCAATAACCTTAGATATGCAGATGACACCACCCTTATGGCAGAAAGCAAAAAAGAACCAAAAAGCCTCTTGATGAAAGTGAAAGAGGAGAGTGAAAAAGTTGGCTTAAAACTCAACATTCAGCAATCTAAGCTCATGGAATCTGGTCCCATCACTTCATGGCAAATAGATGGAGAAACAGTGGAAACAGTGACAGATTTTATCTTTTGGGGGCTCCAAAATCACAGCAGATGGTGATTGCAGCCATGAAATTAAAAGATGCTTGCTCCTTGGAAGAAACGTTGTGACCAACCTAGAGAGCATATTAAAAAACAGAGACATTACTTTGCCAACAAAGGTACATCTAGTCAAAGCTATGGTTTTTCCAGTAGTCCTGTATGGATGTGATAGTTGGACTATAACAAAAGCTGAGCACTGAAGAATTGATGCTTTTGAACTGTGGTGTTGGGGAAGACTCTCGAGAGTCCCTTGGACAGCAATGAGATCAAACCAGTCCATCCTAAAGGAAATCAGTCCTGATTATTCATTGGAAGTACTGATGCTGAAGCTGAAACTCCAATATTTTGGCCACCTGATGTGAAGAACTGACTCTTTTAAAAAGACCCTGATGCTGGGAAAGATTGAAGGCAGGAGGAGAAGGGGACGACAGAGGATGAGATGGTTGGATTTCATCACTGATTCAATGGACACGAGTTTGAGTAAGCTCTGGGAGTTGGTGATGAACAGGGAGGCCTGGCATGCTGCAGTCCATGGGGTCACAAAGAGTCAGACACAGCTGAGCAACTGAACTGAATACCTCAGAATATGTAGTGTTCTAAGACATCAGAGACCAAATAAGTCAAATATGCCGCTTTGTAAACAAAATTACATAAAATTTCCCTTGTATAATGTGTAATTTAAGTGTGGGTTAGTCTTCCCCAGATGAATTCCACTTAAATGTCCTAGAATTCAAGTCAAAGACTAAGTCTTTGTTTCTGTCCCAGCTGTTCTCCCATTCAAAAATGGTATTCTCATTCATTTTCCCCTGATCGAAAATCTAGTTCTTGTTTAGATTTGGCCACAGTGCACTCAAGATAACCTAATTACAATGTCATCTTAACGTAGAAGTCTCTGGGTCTCTCAGGCCAGGGAAAAGAATGCCAGCCTAGCAACTTCTCAGCATCACTTCAAGAGAGTATTATCCTAAATTTCAGGAAATACTTGCTGACAATGTGTGTAGAACATCTAGTTTGTGCACTGGGTTTTAAAAGAGTTCAGGACACTTTCCATACTTGCTTGGGTAAGGGATGCTCTCTGATTTATCAAGGATCCAAAAGGAACTGCTAAGAACACTTTTCCATTCCAGATTTTTCTCTCAATTGTGCTTGTGCTTAGTCGCTCAGTCATGACCGACTCTTTGTGACCCTATGGACGGTATAGCCTGCCAGGCTCCTCTGTCCATGGTGATTCTCCAGGCCAGAATACAGGAGTGGGTTGCCATACCCTCCTCCAGGGGATCTTCATGACCCAGGGTTGGAACCCAGGTCTCCCGCATTGCAGGTGGATTCTTTACCATCTGAGCCACCAGGGAAACCCTCTATCAATTGTGAGACACAGCTTTTGAGAGTTAGGCCCCTGCCACCACCCAGCATAACTGAAAATGAACCCCCACAGAAGCAAAATGTGGTTTCCTAAAGCCTCAAGCCATCTTGGCTCAGGGCATTTACACCTAACTGCTTTCCCCTGTAACCCCATCTTCTCACCTGTTCTTTTACCCTGTTGGCTCCTAGAAGATATCTCACCATATCTTCATCTGATTGCTGCTCCTAGACCTGCCGATCTCTGGGAGAAATGTGTCCTGCTTAGGCTAGGATCACCATCTCTAACACAGGGCTTTCCATCAATTCATGTTTGGCAAAGAAATGAATCAGTGAGAAAGATTTAAGATTTACTTTCTCTCATGTTCTTGAATAAGGCAAGCATATCCAGGAATGTATCATTTAATAAAAACTACAGACTAAAAGACATAAGTGAACCTAATTAGCCATCCTTTATACTTTTCGTGTATTCGTGCATGCATGCATGAATGCTAAGTTGCTTCAGTTGCGTCTGACTCTTTGCAACCCCAGACTGTAGAACACCAGGCTCCTCTGTCCATGAAACTGTCCAGGCAAGAATACTGGAGTGGGTTGCTGTTTCCTTCTCCGGAGATCTTCCTGACCCGGGGATTGAACCCACCATCTTCTGTGGTTCTGCATTGCAAGCAGATTCTTTACCACTGAGCCACTGGGGAAGCCCCTTCATCCTTAACTTTTCTGCTGGGTTCTTTCACATTTACAAGCAATTCCTATTCTAATGCCATTATCATCTTGTTTCAGATCACAAGGAAAGATGGGGGGTTTCTCAATGCGTTTGCAAAATTGTGAAACTCTTCTTATATGTGATAAACAGCTATAACTGTGTGATCATTGTCACTCATAACCTTAGATTCTGGTGTTAATTAAACTTTATTAAACAATATTTGGGGGAAAAAACAAGTAAAAAAAAAAAAAAAAAAGTTAAAAAGGTCCAAATCAGCCATATACAATAGAAACATGAGAATTCCAACAGACCGTTCCACCCTAGCCCTCCATTACATGGAATACTGACTGTTGTCTTCAGATGAAGACTGAGGAAACTGCTTTGGATTCCACTCAGGGCAGAAGAGGTTGCTGGACATGACACTGGAATTTTCACTGGCCATGGCAGTAGTATCATCCCCGGGCACAGTTCTGGCCTGGGCTCTCTCATCTCTCAAAGCTTCCTCATACCAGAATAAGAAGGAAGTGGGGTCAGTCCCAGTGACCTTGGCAAAAAACTCCAGGACTTTCATCTTACTGGTTTCAGCATAGGCCCTTGGACCCCATAGAAATTCATAGCATGGAGGATCGCTGTGAGGCACCTGCCGATACTGTAGATATTGTTCCTCCACCAGCTCCTTGGTGATGAGTTTCCTGGGCTCCCCATAGATTAAATCCTCCTGCCCAGCATACACCCCCATTGTATTCAACGTTTTCCAGATTTTCTCCTCAGGGGCACAGTTGCCCTCCATGAAGATCATACCCAGGATAAGTATCAGGAAGCCGGTCTTGGGCATTCCCCTGTCATTACTCAGCATCCCATCGTAGGTGAGGTCGAGTGTTTTGGCAAGCTCATAGCAGTGTCTGGTGGGGTCCACTTCTTTCACTTCAATGCCAAAGACAATCTCCATGCACTCACAGACTTGGCTGAAGATCTCAGGGAAGTTGTCCTTGTGTTCTCTGATGACACTCAGCATTTCTGCTTTTGTGGTGGGTTCCTTTGTTACATATTTGACACACAGGAACTGCAGCAGTTCAGCCACCTTGTTTAGCTCATCAGCGAGCGAGGGCTCAGGATCTGGGGCAGTCTGGGAGGTGCTGGACTCGTCCTCCTCTTGGTTTCTGGAATTCTCATCCGATTGACTCAGTGGAGTGGCTGAGGTGGCAGTGGGTGAGCAGCAGGCTCCCTGAGAACTCTGGACAGCACTCAGTGCCCCAGTGGCAGACACCTCCTCTGTGGTTCCAGGGATCAACGGGGTGAGGGAAGAGGAGGAGACGGTGGACGTGGGGCAGGAGGTGGCCTCTTCCTTCTGAGCTGTGGGAGCCTGCACACATTCTATGCCCTGTGCCTCTTTTGGGGCCTGAAGGTCTTCCTCAAGCTTGCAGCACTCACTCTTCTGACCTAGAGACATGATGGCTGGTACTGGAGGTGGCCAGCAGGACAGTGGGACCCTGGGGGATCAAGAGAGACCGTCAGTGGCCTCAGCTGAGAGATTCCCCCCACTCAGGACGGCTCTGACAAAGGAAGCTTACAGGTCTCCTCTTTAGGGGAGCTCCCAGGTGTCACGGGCTCCTGTTCTCCCGGTCCGCCTAAGGATGGAAAGAAGAAGTGAGATAGTTCCTCAGGGTGGAGCCCAAGGATTCCAGGGTTGAGAGTAGGCCCGGTTGGCTCAGACACCGTGGATTCTCTGTTTTGGGGTGCACAGGGCCTTGGGAGACATTCAGGGTGTGCACCTCGTTTTGACTACTGCTGCTGCCCGGGCCTTCTCCCAGATGCTGACCTGAGAACCCAGGCCTCAGACCATGGCTGTCACCTCCCAGATCCTAGAACTCTGAGGAGGGAAACTGAGAGGACTCCTCAGGATGCAGACTACAGACACAGTCGTGGGCCCCGCAGTGTTGACAACAGCGCTGGGGCCAAGCTCTGTGATGTCCCTACTGTCGTGGGGTGGATGGTTCCCTCAGTGCTCCTTCAGAGTCCCAGTACTTTCCCCTGCCAGCGTCTAGGCCCCGTCATTCTGCTGACGTCCCCCAGAGGAAGAAGAGAAGGGGCGCCACATTGGACTCCACTTGCCCAGGGTCTGCTAAGGCGGCTAGCAGGGGCTGCGTGGGTTTCAGAGGCTGGGGGGGAGGGGGGGGGGCGCCCATATCTAGGCTAGGAGGGCCCATCACACGATTCAGCTTTACACCTGTCCAAGCCCGCCTCACATCCTCTACAGCTGAGCAGACTTGGCATCCTCAGGTTGCAGCCTTGCTTCTCTGTGCGAGACCCAAGCCCCATGGTAGGAGCACAAGCTACCACTACCGGCCGCCTCTGCCCAAGGCCTCTCGGGTAGCACAGCAGGGTTGAGGTCATCTGTTCTGGGGTGGGGGGTACCCTCCGATCTGCCTTCCCATCTGGGCAGGTTCTCAGCTGGCCCTCCCCTCGCCCTCACCTGACATCTCCTGGAGCCTGCCCTCCCCGACACCAGAGTGCCTAGAGGCCATACCCAGTGGCTCCTACCCGAGGTCTCCCGGGGCTGGAGCAAGGAGCAGGGCAGGTTTCCGTGGGCCGCCCTTTCTCTGCGGTGAGGACCCCTCAGTTCTGCTCAGTGTCGTCACAGCTACTCCTGACAGGGTGGAGTTGGGTCGGGGAGCGGCCCGGGGTTGAGCGTAGCCACTCGGGTTTCTGCACGGAAAACCTTTCTTTGCTGCCCCTCAGGGTCCTCAGGTCGAGTCGGGGCCGCCCCTGGGACTCCGCCCCCTGCTGGCCCCAGGCCATCCCTGATGAAGCCTCACCCCTTTCAGACTCTGAAAGCTGAAGTAGGAAACATCACATTGGAAACCCTTCCTTTGGCGGACACTAAGGGCGGGGCTGGGCCCACCTCTCTGCGGTGGGCTCTCCCCTCCGCCAGTCTCTTACGGGCCTCGCTTTCATGCCTGGCTAGGGGGTCTGGGCCTTCTTCGCCTGCCGACCTGATGCCCCATCAGACCGAGCATCTCGCCTCCCGAGATCCCCGACCCGGAATGGGGAGAGGGGGTATCCTGCCAGCACTTGCCTGGGTCTCTGGGGCTGACAACACTGGTTGGGGTGAATTTCTGCGAGGATCCCCCTCTTGCTCTAAGGTGGGGGGCACCTCAGTCCTCAAAGTGTTCCGATTTACTCCTGTCAGGGCCTGGGCCCCCTTTCTTCTGCTGGTCTGAGATGTACCCTGCAGGCCAAGAGCACCATCTCCGTGAGGCCTTAACAGCGAAGTGTGGATGGGAGGGGTCATCTGTCAACCATACCTGGGGCCTCATGAGGCAGATGGAAAAGGCAGGTGTCTGCAGTTTCTTCAGGATCCTCCCTCGGACAGCTGGCAGAGTCTGGGCCTTGTTCCTTTGCTGACCTGAGTGCAGTCACTGCAGTTGAAGCCTCGTCTTCAGATTCCCACGGTTGAAGTCGGCAAACCCTACATCCAAGGACCCTAAATAGGGCCTCTGAGAGCCCAAAGCGGGCTCAGATGAGGCGGAGGCCCACTCTCTTCTGTTTGGCAGGCAGTTCAGTCATCCCACAGGATCAGTTTGACTCTTGGAATTGCCGGTGCCCCCTCCCCCTGAGGGCCGCTTCCCTTAGCCGCGGGTCACCTTGGAGTTCGCAAGAGTCAGAAAAGAGGAGGGCAGTGCTAATCTGGACAAACCTACAGGGAGTCTCCCAGGGTTGATATCAGGGATGGAGCAGGGTACTGCAGGGTCCACACGGTTCTGGGGGGCGGGGGTTGGACTCCTCAGTCCTCACTCGTGAGTGTGCGTCTCTTGGCCGCTGCCTTCTTGATTAAATGCTCCCTGGTAGCTTCCTTCCTTTCTGCCAGCTGTGAACATTTGCCCAGCTGCAAACCTTCCAGAGAAAGGTTTCAGTTCCCAGGCTAGATGCTAGACGGGAGAGCAGCACTGCCCCATGACAGGTGGTGGATATTCAGAAAAGCAGCTCATCTTCCTATGGGTCTCGTCACCAGCCAGACGTACACTTTCGAAACATTTTGTTCTAACGGTTTATGTTCTACACTGAAGAGGCAGAGCAGTGTGATTTGGGAGTTCCCGCTCTTTTGAAGTTCTCACACTGTGTTGTCCAGTGTAGCGATTTCCATGTTTCTTAAGCCTCCTTGATATTAAGGAATATATTTTATGAATGTATTTTATTTTTATATTTTATGAAGCATCTTTTTTATGAAGGATCTGTGTGTGTGTGTGTGTGTTTCACCCTCATGGTTGCTATTCCACTTTTAGAACATTCTTTTTAATTAAACATATGTTTTCACTTATGGGCATGGGGAGAGGGGAGGAGAGGGTGAGATGTATGGAGAGAGTAACATGGAAACTTACATTACCATTTGTAAAATAGATAGCCAATGGGAATTTGCTGTATGCCTCAGGAAACTCAAACAGCGGCTCTGTACCAACCTAGAGGGGTGGGATGGGGCGGGAGGTGGGAGGGAGGTTCAAAAGGGAGGGGATATATGTATCAGTTCAGTTCAGTCGCTCAGTCGTGTCCGACTCTTTGCGATCCCATGAATTGCAGCACGCCAGGCCTCTCTGTCCATCACCAACTCCCGGAGTCTACCCAAACCCATGTCCATCGAGTCGGTGATGCCATCCAACCATCTCATCCTCTGTCGTCCCCTTCTCCTCCCGCCCCCAACCCTACCCAGCATTAGGGTCCTTTCCAATGAGTCAACCCTTCGCATGAGGTGGCCCAAGTATTGGAGTTTCAGCTTCAACATCAGACCTTCCAATGAACACTCAGGATTGATCTCTGTTAGGATGGATTGATTGGATCTCCTTGCAGTCCAAGGGACTCTCAAGAGTCTTCTCCAACAGCACAGTTCAAAAGCATCGATTCTTCGGCGCTCAGCTTTCTTCACCGTCCAACTCGCACATCCATACATGACCACTGGAAAGGGAATACCTATGGCTGATCCACGTGGAGGTTTGCCAGAAAACAACAAAATTCTATAAAGCAATTATCCTTTAATTAAAACATAAATAAATTTAAAAAAACATGTTTTCAAGGCCAGGCCTCACTCACGTAAGTGATTTCAGGTGGTAATTAACACAGGCTCTGGAGCCAATCAACCTAATCAATCTCTGCATCAATCAACCTAATTTTTCCTGAAACTTCCCTGGGCTTACTGGCCTCTGTGGGCTGAGGTGGTATGTTTAAGATATTCCTCCCACCTCCCTTCATCTGAGGTCTATTTTTGGCTATGGACCTTCCCAAACTTGCCTGCCACCTCCCACCCTCTCACCAAGTACCACTTCTTTGTTCTCCACCAAGGGTTTCTCATGTTTTGTTGTTTAGACTTAGCTGTTGATATTTTTGGTAGGCTGAAAAATGGCCCTCCCAAAGATCCTCTATCCCATTCCCTAGACCCTTCTTTGGGAAAAGGGTCTTTGCAGGTGTGATTAAGAATCTTTCCATGGGGGGATTAGCCTGGATTATCCAGGTGGGCCCTAAATAGAATCGCATGTTTCCTTAGAAGACAGAGGGAGGAGAACTGACAAGCTGAGAAGGCAATGTGAATATGGAGCAGAGAGCTACTTGGATATGTTGACCTTGAAGATTTCAGTCATGTTCCCCTAAGCCAAGGAATGCCAGCAGTCACAAGAAGCTAGAAAAGGTAAGAAATGGGCTTTCCCCTAGAGCAGGGGTCCCCAGCCTCTGGGGTCTAATGCCTGATGATCTGAGGTGGAGCTGATGGAACAATAGAAATAAAGTACACAGTCAATGTCATGTGCTTGAATCATCCTGAAACCATCCCTCCCTCTGTCCATGGAAAAATTTGTCTTCCACACAACTGGTCCCTGGTGCCAAAAGCTTGGGGACCAACAACCTAGAGTCTCCAGAGGTGCGCGGCCCTGCCAGTACCATCATTTTAGCCTAGCGAAACTGATTTCAGGGATCTGACTTTCAGAACTGTAAAAAAATATATTCCTGCTGCCTAAGACACCCAGTTCATGGTAGTTTAATACAGCAATCCTAGGAGACTAATGCAACATTGTTTATTTTCTTTCATTCTCCCTTCTGTGGTTTTCCAGGTTTGATTTTGGGAGCGGCGGACAGCAGCCCAAACTTGATCGGCATTTTAGCAACTATAGGTAAGTCGCTAAATCTGTGAGTAACTCAAGGAGAATTGATGTCTTTACCGTACGTATTTTGTTTCACATCAGTGAACGTGGCTCACTCTGGTTTTTTGGGGACTTAAAAAAAAATCTTAATCTATCAGGAAACTTTTATGTTTGCCTTCATAAATATATCGTATACATTTTTGTGTGATTTGTGATTCTGGATTTTGTTGCTGTTACATGTGCTCATTTGTGAACGGGATTCTGTCTATTACACGTGGTAATTAATTATGGCCTTTTTGTGCCAAGGCTCTTGACTTAATTGTATTGACTGACCTCCCATACACGTTCTTTCTGAAGTCTTTTATTTATTTGGGTATTCTACACAGTGATTCCTTTTAATTTTCTAGGCAGATGATGATATTGTTACAAATATATCTCTTTCTTTTCAACATTTATATATCTTATTCATTTTGGTATCTGTATCTCTGTCTTTGTGTTCCAGTGCAATTTTGAACAGTAGATGTGAGAATATATGTCTTGTTCATGACTTGAATGAGCGTACTTCTAACATTTCACACCTAACTATGTTTGGTGTAGAATTTAGAAAAAAGCAAGTTCCTTCTAAGTTTGCTAGAAGTTTGTCCCATTAACTCATGTTGAATTTCTTTCAGAGGCTTTTTCTATACCCATTGGCACAATCATATTTTTTTCTCTTCTAATTTGTTATTGTATGGAACTACAACTGAAAGTATTTTCTAACGTTAAATCATATTTTCATTTCTTGGGCACAGCCCACGTGCTCATTGAATTCACTACTTTGTTGACTATGCTATTTACTACTATGTGAGTGAGCTTTGCTCAAGTGTTCTTTTCATGGGGATGGAGGGCAACGTCCTCATTTGGTTTTTGAGACAAGGAGAGCTGGCTGGGGAAAATGAGTTGCATAATTTCCCCTCTCCCTTTGTGTGGGTATGCCTTAGGAAATTTGTTTTCTTTCTTTCAGAAGACCACTCTCTAGGTTGTGTGGTATACTTCCATTAGGAGGTGTATAATGCCTGGTCCTTCTTTGCGAAGCTGTCAGCAGGCCATGATGATCACCTTTATCAATCCTTCAGGGGTCACATAATGTTCATTCTCTCATTCTTTCTTACTCTGCTGTTGCTGCTGCTAAGTCGCTTCAGTTGCGTCCGACTCTGTGCGACCCCCTAGACGGCAGCCCACCAGGCTCCGCCATCCCTGGGGTTCTCCAGGCAAGAACACTGGAGTGGGTTGCCATTTCCTTCTCTAGTGGATGGAAGTGAAAAGTGAAAGTGAAGTCGCTCAGTCATGTCCGACTCTTCACGACCCCATGGACTGCAGCCTACCAGGCTCCTCCGTCCATGGGATTTTCCAGGCAAGAATACGGGAGTGGGTTGCTATTTCCTTCTCCGGAGATCTCCCTGACCCGGGGATTGAACCCACCATCTTCTGTGGTTCTGCATTGCAAGCAGATTCTTTACCACTGAGCCACTGGGGAAGCCCCTTCATCCTTAACTTTTCTGCTGGGTTCTTTCACATTTACAAGCAATTCCTATTCTAATGCCATTATCATCTTGTTTCAGATCACAAGGAAAGATGGGGGGTTTCTCAATGCGTTTGCAAAATTGTGAAACTCTTCTTATATGTGATAAACAGCTATAACTGTGTGATCATTGTCACTCATAACCTTAGATTCTGGTGTTAATTAAACTTTATTAAACAATATTTGGGGGAAAAAACAAGTAAAAAAAAAAAAAAAAAGTTAAAAAGGTCCAAATCAGCCATATACAATAGAAACATGAGAATTCCAACAGACCGTTCCACCCTAGCCCTCCATTACATGGAATACTGACTGTTGTCTTCAGATGAAGACTGAGGAAACTGCTTTGGATTCCACTCAGGGCAGAAGAGGTTGCTGGACATGACACTGGAATTTTCACTGGCCATGGCAGTAGTATCATCCCCGGGCACAGTTCTGGCCTGGGCTCTCTCATCTCTCAAAGCTTCCTCATACCAGAATAAGAAGGAAGTGGGGTCAGTCCCAGTGACCTTGGCAAAAAACTCCAGGACTTTCATCTTACTGGTTTCAGCATAGGCCCTTGGACCCCATAGAAATTCATAGCATGGAGGATCGCTGTGAGGCACCTGCCGATACTGTAGATATTGTTCCTCCACCAGCTCCTTGGTGATGAGTTTCCTGGGCTCCCCATAGATTAAATCCTCCTGCCCAGCATACACCCCCATTGTATTCAACGTTTTCCAGATTTTCTCCTCAGGGGCACAGTTGCCCTCCATGAAGATCATACCCAGGATAAGTATCAGGAAGCCGGTCTTGGGCATTCCCCTGTCATTACTCAGCATCCCATCGTAGGTGAGGTCGAGTGTTTTGGCAAGCTCATAGCAGTGTCTGGTGGGGTCCACTTCTTTCACTTCAATGCCAAAGACAATCTCCATGCACTCACAGACTTGGCTGAAGATCTCAGGGAAGTTGTCCTTGTGTTCTCTGATGACACTCAGCATTTCTGCTTTTGTGGTGGGTTCCTTTGTTACATATTTGACACACAGGAACTGCAGCAGTTCAGCCACCTTGTTTAGCTCATCAGCGAGCGAGGGCTCAGGATCTGGGGCAGTCTGGGAGGTGCTGGACTCGTCCTCCTCTTGGTTTCTGGAATTCTCATCCGATTGACTCAGTGGAGTGGCTGAGGTGGCAGTGGGTGAGCAGCAGGCTCCCTGAGAACTCTGGACAGCACTCAGTGCCCCAGTGGCAGACACCTCCTCTGTGGTTCCAGGGATCAACGGGGTGAGGGAAGAGGAGGAGACGGTGGACGTGGGGCAGGAGGTGGCCTCTTCCTTCTGAGCTGTGGGAGCCTGCACACATTCTATGCCCTGTGCCTCTTTTGGGGCCTGAAGGTCTTCCTCAAGCTTGCAGCACTCACTCTTCTGACCTAGAGACATGATGGCTGGTACTGGAGGTGGCCAGCAGGACAGTGGGACCCTGGGGGATCAAGAGAGACCGTCAGTGGCCTCAGCTGAGAGATTCCCCCCACTCAGGACGGCTCTGACAAAGGAAGCTTACAGGTCTCCTCTTTAGGGGAGCTCCCAGGTGTCACGGGCTCCTGTTCTCCCGGTCCGCCTAAGGATGGAAAGAAGAAGTGAGATAGTTCCTCAGGGTGGAGCCCAAGGATTCCAGGGTTGAGAGTAGGCCCGGTTGGCTCAGACACCGTGGATTCTCTGTTTTGGGGTGCACAGGGCCTTGGGAGACATTCAGGGTGTGCACCTCGTTTTGACTACTGCTGCTGCCCGGGCCTTCTCCCAGATGCTGACCTGAGAACCCAGGCCTCAGACCATGGCTGTCACCTCCCAGATCCTAGAACTCTGAGGAGGGAAACTGAGAGGACTCCTCAGGATGCAGACTACAGACACAGTCGTGGGCCCCGCAGTGTTGACAACAGCGCTGGGGCCAAGCTCTGTGATGTCCCTACTGTCGTGGGGTGGATGGTTCCCTCAGTGCTCCTTCAGAGTCCCAGTACTTTCCCCTGCCAGCGTCTAGGCCCCGTCATTCTGCTGACGTCCCCCAGAGGAAGAAGAGAAGGGGCGCCACATTGGACTCCACTTGCCCAGGGTCTGCTAAGGCGGCTAGCAGGGGCTGCGTGGGTTTCAGAGGCTGGGGGGGGGGGGGCGCCCATATCTAGGCTAGGAGGGCCCATCACACGATTCAGCTTTACACCTGTCCAAGCCCGCCTCACATCCTCTACAGCTGAGCAGACTTGGCATCCTCAGGTTGCAGCCTTGCTTCTCTGTGCGAGACCCAAGCCCCATGGTAGGAGCACAAGCTACCACTACCGGCCGCCTCTGCCCAAGGCCTCTCGGGTAGCACAGCAGGGTTGAGGTCATCTGTTCTGGGGTGGGGGGTACCCTCCGATCTGCCTTCCCATCTGGGCAGGTTCTCAGCTGGCCCTCCCCTCGCCCTCACCTGACATCTCCTGGAGCCTGCCCTCCCCGACACCAGAGTGCCTAGAGGCCATACCCAGTGGCTCCTACCCGAGGTCTCCCGGGGCTGGAGCAAGGAGCAGGGCAGGTTTCCGTGGGCCGCCCTTTCTCTGCGGTGAGGACCCCTCAGTTCTGCTCAGTGTCGTCACAGCTACTCCTGACAGGGTGGAGTTGGGTCGGGGAGCGGCCCGGGGTTGAGCGTAGCCACTCGGGTTTCTGCACGGAAAACCTTTCTTTGCTGCCCCTCAGGGTCCTCAGGTCGAGTCGGGGCCGCCCCTGGGACTCCGCCCCCTGCTGGCCCCAGGCCATCCCTGATGAAGCCTCACCCCTTTCAGACTCTGAAAGCTGAAGTAGGAAACATCACATTGGAAACCCTTCCTTTGGCGGACACTAAGGGCGGGGCTGGGCCCACCTCTCTGCGGTGGGCTCTCCCCTCCGCCAGTCTCTTACGGGCCTCGCTTTCATGCCTGGCTAGGGGGTCTGGGCCTTCTTCGCCTGCCGACCTGATGCCCCATCAGACCGAGCATCTCGCCTCCCGAGATCCCCGACCCGGAATGGGGAGAGGGGGTATCCTGCCAGCACTTGCCTGGGTCTCTGGGGCTGACAACACTGGTTGGGGTGAATTTCTGCGAGGATCCCCCTCTTGCTCTAAGGTGGGGGGCACCTCAGTCCTCAAAGTGTTCCGATTTACTCCTGTCAGGGCCTGGGCCCCCTTTCTTCTGCTGGTCTGAGATGTACCCTGCAGGCCAAGAGCACCATCTCCGTGAGGCCTTAACAGCGAAGTGTGGATGGGAGGGGTCATCTGTCAACCATACCTGGGGCCTCATGAGGCAGATGGAAAAGGCAGGTGTCTGCAGTTTCTTCAGGATCCTCCCTCGGACAGCTGGCAGAGTCTGGGCCTTGTTCCTTTGCTGACCTGAGTGCAGTCACTGCAGTTGAAGCCTCGTCTTCAGATTCCCACGGTTGAAGTCGGCAAACCCTACATCCAAGGACCCTAAATAGGGCCTCTGAGAGCCCAAAGCGGGCTCAGATGAGGCGGAGGCCCACTCTCTTCTGTTTGGCAGGCAGTTCAGTCATCCCACAGGATCAGTTTGACTCTTGGAATTGCCGGTGCCCCCTCCCCCTGAGGGCCGCTTCCCTTAGCCGCGGGTCACCTTGGAGTTCGCAAGAGTCAGAAAAGAGGAGGGCAGTGCTAATCTGGACAAACCTACAGGGAGTCTCCCAGGGTTGATATCAGGGATGGAGCAGGGTACTGCAGGGTCCACACGGTTCTGGGGGGCGGGGGTTGGACTCCTCAGTCCTCACTCGTGAGTGTGCGTCTCTTGGCCGCTGCCTTCTTGATTAAATGCTCCCTGGTAGCTTCCTTCCTTTCTGCCAGCTGTGAACATTTGCCCAGCTGCAAACCTTCCAGAGAAAGGTTTCAGTTCCCAGGCTAGATGCTAGACGGGAGAGCAGCACTGCCCCATGACAGGTGGTGGATATTCAGAAAAGCAGCTCATCTTCCTATGGGTCTCGTCACCAGCCAGACGTACACTTTCGAAACATTTTGTTCTAACGGTTTATGTTCTACACTGAAGAGGCAGAGCAGTGTGATTTGGGAGTTCCCGCTCTTTTGAAGTTCTCACACTGTGTTGTCCAGTGTAGCGATTTCCATGTTTCTTAAGCCTCCTTGATATTAAGGAATATATTTTATGAATGTATTTTATTTTTATATTTTATGAAGCATCTTTTTTATGAAGGATCTGTGTGTGTGTGTGTGTGTTTCACCCTCATGGTTGCTATTCCACTTTTAGAACATTCTTTTTAATTAAACATATGTTTTCACTTATGGGCATGGGGAGAGGGGAGGAGAGGGTGAGATGTATGGAGAGAGTAACATGGAAACTTACATTACCATTTGTAAAATAGATAGCCAATGGGAATTTGCTGTATGCCTCAGGAAACTCAAACAGCGGCTCTGTACCAACCTAGAGGGGTGGGATGGGGCGGGAGGTGGGAGGGAGGTTCAAAAGGGAGGGGATATATGTATCAGTTCAGTTCAGTCGCTCAGTCGTGTCCGACTCTTTGCGATCCCATGAATTGCAGCACGCCAGGCCTCTCTGTCCATCACCAACTCCCGGAGTCTACCCAAACCCATGTCCATCGAGTCGGTGATGCCATCCAACCATCTCATCCTCTGTCGTCCCCTTCTCCTCCCGCCCCCAACCCTACCCAGCATTAGGGTCCTTTCCAATGAGTCAACCCTTCGCATGAGGTGGCCCAAGTATTGGAGTTTCAGCTTCAACATCAGACCTTCCAATGAACACTCAGGATTGATCTCTGTTAGGATGGATTGATTGGATCTCCTTGCAGTCCAAGGGACTCTCAAGAGTCTTCTCCAACAGCACAGTTCAAAAGCATCGATTCTTCGGCGCTCAGCTTTCTTCACCGTCCAACTCGCACATCCATACATGACCACTGGAAAGGGAATACCTATGGCTGATCCACGTGGAGGTTTGCCAGAAAACAACAAAATTCTATAAAGCAATTATCCTTTAATTAAAACATAAATAAATTTAAAAAAACATGTTTTCAAGGCCAGGCCTCACTCACGTAAGTGATTTCAGGTGGTAATTAACACAGGCTCTGGAGCCAATCAACCTAATCAATCTCTGCATCAATCAACCTAATTTTTCCTGAAACTTCCCTGGGCTTACTGGCCTCTGTGGGCTGAGGTGGTATGTTTAAGATATTCCTCCCACCTCCCTTCATCTGAGGTCTATTTTTGGCTATGGACCTTCCCAAACTTGCCTGCCACCTCCCACCCTCTCACCAAGTACCACTTCTTTGTTCTCCACCAAGGGTTTCTCATGTTTTGTTGTTTAGACTTAGCTGTTGATATTTTTGGTAGGCTGAAAAATGGCCCTCCCAAAGATCCTCTATCCCATTCCCTAGACCCTTCTTTGGGAAAAGGGTCTTTGCAGGTGTGATTAAGAATCTTTCCATGGGGGGATTAGCCTGGATTATCCAGGTGGGCCCTAAATAGAATCGCATGTTTCCTTAGAAGACAGAGGGAGGAGAACTGACAAGCTGAGAAGGCAATGTGAATATGGAGCAGAGAGCTACTTGGATATGTTGACCTTGAAGATTTCAGTCATGTTCCCCTAAGCCAAGGAATGCCAGCAGTCACAAGAAGCTAGAAAAGGTAAGAAATGGGCTTTCCCCTAGAGCAGGGGTCCCCAGCCTCTGGGGTCTAATGCCTGATGATCTGAGGTGGAGCTGATGGAACAATAGAAATAAAGTACACAGTCAATGTCATGTGCTTGAATCATCCTGAAACCATCCCTCCCTCTGTCCATGGAAAAATTTGTCTTCCACACAACTGGTCCCTGGTGCCAAAAGCTTGGGGACCAACAACCTAGAGTCTCCAGAGGTGCGCGGCCCTGCCAGTACCATCATTTTAGCCTAGCGAAACTGATTTCAGGGATCTGACTTTCAGAACTGTAAAAAAATATATTCCTGCTGCCTAAGACACCCAGTTCATGGTAGTTTAATACAGCAATCCTAGGAGACTAATGCAACATTGTTTATTTTCTTTCATTCTCCCTTCTGTGGTTTTCCAGGTTTGATTTTGGGAGCGGCGGACAGCAGCCCAAACTTGATCGGCATTTTAGCAACTATAGGTAAGTCGCTAAATCTGTGAGTAACTCAAGGAGAATTGATGTCTTTACCGTACGTATTTTGTTTCACATCAGTGAACGTGGCTCACTCTGGTTTTTTGGGGACTTAAAAAAAATCTTAATCTATCAGGAAACTTTTATGTTTGCCTTCATAAATATATCGTATACATTTTTGTGTGATTTGTGATTCTGGATTTTGTTGCTGTTACATGTGCTCATTTGTGAACGGGATTCTGTCTATTACACGTGGTAATTAATTATGGCCTTTTTGTGCCAAGGCTCTTGACTTAATTGTATTGACTGACCTCCCATACACGTTCTTTCTGAAGTCTTTTATTTATTTGGGTATTCTACACAGTGATTCCTTTTAATTTTCTAGGCAGATGATGATATTGTTACAAATATATCTCTTTCTTTTCAACATTTATATATCTTATTCATTTTGGTATCTGTATCTCTGTCTTTGTGTTCCAGTGCAATTTTGAACAGTAGATGTGAGAATATATGTCTTGTTCATGACTTGAATGAGCGTACTTCTAACATTTCACACCTAACTATGTTTGGTGTAGAATTTAGAAAAAAGCAAGTTCCTTCTAAGTTTGCTAGAAGTTTGTCCCATTAACTCATGTTGAATTTCTTTCAGAGGCTTTTTCTATACCCATTGGCACAATCATATTTTTTTCTCTTCTAATTTGTTATTGTATGGAACTACAACTGAAAGTATTTTCTAACGTTAAATCATATTTTCATTTCTTGGGCACAGCCCACGTGCTCATTGAATTCACTACTTTGTTGACTATGCTATTTACTACTATGTGAGTGAGCTTTGCTCAAGTGTTCTTTTCATGGGGATGGAGGGCAACGTCCTCATTTGGTTTTTGAGACAAGGAGAGCTGGCTGGGGAAAATGAGTTGCATAATTTCCCCTCTCCCTTTGTGTGGGTATGCCTTAGGAAATTTGTTTTCTTTCTTTCAGAAGACCACTCTCTAGGTTGTGTGGTATACTTCCATTAGGAGGTGTATAATGCCTGGTCCTTCTTTGCGAAGCTGTCAGCAGGCCATGATGATCACCTTTATCAATCCTTCAGGGGTCACATAATGTTCATTCTCTCATTCTTTCTTACTCTGCTGTTGCTGCTGCTAAGTCGCTTCAGTTGCGTCCGACTCTGTGCGACCCCCTAGACGGCAGCCCACCAGGCTCCGCCATCCCTGGGGTTCTCCAGGCAAGAACACTGGAGTGGGTTGCCATTTCCTTCTCTAGTGGATGGAAGTGAAAAGTGAAAGTGAAGTCGCTCAGTCATGTCCGACTCTTCACGACCCCATGGACTGCAGCCTACCAGGCTCCTCCGTCCATGGGATTTTCCAGGCAAGAATACGGGAGTGGGTTGCTATTTCCTTCTCCGGAGATCTCCCTGACTCGGGGATTGAACCCACCATCTTCTGTGGTTCTGCATTGCAAGCAGATTCTTTACCACTGAGCCACTGGGGAAGCCCCTTCATCCTTAACTTTTCTGCTGGGTTCTTTCACATTTACAAGCAATTCCTATTCTAATGCCATTATCATCTTGTTTCAGATCACAAGGAAAGATGGGGGGTTTCTCAATGCGTTTGCAAAATTGTGAAACTCTTCTTATATGTGATAAACAGCTATAACTGTGTGATCATTGTCACTCATAACCTTAGATTCTGGTGTTAATTAAACTTTATTAAACAATATTTGGGGGAAAAAACAAGTAAAAAAAAAAAAAAAAAAGTTAAAAAGGTCCAAATCAGCCATATACAATAGAAACATGAGAATTCCAACAGACCGTTCCACCCTAGCCCTCCATTACATGGAATACTGACTGTTGTCTTCAGATGAAGACTGAGGAAACTGCTTTGGATTCCACTCAGGGCAGAAGAGGTTGCTGGACATGACACTGGAATTTTCACTGGCCATGGCAGTAGTATCATCCCCGGGCACAGTTCTGGCCTGGGCTCTCTCATCTCTCAAAGCTTCCTCATACCAGAATAAGAAGGAAGTGGGGTCAGTCCCAGTGACCTTGGCAAAAAACTCCAGGACTTTCATCTTACTGGTTTCAGCATAGGCCCTTGGACCCCATAGAAATTCATAGCATGGAGGATCGCTGTGAGGCACCTGCCGATACTGTAGATATTGTTCCTCCACCAGCTCCTTGGTGATGAGTTTCCTGGGCTCCCCATAGATTAAATCCTCCTGCCCAGCATACACCCCCATTGTATTCAACGTTTTCCAGATTTTCTCCTCAGGGGCACAGTTGCCCTCCATGAAGATCATACCCAGGATAAGTATCAGGAAGCCGGTCTTGGGCATTCCCCTGTCATTACTCAGCATCCCATCGTAGGTGAGGTCGAGTGTTTTGGCAAGCTCATAGCAGTGTCTGGTGGGGTCCACTTCTTTCACTTCAATGCCAAAGACAATCTCCATGCACTCACAGACTTGGCTGAAGATCTCAGGGAAGTTGTCCTTGTGTTCTCTGATGACACTCAGCATTTCTGCTTTTGTGGTGGGTTCCTTTGTTACATATTTGACACACAGGAACTGCAGCAGTTCAGCCACCTTGTTTAGCTCATCAGCGAGCGAGGGCTCAGGATCTGGGGCAGTCTGGGAGGTGCTGGACTCGTCCTCCTCTTGGTTTCTGGAATTCTCATCCGATTGACTCAGTGGAGTGGCTGAGGTGGCAGTGGGTGAGCAGCAGGCTCCCTGAGAACTCTGGACAGCACTCAGTGCCCCAGTGGCAGACACCTCCTCTGTGGTTCCAGGGATCAACGGGGTGAGGGAAGAGGAGGAGACGGTGGACGTGGGGCAGGAGGTGGCCTCTTCCTTCTGAGCTGTGGGAGCCTGCACACATTCTATGCCCTGTGCCTCTTTTGGGGCCTGAAGGTCTTCCTCAAGCTTGCAGCACTCACTCTTCTGACCTAGAGACATGATGGCTGGTACTGGAGGTGGCCAGCAGGACAGTGGGACCCTGGGGGATCAAGAGAGACCGTCAGTGGCCTCAGCTGAGAGATTCCCCCCACTCAGGACGGCTCTGACAAAGGAAGCTTACAGGTCTCCTCTTTAGGGGAGCTCCCAGGTGTCACGGGCTCCTGTTCTCCCGGTCCGCCTAAGGATGGAAAGAAGAAGTGAGATAGTTCCTCAGGGTGGAGCCCAAGGATTCCAGGGTTGAGAGTAGGCCCGGTTGGCTCAGACACCGTGGATTCTCTGTTTTGGGGTGCACAGGGCCTTGGGAGACATTCAGGGTGTGCACCTCGTTTTGACTACTGCTGCTGCCCGGGCCTTCTCCCAGATGCTGACCTGAGAACCCAGGCCTCAGACCATGGCTGTCACCTCCCAGATCCTAGAACTCTGAGGAGGGAAACTGAGAGGACTCCTCAGGATGCAGACTACAGACACAGTCGTGGGCCCCGCAGTGTTGACAACAGCGCTGGGGCCAAGCTCTGTGATGTCCCTACTGTCGTGGGGTGGATGGTTCCCTCAGTGCTCCTTCAGAGTCCCAGTACTTTCCCCTGCCAGCGTCTAGGCCCCGTCATTCTGCTGACGTCCCCCAGAGGAAGAAGAGAAGGGGCGCCACATTGGACTCCACTTGCCCAGGGTCTGCTAAGGCGGCTAGCAGGGGCTGCGTGGGTTTCAGAGGCTGGGGGGGAGGGGGGGGGCGCCCATATCTAGGCTAGGAGGGCCCATCACACGATTCATCTTTACACCTGTCCAAGCCCGCCTCACATCCTCTACAGCTGAGCAGACTTGGCATCCTCAGGTTGCAGCCTTGCTTCTCTGTGCGAGACCCAAGCCCCATGGTAGGAGCACAAGCTACCACTACCGGCCGCCTCTGCCCAAGGCCTCTCGGGTAGCACAGCAGGGTTGAGGTCATCTGTTCTGGGGTGGGGGGTACCCTCCGATCTGCCTTCCCATCTGGGCAGGTTCTCAGCTGGCCCTCCCCTCGCCCTCACCTGACATCTCCTGGAGCCTGCCCTCCCCGACACCAGAGTGCCTAGAGGCCATACCCAGTGGCTCCTACCCGAGGTCTCCCGGGGCTGGAGCAAGGAGCAGGGCAGGTTTCCGTGGGCCGCCCTTTCTCTGCGGTGAGGACCCCTCAGTTCTGCTCAGTGTCGTCACAGCTACTCCTGACAGGGTGGAGTTGGGTCGGGGAGCGGCCCGGGGTTGAGCGTAGCCACTCGGGTTTCTGCACGGAAAACCTTTCTTTGCTGCCCCTCAGGGTCCTCAGGTCGAGTCGGGGCCGCCCCTGGGACTCCGCCCCCTGCTGGCCCCAGGCCATCCCTGATGAAGCCTCACCCCTTTCAGACTCTGAAAGCTGAAGTAGGAAACATCACATTGGAAACCCTTCCTTTGGCGGACACTAAGGGCGGGGCTGGGCCCACCTCTCTGCGGTGGGCTCTCCCCTCCGCCAGTCTCTTACGGGCCTCGCTTTCATGCCTGGCTAGGGGGTCTGGGCCTTCTTCGCCTGCCGACCTGATGCCCCATCAGACCGAGCATCTCGCCTCCCGAGATCCCCGACCCGGAATGGGGAGAGGGGGTATCCTGCCAGCACTTGCCTGGGTCTCTGGGGCTGACAACACTGGTTGGGGTGAATTTCTGCGAGGATCCCCCTCTTGCTCTAAGGTGGGGGGCACCTCAGTCCTCAAAGTGTTCCGATTTACTCCTGTCAGGGCCTGGGCCCCCTTTCTTCTGCTGGTCTGAGATGTACCCTGCAGGCCAAGAGCACCATCTCCGTGAGGCCTTAACAGCGAAGTGTGGATGGGAGGGGTCATCTGTCAACCATACCTGGGGCCTCATGAGGCAGATGGAAAAGGCAGGTGTCTGCAGTTTCTTCAGGATCCTCCCTCGGACAGCTGGCAGAGTCTGGGCCTTGTTCCTTTGCTGACCTGAGTGCAGTCACTGCAGTTGAAGCCTCGTCTTCAGATTCCCACGGTTGAAGTCGGCAAACCCTACATCCAAGGACCCTAAATAGGGCCTCTGAGAGCCCAAAGCGGGCTCAGATGAGGCGGAGGCCCACTCTCTTCTGTTTGGCAGGCAGTTCAGTCATCCCACAGGATCAGTTTGACTCTTGGAATTGCCGGTGCCCCCTCCCCCTGAGGGCCGCTTCCCTTAGCCGCGGGTCACCTTGGAGTTCGCAAGAGTCAGAAAAGAGGAGGGCAGTGCTAATCTGGACAAACCTACAGGGAGTCTCCCAGGGTTGATATCAGGGATGGAGCAGGGTACTGCAGGGTCCACACGGTTCTGGGGGGCGGGGGTTGGACTCCTCAGTCCTCACTCGTGAGTGTGCGTCTCTTGGCCGCTGCCTTCTTGATTAAATGCTCCCTGGTAGCTTCCTTCCTTTCTGCCAGCTGTGAACATTTGCCCAGCTGCAAACCTTCCAGAGAAAGGTTTCAGTTCCCAGGCTAGATGCTAGACGGGAGAGCAGCACTGCCCCATGACAGGTGGTGGATATTCAGAAAAGCAGCTCATCTTCCTATGGGTCTCGTCACCAGCCAGACGTACACTTTCGAAACATTTTGTTCTAACGGTTTATGTTCTACACTGAAGAGGCAGAGCAGTGTGATTTGGGAGTTCCCGCTCTTTTGAAGTTCTCACACTGTGTTGTCCAGTGTAGCGATTTCCATGTTTCTTAAGCCTCCTTGATATTAAGGAATATATTTTATGAATGTATTTTATTTTTATATTTTATGAAGCATCTTTTTTATGAAGGATCTGTGTGTGTGTGTGTGTGTTTCACCCTCATGGTTGCTATTCCACTTTTAGAACATTCTTTTTAATTAAACATATGTTTTCACTTATGGGCATGGGGAGAGGGGAGGAGAGGGTGAGATGTATGGAGAGAGTAACATGGAAACTTACATTACCATTTGTAAAATAGATAGCCAATGGGAATTTGCTGTATGCCTCAGGAAACTCAAACAGCGGCTCTGTACCAACCTAGAGGGGTGGGATGGGGCGGGAGGTGGGAGGGAGGTTCAAAAGGGAGGGGATATATGTATCAGTTCAGTTCAGTCGCTCAGTCGTGTCCGACTCTTTGCGATCCCATGAATTGCAGCACGCCAGGCCTCTCTGTCCATCACCAACTCCCGGAGTCTACCCAAACCCATGTCCATCGAGTCGGTGATGCCATCCAACCATCTCATCCTCTGTCGTCCCCTTCTCCTCCCGCCCCCAACCCTACCCAGCATTAGGGTCCTTTCCAATGAGTCAACCCTTCGCATGAGGTGGCCCAAGTATTGGAGTTTCAGCTTCAACATCAGACCTTCCAATGAACACTCAGGATTGATCTCTGTTAGGATGGATTGATTGGATCTCCTTGCAGTCCAAGGGACTCTCAAGAGTCTTCTCCAACAGCACAGTTCAAAAGCATCGATTCTTCGGCGCTCAGCTTTCTTCACCGTCCAACTCGCACATCCATACATGACCACTGGAAAGGGAATACCTATGGCTGATCCACGTGGAGGTTTGCCAGAAAACAACAAAATTCTATAAAGCAATTATCCTTTAATTAAAACATAAATAAATTTAAAAAAACATGTTTTCAAGGCCAGGCCTCACTCACGTAAGTGATTTCAGGTGGTAATTAACACAGGCTCTGGAGCCAATCAACCTAATCAATCTCTGCATCAATCAACCTAATTTTTCCTGAAACTTCCCTGGGCTTACTGGCCTCTGTGGGCTGAGGTGGTATGTTTAAGATATTCCTCCCACCTCCCTTCATCTGAGGTCTATTTTTGGCTATGGACCTTCCCAAACTTGCCTGCCACCTCCCACCCTCTCACCAAGTACCACTTCTTTGTTCTCCACCAAGGGTTTCTCATGTTTTGTTGTTTAGACTTAGCTGTTGATATTTTTGGTAGGCTGAAAAATGGCCCTCCCAAAGATCCTCTATCCCATTCCCTAGACCCTTCTTTGGGAAAAGGGTCTTTGCAGGTGTGATTAAGAATCTTTCCATGGGGGGATTAGCCTGGATTATCCAGGTGGGCCCTAAATAGAATCGCATGTTTCCTTAGAAGACAGAGGGAGGAGAACTGACAAGCTGAGAAGGCAATGTGAATATGGAGCAGAGAGCTACTTGGATATGTTGACCTTGAAGATTTCAGTCATGTTCCCCTAAGCCAAGGAATGCCAGCAGTCACAAGAAGCTAGAAAAGGTAAGAAATGGGCTTTCCCCTAGAGCAGGGGTCCCCAGCCTCTGGGGTCTAATGCCTGATGATCTGAGGTGGAGCTGATGGAACAATAGAAATAAAGTACACAGTCAATGTCATGTGCTTGAATCATCCTGAAACCATCCCTCCCTCTGTCCATGGAAAAATTTGTCTTCCACACAACTGGTCCCTGGTGCCAAAAGCTTGGGGACCAACAACCTAGAGTCTCCAGAGGTGCGCGGCCCTGCCAGTACCATCATTTTAGCCTAGCGAAACTGATTTCAGGGATCTGACTTTCAGAACTGTAAAAAAATATATTCCTGCTGCCTAAGACACCCAGTTCATGGTAGTTTAATACAGCAATCCTAGGAGACTAATGCAACATTGTTTATTTTCTTTCATTCTCCCTTCTGTGGTTTTCCAGGTTTGATTTTGGGAGCGGCGGACAGCAGCCCAAACTTGATCGGCATTTTAGCAACTATAGGTAAGTCGCTAAATCTGTGAGTAACTCAAGGAGAATTGATGTCTTTACCGTACGTATTTTGTTTCACATCAGTGAACGTGGCTCACTCTGGTTTTTTGGGGACTTAAAAAAAAATCTTAATCTATCAGGAAACTTTTATGTTTGCCTTCATAAATATATCGTATACATTTTTGTGTGATTTGTGATTCTGGATTTTGTTGCTGTTACATGTGCTCATTTGTGAACGGGATTCTGTCTATTACACGTGGTAATTAATTATGGCCTTTTTGTGCCAAGGCTCTTGACTTAATTGTATTGACTGACCTCCCATACACGTTCTTTCTGAAGTCTTTTATTTATTTGGGTATTCTACACAGTGATTCCTTTTAATTTTCTAGGCAGATGATGATATTGTTACAAATATATCTCTTTCTTTTCAACATTTATATATCTTATTCATTTTGGTATCTGTATCTCTGTCTTTGTGTTCCAGTGCAATTTTGAACAGTAGATGTGAGAATATATGTCTTGTTCATGACTTGAATGAGCGTACTTCTAACATTTCACACCTAACTATGTTTGGTGTAGAATTTAGAAAAAAGCAAGTTCCTTCTAAGTTTGCTAGAAGTTTGTCCCATTAACTCATGTTGAATTTCTTTCAGAGGCTTTTTCTATACCCATTGGCACAATCATATTTTTTTCTCTTCTAATTTGTTATTGTATGGAACTACAACTGAAAGTATTTTCTAACGTTAAATCATATTTTCATTTCTTGGGCACAGCCCACGTGCTCATTGAATTCACTACTTTGTTGACTATGCTATTTACTACTATGTGAGTGAGCTTTGCTCAAGTGTTCTTTTCATGGGGATGGAGGGCAACGTCCTCATTTGGTTTTTGAGACAAGGAGAGCTGGCTGGGGAAAATGAGTTGCATAATTTCCCCTCTCCCTTTGTGTGGGTATGCCTTAGGAAATTTGTTTTCTTTCTTTCAGAAGACCACTCTCTAGGTTGTGTGGTATACTTCCATTAGGAGGTGTATAATGCCTGGTCCTTCTTTGCGAAGCTGTCAGCAGGCCATGATGATCACCTTTATCAATCCTTCAGGGGTCACATAATGTTCATTCTCTCATTCTTTCTTACTCTGCTGTTGCTGCTGCTAAGTCGCTTCAGTTGCGTCCGACTCTGTGCGACCCCCTAGACGGCAGCCCACCAGGCTCCGCCATCCCTGGGGTTCTCCAGGCAAGAACACTGGAGTGGGTTGCCATTTCCTTCTCTAGTGGATGGAAGTGAAAAGTGAAAGTGAAGTCGCTCAGTCATGTCCGACTCTTCACGACCCCATGGACTGCAGCCTACCAGGCTCCTCCGTCCATGGGATTTTCCAGGCAAGAATACGGGAGTGGGTTGCTATTTCCTTCTCCGGAGATCTCCCTGACTCGGGGATTGAACCCACCATCTTCTGTGGTTCTGCATTGCAAGCAGATTCTTTACCACTGAGCCACTGGGGAAGCCCCTTCATCCTTAACTTTTCTGCTGGGTTCTTTCACATTTACAAGCAATTCCTATTCTAATGCCATTATCATCTTGTTTCAGATCACAAGGAAAGATGGGGGGTTTCTCAATGCGTTTGCAAAATTGTGAAACTCTTCTTATATGTGATAAACAGCTATAACTGTGTGATCATTGTCACTCATAACCTTAGATTCTGGTGTTAATTAAACTTTATTAAACAATATTTGGGGGAAAAAACAAGTAAAAAAAAAAAAAAAAAAGTTAAAAAGGTCCAAATCAGCCATATACAATAGAAACATGAGAATTCCAACAGACCGTTCCACCCTAGCCCTCCATTACATGGAATACTGACTGTTGTCTTCAGATGAAGACTGAGGAAACTGCTTTGGATTCCACTCAGGGCAGAAGAGGTTGCTGGACATGACACTGGAATTTTCACTGGCCATGGCAGTAGTATCATCCCCGGGCACAGTTCTGGCCTGGGCTCTCTCATCTCTCAAAGCTTCCTCATACCAGAATAAGAAGGAAGTGGGGTCAGTCCCAGTGACCTTGGCAAAAAACTCCAGGACTTTCATCTTACTGGTTTCAGCATAGGCCCTTGGACCCCATAGAAATTCATAGCATGGAGGATCGCTGTGAGGCACCTGCCGATACTGTAGATATTGTTCCTCCACCAGCTCCTTGGTGATGAGTTTCCTGGGCTCCCCATAGATTAAATCCTCCTGCCCAGCATACACCCCCATTGTATTCAACGTTTTCCAGATTTTCTCCTCAGGGGCACAGTTGCCCTCCATGAAGATCATACCCAGGATAAGTATCAGGAAGCCGGTCTTGGGCATTCCCCTGTCATTACTCAGCATCCCATCGTAGGTGAGGTCGAGTGTTTTGGCAAGCTCATAGCAGTGTCTGGTGGGGTCCACTTCTTTCACTTCAATGCCAAAGACAATCTCCATGCACTCACAGACTTGGCTGAAGATCTCAGGGAAGTTGTCCTTGTGTTCTCTGATGACACTCAGCATTTCTGCTTTTGTGGTGGGTTCCTTTGTTACATATTTGACACACAGGAACTGCAGCAGTTCAGCCACCTTGTTTAGCTCATCAGCGAGCGAGGGCTCAGGATCTGGGGCAGTCTGGGAGGTGCTGGACTCGTCCTCCTCTTGGTTTCTGGAATTCTCATCCGATTGACTCAGTGGAGTGGCTGAGGTGGCAGTGGGTGAGCAGCAGGCTCCCTGAGAACTCTGGACAGCACTCAGTGCCCCAGTGGCAGACACCTCCTCTGTGGTTCCAGGGATCAACGGGGTGAGGGAAGAGGAGGAGACGGTGGACGTGGGGCAGGAGGTGGCCTCTTCCTTCTGAGCTGTGGGAGCCTGCACACATTCTATGCCCTGTGCCTCTTTTGGGGCCTGAAGGTCTTCCTCAAGCTTGCAGCACTCACTCTTCTGACCTAGAGACATGATGGCTGGTACTGGAGGTGGCCAGCAGGACAGTGGGACCCTGGGGGATCAAGAGAGACCGTCAGTGGCCTCAGCTGAGAGATTCCCCCCACTCAGGACGGCTCTGACAAAGGAAGCTTACAGGTCTCCTCTTTAGGGGAGCTCCCAGGTGTCACGGGCTCCTGTTCTCCCGGTCCGCCTAAGGATGGAAAGAAGAAGTGAGATAGTTCCTCAGGGTGGAGCCCAAGGATTCCAGGGTTGAGAGTAGGCCCGGTTGGCTCAGACACCGTGGATTCTCTGTTTTGGGGTGCACAGGGCCTTGGGAGACATTCAGGGTGTGCACCTCGTTTTGACTACTGCTGCTGCCCGGGCCTTCTCCCAGATGCTGACCTGAGAACCCAGGCCTCAGACCATGGCTGTCACCTCCCAGATCCTAGAACTCTGAGGAGGGAAACTGAGAGGACTCCTCAGGATGCAGACTACAGACACAGTCGTGGGCCCCGCAGTGTTGACAACAGCGCTGGGGCCAAGCTCTGTGATGTCCCTACTGTCGTGGGGTGGATGGTTCCCTCAGTGCTCCTTCAGAGTCCCAGTACTTTCCCCTGCCAGCGTCTAGGCCCCGTCATTCTGCTGACGTCCCCCAGAGGAAGAAGAGAAGGGGCGCCACATTGGACTCCACTTGCCCAGGGTCTGCTAAGGCGGCTAGCAGGGGCTGCGTGGGTTTCAGAGGCTGGGGGGGAGGGGGGGGGCGCCCATATCTAGGCTAGGAGGGCCCATCACACGATTCATCTTTACACCTGTCCAAGCCCGCCTCACATCCTCTACAGCTGAGCAGACTTGGCATCCTCAGGTTGCAGCCTTGCTTCTCTGTGCGAGACCCAAGCCCCATGGTAGGAGCACAAGCTACCACTACCGGCCGCCTCTGCCCAAGGCCTCTCGGGTAGCACAGCAGGGTTGAGGTCATCTGTTCTGGGGTGGGGGGTACCCTCCGATCTGCCTTCCCATCTGGGCAGGTTCTCAGCTGGCCCTCCCCTCGCCCTCACCTGACATCTCCTGGAGCCTGCCCTCCCCGACACCAGAGTGCCTAGAGGCCATACCCAGTGGCTCCTACCCGAGGTCTCCCGGGGCTGGAGCAAGGAGCAGGGCAGGTTTCCGTGGGCCGCCCTTTCTCTGCGGTGAGGACCCCTCAGTTCTGCTCAGTGTCGTCACAGCTACTCCTGACAGGGTGGAGTTGGGTCGGGGAGCGGCCCGGGGTTGAGCGTAGCCACTCGGGTTTCTGCACGGAAAACCTTTCTTTGCTGCCCCTCAGGGTCCTCAGGTCGAGTCGGGGCCGCCCCTGGGACTCCGCCCCCTGCTGGCCCCAGGCCATCCCTGATGAAGCCTCACCCCTTTCAGACTCTGAAAGCTGAAGTAGGAAACATCACATTGGAAACCCTTCCTTTGGCGGACACTAAGGGCGGGGCTGGGCCCACCTCTCTGCGGTGGGCTCTCCCCTCCGCCAGTCTCTTACGGGCCTCGCTTTCATGCCTGGCTAGGGGGTCTGGGCCTTCTTCGCCTGCCGACCTGATGCCCCATCAGACCGAGCATCTCGCCTCCCGAGATCCCCGACCCGGAATGGGGAGAGGGGGTATCCTGCCAGCACTTGCCTGGGTCTCTGGGGCTGACAACACTGGTTGGGGTGAATTTCTGCGAGGATCCCCCTCTTGCTCTAAGGTGGGGGGCACCTCAGTCCTCAAAGTGTTCCGATTTACTCCTGTCAGGGCCTGGGCCCCCTTTCTTCTGCTGGTCTGAGATGTACCCTGCAGGCCAAGAGCACCATCTCCGTGAGGCCTTAACAGCGAAGTGTGGATGGGAGGGGTCATCTGTCAACCATACCTGGGGCCTCATGAGGCAGATGGAAAAGGCAGGTGTCTGCAGTTTCTTCAGGATCCTCCCTCGGACAGCTGGCAGAGTCTGGGCCTTGTTCCTTTGCTGACCTGAGTGCAGTCACTGCAGTTGAAGCCTCGTCTTCAGATTCCCACGGTTGAAGTCGGCAAACCCTACATCCAAGGACCCTAAATAGGGCCTCTGAGAGCCCAAAGCGGGCTCAGATGAGGCGGAGGCCCACTCTCTTCTGTTTGGCAGGCAGTTCAGTCATCCCACAGGATCAGTTTGACTCTTGGAATTGCCGGTGCCCCCTCCCCCTGAGGGCCGCTTCCCTTAGCCGCGGGTCACCTTGGAGTTCGCAAGAGTCAGAAAAGAGGAGGGCAGTGCTAATCTGGACAAACCTACAGGGAGTCTCCCAGGGTTGATATCAGGGATGGAGCAGGGTACTGCAGGGTCCACACGGTTCTGGGGGGCGGGGGTTGGACTCCTCAGTCCTCACTCGTGAGTGTGCGTCTCTTGGCCGCTGCCTTCTTGATTAAATGCTCCCTGGTAGCTTCCTTCCTTTCTGCCAGCTGTGAACATTTGCCCAGCTGCAAACCTTCCAGAGAAAGGTTTCAGTTCCCAGGCTAGATGCTAGACGGGAGAGCAGCACTGCCCCATGACAGGTGGTGGATATTCAGAAAAGCAGCTCATCTTCCTATGGGTCTCGTCACCAGCCAGACGTACACTTTCGAAACATTTTGTTCTAACGGTTTATGTTCTACACTGAAGAGGCAGAGCAGTGTGATTTGGGAGTTCCCGCTCTTTTGAAGTTCTCACACTGTGTTGTCCAGTGTAGCGATTTCCATGTTTCTTAAGCCTCCTTGATATTAAGGAATATATTTTATGAATGTATTTTATTTTTATATTTTATGAAGCATCTTTTTTATGAAGGATCTGTGTGTGTGTGTGTGTGTGTTTCACCCTCATGGTTGCTATTCCACTTTTAGAACATTCTTTTTAATTAAACATATGTTTTCACTTATGGGCATGGGGAGAGGGGAGGAGAGGGTGAGATGTATGGAGAGAGTAACATGGAAACTTACATTACCATTTGTAAAATAGATAGCCAGTGGGAATTTGCTGTATGCCTCAGGAAACTCAAACAGCGGCTCTGTACCAACCTAGAGGGGTGGGATGGGGCGGGAGGTGGGAGGGAGGTTCAAAAGGGAGGGGATATATGTATCAGTTCAGTTCAGTCGCTCAGTCGTGTCCGACTCTTTGCGATCCCATGAATTGCAGCACGCCAGGCCTCTCTGTCCATCACCAACTCCCGGAGTCTACCCAAACCCATGTCCATCGAGTCGGTGATGCCATCCAACCATCTCATCCTCTGTCGTCCCCTTCTCCTCCCGCCCCCAACCCTACCCAGCATTAGGGTCCTTTCCAATGAGTCAACCCTTCGCATGAGGTGGCCCAAGTATTGGAGTTTCAGCTTCAACATCAGACCTTCCAATGAACACTCAGGATTGATCTCTGTTAGGATGGATTGATTGGATCTCCTTGCAGTCCAAGGGACTCTCAAGAGTCTTCTCCAACAGCACAGTTCAAAAGCATCGATTCTTCGGCGCTCAGCTTTCTTCACCGTCCAACTCGCACATCCATACATGACCACTGGAAAGGGAATACCTATGGCTGATCCACGTGGAGGTTTGCCAGAAAACAACAAAATTCTATAAAGCAATTATCCTTTAATTAAAACATAAATAAATTTAAAAAAACATGTTTTCAAGGCCAGGCCTCACTCACGTAAGTGATTTCAGGTGGTAATTAACACAGGCTCTGGAGCCAATCAACCTAATCAATCTCTGCATCAATCAACCTAATTTTTCCTGAAACTTCCCTGGGCTTACTGGCCTCTGTGGGCTGAGGTGGTATGTTTAAGATATTCCTCCCACCTCCCTTCATCTGAGGTCTATTTTTGGCTATGGACCTTCCCAAACTTGCCTGCCACCTCCCACCCTCTCACCAAGTACCACTTCTTTGTTCTCCACCAAGGGTTTCTCATGTTTTGTTGTTTAGACTTAGTTGTTGATATTTTTGGTAGGCTGAAAAATGGCCCTCCCAAAGATCCTCTATCCCATTCCCTAGACCCTTCTTTGGGAAAAGGGTCTTTGCAGGTGTGATTAAGAATCTTTCCATGGGGGGATTAGCCTGGATTATCCAGGTGGGCCCTAAATAGAATCGCATGTTTCCTTAGAAGACAGAGGGAGGAGAACTGACAAGCTGAGAAGGCAATGTGAATATGGAGCAGAGAGCTACTTGGATATGTTGACCTTGAAGATTTCAGTCATGTTCCCCTAAGCCAAGGAATGCCAGCAGTCACAAGAAGCTAGAAAAGGTAAGAAATGGGCTTTCCCCTAGAGCAGGGGTCCCCAGCCTCTGGGGTCTAATGCCTGATGATCTGAGGTGGAGCTGATGGAACAATAGAAATAAAGTACACAGTCAATGTCATGTGCTTGAATCATCCTGAAACCATCCCTCCCTCTGTCCATGGAAAAATTTGTCTTCCACACAACTGGTCCCTGGTGCCAAAAGCTTGGGGACCAACAACCTAGAGTCTCCAGAGGTGCGCGGCCCTGCCAGTACCATCATTTTAGCCTAGCGAAACTGATTTCAGGGATCTGACTTTCAGAACTGTAAAAAAATATATTCCTGCTGCCTAAGACACCCAGTTCATGGTAGTTTAATACAGCAATCCTAGGAGACTAATGCAACATTGTTTATTTTCTTTCATTCTCCCTTCTGTGGTTTTCCAGGTTTGATTTTGGGAGCGGCGGACAGCAGCCCAAACTTGATCGGCATTTTAGCAACTATAGGTAAGTCGCTAAATCTGTGAGTAACTCAAGGAGAATTGATGTCTTTACCGTACGTATTTTGTTTCACATCAGTGAACGTGGCTCACTCTGGTTTTTTGGGGACTTAAAAAAAAATCTTAATCTATCAGGAAACTTTTATGTTTGCCTTCATAAATATATCGTATACATTTTTGTGTGATTTGTGATTCTGGATTTTGTTGCTGTTACATGTGCTCATTTGTGAACGGGATTCTGTCTATTACACGTGGTAATTAATTATGGCCTTTTTGTGCCAAGGCTCTTGACTTAATTGTATTGACTGACCTCCCATACACGTTCTTTCTGAAGTCTTTTATTTATTTGGGTATTCTACACAGTGATTCCTTTTAATTTTCTAGGCAGATGATGATATTGTTACAAATATATCTCTTTCTTTTCAACATTTATATATCTTATTCATTTTGGTATCTGTATCTCTGTCTTTGTGTTCCAGTGCAATTTTGAACAGTAGATGTGAGAATATATGTCTTGTTCATGACTTGAATGAGCGTACTTCTAACATTTCACACCTAACTATGTTTGGTGTAGAATTTAGAAAAAAGCAAGTTCCTTCTAAGTTTGCTAGAAGTTTGTCCCATTAACTCATGTTGAATTTCTTTCAGAGGCTTTTTCTATACCCATTGGCACAATCATATTTTTTTCTCTTCTAATTTGTTATTGTATGGAACTACAACTGAAAGTATTTTCTAACGTTAAATCATATTTTCATTTCTTGGGCACAGCCCACGTGCTCATTGAATTCACTACTTTGTTGACTATGCTATTTACTACTATGTGAGTGAGCTTTGCTCAAGTGTTCTTTTCATGGGGATGGAGGGCAACGTCCTCATTTGGTTTTTGAGACAAGGAGAGCTGGCTGGGGAAAATGAGTTGCATAATTTCCCCTCTCCCTTTGTGTGGGTATGCCTTAGGAAATTTGTTTTCTTTCTTTCAGAAGACCACTCTCTAGGTTGTGTGGTATACTTCCATTAGGAGGTGTATAATGCCTGGTCCTTCTTTGCGAAGCTGTCAGCAGGCCATGATGATCACCTTTATCAATCCTTCAGGGGTCACATAATGTTCATTCTCTCATTCTTTCTTACTCTGCTGTTGCTGCTGCTAAGTCGCTTCAGTTGCGTCCGACTCTGTGCGACCCCCTAGACGGCAGCCCACCAGGCTCCGCCATCCCTGGGGTTCTCCAGGCAAGAACACTGGAGTGGGTTGCCATTTCCTTCTCTAGTGGATGGAAGTGAAAAGTGAAAGTGAAGTCGCTCAGTCATGTCCGACTCTTCACGACCCCATGGACTGCAGCCTACCAGGCTCCTCCGTCCATGGGATTTTCCAGGCAAGAATACGGGAGTGGGTTGCTATTTCCTTCTCCGGAGATCTCCCTGACCCGGGGATTGAACCCACCATCTTCTGTGGTTCTGCATTGCAAGCAGATTCTTTACCACTGAGCCACTGGGGAAGCCCCTTCATCCTTAACTTTTCTGCTGGGTTCTTTCACATTTACAAGCAATTCCTATTCTAATGCCATTATCATCTTGTTTCAGATCACAAGGAAAGATGGGGGGTTTCTCAATGCGTTTGCAAAATTGTGAAACTCTTCTTATATGTGATAAACAGCTATAACTGTGTGATCATTGTCACTCATAACCTTAGATTCTGGTGTTAATTAAACTTTATTAAACAATATTTGGGGGAAAAAACAAGTAAAAAAAAAAAAAAAAGTTAAAAAGGTCCAAATCAGCCATATACAATAGAAACATGAGAATTCCAACAGACCGTTCCACCCTAGCCCTCCATTACATGGAATACTGACTGTTGTCTTCAGATGAAGACTGAGGAAACTGCTTTGGATTCCACTCAGGGCAGAAGAGGTTGCTGGACATGACACTGGAATTTTCACTGGCCATGGCAGTAGTATCATCCCCGGGCACAGTTCTGGCCTGGGCTCTCTCATCTCTCAAAGCTTCCTCATACCAGAATAAGAAGGAAGTGGGGTCAGTCCCAGTGACCTTGGCAAAAAACTCCAGGACTTTCATCTTACTGGTTTCAGCATAGGCCCTTGGACCCCATAGAAATTCATAGCATGGAGGATCGCTGTGAGGCACCTGCCGATACTGTAGATATTGTTCCTCCACCAGCTCCTTGGTGATGAGTTTCCTGGGCTCCCCATAGATTAAATCCTCCTGCCCAGCATACACCCCCATTGTATTCAACGTTTTCCAGATTTTCTCCTCAGGGGCACAGTTGCCCTCCATGAAGATCATACCCAGGATAAGTATCAGGAAGCCGGTCTTGGGCATTCCCCTGTCATTACTCAGCATCCCATCGTAGGTGAGGTCGAGTGTTTTGGCAAGCTCATAGCAGTGTCTGGTGGGGTCCACTTCTTTCACTTCAATGCCAAAGACAATCTCCATGCACTCACAGACTTGGCTGAAGATCTCAGGGAAGTTGTCCTTGTGTTCTCTGATGACACTCAGCATTTCTGCTTTTGTGGTGGGTTCCTTTGTTACATATTTGACACACAGGAACTGCAGCAGTTCAGCCACCTTGTTTAGCTCATCAGCGAGCGAGGGCTCAGGATCTGGGGCAGTCTGGGAGGTGCTGGACTCGTCCTCCTCTTGGTTTCTGGAATTCTCATCCGATTGACTCAGTGGAGTGGCTGAGGTGGCAGTGGGTGAGCAGCAGGCTCCCTGAGAACTCTGGACAGCACTCAGTGCCCCAGTGGCAGACACCTCCTCTGTGGTTCCAGGGATCAACGGGGTGAGGGAAGAGGAGGAGACGGTGGACGTGGGGCAGGAGGTGGCCTCTTCCTTCTGAGCTGTGGGAGCCTGCACACATTCTATGCCCTGTGCCTCTTTTGGGGCCTGAAGGTCTTCCTCAAGCTTGCAGCACTCACTCTTCTGACCTAGAGACATGATGGCTGGTACTGGAGGTGGCCAGCAGGACAGTGGGACCCTGGGGGATCAAGAGAGACCGTCAGTGGCCTCAGCTGAGAGATTCCCCCCACTCAGGACGGCTCTGACAAAGGAAGCTTACAGGTCTCCTCTTTAGGGGAGCTCCCAGGGGTCACGGGCTCCTGTTCTCCCGGTCCGCCTAAGGATGGAAAGAAGAAGTGAGATAGTTCCTCAGGGTGGAGCCCAAGGATTCCAGGGTTGAGAGTAGGCCCGGTTGGCTCAGACACCGTGGATTCTCTGTTTTGGGGTGCACAGGGCCTTGGGAGACATTCAGGGTGTGCACCTCGTTTTGACTACTGCTGCTGCCCGGGCCTTCTCCCAGATGCTGACCTGAGAACCCAGGCCTCAGACCATGGCTGTCACCTCCCAGATCCTAGAACTCTGAGGAGGGAAACTGAGAGGACTCCTCAGGATGCAGACTACAGACACAGTCGTGGGCCCCGCAGTGTTGACAACAGCGCTGGGGCCAAGCTCTGTGATGTCCCTACTGTCGTGGGGTGGATGGTTCCCTCAGTGCTCCTTCAGAGTCCCAGTACTTTCCCCTGCCAGCGTCTAGGCCCCGTCATTCTGCTGACGTCCCCCAGAGGAAGAAGAGAAGGGGCGCCACATTGGACTCCACTTGCCCAGGGTCTGCTAAGGCGGCTAGCAGGGGCTGCGTGGGTTTCAGAGGCTGGGGGGGAGGGGGGGGGCGCCCATATCTAGGCTAGGAGGGCCCATCACACGATTCAGCTTTACACCTGTCCAAGCCCGCCTCACATCCTCTACAGCTGAGCAGACTTGGCATCCTCAGGTTGCAGCCTTGCTTCTCTGTGCGAGACCCAAGCCCCATGGTAGGAGCACAAGCTACCACTACCGGCCGCCTCTGCCCAAGGCCTCTCGGGTAGCACAGCAGGGTTGAGGTCATCTGTTCTGGGGTGGGGGGTACCCTCCGATCTGCCTTCCCATCTGGGCAGGTTCTCAGCTGGCCCTCCCCTCGCCCTCACCTGACATCTCCTGGAGCCTGCCCTCCCCGACACCAGAGTGCCTAGAGGCCATACCCAGTGGCTCCTACCCGAGGTCTCCCGGGGCTGGAGCAAGGAGCAGGGCAGGTTTCCGTGGGCCGCCCTTTCTCTGCGGTGAGGACCCCTCAGTTCTGCTCAGTGTCGTCACAGCTACTCCTGACAGGGTGGAGTTGGGTCGGGGAGCGGCCCGGGGTTGAGCGTAGCCACTCGGGTTTCTGCACGGAAAACCTTTCTTTGCTGCCCCTCAGGGTCCTCAGGTCGAGTCGGGGCCGCCCCTGGGACTCCGCCCCCTGCTGGCCCCAGGCCATCCCTGATGAAGCCTCACCCCTTTCAGACTCTGAAAGCTGAAGTAGGAAACATCACATTGGAAACCCTTCCTTTGGCGGACACTAAGGGCGGGGCTGGGCCCACCTCTCTGCGGTGGGCTCTCCCCTCCGCCAGTCTCTTACGGGCCTCGCTTTCATGCCTGGCTAGGGGGTCTGGGCCTTCTTCGCCTGCCGACCTGATGCCCCATCAGACCGAGCATCTCGCCTCCCGAGATCCCCGACCCGGAATGGGAAGAGGGGGTATCCTGCCAGCACTTGCCTGGGTCTCTGGGGCTGACAACACTGGTTGGGGTGAATTTCTGCGAGGATCCCCCTCTTGCTCTAAGGTGGGGGGCACCTCAGTCCTCAAAGTGTTCCGATTTACTCCTGTCAGGGCCTGGGCCCCCTTTCTTCTGCTGGTCTGAGATGTACCCTGCAGGCCAAGAGCACCATCTCCGTGAGGCCTTAACAGCGAAGTGTGGATGGGAGGGGTCATCTGTCAACCATACCTGGGGCCTCATGAGGCAGATGGAAAAGGCAGGTGTCTGCAGTTTCTTCAGGATCCTCCCTCGGACAGCTGGCAGAGTCTGGGCCTTGTTCCTTTGCTGACCTGAGTGCAGTCACTGCAGTTGAAGCCTCGTCTTCAGATTCCCACGGTTGAAGTCGGCAAACCCTACATCCAAGGACCCTAAATAGGGCCTCTGAGAGCCCAAAGCGGGCTCAGATGAGGCGGAGGCCCACTCTCTTCTGTTTGGCAGGCAGTTCAGTCATCCCACAGGATCAGTTTGACTCTTGGAATTGCCGGTGCCCCCTCCCCCTGAGGGCCGCTTCCCTTAGCCGCGGGTCACCTTGGAGTTCGCAAGAGTCAGAAAAGAGGAGGGCAGTGCTAATCTGGACAAACCTACAGGGAGTCTCCCAGGGTTGATATCAGGGATGGAGCAGGGTACTGCAGGGTCCACACGGTTCTGGGGGGCGGGGGTTGGACTCCTCAGTCCTCACTCGTGAGTGTGCGTCTCTTGGCCGCTGCCTTCTTGATTAAATGCTCCCTGGTAGCTTCCTTCCTTTCTGCCAGCTGTGAACATTTGCCCAGCTGCAAACCTTCCAGAGAAAGGTTTCAGTTCCCAGGCTAGATGCTAGACGGGAGAGCAGCACTGCCCCATGACAGGTGGTGGATATTCAGAAAAGCAGCTCATCTTCCTATGGGTCTCGTCACCAGCCAGACGTACACTTTCGAAACATTTTGTTCTAACGGTTTATGTTCTACACTGAAGAGGCAGAGCAGTGTGATTTGGGAGTTCCCGCTCTTTTGAAGTTCTCACACTGTGTTGTCCAGTGTAGCGATTTCCATGTTTCTTAAGCCTCCTTGATATTAAGGAATATATTTTATGAATGTATTTTATTTTTATATTTTATGAAGCATCTTTTTTATGAAGGATCTGTGTGCGTGTGTGTGTGTTTCACCCTCATGGTTGCTATTCCACTTTTAGAACATTCTTTTTAATTAAACATATGTTTTCACTTATGGGCATGGGGAGAGGGGAGGAGAGGGTGAGATGTATGGAGAGAGTAACATGGAAACTTACATTACCATTTGTAAAATAGATAGCCAATGGGAATTTGCTGTATGCCTCAGGAAACTCAAACAGCGGCTCTGTACCAACCTAGAGGGGTGGGATGGGGCGGGAGGTGGGAGGGAGGTTCAAAAGGGAGGGGATATATGTATCAGTTCAGTTCAGTCGCTCAGTCGTGTCCGACTCTTTGCGATCCCATGAATTGCAGCACGCCAGGCCTCTCTGTCCATCACCAACTCCCGGAGTCTACCCAAACCCATGTCCATCGAGTCGGTGATGCCATCCAACCATCTCATCCTCTGTCGTCCCCTTCTCCTCCCGCCCCCAACCCTACCCAGCATTAGGGTCCTTTCCAATGAGTCAACCCTTCGCATGAGGTGGCCCAAGTATTGGAGTTTCAGCTTCAACATCAGACCTTCCAATGAACACTCAGGATTGATCTCTGTTAGGATGGATTGATTGGATCTCCTTGCAGTCCAAGGGACTCTCAAGAGTCTTCTCCAACAGCACAGTTCAAAAGCATCGATTCTTCGGCGCTCAGCTTTCTTCACCGTCCAACTCGCACATCCATACATGACCACTGGAAAGGGAATACCTATGGCTGATCCACGTGGAGGTTTGCCAGAAAACAACAAAATTCTATAAAGCAATTATCCTTTAATTAAAACATAAATAAATTTAAAAAAACATGTTTTCAAGGCCAGGCCTCACTCACTTAAGTGATTTCAGGTGGTAATTAACACAGGCTCTGGAGCCAATCAACCTAATCAATCTCTGCATCAATCAACCTAATTTTTCCTGAAACTTCCCTGGGCTTACTGGCCTCTGTGGGCTGAGGTGGTATGTTTAAGATATTCCTCCCACCTCCCTTCATCTGAGGTCTATTTTTGGCTATGGACCTTCCCAAACTTGCCTGCCACCTCCCACCCTCTCACCAAGTACCACTTCTTTGTTCTCCACCAAGGGTTTCTCATGTTTTGTTGTTTAGACTTAGTTGTTGATATTTTTGGTAGGCTGAAAAATGGCCCTCCCAAAGATCCTCTATCCCATTCCCTAGACCCTTCTTTGGGAAAAGGGTCTTTGCAGGTGTGATTAAGAATCTTTCCATGGGGGGATTAGCCTGGATTATCCAGGTGGGCCCTAAATAGAATCGCATGTTTCCTTAGAAGACAGAGGGAGGAGAACTGACAAGCTGAGAAGGCAATGTGAATATGGAGCAGAGAGCTACTTGGATATGTTGACCTTGAAGATTTCAGTCATGTTCCCCTAAGCCAAGGAATGCCAGCAGTCACAAGAAGCTAGAAAAGGTAAGAAATGGGCTTTCCCCTAGAGCAGGGGTCCCCAGCCTCTGGGGTCTAATGCCTGATGATCTGAGGTGGAGCTGATGGAACAATAGAAATAAAGTACACAGTCAATGTCATGTGCTTGAATCATCCTGAAACCATCCCTCCCTCTGTCCATGGAAAAATTTGTCTTCCACACAACTGGTCCCTGGTGCCAAAAGCTTGGGGACCAACAACCTAGAGTCTCCAGAGGTGCGCGGCCCTGCCAGTACCATCATTTTAGCCTAGCGAAACTGATTTCAGGGATCTGACTTTCAGAACTGTAAAAAAATATATTCCTGCTGCCTAAGACACCCAGTTCATGGTAGTTTAATACAGCAATCCTAGGAGACTAATGCAACATTGTTTATTTTCTTTCATTCTCCCTTCTGTGGTTTTCCAGGTTTGATTTTGGGAGCGGCGGACAGCAGCCCAAACTTGATCGGCATTTTAGCAACTATAGGTAAGTCGCTAAATCTGTGAGTAACTCAAGGAGAATTGATGTCTTTACCGTACGTATTTTGTTTCACATCAGTGAACGTGGCTCACTCTGGTTTTTTGGGGACTTAAAAAAAAATCTTAATCTATCAGGAAACTTTTATGTTTGCCTTCATAAATATATCGTATACATTTTTGTGTGATTTGTGATTCTGGATTTTGTTGCTGTTACATGTGCTCATTTGTGAACGGGATTCTGTCTATTACACGTGGTAATTAATTATGGCCTTTTTGTGCCAAGGCTCTTGACTTAATTGTATTGACTGACCTCCCATACACGTTCTTTCTGAAGTCTTTTATTTATTTGGGTATT
Source organism: Giraffa tippelskirchi (assembly GCF_054371585.1). Classification (NCBI taxonomy): domain Eukaryota; kingdom Metazoa; phylum Chordata; class Mammalia; order Artiodactyla; family Giraffidae; genus Giraffa; species Giraffa tippelskirchi. Next base: position 10,042,516 of record NC_137289.1, on the reverse strand, counting down.
CTACACAGTGATTCCTTTTAATTTTCTAGGCAGATGATGATATTGTTACAAATATATCTCTTTCTTTTCAACATTTATATATCTTATTCATTTTGGTATCTGTATCTCTGTCTTTGTGTTCCAGTGCAATTTTGAACAGTAGATGTGAGAATATATGTCTTGTTCATGACTTGAATGAGCGTACTTCTAACATTTCACACCTAACTATGTTTGGTGTAGAATTTAGAAAAAAGCAAGTTCCTTCTAAGTTTGCTAGAAGTTTGTCCCATTAACTCATGTTGAATTTCTTTCAGAGGCTTTTTCTATACCCATTGGCACAATCATATTTTTTTCTCTTCTAATTTGTTATTGTATGGAACTACAACTGAAAGTATTTTCTAACGTTAAATCATATTTTCATTTCTTGGGCACAGCCCACGTGCTCATTGAATTCACTACTTTGTTGACTATGCTATTTACTACTATGTGAGTGAGCTTTGCTCAAGTGTTCTTTTCATGGGGATGGAGGGCAACGTCCTCATTTGGTTTTTGAGACAAGGAGAGCTGGCTGGGGAAAATGAGTTGCATAATTTCCCCTCTCCCTTTGTGTGGGTATGCCTTAGGAAATTTGTTTTCTTTCTTTCAGAAGACCACTCTCTAGGTTGTGTGGTATACTTCCATTAGGAGGTGTATAATGCCTGGTCCTTCTTTGCGAAGCTGTCAGCAGGCCATGATGATCACCTTTATCAATCCTTCAGGGGTCACATAATGTTCATTCTCTCATTCTTTCTTACTCTGCTGTTGCTGCTGCTAAGTCGCTTCAGTTGCGTCCGACTCTGTGCGACCCCCTAGACGGCAGCCCACCAGGCTCCGCCATCCCTGGGGTTCTCCAGGCAAGAACACTGGAGTGGGTTGCCATTTCCTTCTCTAGTGGATGGAAGTGAAAAGTGAAAGTGAAGTCGCTCAGTCATGTCCGACTCTTCACGACCCCATGGACTGCAGCCTACCAGGCTCCTCCGTCCATGGGATTTTCCAGGCAAGAATACGGGAGTGGGTTGCTATTTCCTTCTCCGGAGATCTCCCTGACCCGGGGATTGAACCCACCATCTTCTGTGGTTCTGCATTGCAAGCAGATTCTTTACCACTGAGCCACTGGGGAAGCCCCTTCATCCTTAACTTTTCTGCTGGGTTCTTTCACATTTACAAGCAATTCCTATTCTAATGCCATTATCATCTTGTTTCAGATCACAAGGAAAGATGGGGGGTTTCTCAATGCGTTTGCAAAATTGTGAAACTCTTCTTATATGTGATAAACAGCTATAACTGTGTGATCATTGTCACTCATAACCTTAGATTCTGGTGTTAATTAAACTTTATTAAACAATATTTGGGGGAAAAAACAAGTAAAAAAAAAAAAAAAAGTTAAAAAGGTCCAAATCAGCCATATACAATAGAAACATGAGAATTCCAACAGACCGTTCCACCCTAGCCCTCCATTACATGGAATACTGACTGTTGTCTTCAGATGAAGACTGAGGAAACTGCTTTGGATTCCACTCAGGGCAGAAGAGGTTGCTGGACATGACACTGGAATTTTCACTGGCCATGGCAGTAGTATCATCCCCGGGCACAGTTCTGGCCTGGGCTCTCTCATCTCTCAAAGCTTCCTCATACCAGAATAAGAAGGAAGTGGGGTCAGTCCCAGTGACCTTGGCAAAAAACTCCAGGACTTTCATCTTACTGGTTTCAGCATAGGCCCTTGGACCCCATAGAAATTCATAGCATGGAGGATCGCTGTGAGGCACCTGCCGATACTGTAGATATTGTTCCTCCACCAGCTCCTTGGTGATGAGTTTCCTGGGCTCCCCATAGATTAAATCCTCCTGCCCAGCATACACCCCCATTGTATTCAACGTTTTCCAGATTTTCTCCTCAGGGGCACAGTTGCCCTCCATGAAGATCATACCCAGGATAAGTATCAGGAAGCCGGTCTTGGGCATTCCCCTGTCATTACTCAGCATCCCATCGTAGGTGAGGTCGAGTGTTTTGGCAAGCTCATAGCAGTGTCTGGTGGGGTCCACTTCTTTCACTTCAATGCCAAAGACAATCTCCATGCACTCACAGACTTGGCTGAAGATCTCAGGGAAGTTGTCCTTGTGTTCTCTGATGACACTCAGCATTTCTGCTTTTGTGGTGGGTTCCTTTGTTACATATTTGACACACAGGAACTGCAGCAGTTCAGCCACCTTGTTTAGCTCATCAGCGAGCGAGGGCTCAGGATCTGGGGCAGTCTGGGAGGTGCTGGACTCGTCCTCCTCTTGGTTTCTGGAATTCTCATCCGATTGACTCAGTGGAGTGGCTGAGGTGGCAGTGGGTGAGCAGCAGGCTCCCTGAGAACTCTGGACAGCACTCAGTGCCCCAGTGGCAGACACCTCCTCTGTGGTTCCAGGGATCAACGGGGTGAGGGAAGAGGAGGAGACGGTGGACGTGGGGCAGGAGGTGGCCTCTTCCTTCTGAGCTGTGGGAGCCTGCACACATTCTATGCCCTGTGCCTCTTTTGGGGCCTGAAGGTCTTCCTCAAGCTTGCAGCACTCACTCTTCTGACCTAGAGACATGATGGCTGGTACTGGAGGTGGCCAGCAGGACAGTGGGACCCTGGGGGATCAAGAGAGACCGTCAGTGGCCTCAGCTGAGAGATTCCCCCCACTCAGGACGGCTCTGACAAAGGAAGCTTACAGGTCTCCTCTTTAGGGGAGCTCCCAGGTGTCACGGGCTCCTGTTCTCCCGGTCCGCCTAAGGATGGAAAGAAGAAGTGAGATAGTTCCTCAGGGTGGAGCCCAAGGATTCCAGGGTTGAGAGTAGGCCCGGTTGGCTCAGACACCGTGGATTCTCTGTTTTGGGGTGCACAGGGCCTTGGGAGACATTCAGGGTGTGCACCTCGTTTTGACTACTGCTGCTGCCCGGGCCTTCTCCCAGATGCTGACCTGAGAACCCAGGCCTCAGACCATGGCTGTCACCTCCCAGATCCTAGAACTCTGAGGAGGGAAACTGAGAGGACTCCTCAGGATGCAGACTACAGACACAGTCGTGGGCCCCGCAGTGTTGACAACAGCGCTGGGGCCAAGCTCTGTGATGTCCCTACTGTCGTGGGGTGGATGGTTCCCTCAGTGCTCCTTCAGAGTCCCAGTACTTTCCCCTGCCAGCGTCTAGGCCCCGTCATTCTGCTGACGTCCCCCAGAGGAAGAAGAGAAGGGGCGCCACATTGGACTCCACTTGCCCAGGGTCTGCTAAGGCGGCTAGCAGGGGCTGCGTGGGTTTCAGAGGCTGGGGGGGAGGGGGGGGGCGCCCATATCTAGGCTAGGAGGGCCCATCACACGATTCAGCTTTACACCTGTCCAAGCCCGCCTCACATCCTCTACAGCTGAGCAGACTTGGCATCCTCAGGTTGCAGCCTTGCTTCTCTGTGCGAGACCCAAGCCCCATGGTAGGAGCACAAGCTACCACTACCGGCCGCCTCTGCCCAAGGCCTCTCGGGTAGCACAGCAGGGTTGAGGTCATCTGTTCTGGGGTGGGGGGTACCCTCCGATCTGCCTTCCCATCTGGGCAGGTTCTCAGCTGGCCCTCCCCTCGCCCTCACCTGACATCTCCTGGAGCCTGCCCTCCCCGACACCAGAGTGCCTAGAGGCCATACCCAGTGGCTCCTACCCGAGGTCTCCCGGGGCTGGAGCAAGGAGCAGGGCAGGTTTCCGTGGGCCGCCCTTTCTCTGCGGTGAGGACCCCTCAGTTCTGCTCAGTGTCGTCACAGCTACTCCTGACAGGGTGGAGTTGGGTCGGGGAGCGGCCCGGGGTTGAGCGTAGCCACTCGGGTTTCTGCACGGAAAACCTTTCTTTGCTGCCCCTCAGGGTCCTCAGGTCGAGTCGGGGCCGCCCCTGGGACTCCGCCCCCTGCTGGCCCCAGGCCATCCCTGATGAAGCCTCACCCCTTTCAGACTCTGAAAGCTGAAGTAGGAAACATCACATTGGAAACCCTTCCTTTGGCGGACACTAAGGGCGGGGCTGGGCCCACCTCTCTGCGGTGGGCTCTCCCCTCCGCCAGTCTCTTACGGGCCTCGCTTTCATGCCTGGCTAGGGGGTCTGGGCCTTCTTCGCCTGCCGACCTGATGCCCCATCAGACCGAGCATCTCGCCTCCCGAGATCCCCGACCCGGAATGGGGAGAGGGGGTATCCTGCCAGCACTTGCCTGGGTCTCTGGGGCTGACAACACTGGTTGGGGTGAATTTCTGCGAGGATCCCCCTCTTGCTCTAAGGTGGGGGGCACCTCAGTCCTCAAAGTGTTCCGATTTACTCCTGTCAGGGCCTGGGCCCCCTTTCTTCTGCTGGTCTGAGATGTACCCTGCAGGCCAAGAGCACCATCTCCGTGAGGCCTTAACAGCGAAGTGTGGATGGGAGGGGTCATCTGTCAACCATACCTGGGGCCTCATGAGGCAGATGGAAAAGGCAGGTGTCTGCAGTTTCTTCAGGATCCTCCCTCGGACAGCTGGCAGAGTCTGGGCCTTGTTCCTTTGCTGACCTGAGTGCAGTCACTGCAGTTGAAGCCTCGTCTTCAGATTCCCACGGTTGAAGTCGGCAAACCCTACATCCAAGGACCCTAAATAGGGCCTCTGAGAGCCCAAAGCGGGCTCAGATGAGGCGGAGGCCCACTCTCTTCTGTTTGGCAGGCAGTTCAGTCATCCCACAGGATCAGTTTGACTCTTGGAATTGCCGGTGCCCCCTCCCCCTGAGGGCCGCTTCCCTTAGCCGCGGGTCACCTTGGAGTTCGCAAGAGTCAGAAAAGAGGAGGGCAGTGCTAATCTGGACAAACCTACAGGGAGTCTCCCAGGGTTGATATCAGGGATGGAGCAGGGTACTGCAGGGTCCACACGGTTCTGGGGGGCGGGGGTTGGACTCCTCAGTCCTCACTCGTGAGTGTGCGTCTCTTGGCCGCTGCCTTCTTGATTAAATGCTCCCTGGTAGCTTCCTTCCTTTCTGCCAGCTGTGAACATTTGCCCAGCTGCAAACCTTCCAGAGAAAGGTTTCAGTTCCCAGGCTAGATGCTAGACGGGAGAGCAGCACTGCCCCATGACAGGTGGTGGATATTCAGAAAAGCAGCTCATCTTCCTATGGGTCTCGTCACCAGCCAGACGTACACTTTCGAAACATTTTGTTCTAACGGTTTATGTTCTACACTGAAGAGGCAGAGCAGTGTGATTTGGGAGTTCCCGCTCTTTTGAAGTTCTCACACTGTGTTGTCCAGTGTAGCGATTTCCATGTTTCTTAAGCCTCCTTGATATTAAGGAATATATTTTATGAATGTATTTTATTTTTATATTTTATGAAGCATCTTTTTTATGAAGGATCTGTGTGTGTGTGTGTGTGTTTCACCCTCATGGTTGCTATTCCACTTTTAGAACATTCTTTTTAATTAAACATATGTTTTCACTTATGGGCATGGGGAGAGGGGAGGAGAGGGTGAGATGTATGGAGAGAGTAACATGGAAACTTACATTACCATTTGTAAAATAGATAGCCAATGGGAATTTGCTGTATGCCTCAGGAAACTCAAACAGCGGCTCTGTACCAACCTAGAGGGGTGGGATGGGGCGGGAGGTGGGAGGGAGGTTCAAAAGGGAGGGGATATATGTATCAGTTCAGTTCAGTCGCTCAGTCGTGTCCGACTCTTTGCGATCCCATGAATTGCAGCACGCCAGGCCTCTCTGTCCATCACCAACTCCCGGAGTCTACCCAAACCCATGTCCATCGAGTCGGTGATGCCATCCAACCATCTCATCCTCTGTCGTCCCCTTCTCCTCCCGCCCCCAACCCTACCCAGCATTAGGGTCCTTTCCAATGAGTCAACCCTTCGCATGAGGTGGCCCAAGTATTGGAGTTTCAGCTTCAACATCAGACCTTCCAATGAACACTCAGGATTGATCTCTGTTAGGATGGATTGATTGGATCTCCTTGCAGTCCAAGGGACTCTCAAGAGTCTTCTCCAACAGCACAGTTCAAAAGCATCGATTCTTCGGCGCTCAGCTTTCTTCACCGTCCAACTCGCACATCCATACATGACCACTGGAAAGGGAATACCTATGGCTGATCCACGTGGAGGTTTGCCAGAAAACAACAAAATTCTATAAAGCAATTATCCTTTAATTAAAACATAAATAAATTTAAAAAAACATGTTTTCAAGGCCAGGCCTCACTCACGTAAGTGATTTCAGGTGGTAATTAACACAGGCTCTGGAGCCAATCAACCTAATCAATCTCTGCATCAATCAACCTAATTTTTCCTGAAACTTCCCTGGGCTTACTGGCCTCTGTGGGCTGAGGTGGTATGTTTAAGATATTCCTCCCACCTCCCTTCATCTGAGGTCTATTTTTGGCTATGGACCTTCCCAAACTTGCCTGCCACCTCCCACCCTCTCACCAAGTACCACTTCTTTGTTCTCCACCAAGGGTTTCTCATGTTTTGTTGTTTAGACTTAGTTGTTGATATTTTTGGTAGGCTGAAAAATGGCCCTCCCAAAGATCCTCTATCCCATTCCCTAGACCCTTCTTTGGGAAAAGGGTCTTTGCAGGTGTGATTAAGAATCTTTCCATGGGGGGATTAGCCTGGATTATCCAGGTGGGCCCTAAATAGAATCGCATGTTTCCTTAGAAGACAGAGGGAGGAGAACTGACAAGCTGAGAAGGCAATGTGAATATGGAGCAGAGAGCTACTTGGATATGTTGACCTTGAAGATTTCAGTCATGTTCCCCTAAGCCAAGGAATGCCAGCAGTCACAAGAAGCTAGAAAAGGTAAGAAATGGGCTTTCCCCTAGAGCAGGGGTCCCCAGCCTCTGGGGTCTAATGCCTGATGATCTGAGGTGGAGCTGATGGAACAATAGAAATAAAGTACACAGTCAATGTCATGTGCTTGAATCATCCTGAAACCATCCCTCCCTCTGTCCATGGAAAAATTTGTCTTCCACACAACTGGTCCCTGGTGCCAAAAGCTTGGGGACCAACAACCTAGAGTCTCCAGAGGTGCGCGGCCCTGCCAGTACCATCATTTTAGCCTAGCGAAACTGATTTCAGGGATCTGACTTTCAGAACTGTAAAAAAATATATTCCTGCTGCCTAAGACACCCAGTTCATGGTAGTTTAATACAGCAATCCTAGGAGACTAATGCAACATTGTTTATTTTCTTTCATTCTCCCTTCTGTGGTTTTCCAGGTTTGATTTTGGGAGCGGCGGACAGCAGCCCAAACTTGATCGGCATTTTAGCAACTATAGGTAAGTCGCTAAATCTGTGAGTAACTCAAGGAGAATTGATGTCTTTACCGTACGTATTTTGTTTCACATCAGTGAACGTGGCTCACTCTGGTTTTTTGGGGACTTAAAAAAAAATCTTAATCTATCAGGAAACTTTTATGTTTGCCTTCATAAATATATCGTATACATTTTTGTGTGATTTGTGATTCTGGATTTTGTTGCTGTTACATGTGCTCATTTGTGAACGGGATTCTGTCTATTACACGTGGTAATTAATTATGGCCTTTTTGTGCCAAGGCTCTTGACTTAATTGTATTGACTGACCTCCCATACACGTTCTTTCTGAAGTCTTTTATTTATTTGGGTATTCTACACAGTGATTCCTTTTAATTTTCTAGGCAGATGATGATATTGTTACAAATATATCTCTTTCTTTTCAACATTTATATATCTTATTCATTTTGGTATCTGTATCTCTGTCTTTGTGTTCCAGTGCAATTTTGAACAGTAGATGTGAGAATATATGTCTTGTTCATGACTTGAATGAGCGTACTTCTAACATTTCACACCTAACTATGTTTGGTGTAGAATTTAGAAAAAAGCAAGTTCCTTCTAAGTTTGCTAGAAGTTTGTCCCATTAACTCATGTTGAATTTCTTTCAGAGGCTTTTTCTATACCCATTGGCACAATCATATTTTTTTCTCTTCTAATTTGTTATTGTATGGAACTACAACTGAAAGTATTTTCTAACGTTAAATCATATTTTCATTTCTTGGGCACAGCCCACGTGCTCATTGAATTCACTACTTTGTTGACTATGCTATTTACTACTATGTGAGTGAGCTTTGCTCAAGTGTTCTTTTCATGGGGATGGAGGGCAACGTCCTCATTTGGTTTTTGAGACAAGGAGAGCTGGCTGGGGAAAATGAGTTGCATAATTTCCCCTCTCCCTTTGTGTGGGTATGCCTTAGGAAATTTGTTTTCTTTCTTTCAGAAGACCACTCTCTAGGTTGTGTGGTATACTTCCATTAGGAGGTGTATAATGCCTGGTCCTTCTTTGCGAAGCTGTCAGCAGGCCATGATGATCACCTTTATCAATCCTTCAGGGGTCACATAATGTTCATTCTCTCATTCTTTCTTACTCTGCTGTTGCTGCTGCTAAGTCGCTTCAGTTGCGTCCGACTCTGTGCGACCCCCTAGACGGCAGCCCACCAGGCTCCGCCATCCCTGGGGTTCTCCAGGCAAGAACACTGGAGTGGGTTGCCATTTCCTTCTCTAGTGGATGGAAGTGAAAAGTGAAAGTGAAGTCGCTCAGTCATGTCCGACTCTTCACGACCCCATGGACTGCAGCCTACCAGGCTCCTCCGTCCATGGGATTTTCCAGGCAAGAATACGGGAGTGGGTTGCTATTTCCTTCTCCGGAGATCTCCCTGACCCGGGGATTGAACCCACCATCTTCTGTGGTTCTGCATTGCAAGCAGATTCTTTACCACTGAGCCACTGGGGAAGCCCCTTCATCCTTAACTTTTCTGCTGGGTTCTTTCACATTTACAAGCAATTCCTATTCTAATGCCATTATCATCTTGTTTCAGATCACAAGGAAAGATGGGGGGTCTCTCAATGCGTTTGCAAAATTGTGAAACTCTTCTTATATGTGATAAACAGCTATAACTGTGTGATCATTGTCACTCATAACCTTAGATTCTGGTGTTAATTAAACTTTATTAAACAATATTTGGGGGAAAAAACAAGTAAAAAAAAAAAAAAAAAAGTTAAAAAGGTCCAAATCAGCCATATACAATAGAAACATGAGAATTCCAACAGACCGTTCCACCCTAGCCCTCCATTACATGGAATACTGACTGTTGTCTTCAGATGAAGACTGAGGAAACTGCTTTGGATTCCACTCAGGGCAGAAGAGGTTGCTGGACATGACACTGGAATTTTCACTGGCCATGGCAGTAGTATCATCCCCGGGCACAGTTCTGGCCTGGGCTCTCTCATCTCTCAAAGCTTCCTCATACCAGAATAAGAAGGAAGTGGGGTCAGTCCCAGTGACCTTGGCAAAAAACTCCAGGACTTTCATCTTACTGGTTTCAGCATAGGCCCTTGGACCCCATAGAAATTCATAGCATGGAGGATCGCTGTGAGGCACCTGCCGATACTGTAGATATTGTTCCTCCACCAGCTCCTTGGTGATGAGTTTCCTGGGCTCCCCATAGATTAAATCCTCCTGCCCAGCATACACCCCCATTGTATTCAACGTTTTCCAGATTTTCTCCTCAGGGGCACAGTTGCCCTCCATGAAGATCATACCCAGGATAAGTATCAGGAAGCCGGTCTTGGGCATTCCCCTGTCATTACTCAGCATCCCATCGTAGGTGAGGTCGAGTGTTTTGGCAAGCTCATAGCAGTGTCTGGTGGGGTCCACTTCTTTCACTTCAATGCCAAAGACAATCTCCATGCACTCACAGACTTGGCTGAAGATCTCAGGGAAGTTGTCCTTGTGTTCTCTGATGACACTCAGCATTTCTGCTTTTGTGGTGGGTTCCTTTGTTACATATTTGACACACAGGAACTGCAGCAGTTCAGCCACCTTGTTTAGCTCATCAGCGAGCGAGGGCTCAGGATCTGGGGCAGTCTGGGAGGTGCTGGACTCGTCCTCCTCTTGGTTTCTGGAATTCTCATCCGATTGACTCAGTGGAGTGGCTGAGGTGGCAGTGGGTGAGCAGCAGGCTCCCTGAGAACTCTGGACAGCACTCAGTGCCCCAGTGGCAGACACCTCCTCTGTGGTTCCAGGGATCAACGGGGTGAGGGAAGAGGAGGAGACGGTGGACGTGGGGCAGGAGGTGGCCTCTTCCTTCTGAGCTGTGGGAGCCTGCACACATTCTATGCCCTGTGCCTCTTTTGGGGCCTGAAGGTCTTCCTCAAGCTTGCAGCACTCACTCTTCTGACCTAGAGACATGATGGCTGGTACTGGAGGTGGCCAGCAGGACAGTGGGACCCTGGGGGATCAAGAGAGACCGTCAGTGGCCTCAGCTGAGAGATTCCCCCCACTCAGGACGGCTCTGACAAAGGAAGCTTACAGGTCTCCTCTTTAGGGGAGCTCCCAGGGGTCACGGGCTCCTGTTCTCCCGGTCCGCCTAAGGATGGAAAGAAGAAGTGAGATAGTTCCTCAGGGTGGAGCCCAAGGATTCCAGGGTTGAGAGTAGGCCCGGTTGGCTCAGACACCGTGGATTCTCTGTTTTGGGGTGCACAGGGCCTTGGGAGACATTCAGGGTGTGCACCTCGTTTTGACTACTGCTGCTGCCCGGGCCTTCTCCCAGATGCTGACCTGAGAACCCAGGCCTCAGACCATGGCTGTCACCTCCCAGATCCTAGAACTCTGAGGAGGGAAACTGAGAGGACTCCTCAGGATGCAGACTACAGACACAGTCGTGGGCCCCGCAGTGTTGACAACAGCGCTGGGGCCAAGCTCTGTGATGTCCCTACTGTCGTGGGGTGGATGGTTCCCTCAGTGCTCCTTCAGAGTCCCAGTACTTTCCCCTGCCAGCGTCTAGGCCCCGTCATTCTGCTGACGTCCCCCAGAGGAAGAAGAGAAGGGGCGCCACATTGGACTCCACTTGCCCAGGGTCTGCTAAGGCGGCTAGCAGGGGCTGCGTGGGTTTCAGAGGCTGGGGGGGAGGGGGGGGCGCCCATATCTAGGCTAGGAGGGCCCATCACACGATTCAGCTTTACACCTGTCCAAGCCCGCCTCACATCCTCTACAGCTGAGCAGACTTGGCATCCTCAGGTTGCAGCCTTGCTTCTCTGTGCGAGACCCAAGCCCCATGGTAGGAGCACAAGCTACCACTACCGGCCGCCTCTGCCCAAGGCCTCTCGGGTAGCACAGCAGGGTTGAGGTCATCTGTTCTGGGGTGGGGGGTACCCTCCGATCTGCCTTCCCATCTGGGCAGGTTCTCAGCTGGCCCTCCCCTCGCCCTCACCTGACATCTCCTGGAGCCTGCCCTCCCCGACACCAGAGTGCCTAGAGGCCATACCCAGTGGCTCCTACCCGAGGTCTCCCGGGGCTGGAGCAAGGAGCAGGGCAGGTTTCCGTGGGCCGCCCTTTCTCTGCGGTGAGGACCCCTCAGTTCTGCTCAGTGTCGTCACAGCTACTCCTGACAGGGTGGAGTTGGGTCGGGGAGCGGCCCGGGGTTGAGCGTAGCCACTCGGGTTTCTGCACGGAAAACCTTTCTTTGCTGCCCCTCAGGGTCCTCAGGTCGAGTCGGGGCCGCCCCTGGGACTCCGCCCCCTGCTGGCCCCAGGCCATCCCTGATGAAGCCTCACCCCTTTCAGACTCTGAAAGCTGAAGTAGGAAACATCACATTGGAAACCCTTCCTTTGGCGGACACTAAGGGCGGGGCTGGGCCCACCTCTCTGCGGTGGGCTCTCCCCTCCGCCAGTCTCTTACGGGCCTCGCTTTCATGCCTGGCTAGGGGGTCTGGGCCTTCTTCGCCTGCCGACCTGATGCCCCATCAGACCGAGCATCTCGCCTCCCGAGATCCCCGACCCGGAATGGGGAGAGGGGGTATCCTGCCAGCACTTGCCTGGGTCTCTGGGGCTGACAACACTGGTTGGGGTGAATTTCTGCGAGGATCCCCCTCTTGCTCTAAGGTGGGGGGCACCTCAGTCCTCAAAGTGTTCCGATTTACTCCTGTCAGGGCCTGGGCCCCCTTTCTTCTGCTGGTCTGAGATGTACCCTGCAGGCCAAGAGCACCATCTCCGTGAGGCCTTAACAGCGAAGTGTGGATGGGAGGGGTCATCTGTCAACCATACCTGGGGCCTCATGAGGCAGATGGAAAAGGCAGGTGTCTGCAGTTTCTTCAGGATCCTCCCTCGGACAGCTGGCAGAGTCTGGGCCTTGTTCCTTTGCTGACCTGAGTGCAGTCACTGCAGTTGAAGCCTCGTCTTCAGATTCCCACGGTTGAAGTCGGCAAACCCTACATCCAAGGACCCTAAATAGGGCCTCTGAGAGCCCAAAGCGGGCTCAGATGAGGCGGAGGCCCACTCTCTTCTGTTTGGCAGGCAGTTCAGTCATCCCACAGGATCAGTTTGACTCTTGGAATTGCCGGTGCCCCCTCCCCCTGAGGGCCGCTTCCCTTAGCCGCGGGTCACCTTGGAGTTCGCAAGAGTCAGAAAAGAGGAGGGCAGTGCTAATCTGGACAAACCTACAGGGAGTCTCCCAGGGTTGATATCAGGGATGGAGCAGGGTACTGCAGGGTCCACACGGTTCTGGGGGGCGGGGGTTGGACTCCTCAGTCCTCACTCGTGAGTGTGCGTCTCTTGGCCGCTGCCTTCTTGATTAAATGCTCCCTGGTAGCTTCCTTCCTTTCTGCCAGCTGTGAACATTTGCCCAGCTGCAAACCTTCCAGAGAAAGGTTTCAGTTCCCAGGCTAGATGCTAGACGGGAGAGCAGCACTGCCCCATGACAGGTGGTGGATATTCAGAAAAGCAGCTCATCTTCCTATGGGTCTCGTCACCAGCCAGACGTACACTTTCGAAACATTTTGTTCTAACGGTTTATGTTCTACACTGAAGAGGCAGAGCAGTGTGATTTGGGAGTTCCCGCTCTTTTGAAGTTCTCACACTGTGTTGTCCAGTGTAGCGATTTCCATGTTTCTTAAGCCTCCTTGATATTAAGGAATATATTTTATGAATGTATTTTATTTTTATATTTTATGAAGCATCTTTTTTATGAAGGATCTGTGTGTGTGTGTGTGTGTGTTTCACCCTCATGGTTGCTATTCCACTTTTAGAACATTCTTTTTAATTAAACATATGTTTTCACTTATGGGCATGGGGAGAGGGGAGGAGAGGGTGAGATGTATGGAGAGAGTAACATGGAAACTTACATTACCATTTGTAAAATAGATAGCCAGTGGGAATTTGCTGTATGCCTCAGGAAACTCAAACAGCGGCTCTGTACCAACCTAGAGGGGTGGGATGGGGCGGGAGGTGGGAGGGAGGTTCAAAAGGGAGGGGATATATGTATCAGTTCAGTTCAGTCGCTCAGTCGTGTCCGACTCTTTGCGATCCCATGAATTGCAGCACGCCAGGCCTCTCTGTCCATCACCAACTCCCGGAGTCTACCCAAACCCATGTCCATCGAGTCGGTGATGCCATCCAACCATCTCATCCTCTGTCGTCCCCTTCTCCTCCCGCCCCCAACCCTACCCAGCATTAGGGTCCTTTCCAATGAGTCAACCCTTCGCATGAGGTGGCCCAAGTATTGGAGTTTCAGCTTCAACATCAGACCTTCCAATGAACACTCAGGATTGATCTCTGTTAGGATGGATTGATTGGATCTCCTTGCAGTCCAAGGGACTCTCAAGAGTCTTCTCCAACAGCACAGTTCAAAAGCATCGATTCTTCGGCGCTCAGCTTTCTTCACCGTCCAACTCGCACATCCATACATGACCACTGGAAAGGGAATACCTATGGCTGATCCACGTGGAGGTTTGCCAGAAAACAACAAAATTCTATAAAGCAATTATCCTTTAATTAAAACATAAATAAATTTAAAAAAACATGTTTTCAAGGCCAGGCCTCACTCACGTAAGTGATTTCAGGTGGTAATTAACACAGGCTCTGGAGCCAATCAACCTAATCAATCTCTGCATCAATCAACCTAATTTTTCCTGAAACTTCCCTGGGCTTACTGGCCTCTGTGGGCTGAGGTGGTATGTTTAAGATATTCCTCCCACCTCCCTTCATCTGAGGTCTATTTTTGGCTATGGACCTTCCCAAACTTGCCTGCCACCTCCCACCCTCTCACCAAGTACCACTTCTTTGTTCTCCACCAAGGGTTTCTCATGTTTTGTTGTTTAGACTTAGTTGTTGATATTTTTGGTAGGCTGAAAAATGGCCCTCCCAAAGATCCTCTATCCCATTCCCTAGACCCTTCTTTGGGAAAAGGGTCTTTGCAGGTGTGATTAAGAATCTTTCCATGGGGGGATTAGCCTGGATTATCCAGGTGGGCCCTAAATAGAATCGCATGTTTCCTTAGAAGACAGAGGGAGGAGAACTGACAAGCTGAGAAGGCAATGTGAATATGGAGCAGAGAGCTACTTGGATATGTTGACCTTGAAGATTTCAGTCATGTTCCCCTAAGCCAAGGAATGCCAGCAGTCACAAGAAGCTAGAAAAGGTAAGAAATGGGCTTTCCCCTAGAGCAGGGGTCCCCAGCCTCTGGGGTCTAATGCCTGATGATCTGAGGTGGAGCTGATGGAACAATAGAAATAAAGTACACAGTCAATGTCATGTGCTTGAATCATCCTGAAACCATCCCTCCCTCTGTCCATGGAAAAATTTGTCTTCCACACAACTGGTCCCTGGTGCCAAAAGCTTGGGGACCAACAACCTAGAGTCTCCAGAGGTGCGCGGCCCTGCCAGTACCATCATTTTAGCCTAGCGAAACTGATTTCAGGGATCTGACTTTCAGAACTGTAAAAAAATATATTCCTGCTGCCTAAGACACCCAGTTCATGGTAGTTTAATACAGCAATCCTAGGAGACTAATGCAACATTGTTTATTTTCTTTCATTCTCCCTTCTGTGGTTTTCCAGGTTTGATTTTGGGAGCGGCGGACAGCAGCCCAAACTTGATCGGCATTTTAGCAACTATAGGTAAGTCGCTAAATCTGTGAGTAACTCAAGGAGAATTGATGTCTTTACCGTACGTATTTTGTTTCACATCAGTGAACGTGGCTCACTCTGGTTTTTTGGGGACTTAAAAAAAAATCTTAATCTATCAGGAAACTTTTATGTTTGCCTTCATAAATATATCGTATACATTTTTGTGTGATTTGTGATTCTGGATTTTGTTGCTGTTACATGTGCTCATTTGTGAACGGGATTCTGTCTATTACACGTGGTAATTAATTATGGCCTTTTTGTGCCAAGGCTCTTGACTTAATTGTATTGACTGACCTCCCATACACGTTCTTTCTGAAGTCTTTTATTTATTTGGGTATTCTACACAGTGATTCCTTTTAATTTTCTAGGCAGATGATGATATTGTTACAAATATATCTCTTTCTTTTCAACATTTATATATCTTATTCATTTTGGTATCTGTATCTCTGTCTTTGTGTTCCAGTGCAATTTTGAACAGTAGATGTGAGAATATATGTCTTGTTCATGACTTGAATGAGCGTACTTCTAACATTTCACACCTAACTATGTTTGGTGTAGAATTTAGAAAAAAGCAAGTTCCTTCTAAGTTTGCTAGAAGTTTGTCCCATTAACTCATGTTGAATTTCTTTCAGAGGCTTTTTCTATACCCATTGGCACAATCATATTTTTTTCTCTTCTAATTTGTTATTGTATGGAACTACAACTGAAAGTATTTTCTAACGTTAAATCATATTTTCATTTCTTGGGCACAGCCCACGTGCTCATTGAATTCACTACTTTGTTGACTATGCTATTTACTACTATGTGAGTGAGCTTTGCTCAAGTGTTCTTTTCATGGGGATGGAGGGCAACGTCCTCATTTGGTTTTTGAGACAAGGAGAGCTGGCTGGGGAAAATGAGTTGCATAATTTCCCCTCTCCCTTTGTGTGGGTATGCCTTAGGAAATTTGTTTTCTTTCTTTCAGAAGACCACTCTCTAGGTTGTGTGGTATACTTCCATTAGGAGGTGTATAATGCCTGGTCCTTCTTTGCGAAGCTGTCAGCAGGCCATGATGATCACCTTTATCAATCCTTCAGGGGTCACATAATGTTCATTCTCTCATTCTTTCTTACTCTGCTGTTGCTGCTGCTAAGTCGCTTCAGTTGCGTCCGACTCTGTGCGACCCCCTAGACGGCAGCCCACCAGGCTCCGCCATCCCTGGGGTTCTCCAGGCAAGAACACTGGAGTGGGTTGCCATTTCCTTCTCTAGTGGATGGAAGTGAAAAGTGAAAGTGAAGTCGCTCAGTCATGTCCGACTCTTCACGACCCCATGGACTGCAGCCTACCAGGCTCCTCCGTCCATGGGATTTTCCAGGCAAGAATACGGGAGTGGGTTGCTATTTCCTTCTCCGGAGATCTCCCTGACCCGGGGATTGAACCCACCATCTTCTGTGGTTCTGCATTGCAAGCAGATTCTTTACCACTGAGCCACTGGGGAAGCCCCTTCATCCTTAACTTTTCTGCTGGGTTCTTTCACATTTACAAGCAATTCCTATTCTAATGCCATTATCATCTTGTTTCAGATCACAAGGAAAGATGGGGGGTTTCTCAATGCGTTTGCAAAATTGTGAAACTCTTCTTATATGTGATAAACAGCTATAACTGTGTGATCATTGTCACTCATAACCTTAGATTCTGGTGTTAATTAAACTTTATTAAACAATATTTGGGGGAAAAAAACAAGTAAAAAAAAAAAAAAAGTTAAAAAGGTCCAAATCAGCCATATACAATAGAAACATGAGAATTCCAACAGACCGTTCCACCCTAGCCCTCCATTACATGGAATACTGACTGTTGTCTTCAGATGAAGACTGAGGAAACTGCTTTGGATTCCACTCAGGGCAGAAGAGGTTGCTGGACATGACACTGGAATTTTCACTGGCCATGGCAGTAGTATCATCCCCGGGCACAGTTCTGGCCTGGGCTCTCTCATCTCTCAAAGCTTCCTCATACCAGAATAAGAAGGAAGTGGGGTCAGTCCCAGTGACCTTGGCAAAAAACTCCAGGACTTTCATCTTACTGGTTTCAGCATAGGCCCTTGGACCCCATAGAAATTCATAGCATGGAGGATCGCTGTGAGGCACCTGCCGATACTGTAGATATTGTTCCTCCACCAGCTCCTTGGTGATGAGTTTCCTGGGCTCCCCATAGATTAAATCCTCCTGCCCAGCATACACCCCCATTGTATTCAACGTTTTCCAGATTTTCTCCTCAGGGGCACAGTTGCCCTCCATGAAGATCATACCCAGGATAAGTATCAGGAAGCCGGTCTTGGGCATTCCCCTGTCATTACTCAGCATCCCATCGTAGGTGAGGTCGAGTGTTTTGGCAAGCTCATAGCAGTGTCTGGTGGGGTCCACTTCTTTCACTTCAATGCCAAAGACAATCTCCATGCACTCACAGACTTGGCTGAAGATCTCAGGGAAGTTGTCCTTGTGTTCTCTGATGACACTCAGCATTTCTGCTTTTGTGGTGGGTTCCTTTGTTACATATTTGACACACAGGAACTGCAGCAGTTCAGCCACCTTGTTTAGCTCATCAGCGAGCGAGGGCTCAGGATCTGGGGCAGTCTGGGAGGTGCTGGACTCGTCCTCCTCTTGGTTTCTGGAATTCTCATCCGATTGACTCAGTGGAGTGGCTGAGGTGGCAGTGGGTGAGCAGCAGGCTCCCTGAGAACTCTGGACAGCACTCAGTGCCCCAGTGGCAGACACCTCCTCTGTGGTTCCAGGGATCAACGGGGTGAGGGAAGAGGAGGAGACGGTGGACGTGGGGCAGGAGGTGGCCTCTTCCTTCTGAGCTGTGGGAGCCTGCACACATTCTATGCCCTGTGCCTCTTTTGGGGCCTGAAGGTCTTCCTCAAGCTTGCAGCACTCACTCTTCTGACCTAGAGACATGATGGCTGGTACTGGAGGTGGCCAGCAGGACAGTGGGACCCTGGGGGATCAAGAGAGACCGTCAGTGGCCTCAGCTGAGAGATTCCCCCCACTCAGGACGGCTCTGACAAAGGAAGCTTACAGGTCTCCTCTTTAGGGGAGCTCCCAGGTGTCACGGGCTCCTGTTCTCCCGGTCCGCCTAAGGATGGAAAGAAGAAGTGAGATAGTTCCTCAGGGTGGAGCCCAAGGATTCCAGGGTTGAGAGTAGGCCCGGTTGGCTCAGACACCGTGGATTCTCTGTTTTGGGGTGCACAGGGCCTTGGGAGACATTCAGGGTGTGCACCTCGTTTTGACTACTGCTGCTGCCCGGGCCTTCTCCCAGATGCTGACCTGAGAACCCAGGCCTCAGACCATGGCTGTCACCTCCCAGATCCTAGAACTCTGAGGAGGGAAACTGAGAGGACTCCTCAGGATGCAGACTACAGACACAGTCGTGGGCCCCGCAGTGTTGACAACAGCGCTGGGGCCAAGCTCTGTGATGTCCCTACTGTCGTGGGGTGGATGGTTCCCTCAGTGCTCCTTCAGAGTCCCAGTACTTTCCCCTGCCAGCGTCTAGGCCCCGTCATTCTGCTGACGTCCCCCAGAGGAAGAAGAGAAGGGGCGCCACATTGGACTCCACTTGCCCAGGGTCTGCTAAGGCGGCTAGCAGGGGCTGCGTGGGTTTCAGAGGCTGGGGGGGAGGGGGGGGGCGCCCATATCTAGGCTAGGAGGGCCCATCACACGATTCAGCTTTACACCTGTCCAAGCCCGCCTCACATCCTCTACAGCTGAGCAGACTTGGCATCCTCAGGTTGCAGCCTTGCTTCTCTGTGCGAGACCCAAGCCCCATGGTAGGAGCACAAGCTACCACTACCGGCCGCCTCTGCCCAAGGCCTCTCGGGTAGCACAGCAGGGTTGAGGTCATCTGTTCTGGGGTGGGGGGTACCCTCCGATCTGCCTTCCCATCTGGGCAGGTTCTCAGCTGGCCCTCCCCTCGCCCTCACCTGACATCTCCTGGAGCCTGCCCTCCCCGACACCAGAGTGCCTAGAGGCCATACCCAGTGGCTCCTACCCGAGGTCTCCCGGGGCTGGAGCAAGGAGCAGGGCAGGTTTCCGTGGGCCGCCCTTTCTCTGCGGTGAGGACCCCTCAGTTCTGCTCAGTGTCGTCACAGCTACTCCTGACAGGGTGGAGTTGGGTCGGGGAGCGGCCCGGGGTTGAGCGTAGCCACTCGGGTTTCTGCACGGAAAACCTTTCTTTGCTGCCCCTCAGGGTCCTCAGGTCGAGTCGGGGCCGCCCCTGGGACTCCGCCCCCTGCTGGCCCCAGGCCATCCCTGATGAAGCCTCACCCCTTTCAGACTCTGAAAGCTGAAGTAGGAAACATCACATTGGAAACCCTTCCTTTGGCGGACACTAAGGGCGGGGCTGGGCCCACCTCTCTGCGGTGGGCTCTCCCCTCCGCCAGTCTCTTACGGGCCTCGCTTTCATGCCTGGCTAGGGGGTCTGGGCCTTCTTCGCCTGCCGACCTGATGCCCCATCAGACCGAGCATCTCGCCTCCCGAGATCCCCGACCCGGAATGGGGAGAGGGGGTATCCTGCCAGCACTTGCCTGGGTCTCTGGGGCTGACAACACTGGTTGGGGTGAATTTCTGCGAGGATCCCCCTCTTGCTCTAAGGTGGGGGGCACCTCAGTCCTCAAAGTGTTCCGATTTACTCCTGTCAGGGCCTGGGCCCCCTTTCTTCTGCTGGTCTGAGATGTACCCTGCAGGCCAAGAGCACCATCTCCGTGAGGCCTTAACAGCGAAGTGTGGATGGGAGGGGTCATCTGTCAACCATACCTGGGGCCTCATGAGGCAGATGGAAAAGGCAGGTGTCTGCAGTTTCTTCAGGATCCTCCCTCGGACAGCTGGCAGAGTCTGGGCCTTGTTCCTTTGCTGACCTGAGTGCAGTCACTGCAGTTGAAGCCTCGTCTTCAGATTCCCACGGTTGAAGTCGGCAAACCCTACATCCAAGGACCCTAAATAGGGCCTCTGAGAGCCCAAAGCGGGCTCAGATGAGGCGGAGGCCCACTCTCTTCTGTTTGGCAGGCAGTTCAGTCATCCCACAGGATCAGTTTGACTCTTGGAATTGCCGGTGCCCCCTCCCCCTGAGGGCCGCTTCCCTTAGCCGCGGGTCACCTTGGAGTTCGCAAGAGTCAGAAAAGAGGAGGGCAGTGCTAATCTGGACAAACCTACAGGGAGTCTCCCAGGGTTGATATCAGGGATGGAGCAGGGTACTGCAGGGTCCACACGGTTCTGGGGGGCGGGGGTTGGACTCCTCAGTCCTCACTCGTGAGTGTGCGTCTCTTGGCCGCTGCCTTCTTGATTAAATGCTCCCTGGTAGCTTCCTTCCTTTCTGCCAGCTGTGAACATTTGCCCAGCTGCAAACCTTCCAGAGAAAGGTTTCAGTTCCCAGGCTAGATGCTAGACGGGAGAGCAGCACTGCCCCATGACAGGTGGTGGATATTCAGAAAAGCAGCTCATCTTCCTATGGGTCTCGTCACCAGCCAGACGTACACTTTCGAAACATTTTGTTCTAACGGTTTATGTTCTACACTGAAGAGGCAGAGCAGTGTGATTTGGGAGTTCCCGCTCTTTTGAAGTTCTCACACTGTGTTGTCCAGTGTAGCGATTTCCATGTTTCTTAAGCCTCCTTGATATTAAGGAATATATTTTATGAATGTATTTTATTTTTATATTTTATGAAGCATCTTTTTTATGAAGGATCTGTGTGTGTGTGTGTGTGTGTTTCACCCTCATGGTTGCTATTCCACTTTTAGAACATTCTTTTTAATTAAACATATGTTTTCACTTATGGGCATGGGGAGAGGGGAGGAGAGGGTGAGATGTATGGAGAGAGTAACATGGAAACTTACATTACCATTTGTAAAATAGATAGCCAGTGGGAATTTGCTGTATGCCTCAGGAAACTCAAACAGCGGCTCTGTACCAACCTAGAGGGGTGGGATGGGGCGGGAGGTGGGAGGGAGGTTCAAAAGGGAGGGGATATATGTATCAGTTCAGTTCAGTCGCTCAGTCGTGTCCGACTCTTTGCGATCCCATGAATTGCAGCACGCCAGGCCTCTCTGTCCATCACCAACTCCCGGAGTCTACCCAAACCCATGTCCATCGAGTCGGTGATGCCATCCAACCATCTCATCCTCTGTCGTCCCCTTCTCCTCCCGCCCCCAACCCTACCCAGCATTAGGGTCCTTTCCAATGAGTCAACCCTTCGCATGAGGTGGCCCAAGTATTGGAGTTTCAGCTTCAACATCAGACCTTCCAATGAACACTCAGGATTGATCTCTGTTAGGATGGATTGATTGGATCTCCTTGCAGTCCAAGGGACTCTCAAGAGTCTTCTCCAACAGCACAGTTCAAAAGCATCGATTCTTCGGCGCTCAGCTTTCTTCACCGTCCAACTCGCACATCCATACATGACCACTGGAAAGGGAATACCTATGGCTGATCCACGTGGAGGTTTGCCAGAAAACAACAAAATTCTATAAAGCAATTATCCTTTAATTAAAACATAAATAAATTTAAAAAAACATGTTTTCAAGGCCAGGCCTCACTCACGTAAGTGATTTCAGGTGGTAATTAACACAGGCTCTGGAGCCAATCAACCTAATCAATCTCTGCATCAATCAACCTAATTTTTCCTGAAACTTCCCTGGGCTTACTGGCCTCTGTGGGCTGAGGTGGTATGTTTAAGATATTCCTCCCACCTCCCTTCATCTGAGGTCTATTTTTGGCTATGGACCTTCCCAAACTTGCCTGCCACCTCCCACCCTCTCACCAAGTACCACTTCTTTGTTCTCCACCAAGGGTTTCTCATGTTTTGTTGTTTAGACTTAGTTGTTGATATTTTTGGTAGGCTGAAAAATGGCCCTCCCAAAGATCCTCTATCCCATTCCCTAGACCCTTCTTTGGGAAAAGGGTCTTTGCAGGTGTGATTAAGAATCTTTCCATGGGGGGATTAGCCTGGATTATCCAGGTGGGCCCTAAATAGAATCGCATGTTTCCTTAGAAGACAGAGGGAGGAGAACTGACAAGCTGAGAAGGCAATGTGAATATGGAGCAGAGAGCTACTTGGATATGTTGACCTTGAAGATTTCAGTCATGTTCCCCTAAGCCAAGGAATGCCAGCAGTCACAAGAAGCTAGAAAAGGTAAGAAATGGGCTTTCCCCTAGAGCAGGGGTCCCCAGCCTCTGGGGTCTAATGCCTGATGATCTGAGGTGGAGCTGATGGAACAATAGAAATAAAGTACACAGTCAATGTCATGTGCTTGAATCATCCTGAAACCATCCCTCCCTCTGTCCATGGAAAAATTTGTCTTCCACACAACTGGTCCCTGGTGCCAAAAGCTTGGGGACCAACAACCTAGAGTCTCCAGAGGTGCGCGGCCCTGCCAGTACCATCATTTTAGCCTAGCGAAACTGATTTCAGGGATCTGACTTTCAGAACTGTAAAAAAATATATTCCTGCTGCCTAAGACACCCAGTTCATGGTAGTTTAATACAGCAATCCTAGGAGACTAATGCAACATTGTTTATTTTCTTTCATTCTCCCTTCTGTGGTTTTCCAGGTTTGATTTTGGGAGCGGCGGACAGCAGCCCAAACTTGATCGGCATTTTAGCAACTATAGGTAAGTCGCTAAATCTGTGAGTAACTCAAGGAGAATTGATGTCTTTACCGTACGTATTTTGTTTCACATCAGTGAACGTGGCTCACTCTGGTTTTTTGGGGACTTAAAAAAAAATCTTAATCTATCAGGAAACTTTTATGTTTGCCTTCATAAATATATCGTATACATTTTTGTGTGATTTGTGATTCTGGATTTTGTTGCTGTTACATGTGCTCATTTGTGAACGGGATTCTGTCTATTACACGTGGTAATTAATTATGGCCTTTTTGTGCCAAGGCTCTTGACTTAATTGTATTGACTGACCTCCCATACACGTTCTTTCTGAAGTCTTTTATTTATTTGGGTATTCTACACAGTGATTCCTTTTAATTTTCTAGGCAGATGATGATATTGTTACAAATATATCTCTTTCTTTTCAACATTTATATATCTTATTCATTTTGGTATCTGTATCTCTGTCTTTGTGTTCCAGTGCAATTTTGAACAGTAGATGTGAGAATATATGTCTTGTTCATGACTTGAATGAGCGTACTTCTAACATTTCACACCTAACTATGTTTGGTGTAGAATTTAGAAAAAAGCAAGTTCCTTCTAAGTTTGCTAGAAGTTTGTCCCATTAACTCATGTTGAATTTCTTTCAGAGGCTTTTTCTATACCCATTGGCACAATCATATTTTTTTCTCTTCTAATTTGTTATTGTATGGAACTACAACTGAAAGTATTTTCTAACGTTAAATCATATTTTCATTTCTTGGGCACAGCCCACGTGCTCATTGAATTCACTACTTTGTTGACTATGCTATTTACTACTATGTGAGTGAGCTTTGCTCAAGTGTTCTTTTCATGGGGATGGAGGGCAACGTCCTCATTTGGTTTTTGAGACAAGGAGAGCTGGCTGGGGAAAATGAGTTGCATAATTTCCCCTCTCCCTTTGTGTGGGTATGCCTTAGGAAATTTGTTTTCTTTCTTTCAGAAGACCACTCTCTAGGTTGTGTGGTATACTTCCATTAGGAGGTGTATAATGCCTGGTCCTTCTTTGCGAAGCTGTCAGCAGGCCATGATGATCACCTTTATCAATCCTTCAGGGGTCACATAATGTTCATTCTCTCATTCTTTCTTACTCTGCTGTTGCTGCTGCTAAGTCGCTTCAGTTGCGTCCGACTCTGTGCGACCCCCTAGACGGCAGCCCACCAGGCTCCGCCATCCCTGGGGTTCTCCAGGCAAGAACACTGGAGTGGGTTGCCATTTCCTTCTCTAGTGGATGGAAGTGAAAAGTGAAAGTGAAGTCGCTCAGTCATGTCCGACTCTTCACGACCCCATGGACTGCAGCCTACCAGGCTCCTCCGTCCATGGGATTTTCCAGGCAAGAATACGGGAGTGGGTTGCTATTTCCTTCTCCGGAGATCTCCCTGACCCGGGGATTGAACCCACCATCTTCTGTGGTTCTGCATTGCAAGCAGATTCTTTACCACTGAGCCACTGGGGAAGCCCCTTCATCCTTAACTTTTCTGCTGGGTTCTTTCACATTTACAAGCAATTCCTATTCTAATGCCATTATCATCTTGTTTCAGATCA
The DNA here is from genome assembly GCF_054371585.1 of Giraffa tippelskirchi. Classification (NCBI taxonomy): domain Eukaryota; kingdom Metazoa; phylum Chordata; class Mammalia; order Artiodactyla; family Giraffidae; genus Giraffa; species Giraffa tippelskirchi. The sequence goes on along the minus strand of NC_137289.1, from coordinate 10,018,355 downwards.
CAAGGAAAGATGGGGGGTTTCTCAATGCGTTTGCAAAATTGTGAAACTCTTCTTATATGTGATAAACAGCTATAACTGTGTGATCATTGTCACTCATAACCTTAGATTCTGGTGTTAATTAAACTTTATTAAACAATATTTGGGGGAAAAAACAAGTAAAAAAAAAAAAAAAAAAAGTTAAAAAGGTCCAAATCAGCCATATACAATAGAAACATGAGAATTCCAACAGACCGTTCCACCCTAGCCCTCCATTACATGGAATACTGACTGTTGTCTTCAGATGAAGACTGAGGAAACTGCTTTGGATTCCACTCAGGGCAGAAGAGGTTGCTGGACATGACACTGGAATTTTCACTGGCCATGGCAGTAGTATCATCCCCGGGCACAGTTCTGGCCTGGGCTCTCTCATCTCTCAAAGCTTCCTCATACCAGAATAAGAAGGAAGTGGGGTCAGTCCCAGTGACCTTGGCAAAAAACTCCAGGACTTTCATCTTACTGGTTTCAGCATAGGCCCTTGGACCCCATAGAAATTCATAGCATGGAGGATCGCTGTGAGGCACCTGCCGATACTGTAGATATTGTTCCTCCACCAGCTCCTTGGTGATGAGTTTCCTGGGCTCCCCATAGATTAAATCCTCCTGCCCAGCATACACCCCCATTGTATTCAACGTTTTCCAGATTTTCTCCTCAGGGGCACAGTTGCCCTCCATGAAGATCATACCCAGGATAAGTATCAGGAAGCCGGTCTTGGGCATTCCCCTGTCATTACTCAGCATCCCATCGTAGGTGAGGTCGAGTGTTTTGGCAAGCTCATAGCAGTGTCTGGTGGGGTCCACTTCTTTCACTTCAATGCCAAAGACAATCTCCATGCACTCACAGACTTGGCTGAAGATCTCAGGGAAGTTGTCCTTGTGTTCTCTGATGACACTCAGCATTTCTGCTTTTGTGGTGGGTTCCTTTGTTACATATTTGACACACAGGAACTGCAGCAGTTCAGCCACCTTGTTTAGCTCATCAGCGAGCGAGGGCTCAGGATCTGGGGCAGTCTGGGAGGTGCTGGACTCGTCCTCCTCTTGGTTTCTGGAATTCTCATCCGATTGACTCAGTGGAGTGGCTGAGGTGGCAGTGGGTGAGCAGCAGGCTCCCTGAGAACTCTGGACAGCACTCAGTGCCCCAGTGGCAGACACCTCCTCTGTGGTTCCAGGGATCAACGGGGTGAGGGAAGAGGAGGAGACGGTGGACGTGGGGCAGGAGGTGGCCTCTTCCTTCTGAGCTGTGGGAGCCTGCACACATTCTATGCCCTGTGCCTCTTTTGGGGCCTGAAGGTCTTCCTCAAGCTTGCAGCACTCACTCTTCTGACCTAGAGACATGATGGCTGGTACTGGAGGTGGCCAGCAGGACAGTGGGACCCTGGGGGATCAAGAGAGACCGTCAGTGGCCTCAGCTGAGAGATTCCCCCCACTCAGGACGGCTCTGACAAAGGAAGCTTACAGGTCTCCTCTTTAGGGGAGCTCCCAGGTGTCACGGGCTCCTGTTCTCCCGGTCCGCCTAAGGATGGAAAGAAGAAGTGAGATAGTTCCTCAGGGTGGAGCCCAAGGATTCCAGGGTTGAGAGTAGGCCCGGTTGGCTCAGACACCGTGGATTCTCTGTTTTGGGGTGCACAGGGCCTTGGGAGACATTCAGGGTGTGCACCTCGTTTTGACTACTGCTGCTGCCCGGGCCTTCTCCCAGATGCTGACCTGAGAACCCAGGCCTCAGACCATGGCTGTCACCTCCCAGATCCTAGAACTCTGAGGAGGGAAACTGAGAGGACTCCTCAGGATGCAGACTACAGACACAGTCGTGGGCCCCGCAGTGTTGACAACAGCGCTGGGGCCAAGCTCTGTGATGTCCCTACTGTCGTGGGGTGGATGGTTCCCTCAGTGCTCCTTCAGAGTCCCAGTACTTTCCCCTGCCAGCGTCTAGGCCCCGTCATTCTGCTGACGTCCCCCAGAGGAAGAAGAGAAGGGGCGCCACATTGGACTCCACTTGCCCAGGGTCTGCTAAGGCGGCTAGCAGGGGCTGCGTGGGTTTCAGAGGCTGGGGGGGAGGGGGGGGGCGCCCATATCTAGGCTAGGAGGGCCCATCACACGATTCAGCTTTACACCTGTCCAAGCCCGCCTCACATCCTCTACAGCTGAGCAGACTTGGCATCCTCAGGTTGCAGCCTTGCTTCTCTGTGCGAGACCCAAGCCCCATGGTAGGAGCACAAGCTACCACTACCGGCCGCCTCTGCCCAAGGCCTCTCGGGTAGCACAGCAGGGTTGAGGTCATCTGTTCTGGGGTGGGGGGTACCCTCCGATCTGCCTTCCCATCTGGGCAGGTTCTCAGCTGGCCCTCCCCTCGCCCTCACCTGACATCTCCTGGAGCCTGCCCTCCCCGACACCAGAGTGCCTAGAGGCCATACCCAGTGGCTCCTACCCGAGGTCTCCCGGGGCTGGAGCAAGGAGCAGGGCAGGTTTCCGTGGGCCGCCCTTTCTCTGCGGTGAGGACCCCTCAGTTCTGCTCAGTGTCGTCACAGCTACTCCTGACAGGGTGGAGTTGGGTCGGGGAGCGGCCCGGGGTTGAGCGTAGCCACTCGGGTTTCTGCACGGAAAACCTTTCTTTGCTGCCCCTCAGGGTCCTCAGGTCGAGTCGGGGCCGCCCCTGGGACTCCGCCCCCTGCTGGCCCCAGGCCATCCCTGATGAAGCCTCACCCCTTTCAGACTCTGAAAGCTGAAGTAGGAAACATCACATTGGAAACCCTTCCTTTGGCGGACACTAAGGGCGGGGCTGGGCCCACCTCTCTGCGGTGGGCTCTCCCCTCCGCCAGTCTCTTACGGGCCTCGCTTTCATGCCTGGCTAGGGGGTCTGGGCCTTCTTCGCCTGCCGACCTGATGCCCCATCAGACCGAGCATCTCGCCTCCCGAGATCCCCGACCCGGAATGGGGAGAGGGGGTATCCTGCCAGCACTTGCCTGGGTCTCTGGGGCTGACAACACTGGTTGGGGTGAATTTCTGCGAGGATCCCCCTCTTGCTCTAAGGTGGGGGGCACCTCAGTCCTCAAAGTGTTCCGATTTACTCCTGTCAGGGCCTGGGCCCCCTTTCTTCTGCTGGTCTGAGATGTACCCTGCAGGCCAAGAGCACCATCTCCGTGAGGCCTTAACAGCGAAGTGTGGATGGGAGGGGTCATCTGTCAACCATACCTGGGGCCTCATGAGGCAGATGGAAAAGGCAGGTGTCTGCAGTTTCTTCAGGATCCTCCCTCGGACAGCTGGCAGAGTCTGGGCCTTGTTCCTTTGCTGACCTGAGTGCAGTCACTGCAGTTGAAGCCTCGTCTTCAGATTCCCACGGTTGAAGTCGGCAAACCCTACATCCAAGGACCCTAAATAGGGCCTCTGAGAGCCCAAAGCGGGCTCAGATGAGGCGGAGGCCCACTCTCTTCTGTTTGGCAGGCAGTTCAGTCATCCCACAGGATCAGTTTGACTCTTGGAATTGCCGGTGCCCCCTCCCCCTGAGGGCCGCTTCCCTTAGCCGCGGGTCACCTTGGAGTTCGCAAGAGTCAGAAAAGAGGAGGGCAGTGCTAATCTGGACAAACCTACAGGGAGTCTCCCAGGGTTGATATCAGGGATGGAGCAGGGTACTGCAGGGTCCACACGGTTCTGGGGGGCGGGGGTTGGACTCCTCAGTCCTCACTCGTGAGTGTGCGTCTCTTGGCCGCTGCCTTCTTGATTAAATGCTCCCTGGTAGCTTCCTTCCTTTCTGCCAGCTGTGAACATTTGCCCAGCTGCAAACCTTCCAGAGAAAGGTTTCAGTTCCCAGGCTAGATGCTAGACGGGAGAGCAGCACTGCCCCATGACAGGTGGTGGATATTCAGAAAAGCAGCTCATCTTCCTATGGGTCTCGTCACCAGCCAGACGTACACTTTCGAAACATTTTGTTCTAACGGTTTATGTTCTACACTGAAGAGGCAGAGCAGTGTGATTTGGGAGTTCCCGCTCTTTTGAAGTTCTCACACTGTGTTGTCCAGTGTAGCGATTTCCATGTTTCTTAAGCCTCCTTGATATTAAGGAATATATTTTATGAATGTATTTTATTTTTATATTTTATGAAGCATCTTTTTTATGAAGGATCTGTGTGTGTGTGTGTGTGTGTTTCACCCTCATGGTTGCTATTCCACTTTTAGAACATTCTTTTTAATTAAACATATGTTTTCACTTATGGGCATGGGGAGAGGGGAGGAGAGGGTGAGATGTATGGAGAGAGTAACATGGAAACTTACATTACCATTTGTAAAATAGATAGCCAGTGGGAATTTGCTGTATGCCTCAGGAAACTCAAACAGCGGCTCTGTACCAACCTAGAGGGGTGGGATGGGGCGGGAGGTGGGAGGGAGGTTCAAAAGGGAGGGGATATATGTATCAGTTCAGTTCAGTCGCTCAGTCGTGTCCGACTCTTTGCGATCCCATGAATTGCAGCACGCCAGGCCTCTCTGTCCATCACCAACTCCCGGAGTCTACCCAAACCCATGTCCATCGAGTCGGTGATGCCATCCAACCATCTCATCCTCTGTCGTCCCCTTCTCCTCCCGCCCCCAACCCTACCCAGCATTAGGGTCCTTTCCAATGAGTCAACCCTTCGCATGAGGTGGCCCAAGTATTGGAGTTTCAGCTTCAACATCAGACCTTCCAATGAACACTCAGGATTGATCTCTGTTAGGATGGATTGATTGGATCTCCTTGCAGTCCAAGGGACTCTCAAGAGTCTTCTCCAACAGCACAGTTCAAAAGCATCGATTCTTCGGCGCTCAGCTTTCTTCACCGTCCAACTCGCACATCCATACATGACCACTGGAAAGGGAATACCTATGGCTGATCCACGTGGAGGTTTGCCAGAAAACAACAAAATTCTATAAAGCAATTATCCTTTAATTAAAACATAAATAAATTTAAAAAAACATGTTTTCAAGGCCAGGCCTCACTCACGTAAGTGATTTCAGGTGGTAATTAACACAGGCTCTGGAGCCAATCAACCTAATCAATCTCTGCATCAATCAACCTAATTTTTCCTGAAACTTCCCTGGGCTTACTGGCCTCTGTGGGCTGAGGTGGTATGTTTAAGATATTCCTCCCACCTCCCTTCATCTGAGGTCTATTTTTGGCTATGGACCTTCCCAAACTTGCCTGCCACCTCCCACCCTCTCACCAAGTACCACTTCTTTGTTCTCCACCAAGGGTTTCTCATGTTTTGTTGTTTAGACTTAGTTGTTGATATTTTTGGTAGGCTGAAAAATGGCCCTCCCAAAGATCCTCTATCCCATTCCCTAGACCCTTCTTTGGGAAAAGGGTCTTTGCAGGTGTGATTAAGAATCTTTCCATGGGGGGATTAGCCTGGATTATCCAGGTGGGCCCTAAATAGAATCGCATGTTTCCTTAGAAGACAGAGGGAGGAGAACTGACAAGCTGAGAAGGCAATGTGAATATGGAGCAGAGAGCTACTTGGATATGTTGACCTTGAAGATTTCAGTCATGTTCCCCTAAGCCAAGGAATGCCAGCAGTCACAAGAAGCTAGAAAAGGTAAGAAATGGGCTTTCCCCTAGAGCAGGGGTCCCCAGCCTCTGGGGTCTAATGCCTGATGATCTGAGGTGGAGCTGATGGAACAATAGAAATAAAGTACACAGTCAATGTCATGTGCTTGAATCATCCTGAAACCATCCCTCCCTCTGTCCATGGAAAAATTTGTCTTCCACACAACTGGTCCCTGGTGCCAAAAGCTTGGGGACCAACAACCTAGAGTCTCCAGAGGTGCGCGGCCCTGCCAGTACCATCATTTTAGCCTAGCGAAACTGATTTCAGGGATCTGACTTTCAGAACTGTAAAAAAATATATTCCTGCTGCCTAAGACACCCAGTTCATGGTAGTTTAATACAGCAATCCTAGGAGACTAATGCAACATTGTTTATTTTCTTTCATTCTCCCTTCTGTGGTTTTCCAGGTTTGATTTTGGGAGCGGCGGACAGCAGCCCAAACTTGATCGGCATTTTAGCAACTATAGGTAAGTCGCTAAATCTGTGAGTAACTCAAGGAGAATTGATGTCTTTACCGTACGTATTTTGTTTCACATCAGTGAACGTGGCTCACTCTGGTTTTTTGGGGACTTAAAAAAAAATCTTAATCTATCAGGAAACTTTTATGTTTGCCTTCATAAATATATCGTATACATTTTTGTGTGATTTGTGATTCTGGATTTTGTTGCTGTTACATGTGCTCATTTGTGAACGGGATTCTGTCTATTACACGTGGTAATTAATTATGGCCTTTTTGTGCCAAGGCTCTTGACTTAATTGTATTGACTGACCTCCCATACACGTTCTTTCTGAAGTCTTTTATTTATTTGGGTATTCTACACAGTGATTCCTTTTAATTTTCTAGGCAGATGATGATATTGTTACAAATATATCTCTTTCTTTTCAACATTTATATATCTTATTCATTTTGGTATCTGTATCTCTGTCTTTGTGTTCCAGTGCAATTTTGAACAGTAGATGTGAGAATATATGTCTTGTTCATGACTTGAATGAGCGTACTTCTAACATTTCACACCTAACTATGTTTGGTGTAGAATTTAGAAAAAAGCAAGTTCCTTCTAAGTTTGCTAGAAGTTTGTCCCATTAACTCATGTTGAATTTCTTTCAGAGGCTTTTTCTATACCCATTGGCACAATCATATTTTTTTCTCTTCTAATTTGTTATTGTATGGAACTACAACTGAAAGTATTTTCTAACGTTAAATCATATTTTCATTTCTTGGGCACAGCCCACGTGCTCATTGAATTCACTACTTTGTTGACTATGCTATTTACTACTATGTGAGTGAGCTTTGCTCAAGTGTTCTTTTCATGGGGATGGAGGGCAACGTCCTCATTTGGTTTTTGAGACAAGGAGAGCTGGCTGGGGAAAATGAGTTGCATAATTTCCCCTCTCCCTTTGTGTGGGTATGCCTTAGGAAATTTGTTTTCTTTCTTTCAGAAGACCACTCTCTAGGTTGTGTGGTATACTTCCATTAGGAGGTGTATAATGCCTGGTCCTTCTTTGCGAAGCTGTCAGCAGGCCATGATGATCACCTTTATCAATCCTTCAGGGGTCACATAATGTTCATTCTCTCATTCTTTCTTACTCTGCTGTTGCTGCTGCTAAGTCGCTTCAGTTGCGTCCGACTCTGTGCGACCCCCTAGACGGCAGCCCACCAGGCTCCGCCATCCCTGGGGTTCTCCAGGCAAGAACACTGGAGTGGGTTGCCATTTCCTTCTCTAGTGGATGGAAGTGAAAAGTGAAAGTGAAGTCGCTCAGTCATGTCCGACTCTTCACGACCCCATGGACTGCAGCCTACCAGGCTCCTCCGTCCATGGGATTTTCCAGGCAAGAATACGGGAGTGGGTTGCTATTTCCTTCTCCGGAGATCTCCCTGACCCGGGGATTGAACCCACCATCTTCTGTGGTTCTGCATTGCAAGCAGATTCTTTACCACTGAGCCACTGGGGAAGCCCCTTCATCCTTAACTTTTCTGCTGGGTTCTTTCACATTTACAAGCAATTCCTATTCTAATGCCATTATCATCTTGTTTCAGATCACAAGGAAAGATGGGGGGTTTCTCAATGCGTTTGCAAAATTGTGAAACTCTTCTTATATGTGATAAACAGCTATAACTGTGTGATCATTGTCACTCATAACCTTAGATTCTGGTGTTAATTAAACTTTATTAAACAATATTTGGGGGAAAAAACAAGTAAAAAAAAAAAAAAAAAAAGTTAAAAAGGTCCAAATCAGCCATATACAATAGAAACATGAGAATTCCAACAGACCGTTCCACCCTAGCCCTCCATTACATGGAATACTGACTGTTGTCTTCAGATGAAGACTGAGGAAACTGCTTTGGATTCCACTCAGGGCAGAAGAGGTTGCTGGACATGACACTGGAATTTTCACTGGCCATGGCAGTAGTATCATCCCCGGGCACAGTTCTGGCCTGGGCTCTCTCATCTCTCAAAGCTTCCTCATACCAGAATAAGAAGGAAGTGGGGTCAGTCCCAGTGACCTTGGCAAAAAACTCCAGGACTTTCATCTTACTGGTTTCAGCATAGGCCCTTGGACCCCATAGAAATTCATAGCATGGAGGATCGCTGTGAGGCACCTGCCGATACTGTAGATATTGTTCCTCCACCAGCTCCTTGGTGATGAGTTTCCTGGGCTCCCCATAGATTAAATCCTCCTGCCCAGCATACACCCCCATTGTATTCAACGTTTTCCAGATTTTCTCCTCAGGGGCACAGTTGCCCTCCATGAAGATCATACCCAGGATAAGTATCAGGAAGCCGGTCTTGGGCATTCCCCTGTCATTACTCAGCATCCCATCGTAGGTGAGGTCGAGTGTTTTGGCAAGCTCATAGCAGTGTCTGGTGGGGTCCACTTCTTTCACTTCAATGCCAAAGACAATCTCCATGCACTCACAGACTTGGCTGAAGATCTCAGGGAAGTTGTCCTTGTGTTCTCTGATGACACTCAGCATTTCTGCTTTTGTGGTGGGTTCCTTTGTTACATATTTGACACACAGGAACTGCAGCAGTTCAGCCACCTTGTTTAGCTCATCAGCGAGCGAGGGCTCAGGATCTGGGGCAGTCTGGGAGGTGCTGGACTCGTCCTCCTCTTGGTTTCTGGAATTCTCATCCGATTGACTCAGTGGAGTGGCTGAGGTGGCAGTGGGTGAGCAGCAGGCTCCCTGAGAACTCTGGACAGCACTCAGTGCCCCAGTGGCAGACACCTCCTCTGTGGTTCCAGGGATCAACGGGGTGAGGGAAGAGGAGGAGACGGTGGACGTGGGGCAGGAGGTGGCCTCTTCCTTCTGAGCTGTGGGAGCCTGCACACATTCTATGCCCTGTGCCTCTTTTGGGGCCTGAAGGTCTTCCTCAAGCTTGCAGCACTCACTCTTCTGACCTAGAGACATGATGGCTGGTACTGGAGGTGGCCAGCAGGACAGTGGGACCCTGGGGGATCAAGAGAGACCGTCAGTGGCCTCAGCTGAGAGATTCCCCCCACTCAGGACGGCTCTGACAAAGGAAGCTTACAGGTCTCCTCTTTAGGGGAGCTCCCAGGTGTCACGGGCTCCTGTTCTCCCGGTCCGCCTAAGGATGGAAAGAAGAAGTGAGATAGTTCCTCAGGGTGGAGCCCAAGGATTCCAGGGTTGAGAGTAGGCCCGGTTGGCTCAGACACCGTGGATTCTCTGTTTTGGGGTGCACAGGGCCTTGGGAGACATTCAGGGTGTGCACCTCGTTTTGACTACTGCTGCTGCCCGGGCCTTCTCCCAGATGCTGACCTGAGAACCCAGGCCTCAGACCATGGCTGTCACCTCCCAGATCCTAGAACTCTGAGGAGGGAAACTGAGAGGACTCCTCAGGATGCAGACTACAGACACAGTCGTGGGCCCCGCAGTGTTGACAACAGCGCTGGGGCCAAGCTCTGTGATGTCCCTACTGTCGTGGGGTGGATGGTTCCCTCAGTGCTCCTTCAGAGTCCCAGTACTTTCCCCTGCCAGCGTCTAGGCCCCGTCATTCTGCTGACGTCCCCCAGAGGAAGAAGAGAAGGGGCGCCACATTGGACTCCACTTGCCCAGGGTCTGCTAAGGCGGCTAGCAGGGGCTGCGTGGGTTTCAGAGGCTGGGGGGGAGGGGGGGGGGCGCCCATATCTAGGCTAGGAGGGCCCATCACACGATTCAGCTTTACACCTGTCCAAGCCCGCCTCACATCCTCTACAGCTGAGCAGACTTGGCATCCTCAGGTTGCAGCCTTGCTTCTCTGTGCGAGACCCAAGCCCCATGGTAGGAGCACAAGCTACCACTACCGGCCGCCTCTGCCCAAGGCCTCTCGGGTAGCACAGCAGGGTTGAGGTCATCTGTTCTGGGGTGGGGGGTACCCTCCGATCTGCCTTCCCATCTGGGCAGGTTCTCAGCTGGCCCTCCCCTCGCCCTCACCTGACATCTCCTGGAGCCTGCCCTCCCCGACACCAGAGTGCCTAGAGGCCATACCCAGTGGCTCCTACCCGAGGTCTCCCGGGGCTGGAGCAAGGAGCAGGGCAGGTTTCCGTGGGCCGCCCTTTCTCTGCGGTGAGGACCCCTCAGTTCTGCTCAGTGTCGTCACAGCTACTCCTGACAGGGTGGAGTTGGGTCGGGGAGCGGCCCGGGGTTGAGCGTAGCCACTCGGGTTTCTGCACGGAAAACCTTTCTTTGCTGCCCCTCAGGGTCCTCAGGTCGAGTCGGGGCCGCCCCTGGGACTCCGCCCCCTGCTGGCCCCAGGCCATCCCTGATGAAGCCTCACCCCTTTCAGACTCTGAAAGCTGAAGTAGGAAACATCACATTGGAAACCCTTCCTTTGGCGGACACTAAGGGCGGGGCTGGGCCCACCTCTCTGCGGTGGGCTCTCCCCTCCGCCAGTCTCTTACGGGCCTCGCTTTCATGCCTGGCTAGGGGGTCTGGGCCTTCTTCGCCTGCCGACCTGATGCCCCATCAGACCGAGCATCTCGCCTCCCGAGATCCCCGACCCGGAATGGGGAGAGGGGGTATCCTGCCAGCACTTGCCTGGGTCTCTGGGGCTGACAACACTGGTTGGGGTGAATTTCTGCGAGGATCCCCCTCTTGCTCTAAGGTGGGGGGCACCTCAGTCCTCAAAGTGTTCCGATTTACTCCTGTCAGGGCCTGGGCCCCCTTTCTTCTGCTGGTCTGAGATGTACCCTGCAGGCCAAGAGCACCATCTCCGTGAGGCCTTAACAGCGAAGTGTGGATGGGAGGGGTCATCTGTCAACCATACCTGGGGCCTCATGAGGCAGATGGAAAAGGCAGGTGTCTGCAGTTTCTTCAGGATCCTCCCTCGGACAGCTGGCAGAGTCTGGGCCTTGTTCCTTTGCTGACCTGAGTGCAGTCACTGCAGTTGAAGCCTCGTCTTCAGATTCCCACGGTTGAAGTCGGCAAACCCTACATCCAAGGACCCTAAATAGGGCCTCTGAGAGCCCAAAGCGGGCTCAGATGAGGCGGAGGCCCACTCTCTTCTGTTTGGCAGGCAGTTCAGTCATCCCACAGGATCAGTTTGACTCTTGGAATTGCCGGTGCCCCCTCCCCCTGAGGGCCGCTTCCCTTAGCCGCGGGTCACCTTGGAGTTCGCAAGAGTCAGAAAAGAGGAGGGCAGTGCTAATCTGGACAAACCTACAGGGAGTCTCCCAGGGTTGATATCAGGGATGGAGCAGGGTACTGCAGGGTCCACACGGTTCTGGGGGGCGGGGGTTGGACTCCTCAGTCCTCACTCGTGAGTGTGCGTCTCTTGGCCGCTGCCTTCTTGATTAAATGCTCCCTGGTAGCTTCCTTCCTTTCTGCCAGCTGTGAACATTTGCCCAGCTGCAAACCTTCCAGAGAAAGGTTTCAGTTCCCAGGCTAGATGCTAGACGGGAGAGCAGCACTGCCCCATGACAGGTGGTGGATATTCAGAAAAGCAGCTCATCTTCCTATGGGTCTCGTCACCAGCCAGACGTACACTTTCGAAACATTTTGTTCTAACGGTTTATGTTCTACACTGAAGAGGCAGAGCAGTGTGATTTGGGAGTTCCCGCTCTTTTGAAGTTCTCACACTGTGTTGTCCAGTGTAGCGATTTCCATGTTTCTTAAGCCTCCTTGATATTAAGGAATATATTTTATGAATGTATTTTATTTTTATATTTTATGAAGCATCTTTTTTATGAAGGATCTGTGTGTGTGTGTGTGTGTGTGTTTCACCCTCATGGTTGCTATTCCACTTTTAGAACATTCTTTTTAATTAAACATATGTTTTCACTTATGGGCATGGGGAGAGGGGAGGAGAGGGTGAGATGTATGGAGAGAGTAACATGGAAACTTACATTACCATTTGTAAAATAGATAGCCAATGGGAATTTGCTGTATGCCTCAGGAAACTCAAACAGCGGCTCTGTACCAACCTAGAGGGGTGGGATGGGGCGGGAGGTGGGAGGGAGGTTCAAAAGGGAGGGGATATATGTATCAGTTCAGTTCAGTCGCTCAGTCGTGTCCGACTCTTTGCGATCCCATGAATTGCAGCACGCCAGGCCTCTCTGTCCATCACCAACTCCCGGAGTCTACCCAAACCCATGTCCATCGAGTCGGTGATGCCATCCAACCATCTCATCCTCTGTCGTCCCCTTCTCCTCCCGCCCCCAACCCTACCCAGCATTAGGGTCCTTTCCAATGAGTCAACCCTTCGCATGAGGTGGCCCAAGTATTGGAGTTTCAGCTTCAACATCAGACCTTCCAATGAACACTCAGGATTGATCTCTGTTAGGATGGATTGATTGGATCTCCTTGCAGTCCAAGGGACTCTCAAGAGTCTTCTCCAACAGCACAGTTCAAAAGCATCGATTCTTCGGCGCTCAGCTTTCTTCACCGTCCAACTCGCACATCCATACATGACCACTGGAAAGGGAATACCTATGGCTGATCCACGTGGAGGTTTGCCAGAAAACAACAAAATTCTATAAAGCAATTATCCTTTAATTAAAACATAAATAAATTTAAAAAAACATGTTTTCAAGGCCAGGCCTCACTCACGTAAGTGATTTCAGGTGGTAATTAACACAGGCTCTGGAGCCAATCAACCTAATCAATCTCTGCATCAATCAACCTAATTTTTCCTGAAACTTCCCTGGGCTTACTGGCCTCTGTGGGCTGAGGTGGTATGTTTAAGATATTCCTCCCACCTCCCTTCATCTGAGGTCTATTTTTGGCTATGGACCTTCCCAAACTTGCCTGCCACCTCCCACCCTCTCACCAAGTACCACTTCTTTGTTCTCCACCAAGGGTTTCTCATGTTTTGTTGTTTAGACTTAGTTGTTGATATTTTTGGTAGGCTGAAAAATGGCCCTCCCAAAGATCCTCTATCCCATTCCCTAGACCCTTCTTTGGGAAAAGGGTCTTTGCAGGTGTGATTAAGAATCTTTCCATGGGGGGATTAGCCTGGATTATCCAGGTGGGCCCTAAATAGAATCGCATGTTTCCTTAGAAGACAGAGGGAGGAGAACTGACAAGCTGAGAAGGCAATGTGAATATGGAGCAGAGAGCTACTTGGATATGTTGACCTTGAAGATTTCAGTCATGTTCCCCTAAGCCAAGGAATGCCAGCAGTCACAAGAAGCTAGAAAAGGTAAGAAATGGGCTTTCCCCTAGAGCAGGGGTCCCCAGCCTCTGGGGTCTAATGCCTGATGATCTGAGGTGGAGCTGATGGAACAATAGAAATAAAGTACACAGTCAATGTCATGTGCTTGAATCATCCTGAAACCATCCCTCCCTCTGTCCATGGAAAAATTTGTCTTCCACACAACTGGTCCCTGGTGCCAAAAGCTTGGGGACCAACAACCTAGAGTCTCCAGAGGTGCGCGGCCCTGCCAGTACCATCATTTTAGCCTAGCGAAACTGATTTCAGGGATCTGACTTTCAGAACTGTAAAAAAATATATTCCTGCTGCCTAAGACACCCAGTTCATGGTAGTTTAATACAGCAATCCTAGGAGACTAATGCAACATTGTTTATTTTCTTTCATTCTCCCTTCTGTGGTTTTCCAGGTTTGATTTTGGGAGCGGCGGACAGCAGCCCAAACTTGATCGGCATTTTAGCAACTATAGGTAAGTCGCTAAATCTGTGAGTAACTCAAGGAGAATTGATGTCTTTACCGTACGTATTTTGTTTCACATCAGTGAACGTGGCTCACTCTGGTTTTTTGGGGACTTAAAAAAAAATCTTAATCTATCAGGAAACTTTTATGTTTGCCTTCATAAATATATCGTATACATTTTTGTGTGATTTGTGATTCTGGATTTTGTTGCTGTTACATGTGCTCATTTGTGAACGGGATTCTGTCTATTACACGTGGTAATTAATTATGGCCTTTTTGTGCCAAGGCTCTTGACTTAATTGTATTGACTGACCTCCCATACACGTTCTTTCTGAAGTCTTTTATTTATTTGGGTATTCTACACAGTGATTCCTTTTAATTTTCTAGGCAGATGATGATATTGTTACAAATATATCTCTTTCTTTTCAACATTTATATATCTTATTCATTTTGGTATCTGTATCTCTGTCTTTGTGTTCCAGTGCAATTTTGAACAGTAGATGTGAGAATATATGTCTTGTTCATGACTTGAATGAGCGTACTTCTAACATTTCACACCTAACTATGTTTGGTGTAGAATTTAGAAAAAAGCAAGTTCCTTCTAAGTTTGCTAGAAGTTTGTCCCATTAACTCATGTTGAATTTCTTTCAGAGGCTTTTTCTATACCCATTGGCACAATCATATTTTTTTCTCTTCTAATTTGTTATTGTATGGAACTACAACTGAAAGTATTTTCTAACGTTAAATCATATTTTCATTTCTTGGGCACAGCCCACGTGCTCATTGAATTCACTACTTTGTTGACTATGCTATTTACTACTATGTGAGTGAGCTTTGCTCAAGTGTTCTTTTCATGGGGATGGAGGGCAACGTCCTCATTTGGTTTTTGAGACAAGGAGAGCTGGCTGGGGAAAATGAGTTGCATAATTTCCCCTCTCCCTTTGTGTGGGTATGCCTTAGGAAATTTGTTTTCTTTCTTTCAGAAGACCACTCTCTAGGTTGTGTGGTATACTTCCATTAGGAGGTGTATAATGCCTGGTCCTTCTTTGCGAAGCTGTCAGCAGGCCATGATGATCACCTTTATCAATCCTTCAGGGGTCACATAATGTTCATTCTCTCATTCTTTCTTACTCTGCTGTTGCTGCTGCTAAGTCGCTTCAGTTGCGTCCGACTCTGTGCGACCCCCTAGACGGCAGCCCACCAGGCTCCGCCATCCCTGGGGTTCTCCAGGCAAGAACACTGGAGTGGGTTGCCATTTCCTTCTCTAGTGGATGGAAGTGAAAAGTGAAAGTGAAGTCGCTCAGTCATGTCCGACTCTTCACGACCCCATGGACTGCAGCCTACCAGGCTCCTCCGTCCATGGGATTTTCCAGGCAAGAATACGGGAGTGGGTTGCTATTTCCTTCTCCGGAGATCTCCCTGACCCGGGGATTGAACCCACCATCTTCTGTGGTTCTGCATTGCAAGCAGATTCTTTACCACTGAGCCACTGGGGAAGCCCCTTCATCCTTAACTTTTCTGCTGGGTTCTTTCACATTTACAAGCAATTCCTATTCTAATGCCATTATCATCTTGTTTCAGATCACAAGGAAAGATGGGGGGTTTCTCAATGCGTTTGCAAAATTGTGAAACTCTTCTTATATGTGATAAACAGCTATAACTGTGTGATCATTGTCACTCATAACCTTAGATTCTGGTGTTAATTAAACTTTATTAAACAATATTTGGGGGAAAAAACAAGTAAAAAAAAAAAAAAAAGTTAAAAAGGTCCAAATCAGCCATATACAATAGAAACATGAGAATTCCAACAGACCGTTCCACCCTAGCCCTCCATTACATGGAATACTGACTGTTGTCTTCAGATGAAGACTGAGGAAACTGCTTTGGATTCCACTCAGGGCAGAAGAGGTTGCTGGACATGACACTGGAATTTTCACTGGCCATGGCAGTAGTATCATCCCCGGGCACAGTTCTGGCCTGGGCTCTCTCATCTCTCAAAGCTTCCTCATACCAGAATAAGAAGGAAGTGGGGTCAGTCCCAGTGACCTTGGCAAAAAACTCCAGGACTTTCATCTTACTGGTTTCAGCATAGGCCCTTGGACCCCATAGAAATTCATAGCATGGAGGATCGCTGTGAGGCACCTGCCGATACTGTAGATATTGTTCCTCCACCAGCTCCTTGGTGATGAGTTTCCTGGGCTCCCCATAGATTAAATCCTCCTGCCCAGCATACACCCCCATTGTATTCAACGTTTTCCAGATTTTCTCCTCAGGGGCACAGTTGCCCTCCATGAAGATCATACCCAGGATAAGTATCAGGAAGCCGGTCTTGGGCATTCCCCTGTCATTACTCAGCATCCCATCGTAGGTGAGGTCGAGTGTTTTGGCAAGCTCATAGCAGTGTCTGGTGGGGTCCACTTCTTTCACTTCAATGCCAAAGACAATCTCCATGCACTCACAGACTTGGCTGAAGATCTCAGGGAAGTTGTCCTTGTGTTCTCTGATGACACTCAGCATTTCTGCTTTTGTGGTGGGTTCCTTTGTTACATATTTGACACACAGGAACTGCAGCAGTTCAGCCACCTTGTTTAGCTCATCAGCGAGCGAGGGCTCAGGATCTGGGGCAGTCTGGGAGGTGCTGGACTCGTCCTCCTCTTGGTTTCTGGAATTCTCATCCGATTGACTCAGTGGAGTGGCTGAGGTGGCAGTGGGTGAGCAGCAGGCTCCCTGAGAACTCTGGACAGCACTCAGTGCCCCAGTGGCAGACACCTCCTCTGTGGTTCCAGGGATCAACGGGGTGAGGGAAGAGGAGGAGACGGTGGACGTGGGGCAGGAGGTGGCCTCTTCCTTCTGAGCTGTGGGAGCCTGCACACATTCTATGCCCTGTGCCTCTTTTGGGGCCTGAAGGTCTTCCTCAAGCTTGCAGCACTCACTCTTCTGACCTAGAGACATGATGGCTGGTACTGGAGGTGGCCAGCAGGACAGTGGGACCCTGGGGGATCAAGAGAGACCGTCAGTGGCCTCAGCTGAGAGATTCCCCCCACTCAGGACGGCTCTGACAAAGGAAGCTTACAGGTCTCCTCTTTAGGGGAGCTCCCAGGTGTCACGGGCTCCTGTTCTCCCGGTCCGCCTAAGGATGGAAAGAAGAAGTGAGATAGTTCCTCAGGGTGGAGCCCAAGGATTCCAGGGTTGAGAGTAGGCCCGGTTGGCTCAGACACCGTGGATTCTCTGTTTTGGGGTGCACAGGGCCTTGGGAGACATTCAGGGTGTGCACCTCGTTTTGACTACTGCTGCTGCCCGGGCCTTCTCCCAGATGCTGACCTGAGAACCCAGGCCTCAGACCATGGCTGTCACCTCCCAGATCCTAGAACTCTGAGGAGGGAAACTGAGAGGACTCCTCAGGATGCAGACTACAGACACAGTCGTGGGCCCCGCAGTGTTGACAACAGCGCTGGGGCCAAGCTCTGTGATGTCCCTACTGTCGTGGGGTGGATGGTTCCCTCAGTGCTCCTTCAGAGTCCCAGTACTTTCCCCTGCCAGCGTCTAGGCCCCGTCATTCTGCTGACGTCCCCCAGAGGAAGAAGAGAAGGGGCGCCACATTGGACTCCACTTGCCCAGGGTCTGCTAAGGCGGCTAGCAGGGGCTGCGTGGGTTTCAGAGGCTGGGGGGGAGGGGGGGGGCGCCCATATCTAGGCTAGGAGGGCCCATCACACGATTCAGCTTTACACCTGTCCAAGCCCGCCTCACATCCTCTACAGCTGAGCAGACTTGGCATCCTCAGGTTGCAGCCTTGCTTCTCTGTGCGAGACCCAAGCCCCATGGTAGGAGCACAAGCTACCACTACCGGCCGCCTCTGCCCAAGGCCTCTCGGGTAGCACAGCAGGGTTGAGGTCATCTGTTCTGGGGTGGGGGGTACCCTCCGATCTGCCTTCCCATCTGGGCAGGTTCTCAGCTGGCCCTCCCCTCGCCCTCACCTGACATCTCCTGGAGCCTGCCCTCCCCGACACCAGAGTGCCTAGAGGCCATACCCAGTGGCTCCTACCCGAGGTCTCCCGGGGCTGGAGCAAGGAGCAGGGCAGGTTTCCGTGGGCCGCCCTTTCTCTGCGGTGAGGACCCCTCAGTTCTGCTCAGTGTCGTCACAGCTACTCCTGACAGGGTGGAGTTGGGTCGGGGAGCGGCCCGGGGTTGAGCGTAGCCACTCGGGTTTCTGCACGGAAAACCTTTCTTTGCTGCCCCTCAGGGTCCTCAGGTCGAGTCGGGGCCGCCCCTGGGACTCCGCCCCCTGCTGGCCCCAGGCCATCCCTGATGAAGCCTCACCCCTTTCAGACTCTGAAAGCTGAAGTAGGAAACATCACATTGGAAACCCTTCCTTTGGCGGACACTAAGGGCGGGGCTGGGCCCACCTCTCTGCGGTGGGCTCTCCCCTCCGCCAGTCTCTTACGGGCCTCGCTTTCATGCCTGGCTAGGGGGTCTGGGCCTTCTTCGCCTGCCGACCTGATGCCCCATCAGACCGAGCATCTCGCCTCCCGAGATCCCCGACCCGGAATGGGGAGAGGGGGTATCCTGCCAGCACTTGCCTGGGTCTCTGGGGCTGACAACACTGGTTGGGGTGAATTTCTGCGAGGATCCCCCTCTTGCTCTAAGGTGGGGGGCACCTCAGTCCTCAAAGTGTTCCGATTTACTCCTGTCAGGGCCTGGGCCCCCTTTCTTCTGCTGGTCTGAGATGTACCCTGCAGGCCAAGAGCACCATCTCCGTGAGGCCTTAACAGCGAAGTGTGGATGGGAGGGGTCATCTGTCAACCATACCTGGGGCCTCATGAGGCAGATGGAAAAGGCAGGTGTCTGCAGTTTCTTCAGGATCCTCCCTCGGACAGCTGGCAGAGTCTGGGCCTTGTTCCTTTGCTGACCTGAGTGCAGTCACTGCAGTTGAAGCCTCGTCTTCAGATTCCCACGGTTGAAGTCGGCAAACCCTACATCCAAGGACCCTAAATAGGGCCTCTGAGAGCCCAAAGCGGGCTCAGATGAGGCGGAGGCCCACTCTCTTCTGTTTGGCAGGCAGTTCAGTCATCCCACAGGATCAGTTTGACTCTTGGAATTGCCGGTGCCCCCTCCCCCTGAGGGCCGCTTCCCTTAGCCGCGGGTCACCTTGGAGTTCGCAAGAGTCAGAAAAGAGGAGGGCAGTGCTAATCTGGACAAACCTACAGGGAGTCTCCCAGGGTTGATATCAGGGATGGAGCAGGGTACTGCAGGGTCCACACGGTTCTGGGGGGCGGGGGTTGGACTCCTCAGTCCTCACTCGTGAGTGTGCGTCTCTTGGCCGCTGCCTTCTTGATTAAATGCTCCCTGGTAGCTTCCTTCCTTTCTGCCAGCTGTGAACATTTGCCCAGCTGCAAACCTTCCAGAGAAAGGTTTCAGTTCCCAGGCTAGATGCTAGACGGGAGAGCAGCACTGCCCCATGACAGGTGGTGGATATTCAGAAAAGCAGCTCATCTTCCTATGGGTCTCGTCACCAGCCAGACGTACACTTTCGAAACATTTTGTTCTAACGGTTTATGTTCTACACTGAAGAGGCAGAGCAGTGTGATTTGGGAGTTCCCGCTCTTTTGAAGTTCTCACACTGTGTTGTCCAGTGTAGCGATTTCCATGTTTCTTAAGCCTCCTTGATATTAAGGAATATATTTTATGAATGTATTTTATTTTTATATTTTATGAAGCATCTTTTTTATGAAGGATCTGTGTGTGTGTGTGTGTGTTTCACCCTCATGGTTGCTATTCCACTTTTAGAACATTCTTTTTAATTAAACATATGTTTTCACTTATGGGCATGGGGAGAGGGGAGGAGAGGGTGAGATGTATGGAGAGAGTAACATGGAAACTTACATTACCATTTGTAAAATAGATAGCCAATGGGAATTTGCTGTATGCCTCAGGAAACTCAAACAGCGGCTCTGTACCAACCTAGAGGGGTGGGATGGGGCGGGAGGTGGGAGGGAGGTTCAAAAGGGAGGGGATATATGTATCAGTTCAGTTCAGTCGCTCAGTCGTGTCCGACTCTTTGCGATCCCATGAATTGCAGCACGCCAGGCCTCTCTGTCCATCACCAACTCCCGGAGTCTACCCAAACCCATGTCCATCGAGTCGGTGATGCCATCCAACCATCTCATCCTCTGTCGTCCCCTTCTCCTCCCGCCCCCAACCCTACCCAGCATTAGGGTCCTTTCCAATGAGTCAACCCTTCGCATGAGGTGGCCCAAGTATTGGAGTTTCAGCTTCAACATCAGACCTTCCAATGAACACTCAGGATTGATCTCTGTTAGGATGGATTGATTGGATCTCCTTGCAGTCCAAGGGACTCTCAAGAGTCTTCTCCAACAGCACAGTTCAAAAGCATCGATTCTTCGGCGCTCAGCTTTCTTCACCGTCCAACTCGCACATCCATACATGACCACTGGAAAGGGAATACCTATGGCTGATCCACGTGGAGGTTTGCCAGAAAACAACAAAATTCTATAAAGCAATTATCCTTTAATTAAAACATAAATAAATTTAAAAAAACATGTTTTCAAGGCCAGGCCTCACTCACGTAAGTGATTTCAGGTGGTAATTAACACAGGCTCTGGAGCCAATCAACCTAATCAATCTCTGCATCAATCAACCTAATTTTTCCTGAAACTTCCCTGGGCTTACTGGCCTCTGTGGGCTGAGGTGGTATGTTTAAGATATTCCTCCCACCTCCCTTCATCTGAGGTCTATTTTTGGCTATGGACCTTCCCAAACTTGCCTGCCACCTCCCACCCTCTCACCAAGTACCACTTCTTTGTTCTCCACCAAGGGTTTCTCATGTTTTGTTGTTTAGACTTAGTTGTTGATATTTTTGGTAGGCTGAAAAATGGCCCTCCCAAAGATCCTCTATCCCATTCCCTAGACCCTTCTTTGGGAAAAGGGTCTTTGCAGGTGTGATTAAGAATCTTTCCATGGGGGGATTAGCCTGGATTATCCAGGTGGGCCCTAAATAGAATCGCATGTTTCCTTAGAAGACAGAGGGAGGAGAACTGACAAGCTGAGAAGGCAATGTGAATATGGAGCAGAGAGCTACTTGGATATGTTGACCTTGAAGATTTCAGTCATGTTCCCCTAAGCCAAGGAATGCCAGCAGTCACAAGAAGCTAGAAAAGGTAAGAAATGGGCTTTCCCCTAGAGCAGGGGTCCCCAGCCTCTGGGGTCTAATGCCTGATGATCTGAGGTGGAGCTGATGGAACAATAGAAATAAAGTACACAGTCAATGTCATGTGCTTGAATCATCCTGAAACCATCCCTCCCTCTGTCCATGGAAAAATTTGTCTTCCACACAACTGGTCCCTGGTGCCAAAAGCTTGGGGACCAACAACCTAGAGTCTCCAGAGGTGCGCGGCCCTGCCAGTACCATCATTTTAGCCTAGCGAAACTGATTTCAGGGATCTGACTTTCAGAACTGTAAAAAAATATATTCCTGCTGCCTAAGACACCCAGTTCATGGTAGTTTAATACAGCAATCCTAGGAGACTAATGCAACATTGTTTATTTTCTTTCATTCTCCCTTCTGTGGTTTTCCAGGTTTGATTTTGGGAGCGGCGGACAGCAGCCCAAACTTGATCGGCATTTTAGCAACTATAGGTAAGTCGCTAAATCTGTGAGTAACTCAAGGAGAATTGATGTCTTTACCGTACGTATTTTGTTTCACATCAGTGAACGTGGCTCACTCTGGTTTTTTGGGGACTTAAAAAAAAATCTTAATCTATCAGGAAACTTTTATGTTTGCCTTCATAAATATATCGTATACATTTTTGTGTGATTTGTGATTCTGGATTTTGTTGCTGTTACATGTGCTCATTTGTGAACGGGATTCTGTCTATTACACGTGGTAATTAATTATGGCCTTTTTGTGCCAAGGCTCTTGACTTAATTGTATTGACTGACCTCCCATACACGTTCTTTCTGAAGTCTTTTATTTATTTGGGTATTCTACACAGTGATTCCTTTTAATTTTCTAGGCAGATGATGATATTGTTACAAATATATCTCTTTCTTTTCAACATTTATATATCTTATTCATTTTGGTATCTGTATCTCTGTCTTTGTGTTCCAGTGCAATTTTGAACAGTAGATGTGAGAATATATGTCTTGTTCATGACTTGAATGAGCGTACTTCTAACATTTCACACCTAACTATGTTTGGTGTAGAATTTAGAAAAAAGCAAGTTCCTTCTAAGTTTGCTAGAAGTTTGTCCCATTAACTCATGTTGAATTTCTTTCAGAGGCTTTTTCTATACCCATTGGCACAATCATATTTTTTTCTCTTCTAATTTGTTATTGTATGGAACTACAACTGAAAGTATTTTCTAACGTTAAATCATATTTTCATTTCTTGGGCACAGCCCACGTGCTCATTGAATTCACTACTTTGTTGACTATGCTATTTACTACTATGTGAGTGAGCTTTGCTCAAGTGTTCTTTTCATGGGGATGGAGGGCAACGTCCTCATTTGGTTTTTGAGACAAGGAGAGCTGGCTGGGGAAAATGAGTTGCATAATTTCCCCTCTCCCTTTGTGTGGGTATGCCTTAGGAAATTTGTTTTCTTTCTTTCAGAAGACCACTCTCTAGGTTGTGTGGTATACTTCCATTAGGAGGTGTATAATGCCTGGTCCTTCTTTGCGAAGCTGTCAGCAGGCCATGATGATCACCTTTATCAATCCTTCAGGGGTCACATAATGTTCATTCTCTCATTCTTTCTTACTCTGCTGTTGCTGCTGCTAAGTCGCTTCAGTTGCGTCCGACTCTGTGCGACCCCCTAGACGGCAGCCCACCAGGCTCCGCCATCCCTGGGGTTCTCCAGGCAAGAACACTGGAGTGGGTTGCCATTTCCTTCTCTAGTGGATGGAAGTGAAAAGTGAAAGTGAAGTCGCTCAGTCATGTCCGACTCTTCACGACCCCATGGACTGCAGCCTACCAGGCTCCTCCGTCCATGGGATTTTCCAGGCAAGAATACGGGAGTGGGTTGCTATTTCCTTCTCCGGAGATCTCCCTGACCCGGGGATTGAACCCACCATCTTCTGTGGTTCTGCATTGCAAGCAGATTCTTTACCACTGAGCCACTGGGGAAGCCCCTTCATCCTTAACTTTTCTGCTGGGTTCTTTCACATTTACAAGCAATTCCTATTCTAATGCCATTATCATCTTGTTTCAGATCACAAGGAAAGATGGGGGGTTTCTCAATGCGTTTGCAAAATTGTGAAACTCTTCTTATATGTGATAAACAGCTATAACTGTGTGATCATTGTCACTCATAACCTTAGATTCTGGTGTTAATTAAACTTTATTAAACAATATTTGGGGGAAAAAACAAGTAAAAAAAAAAAAAAAAAGTTAAAAAGGTCCAAATCAGCCATATACAATAGAAACATGAGAATTCCAACAGACCGTTCCACCCTAGCCCTCCATTACATGGAATACTGACTGTTGTCTTCAGATGAAGACTGAGGAAACTGCTTTGGATTCCACTCAGGGCAGAAGAGGTTGCTGGACATGACACTGGAATTTTCACTGGCCATGGCAGTAGTATCATCCCCGGGCACAGTTCTGGCCTGGGCTCTCTCATCTCTCAAAGCTTCCTCATACCAGAATAAGAAGGAAGTGGGGTCAGTCCCAGTGACCTTGGCAAAAAACTCCAGGACTTTCATCTTACTGGTTTCAGCATAGGCCCTTGGACCCCATAGAAATTCATAGCATGGAGGATCGCTGTGAGGCACCTGCCGATACTGTAGATATTGTTCCTCCACCAGCTCCTTGGTGATGAGTTTCCTGGGCTCCCCATAGATTAAATCCTCCTGCCCAGCATACACCCCCATTGTATTCAACGTTTTCCAGATTTTCTCCTCAGGGGCACAGTTGCCCTCCATGAAGATCATACCCAGGATAAGTATCAGGAAGCCGGTCTTGGGCATTCCCCTGTCATTACTCAGCATCCCATCGTAGGTGAGGTCGAGTGTTTTGGCAAGCTCATAGCAGTGTCTGGTGGGGTCCACTTCTTTCACTTCAATGCCAAAGACAATCTCCATGCACTCACAGACTTGGCTGAAGATCTCAGGGAAGTTGTCCTTGTGTTCTCTGATGACACTCAGCATTTCTGCTTTTGTGGTGGGTTCCTTTGTTACATATTTGACACACAGGAACTGCAGCAGTTCAGCCACCTTGTTTAGCTCATCAGCGAGCGAGGGCTCAGGATCTGGGGCAGTCTGGGAGGTGCTGGACTCGTCCTCCTCTTGGTTTCTGGAATTCTCATCCGATTGACTCAGTGGAGTGGCTGAGGTGGCAGTGGGTGAGCAGCAGGCTCCCTGAGAACTCTGGACAGCACTCAGTGCCCCAGTGGCAGACACCTCCTCTGTGGTTCCAGGGATCAACGGGGTGAGGGAAGAGGAGGAGACGGTGGACGTGGGGCAGGAGGTGGCCTCTTCCTTCTGAGCTGTGGGAGCCTGCACACATTCTATGCCCTGTGCCTCTTTTGGGGCCTGAAGGTCTTCCTCAAGCTTGCAGCACTCACTCTTCTGACCTAGAGACATGATGGCTGGTACTGGAGGTGGCCAGCAGGACAGTGGGACCCTGGGGGATCAAGAGAGACCGTCAGTGGCCTCAGCTGAGAGATTCCCCCCACTCAGGACGGCTCTGACAAAGGAAGCTTACAGGTCTCCTCTTTAGGGGAGCTCCCAGGTGTCACGGGCTCCTGTTCTCCCGGTCCGCCTAAGGATGGAAAGAAGAAGTGAGATAGTTCCTCAGGGTGGAGCCCAAGGATTCCAGGGTTGAGAGTAGGCCCGGTTGGCTCAGACACCGTGGATTCTCTGTTTTGGGGTGCACAGGGCCTTGGGAGACATTCAGGGTGTGCACCTCGTTTTGACTACTGCTGCTGCCCGGGCCTTCTCCCAGATGCTGACCTGAGAACCCAGGCCTCAGACCATGGCTGTCACCTCCCAGATCCTAGAACTCTGAGGAGGGAAACTGAGAGGACTCCTCAGGATGCAGACTACAGACACAGTCGTGGGCCCCGCAGTGTTGACAACAGCGCTGGGGCCAAGCTCTGTGATGTCCCTACTGTCGTGGGGTGGATGGTTCCCTCAGTGCTCCTTCAGAGTCCCAGTACTTTCCCCTGCCAGCGTCTAGGCCCCGTCATTCTGCTGACGTCCCCCAGAGGAAGAAGAGAAGGGGCGCCACATTGGACTCCACTTGCCCAGGGTCTGCTAAGGCGGCTAGCAGGGGCTGCGTGGGTTTCAGAGGCTGGGGGGGAGGGGGGGGGCGCCCATATCTAGGCTAGGAGGGCCCATCACACGATTCATCTTTACACCTGTCCAAGCCCGCCTCACATCCTCTACAGCTGAGCAGACTTGGCATCCTCAGGTTGCAGCCTTGCTTCTCTGTGCGAGACCCAAGCCCCATGGTAGGAGCACAAGCTACCACTACCGGCCGCCTCTGCCCAAGGCCTCTCGGGTAGCACAGCAGGGTTGAGGTCATCTGTTCTGGGGTGGGGGGTACCCTCCGATCTGCCTTCCCATCTGGGCAGGTTCTCAGCTGGCCCTCCCCTCGCCCTCACCTGACATCTCCTGGAGCCTGCCCTCCCCGACACCAGAGTGCCTAGAGGCCATACCCAGTGGCTCCTACCCGAGGTCTCCCGGGGCTGGAGCAAGGAGCAGGGCAGGTTTCCGTGGGCCGCCCTTTCTCTGCGGTGAGGACCCCTCAGTTCTGCTCAGTGTCGTCACAGCTACTCCTGACAGGGTGGAGTTGGGTCGGGGAGCGGCCCGGGGTTGAGCGTAGCCACTCGGGTTTCTGCACGGAAAACCTTTCTTTGCTGCCCCTCAGGGTCCTCAGGTCGAGTCGGGGCCGCCCCTGGGACTCCGCCCCCTGCTGGCCCCAGGCCATCCCTGATGAAGCCTCACCCCTTTCAGACTCTGAAAGCTGAAGTAGGAAACATCACATTGGAAACCCTTCCTTTGGCGGACACTAAGGGCGGGGCTGGGCCCACCTCTCTGCGGTGGGCTCTCCCCTCCGCCAGTCTCTTACGGGCCTCGCTTTCATGCCTGGCTAGGGGGTCTGGGCCTTCTTCGCCTGCCGACCTGATGCCCCATCAGACCGAGCATCTCGCCTCCCGAGATCCCCGACCCGGAATGGGGAGAGGGGGTATCCTGCCAGCACTTGCCTGGGTCTCTGGGGCTGACAACACTGGTTGGGGTGAATTTCTGCGAGGATCCCCCTCTTGCTCTAAGGTGGGGGGCACCTCAGTCCTCAAAGTGTTCCGATTTACTCCTGTCAGGGCCTGGGCCCCCTTTCTTCTGCTGGTCTGAGATGTACCCTGCAGGCCAAGAGCACCATCTCCGTGAGGCCTTAACAGCGAAGTGTGGATGGGAGGGGTCATCTGTCAACCATACCTGGGGCCTCATGAGGCAGATGGAAAAGGCAGGTGTCTGCAGTTTCTTCAGGATCCTCCCTCGGACAGCTGGCAGAGTCTGGGCCTTGTTCCTTTGCTGACCTGAGTGCAGTCACTGCAGTTGAAGCCTCGTCTTCAGATTCCCACGGTTGAAGTCGGCAAACCCTACATCCAAGGACCCTAAATAGGGCCTCTGAGAGCCCAAAGCGGGCTCAGATGAGGCGGAGGCCCACTCTCTTCTGTTTGGCAGGCAGTTCAGTCATCCCACAGGATCAGTTTGACTCTTGGAATTGCCGGTGCCCCCTCCCCCTGAGGGCCGCTTCCCTTAGCCGCGGGTCACCTTGGAGTTCGCAAGAGTCAGAAAAGAGGAGGGCAGTGCTAATCTGGACAAACCTACAGGGAGTCTCCCAGGGTTGATATCAGGGATGGAGCAGGGTACTGCAGGGTCCACACGGTTCTGGGGGGCGGGGGTTGGACTCCTCAGTCCTCACTCGTGAGTGTGCGTCTCTTGGCCGCTGCCTTCTTGATTAAATGCTCCCTGGTAGCTTCCTTCCTTTCTGCCAGCTGTGAACATTTGCCCAGCTGCAAACCTTCCAGAGAAAGGTTTCAGTTCCCAGGCTAGATGCTAGACGGGAGAGCAGCACTGCCCCATGACAGGTGGTGGATATTCAGAAAAGCAGCTCATCTTCCTATGGGTCTCGTCACCAGCCAGACGTACACTTTCGAAACATTTTGTTCTAACGGTTTATGTTCTACACTGAAGAGGCAGAGCAGTGTGATTTGGGAGTTCCCGCTCTTTTGAAGTTCTCACACTGTGTTGTCCAGTGTAGCGATTTCCATGTTTCTTAAGCCTCCTTGATATTAAGGAATATATTTTATGAATGTATTTTATTTTTATATTTTATGAAGCATCTTTTTTATGAAGGATCTGTGTGTGTGTGTGTGTGTTTCACCCTCATGGTTGCTATTCCACTTTTAGAACATTCTTTTTAATTAAACATATGTTTTCACTTATGGGCATGGGGAGAGGGGAGGAGAGGGTGAGATGTATGGAGAGAGTAACATGGAAACTTACATTACCATTTGTAAAATAGATAGCCAGTGGGAATTTGCTGTATGCCTCAGGAAACTCAAACAGCGGCTCTGTACCAACCTAGAGGGGTGGGATGGGGCGGGAGGTGGGAGGGAGGTTCAAAAGGGAGGGGATATATGTATCAGTTCAGTTCAGTCGCTCAGTCGTGTCCGACTCTTTGCGATCCCATGAATTGCAGCACGCCAGGCCTCTCTGTCCATCACCAACTCCCGGAGTCTACCCAAACCCATGTCCATCGAGTCGGTGATGCCATCCAACCATCTCATCCTCTGTCGTCCCCTTCTCCTCCCGCCCCCAACCCTACCCAGCATTAGGGTCCTTTCCAATGAGTCAACCCTTCGCATGAGGTGGCCCAAGTATTGGAGTTTCAGCTTCAACATCAGACCTTCCAATGAACACTCAGGATTGATCTCTGTTAGGATGGATTGATTGGATCTCCTTGCAGTCCAAGGGACTCTCAAGAGTCTTCTCCAACAGCACAGTTCAAAAGCATCGATTCTTCGGCGCTCAGCTTTCTTCACCGTCCAACTCGCACATCCATACATGACCACTGGAAAGGGAATACCTATGGCTGATCCACGTGGAGGTTTGCCAGAAAACAACAAAATTCTATAAAGCAATTATCCTTTAATTAAAACATAAATAAATTTAAAAAAACATGTTTTCAAGGCCAGGCCTCACTCACGTAAGTGATTTCAGGTGGTAATTAACACAGGCTCTGGAGCCAATCAACCTAATCAATCTCTGCATCAATCAACCTAATTTTTCCTGAAACTTCCCTGGGCTTACTGGCCTCTGTGGGCTGAGGTGGTATGTTTAAGATATTCCTCCCACCTCCCTTCATCTGAGGTCTATTTTTGGCTATGGACCTTCCCAAACTTGCCTGCCACCTCCCACCCTCTCACCAAGTACCACTTCTTTGTTCTCCACCAAGGGTTTCTCATGTTTTGTTGTTTAGACTTAGTTGTTGATATTTTTGGTAGGCTGAAAAATGGCCCTCCCAAAGATCCTCTATCCCATTCCCTAGACCCTTCTTTGGGAAAAGGGTCTTTGCAGGTGTGATTAAGAATCTTTCCATGGGGGGATTAGCCTGGATTATCCAGGTGGGCCCTAAATAGAATCGCATGTTTCCTTAGAAGACAGAGGGAGGAGAACTGACAAGCTGAGAAGGCAATGTGAATATGGAGCAGAGAGCTACTTGGATATGTTGACCTTGAAGATTTCAGTCATGTTCCCCTAAGCCAAGGAATGCCAGCAGTCACAAGAAGCTAGAAAAGGTAAGAAATGGGCTTTCCCCTAGAGCAGGGGTCCCCAGCCTCTGGGGTCTAATGCCTGATGATCTGAGGTGGAGCTGATGGAACAATAGAAATAAAGTACACAGTCAATGTCATGTGCTTGAATCATCCTGAAACCATCCCTCCCTCTGTCCATGGAAAAATTTGTCTTCCACACAACTGGTCCCTGGTGCCAAAAGCTTGGGGACCAACAACCTAGAGTCTCCAGAGGTGCGCGGCCCTGCCAGTACCATCATTTTAGCCTAGCGAAACTGATTTCAGGGATCTGACTTTCAGAACTGTAAAAAAATATATTCCTGCTGCCTAAGACACCCAGTTCATGGTAGTTTAATACAGCAATCCTAGGAGACTAATGCAACATTGTTTATTTTCTTTCATTCTCCCTTCTGTGGTTTTCCAGGTTTGATTTTGGGAGCGGCGGACAGCAGCCCAAACTTGATCGGCATTTTAGCAACTATAGGTAAGTCGCTAAATCTGTGAGTAACTCAAGGAGAATTGATGTCTTTACCGTACGTATTTTGTTTCACATCAGTGAACGTGGCTCACTCTGGTTTTTTGGGGACTTAAAAAAAAATCTTAATCTATCAGGAAACTTTTATGTTTGCCTTCATAAATATATCGTATACATTTTTGTGTGATTTGTGATTCTGGATTTTGTTGCTGTTACATGTGCTCATTTGTGAACGGGATTCTGTCTATTACACGTGGTAATTAATTATGGCCTTTTTGTGCCAAGGCTCTTGACTTAATTGTATTGACTGACCTCCCATACACGTTCTTTCTGAAGTCTTTTATTTATTTGGGTATTCTACACAGTGATTCCTTTTAATTTTCTAGGCAGATGATGATATTGTTACAAATATATCTCTTTCTTTTCAACATTTATATATCTTATTCATTTTGGTATCTGTATCTCTGTCTTTGTGTTCCAGTGCAATTTTGAACAGTAGATGTGAGAATATATGTCTTGTTCATGACTTGAATGAGCGTACTTCTAACATTTCACACCTAACTATGTTTGGTGTAGAATTTAGAAAAAAGCAAGTTCCTTCTAAGTTTGCTAGAAGTTTGTCCCATTAACTCATGTTGAATTTCTTTCAGAGGCTTTTTCTATACCCATTGGCACAATCATATTTTTTTCTCTTCTAATTTGTTATTGTATGGAACTACAACTGAAAGTATTTTCTAACGTTAAATCATATTTTCATTTCTTGGGCACAGCCCACGTGCTCATTGAATTCACTACTTTGTTGACTATGCTATTTACTACTATGTGAGTGAGCTTTGCTCAAGTGTTCTTTTCATGGGGATGGAGGGCAACGTCCTCATTTGGTTTTTGAGACAAGGAGAGCTGGCTGGGGAAAATGAGTTGCATAATTTCCCCTCTCCCTTTGTGTGGGTATGCCTTAGGAAATTTGTTTTCTTTCTTTCAGAAGACCACTCTCTAGGTTGTGTGGTATACTTCCATTAGGAGGTGTATAATGCCTGGTCCTTCTTTGCGAAGCTGTCAGCAGGCCATGATGATCACCTTTATCAATCCTTCAGGGGTCACATAATGTTCATTCTCTCATTCTTTCTTACTCTGCTGTTGCTGCTGCTAAGTCGCTTCAGTTGCGTCCGACTCTGTGCGACCCCCTAGACGGCAGCCCACCAGGCTCCGCCATCCCTGGGGTTCTCCAGGCAAGAACACTGGAGTGGGTTGCCATTTCCTTCTCTAGTGGATGGAAGTGAAAAGTGAAAGTGAAGTCGCTCAGTCATGTCCGACTCTTCACGACCCCATGGACTGCAGCCTACCAGGCTCCTCCGTCCATGGGATTTTCCAGGCAAGAATACGGGAGTGGGTTGCTATTTCCTTCTCCGGAGATCTCCCTGACCCGGGGATTGAACCCACCATCTTCTGTGGTTCTGCATTGCAAGCAGATTCTTTACCACTGAGCCACTGGGGAAGCCCCTTCATCCTTAACTTTTCTGCTGGGTTCTTTCACATTTACAAGCAATTCCTATTCTAATGCCATTATCATCTTGTTTCAGATCACAAGGAAAGATGGGGGGTTTCTCAATGCGTTTGCAAAATTGTGAAACTCTTCTTATATGTGATAAACAGCTATAACTGTGTGATCATTGTCACTCATAACCTTAGATTCTGGTGTTAATTAAACTTTATTAAACAATATTTGGGGGAAAAAACAAGTAAAAAAAAAAAAAAAAAAGTTAAAAAGGTCCAAATCAGCCATATACAATAGAAACATGAGAATTCCAACAGACCGTTCCACCCTAGCCCTCCATTACATGGAATACTGACTGTTGTCTTCAGATGAAGACTGAGGAAACTGCTTTGGATTCCACTCAGGGCAGAAGAGGTTGCTGGACATGACACTGGAATTTTCACTGGCCATGGCAGTAGTATCATCCCCGGGCACAGTTCTGGCCTGGGCTCTCTCATCTCTCAAAGCTTCCTCATACCAGAATAAGAAGGAAGTGGGGTCAGTCCCAGTGACCTTGGCAAAAAACTCCAGGACTTTCATCTTACTGGTTTCAGCATAGGCCCTTGGACCCCATAGAAATTCATAGCATGGAGGATCGCTGTGAGGCACCTGCCGATACTGTAGATATTGTTCCTCCACCAGCTCCTTGGTGATGAGTTTCCTGGGCTCCCCATAGATTAAATCCTCCTGCCCAGCATACACCCCCATTGTATTCAACGTTTTCCAGATTTTCTCCTCAGGGGCACAGTTGCCCTCCATGAAGATCATACCCAGGATAAGTATCAGGAAGCCGGTCTTGGGCATTCCCCTGTCATTACTCAGCATCCCATCGTAGGTGAGGTCGAGTGTTTTGGCAAGCTCATAGCAGTGTCTGGTGGGGTCCACTTCTTTCACTTCAATGCCAAAGACAATCTCCATGCACTCACAGACTTGGCTGAAGATCTCAGGGAAGTTGTCCTTGTGTTCTCTGATGACACTCAGCATTTCTGCTTTTGTGGTGGGTTCCTTTGTTACATATTTGACACACAGGAACTGCAGCAGTTCAGCCACCTTGTTTAGCTCATCAGCGAGCGAGGGCTCAGGATCTGGGGCAGTCTGGGAGGTGCTGGACTCGTCCTCCTCTTGGTTTCTGGAATTCTCATCCGATTGACTCAGTGGAGTGGCTGAGGTGGCAGTGGGTGAGCAGCAGGCTCCCTGAGAACTCTGGACAGCACTCAGTGCCCCAGTGGCAGACACCTCCTCTGTGGTTCCAGGGATCAACGGGGTGAGGGAAGAGGAGGAGACGGTGGACGTGGGGCAGGAGGTGGCCTCTTCCTTCTGAGCTGTGGGAGCCTGCACACATTCTATGCCCTGTGCCTCTTTTGGGGCCTGAAGGTCTTCCTCAAGCTTGCAGCACTCACTCTTCTGACCTAGAGACATGATGGCTGGTACTGGAGGTGGCCAGCAGGACAGTGGGACCCTGGGGGATCAAGAGAGACCGTCAGTGGCCTCAGCTGAGAGATTCCCCCCACTCAGGACGGCTCTGACAAAGGAAGCTTACAGGTCTCCTCTTTAGGGGAGCTCCCAGGTGTCACGGGCTCCTGTTCTCCCGGTCCGCCTAAGGATGGAAAGAAGAAGTGAGATAGTTCCTCAGGGTGGAGCCCAAGGATTCCAGGGTTGAGAGTAGGCCCGGTTGGCTCAGACACCGTGGATTCTCTGTTTTGGGGTGCACAGGGCCTTGGGAGACATTCAGGGTGTGCACCTCGTTTTGACTACTGCTGCTGCCCGGGCCTTCTCCCAGATGCTGACCTGAGAACCCAGGCCTCAGACCATGGCTGTCACCTCCCAGATCCTAGAACTCTGAGGAGGGAAACTGAGAGGACTCCTCAGGATGCAGACTACAGACACAGTCGTGGGCCCCGCAGTGTTGACAACAGCGCTGGGGCCAAGCTCTGTGATGTCCCTACTGTCGTGGGGTGGATGGTTCCCTCAGTGCTCCTTCAGAGTCCCAGTACTTTCCCCTGCCAGCGTCTAGGCCCCGTCATTCTGCTGACGTCCCCCAGAGGAAGAAGAGAAGGGGCGCCACATTGGACTCCACTTGCCCAGGGTCTGCTAAGGCGGCTAGCAGGGGCTGCGTGGGTTTCAGAGGCTGGGGGGGAGGGGGGGGGCGCCCATATCTAGGCTAGGAGGGCCCATCACACGATTCATCTTTACACCTGTCCAAGCCCGCCTCACATCCTCTACAGCTGAGCAGACTTGGCATCCTCAGGTTGCAGCCTTGCTTCTCTGTGCGAGACCCAAGCCCCATGGTAGGAGCACAAGCTACCACTACCGGCCGCCTCTGCCCAAGGCCTCTCGGGTAGCACAGCAGGGTTGAGGTCATCTGTTCTGGGGTGGGGGGTACCCTCCGATCTGCCTTCCCATCTGGGCAGGTTCTCAGCTGGCCCTCCCCTCGCCCTCACCTGACATCTCCTGGAGCCTGCCCTCCCCGACACCAGAGTGCCTAGAGGCCATACCCAGTGGCTCCTACCCGAGGTCTCCCGGGGCTGGAGCAAGGAGCAGGGCAGGTTTCCGTGGGCCGCCCTTTCTCTGCGGTGAGGACCCCTCAGTTCTGCTCAGTGTCGTCACAGCTACTCCTGACAGGGTGGAGTTGGGTCGGGGAGCGGCCCGGGGTTGAGCGTAGCCACTCGGGTTTCTGCACGGAAAACCTTTCTTTGCTGCCCCTCAGGGTCCTCAGGTCGAGTCGGGGCCGCCCCTGGGACTCCGCCCCCTGCTGGCCCCAGGCCATCCCTGATGAAGCCTCACCCCTTTCAGACTCTGAAAGCTGAAGTAGGAAACATCACATTGGAAACCCTTCCTTTGGCGGACACTAAGGGCGGGGCTGGGCCCACCTCTCTGCGGTGGGCTCTCCCCTCCGCCAGTCTCTTACGGGCCTCGCTTTCATGCCTGGCTAGGGGGTCTGGGCCTTCTTCGCCTGCCGACCTGATGCCCCATCAGACCGAGCATCTCGCCTCCCGAGATCCCCGACCCGGAATGGGGAGAGGGGGTATCCTGCCAGCACTTGCCTGGGTCTCTGGGGCTGACAACACTGGTTGGGGTGAATTTCTGCGAGGATCCCCCTCTTGCTCTAAGGTGGGGGGCACCTCAGTCCTCAAAGTGTTCCGATTTACTCCTGTCAGGGCCTGGGCCCCCTTTCTTCTGCTGGTCTGAGATGTACCCTGCAGGCCAAGAGCACCATCTCCGTGAGGCCTTAACAGCGAAGTGTGGATGGGAGGGGTCATCTGTCAACCATACCTGGGGCCTCATGAGGCAGATGGAAAAGGCAGGTGTCTGCAGTTTCTTCAGGATCCTCCCTCGGACAGCTGGCAGAGTCTGGGCCTTGTTCCTTTGCTGACCTGAGTGCAGTCACTGCAGTTGAAGCCTCGTCTTCAGATTCCCACGGTTGAAGTCGGCAAACCCTACATCCAAGGACCCTAAATAGGGCCTCTGAGAGCCCAAAGCGGGCTCAGATGAGGCGGAGGCCCACTCTCTTCTGTTTGGCAGGCAGTTCAGTCATCCCACAGGATCAGTTTGACTCTTGGAATTGCCGGTGCCCCCTCCCCCTGAGGGCCGCTTCCCTTAGCCGCGGGTCACCTTGGAGTTCGCAAGAGTCAGAAAAGAGGAGGGCAGTGCTAATCTGGACAAACCTACAGGGAGTCTCCCAGGGTTGATATCAGGGATGGAGCAGGGTACTGCAGGGTCCACACGGTTCTGGGGGGCGGGGGTTGGACTCCTCAGTCCTCACTCGTGAGTGTGCGTCTCTTGGCCGCTGCCTTCTTGATTAAATGCTCCCTGGTAGCTTCCTTCCTTTCTGCCAGCTGTGAACATTTGCCCAGCTGCAAACCTTCCAGAGAAAGGTTTCAGTTCCCAGGCTAGATGCTAGACGGGAGAGCAGCACTGCCCCATGACAGGTGGTGGATATTCAGAAAAGCAGCTCATCTTCCTATGGGTCTCGTCACCAGCCAGACGTACACTTTCGAAACATTTTGTTCTAACGGTTTATGTTCTACACTGAAGAGGCAGAGCAGTGTGATTTGGGAGTTCCCGCTCTTTTGAAGTTCTCACACTGTGTTGTCCAGTGTAGCGATTTCCATGTTTCTTAAGCCTCCTTGATATTAAGGAATATATTTTATGAATGTATTTTATTTTTATATTTTATGAAGCATCTTTTTTATGAAGGATCTGTGTGTGTGTGTGTGTGTGTGTTTCACCCTCATGGTTGCTATTCCACTTTTAGAACATTCTTTTTAATTAAACATATGTTTTCACTTATGGGCATGGGGAGAGGGGAGGAGAGGGTGAGATGTATGGAGAGAGTAACATGGAAACTTACATTACCATTTGTAAAATAGATAGCCAATGGGAATTTGCTGTATGCCTCAGGAAACTCAAACAGCGGCTCTGTACCAACCTAGAGGGGTGGGATGGGGCGGGAGGTGGGAGGGAGGTTCAAAAGGGAGGGGATATATGTATCAGTTCAGTTCAGTCGCTCAGTCGTGTCCGACTCTTTGCGATCCCATGAATTGCAGCACGCCAGGCCTCTCTGTCCATCACCAACTCCCGGAGTCTACCCAAACCCATGTCCATCGAGTCGGTGATGCCATCCAACCATCTCATCCTCTGTCGTCCCCTTCTCCTCCCGCCCCCAACCCTACCCAGCATTAGGGTCCTTTCCAATGAGTCAACCCTTCGCATGAGGTGGCCCAAGTATTGGAGTTTCAGCTTCAACATCAGACCTTCCAATGAACACTCAGGATTGATCTCTGTTAGGATGGATTGATTGGATCTCCTTGCAGTCCAAGGGACTCTCAAGAGTCTTCTCCAACAGCACAGTTCAAAAGCATCGATTCTTCGGCGCTCAGCTTTCTTCACCGTCCAACTCGCACATCCATACATGACCACTGGAAAGGGAATACCTATGGCTGATCCACGTGGAGGTTTGCCAGAAAACAACAAAATTCTATAAAGCAATTATCCTTTAATTAAAACATAAATAAATTTAAAAAAACATGTTTTCAAGGCCAGGCCTCACTCACGTAAGTGATTTCAGGTGGTAATTAACACAGGCTCTGGAGCCAATCAACCTAATCAATCTCTGCATCAATCAACCTAATTTTTCCTGAAACTTCCCTGGGCTTACTGGCCTCTGTGGGCTGAGGTGGTATGTTTAAGATATTCCTCCCACCTCCCTTCATCTGAGGTCTATTTTTGGCTATGGACCTTCCCAAACTTGCCTGCCACCTCCCACCCTCTCACCAAGTACCACTTCTTTGTTCTCCACCAAGGGTTTCTCATGTTTTGTTGTTTAGACTTAGTTGTTGATATTTTTGGTAGGCTGAAAAATGGCCCTCCCAAAGATCCTCTATCCCATTCCCTAGACCCTTCTTTGGGAAAAGGGTCTTTGCAGGTGTGATTAAGAATCTTTCCATGGGGGGATTAGCCTGGATTATCCAGGTGGGCCCTAAATAGAATCGCATGTTTCCTTAGAAGACAGAGGGAGGAGAACTGACAAGCTGAGAAGGCAATGTGAATATGGAGCAGAGAGCTACTTGGATATGTTGACCTTGAAGATTTCAGTCATGTTCCCCTAAGCCAAGGAATGCCAGCAGTCACAAGAAGCTAGAAAAGGTAAGAAATGGGCTTTCCCCTAGAGCAGGGGTCCCCAGCCTCTGGGGTCTAATGCCTGATGATCTGAGGTGGAGCTGATGGAACAATAGAAATAAAGTACACAGTCAATGTCATGTGCTTGAATCATCCTGAAACCATCCCTCCCTCTGTCCATGGAAAAATTTGTCTTCCACACAACTGGTCCCTGGTGCCAAAAGCTTGGGGACCAACAACCTAGAGTCTCCAGAGGTGCGCGGCCCTGCCAGTACCATCATTTTAGCCTAGCGAAACTGATTTCAGGGATCTGACTTTCAGAACTGTAAAAAAATATATTCCTGCTGCCTAAGACACCCAGTTCATGGTAGTTTAATACAGCAATCCTAGGAGACTAATGCAACATTGTTTATTTTCTTTCATTCTCCCTTCTGTGGTTTTCCAGGTTTGATTTTGGGAGCGGCGGACAGCAGCCCAAACTTGATCGGCATTTTAGCAACTATAGGTAAGTCGCTAAATCTGTGAGTAACTCAAGGAGAATTGATGTCTTTACCGTACGTATTTTGTTTCACATCAGTGAACGTGGCTCACTCTGGTTTTTTGGGGACTTAAAAAAAAATCTTAATCTATCAGGAAACTTTTATGTTTGCCTTCATAAATATATCGTATACATTTTTGTGTGATTTGTGATTCTGGATTTTGTTGCTGTTACATGTGCTCATTTGTGAACGGGATTCTGTCTATTACACGTGGTAATTAATTATGGCCTTTTTGTGCCAAGGCTCTTGACTTAATTGTATTGACTGACCTCCCATACACGTTCTTTCTGAAGTCTTTTATTTATTTGGGTATTCTACACAGTGATTCCTTTTAATTTTCTAGGCAGATGATGATATTGTTACAAATATATCTCTTTCTTTTCAACATTTATATATCTTATTCATTTTGGTATCTGTATCTCTGTCTTTGTGTTCCAGTGCAATTTTGAACAGTAGATGTGAGAATATATGTCTTGTTCATGACTTGAATGAGCGTACTTCTAACATTTCACACCTAACTATGTTTGGTGTAGAATTTAGAAAAAAGCAAGTTCCTTCTAAGTTTGCTAGAAGTTTGTCCCATTAACTCATGTTGAATTTCTTTCAGAGGCTTTTTCTATACCCATTGGCACAATCATATTTTTTTCTCTTCTAATTTGTTATTGTATGGAACTACAACTGAAAGTATTTTCTAACGTTAAATCATATTTTCATTTCTTGGGCACAGCCCACGTGCTCATTGAATTCACTACTTTGTTGACTATGCTATTTACTACTATGTGAGTGAGCTTTGCTCAAGTGTTCTTTTCATGGGGATGGAGGGCAACGTCCTCATTTGGTTTTTGAGACAAGGAGAGCTGGCTGGGGAAAATGAGTTGCATAATTTCCCCTCTCCCTTTGTGTGGGTATGCCTTAGGAAATTTGTTTTCTTTCTTTCAGAAGACCACTCTCTAGGTTGTGTGGTATACTTCCATTAGGAGGTGTATAATGCCTGGTCCTTCTTTGCGAAGCTGTCAGCAGGCCATGATGATCACCTTTATCAATCCTTCAGGGGTCACATAATGTTCATTCTCTCATTCTTTCTTACTCTGCTGTTGCTGCTGCTAAGTCGCTTCAGTTGCGTCCGACTCTGTGCGACCCCCTAGACGGCAGCCCACCAGGCTCCGCCATCCCTGGGGTTCTCCAGGCAAGAACACTGGAGTGGGTTGCCATTTCCTTCTCTAGTGGATGGAAGTGAAAAGTGAAAGTGAAGTCGCTCAGTCATGTCCGACTCTTCACGACCCCATGGACTGCAGCCTACCAGGCTCCTCCGTCCATGGGATTTTCCAGGCAAGAATACGGGAGTGGGTTGCTATTTCCTTCTCCGGAGATCTCCCTGACCCGGGGATTGAACCCACCATCTTCTGTGGTTCTGCATTGCAAGCAGATTCTTTACCACTGAGCCACTGGGGAAGCCCCTTCATCCTTAACTTTTCTGCTGGGTTCTTTCACATTTACAAGCAATTCCTATTCTAATGCCATTATCATCTTGTTTCAGATCACAAGGAAAGATGGGGGGTTTCTCAATGCGTTTGCAAAATTGTGAAACTCTTCTTATATGTGATAAACAGCTATAACTGTGTGATCATTGTCACTCATAACCTTAGATTCTGGTGTTAATTAAACTTTATTAAACAATATTTGGGGGAAAAAACAAGTAAAAAAAAAAAAAAAAAAGTTAAAAAGGTCCAAATCAGCCATATACAATAGAAACATGAGAATTCCAACAGACCGTTCCACCCTAGCCCTCCATTACATGGAATACTGACTGTTGTCTTCAGATGAAGACTGAGGAAACTGCTTTGGATTCCACTCAGGGCAGAAGAGGTTGCTGGACATGACACTGGAATTTTCACTGGCCATGGCAGTAGTATCATCCCCGGGCACAGTTCTGGCCTGGGCTCTCTCATCTCTCAAAGCTTCCTCATACCAGAATAAGAAGGAAGTGGGGTCAGTCCCAGTGACCTTGGCAAAAAACTCCAGGACTTTCATCTTACTGGTTTCAGCATAGGCCCTTGGACCCCATAGAAATTCATAGCATGGAGGATCGCTGTGAGGCACCTGCCGATACTGTAGATATTGTTCCTCCACCAGCTCCTTGGTGATGAGTTTCCTGGGCTCCCCATAGATTAAATCCTCCTGCCCAGCATACACCCCCATTGTATTCAACGTTTTCCAGATTTTCTCCTCAGGGGCACAGTTGCCCTCCATGAAGATCATACCCAGGATAAGTATCAGGAAGCCGGTCTTGGGCATTCCCCTGTCATTACTCAGCATCCCATCGTAGGTGAGGTCGAGTGTTTTGGCAAGCTCATAGCAGTGTCTGGTGGGGTCCACTTCTTTCACTTCAATGCCAAAGACAATCTCCATGCACTCACAGACTTGGCTGAAGATCTCAGGGAAGTTGTCCTTGTGTTCTCTGATGACACTCAGCATTTCTGCTTTTGTGGTGGGTTCCTTTGTTACATATTTGACACACAGGAACTGCAGCAGTTCAGCCACCTTGTTTAGCTCATCAGCGAGCGAGGGCTCAGGATCTGGGGCAGTCTGGGAGGTGCTGGACTCGTCCTCCTCTTGGTTTCTGGAATTCTCATCCGATTGACTCAGTGGAGTGGCTGAGGTGGCAGTGGGTGAGCAGCAGGCTCCCTGAGAACTCTGGACAGCACTCAGTGCCCCAGTGGCAGACACCTCCTCTGTGGTTCCAGGGATCAACGGGGTGAGGGAAGAGGAGGAGACGGTGGACGTGGGGCAGGAGGTGGCCTCTTCCTTCTGAGCTGTGGGAGCCTGCACACATTCTATGCCCTGTGCCTCTTTTGGGGCCTGAAGGTCTTCCTCAAGCTTGCAGCACTCACTCTTCTGACCTAGAGACATGATGGCTGGTACTGGAGGTGGCCAGCAGGACAGTGGGACCCTGGGGGATCAAGAGAGACCGTCAGTGGCCTCAGCTGAGAGATTCCCCCCACTCAGGACGGCTCTGACAAAGGAAGCTTACAGGTCTCCTCTTTAGGGGAGCTCCCAGGGGTCACGGGCTCCTGTTCTCCCGGTCCGCCTAAGGATGGAAAGAAGAAGTGAGATAGTTCCTCAGGGTGGAGCCCAAGGATTCCAGGGTTGAGAGTAGGCCCGGTTGGCTCAGACACCGTGGATTCTCTGTTTTGGGGTGCACAGGGCCTTGGGAGACATTCAGGGTGTGCACCTCGTTTTGACTACTGCTGCTGCCCGGGCCTTCTCCCAGATGCTGACCTGAGAACCCAGGCCTCAGACCATGGCTGTCACCTCCCAGATCCTAGAACTCTGAGGAGGGAAACTGAGAGGACTCCTCAGGATGCAGACTACAGACACAGTCGTGGGCCCCGCAGTGTTGACAACAGCGCTGGGGCCAAGCTCTGTGATGTCCCTACTGTCGTGGGGTGGATGGTTCCCTCAGTGCTCCTTCAGAGTCCCAGTACTTTCCCCTGCCAGCGTCTAGGCCCCGTCATTCTGCTGACGTCCCCCAGAGGAAGAAGAGAAGGGGCGCCACATTGGACTCCACTTGCCCAGGGTCTGCTAAGGCGGCTAGCAGGGGCTGCGTGGGTTTCAGAGGCTGGGGGGGAGGGGGGGGGCGCCCATATCTAGGCTAGGAGGGCCCATCACACGATTCATCTTTACACCTGTCCAAGCCCGCCTCACATCCTCTACAGCTGAGCAGACTTGGCATCCTCAGGTTGCAGCCTTGCTTCTCTGTGCGAGACCCAAGCCCCATGGTAGGAGCACAAGCTACCACTACCGGCCGCCTCTGCCCAAGGCCTCTCGGGTAGCACAGCAGGGTTGAGGTCATCTGTTCTGGGGTGGGGGGTACCCTCCGATCTGCCTTCCCATCTGGGCAGGTTCTCAGCTGGCCCTCCCCTCGCCCTCACCTGACATCTCCTGGAGCCTGCCCTCCCCGACACCAGAGTGCCTAGAGGCCATACC
Source organism: Giraffa tippelskirchi (assembly GCF_054371585.1). Classification (NCBI taxonomy): domain Eukaryota; kingdom Metazoa; phylum Chordata; class Mammalia; order Artiodactyla; family Giraffidae; genus Giraffa; species Giraffa tippelskirchi. The sequence continues at coordinate 9,977,674 of NC_137289.1, read as the reverse complement.
CAGTGGCTCCTACCCGAGGTCTCCCGGGGCTGGAGCAAGGAGCAGGGCAGGTTTCCGTGGGCCGCCCTTTCTCTGCGGTGAGGACCCCTCAGTTCTGCTCAGTGTCGTCACAGCTACTCCTGACAGGGTGGAGTTGGGTCGGGGAGCGGCCCGGGGTTGAGCGTAGCCACTCGGGTTTCTGCACGGAAAACCTTTCTTTGCTGCCCCTCAGGGTCCTCAGGTCGAGTCGGGGCCGCCCCTGGGACTCCGCCCCCTGCTGGCCCCAGGCCATCCCTGATGAAGCCTCACCCCTTTCAGACTCTGAAAGCTGAAGTAGGAAACATCACATTGGAAACCCTTCCTTTGGCGGACACTAAGGGCGGGGCTGGGCCCACCTCTCTGCGGTGGGCTCTCCCCTCCGCCAGTCTCTTACGGGCCTCGCTTTCATGCCTGGCTAGGGGGTCTGGGCCTTCTTCGCCTGCCGACCTGATGCCCCATCAGACCGAGCATCTCGCCTCCCGAGATCCCCGACCCGGAATGGGGAGAGGGGGTATCCTGCCAGCACTTGCCTGGGTCTCTGGGGCTGACAACACTGGTTGGGGTGAATTTCTGCGAGGATCCCCCTCTTGCTCTAAGGTGGGGGGCACCTCAGTCCTCAAAGTGTTCCGATTTACTCCTGTCAGGGCCTGGGCCCCCTTTCTTCTGCTGGTCTGAGATGTACCCTGCAGGCCAAGAGCACCATCTCCGTGAGGCCTTAACAGCGAAGTGTGGATGGGAGGGGTCATCTGTCAACCATACCTGGGGCCTCATGAGGCAGATGGAAAAGGCAGGTGTCTGCAGTTTCTTCAGGATCCTCCCTCGGACAGCTGGCAGAGTCTGGGCCTTGTTCCTTTGCTGACCTGAGTGCAGTCACTGCAGTTGAAGCCTCGTCTTCAGATTCCCACGGTTGAAGTCGGCAAACCCTACATCCAAGGACCCTAAATAGGGCCTCTGAGAGCCCAAAGCGGGCTCAGATGAGGCGGAGGCCCACTCTCTTCTGTTTGGCAGGCAGTTCAGTCATCCCACAGGATCAGTTTGACTCTTGGAATTGCCGGTGCCCCCTCCCCCTGAGGGCCGCTTCCCTTAGCCGCGGGTCACCTTGGAGTTCGCAAGAGTCAGAAAAGAGGAGGGCAGTGCTAATCTGGACAAACCTACAGGGAGTCTCCCAGGGTTGATATCAGGGATGGAGCAGGGTACTGCAGGGTCCACACGGTTCTGGGGGGCGGGGGTTGGACTCCTCAGTCCTCACTCGTGAGTGTGCGTCTCTTGGCCGCTGCCTTCTTGATTAAATGCTCCCTGGTAGCTTCCTTCCTTTCTGCCAGCTGTGAACATTTGCCCAGCTGCAAACCTTCCAGAGAAAGGTTTCAGTTCCCAGGCTAGATGCTAGACGGGAGAGCAGCACTGCCCCATGACAGGTGGTGGATATTCAGAAAAGCAGCTCATCTTCCTATGGGTCTCGTCACCAGCCAGACGTACACTTTCGAAACATTTTGTTCTAACGGTTTATGTTCTACACTGAAGAGGCAGAGCAGTGTGATTTGGGAGTTCCCGCTCTTTTGAAGTTCTCACACTGTGTTGTCCAGTGTAGCGATTTCCATGTTTCTTAAGCCTCCTTGATATTAAGGAATATATTTTATGAATGTATTTTATTTTTATATTTTATGAAGCATCTTTTTTATGAAGGATCTGTGTGTGTGTGTGTGTGTGTGTTTCACCCTCATGGTTGCTATTCCACTTTTAGAACATTCTTTTTAATTAAACATATGTTTTCACTTATGGGCATGGGGAGAGGGGAGGAGAGGGTGAGATGTATGGAGAGAGTAACATGGAAACTTACATTACCATTTGTAAAATAGATAGCCAGTGGGAATTTGCTGTATGCCTCAGGAAACTCAAACAGCGGCTCTGTACCAACCTAGAGGGGTGGGATGGGGCGGGAGGTGGGAGGGAGGTTCAAAAGGGAGGGGATATATGTATCAGTTCAGTTCAGTCGCTCAGTCGTGTCCGACTCTTTGCGATCCCATGAATTGCAGCACGCCAGGCCTCTCTGTCCATCACCAACTCCCGGAGTCTACCCAAACCCATGTCCATCGAGTCGGTGATGCCATCCAACCATCTCATCCTCTGTCGTCCCCTTCTCCTCCCGCCCCCAACCCTACCCAGCATTAGGGTCCTTTCCAATGAGTCAACCCTTCGCATGAGGTGGCCCAAGTATTGGAGTTTCAGCTTCAACATCAGACCTTCCAATGAACACTCAGGATTGATCTCTGTTAGGATGGATTGATTGGATCTCCTTGCAGTCCAAGGGACTCTCAAGAGTCTTCTCCAACAGCACAGTTCAAAAGCATCGATTCTTCGGCGCTCAGCTTTCTTCACCGTCCAACTCGCACATCCATACATGACCACTGGAAAGGGAATACCTATGGCTGATCCACGTGGAGGTTTGCCAGAAAACAACAAAATTCTATAAAGCAATTATCCTTTAATTAAAACATAAATAAATTTAAAAAAACATGTTTTCAAGGCCAGGCCTCACTCACGTAAGTGATTTCAGGTGGTAATTAACACAGGCTCTGGAGCCAATCAACCTAATCAATCTCTGCATCAATCAACCTAATTTTTCCTGAAACTTCCCTGGGCTTACTGGCCTCTGTGGGCTGAGGTGGTATGTTTAAGATATTCCTCCCACCTCCCTTCATCTGAGGTCTATTTTTGGCTATGGACCTTCCCAAACTTGCCTGCCACCTCCCACCCTCTCACCAAGTACCACTTCTTTGTTCTCCACCAAGGGTTTCTCATGTTTTGTTGTTTAGACTTAGTTGTTGATATTTTTGGTAGGCTGAAAAATGGCCCTCCCAAAGATCCTCTATCCCATTCCCTAGACCCTTCTTTGGGAAAAGGGTCTTTGCAGGTGTGATTAAGAATCTTTCCATGGGGGGATTAGCCTGGATTATCCAGGTGGGCCCTAAATAGAATCGCATGTTTCCTTAGAAGACAGAGGGAGGAGAACTGACAAGCTGAGAAGGCAATGTGAATATGGAGCAGAGAGCTACTTGGATATGTTGACCTTGAAGATTTCAGTCATGTTCCCCTAAGCCAAGGAATGCCAGCAGTCACAAGAAGCTAGAAAAGGTAAGAAATGGGCTTTCCCCTAGAGCAGGGGTCCCCAGCCTCTGGGGTCTAATGCCTGATGATCTGAGGTGGAGCTGATGGAACAATAGAAATAAAGTACACAGTCAATGTCATGTGCTTGAATCATCCTGAAACCATCCCTCCCTCTGTCCATGGAAAAATTTGTCTTCCACACAACTGGTCCCTGGTGCCAAAAGCTTGGGGACCAACAACCTAGAGTCTCCAGAGGTGCGCGGCCCTGCCAGTACCATCATTTTAGCCTAGCGAAACTGATTTCAGGGATCTGACTTTCAGAACTGTAAAAAAATATATTCCTGCTGCCTAAGACACCCAGTTCATGGTAGTTTAATACAGCAATCCTAGGAGACTAATGCAACATTGTTTATTTTCTTTCATTCTCCCTTCTGTGGTTTTCCAGGTTTGATTTTGGGAGCGGCGGACAGCAGCCCAAACTTGATCGGCATTTTAGCAACTATAGGTAAGTCGCTAAATCTGTGAGTAACTCAAGGAGAATTGATGTCTTTACCGTACGTATTTTGTTTCACATCAGTGAACGTGGCTCACTCTGGTTTTTTGGGGACTTAAAAAAAAATCTTAATCTATCAGGAAACTTTTATGTTTGCCTTCATAAATATATCGTATACATTTTTGTGTGATTTGTGATTCTGGATTTTGTTGCTGTTACATGTGCTCATTTGTGAACGGGATTCTGTCTATTACACGTGGTAATTAATTATGGCCTTTTTGTGCCAAGGCTCTTGACTTAATTGTATTGACTGACCTCCCATACACGTTCTTTCTGAAGTCTTTTATTTATTTGGGTATTCTACACAGTGATTCCTTTTAATTTTCTAGGCAGATGATGATATTGTTACAAATATATCTCTTTCTTTTCAACATTTATATATCTTATTCATTTTGGTATCTGTATCTCTGTCTTTGTGTTCCAGTGCAATTTTGAACAGTAGATGTGAGAATATATGTCTTGTTCATGACTTGAATGAGCGTACTTCTAACATTTCACACCTAACTATGTTTGGTGTAGAATTTAGAAAAAAGCAAGTTCCTTCTAAGTTTGCTAGAAGTTTGTCCCATTAACTCATGTTGAATTTCTTTCAGAGGCTTTTTCTATACCCATTGGCACAATCATATTTTTTTCTCTTCTAATTTGTTATTGTATGGAACTACAACTGAAAGTATTTTCTAACGTTAAATCATATTTTCATTTCTTGGGCACAGCCCACGTGCTCATTGAATTCACTACTTTGTTGACTATGCTATTTACTACTATGTGAGTGAGCTTTGCTCAAGTGTTCTTTTCATGGGGATGGAGGGCAACGTCCTCATTTGGTTTTTGAGACAAGGAGAGCTGGCTGGGGAAAATGAGTTGCATAATTTCCCCTCTCCCTTTGTGTGGGTATGCCTTAGGAAATTTGTTTTCTTTCTTTCAGAAGACCACTCTCTAGGTTGTGTGGTATACTTCCATTAGGAGGTGTATAATGCCTGGTCCTTCTTTGCGAAGCTGTCAGCAGGCCATGATGATCACCTTTATCAATCCTTCAGGGGTCACATAATGTTCATTCTCTCATTCTTTCTTACTCTGCTGTTGCTGCTGCTAAGTCGCTTCAGTTGCGTCCGACTCTGTGCGACCCCCTAGACGGCAGCCCACCAGGCTCCGCCATCCCTGGGGTTCTCCAGGCAAGAACACTGGAGTGGGTTGCCATTTCCTTCTCTAGTGGATGGAAGTGAAAAGTGAAAGTGAAGTCGCTCAGTCATGTCCGACTCTTCACGACCCCATGGACTGCAGCCTACCAGGCTCCTCCGTCCATGGGATTTTCCAGGCAAGAATACGGGAGTGGGTTGCTATTTCCTTCTCCGGAGATCTCCCTGACCCGGGGATTGAACCCACCATCTTCTGTGGTTCTGCATTGCAAGCAGATTCTTTACCACTGAGCCACTGGGGAAGCCCCTTCATCCTTAACTTTTCTGCTGGGTTCTTTCACATTTACAAGCAATTCCTATTCTAATGCCATTATCATCTTGTTTCAGATCACAAGGAAAGATGGGGGGTTTCTCAATGCGTTTGCAAAATTGTGAAACTCTTCTTATATGTGATAAACAGCTATAACTGTGTGATCATTGTCACTCATAACCTTAGATTCTGGTGTTAATTAAACTTTATTAAACAATATTTGGGGGAAAAAACAAGTAAAAAAAAAAAAAAAAAGTTAAAAAGGTCCAAATCAGCCATATACAATAGAAACATGAGAATTCCAACAGACCGTTCCACCCTAGCCCTCCATTACATGGAATACTGACTGTTGTCTTCAGATGAAGACTGAGGAAACTGCTTTGGATTCCACTCAGGGCAGAAGAGGTTGCTGGACATGACACTGGAATTTTCACTGGCCATGGCAGTAGTATCATCCCCGGGCACAGTTCTGGCCTGGGCTCTCTCATCTCTCAAAGCTTCCTCATACCAGAATAAGAAGGAAGTGGGGTCAGTCCCAGTGACCTTGGCAAAAAACTCCAGGACTTTCATCTTACTGGTTTCAGCATAGGCCCTTGGACCCCATAGAAATTCATAGCATGGAGGATCGCTGTGAGGCACCTGCCGATACTGTAGATATTGTTCCTCCACCAGCTCCTTGGTGATGAGTTTCCTGGGCTCCCCATAGATTAAATCCTCCTGCCCAGCATACACCCCCATTGTATTCAACGTTTTCCAGATTTTCTCCTCAGGGGCACAGTTGCCCTCCATGAAGATCATACCCAGGATAAGTATCAGGAAGCCGGTCTTGGGCATTCCCCTGTCATTACTCAGCATCCCATCGTAGGTGAGGTCGAGTGTTTTGGCAAGCTCATAGCAGTGTCTGGTGGGGTCCACTTCTTTCACTTCAATGCCAAAGACAATCTCCATGCACTCACAGACTTGGCTGAAGATCTCAGGGAAGTTGTCCTTGTGTTCTCTGATGACACTCAGCATTTCTGCTTTTGTGGTGGGTTCCTTTGTTACATATTTGACACACAGGAACTGCAGCAGTTCAGCCACCTTGTTTAGCTCATCAGCGAGCGAGGGCTCAGGATCTGGGGCAGTCTGGGAGGTGCTGGACTCGTCCTCCTCTTGGTTTCTGGAATTCTCATCCGATTGACTCAGTGGAGTGGCTGAGGTGGCAGTGGGTGAGCAGCAGGCTCCCTGAGAACTCTGGACAGCACTCAGTGCCCCAGTGGCAGACACCTCCTCTGTGGTTCCAGGGATCAACGGGGTGAGGGAAGAGGAGGAGACGGTGGACGTGGGGCAGGAGGTGGCCTCTTCCTTCTGAGCTGTGGGAGCCTGCACACATTCTATGCCCTGTGCCTCTTTTGGGGCCTGAAGGTCTTCCTCAAGCTTGCAGCACTCACTCTTCTGACCTAGAGACATGATGGCTGGTACTGGAGGTGGCCAGCAGGACAGTGGGACCCTGGGGGATCAAGAGAGACCGTCAGTGGCCTCAGCTGAGAGATTCCCCCCACTCAGGACGGCTCTGACAAAGGAAGCTTACAGGTCTCCTCTTTAGGGGAGCTCCCAGGTGTCACGGGCTCCTGTTCTCCCGGTCCGCCTAAGGATGGAAAGAAGAAGTGAGATAGTTCCTCAGGGTGGAGCCCAAGGATTCCAGGGTTGAGAGTAGGCCCGGTTGGCTCAGACACCGTGGATTCTCTGTTTTGGGGTGCACAGGGCCTTGGGAGACATTCAGGGTGTGCACCTCGTTTTGACTACTGCTGCTGCCCGGGCCTTCTCCCAGATGCTGACCTGAGAACCCAGGCCTCAGACCATGGCTGTCACCTCCCAGATCCTAGAACTCTGAGGAGGGAAACTGAGAGGACTCCTCAGGATGCAGACTACAGACACAGTCGTGGGCCCCGCAGTGTTGACAACAGCGCTGGGGCCAAGCTCTGTGATGTCCCTACTGTCGTGGGGTGGATGGTTCCCTCAGTGCTCCTTCAGAGTCCCAGTACTTTCCCCTGCCAGCGTCTAGGCCCCGTCATTCTGCTGACGTCCCCCAGAGGAAGAAGAGAAGGGGCGCCACATTGGACTCCACTTGCCCAGGGTCTGCTAAGGCGGCTAGCAGGGGCTGCGTGGGTTTCAGAGGCTGGGGGGGAGGGGGGGGGCGCCCATATCTAGGCTAGGAGGGCCCATCACACGATTCATCTTTACACCTGTCCAAGCCCGCCTCACATCCTCTACAGCTGAGCAGACTTGGCATCCTCAGGTTGCAGCCTTGCTTCTCTGTGCGAGACCCAAGCCCCATGGTAGGAGCACAAGCTACCACTACCGGCCGCCTCTGCCCAAGGCCTCTCGGGTAGCACAGCAGGGTTGAGGTCATCTGTTCTGGGGTGGGGGGTACCCTCCGATCTGCCTTCCCATCTGGGCAGGTTCTCAGCTGGCCCTCCCCTCGCCCTCACCTGACATCTCCTGGAGCCTGCCCTCCCCGACACCAGAGTGCCTAGAGGCCATACCCAGTGGCTCCTACCCGAGGTCTCCCGGGGCTGGAGCAAGGAGCAGGGCAGGTTTCCGTGGGCCGCCCTTTCTCTGCGGTGAGGACCCCTCAGTTCTGCTCAGTGTCGTCACAGCTACTCCTGACAGGGTGGAGTTGGGTCGGGGAGCGGCCCGGGGTTGAGCGTAGCCACTCGGGTTTCTGCACGGAAAACCTTTCTTTGCTGCCCCTCAGGGTCCTCAGGTCGAGTCGGGGCCGCCCCTGGGACTCCGCCCCCTGCTGGCCCCAGGCCATCCCTGATGAAGCCTCACCCCTTTCAGACTCTGAAAGCTGAAGTAGGAAACATCACATTGGAAACCCTTCCTTTGGCGGACACTAAGGGCGGGGCTGGGCCCACCTCTCTGCGGTGGGCTCTCCCCTCCGCCAGTCTCTTACGGGCCTCGCTTTCATGCCTGGCTAGGGGGTCTGGGCCTTCTTCGCCTGCCGACCTGATGCCCCATCAGACCGAGCATCTCGCCTCCCGAGATCCCCGACCCGGAATGGGGAGAGGGGGTATCCTGCCAGCACTTGCCTGGGTCTCTGGGGCTGACAACACTGGTTGGGGTGAATTTCTGCGAGGATCCCCCTCTTGCTCTAAGGTGGGGGGCACCTCAGTCCTCAAAGTGTTCCGATTTACTCCTGTCAGGGCCTGGGCCCCCTTTCTTCTGCTGGTCTGAGATGTACCCTGCAGGCCAAGAGCACCATCTCCGTGAGGCCTTAACAGCGAAGTGTGGATGGGAGGGGTCATCTGTCAACCATACCTGGGGCCTCATGAGGCAGATGGAAAAGGCAGGTGTCTGCAGTTTCTTCAGGATCCTCCCTCGGACAGCTGGCAGAGTCTGGGCCTTGTTCCTTTGCTGACCTGAGTGCAGTCACTGCAGTTGAAGCCTCGTCTTCAGATTCCCACGGTTGAAGTCGGCAAACCCTACATCCAAGGACCCTAAATAGGGCCTCTGAGAGCCCAAAGCGGGCTCAGATGAGGCGGAGGCCCACTCTCTTCTGTTTGGCAGGCAGTTCAGTCATCCCACAGGATCAGTTTGACTCTTGGAATTGCCGGTGCCCCCTCCCCCTGAGGGCCGCTTCCCTTAGCCGCGGGTCACCTTGGAGTTCGCAAGAGTCAGAAAAGAGGAGGGCAGTGCTAATCTGGACAAACCTACAGGGAGTCTCCCAGGGTTGATATCAGGGATGGAGCAGGGTACTGCAGGGTCCACACGGTTCTGGGGGGCGGGGGTTGGACTCCTCAGTCCTCACTCGTGAGTGTGCGTCTCTTGGCCGCTGCCTTCTTGATTAAATGCTCCCTGGTAGCTTCCTTCCTTTCTGCCAGCTGTGAACATTTGCCCAGCTGCAAACCTTCCAGAGAAAGGTTTCAGTTCCCAGGCTAGATGCTAGACGGGAGAGCAGCACTGCCCCATGACAGGTGGTGGATATTCAGAAAAGCAGCTCATCTTCCTATGGGTCTCGTCACCAGCCAGACGTACACTTTCGAAACATTTTGTTCTAACGGTTTATGTTCTACACTGAAGAGGCAGAGCAGTGTGATTTGGGAGTTCCCGCTCTTTTGAAGTTCTCACACTGTGTTGTCCAGTGTAGCGATTTCCATGTTTCTTAAGCCTCCTTGATATTAAGGAATATATTTTATGAATGTATTTTATTTTTATATTTTATGAAGCATCTTTTTTATGAAGGATCTGTGTGTGTGTGTGTGTGTGTGTTTCACCCTCATGGTTGCTATTCCACTTTTAGAACATTCTTTTTAATTAAACATATGTTTTCACTTATGGGCATGGGGAGAGGGGAGGAGAGGGTGAGATGTATGGAGAGAGTAACATGGAAACTTACATTACCATTTGTAAAATAGATAGCCAATGGGAATTTGCTGTATGCCTCAGGAAACTCAAACAGCGGCTCTGTACCAACCTAGAGGGGTGGGATGGGGCGGGAGGTGGGAGGGAGGTTCAAAAGGGAGGGGATATATGTATCAGTTCAGTTCAGTCGCTCAGTCGTGTCCGACTCTTTGCGATCCCATGAATTGCAGCACGCCAGGCCTCTCTGTCCATCACCAACTCCCGGAGTCTACCCAAACCCATGTCCATCGAGTCGGTGATGCCATCCAACCATCTCATCCTCTGTCGTCCCCTTCTCCTCCCGCCCCCAACCCTACCCAGCATTAGGGTCCTTTCCAATGAGTCAACCCTTCGCATGAGGTGGCCCAAGTATTGGAGTTTCAGCTTCAACATCAGACCTTCCAATGAACACTCAGGATTGATCTCTGTTAGGATGGATTGATTGGATCTCCTTGCAGTCCAAGGGACTCTCAAGAGTCTTCTCCAACAGCACAGTTCAAAAGCATCGATTCTTCGGCGCTCAGCTTTCTTCACCGTCCAACTCGCACATCCATACATGACCACTGGAAAGGGAATACCTATGGCTGATCCACGTGGAGGTTTGCCAGAAAACAACAAAATTCTATAAAGCAATTATCCTTTAATTAAAACATAAATAAATTTAAAAAAACATGTTTTCAAGGCCAGGCCTCACTCACGTAAGTGATTTCAGGTGGTAATTAACACAGGCTCTGGAGCCAATCAACCTAATCAATCTCTGCATCAATCAACCTAATTTTTCCTGAAACTTCCCTGGGCTTACTGGCCTCTGTGGGCTGAGGTGGTATGTTTAAGATATTCCTCCCACCTCCCTTCATCTGAGGTCTATTTTTGGCTATGGACCTTCCCAAACTTGCCTGCCACCTCCCACCCTCTCACCAAGTACCACTTCTTTGTTCTCCACCAAGGGTTTCTCATGTTTTGTTGTTTAGACTTAGTTGTTGATATTTTTGGTAGGCTGAAAAATGGCCCTCCCAAAGATCCTCTATCCCATTCCCTAGACCCTTCTTTGGGAAAAGGGTCTTTGCAGGTGTGATTAAGAATCTTTCCATGGGGGGATTAGCCTGGATTATCCAGGTGGGCCCTAAATAGAATCGCATGTTTCCTTAGAAGACAGAGGGAGGAGAACTGACAAGCTGAGAAGGCAATGTGAATATGGAGCAGAGAGCTACTTGGATATGTTGACCTTGAAGATTTCAGTCATGTTCCCCTAAGCCAAGGAATGCCAGCAGTCACAAGAAGCTAGAAAAGGTAAGAAATGGGCTTTCCCCTAGAGCAGGGGTCCCCAGCCTCTGGGGTCTAATGCCTGATGATCTGAGGTGGAGCTGATGGAACAATAGAAATAAAGTACACAGTCAATGTCATGTGCTTGAATCATCCTGAAACCATCCCTCCCTCTGTCCATGGAAAAATTTGTCTTCCACACAACTGGTCCCTGGTGCCAAAAGCTTGGGGACCAACAACCTAGAGTCTCCAGAGGTGCGCGGCCCTGCCAGTACCATCATTTTAGCCTAGCGAAACTGATTTCAGGGATCTGACTTTCAGAACTGTAAAAAAATATATTCCTGCTGCCTAAGACACCCAGTTCATGGTAGTTTAATACAGCAATCCTAGGAGACTAATGCAACATTGTTTATTTTCTTTCATTCTCCCTTCTGTGGTTTTCCAGGTTTGATTTTGGGAGCGGCGGACAGCAGCCCAAACTTGATCGGCATTTTAGCAACTATAGGTAAGTCGCTAAATCTGTGAGTAACTCAAGGAGAATTGATGTCTTTACCGTACGTATTTTGTTTCACATCAGTGAACGTGGCTCACTCTGGTTTTTTGGGGACTTAAAAAAAAATCTTAATCTATCAGGAAACTTTTATGTTTGCCTTCATAAATATATCGTATACATTTTTGTGTGATTTGTGATTCTGGATTTTGTTGCTGTTACATGTGCTCATTTGTGAACGGGATTCTGTCTATTACACGTGGTAATTAATTATGGCCTTTTTGTGCCAAGGCTCTTGACTTAATTGTATTGACTGACCTCCCATACACGTTCTTTCTGAAGTCTTTTATTTATTTGGGTATTCTACACAGTGATTCCTTTTAATTTTCTAGGCAGATGATGATATTGTTACAAATATATCTCTTTCTTTTCAACATTTATATATCTTATTCATTTTGGTATCTGTATCTCTGTCTTTGTGTTCCAGTGCAATTTTGAACAGTAGATGTGAGAATATATGTCTTGTTCATGACTTGAATGAGCGTACTTCTAACATTTCACACCTAACTATGTTTGGTGTAGAATTTAGAAAAAAGCAAGTTCCTTCTAAGTTTGCTAGAAGTTTGTCCCATTAACTCATGTTGAATTTCTTTCAGAGGCTTTTTCTATACCCATTGGCACAATCATATTTTTTTCTCTTCTAATTTGTTATTGTATGGAACTACAACTGAAAGTATTTTCTAACGTTAAATCATATTTTCATTTCTTGGGCACAGCCCACGTGCTCATTGAATTCACTACTTTGTTGACTATGCTATTTACTACTATGTGAGTGAGCTTTGCTCAAGTGTTCTTTTCATGGGGATGGAGGGCAACGTCCTCATTTGGTTTTTGAGACAAGGAGAGCTGGCTGGGGAAAATGAGTTGCATAATTTCCCCTCTCCCTTTGTGTGGGTATGCCTTAGGAAATTTGTTTTCTTTCTTTCAGAAGACCACTCTCTAGGTTGTGTGGTATACTTCCATTAGGAGGTGTATAATGCCTGGTCCTTCTTTGCGAAGCTGTCAGCAGGCCATGATGATCACCTTTATCAATCCTTCAGGGGTCACATAATGTTCATTCTCTCATTCTTTCTTACTCTGCTGTTGCTGCTGCTAAGTCGCTTCAGTTGCGTCCGACTCTGTGCGACCCCCTAGACGGCAGCCCACCAGGCTCCGCCATCCCTGGGGTTCTCCAGGCAAGAACACTGGAGTGGGTTGCCATTTCCTTCTCTAGTGGATGGAAGTGAAAAGTGAAAGTGAAGTCGCTCAGTCATGTCCGACTCTTCACGACCCCATGGACTGCAGCCTACCAGGCTCCTCCGTCCATGGGATTTTCCAGGCAAGAATACGGGAGTGGGTTGCTATTTCCTTCTCCGGAGATCTCCCTGACCCGGGGATTGAACCCACCATCTTCTGTGGTTCTGCATTGCAAGCAGATTCTTTACCACTGAGCCACTGGGGAAGCCCCTTCATCCTTAACTTTTCTGCTGGGTTCTTTCACATTTACAAGCAATTCCTATTCTAATGCCATTATCATCTTGTTTCAGATCACAAGGAAAGATGGGGGGTTTCTCAATGCGTTTGCAAAATTGTGAAACTCTTCTTATATGTGATAAACAGCTATAACTGTGTGATCATTGTCACTCATAACCTTAGATTCTGGTGTTAATTAAACTTTATTAAACAATATTTGGGGGAAAAAACAAGTAAAAAAAAAAAAAAAAAAGTTAAAAAGGTCCAAATCAGCCATATACAATAGAAACATGAGAATTCCAACAGACCGTTCCACCCTAGCCCTCCATTACATGGAATACTGACTGTTGTCTTCAGATGAAGACTGAGGAAACTGCTTTGGATTCCACTCAGGGCAGAAGAGGTTGCTGGACATGACACTGGAATTTTCACTGGCCATGGCAGTAGTATCATCCCCGGGCACAGTTCTGGCCTGGGCTCTCTCATCTCTCAAAGCTTCCTCATACCAGAATAAGAAGGAAGTGGGGTCAGTCCCAGTGACCTTGGCAAAAAACTCCAGGACTTTCATCTTACTGGTTTCAGCATAGGCCCTTGGACCCCATAGAAATTCATAGCATGGAGGATCGCTGTGAGGCACCTGCCGATACTGTAGATATTGTTCCTCCACCAGCTCCTTGGTGATGAGTTTCCTGGGCTCCCCATAGATTAAATCCTCCTGCCCAGCATACACCCCCATTGTATTCAACGTTTTCCAGATTTTCTCCTCAGGGGCACAGTTGCCCTCCATGAAGATCATACCCAGGATAAGTATCAGGAAGCCGGTCTTGGGCATTCCCCTGTCATTACTCAGCATCCCATCGTAGGTGAGGTCGAGTGTTTTGGCAAGCTCATAGCAGTGTCTGGTGGGGTCCACTTCTTTCACTTCAATGCCAAAGACAATCTCCATGCACTCACAGACTTGGCTGAAGATCTCAGGGAAGTTGTCCTTGTGTTCTCTGATGACACTCAGCATTTCTGCTTTTGTGGTGGGTTCCTTTGTTACATATTTGACACACAGGAACTGCAGCAGTTCAGCCACCTTGTTTAGCTCATCAGCGAGCGAGGGCTCAGGATCTGGGGCAGTCTGGGAGGTGCTGGACTCGTCCTCCTCTTGGTTTCTGGAATTCTCATCCGATTGACTCAGTGGAGTGGCTGAGGTGGCAGTGGGTGAGCAGCAGGCTCCCTGAGAACTCTGGACAGCACTCAGTGCCCCAGTGGCAGACACCTCCTCTGTGGTTCCAGGGATCAACGGGGTGAGGGAAGAGGAGGAGACGGTGGACGTGGGGCAGGAGGTGGCCTCTTCCTTCTGAGCTGTGGGAGCCTGCACACATTCTATGCCCTGTGCCTCTTTTGGGGCCTGAAGGTCTTCCTCAAGCTTGCAGCACTCACTCTTCTGACCTAGAGACATGATGGCTGGTACTGGAGGTGGCCAGCAGGACAGTGGGACCCTGGGGGATCAAGAGAGACCGTCAGTGGCCTCAGCTGAGAGATTCCCCCCACTCAGGACGGCTCTGACAAAGGAAGCTTACAGGTCTCCTCTTTAGGGGAGCTCCCAGGGGTCACGGGCTCCTGTTCTCCCGGTCCGCCTAAGGATGGAAAGAAGAAGTGAGATAGTTCCTCAGGGTGGAGCCCAAGGATTCCAGGGTTGAGAGTAGGCCCGGTTGGCTCAGACACCGTGGATTCTCTGTTTTGGGGTGCACAGGGCCTTGGGAGACATTCAGGGTGTGCACCTCGTTTTGACTACTGCTGCTGCCCGGGCCTTCTCCCAGATGCTGACCTGAGAACCCAGGCCTCAGACCATGGCTGTCACCTCCCAGATCCTAGAACTCTGAGGAGGGAAACTGAGAGGACTCCTCAGGATGCAGACTACAGACACAGTCGTGGGCCCCGCAGTGTTGACAACAGCGCTGGGGCCAAGCTCTGTGATGTCCCTACTGTCGTGGGGTGGATGGTTCCCTCAGTGCTCCTTCAGAGTCCCAGTACTTTCCCCTGCCAGCGTCTAGGCCCCGTCATTCTGCTGACGTCCCCCAGAGGAAGAAGAGAAGGGGCGCCACATTGGACTCCACTTGCCCAGGGTCTGCTAAGGCGGCTAGCAGGGGCTGCGTGGGTTTCAGAGGCTGGGGGGGAGGGGGGGGCGCCCATATTTAGGCTAGGAGGGCCCATCACACGATTCATCTTTACACCTGTCCAAGCCCGCCTCACATCCTCTACAGCTGAGCAGACTTGGCATCCTCAGGTTGCAGCCTTGCTTCTCTGTGCGAGACCCAAGCCCCATGGTAGGAGCACAAGCTACCACTACCGGCCGCCTCTGCCCAAGGCCTCTCGGGTAGCACAGCAGGGTTGAGGTCATCTGTTCTGGGGTGGGGGGTACCCTCCGATCTGCCTTCCCATCTGGGCAGGTTCTCAGCTGGCCCTCCCCTCGCCCTCACCTGACATCTCCTGGAGCCTGCCCTCCCCGACACCAGAGTGCCTAGAGGCCATACCCAGTGGCTCCTACCCGAGGTCTCCCGGGGCTGGAGCAAGGAGCAGGGCAGGTTTCCGTGGGCCGCCCTTTCTCTGCGGTGAGGACCCCTCAGTTCTGCTCAGTGTCGTCACAGCTACTCCTGACAGGGTGGAGTTGGGTCGGGGAGCGGCCCGGGGTTGAGCGTAGCCACTCGGGTTTCTGCACGGAAAACCTTTCTTTGCTGCCCCTCAGGGTCCTCAGGTCGAGTCGGGGCCGCCCCTGGGACTCCGCCCCCTGCTGGCCCCAGGCCATCCCTGATGAAGCCTCACCCCTTTCAGACTCTGAAAGCTGAAGTAGGAAACATCACATTGGAAACCCTTCCTTTGGCGGACACTAAGGGCGGGGCTGGGCCCACCTCTCTGCGGTGGGCTCTCCCCTCCGCCAGTCTCTTACGGGCCTCGCTTTCATGCCTGGCTAGGGGGTCTGGGCCTTCTTCGCCTGCCGACCTGATGCCCCATCAGACCGAGCATCTCGCCTCCCGAGATCCCCGACCCGGAATGGGGAGAGGGGGTATCCTGCCAGCACTTGCCTGGGTCTCTGGGGCTGACAACACTGGTTGGGGTGAATTTCTGCGAGGATCCCCCTCTTGCTCTAAGGTGGGGGGCACCTCAGTCCTCAAAGTGTTCCGATTTACTCCTGTCAGGGCCTGGGCCCCCTTTCTTCTGCTGGTCTGAGATGTACCCTGCAGGCCAAGAGCACCATCTCCGTGAGGCCTTAACAGCGAAGTGTGGATGGGAGGGGTCATCTGTCAACCATACCTGGGGCCTCATGAGGCAGATGGAAAAGGCAGGTGTCTGCAGTTTCTTCAGGATCCTCCCTCGGACAGCTGGCAGAGTCTGGGCCTTGTTCCTTTGCTGACCTGAGTGCAGTCACTGCAGTTGAAGCCTCGTCTTCAGATTCCCACGGTTGAAGTCGGCAAACCCTACATCCAAGGACCCTAAATAGGGCCTCTGAGAGCCCAAAGCGGGCTCAGATGAGGCGGAGGCCCACTCTCTTCTGTTTGGCAGGCAGTTCAGTCATCCCACAGGATCAGTTTGACTCTTGGAATTGCCGGTGCCCCCTCCCCCTGAGGGCCGCTTCCCTTAGCCGCGGGTCACCTTGGAGTTCGCAAGAGTCAGAAAAGAGGAGGGCAGTGCTAATCTGGACAAACCTACAGGGAGTCTCCCAGGGTTGATATCAGGGATGGAGCAGGGTACTGCAGGGTCCACACGGTTCTGGGGGGCGGGGGTTGGACTCCTCAGTCCTCACTCGTGAGTGTGCGTCTCTTGGCCGCTGCCTTCTTGATTAAATGCTCCCTGGTAGCTTCCTTCCTTTCTGCCAGCTGTGAACATTTGCCCAGCTGCAAACCTTCCAGAGAAAGGTTTCAGTTCCCAGGCTAGATGCTAGACGGGAGAGCAGCACTGCCCCATGACAGGTGGTGGATATTCAGAAAAGCAGCTCATCTTCCTATGGGTCTCGTCACCAGCCAGACGTACACTTTCGAAACATTTTGTTCTAACGGTTTATGTTCTACACTGAAGAGGCAGAGCAGTGTGATTTGGGAGTTCCCGCTCTTTTGAAGTTCTCACACTGTGTTGTCCAGTGTAGCGATTTCCATGTTTCTTAAGCCTCCTTGATATTAAGGAATATATTTTATGAATGTATTTTATTTTTATATTTTATGAAGCATCTTTTTTATGAAGGATCTGTGTGTGTGTGTGTGTGTTTCACCCTCATGGTTGCTATTCCACTTTTAGAACATTCTTTTTAATTAAACATATGTTTTCACTTATGGGCATGGGGAGAGGGGAGGAGAGGGTGAGATGTATGGAGAGAGTAACATGGAAACTTACATTACCATTTGTAAAATAGATAGCCAGTGGGAATTTGCTGTATGCCTCAGGAAACTCAAACAGCGGCTCTGTACCAACCTAGAGGGGTGGGATGGGGCGGGAGGTGGGAGGGAGGTTCAAAAGGGAGGGGATATATGTATCAGTTCAGTTCAGTCGCTCAGTCGTGTCCGACTCTTTGCGATCCCATGAATTGCAGCACGCCAGGCCTCTCTGTCCATCACCAACTCCCGGAGTCTACCCAAACCCATGTCCATCGAGTCGGTGATGCCATCCAACCATCTCATCCTCTGTCGTCCCCTTCTCCTCCCGCCCCCAACCCTACCCAGCATTAGGGTCCTTTCCAATGAGTCAACCCTTCGCATGAGGTGGCCCAAGTACTGGAGTTTCAGCTTCAACATCAGACCTTCCAATGAACACTCAGGATTGATCTCTGTTAGGATGGATTGATTGGATCTCCTTGCAGTCCAAGGGACTCTCAAGAGTCTTCTCCAACAGCACAGTTCAAAAGCATCGATTCTTCGGCGCTCAGCTTTCTTCACCGTCCAACTCGCACATCCATACATGACCACTGGAAAGGGAATACCTATGGCTGATCCACGTGGAGGTTTGCCAGAAAACAACAAAATTCTATAAAGCAATTATCCTTTAATTAAAACATAAATAAATTTAAAAAAACATGTTTTCAAGGCCAGGCCTCACTCACGTAAGTGATTTCAGGTGGTAATTAACACAGGCTCTGGAGCCAATCAACCTAATCAATCTCTGCATCAATCAACCTAATTTTTCCTGAAACTTCCCTGGGCTTACTGGCCTCTGTGGGCTGAGGTGGTATGTTTAAGATATTCCTCCCACCTCCCTTCATCTGAGGTCTATTTTTGGCTATGGACCTTCCCAAACTTGCCTGCCACCTCCCACCCTCTCACCAAGTACCACTTCTTTGTTCTCCACCAAGGGTTTCTCATGTTTTGTTGTTTAGACTTAGTTGTTGATATTTTTGGTAGGCTGAAAAATGGCCCTCCCAAAGATCCTCTATCCCATTCCCTAGACCCTTCTTTGGGAAAAGGGTCTTTGCAGGTGTGATTAAGAATCTTTCCATGGGGGGATTAGCCTGGATTATCCAGGTGGGCCCTAAATAGAATCGCATGTTTCCTTAGAAGACAGAGGGAGGAGAACTGACAAGCTGAGAAGGCAATGTGAATATGGAGCAGAGAGCTACTTGGATATGTTGACCTTGAAGATTTCAGTCATGTTCCCCTAAGCCAAGGAATGCCAGCAGTCACAAGAAGCTAGAAAAGGTAAGAAATGGGCTTTCCCCTAGAGCAGGGGTCCCCAGCCTCTGGGGTCTAATGCCTGATGATCTGAGGTGGAGCTGATGGAACAATAGAAATAAAGTACACAGTCAATGTCATGTGCTTGAATCATCCTGAAACCATCCCTCCCTCTGTCCATGGAAAAATTTGTCTTCCACACAACTGGTCCCTGGTGCCAAAAGCTTGGGGACCAACAACCTAGAGTCTCCAGAGGTGCGCGGCCCTGCCAGTACCATCATTTTAGCCTAGCGAAACTGATTTCAGGGATCTGACTTTCAGAACTGTAAAAAAATATATTCCTGCTGCCTAAGACACCCAGTTCATGGTAGTTTAATACAGCAATCCTAGGAGACTAATGCAACATTGTTTATTTTCTTTCATTCTCCCTTCTGTGGTTTTCCAGGTTTGATTTTGGGAGCGGCGGACAGCAGCCCAAACTTGATCGGCATTTTAGCAACTATAGGTAAGTCGCTAAATCTGTGAGTAACTCAAGGAGAATTGATGTCTTTACCGTACGTATTTTGTTTCACATCAGTGAACGTGGCTCACTCTGGTTTTTTGGGGACTTAAAAAAAAATCTTAATCTATCAGGAAACTTTTATGTTTGCCTTCATAAATATATCGTATACATTTTTGTGTGATTTGTGATTCTGGATTTTGTTGCTGTTACATGTGCTCATTTGTGAACGGGATTCTGTCTATTACACGTGGTAATTAATTATGGCCTTTTTGTGCCAAGGCTCTTGACTTAATTGTATTGACTGACCTCCCATACACGTTCTTTCTGAAGTCTTTTATTTATTTGGGTATTCTACACAGTGATTCCTTTTAATTTTCTAGGCAGATGATGATATTGTTACAAATATATCTCTTTCTTTTCAACATTTATATATCTTATTCATTTTGGTATCTGTATCTCTGTCTTTGTGTTCCAGTGCAATTTTGAACAGTAGATGTGAGAATATATGTCTTGTTCATGACTTGAATGAGCGTACTTCTAACATTTCACACCTAACTATGTTTGGTGTAGAATTTAGAAAAAAGCAAGTTCCTTCTAAGTTTGCTAGAAGTTTGTCCCATTAACTCATGTTGAATTTCTTTCAGAGGCTTTTTCTATACCCATTGGCACAATCATATTTTTTTCTCTTCTAATTTGTTATTGTATGGAACTACAACTGAAAGTATTTTCTAACGTTAAATCATATTTTCATTTCTTGGGCACAGCCCACGTGCTCATTGAATTCACTACTTTGTTGACTATGCTATTTACTACTATGTGAGTGAGCTTTGCTCAAGTGTTCTTTTCATGGGGATGGAGGGCAACGTCCTCATTTGGTTTTTGAGACAAGGAGAGCTGGCTGGGGAAAATGAGTTGCATAATTTCCCCTCTCCCTTTGTGTGGGTATGCCTTAGGAAATTTGTTTTCTTTCTTTCAGAAGACCACTCTCTAGGTTGTGTGGTATACTTCCATTAGGAGGTGTATAATGCCTGGTCCTTCTTTGCGAAGCTGTCAGCAGGCCATGATGATCACCTTTATCAATCCTTCAGGGGTCACATAATGTTCATTCTCTCATTCTTTCTTACTCTGCTGTTGCTGCTGCTAAGTCGCTTCAGTTGCGTCCGACTCTGTGCGACCCCCTAGACGGCAGCCCACCAGGCTCCGCCATCCCTGGGGTTCTCCAGGCAAGAACACTGGAGTGGGTTGCCATTTCCTTCTCTAGTGGATGGAAGTGAAAAGTGAAAGTGAAGTCGCTCAGTCATGTCCGACTCTTCACGACCCCATGGACTGCAGCCTACCAGGCTCCTCCGTCCATGGGATTTTCCAGGCAAGAATACGGGAGTGGGTTGCTATTTCCTTCTCCGGAGATCTCCCTGACCCGGGGATTGAACCCACCATCTTCTGTGGTTCTGCATTGCAAGCAGATTCTTTACCACTGAGCCACTGGGGAAGCCCCTTCATCCTTAACTTTTCTGCTGGGTTCTTTCGCATTTACAAGCAATTCCTATTCTAATGCCATTATCATCTTGTTTCAGATCACAAGGAAAGATGGGGGGTTTCTCAATGCGTTTGCAAAATTGTGAAACTCTTCTTATATGTGATAAACAGCTATAACTGTGTGATCATTGTCACTCATAACCTTAGATTCTGGTGTTAATTAAACTTTATTAAACAATATTTGGGGGAAAAAACAAGTAAAAAAAAAAAAAAAAAGTTAAAAAGGTCCAAATCAGCCATATACAATAGAAACATGAGAATTCCAACAGACCGTTCCACCCTAGCCCTCCATTACATGGAATACTGACTGTTGTCTTCAGATGAAGACTGAGGAAACTGCTTTGGATTCCACTCAGGGCAGAAGAGGTTGCTGGACATGACACTGGAATTTTCACTGGCCATGGCAGTAGTATCATCCCCGGGCACAGTTCTGGCCTGGGCTCTCTCATCTCTCAAAGCTTCCTCATACCAGAATAAGAAGGAAGTGGGGTCAGTCCCAGTGACCTTGGCAAAAAACTCCAGGACTTTCATCTTACTGGTTTCAGCATAGGCCCTTGGACCCCATAGAAATTCATAGCATGGAGGATCGCTGTGAGGCACCTGCCGATACTGTAGATATTGTTCCTCCACCAGCTCCTTGGTGATGAGTTTCCTGGGCTCCCCATAGATTAAATCCTCCTGCCCAGCATACACCCCCATTGTATTCAACGTTTTCCAGATTTTCTCCTCAGGGGCACAGTTGCCCTCCATGAAGATCATACCCAGGATAAGTATCAGGAAGCCGGTCTTGGGCATTCCCCTGTCATTACTCAGCATCCCATCGTAGGTGAGGTCGAGTGTTTTGGCAAGCTCATAGCAGTGTCTGGTGGGGTCCACTTCTTTCACTTCAATGCCAAAGACAATCTCCATGCACTCACAGACTTGGCTGAAGATCTCAGGGAAGTTGTCCTTGTGTTCTCTGATGACACTCAGCATTTCTGCTTTTGTGGTGGGTTCCTTTGTTACATATTTGACACACAGGAACTGCAGCAGTTCAGCCACCTTGTTTAGCTCATCAGCGAGCGAGGGCTCAGGATCTGGGGCAGTCTGGGAGGTGCTGGACTCGTCCTCCTCTTGGTTTCTGGAATTCTCATCCGATTGACTCAGTGGAGTGGCTGAGGTGGCAGTGGGTGAGCAGCAGGCTCCCTGAGAACTCTGGACAGCACTCAGTGCCCCAGTGGCAGACACCTCCTCTGTGGTTCCAGGGATCAACGGGGTGAGGGAAGAGGAGGAGACGGTGGACGTGGGGCAGGAGGTGGCCTCTTCCTTCTGAGCTGTGGGAGCCTGCACACATTCTATGCCCTGTGCCTCTTTTGGGGCCTGAAGGTCTTCCTCAAGCTTGCAGCACTCACTCTTCTGACCTAGAGACATGATGGCTGGTACTGGAGGTGGCCAGCAGGACAGTGGGACCCTGGGGGATCAAGAGAGACCGTCAGTGGCCTCAGCTGAGAGATTCCCCCCACTCAGGACGGCTCTGACAAAGGAAGCTTACAGGTCTCCTCTTTAGGGGAGCTCCCAGGTGTCACGGGCTCCTGTTCTCCCGGTCCGCCTAAGGATGGAAAGAAGAAGTGAGATAGTTCCTCAGGGTGGAGCCCAAGGATTCCAGGGTTGAGAGTAGGCCCGGTTGGCTCAGACACCGTGGATTCTCTGTTTTGGGGTGCACAGGGCCTTGGGAGACATTCAGGGTGTGCACCTCGTTTTGACTACTGCTGCTGCCCGGGCCTTCTCCCAGATGCTGACCTGAGAACCCAGGCCTCAGACCATGGCTGTCACCTCCCAGATCCTAGAACTCTGAGGAGGGAAACTGAGAGGACTCCTCAGGATGCAGACTACAGACACAGTCGTGGGCCCCGCAGTGTTGACAACAGCGCTGGGGCCAAGCTCTGTGATGTCCCTACTGTCGTGGGGTGGATGGTTCCCTCAGTGCTCCTTCAGAGTCCCAGTACTTTCCCCTGCCAGCGTCTAGGCCCCGTCATTCTGCTGACGTCCCCCAGAGGAAGAAGAGAAGGGGCGCCACATTGGACTCCACTTGCCCAGGGTCTGCTAAGGCGGCTAGCAGGGGCTGCGTGGGTTTCAGAGGCTGGGGGGGAGGGGGGGGGCGCCCATATCTAGGCTAGGAGGGCCCATCACACGATTCAGCTTTACACCTGTCCAAGCCCGCCTCACATCCTCTACAGCTGAGCAGACTTGGCATCCTCAGGTTGCAGCCTTGCTTCTCTGTGCGAGACCCAAGCCCCATGGTAGGAGCACAAGCTACCACTACCGGCCGCCTCTGCCCAAGGCCTCTCGGGTAGCACAGCAGGGTTGAGGTCATCTGTTCTGGGGTGGGGGGTACCCTCCGATCTGCCTTCCCATCTGGGCAGGTTCTCAGCTGGCCCTCCCCTCGCCCTCACCTGACATCTCCTGGAGCCTGCCCTCCCCGACACCAGAGTGCCTAGAGGCCATACCCAGTGGCTCCTACCCGAGGTCTCCCGGGGCTGGAGCAAGGAGCAGGGCAGGTTTCCGTGGGCCGCCCTTTCTCTGCGGTGAGGACCCCTCAGTTCTGCTCAGTGTCGTCACAGCTACTCCTGACAGGGTGGAGTTGGGTCGGGGAGCGGCCCGGGGTTGAGCGTAGCCACTCGGGTTTCTGCACGGAAAACCTTTCTTTGCTGCCCCTCAGGGTCCTCAGGTCGAGTCGGGGCCGCCCCTGGGACTCCGCCCCCTGCTGGCCCCAGGCCATCCCTGATGAAGCCTCACCCCTTTCAGACTCTGAAAGCTGAAGTAGGAAACATCACATTGGAAACCCTTCCTTTGGCGGACACTAAGGGCGGGGCTGGGCCCACCTCTCTGCGGTGGGCTCTCCCCTCCGCCAGTCTCTTACGGGCCTCGCTTTCATGCCTGGCTAGGGGGTCTGGGCCTTCTTCGCCTGCCGACCTGATGCCCCATCAGACCGAGCATCTCGCCTCCCGAGATCCCCGACCCGGAATGGGGAGAGGGGGTATCCTGCCAGCACTTGCCTGGGTCTCTGGGGCTGACAACACTGGTTGGGGTGAATTTCTGCGAGGATCCCCCTCTTGCTCTAAGGTGGGGGGCACCTCAGTCCTCAAAGTGTTCCGATTTACTCCTGTCAGGGCCTGGGCCCCCTTTCTTCTGCTGGTCTGAGATGTACCCTGCAGGCCAAGAGCACCATCTCCGTGAGGCCTTAACAGCGAAGTGTGGATGGGAGGGGTCATCTGTCAACCATACCTGGGGCCTCATGAGGCAGATGGAAAAGGCAGGTGTCTGCAGTTTCTTCAGGATCCTCCCTCGGACAGCTGGCAGAGTCTGGGCCTTGTTCCTTTGCTGACCTGAGTGCAGTCACTGCAGTTGAAGCCTCGTCTTCAGATTCCCACGGTTGAAGTCGGCAAACCCTACATCCAAGGACCCTAAATAGGGCCTCTGAGAGCCCAAAGCGGGCTCAGATGAGGCGGAGGCCCACTCTCTTCTGTTTGGCAGGCAGTTCAGTCATCCCACAGGATCAGTTTGACTCTTGGAATTGCCGGTGCCCCCTCCCCCTGAGGGCCGCTTCCCTTAGCCGCGGGTCACCTTGGAGTTCGCAAGAGTCAGAAAAGAGGAGGGCAGTGCTAATCTGGACAAACCTACAGGGAGTCTCCCAGGGTTGATATCAGGGATGGAGCAGGGTACTGCAGGGTCCACACGGTTCTGGGGGGCGGGGGTTGGACTCCTCAGTCCTCACTCGTGAGTGTGCGTCTCTTGGCCGCTGCCTTCTTGATTAAATGCTCCCTGGTAGCTTCCTTCCTTTCTGCCAGCTGTGAACATTTGCCCAGCTGCAAACCTTCCAGAGAAAGGTTTCAGTTCCCAGGCTAGATGCTAGACGGGAGAGCAGCACTGCCCCATGACAGGTGGTGGATATTCAGAAAAGCAGCTCATCTTCCTATGGGTCTCGTCACCAGCCAGACGTACACTTTCGAAACATTTTGTTCTAACGGTTTATGTTCTACACTGAAGAGGCAGAGCAGTGTGATTTGGGAGTTCCCGCTCTTTTGAAGTTCTCACACTGTGTTGTCCAGTGTAGCGATTTCCATGTTTCTTAAGCCTCCTTGATATTAAGGAATATATTTTATGAATGTATTTTATTTTTATATTTTATGAAGCATCTTTTTTATGAAGGATCTGTGTGTGTGTGTGTGTGTTTCACCCTCATGGTTGCTATTCCACTTTTAGAACATTCTTTTTAATTAAACATATGTTTTCACTTATGGGCATGGGGAGAGGGGAGGAGAGGGTGAGATGTATGGAGAGAGTAACATGGAAACTTACATTACCATTTGTAAAATAGATAGCCAGTGGGAATTTGCTGTATGCCTCAGGAAACTCAAACAGCGGCTCTGTACCAACCTAGAGGGGTGGGATGGGGCGGGAGGTGGGAGGGAGGTTCAAAAGGGAGGGGATATATGTATCAGTTCAGTTCAGTCGCTCAGTCGTGTCCGACTCTTTGCGATCCCATGAATTGCAGCACGCCAGGCCTCTCTGTCCATCACCAACTCCCGGAGTCTACCCAAACCCATGTCCATCGAGTCGGTGATGCCATCCAACCATCTCATCCTCTGTCGTCCCCTTCTCCTCCCGCCCCCAACCCTACCCAGCATTAGGGTCCTTTCCAATGAGTCAACCCTTCGCATGAGGTGGCCCAAGTACTGGAGTTTCAGCTTCAACATCAGACCTTCCAATGAACACTCAGGATTGATCTCTGTTAGGATGGATTGATTGGATCTCCTTGCAGTCCAAGGGACTCTCAAGAGTCTTCTCCAACAGCACAGTTCAAAAGCATCGATTCTTCGGCGCTCAGCTTTCTTCACCGTCCAACTCGCACATCCATACATGACCACTGGAAAGGGAATACCTATGGCTGATCCACGTGGAGGTTTGCCAGAAAACAACAAAATTCTATAAAGCAATTATCCTTTAATTAAAACATAAATAAATTTAAAAAAACATGTTTTCAAGGCCAGGCCTCACTCACGTAAGTGATTTCAGGTGGTAATTAACACAGGCTCTGGAGCCAATCAACCTAATCAATCTCTGCATCAATCAACCTAATTTTTCCTGAAACTTCCCTGGGCTTACTGGCCTCTGTGGGCTGAGGTGGTATGTTTAAGATATTCCTCCCACCTCCCTTCATCTGAGGTCTATTTTTGGCTATGGACCTTCCCAAACTTGCCTGCCACCTCCCACCCTCTCACCAAGTACCACTTCTTTGTTCTCCACCAAGGGTTTCTCATGTTTTGTTGTTTAGACTTAGTTGTTGATATTTTTGGTAGGCTGAAAAATGGCCCTCCCAAAGATCCTCTATCCCATTCCCTAGACCCTTCTTTGGGAAAAGGGTCTTTGCAGGTGTGATTAAGAATCTTTCCATGGGGGGATTAGCCTGGATTATCCAGGTGGGCCCTAAATAGAATCGCATGTTTCCTTAGAAGACAGAGGGAGGAGAACTGACAAGCTGAGAAGGCAATGTGAATATGGAGCAGAGAGCTACTTGGATATGTTGACCT
The DNA here is from genome assembly GCF_054371585.1 of Giraffa tippelskirchi. Classification (NCBI taxonomy): domain Eukaryota; kingdom Metazoa; phylum Chordata; class Mammalia; order Artiodactyla; family Giraffidae; genus Giraffa; species Giraffa tippelskirchi. The sequence goes on along the minus strand of NC_137289.1, from coordinate 9,951,651 downwards.
TGAAGATTTCAGTCATGTTCCCCTAAGCCAAGGAATGCCAGCAGTCACAAGAAGCTAGAAAAGGTAAGAAATGGGCTTTCCCCTAGAGCAGGGGTCCCCAGCCTCTGGGGTCTAATGCCTGATGATCTGAGGTGGAGCTGATGGAACAATAGAAATAAAGTACACAGTCAATGTCATGTGCTTGAATCATCCTGAAACCATCCCTCCCTCTGTCCATGGAAAAATTTGTCTTCCACACAACTGGTCCCTGGTGCCAAAAGCTTGGGGACCAACAACCTAGAGTCTCCAGAGGTGCGCGGCCCTGCCAGTACCATCATTTTAGCCTAGCGAAACTGATTTCAGGGATCTGACTTTCAGAACTGTAAAAAAATATATTCCTGCTGCCTAAGACACCCAGTTCATGGTAGTTTAATACAGCAATCCTAGGAGACTAATGCAACATTGTTTATTTTCTTTCATTCTCCCTTCTGTGGTTTTCCAGGTTTGATTTTGGGAGCGGCGGACAGCAGCCCAAACTTGATCGGCATTTTAGCAACTATAGGTAAGTCGCTAAATCTGTGAGTAACTCAAGGAGAATTGATGTCTTTACCGTACGTATTTTGTTTCACATCAGTGAACGTGGCTCACTCTGGTTTTTTGGGGACTTAAAAAAAAATCTTAATCTATCAGGAAACTTTTATGTTTGCCTTCATAAATATATCGTATACATTTTTGTGTGATTTGTGATTCTGGATTTTGTTGCTGTTACATGTGCTCATTTGTGAACGGGATTCTGTCTATTACACGTGGTAATTAATTATGGCCTTTTTGTGCCAAGGCTCTTGACTTAATTGTATTGACTGACCTCCCATACACGTTCTTTCTGAAGTCTTTTATTTATTTGGGTATTCTACACAGTGATTCCTTTTAATTTTCTAGGCAGATGATGATATTGTTACAAATATATCTCTTTCTTTTCAACATTTATATATCTTATTCATTTTGGTATCTGTATCTCTGTCTTTGTGTTCCAGTGCAATTTTGAACAGTAGATGTGAGAATATATGTCTTGTTCATGACTTGAATGAGCGTACTTCTAACATTTCACACCTAACTATGTTTGGTGTAGAATTTAGAAAAAAGCAAGTTCCTTCTAAGTTTGCTAGAAGTTTGTCCCATTAACTCATGTTGAATTTCTTTCAGAGGCTTTTTCTATACCCATTGGCACAATCATATTTTTTTCTCTTCTAATTTGTTATTGTATGGAACTACAACTGAAAGTATTTTCTAACGTTAAATCATATTTTCATTTCTTGGGCACAGCCCACGTGCTCATTGAATTCACTACTTTGTTGACTATGCTATTTACTACTATGTGAGTGAGCTTTGCTCAAGTGTTCTTTTCATGGGGATGGAGGGCAACGTCCTCATTTGGTTTTTGAGACAAGGAGAGCTGGCTGGGGAAAATGAGTTGCATAATTTCCCCTCTCCCTTTGTGTGGGTATGCCTTAGGAAATTTGTTTTCTTTCTTTCAGAAGACCACTCTCTAGGTTGTGTGGTATACTTCCATTAGGAGGTGTATAATGCCTGGTCCTTCTTTGCGAAGCTGTCAGCAGGCCATGATGATCACCTTTATCAATCCTTCAGGGGTCACATAATGTTCATTCTCTCATTCTTTCTTACTCTGCTGTTGCTGCTGCTAAGTCGCTTCAGTTGCGTCCGACTCTGTGCGACCCCCTAGACGGCAGCCCACCAGGCTCCGCCATCCCTGGGGTTCTCCAGGCAAGAACACGGGAGTGGGTTGCCATTTCCTTCTCTAGTGGATGGAAGTGAAAAGTGAAAGTGAAGTCGCTCAGTCATGTCCGACTCTTCACGACCCCATGGACTGCAGCCTACCAGGCTCCTCCGTCCATGGGATTTTCCAGGCAAGAATACGGGAGTGGGTTGCTATTTCCTTCTCCGGAGATCTCCCTGACCCGGGGATTGAACCCACCATCTTCTGTGGTTCTGCATTGCAAGCAGATTCTTTACCACTGAGCCACTGGGGAAGCCCCTTCATCCTTAACTTTTCTGCTGGGTTCTTTCACATTTACAAGCAATTCCTATTCTAATGCCATTATCATCTTGTTTCAGATCACAAGGAAAGATGGGGGGTTTCTCAATGCGTTTGCAAAATTGTGAAACTCTTCTTATATGTGATAAACAGCTATAACTGTGTGATCATTGTCACTCATAACCTTAGATTCTGGTGTTAATTAAACTTTATTAAACAATATTTGGGGGAAAAAACAAGTAAAAAAAAAAAAAAAAAAGTTAAAAAGGTCCAAATCAGCCATATACAATAGAAACATGAGAATTCCAACAGACCGTTCCACCCTAGCCCTCCATTACATGGAATACTGACTGTTGTCTTCAGATGAAGACTGAGGAAACTGCTTTGGATTCCACTCAGGGCAGAAGAGGTTGCTGGACATGACACTGGAATTTTCACTGGCCATGGCAGTAGTATCATCCCCGGGCACAGTTCTGGCCTGGGCTCTCTCATCTCTCAAAGCTTCCTCATACCAGAATAAGAAGGAAGTGGGGTCAGTCCCAGTGACCTTGGCAAAAAACTCCAGGACTTTCATCTTACTGGTTTCAGCATAGGCCCTTGGACCCCATAGAAATTCATAGCATGGAGGATCGCTGTGAGGCACCTGCCGATACTGTAGATATTGTTCCTCCACCAGCTCCTTGGTGATGAGTTTCCTGGGCTCCCCATAGATTAAATCCTCCTGCCCAGCATACACCCCCATTGTATTCAACGTTTTCCAGATTTTCTCCTCAGGGGCACAGTTGCCCTCCATGAAGATCATACCCAGGATAAGTATCAGGAAGCCGGTCTTGGGCATTCCCCTGTCATTACTCAGCATCCCATCGTAGGTGAGGTCGAGTGTTTTGGCAAGCTCATAGCAGTGTCTGGTGGGGTCCACTTCTTTCACTTCAATGCCAAAGACAATCTCCATGCACTCACAGACTTGGCTGAAGATCTCAGGGAAGTTGTCCTTGTGTTCTCTGATGACACTCAGCATTTCTGCTTTTGTGGTGGGTTCCTTTGTTACATATTTGACACACAGGAACTGCAGCAGTTCAGCCACCTTGTTTAGCTCATCAGCGAGCGAGGGCTCAGGATCTGGGGCAGTCTGGGAGGTGCTGGACTCGTCCTCCTCTTGGTTTCTGGAATTCTCATCCGATTGACTCAGTGGAGTGGCTGAGGTGGCAGTGGGTGAGCAGCAGGCTCCCTGAGAACTCTGGACAGCACTCAGTGCCCCAGTGGCAGACACCTCCTCTGTGGTTCCAGGGATCAACGGGGTGAGGGAAGAGGAGGAGACGGTGGACGTGGGGCAGGAGGTGGCCTCTTCCTTCTGAGCTGTGGGAGCCTGCACACATTCTATGCCCTGTGCCTCTTTTGGGGCCTGAAGGTCTTCCTCAAGCTTGCAGCACTCACTCTTCTGACCTAGAGACATGATGGCTGGTACTGGAGGTGGCCAGCAGGACAGTGGGACCCTGGGGGATCAAGAGAGACCGTCAGTGGCCTCAGCTGAGAGATTCCCCCCACTCAGGACGGCTCTGACAAAGGAAGCTTACAGGTCTCCTCTTTAGGGGAGCTCCCAGGTGTCACGGGCTCCTGTTCTCCCGGTCCGCCTAAGGATGGAAAGAAGAAGTGAGATAGTTCCTCAGGGTGGAGCCCAAGGATTCCAGGGTTGAGAGTAGGCCCGGTTGGCTCAGACACCGTGGATTCTCTGTTTTGGGGTGCACAGGGCCTTGGGAGACATTCAGGGTGTGCACCTCGTTTTGACTACTGCTGCTGCCCGGGCCTTCTCCCAGATGCTGACCTGAGAACCCAGGCCTCAGACCATGGCTGTCACCTCCCAGATCCTAGAACTCTGAGGAGGGAAACTGAGAGGACTCCTCAGGATGCAGACTACAGACACAGTCGTGGGCCCCGCAGTGTTGACAACAGCGCTGGGGCCAAGCTCTGTGATGTCCCTACTGTCGTGGGGTGGATGGTTCCCTCAGTGCTCCTTCAGAGTCCCAGTACTTTCCCCTGCCAGCGTCTAGGCCCCGTCATTCTGCTGACGTCCCCCAGAGGAAGAAGAGAAGGGGCGCCACATTGGACTCCACTTGCCCAGGGTCTGCTAAGGCGGCTAGCAGGGGCTGCGTGGGTTTCAGAGGCTGGGGGGGAGGGGGGGGGCGCCCATATCTAGGCTAGGAGGGCCCATCACACGATTCAGCTTTACACCTGTCCAAGCCCGCCTCACATCCTCTACAGCTGAGCAGACTTGGCATCCTCAGGTTGCAGCCTTGCTTCTCTGTGCGAGACCCAAGCCCCATGGTAGGAGCACAAGCTACCACTACCGGCCGCCTCTGCCCAAGGCCTCTCGGGTAGCACAGCAGGGTTGAGGTCATCTGTTCTGGGGTGGGGGGTACCCTCCGATCTGCCTTCCCATCTGGGCAGGTTCTCAGCTGGCCCTCCCCTCGCCCTCACCTGACATCTCCTGGAGCCTGCCCTCCCCGACACCAGAGTGCCTAGAGGCCATACCCAGTGGCTCCTACCCGAGGTCTCCCGGGGCTGGAGCAAGGAGCAGGGCAGGTTTCCGTGGGCCGCCCTTTCTCTGCGGTGAGGACCCCTCAGTTCTGCTCAGTGTCGTCACAGCTACTCCTGACAGGGTGGAGTTGGGTCGGGGAGCGGCCCGGGGTTGAGCGTAGCCACTCGGGTTTCTGCACGGAAAACCTTTCTTTGCTGCCCCTCAGGGTCCTCAGGTCGAGTCGGGGCCGCCCCTGGGACTCCGCCCCCTGCTGGCCCCAGGCCATCCCTGATGAAGCCTCACCCCTTTCAGACTCTGAAAGCTGAAGTAGGAAACATCACATTGGAAACCCTTCCTTTGGCGGACACTAAGGGCGGGGCTGGGCCCACCTCTCTGCGGTGGGCTCTCCCCTCCGCCAGTCTCTTACGGGCCTCGCTTTCATGCCTGGCTAGGGGGTCTGGGCCTTCTTCGCCTGCCGACCTGATGCCCCATCAGACCGAGCATCTCGCCTCCCGAGATCCCCGACCCGGAATGGGGAGAGGGGGTATCCTGCCAGCACTTGCCTGGGTCTCTGGGGCTGACAACACTGGTTGGGGTGAATTTCTGCGAGGATCCCCCTCTTGCTCTAAGGTGGGGGGCACCTCAGTCCTCAAAGTGTTCCGATTTACTCCTGTCAGGGCCTGGGCCCCCTTTCTTCTGCTGGTCTGAGATGTACCCTGCAGGCCAAGAGCACCATCTCCGTGAGGCCTTAACAGCGAAGTGTGGATGGGAGGGGTCATCTGTCAACCATACCTGGGGCCTCATGAGGCAGATGGAAAAGGCAGGTGTCTGCAGTTTCTTCAGGATCCTCCCTCGGACAGCTGGCAGAGTCTGGGCCTTGTTCCTTTGCTGACCTGAGTGCAGTCACTGCAGTTGAAGCCTCGTCTTCAGATTCCCACGGTTGAAGTCGGCAAACCCTACATCCAAGGACCCTAAATAGGGCCTCTGAGAGCCCAAAGCGGGCTCAGATGAGGCGGAGGCCCACTCTCTTCTGTTTGGCAGGCAGTTCAGTCATCCCACAGGATCAGTTTGACTCTTGGAATTGCCGGTGCCCCCTCCCCCTGAGGGCCGCTTCCCTTAGCCGCGGGTCACCTTGGAGTTCGCAAGAGTCAGAAAAGAGGAGGGCAGTGCTAATCTGGACAAACCTACAGGGAGTCTCCCAGGGTTGATATCAGGGATGGAGCAGGGTACTGCAGGGTCCACACGGTTCTGGGGGGCGGGGGTTGGACTCCTCAGTCCTCACTCGTGAGTGTGCGTCTCTTGGCCGCTGCCTTCTTGATTAAATGCTCCCTGGTAGCTTCCTTCCTTTCTGCCAGCTGTGAACATTTGCCCAGCTGCAAACCTTCCAGAGAAAGGTTTCAGTTCCCAGGCTAGATGCTAGACGGGAGAGCAGCACTGCCCCATGACAGGTGGTGGATATTCAGAAAAGCAGCTCATCTTCCTATGGGTCTCGTCACCAGCCAGACGTACACTTTCGAAACATTTTGTTCTAACGGTTTATGTTCTACACTGAAGAGGCAGAGCAGTGTGATTTGGGAGTTCCTGCTCTTTTGAAGTTCTCACACTGTGTTGTCCAGTGTAGCGATTTCCATGTTTCTTAAGCCTCCTTGATATTAAGGAATATATTTTATGAATGTATTTTATTTTTATATTTTATGAAGCATCTTTTTTATGAAGGATCTGTGTGTGTGTGTGTGTGTGTGTTTCACCCTCATGGTTGCTATTCCACTTTTAGAACATTCTTTTTAATTAAACATATGTTTTCACTTATGGGCATGGGGAGAGGGGAGGAGAGGGTGAGATGTATGGAGAGAGTAACATGGAAACTTACATTACCATTTGTAAAATAGATAGCCAATGGGAATTTGCTGTATGCCTCAGGAAACTCAAACAGCGGCTCTGTACCAACCTAGAGGGGTGGGATGGGGCGGGAGGTGGGAGGGAGGTTCAAAAGGGAGGGGATATATGTATCAGTTCAGTTCAGTCGCTCAGTCGTGTCCGACTCTTTGCGATCCCATGAATTGCAGCACGCCAGGCCTCTCTGTCCATCACCAACTCCCGGAGTCTACCCAAACCCATGTCCATCGAGTCGGTGATGCCATCCAACCATCTCATCCTCTGTCGTCCCCTTCTCCTCCCGCCCCCAACCCTACCCAGCATTAGGGTCCTTTCCAATGAGTCAACCCTTCGCATGAGGTGGCCCAAGTATTGGAGTTTCAGCTTCAACATCAGACCTTCCAATGAACACTCAGGATTGATCTCTGTTAGGATGGATTGATTGGATCTCCTTGCAGTCCAAGGGACTCTCAAGAGTCTTCTCCAACAGCACAGTTCAAAAGCATCGATTCTTCGGCGCTCAGCTTTCTTCACCGTCCAACTCGCACATCCATACATGACCACTGGAAAGGGAATACCTATGGCTGATCCACGTGGAGGTTTGCCAGAAAACAACAAAATTCTATAAAGCAATTATCCTTTAATTAAAACATAAATAAATTTAAAAAAACATGTTTTCAAGGCCAGGCCTCACTCACGTAAGTGATTTCAGGTGGTAATTAACACAGGCTCTGGAGCCAATCAACCTAATCAATCTCTGCATCAATCAACCTAATTTTTCCTGAAACTTCCCTGGGCTTACTGGCCTCTGTGGGCTGAGGTGGTATGTTTAAGATATTCCTCCCACCTCCCTTCATCTGAGGTCTATTTTTGGCTATGGACCTTCCCAAACTTGCCTGCCACCTCCCACCCTCTCACCAAGTACCACTTCTTTGTTCTCCACCAAGGGTTTCTCATGTTTTGTTGTTTAGACTTAGTTGTTGATATTTTTGGTAGGCTGAAAAATGGCCCTCCCAAAGATCCTCTATCCCATTCCCTAGACCCTTCTTTGGGAAAAGGGTCTTTGCAGGTGTGATTAAGAATCTTTCCATGGGGGGATTAGCCTGGATTATCCAGGTGGGCCCTAAATAGAATCGCATGTTTCCTTAGAAGACAGAGGGAGGAGAACTGACAAGCTGAGAAGGCAATGTGAATATGGAGCAGAGAGCTACTTGGATATGTTGACCTTGAAGATTTCAGTCATGTTCCCCTAAGCCAAGGAATGCCAGCAGTCACAAGAAGCTAGAAAAGGTAAGAAATGGGCTTTCCCCTAGAGCAGGGGTCCCCAGCCTCTGGGGTCTAATGCCTGATGATCTGAGGTGGAGCTGATGGAACAATAGAAATAAAGTACACAGTCAATGTCATGTGCTTGAATCATCCTGAAACCATCCCTCCCTCTGTCCATGGAAAAATTTGTCTTCCACACAACTGGTCCCTGGTGCCAAAAGCTTGGGGACCAACAACCTAGAGTCTCCAGAGGTGCGCGGCCCTGCCAGTACCATCATTTTAGCCTAGCGAAACTGATTTCAGGGATCTGACTTTCAGAACTGTAAAAAAATATATTCCTGCTGCCTAAGACACCCAGTTCATGGTAGTTTAATACAGCAATCCTAGGAGACTAATGCAACATTGTTTATTTTCTTTCATTCTCCCTTCTGTGGTTTTCCAGGTTTGATTTTGGGAGCGGCGGACAGCAGCCCAAACTTGATCGGCATTTTAGCAACTATAGGTAAGTCGCTAAATCTGTGAGTAACTCAAGGAGAATTGATGTCTTTACCGTACGTATTTTGTTTCACATCAGTGAACGTGGCTCACTCTGGTTTTTTGGGGACTTAAAAAAAAATCTTAATCTATCAGGAAACTTTTATGTTTGCCTTCATAAATATATCGTATACATTTTTGTGTGATTTGTGATTCTGGATTTTGTTGCTGTTACATGTGCTCATTTGTGAACGGGATTCTGTCTATTACACGTGGTAATTAATTATGGCCTTTTTGTGCCAAGGCTCTTGACTTAATTGTATTGACTGACCTCCCATACACGTTCTTTCTGAAGTCTTTTATTTATTTGGGTATTCTACACAGTGATTCCTTTTAATTTTCTAGGCAGATGATGATATTGTTACAAATATATCTCTTTCTTTTCAACATTTATATATCTTATTCATTTTGGTATCTGTATCTCTGTCTTTGTGTTCCAGTGCAATTTTGAACAGTAGATGTGAGAATATATGTCTTGTTCATGACTTGAATGAGCGTACTTCTAACATTTCACACCTAACTATGTTTGGTGTAGAATTTAGAAAAAAGCAAGTTCCTTCTAAGTTTGCTAGAAGTTTGTCCCATTAACTCATGTTGAATTTCTTTCAGAGGCTTTTTCTATACCCATTGGCACAATCATATTTTTTTCTCTTCTAATTTGTTATTGTATGGAACTACAACTGAAAGTATTTTCTAACGTTAAATCATATTTTCATTTCTTGGGCACAGCCCACGTGCTCATTGAATTCACTACTTTGTTGACTATGCTATTTACTACTATGTGAGTGAGCTTTGCTCAAGTGTTCTTTTCATGGGGATGGAGGGCAACGTCCTCATTTGGTTTTTGAGACAAGGAGAGCTGGCTGGGGAAAATGAGTTGCATAATTTCCCCTCTCCCTTTGTGTGGGTATGCCTTAGGAAATTTGTTTTCTTTCTTTCAGAAGACCACTCTCTAGGTTGTGTGGTATACTTCCATTAGGAGGTGTATAATGCCTGGTCCTTCTTTGCGAAGCTGTCAGCAGGCCATGATGATCACCTTTATCAATCCTTCAGGGGTCACATAATGTTCATTCTCTCATTCTTTCTTACTCTGCTGTTGCTGCTGCTAAGTCGCTTCAGTTGCGTCCGACTCTGTGCGACCCCCTAGACGGCAGCCCACCAGGCTCCGCCATCCCTGGGGTTCTCCAGGCAAGAACACGGGAGTGGGTTGCCATTTCCTTCTCTAGTGGATGGAAGTGAAAAGTGAAAGTGAAGTCGCTCAGTCATGTCCGACTCTTCACGACCCCATGGACTGCAGCCTACCAGGCTCCTCCGTCCATGGGATTTTCCAGGCAAGAATACGGGAGTGGGTTGCTATTTCCTTCTCCGGAGATCTCCCTGACCCGGGGATTGAACCCACCATCTTCTGTGGTTCTGCATTGCAAGCAGATTCTTTACCACTGAGCCACTGGGGAAGCCCCTTCATCCTTAACTTTTCTGCTGGGTTCTTTCACATTTACAAGCAATTCCTATTCTAATGCCATTATCATCTTGTTTCAGATCACAAGGAAAGATGGGGGGTTTCTCAATGCGTTTGCAAAATTGTGAAACTCTTCTTATATGTGATAAACAGCTATAACTGTGTGATCATTGTCACTCATAACCTTAGATTCTGGTGTTAATTAAACTTTATTAAACAATATTTGGGGGAAAAAACAAGTAAAAAAAAAAAAAAAAGTTAAAAAGGTCCAAATCAGCCATATACAATAGAAACATGAGAATTCCAACAGACCGTTCCACCCTAGCCCTCCATTACATGGAATACTGACTGTTGTCTTCAGATGAAGACTGAGGAAACTGCTTTGGATTCCACTCAGGGCAGAAGAGGTTGCTGGACATGACACTGGAATTTTCACTGGCCATGGCAGTAGTATCATCCCCGGGCACAGTTCTGGCCTGGGCTCTCTCATCTCTCAAAGCTTCCTCATACCAGAATAAGAAGGAAGTGGGGTCAGTCCCAGTGACCTTGGCAAAAAACTCCAGGACTTTCATCTTACTGGTTTCAGCATAGGCCCTTGGACCCCATAGAAATTCATAGCATGGAGGATCGCTGTGAGGCACCTGCCGATACTGTAGATATTGTTCCTCCACCAGCTCCTTGGTGATGAGTTTCCTGGGCTCCCCATAGATTAAATCCTCCTGCCCAGCATACACCCCCATTGTATTCAACGTTTTCCAGATTTTCTCCTCAGGGGCACAGTTGCCCTCCATGAAGATCATACCCAGGATAAGTATCAGGAAGCCGGTCTTGGGCATTCCCCTGTCATTACTCAGCATCCCATCGTAGGTGAGGTCGAGTGTTTTGGCAAGCTCATAGCAGTGTCTGGTGGGGTCCACTTCTTTCACTTCAATGCCAAAGACAATCTCCATGCACTCACAGACTTGGCTGAAGATCTCAGGGAAGTTGTCCTTGTGTTCTCTGATGACACTCAGCATTTCTGCTTTTGTGGTGGGTTCCTTTGTTACATATTTGACACACAGGAACTGCAGCAGTTCAGCCACCTTGTTTAGCTCATCAGCGAGCGAGGGCTCAGGATCTGGGGCAGTCTGGGAGGTGCTGGACTCGTCCTCCTCTTGGTTTCTGGAATTCTCATCCGATTGACTCAGTGGAGTGGCTGAGGTGGCAGTGGGTGAGCAGCAGGCTCCCTGAGAACTCTGGACAGCACTCAGTGCCCCAGTGGCAGACACCTCCTCTGTGGTTCCAGGGATCAACGGGGTGAGGGAAGAGGAGGAGACGGTGGACGTGGGGCAGGAGGTGGCCTCTTCCTTCTGAGCTGTGGGAGCCTGCACACATTCTATGCCCTGTGCCTCTTTTGGGGCCTGAAGGTCTTCCTCAAGCTTGCAGCACTCACTCTTCTGACCTAGAGACATGATGGCTGGTACTGGAGGTGGCCAGCAGGACAGTGGGACCCTGGGGGATCAAGAGAGACCGTCAGTGGCCTCAGCTGAGAGATTCCCCCCACTCAGGACGGCTCTGACAAAGGAAGCTTACAGGTCTCCTCTTTAGGGGAGCTCCCAGGGGTCACGGGCTCCTGTTCTCCCGGTCCGCCTAAGGATGGAAAGAAGAAGTGAGATAGTTCCTCAGGGTGGAGCCCAAGGATTCCAGGGTTGAGAGTAGGCCCGGTTGGCTCAGACACCGTGGATTCTCTGTTTTGGGGTGCACAGGGCCTTGGGAGACATTCAGGGTGTGCACCTCGTTTTGACTACTGCTGCTGCCCGGGCCTTCTCCCAGATGCTGACCTGAGAACCCAGGCCTCAGACCATGGCTGTCACCTCCCAGATCCTAGAACTCTGAGGAGGGAAACTGAGAGGACTCCTCAGGATGCAGACTACAGACACAGTCGTGGGCCCCGCAGTGTTGACAACAGCGCTGGGGCCAAGCTCTGTGATGTCCCTACTGTCGTGGGGTGGATGGTTCCCTCAGTGCTCCTTCAGAGTCCCAGTACTTTCCCCTGCCAGCGTCTAGGCCCCGTCATTCTGCTGACGTCCCCCAGAGGAAGAAGAGAAGGGGCGCCACATTGGACTCCACTTGCCCAGGGTCTGCTAAGGCGGCTAGCAGGGGCTGCGTGGGTTTCAGAGGCTGGGGGGGAGGGGGGGGCGCCCATATTTAGGCTAGGAGGGCCCATCACACGATTCATCTTTACACCTGTCCAAGCCCGCCTCACATCCTCTACAGCTGAGCAGACTTGGCATCCTCAGGTTGCAGCCTTGCTTCTCTGTGCGAGACCCAAGCCCCATGGTAGGAGCACAAGCTACCACTACCGGCCGCCTCTGCCCAAGGCCTCTCGGGTAGCACAGCAGGGTTGAGGTCATCTGTTCTGGGGTGGGGGGTACCCTCCGATCTGCCTTCCCATCTGGGCAGGTTCTCAGCTGGCCCTCCCCTCGCCCTCACCTGACATCTCCTGGAGCCTGCCCTCCCCGACACCAGAGTGCCTAGAGGCCATACCCAGTGGCTCCTACCCGAGGTCTCCCGGGGCTGGAGCAAGGAGCAGGGCAGGTTTCCGTGGGCCGCCCTTTCTCTGCGGTGAGGACCCCTCAGTTCTGCTCAGTGTCGTCACAGCTACTCCTGACAGGGTGGAGTTGGGTCGGGGAGCGGCCCGGGGTTGAGCGTAGCCACTCGGGTTTCTGCACGGAAAACCTTTCTTTGCTGCCCCTCAGGGTCCTCAGGTCGAGTCGGGGCCGCCCCTGGGACTCCGCCCCCTGCTGGCCCCAGGCCATCCCTGATGAAGCCTCACCCCTTTCAGACTCTGAAAGCTGAAGTAGGAAACATCACATTGGAAACCCTTCCTTTGGCGGACACTAAGGGCGGGGCTGGGCCCACCTCTCTGCGGTGGGCTCTCCCCTCCGCCAGTCTCTTACGGGCCTCGCTTTCATGCCTGGCTAGGGGGTCTGGGCCTTCTTCGCCTGCCGACCTGATGCCCCATCAGACCGAGCATCTCGCCTCCCGAGATCCCCGACCCGGAATGGGGAGAGGGGGTATCCTGCCAGCACTTGCCTGGGTCTCTGGGGCTGACAACACTGGTTGGGGTGAATTTCTGCGAGGATCCCCCTCTTGCTCTAAGGTGGGGGGCACCTCAGTCCTCAAAGTGTTCCGATTTACTCCTGTCAGGGCCTGGGCCCCCTTTCTTCTGCTGGTCTGAGATGTACCCTGCAGGCCAAGAGCACCATCTCCGTGAGGCCTTAACAGCGAAGTGTGGATGGGAGGGGTCATCTGTCAACCATACCTGGGGCCTCATGAGGCAGATGGAAAAGGCAGGTGTCTGCAGTTTCTTCAGGATCCTCCCTCGGACAGCTGGCAGAGTCTGGGCCTTGTTCCTTTGCTGACCTGAGTGCAGTCACTGCAGTTGAAGCCTCGTCTTCAGATTCCCACGGTTGAAGTCGGCAAACCCTACATCCAAGGACCCTAAATAGGGCCTCTGAGAGCCCAAAGCGGGCTCAGATGAGGCGGAGGCCCACTCTCTTCTGTTTGGCAGGCAGTTCAGTCATCCCACAGGATCAGTTTGACTCTTGGAATTGCCGGTGCCCCCTCCCCCTGAGGGCCGCTTCCCTTAGCCGCGGGTCACCTTGGAGTTCGCAAGAGTCAGAAAAGAGGAGGGCAGTGCTAATCTGGACAAACCTACAGGGAGTCTCCCAGGGTTGATATCAGGGATGGAGCAGGGTACTGCAGGGTCCACACGGTTCTGGGGGGCGGGGGTTGGACTCCTCAGTCCTCACTCGTGAGTGTGCGTCTCTTGGCCGCTGCCTTCTTGATTAAATGCTCCCTGGTAGCTTCCTTCCTTTCTGCCAGCTGTGAACATTTGCCCAGCTGCAAACCTTCCAGAGAAAGGTTTCAGTTCCCAGGCTAGATGCTAGACGGGAGAGCAGCACTGCCCCATGACAGGTGGTGGATATTCAGAAAAGCAGCTCATCTTCCTATGGGTCTCGTCACCAGCCAGACGTACACTTTCGAAACATTTTGTTCTAACGGTTTATGTTCTACACTGAAGAGGCAGAGCAGTGTGATTTGGGAGTTCCCGCTCTTTTGAAGTTCTCACACTGTGTTGTCCAGTGTAGCGATTTCCATGTTTCTTAAGCCTCCTTGATATTAAGGAATATATTTTATGAATGTATTTTATTTTTATATTTTATGAAGCATCTTTTTTATGAAGGATCTGTGTGTGTGTGTGTGTGTTTCACCCTCATGGTTGCTATTCCACTTTTAGAACATTCTTTTTAATTAAACATATGTTTTCACTTATGGGCATGGGGAGAGGGGAGGAGAGGGTGAGATGTATGGAGAGAGTAACATGGAAACTTACATTACCATTTGTAAAATAGATAGCCAGTGGGAATTTGCTGTATGCCTCAGGAAACTCAAACAGCGGCTCTGTACCAACCTAGAGGGGTGGGATGGGGCGGGAGGTGGGAGGGAGGTTCAAAAGGGAGGGGATATATGTATCAGTTCAGTTCAGTCGCTCAGTCGTGTCCGACTCTTTGCGATCCCATGAATTGCAGCACGCCAGGCCTCTCTGTCCATCACCAACTCCCGGAGTCTACCCAAACCCATGTCCATCGAGTCGGTGATGCCATCCAACCATCTCATCCTCTGTCGTCCCCTTCTCCTCCCGCCCCCAACCCTACCCAGCATTAGGGTCCTTTCCAATGAGTCAACCCTTCGCATGAGGTGGCCCAAGTATTGGAGTTTCAGCTTCAACATCAGACCTTCCAATGAACACTCAGGATTGATCTCTGTTAGGATGGATTGATTGGATCTCCTTGCAGTCCAAGGGACTCTCAAGAGTCTTCTCCAACAGCACAGTTCAAAAGCATCGATTCTTCGGCGCTCAGCTTTCTTCACCGTCCAACTCGCACATCCATACATGACCACTGGAAAGGGAATACCTATGGCTGATCCACGTGGAGGTTTGCCAGAAAACAACAAAATTCTATAAAGCAATTATCCTTTAATTAAAACATAAATAAATTTAAAAAAACATGTTTTCAAGGCCAGGCCTCACTCACGTAAGTGATTTCAGGTGGTAATTAACACAGGCTCTGGAGCCAATCAACCTAATCAATCTCTGCATCAATCAACCTAATTTTTCCTGAAACTTCCCTGGGCTTACTGGCCTCTGTGGGCTGAGGTGGTATGTTTAAGATATTCCTCCCACCTCCCTTCATCTGAGGTCTATTTTTGGCTATGGACCTTCCCAAACTTGCCTGCCACCTCCCACCCTCTCACCAAGTACCACTTCTTTGTTCTCCACCAAGGGTTTCTCATGTTTTGTTGTTTAGACTTAGTTGTTGATATTTTTGGTAGGCTGAAAAATGGCCCTCCCAAAGATCCTCTATCCCATTCCCTAGACCCTTCTTTGGGAAAAGGGTCTTTGCAGGTGTGATTAAGAATCTTTCCATGGGGGGATTAGCCTGGATTATCCAGGTGGGCCCTAAATAGAATCGCATGTTTCCTTAGAAGACAGAGGGAGGAGAACTGACAAGCTGAGAAGGCAATGTGAATATGGAGCAGAGAGCTACTTGGATATGTTGACCTTGAAGATTTCAGTCATGTTCCCCTAAGCCAAGGAATGCCAGCAGTCACAAGAAGCTAGAAAAGGTAAGAAATGGGCTTTCCCCTAGAGCAGGGGTCCCCAGCCTCTGGGGTCTAATGCCTGATGATCTGAGGTGGAGCTGATGGAACAATAGAAATAAAGTACACAGTCAATGTCATGTGCTTGAATCATCCTGAAACCATCCCTCCCTCTGTCCATGGAAAAATTTGTCTTCCACACAACTGGTCCCTGGTGCCAAAAGCTTGGGGACCAACAACCTAGAGTCTCCAGAGGTGCGCGGCCCTGCCAGTACCATCATTTTAGCCTAGCGAAACTGATTTCAGGGATCTGACTTTCAGAACTGTAAAAAAATATATTCCTGCTGCCTAAGACACCCAGTTCATGGTAGTTTAATACAGCAATCCTAGGAGACTAATGCAACATTGTTTATTTTCTTTCATTCTCCCTTCTGTGGTTTTCCAGGTTTGATTTTGGGAGCGGCGGACAGCAGCCCAAACTTGATCGGCATTTTAGCAACTATAGGTAAGTCGCTAAATCTGTGAGTAACTCAAGGAGAATTGATGTCTTTACCGTACGTATTTTGTTTCACATCAGTGAACGTGGCTCACTCTGGTTTTTTGGGGACTTAAAAAAAAATCTTAATCTATCAGGAAACTTTTATGTTTGCCTTCATAAATATATCGTATACATTTTTGTGTGATTTGTGATTCTGGATTTTGTTGCTGTTACATGTGCTCATTTGTGAACGGGATTCTGTCTATTACACGTGGTAATTAATTATGGCCTTTTTGTGCCAAGGCTCTTGACTTAATTGTATTGACTGACCTCCCATACACGTTCTTTCTGAAGTCTTTTATTTATTTGGGTATTCTACACAGTGATTCCTTTTAATTTTCTAGGCAGATGATGATATTGTTACAAATATATCTCTTTCTTTTCAACATTTATATATCTTATTCATTTTGGTATCTGTATCTCTGTCTTTGTGTTCCAGTGCAATTTTGAACAGTAGATGTGAGAATATATGTCTTGTTCATGACTTGAATGAGCGTACTTCTAACATTTCACACCTAACTATGTTTGGTGTAGAATTTAGAAAAAAGCAAGTTCCTTCTAAGTTTGCTAGAAGTTTGTCCCATTAACTCATGTTGAATTTCTTTCAGAGGCTTTTTCTATACCCATTGGCACAATCATATTTTTTTCTCTTCTAATTTGTTATTGTATGGAACTACAACTGAAAGTATTTTCTAACGTTAAATCATATTTTCATTTCTTGGGCACAGCCCACGTGCTCATTGAATTCACTACTTTGTTGACTATGCTATTTACTACTATGTGAGTGAGCTTTGCTCAAGTGTTCTTTTCATGGGGATGGAGGGCAACGTCCTCATTTGGTTTTTGAGACAAGGAGAGCTGGCTGGGGAAAATGAGTTGCATAATTTCCCCTCTCCCTTTGTGTGGGTATGCCTTAGGAAATTTGTTTTCTTTCTTTCAGAAGACCACTCTCTAGGTTGTGTGGTATACTTCCATTAGGAGGTGTATAATGCCTGGTCCTTCTTTGCGAAGCTGTCAGCAGGCCATGATGATCACCTTTATCAATCCTTCAGGGGTCACATAATGTTCATTCTCTCATTCTTTCTTACTCTGCTGTTGCTGCTGCTAAGTCGCTTCAGTTGCGTCCGACTCTGTGCGACCCCCTAGACGGCAGCCCACCAGGCTCCGCCATCCCTGGGGTTCTCCAGGCAAGAACACTGGAGTGGGTTGCCATTTCCTTCTCTAGTGGATGGAAGTGAAAAGTGAAAGTGAAGTCGCTCAGTCATGTCCGACTCTTCACGACCCCATGGACTGCAGCCTACCAGGCTCCTCCGTCCATGGGATTTTCCAGGCAAGAATACGGGAGTGGGTTGCTATTTCCTTCTCCGGAGATCTCCCTGACCCGGGGATTGAACCCACCATCTTCTGTGGTTCTGCATTGCAAGCAGATTCTTTACCACTGAGCCACTGGGGAAGCCCCTTCATCCTTAACTTTTCTGCTGGGTTCTTTCGCATTTACAAGCAATTCCTATTCTAATGCCATTATCATCTTGTTTCAGATCACAAGGAAAGATGGGGGGTTTCTCAATGCGTTTGCAAAATTGTGAAACTCTTCTTATATGTGATAAACAGCTATAACTGTGTGATCATTGTCACTCATAACCTTAGATTCTGGTGTTAATTAAACTTTATTAAACAATATTTGGGGGAAAAAACAAGTAAAAAAAAAAAAAAAAAGTTAAAAAGGTCCAAATCAGCCATATACAATAGAAACATGAGAATTCCAACAGACCGTTCCACCCTAGCCCTCCATTACATGGAATACTGACTGTTGTCTTCAGATGAAGACTGAGGAAACTGCTTTGGATTCCACTCAGGGCAGAAGAGGTTGCTGGACATGACACTGGAATTTTCACTGGCCATGGCAGTAGTATCATCCCCGGGCACAGTTCTGGCCTGGGCTCTCTCATCTCTCAAAGCTTCCTCATACCAGAATAAGAAGGAAGTGGGGTCAGTCCCAGTGACCTTGGCAAAAAACTCCAGGACTTTCATCTTACTGGTTTCAGCATAGGCCCTTGGACCCCATAGAAATTCATAGCATGGAGGATCGCTGTGAGGCACCTGCCGATACTGTAGATATTGTTCCTCCACCAGCTCCTTGGTGATGAGTTTCCTGGGCTCCCCATAGATTAAATCCTCCTGCCCAGCATACACCCCCATTGTATTCAACGTTTTCCAGATTTTCTCCTCAGGGGCACAGTTGCCCTCCATGAAGATCATACCCAGGATAAGTATCAGGAAGCCGGTCTTGGGCATTCCCCTGTCATTACTCAGCATCCCATCGTAGGTGAGGTCGAGTGTTTTGGCAAGCTCATAGCAGTGTCTGGTGGGGTCCACTTCTTTCACTTCAATGCCAAAGACAATCTCCATGCACTCACAGACTTGGCTGAAGATCTCAGGGAAGTTGTCCTTGTGTTCTCTGATGACACTCAGCATTTCTGCTTTTGTGGTGGGTTCCTTTGTTACATATTTGACACACAGGAACTGCAGCAGTTCAGCCACCTTGTTTAGCTCATCAGCGAGCGAGGGCTCAGGATCTGGGGCAGTCTGGGAGGTGCTGGACTCGTCCTCCTCTTGGTTTCTGGAATTCTCATCCGATTGACTCAGTGGAGTGGCTGAGGTGGCAGTGGGTGAGCAGCAGGCTCCCTGAGAACTCTGGACAGCACTCAGTGCCCCAGTGGCAGACACCTCCTCTGTGGTTCCAGGGATCAACGGGGTGAGGGAAGAGGAGGAGACGGTGGACGTGGGGCAGGAGGTGGCCTCTTCCTTCTGAGCTGTGGGAGCCTGCACACATTCTATGCCCTGTGCCTCTTTTGGGGCCTGAAGGTCTTCCTCAAGCTTGCAGCACTCACTCTTCTGACCTAGAGACATGATGGCTGGTACTGGAGGTGGCCAGCAGGACAGTGGGACCCTGGGGGATCAAGAGAGACCGTCAGTGGCCTCAGCTGAGAGATTCCCCCCACTCAGGACGGCTCTGACAAAGGAAGCTTACAGGTCTCCTCTTTAGGGGAGCTCCCAGGGGTCACGGGCTCCTGTTCTCCCGGTCCGCCTAAGGATGGAAAGAAGAAGTGAGATAGTTCCTCAGGGTGGAGCCCAAGGATTCCAGGGTTGAGAGTAGGCCCGGTTGGCTCAGACACCGTGGATTCTCTGTTTTGGGGTGCACAGGGCCTTGGGAGACATTCAGGGTGTGCACCTCGTTTTGACTACTGCTGCTGCCCGGGCCTTCTCCCAGATGCTGACCTGAGAACCCAGGCCTCAGACCATGGCTGTCACCTCCCAGATCCTAGAACTCTGAGGAGGGAAACTGAGAGGACTCCTCAGGATGCAGACTACAGACACAGTCGTGGGCCCCGCAGTGTTGACAACAGCGCTGGGGCCAAGCTCTGTGATGTCCCTACTGTCGTGGGGTGGATGGTTCCCTCAGTGCTCCTTCAGAGTCCCAGTACTTTCCCCTGCCAGCGTCTAGGCCCCGTCATTCTGCTGACGTCCCCCAGAGGAAGAAGAGAAGGGGCGCCACATTGGACTCCACTTGCCCAGGGTCTGCTAAGGCGGCTAGCAGGGGCTGCGTGGGTTTCAGAGGCTGGGGGGGAGGGGGGGGGCGCCCATATCTAGGCTAGGAGGGCCCATCACACGATTCAGCTTTACACCTGTCCAAGCCCGCCTCACATCCTCTACAGCTGAGCAGACTTGGCATCCTCAGGTTGCAGCCTTGCTTCTCTGTGCGAGACCCAAGCCCCATGGTAGGAGCACAAGCTACCACTACCGGCCGCCTCTGCCCAAGGCCTCTCGGGTAGCACAGCAGGGTTGAGGTCATCTGTTCTGGGGTGGGGGGTACCCTCCGATCTGCCTTCCCATCTGGGCAGGTTCTCAGCTGGCCCTCCCCTCGCCCTCACCTGACATCTCCTGGAGCCTGCCCTCCCCGACACCAGAGTGCCTAGAGGCCATACCCAGTGGCTCCTACCCGAGGTCTCCCGGGGCTGGAGCAAGGAGCAGGGCAGGTTTCCGTGGGCCGCCCTTTCTCTGCGGTGAGGACCCCTCAGTTCTGCTCAGTGTCGTCACAGCTACTCCTGACAGGGTGGAGTTGGGTCGGGGAGCGGCCCGGGGTTGAGCGTAGCCACTCGGGTTTCTGCACGGAAAACCTTTCTTTGCTGCCCCTCAGGGTCCTCAGGTCGAGTCGGGGCCGCCCCTGGGACTCCGCCCCCTGCTGGCCCCAGGCCATCCCTGATGAAGCCTCACCCCTTTCAGACTCTGAAAGCTGAAGTAGGAAACATCACATTGGAAACCCTTCCTTTGGCGGACACTAAGGGCGGGGCTGGGCCCACCTCTCTGCGGTGGGCTCTCCCCTCCGCCAGTCTCTTACGGGCCTCGCTTTCATGCCTGGCTAGGGGGTCTGGGCCTTCTTCGCCTGCCGACCTGATGCCCCATCAGACCGAGCATCTCGCCTCCCGAGATCCCCGACCCGGAATGGGGAGAGGGGGTATCCTGCCAGCACTTGCCTGGGTCTCTGGGGCTGACAACACTGGTTGGGGTGAATTTCTGCGAGGATCCCCCTCTTGCTCTAAGGTGGGGGGCACCTCAGTCCTCAAAGTGTTCCGATTTACTCCTGTCAGGGCCTGGGCCCCCTTTCTTCTGCTGGTCTGAGATGTACCCTGCAGGCCAAGAGCACCATCTCCGTGAGGCCTTAACAGCGAAGTGTGGATGGGAGGGGTCATCTGTCAACCATACCTGGGGCCTCATGAGGCAGATGGAAAAGGCAGGTGTCTGCAGTTTCTTCAGGATCCTCCCTCGGACAGCTGGCAGAGTCTGGGCCTTGTTCCTTTGCTGACCTGAGTGCAGTCACTGCAGTTGAAGCCTCGTCTTCAGATTCCCACGGTTGAAGTCGGCAAACCCTACATCCAAGGACCCTAAATAGGGCCTCTGAGAGCCCAAAGCGGGCTCAGATGAGGCGGAGGCCCACTCTCTTCTGTTTGGCAGGCAGTTCAGTCATCCCACAGGATCAGTTTGACTCTTGGAATTGCCGGTGCCCCCTCCCCCTGAGGGCCGCTTCCCTTAGCCGCGGGTCACCTTGGAGTTCGCAAGAGTCAGAAAAGAGGAGGGCAGTGCTAATCTGGACAAACCTACAGGGAGTCTCCCAGGGTTGATATCAGGGATGGAGCAGGGTACTGCAGGGTCCACACGGTTCTGGGGGGCGGGGGTTGGACTCCTCAGTCCTCACTCGTGAGTGTGCGTCTCTTGGCCGCTGCCTTCTTGATTAAATGCTCCCTGGTAGCTTCCTTCCTTTCTGCCAGCTGTGAACATTTGCCCAGCTGCAAACCTTCCAGAGAAAGGTTTCAGTTCCCAGGCTAGATGCTAGACGGGAGAGCAGCACTGCCCCATGACAGGTGGTGGATATTCAGAAAAGCAGCTCATCTTCCTATGGGTCTCGTCACCAGCCAGACGTACACTTTCGAAACATTTTGTTCTAACGGTTTATGTTCTACACTGAAGAGGCAGAGCAGTGTGATTTGGGAGTTCCCGCTCTTTTGAAGTTCTCACACTGTGTTGTCCAGTGTAGCGATTTCCATGTTTCTTAAGCCTCCTTGATATTAAGGAATATATTTTATGAATGTATTTTATTTTTATATTTTATGAAGCATCTTTTTTATGAAGGATCTGTGTGTGTGTGTGTGTGTTTCACCCTCATGGTTGCTATTCCACTTTTAGAACATTCTTTTTAATTAAACATATGTTTTCACTTATGGGCATGGGGAGAGGGGAGGAGAGGGTGAGATGTATGGAGAGAGTAACATGGAAACTTACATTACCATTTGTAAAATAGATAGCCAGTGGGAATTTGCTGTATGCCTCAGGAAACTCAAACAGCGGCTCTGTACCAACCTAGAGGGGTGGGATGGGGCGGGAGGTGGGAGGGAGGTTCAAAAGGGAGGGGATATATGTATCAGTTCAGTTCAGTCGCTCAGTCGTGTCCGACTCTTTGCGATCCCATGAATTGCAGCACGCCAGGCCTCTCTGTCCATCACCAACTCCCGGAGTCTACCCAAACCCATGTCCATCGAGTCGGTGATGCCATCCAACCATCTCATCCTCTGTCGTCCCCTTCTCCTCCCGCCCCCAACCCTACCCAGCATTAGGGTCCTTTCCAATGAGTCAACCCTTCGCATGAGGTGGCCCAAGTATTGGAGTTTCAGCTTCAACATCAGACCTTCCAATGAACACTCAGGATTGATCTCTGTTAGGATGGATTGATTGGATCTCCTTGCAGTCCAAGGGACTCTCAAGAGTCTTCTCCAACAGCACAGTTCAAAAGCATCGATTCTTCGGCGCTCAGCTTTCTTCACCGTCCAACTCGCACATCCATACATGACCACTGGAAAGGGAATACCTATGGCTGATCCACGTGGAGGTTTGCCAGAAAACAACAAAATTCTATAAAGCAATTATCCTTTAATTAAAACATAAATAAATTTAAAAAAACATGTTTTCAAGGCCAGGCCTCACTCACGTAAGTGATTTCAGGTGGTAATTAACACAGGCTCTGGAGCCAATCAACCTAATCAATCTCTGCATCAATCAACCTAATTTTTCCTGAAACTTCCCTGGGCTTACTGGCCTCTGTGGGCTGAGGTGGTATGTTTAAGATATTCCTCCCACCTCCCTTCATCTGAGGTCTATTTTTGGCTATGGACCTTCCCAAACTTGCCTGCCACCTCCCACCCTCTCACCAAGTACCACTTCTTTGTTCTCCACCAAGGGTTTCTCATGTTTTGTTGTTTAGACTTAGTTGTTGATATTTTTGGTAGGCTGAAAAATGGCCCTCCCAAAGATCCTCTATCCCATTCCCTAGACCCTTCTTTGGGAAAAGGGTCTTTGCAGGTGTGATTAAGAATCTTTCCATGGGGGGATTAGCCTGGATTATCCAGGTGGGCCCTAAATAGAATCGCATGTTTCCTTAGAAGACAGAGGGAGGAGAACTGACAAGCTGAGAAGGCAATGTGAATATGGAGCAGAGAGCTACTTGGATATGTTGACCTTGAAGATTTCAGTCATGTTCCCCTAAGCCAAGGAATGCCAGCAGTCACAAGAAGCTAGAAAAGGTAAGAAATGGGCTTTCCCCTAGAGCAGGGGTCCCCAGCCTCTGGGGTCTAATGCCTGATGATCTGAGGTGGAGCTGATGGAACAATAGAAATAAAGTACACAGTCAATGTCATGTGCTTGAATCATCCTGAAACCATCCCTCCCTCTGTCCATGGAAAAATTTGTCTTCCACACAACTGGTCCCTGGTGCCAAAAGCTTGGGGACCAACAACCTAGAGTCTCCAGAGGTGCGCGGCCCTGCCAGTACCATCATTTTAGCCTAGCGAAACTGATTTCAGGGATCTGACTTTCAGAACTGTAAAAAAATATATTCCTGCTGCCTAAGACACCCAGTTCATGGTAGTTTAATACAGCAATCCTAGGAGACTAATGCAACATTGTTTATTTTCTTTCATTCTCCCTTCTGTGGTTTTCCAGGTTTGATTTTGGGAGCGGCGGACAGCAGCCCAAACTTGATCGGCATTTTAGCAACTATAGGTAAGTCGCTAAATCTGTGAGTAACTCAAGGAGAATTGATGTCTTTACCGTACGTATTTTGTTTCACATCAGTGAACGTGGCTCACTCTGGTTTTTTGGGGACTTAAAAAAAAATCTTAATCTATCAGGAAACTTTTATGTTTGCCTTCATAAATATATCGTATACATTTTTGTGTGATTTGTGATTCTGGATTTTGTTGCTGTTACATGTGCTCATTTGTGAACGGGATTCTGTCTATTACACGTGGTAATTAATTATGGCCTTTTTGTGCCAAGGCTCTTGACTTAATTGTATTGACTGACCTCCCATACACGTTCTTTCTGAAGTCTTTTATTTATTTGGGTATTCTACACAGTGATTCCTTTTAATTTTCTAGGCAGATGATGATATTGTTACAAATATATCTCTTTCTTTTCAACATTTATATATCTTATTCATTTTGGTATCTGTATCTCTGTCTTTGTGTTCCAGTGCAATTTTGAACAGTAGATGTGAGAATATATGTCTTGTTCATGACTTGAATGAGCGTACTTCTAACATTTCACACCTAACTATGTTTGGTGTAGAATTTAGAAAAAAGCAAGTTCCTTCTAAGTTTGCTAGAAGTTTGTCCCATTAACTCATGTTGAATTTCTTTCAGAGGCTTTTTCTATACCCATTGGCACAATCATATTTTTTTCTCTTCTAATTTGTTATTGTATGGAACTACAACTGAAAGTATTTTCTAACGTTAAATCATATTTTCATTTCTTGGGCACAGCCCACGTGCTCATTGAATTCACTACTTTGTTGACTATGCTATTTACTACTATGTGAGTGAGCTTTGCTCAAGTGTTCTTTTCATGGGGATGGAGGGCAACGTCCTCATTTGGTTTTTGAGACAAGGAGAGCTGGCTGGGGAAAATGAGTTGCATAATTTCCCCTCTCCCTTTGTGTGGGTATGCCTTAGGAAATTTGTTTTCTTTCTTTCAGAAGACCACTCTCTAGGTTGTGTGGTATACTTCCATTAGGAGGTGTATAATGCCTGGTCCTTCTTTGCGAAGCTGTCAGCAGGCCATGATGATCACCTTTATCAATCCTTCAGGGGTCACATAATGTTCATTCTCTCATTCTTTCTTACTCTGCTGTTGCTGCTGCTAAGTCGCTTCAGTTGCGTCCGACTCTGTGCGACCCCCTAGACGGCAGCCCACCAGGCTCCGCCATCCCTGGGGTTCTCCAGGCAAGAACACTGGAGTGGGTTGCCATTTCCTTCTCTAGTGGATGGAAGTGAAAAGTGAAAGTGAAGTCGCTCAGTCATGTCCGACTCTTCACGACCCCATGGACTGCAGCCTACCAGGCTCCTCCGTCCATGGGATTTTCCAGGCAAGAATACGGGAGTGGGTTGCTATTTCCTTCTCCGGAGATCTCCCTGACCCGGGGATTGAACCCACCATCTTCTGTGGTTCTGCATTGCAAGCAGATTCTTTACCACTGAGCCACTGGGGAAGCCCCTTCATCCTTAACTTTTCTGCTGGGTTCTTTCGCATTTACAAGCAATTCCTATTCTAATGCCATTATCATCTTGTTTCAGATCACAAGGAAAGATGGGGGGTTTCTCAATGCGTTTGCAAAATTGTGAAACTCTTCTTATATGTGATAAACAGCTATAACTGTGTGATCATTGTCACTCATAACCTTAGATTCTGGTGTTAATTAAACTTTATTAAACAATATTTGGGGGAAAAAACAAGTAAAAAAAAAAAAAAAAAGTTAAAAAGGTCCAAATCAGCCATATACAATAGAAACATGAGAATTCCAACAGACCGTTCCACCCTAGCCCTCCATTACATGGAATACTGACTGTTGTCTTCAGATGAAGACTGAGGAAACTGCTTTGGATTCCACTCAGGGCAGAAGAGGTTGCTGGACATGACACTGGAATTTTCACTGGCCATGGCAGTAGTATCATCCCCGGGCACAGTTCTGGCCTGGGCTCTCTCATCTCTCAAAGCTTCCTCATACCAGAATAAGAAGGAAGTGGGGTCAGTCCCAGTGACCTTGGCAAAAAACTCCAGGACTTTCATCTTACTGGTTTCAGCATAGGCCCTTGGACCCCATAGAAATTCATAGCATGGAGGATCGCTGTGAGGCACCTGCCGATACTGTAGATATTGTTCCTCCACCAGCTCCTTGGTGATGAGTTTCCTGGGCTCCCCATAGATTAAATCCTCCTGCCCAGCATACACCCCCATTGTATTCAACGTTTTCCAGATTTTCTCCTCAGGGGCACAGTTGCCCTCCATGAAGATCATACCCAGGATAAGTATCAGGAAGCCGGTCTTGGGCATTCCCCTGTCATTACTCAGCATCCCATCGTAGGTGAGGTCGAGTGTTTTGGCAAGCTCATAGCAGTGTCTGGTGGGGTCCACTTCTTTCACTTCAATGCCAAAGACAATCTCCATGCACTCACAGACTTGGCTGAAGATCTCAGGGAAGTTGTCCTTGTGTTCTCTGATGACACTCAGCATTTCTGCTTTTGTGGTGGGTTCCTTTGTTACATATTTGACACACAGGAACTGCAGCAGTTCAGCCACCTTGTTTAGCTCATCAGCGAGCGAGGGCTCAGGATCTGGGGCAGTCTGGGAGGTGCTGGACTCGTCCTCCTCTTGGTTTCTGGAATTCTCATCCGATTGACTCAGTGGAGTGGCTGAGGTGGCAGTGGGTGAGCAGCAGGCTCCCTGAGAACTCTGGACAGCACTCAGTGCCCCAGTGGCAGACACCTCCTCTGTGGTTCCAGGGATCAACGGGGTGAGGGAAGAGGAGGAGACGGTGGACGTGGGGCAGGAGGTGGCCTCTTCCTTCTGAGCTGTGGGAGCCTGCACACATTCTATGCCCTGTGCCTCTTTTGGGGCCTGAAGGTCTTCCTCAAGCTTGCAGCACTCACTCTTCTGACCTAGAGACATGATGGCTGGTACTGGAGGTGGCCAGCAGGACAGTGGGACCCTGGGGGATCAAGAGAGACCGTCAGTGGCCTCAGCTGAGAGATTCCCCCCACTCAGGACGGCTCTGACAAAGGAAGCTTACAGGTCTCCTCTTTAGGGGAGCTCCCAGGGGTCACGGGCTCCTGTTCTCCCGGTCCGCCTAAGGATGGAAAGAAGAAGTGAGATAGTTCCTCAGGGTGGAGCCCAAGGATTCCAGGGTTGAGAGTAGGCCCGGTTGGCTCAGACACCGTGGATTCTCTGTTTTGGGGTGCACAGGGCCTTGGGAGACATTCAGGGTGTGCACCTCGTTTTGACTACTGCTGCTGCCCGGGCCTTCTCCCAGATGCTGACCTGAGAACCCAGGCCTCAGACCATGGCTGTCACCTCCCAGATCCTAGAACTCTGAGGAGGGAAACTGAGAGGACTCCTCAGGATGCAGACTACAGACACAGTCGTGGGCCCCGCAGTGTTGACAACAGCGCTGGGGCCAAGCTCTGTGATGTCCCTACTGTCGTGGGGTGGATGGTTCCCTCAGTGCTCCTTCAGAGTCCCAGTACTTTCCCCTGCCAGCGTCTAGGCCCCGTCATTCTGCTGACGTCCCCCAGAGGAAGAAGAGAAGGGGCGCCACATTGGACTCCACTTGCCCAGGGTCTGCTAAGGCGGCTAGCAGGGGCTGCGTGGGTTTCAGAGGCTGGGGGGGAGGGGGGGGGGCGCCCATATTTAGGCTAGGAGGGCCCATCACACGATTCATCTTTACACCTGTCCAAGCCCGCCTCACATCCTCTACAGCTGAGCAGACTTGGCATCCTCAGGTTGCAGCCTTGCTTCTCTGTGCGAGACCCAAGCCCCATGGTAGGAGCACAAGCTACCACTACCGGCCGCCTCTGCCCAAGGCCTCTCGGGTAGCACAGCAGGGTTGAGGTCATCTGTTCTGGGGTGGGGGGTACCCTCCGATCTGCCTTCCCATCTGGGCAGGTTCTCAGCTGGCCCTCCCCTCGCCCTCACCTGACATCTCCTGGAGCCTGCCCTCCCCGACACCAGAGTGCCTAGAGGCCATACCCAGTGGCTCCTACCCGAGGTCTCCCGGGGCTGGAGCAAGGAGCAGGGCAGGTTTCCGTGGGCCGCCCTTTCTCTGCGGTGAGGACCCCTCAGTTCTGCTCAGTGTCGTCACAGCTACTCCTGACAGGGTGGAGTTGGGTCGGGGAGCGGCCCGGGGTTGAGCGTAGCCACTCGGGTTTCTGCACGGAAAACCTTTCTTTGCTGCCCCTCAGGGTCCTCAGGTCGAGTCGGGGCCGCCCCTGGGACTCCGCCCCCTGCTGGCCCCAGGCCATCCCTGATGAAGCCTCACCCCTTTCAGACTCTGAAAGCTGAAGTAGGAAACATCACATTGGAAACCCTTCCTTTGGCGGACACTAAGGGCGGGGCTGGGCCCACCTCTCTGCGGTGGGCTCTCCCCTCCGCCAGTCTCTTACGGGCCTCGCTTTCATGCCTGGCTAGGGGGTCTGGGCCTTCTTCGCCTGCCGACCTGATGCCCCATCAGACCGAGCATCTCGCCTCCCGAGATCCCCGACCCGGAATGGGGAGAGGGGGTATCCTGCCAGCACTTGCCTGGGTCTCTGGGGCTGACAACACTGGTTGGGGTGAATTTCTGCGAGGATCCCCCTCTTGCTCTAAGGTGGGGGGCACCTCAGTCCTCAAAGTGTTCCGATTTACTCCTGTCAGGGCCTGGGCCCCCTTTCTTCTGCTGGTCTGAGATGTACCCTGCAGGCCAAGAGCACCATCTCCGTGAGGCCTTAACAGCGAAGTGTGGATGGGAGGGGTCATCTGTCAACCATACCTGGGGCCTCATGAGGCAGATGGAAAAGGCAGGTGTCTGCAGTTTCTTCAGGATCCTCCCTCGGACAGCTGGCAGAGTCTGGGCCTTGTTCCTTTGCTGACCTGAGTGCAGTCACTGCAGTTGAAGCCTCGTCTTCAGATTCCCACGGTTGAAGTCGGCAAACCCTACATCCAAGGACCCTAAATAGGGCCTCTGAGAGCCCAAAGCGGGCTCAGATGAGGCGGAGGCCCACTCTCTTCTGTTTGGCAGGCAGTTCAGTCATCCCACAGGATCAGTTTGACTCTTGGAATTGCCGGTGCCCCCTCCCCCTGAGGGCCGCTTCCCTTAGCCGCGGGTCACCTTGGAGTTCGCAAGAGTCAGAAAAGAGGAGGGCAGTGCTAATCTGGACAAACCTACAGGGAGTCTCCCAGGGTTGATATCAGGGATGGAGCAGGGTACTGCAGGGTCCACACGGTTCTGGGGGGCGGGGGTTGGACTCCTCAGTCCTCACTCGTGAGTGTGCGTCTCTTGGCCGCTGCCTTCTTGATTAAATGCTCCCTGGTAGCTTCCTTCCTTTCTGCCAGCTGTGAACATTTGCCCAGCTGCAAACCTTCCAGAGAAAGGTTTCAGTTCCCAGGCTAGATGCTAGACGGGAGAGCAGCACTGCCCCATGACAGGTGGTGGATATTCAGAAAAGCAGCTCATCTTCCTATGGGTCTCGTCACCAGCCAGACGTACACTTTCGAAACATTTTGTTCTAACGGTTTATGTTCTACACTGAAGAGGCAGAGCAGTGTGATTTGGGAGTTCCCGCTCTTTTGAAGTTCTCACACTGTGTTGTCCAGTGTAGCGATTTCCATGTTTCTTAAGCCTCCTTGATATTAAGGAATATATTTTATGAATGTATTTTATTTTTATATTTTATGAAGCATCTTTTTTATGAAGGATCTGTGTGTGTGTGTGTGTGTGTTTCACCCTCATGGTTGCTATTCCACTTTTAGAACATTCTTTTTAATTAAACATATGTTTTCACTTATGGGCATGGGGAGAGGGGAGGAGAGGGTGAGATGTATGGAGAGAGTAACATGGAAACTTACATTACCATTTGTAAAATAGATAGCCAGTGGGAATTTGCTGTATGCCTCAGGAAACTCAAACAGCGGCTCTGTACCAACCTAGAGGGGTGGGATGGGGCGGGAGGTGGGAGGGAGGTTCAAAAGGGAGGGGATATATGTATCAGTTCAGTTCAGTCGCTCAGTCGTGTCCGACTCTTTGCGATCCCATGAATTGCAGCACGCCAGGCCTCTCTGTCCATCACCAACTCCCGGAGTCTACCCAAACCCATGTCCATCGAGTCGGTGATGCCATCCAACCATCTCATCCTCTGTCGTCCCCTTCTCCTCCCGCCCCCAACCCTACCCAGCATTAGGGTCCTTTCCAATGAGTCAACCCTTCGCATGAGGTGGCCCAAGTATTGGAGTTTCAGCTTCAACATCAGACCTTCCAATGAACACTCAGGATTGATCTCTGTTAGGATGGATTGATTGGATCTCCTTGCAGTCCAAGGGACTCTCAAGAGTCTTCTCCAACAGCACAGTTCAAAAGCATCGATTCTTCGGCGCTCAGCTTTCTTCACCGTCCAACTCGCACATCCATACATGACCACTGGAAAGGGAATACCTATGGCTGATCCACGTGGAGGTTTGCCAGAAAACAACAAAATTCTATAAAGCAATTATCCTTTAATTAAAACATAAATAAATTTAAAAAAACATGTTTTCAAGGCCAGGCCTCACTCACGTAAGTGATTTCAGGTGGTAATTAACACAGGCTCTGGAGCCAATCAACCTAATCAATCTCTGCATCAATCAACCTAATTTTTCCTGAAACTTCCCTGGGCTTACTGGCCTCTGTGGGCTGAGGTGGTATGTTTAAGATATTCCTCCCACCTCCCTTCATCTGAGGTCTATTTTTGGCTATGGACCTTCCCAAACTTGCCTGCCACCTCCCACCCTCTCACCAAGTACCACTTCTTTGTTCTCCACCAAGGGTTTCTCATGTTTTGTTGTTTAGACTTAGTTGTTGATATTTTTGGTAGGCTGAAAAATGGCCCTCCCAAAGATCCTCTATCCCATTCCCTAGACCCTTCTTTGGGAAAAGGGTCTTTGCAGGTGTGATTAAGAATCTTTCCATGGGGGGATTAGCCTGGATTATCCAGGTGGGCCCTAAATAGAATCGCATGTTTCCTTAGAAGACAGAGGGAGGAGAACTGACAAGCTGAGAAGGCAATGTGAATATGGAGCAGAGAGCTACTTGGATATGTTGACCTTGAAGATTTCAGTCATGTTCCCCTAAGCCAAGGAATGCCAGCAGTCACAAGAAGCTAGAAAAGGTAAGAAATGGGCTTTCCCCTAGAGCAGGGGTCCCCAGCCTCTGGGGTCTAATGCCTGATGATCTGAGGTGGAGCTGATGGAACAATAGAAATAAAGTACACAGTCAATGTCATGTGCTTGAATCATCCTGAAACCATCCCTCCCTCTGTCCATGGAAAAATTTGTCTTCCACACAACTGGTCCCTGGTGCCAAAAGCTTGGGGACCAACAACCTAGAGTCTCCAGAGGTGCGCGGCCCTGCCAGTACCATCATTTTAGCCTAGCGAAACTGATTTCAGGGATCTGACTTTCAGAACTGTAAAAAAATATATTCCTGCTGCCTAAGACACCCAGTTCATGGTAGTTTAATACAGCAATCCTAGGAGACTAATGCAACATTGTTTATTTTCTTTCATTCTCCCTTCTGTGGTTTTCCAGGTTTGATTTTGGGAGCGGCGGACAGCAGCCCAAACTTGATCGGCATTTTAGCAACTATAGGTAAGTCGCTAAATCTGTGAGTAACTCAAGGAGAATTGATGTCTTTACCGTACGTATTTTGTTTCACATCAGTGAACGTGGCTCACTCTGGTTTTTGGGGGACTTAAAAAAAAATCTTAATCTATCAGGAAACTTTTATGTTTGCCTTCATAAATATATCGTATACATTTTTGTGTGATTTGTGATTCTGGATTTTGTTGCTGTTACATGTGCTCATTTGTGAACGGGATTCTGTCTATTACACGTGGTAATTAATTATGGCCTTTTTGTGCCAAGGCTCTTGACTTAATTGTATTGACTGACCTCCCATACACGTTCTTTCTGAAGTCTTTTATTTATTTGGGTATTCTACACAGTGATTCCTTTTAATTTTCTAGGCAGATGATGATATTGTTACAAATATATCTCTTTCTTTTCAACATTTATATATCTTATTCATTTTGGTATCTGTATCTCTGTCTTTGTGTTCCAGTGCAATTTTGAACAGTAGATGTGAGAATATATGTCTTGTTCATGACTTGAATGAGCGTACTTCTAACATTTCACACCTAACTATGTTTGGTGTAGAATTTAGAAAAAAGCAAGTTCCTTCTAAGTTTGCTAGAAGTTTGTCCCATTAACTCATGTTGAATTTCTTTCAGAGGCTTTTTCTATACCCATTGGCACAATCATATTTTTTTCTCTTCTAATTTGTTATTGTATGGAACTACAACTGAAAGTATTTTCTAACGTTAAATCATATTTTCATTTCTTGGGCACAGCCCACGTGCTCATTGAATTCACTACTTTGTTGACTATGCTATTTACTACTATGTGAGTGAGCTTTGCTCAAGTGTTCTTTTCATGGGGATGGAGGGCAACGTCCTCATTTGGTTTTTGAGACAAGGAGAGCTGGCTGGGGAAAATGAGTTGCATAATTTCCCCTCTCCCTTTGTGTGGGTATGCCTTAGGAAATTTGTTTTCTTTCTTTCAGAAGACCACTCTCTAGGTTGTGTGGTATACTTCCATTAGGAGGTGTATAATGCCTGGTCCTTCTTTGCGAAGCTGTCAGCAGGCCATGATGATCACCTTTATCAATCCTTCAGGGGTCACATAATGTTCATTCTCTCATTCTTTCTTACTCTGCTGTTGCTGCTGCTAAGTCGCTTCAGTTGCGTCCGACTCTGTGCGACCCCCTAGACGGCAGCCCACCAGGCTCCGCCATCCCTGGGGTTCTCCAGGCAAGAACACTGGAGTGGGTTGCCATTTCCTTCTCTAGTGGATGGAAGTGAAAAGTGAAAGTGAAGTCGCTCAGTCATGTCCGACTCTTCACGACCCCATGGACTGCAGCCTACCAGGCTCCTCCGTCCATGGGATTTTCCAGGCAAGAATACGGGAGTGGGTTGCTATTTCCTTCTCCGGAGATCTCCCTGACCCGGGGATTGAACCCACCATCTTCTGTGGTTCTGCATTGCAAGCAGATTCTTTACCACTGAGCCACTGGGGAAGCCCCTTCATCCTTAACTTTTCTGCTGGGTTCTTTCACATTTACAAGCAATTCCTATTCTAATGCCATTATCATCTTGTTTCAGATCACAAGGAAAGATGGGGGGTTTCTCAATGCGTTTGCAAAATTGTGAAACTCTTCTTATATGTGATAAACAGCTATAACTGTGTGATCATTGTCACTCATAACCTTAGATTCTGGTGTTAATTAAACTTTATTAAACAATATTTGGGGGAAAAAACAAGTAAAAAAAAAAAAAAAAAAGTTAAAAAGGTCCAAATCAGCCATATACAATAGAAACATGAGAATTCCAACAGACCGTTCCACCCTAGCCCTCCATTACATGGAATACTGACTGTTGTCTTCAGATGAAGACTGAGGAAACTGCTTTGGATTCCACTCAGGGCAGAAGAGGTTGCTGGACATGACACTGGAATTTTCACTGGCCATGGCAGTAGTATCATCCCCGGGCACAGTTCTGGCCTGGGCTCTCTCATCTCTCAAAGCTTCCTCATACCAGAATAAGAAGGAAGTGGGGTCAGTCCCAGTGACCTTGGCAAAAAACTCCAGGACTTTCATCTTACTGGTTTCAGCATAGGCCCTTGGACCCCATAGAAATTCATAGCATGGAGGATCGCTGTGAGGCACCTGCCGATACTGTAGATATTGTTCCTCCACCAGCTCCTTGGTGATGAGTTTCCTGGGCTCCCCATAGATTAAATCCTCCTGCCCAGCATACACCCCCATTGTATTCAACGTTTTCCAGATTTTCTCCTCAGGGGCACAGTTGCCCTCCATGAAGATCATACCCAGGATAAGTATCAGGAAGCCGGTCTTGGGCATTCCCCTGTCATTACTCAGCATCCCATCGTAGGTGAGGTCGAGTGTTTTGGCAAGCTCATAGCAGTGTCTGGTGGGGTCCACTTCTTTCACTTCAATGCCAAAGACAATCTCCATGCACTCACAGACTTGGCTGAAGATCTCAGGGAAGTTGTCCTTGTGTTCTCTGATGACA
This sequence comes from Giraffa tippelskirchi, assembly GCF_054371585.1. NCBI lineage: Eukaryota > Metazoa > Chordata > Mammalia > Artiodactyla > Giraffidae > Giraffa > Giraffa tippelskirchi. Next base: position 9,918,027 of record NC_137289.1, on the reverse strand, counting down.
CTCAGCATTTCTGCTTTTGTGGTGGGTTCCTTTGTTACATATTTGACACACAGGAACTGCAGCAGTTCAGCCACCTTGTTTAGCTCATCAGCGAGCGAGGGCTCAGGATCTGGGGCAGTCTGGGAGGTGCTGGACTCGTCCTCCTCTTGGTTTCTGGAATTCTCATCCGATTGACTCAGTGGAGTGGCTGAGGTGGCAGTGGGTGAGCAGCAGGCTCCCTGAGAACTCTGGACAGCACTCAGTGCCCCAGTGGCAGACACCTCCTCTGTGGTTCCAGGGATCAACGGGGTGAGGGAAGAGGAGGAGACGGTGGACGTGGGGCAGGAGGTGGCCTCTTCCTTCTGAGCTGTGGGAGCCTGCACACATTCTATGCCCTGTGCCTCTTTTGGGGCCTGAAGGTCTTCCTCAAGCTTGCAGCACTCACTCTTCTGACCTAGAGACATGATGGCTGGTACTGGAGGTGGCCAGCAGGACAGTGGGACCCTGGGGGATCAAGAGAGACCGTCAGTGGCCTCAGCTGAGAGATTCCCCCCACTCAGGACGGCTCTGACAAAGGAAGCTTACAGGTCTCCTCTTTAGGGGAGCTCCCAGGGGTCACGGGCTCCTGTTCTCCCGGTCCGCCTAAGGATGGAAAGAAGAAGTGAGATAGTTCCTCAGGGTGGAGCCCAAGGATTCCAGGGTTGAGAGTAGGCCCGGTTGGCTCAGACACCGTGGATTCTCTGTTTTGGGGTGCACAGGGCCTTGGGAGACATTCAGGGTGTGCACCTCGTTTTGACTACTGCTGCTGCCCGGGCCTTCTCCCAGATGCTGACCTGAGAACCCAGGCCTCAGACCATGGCTGTCACCTCCCAGATCCTAGAACTCTGAGGAGGGAAACTGAGAGGACTCCTCAGGATGCAGACTACAGACACAGTCGTGGGCCCCGCAGTGTTGACAACAGCGCTGGGGCCAAGCTCTGTGATGTCCCTACTGTCGTGGGGTGGATGGTTCCCTCAGTGCTCCTTCAGAGTCCCAGTACTTTCCCCTGCCAGCGTCTAGGCCCCGTCATTCTGCTGACGTCCCCCAGAGGAAGAAGAGAAGGGGCGCCACATTGGACTCCACTTGCCCAGGGTCTGCTAAGGCGGCTAGCAGGGGCTGCGTGGGTTTCAGAGGCTGGGGGGGAGGGGGGGGGCGCCCATATCTAGGCTAGGAGGGCCCATCACACGATTCATCTTTACACCTGTCCAAGCCCGCCTCACATCCTCTACAGCTGAGCAGACTTGGCATCCTCAGGTTGCAGCCTTGCTTCTCTGTGCGAGACCCAAGCCCCATGGTAGGAGCACAAGCTACCACTACCGGCCGCCTCTGCCCAAGGCCTCTCGGGTAGCACAGCAGGGTTGAGGTCATCTGTTCTGGGGTGGGGGGTACCCTCCGATCTGCCTTCCCATCTGGGCAGGTTCTCAGCTGGCCCTCCCCTCGCCCTCACCTGACATCTCCTGGAGCCTGCCCTCCCCGACACCAGAGTGCCTAGAGGCCATACCCAGTGGCTCCTACCCGAGGTCTCCCGGGGCTGGAGCAAGGAGCAGGGCAGGTTTCCGTGGGCCGCCCTTTCTCTGCGGTGAGGACCCCTCAGTTCTGCTCAGTGTCGTCACAGCTACTCCTGACAGGGTGGAGTTGGGTCGGGGAGCGGCCCGGGGTTGAGCGTAGCCACTCGGGTTTCTGCACGGAAAACCTTTCTTTGCTGCCCCTCAGGGTCCTCAGGTCGAGTCGGGGCCGCCCCTGGGACTCCGCCCCCTGCTGGCCCCAGGCCATCCCTGATGAAGCCTCACCCCTTTCAGACTCTGAAAGCTGAAGTAGGAAACATCACATTGGAAACCCTTCCTTTGGCGGACACTAAGGGCGGGGCTGGGCCCACCTCTCTGCGGTGGGCTCTCCCCTCCGCCAGTCTCTTACGGGCCTCGCTTTCATGCCTGGCTAGGGGGTCTGGGCCTTCTTCGCCTGCCGACCTGATGCCCCATCAGACCGAGCATCTCGCCTCCCGAGATCCCCGACCCGGAATGGGGAGAGGGGGTATCCTGCCAGCACTTGCCTGGGTCTCTGGGGCTGACAACACTGGTTGGGGTGAATTTCTGCGAGGATCCCCCTCTTGCTCTAAGGTGGGGGGCACCTCAGTCCTCAAAGTGTTCCGATTTACTCCTGTCAGGGCCTGGGCCCCCTTTCTTCTGCTGGTCTGAGATGTACCCTGCAGGCCAAGAGCACCATCTCCGTGAGGCCTTAACAGCGAAGTGTGGATGGGAGGGGTCATCTGTCAACCATACCTGGGGCCTCATGAGGCAGATGGAAAAGGCAGGTGTCTGCAGTTTCTTCAGGATCCTCCCTCGGACAGCTGGCAGAGTCTGGGCCTTGTTCCTTTGCTGACCTGAGTGCAGTCACTGCAGTTGAAGCCTCGTCTTCAGATTCCCACGGTTGAAGTCGGCAAACCCTACATCCAAGGACCCTAAATAGGGCCTCTGAGAGCCCAAAGCGGGCTCAGATGAGGCGGAGGCCCACTCTCTTCTGTTTGGCAGGCAGTTCAGTCATCCCACAGGATCAGTTTGACTCTTGGAATTGCCGGTGCCCCCTCCCCCTGAGGGCCGCTTCCCTTAGCCGCGGGTCACCTTGGAGTTCGCAAGAGTCAGAAAAGAGGAGGGCAGTGCTAATCTGGACAAACCTACAGGGAGTCTCCCAGGGTTGATATCAGGGATGGAGCAGGGTACTGCAGGGTCCACACGGTTCTGGGGGGCGGGGGTTGGACTCCTCAGTCCTCACTCGTGAGTGTGCGTCTCTTGGCCGCTGCCTTCTTGATTAAATGCTCCCTGGTAGCTTCCTTCCTTTCTGCCAGCTGTGAACATTTGCCCAGCTGCAAACCTTCCAGAGAAAGGTTTCAGTTCCCAGGCTAGATGCTAGACGGGAGAGCAGCACTGCCCCATGACAGGTGGTGGATATTCAGAAAAGCAGCTCATCTTCCTATGGGTCTCGTCACCAGCCAGACGTACACTTTCGAAACATTTTGTTCTAACGGTTTATGTTCTACACTGAAGAGGCAGAGCAGTGTGATTTGGGAGTTCCCGCTCTTTTGAAGTTCTCACACTGTGTTGTCCAGTGTAGCGATTTCCATGTTTCTTAAGCCTCCTTGATATTAAGGAATATATTTTATGAATGTATTTTATTTTTATATTTTATGAAGCATCTTTTTTATGAAGGATCTGTGTGTGTGTGTGTGTGTTTCACCCTCATGGTTGCTATTCCACTTTTAGAACATTCTTTTTAATTAAACATATGTTTTCACTTATGGGCATGGGGAGAGGGGAGGAGAGGGTGAGATGTATGGAGAGAGTAACATGGAAACTTACATTACCATTTGTAAAATAGATAGCCAGTGGGAATTTGCTGTATGCCTCAGGAAACTCAAACAGCGGCTCTGTACCAACCTAGAGGGGTGGGATGGGGCGGGAGGTGGGAGGGAGGTTCAAAAGGGAGGGGATATATGTATCAGTTCAGTTCAGTCGCTCAGTCGTGTCCGACTCTTTGCGATCCCATGAATTGCAGCACGCCAGGCCTCTCTGTCCATCACCAACTCCCGGAGTCTACCCAAACCCATGTCCATCGAGTCGGTGATGCCATCCAACCATCTCATCCTCTGTCGTCCCCTTCTCCTCCCGCCCCCAACCCTACCCAGCATTAGGGTCCTTTCCAATGAGTCAACCCTTCGCATGAGGTGGCCCAAGTATTGGAGTTTCAGCTTCAACATCAGACCTTCCAATGAACACTCAGGATTGATCTCTGTTAGGATGGATTGATTGGATCTCCTTGCAGTCCAAGGGACTCTCAAGAGTCTTCTCCAACAGCACAGTTCAAAAGCATCGATTCTTCGGCGCTCAGCTTTCTTCACCGTCCAACTCGCACATCCATACATGACCACTGGAAAGGGAATACCTATGGCTGATCCACGTGGAGGTTTGCCAGAAAACAACAAAATTCTATAAAGCAATTATCCTTTAATTAAAACATAAATAAATTTAAAAAAACATGTTTTCAAGGCCAGGCCTCACTCACGTAAGTGATTTCAGGTGGTAATTAACACAGGCTCTGGAGCCAATCAACCTAATCAATCTCTGCATCAATCAACCTAATTTTTCCTGAAACTTCCCTGGGCTTACTGGCCTCTGTGGGCTGAGGTGGTATGTTTAAGATATTCCTCCCACCTCCCTTCATCTGAGGTCTATTTTTGGCTATGGACCTTCCCAAACTTGCCTGCCACCTCCCACCCTCTCACCAAGTACCACTTCTTTGTTCTCCACCAAGGGTTTCTCATGTTTTGTTGTTTAGACTTAGTTGTTGATATTTTTGGTAGGCTGAAAAATGGCCCTCCCAAAGATCCTCTATCCCATTCCCTAGACCCTTCTTTGGGAAAAGGGTCTTTGCAGGTGTGATTAAGAATCTTTCCATGGGGGGATTAGCCTGGATTATCCAGGTGGGCCCTAAATAGAATCGCATGTTTCCTTAGAAGACAGAGGGAGGAGAACTGACAAGCTGAGAAGGCAATGTGAATATGGAGCAGAGAGCTACTTGGATATGTTGACCTTGAAGATTTCAGTCATGTTCCCCTAAGCCAAGGAATGCCAGCAGTCACAAGAAGCTAGAAAAGGTAAGAAATGGGCTTTCCCCTAGAGCAGGGGTCCCCAGCCTCTGGGGTCTAATGCCTGATGATCTGAGGTGGAGCTGATGGAACAATAGAAATAAAGTACACAGTCAATGTCATGTGCTTGAATCATCCTGAAACCATCCCTCCCTCTGTCCATGGAAAAATTTGTCTTCCACACAACTGGTCCCTGGTGCCAAAAGCTTGGGGACCAACAACCTAGAGTCTCCAGAGGTGCGCGGCCCTGCCAGTACCATCATTTTAGCCTAGCGAAACTGATTTCAGGGATCTGACTTTCAGAACTGTAAAAAAATATATTCCTGCTGCCTAAGACACCCAGTTCATGGTAGTTTAATACAGCAATCCTAGGAGACTAATGCAACATTGTTTATTTTCTTTCATTCTCCCTTCTGTGGTTTTCCAGGTTTGATTTTGGGAGCGGCGGACAGCAGCCCAAACTTGATCGGCATTTTAGCAACTATAGGTAAGTCGCTAAATCTGTGAGTAACTCAAGGAGAATTGATGTCTTTACCGTACGTATTTTGTTTCACATCAGTGAACGTGGCTCACTCTGGTTTTTTGGGGACTTAAAAAAAAATCTTAATCTATCAGGAAACTTTTATGTTTGCCTTCATAAATATATCGTATACATTTTTGTGTGATTTGTGATTCTGGATTTTGTTGCTGTTACATGTGCTCATTTGTGAACGGGATTCTGTCTATTACACGTGGTAATTAATTATGGCCTTTTTGTGCCAAGGCTCTTGACTTAATTGTATTGACTGACCTCCCATACACGTTCTTTCTGAAGTCTTTTATTTATTTGAGTATTCTACACAGTGATTCCTTTTAATTTTCTAGGCAGATGATGATATTGTTACAAATATATCTCTTTCTTTTCAACATTTATATATCTTATTCATTTTGGTATCTGTATCTCTGTCTTTGTGTTCCAGTGCAATTTTGAACAGTAGATGTGAGAATATATGTCTTGTTCATGACTTGAATGAGCGTACTTCTAACATTTCACACCTAACTATGTTTGGTGTAGAATTTAGAAAAAAGCAAGTTCCTTCTAAGTTTGCTAGAAGTTTGTCCCATTAACTCATGTTGAATTTCTTTCAGAGGCTTTTTCTATACCCATTGGCACAATCATATTTTTTTCTCTTCTAATTTGTTATTGTATGGAACTACAACTGAAAGTATTTTCTAACGTTAAATCATATTTTCATTTCTTGGGCACAGCCCACGTGCTCATTGAATTCACTACTTTGTTGACTATGCTATTTACTACTATGTGAGTGAGCTTTGCTCAAGTGTTCTTTTCATGGGGATGGAGGGCAACGTCCTCATTTGGTTTTTGAGACAAGGAGAGCTGGCTGGGGAAAATGAGTTGCATAATTTCCCCTCTCCCTTTGTGTGGGTATGCCTTAGGAAATTTGTTTTCTTTCTTTCAGAAGACCACTCTCTAGGTTGTGTGGTATACTTCCATTAGGAGGTGTATAATGCCTGGTCCTTCTTTGCGAAGCTGTCAGCAGGCCATGATGATCACCTTTATCAATCCTTCAGGGGTCACATAATGTTCATTCTCTCATTCTTTCTTACTCTGCTGTTGCTGCTGCTAAGTCGCTTCAGTTGCGTCCGACTCTGTGCGACCCCCTAGACGGCAGCCCACCAGGCTCCGCCATCCCTGGGGTTCTCCAGGCAAGAACACTGGAGTGGGTTGCCATTTCCTTCTCTAGTGGATGGAAGTGAAAAGTGAAAGTGAAGTCGCTCAGTCATGTCCGACTCTTCACGACCCCATGGACTGCAGCCTACCAGGCTCCTCCGTCCATGGGATTTTCCAGGCAAGAATACGGGAGTGGGTTGCTATTTCCTTCTCCGGAGATCTCCCTGACCCGGGGATTGAACCCACCATCTTCTGTGGTTCTGCATTGCAAGCAGATTCTTTACCACTGAGCCACTGGGGAAGCCCCTTCATCCTTAACTTTTCTGCTGGGTTCTTTCACATTTACAAGCAATTCCTATTCTAATGCCATTATCATCTTGTTTCAGATCACAAGGAAAGATGGGGGGTTTCTCAATGCGTTTGCAAAATTGTGAAACTCTTCTTATATGTGATAAACAGCTATAACTGTGTGATCATTGTCACTCATAACCTTAGATTCTGGTGTTAATTAAACTTTATTAAACAATATTTGGGGGAAAAAACAAGTAAAAAAAAAAAAAAAAAAGTTAAAAAGGTCCAAATCAGCCATATACAATAGAAACATGAGAATTCCAACAGACCGTTCCACCCTAGCCCTCCATTACATGGAATACTGACTGTTGTCTTCAGATGAAGACTGAGGAAACTGCTTTGGATTCCACTCAGGGCAGAAGAGGTTGCTGGACATGACACTGGAATTTTCACTGGCCATGGCAGTAGTATCATCCCCGGGCACAGTTCTGGCCTGGGCTCTCTCATCTCTCAAAGCTTCCTCATACCAGAATAAGAAGGAAGTGGGGTCAGTCCCAGTGACCTTGGCAAAAAACTCCAGGACTTTCATCTTACTGGTTTCAGCATAGGCCCTTGGACCCCATAGAAATTCATAGCATGGAGGATCGCTGTGAGGCACCTGCCGATACTGTAGATATTGTTCCTCCACCAGCTCCTTGGTGATGAGTTTCCTGGGCTCCCCATAGATTAAATCCTCCTGCCCAGCATACACCCCCATTGTATTCAACGTTTTCCAGATTTTCTCCTCAGGGGCACAGTTGCCCTCCATGAAGATCATACCCAGGATAAGTATCAGGAAGCCGGTCTTGGGCATTCCCCTGTCATTACTCAGCATCCCATCGTAGGTGAGGTCGAGTGTTTTGGCAAGCTCATAGCAGTGTCTGGTGGGGTCCACTTCTTTCACTTCAATGCCAAAGACAATCTCCATGCACTCACAGACTTGGCTGAAGATCTCAGGGAAGTTGTCCTTGTGTTCTCTGATGACACTCAGCATTTCTGCTTTTGTGGTGGGTTCCTTTGTTACATATTTGACACACAGGAACTGCAGCAGTTCAGCCACCTTGTTTAGCTCATCAGCGAGCGAGGGCTCAGGATCTGGGGCAGTCTGGGAGGTGCTGGACTCGTCCTCCTCTTGGTTTCTGGAATTCTCATCCGATTGACTCAGTGGAGTGGCTGAGGTGGCAGTGGGTGAGCAGCAGGCTCCCTGAGAACTCTGGACAGCACTCAGTGCCCCAGTGGCAGACACCTCCTCTGTGGTTCCAGGGATCAACGGGGTGAGGGAAGAGGAGGAGACGGTGGACGTGGGGCAGGAGGTGGCCTCTTCCTTCTGAGCTGTGGGAGCCTGCACACATTCTATGCCCTGTGCCTCTTTTGGGGCCTGAAGGTCTTCCTCAAGCTTGCAGCACTCACTCTTCTGACCTAGAGACATGATGGCTGGTACTGGAGGTGGCCAGCAGGACAGTGGGACCCTGGGGGATCAAGAGAGACCGTCAGTGGCCTCAGCTGAGAGATTCCCCCCACTCAGGACGGCTCTGACAAAGGAAGCTTACAGGTCTCCTCTTTAGGGGAGCTCCCAGGGGTCACGGGCTCCTGTTCTCCCGGTCCGCCTAAGGATGGAAAGAAGAAGTGAGATAGTTCCTCAGGGTGGAGCCCAAGGATTCCAGGGTTGAGAGTAGGCCCGGTTGGCTCAGACACCGTGGATTCTCTGTTTTGGGGTGCACAGGGCCTTGGGAGACATTCAGGGTGTGCACCTCGTTTTGACTACTGCTGCTGCCCGGGCCTTCTCCCAGATGCTGACCTGAGAACCCAGGCCTCAGACCATGGCTGTCACCTCCCAGATCCTAGAACTCTGAGGAGGGAAACTGAGAGGACTCCTCAGGATGCAGACTACAGACACAGTCGTGGGCCCCGCAGTGTTGACAACAGCGCTGGGGCCAAGCTCTGTGATGTCCCTACTGTCGTGGGGTGGATGGTTCCCTCAGTGCTCCTTCAGAGTCCCAGTACTTTCCCCTGCCAGCGTCTAGGCCCCGTCATTCTGCTGACGTCCCCCAGAGGAAGAAGAGAAGGGGCGCCACATTGGACTCCACTTGCCCAGGGTCTGCTAAGGCGGCTAGCAGGGGCTGCGTGGGTTTCAGAGGCTGGGGGGGAGGGGGGGGGCGCCCATATCTAGGCTAGGAGGGCCCATCACACGATTCATCTTTACACCTGTCCAAGCCCGCCTCACATCCTCTACAGCTGAGCAGACTTGGCATCCTCAGGTTGCAGCCTTGCTTCTCTGTGCGAGACCCAAGCCCCATGGTAGGAGCACAAGCTACCACTACCGGCCGCCTCTGCCCAAGGCCTCTCGGGTAGCACAGCAGGGTTGAGGTCATCTGTTCTGGGGTGGGGGGTACCCTCCGATCTGCCTTCCCATCTGGGCAGGTTCTCAGCTGGCCCTCCCCTCGCCCTCACCTGACATCTCCTGGAGCCTGCCCTCCCCGACACCAGAGTGCCTAGAGGCCATACCCAGTGGCTCCTACCCGAGGTCTCCCGGGGCTGGAGCAAGGAGCAGGGCAGGTTTCCGTGGGCCGCCCTTTCTCTGCGGTGAGGACCCCTCAGTTCTGCTCAGTGTCGTCACAGCTACTCCTGACAGGGTGGAGTTGGGTCGGGGAGCGGCCCGGGGTTGAGCGTAGCCACTCGGGTTTCTGCACGGAAAACCTTTCTTTGCTGCCCCTCAGGGTCCTCAGGTCGAGTCGGGGCCGCCCCTGGGACTCCGCCCCCTGCTGGCCCCAGGCCATCCCTGATGAAGCCTCACCCCTTTCAGACTCTGAAAGCTGAAGTAGGAAACATCACATTGGAAACCCTTCCTTTGGCGGACACTAAGGGCGGGGCTGGGCCCACCTCTCTGCGGTGGGCTCTCCCCTCCGCCAGTCTCTTACGGGCCTCGCTTTCATGCCTGGCTAGGGGGTCTGGGCCTTCTTCGCCTGCCGACCTGATGCCCCATCAGACCGAGCATCTCGCCTCCCGAGATCCCCGACCCGGAATGGGGAGAGGGGGTATCCTGCCAGCACTTGCCTGGGTCTCTGGGGCTGACAACACTGGTTGGGGTGAATTTCTGCGAGGATCCCCCTCTTGCTCTAAGGTGGGGGGCACCTCAGTCCTCAAAGTGTTCCGATTTACTCCTGTCAGGGCCTGGGCCCCCTTTCTTCTGCTGGTCTGAGATGTACCCTGCAGGCCAAGAGCACCATCTCCGTGAGGCCTTAACAGCGAAGTGTGGATGGGAGGGGTCATCTGTCAACCATACCTGGGGCCTCATGAGGCAGATGGAAAAGGCAGGTGTCTGCAGTTTCTTCAGGATCCTCCCTCGGACAGCTGGCAGAGTCTGGGCCTTGTTCCTTTGCTGACCTGAGTGCAGTCACTGCAGTTGAAGCCTCGTCTTCAGATTCCCACGGTTGAAGTCGGCAAACCCTACATCCAAGGACCCTAAATAGGGCCTCTGAGAGCCCAAAGCGGGCTCAGATGAGGCGGAGGCCCACTCTCTTCTGTTTGGCAGGCAGTTCAGTCATCCCACAGGATCAGTTTGACTCTTGGAATTGCCGGTGCCCCCTCCCCCTGAGGGCCGCTTCCCTTAGCCGCGGGTCACCTTGGAGTTCGCAAGAGTCAGAAAAGAGGAGGGCAGTGCTAATCTGGACAAACCTACAGGGAGTCTCCCAGGGTTGATATCAGGGATGGAGCAGGGTACTGCAGGGTCCACACGGTTCTGGGGGGCGGGGGTTGGACTCCTCAGTCCTCACTCGTGAGTGTGCGTCTCTTGGCCGCTGCCTTCTTGATTAAATGCTCCCTGGTAGCTTCCTTCCTTTCTGCCAGCTGTGAACATTTGCCCAGCTGCAAACCTTCCAGAGAAAGGTTTCAGTTCCCAGGCTAGATGCTAGACGGGAGAGCAGCACTGCCCCATGACAGGTGGTGGATATTCAGAAAAGCAGCTCATCTTCCTATGGGTCTCGTCACCAGCCAGACGTACACTTTCGAAACATTTTGTTCTAACGGTTTATGTTCTACACTGAAGAGGCAGAGCAGTGTGATTTGGGAGTTCCCGCTCTTTTGAAGTTCTCACACTGTGTTGTCCAGTGTAGCGATTTCCATGTTTCTTAAGCCTCCTTGATATTAAGGAATATATTTTATGAATGTATTTTATTTTTATATTTTATGAAGCATCTTTTTTATGAAGGATCTGTGTGTGTGTGTGTGTGTTTCACCCTCATGGTTGCTATTCCACTTTTAGAACATTCTTTTTAATTAAACATATGTTTTCACTTATGGGCATGGGGAGAGGGGAGGAGAGGGTGAGATGTATGGAGAGAGTAACATGGAAACTTACATTACCATTTGTAAAATAGATAGCCAGTGGGAATTTGCTGTATGCCTCAGGAAACTCAAACAGCGGCTCTGTACCAACCTAGAGGGGTGGGATGGGGCGGGAGGTGGGAGGGAGGTTCAAAAGGGAGGGGATATATGTATCAGTTCAGTTCAGTCGCTCAGTCGTGTCCGACTCTTTGCGATCCCATGAATTGCAGCACGCCAGGCCTCTCTGTCCATCACCAACTCCCGGAGTCTACCCAAACCCATGTCCATCGAGTCGGTGATGCCATCCAACCATCTCATCCTCTGTCGTCCCCTTCTCCTCCCGCCCCCAACCCTACCCAGCATTAGGGTCCTTTCCAATGAGTCAACCCTTCGCATGAGGTGGCCCAAGTATTGGAGTTTCAGCTTCAACATCAGACCTTCCAATGAACACTCAGGATTGATCTCTGTTAGGATGGATTGATTGGATCTCCTTGCAGTCCAAGGGACTCTCAAGAGTCTTCTCCAACAGCACAGTTCAAAAGCATCGATTCTTCGGCGCTCAGCTTTCTTCACCGTCCAACTCGCACATCCATACATGACCACTGGAAAGGGAATACCTATGGCTGATCCACGTGGAGGTTTGCCAGAAAACAACAAAATTCTATAAAGCAATTATCCTTTAATTAAAACATAAATAAATTTAAAAAAACATGTTTTCAAGGCCAGGCCTCACTCACGTAAGTGATTTCAGGTGGTAATTAACACAGGCTCTGGAGCCAATCAACCTAATCAATCTCTGCATCAATCAACCTAATTTTTCCTGAAACTTCCCTGGGCTTACTGGCCTCTGTGGGCTGAGGTGGTATGTTTAAGATATTCCTCCCACCTCCCTTCATCTGAGGTCTATTTTTGGCTATGGACCTTCCCAAACTTGCCTGCCACCTCCCACCCTCTCACCAAGTACCACTTCTTTGTTCTCCACCAAGGGTTTCTCATGTTTTGTTGTTTAGACTTAGTTGTTGATATTTTTGGTAGGCTGAAAAATGGCCCTCCCAAAGATCCTCTATCCCATTCCCTAGACCCTTCTTTGGGAAAAGGGTCTTTGCAGGTGTGATTAAGAATCTTTCCATGGGGGGATTAGCCTGGATTATCCAGGTGGGCCCTAAATAGAATCGCATGTTTCCTTAGAAGACAGAGGGAGGAGAACTGACAAGCTGAGAAGGCAATGTGAATATGGAGCAGAGAGCTACTTGGATATGTTGACCTTGAAGATTTCAGTCATGTTCCCCTAAGCCAAGGAATGCCAGCAGTCACAAGAAGCTAGAAAAGGTAAGAAATGGGCTTTCCCCTAGAGCAGGGGTCCCCAGCCTCTGGGGTCTAATGCCTGATGATCTGAGGTGGAGCTGATGGAACAATAGAAATAAAGTACACAGTCAATGTCATGTGCTTGAATCATCCTGAAACCATCCCTCCCTCTGTCCATGGAAAAATTTGTCTTCCACACAACTGGTCCCTGGTGCCAAAAGCTTGGGGACCAACAACCTAGAGTCTCCAGAGGTGCGCGGCCCTGCCAGTACCATCATTTTAGCCTAGCGAAACTGATTTCAGGGATCTGACTTTCAGAACTGTAAAAAAATATATTCCTGCTGCCTAAGACACCCAGTTCATGGTAGTTTAATACAGCAATCCTAGGAGACTAATGCAACATTGTTTATTTTCTTTCATTCTCCCTTCTGTGGTTTTCCAGGTTTGATTTTGGGAGCGGCGGACAGCAGCCCAAACTTGATCGGCATTTTAGCAACTATAGGTAAGTCGCTAAATCTGTGAGTAACTCAAGGAGAATTGATGTCTTTACCGTACGTATTTTGTTTCACATCAGTGAACGTGGCTCACTCTGGTTTTTTGGGGACTTAAAAAAAAATCTTAATCTATCAGGAAACTTTTATGTTTGCCTTCATAAATATATCGTATACATTTTTGTGTGATTTGTGATTCTGGATTTTGTTGCTGTTACATGTGCTCATTTGTGAACGGGATTCTGTCTATTACACGTGGTAATTAATTATGGCCTTTTTGTGCCAAGGCTCTTGACTTAATTGTATTGACTGACCTCCCATACACGTTCTTTCTGAAGTCTTTTATTTATTTGAGTATTCTACACAGTGATTCCTTTTAATTTTCTAGGCAGATGATGATATTGTTACAAATATATCTCTTTCTTTTCAACATTTATATATCTTATTCATTTTGGTATCTGTATCTCTGTCTTTGTGTTCCAGTGCAATTTTGAACAGTAGATGTGAGAATATATGTCTTGTTCATGACTTGAATGAGCGTACTTCTAACATTTCACACCTAACTATGTTTGGTGTAGAATTTAGAAAAAAGCAAGTTCCTTCTAAGTTTGCTAGAAGTTTGTCCCATTAACTCATGTTGAATTTCTTTCAGAGGCTTTTTCTATACCCATTGGCACAATCATATTTTTTTCTCTTCTAATTTGTTATTGTATGGAACTACAACTGAAAGTATTTTCTAACGTTAAATCATATTTTCATTTCTTGGGCACAGCCCACGTGCTCATTGAATTCACTACTTTGTTGACTATGCTATTTACTACTATGTGAGTGAGCTTTGCTCAAGTGTTCTTTTCATGGGGATGGAGGGCAACGTCCTCATTTGGTTTTTGAGACAAGGAGAGCTGGCTGGGGAAAATGAGTTGCATAATTTCCCCTCTCCCTTTGTGTGGGTATGCCTTAGGAAATTTGTTTTCTTTCTTTCAGAAGACCACTCTCTAGGTTGTGTGGTATACTTCCATTAGGAGGTGTATAATGCCTGGTCCTTCTTTGCGAAGCTGTCAGCAGGCCATGATGATCACCTTTATCAATCCTTCAGGGGTCACATAATGTTCATTCTCTCATTCTTTCTTACTCTGCTGTTGCTGCTGCTAAGTCGCTTCAGTTGCGTCCGACTCTGTGCGACCCCCTAGACGGCAGCCCACCAGGCTCCGCCATCCCTGGGGTTCTCCAGGCAAGAACACTGGAGTGGGTTGCCATTTCCTTCTCTAGTGGATGGAAGTGAAAAGTGAAAGTGAAGTCGCTCAGTCATGTCCGACTCTTCACGACCCCATGGACTGCAGCCTACCAGGCTCCTCCGTCCATGGGATTTTCCAGGCAAGAATACGGGAGTGGGTTGCTATTTCCTTCTCCGGAGATCTCCCTGACCCGGGGATTGAACCCACCATCTTCTGTGGTTCTGCATTGCAAGCAGATTCTTTACCACTGAGCCACTGGGGAAGCCCCTTCATCCTTAACTTTTCTGCTGGGTTCTTTCACATTTACAAGCAATTCCTATTCTAATGCCATTATCATCTTGTTTCAGATCACAAGGAAAGATGGGGGGTTTCTCAATGCGTTTGCAAAATTGTGAAACTCTTCTTATATGTGATAAACAGCTATAACTGTGTGATCATTGTCACTCATAACCTTAGATTCTGGTGTTAATTAAACTTTATTAAACAATATTTGGGGGAAAAAACAAGTAAAAAAAAAAAAAAAAAGTTAAAAAGGTCCAAATCAGCCATATACAATAGAAACATGAGAATTCCAACAGACCGTTCCACCCTAGCCCTCCATTACATGGAATACTGACTGTTGTCTTCAGATGAAGACTGAGGAAACTGCTTTGGATTCCACTCAGGGCAGAAGAGGTTGCTGGACATGACACTGGAATTTTCACTGGCCATGGCAGTAGTATCATCCCCGGGCACAGTTCTGGCCTGGGCTCTCTCATCTCTCAAAGCTTCCTCATACCAGAATAAGAAGGAAGTGGGGTCAGTCCCAGTGACCTTGGCAAAAAACTCCAGGACTTTCATCTTACTGGTTTCAGCATAGGCCCTTGGACCCCATAGAAATTCATAGCATGGAGGATCGCTGTGAGGCACCTGCCGATACTGTAGATATTGTTCCTCCACCAGCTCCTTGGTGATGAGTTTCCTGGGCTCCCCATAGATTAAATCCTCCTGCCCAGCATACACCCCCATTGTATTCAACGTTTTCCAGATTTTCTCCTCAGGGGCACAGTTGCCCTCCATGAAGATCATACCCAGGATAAGTATCAGGAAGCCGGTCTTGGGCATTCCCCTGTCATTACTCAGCATCCCATCGTAGGTGAGGTCGAGTGTTTTGGCAAGCTCATAGCAGTGTCTGGTGGGGTCCACTTCTTTCACTTCAATGCCAAAGACAATCTCCATGCACTCACAGACTTGGCTGAAGATCTCAGGGAAGTTGTCCTTGTGTTCTCTGATGACACTCAGCATTTCTGCTTTTGTGGTGGGTTCCTTTGTTACATATTTGACACACAGGAACTGCAGCAGTTCAGCCACCTTGTTTAGCTCATCAGCGAGCGAGGGCTCAGGATCTGGGGCAGTCTGGGAGGTGCTGGACTCGTCCTCCTCTTGGTTTCTGGAATTCTCATCCGATTGACTCAGTGGAGTGGCTGAGGTGGCAGTGGGTGAGCAGCAGGCTCCCTGAGAACTCTGGACAGCACTCAGTGCCCCAGTGGCAGACACCTCCTCTGTGGTTCCAGGGATCAACGGGGTGAGGGAAGAGGAGGAGACGGTGGACGTGGGGCAGGAGGTGGCCTCTTCCTTCTGAGCTGTGGGAGCCTGCACACATTCTATGCCCTGTGCCTCTTTTGGGGCCTGAAGGTCTTCCTCAAGCTTGCAGCACTCACTCTTCTGACCTAGAGACATGATGGCTGGTACTGGAGGTGGCCAGCAGGACAGTGGGACCCTGGGGGATCAAGAGAGACCGTCAGTGGCCTCAGCTGAGAGATTCCCCCCACTCAGGACGGCTCTGACAAAGGAAGCTTACAGGTCTCCTCTTTAGGGGAGCTCCCAGGGGTCACGGGCTCCTGTTCTCCCGGTCCGCCTAAGGATGGAAAGAAGAAGTGAGATAGTTCCTCAGGGTGGAGCCCAAGGATTCCAGGGTTGAGAGTAGGCCCGGTTGGCTCAGACACCGTGGATTCTCTGTTTTGGGGTGCACAGGGCCTTGGGAGACATTCAGGGTGTGCACCTCGTTTTGACTACTGCTGCTGCCCGGGCCTTCTCCCAGATGCTGACCTGAGAACCCAGGCCTCAGACCATGGCTGTCACCTCCCAGATCCTAGAACTCTGAGGAGGGAAACTGAGAGGACTCCTCAGGATGCAGACTACAGACACAGTCGTGGGCCCCGCAGTGTTGACAACAGCGCTGGGGCCAAGCTCTGTGATGTCCCTACTGTCGTGGGGTGGATGGTTCCCTCAGTGCTCCTTCAGAGTCCCAGTACTTTCCCCTGCCAGCGTCTAGGCCCCGTCATTCTGCTGACGTCCCCCAGAGGAAGAAGAGAAGGGGCGCCACATTGGACTCCACTTGCCCAGGGTCTGCTAAGGCGGCTAGCAGGGGCTGCGTGGGTTTCAGAGGCTGGGGGGGAGGGGAGGGGCGCCCATATCTAGGCTAGGAGGGCCCATCACACGATTCAGCTTTACACCTGTCCAAGCCCGCCTCACATCCTCTACAGCTGAGCAGACTTGGCATCCTCAGGTTGCAGCCTTGCTTCTCTGTGCGAGACCCAAGCCCCATGGTAGGAGCACAAGCTACCACTACCGGCCGCCTCTGCCCAAGGCCTCTCGGGTAGCACAGCAGGGTTGAGGTCATCTGTTCTGGGGTGGGGGGTACCCTCCGATCTGCCTTCCCATCTGGGCAGGTTCTCAGCTGGCCCTCCCCTCGCCCTCACCTGACATCTCCTGGAGCCTGCCCTCCCCGACACCAGAGTGCCTAGAGGCCATACCCAGTGGCTCCTACCCGAGGTCTCCCGGGGCTGGAGCAAGGAGCAGGGCAGGTTTCCGTGGGCCGCCCTTTCTCTGCGGTGAGGACCCCTCAGTTCTGCTCAGTGTCGTCACAGCTACTCCTGACAGGGTGGAGTTGGGTCGGGGAGCGGCCCGGGGTTGAGCGTAGCCACTCGGGTTTCTGCACGGAAAACCTTTCTTTGCTGCCCCTCAGGGTCCTCAGGTCGAGTCGGGGCCGCCCCTGGGACTCCGCCCCCTGCTGGCCCCAGGCCATCCCTGATGAAGCCTCACCCCTTTCAGACTCTGAAAGCTGAAGTAGGAAACATCACATTGGAAACCCTTCCTTTGGCGGACACTAAGGGCGGGGCTGGGCCCACCTCTCTGCGGTGGGCTCTCCCCTCCGCCAGTCTCTTACGGGCCTCGCTTTCATGCCTGGCTAGGGGGTCTGGGCCTTCTTCGCCTGCCGACCTGATGCCCCATCAGACCGAGCATCTCGCCTCCCGAGATCCCCGACCCGGAATGGGGAGAGGGGGTATCCTGCCAGCACTTGCCTGGGTCTCTGGGGCTGACAACACTGGTTGGGGTGAATTTCTGCGAGGATCCCCCTCTTGCTCTAAGGTGGGGGGCACCTCAGTCCTCAAAGTGTTCCGATTTACTCCTGTCAGGGCCTGGGCCCCCTTTCTTCTGCTGGTCTGAGATGTACCCTGCAGGCCAAGAGCACCATCTCCGTGCGGCCTTAACAGCGAAGTGTGGATGGGAGGGGTCATCTGTCAACCATACCTGGGGCCTCATGAGGCAGATGGAAAAGGCAGGTGTCTGCAGTTTCTTCAGGATCCTCCCTCGGACAGCTGGCAGAGTCTGGGCCTTGTTCCTTTGCTGACCTGAGTGCAGTCACTGCAGTTGAAGCCTCGTCTTCAGATTCCCACGGTTGAAGTCGGCAAACCCTACATCCAAGGACCCTAAATAGGGCCTCTGAGAGCCCAAAGCGGGCTCAGATGAGGCGGAGGCCCACTCTCTTCTGTTTGGCAGGCAGTTCAGTCATCCCACAGGATCAGTTTGACTCTTGGAATTGCCGGTGCCCCCTCCCCCTGAGGGCCGCTTCCCTTAGCCGCGGGTCACCTTGGAGTTCGCAAGAGTCAGAAAAGAGGAGGGCAGTGCTAATCTGGACAAACCTACAGGGAGTCTCCCAGGGTTGATATCAGGGATGGAGCAGGGTACTGCAGGGTCCACACGGTTCTGGGGGGCGGGGGTTGGACTCCTCAGTCCTCACTCGTGAGTGTGCGTCTCTTGGCCGCTGCCTTCTTGATTAAATGCTCCCTGGTAGCTTCCTTCCTTTCTGCCAGCTGTGAACATTTGCCCAGCTGCAAACCTTCCAGAGAAAGGTTTCAGTTCCCAGGCTAGATGCTAGACGGGAGAGCAGCACTGCCCCATGACAGGTGGTGGATATTCAGAAAAGCAGCTCATCTTCCTATGGGTCTCGTCACCAGCCAGACGTACACTTTCGAAACATTTTGTTCTAACGGTTTATGTTCTACACTGAAGAGGCAGAGCAGTGTGATTTGGGAGTTCCCGCTCTTTTGAAGTTCTCACACTGTGTTGTCCAGTGTAGCGATTTCCATGTTTCTTAAGCCTCCTTGATATTAAGGAATATATTTTATGAATGTATTTTATTTTTATATTTTATGAAGCATCTTTTTTATGAAGGATCTGTGTGTGTGTGTGTGTGTTTCACCCTCATGGTTGCTATTCCACTTTTAGAACATTCTTTTTAATTAAACATATGTTTTCACTTATGGGCATGGGGAGAGGGGAGGAGAGGGTGAGATGTATGGAGAGAGTAACATGGAAACTTACATTACCATTTGTAAAATAGATAGCCAGTGGGAATTTGCTGTATGCCTCAGGAAACTCAAACAGCGGCTCTGTACCAACCTAGAGGGGTGGGATGGGGCGGGAGGTGGGAGGGAGGTTCAAAAGGGAGGGGATATATGTATCAGTTCAGTTCAGTCGCTCAGTCGTGTCCGACTCTTTGCGATCCCATGAATTGCAGCACGCCAGGCCTCTCTGTCCATCACCAACTCCCGGAGTCTACCCAAACCCATGTCCATCGAGTCGGTGATGCCATCCAACCATCTCATCCTCTGTCGTCCCCTTCTCCTCCCGCCCCCAACCCTACCCAGCATTAGGGTCCTTTCCAATGAGTCAACCCTTCGCATGAGGTGGCCCAAGTATTGGAGTTTCAGCTTCAACATCAGACCTTCCAATGAACACTCAGGATTGATCTCTGTTAGGATGGATTGATTGGATCTCCTTGCAGTCCAAGGGACTCTCAAGAGTCTTCTCCAACAGCACAGTTCAAAAGCATCGATTCTTCGGCGCTCAGCTTTCTTCACCGTCCAACTCGCACATCCATACATGACCACTGGAAAGGGAATACCTATGGCTGATCCACGTGGAGGTTTGCCAGAAAACAACAAAATTCTATAAAGCAATTATCCTTTAATTAAAACATAAATAAATTTAAAAAAACATGTTTTCAAGGCCAGGCCTCACTCACGTAAGTGATTTCAGGTGGTAATTAACACAGGCTCTGGAGCCAATCAACCTAATCAATCTCTGCATCAATCAACCTAATTTTTCCTGAAACTTCCCTGGGCTTACTGGCCTCTGTGGGCTGAGGTGGTATGTTTAAGATATTCCTCCCACCTCCCTTCATCTGAGGTCTATTTTTGGCTATGGACCTTCCCAAACTTGCCTGCCACCTCCCACCCTCTCACCAAGTACCACTTCTTTGTTCTCCACCAAGGGTTTCTCATGTTTTGTTGTTTAGACTTAGTTGTTGATATTTTTGGTAGGCTGAAAAATGGCCCTCCCAAAGATCCTCTATCCCATTCCCTAGACCCTTCTTTGGGAAAAGGGTCTTTGCAGGTGTGATTAAGAATCTTTCCATGGGGGGATTAGCCTGGATTATCCAGGTGGGCCCTAAATAGAATCGCATGTTTCCTTAGAAGACAGAGGGAGGAGAACTGACAAGCTGAGAAGGCAATGTGAATATGGAGCAGAGAGCTACTTGGATATGTTGACCTTGAAGATTTCAGTCATGTTCCCCTAAGCCAAGGAATGCCAGCAGTCACAAGAAGCTAGAAAAGGTAAGAAATGGGCTTTCCCCTAGAGCAGGGGTCCCCAGCCTCTGGGGTCTAATGCCTGATGATCTGAGGTGGAGCTGATGGAACAATAGAAATAAAGTACACAGTCAATGTCATGTGCTTGAATCATCCTGAAACCATCCCTCCCTCTGTCCATGGAAAAATTTGTCTTCCACACAACTGGTCCCTGGTGCCAAAAGCTTGGGGACCAACAACCTAGAGTCTCCAGAGGTGCGCGGCCCTGCCAGTACCATCATTTTAGCCTAGCGAAACTGATTTCAGGGATCTGACTTTCAGAACTGTAAAAAAATATATTCCTGCTGCCTAAGACACCCAGTTCATGGTAGTTTAATACAGCAATCCTAGGAGACTAATGCAACATTGTTTATTTTCTTTCATTCTCCCTTCTGTGGTTTTCCAGGTTTGATTTTGGGAGCGGCGGACAGCAGCCCAAACTTGATCGGCATTTTAGCAACTATAGGTAAGTCGCTAAATCTGTGAGTAACTCAAGGAGAATTGATGTCTTTACCGTACGTATTTTGTTTCACATCAGTGAACGTGGCTCACTCTGGTTTTTTGGGGACTTAAAAAAAAATCTTAATCTATCAGGAAACTTTTATGTTTGCCTTCATAAATATATCGTATACATTTTTGTGTGATTTGTGATTCTGGATTTTGTTGCTGTTACATGTGCTCATTTGTGAACGGGATTCTGTCTATTACACGTGGTAATTAATTATGGCCTTTTTGTGCCAAGGCTCTTGACTTAATTGTATTGACTGACCTCCCATACACGTTCTTTCTGAAGTCTTTTATTTATTTGGGTATTCTACACAGTGATTCCTTTTAATTTTCTAGGCAGATGATGATATTGTTACAAATATATCTCTTTCTTTTCAACATTTATATATCTTATTCATTTTGGTATCTGTATCTCTGTCTTTGTGTTCCAGTGCAATTTTGAACAGTAGATGTGAGAATATATGTCTTGTTCATGACTTGAATGAGCGTACTTCTAACATTTCACACCTAACTATGTTTGGTGTAGAATTTAGAAAAAAGCAAGTTCCTTCTAAGTTTGCTAGAAGTTTGTCCCATTAACTCATGTTGAATTTCTTTCAGAGGCTTTTTCTATACCCATTGGCACAATCATATTTTTTTCTCTTCTAATTTGTTATTGTATGGAACTACAACTGAAAGTATTTTCTAACGTTAAATCATATTTTCATTTCTTGGGCACAGCCCACGTGCTCATTGAATTCACTACTTTGTTGACTATGCTATTTACTACTATGTGAGTGAGCTTTGCTCAAGTGTTCTTTTCATGGGGATGGAGGGCAACGTCCTCATTTGGTTTTTGAGACAAGGAGAGCTGGCTGGGGAAAATGAGTTGCATAATTTCCCCTCTCCCTTTGTGTGGGTATGCCTTAGGAAATTTGTTTTCTTTCTTTCAGAAGACCACTCTCTAGGTTGTGTGGTATACTTCCATTAGGAGGTGTATAATGCCTGGTCCTTCTTTGCGAAGCTGTCAGCAGGCCATGATGATCACCTTTATCAATCCTTCAGGGGTCACATAATGTTCATTCTCTCATTCTTTCTTACTCTGCTGTTGCTGCTGCTAAGTCGCTTCAGTTGCGTCCGACTCTGTGCGACCCCCTAGACGGCAGCCCACCAGGCTCCGCCATCCCTGGGGTTCTCCAGGCAAGAACACTGGAGTGGGTTGCCATTTCCTTCTCTAGTGGATGGAAGTGAAAAGTGAAAGTGAAGTCGCTCAGTCATGTCCGACTCTTCACGACCCCATGGACTGCAGCCTACCAGGCTCCTCCGTCCATGGGATTTTCCAGGCAAGAATACGGGAGTGGGTTGCTATTTCCTTCTCCGGAGATCTCCCTGACCCGGGGATTGAACCCACCATCTTCTGTGGTTCTGCATTGCAAGCAGATTCTTTACCACTGAGCCACTGGGGAAGCCCCTTCATCCTTAACTTTTCTGCTGGGTTCTTTCGCATTTACAAGCAATTCCTATTCTAATGCCATTATCATCTTGTTTCAGATCACAAGGAAAGATGGGGGGTTTCTCAAGGCGTTTGCAAAATTGTGAAACTCTTCTTATATGTGATAAACAGCTATAACTGTGTGATCATTGTCACTCATAACCTTAGATTCTGGTGTTAATTAAACTTTATTAAACAATATTTGGGGGAAAAAACAAGTAAAAAAAAAAAAAAAGTTAAAAAGGTCCAAATCAGCCATATACAATAGAAACATGAGAATTCCAACAGACCGTTCCACCCTAGCCCTCCATTACATGGAATACTGACTGTTGTCTTCAGATGAAGACTGAGGAAACTGCTTTGGATTCCACTCAGGGCAGAAGAGGTTGCTGGACATGACACTGGAATTTTCACTGGCCATGGCAGTAGTATCATCCCCGGGCACAGTTCTGGCCTGGGCTCTCTCATCTCTCAAAGCTTCCTCATACCAGAATAAGAAGGAAGTGGGGTCAGTCCCAGTGACCTTGGCAAAAAACTCCAGGACTTTCATCTTACTGGTTTCAGCATAGGCCCTTGGACCCCATAGAAATTCATAGCATGGAGGATCGCTGTGAGGCACCTGCCGATACTGTAGATATTGTTCCTCCACCAGCTCCTTGGTGATGAGTTTCCTGGGCTCCCCATAGATTAAATCCTCCTGCCCAGCATACACCCCCATTGTATTCAACGTTTTCCAGATTTTCTCCTCAGGGGCACAGTTGCCCTCCATGAAGATCATACCCAGGATAAGTATCAGGAAGCCGGTCTTGGGCATTCCCCTGTCATTACTCAGCATCCCATCGTAGGTGAGGTCGAGTGTTTTGGCAAGCTCATAGCAGTGTCTGGTGGGGTCCACTTCTTTCACTTCAATGCCAAAGACAATCTCCATGCACTCACAGACTTGGCTGAAGATCTCAGGGAAGTTGTCCTTGTGTTCTCTGATGACACTCAGCATTTCTGCTTTTGTGGTGGGTTCCTTTGTTACATATTTGACACACAGGAACTGCAGCAGTTCAGCCACCTTGTTTAGCTCATCAGCGAGCGAGGGCTCAGGATCTGGGGCAGTCTGGGAGGTGCTGGACTCGTCCTCCTCTTGGTTTCTGGAATTCTCATCCGATTGACTCAGTGGAGTGGCTGAGGTGGCAGTGGGTGAGCAGCAGGCTCCCTGAGAACTCTGGACAGCACTCAGTGCCCCAGTGGCAGACACCTCCTCTGTGGTTCCAGGGATCAACGGGGTGAGGGAAGAGGAGGAGACGGTGGACGTGGGGCAGGAGGTGGCCTCTTCCTTCTGAGCTGTGGGAGCCTGCACACATTCTATGCCCTGTGCCTCTTTTGGGGCCTGAAGGTCTTCCTCAAGCTTGCAGCACTCACTCTTCTGACCTAGAGACATGATGGCTGGTACTGGAGGTGGCCAGCAGGACAGTGGGACCCTGGGGGATCAAGAGAGACCGTCAGTGGCCTCAGCTGAGAGATTCCCCCCACTCAGGACGGCTCTGACAAAGGAAGCTTACAGGTCTCCTCTTTAGGGGAGCTCCCAGGGGTCACGGGCTCCTGTTCTCCCGGTCCGCCTAAGGATGGAAAGAAGAAGTGAGATAGTTCCTCAGGGTGGAGCCCAAGGATTCCAGGGTTGAGAGTAGGCCCGGTTGGCTCAGACACCGTGGATTCTCTGTTTTGGGGTGCACAGGGCCTTGGGAGACATTCAGGGTGTGCACCTCGTTTTGACTACTGCTGCTGCCCGGGCCTTCTCCCAGATGCTGACCTGAGAACCCAGGCCTCAGACCATGGCTGTCACCTCCCAGATCCTAGAACTCTGAGGAGGGAAACTGAGAGGACTCCTCAGGATGCAGACTACAGACACAGTCGTGGGCCCCGCAGTGTTGACAACAGCGCTGGGGCCAAGCTCTGTGATGTCCCTACTGTCGTGGGGTGGATGGTTCCCTCAGTGCTCCTTCAGAGTCCCAGTACTTTCCCCTGCCAGCGTCTAGGCCCCGTCATTCTGCTGACGTCCCCCAGAGGAAGAAGAGAAGGGGCGCCACATTGGACTCCACTTGCCCAGGGTCTGCTAAGGCGGCTAGCAGGGGCTGCGTGGGTTTCAGAGGCTGGGGGGGAGGGGGGGGGCGCCCATATCTAGGCTAGGAGGGCCCATCACACGATTCAGCTTTACACCTGTCCAAGCCCGCCTCACATCCTCTACAGCTGAGCAGACTTGGCATCCTCAGGTTGCAGCCTTGCTTCTCTGTGCGAGACCCAAGCCCCATGGTAGGAGCACAAGCTACCACTACCGGCCGCCTCTGCCCAAGGCCTCTCGGGTAGCACAGCAGGGTTGAGGTCATCTGTTCTGGGGTGGGGGGTACCCTCCGATCTGCCTTCCCATCTGGGCAGGTTCTCAGCTGGCCCTCCCCTCGCCCTCACCTGACATCTCCTGGAGCCTGCCCTCCCCGACACCAGAGTGCCTAGAGGCCATACCCAGTGGCTCCTACCCGAGGTCTCCCGGGGCTGGAGCAAGGAGCAGGGCAGGTTTCCGTGGGCCGCCCTTTCTCTGCGGTGAGGACCCCTCAGTTCTGCTCAGTGTCGTCACAGCTACTCCTGACAGGGTGGAGTTGGGTCGGGGAGCGGCCCGGGGTTGAGCGTAGCCACTCGGGTTTCTGCACGGAAAACCTTTCTTTGCTGCCCCTCAGGGTCCTCAGGTCGAGTCGGGGCCGCCCCTGGGACTCCGCCCCCTGCTGGCCCCAGGCCATCCCTGATGAAGCCTCACCCCTTTCAGACTCTGAAAGCTGAAGTAGGAAACATCACATTGGAAACCCTTCCTTTGGCGGACACTAAGGGCGGGGCTGGGCCCACCTCTCTGCGGTGGGCTCTCCCCTCCGCCAGTCTCTTACGGGCCTCGCTTTCATGCCTGGCTAGGGGGTCTGGGCCTTCTTCGCCTGCCGACCTGATGCCCCATCAGACCGAGCATCTCGCCTCCCGAGATCCCCGACCCGGAATGGGGAGAGGGGGTATCCTGCCAGCACTTGCCTGGGTCTCTGGGGCTGACAACACTGGTTGGGGTGAATTTCTGCGAGGATCCCCCTCTTGCTCTAAGGTGGGGGGCACCTCAGTCCTCAAAGTGTTCCGATTTACTCCTGTCAGGGCCTGGGCCCCCTTTCTTCTGCTGGTCTGAGATGTACCCTGCAGGCCAAGAGCACCATCTCCGTGAGGCCTTAACAGCGAAGTGTGGATGGGAGGGGTCATCTGTCAACCATACCTGGGGCCTCATGAGGCAGATGGAAAAGGCAGGTGTCTGCAGTTTCTTCAGGATCCTCCCTCGGACAGCTGGCAGAGTCTGGGCCTTGTTCCTTTGCTGACCTGAGTGCAGTCACTGCAGTTGAAGCCTCGTCTTCAGATTCCCACGGTTGAAGTCGGCAAACCCTACATCCAAGGACCCTAAATAGGGCCTCTGAGAGCCCAAAGCGGGCTCAGATGAGGCGGAGGCCCACTCTCTTCTGTTTGGCAGGCAGTTCAGTCATCCCACAGGATCAGTTTGACTCTTGGAATTGCCGGTGCCCCCTCCCCCTGAGGGCCGCTTCCCTTAGCCGCGGGTCACCTTGGAGTTCGCAAGAGTCAGAAAAGAGGAGGGCAGTGCTAATCTGGACAAACCTACAGGGAGTCTCCCAGGGTTGATATCAGGGATGGAGCAGGGTACTGCAGGGTCCACACGGTTCTGGGGGGCGGGGGTTGGACTCCTCAGTCCTCACTCGTGAGTGTGCGTCTCTTGGCCGCTGCCTTCTTGATTAAATGCTCCCTGGTAGCTTCCTTCCTTTCTGCCAGCTGTGAACATTTGCCCAGCTGCAAACCTTCCAGAGAAAGGTTTCAGTTCCCAGGCTAGATGCTAGACGGGAGAGCAGCACTGCCCCATGACAGGTGGTGGATATTCAGAAAAGCAGCTCATCTTCCTATGGGTCTCGTCACCAGCCAGACGTACACTTTCGAAACATTTTGTTCTAACGGTTTATGTTCTACACTGAAGAGGCAGAGCAGTGTGATTTGGGAGTTCCCGCTCTTTTGAAGTTCTCACACTGTGTTGTCCAGTGTAGCGATTTCCATGTTTCTTAAGCCTCCTTGATATTAAGGAATATATTTTATGAATGTATTTTATTTTTATATTTTATGAAGCATCTTTTTTATGAAGGATCTGTGTGTGTGTGTGTGTGTTTCACCCTCATGGTTGCTATTCCACTTTTAGAACATTCTTTTTAATTAAACATATGTTTTCACTTATGGGCATGGGGAGAGGGGAGGAGAGGGTGAGATGTATGGAGAGAGTAACATGGAAACTTACATTACCATTTGTAAAATAGATAGCCAGTGGGAATTTGCTGTATGCCTCAGGAAACTCAAACAGCGGCTCTGTACCAACCTAGAGGGGTGGGATGGGGCGGGAGGTGGGAGGGAGGTTCAAAAGGGAGGGGATATATGTATCAGTTCAGTTCAGTCGCTCAGTCGTGTCCGACTCTTTGCGATCCCATGAATTGCAGCACGCCAGGCCTCTCTGTCCATCACCAACTCCCGGAGTCTACCCAAACCCATGTCCATCGAGTCGGTGATGCCATCCAACCATCTCATCCTCTGTCGTCCCCTTCTCCTCCCGCCCCCAACCCTACCCAGCATTAGGGTCCTTTCCAATGAGTCAACCCTTCGCATGAGGTGGCCCAAGTATTGGAGTTTCAGCTTCAACATCAGACCTTCCAATGAACACTCAGGATTGATCTCTGTTAGGATGGATTGATTGGATCTCCTTGCAGTCCAAGGGACTCTCAAGAGTCTTCTCCAACAGCACAGTTCAAAAGCATCGATTCTTCGGCGCTCAGCTTTCTTCACCGTCCAACTCGCACATCCATACATGACCACTGGAAAGGGAATACCTATGGCTGATCCACGTGGAGGTTTGCCAGAAAACAACAAAATTCTATAAAGCAATTATCCTTTAATTAAAACATAAATAAATTTAAAAAAACATGTTTTCAAGGCCAGGCCTCACTCACGTAAGTGATTTCAGGTGGTAATTAACACAGGCTCTGGAGCCAATCAACCTAATCAATCTCTGCATCAATCAACCTAATTTTTCCTGAAACTTCCCTGGGCTTACTGGCCTCTGTGGGCTGAGGTGGTATGTTTAAGATATTCCTCCCACCTCCCTTCATCTGAGGTCTATTTTTGGCTATGGACCTTCCCAAACTTGCCTGCCACCTCCCACCCTCTCACCAAGTACCACTTCTTTGTTCTCCACCAAGGGTTTCTCATGTTTTGTTGTTTAGACTTAGTTGTTGATATTTTTGGTAGGCTGAAAAATGGCCCTCCCAAAGATCCTCTATCCCATTCCCTAGACCCTTCTTTGGGAAAAGGGTCTTTGCAGGTGTGATTAAGAATCTTTCCATGGGGGGATTAGCCTGGATTATCCAGGTGGGCCCTAAATAGAATCGCATGTTTCCTTAGAAGACAGAGGGAGGAGAACTGACAAGCTGAGAAGGCAATGTGAATATGGAGCAGAGAGCTACTTGGATATGTTGACCTTGAAGATTTCAGTCATGTTCCCCTAAGCCAAGGAATGCCAGCAGTCACAAGAAGCTAGAAAAGGTAAGAAATGGGCTTTCCCCTAGAGCAGGGGTCCCCAGCCTCTGGGGTCTAATGCCTGATGATCTGAGGTGGAGCTGATGGAACAATAGAAATAAAGTACACAGTCAATGTCATGTGCTTGAATCATCCTGAAACCATCCCTCCCTCTGTCCATGGAAAAATTTGTCTTCCACACAACTGGTCCCTGGTGCCAAAAGCTTGGGGACCAACAACCTAGAGTCTCCAGAGGTGCGCGGCCCTGCCAGTACCATCATTTTAGCCTAGCGAAACTGATTTCAGGGATCTGACTTTCAGAACTGTAAAAAAATATATTCCTGCTGCCTAAGACACCCAGTTCATGGTAGTTTAATACAGCAATCCTAGGAGACTAATGCAACATTGTTTATTTTCTTTCATTCTCCCTTCTGTGGTTTTCCAGGTTTGATTTTGGGAGCGGCGGACAGCAGCCCAAACTTGATCGGCATTTTAGCAACTATAGGTAAGTCGCTAAATCTGTGAGTAACTCAAGGAGAATTGATGTCTTTACCGTACGTATTTTGTTTCACATCAGTGAACGTGGCTCACTCTGGTTTTTTGGGGACTTAAAAAAAAATCTTAATCTATCAGGAAACTTTTATGTTTGCCTTCATAAATATATCGTATACATTTTTGTGTGATTTGTGATTCTGGATTTTGTTGCTGTTACATGTGCTCATTTGTGAACGGGATTCTGTCTATTACACGTGGTAATTAATTATGGCCTTTTTGTGCCAAGGCTCTTGACTTAATTGTATTGACTGACCTCCCATACACGTTCTTTCTGAAGTCTTTTATTTATTTGGGTATTCTACACAGTGATTCCTTTTAATTTTCTAGGCAGATGATGATATTGTTACAAATATATCTCTTTCTTTTCAACATTTATATATCTTATTCATTTTGGTATCTGTATCTCTGTCTTTGTGTTCCAGTGCAATTTTGAACAGTAGATGTGAGAATATATGTCTTGTTCATGACTTGAATGAGCGTACTTCTAACATTTCACACCTAACTATGTTTGGTGTAGAATTTAGAAAAAAGCAAGTTCCTTCTAAGTTTGCTAGAAGTTTGTCCCATTAACTCATGTTGAATTTCTTTCAGAGGCTTTTTCTATACCCATTGGCACAATCATATTTTTTTCTCTTCTAATTTGTTATTGTATGGAACTACAACTGAAAGTATTTTCTAACGTTAAATCATATTTTCATTTCTTGGGCACAGCCCACGTGCTCATTGAATTCACTACTTTGTTGACTATGCTATTTACTACTATGTGAGTGAGCTTTGCTCAAGTGTTCTTTTCATGGGGATGGAGGGCAACGTCCTCATTTGGTTTTTGAGACAAGGAGAGCTGGCTGGGGAAAATGAGTTGCATAATTTCCCCTCTCCCTTTGTGTGGGTATGCCTTAGGAAATTTGTTTTCTTTCTTTCAGAAGACCACTCTCTAGGTTGTGTGGTATACTTCCATTAGGAGGTGTATAATGCCTGGTCCTTCTTTGCGAAGCTGTCAGCAGGCCATGATGATCACCTTTATCAATCCTTCAGGGGTCACATAATGTTCATTCTCTCATTCTTTCTTACTCTGCTGTTGCTGCTGCTAAGTCGCTTCAGTTGCGTCCGACTCTGTGCGACCCCCTAGACGGCAGCCCACCAGGCTCCGCCATCCCTGGGGTTCTCCAGGCAAGAACACTGGAGTGGGTTGCCATTTCCTTCTCTAGTGGATGGAAGTGAAAAGTGAAAGTGAAGTCGCTCAGTCATGTCCGACTCTTCACGACCCCATGGACTGCAGCCTACCAGGCTCCTCCGTCCATGGGATTTTCCAGGCAAGAATACGGGAGTGGGTTGCTATTTCCTTCTCCGGAGATCTCCCTGACCCGGGGATTGAACCCACCATCTTCTGTGGTTCTGCATTGCAAGCAGATTCTTTACCACTGAGCCACTGGGGAAGCCCCTTCATCCTTAACTTTTCTGCTGGGTTCTTTCGCATTTACAAGCAATTCCTATTCTAATGCCATTATCATCTTGTTTCAGATCACAAGGAAAGATGGGGGGTTTCTCAAGGCGTTTGCAAAATTGTGAAACTCTTCTTATATGTGATAAACAGCTATAACTGTGTGATCATTGTCACTCATAACCTTAGATTCTGGTGTTAATTAAACTTTATTAAACAATATTTGGGGGAAAAAACAAGTAAAAAAAAAAAAAAAAGTTAAAAAGGTCCAAATCAGCCATATACAATAGAAACATGAGAATTCCAACAGACCGTTCCACCCTAGCCCTCCATTACATGGAATACTGACTGTTGTCTTCAGATGAAGACTGAGGAAACTGCTTTGGATTCCACTCAGGGCAGAAGAGGTTGCTGGACATGACACTGGAATTTTCACTGGCCATGGCAGTAGTATCATCCCCGGGCACAGTTCTGGCCTGGGCTCTCTCATCTCTCAAAGCTTCCTCATACCAGAATAAGAAGGAAGTGGGGTCAGTCCCAGTGACCTTGGCAAAAAACTCCAGGACTTTCATCTTACTGGTTTCAGCATAGGCCCTTGGACCCCATAGAAATTCATAGCATGGAGGATCGCTGTGAGGCACCTGCCGATACTGTAGATATTGTTCCTCCACCAGCTCCTTGGTGATGAGTTTCCTGGGCTCCCCATAGATTAAATCCTCCTGCCCAGCATACACCCCCATTGTATTCAACGTTTTCCAGATTTTCTCCTCAGGGGCACAGTTGCCCTCCATGAAGATCATACCCAGGATAAGTATCAGGAAGCCGGTCTTGGGCATTCCCCTGTCATTACTCAGCATCCCATCGTAGGTGAGGTCGAGTGTTTTGGCAAGCTCATAGCAGTGTCTGGTGGGGTCCACTTCTTTCACTTCAATGCCAAAGACAATCTCCATGCACTCACAGACTTGGCTGAAGATCTCAGGGAAGTTGTCCTTGTGTTCTCTGATGACACTCAGCATTTCTGCTTTTGTGGTGGGTTCCTTTGTTACATATTTGACACACAGGAACTGCAGCAGTTCAGCCACCTTGTTTAGCTCATCAGCGAGCGAGGGCTCAGGATCTGGGGCAGTCTGGGAGGTGCTGGACTCGTCCTCCTCTTGGTTTCTGGAATTCTCATCCGATTGACTCAGTGGAGTGGCTGAGGTGGCAGTGGGTGAGCAGCAGGCTCCCTGAGAACTCTGGACAGCACTCAGTGCCCCAGTGGCAGACACCTCCTCTGTGGTTCCAGGGATCAACGGGGTGAGGGAAGAGGAGGAGACGGTGGACGTGGGGCAGGAGGTGGCCTCTTCCTTCTGAGCTGTGGGAGCCTGCACACATTCTATGCCCTGTGCCTCTTTTGGGGCCTGAAGGTCTTCCTCAAGCTTGCAGCACTCACTCTTCTGACCTAGAGACATGATGGCTGGTACTGGAGGTGGCCAGCAGGACAGTGGGACCCTGGGGGATCAAGAGAGACCGTCAGTGGCCTCAGCTGAGAGATTCCCCCCACTCAGGACGGCTCTGACAAAGGAAGCTTACAGGTCTCCTCTTTAGGGGAGCTCCCAGGGGTCACGGGCTCCTGTTCTCCCGGTCCGCCTAAGGATGGAAAGAAGAAGTGAGATAGTTCCTCAGGGTGGAGCCCAAGGATTCCAGGGTTGAGAGTAGGCCCGGTTGGCTCAGACACCGTGGATTCTCTGTTTTGGGGTGCACAGGGCCTTGGGAGACATTCAGGGTGTGCACCTCGTTTTGACTACTGCTGCTGCCCGGGCCTTCTCCCAGATGCTGACCTGAGAACCCAGGCCTCAGACCATGGCTGTCACCTCCCAGATCCTAGAACTCTGAGGAGGGAAACTGAGAGGACTCCTCAGGATGCAGACTACAGACACAGTCGTGGGCCCCGCAGTGTTGACAACAGCGCTGGGGCCAAGCTCTGTGATGTCCCTACTGTCGTGGGGTGGATGGTTCCCTCAGTGCTCCTTCAGAGTCCCAGTACTTTCCCCTGCCAGCGTCTAGGCCCCGTCATTCTGCTGACGTCCCCCAGAGGAAGAAGAGAAGGGGCGCCACATTGGACTCCACTTGCCCAGGGTCTGCTAAGGCGGCTAGCAGGGGCTGCGTGGGTTTCAGAGGCTGGGGGGGAGGGGGGGGCGCCCATATCTAGGCTAGGAGGGCCCATCACACGATTCAGCTTTACACCTGTCCAAGCCCGCCTCACATCCTCTACAGCTGAGCAGACTTGGCATCCTCAGGTTGCAGCCTTGCTTCTCTGTGCGAGACCCAAGCCCCATGGTAGGAGCACAAGCTACCACTACCGGCCGCCTCTGCCCAAGGCCTCTCGGGTAGCACAGCAGGGTTGAGGTCATCTGTTCTGGGGTGGGGGGTACCCTCCGATCTGCCTTCCCATCTGGGCAGGTTCTCAGCTGGCCCTCCCCTCGCCCTCACCTGACATCTCCTGGAGCCTGCCCTCCCCGACACCAGAGTGCCTAGAGGCCATACCCAGTGGCTCCTACCCGAGGTCTCCCGGGGCTGGAGCAAGGAGCAGGGCAGGTTTCCGTGGGCCGCCCTTTCTCTGCGGTGAGGACCCCTCAGTTCTGCTCAGTGTCGTCACAGCTACTCCTGACAGGGTGGAGTTGGGTCGGGGAGCGGCCCGGGGTTGAGCGTAGCCACTCGGGTTTCTGCACGGAAAACCTTTCTTTGCTGCCCCTCAGGGTCCTCAGGTCGAGTCGGGGCCGCCCCTGGGACTCCGCCCCCTGCTGGCCCCAGGCCATCCCTGATGAAGCCTCACCCCTTTCAGACTCTGAAAGCTGAAGTAGGAAACATCACATTGGAAACCCTTCCTTTGGCGGACACTAAGGGCGGGGCTGGGCCCACCTCTCTGCGGTGGGCTCTCCCCTCCGCCAGTCTCTTACGGGCCTCGCTTTCATGCCTGGC
This sequence comes from Giraffa tippelskirchi, assembly GCF_054371585.1. NCBI lineage: Eukaryota > Metazoa > Chordata > Mammalia > Artiodactyla > Giraffidae > Giraffa > Giraffa tippelskirchi. Next base: position 9,885,500 of record NC_137289.1, on the reverse strand, counting down.
TAGGGGGTCTGGGCCTTCTTCGCCTGCCGACCTGATGCCCCATCAGACCGAGCATCTCGCCTCCCGAGATCCCCGACCCGGAATGGGGAGAGGGGGTATCCTGCCAGCACTTGCCTGGGTCTCTGGGGCTGACAACACTGGTTGGGGTGAATTTCTGCGAGGATCCCCCTCTTGCTCTAAGGTGGGGGGCACCTCAGTCCTCAAAGTGTTCCGATTTACTCCTGTCAGGGCCTGGGCCCCCTTTCTTCTGCTGGTCTGAGATGTACCCTGCAGGCCAAGAGCACCATCTCCGTGAGGCCTTAACAGCGAAGTGTGGATGGGAGGGGTCATCTGTCAACCATACCTGGGGCCTCATGAGGCAGATGGAAAAGGCAGGTGTCTGCAGTTTCTTCAGGATCCTCCCTCGGACAGCTGGCAGAGTCTGGGCCTTGTTCCTTTGCTGACCTGAGTGCAGTCACTGCAGTTGAAGCCTCGTCTTCAGATTCCCACGGTTGAAGTCGGCAAACCCTACATCCAAGGACCCTAAATAGGGCCTCTGAGAGCCCAAAGCGGGCTCAGATGAGGTGGAGGCCCACTCTCTTCTGTTTGGCAGGCAGTTCAGTCATCCCACAGGATCAGTTTGACTCTTGGAATTGCCGGTGCCCCCTCCCCCTGAGGGCCGCTTCCCTTAGCCGCGGGTCACCTTGGAGTTCGCAAGAGTCAGAAAAGAGGAGGGCAGTGCTAATCTGGACAAACCTACAGGGAGTCTCCCAGGGTTGATATCAGGGATGGAGCAGGGTACTGCAGGGTCCACACGGTTCTGGGGGGCGGGGGTTGGACTCCTCAGTCCTCACTCGTGAGTGTGCGTCTCTTGGCCGCTGCCTTCTTGATTAAATGCTCCCTGGTAGCTTCCTTCCTTTCTGCCAGCTGTGAACATTTGCCCAGCTGCAAACCTTCCAGAGAAAGGTTTCAGTTCCCAGGCTAGATGCTAGACGGGAGAGCAGCACTGCCCCATGACAGGTGGTGGATATTCAGAAAAGCAGCTCATCTTCCTATGGGTCTCGTCACCAGCCAGACGTACACTTTCGAAACATTTTGTTCTAACGGTTTATGTTCTACACTGAAGAGGCAGAGCAGTGTGATTTGGGAGTTCCCGCTCTTTTGAAGTTCTCACACTGTGTTGTCCAGTGTAGCGATTTCCATGTTTCTTAAGCCTCCTTGATATTAAGGAATATATTTTATGAATGTATTTTATTTTTATATTTTATGAAGCATCTTTTTTATGAAGGATCTGTGTGTGTGTGTGTGTGTTTCACCCTCATGGTTGCTATTCCACTTTTAGAACATTCTTTTTAATTAAACATATGTTTTCACTTATGGGCATGGGGAGAGGGGAGGAGAGGGTGAGATGTATGGAGAGAGTAACATGGAAACTTACATTACCATTTGTAAAATAGATAGCCAGTGGGAATTTGCTGTATGCCTCAGGAAACTCAAACAGCGGCTCTGTACCAACCTAGAGGGGTGGGATGGGGCGGGAGGTGGGAGGGAGGTTCAAAAGGGAGGGGATATATGTATCAGTTCAGTTCAGTCGCTCAGTCGTGTCCGACTCTTTGCGATCCCATGAATTGCAGCACGCCAGGCCTCTCTGTCCATCACCAACTCCCGGAGTCTACCCAAACCCATGTCCATCGAGTCGGTGATGCCATCCAACCATCTCATCCTCTGTCGTCCCCTTCTCCTCCCGCCCCCAACCCTACCCAGCATTAGGGTCCTTTCCAATGAGTCAACCCTTCGCATGAGGTGGCCCAAGTACTGGAGTTTCAGCTTCAACATCAGACCTTCCAATGAACACTCAGGATTGATCTCTGTTAGGATGGATTGATTGGATCTCCTTGCAGTCCAAGGGACTCTCAAGAGTCTTCTCCAACAGCACAGTTCAAAAGCATCGATTCTTCGGCGCTCAGCTTTCTTCACCGTCCAACTCGCACATCCATACATGACCACTGGAAAGGGAATACCTATGGCTGATCCACGTGGAGGTTTGCCAGAAAACAACAAAATTCTATAAAGCAATTATCCTTTAATTAAAACATAAATAAATTTAAAAAAACATGTTTTCAAGGCCAGGCCTCACTCACGTAAGTGATTTCAGGTGGTAATTAACACAGGCTCTGGAGCCAATCAACCTAATCAATCTCTGCATCAATCAACCTAATTTTTCCTGAAACTTCCCTGGGCTTACTGGCCTCTGTGGGCTGAGGTGGTATGTTTAAGATATTCCTCCCACCTCCCTTCATCTGAGGTCTATTTTTGGCTATGGACCTTCCCAAACTTGCCTGCCACCTCCCACCCTCTCACCAAGTACCACTTCTTTGTTCTCCACCAAGGGTTTCTCATGTTTTGTTGTTTAGACTTAGTTGTTGATATTTTTGGTAGGCTGAAAAATGGCCCTCCCAAAGATCCTCTATCCCATTCCCTAGACCCTTCTTTGGGAAAAGGGTCTTTGCAGGTGTGATTAAGAATCTTTCCATGGGGGGATTAGCCTGGATTATCCAGGTGGGCCCTAAATAGAATCGCATGTTTCCTTAGAAGACAGAGGGAGGAGAACTGACAAGCTGAGAAGGCAATGTGAATATGGAGCAGAGAGCTACTTGGATATGTTGACCTTGAAGATTTCAGTCATGTTCCCCTAAGCCAAGGAATGCCAGCAGTCACAAGAAGCTAGAAAAGGTAAGAAATGGGCTTTCCCCTAGAGCAGGGGTCCCCAGCCTCTGGGGTCTAATGCCTGATGATCTGAGGTGGAGCTGATGGAACAATAGAAATAAAGTACACAGTCAATGTCATGTGCTTGAATCATCCTGAAACCATCCCTCCCTCTGTCCATGGAAAAATTTGTCTTCCACACAACTGGTCCCTGGTGCCAAAAGCTTGGGGACCAACAACCTAGAGTCTCCAGAGGTGCGCGGCCCTGCCAGTACCATCATTTTAGCCTAGCGAAACTGATTTCAGGGATCTGACTTTCAGAACTGTAAAAAAATATATTCCTGCTGCCTAAGACACCCAGTTCATGGTAGTTTAATACAGCAATCCTAGGAGACTAATGCAACATTGTTTATTTTCTTTCATTCTCCCTTCTGTGGTTTTCCAGGTTTGATTTTGGGAGCGGCGGACAGCAGCCCAAACTTGATCGGCATTTTAGCAACTATAGGTAAGTCGCTAAATCTGTGAGTAACTCAAGGAGAATTGATGTCTTTACCGTACGTATTTTGTTTCACATCAGTGAACGTGGCTCACTCTGGTTTTTTGGGGACTTAAAAAAAAATCTTAATCTATCAGGAAACTTTTATGTTTGCCTTCATAAATATATCGTATACATTTTTGTGTGATTTGTGATTCTGGATTTTGTTGCTGTTACATGTGCTCATTTGTGAACGGGATTCTGTCTATTACACGTGGTAATTAATTATGGCCTTTTTGTGCCAAGGCTCTTGACTTAATTGTATTGACTGACCTCCCATACACGTTCTTTCTGAAGTCTTTTATTTATTTGGGTATTCTACACAGTGATTCCTTTTAATTTTCTAGGCAGATGATGATATTGTTACAAATATATCTCTTTCTTTTCAACATTTATATATCTTATTCATTTTGGTATCTGTATCTCTGTCTTTGTGTTCCAGTGCAATTTTGAACAGTAGATGTGAGAATATATGTCTTGTTCATGACTTGAATGAGCGTACTTCTAACATTTCACACCTAACTATGTTTGGTGTAGAATTTAGAAAAAAGCAAGTTCCTTCTAAGTTTGCTAGAAGTTTGTCCCATTAACTCATGTTGAATTTCTTTCAGAGGCTTTTTCTATACCCATTGGCACAATCATATTTTTTTCTCTTCTAATTTGTTATTGTATGGAACTACAACTGAAAGTATTTTCTAACGTTAAATCATATTTTCATTTCTTGGGCACAGCCCACGTGCTCATTGAATTCACTACTTTGTTGACTATGCTATTTACTACTATGTGAGTGAGCTTTGCTCAAGTGTTCTTTTCATGGGGATGGAGGGCAACGTCCTCATTTGGTTTTTGAGACAAGGAGAGCTGGCTGGGGAAAATGAGTTGCATAATTTCCCCTCTCCCTTTGTGTGGGTATGCCTTAGGAAATTTGTTTTCTTTCTTTCAGAAGACCACTCTCTAGGTTGTGTGGTATACTTCCATTAGGAGGTGTATAATGCCTGGTCCTTCTTTGCGAAGCTGTCAGCAGGCCATGATGATCACCTTTATCAATCCTTCAGGGGTCACATAATGTTCATTCTCTCATTCTTTCTTACTCTGCTGTTGCTGCTGCTAAGTCGCTTCAGTTGCGTCCGACTCTGTGCGACCCCCTAGACGGCAGCCCACCAGGCTCCGCCATCCCTGGGGTTCTCCAGGCAAGAACACTGGAGTGGGTTGCCATTTCCTTCTCTAGTGGATGGAAGTGAAAAGTGAAAGTGAAGTCGCTCAGTCATGTCCGACTCTTCACGACCCCATGGACTGCAGCCTACCAGGCTCCTCCGTCCATGGGATTTTCCAGGCAAGAATACGGGAGTGGGTTGCTATTTCCTTCTCCGGAGATCTCCCTGACCCGGGGATTGAACCCACCATCTTCTGTGGTTCTGCATTGCAAGCAGATTCTTTACCACTGAGCCACTGGGGAAGCCCCTTCATCCTTAACTTTTCTGCTGGGTTCTTTCACATTTACAAGCAATTCCTATTCTAATGCCATTATCATCTTGTTTCAGATCACAAGGAAAGATGGGGGGTTTCTCAATGCGTTTGCAAAATTGTGAAACTCTTCTTATATGTGATAAACAGCTATAACTGTGTGATCATTGTCACTCATAACCTTAGATTCTGGTGTTAATTAAACTTTATTAAACAATATTTGGGGGAAAAAACAAGTAAAAAAAAAAAAAAAAGTTAAAAAGGTCCAAATCAGCCATATACAATAGAAACATGAGAATTCCAACAGACCGTTCCACCCTAGCCCTCCATTACATGGAATACTGACTGTTGTCTTCAGATGAAGACTGAGGAAACTGCTTTGGATTCCACTCAGGGCAGAAGAGGTTGCTGGACATGACACTGGAATTTTCACTGGCCATGGCAGTAGTATCATCCCCGGGCACAGTTCTGGCCTGGGCTCTCTCATCTCTCAAAGCTTCCTCATACCAGAATAAGAAGGAAGTGGGGTCAGTCCCAGTGACCTTGGCAAAAAACTCCAGGACTTTCATCTTACTGGTTTCAGCATAGGCCCTTGGACCCCATAGAAATTCATAGCATGGAGGATCGCTGTGAGGCACCTGCCGATACTGTAGATATTGTTCCTCCACCAGCTCCTTGGTGATGAGTTTCCTGGGCTCCCCATAGATTAAATCCTCCTGCCCAGCATACACCCCCATTGTATTCAACGTTTTCCAGATTTTCTCCTCAGGGGCACAGTTGCCCTCCATGAAGATCATACCCAGGATAAGTATCAGGAAGCCGGTCTTGGGCATTCCCCTGTCATTACTCAGCATCCCATCGTAGGTGAGGTCGAGTGTTTTGGCAAGCTCATAGCAGTGTCTGGTGGGGTCCACTTCTTTCACTTCAATGCCAAAGACAATCTCCATGCACTCACAGACTTGGCTGAAGATCTCAGGGAAGTTGTCCTTGTGTTCTCTGATGACACTCAGCATTTCTGCTTTTGTGGTGGGTTCCTTTGTTACATATTTGACACACAGGAACTGCAGCAGTTCAGCCACCTTGTTTAGCTCATCAGCGAGCGAGGGCTCAGGATCTGGGGCAGTCTGGGAGGTGCTGGACTCGTCCTCCTCTTGGTTTCTGGAATTCTCATCCGATTGACTCAGTGGAGTGGCTGAGGTGGCAGTGGGTGAGCAGCAGGCTCCCTGAGAACTCTGGACAGCACTCAGTGCCCCAGTGGCAGACACCTCCTCTGTGGTTCCAGGGATCAACGGGGTGAGGGAAGAGGAGGAGACGGTGGACGTGGGGCAGGAGGTGGCCTCTTCCTTCTGAGCTGTGGGAGCCTGCACACATTCTATGCCCTGTGCCTCTTTTGGGGCCTGAAGGTCTTCCTCAAGCTTGCAGCACTCACTCTTCTGACCTAGAGACATGATGGCTGGTACTGGAGGTGGCCAGCAGGACAGTGGGACCCTGGGGGATCAAGAGAGACCGTCAGTGGCCTCAGCTGAGAGATTCCCCCCACTCAGGACGGCTCTGACAAAGGAAGCTTACAGGTCTCCTCTTTAGGGGAGCTCCCAGGGGTCACGGGCTCCTGTTCTCCCGGTCCGCCTAAGGATGGAAAGAAGAAGTGAGATAGTTCCTCAGGGTGGAGCCCAAGGATTCCAGGGTTGAGAGTAGGCCCGGTTGGCTCAGACACCGTGGATTCTCTGTTTTGGGGTGCACAGGGCCTTGGGAGACATTCAGGGTGTGCACCTCGTTTTGACTACTGCTGCTGCCCGGGCCTTCTCCCAGATGCTGACCTGAGAACCCAGGCCTCAGACCATGGCTGTCACCTCCCAGATCCTAGAACTCTGAGGAGGGAAACTGAGAGGACTCCTCAGGATGCAGACTACAGACACAGTCGTGGGCCCCGCAGTGTTGACAACAGCGCTGGGGCCAAGCTCTGTGATGTCCCTACTGTCGTGGGGTGGATGGTTCCCTCAGTGCTCCTTCAGAGTCCCAGTACTTTCCCCTGCCAGCGTCTAGGCCCCGTCATTCTGCTGACGTCCCCCAGAGGAAGAAGAGAAGGGGCGCCACATTGGACTCCACTTGCCCAGGGTCTGCTAAGGCGGCTAGCAGGGGCTGCGTGGGTTTCAGAGGCTGGGGGGGAGGGGGGGGGCGCCCATATCTAGGCTAGGAGGGCCCATCACACGATTCAGCTTTACACCTGTCCAAGCCCGCCTCACATCCTCTACAGCTGAGCAGACTTGGCATCCTCAGGTTGCAGCCTTGCTTCTCTGTGCGAGACCCAAGCCCCATGGTAGGAGCACAAGCTACCACTACCGGCCGCCTCTGCCCAAGGCCTCTCGGGTAGCACAGCAGGGTTGAGGTCATCTGTTCTGGGGTGGGGGGTACCCTCCGATCTGCCTTCCCATCTGGGCAGGTTCTCAGCTGGCCCTCCCCTCGCCCTCACCTGACATCTCCTGGAGCCTGCCCTCCCCGACACCAGAGTGCCTAGAGGCCATACCCAGTGGCTCCTACCCGAGGTCTCCCGGGGCTGGAGCAAGGAGCAGGGCAGGTTTCCGTGGGCCGCCCTTTCTCTGCGGTGAGGACCCCTCAGTTCTGCTCAGTGTCGTCACAGCTACTCCTGACAGGGTGGAGTTGGGTCGGGGAGCGGCCCGGGGTTGAGCGTAGCCACTCGGGTTTCTGCACGGAAAACCTTTCTTTGCTGCCCCTCAGGGTCCTCAGGTCGAGTCGGGGCCGCCCCTGGGACTCCGCCCCCTGCTGGCCCCAGGCCATCCCTGATGAAGCCTCACCCCTTTCAGACTCTGAAAGCTGAAGTAGGAAACATCACATTGGAAACCCTTCCTTTGGCGGACACTAAGGGCGGGGCTGGGCCCACCTCTCTGCGGTGGGCTCTCCCCTCCGCCAGTCTCTTACGGGCCTCGCTTTCATGCCTGGCTAGGGGGTCTGGGCCTTCTTCGCCTGCCGACCTGATGCCCCATCAGACCGAGCATCTCGCCTCCCGAGATCCCCGACCCGGAATGGGGAGAGGGGGTATCCTGCCAGCACTTGCCTGGGTCTCTGGGGCTGACAACACTGGTTGGGGTGAATTTCTGCGAGGATCCCCCTCTTGCTCTAAGGTGGGGGGCACCTCAGTCCTCAAAGTGTTCCGATTTACTCCTGTCAGGGCCTGGGCCCCCTTTCTTCTGCTGGTCTGAGATGTACCCTGCAGGCCAAGAGCACCATCTCCGTGAGGCCTTAACAGCGAAGTGTGGATGGGAGGGGTCATCTGTCAACCATACCTGGGGCCTCATGAGGCAGATGGAAAAGGCAGGTGTCTGCAGTTTCTTCAGGATCCTCCCTCGGACAGCTGGCAGAGTCTGGGCCTTGTTCCTTTGCTGACCTGAGTGCAGTCACTGCAGTTGAAGCCTCGTCTTCAGATTCCCACGGTTGAAGTCGGCAAACCCTACATCCAAGGACCCTAAATAGGGCCTCTGAGAGCCCAAAGCGGGCTCAGATGAGGCGGAGGCCCACTCTCTTCTGTTTGGCAGGCAGTTCAGTCATCCCACAGGATCAGTTTGACTCTTGGAATTGCCGGTGCCCCCTCCCCCTGAGGGCCGCTTCCCTTAGCCGCGGGTCACCTTGGAGTTCGCAAGAGTCAGAAAAGAGGAGGGCAGTGCTAATCTGGACAAACCTACAGGGAGTCTCCCAGGGTTGATATCAGGGATGGAGCAGGGTACTGCAGGGTCCACACGGTTCTGGGGGGCGGGGGTTGGACTCCTCAGTCCTCACTCGTGAGTGTGCGTCTCTTGGCCGCTGCCTTCTTGATTAAATGCTCCCTGGTAGCTTCCTTCCTTTCTGCCAGCTGTGAACATTTGCCCAGCTGCAAACCTTCCAGAGAAAGGTTTCAGTTCCCAGGCTAGATGCTAGACGGGAGAGCAGCACTGCCCCATGACAGGTGGTGGATATTCAGAAAAGCAGCTCATCTTCCTATGGGTCTCGTCACCAGCCAGACGTACACTTTCGAAACATTTTGTTCTAACGGTTTATGTTCTACACTGAAGAGGCAGAGCAGTGTGATTTGGGAGTTCCCGCTCTTTTGAAGTTCTCACACTGTGTTGTCCAGTGTAGCGATTTCCATGTTTCTTAAGCCTCCTTGATATTAAGGAATATATTTTATGAATGTATTTTATTTTTATATTTTATGAAGCATCTTTTTTATGAAGGATCTGTGTGTGTGTGTGTGTGTTTCACCCTCATGGTTGCTATTCCACTTTTAGAACATTCTTTTTAATTAAACATATGTTTTCACTTATGGGCATGGGGAGAGGGGAGGAGAGGGTGAGATGTATGGAGAGAGTAACATGGAAACTTACATTACCATTTGTAAAATAGATAGCCAGTGGGAATTTGCTGTATGCCTCAGGAAACTCAAACAGCGGCTCTGTACCAACCTAGAGGGGTGGGATGGGGCGGGAGGTGGGAGGGAGGTTCAAAAGGGAGGGGATATATGTATCAGTTCAGTTCAGTCGCTCAGTCGTGTCCGACTCTTTGCGATCCCATGAATTGCAGCACGCCAGGCCTCTCTGTCCATCACCAACTCCCGGAGTCTACCCAAACCCATGTCCATCGAGTCGGTGATGCCATCCAACCATCTCATCCTCTGTCGTCCCCTTCTCCTCCCGCCCCCAACCCTACCCAGCATTAGGGTCCTTTCCAATGAGTCAACCCTTCGCATGAGGTGGCCCAAGTATTGGAGTTTCAGCTTCAACATCAGACCTTCCAATGAACACTCAGGATTGATCTCTGTTAGGATGGATTGATTGGATCTCCTTGCAGTCCAAGGGACTCTCAAGAGTCTTCTCCAACAGCACAGTTCAAAAGCATCGATTCTTCGGCGCTCAGCTTTCTTCACCGTCCAACTCGCACATCCATACATGACCACTGGAAAGGGAATACCTATGGCTGATCCACGTGGAGGTTTGCCAGAAAACAACAAAATTCTATAAAGCAATTATCCTTTAATTAAAACATAAATAAATTTAAAAAAACATGTTTTCAAGGCCAGGCCTCACTCACGTAAGTGATTTCAGGTGGTAATTAACACAGGCTCTGGAGCCAATCAACCTAATCAATCTCTGCATCAATCAACCTAATTTTTCCTGAAACTTCCCTGGGCTTACTGGCCTCTGTGGGCTGAGGTGGTATGTTTAAGATATTCCTCCCACCTCCCTTCATCTGAGGTCTATTTTTGGCTATGGACCTTCCCAAACTTGCCTGCCACCTCCCACCCTCTCACCAAGTACCACTTCTTTGTTCTCCACCAAGGGTTTCTCATGTTTTGTTGTTTAGACTTAGTTGTTGATATTTTTGGTAGGCTGAAAAATGGCCCTCCCAAAGATCCTCTATCCCATTCCCTAGACCCTTCTTTGGGAAAAGGGTCTTTGCAGGTGTGATTAAGAATCTTTCCATGGGGGGATTAGCCTGGATTATCCAGGTGGGCCCTAAATAGAATCGCATGTTTCCTTAGAAGACAGAGGGAGGAGAACTGACAAGCTGAGAAGGCAATGTGAATATGGAGCAGAGAGCTACTTGGATATGTTGACCTTGAAGATTTCAGTCATGTTCCCCTAAGCCAAGGAATGCCAGCAGTCACAAGAAGCTAGAAAAGGTAAGAAATGGGCTTTCCCCTAGAGCAGGGGTCCCCAGCCTCTGGGGTCTAATGCCTGATGATCTGAGGTGGAGCTGATGGAACAATAGAAATAAAGTACACAGTCAATGTCATGTGCTTGAATCATCCTGAAACCATCCCTCCCTCTGTCCATGGAAAAATTTGTCTTCCACACAACTGGTCCCTGGTGCCAAAAGCTTGGGGACCAACAACCTAGAGTCTCCAGAGGTGCGCGGCCCTGCCAGTACCATCATTTTAGCCTAGCGAAACTGATTTCAGGGATCTGACTTTCAGAACTGTAAAAAAATATATTCCTGCTGCCTAAGACACCCAGTTCATGGTAGTTTAATACAGCAATCCTAGGAGACTAATGCAACATTGTTTATTTTCTTTCATTCTCCCTTCTGTGGTTTTCCAGGTTTGATTTTGGGAGCGGCGGACAGCAGCCCAAACTTGATCGGCATTTTAGCAACTATAGGTAAGTCGCTAAATCTGTGAGTAACTCAAGGAGAATTGATGTCTTTACCGTACGTATTTTGTTTCACATCAGTGAACGTGGCTCACTCTGGTTTTTTGGGGACTTAAAAAAAAATCTTAATCTATCAGGAAACTTTTATGTTTGCCTTCATAAATATATCGTATACATTTTTGTGTGATTTGTGATTCTGGATTTTGTTGCTGTTACATGTGCTCATTTGTGAACGGGATTCTGTCTATTACACGTGGTAATTAATTATGGCCTTTTTGTGCCAAGGCTCTTGACTTAATTGTATTGACTGACCTCCCATACACGTTCTTTCTGAAGTCTTTTATTTATTTGGGTATTCTACACAGTGATTCCTTTTAATTTTCTAGGCAGATGATGATATTGTTACAAATATATCTCTTTCTTTTCAACATTTATATATCTTATTCATTTTGGTATCTGTATCTCTGTCTTTGTGTTCCAGTGCAATTTTGAACAGTAGATGTGAGAATATATGTCTTGTTCATGACTTGAATGAGCGTACTTCTAACATTTCACACCTAACTATGTTTGGTGTAGAATTTAGAAAAAAGCAAGTTCCTTCTAAGTTTGCTAGAAGTTTGTCCCATTAACTCATGTTGAATTTCTTTCAGAGGCTTTTTCTATACCCATTGGCACAATCATATTTTTTTCTCTTCTAATTTGTTATTGTATGGAACTACAACTGAAAGTATTTTCTAACGTTAAATCATATTTTCATTTCTTGGGCACAGCCCACGTGCTCATTGAATTCACTACTTTGTTGACTATGCTATTTACTACTATGTGAGTGAGCTTTGCTCAAGTGTTCTTTTCATGGGGATGGAGGGCAACGTCCTCATTTGGTTTTTGAGACAAGGAGAGCTGGCTGGGGAAAATGAGTTGCATAATTTCCCCTCTCCCTTTGTGTGGGTATGCCTTAGGAAATTTGTTTTCTTTCTTTCAGAAGACCACTCTCTAGGTTGTGTGGTATACTTCCATTAGGAGGTGTATAATGCCTGGTCCTTCTTTGCGAAGCTGTCAGCAGGCCATGATGATCACCTTTATCAATCCTTCAGGGGTCACATAATGTTCATTCTCTCATTCTTTCTTACTCTGCTGTTGCTGCTGCTAAGTCGCTTCAGTTGCGTCCGACTCTGTGCGACCCCCTAGACGGCAGCCCACCAGGCTCCGCCATCCCTGGGGTTCTCCAGGCAAGAACACTGGAGTGGGTTGCCATTTCCTTCTCTAGTGGATGGAAGTGAAAAGTGAAAGTGAAGTCGCTCAGTCATGTCCGACTCTTCACGACCCCATGGACTGCAGCCTACCAGGCTCCTCCGTCCATGGGATTTTCCAGGCAAGAATACGGGAGTGGGTTGCTATTTCCTTCTCCGGAGATCTCCCTGACCCGGGGATTGAACCCACCATCTTCTGTGGTTCTGCATTGCAAGCAGATTCTTTACCACTGAGCCACTGGGGAAGCCCCTTCATCCTTAACTTTTCTGCTGGGTTCTTTCGCATTTACAAGCAATTCCTATTCTAATGCCATTATCATCTTGTTTCAGATCACAAGGAAAGATGGGGGGTTTCTCAATGCGTTTGCAAAATTGTGAAACTCTTCTTATATGTGATAAACAGCTATAACTGTGTGATCATTGTCACTCATAACCTTAGATTCTGGTGTTAATTAAACTTTATTAAACAATATTTGGGGGAAAAAACAAGTAAAAAAAAAAAAAAAAAGTTAAAAAGGTCCAAATCAGCCATATACAATAGAAACATGAGAATTCCAACAGACCGTTCCACCCTAGCCCTCCATTACATGGAATACTGACTGTTGTCTTCAGATGAAGACTGAGGAAACTGCTTTGGATTCCACTCAGGGCAGAAGAGGTTGCTGGACATGACACTGGAATTTTCACTGGCCATGGCAGTAGTATCATCCCCGGGCACAGTTCTGGCCTGGGCTCTCTCATCTCTCAAAGCTTCCTCATACCAGAATAAGAAGGAAGTGGGGTCAGTCCCAGTGACCTTGGCAAAAAACTCCAGGACTTTCATCTTACTGGTTTCAGCATAGGCCCTTGGACCCCATAGAAATTCATAGCATGGAGGATCGCTGTGAGGCACCTGCCGATACTGTAGATATTGTTCCTCCACCAGCTCCTTGGTGATGAGTTTCCTGGGCTCCCCATAGATTAAATCCTCCTGCCCAGCATACACCCCCATTGTATTCAACGTTTTCCAGATTTTCTCCTCAGGGGCACAGTTGCCCTCCATGAAGATCATACCCAGGATAAGTATCAGGAAGCCGGTCTTGGGCATTCCCCTGTCATTACTCAGCATCCCATCGTAGGTGAGGTCGAGTGTTTTGGCAAGCTCATAGCAGTGTCTGGTGGGGTCCACTTCTTTCACTTCAATGCCAAAGACAATCTCCATGCACTCACAGACTTGGCTGAAGATCTCAGGGAAGTTGTCCTTGTGTTCTCTGATGACACTCAGCATTTCTGCTTTTGTGGTGGGTTCCTTTGTTACATATTTGACACACAGGAACTGCAGCAGTTCAGCCACCTTGTTTAGCTCATCAGCGAGCGAGGGCTCAGGATCTGGGGCAGTCTGGGAGGTGCTGGACTCGTCCTCCTCTTGGTTTCTGGAATTCTCATCCGATTGACTCAGTGGAGTGGCTGAGGTGGCAGTGGGTGAGCAGCAGGCTCCCTGAGAACTCTGGACAGCACTCAGTGCCCCAGTGGCAGACACCTCCTCTGTGGTTCCAGGGATCAACGGGGTGAGGGAAGAGGAGGAGACGGTGGACGTGGGGCAGGAGGTGGCCTCTTCCTTCTGAGCTGTGGGAGCCTGCACACATTCTATGCCCTGTGCCTCTTTTGGGGCCTGAAGGTCTTCCTCAAGCTTGCAGCACTCACTCTTCTGACCTAGAGACATGATGGCTGGTACTGGAGGTGGCCAGCAGGACAGTGGGACCCTGGGGGATCAAGAGAGACCGTCAGTGGCCTCAGCTGAGAGATTCCCCCCACTCAGGACGGCTCTGACAAAGGAAGCTTACAGGTCTCCTCTTTAGGGGAGCTCCCAGGGGTCACGGGCTCCTGTTCTCCCGGTCCGCCTAAGGATGGAAAGAAGAAGTGAGATAGTTCCTCAGGGTGGAGCCCAAGGATTCCAGGGTTGAGAGTAGGCCCGGTTGGCTCAGACACCGTGGATTCTCTGTTTTGGGGTGCACAGGGCCTTGGGAGACATTCAGGGTGTGCACCTCGTTTTGACTACTGCTGCTGCCCGGGCCTTCTCCCAGATGCTGACCTGAGAACCCAGGCCTCAGACCATGGCTGTCACCTCCCAGATCCTAGAACTCTGAGGAGGGAAACTGAGAGGACTCCTCAGGATGCAGACTACAGACACAGTCGTGGGCCCCGCAGTGTTGACAACAGCGCTGGGGCCAAGCTCTGTGATGTCCCTACTGTCGTGGGGTGGATGGTTCCCTCAGTGCTCCTTCAGAGTCCCAGTACTTTCCCCTGCCAGCGTCTAGGCCCCGTCATTCTGCTGACGTCCCCCAGAGGAAGAAGAGAAGGGGCGCCACATTGGACTCCACTTGCCCAGGGTCTGCTAAGGCGGCTAGCAGGGGCTGCGTGGGTTTCAGAGGCTGGGGGGGAGGGGAGGGGCGCCCATATCTAGGCTAGGAGGGCCCATCACACGATTCAGCTTTACACCTGTCCAAGCCCGCCTCACATCCTCTACAGCTGAGCAGACTTGGCATCCTCAGGTTGCAGCCTTGCTTCTCTGTGCGAGACCCAAGCCCCATGGTAGGAGCACAAGCTACCACTACCGGCCGCCTCTGCCCAAGGCCTCTCGGGTAGCACAGCAGGGTTGAGGTCATCTGTTCTGGGGTGGGGGGTACCCTCCGATCTGCCTTCCCATCTGGGCAGGTTCTCAGCTGGCCCTCCCCTCGCCCTCACCTGACATCTCCTGGAGCCTGCCCTCCCCGACACCAGAGTGCCTAGAGGCCATACCCAGTGGCTCCTACCCGAGGTCTCCCGGGGCTGGAGCAAGGAGCAGGGCAGGTTTCCGTGGGCCGCCCTTTCTCTGCGGTGAGGACCCCTCAGTTCTGCTCAGTGTCGTCACAGCTACTCCTGACAGGGTGGAGTTGGGTCGGGGAGCGGCCCGGGGTTGAGCGTAGCCACTCGGGTTTCTGCACGGAAAACCTTTCTTTGCTGCCCCTCAGGGTCCTCAGGTCGAGTCGGGGCCGCCCCTGGGACTCCGCCCCCTGCTGGCCCCAGGCCATCCCTGATGAAGCCTCACCCCTTTCAGACTCTGAAAGCTGAAGTAGGAAACATCACATTGGAAACCCTTCCTTTGGCGGACACTAAGGGCGGGGCTGGGCCCACCTCTCTGCGGTGGGCTCTCCCCTCCGCCAGTCTCTTACGGGCCTCGCTTTCATGCCTGGCTAGGGGGTCTGGGCCTTCTTCGCCTGCCGACCTGATGCCCCATCAGACCGAGCATCTCGCCTCCCGAGATCCCCGACCCGGAATGGGGAGAGGGGGTATCCTGCCAGCACTTGCCTGGGTCTCTGGGGCTGACAACACTGGTTGGGGTGAATTTCTGCGAGGATCCCCCTCTTGCTCTAAGGTGGGGGGCACCTCAGTCCTCAAAGTGTTCCGATTTACTCCTGTCAGGGCCTGGGCCCCCTTTCTTCTGCTGGTCTGAGATGTACCCTGCAGGCCAAGAGCACCATCTCCGTGCGGCCTTAACAGCGAAGTGTGGATGGGAGGGGTCATCTGTCAACCATACCTGGGGCCTCATGAGGCAGATGGAAAAGGCAGGTGTCTGCAGTTTCTTCAGGATCCTCCCTCGGACAGCTGGCAGAGTCTGGGCCTTGTTCCTTTGCTGACCTGAGTGCAGTCACTGCAGTTGAAGCCTCGTCTTCAGATTCCCACGGTTGAAGTCGGCAAACCCTACATCCAAGGACCCTAAATAGGGCCTCTGAGAGCCCAAAGCGGGCTCAGATGAGGCGGAGGCCCACTCTCTTCTGTTTGGCAGGCAGTTCAGTCATCCCACAGGATCAGTTTGACTCTTGGAATTGCCGGTGCCCCCTCCCCCTGAGGGCCGCTTCCCTTAGCCGCGGGTCACCTTGGAGTTCGCAAGAGTCAGAAAAGAGGAGGGCAGTGCTAATCTGGACAAACCTACAGGGAGTCTCCCAGGGTTGATATCAGGGATGGAGCAGGGTACTGCAGGGTCCACACGGTTCTGGGGGGCGGGGGTTGGACTCCTCAGTCCTCACTCGTGAGTGTGCGTCTCTTGGCCGCTGCCTTCTTGATTAAATGCTCCCTGGTAGCTTCCTTCCTTTCTGCCAGCTGTGAACATTTGCCCAGCTGCAAACCTTCCAGAGAAAGGTTTCAGTTCCCAGGCTAGATGCTAGACGGGAGAGCAGCACTGCCCCATGACAGGTGGTGGATATTCAGAAAAGCAGCTCATCTTCCTATGGGTCTCGTCACCAGCCAGACGTACACTTTCGAAACATTTTGTTCTAACGGTTTATGTTCTACACTGAAGAGGCAGAGCAGTGTGATTTGGGAGTTCCCGCTCTTTTGAAGTTCTCACACTGTGTTGTCCAGTGTAGCGATTTCCATGTTTCTTAAGCCTCCTTGATATTAAGGAATATATTTTATGAATGTATTTTATTTTTATATTTTATGAAGCATCTTTTTTATGAAGGATCTGTGTGTGTGTGTGTGTGTTTCACCCTCATGGTTGCTATTCCACTTTTAGAACATTCTTTTTAATTAAACATATGTTTTCACTTATGGGCATGGGGAGAGGGGAGGAGAGGGTGAGATGTATGGAGAGAGTAACATGGAAACTTACATTACCATTTGTAAAATAGATAGCCAGTGGGAATTTGCTGTATGCCTCAGGAAACTCAAACAGCGGCTCTGTACCAACCTAGAGGGGTGGGATGGGGCGGGAGGTGGGAGGGAGGTTCAAAAGGGAGGGGATATATGTATCAGTTCAGTTCAGTCGCTCAGTCGTGTCCGACTCTTTGCGATCCCATGAATTGCAGCACGCCAGGCCTCTCTGTCCATCACCAACTCCCGGAGTCTACCCAAACCCATGTCCATCGAGTCGGTGATGCCATCCAACCATCTCATCCTCTGTCGTCCCCTTCTCCTCCCGCCCCCAACCCTACCCAGCATTAGGGTCCTTTCCAATGAGTCAACCCTTCGCATGAGGTGGCCCAAGTATTGGAGTTTCAGCTTCAACATCAGACCTTCCAATGAACACTCAGGATTGATCTCTGTTAGGATGGATTGATTGGATCTCCTTGCAGTCCAAGGGACTCTCAAGAGTCTTCTCCAACAGCACAGTTCAAAAGCATCGATTCTTCGGCGCTCAGCTTTCTTCACCGTCCAACTCGCACATCCATACATGACCACTGGAAAGGGAATACCTATGGCTGATCCACGTGGAGGTTTGCCAGAAAACAACAAAATTCTATAAAGCAATTATCCTTTAATTAAAACATAAATAAATTTAAAAAAACATGTTTTCAAGGCCAGGCCTCACTCACGTAAGTGATTTCAGGTGGTAATTAACACAGGCTCTGGAGCCAATCAACCTAATCAATCTCTGCATCAATCAACCTAATTTTTCCTGAAACTTCCCTGGGCTTACTGGCCTCTGTGGGCTGAGGTGGTATGTTTAAGATATTCCTCCCACCTCCCTTCATCTGAGGTCTATTTTTGGCTATGGACCTTCCCAAACTTGCCTGCCACCTCCCACCCTCTCACCAAGTACCACTTCTTTGTTCTCCACCAAGGGTTTCTCATGTTTTGTTGTTTAGACTTAGTTGTTGATATTTTTGGTAGGCTGAAAAATGGCCCTCCCAAAGATCCTCTATCCCATTCCCTAGACCCTTCTTTGGGAAAAGGGTCTTTGCAGGTGTGATTAAGAATCTTTCCATGGGGGGATTAGCCTGGATTATCCAGGTGGGCCCTAAATAGAATCGCATGTTTCCTTAGAAGACAGAGGGAGGAGAACTGACAAGCTGAGAAGGCAATGTGAATATGGAGCAGAGAGCTACTTGGATATGTTGACCTTGAAGATTTCAGTCATGTTCCCCTAAGCCAAGGAATGCCAGCAGTCACAAGAAGCTAGAAAAGGTAAGAAATGGGCTTTCCCCTAGAGCAGGGGTCCCCAGCCTCTGGGGTCTAATGCCTGATGATCTGAGGTGGAGCTGATGGAACAATAGAAATAAAGTACACAGTCAATGTCATGTGCTTGAATCATCCTGAAACCATCCCTCCCTCTGTCCATGGAAAAATTTGTCTTCCACACAACTGGTCCCTGGTGCCAAAAGCTTGGGGACCAACAACCTAGAGTCTCCAGAGGTGCGCGGCCCTGCCAGTACCATCATTTTAGCCTAGCGAAACTGATTTCAGGGATCTGACTTTCAGAACTGTAAAAAAATATATTCCTGCTGCCTAAGACACCCAGTTCATGGTAGTTTAATACAGCAATCCTAGGAGACTAATGCAACATTGTTTATTTTCTTTCATTCTCCCTTCTGTGGTTTTCCAGGTTTGATTTTGGGAGCGGCGGACAGCAGCCCAAACTTGATCGGCATTTTAGCAACTATAGGTAAGTCGCTAAATCTGTGAGTAACTCAAGGAGAATTGATGTCTTTACCGTACGTATTTTGTTTCACATCAGTGAACGTGGCTCACTCTGGTTTTTTGGGGACTTAAAAAAAAATCTTAATCTATCAGGAAACTTTTATGTTTGCCTTCATAAATATATCGTATACATTTTTGTGTGATTTGTGATTCTGGATTTTGTTGCTGTTACATGTGCTCATTTGTGAACGGGATTCTGTCTATTACACGTGGTAATTAATTATGGCCTTTTTGTGCCAAGGCTCTTGACTTAATTGTATTGACTGACCTCCCATACACGTTCTTTCTGAAGTCTTTTATTTATTTGGGTATTCTACACAGTGATTCCTTTTAATTTTCTAGGCAGATGATGATATTGTTACAAATATATCTCTTTCTTTTCAACATTTATATATCTTATTCATTTTGGTATCTGTATCTCTGTCTTTGTGTTCCAGTGCAATTTTGAACAGTAGATGTGAGAATATATGTCTTGTTCATGACTTGAATGAGCGTACTTCTAACATTTCACACCTAACTATGTTTGGTGTAGAATTTAGAAAAAAGCAAGTTCCTTCTAAGTTTGCTAGAAGTTTGTCCCATTAACTCATGTTGAATTTCTTTCAGAGGCTTTTTCTATACCCATTGGCACAATCATATTTTTTTCTCTTCTAATTTGTTATTGTATGGAACTACAACTGAAAGTATTTTCTAACGTTAAATCATATTTTCATTTCTTGGGCACAGCCCACGTGCTCATTGAATTCACTACTTTGTTGACTATGCTATTTACTACTATGTGAGTGAGCTTTGCTCAAGTGTTCTTTTCATGGGGATGGAGGGCAACGTCCTCATTTGGTTTTTGAGACAAGGAGAGCTGGCTGGGGAAAATGAGTTGCATAATTTCCCCTCTCCCTTTGTGTGGGTATGCCTTAGGAAATTTGTTTTCTTTCTTTCAGAAGACCACTCTCTAGGTTGTGTGGTATACTTCCATTAGGAGGTGTATAATGCCTGGTCCTTCTTTGCGAAGCTGTCAGCAGGCCATGATGATCACCTTTATCAATCCTTCAGGGGTCACATAATGTTCATTCTCTCATTCTTTCTTACTCTGCTGTTGCTGCTGCTAAGTCGCTTCAGTTGCGTCCGACTCTGTGCGACCCCCTAGACGGCAGCCCACCAGGCTCCGCCATCCCTGGGGTTCTCCAGGCAAGAACACTGGAGTGGGTTGCCATTTCCTTCTCTAGTGGATGGAAGTGAAAAGTGAAAGTGAAGTCGCTCAGTCATGTCCGACTCTTCACGACCCCATGGACTGCAGCCTACCAGGCTCCTCCGTCCATGGGATTTTCCAGGCAAGAATACGGGAGTGGGTTGCTATTTCCTTCTCCGGAGATCTCCCTGACCCGGGGATTGAACCCACCATCTTCTGTGGTTCTGCATTGCAAGCAGATTCTTTACCACTGAGCCACTGGGGAAGCCCCTTCATCCTTAACTTTTCTGCTGGGTTCTTTCGCATTTACAAGCAATTCCTATTCTAATGCCATTATCATCTTGTTTCAGATCACAAGGAAAGATGGGGGGTTTCTCAAGGCGTTTGCAAAATTGTGAAACTCTTCTTATATGTGATAAACAGCTATAACTGTGTGATCATTGTCACTCATAACCTTAGATTCTGGTGTTAATTAAACTTTATTAAACAATATTTGGGGGAAAAAACAAGTAAAAAAAAAAAAAAAGTTAAAAAGGTCCAAATCAGCCATATACAATAGAAACATGAGAATTCCAACAGACCGTTCCACCCTAGCCCTCCATTACATGGAATACTGACTGTTGTCTTCAGATGAAGACTGAGGAAACTGCTTTGGATTCCACTCAGGGCAGAAGAGGTTGCTGGACATGACACTGGAATTTTCACTGGCCATGGCAGTAGTATCATCCCCGGGCACAGTTCTGGCCTGGGCTCTCTCATCTCTCAAAGCTTCCTCATACCAGAATAAGAAGGAAGTGGGGTCAGTCCCAGTGACCTTGGCAAAAAACTCCAGGACTTTCATCTTACTGGTTTCAGCATAGGCCCTTGGACCCCATAGAAATTCATAGCATGGAGGATCGCTGTGAGGCACCTGCCGATACTGTAGATATTGTTCCTCCACCAGCTCCTTGGTGATGAGTTTCCTGGGCTCCCCATAGATTAAATCCTCCTGCCCAGCATACACCCCCATTGTATTCAACGTTTTCCAGATTTTCTCCTCAGGGGCACAGTTGCCCTCCATGAAGATCATACCCAGGATAAGTATCAGGAAGCCGGTCTTGGGCATTCCCCTGTCATTACTCAGCATCCCATCGTAGGTGAGGTCGAGTGTTTTGGCAAGCTCATAGCAGTGTCTGGTGGGGTCCACTTCTTTCACTTCAATGCCAAAGACAATCTCCATGCACTCACAGACTTGGCTGAAGATCTCAGGGAAGTTGTCCTTGTGTTCTCTGATGACACTCAGCATTTCTGCTTTTGTGGTGGGTTCCTTTGTTACATATTTGACACACAGGAACTGCAGCAGTTCAGCCACCTTGTTTAGCTCATCAGCGAGCGAGGGCTCAGGATCTGGGGCAGTCTGGGAGGTGCTGGACTCGTCCTCCTCTTGGTTTCTGGAATTCTCATCCGATTGACTCAGTGGAGTGGCTGAGGTGGCAGTGGGTGAGCAGCAGGCTCCCTGAGAACTCTGGACAGCACTCAGTGCCCCAGTGGCAGACACCTCCTCTGTGGTTCCAGGGATCAACGGGGTGAGGGAAGAGGAGGAGACGGTGGACGTGGGGCAGGAGGTGGCCTCTTCCTTCTGAGCTGTGGGAGCCTGCACACATTCTATGCCCTGTGCCTCTTTTGGGGCCTGAAGGTCTTCCTCAAGCTTGCAGCACTCACTCTTCTGACCTAGAGACATGATGGCTGGTACTGGAGGTGGCCAGCAGGACAGTGGGACCCTGGGGGATCAAGAGAGACCGTCAGTGGCCTCAGCTGAGAGATTCCCCCCACTCAGGACGGCTCTGACAAAGGAAGCTTACAGGTCTCCTCTTTAGGGGAGCTCCCAGGGGTCACGGGCTCCTGTTCTCCCGGTCCGCCTAAGGATGGAAAGAAGAAGTGAGATAGTTCCTCAGGGTGGAGCCCAAGGATTCCAGGGTTGAGAGTAGGCCCGGTTGGCTCAGACACCGTGGATTCTCTGTTTTGGGGTGCACAGGGCCTTGGGAGACATTCAGGGTGTGCACCTCGTTTTGACTACTGCTGCTGCCCGGGCCTTCTCCCAGATGCTGACCTGAGAACCCAGGCCTCAGACCATGGCTGTCACCTCCCAGATCCTAGAACTCTGAGGAGGGAAACTGAGAGGACTCCTCAGGATGCAGACTACAGACACAGTCGTGGGCCCCGCAGTGTTGACAACAGCGCTGGGGCCAAGCTCTGTGATGTCCCTACTGTCGTGGGGTGGATGGTTCCCTCAGTGCTCCTTCAGAGTCCCAGTACTTTCCCCTGCCAGCGTCTAGGCCCCGTCATTCTGCTGACGTCCCCCAGAGGAAGAAGAGAAGGGGCGCCACATTGGACTCCACTTGCCCAGGGTCTGCTAAGGCGGCTAGCAGGGGCTGCGTGGGTTTCAGAGGCTGGGGGGGAGGGGGGGGGCGCCCATATCTAGGCTAGGAGGGCCCATCACACGATTCAGCTTTACACCTGTCCAAGCCCGCCTCACATCCTCTACAGCTGAGCAGACTTGGCATCCTCAGGTTGCAGCCTTGCTTCTCTGTGCGAGACCCAAGCCCCATGGTAGGAGCACAAGCTACCACTACCGGCCGCCTCTGCCCAAGGCCTCTCGGGTAGCACAGCAGGGTTGAGGTCATCTGTTCTGGGGTGGGGGGTACCCTCCGATCTGCCTTCCCATCTGGGCAGGTTCTCAGCTGGCCCTCCCCTCGCCCTCACCTGACATCTCCTGGAGCCTGCCCTCCCCGACACCAGAGTGCCTAGAGGCCATACCCAGTGGCTCCTACCCGAGGTCTCCCGGGGCTGGAGCAAGGAGCAGGGCAGGTTTCCGTGGGCCGCCCTTTCTCTGCGGTGAGGACCCCTCAGTTCTGCTCAGTGTCGTCACAGCTACTCCTGACAGGGTGGAGTTGGGTCGGGGAGCGGCCCGGGGTTGAGCGTAGCCACTCGGGTTTCTGCACGGAAAACCTTTCTTTGCTGCCCCTCAGGGTCCTCAGGTCGAGTCGGGGCCGCCCCTGGGACTCCGCCCCCTGCTGGCCCCAGGCCATCCCTGATGAAGCCTCACCCCTTTCAGACTCTGAAAGCTGAAGTAGGAAACATCACATTGGAAACCCTTCCTTTGGCGGACACTAAGGGCGGGGCTGGGCCCACCTCTCTGCGGTGGGCTCTCCCCTCCGCCAGTCTCTTACGGGCCTCGCTTTCATGCCTGGCTAGGGGGTCTGGGCCTTCTTCGCCTGCCGACCTGATGCCCCATCAGACCGAGCATCTCGCCTCCCGAGATCCCCGACCCGGAATGGGGAGAGGGGGTATCCTGCCAGCACTTGCCTGGGTCTCTGGGGCTGACAACACTGGTTGGGGTGAATTTCTGCGAGGATCCCCCTCTTGCTCTAAGGTGGGGGGCACCTCAGTCCTCAAAGTGTTCCGATTTACTCCTGTCAGGGCCTGGGCCCCCTTTCTTCTGCTGGTCTGAGATGTACCCTGCAGGCCAAGAGCACCATCTCCGTGAGGCCTTAACAGCGAAGTGTGGATGGGAGGGGTCATCTGTCAACCATACCTGGGGCCTCATGAGGCAGATGGAAAAGGCAGGTGTCTGCAGTTTCTTCAGGATCCTCCCTCGGACAGCTGGCAGAGTCTGGGCCTTGTTCCTTTGCTGACCTGAGTGCAGTCACTGCAGTTGAAGCCTCGTCTTCAGATTCCCACGGTTGAAGTCGGCAAACCCTACATCCAAGGACCCTAAATAGGGCCTCTGAGAGCCCAAAGCGGGCTCAGATGAGGCGGAGGCCCACTCTCTTCTGTTTGGCAGGCAGTTCAGTCATCCCACAGGATCAGTTTGACTCTTGGAATTGCCGGTGCCCCCTCCCCCTGAGGGCCGCTTCCCTTAGCCGCGGGTCACCTTGGAGTTCGCAAGAGTCAGAAAAGAGGAGGGCAGTGCTAATCTGGACAAACCTACAGGGAGTCTCCCAGGGTTGATATCAGGGATGGAGCAGGGTACTGCAGGGTCCACACGGTTCTGGGGGGCGGGGGTTGGACTCCTCAGTCCTCACTCGTGAGTGTGCGTCTCTTGGCCGCTGCCTTCTTGATTAAATGCTCCCTGGTAGCTTCCTTCCTTTCTGCCAGCTGTGAACATTTGCCCAGCTGCAAACCTTCCAGAGAAAGGTTTCAGTTCCCAGGCTAGATGCTAGACGGGAGAGCAGCACTGCCCCATGACAGGTGGTGGATATTCAGAAAAGCAGCTCATCTTCCTATGGGTCTCGTCACCAGCCAGACGTACACTTTCGAAACATTTTGTTCTAACGGTTTATGTTCTACACTGAAGAGGCAGAGCAGTGTGATTTGGGAGTTCCCGCTCTTTTGAAGTTCTCACACTGTGTTGTCCAGTGTAGCGATTTCCATGTTTCTTAAGCCTCCTTGATATTAAGGAATATATTTTATGAATGTATTTTATTTTTATATTTTATGAAGCATCTTTTTTATGAAGGATCTGTGTGTGTGTGTGTGTGTTTCACCCTCATGGTTGCTATTCCACTTTTAGAACATTCTTTTTAATTAAACATATGTTTTCACTTATGGGCATGGGGAGAGGGGAGGAGAGGGTGAGATGTATGGAGAGAGTAACATGGAAACTTACATTACCATTTGTAAAATAGATAGCCAGTGGGAATTTGCTGTATGCCTCAGGAAACTCAAACAGCGGCTCTGTACCAACCTAGAGGGGTGGGATGGGGCGGGAGGTGGGAGGGAGGTTCAAAAGGGAGGGGATATATGTATCAGTTCAGTTCAGTCGCTCAGTCGTGTCCGACTCTTTGCGATCCCATGAATTGCAGCACGCCAGGCCTCTCTGTCCATCACCAACTCCCGGAGTCTACCCAAACCCATGTCCATCGAGTCGGTGATGCCATCCAACCATCTCATCCTCTGTCGTCCCCTTCTCCTCCCGCCCCCAACCCTACCCAGCATTAGGGTCCTTTCCAATGAGTCAACCCTTCGCATGAGGTGGCCCAAGTATTGGAGTTTCAGCTTCAACATCAGACCTTCCAATGAACACTCAGGATTGATCTCTGTTAGGATGGATTGATTGGATCTCCTTGCAGTCCAAGGGACTCTCAAGAGTCTTCTCCAACAGCACAGTTCAAAAGCATCGATTCTTCGGCGCTCAGCTTTCTTCACCGTCCAACTCGCACATCCATACATGACCACTGGAAAGGGAATACCTATGGCTGATCCACGTGGAGGTTTGCCAGAAAACAACAAAATTCTATAAAGCAATTATCCTTTAATTAAAACATAAATAAATTTAAAAAAACATGTTTTCAAGGCCAGGCCTCACTCACGTAAGTGATTTCAGGTGGTAATTAACACAGGCTCTGGAGCCAATCAACCTAATCAATCTCTGCATCAATCAACCTAATTTTTCCTGAAACTTCCCTGGGCTTACTGGCCTCTGTGGGCTGAGGTGGTATGTTTAAGATATTCCTCCCACCTCCCTTCATCTGAGGTCTATTTTTGGCTATGGACCTTCCCAAACTTGCCTGCCACCTCCCACCCTCTCACCAAGTACCACTTCTTTGTTCTCCACCAAGGGTTTCTCATGTTTTGTTGTTTAGACTTAGTTGTTGATATTTTTGGTAGGCTGAAAAATGGCCCTCCCAAAGATCCTCTATCCCATTCCCTAGACCCTTCTTTGGGAAAAGGGTCTTTGCAGGTGTGATTAAGAATCTTTCCATGGGGGGATTAGCCTGGATTATCCAGGTGGGCCCTAAATAGAATCGCATGTTTCCTTAGAAGACAGAGGGAGGAGAACTGACAAGCTGAGAAGGCAATGTGAATATGGAGCAGAGAGCTACTTGGATATGTTGACCTTGAAGATTTCAGTCATGTTCCCCTAAGCCAAGGAATGCCAGCAGTCACAAGAAGCTAGAAAAGGTAAGAAATGGGCTTTCCCCTAGAGCAGGGGTCCCCAGCCTCTGGGGTCTAATGCCTGATGATCTGAGGTGGAGCTGATGGAACAATAGAAATAAAGTACACAGTCAATGTCATGTGCTTGAATCATCCTGAAACCATCCCTCCCTCTGTCCATGGAAAAATTTGTCTTCCACACAACTGGTCCCTGGTGCCAAAAGCTTGGGGACCAACAACCTAGAGTCTCCAGAGGTGCGCGGCCCTGCCAGTACCATCATTTTAGCCTAGCGAAACTGATTTCAGGGATCTGACTTTCAGAACTGTAAAAAAATATATTCCTGCTGCCTAAGACACCCAGTTCATGGTAGTTTAATACAGCAATCCTAGGAGACTAATGCAACATTGTTTATTTTCTTTCATTCTCCCTTCTGTGGTTTTCCAGGTTTGATTTTGGGAGCGGCGGACAGCAGCCCAAACTTGATCGGCATTTTAGCAACTATAGGTAAGTCGCTAAATCTGTGAGTAACTCAAGGAGAATTGATGTCTTTACCGTACGTATTTTGTTTCACATCAGTGAACGTGGCTCACTCTGGTTTTTTGGGGACTTAAAAAAAAATCTTAATCTATCAGGAAACTTTTATGTTTGCCTTCATAAATATATCGTATACATTTTTGTGTGATTTGTGATTCTGGATTTTGTTGCTGTTACATGTGCTCATTTGTGAACGGGATTCTGTCTATTACACGTGGTAATTAATTATGGCCTTTTTGTGCCAAGGCTCTTGACTTAATTGTATTGACTGACCTCCCATACACGTTCTTTCTGAAGTCTTTTATTTATTTGGGTATTCTACACAGTGATTCCTTTTAATTTTCTAGGCAGATGATGATATTGTTACAAATATATCTCTTTCTTTTCAACATTTATATATCTTATTCATTTTGGTATCTGTATCTCTGTCTTTGTGTTCCAGTGCAATTTTGAACAGTAGATGTGAGAATATATGTCTTGTTCATGACTTGAATGAGCGTACTTCTAACATTTCACACCTAACTATGTTTGGTGTAGAATTTAGAAAAAAGCAAGTTCCTTCTAAGTTTGCTAGAAGTTTGTCCCATTAACTCATGTTGAATTTCTTTCAGAGGCTTTTTCTATACCCATTGGCACAATCATATTTTTTTCTCTTCTAATTTGTTATTGTATGGAACTACAACTGAAAGTATTTTCTAACGTTAAATCATATTTTCATTTCTTGGGCACAGCCCACGTGCTCATTGAATTCACTACTTTGTTGACTATGCTATTTACTACTATGTGAGTGAGCTTTGCTCAAGTGTTCTTTTCATGGGGATGGAGGGCAACGTCCTCATTTGGTTTTTGAGACAAGGAGAGCTGGCTGGGGAAAATGAGTTGCATAATTTCCCCTCTCCCTTTGTGTGGGTATGCCTTAGGAAATTTGTTTTCTTTCTTTCAGAAGACCACTCTCTAGGTTGTGTGGTATACTTCCATTAGGAGGTGTATAATGCCTGGTCCTTCTTTGCGAAGCTGTCAGCAGGCCATGATGATCACCTTTATCAATCCTTCAGGGGTCACATAATGTTCATTCTCTCATTCTTTCTTACTCTGCTGTTGCTGCTGCTAAGTCGCTTCAGTTGCGTCCGACTCTGTGCGACCCCCTAGACGGCAGCCCACCAGGCTCCGCCATCCCTGGGGTTCTCCAGGCAAGAACACTGGAGTGGGTTGCCATTTCCTTCTCTAGTGGATGGAAGTGAAAAGTGAAAGTGAAGTCGCTCAGTCATGTCCGACTCTTCACGACCCCATGGACTGCAGCCTACCAGGCTCCTCCGTCCATGGGATTTTCCAGGCAAGAATACGGGAGTGGGTTGCTATTTCCTTCTCCGGAGATCTCCCTGACCCGGGGATTGAACCCACCATCTTCTGTGGTTCTGCATTGCAAGCAGATTCTTTACCACTGAGCCACTGGGGAAGCCCCTTCATCCTTAACTTTTCTGCTGGGTTCTTTCGCATTTACAAGCAATTCCTATTCTAATGCCATTATCATCTTGTTTCAGATCACAAGGAAAGATGGGGGGTTTCTCAAGGCGTTTGCAAAATTGTGAAACTCTTCTTATATGTGATAAACAGCTATAACTGTGTGATCATTGTCACTCATAACCTTAGATTCTGGTGTTAATTAAACTTTATTAAACAATATTTGGGGGAAAAAACAAGTAAAAAAAAAAAAAAAAAGTTAAAAAGGTCCAAATCAGCCATATACAATAGAAACATGAGAATTCCAACAGACCGTTCCACCCTAGCCCTCCATTACATGGAATACTGACTGTTGTCTTCAGATGAAGACTGAGGAAACTGCTTTGGATTCCACTCAGGGCAGAAGAGGTTGCTGGACATGACACTGGAATTTTCACTGGCCATGGCAGTAGTATCATCCCCGGGCACAGTTCTGGCCTGGGCTCTCTCATCTCTCAAAGCTTCCTCATACCAGAATAAGAAGGAAGTGGGGTCAGTCCCAGTGACCTTGGCAAAAAACTCCAGGACTTTCATCTTACTGGTTTCAGCATAGGCCCTTGGACCCCATAGAAATTCATAGCATGGAGGATCGCTGTGAGGCACCTGCCGATACTGTAGATATTGTTCCTCCACCAGCTCCTTGGTGATGAGTTTCCTGGGCTCCCCATAGATTAAATCCTCCTGCCCAGCATACACCCCCATTGTATTCAACGTTTTCCAGATTTTCTCCTCAGGGGCACAGTTGCCCTCCATGAAGATCATACCCAGGATAAGTATCAGGAAGCCGGTCTTGGGCATTCCCCTGTCATTACTCAGCATCCCATCGTAGGTGAGGTCGAGTGTTTTGGCAAGCTCATAGCAGTGTCTGGTGGGGTCCACTTCTTTCACTTCAATGCCAAAGACAATCTCCATGCACTCACAGACTTGGCTGAAGATCTCAGGGAAGTTGTCCTTGTGTTCTCTGATGACACTCAGCATTTCTGCTTTTGTGGTGGGTTCCTTTGTTACATATTTGACACACAGGAACTGCAGCAGTTCAGCCACCTTGTTTAGCTCATCAGCGAGCGAGGGCTCAGGATCTGGGGCAGTCTGGGAGGTGCTGGACTCGTCCTCCTCTTGGTTTCTGGAATTCTCATCCGATTGACTCAGTGGAGTGGCTGAGGTGGCAGTGGGTGAGCAGCAGGCTCCCTGAGAACTCTGGACAGCACTCAGTGCCCCAGTGGCAGACACCTCCTCTGTGGTTCCAGGGATCAACGGGGTGAGGGAAGAGGAGGAGACGGTGGACGTGGGGCAGGAGGTGGCCTCTTCCTTCTGAGCTGTGGGAGCCTGCACACATTCTATGCCCTGTGCCTCTTTTGGGGCCTGAAGGTCTTCCTCAAGCTTGCAGCACTCACTCTTCTGACCTAGAGACATGATGGCTGGTACTGGAGGTGGCCAGCAGGACAGTGGGACCCTGGGGGATCAAGAGAGACCGTCAGTGGCCTCAGCTGAGAGATTCCCCCCACTCAGGACGGCTCTGACAAAGGAAGCTTACAGGTCTCCTCTTTAGGGGAGCTCCCAGGGGTCACGGGCTCCTGTTCTCCCGGTCCGCCTAAGGATGGAAAGAAGAAGTGAGATAGTTCCTCAGGGTGGAGCCCAAGGATTCCAGGGTTGAGAGTAGGCCCGGTTGGCTCAGACACCGTGGATTCTCTGTTTTGGGGTGCACAGGGCCTTGGGAGACATTCAGGGTGTGCACCTCGTTTTGACTACTGCTGCTGCCCGGGCCTTCTCCCAGATGCTGACCTGAGAACCCAGGCCTCAGACCATGGCTGTCACCTCCCAGATCCTAGAACTCTGAGGAGGGAAACTGAGAGGACTCCTCAGGATGCAGACTACAGACACAGTCGTGGGCCCCGCAGTGTTGACAACAGCGCTGGGGCCAAGCTCTGTGATGTCCCTACTGTCGTGGGGTGGATGGTTCCCTCAGTGCTCCTTCAGAGTCCCAGTACTTTCCCCTGCCAGCGTCTAGGCCCCGTCATTCTGCTGACGTCCCCCAGAGGAAGAAGAGAAGGGGCGCCACATTGGACTCCACTTGCCCAGGGTCTGCTAAGGCGGCTAGCAGGGGCTGCGTGGGTTTCAGAGGCTGGGGGGGAGGGGGGGGCGCCCATATCTAGGCTAGGAGGGCCCATCACACGATTCAGCTTTACACCTGTCCAAGCCCGCCTCACATCCTCTACAGCTGAGCAGACTTGGCATCCTCAGGTTGCAGCCTTGCTTCTCTGTGCGAGACCCAAGCCCCATGGTAGGAGCACAAGCTACCACTACCGGCCGCCTCTGCCCAAGGCCTCTCGGGTAGCACAGCAGGGTTGAGGTCATCTGTTCTGGGGTGGGGGGTACCCTCCGATCTGCCTTCCCATCTGGGCAGGTTCTCAGCTGGCCCTCCCCTCGCCCTCACCTGACATCTCCTGGAGCCTGCCCTCCCCGACACCAGAGTGCCTAGAGGCCATACCCAGTGGCTCCTACCCGAGGTCTCCCGGGGCTGGAGCAAGGAGCAGGGCAGGTTTCCGTGGGCCGCCCTTTCTCTGCGGTGAGGACCCCTCAGTTCTGCTCAGTGTCGTCACAGCTACTCCTGACAGGGTGGAGTTGGGTCGGGGAGCGGCCCGGGGTTGAGCGTAGCCACTCGGGTTTCTGCACGGAAAACCTTTCTTTGCTGCCCCTCAGGGTCCTCAGGTCGAGTCGGGGCCGCCCCTGGGACTCCGCCCCCTGCTGGCCCCAGGCCATCCCTGATGAAGCCTCACCCCTTTCAGACTCTGAAAGCTGAAGTAGGAAACATCACATTGGAAACCCTTCCTTTGGCGGACACTAAGGGCGGGGCTGGGCCCACCTCTCTGCGGTGGGCTCTCCCCTCCGCCAGTCTCTTACGGGCCTCGCTTTCATGCCTGGCTAGGGGGTCTGGGCCTTCTTCGCCTGCCGACCTGATGCCCCATCAGACCGAGCATCTCGCCTCCCGAGATCCCCGACCCGGAATGGGGAGAGGGGGTATCCTGCCAGCACTTGCCTGGGTCTCTGGGGCTGACAACACTGGTTGGGGTGAATTTCTGCGAGGATCCCCCTCTTGCTCTAAGGTGGGGGGCACCTCAGTCCTCAAAGTGTTCCGATTTACTCCTGTCAGGGCCTGGGCCCCCTTTCTTCTGCTGGTCTGAGATGTACCCTGCAGGCCAAGAGCACCATCTCCGTGAGGCCTTAACAGCGAAGTGTGGATGGGAGGGGTCATCTGTCAACCATACCTGGGGCCTCATGAGGCAGATGGAAAAGGCAGGTGTCTGCAGTTTCTTCAGGATCCTCCCTCGGACAGCTGGCAGAGTCTGGGCCTTGTTCCTTTGCTGACCTGAGTGCAGTCACTGCAGTTGAAGCCTCGTCTTCAGATTCCCACGGTTGAAGTCGGCAAACCCTACATCCAAGGACCCTAAATAGGGCCTCTGAGAGCCCAAAGCGGGCTCAGATGAGGTGGAGGCCCACTCTCTTCTGTTTGGCAGGCAGTTCAGTCATCCCACAGGATCAGTTTGACTCTTGGAATTGCCGGTGCCCCCTCCCCCTGAGGGCCGCTTCCCTTAGCCGCGGGTCACCTTGGAGTTCGCAAGAGTCAGAAAAGAGGAGGGCAGTGCTAATCTGGACAAACCTACAGGGAGTCTCCCAGGGTTGATATCAGGGATGGAGCAGGGTACTGCAGGGTCCACACGGTTCTGGGGGGCGGGGGTTGGACTCCTCAGTCCTCACTCGTGAGTGTGCGTCTCTTGGCCGCTGCCTTCTTGATTAAATGCTCCCTGGTAGCTTCCTTCCTTTCTGCCAGCTGTGAACATTTGCCCAGCTGCAAACCTTCCAGAGAAAGGTTTCAGTTCCCAGGCTAGATGCTAGACGGGAGAGCAGCACTGCCCCATGACAGGTGGTGGATATTCAGAAAAGCAGCTCATCTTCCTATGGGTCTCGTCACCAGCCAGACGTACACTTTCGAAACATTTTGTTCTAACGGTTTATGTTCTACACTGAAGAGGCAGAGCAGTGTGATTTGGGAGTTCCCGCTCTTTTGAAGTTCTCACACTGTGTTGTCCAGTGTAGCGATTTCCATGTTTCTTAAGCCTCCTTGATATTAAGGAATATATTTTATGAATGTATTTTATTTTTATATTTTATGAAGCATCTTTTTTATGAAGGATCTGTGTGTGTGTGTGTGTGTTTCACCCTCATGGTTGCTATTCCACTTTTAGAACATTCTTTTTAATTAAACATATGTTTTCACTTATGGGCATGGGGAGAGGGGAGGAGAGGGTGAGATGTATGGAGAGAGTAACATGGAAACTTACATTACCATTTGTAAAA
The DNA here is from genome assembly GCF_054371585.1 of Giraffa tippelskirchi. Lineage (NCBI taxonomy): Eukaryota > Metazoa > Chordata > Mammalia > Artiodactyla > Giraffidae > Giraffa > Giraffa tippelskirchi. The sequence goes on along the minus strand of NC_137289.1, from coordinate 9,853,495 downwards.
TAGATAGCCAGTGGGAATTTGCTGTATGCCTCAGGAAACTCAAACAGCGGCTCTGTACCAACCTAGAGGGGTGGGATGGGGCGGGAGGTGGGAGGGAGGTTCAAAAGGGAGGGGATATATGTATCAGTTCAGTTCAGTCGCTCAGTCGTGTCCGACTCTTTGCGATCCCATGAATTGCAGCACGCCAGGCCTCTCTGTCCATCACCAACTCCCGGAGTCTACCCAAACCCATGTCCATCGAGTCGGTGATGCCATCCAACCATCTCATCCTCTGTCGTCCCCTTCTCCTCCCGCCCCCAACCCTACCCAGCATTAGGGTCCTTTCCAATGAGTCAACCCTTCGCATGAGGTGGCCCAAGTACTGGAGTTTCAGCTTCAACATCAGACCTTCCAATGAACACTCAGGATTGATCTCTGTTAGGATGGATTGATTGGATCTCCTTGCAGTCCAAGGGACTCTCAAGAGTCTTCTCCAACAGCACAGTTCAAAAGCATCGATTCTTCGGCGCTCAGCTTTCTTCACCGTCCAACTCGCACATCCATACATGACCACTGGAAAGGGAATACCTATGGCTGATCCACGTGGAGGTTTGCCAGAAAACAACAAAATTCTATAAAGCAATTATCCTTTAATTAAAACATAAATAAATTTAAAAAAACATGTTTTCAAGGCCAGGCCTCACTCACGTAAGTGATTTCAGGTGGTAATTAACACAGGCTCTGGAGCCAATCAACCTAATCAATCTCTGCATCAATCAACCTAATTTTTCCTGAAACTTCCCTGGGCTTACTGGCCTCTGTGGGCTGAGGTGGTATGTTTAAGATATTCCTCCCACCTCCCTTCATCTGAGGTCTATTTTTGGCTATGGACCTTCCCAAACTTGCCTGCCACCTCCCACCCTCTCACCAAGTACCACTTCTTTGTTCTCCACCAAGGGTTTCTCATGTTTTGTTGTTTAGACTTAGTTGTTGATATTTTTGGTAGGCTGAAAAATGGCCCTCCCAAAGATCCTCTATCCCATTCCCTAGACCCTTCTTTGGGAAAAGGGTCTTTGCAGGTGTGATTAAGAATCTTTCCATGGGGGGATTAGCCTGGATTATCCAGGTGGGCCCTAAATAGAATCGCATGTTTCCTTAGAAGACAGAGGGAGGAGAACTGACAAGCTGAGAAGGCAATGTGAATATGGAGCAGAGAGCTACTTGGATATGTTGACCTTGAAGATTTCAGTCATGTTCCCCTAAGCCAAGGAATGCCAGCAGTCACAAGAAGCTAGAAAAGGTAAGAAATGGGCTTTCCCCTAGAGCAGGGGTCCCCAGCCTCTGGGGTCTAATGCCTGATGATCTGAGGTGGAGCTGATGGAACAATAGAAATAAAGTACACAGTCAATGTCATGTGCTTGAATCATCCTGAAACCATCCCTCCCTCTGTCCATGGAAAAATTTGTCTTCCACACAACTGGTCCCTGGTGCCAAAAGCTTGGGGACCAACAACCTAGAGTCTCCAGAGGTGCGCGGCCCTGCCAGTACCATCATTTTAGCCTAGCGAAACTGATTTCAGGGATCTGACTTTCAGAACTGTAAAAAAATATATTCCTGCTGCCTAAGACACCCAGTTCATGGTAGTTTAATACAGCAATCCTAGGAGACTAATGCAACATTGTTTATTTTCTTTCATTCTCCCTTCTGTGGTTTTCCAGGTTTGATTTTGGGAGCGGCGGACAGCAGCCCAAACTTGATCGGCATTTTAGCAACTATAGGTAAGTCGCTAAATCTGTGAGTAACTCAAGGAGAATTGATGTCTTTACCGTACGTATTTTGTTTCACATCAGTGAACGTGGCTCACTCTGGTTTTTTGGGGACTTAAAAAAAAATCTTAATCTATCAGGAAACTTTTATGTTTGCCTTCATAAATATATCGTATACATTTTTGTGTGATTTGTGATTCTGGATTTTGTTGCTGTTACATGTGCTCATTTGTGAACGGGATTCTGTCTATTACACGTGGTAATTAATTATGGCCTTTTTGTGCCAAGGCTCTTGACTTAATTGTATTGACTGACCTCCCATACACGTTCTTTCTGAAGTCTTTTATTTATTTGGGTATTCTACACAGTGATTCCTTTTAATTTTCTAGGCAGATGATGATATTGTTACAAATATATCTCTTTCTTTTCAACATTTATATATCTTATTCATTTTGGTATCTGTATCTCTGTCTTTGTGTTCCAGTGCAATTTTGAACAGTAGATGTGAGAATATATGTCTTGTTCATGACTTGAATGAGCGTACTTCTAACATTTCACACCTAACTATGTTTGGTGTAGAATTTAGAAAAAAGCAAGTTCCTTCTAAGTTTGCTAGAAGTTTGTCCCATTAACTCATGTTGAATTTCTTTCAGAGGCTTTTTCTATACCCATTGGCACAATCATATTTTTTTCTCTTCTAATTTGTTATTGTATGGAACTACAACTGAAAGTATTTTCTAACGTTAAATCATATTTTCATTTCTTGGGCACAGCCCACGTGCTCATTGAATTCACTACTTTGTTGACTATGCTATTTACTACTATGTGAGTGAGCTTTGCTCAAGTGTTCTTTTCATGGGGATGGAGGGCAACGTCCTCATTTGGTTTTTGAGACAAGGAGAGCTGGCTGGGGAAAATGAGTTGCATAATTTCCCCTCTCCCTTTGTGTGGGTATGCCTTAGGAAATTTGTTTTCTTTCTTTCAGAAGACCACTCTCTAGGTTGTGTGGTATACTTCCATTAGGAGGTGTATAATGCCTGGTCCTTCTTTGCGAAGCTGTCAGCAGGCCATGATGATCACCTTTATCAATCCTTCAGGGGTCACATAATGTTCATTCTCTCATTCTTTCTTACTCTGCTGTTGCTGCTGCTAAGTCGCTTCAGTTGCGTCCGACTCTGTGCGACCCCCTAGACGGCAGCCCACCAGGCTCCGCCATCCCTGGGGTTCTCCAGGCAAGAACACTGGAGTGGGTTGCCATTTCCTTCTCTAGTGGATGGAAGTGAAAAGTGAAAGTGAAGTCGCTCAGTCATGTCCGACTCTTCACGACCCCATGGACTGCAGCCTACCAGGCTCCTCCGTCCATGGGATTTTCCAGGCAAGAATACGGGAGTGGGTTGCTATTTCCTTCTCCGGAGATCTCCCTGACCCGGGGATTGAACCCACCATCTTCTGTGGTTCTGCATTGCAAGCAGATTCTTTACCACTGAGCCACTGGGGAAGCCCCTTCATCCTTAACTTTTCTGCTGGGTTCTTTCACATTTACAAGCAATTCCTATTCTAATGCCATTATCATCTTGTTTCAGATCACAAGGAAAGATGGGGGGTTTCTCAATGCGTTTGCAAAATTGTGAAACTCTTCTTATATGTGATAAACAGCTATAACTGTGTGATCATTGTCACTCATAACCTTAGATTCTGGTGTTAATTAAACTTTATTAAACAATATTTGGGGGAAAAAACAAGTAAAAAAAAAAAAAAAAGTTAAAAAGGTCCAAATCAGCCATATACAATAGAAACATGAGAATTCCAACAGACCGTTCCACCCTAGCCCTCCATTACATGGAATACTGACTGTTGTCTTCAGATGAAGACTGAGGAAACTGCTTTGGATTCCACTCAGGGCAGAAGAGGTTGCTGGACATGACACTGGAATTTTCACTGGCCATGGCAGTAGTATCATCCCCGGGCACAGTTCTGGCCTGGGCTCTCTCATCTCTCAAAGCTTCCTCATACCAGAATAAGAAGGAAGTGGGGTCAGTCCCAGTGACCTTGGCAAAAAACTCCAGGACTTTCATCTTACTGGTTTCAGCATAGGCCCTTGGACCCCATAGAAATTCATAGCATGGAGGATCGCTGTGAGGCACCTGCCGATACTGTAGATATTGTTCCTCCACCAGCTCCTTGGTGATGAGTTTCCTGGGCTCCCCATAGATTAAATCCTCCTGCCCAGCATACACCCCCATTGTATTCAACGTTTTCCAGATTTTCTCCTCAGGGGCACAGTTGCCCTCCATGAAGATCATACCCAGGATAAGTATCAGGAAGCCGGTCTTGGGCATTCCCCTGTCATTACTCAGCATCCCATCGTAGGTGAGGTCGAGTGTTTTGGCAAGCTCATAGCAGTGTCTGGTGGGGTCCACTTCTTTCACTTCAATGCCAAAGACAATCTCCATGCACTCACAGACTTGGCTGAAGATCTCAGGGAAGTTGTCCTTGTGTTCTCTGATGACACTCAGCATTTCTGCTTTTGTGGTGGGTTCCTTTGTTACATATTTGACACACAGGAACTGCAGCAGTTCAGCCACCTTGTTTAGCTCATCAGCGAGCGAGGGCTCAGGATCTGGGGCAGTCTGGGAGGTGCTGGACTCGTCCTCCTCTTGGTTTCTGGAATTCTCATCCGATTGACTCAGTGGAGTGGCTGAGGTGGCAGTGGGTGAGCAGCAGGCTCCCTGAGAACTCTGGACAGCACTCAGTGCCCCAGTGGCAGACACCTCCTCTGTGGTTCCAGGGATCAACGGGGTGAGGGAAGAGGAGGAGACGGTGGACGTGGGGCAGGAGGTGGCCTCTTCCTTCTGAGCTGTGGGAGCCTGCACACATTCTATGCCCTGTGCCTCTTTTGGGGCCTGAAGGTCTTCCTCAAGCTTGCAGCACTCACTCTTCTGACCTAGAGACATGATGGCTGGTACTGGAGGTGGCCAGCAGGACAGTGGGACCCTGGGGGATCAAGAGAGACCGTCAGTGGCCTCAGCTGAGAGATTCCCCCCACTCAGGACGGCTCTGACAAAGGAAGCTTACAGGTCTCCTCTTTAGGGGAGCTCCCAGGGGTCACGGGCTCCTGTTCTCCCGGTCCGCCTAAGGATGGAAAGAAGAAGTGAGATAGTTCCTCAGGGTGGAGCCCAAGGATTCCAGGGTTGAGAGTAGGCCCGGTTGGCTCAGACACCGTGGATTCTCTGTTTTGGGGTGCACAGGGCCTTGGGAGACATTCAGGGTGTGCACCTCGTTTTGACTACTGCTGCTGCCCGGGCCTTCTCCCAGATGCTGACCTGAGAACCCAGGCCTCAGACCATGGCTGTCACCTCCCAGATCCTAGAACTCTGAGGAGGGAAACTGAGAGGACTCCTCAGGATGCAGACTACAGACACAGTCGTGGGCCCCGCAGTGTTGACAACAGCGCTGGGGCCAAGCTCTGTGATGTCCCTACTGTCGTGGGGTGGATGGTTCCCTCAGTGCTCCTTCAGAGTCCCAGTACTTTCCCCTGCCAGCGTCTAGGCCCCGTCATTCTGCTGACGTCCCCCAGAGGAAGAAGAGAAGGGGCGCCACATTGGACTCCACTTGCCCAGGGTCTGCTAAGGCGGCTAGCAGGGGCTGCGTGGGTTTCAGAGGCTGGGGGGGAGGGGGGGGGCGCCCATATCTAGGCTAGGAGGGCCCATCACACGATTCAGCTTTACACCTGTCCAAGCCCGCCTCACATCCTCTACAGCTGAGCAGACTTGGCATCCTCAGGTTGCAGCCTTGCTTCTCTGTGCGAGACCCAAGCCCCATGGTAGGAGCACAAGCTACCACTACCGGCCGCCTCTGCCCAAGGCCTCTCGGGTAGCACAGCAGGGTTGAGGTCATCTGTTCTGGGGTGGGGGGTACCCTCCGATCTGCCTTCCCATCTGGGCAGGTTCTCAGCTGGCCCTCCCCTCGCCCTCACCTGACATCTCCTGGAGCCTGCCCTCCCCGACACCAGAGTGCCTAGAGGCCATACCCAGTGGCTCCTACCCGAGGTCTCCCGGGGCTGGAGCAAGGAGCAGGGCAGGTTTCCGTGGGCCGCCCTTTCTCTGCGGTGAGGACCCCTCAGTTCTGCTCAGTGTCGTCACAGCTACTCCTGACAGGGTGGAGTTGGGTCGGGGAGCGGCCCGGGGTTGAGCGTAGCCACTCGGGTTTCTGCACGGAAAACCTTTCTTTGCTGCCCCTCAGGGTCCTCAGGTCGAGTCGGGGCCGCCCCTGGGACTCCGCCCCCTGCTGGCCCCAGGCCATCCCTGATGAAGCCTCACCCCTTTCAGACTCTGAAAGCTGAAGTAGGAAACATCACATTGGAAACCCTTCCTTTGGCGGACACTAAGGGCGGGGCTGGGCCCACCTCTCTGCGGTGGGCTCTCCCCTCCGCCAGTCTCTTACGGGCCTCGCTTTCATGCCTGGCTAGGGGGTCTGGGCCTTCTTCGCCTGCCGACCTGATGCCCCATCAGACCGAGCATCTCGCCTCCCGAGATCCCCGACCCGGAATGGGGAGAGGGGGTATCCTGCCAGCACTTGCCTGGGTCTCTGGGGCTGACAACACTGGTTGGGGTGAATTTCTGCGAGGATCCCCCTCTTGCTCTAAGGTGGGGGGCACCTCAGTCCTCAAAGTGTTCCGATTTACTCCTGTCAGGGCCTGGGCCCCCTTTCTTCTGCTGGTCTGAGATGTACCCTGCAGGCCAAGAGCACCATCTCCGTGAGGCCTTAACAGCGAAGTGTGGATGGGAGGGGTCATCTGTCAACCATACCTGGGGCCTCATGAGGCAGATGGAAAAGGCAGGTGTCTGCAGTTTCTTCAGGATCCTCCCTCGGACAGCTGGCAGAGTCTGGGCCTTGTTCCTTTGCTGACCTGAGTGCAGTCACTGCAGTTGAAGCCTCGTCTTCAGATTCCCACGGTTGAAGTCGGCAAACCCTACATCCAAGGACCCTAAATAGGGCCTCTGAGAGCCCAAAGCGGGCTCAGATGAGGCGGAGGCCCACTCTCTTCTGTTTGGCAGGCAGTTCAGTCATCCCACAGGATCAGTTTGACTCTTGGAATTGCCGGTGCCCCCTCCCCCTGAGGGCCGCTTCCCTTAGCCGCGGGTCACCTTGGAGTTCGCAAGAGTCAGAAAAGAGGAGGGCAGTGCTAATCTGGACAAACCTACAGGGAGTCTCCCAGGGTTGATATCAGGGATGGAGCAGGGTACTGCAGGGTCCACACGGTTCTGGGGGGCGGGGGTTGGACTCCTCAGTCCTCACTCGTGAGTGTGCGTCTCTTGGCCGCTGCCTTCTTGATTAAATGCTCCCTGGTAGCTTCCTTCCTTTCTGCCAGCTGTGAACATTTGCCCAGCTGCAAACCTTCCAGAGAAAGGTTTCAGTTCCCAGGCTAGATGCTAGACGGGAGAGCAGCACTGCCCCATGACAGGTGGTGGATATTCAGAAAAGCAGCTCATCTTCCTATGGGTCTCGTCACCAGCCAGACGTACACTTTCGAAACATTTTGTTCTAACGGTTTATGTTCTACACTGAAGAGGCAGAGCAGTGTGATTTGGGAGTTCCCGCTCTTTTGAAGTTCTCACACTGTGTTGTCCAGTGTAGCGATTTCCATGTTTCTTAAGCCTCCTTGATATTAAGGAATATATTTTATGAATGTATTTTATTTTTATATTTTATGAAGCATCTTTTTTATGAAGGATCTGTGTGTGTGTGTGTGTGTTTCACCCTCATGGTTGCTATTCCACTTTTAGAACATTCTTTTTAATTAAACATATGTTTTCACTTATGGGCATGGGGAGAGGGGAGGAGAGGGTGAGATGTATGGAGAGAGTAACATGGAAACTTACATTACCATTTGTAAAATAGATAGCCAGTGGGAATTTGCTGTATGCCTCAGGAAACTCAAACAGCGGCTCTGTACCAACCTAGAGGGGTGGGATGGGGCGGGAGGTGGGAGGGAGGTTCAAAAGGGAGGGGATATATGTATCAGTTCAGTTCAGTCGCTCAGTCGTGTCCGACTCTTTGCGATCCCATGAATTGCAGCACGCCAGGCCTCTCTGTCCATCACCAACTCCCGGAGTCTACCCAAACCCATGTCCATCGAGTCGGTGATGCCATCCAACCATCTCATCCTCTGTCGTCCCCTTCTCCTCCCGCCCCCAACCCTACCCAGCATTAGGGTCCTTTCCAATGAGTCAACCCTTCGCATGAGGTGGCCCAAGTATTGGAGTTTCAGCTTCAACATCAGACCTTCCAATGAACACTCAGGATTGATCTCTGTTAGGATGGATTGATTGGATCTCCTTGCAGTCCAAGGGACTCTCAAGAGTCTTCTCCAACAGCACAGTTCAAAAGCATCGATTCTTCGGCGCTCAGCTTTCTTCACCGTCCAACTCGCACATCCATACATGACCACTGGAAAGGGAATACCTATGGCTGATCCACGTGGAGGTTTGCCAGAAAACAACAAAATTCTATAAAGCAATTATCCTTTAATTAAAACATAAATAAATTTAAAAAAACATGTTTTCAAGGCCAGGCCTCACTCACGTAAGTGATTTCAGGTGGTAATTAACACAGGCTCTGGAGCCAATCAACCTAATCAATCTCTGCATCAATCAACCTAATTTTTCCTGAAACTTCCCTGGGCTTACTGGCCTCTGTGGGCTGAGGTGGTATGTTTAAGATATTCCTCCCACCTCCCTTCATCTGAGGTCTATTTTTGGCTATGGACCTTCCCAAACTTGCCTGCCACCTCCCACCCTCTCACCAAGTACCACTTCTTTGTTCTCCACCAAGGGTTTCTCATGTTTTGTTGTTTAGACTTAGTTGTTGATATTTTTGGTAGGCTGAAAAATGGCCCTCCCAAAGATCCTCTATCCCATTCCCTAGACCCTTCTTTGGGAAAAGGGTCTTTGCAGGTGTGATTAAGAATCTTTCCATGGGGGGATTAGCCTGGATTATCCAGGTGGGCCCTAAATAGAATCGCATGTTTCCTTAGAAGACAGAGGGAGGAGAACTGACAAGCTGAGAAGGCAATGTGAATATGGAGCAGAGAGCTACTTGGATATGTTGACCTTGAAGATTTCAGTCATGTTCCCCTAAGCCAAGGAATGCCAGCAGTCACAAGAAGCTAGAAAAGGTAAGAAATGGGCTTTCCCCTAGAGCAGGGGTCCCCAGCCTCTGGGGTCTAATGCCTGATGATCTGAGGTGGAGCTGATGGAACAATAGAAATAAAGTACACAGTCAATGTCATGTGCTTGAATCATCCTGAAACCATCCCTCCCTCTGTCCATGGAAAAATTTGTCTTCCACACAACTGGTCCCTGGTGCCAAAAGCTTGGGGACCAACAACCTAGAGTCTCCAGAGGTGCGCGGCCCTGCCAGTACCATCATTTTAGCCTAGCGAAACTGATTTCAGGGATCTGACTTTCAGAACTGTAAAAAAATATATTCCTGCTGCCTAAGACACCCAGTTCATGGTAGTTTAATACAGCAATCCTAGGAGACTAATGCAACATTGTTTATTTTCTTTCATTCTCCCTTCTGTGGTTTTCCAGGTTTGATTTTGGGAGCGGCGGACAGCAGCCCAAACTTGATCGGCATTTTAGCAACTATAGGTAAGTCGCTAAATCTGTGAGTAACTCAAGGAGAATTGATGTCTTTACCGTACGTATTTTGTTTCACATCAGTGAACGTGGCTCACTCTGGTTTTTTGGGGACTTAAAAAAAAATCTTAATCTATCAGGAAACTTTTATGTTTGCCTTCATAAATATATCGTATACATTTTTGTGTGATTTGTGATTCTGGATTTTGTTGCTGTTACATGTGCTCATTTGTGAACGGGATTCTGTCTATTACACGTGGTAATTAATTATGGCCTTTTTGTGCCAAGGCTCTTGACTTAATTGTATTGACTGACCTCCCATACACGTTCTTTCTGAAGTCTTTTATTTATTTGGGTATTCTACACAGTGATTCCTTTTAATTTTCTAGGCAGATGATGATATTGTTACAAATATATCTCTTTCTTTTCAACATTTATATATCTTATTCATTTTGGTATCTGTATCTCTGTCTTTGTGTTCCAGTGCAATTTTGAACAGTAGATGTGAGAATATATGTCTTGTTCATGACTTGAATGAGCGTACTTCTAACATTTCACACCTAACTATGTTTGGTGTAGAATTTAGAAAAAAGCAAGTTCCTTCTAAGTTTGCTAGAAGTTTGTCCCATTAACTCATGTTGAATTTCTTTCAGAGGCTTTTTCTATACCCATTGGCACAATCATATTTTTTTCTCTTCTAATTTGTTATTGTATGGAACTACAACTGAAAGTATTTTCTAACGTTAAATCATATTTTCATTTCTTGGGCACAGCCCACGTGCTCATTGAATTCACTACTTTGTTGACTATGCTATTTACTACTATGTGAGTGAGCTTTGCTCAAGTGTTCTTTTCATGGGGATGGAGGGCAACGTCCTCATTTGGTTTTTGAGACAAGGAGAGCTGGCTGGGGAAAATGAGTTGCATAATTTCCCCTCTCCCTTTGTGTGGGTATGCCTTAGGAAATTTGTTTTCTTTCTTTCAGAAGACCACTCTCTAGGTTGTGTGGTATACTTCCATTAGGAGGTGTATAATGCCTGGTCCTTCTTTGCGAAGCTGTCAGCAGGCCATGATGATCACCTTTATCAATCCTTCAGGGGTCACATAATGTTCATTCTCTCATTCTTTCTTACTCTGCTGTTGCTGCTGCTAAGTCGCTTCAGTTGCGTCCGACTCTGTGCGACCCCCTAGACGGCAGCCCACCAGGCTCCGCCATCCCTGGGGTTCTCCAGGCAAGAACACTGGAGTGGGTTGCCATTTCCTTCTCTAGTGGATGGAAGTGAAAAGTGAAAGTGAAGTCGCTCAGTCATGTCCGACTCTTCACGACCCCATGGACTGCAGCCTACCAGGCTCCTCCGTCCATGGGATTTTCCAGGCAAGAATACGGGAGTGGGTTGCTATTTCCTTCTCCGGAGATCTCCCTGACCCGGGGATTGAACCCACCATCTTCTGTGGTTCTGCATTGCAAGCAGATTCTTTACCACTGAGCCACTGGGGAAGCCCCTTCATCCTTAACTTTTCTGCTGGGTTCTTTCGCATTTACAAGCAATTCCTATTCTAATGCCATTATCATCTTGTTTCAGATCACAAGGAAAGATGGGGGGTTTCTCAATGCGTTTGCAAAATTGTGAAACTCTTCTTATATGTGATAAACAGCTATAACTGTGTGATCATTGTCACTCATAACCTTAGATTCTGGTGTTAATTAAACTTTATTAAACAATATTTGGGGGAAAAAACAAGTAAAAAAAAAAAAAAAAAGTTAAAAAGGTCCAAATCAGCCATATACAATAGAAACATGAGAATTCCAACAGACCGTTCCACCCTAGCCCTCCATTACATGGAATACTGACTGTTGTCTTCAGATGAAGACTGAGGAAACTGCTTTGGATTCCACTCAGGGCAGAAGAGGTTGCTGGACATGACACTGGAATTTTCACTGGCCATGGCAGTAGTATCATCCCCGGGCACAGTTCTGGCCTGGGCTCTCTCATCTCTCAAAGCTTCCTCATACCAGAATAAGAAGGAAGTGGGGTCAGTCCCAGTGACCTTGGCAAAAAACTCCAGGACTTTCATCTTACTGGTTTCAGCATAGGCCCTTGGACCCCATAGAAATTCATAGCATGGAGGATCGCTGTGAGGCACCTGCCGATACTGTAGATATTGTTCCTCCACCAGCTCCTTGGTGATGAGTTTCCTGGGCTCCCCATAGATTAAATCCTCCTGCCCAGCATACACCCCCATTGTATTCAACGTTTTCCAGATTTTCTCCTCAGGGGCACAGTTGCCCTCCATGAAGATCATACCCAGGATAAGTATCAGGAAGCCGGTCTTGGGCATTCCCCTGTCATTACTCAGCATCCCATCGTAGGTGAGGTCGAGTGTTTTGGCAAGCTCATAGCAGTGTCTGGTGGGGTCCACTTCTTTCACTTCAATGCCAAAGACAATCTCCATGCACTCACAGACTTGGCTGAAGATCTCAGGGAAGTTGTCCTTGTGTTCTCTGATGACACTCAGCATTTCTGCTTTTGTGGTGGGTTCCTTTGTTACATATTTGACACACAGGAACTGCAGCAGTTCAGCCACCTTGTTTAGCTCATCAGCGAGCGAGGGCTCAGGATCTGGGGCAGTCTGGGAGGTGCTGGACTCGTCCTCCTCTTGGTTTCTGGAATTCTCATCCGATTGACTCAGTGGAGTGGCTGAGGTGGCAGTGGGTGAGCAGCAGGCTCCCTGAGAACTCTGGACAGCACTCAGTGCCCCAGTGGCAGACACCTCCTCTGTGGTTCCAGGGATCAACGGGGTGAGGGAAGAGGAGGAGACGGTGGACGTGGGGCAGGAGGTGGCCTCTTCCTTCTGAGCTGTGGGAGCCTGCACACATTCTATGCCCTGTGCCTCTTTTGGGGCCTGAAGGTCTTCCTCAAGCTTGCAGCACTCACTCTTCTGACCTAGAGACATGATGGCTGGTACTGGAGGTGGCCAGCAGGACAGTGGGACCCTGGGGGATCAAGAGAGACCGTCAGTGGCCTCAGCTGAGAGATTCCCCCCACTCAGGACGGCTCTGACAAAGGAAGCTTACAGGTCTCCTCTTTAGGGGAGCTCCCAGGGGTCACGGGCTCCTGTTCTCCCGGTCCGCCTAAGGATGGAAAGAAGAAGTGAGATAGTTCCTCAGGGTGGAGCCCAAGGATTCCAGGGTTGAGAGTAGGCCCGGTTGGCTCAGACACCGTGGATTCTCTGTTTTGGGGTGCACAGGGCCTTGGGAGACATTCAGGGTGTGCACCTCGTTTTGACTACTGCTGCTGCCCGGGCCTTCTCCCAGATGCTGACCTGAGAACCCAGGCCTCAGACCATGGCTGTCACCTCCCAGATCCTAGAACTCTGAGGAGGGAAACTGAGAGGACTCCTCAGGATGCAGACTACAGACACAGTCGTGGGCCCCGCAGTGTTGACAACAGCGCTGGGGCCAAGCTCTGTGATGTCCCTACTGTCGTGGGGTGGATGGTTCCCTCAGTGCTCCTTCAGAGTCCCAGTACTTTCCCCTGCCAGCGTCTAGGCCCCGTCATTCTGCTGACGTCCCCCAGAGGAAGAAGAGAAGGGGCGCCACATTGGACTCCACTTGCCCAGGGTCTGCTAAGGCGGCTAGCAGGGGCTGCGTGGGTTTCAGAGGCTGGGGGGGAGGGGGGGGCGCCCATATCTAGGCTAGGAGGGCCCATCACACGATTCAGCTTTACACCTGTCCAAGCCCGCCTCACATCCTCTACAGCTGAGCAGACTTGGCATCCTCAGGTTGCAGCCTTGCTTCTCTGTGCGAGACCCAAGCCCCATGGTAGGAGCACAAGCTACCACTACCGGCCGCCTCTGCCCAAGGCCTCTCGGGTAGCACAGCAGGGTTGAGGTCATCTGTTCTGGGGTGGGGGGTACCCTCCGATCTGCCTTCCCATCTGGGCAGGTTCTCAGCTGGCCCTCCCCTCGCCCTCACCTGACATCTCCTGGAGCCTGCCCTCCCCGACACCAGAGTGCCTAGAGGCCATACCCAGTGGCTCCTACCCGAGGTCTCCCGGGGCTGGAGCAAGGAGCAGGGCAGGTTTCCGTGGGCCGCCCTTTCTCTGCGGTGAGGACCCCTCAGTTCTGCTCAGTGTCGTCACAGCTACTCCTGACAGGGTGGAGTTGGGTCGGGGAGCGGCCCGGGGTTGAGCGTAGCCACTCGGGTTTCTGCACGGAAAACCTTTCTTTGCTGCCCCTCAGGGTCCTCAGGTCGAGTCGGGGCCGCCCCTGGGACTCCGCCCCCTGCTGGCCCCAGGCCATCCCTGATGAAGCCTCACCCCTTTCAGACTCTGAAAGCTGAAGTAGGAAACATCACATTGGAAACCCTTCCTTTGGCGGACACTAAGGGCGGGGCTGGGCCCACCTCTCTGCGGTGGGCTCTCCCCTCCGCCAGTCTCTTACGGGCCTCGCTTTCATGCCTGGCTAGGGGGTCTGGGCCTTCTTCGCCTGCCGACCTGATGCCCCATCAGACCGAGCATCTCGCCTCCCGAGATCCCCGACCCGGAATGGGGAGAGGGGGTATCCTGCCAGCACTTGCCTGGGTCTCTGGGGCTGACAACACTGGTTGGGGTGAATTTCTGCGAGGATCCCCCTCTTGCTCTAAGGTGGGGGGCACCTCAGTCCTCAAAGTGTTCCGATTTACTCCTGTCAGGGCCTGGGCCCCCTTTCTTCTGCTGGTCTGAGATGTACCCTGCAGGCCAAGAGCACCATCTCCGTGAGGCCTTAACAGCGAAGTGTGGATGGGAGGGGTCATCTGTCAACCATACCTGGGGCCTCATGAGGCAGATGGAAAAGGCAGGTGTCTGCAGTTTCTTCAGGATCCTCCCTCGGACAGCTGGCAGAGTCTGGGCCTTGTTCCTTTGCTGACCTGAGTGCAGTCACTGCAGTTGAAGCCTCGTCTTCAGATTCCCACGGTTGAAGTCGGCAAACCCTACATCCAAGGACCCTAAATAGGGCCTCTGAGAGCCCAAAGCGGGCTCAGATGAGGCGGAGGCCCACTCTCTTCTGTTTGGCAGGCAGTTCAGTCATCCCACAGGATCAGTTTGACTCTTGGAATTGCCGGTGCCCCCTCCCTCTGAGGGCCGCTTCCCTTAGCCGCGGGTCACCTTGGAGTTCGCAAGAGTCAGAAAAGAGGAGGGCAGTGCTAATCTGGACAAACCTACAGGGAGTCTCCCAGGGTTGATATCAGGGATGGAGCAGGGTACTGCAGGGTCCACACGGTTCTGGGGGGCGGGGGTTGGACTCCTCAGTCCTCACTCGTGAGTGTGCGTCTCTTGGCCGCTGCCTTCTTGATTAAATGCTCCCTGGTAGCTTCCTTCCTTTCTGCCAGCTGTGAACATTTGCCCAGCTGCAAACCTTCCAGAGAAAGGTTTCAGTTCCCAGGCTAGATGCTAGACGGGAGAGCAGCACTGCCCCATGACAGGTGGTGGATATTCAGAAAAGCAGCTCATCTTCCTATGGGTCTCGTCACCAGCCAGACGTACACTTTCGAAACATTTTGTTCTAACGGTTTATGTTCTACACTGAAGAGGCAGAGCAGTGTGATTTGGGAGTTCCCGCTCTTTTGAAGTTCTCACACTGTGTTGTCCAGTGTAGCGATTTCCATGTTTCTTAAGCCTCCTTGATATTAAGGAATATATTTTATGAATGTATTTTATTTTTATATTTTATGAAGCATCTTTTTTATGAAGGATCTGTGTGTGTGTGTGTGTGTTTCACCCTCATGGTTGCTATTCCACTTTTAGAACATTCTTTTTAATTAAACATATGTTTTCACTTATGGGCATGGGGAGAGGGGAGGAGAGGGTGAGATGTATGGAGAGAGTAACATGGAAACTTACATTACCATTTGTAAAATAGATAGCCAGTGGGAATTTGCTGTATGCCTCAGGAAACTCAAACAGCGGCTCTGTACCAACCTAGAGGGGTGGGATGGGGCGGGAGGTGGGAGGGAGGTTCAAAAGGGAGGGGATATATGTATCAGTTCAGTTCAGTCGCTCAGTCGTGTCCGACTCTTTGCGATCCCATGAATTGCAGCACGCCAGGCCTCTCTGTCCATCACCAACTCCCGGAGTCTACCCAAACCCATGTCCATCGAGTCGGTGATGCCATCCAACCATCTCATCCTCTGTCGTCCCCTTCTCCTCCCGCCCCCAACCCTACCCAGCATTAGGGTCCTTTCCAATGAGTCAACCCTTCGCATGAGGTGGCCCAAGTATTGGAGTTTCAGCTTCAACATCAGACCTTCCAATGAACACTCAGGATTGATCTCTGTTAGGATGGATTGATTGGATCTCCTTGCAGTCCAAGGGACTCTCAAGAGTCTTCTCCAACAGCACAGTTCAAAAGCATCGATTCTTCGGCGCTCAGCTTTCTTCACCGTCCAACTCGCACATCCATACATGACCACTGGAAAGGGAATACCTATGGCTGATCCACGTGGAGGTTTGCCAGAAAACAACAAAATTCTATAAAGCAATTATCCTTTAATTAAAACATAAATAAATTTAAAAAAACATGTTTTCAAGGCCAGGCCTCACTCACGTAAGTGATTTCAGGTGGTAATTAACACAGGCTCTGGAGCCAATCAACCTAATCAATCTCTGCATCAATCAACCTAATTTTTCCTGAAACTTCCCTGGGCTTACTGGCCTCTGTGGGCTGAGGTGGTATGTTTAAGATATTCCTCCCACCTCCCTTCATCTGAGGTCTATTTTTGGCTATGGACCTTCCCAAACTTGCCTGCCACCTCCCACCCTCTCACCAAGTACCACTTCTTTGTTCTCCACCAAGGGTTTCTCATGTTTTGTTGTTTAGACTTAGTTGTTGATATTTTTGGTAGGCTGAAAAATGGCCCTCCCAAAGATCCTCTATCCCATTCCCTAGACCCTTCTTTGGGAAAAGGGTCTTTGCAGGTGTGATTAAGAATCTTTCCATGGGGGGATTAGCCTGGATTATCCAGGTGGGCCCTAAATAGAATCGCATGTTTCCTTAGAAGACAGAGGGAGGAGAACTGACAAGCTGAGAAGGCAATGTGAATATGGAGCAGAGAGCTACTTGGATATGTTGACCTTGAAGATTTCAGTCATGTTCCCCTAAGCCAAGGAATGCCAGCAGTCACAAGAAGCTAGAAAAGGTAAGAAATGGGCTTTCCCCTAGAGCAGGGGTCCCCAGCCTCTGGGGTCTAATGCCTGATGATCTGAGGTGGAGCTGATGGAACAATAGAAATAAAGTACACAGTCAATGTCATGTGCTTGAATCATCCTGAAACCATCCCTCCCTCTGTCCATGGAAAAATTTGTCTTCCACACAACTGGTCCCTGGTGCCAAAAGCTTGGGGACCAACAACCTAGAGTCTCCAGAGGTGCGCGGCCCTGCCAGTACCATCATTTTAGCCTAGCGAAACTGATTTCAGGGATCTGACTTTCAGAACTGTAAAAAAATATATTCCTGCTGCCTAAGACACCCAGTTCATGGTAGTTTAATACAGCAATCCTAGGAGACTAATGCAACATTGTTTATTTTCTTTCATTCTCCCTTCTGTGGTTTTCCAGGTTTGATTTTGGGAGCGGCGGACAGCAGCCCAAACTTGATCGGCATTTTAGCAACTATAGGTAAGTCGCTAAATCTGTGAGTAACTCAAGGAGAATTGATGTCTTTACCGTACGTATTTTGTTTCACATCAGTGAACGTGGCTCACTCTGGTTTTTTGGGGACTTAAAAAAAAATCTTAATCTATCAGGAAACTTTTATGTTTGCCTTCATAAATATATCGTATACATTTTTGTGTGATTTGTGATTCTGGATTTTGTTGCTGTTACATGTGCTCATTTGTGAACGGGATTCTGTCTATTACACGTGGTAATTAATTATGGCCTTTTTGTGCCAAGGCTCTTGACTTAATTGTATTGACTGACCTCCCATACACGTTCTTTCTGAAGTCTTTTATTTATTTGGGTATTCTACACAGTGATTCCTTTTAATTTTCTAGGCAGATGATGATATTGTTACAAATATATCTCTTTCTTTTCAACATTTATATATCTTATTCATTTTGGTATCTGTATCTCTGTCTTTGTGTTCCAGTGCAATTTTGAACAGTAGATGTGAGAATATATGTCTTGTTCATGACTTGAATGAGCGTACTTCTAACATTTCACACCTAACTATGTTTGGTGTAGAATTTAGAAAAAAGCAAGTTCCTTCTAAGTTTGCTAGAAGTTTGTCCCATTAACTCATGTTGAATTTCTTTCAGAGGCTTTTTCTATACCCATTGGCACAATCATATTTTTTTCTCTTCTAATTTGTTATTGTATGGAACTACAACTGAAAGTATTTTCTAACGTTAAATCATATTTTCATTTCTTGGGCACAGCCCACGTGCTCATTGAATTCACTACTTTGTTGACTATGCTATTTACTACTATGTGAGTGAGCTTTGCTCAAGTGTTCTTTTCATGGGGATGGAGGGCAACGTCCTCATTTGGTTTTTGAGACAAGGAGAGCTGGCTGGGGAAAATGAGTTGCATAATTTCCCCTCTCCCTTTGTGTGGGTATGCCTTAGGAAATTTGTTTTCTTTCTTTCAGAAGACCACTCTCTAGGTTGTGTGGTATACTTCCATTAGGAGGTGTATAATGCCTGGTCCTTCTTTGCGAAGCTGTCAGCAGGCCATGATGATCACCTTTATCAATCCTTCAGGGGTCACATAATGTTCATTCTCTCATTCTTTCTTACTCTGCTGTTGCTGCTGCTAAGTCGCTTCAGTTGCGTCCGACTCTGTGCGACCCCCTAGACGGCAGCCCACCAGGCTCCGCCATCCCTGGGGTTCTCCAGGCAAGAACACTGGAGTGGGTTGCCATTTCCTTCTCTAGTGGATGGAAGTGAAAAGTGAAAGTGAAGTCGCTCAGTCATGTCCGACTCTTCACGACCCCATGGACTGCAGCCTACCAGGCTCCTCCGTCCATGGGATTTTCCAGGCAAGAATACGGGAGTGGGTTGCTATTTCCTTCTCCGGAGATCTCCCTGACCCGGGGATTGAACCCACCATCTTCTGTGGTTCTGCATTGCAAGCAGATTCTTTACCACTGAGCCACTGGGGAAGCCCCTTCATCCTTAACTTTTCTGCTGGGTTCTTTCGCATTTACAAGCAATTCCTATTCTAATGCCATTATCATCTTGTTTCAGATCACAAGGAAAGATGGGGGGTTTCTCAATGCGTTTGCAAAATTGTGAAACTCTTCTTATATGTGATAAACAGCTATAACTGTGTGATCATTGTCACTCATAACCTTAGATTCTGGTGTTAATTAAACTTTATTAAACAATATTTGGGGGAAAAAACAAGTAAAAAAAAAAAAAAAAAGTTAAAAAGGTCCAAATCAGCCATATACAATAGAAACATGAGAATTCCAACAGACCGTTCCACCCTAGCCCTCCATTACATGGAATACTGACTGTTGTCTTCAGATGAAGACTGAGGAAACTGCTTTGGATTCCACTCAGGGCAGAAGAGGTTGCTGGACATGACACTGGAATTTTCACTGGCCATGGCAGTAGTATCATCCCCGGGCACAGTTCTGGCCTGGGCTCTCTCATCTCTCAAAGCTTCCTCATACCAGAATAAGAAGGAAGTGGGGTCAGTCCCAGTGACCTTGGCAAAAAACTCCAGGACTTTCATCTTACTGGTTTCAGCATAGGCCCTTGGACCCCATAGAAATTCATAGCATGGAGGATCGCTGTGAGGCACCTGCCGATACTGTAGATATTGTTCCTCCACCAGCTCCTTGGTGATGAGTTTCCTGGGCTCCCCATAGATTAAATCCTCCTGCCCAGCATACACCCCCATTGTATTCAACGTTTTCCAGATTTTCTCCTCAGGGGCACAGTTGCCCTCCATGAAGATCATACCCAGGATAAGTATCAGGAAGCCGGTCTTGGGCATTCCCCTGTCATTACTCAGCATCCCATCGTAGGTGAGGTCGAGTGTTTTGGCAAGCTCATAGCAGTGTCTGGTGGGGTCCACTTCTTTCACTTCAATGCCAAAGACAATCTCCATGCACTCACAGACTTGGCTGAAGATCTCAGGGAAGTTGTCCTTGTGTTCTCTGATGACACTCAGCATTTCTGCTTTTGTGGTGGGTTCCTTTGTTACATATTTGACACACAGGAACTGCAGCAGTTCAGCCACCTTGTTTAGCTCATCAGCGAGCGAGGGCTCAGGATCTGGGGCAGTCTGGGAGGTGCTGGACTCGTCCTCCTCTTGGTTTCTGGAATTCTCATCCGATTGACTCAGTGGAGTGGCTGAGGTGGCAGTGGGTGAGCAGCAGGCTCCCTGAGAACTCTGGACAGCACTCAGTGCCCCAGTGGCAGACACCTCCTCTGTGGTTCCAGGGATCAACGGGGTGAGGGAAGAGGAGGAGACGGTGGACGTGGGGCAGGAGGTGGCCTCTTCCTTCTGAGCTGTGGGAGCCTGCACACATTCTATGCCCTGTGCCTCTTTTGGGGCCTGAAGGTCTTCCTCAAGCTTGCAGCACTCACTCTTCTGACCTAGAGACATGATGGCTGGTACTGGAGGTGGCCAGCAGGACAGTGGGACCCTGGGGGATCAAGAGAGACCGTCAGTGGCCTCAGCTGAGAGATTCCCCCCACTCAGGACGGCTCTGACAAAGGAAGCTTACAGGTCTCCTCTTTAGGGGAGCTCCCAGGGGTCACGGGCTCCTGTTCTCCCGGTCCGCCTAAGGATGGAAAGAAGAAGTGAGATAGTTCCTCAGGGTGGAGCCCAAGGATTCCAGGGTTGAGAGTAGGCCCGGTTGGCTCAGACACCGTGGATTCTCTGTTTTGGGGTGCACAGGGCCTTGGGAGACATTCAGGGTGTGCACCTCGTTTTGACTACTGCTGCTGCCCGGGCCTTCTCCCAGATGCTGACCTGAGAACCCAGGCCTCAGACCATGGCTGTCACCTCCCAGATCCTAGAACTCTGAGGAGGGAAACTGAGAGGACTCCTCAGGATGCAGACTACAGACACAGTCGTGGGCCCCGCAGTGTTGACAACAGCGCTGGGGCCAAGCTCTGTGATGTCCCTACTGTCGTGGGGTGGATGGTTCCCTCAGTGCTCCTTCAGAGTCCCAGTACTTTCCCCTGCCAGCGTCTAGGCCCCGTCATTCTGCTGACGTCCCCCAGAGGAAGAAGAGAAGGGGCGCCACATTGGACTCCACTTGCCCAGGGTCTGCTAAGGCGGCTAGCAGGGGCTGCGTGGGTTTCAGAGGCTGGGGGGGAGGGGAGGGGCGCCCATATCTAGGCTAGGAGGGCCCATCACACGATTCAGCTTTACACCTGTCCAAGCCCGCCTCACATCCTCTACAGCTGAGCAGACTTGGCATCCTCAGGTTGCAGCCTTGCTTCTCTGTGCGAGACCCAAGCCCCATGGTAGGAGCACAAGCTACCACTACCGGCCGCCTCTGCCCAAGGCCTCTCGGGTAGCACAGCAGGGTTGAGGTCATCTGTTCTGGGGTGGGGGGTACCCTCCGATCTGCCTTCCCATCTGGGCAGGTTCTCAGCTGGCCCTCCCCTCGCCCTCACCTGACATCTCCTGGAGCCTGCCCTCCCCGACACCAGAGTGCCTAGAGGCCATACCCAGTGGCTCCTACCCGAGGTCTCCCGGGGCTGGAGCAAGGAGCAGGGCAGGTTTCCGTGGGCCGCCCTTTCTCTGCGGTGAGGACCCCTCAGTTCTGCTCAGTGTCGTCACAGCTACTCCTGACAGGGTGGAGTTGGGTCGGGGAGCGGCCCGGGGTTGAGCGTAGCCACTCGGGTTTCTGCACGGAAAACCTTTCTTTGCTGCCCCTCAGGGTCCTCAGGTCGAGTCGGGGCCGCCCCTGGGACTCCGCCCCCTGCTGGCCCCAGGCCATCCCTGATGAAGCCTCACCCCTTTCAGACTCTGAAAGCTGAAGTAGGAAACATCACATTGGAAACCCTTCCTTTGGCGGACACTAAGGGCGGGGCTGGGCCCACCTCTCTGCGGTGGGCTCTCCCCTCCGCCAGTCTCTTACGGGCCTCGCTTTCATGCCTGGCTAGGGGGTCTGGGCCTTCTTCGCCTGCCGACCTGATGCCCCATCAGACCGAGCATCTCGCCTCCCGAGATCCCCGACCCGGAATGGGGAGAGGGGGTATCCTGCCAGCACTTGCCTGGGTCTCTGGGGCTGACAACACTGGTTGGGGTGAATTTCTGCGAGGATCCCCCTCTTGCTCTAAGGTGGGGGGCACCTCAGTCCTCAAAGTGTTCCGATTTACTCCTGTCAGGGCCTGGGCCCCCTTTCTTCTGCTGGTCTGAGATGTACCCTGCAGGCCAAGAGCACCATCTCCGTGCGGCCTTAACAGCGAAGTGTGGATGGGAGGGGTCATCTGTCAACCATACCTGGGGCCTCATGAGGCAGATGGAAAAGGCAGGTGTCTGCAGTTTCTTCAGGATCCTCCCTCGGACAGCTGGCAGAGTCTGGGCCTTGTTCCTTTGCTGACCTGAGTGCAGTCACTGCAGTTGAAGCCTCGTCTTCAGATTCCCACGGTTGAAGTCGGCAAACCCTACATCCAAGGACCCTAAATAGGGCCTCTGAGAGCCCAAAGCGGGCTCAGATGAGGCGGAGGCCCACTCTCTTCTGTTTGGCAGGCAGTTCAGTCATCCCACAGGATCAGTTTGACTCTTGGAATTGCCGGTGCCCCCTCCCCCTGAGGGCCGCTTCCCTTAGCCGCGGGTCACCTTGGAGTTCGCAAGAGTCAGAAAAGAGGAGGGCAGTGCTAATCTGGACAAACCTACAGGGAGTCTCCCAGGGTTGATATCAGGGATGGAGCAGGGTACTGCAGGGTCCACACGGTTCTGGGGGGCGGGGGTTGGACTCCTCAGTCCTCACTCGTGAGTGTGCGTCTCTTGGCCGCTGCCTTCTTGATTAAATGCTCCCTGGTAGCTTCCTTCCTTTCTGCCAGCTGTGAACATTTGCCCAGCTGCAAACCTTCCAGAGAAAGGTTTCAGTTCCCAGGCTAGATGCTAGACGGGAGAGCAGCACTGCCCCATGACAGGTGGTGGATATTCAGAAAAGCAGCTCATCTTCCTATGGGTCTCGTCACCAGCCAGACGTACACTTTCGAAACATTTTGTTCTAACGGTTTATGTTCTACACTGAAGAGGCAGAGCAGTGTGATTTGGGAGTTCCCGCTCTTTTGAAGTTCTCACACTGTGTTGTCCAGTGTAGCGATTTCCATGTTTCTTAAGCCTCCTTGATATTAAGGAATATATTTTATGAATGTATTTTATTTTTATATTTTATGAAGCATCTTTTTTATGAAGGATCTGTGTGTGTGTGTGTGTGTTTCACCCTCATGGTTGCTATTCCACTTTTAGAACATTCTTTTTAATTAAACATATGTTTTCACTTATGGGCATGGGGAGAGGGGAGGAGAGGGTGAGATGTATGGAGAGAGTAACATGGAAACTTACATTACCATTTGTAAAATAGATAGCCAGTGGGAATTTGCTGTATGCCTCAGGAAACTCAAACAGCGGCTCTGTACCAACCTAGAGGGGTGGGATGGGGCGGGAGGTGGGAGGGAGGTTCAAAAGGGAGGGGATATATGTATCAGTTCAGTTCAGTCGCTCAGTCGTGTCCGACTCTTTGCGATCCCATGAATTGCAGCACGCCAGGCCTCTCTGTCCATCACCAACTCCCGGAGTCTACCCAAACCCATGTCCATCGAGTCGGTGATGCCATCCAACCATCTCATCCTCTGTCGTCCCCTTCTCCTCCCGCCCCCAACCCTACCCAGCATTAGGGTCCTTTCCAATGAGTCAACCCTTCGCATGAGGTGGCCCAAGTATTGGAGTTTCAGCTTCAACATCAGACCTTCCAATGAACACTCAGGATTGATCTCTGTTAGGATGGATTGATTGGATCTCCTTGCAGTCCAAGGGACTCTCAAGAGTCTTCTCCAACAGCACAGTTCAAAAGCATCGATTCTTCGGCGCTCAGCTTTCTTCACCGTCCAACTCGCACATCCATACATGACCACTGGAAAGGGAATACCTATGGCTGATCCACGTGGAGGTTTGCCAGAAAACAACAAAATTCTATAAAGCAATTATCCTTTAATTAAAACATAAATAAATTTAAAAAAACATGTTTTCAAGGCCAGGCCTCACTCACGTAAGTGATTTCAGGTGGTAATTAACACAGGCTCTGGAGCCAATCAACCTAATCAATCTCTGCATCAATCAACCTAATTTTTCCTGAAACTTCCCTGGGCTTACTGGCCTCTGTGGGCTGAGGTGGTATGTTTAAGATATTCCTCCCACCTCCCTTCATCTGAGGTCTATTTTTGGCTATGGACCTTCCCAAACTTGCCTGCCACCTCCCACCCTCTCACCAAGTACCACTTCTTTGTTCTCCACCAAGGGTTTCTCATGTTTTGTTGTTTAGACTTAGTTGTTGATATTTTTGGTAGGCTGAAAAATGGCCCTCCCAAAGATCCTCTATCCCATTCCCTAGACCCTTCTTTGGGAAAAGGGTCTTTGCAGGTGTGATTAAGAATCTTTCCATGGGGGGATTAGCCTGGATTATCCAGGTGGGCCCTAAATAGAATCGCATGTTTCCTTAGAAGACAGAGGGAGGAGAACTGACAAGCTGAGAAGGCAATGTGAATATGGAGCAGAGAGCTACTTGGATATGTTGACCTTGAAGATTTCAGTCATGTTCCCCTAAGCCAAGGAATGCCAGCAGTCACAAGAAGCTAGAAAAGGTAAGAAATGGGCTTTCCCCTAGAGCAGGGGTCCCCAGCCTCTGGGGTCTAATGCCTGATGATCTGAGGTGGAGCTGATGGAACAATAGAAATAAAGTACACAGTCAATGTCATGTGCTTGAATCATCCTGAAACCATCCCTCCCTCTGTCCATGGAAAAATTTGTCTTCCACACAACTGGTCCCTGGTGCCAAAAGCTTGGGGACCAACAACCTAGAGTCTCCAGAGGTGCGCGGCCCTGCCAGTACCATCATTTTAGCCTAGCGAAACTGATTTCAGGGATCTGACTTTCAGAACTGTAAAAAAATATATTCCTGCTGCCTAAGACACCCAGTTCATGGTAGTTTAATACAGCAATCCTAGGAGACTAATGCAACATTGTTTATTTTCTTTCATTCTCCCTTCTGTGGTTTTCCAGGTTTGATTTTGGGAGCGGCGGACAGCAGCCCAAACTTGATCGGCATTTTAGCAACTATAGGTAAGTCGCTAAATCTGTGAGTAACTCAAGGAGAATTGATGTCTTTACCGTACGTATTTTGTTTCACATCAGTGAACGTGGCTCACTCTGGTTTTTTGGGGACTTAAAAAAAAATCTTAATCTATCAGGAAACTTTTATGTTTGCCTTCATAAATATATCGTATACATTTTTGTGTGATTTGTGATTCTGGATTTTGTTGCTGTTACATGTGCTCATTTGTGAACGGGATTCTGTCTATTACACGTGGTAATTAATTATGGCCTTTTTGTGCCAAGGCTCTTGACTTAATTGTATTGACTGACCTCCCATACACGTTCTTTCTGAAGTCTTTTATTTATTTGGGTATTCTACACAGTGATTCCTTTTAATTTTCTAGGCAGATGATGATATTGTTACAAATATATCTCTTTCTTTTCAACATTTATATATCTTATTCATTTTGGTATCTGTATCTCTGTCTTTGTGTTCCAGTGCAATTTTGAACAGTAGATGTGAGAATATATGTCTTGTTCATGACTTGAATGAGCGTACTTCTAACATTTCACACCTAACTATGTTTGGTGTAGAATTTAGAAAAAAGCAAGTTCCTTCTAAGTTTGCTAGAAGTTTGTCCCATTAACTCATGTTGAATTTCTTTCAGAGGCTTTTTCTATACCCATTGGCACAATCATATTTTTTTCTCTTCTAATTTGTTATTGTATGGAACTACAACTGAAAGTATTTTCTAACGTTAAATCATATTTTCATTTCTTGGGCACAGCCCACGTGCTCATTGAATTCACTACTTTGTTGACTATGCTATTTACTACTATGTGAGTGAGCTTTGCTCAAGTGTTCTTTTCATGGGGATGGAGGGCAACGTCCTCATTTGGTTTTTGAGACAAGGAGAGCTGGCTGGGGAAAATGAGTTGCATAATTTCCCCTCTCCCTTTGTGTGGGTATGCCTTAGGAAATTTGTTTTCTTTCTTTCAGAAGACCACTCTCTAGGTTGTGTGGTATACTTCCATTAGGAGGTGTATAATGCCTGGTCCTTCTTTGCGAAGCTGTCAGCAGGCCATGATGATCACCTTTATCAATCCTTCAGGGGTCACATAATGTTCATTCTCTCATTCTTTCTTACTCTGCTGTTGCTGCTGCTAAGTCGCTTCAGTTGCGTCCGACTCTGTGCGACCCCCTAGACGGCAGCCCACCAGGCTCCGCCATCCCTGGGGTTCTCCAGGCAAGAACACTGGAGTGGGTTGCCATTTCCTTCTCTAGTGGATGGAAGTGAAAAGTGAAAGTGAAGTCGCTCAGTCATGTCCGACTCTTCACGACCCCATGGACTGCAGCCTACCAGGCTCCTCCGTCCATGGGATTTTCCAGGCAAGAATACGGGAGTGGGTTGCTATTTCCTTCTCCGGAGATCTCCCTGACCCGGGGATTGAACCCACCATCTTCTGTGGTTCTGCATTGCAAGCAGATTCTTTACCACTGAGCCACTGGGGAAGCCCCTTCATCCTTAACTTTTCTGCTGGGTTCTTTCGCATTTACAAGCAATTCCTATTCTAATGCCATTATCATCTTGTTTCAGATCACAAGGAAAGATGGGGGGTTTCTCAAGGCGTTTGCAAAATTGTGAAACTCTTCTTATATGTGATAAACAGCTATAACTGTGTGATCATTGTCACTCATAACCTTAGATTCTGGTGTTAATTAAACTTTATTAAACAATATTTGGGGGAAAAAACAAGTAAAAAAAAAAAAAAAGTTAAAAAGGTCCAAATCAGCCATATACAATAGAAACATGAGAATTCCAACAGACCGTTCCACCCTAGCCCTCCATTACATGGAATACTGACTGTTGTCTTCAGATGAAGACTGAGGAAACTGCTTTGGATTCCACTCAGGGCAGAAGAGGTTGCTGGACATGACACTGGAATTTTCACTGGCCATGGCAGTAGTATCATCCCCGGGCACAGTTCTGGCCTGGGCTCTCTCATCTCTCAAAGCTTCCTCATACCAGAATAAGAAGGAAGTGGGGTCAGTCCCAGTGACCTTGGCAAAAAACTCCAGGACTTTCATCTTACTGGTTTCAGCATAGGCCCTTGGACCCCATAGAAATTCATAGCATGGAGGATCGCTGTGAGGCACCTGCCGATACTGTAGATATTGTTCCTCCACCAGCTCCTTGGTGATGAGTTTCCTGGGCTCCCCATAGATTAAATCCTCCTGCCCAGCATACACCCCCATTGTATTCAACGTTTTCCAGATTTTCTCCTCAGGGGCACAGTTGCCCTCCATGAAGATCATACCCAGGATAAGTATCAGGAAGCCGGTCTTGGGCATTCCCCTGTCATTACTCAGCATCCCATCGTAGGTGAGGTCGAGTGTTTTGGCAAGCTCATAGCAGTGTCTGGTGGGGTCCACTTCTTTCACTTCAATGCCAAAGACAATCTCCATGCACTCACAGACTTGGCTGAAGATCTCAGGGAAGTTGTCCTTGTGTTCTCTGATGACACTCAGCATTTCTGCTTTTGTGGTGGGTTCCTTTGTTACATATTTGACACACAGGAACTGCAGCAGTTCAGCCACCTTGTTTAGCTCATCAGCGAGCGAGGGCTCAGGATCTGGGGCAGTCTGGGAGGTGCTGGACTCGTCCTCCTCTTGGTTTCTGGAATTCTCATCCGATTGACTCAGTGGAGTGGCTGAGGTGGCAGTGGGTGAGCAGCAGGCTCCCTGAGAACTCTGGACAGCACTCAGTGCCCCAGTGGCAGACACCTCCTCTGTGGTTCCAGGGATCAACGGGGTGAGGGAAGAGGAGGAGACGGTGGACGTGGGGCAGGAGGTGGCCTCTTCCTTCTGAGCTGTGGGAGCCTGCACACATTCTATGCCCTGTGCCTCTTTTGGGGCCTGAAGGTCTTCCTCAAGCTTGCAGCACTCACTCTTCTGACCTAGAGACATGATGGCTGGTACTGGAGGTGGCCAGCAGGACAGTGGGACCCTGGGGGATCAAGAGAGACCGTCAGTGGCCTCAGCTGAGAGATTCCCCCCACTCAGGACGGCTCTGACAAAGGAAGCTTACAGGTCTCCTCTTTAGGGGAGCTCCCAGGGGTCACGGGCTCCTGTTCTCCCGGTCCGCCTAAGGATGGAAAGAAGAAGTGAGATAGTTCCTCAGGGTGGAGCCCAAGGATTCCAGGGTTGAGAGTAGGCCCGGTTGGCTCAGACACCGTGGATTCTCTGTTTTGGGGTGCACAGGGCCTTGGGAGACATTCAGGGTGTGCACCTCGTTTTGACTACTGCTGCTGCCCGGGCCTTCTCCCAGATGCTGACCTGAGAACCCAGGCCTCAGACCATGGCTGTCACCTCCCAGATCCTAGAACTCTGAGGAGGGAAACTGAGAGGACTCCTCAGGATGCAGACTACAGACACAGTCGTGGGCCCCGCAGTGTTGACAACAGCGCTGGGGCCAAGCTCTGTGATGTCCCTACTGTCGTGGGGTGGATGGTTCCCTCAGTGCTCCTTCAGAGTCCCAGTACTTTCCCCTGCCAGCGTCTAGGCCCCGTCATTCTGCTGACGTCCCCCAGAGGAAGAAGAGAAGGGGCGCCACATTGGACTCCACTTGCCCAGGGTCTGCTAAGGCGGCTAGCAGGGGCTGCGTGGGTTTCAGAGGCTGGGGGGGAGGGGGGGGGCGCCCATATCTAGGCTAGGAGGGCCCATCACACGATTCAGCTTTACACCTGTCCAAGCCCGCCTCACATCCTCTACAGCTGAGCAGACTTGGCATCCTCAGGTTGCAGCCTTGCTTCTCTGTGCGAGACCCAAGCCCCATGGTAGGAGCACAAGCTACCACTACCGGCCGCCTCTGCCCAAGGCCTCTCGGGTAGCACAGCAGGGTTGAGGTCATCTGTTCTGGGGTGGGGGGTACCCTCCGATCTGCCTTCCCATCTGGGCAGGTTCTCAGCTGGCCCTCCCCTCGCCCTCACCTGACATCTCCTGGAGCCTGCCCTCCCCGACACCAGAGTGCCTAGAGGCCATACCCAGTGGCTCCTACCCGAGGTCTCCCGGGGCTGGAGCAAGGAGCAGGGCAGGTTTCCGTGGGCCGCCCTTTCTCTGCGGTGAGGACCCCTCAGTTCTGCTCAGTGTCGTCACAGCTACTCCTGACAGGGTGGAGTTGGGTCGGGGAGCGGCCCGGGGTTGAGCGTAGCCACTCGGGTTTCTGCACGGAAAACCTTTCTTTGCTGCCCCTCAGGGTCCTCAGGTCGAGTCGGGGCCGCCCCTGGGACTCCGCCCCCTGCTGGCCCCAGGCCATCCCTGATGAAGCCTCACCCCTTTCAGACTCTGAAAGCTGAAGTAGGAAACATCACATTGGAAACCCTTCCTTTGGCGGACACTAAGGGCGGGGCTGGGCCCACCTCTCTGCGGTGGGCTCTCCCCTCCGCCAGTCTCTTACGGGCCTCGCTTTCATGCCTGGCTAGGGGGTCTGGGCCTTCTTCGCCTGCCGACCTGATGCCCCATCAGACCGAGCATCTCGCCTCCCGAGATCCCCGACCCGGAATGGGGAGAGGGGGTATCCTGCCAGCACTTGCCTGGGTCTCTGGGGCTGACAACACTGGTTGGGGTGAATTTCTGCGAGGATCCCCCTCTTGCTCTAAGGTGGGGGGCACCTCAGTCCTCAAAGTGTTCCGATTTACTCCTGTCAGGGCCTGGGCCCCCTTTCTTCTGCTGGTCTGAGATGTACCCTGCAGGCCAAGAGCACCATCTCCGTGAGGCCTTAACAGCGAAGTGTGGATGGGAGGGGTCATCTGTCAACCATACCTGGGGCCTCATGAGGCAGATGGAAAAGGCAGGTGTCTGCAGTTTCTTCAGGATCCTCCCTCGGACAGCTGGCAGAGTCTGGGCCTTGTTCCTTTGCTGACCTGAGTGCAGTCACTGCAGTTGAAGCCTCGTCTTCAGATTCCCACGGTTGAAGTCGGCAAACCCTACATCCAAGGACCCTAAATAGGGCCTCTGAGAGCCCAAAGCGGGCTCAGATGAGGCGGAGGCCCACTCTCTTCTGTTTGGCAGGCAGTTCAGTCATCCCACAGGATCAGTTTGACTCTTGGAATTGCCGGTGCCCCCTCCCCCTGAGGGCCGCTTCCCTTAGCCGCGGGTCACCTTGGAGTTCGCAAGAGTCAGAAAAGAGGAGGGCAGTGCTAATCTGGACAAACCTACAGGGAGTCTCCCAGGGTTGATATCAGGGATGGAGCAGGGTACTGCAGGGTCCACACGGTTCTGGGGGGCGGGGGTTGGACTCCTCAGTCCTCACTCGTGAGTGTGCGTCTCTTGGCCGCTGCCTTCTTGATTAAATGCTCCCTGGTAGCTTCCTTCCTTTCTGCCAGCTGTGAACATTTGCCCAGCTGCAAACCTTCCAGAGAAAGGTTTCAGTTCCCAGGCTAGATGCTAGACGGGAGAGCAGCACTGCCCCATGACAGGTGGTGGATATTCAGAAAAGCAGCTCATCTTCCTATGGGTCTCGTCACCAGCCAGACGTACACTTTCGAAACATTTTGTTCTAACGGTTTATGTTCTACACTGAAGAGGCAGAGCAGTGTGATTTGGGAGTTCCCGCTCTTTTGAAGTTCTCACACTGTGTTGTCCAGTGTAGCGATTTCCATGTTTCTTAAGCCTCCTTGATATTAAGGAATATATTTTATGAATGTATTTTATTTTTATATTTTATGAAGCATCTTTTTTATGAAGGATCTGTGTGTGTGTGTGTGTGTTTCACCCTCATGGTTGCTATTCCACTTTTAGAACATTCTTTTTAATTAAACATATGTTTTCACTTATGGGCATGGGGAGAGGGGAGGAGAGGGTGAGATGTATGGAGAGAGTAACATGGAAACTTACATTACCATTTGTAAAATAGATAGCCAGTGGGAATTTGCTGTATGCCTCAGGAAACTCAAACAGCGGCTCTGTACCAACCTAGAGGGGTGGGATGGGGCGGGAGGTGGGAGGGAGGTTCAAAAGGGAGGGGATATATGTATCAGTTCAGTTCAGTCGCTCAGTCGTGTCCGACTCTTTGCGATCCCATGAATTGCAGCACGCCAGGCCTCTCTGTCCATCACCAACTCCCGGAGTCTACCCAAACCCATGTCCATCGAGTCGGTGATGCCATCCAACCATCTCATCCTCTGTCGTCCCCTTCTCCTCCCGCCCCCAACCCTACCCAGCATTAGGGTCCTTTCCAATGAGTCAACCCTTCGCATGAGGTGGCCCAAGTATTGGAGTTTCAGCTTCAACATCAGACCTTCCAATGAACACTCAGGATTGATCTCTGTTAGGATGGATTGATTGGATCTCCTTGCAGTCCAAGGGACTCTCAAGAGTCTTCTCCAACAGCACAGTTCAAAAGCATCGATTCTTCGGCGCTCAGCTTTCTTCACCGTCCAACTCGCACATCCATACATGACCACTGGAAAGGGAATACCTATGGCTGATCCACGTGGAGGTTTGCCAGAAAACAACAAAATTCTATAAAGCAATTATCCTTTAATTAAAACATAAATAAATTTAAAAAAACATGTTTTCAAGGCCAGGCCTCACTCACGTAAGTGATTTCAGGTGGTAATTAACACAGGCTCTGGAGCCAATCAACCTAATCAATCTCTGCATCAATCAACCTAATTTTTCCTGAAACTTCCCTGGGCTTACTGGCCTCTGTGGGCTGAGGTGGTATGTTTAAGATATTCCTCCCACCTCCCTTCATCTGAGGTCTATTTTTGGCTATGGACCTTCCCAAACTTGCCTGCCACCTCCCACCCTCTCACCAAGTACCACTTCTTTGTTCTCCACCAAGGGTTTCTCATGTTTTGTTGTTTAGACTTAGTTGTTGATATTTTTGGTAGGCTGAAAAATGGCCCTCCCAAAGATCCTCTATCCCATTCCCTAGACCCTTCTTTGGGAAAAGGGTCTTTGCAGGTGTGATTAAGAATCTTTCCATGGGGGGATTAGCCTGGATTATCCAGGTGGGCCCTAAATAGAATCGCATGTTTCCTTAGAAGACAGAGGGAGGAGAACTGACAAGCTGAGAAGGCAATGTGAATATGGAGCAGAGAGCTACTTGGATATGTTGACCTTGAAGATTTCAGTCATGTTCCCCTAAGCCAAGGAATGCCAGCAGTCACAAGAAGCTAGAAAAGGTAAGAAATGGGCTTTCCCCTAGAGCAGGGGTCCCCAGCCTCTGGGGTCTAATGCCTGATGATCTGAGGTGGAGCTGATGGAACAATAGAAATAAAGTACACAGTCAATGTCATGTGCTTGAATCATCCTGAAACCATCCCTCCCTCTGTCCATGGAAAAATTTGTCTTCCACACAACTGGTCCCTGGTGCCAAAAGCTTGGGGACCAACAACCTAGAGTCTCCAGAGGTGCGCGGCCCTGCCAGTACCATCATTTTAGCCTAGCGAAACTGATTTCAGGGATCTGACTTTCAGAACTGTAAAAAAATATATTCCTGCTGCCTAAGACACCCAGTTCATGGTAGTTTAATACAGCAATCCTAGGAGACTAATGCAACATTGTTTATTTTCTTTCATTCTCCCTTCTGTGGTTTTCCAGGTTTGATTTTGGGAGCGGCGGACAGCAGCCCAAACTTGATCGGCATTTTAGCAACTATAGGTAAGTCGCTAAATCTGTGAGTAACTCAAGGAGAATTGATGTCTTTACCGTACGTATTTTGTTTCACATCAGTGAACGTGGCTCACTCTGGTTTTTTGGGGACTTAAAAAAAAATCTTAATCTATCAGGAAACTTTTATGTTTGCCTTCATAAATATATCGTATACATTTTTGTGTGATTTGTGATTCTGGATTTTGTTGCTGTTACATGTGCTCATTTGTGAACGGGATTCTGTCTATTACACGTGGTAATTAATTATGGCCTTTTTGTGCCAAGGCTCTTGACTTAATTGTATTGACTGACCTCCCATACACGTTCTTTCTGAAGTCTTTTATTTATTTGGGTATTCTACACAGTGATTCCTTTTAATTTTCTAGGCAGATGATGATATTGTTACAAATATATCTCTTTCTTTTCAACATTTATATATCTTATTCATTTTGGTATCTGTATCTCTGTCTTTGTGTTCCAGTGCAATTTTGAACAGTAGATGTGAGAATATATGTCTTGTTCATGACTTGAATGAGCGTACTTCTAACATTTCACACCTAACTATGTTTGGTGTAGAATTTAGAAAAAAGCAAGTTCCTTCTAAGTTTGCTAGAAGTTTGTCCCATTAACTCATGTTGAATTTCTTTCAGAGGCTTTTTCTATACCCATTGGCACAATCATATTTTTTTCTCTTCTAATTTGTTATTGTATGGAACTACAACTGAAAGTATTTTCTAACGTTAAATCATATTTTCATTTCTTGGGCACAGCCCACGTGCTCATTGAATTCACTACTTTGTTGACTATGCTATTTACTACTATGTGAGTGAGCTTTGCTCAAGTGTTCTTTTCATGGGGATGGAGGGCAACGTCCTCATTTGGTTTTTGAGACAAGGAGAGCTGGCTGGGGAAAATGAGTTGCATAATTTCCCCTCTCCCTTTGTGTGGGTATGCCTTAGGAAATTTGTTTTCTTTCTTTCAGAAGACCACTCTCTAGGTTGTGTGGTATACTTCCATTAGGAGGTGTATAATGCCTGGTCCTTCTTTGCGAAGCTGTCAGCAGGCCATGATGATCACCTTTATCAATCCTTCAGGGGTCACATAATGTTCATTCTCTCATTCTTTCTTACTCTGCTGTTGCTGCTGCTAAGTCGCTTCAGTTGCGTCCGACTCTGTGCGACCCCCTAGACGGCAGCCCACCAGGCTCCGCCATCCCTGGGGTTCTCCAGGCAAGAACACTGGAGTGGGTTGCCATTTCCTTCTCTAGTGGATGGAAGTGAAAAGTGAAAGTGAAGTCGCTCAGTCATGTCCGACTCTTCACGACCCCATGGACTGCAGCCTACCAGGCTCCTCCGTCCATGGGATTTTCCAGGCAAGAATACGGGAGTGGGTTGCTATTTCCTTCTCCGGAGATCTCCCTGACCCGGGGATTGAACCCACCATCTTCTGTGGTTCTGCATTGCAAGCAGATTCTTTACCACTGAGCCACTGGGGAAGCCCCTTCATCCTTAACTTTTCTGCTGGGTTCTTTCGCATTTACAAGCAATTCCTATTCTAATGCCATTATCATCTTGTTTCAGATCACAAGGAAAGATGGGGGGTTTCTCAAGGCGTTTGCAAAATTGTGAAACTCTTCTTATATGTGATAAACAGCTATAACTGTGTGATCATTGTCACTCATAACCTTAGATTCTGGTGTTAATTAAACTTTATTAAACAATATTTGGGGGAAAAAACAAGTAAAAAAAAAAAAAAAAGTTAAAAAGGTCCAAATCAGCCATATACAATAGAAACATGAGAATTCCAACAGACCGTTCCACCCTAGCCCTCCATTACATGGAATACTGACTGTTGTCTTCAGATGAAGACTGAGGAAACTGCTTTGGATTCCACTCAGGGCAGAAGAGGTTGCTGGACATGACACTGGAATTTTCACTGGCCATGGCAGTAGTATCATCCCCGGGCACAGTTCTGGCCTGGGCTCTCTCATCTCTCAAAGCTTCCTCATACCAGAATAAGAAGGAAGTGGGGTCAGTCCCAGTGACCTTGGCAAAAAACTCCAGGACTTTCATCTTACTGGTTTCAGCATAGGCCCTTGGACCCCATAGAAATTCATAGCATGGAGGATCGCTGTGAGGCACCTGCCGATACTGTAGATATTGTTCCTCCACCAGCTCCTTGGTGATGAGTTTCCTGGGCTCCCCATAGATTAAATCCTCCTGCCCAGCATACACCCCCATTGTATTCAACGTTTTCCAGATTTTCTCCTCAGGGGCACAGTTGCCCTCCATGAAGATCATACCCAGGATAAGTATCAGGAAGCCGGTCTTGGGCATTCCCCTGTCATTACTCAGCATCCCATCGTAGGTGAGGTCGAGTGTTTTGGCAAGCTCATAGCAGTGTCTGGTGGGGTCCACTTCTTTCACTTCAATGCCAAAGACAATCTCCATGCACTCACAGACTTGGCTGAAGATCTCAGGGAAGTTGTCCTTGTGTTCTCTGATGACACTCAGCATTTCTGCTTTTGTGGTGGGTTCCTTTGTTACATATTTGACACACAGGAACTGCAGCAGTTCAGCCACCTTGTTTAGCTCATCAGCGAGCGAGGGCTCAGGATCTGGGGCAGTCTGGGAGGTGCTGGACTCGTCCTCCTCTTGGTTTCTGGAATTCTCATCCGATTGACTCAGTGGAGTGGCTGAGGTGGCAGTGGGTGAGCAGCAGGCTCCCTGAGAACTCTGGACAGCACTCAGTGCCCCAGTGGCAGACACCTCCTCTGTGGTTCCAGGGATCAACGGGGTGAGGGAAGAGGAGGAGACGGTGGACGTGGGGCAGGAGGTGGCCTCTTCCTTCTGAGCTGTGGGAGCCTGCACACATTCTATGCCCTGTGCCTCTTTTGGGGCCTGAAGGTCTTCCTCAAGCTTGCAGCACTCACTCTTCTGACCTAGAGACATGATGGCTGGTACTGGAGGTGGCCAGCAGGACAGTGGGACCCTGGGGGATCAAGAGAGACCGTCAGTGGCCTCAGCTGAGAGATTCCCCCCACTCAGGACGGCTCTGACAAAGGAAGCTTACAGGTCTCCTCTTTAGGGGAGCTCCCAGGGGTCACGGGCTCCTGTTCTCCCGGTCCGCCTAAGGATGGAAAGAAGAAGTGAGATAGTTCCTCAGGGTGGAGCCCAAGGATTCCAGGGTTGAGAGTAGGCCCGGTTGGCTCAGACACCGTGGATTCTCTGTTTTGGGGTGCACAGGGCCTTGGGAGACATTCAGGGTGTGCACCTCGTTTTGACTACTGCTGCTGCCCGGGCCTTCTCCCAGATGCTGACCTGAGAACCCAGGCCTCAGACCATGGCTGTCACCTCCCAGATCCTAGAACTCTGAGGAGGGAAACTGAGAGGACTCCTCAGGATGCAGACTACAGACACAGTCGTGGGCCCCGCAGTGTTGACAACAGCGCTGGGGCCAAGCTCTGTGATGTCCCTACTGTCGTGGGGTGGATGGTTCCCTCAGTGCTCCTTCAGAGTCCCAGTACTTTCCCCTGCCAGCGTCTAGGCCCCGTCATTCTGCTGACGTCCCCCAGAGGAAGAAGAGAAGGGGCGCCACATTGGACTCCACTTGCCCAGGGTCTGCTAAGGCGGCTAGCAGGGGCTGCGTGGGTTTCAGAGGCTGGGGGGGAGGGGGGGGCGCCCATATCTAGGCTAGGAGGGCCCATCACACGATTCAGCTTTACACCTGTCCAAGCCCGCCTCACATCCTCTACAGCTGAGCAGACTTGGCATCCTCAGGTTGCAGCCTTGCTTCTCTGTGCGAGACCCAAGCCCCATGGTAGGAGCACAAGCTACCACTACCGGCCGCCTCTGCCCAAGGCCTCTCGGGTAGCACAGCAGGGTTGAGGTCATCTGTTCTGGGGTGGGGGGTACCCTCCGATCTGCCTTCCCATCTGGGCAGGTTCTCAGCTGGCCCTCCCCTCGCCCTCACCTGACATCTCCTGGAGCCTGCCCTCCCCGACACCAGAGTGCCTAGAGGCCATACCCAGTGGCTCCTACCCGAGGTCTCCCGGGGCTGGAGCAAGGAGCAGGGCAGGTTTCCGTGGGCCGCCCTTTCTCTGCGGTGAGGACCCCTCAGTTCTGCTCAGTGTCGTCACAGCTACTCCTGACAGGGTGGAGTTGGGTCGGGGAGCGGCCCGGGGTTGAGCGTAGCCACTCGGGTTTCTGCACGGAAAACCTTTCTTTGCTGCCCCTCAGGGTCCTCAGGTCGAGTCGGGGCCGCCCCTGGGACTCCGCCCCCTGCTGGCCCCAGGCCATCCCTGATGAAGCCTCACCCCTTTCAGACTCTGAAAGCTGAAGTAGGAAACATCACATTGGAAACCCTTCCTTTGGCGGACACTAAGGGCGGGGCTGGGCCCACCTCTCTGCGGTGGGCTCTCCCCTCCGCCAGTCTCTTACGGGCCTCGCTTTCATGCCTGGCTAGGGGGTCTGGGCCTTCTTCGCCTGCCGACCTGATGCCCCATCAGACCGAGCATCTCGCCTCCCGAGATCCCCGACCCGGAATGGGGAGAGGGGGTATCCTGCCAGCACTTGCCTGGGTCTCTGGGGCTGACAACACTGGTTGGGGTGAATTTCTGCGAGGATCCCCCTCTTGCTCTAAGGTGGGGGGCACCTCAGTCCTCAAAGTGTTCCGATTTACTCCTGTCAGGGCCTGGGCCCCCTTTCTTCTGCTGGTCTGAGATGTACCCTGCAGGCCAAGAGCACCATCTCCGTGAGGCCTTAACAGCGAAGTGTGGATGGGAGGGGTCATCTGTCAACCATACCTGGGGCCTCATGAGGCAGATGGAAAAGGCAGGTGTCTGCAGTTTCTTCAGGATCCTCCCTCGGACAGCTGGCAGAGTCTGGGCCTTGTTCCTTTGCTGACCTGAGTGCAGTCACTGCAGTTGAAGCCTCGTCTTCAGATTCCCACGGTTGAAGTCGGCAAACCCTACATCCAAGGACCCTAAATAGGGCCTCTGAGAGCCCAAAGCGGGCTCAGATGAGGTGGAGGCCCACTCTCTTCTGTTTGGCAGGCAGTTCAGTCATCCCACAGGATCAGTTTGACTCTTGGAATTGCCGGTGCCCCCTCCCCCTGAGGGCCGCTTCCCTTAGCCGCGGGTCACCTTGGAGTTCGCAAGAGTCAGAAAAGAGGAGGGCAGTGCTAATCTGGACAAACCTACAGGGAGTCTCCCAGGGTTGATATCAGGGATGGAGCAGGGTACTGCAGGGTCCACACGGTTCTGGGGGGCGGGGGTTGGACTCCTCAGTCCTCACTCGTGAGTGTGCGTCTCTTGGCCGCTGCCTTCTTGATTAAATGCTCCCTGGTAGCTTCCTTCCTTTCTGCCAGCTGTGAACATTTGCCCAGCTGCAAACCTTCCAGAGAAAGGTTTCAGTTCCCAGGCTAGATGCTAGACGGGAGAGCAGCACTGCCCCATGACAGGTGGTGGATATTCAGAAAAGCAGCTCATCTTCCTATGGGTCTCGTCACCAGCCAGACGTACACTTTCGAAACATTTTGTTCTAACGGTTTATGTTCTACACTGAAGAGGCAGAGCAGTGTGATTTGGGAGTTCCCGCTCTTTTGAAGTTCTCACACTGTGTTGTCCAGTGTAGCGATTTCCATGTTTCTTAAGCCTCCTTGATATTAAGGAATATATTTTATGAATGTATTTTATTTTTATATTTTATGAAGCATCTTTTTTATGAAGGATCTGTGTGTGTGTGTGTGTGTTTCACCCTCATGGTTGCTATTCCACTTTTAGAACATTCTTTTTAATTAAACATATGTTTTCACTTATGGGCATGGGGAGAGGGGAGGAGAGGGTGAGATGTATGGAGAGAGTAACATGGAAACTTACATTACCATTTGTAAAATAGATAGCCAGTGGGAATTTGCTGTATGCCTCAGGAAACTCAAACAGCGGCTCTGTACCAACCTAGAGGGGTGGGATGGGGCGGGAGGTGGGAGGGAGGTTCAAAAGGGAGGGGATATATGTATCAGTTCAGTTCAGTCGCTCAGTCGTGTCCGACTCTTTGCGATCCCATGAATTGCAGCACGCCAGGCCTCTCTGTCCATCACCAACTCCCGGAGTCTACCCAAACCCATGTCCATCGAGTCGGTGATGCCATCCAACCATCTCATCCTCTGTCGTCCCCTTCTCCTCCCGCCCCCAACCCTACCCAGCATTAGGGTCCTTTCCAATGAGTCAACCCTTCGCATGAGGTGGCCCAAGTACTGGAGTTTCAGCTTCAACATCAGACCTTCCAATGAACACTCAGGATTGATCTCTGTTAGGATGGATTGATTGGATCTCCTTGCAGTCCAAGGGACTCTCAAGAGTCTTCTCCAACAGCACAGTTCAAAAGCATCGATTCTTCGGCGCTCAGCTTTCTTCACCGTCCAACTCGCACATCCATACATGACCACTGGAAAGGGAATACCTATGGCTGATCCACGTGGAGGTTTGCCAGAAAACAACAAAATTCTATAAAGCAATTATCCTTTAATTAAAACATAAATAAATTTAAAAAAACATGTTTTCAAGGCCAGGCCTCACTCACGTAAGTGATTTCAGGTGGTAATTAACACAGGCTCTGGAGCCAATCAACCTAATCAATCTCTGCATCAATCAACCTAATTTTTCCTGAAACTTCCCTGGGCTTACTGGCCTCTGTGGGCTGAGGTGGTATGTTTAAGATATTCCTCCCACCTCCCTTCATCTGAGGTCTATTTTTGGCTATGGACCTTCCCAAACTTGCCTGCCACCTCCCACCCTCTCACCAAGTACCACTTCTTTGTTCTCCACCAAGGGTTTCTCATGTTTTGTTGTTTAGACTTAGTTGTTGATATTTTTGGTAGGCTGAAAAATGGCCCTCCCAAAGATCCTCTATCCCATTCCCTAGACCCTTCTTTGGGAAAAGGGTCTTTGCAGGTGTGATTAAGAATCTTTCCATGGGGGGATTAGCCTGGATTATCCAGGTGGGCCCTAAATAGAATCGCATGTTTCCTTAGAAGACAGAGGGAGGAGAACTGACAAGCTGAGAAGGCAATGTGAATATGGAGCAGAGAGCTACTTGGATATGTTGACCTTGAAGATTTCAGTCATGTTCCCCTAAGCCAAGGAATGCCAGCAGTCACAAGAAGCTAGAAAAGGTAAGAAATGGGCTTTCCCCTAGAGCAGGGGTCCCCAGCCTCTGGGGTCTAATGCCTGATGATCTGAGGTGGAGCTGATGGAACAATAGAAATAAAGTACACAGTCAATGTCATGTGCTTGAATCATCCTGAAACCATCCCTCCCTCTGTCCATGGAAAAATTTGTCTTCCACACAACTGGTCCCTGGTGCCAAAAGCTTGGGGACCAACAACCTAGAGTCTCCAGAGGTGCGCGGCCCTGCCAGTACCATCATTTTAGCCTAGCGAAACTGATTTCAGGGATCTGACTTTCAGAACTGTAAAAAAATATATTCCTGCTGCCTAAGACACCCAGTTCATGGTAGTTTAATACAGCAATCCTAGGAGACTAATGCAACATTGTTTATTTTCTTTCATTCTCCCTTCTGTGGTTTTCCAGGTTTGATTTTGGGAGCGGCGGACAGCAGCCCAAACTTGATCGGCATTTTAGCAACTATAGGTAAGTCGCTAAATCTGTGAGTAACTCAAGGAGAATTGATGTCTTTACCGTACGTATTTTGTTTCACATCAGTGAACGTGGCTCACTCTGGTTTTTTGGGGACTTAAAAAAAAATCTTAATCTATCAGGAAACTTTTATGTTTGCCTTCATAAATATATCGTATACATTTTTGTGTGATTTGTGATTCTGGATTTTGTTGCTGTTACATGTGCTCATTTGTGAACGGGATTCTGTCTATTACACGTGGTAATTAATTATGGCCTTTTTGTGCCAAGGCTCTTGACTTAATTGTATTGACTGACCTCCCATACACGTTCTTTCTGAAGTCTTTTATTTATTTGGGTATTCTACACAGTGATTCCTTTTAATTTTCTAGGCAGATGATGATATTGTTACAAATATATCTCTTTCTTTTCAACATTTATATATCTTATTCATTTTGGTATCTGTATCTCTGTCTTTGTGTTCCAGTGCAATTTTGAACAGTAGATGTGAGAATATATGTCTTGTTCATGACTTGAATGAGCGTACTTCTAACATTTCACACCTAACTATGTTTGGTGTAGAATTTAGAAAAAAGCAAGTTCCTTCTAAGTTTGCTAGAAGTTTGTCCCATTAACTCATGTTGAATTTCTTTCAGAGGCTTTTTCTATACCCATTGGCACAATCATATTTTTTTCTCTTCTAATTTGTTATTGTATGGAACTACAACTGAAAGTATTTTCTAACGTTAAATCATATTTTCATTTCTTGGGCACAGCCCACGTGCTCATTGAATTCACTACTTTGTTGACTATGCTATTTACTACTATGTGAGTGAGCTTTGCTCAAGTGTTCTTTTCATGGGGATGGAGGGCAACGTCCTCATTTGGTTTTTGAGACAAGGAGAGCTGGCTGGGGAAAATGAGTTGCATAATTTCCCCTCTCCCTTTGTGTGGGTATGCCTTAGGAAATTTGTTTTCTTTCTTTCAGAAGACCACTCTCTAGGTTGTGTGGTATACTTCCATTAGGAGGTGTATAATGCCTGGTCCTTCTTTGCGAAGCTGTCAGCAGGCCATGATGATCACCTTTATCAATCCTTCAGGGGTCACATAATGTTCATTCTCTCATTCTTTCTTACTCTGCTGTTGCTGCTGCTAAGTCGCTTCAGTTGCGTCCGACTCTGTGCGACCCCCTAGACGGCAGCCCACCAGGCTCCGCCATCCCTGGGGTTCTCCAGGCAAGAACACTGGAGTGGGTTGCCATTTCCTTCTCTAGTGGATGGAAGTGAAAAGTGAAAGTGAAGTCGCTCAGTCATGTCCGACTCTTCACGACCCCATGGACTGCAGCCTACCAGGCTCCTCCGTCCATGGGATTTTCCAGGCAAGAATACGGGAGTGGGTTGCTATTTCCTTCTCCGGAGATCTCCCTGACCCGGGGATTGAACCCACCATCTTCTGTGGTTCTGCATTGCAAGCAGATTCTTTACCACTGAGCCACTGGGGAAGCCCCTTCATCCTTAACTTTTCTGCTGGGTTCTTTCACATTTACAAGCAATTCCTATTCTAATGCCATTATCATCTTGTTTCAGATCACAAGGAAAGATGGGGGGTTTCTCAATGCGTTTGCAAAATTGTGAAACTCTTCTTATATGTGATAAACAGCTATAACTGTGTGATCATTGTCACTCATAACCTTAGATTCTGGTGTTAATTAAACTTTATTAAACAATATTTGGGGGAAAAAACAAGTAAAAAAAAAAAAAAAAGTTAAAAAGGTCCAAATCAGCCATATACAATAGAAACATGAGAATTCCAACAGACCGTTCCACCCTAGCCCTCCATTACATGGAATACTGACTGTTGTCTTCAGATGAAGACTGAGGAAACTGCTTTGGATTCCACTCAGGGCAGAAGAGGTTGCTGGACATGACACTGGAATTTTCACTGGCCATGGCAGTAGTATCATCCCCGGGCACAGTTCTGGCCTGGGCTCTCTCATCTCTCAAAGCTTCCTCATACCAGAATAAGAAGGAAGTGGGGTCAGTCCCAGTGACCTTGGCAAAAAACTCCAGGACTTTCATCTTACTGGTTTCAGCATAGGCCCTTGGACCCCATAGAAATTCATAGCATGGAGGATCGCTGTGAGGCACCTGCCGATACTGTAGATATTGTTCCTCCACCAGCTCCTTGGTGATGAGTTTCCTGGGCTCCCCATAGATTAAATCCTCCTGCCCAGCATACACCCCCATTGTATTCAACGTTTTCCAGATTTTCTCCTCAGGGGCACAGTTGCCCTCCATGAAGATCATACCCAGGATAAGTATCAGGAAGCCGGTCTTGGGCATTCCCCTGTCATTACTCAGCATCCCATCGTAGGTGAGGTCGAGTGTTTTGGCAAGCTCATAGCAGTGTCTGGTGGGGTCCACTTCTTTCACTTCAATGCCAAAGACAATCTCCATGCACTCACAGACTTGGCTGAAGATCTCAGGGAAGTTGTCCTTGTGTTCTCTGATGACACTCAGCATTTCTGCTTTTGTGGTGGGTTCCTTTGTTACATATTTGACACACAGGAACTGCAGCAGTTCAGCCACCTTGTTTAGCTCATCAGCGAGCGAGGGCTCAGGATCTGGGGCAGTCTGGGAGGTGCTGGACTCGTCCTCCTCTTGGTTTCTGGAATTCTCATCCGATTGACTCAGTGGAGTGGCTGAGGTGGCAGTGGGTGAGCAGCAGGCTCCCTGAGAACTCTGGACAGCACTCAGTGCCCCAGTGGCAGACACCTCCTCTGTGGTTCCAGGGATCAACGGGGTGAGGGAAGAGGAGGAGACGGTGGACGTGGGGCAGGAGGTGGCCTCTTCCTTCTGAGCTGTGGGAGCCTGCACACATTCTATGCCCTGTGCCTCTTTTGGGGCCTGAAGGTCTTCCTCAAGCTTGCAGCACTCACTCTTCTGACCTAGAGACATGATGGCTGGTACTGGAGGTGGCCAGCAGGACAGTGGGACCCTGGGGGATCAAGAGAGACCGTCAGTGGCCTCAGCTGAGAGATTCCCCCCACTCAGGACGGCTCTGACAAAGGAAGCTTACAGGTCTCCTCTTTAGGGGAGCTCCCAGGGGTCACGGGCTCCTGTTCTCCCGGTCCGCCTAAGGATGGAAAGAAGAAGTGAGATAGTTCCTCAGGGTGGAGCCCAAGGATTCCAGGGTTGAGAGTAGGCCCGGTTGGCTCAGACACCGTGGATTCTCTGTTTTGGGGTGCACAGGGCCTTGGGAGACATTCAGGGTGTGCACCTCGTTTTGACTACTGCTGCTGCCCGGGCCTTCTCCCAGATGCTGACCTGAGAACCCAGGCCTCAGACCATGGCTGTCACCTCCCAGATCCTAGAACTCTGAGGAGGGAAACTGAGAGGACTCCTCAGGATGCAGACTACAGACACAGTCGTGGGCCCCGCAGTGTTGACAACAGCGCTGGGGCCAAGCTCTGTGATGTCCCTACTGTCGTGGGGTGGATGGTTCCCTCAGTGCTCCTTCAGAGTCCCAGTACTTTCCCCTGCCAGCGTCTAGGCCCCGTCATTCTGCTGACGTCCCCCAGAGGAAGAAGAGAAGGGGCGCCACATTGGACTCCACTTGCCCAGGGTCTGCTAAGGCGGCTAGCAGGGGCTGCGTGGGTTTCAGAGGCTGGGGGGGAGGGGGGGGGCGCCCATATCTAGGCTAGGAGGGCCCATCACACGATTCAGCTTTACACCTGTCCAAGCCCGCCTCACATCCTCTACAGCTGAGCAGACTTGGCATCCTCAGGTTGCAGCCTTGCTTCTCTGTGCGAGACCCAAGCCCCATGGTAGGAGCACAAGCTACCACTACCGGCCGCCTCTGCCCAAGGCCTCTCGGGTAGCACAGCAGGGTTGAGGTCATCTGTTCTGGGGTGGGGGGTACCCTCCGATCTGCCTTCCCATCTGGGCAGGTTCTCAGCTGGCCCTCCCCTCGCCCTCACCTGACATCTCCTGGAGCCTGCCCTCCCCGACACCAGAGTGCCTAGAGGCCATACCCAGTGGCTCCTACCCGAGGTCTCCCGGGGCTGGAGCAAGGAGCAGGGCA
Source organism: Giraffa tippelskirchi (assembly GCF_054371585.1). Lineage (NCBI taxonomy): Eukaryota > Metazoa > Chordata > Mammalia > Artiodactyla > Giraffidae > Giraffa > Giraffa tippelskirchi. The sequence goes on along the minus strand of NC_137289.1, from coordinate 9,809,456 downwards.
GGTTTCCGTGGGCCGCCCTTTCTCTGCGGTGAGGACCCCTCAGTTCTGCTCAGTGTCGTCACAGCTACTCCTGACAGGGTGGAGTTGGGTCGGGGAGCGGCCCGGGGTTGAGCGTAGCCACTCGGGTTTCTGCACGGAAAACCTTTCTTTGCTGCCCCTCAGGGTCCTCAGGTCGAGTCGGGGCCGCCCCTGGGACTCCGCCCCCTGCTGGCCCCAGGCCATCCCTGATGAAGCCTCACCCCTTTCAGACTCTGAAAGCTGAAGTAGGAAACATCACATTGGAAACCCTTCCTTTGGCGGACACTAAGGGCGGGGCTGGGCCCACCTCTCTGCGGTGGGCTCTCCCCTCCGCCAGTCTCTTACGGGCCTCGCTTTCATGCCTGGCTAGGGGGTCTGGGCCTTCTTCGCCTGCCGACCTGATGCCCCATCAGACCGAGCATCTCGCCTCCCGAGATCCCCGACCCGGAATGGGGAGAGGGGGTATCCTGCCAGCACTTGCCTGGGTCTCTGGGGCTGACAACACTGGTTGGGGTGAATTTCTGCGAGGATCCCCCTCTTGCTCTAAGGTGGGGGGCACCTCAGTCCTCAAAGTGTTCCGATTTACTCCTGTCAGGGCCTGGGCCCCCTTTCTTCTGCTGGTCTGAGATGTACCCTGCAGGCCAAGAGCACCATCTCCGTGAGGCCTTAACAGCGAAGTGTGGATGGGAGGGGTCATCTGTCAACCATACCTGGGGCCTCATGAGGCAGATGGAAAAGGCAGGTGTCTGCAGTTTCTTCAGGATCCTCCCTCGGACAGCTGGCAGAGTCTGGGCCTTGTTCCTTTGCTGACCTGAGTGCAGTCACTGCAGTTGAAGCCTCGTCTTCAGATTCCCACGGTTGAAGTCGGCAAACCCTACATCCAAGGACCCTAAATAGGGCCTCTGAGAGCCCAAAGCGGGCTCAGATGAGGCGGAGGCCCACTCTCTTCTGTTTGGCAGGCAGTTCAGTCATCCCACAGGATCAGTTTGACTCTTGGAATTGCCGGTGCCCCCTCCCCCTGAGGGCCGCTTCCCTTAGCCGCGGGTCACCTTGGAGTTCGCAAGAGTCAGAAAAGAGGAGGGCAGTGCTAATCTGGACAAACCTACAGGGAGTCTCCCAGGGTTGATATCAGGGATGGAGCAGGGTACTGCAGGGTCCACACGGTTCTGGGGGGCGGGGGTTGGACTCCTCAGTCCTCACTCGTGAGTGTGCGTCTCTTGGCCGCTGCCTTCTTGATTAAATGCTCCCTGGTAGCTTCCTTCCTTTCTGCCAGCTGTGAACATTTGCCCAGCTGCAAACCTTCCAGAGAAAGGTTTCAGTTCCCAGGCTAGATGCTAGACGGGAGAGCAGCACTGCCCCATGACAGGTGGTGGATATTCAGAAAAGCAGCTCATCTTCCTATGGGTCTCGTCACCAGCCAGACGTACACTTTCGAAACATTTTGTTCTAACGGTTTATGTTCTACACTGAAGAGGCAGAGCAGTGTGATTTGGGAGTTCCCGCTCTTTTGAAGTTCTCACACTGTGTTGTCCAGTGTAGCGATTTCCATGTTTCTTAAGCCTCCTTGATATTAAGGAATATATTTTATGAATGTATTTTATTTTTATATTTTATGAAGCATCTTTTTTATGAAGGATCTGTGTGTGTGTGTGTGTGTTTCACCCTCATGGTTGCTATTCCACTTTTAGAACATTCTTTTTAATTAAACATATGTTTTCACTTATGGGCATGGGGAGAGGGGAGGAGAGGGTGAGATGTATGGAGAGAGTAACATGGAAACTTACATTACCATTTGTAAAATAGATAGCCAGTGGGAATTTGCTGTATGCCTCAGGAAACTCAAACAGCGGCTCTGTACCAACCTAGAGGGGTGGGATGGGGCGGGAGGTGGGAGGGAGGTTCAAAAGGGAGGGGATATATGTATCAGTTCAGTTCAGTCGCTCAGTCGTGTCCGACTCTTTGCGATCCCATGAATTGCAGCACGCCAGGCCTCTCTGTCCATCACCAACTCCCGGAGTCTACCCAAACCCATGTCCATCGAGTCGGTGATGCCATCCAACCATCTCATCCTCTGTCGTCCCCTTCTCCTCCCGCCCCCAACCCTACCCAGCATTAGGGTCCTTTCCAATGAGTCAACCCTTCGCATGAGGTGGCCCAAGTACTGGAGTTTCAGCTTCAACATCAGACCTTCCAATGAACACTCAGGATTGATCTCTGTTAGGATGGATTGATTGGATCTCCTTGCAGTCCAAGGGACTCTCAAGAGTCTTCTCCAACAGCACAGTTCAAAAGCATCGATTCTTCGGCGCTCAGCTTTCTTCACCGTCCAACTCGCACATCCATACATGACCACTGGAAAGGGAATACCTATGGCTGATCCACGTGGAGGTTTGCCAGAAAACAACAAAATTCTATAAAGCAATTATCCTTTAATTAAAACATAAATAAATTTAAAAAAACATGTTTTCAAGGCCAGGCCTCACTCACGTAAGTGATTTCAGGTGGTAATTAACACAGGCTCTGGAGCCAATCAACCTAATCAATCTCTGCATCAATCAACCTAATTTTTCCTGAAACTTCCCTGGGCTTACTGGCCTCTGTGGGCTGAGGTGGTATGTTTAAGATATTCCTCCCACCTCCCTTCATCTGAGGTCTATTTTTGGCTATGGACCTTCCCAAACTTGCCTGCCACCTCCCACCCTCTCACCAAGTACCACTTCTTTGTTCTCCACCAAGGGTTTCTCATGTTTTGTTGTTTAGACTTAGTTGTTGATATTTTTGGTAGGCTGAAAAATGGCCCTCCCAAAGATCCTCTATCCCATTCCCTAGACCCTTCTTTGGGAAAAGGGTCTTTGCAGGTGTGATTAAGAATCTTTCCATGGGGGGATTAGCCTGGATTATCCAGGTGGGCCCTAAATAGAATCGCATGTTTCCTTAGAAGACAGAGGGAGGAGAACTGACAAGCTGAGAAGGCAATGTGAATATGGAGCAGAGAGCTACTTGGATATGTTGACCTTGAAGATTTCAGTCATGTTCCCCTAAGCCAAGGAATGCCAGCAGTCACAAGAAGCTAGAAAAGGTAAGAAATGGGCTTTCCCCTAGAGCAGGGGTCCCCAGCCTCTGGGGTCTAATGCCTGATGATCTGAGGTGGAGCTGATGGAACAATAGAAATAAAGTACACAGTCAATGTCATGTGCTTGAATCATCCTGAAACCATCCCTCCCTCTGTCCATGGAAAAATTTGTCTTCCACACAACTGGTCCCTGGTGCCAAAAGCTTGGGGACCAACAACCTAGAGTCTCCAGAGGTGCGCGGCCCTGCCAGTACCATCATTTTAGCCTAGCGAAACTGATTTCAGGGATCTGACTTTCAGAACTGTAAAAAAATATATTCCTGCTGCCTAAGACACCCAGTTCATGGTAGTTTAATACAGCAATCCTAGGAGACTAATGCAACATTGTTTATTTTCTTTCATTCTCCCTTCTGTGGTTTTCCAGGTTTGATTTTGGGAGCGGCGGACAGCAGCCCAAACTTGATCGGCATTTTAGCAACTATAGGTAAGTCGCTAAATCTGTGAGTAACTCAAGGAGAATTGATGTCTTTACCGTACGTATTTTGTTTCACATCAGTGAACGTGGCTCACTCTGGTTTTTTGGGGACTTAAAAAAAAATCTTAATCTATCAGGAAACTTTTATGTTTGCCTTCATAAATATATCGTATACATTTTTGTGTGATTTGTGATTCTGGATTTTGTTGCTGTTACATGTGCTCATTTGTGAACGGGATTCTGTCTATTACACGTGGTAATTAATTATGGCCTTTTTGTGCCAAGGCTCTTGACTTAATTGTATTGACTGACCTCCCATACACGTTCTTTCTGAAGTCTTTTATTTATTTGGGTATTCTACACAGTGATTCCTTTTAATTTTCTAGGCAGATGATGATATTGTTACAAATATATCTCTTTCTTTTCAACATTTATATATCTTATTCATTTTGGTATCTGTATCTCTGTCTTTGTGTTCCAGTGCAATTTTGAACAGTAGATGTGAGAATATATGTCTTGTTCATGACTTGAATGAGCGTACTTCTAACATTTCACACCTAACTATGTTTGGTGTAGAATTTAGAAAAAAGCAAGTTCCTTCTAAGTTTGCTAGAAGTTTGTCCCATTAACTCATGTTGAATTTCTTTCAGAGGCTTTTTCTATACCCATTGGCACAATCATATTTTTTTCTCTTCTAATTTGTTATTGTATGGAACTACAACTGAAAGTATTTTCTAACGTTAAATCATATTTTCATTTCTTGGGCACAGCCCACGTGCTCATTGAATTCACTACTTTGTTGACTATGCTATTTACTACTATGTGAGTGAGCTTTGCTCAAGTGTTCTTTTCATGGGGATGGAGGGCAACGTCCTCATTTGGTTTTTGAGACAAGGAGAGCTGGCTGGGGAAAATGAGTTGCATAATTTCCCCTCTCCCTTTGTGTGGGTATGCCTTAGGAAATTTGTTTTCTTTCTTTCAGAAGACCACTCTCTAGGTTGTGTGGTATACTTCCATTAGGAGGTGTATAATGCCTGGTCCTTCTTTGCGAAGCTGTCAGCAGGCCATGATGATCACCTTTATCAATCCTTCAGGGGTCACATAATGTTCATTCTCTCATTCTTTCTTACTCTGCTGTTGCTGCTGCTAAGTCGCTTCAGTTGCGTCCGACTCTGTGCGACCCCCTAGACGGCAGCCCACCAGGCTCCGCCATCCCTGGGGTTCTCCAGGCAAGAACACTGGAGTGGGTTGCCATTTCCTTCTCTAGTGGATGGAAGTGAAAAGTGAAAGTGAAGTCGCTCAGTCATGTCCGACTCTTCACGACCCCATGGACTGCAGCCTACCAGGCTCCTCCGTCCATGGGATTTTCCAGGCAAGAATACGGGAGTGGGTTGCTATTTCCTTCTCCGGAGATCTCCCTGACCCGGGGATTGAACCCACCATCTTCTGTGGTTCTGCATTGCAAGCAGATTCTTTACCACTGAGCCACTGGGGAAGCCCCTTCATCCTTAACTTTTCTGCTGGGTTCTTTCACATTTACAAGCAATTCCTATTCTAATGCCATTATCATCTTGTTTCAGATCACAAGGAAAGATGGGGGGTTTCTCAATGCGTTTGCAAAATTGTGAAACTCTTCTTATATGTGATAAACAGCTATAACTGTGTGATCATTGTCACTCATAACCTTAGATTCTGGTGTTAATTAAACTTTATTAAACAATATTTGGGGGAAAAAACAAGTAAAAAAAAAAAAAAAAGTTAAAAAGGTCCAAATCAGCCATATACAATAGAAACATGAGAATTCCAACAGACCGTTCCACCCTAGCCCTCCATTACATGGAATACTGACTGTTGTCTTCAGATGAAGACTGAGGAAACTGCTTTGGATTCCACTCAGGGCAGAAGAGGTTGCTGGACATGACACTGGAATTTTCACTGGCCATGGCAGTAGTATCATCCCCGGGCACAGTTCTGGCCTGGGCTCTCTCATCTCTCAAAGCTTCCTCATACCAGAATAAGAAGGAAGTGGGGTCAGTCCCAGTGACCTTGGCAAAAAACTCCAGGACTTTCATCTTACTGGTTTCAGCATAGGCCCTTGGACCCCATAGAAATTCATAGCATGGAGGATCGCTGTGAGGCACCTGCCGATACTGTAGATATTGTTCCTCCACCAGCTCCTTGGTGATGAGTTTCCTGGGCTCCCCATAGATTAAATCCTCCTGCCCAGCATACACCCCCATTGTATTCAACGTTTTCCAGATTTTCTCCTCAGGGGCACAGTTGCCCTCCATGAAGATCATACCCAGGATAAGTATCAGGAAGCCGGTCTTGGGCATTCCCCTGTCATTACTCAGCATCCCATCGTAGGTGAGGTCGAGTGTTTTGGCAAGCTCATAGCAGTGTCTGGTGGGGTCCACTTCTTTCACTTCAATGCCAAAGACAATCTCCATGCACTCACAGACTTGGCTGAAGATCTCAGGGAAGTTGTCCTTGTGTTCTCTGATGACACTCAGCATTTCTGCTTTTGTGGTGGGTTCCTTTGTTACATATTTGACACACAGGAACTGCAGCAGTTCAGCCACCTTGTTTAGCTCATCAGCGAGCGAGGGCTCAGGATCTGGGGCAGTCTGGGAGGTGCTGGACTCGTCCTCCTCTTGGTTTCTGGAATTCTCATCCGATTGACTCAGTGGAGTGGCTGAGGTGGCAGTGGGTGAGCAGCAGGCTCCCTGAGAACTCTGGACAGCACTCAGTGCCCCAGTGGCAGACACCTCCTCTGTGGTTCCAGGGATCAACGGGGTGAGGGAAGAGGAGGAGACGGTGGACGTGGGGCAGGAGGTGGCCTCTTCCTTCTGAGCTGTGGGAGCCTGCACACATTCTATGCCCTGTGCCTCTTTTGGGGCCTGAAGGTCTTCCTCAAGCTTGCAGCACTCACTCTTCTGACCTAGAGACATGATGGCTGGTACTGGAGGTGGCCAGCAGGACAGTGGGACCCTGGGGGATCAAGAGAGACCGTCAGTGGCCTCAGCTGAGAGATTCCCCCCACTCAGGACGGCTCTGACAAAGGAAGCTTACAGGTCTCCTCTTTAGGGGAGCTCCCAGGGGTCACGGGCTCCTGTTCTCCCGGTCCGCCTAAGGATGGAAAGAAGAAGTGAGATAGTTCCTCAGGGTGGAGCCCAAGGATTCCAGGGTTGAGAGTAGGCCCGGTTGGCTCAGACACCGTGGATTCTCTGTTTTGGGGTGCACAGGGCCTTGGGAGACATTCAGGGTGTGCACCTCGTTTTGACTACTGCTGCTGCCCGGGCCTTCTCCCAGATGCTGACCTGAGAACCCAGGCCTCAGACCATGGCTGTCACCTCCCAGATCCTAGAACTCTGAGGAGGGAAACTGAGAGGACTCCTCAGGATGCAGACTACAGACACAGTCGTGGGCCCCGCAGTGTTGACAACAGCGCTGGGGCCAAGCTCTGTGATGTCCCTACTGTCGTGGGGTGGATGGTTCCCTCAGTGCTCCTTCAGAGTCCCAGTACTTTCCCCTGCCAGCGTCTAGGCCCCGTCATTCTGCTGACGTCCCCCAGAGGAAGAAGAGAAGGGGCGCCACATTGGACTCCACTTGCCCAGGGTCTGCTAAGGCGGCTAGCAGGGGCTGCGTGGGTTTCAGAGGCTGGGGGGGAGGGGGGGGGGCGCCCATATCTAGGCTAGGAGGGCCCATCACACGATTCAGCTTTACACCTGTCCAAGCCCGCCTCACATCCTCTACAGCTGAGCAGACTTGGCATCCTCAGGTTGCAGCCTTGCTTCTCTGTGCGAGACCCAAGCCCCATGGTAGGAGCACAAGCTACCACTACCGGCCGCCTCTGCCCAAGGCCTCTCGGGTAGCACAGCAGGGTTGAGGTCATCTGTTCTGGGGTGGGGGGTACCCTCCGATCTGCCTTCCCATCTGGGCAGGTTCTCAGCTGGCCCTCCCCTCGCCCTCACCTGACATCTCCTGGAGCCTGCCCTCCCCGACACCAGAGTGCCTAGAGGCCATACCCAGTGGCTCCTACCCGAGGTCTCCCGGGGCTGGAGCAAGGAGCAGGGCAGGTTTCCGTGGGCCGCCCTTTCTCTGCGGTGAGGACCCCTCAGTTCTGCTCAGTGTCGTCACAGCTACTCCTGACAGGGTGGAGTTGGGTCGGGGAGCGGCCCGGGGTTGAGCGTAGCCACTCGGGTTTCTGCACGGAAAACCTTTCTTTGCTGCCCCTCAGGGTCCTCAGGTCGAGTCGGGGCCGCCCCTGGGACTCCGCCCCCTGCTGGCCCCAGGCCATCCCTGATGAAGCCTCACCCCTTTCAGACTCTGAAAGCTGAAGTAGGAAACATCACATTGGAAACCCTTCCTTTGGCGGACACTAAGGGCGGGGCTGGGCCCACCTCTCTGCGGTGGGCTCTCCCCTCCGCCAGTCTCTTACGGGCCTCGCTTTCATGCCTGGCTAGGGGGTCTGGGCCTTCTTCGCCTGCCGACCTGATGCCCCATCAGACCGAGCATCTCGCCTCCCGAGATCCCCGACCCGGAATGGGGAGAGGGGGTATCCTGCCAGCACTTGCCTGGGTCTCTGGGGCTGACAACACTGGTTGGGGTGAATTTCTGCGAGGATCCCCCTCTTGCTCTAAGGTGGGGGGCACCTCAGTCCTCAAAGTGTTCCGATTTACTCCTGTCAGGGCCTGGGCCCCCTTTCTTCTGCTGGTCTGAGATGTACCCTGCAGGCCAAGAGCACCATCTCCGTGAGGCCTTAACAGCGAAGTGTGGATGGGAGGGGTCATCTGTCAACCATACCTGGGGCCTCATGAGGCAGATGGAAAAGGCAGGTGTCTGCAGTTTCTTCAGGATCCTCCCTCGGACAGCTGGCAGAGTCTGGGCCTTGTTCCTTTGCTGACCTGAGTGCAGTCACTGCAGTTGAAGCCTCGTCTTCAGATTCCCACGGTTGAAGTCGGCAAACCCTACATCCAAGGACCCTAAATAGGGCCTCTGAGAGCCCAAAGCGGGCTCAGATGAGGCGGAGGCCCACTCTCTTCTGTTTGGCAGGCAGTTCAGTCATCCCACAGGATCAGTTTGACTCTTGGAATTGCCGGTGCCCCCTCCCCCTGAGGGCCGCTTCCCTTAGCCGCGGGTCACCTTGGAGTTCGCAAGAGTCAGAAAAGAGGAGGGCAGTGCTAATCTGGACAAACCTACAGGGAGTCTCCCAGGGTTGATATCAGGGATGGAGCAGGGTACTGCAGGGTCCACACGGTTCTGGGGGGCGGGGGTTGGACTCCTCAGTCCTCACTCGTGAGTGTGCGTCTCTTGGCCGCTGCCTTCTTGATTAAATGCTCCCTGGTAGCTTCCTTCCTTTCTGCCAGCTGTGAACATTTGCCCAGCTGCAAACCTTCCAGAGAAAGGTTTCAGTTCCCAGGCTAGATGCTAGACGGGAGAGCAGCACTGCCCCATGACAGGTGGTGGATATTCAGAAAAGCAGCTCATCTTCCTATGGGTCTCGTCACCAGCCAGACGTACACTTTCGAAACATTTTGTTCTAACGGTTTATGTTCTACACTGAAGAGGCAGAGCAGTGTGATTTGGGAGTTCCCGCTCTTTTGAAGTTCTCACACTGTGTTGTCCAGTGTAGCGATTTCCATGTTTCTTAAGCCTCCTTGATATTAAGGAATATATTTTATGAATGTATTTTATTTTTATATTTTATGAAGCATCTTTTTTATGAAGGATCTGTGTGTGTGTGTGTGTGTGTGTTTCACCCTCATGGTTGCTATTCCACTTTTAGAACATTCTTTTTAATTAAACATATGTTTTCACTTATGGGCATGGGGAGAGGGGAGGAGAGGGTGAGATGTATGGAGAGAGTAACATGGAAACTTACATTACCATTTGTAAAATAGATAGCCAGTGGGAATTTGCTGTATGCCTCAGGAAACTCAAACAGCGGCTCTGTACCAACCTAGAGGGGTGGGATGGGGCGGGAGGTGGGAGGGAGGTTCAAAAGGGAGGGGATATATGTATCAGTTCAGTTCAGTCGCTCAGTCGTGTCCGACTCTTTGCGATCCCATGAATTGCAGCACGCCAGGCCTCTCTGTCCATCACCAACTCCCGGAGTCTACCCAAACCCATGTCCATCGAGTCGGTGATGCCATCCAACCATCTCATCCTCTGTCGTCCCCTTCTCCTCCCGCCCCCAACCCTACCCAGCATTAGGGTCCTTTCCAATGAGTCAACCCTTCGCATGAGGTGGCCCAAGTACTGGAGTTTCAGCTTCAACATCAGACCTTCCAATGAACACTCAGGATTGATCTCTGTTAGGATGGATTGATTGGATCTCCTTGCAGTCCAAGGGACTCTCAAGAGTCTTCTCCAACAGCACAGTTCAAAAGCATCGATTCTTCGGCGCTCAGCTTTCTTCACCGTCCAACTCGCACATCCATACATGACCACTGGAAAGGGAATACCTATGGCTGATCCACGTGGAGGTTTGCCAGAAAACAACAAAATTCTATAAAGCAATTATCCTTTAATTAAAACATAAATAAATTTAAAAAAACATGTTTTCAAGGCCAGGCCTCACTCACGTAAGTGATTTCAGGTGGTAATTAACACAGGCTCTGGAGCCAATCAACCTAATCAATCTCTGCATCAATCAACCTAATTTTTCCTGAAACTTCCCTGGGCTTACTGGCCTCTGTGGGCTGAGGTGGTATGTTTAAGATATTCCTCCCACCTCCCTTCATCTGAGGTCTATTTTTGGCTATGGACCTTCCCAAACTTGCCTGCCACCTCCCACCCTCTCACCAAGTACCACTTCTTTGTTCTCCACCAAGGGTTTCTCATGTTTTGTTGTTTAGACTTAGTTGTTGATATTTTTGGTAGGCTGAAAAATGGCCCTCCCAAAGATCCTCTATCCCATTCCCTAGACCCTTCTTTGGGAAAAGGGTCTTTGCAGGTGTGATTAAGAATCTTTCCATGGGGGGATTAGCCTGGATTATCCAGGTGGGCCCTAAATAGAATCGCATGTTTCCTTAGAAGACAGAGGGAGGAGAACTGACAAGCTGAGAAGGCAATGTGAATATGGAGCAGAGAGCTACTTGGATATGTTGACCTTGAAGATTTCAGTCATGTTCCCCTAAGCCAAGGAATGCCAGCAGTCACAAGAAGCTAGAAAAGGTAAGAAATGGGCTTTCCCCTAGAGCAGGGGTCCCCAGCCTCTGGGGTCTAATGCCTGATGATCTGAGGTGGAGCTGATGGAACAATAGAAATAAAGTACACAGTCAATGTCATGTGCTTGAATCATCCTGAAACCATCCCTCCCTCTGTCCATGGAAAAATTTGTCTTCCACACAACTGGTCCCTGGTGCCAAAAGCTTGGGGACCAACAACCTAGAGTCTCCAGAGGTGCGCGGCCCTGCCAGTACCATCATTTTAGCCTAGCGAAACTGATTTCAGGGATCTGACTTTCAGAACTGTAAAAAAATATATTCCTGCTGCCTAAGACACCCAGTTCATGGTAGTTTAATACAGCAATCCTAGGAGACTAATGCAACATTGTTTATTTTCTTTCATTCTCCCTTCTGTGGTTTTCCAGGTTTGATTTTGGGAGCGGCGGACAGCAGCCCAAACTTGATCGGCATTTTAGCAACTATAGGTAAGTCGCTAAATCTGTGAGTAACTCAAGGAGAATTGATGTCTTTACCGTACGTATTTTGTTTCACATCAGTGAACGTGGCTCACTCTGGTTTTTTGGGGACTTAAAAAAAAATCTTAATCTATCAGGAAACTTTTATGTTTGCCTTCATAAATATATCGTATACATTTTTGTGTGATTTGTGATTCTGGATTTTGTTGCTGTTACATGTGCTCATTTGTGAACGGGATTCTGTCTATTACACGTGGTAATTAATTATGGCCTTTTTGTGCCAAGGCTCTTGACTTAATTGTATTGACTGACCTCCCATACACGTTCTTTCTGAAGTCTTTTATTTATTTGGGTATTCTACACAGTGATTCCTTTTAATTTTCTAGGCAGATGATGATATTGTTACAAATATATCTCTTTCTTTTCAACATTTATATATCTTATTCATTTTGGTATCTGTATCTCTGTCTTTGTGTTCCAGTGCAATTTTGAACAGTAGATGTGAGAATATATGTCTTGTTCATGACTTGAATGAGCGTACTTCTAACATTTCACACCTAACTATGTTTGGTGTAGAATTTAGAAAAAAGCAAGTTCCTTCTAAGTTTGCTAGAAGTTTGTCCCATTAACTCATGTTGAATTTCTTTCAGAGGCTTTTTCTATACCCATTGGCACAATCATATTTTTTTCTCTTCTAATTTGTTATTGTATGGAACTACAACTGAAAGTATTTTCTAACGTTAAATCATATTTTCATTTCTTGGGCACAGCCCACGTGCTCATTGAATTCACTACTTTGTTGACTATGCTATTTACTACTATGTGAGTGAGCTTTGCTCAAGTGTTCTTTTCATGGGGATGGAGGGCAACGTCCTCATTTGGTTTTTGAGACAAGGAGAGCTGGCTGGGGAAAATGAGTTGCATAATTTCCCCTCTCCCTTTGTGTGGGTATGCCTTAGGAAATTTGTTTTCTTTCTTTCAGAAGACCACTCTCTAGGTTGTGTGGTATACTTCCATTAGGAGGTGTATAATGCCTGGTCCTTCTTTGCGAAGCTGTCAGCAGGCCATGATGATCACCTTTATCAATCCTTCAGGGGTCACATAATGTTCATTCTCTCATTCTTTCTTACTCTGCTGTTGCTGCTGCTAAGTCGCTTCAGTTGCGTCCGACTCTGTGCGACCCCCTAGACGGCAGCCCACCAGGCTCCGCCATCCCTGGGGTTCTCCAGGCAAGAACACTGGAGTGGGTTGCCATTTCCTTCTCTAGTGGATGGAAGTGAAAAGTGAAAGTGAAGTCGCTCAGTCATGTCCGACTCTTCACGACCCCATGGACTGCAGCCTACCAGGCTCCTCCGTCCATGGGATTTTCCAGGCAAGAATACGGGAGTGGGTTGCTATTTCCTTCTCCGGAGATCTCCCTGACCCGGGGATTGAACCCACCATCTTCTGTGGTTCTGCATTGCAAGCAGATTCTTTACCACTGAGCCACTGGGGAAGCCCCTTCATCCTTAACTTTTCTGCTGGGTTCTTTCGCATTTACAAGCAATTCCTATTCTAATGCCATTATCATCTTGTTTCAGATCACAAGGAAAGATGGGGGGTTTCTCAAGGCGTTTGCAAAATTGTGAAACTCTTCTTATATGTGATAAACAGCTATAACTGTGTGATCATTGTCACTCATAACCTTAGATTCTGGTGTTAATTAAACTTTATTAAACAATATTTGGGGGAAAAAACAAGTAAAAAAAAAAAAAAAAGTTAAAAAGGTCCAAATCAGCCATATACAATAGAAACATGAGAATTCCAACAGACCGTTCCACCCTAGCCCTCCATTACATGGAATACTGACTGTTGTCTTCAGATGAAGACTGAGGAAACTGCTTTGGATTCCACTCAGGGCAGAAGAGGTTGCTGGACATGACACTGGAATTTTCACTGGCCATGGCAGTAGTATCATCCCCGGGCACAGTTCTGGCCTGGGCTCTCTCATCTCTCAAAGCTTCCTCATACCAGAATAAGAAGGAAGTGGGGTCAGTCCCAGTGACCTTGGCAAAAAACTCCAGGACTTTCATCTTACTGGTTTCAGCATAGGCCCTTGGACCCCATAGAAATTCATAGCATGGAGGATCGCTGTGAGGCACCTGCCGATACTGTAGATATTGTTCCTCCACCAGCTCCTTGGTGATGAGTTTCCTGGGCTCCCCATAGATTAAATCCTCCTGCCCAGCATACACCCCCATTGTATTCAACGTTTTCCAGATTTTCTCCTCAGGGGCACAGTTGCCCTCCATGAAGATCATACCCAGGATAAGTATCAGGAAGCCGGTCTTGGGCATTCCCCTGTCATTACTCAGCATCCCATCGTAGGTGAGGTCGAGTGTTTTGGCAAGCTCATAGCAGTGTCTGGTGGGGTCCACTTCTTTCACTTCAATGCCAAAGACAATCTCCATGCACTCACAGACTTGGCTGAAGATCTCAGGGAAGTTGTCCTTGTGTTCTCTGATGACACTCAGCATTTCTGCTTTTGTGGTGGGTTCCTTTGTTACATATTTGACACACAGGAACTGCAGCAGTTCAGCCACCTTGTTTAGCTCATCAGCGAGCGAGGGCTCAGGATCTGGGGCAGTCTGGGAGGTGCTGGACTCGTCCTCCTCTTGGTTTCTGGAATTCTCATCCGATTGACTCAGTGGAGTGGCTGAGGTGGCAGTGGGTGAGCAGCAGGCTCCCTGAGAACTCTGGACAGCACTCAGTGCCCCAGTGGCAGACACCTCCTCTGTGGTTCCAGGGATCAACGGGGTGAGGGAAGAGGAGGAGACGGTGGACGTGGGGCAGGAGGTGGCCTCTTCCTTCTGAGCTGTGGGAGCCTGCACACATTCTATGCCCTGTGCCTCTTTTGGGGCCTGAAGGTCTTCCTCAAGCTTGCAGCACTCACTCTTCTGACCTAGAGACATGATGGCTGGTACTGGAGGTGGCCAGCAGGACAGTGGGACCCTGGGGGATCAAGAGAGACCGTCAGTGGCCTCAGCTGAGAGATTCCCCCCACTCAGGACGGCTCTGACAAAGGAAGCTTACAGGTCTCCTCTTTAGGGGAGCTCCCAGGGGTCACGGGCTCCTGTTCTCCCGGTCCGCCTAAGGATGGAAAGAAGAAGTGAGATAGTTCCTCAGGGTGGAGCCCAAGGATTCCAGGGTTGAGAGTAGGCCCGGTTGGCTCAGACACCGTGGATTCTCTGTTTTGGGGTGCACAGGGCCTTGGGAGACATTCAGGGTGTGCACCTCGTTTTGACTACTGCTGCTGCCCGGGCCTTCTCCCAGATGCTGACCTGAGAACCCAGGCCTCAGACCATGGCTGTCACCTCCCAGATCCTAGAACTCTGAGGAGGGAAACTGAGAGGACTCCTCAGGATGCAGACTACAGACACAGTCGTGGGCCCCGCAGTGTTGACAACAGCGCTGGGGCCAAGCTCTGTGATGTCCCTACTGTCGTGGGGTGGATGGTTCCCTCAGTGCTCCTTCAGAGTCCCAGTACTTTCCCCTGCCAGCGTCTAGGCCCCGTCATTCTGCTGACGTCCCCCAGAGGAAGAAGAGAAGGGGCGCCACATTGGACTCCACTTGCCCAGGGTCTGCTAAGGCGGCTAGCAGGGGCTGCGTGGGTTTCAGAGGCTGGGGGGGAGGGGGGGGGCGCCCATATCTAGGCTAGGAGGGCCCATCACACGATTCAGCTTTACACCTGTCCAAGCCCGCCTCACATCCTCTACAGCTGAGCAGACTTGGCATCCTCAGGTTGCAGCCTTGCTTCTCTGTGCGAGACCCAAGCCCCATGGTAGGAGCACAAGCTACCACTACCGGCCGCCTCTGCCCAAGGCCTCTCGGGTAGCACAGCAGGGTTGAGGTCATCTGTTCTGGGGTGGGGGGTACCCTCCGATCTGCCTTCCCATCTGGGCAGGTTCTCAGCTGGCCCTCCCCTCGCCCTCACCTGACATCTCCTGGAGCCTGCCCTCCCCGACACCAGAGTGCCTAGAGGCCATACCCAGTGGCTCCTACCCGAGGTCTCCCGGGGCTGGAGCAAGGAGCAGGGCAGGTTTCCGTGGGCCGCCCTTTCTCTGCGGTGAGGACCCCTCAGTTCTGCTCAGTGTCGTCACAGCTACTCCTGACAGGGTGGAGTTGGGTCGGGGAGCGGCCCGGGGTTGAGCGTAGCCACTCGGGTTTCTGCACGGAAAACCTTTCTTTGCTGCCCCTCAGGGTCCTCAGGTCGAGTCGGGGCCGCCCCTGGGACTCCGCCCCCTGCTGGCCCCAGGCCATCCCTGATGAAGCCTCACCCCTTTCAGACTCTGAAAGCTGAAGTAGGAAACATCACATTGGAAACCCTTCCTTTGGCGGACACTAAGGGCGGGGCTGGGCCCACCTCTCTGCGGTGGGCTCTCCCCTCCGCCAGTCTCTTACGGGCCTCGCTTTCATGCCTGGCTAGGGGGTCTGGGCCTTCTTCGCCTGCCGACCTGATGCCCCATCAGACCGAGCATCTCGCCTCCCGAGATCCCCGACCCGGAATGGGGAGAGGGGGTATCCTGCCAGCACTTGCCTGGGTCTCTGGGGCTGACAACACTGGTTGGGGTGAATTTCTGCGAGGATCCCCCTCTTGCTCTAAGGTGGGGGGCACCTCAGTCCTCAAAGTGTTCCGATTTACTCCTGTCAGGGCCTGGGCCCCCTTTCTTCTGCTGGTCTGAGATGTACCCTGCAGGCCAAGAGCACCATCTCCGTGAGGCCTTAACAGCGAAGTGTGGATGGGAGGGGTCATCTGTCAACCATACCTGGGGCCTCATGAGGCAGATGGAAAAGGCAGGTGTCTGCAGTTTCTTCAGGATCCTCCCTCGGACAGCTGGCAGAGTCTGGGCCTTGTTCCTTTGCTGACCTGAGTGCAGTCACTGCAGTTGAAGCCTCGTCTTCAGATTCCCACGGTTGAAGTCGGCAAACCCTACATCCAAGGACCCTAAATAGGGCCTCTGAGAGCCCAAAGCGGGCTCAGATGAGGCGGAGGCCCACTCTCTTCTGTTTGGCAGGCAGTTCAGTCATCCCACAGGATCAGTTTGACTCTTGGAATTGCCGGTGCCCCCTCCCCCTGAGGGCCGCTTCCCTTAGCCGCGGGTCACCTTGGAGTTCGCAAGAGTCAGAAAAGAGGAGGGCAGTGCTAATCTGGACAAACCTACAGGGAGTCTCCCAGGGTTGATATCAGGGATGGAGCAGGGTACTGCAGGGTCCACACGGTTCTGGGGGGCGGGGGTTGGACTCCTCAGTCCTCACTCGTGAGTGTGCGTCTCTTGGCCGCTGCCTTCTTGATTAAATGCTCCCTGGTAGCTTCCTTCCTTTCTGCCAGCTGTGAACATTTGCCCAGCTGCAAACCTTCCAGAGAAAGGTTTCAGTTCCCAGGCTAGATGCTAGACGGGAGAGCAGCACTGCCCCATGACAGGTGGTGGATATTCAGAAAAGCAGCTCATCTTCCTATGGGTCTCGTCACCAGCCAGACGTACACTTTCGAAACATTTTGTTCTAACGGTTTATGTTCTACACTGAAGAGGCAGAGCAGTGTGATTTGGGAGTTCCCGCTCTTTTGAAGTTCTCACACTGTGTTGTCCAGTGTAGCGATTTCCATGTTTCTTAAGCCTCCTTGATATTAAGGAATATATTTTATGAATGTATTTTATTTTTATATTTTATGAAGCATCTTTTTTATGAAGGATCTGTGTGTGTGTGTGTGTGTTTCACCCTCATGGTTGCTATTCCACTTTTAGAACATTCTTTTTAATTAAACATATGTTTTCACTTATGGGCATGGGGAGAGGGGAGGAGAGGGTGAGATGTATGGAGAGAGTAACATGGAAACTTACATTACCATTTGTAAAATAGATAGCCAGTGGGAATTTGCTGTATGCCTCAGGAAACTCAAACAGCGGCTCTGTACCAACCTAGAGGGGTGGGATGGGGCGGGAGGTGGGAGGGAGGTTCAAAAGGGAGGGGATATATGTATCAGTTCAGTTCAGTCGCTCAGTCGTGTCCGACTCTTTGCGATCCCATGAATTGCAGCACGCCAGGCCTCTCTGTCCATCACCAACTCCCGGAGTCTACCCAAACCCATGTCCATCGAGTCGGTGATGCCATCCAACCATCTCATCCTCTGTCGTCCCCTTCTCCTCCCGCCCCCAACCCTACCCAGCATTAGGGTCCTTTCCAATGAGTCAACCCTTCGCATGAGGTGGCCCAAGTACTGGAGTTTCAGCTTCAACATCAGACCTTCCAATGAACACTCAGGATTGATCTCTGTTAGGATGGATTGATTGGATCTCCTTGCAGTCCAAGGGACTCTCAAGAGTCTTCTCCAACAGCACAGTTCAAAAGCATCGATTCTTCGGCGCTCAGCTTTCTTCACCGTCCAACTCGCACATCCATACATGACCACTGGAAAGGGAATACCTATGGCTGATCCACGTGGAGGTTTGCCAGAAAACAACAAAATTCTATAAAGCAATTATCCTTTAATTAAAACATAAATAAATTTAAAAAAACATGTTTTCAAGGCCAGGCCTCACTCACGTAAGTGATTTCAGGTGGTAATTAACACAGGCTCTGGAGCCAATCAACCTAATCAATCTCTGCATCAATCAACCTAATTTTTCCTGAAACTTCCCTGGGCTTACTGGCCTCTGTGGGCTGAGGTGGTATGTTTAAGATATTCCTCCCACCTCCCTTCATCTGAGGTCTATTTTTGGCTATGGACCTTCCCAAACTTGCCTGCCACCTCCCACCCTCTCACCAAGTACCACTTCTTTGTTCTCCACCAAGGGTTTCTCATGTTTTGTTGTTTAGACTTAGTTGTTGATATTTTTGGTAGGCTGAAAAATGGCCCTCCCAAAGATCCTCTATCCCATTCCCTAGACCCTTCTTTGGGAAAAGGGTCTTTGCAGGTGTGATTAAGAATCTTTCCATGGGGGGATTAGCCTGGATTATCCAGGTGGGCCCTAAATAGAATCGCATGTTTCCTTAGAAGACAGAGGGAGGAGAACTGACAAGCTGAGAAGGCAATGTGAATATGGAGCAGAGAGCTACTTGGATATGTTGACCTTGAAGATTTCAGTCATGTTCCCCTAAGCCAAGGAATGCCAGCAGTCACAAGAAGCTAGAAAAGGTAAGAAATGGGCTTTCCCCTAGAGCAGGGGTCCCCAGCCTCTGGGGTCTAATGCCTGATGATCTGAGGTGGAGCTGATGGAACAATAGAAATAAAGTACACAGTCAATGTCATGTGCTTGAATCATCCTGAAACCATCCCTCCCTCTGTCCATGGAAAAATTTGTCTTCCACACAACTGGTCCCTGGTGCCAAAAGCTTGGGGACCAACAACCTAGAGTCTCCAGAGGTGCGCGGCCCTGCCAGTACCATCATTTTAGCCTAGCGAAACTGATTTCAGGGATCTGACTTTCAGAACTGTAAAAAAATATATTCCTGCTGCCTAAGACACCCAGTTCATGGTAGTTTAATACAGCAATCCTAGGAGACTAATGCAACATTGTTTATTTTCTTTCATTCTCCCTTCTGTGGTTTTCCAGGTTTGATTTTGGGAGCGGCGGACAGCAGCCCAAACTTGATCGGCATTTTAGCAACTATAGGTAAGTCGCTAAATCTGTGAGTAACTCAAGGAGAATTGATGTCTTTACCGTACGTATTTTGTTTCACATCAGTGAACGTGGCTCACTCTGGTTTTTTGGGGACTTAAAAAAAAATCTTAATCTATCAGGAAACTTTTATGTTTGCCTTCATAAATATATCGTATACATTTTTGTGTGATTTGTGATTCTGGATTTTGTTGCTGTTACATGTGCTCATTTGTGAACGGGATTCTGTCTATTACACGTGGTAATTAATTATGGCCTTTTTGTGCCAAGGCTCTTGACTTAATTGTATTGACTGACCTCCCATACACGTTCTTTCTGAAGTCTTTTATTTATTTGGGTATTCTACACAGTGATTCCTTTTAATTTTCTAGGCAGATGATGATATTGTTACAAATATATCTCTTTCTTTTCAACATTTATATATCTTATTCATTTTGGTATCTGTATCTCTGTCTTTGTGTTCCAGTGCAATTTTGAACAGTAGATGTGAGAATATATGTCTTGTTCATGACTTGAATGAGCGTACTTCTAACATTTCACACCTAACTATGTTTGGTGTAGAATTTAGAAAAAAGCAAGTTCCTTCTAAGTTTGCTAGAAGTTTGTCCCATTAACTCATGTTGAATTTCTTTCAGAGGCTTTTTCTATACCCATTGGCACAATCATATTTTTTTCTCTTCTAATTTGTTATTGTATGGAACTACAACTGAAAGTATTTTCTAACGTTAAATCATATTTTCATTTCTTGGGCACAGCCCACGTGCTCATTGAATTCACTACTTTGTTGACTATGCTATTTACTACTATGTGAGTGAGCTTTGCTCAAGTGTTCTTTTCATGGGGATGGAGGGCAACGTCCTCATTTGGTTTTTGAGACAAGGAGAGCTGGCTGGGGAAAATGAGTTGCATAATTTCCCCTCTCCCTTTGTGTGGGTATGCCTTAGGAAATTTGTTTTCTTTCTTTCAGAAGACCACTCTCTAGGTTGTGTGGTATACTTCCATTAGGAGGTGTATAATGCCTGGTCCTTCTTTGCGAAGCTGTCAGCAGGCCATGATGATCACCTTTATCAATCCTTCAGGGGTCACATAATGTTCATTCTCTCATTCTTTCTTACTCTGCTGTTGCTGCTGCTAAGTCGCTTCAGTTGCGTCCGACTCTGTGCGACCCCCTAGACGGCAGCCCACCAGGCTCCGCCATCCCTGGGGTTCTCCAGGCAAGAACACTGGAGTGGGTTGCCATTTCCTTCTCTAGTGGATGGAAGTGAAAAGTGAAAGTGAAGTCGCTCAGTCATGTCCGACTCTTCACGACCCCATGGACTGCAGCCTACCAGGCTCCTCCGTCCATGGGATTTTCCAGGCAAGAATACGGGAGTGGGTTGCTATTTCCTTCTCCGGAGATCTCCCTGACCCGGGGATTGAACCCACCATCTTCTGTGGTTCTGCATTGCAAGCAGATTCTTTACCACTGAGCCACTGGGGAAGCCCCTTCATCCTTAACTTTTCTGCTGGGTTCTTTCACATTTACAAGCAATTCCTATTCTAATGCCATTATCATCTTGTTTCAGATCACAAGGAAAGATGGGGGGTTTCTCAATGCGTTTGCAAAATTGTGAAACTCTTCTTATATGTGATAAACAGCTATAACTGTGTGATCATTGTCACTCATAACCTTAGATTCTGGTGTTAATTAAACTTTATTAAACAATATTTGGGGGAAAAAACAAGTAAAAAAAAAAAAAAAAAGTTAAAAAGGTCCAAATTAGCCATATACAATAGAAACATGAGAATTCCAACAGACCGTTCCACCCTAGCCCTCCATTACATGGAATACTGACTGTTGTCTTCAGATGAAGACTGAGGAAACTGCTTTGGATTCCACTCAGGGCAGAAGAGGTTGCTGGACATGACACTGGAATTTTCACTGGCCATGGCAGTAGTATCATCCCCGGGCACAGTTCTGGCCTGGGCTCTCTCATCTCTCAAAGCTTCCTCATACCAGAATAAGAAGGAAGTGGGGTCAGTCCCAGTGACCTTGGCAAAAAACTCCAGGACTTTCATCTTACTGGTTTCAGCATAGGCCCTTGGACCCCATAGAAATTCATAGCATGGAGGATCGCTGTGAGGCACCTGCCGATACTGTAGATATTGTTCCTCCACCAGCTCCTTGGTGATGAGTTTCCTGGGCTCCCCATAGATTAAATCCTCCTGCCCAGCATACACCCCCATTGTATTCAACGTTTTCCAGATTTTCTCCTCAGGGGCACAGTTGCCCTCCATGAAGATCATACCCAGGATAAGTATCAGGAAGCCGGTCTTGGGCATTCCCCTGTCATTACTCAGCATCCCATCGTAGGTGAGGTCGAGTGTTTTGGCAAGCTCATAGCAGTGTCTGGTGGGGTCCACTTCTTTCACTTCAATGCCAAAGACAATCTCCATGCACTCACAGACTTGGCTGAAGATCTCAGGGAAGTTGTCCTTGTGTTCTCTGATGACACTCAGCATTTCTGCTTTTGTGGTGGGTTCCTTTGTTACATATTTGACACACAGGAACTGCAGCAGTTCAGCCACCTTGTTTAGCTCATCAGCGAGCGAGGGCTCAGGATCTGGGGCAGTCTGGGAGGTGCTGGACTCGTCCTCCTCTTGGTTTCTGGAATTCTCATCCGATTGACTCAGTGGAGTGGCTGAGGTGGCAGTGGGTGAGCAGCAGGCTCCCTGAGAACTCTGGACAGCACTCAGTGCCCCAGTGGCAGACACCTCCTCTGTGGTTCCAGGGATCAACGGGGTGAGGGAAGAGGAGGAGACGGTGGACGTGGGGCAGGAGGTGGCCTCTTCCTTCTGAGCTGTGGGAGCCTGCACACATTCTATGCCCTGTGCCTCTTTTGGGGCCTGAAGGTCTTCCTCAAGCTTGCAGCACTCACTCTTCTGACCTAGAGACATGATGGCTGGTACTGGAGGTGGCCAGCAGGACAGTGGGACCCTGGGGGATCAAGAGAGACCGTCAGTGGCCTCAGCTGAGAGATTCCCCCCACTCAGGACGGCTCTGACAAAGGAAGCTTACAGGTCTCCTCTTTAGGGGAGCTCCCAGGGGTCACGGGCTCCTGTTCTCCCGGTCCGCCTAAGGATGGAAAGAAGAAGTGAGATAGTTCCTCAGGGTGGAGCCCAAGGATTCCAGGGTTGAGAGTAGGCCCGGTTGGCTCAGACACCGTGGATTCTCTGTTTTGGGGTGCACAGGGCCTTGGGAGACATTCAGGGTGTGCACCTCGTTTTGACTACTGCTGCTGCCCGGGCCTTCTCCCAGATGCTGACCTGAGAAACCAGGCCTCAGACCATGGCTGTCACCTCCCAGATCCTAGAACTCTGAGGAGGGAAACTGAGAGGACTCCTCAGGATGCAGACTACAGACACAGTCGTGGGCCCCGCAGTGTTGACAACAGCGCTGGGGCCAAGCTCTGTGATGTCCCTACTGTCGTGGGGTGGATGGTTCCCTCAGTGCTCCTTCAGAGTCCCAGTACTTTCCCCTGCCAGCGTCTAGGCCCCGTCATTCTGCTGACGTCCCCCAGAGGAAGAAGAGAAGGGGCGCCACATTGGACTCCACTTGCCCAGGGTCTGCTAAGGCGGCTAGCAGGGGCTGCGTGGGTTTCAGAGGCTGGGGGGGAGGGGGGGGGCGCCCATATCTAGGCTAGGAGGGCCCATCACACGATTCAGCTTTACACCTGTCCAAGCCCGCCTCACATCCTCTACAGCTGAGCAGACTTGGCATCCTCAGGTTGCAGCCTTGCTTCTCTGTGCGAGACCCAAGCCCCATGGTAGGAGCACAAGCTACCACTACCGGCCGCCTCTGCCCAAGGCCTCTCGGGTAGCACAGCAGGGTTGAGGTCATCTGTTCTGGGGTGGGGGGTACCCTCCGATCTGCCTTCCCATCTGGGCAGGTTCTCAGCTGGCCCTCCCCTCGCCCTCACCTGACATCTCCTGGAGCCTGCCCTCCCCGACACCAGAGTGCCTAGAGGCCATACCCAGTGGCTCCTACCCGAGGTCTCCCGGGGCTGGAGCAAGGAGCAGGGCAGGTTTCCGTGGGCCGCCCTTTCTCTGCGGTGAGGACCCCTCAGTTCTGCTCAGTGTCGTCACAGCTACTCCTGACAGGGTGGAGTTGGGTCGGGGAGCGGCCCGGGGTTGAGCGTAGCCACTCGGGTTTCTGCACGGAAAACCTTTCTTTGCTGCCCCTCAGGGTCCTCAGGTCGAGTCGGGGCCGCCCCTGGGACTCCGCCCCCTGCTGGCCCCAGGCCATCCCTGATGAAGCCTCACCCCTTTCAGACTCTGAAAGCTGAAGTAGGAAACATCACATTGGAAACCCTTCCTTTGGCGGACACTAAGGGCGGGGCTGGGCCCACCTCTCTGCGGTGGGCTCTCCCCTCCGCCAGTCTCTTACGGGCCTCGCTTTCATGCCTGGCTAGGGGGTCTGGGCCTTCTTCGCCTGCCGACCTGATGCCCCATCAGACCGAGCATCTCGCCTCCCGAGATCCCCGACCCGGAATGGGGAGAGGGGGTATCCTGCCAGCACTTGCCTGGGTCTCTGGGGCTGACAACACTGGTTGGGGTGAATTTCTGCGAGGATCCCCCTCTTGCTCTAAGGTGGGGGGCACCTCAGTCCTCAAAGTGTTCCGATTTACTCCTGTCAGGGCCTGGGCCCCCTTTCTTCTGCTGGTCTGAGATGTACCCTGCAGGCCAAGAGCACCATCTCCGTGAGGCCTTAACAGCGAAGTGTGGATGGGAGGGGTCATCTGTCAACCATACCTGGGGCCTCATGAGGCAGATGGAAAAGGCAGGTGTCTGCAGTTTCTTCAGGATCCTCCCTCGGACAGCTGGCAGAGTCTGGGCCTTGTTCCTTTGCTGACCTGAGTGCAGTCACTGCAGTTGAAGCCTCGTCTTCAGATTCCCACGGTTGAAGTCGGCAAACCCTACATCCAAGGACCCTAAATAGGGCCTCTGAGAGCCCAAAGCGGGCTCAGATGAGGCGGAGGCCCACTCTCTTCTGTTTGGCAGGCAGTTCAGTCATCCCACAGGATCAGTTTGACTCTTGGAATTGCCGGTGCCCCCTCCCCCTGAGGGCCGCTTCCCTTAGCCGCGGGTCACCTTGGAGTTCGCAAGAGTCAGAAAAGAGGAGGGCAGTGCTAATCTGGACAAACCTACAGGGAGTCTCCCAGGGTTGATATCAGGGATGGAGCAGGGTACTGCAGGGTCCACACGGTTCTGGGGGGCGGGGGTTGGACTCCTCAGTCCTCACTCGTGAGTGTGCGTCTCTTGGCCGCTGCCTTCTTGATTAAATGCTCCCTGGTAGCTTCCTTCCTTTCTGCCAGCTGTGAACATTTGCCCAGCTGCAAACCTTCCAGAGAAAGGTTTCAGTTCCCAGGCTAGATGCTAGACGGGAGAGCAGCACTGCCCCATGACAGGTGGTGGATATTCAGAAAAGCAGCTCATCTTCCTATGGGTCTCGTCACCAGCCAGACGTACACTTTCGAAACATTTTGTTCTAACGGTTTATGTTCTACACTGAAGAGGCAGAGCAGTGTGATTTGGGAGTTCCCGCTCTTTTGAAGTTCTCACACTGTGTTGTCCAGTGTAGCGATTTCCATGTTTCTTAAGCCTCCTTGATATTAAGGAATATATTTTATGAATGTATTTTATTTTTATATTTTATGAAGCATCTTTTTTATGAAGGATCTGTGTGTGTGTGTGTGTGTTTCACCCTCATGGTTGCTATTCCACTTTTAGAACATTCTTTTTAATTAAACATATGTTTTCACTTATGGGCATGGGGAGAGGGGAGGAGAGGGTGAGATGTATGGAGAGAGTAACATGGAAACTTACATTACCATTTGTAAAATAGATAGCCAGTGGGAATTTGCTGTATGCCTCAGGAAACTCAAACAGCGGCTCTGTACCAACCTAGAGGGGTGGGATGGGGCGGGAGGTGGGAGGGAGGTTCAAAAGGGAGGGGATATATGTATCAGTTCAGTTCAGTCGCTCAGTCGTGTCCGACTCTTTGCGATCCCATGAATTGCAGCACGCCAGGCCTCTCTGTCCATCACCAACTCCCGGAGTCTACCCAAACCCATGTCCATCGAGTCGGTGATGCCATCCAACCATCTCATCCTCTGTCGTCCCCTTCTCCTCCCGCCCCCAACCCTACCCAGCATTAGGGTCCTTTCCAATGAGTCAACCCTTCGCATGAGGTGGCCCAAGTACTGGAGTTTCAGCTTCAACATCAGACCTTCCAATGAACACTCAGGATTGATCTCTGTTAGGATGGATTGATTGGATCTCCTTGCAGTCCAAGGGACTCTCAAGAGTCTTCTCCAACAGCACAGTTCAAAAGCATCGATTCTTCGGCGCTCAGCTTTCTTCACCGTCCAACTCGCACATCCATACATGACCACTGGAAAGGGAATACCTATGGCTGATCCACGTGGAGGTTTGCCAGAAAACAACAAAATTCTATAAAGCAATTATCCTTTAATTAAAACATAAATAAATTTAAAAAAACATGTTTTCAAGGCCAGGCCTCACTCACGTAAGTGATTTCAGGTGGTAATTAACACAGGCTCTGGAGCCAATCAACCTAATCAATCTCTGCATCAATCAACCTAATTTTTCCTGAAACTTCCCTGGGCTTACTGGCCTCTGTGGGCTGAGGTGGTATGTTTAAGATATTCCTCCCACCTCCCTTCATCTGAGGTCTATTTTTGGCTATGGACCTTCCCAAACTTGCCTGCCACCTCCCACCCTCTCACCAAGTACCACTTCTTTGTTCTCCACCAAGGGTTTCTCATGTTTTGTTGTTTAGACTTAGTTGTTGATATTTTTGGTAGGCTGAAAAATGGCCCTCCCAAAGATCCTCTATCCCATTCCCTAGACCCTTCTTTGGGAAAAGGGTCTTTGCAGGTGTGATTAAGAATCTTTCCATGGGGGGATTAGCCTGGATTATCCAGGTGGGCCCTAAATAGAATCGCATGTTTCCTTAGAAGACAGAGGGAGGAGAACTGACAAGCTGAGAAGGCAATGTGAATATGGAGCAGAGAGCTACTTGGATATGTTGACCTTGAAGATTTCAGTCATGTTCCCCTAAGCCAAGGAATGCCAGCAGTCACAAGAAGCTAGAAAAGGTAAGAAATGGGCTTTCCCCTAGAGCAGGGGTCCCCAGCCTCTGGGGTCTAATGCCTGATGATCTGAGGTGGAGCTGATGGAACAATAGAAATAAAGTACACAGTCAATGTCATGTGCTTGAATCATCCTGAAACCATCCCTCCCTCTGTCCATGGAAAAATTTGTCTTCCACACAACTGGTCCCTGGTGCCAAAAGCTTGGGGACCAACAACCTAGAGTCTCCAGAGGTGCGCGGCCCTGCCAGTACCATCATTTTAGCCTAGCGAAACTGATTTCAGGGATCTGACTTTCAGAACTGTAAAAAAATATATTCCTGCTGCCTAAGACACCCAGTTCATGGTAGTTTAATACAGCAATCCTAGGAGACTAATGCAACATTGTTTATTTTCTTTCATTCTCCCTTCTGTGGTTTTCCAGGTTTGATTTTGGGAGCGGCGGACAGCAGCCCAAACTTGATCGGCATTTTAGCAACTATAGGTAAGTCGCTAAATCTGTGAGTAACTCAAGGAGAATTGATGTCTTTACCGTACGTATTTTGTTTCACATCAGTGAACGTGGCTCACTCTGGTTTTTTGGGGACTTAAAAAAAAATCTTAATCTATCAGGAAACTTTTATGTTTGCCTTCATAAATATATCGTATACATTTTTGTGTGATTTGTGATTCTGGATTTTGTTGCTGTTACATGTGCTCATTTGTGAACGGGATTCTGTCTATTACACGTGGTAATTAATTATGGCCTTTTTGTGCCAAGGCTCTTGACTTAATTGTATTGACTGACCTCCCATACACGTTCTTTCTGAAGTCTTTTATTTATTTGGGTATTCTACACAGTGATTCCTTTTAATTTTCTAGGCAGATGATGATATTGTTACAAATATATCTCTTTCTTTTCAACATTTATATATCTTATTCATTTTGGTATCTGTATCTCTGTCTTTGTGTTCCAGTGCAATTTTGAACAGTAGATGTGAGAATATATGTCTTGTTCATGACTTGAATGAGCGTACTTCTAACATTTCACACCTAACTATGTTTGGTGTAGAATTTAGAAAAAAGCAAGTTCCTTCTAAGTTTGCTAGAAGTTTGTCCCATTAACTCATGTTGAATTTCTTTCAGAGGCTTTTTCTATACCCATTGGCACAATCATATTTTTTTCTCTTCTAATTTGTTATTGTATGGAACTACAACTGAAAGTATTTTCTAACGTTAAATCATATTTTCATTTCTTGGGCACAGCCCACGTGCTCATTGAATTCACTACTTTGTTGACTATGCTATTTACTACTATGTGAGTGAGCTTTGCTCAAGTGTTCTTTTCATGGGGATGGAGGGCAACGTCCTCATTTGGTTTTTGAGACAAGGAGAGCTGGCTGGGGAAAATGAGTTGCATAATTTCCCCTCTCCCTTTGTGTGGGTATGCCTTAGGAAATTTGTTTTCTTTCTTTCAGAAGACCACTCTCTAGGTTGTGTGGTATACTTCCATTAGGAGGTGTATAATGCCTGGTCCTTCTTTGCGAAGCTGTCAGCAGGCCATGATGATCACCTTTATCAATCCTTCAGGGGTCACATAATGTTCATTCTCTCATTCTTTCTTACTCTGCTGTTGCTGCTGCTAAGTCGCTTCAGTTGCGTCCGACTCTGTGCGACCCCCTAGACGGCAGCCCACCAGGCTCCGCCATCCCTGGGGTTCTCCAGGCAAGAACACTGGAGTGGGTTGCCATTTCCTTCTCTAGTGGATGGAAGTGAAAAGTGAAAGTGAAGTCGCTCAGTCATGTCCGACTCTTCACGACCCCATGGACTGCAGCCTACCAGGCTCCTCCGTCCATGGGATTTTCCAGGCAAGAATACGGGAGTGGGTTGCTATTTCCTTCTCCGGAGATCTCCCTGACCCGGGGATTGAACCCACCATCTTCTGTGGTTCTGCATTGCAAGCAGATTCTTTACCACTGAGCCACTGGGGAAGCCCCTTCATCCTTAACTTTTCTGCTGGGTTCTTTCACATTTACAAGCAATTCCTATTCTAATGCCATTATCATCTTGTTTCAGATCACAAGGAAAGATGGGGGGTTTCTCAATGCGTTTGCAAAATTGTGAAACTCTTCTTATATGTGATAAACAGCTATAACTGTGTGATCATTGTCACTCATAACCTTAGATTCTGGTGTTAATTAAACTTTATTAAACAATATTTGGGGGAAAAAACAAGTAAAAAAAAAAAAAAAAAGTTAAAAAGGTCCAAATCAGCCATATACAATAGAAACATGAGAATTCCAACAGACCGTTCCACCCTAGCCCTCCATTACATGGAATACTGACTGTTGTCTTCAGATGAAGACTGAGGAAACTGCTTTGGATTCCACTCAGGGCAGAAGAGGTTGCTGGACATGACACTGGAATTTTCACTGGCCATGGCAGTAGTATCATCCCCGGGCACAGTTCTGGCCTGGGCTCTCTCATCTCTCAAAGCTTCCTCATACCAGAATAAGAAGGAAGTGGGGTCAGTCCCAGTGACCTTGGCAAAAAACTCCAGGACTTTCATCTTACTGGTTTCAGCATAGGCCCTTGGACCCCATAGAAATTCATAGCATGGAGGATCGCTGTGAGGCACCTGCCGATACTGTAGATATTGTTCCTCCACCAGCTCCTTGGTGATGAGTTTCCTGGGCTCCCCATAGATTAAATCCTCCTGCCCAGCATACACCCCCATTGTATTCAACGTTTTCCAGATTTTCTCCTCAGGGGCACAGTTGCCCTCCATGAAGATCATACCCAGGATAAGTATCAGGAAGCCGGTCTTGGGCATTCCCCTGTCATTACTCAGCATCCCATCGTAGGTGAGGTCGAGTGTTTTGGCAAGCTCATAGCAGTGTCTGGTGGGGTCCACTTCTTTCACTTCAATGCCAAAGACAATCTCCATGCACTCACAGACTTGGCTGAAGATCTCAGGGAAGTTGTCCTTGTGTTCTCTGATGACACTCAGCATTTCTGCTTTTGTGGTGGGTTCCTTTGTTACATATTTGACACACAGGAACTGCAGCAGTTCAGCCACCTTGTTTAGCTCATCAGCGAGCGAGGGCTCAGGATCTGGGGCAGTCTGGGAGGTGCTGGACTCGTCCTCCTCTTGGTTTCTGGAATTCTCATCCGATTGACTCAGTGGAGTGGCTGAGGTGGCAGTGGGTGAGCAGCAGGCTCCCTGAGAACTCTGGACAGCACTCAGTGCCCCAGTGGCAGACACCTCCTCTGTGGTTCCAGGGATCAACGGGGTGAGGGAAGAGGAGGAGACGGTGGACGTGGGGCAGGAGGTGGCCTCTTCCTTCTGAGCTGTGGGAGCCTGCACACATTCTATGCCCTGTGCCTCTTTTGGGGCCTGAAGGTCTTCCTCAAGCTTGCAGCACTCACTCTTCTGACCTAGAGACATGATGGCTGGTACTGGAGGTGGCCAGCAGGACAGTGGGACCCTGGGGGATCAAGAGAGACCGTCAGTGGCCTCAGCTGAGAGATTCCCCCCACTCAGGACGGCTCTGACAAAGGAAGCTTACAGGTCTCCTCTTTAGGGGAGCTCCCAGGGGTCACGGGCTCCTGTTCTCCCGGTCCGCCTAAGGATGGAAAGAAGAAGTGAGATAGTTCCTCAGGGTGGAGCCCAAGGATTCCAGGGTTGAGAGTAGGCCCGGTTGGCTCAGACACCGTGGATTCTCTGTTTTGGGGTGCACAGGGCCTTGGGAGACATTCAGGGTGTGCACCTCGTTTTGACTACTGCTGCTGCCCGGGCCTTCTCCCAGATGCTGACCTGAGAACCCAGGCCTCAGACCATGGCTGTCACCTCCCAGATCCTAGAACTCTGAGGAGGGAAACTGAGAGGACTCCTCAGGATGCAGACTACAGACACAGTCGTGGGCCCCGCAGTGTTGACAACAGCGCTGGGGCCAAGCTCTGTGATGTCCCTACTGTCGTGGGGTGGATGGTTCCCTCAGTGCTCCTTCAGAGTCCCAGTACTTTCCCCTGCCAGCGTCTAGGCCCCGTCATTCTGCTGACGTCCCCCAGAGGAAGAAGAGAAGGGGCGCCACATTGGACTCCACTTGCCCAGGGTCTGCTAAGGCGGCTAGCAGGGGCTGCGTGGGTTTCAGAGGCTGGGGGGGAGGGGGGGGGCGCCCATATCTAGGCTAGGAGGGCCCATCACACGATTCAGCTTTACACCTGTCCAAGCCCGCCTCACATCCTCTACAGCTGAGCAGACTTGGCATCCTCAGGTTGCAGCCTTGCTTCTCTGTGCGAGACCCAAGCCCCATGGTAGGAGCACAAGCTACCACTACCGGCCGCCTCTGCCCAAGGCCTCTCGGGTAGCACAGCAGGGTTGAGGTCATCTGTTCTGGGGTGGGGGGTACCCTCCGATCTGCCTTCCCATCTGGGCAGGTTCTCAGCTGGCCCTCCCCTCGCCCTCACCTGACATCTCCTGGAGCCTGCCCTCCCCGACACCAGAGTGCCTAGAGGCCATACCCAGTGGCTCCTACCCGAGGTCTCCCGGGGCTGGAGCAAGGAGCAGGGCAGGTTTCCGTGGGCCGCCCTTTCTCTGCGGTGAGGACCCCTCAGTTCTGCTCAGTGTCGTCACAGCTACTCCTGACAGGGTGGAGTTGGGTCGGGGAGCGGCCCGGGGTTGAGCGTAGCCACTCGGGTTTCTGCACGGAAAACCTTTCTTTGCTGCCCCTCAGGGTCCTCAGGTCGAGTCGGGGCCGCCCCTGGGACTCCGCCCCCTGCTGGCCCCAGGCCATCCCTGATGAAGCCTCACCCCTTTCAGACTCTGAAAGCTGAAGTAGGAAACATCACATTGGAAACCCTTCCTTTGGCGGACACTAAGGGCGGGGCTGGGCCCACCTCTCTGCGGTGGGCTCTCCCCTCCGCCAGTCTCTTACGGGCCTCGCTTTCATGCCTGGCTAGGGGGTCTGGGCCTTCTTCGCCTGCCGACCTGATGCCCCATCAGACCGAGCATCTCGCCTCCCGAGATCCCCGACCCGGAATGGGGAGAGGGGGTATCCTGCCAGCACTTGCCTGGGTCTCTGGGGCTGACAACACTGGTTGGGGTGAATTTCTGCGAGGATCCCCCTCTTGCTCTAAGGTGGGGGGCACCTCAGTCCTCAAAGTGTTCCGATTTACTCCTGTCAGGGCCTGGGCCCCCTTTCTTCTGCTGGTCTGAGATGTACCCTGCAGGCCAAGAGCACCATCTCCGTGAGGCCTTAACAGCGAAGTGTGGATGGGAGGGGTCATCTGTCAACCATACCTGGGGCCTCATGAGGCAGATGGAAAAGGCAGGTGTCTGCAGTTTCTTCAGGATCCTCCCTCGGACAGCTGGCAGAGTCTGGGCCTTGTTCCTTTGCTGACCTGAGTGCAGTCACTGCAGTTGAAGCCTCGTCTTCAGATTCCCACGGTTGAAGTCGGCAAACCCTACATCCAAGGACCCTAAATAGGGCCTCTGAGAGCCCAAAGCGGGCTCAGATGAGGCGGAGGCCCACTCTCTTCTGTTTGGCAGGCAGTTCAGTCATCCCACAGGATCAGTTTGACTCTTGGAATTGCCGGTGCCCCCTCCCCCTGAGGGCCGCTTCCCTTAGCCGCGGGTCACCTTGGAGTTCGCAAGAGTCAGAAAAGAGGAGGGCAGTGCTAATCTGGACAAACCTACAGGGAGTCTCCCAGGGTTGATATCAGGGATGGAGCAGGGTACTGCAGGGTCCACACGGTTCTGGGGGGCGGGGGTTGGACTCCTCAGTCCTCACTCGTGAGTGTGCGTCTCTTGGCCGCTGCCTTCTTGATTAAATGCTCCCTGGTAGCTTCCTTCCTTTCTGCCAGCTGTGAACATTTGCCCAGCTGCAAACCTTCCAGAGAAAGGTTTCAGTTCCCAGGCTAGATGCTAGACGGGAGAGCAGCACTGCCCCATGACAGGTGGTGGATATTCAGAAAAGCAGCTCATCTTCCTATGGGTCTCGTCACCAGCCAGACGTACACTTTCGAAACATTTTGTTCTAACGGTTTATGTTCTACACTGAAGAGGCAGAGCAGTGTGATTTGGGAGTTCCCGCTCTTTTGAAGTTCTCACACTGTGTTGTCCAGTGTAGCGATTTCCATGTTTCTTAAGCCTCCTTGATATTAAGGAATATATTTTATGAATGTATTTTATTTTTATATTTTATGAAGCATCTTTTTTATGAAGGATCTGTGTGTGTGTGTGTGTGTTTCACCCTCATGGTTGCTATTCCACTTTTAGAACATTCTTTTTAATTAAACATATGTTTTCACTTATGGGCATGGGGAGAGGGGAGGAGAGGGTGAGATGTATGGAGAGAGTAACATGGAAACTTACATTACCATTTGTAAAATAGATAGCCAGTGGGAATTTGCTGTATGCCTCAGGAAACTCAAACAGCGGCTCTGTACCAACCTAGAGGGGTGGGATGGGGCGGGAGGTGGGAGGGAGGTTCAAAAGGGAGGGGATATATGTATCAGTTCAGTTCAGTCGCTCAGTCGTGTCCGACTCTTTGCGATCCCATGAATTGCAGCACGCCAGGCCTCTCTGTCCATCACCAACTCCCGGAGTCTACCCAAACCCATGTCCATCGAGTCGGTGATGCCATCCAACCATCTCATCCTCTGTCGTCCC
This sequence comes from Giraffa tippelskirchi, assembly GCF_054371585.1. NCBI lineage: Eukaryota > Metazoa > Chordata > Mammalia > Artiodactyla > Giraffidae > Giraffa > Giraffa tippelskirchi. Next base: position 9,776,778 of record NC_137289.1, on the reverse strand, counting down.
CTTCTCCTCCCGCCCCCAACCCTACCCAGCATTAGGGTCCTTTCCAATGAGTCAACCCTTCGCATGAGGTGGCCCAAGTACTGGAGTTTCAGCTTCAACATCAGACCTTCCAATGAACACTCAGGATTGATCTCTGTTAGGATGGATTGATTGGATCTCCTTGCAGTCCAAGGGACTCTCAAGAGTCTTCTCCAACAGCACAGTTCAAAAGCATCGATTCTTCGGCGCTCAGCTTTCTTCACCGTCCAACTCGCACATCCATACATGACCACTGGAAAGGGAATACCTATGGCTGATCCACGTGGAGGTTTGCCAGAAAACAACAAAATTCTATAAAGCAATTATCCTTTAATTAAAACATAAATAAATTTAAAAAAACATGTTTTCAAGGCCAGGCCTCACTCACGTAAGTGATTTCAGGTGGTAATTAACACAGGCTCTGGAGCCAATCAACCTAATCAATCTCTGCATCAATCAACCTAATTTTTCCTGAAACTTCCCTGGGCTTACTGGCCTCTGTGGGCTGAGGTGGTATGTTTAAGATATTCCTCCCACCTCCCTTCATCTGAGGTCTATTTTTGGCTATGGACCTTCCCAAACTTGCCTGCCACCTCCCACCCTCTCACCAAGTACCACTTCTTTGTTCTCCACCAAGGGTTTCTCATGTTTTGTTGTTTAGACTTAGTTGTTGATATTTTTGGTAGGCTGAAAAATGGCCCTCCCAAAGATCCTCTATCCCATTCCCTAGACCCTTCTTTGGGAAAAGGGTCTTTGCAGGTGTGATTAAGAATCTTTCCATGGGGGGATTAGCCTGGATTATCCAGGTGGGCCCTAAATAGAATCGCATGTTTCCTTAGAAGACAGAGGGAGGAGAACTGACAAGCTGAGAAGGCAATGTGAATATGGAGCAGAGAGCTACTTGGATATGTTGACCTTGAAGATTTCAGTCATGTTCCCCTAAGCCAAGGAATGCCAGCAGTCACAAGAAGCTAGAAAAGGTAAGAAATGGGCTTTCCCCTAGAGCAGGGGTCCCCAGCCTCTGGGGTCTAATGCCTGATGATCTGAGGTGGAGCTGATGGAACAATAGAAATAAAGTACACAGTCAATGTCATGTGCTTGAATCATCCTGAAACCATCCCTCCCTCTGTCCATGGAAAAATTTGTCTTCCACACAACTGGTCCCTGGTGCCAAAAGCTTGGGGACCAACAACCTAGAGTCTCCAGAGGTGCGCGGCCCTGCCAGTACCATCATTTTAGCCTAGCGAAACTGATTTCAGGGATCTGACTTTCAGAACTGTAAAAAAATATATTCCTGCTGCCTAAGACACCCAGTTCATGGTAGTTTAATACAGCAATCCTAGGAGACTAATGCAACATTGTTTATTTTCTTTCATTCTCCCTTCTGTGGTTTTCCAGGTTTGATTTTGGGAGCGGCGGACAGCAGCCCAAACTTGATCGGCATTTTAGCAACTATAGGTAAGTCGCTAAATCTGTGAGTAACTCAAGGAGAATTGATGTCTTTACCGTACGTATTTTGTTTCACATCAGTGAACGTGGCTCACTCTGGTTTTTTGGGGACTTAAAAAAAAATCTTAATCTATCAGGAAACTTTTATGTTTGCCTTCATAAATATATCGTATACATTTTTGTGTGATTTGTGATTCTGGATTTTGTTGCTGTTACATGTGCTCATTTGTGAACGGGATTCTGTCTATTACACGTGGTAATTAATTATGGCCTTTTTGTGCCAAGGCTCTTGACTTAATTGTATTGACTGACCTCCCATACACGTTCTTTCTGAAGTCTTTTATTTATTTGGGTATTCTACACAGTGATTCCTTTTAATTTTCTAGGCAGATGATGATATTGTTACAAATATATCTCTTTCTTTTCAACATTTATATATCTTATTCATTTTGGTATCTGTATCTCTGTCTTTGTGTTCCAGTGCAATTTTGAACAGTAGATGTGAGAATATATGTCTTGTTCATGACTTGAATGAGCGTACTTCTAACATTTCACACCTAACTATGTTTGGTGTAGAATTTAGAAAAAAGCAAGTTCCTTCTAAGTTTGCTAGAAGTTTGTCCCATTAACTCATGTTGAATTTCTTTCAGAGGCTTTTTCTATACCCATTGGCACAATCATATTTTTTTCTCTTCTAATTTGTTATTGTATGGAACTACAACTGAAAGTATTTTCTAACGTTAAATCATATTTTCATTTCTTGGGCACAGCCCACGTGCTCATTGAATTCACTACTTTGTTGACTATGCTATTTACTACTATGTGAGTGAGCTTTGCTCAAGTGTTCTTTTCATGGGGATGGAGGGCAACGTCCTCATTTGGTTTTTGAGACAAGGAGAGCTGGCTGGGGAAAATGAGTTGCATAATTTCCCCTCTCCCTTTGTGTGGGTATGCCTTAGGAAATTTGTTTTCTTTCTTTCAGAAGACCACTCTCTAGGTTGTGTGGTATACTTCCATTAGGAGGTGTATAATGCCTGGTCCTTCTTTGCGAAGCTGTCAGCAGGCCATGATGATCACCTTTATCAATCCTTCAGGGGTCACATAATGTTCATTCTCTCATTCTTTCTTACTCTGCTGTTGCTGCTGCTAAGTCGCTTCAGTTGCGTCCGACTCTGTGCGACCCCCTAGACGGCAGCCCACCAGGCTCCGCCATCCCTGGGGTTCTCCAGGCAAGAACACTGGAGTGGGTTGCCATTTCCTTCTCTAGTGGATGGAAGTGAAAAGTGAAAGTGAAGTCGCTCAGTCATGTCCGACTCTTCACGACCCCATGGACTGCAGCCTACCAGGCTCCTCCGTCCATGGGATTTTCCAGGCAAGAATACGGGAGTGGGTTGCTATTTCCTTCTCCGGAGATCTCCCTGACCCGGGGATTGAACCCACCATCTTCTGTGGTTCTGCATTGCAAGCAGATTCTTTACCACTGAGCCACTGGGGAAGCCCCTTCATCCTTAACTTTTCTGCTGGGTTCTTTCACATTTACAAGCAATTCCTATTCTAATGCCATTATCATCTTGTTTCAGATCACAAGGAAAGATGGGGGGTTTCTCAATGCGTTTGCAAAATTGTGAAACTCTTCTTATATGTGATAAACAGCTATAACTGTGTGATCATTGTCACTCATAACCTTAGATTCTGGTGTTAATTAAACTTTATTAAACAATATTTGGGGGAAAAAACAAGTAAAAAAAAAAAAAAAAAGTTAAAAAGGTCCAAATCAGCCATATACAATAGAAACATGAGAATTCCAACAGACCGTTCCACCCTAGCCCTCCATTACATGGAATACTGACTGTTGTCTTCAGATGAAGACTGAGGAAACTGCTTTGGATTCCACTCAGGGCAGAAGAGGTTGCTGGACATGACACTGGAATTTTCACTGGCCATGGCAGTAGTATCATCCCCGGGCACAGTTCTGGCCTGGGCTCTCTCATCTCTCAAAGCTTCCTCATACCAGAATAAGAAGGAAGTGGGGTCAGTCCCAGTGACCTTGGCAAAAAACTCCAGGACTTTCATCTTACTGGTTTCAGCATAGGCCCTTGGACCCCATAGAAATTCATAGCATGGAGGATCGCTGTGAGGCACCTGCCGATACTGTAGATATTGTTCCTCCACCAGCTCCTTGGTGATGAGTTTCCTGGGCTCCCCATAGATTAAATCCTCCTGCCCAGCATACACCCCCATTGTATTCAACGTTTTCCAGATTTTCTCCTCAGGGGCACAGTTGCCCTCCATGAAGATCATACCCAGGATAAGTATCAGGAAGCCGGTCTTGGGCATTCCCCTGTCATTACTCAGCATCCCATCGTAGGTGAGGTCGAGTGTTTTGGCAAGCTCATAGCAGTGTCTGGTGGGGTCCACTTCTTTCACTTCAATGCCAAAGACAATCTCCATGCACTCACAGACTTGGCTGAAGATCTCAGGGAAGTTGTCCTTGTGTTCTCTGATGACACTCAGCATTTCTGCTTTTGTGGTGGGTTCCTTTGTTACATATTTGACACACAGGAACTGCAGCAGTTCAGCCACCTTGTTTAGCTCATCAGCGAGCGAGGGCTCAGGATCTGGGGCAGTCTGGGAGGTGCTGGACTCGTCCTCCTCTTGGTTTCTGGAATTCTCATCCGATTGACTCAGTGGAGTGGCTGAGGTGGCAGTGGGTGAGCAGCAGGCTCCCTGAGAACTCTGGACAGCACTCAGTGCCCCAGTGGCAGACACCTCCTCTGTGGTTCCAGGGATCAACGGGGTGAGGGAAGAGGAGGAGACGGTGGACGTGGGGCAGGAGGTGGCCTCTTCCTTCTGAGCTGTGGGAGCCTGCACACATTCTATGCCCTGTGCCTCTTTTGGGGCCTGAAGGTCTTCCTCAAGCTTGCAGCACTCACTCTTCTGACCTAGAGACATGATGGCTGGTACTGGAGGTGGCCAGCAGGACAGTGGGACCCTGGGGGATCAAGAGAGACCGTCAGTGGCCTCAGCTGAGAGATTCCCCCCACTCAGGACGGCTCTGACAAAGGAAGCTTACAGGTCTCCTCTTTAGGGGAGCTCCCAGGGGTCACGGGCTCCTGTTCTCCCGGTCCGCCTAAGGATGGAAAGAAGAAGTGAGATAGTTCCTCAGGGTGGAGCCCAAGGATTCCAGGGTTGAGAGTAGGCCCGGTTGGCTCAGACACCGTGGATTCTCTGTTTTGGGGTGCACAGGGCCTTGGGAGACATTCAGGGTGTGCACCTCGTTTTGACTACTGCTGCTGCCCGGGCCTTCTCCCAGATGCTGACCTGAGAACCCAGGCCTCAGACCATGGCTGTCACCTCCCAGATCCTAGAACTCTGAGGAGGGAAACTGAGAGGACTCCTCAGGATGCAGACTACAGACACAGTCGTGGGCCCCGCAGTGTTGACAACAGCGCTGGGGCCAAGCTCTGTGATGTCCCTACTGTCGTGGGGTGGATGGTTCCCTCAGTGCTCCTTCAGAGTCCCAGTACTTTCCCCTGCCAGCGTCTAGGCCCCGTCATTCTGCTGACGTCCCCCAGAGGAAGAAGAGAAGGGGCGCCACATTGGACTCCACTTGCCCAGGGTCTGCTAAGGCGGCTAGCAGGGGCTGCGTGGGTTTCAGAGGCTGGGGGGGAGGGGGGGGGCGCCCATATCTAGGCTAGGAGGGCCCATCACACGATTCAGCTTTACACCTGTCCAAGCCCGCCTCACATCCTCTACAGCTGAGCAGACTTGGCATCCTCAGGTTGCAGCCTTGCTTCTCTGTGCGAGACCCAAGCCCCATGGTAGGAGCACAAGCTACCACTACCGGCCGCCTCTGCCCAAGGCCTCTCGGGTAGCACAGCAGGGTTGAGGTCATCTGTTCTGGGGTGGGGGGTACCCTCCGATCTGCCTTCCCATCTGGGCAGGTTCTCAGCTGGCCCTCCCCTCGCCCTCACCTGACATCTCCTGGAGCCTGCCCTCCCCGACACCAGAGTGCCTAGAGGCCATACCCAGTGGCTCCTACCCGAGGTCTCCCGGGGCTGGAGCAAGGAGCAGGGCAGGTTTCCGTGGGCCGCCCTTTCTCTGCGGTGAGGACCCCTCAGTTCTGCTCAGTGTCGTCACAGCTACTCCTGACAGGGTGGAGTTGGGTCGGGGAGCGGCCCGGGGTTGAGCGTAGCCACTCGGGTTTCTGCACGGAAAACCTTTCTTTGCTGCCCCTCAGGGTCCTCAGGTCGAGTCGGGGCCGCCCCTGGGACTCCGCCCCCTGCTGGCCCCAGGCCATCCCTGATGAAGCCTCACCCCTTTCAGACTCTGAAAGCTGAAGTAGGAAACATCACATTGGAAACCCTTCCTTTGGCGGACACTAAGGGCGGGGCTGGGCCCACCTCTCTGCGGTGGGCTCTCCCCTCCGCCAGTCTCTTACGGGCCTCGCTTTCATGCCTGGCTAGGGGGTCTGGGCCTTCTTCGCCTGCCGACCTGATGCCCCATCAGACCGAGCATCTCGCCTCCCGAGATCCCCGACCCGGAATGGGGAGAGGGGGTATCCTGCCAGCACTTGCCTGGGTCTCTGGGGCTGACAACACTGGTTGGGGTGAATTTCTGCGAGGATCCCCCTCTTGCTCTAAGGTGGGGGGCACCTCAGTCCTCAAAGTGTTCCGATTTACTCCTGTCAGGGCCTGGGCCCCCTTTCTTCTGCTGGTCTGAGATGTACCCTGCAGGCCAAGAGCACCATCTCCGTGAGGCCTTAACAGCGAAGTGTGGATGGGAGGGGTCATCTGTCAACCATACCTGGGGCCTCATGAGGCAGATGGAAAAGGCAGGTGTCTGCAGTTTCTTCAGGATCCTCCCTCGGACAGCTGGCAGAGTCTGGGCCTTGTTCCTTTGCTGACCTGAGTGCAGTCACTGCAGTTGAAGCCTCGTCTTCAGATTCCCACGGTTGAAGTCGGCAAACCCTACATCCAAGGACCCTAAATAGGGCCTCTGAGAGCCCAAAGCGGGCTCAGATGAGGCGGAGGCCCACTCTCTTCTGTTTGGCAGGCAGTTCAGTCATCCCACAGGATCAGTTTGACTCTTGGAATTGCCGGTGCCCCCTCCCCCTGAGGGCCGCTTCCCTTAGCCGCGGGTCACCTTGGAGTTCGCAAGAGTCAGAAAAGAGGAGGGCAGTGCTAATCTGGACAAACCTACAGGGAGTCTCCCAGGGTTGATATCAGGGATGGAGCAGGGTACTGCAGGGTCCACACGGTTCTGGGGGGCGGGGGTTGGACTCCTCAGTCCTCACTCGTGAGTGTGCGTCTCTTGGCCGCTGCCTTCTTGATTAAATGCTCCCTGGTAGCTTCCTTCCTTTCTGCCAGCTGTGAACATTTGCCCAGCTGCAAACCTTCCAGAGAAAGGTTTCAGTTCCCAGGCTAGATGCTAGACGGGAGAGCAGCACTGCCCCATGACAGGTGGTGGATATTCAGAAAAGCAGCTCATCTTCCTATGGGTCTCGTCACCAGCCAGACGTACACTTTCGAAACATTTTGTTCTAACGGTTTATGTTCTACACTGAAGAGGCAGAGCAGTGTGATTTGGGAGTTCCCGCTCTTTTGAAGTTCTCACACTGTGTTGTCCAGTGTAGCGATTTCCATGTTTCTTAAGCCTCCTTGATATTAAGGAATATATTTTATGAATGTATTTTATTTTTATATTTTATGAAGCATCTTTTTTATGAAGGATCTGTGTGTGTGTGTGTGTGTTTCACCCTCATGGTTGCTATTCCACTTTTAGAACATTCTTTTTAATTAAACATATGTTTTCACTTATGGGCATGGGGAGAGGGGAGGAGAGGGTGAGATGTATGGAGAGAGTAACATGGAAACTTACATTACCATTTGTAAAATAGATAGCCAGTGGGAATTTGCTGTATGCCTCAGGAAACTCAAACAGCGGCTCTGTACCAACCTAGAGGGGTGGGATGGGGCGGGAGGTGGGAGGGAGGTTCAAAAGGGAGGGGATATATGTATCAGTTCAGTTCAGTCGCTCAGTCGTGTCCGACTCTTTGCGATCCCATGAATTGCAGCACGCCAGGCCTCTCTGTCCATCACCAACTCCCGGAGTCTACCCAAACCCATGTCCATCGAGTCGGTGATGCCATCCAACCATCTCATCCTCTGTCGTCCCCTTCTCCTCCCGCCCCCAACCCTACCCAGCATTAGGGTCCTTTCCAATGAGTCAACCCTTCGCATGAGGTGGCCCAAGTATTGGAGTTTCAGCTTCAACATCAGACCTTCCAATGAACACTCAGGATTGATCTCTGTTAGGATGGATTGATTGGATCTCCTTGCAGTCCAAGGGACTCTCAAGAGTCTTCTCCAACAGCACAGTTCAAAAGCATCGATTCTTCGGCGCTCAGCTTTCTTCACCGTCCAACTCGCACATCCATACATGACCACTGGAAAGGGAATACCTATGGCTGATCCACGTGGAGGTTTGCCAGAAAACAACAAAATTCTATAAAGCAATTATCCTTTAATTAAAACATAAATAAATCTAAAAAAACATGTTTTCAAGGCCAGGCCTCACTCACGTAAGTGATTTCAGGTGGTAATTAACACAGGCTCTGGAGCCAATCAACCTAATCAATCTCTGCATCAATCAACCTAATTTTTCCTGAAACTTCCCTGGGCTTACTGGCCTCTGTGGGCTGAGGTGGTATGTTTAAGATATTCCTCCCACCTCCCTTCATCTGAGGTCTATTTTTGGCTATGGACCTTCCCAAACTTGCCTGCCACCTCCCACCCTCTCACCAAGTACCACTTCTTTGTTCTCCACCAAGGGTTTCTCATGTTTTGTTGTTTAGACTTAGTTGTTGATATTTTTGGTAGGCTGAAAAATGGCCCTCCCAAAGATCCTCTATCCCATTCCCTAGACCCTTCTTTGGGAAAAGGGTCTTTGCAGGTGTGATTAAGAATCTTTCCATGGGGGGATTAGCCTGGATTATCCAGGTGGGCCCTAAATAGAATCGCATGTTTCCTTAGAAGACAGAGGGAGGAGAACTGACAAGCTGAGAAGGCAATGTGAATATGGAGCAGAGAGCTACTTGGATATGTTGACCTTGAAGATTTCAGTCATGTTCCCCTAAGCCAAGGAATGCCAGCAGTCACAAGAAGCTAGAAAAGGTAAGAAATGGGCTTTCCCCTAGAGCAGGGGTCCCCAGCCTCTGGGGTCTAATGCCTGATGATCTGAGGTGGAGCTGATGGAACAATAGAAATAAAGTACACAGTCAATGTCATGTGCTTGAATCATCCTGAAACCATCCCTCCCTCTGTCCATGGAAAAATTTGTCTTCCACACAACTGGTCCCTGGTGCCAAAAGCTTGGGGACCAACAACCTAGAGTCTCCAGAGGTGCGCGGCCCTGCCAGTACCATCATTTTAGCCTAGCGAAACTGATTTCAGGGATCTGACTTTCAGAACTGTAAAAAAATATATTCCTGCTGCCTAAGACACCCAGTTCATGGTAGTTTAATACAGCAATCCTAGGAGACTAATGCAACATTGTTTATTTTCTTTCATTCTCCCTTCTGTGGTTTTCCAGGTTTGATTTTGGGAGCGGCGGACAGCAGCCCAAACTTGATCGGCATTTTAGCAACTATAGGTAAGTCGCTAAATCTGTGAGTAACTCAAGGAGAATTGATGTCTTTACCGTACGTATTTTGTTTCACATCAGTGAACGTGGCTCACTCTGGTTTTTTGGGGACTTAAAAAAAAATCTTAATCTATCAGGAAACTTTTATGTTTGCCTTCATAAATATATCGTATACATTTTTGTGTGATTTGTGATTCTGGATTTTGTTGCTGTTACATGTGCTCATTTGTGAACGGGATTCTGTCTATTACACGTGGTAATTAATTATGGCCTTTTTGTGCCAAGGCTCTTGACTTAATTGTATTGACTGACCTCCCATACACGTTCTTTCTGAAGTCTTTTATTTATTTGGGTATTCTACACAGTGATTCCTTTTAATTTTCTAGGCAGATGATGATATTGTTACAAATATATCTCTTTCTTTTCAACATTTATATATCTTATTCATTTTGGTATCTGTATCTCTGTCTTTGTGTTCCAGTGCAATTTTGAACAGTAGATGTGAGAATATATGTCTTGTTCATGACTTGAATGAGCGTACTTCTAACATTTCACACCTAACTATGTTTGGTGTAGAATTTAGAAAAAAGCAAGTTCCTTCTAAGTTTGCTAGAAGTTTGTCCCATTAACTCATGTTGAATTTCTTTCAGAGGCTTTTTCTATACCCATTGGCACAATCATATTTTTTTCTCTTCTAATTTGTTATTGTATGGAACTACAACTGAAAGTATTTTCTAACGTTAAATCATATTTTCATTTCTTGGGCACAGCCCACGTGCTCATTGAATTCACTACTTTGTTGACTATGCTATTTACTACTATGTGAGTGAGCTTTGCTCAAGTGTTCTTTTCATGGGGATGGAGGGCAACGTCCTCATTTGGTTTTTGAGACAAGGAGAGCTGGCTGGGGAAAATGAGTTGCATAATTTCCCCTCTCCCTTTGTGTGGGTATGCCTTAGGAAATTTGTTTTCTTTCTTTCAGAAGACCACTCTCTAGGTTGTGTGGTATACTTCCATTAGGAGGTGTATAATGCCTGGTCCTTCTTTGCGAAGCTGTCAGCAGGCCATGATGATCACCTTTATCAATCCTTCAGGGGTCACATAATGTTCATTCTCTCATTCTTTCTTACTCTGCTGTTGCTGCTGCTAAGTCGCTTCAGTTGCGTCCGACTCTGTGCGACCCCCTAGACGGCAGCCCACCAGGCTCCGCCATCCCTGGGGTTCTCCAGGCAAGAACACTGGAGTGGGTTGCCATTTCCTTCTCTAGTGGATGGAAGTGAAAAGTGAAAGTGAAGTCGCTCAGTCATGTCCGACTCTTCACGACCCCATGGACTGCAGCCTACCAGGCTCCTCCGTCCATGGGATTTTCCAGGCAAGAATACGGGAGTGGGTTGCTATTTCCTTCTCCGGAGATCTCCCTGACCCGGGGATTGAACCCACCATCTTCTGTGGTTCTGCATTGCAAGCAGATTCTTTACCACTGAGCCACTGGGGAAGCCCCTTCATCCTTAACTTTTCTGCTGGGTTCTTTCGCATTTACAAGCAATTCCTATTCTAATGCCATTATCATCTTGTTTCAGATCACAAGGAAAGATGGGGGGTTTCTCAAGGCGTTTGCAAAATTGTGAAACTCTTCTTATATGTGATAAACAGCTATAACTGTGTGATCATTGTCACTCATAACCTTAGATTCTGGTGTTAATTAAACTTTATTAAACAATATTTGGGGGAAAAAACAAGTAAAAAAAAAAAAAAAAAGTTAAAAAGGTCCAAATCAGCCATATACAATAGAAACATGAGAATTCCAACAGACCGTTCCACCCTAGCCCTCCATTACATGGAATACTGACTGTTGTCTTCAGATGAAGACTGAGGAAACTGCTTTGGATTCCACTCAGGGCAGAAGAGGTTGCTGGACATGACACTGGAATTTTCACTGGCCATGGCAGTAGTATCATCCCCGGGCACAGTTCTGGCCTGGGCTCTCTCATCTCTCAAAGCTTCCTCATACCAGAATAAGAAGGAAGTGGGGTCAGTCCCAGTGACCTTGGCAAAAAACTCCAGGACTTTCATCTTACTGGTTTCAGCATAGGCCCTTGGACCCCATAGAAATTCATAGCATGGAGGATCGCTGTGAGGCACCTGCCGATACTGTAGATATTGTTCCTCCACCAGCTCCTTGGTGATGAGTTTCCTGGGCTCCCCATAGATTAAATCCTCCTGCCCAGCATACACCCCCATTGTATTCAACGTTTTCCAGATTTTCTCCTCAGGGGCACAGTTGCCCTCCATGAAGATCATACCCAGGATAAGTATCAGGAAGCCGGTCTTGGGCATTCCCCTGTCATTACTCAGCATCCCATCGTAGGTGAGGTCGAGTGTTTTGGCAAGCTCATAGCAGTGTCTGGTGGGGTCCACTTCTTTCACTTCAATGCCAAAGACAATCTCCATGCACTCACAGACTTGGCTGAAGATCTCAGGGAAGTTGTCCTTGTGTTCTCTGATGACACTCAGCATTTCTGCTTTTGTGGTGGGTTCCTTTGTTACATATTTGACACACAGGAACTGCAGCAGTTCAGCCACCTTGTTTAGCTCATCAGCGAGCGAGGGCTCAGGATCTGGGGCAGTCTGGGAGGTGCTGGACTCGTCCTCCTCTTGGTTTCTGGAATTCTCATCCGATTGACTCAGTGGAGTGGCTGAGGTGGCAGTGGGTGAGCAGCAGGCTCCCTGAGAACTCTGGACAGCACTCAGTGCCCCAGTGGCAGACACCTCCTCTGTGGTTCCAGGGATCAACGGGGTGAGGGAAGAGGAGGAGACGGTGGACGTGGGGCAGGAGGTGGCCTCTTCCTTCTGAGCTGTGGGAGCCTGCACACATTCTATGCCCTGTGCCTCTTTTGGGGCCTGAAGGTCTTCCTCAAGCTTGCAGCACTCACTCTTCTGACCTAGAGACATGATGGCTGGTACTGGAGGTGGCCAGCAGGACAGTGGGACCCTGGGGGATCAAGAGAGACCGTCAGTGGCCTCAGCTGAGAGATTCCCCCCACTCAGGACGGCTCTGACAAAGGAAGCTTACAGGTCTCCTCTTTAGGGGAGCTCCCAGGGGTCACGGGCTCCTGTTCTCCCGGTCCGCCTAAGGATGGAAAGAAGAAGTGAGATAGTTCCTCAGGGTGGAGCCCAAGGATTCCAGGGTTGAGAGTAGGCCCGGTTGGCTCAGACACCGTGGATTCTCTGTTTTGGGGTGCACAGGGCCTTGGGAGACATTCAGGGTGTGCACCTCGTTTTGACTACTGCTGCTGCCCGGGCCTTCTCCCAGATGCTGACCTGAGAACCCAGGCCTCAGACCATGGCTGTCACCTCCCAGATCCTAGAACTCTGAGGAGGGAAACTGAGAGGACTCCTCAGGATGCAGACTACAGACACAGTCGTGGGCCCCGCAGTGTTGACAACAGCGCTGGGGCCAAGCTCTGTGATGTCCCTACTGTCGTGGGGTGGATGGTTCCCTCAGTGCTCCTTCAGAGTCCCAGTACTTTCCCCTGCCAGCGTCTAGGCCCCGTCATTCTGCTGACGTCCCCCAGAGGAAGAAGAGAAGGGGCGCCACATTGGACTCCACTTGCCCAGGGTCTGCTAAGGCGGCTAGCAGGGGCTGCGTGGGTTTCAGAGGCTGGGGGGGAGGGGGGGGGCGCCCATATCTAGGCTAGGAGGGCCCATCACACGATTCAGCTTTACACCTGTCCAAGCCCGCCTCACATCCTCTACAGCTGAGCAGACTTGGCATCCTCAGGTTGCAGCCTTGCTTCTCTGTGCGAGACCCAAGCCCCATGGTAGGAGCACAAGCTACCACTACCGGCCGCCTCTGCCCAAGGCCTCTCGGGTAGCACAGCAGGGTTGAGGTCATCTGTTCTGGGGTGGGGGGTACCCTCCGATCTGCCTTCCCATCTGGGCAGGTTCTCAGCTGGCCCTCCCCTCGCCCTCACCTGACATCTCCTGGAGCCTGCCCTCCCCGACACCAGAGTGCCTAGAGGCCATACCCAGTGGCTCCTACCCGAGGTCTCCCGGGGCTGGAGCAAGGAGCAGGGCAGGTTTCCGTGGGCCGCCCTTTCTCTGCGGTGAGGACCCCTCAGTTCTGCTCAGTGTCGTCACAGCTACTCCTGACAGGGTGGAGTTGGGTCGGGGAGCGGCCCGGGGTTGAGCGTAGCCACTCGGGTTTCTGCACGGAAAACCTTTCTTTGCTGCCCCTCAGGGTCCTCAGGTCGAGTCGGGGCCGCCCCTGGGACTCCGCCCCCTGCTGGCCCCAGGCCATCCCTGATGAAGCCTCACCCCTTTCAGACTCTGAAAGCTGAAGTAGGAAACATCACATTGGAAACCCTTCCTTTGGCGGACACTAAGGGCGGGGCTGGGCCCACCTCTCTGCGGTGGGCTCTCCCCTCCGCCAGTCTCTTACGGGCCTCGCTTTCATGCCTGGCTAGGGGGTCTGGGCCTTCTTCGCCTGCCGACCTGATGCCCCATCAGACCGAGCATCTCGCCTCCCGAGATCCCCGACCCGGAATGGGGAGAGGGGGTATCCTGCCAGCACTTGCCTGGGTCTCTGGGGCTGACAACACTGGTTGGGGTGAATTTCTGCGAGGATCCCCCTCTTGCTCTAAGGTGGGGGGCACCTCAGTCCTCAAAGTGTTCCGATTTACTCCTGTCAGGGCCTGGGCCCCCTTTCTTCTGCTGGTCTGAGATGTACCCTGCAGGCCAAGAGCACCATCTCCGTGAGGCCTTAACAGCGAAGTGTGGATGGGAGGGGTCATCTGTCAACCATACCTGGGGCCTCATGAGGCAGATGGAAAAGGCAGGTGTCTGCAGTTTCTTCAGGATCCTCCCTCGGACAGCTGGCAGAGTCTGGGCCTTGTTCCTTTGCTGACCTGAGTGCAGTCACTGCAGTTGAAGCCTCGTCTTCAGATTCCCACGGTTGAAGTCGGCAAACCCTACATCCAAGGACCCTAAATAGGGCCTCTGAGAGCCCAAAGCGGGCTCAGATGAGGCGGAGGCCCACTCTCTTCTGTTTGGCAGGCAGTTCAGTCATCCCACAGGATCAGTTTGACTCTTGGAATTGCCGGTGCCCCCTCCCCCTGAGGGCCGCTTCCCTTAGCCGCGGGTCACCTTGGAGTTCGCAAGAGTCAGAAAAGAGGAGGGCAGTGCTAATCTGGACAAACCTACAGGGAGTCTCCCAGGGTTGATATCAGGGATGGAGCAGGGTACTGCAGGGTCCACACGGTTCTGGGGGGCGGGGGTTGGACTCCTCAGTCCTCACTCGTGAGTGTGCGTCTCTTGGCCGCTGCCTTCTTGATTAAATGCTCCCTGGTAGCTTCCTTCCTTTCTGCCAGCTGTGAACATTTGCCCAGCTGCAAACCTTCCAGAGAAAGGTTTCAGTTCCCAGGCTAGATGCTAGACGGGAGAGCAGCACTGCCCCATGACAGGTGGTGGATATTCAGAAAAGCAGCTCATCTTCCTATGGGTCTCGTCACCAGCCAGACGTACACTTTCGAAACATTTTGTTCTAACGGTTTATGTTCTACACTGAAGAGGCAGAGCAGTGTGATTTGGGAGTTCCCGCTCTTTTGAAGTTCTCACACTGTGTTGTCCAGTGTAGCGATTTCCATGTTTCTTAAGCCTCCTTGATATTAAGGAATATATTTTATGAATGTATTTTATTTTTATATTTTATGAAGCATCTTTTTTATGAAGGATCTGTGTGTGTGTGTGTGTGTGTTTCACCCTCATGGTTGCTATTCCACTTTTAGAACATTCTTTTTAATTAAACATATGTTTTCACTTATGGGCATGGGGAGAGGGGAGGAGAGGGTGAGATGTATGGAGAGAGTAACATGGAAACTTACATTACCATTTGTAAAATAGATAGCCAGTGGGAATTTGCTGTATGCCTCAGGAAACTCAAACAGCGGCTCTGTACCAACCTAGAGGGGTGGGATGGGGCGGGAGGTGGGAGGGAGGTTCAAAAGGGAGGGGATATATGTATCAGTTCAGTTCAGTCGCTCAGTCGTGTCCGACTCTTTGCGATCCCATGAATTGCAGCACGCCAGGCCTCTCTGTCCATCACCAACTCCCGGAGTCTACCCAAACCCATGTCCATCGAGTCGGTGATGCCATCCAACCATCTCATCCTCTGTCGTCCCCTTCTCCTCCCGCCCCCAACCCTACCCAGCATTAGGGTCCTTTCCAATGAGTCAACCCTTCGCATGAGGTGGCCCAAGTATTGGAGTTTCAGCTTCAACATCAGACCTTCCAATGAACACTCAGGATTGATCTCTGTTAGGATGGATTGATTGGATCTCCTTGCAGTCCAAGGGACTCTCAAGAGTCTTCTCCAACAGCACAGTTCAAAAGCATCGATTCTTCGGCGCTCAGCTTTCTTCACCGTCCAACTCGCACATCCATACATGACCACTGGAAAGGGAATACCTATGGCTGATCCACGTGGAGGTTTGCCAGAAAACAACAAAATTCTATAAAGCAATTATCCTTTAATTAAAACATAAATAAATTTAAAAAAACATGTTTTCAAGGCCAGGCCTCACTCACGTAAGTGATTTCAGGTGGTAATTAACACAGGCTCTGGAGCCAATCAACCTAATCAATCTCTGCATCAATCAACCTAATTTTTCCTGAAACTTCCCTGGGCTTACTGGCCTCTGTGGGCTGAGGTGGTATGTTTAAGATATTCCTCCCACCTCCCTTCATCTGAGGTCTATTTTTGGCTATGGACCTTCCCAAACTTGCCTGCCACCTCCCACCCTCTCACCAAGTACCACTTCTTTGTTCTCCACCAAGGGTTTCTCATGTTTTGTTGTTTAGACTTAGTTGTTGATATTTTTGGTAGGCTGAAAAATGGCCCTCCCAAAGATCCTCTATCCCATTCCCTAGACCCTTCTTTGGGAAAAGGGTCTTTGCAGGTGTGATTAAGAATCTTTCCATGGGGGGATTAGCCTGGATTATCCAGGTGGGCCCTAAATAGAATCGCATGTTTCCTTAGAAGACAGAGGGAGGAGAACTGACAAGCTGAGAAGGCAATGTGAATATGGAGCAGAGAGCTACTTGGATATGTTGACCTTGAAGATTTCAGTCATGTTCCCCTAAGCCAAGGAATGCCAGCAGTCACAAGAAGCTAGAAAAGGTAAGAAATGGGCTTTCCCCTAGAGCAGGGGTCCCCAGCCTCTGGGGTCTAATGCCTGATGATCTGAGGTGGAGCTGATGGAACAATAGAAATAAAGTACACAGTCAATGTCATGTGCTTGAATCATCCTGAAACCATCCCTCCCTCTGTCCATGGAAAAATTTGTCTTCCACACAACTGGTCCCTGGTGCCAAAAGCTTGGGGACCAACAACCTAGAGTCTCCAGAGGTGCGCGGCCCTGCCAGTACCATCATTTTAGCCTAGCGAAACTGATTTCAGGGATCTGACTTTCAGAACTGTAAAAAAATATATTCCTGCTGCCTAAGACACCCAGTTCATGGTAGTTTAATACAGCAATCCTAGGAGACTAATGCAACATTGTTTATTTTCTTTCATTCTCCCTTCTGTGGTTTTCCAGGTTTGATTTTGGGAGCGGCGGACAGCAGCCCAAACTTGATCGGCATTTTAGCAACTATAGGTAAGTCGCTAAATCTGTGAGTAACTCAAGGAGAATTGATGTCTTTACCGTACGTATTTTGTTTCACATCAGTGAACGTGGCTCACTCTGGTTTTTTGGGGACTTAAAAAAAAATCTTAATCTATCAGGAAACTTTTATGTTTGCCTTCATAAATATATCGTATACATTTTTGTGTGATTTGTGATTCTGGATTTTGTTGCTGTTACATGTGCTCATTTGTGAACGGGATTCTGTCTATTACACGTGGTAATTAATTATGGCCTTTTTGTGCCAAGGCTCTTGACTTAATTGTATTGACTGACCTCCCATACACGTTCTTTCTGAAGTCTTTTATTTATTTGGGTATTCTACACAGTGATTCCTTTTAATTTTCTAGGCAGATGATGATATTGTTACAAATATATCTCTTTCTTTTCAACATTTATATATCTTATTCATTTTGGTATCTGTATCTCTGTCTTTGTGTTCCAGTGCAATTTTGAACAGTAGATGTGAGAATATATGTCTTGTTCATGACTTGAATGAGCGTACTTCTAACATTTCACACCTAACTATGTTTGGTGTAGAATTTAGAAAAAAGCAAGTTCCTTCTAAGTTTGCTAGAAGTTTGTCCCATTAACTCATGTTGAATTTCTTTCAGAGGCTTTTTCTATACCCATTGGCACAATCATATTTTTTTCTCTTCTAATTTGTTATTGTATGGAACTACAACTGAAAGTATTTTCTAACGTTAAATCATATTTTCATTTCTTGGGCACAGCCCACGTGCTCATTGAATTCACTACTTTGTTGACTATGCTATTTACTACTATGTGAGTGAGCTTTGCTCAAGTGTTCTTTTCATGGGGATGGAGGGCAACGTCCTCATTTGGTTTTTGAGACAAGGAGAGCTGGCTGGGGAAAATGAGTTGCATAATTTCCCCTCTCCCTTTGTGTGGGTATGCCTTAGGAAATTTGTTTTCTTTCTTTCAGAAGACCACTCTCTAGGTTGTGTGGTATACTTCCATTAGGAGGTGTATAATGCCTGGTCCTTCTTTGCGAAGCTGTCAGCAGGCCATGATGATCACCTTTATCAATCCTTCAGGGGTCACATAATGTTCATTCTCTCATTCTTTCTTACTCTGCTGTTGCTGCTGCTAAGTCGCTTCAGTTGCGTCCGACTCTGTGCGACCCCCTAGACGGCAGCCCACCAGGCTCCGCCATCCCTGGGGTTCTCCAGGCAAGAACACTGGAGTGGGTTGCCATTTCCTTCTCTAGTGGATGGAAGTGAAAAGTGAAAGTGAAGTCGCTCAGTCATGTCCGACTCTTCACGACCCCATGGACTGCAGCCTACCAGGCTCCTCCGTCCATGGGATTTTCCAGGCAAGAATACGGGAGTGGGTTGCTATTTCCTTCTCCGGAGATCTCCCTGACCCGGGGATTGAACCCACCATCTTCTGTGGTTCTGCATTGCAAGCAGATTCTTTACCACTGAGCCACTGGGGAAGCCCCTTCATCCTTAACTTTTCTGCTGGGTTCTTTCACATTTACAAGCAATTCCTATTCTAATGCCATTATCATCTTGTTTCAGATCACAAGGAAAGATGGGGGGTTTCTCAATGCGTTTGCAAAATTGTGAAACTCTTCTTATATGTGATAAACAGCTATAACTGTGTGATCATTGTCACTCATAACCTTAGATTCTGGTGTTAATTAAACTTTATTAAACAATATTTGGGGGAAAAAACAAGTAAAAAAAAAAAAAAAAAAGTTAAAAAGGTCCAAATCAGCCATATACAATAGAAACATGAGAATTCCAACAGACCGTTCCACCCTAGCCCTCCATTACATGGAATACTGACTGTTGTCTTCAGATGAAGACTGAGGAAACTGCTTTGGATTCCACTCAGGGCAGAAGAGGTTGCTGGACATGACACTGGAATTTTCACTGGCCATGGCAGTAGTATCATCCCCGGGCACAGTTCTGGCCTGGGCTCTCTCATCTCTCAAAGCTTCCTCATACCAGAATAAGAAGGAAGTGGGGTCAGTCCCAGTGACCTTGGCAAAAAACTCCAGGACTTTCATCTTACTGGTTTCAGCATAGGCCCTTGGACCCCATAGAAATTCATAGCATGGAGGATCGCTGTGAGGCACCTGCCGATACTGTAGATATTGTTCCTCCACCAGCTCCTTGGTGATGAGTTTCCTGGGCTCCCCATAGATTAAATCCTCCTGCCCAGCATACACCCCCATTGTATTCAACGTTTTCCAGATTTTCTCCTCAGGGGCACAGTTGCCCTCCATGAAGATCATACCCAGGATAAGTATCAGGAAGCCGGTCTTGGGCATTCCCCTGTCATTACTCAGCATCCCATCGTAGGTGAGGTCGAGTGTTTTGGCAAGCTCATAGCAGTGTCTGGTGGGGTCCACTTCTTTCACTTCAATGCCAAAGACAATCTCCATGCACTCACAGACTTGGCTGAAGATCTCAGGGAAGTTGTCCTTGTGTTCTCTGATGACACTCAGCATTTCTGCTTTTGTGGTGGGTTCCTTTGTTACATATTTGACACACAGGAACTGCAGCAGTTCAGCCACCTTGTTTAGCTCATCAGCGAGCGAGGGCTCAGGATCTGGGGCAGTCTGGGAGGTGCTGGACTCGTCCTCCTCTTGGTTTCTGGAATTCTCATCCGATTGACTCAGTGGAGTGGCTGAGGTGGCAGTGGGTGAGCAGCAGGCTCCCTGAGAACTCTGGACAGCACTCAGTGCCCCAGTGGCAGACACCTCCTCTGTGGTTCCAGGGATCAACGGGGTGAGGGAAGAGGAGGAGACGGTGGACGTGGGGCAGGAGGTGGCCTCTTCCTTCTGAGCTGTGGGAGCCTGCACACATTCTATGCCCTGTGCCTCTTTTGGGGCCTGAAGGTCTTCCTCAAGCTTGCAGCACTCACTCTTCTGACCTAGAGACATGATGGCTGGTACTGGAGGTGGCCAGCAGGACAGTGGGACCCTGGGGGATCAAGAGAGACCGTCAGTGGCCTCAGCTGAGAGATTCCCCCCACTCAGGACGGCTCTGACAAAGGAAGCTTACAGGTCTCCTCTTTAGGGGAGCTCCCAGGGGTCACGGGCTCCTGTTCTCCCGGTCCGCCTAAGGATGGAAAGAAGAAGTGAGATAGTTCCTCAGGGTGGAGCCCAAGGATTCCAGGGTTGAGAGTAGGCCCGGTTGGCTCAGACACCGTGGATTCTCTGTTTTGGGGTGCACAGGGCCTTGGGAGACATTCAGGGTGTGCACCTCGTTTTGACTACTGCTGCTGCCCGGGCCTTCTCCCAGATGCTGACCTGAGAACCCAGGCCTCAGACCATGGCTGTCACCTCCCAGATCCTAGAACTCTGAGGAGGGAAACTGAGAGGACTCCTCAGGATGCAGACTACAGACACAGTCGTGGGCCCCGCAGTGTTGACAACAGCGCTGGGGCCAAGCTCTGTGATGTCCCTACTGTCGTGGGGTGGATGGTTCCCTCAGTGCTCCTTCAGAGTCCCAGTACTTTCCCCTGCCAGCGTCTAGGCCCCGTCATTCTGCTGACGTCCCCCAGAGGAAGAAGAGAAGGGGCGCCACATTGGACTCCACTTGCCCAGGGTCTGCTAAGGCGGCTAGCAGGGGCTGCGTGGGTTTCAGAGGCTGGGGGGGAGGGGGGGGGTGCCCATATCTAGGCTAGGAGGGCCCATCACACGATTCATCTTTACACCTGTCCAAGCCCGCCTCACATCCTCTACAGCTGAGCAGACTTGGCATCCTCAGGTTGCAGCCTTGCTTCTCTGTGCGAGACCCAAGCCCCATGGTAGGAGCACAAGCTACCACTACCGGCCGCCTCTGCCCAAGGCCTCTCGGGTAGCACAGCAGGGTTGAGGTCATCTGTTCTGGGGTGGGGGGTACCCTCCGATCTGCCTTCCCATCTGGGCAGGTTCTCAGCTGGCCCTCCCCTCGCCCTCACCTGACATCTCCTGGAGCCTGCCCTCCCCGACACCAGAGTGCCTAGAGGCCATACCCAGTGGCTCCTACCCGAGGTCTCCCGGGGCTGGAGCAAGGAGCAGGGCAGGTTTCCGTGGGCCGCCCTTTCTCTGCGGTGAGGACCCCTCAGTTCTGCTCAGTGTCGTCACAGCTACTCCTGACAGGGTGGAGTTGGGTCGGGGAGCGGCCCGGGGTTGAGCGTAGCCACTCGGGTTTCTGCACGGAAAACCTTTCTTTGCTGCCCCTCAGGGTCCTCAGGTCGAGTCGGGGCCGCCCCTGGGACTCCGCCCCCTGCTGGCCCCAGGCCATCCCTGATGAAGCCTCACCCCTTTCAGACTCTGAAAGCTGAAGTAGGAAACATCACATTGGAAACCCTTCCTTTGGCGGACACTAAGGGCGGGGCTGGGCCCACCTCTCTGCGGTGGGCTCTCCCCTCCGCCAGTCTCTTACGGGCCTCGCTTTCATGCCTGGCTAGGGGGTCTGGGCCTTCTTCGCCTGCCGACCTGATGCCCCATCAGACCGAGCATCTCGCCTCCCGAGATCCCCGACCCGGAATGGGGAGAGGGGGTATCCTGCCAGCACTTGCCTGGGTCTCTGGGGCTGACAACACTGGTTGGGGTGAATTTCTGCGAGGATCCCCCTCTTGCTCTAAGGTGGGGGGCACCTCAGTCCTCAAAGTGTTCCGATTTACTCCTGTCAGGGCCTGGGCCCCCTTTCTTCTGCTGGTCTGAGATGTACCCTGCAGGCCAAGAGCACCATCTCCGTGAGGCCTTAACAGCGAAGTGTGGATGGGAGGGGTCATCTGTCAACCATACCTGGGGCCTCATGAGGCAGATGGAAAAGGCAGGTGTCTGCAGTTTCTTCAGGATCCTCCCTCGGACAGCTGGCAGAGTCTGGGCCTTGTTCCTTTGCTGACCTGAGTGCAGTCACTGCAGTTGAAGCCTCGTCTTCAGATTCCCACGGTTGAAGTCGGCAAACCCTACATCCAAGGACCCTAAATAGGGCCTCTGAGAGCCCAAAGCGGGCTCAGATGAGGCGGAGGCCCACTCTCTTCTGTTTGGCAGGCAGTTCAGTCATCCCACAGGATCAGTTTGACTCTTGGAATTGCCGGTGCCCCCTCCCCCTGAGGGCCGCTTCCCTTAGCCGCGGGTCACCTTGGAGTTTGCAAGAGTCAGAAAAGAGGAGGGCAGTGCTAATCTGGACAAACCTACAGGGAGTCTCCCAGGGTTGATATCAGGGATGGAGCAGGGTACTGCAGGGTCCACACGGTTCTGGGGGGCGGGGGTTGGACTCCTCAGTCCTCACTCGTGAGTGTGCGTCTCTTGGCCGCTGCCTTCTTGATTAAATGCTCCCTGGTAGCTTCCTTCCTTTCTGCCAGCTGTGAACATTTGCCCAGCTGCAAACCTTCCAGAGAAAGGTTTCAGTTCCCAGGCTAGATGCTAGACGGGAGAGCAGCACTGCCCCATGACAGGTGGTGGATATTCAGAAAAGCAGCTCATCTTCCTATGGGTCTCGTCACCAGCCAGACGTACACTTTCGAAACATTTTGTTCTAACGGTTTATGTTCTACACTGAAGAGGCAGAGCAGTGTGATTTGGGAGTTCCCGCTCTTTTGAAGTTCTCACACTGTGTTGTCCAGTGTAGCGATTTCCATGTTTCTTAAGCCTCCTTGATATTAAGGAATATATTTTATGAATGTATTTTATTTTTATATTTTATGAAGCATCTTTTTTATGAAGGATCTGTGTGTGTGTGTGTGTGTGTTTCACCCTCATGGTTGCTATTCCACTTTTAGAACATTCTTTTTAATTAAACATATGTTTTCACTTATGGGCATGGGGAGAGGGGAGGAGAGGGTGAGATGTATGGAGAGAGTAACATGGAAACTTACATTACCATTTGTAAAATAGATAGCCAGTGGGAATTTGCTGTATGCCTCAGGAAACTCAAACAGCGGCTCTGTACCAACCTAGAGGGGTGGGATGGGGCGGGAGGTGGGAGGGAGGTTCAAAAGGGAGGGGATATATGTATCAGTTCAGTTCAGTCGCTCAGTCGTGTCCGACTCTTTGCGATCCCATGAATTGCAGCACGCCAGGCCTCTCTGTCCATCACCAACTCCCGGAGTCTACCCAAACCCATGTCCATCGAGTCGGTGATGCCATCCAACCATCTCATCCTCTGTCGTCCCCTTCTCCTCCCGCCCCCAACCCTACCCAGCATTAGGGTCCTTTCCAATGAGTCAACCCTTCGCATGAGGTGGCCCAAGTATTGGAGTTTCAGCTTCAACATCAGACCTTCCAATGAACACTCAGGATTGATCTCTGTTAGGATGGATTGATTGGATCTCCTTGCAGTCCAAGGGACTCTCAAGAGTCTTCTCCAACAGCACAGTTCAAAAGCATCGATTCTTCGGCGCTCAGCTTTCTTCACCGTCCAACTCGCACATCCATACATGACCACTGGAAAGGGAATACCTATGGCTGATCCACGTGGAGGTTTGCCAGAAAACAACAAAATTCTATAAAGCAATTATCCTTTAATTAAAACATAAATAAATTTAAAAAAACATGTTTTCAAGGCCAGGCCTCACTCACGTAAGTGATTTCAGGTGGTAATTAACACAGGCTCTGGAGCCAATCAACCTAATCAATCTCTGCATCAATCAACCTAATTTTTCCTGAAACTTCCCTGGGCTTACTGGCCTCTGTGGGCTGAGGTGGTATGTTTAAGATATTCCTCCCACCTCCCTTCATCTGAGGTCTATTTTTGGCTATGGACCTTCCCAAACTTGCCTGCCACCTCCCACCCTCTCACCAAGTACCACTTCTTTGTTCTCCACCAAGGGTTTCTCATGTTTTGTTGTTTAGACTTAGTTGTTGATATTTTTGGTAGGCTGAAAAATGGCCCTCCCAAAGATCCTCTATCCCATTCCCTAGACCCTTCTTTGGGAAAAGGGTCTTTGCAGGTGTGATTAAGAATCTTTCCATGGGGGGATTAGCCTGGATTATCCAGGTGGGCCCTAAATAGAATCGCATGTTTCCTTAGAAGACAGAGGGAGGAGAACTGACAAGCTGAGAAGGCAATGTGAATATGGAGCAGAGAGCTACTTGGATATGTTGACCTTGAAGATTTCAGTCATGTTCCCCTAAGCCAAGGAATGCCAGCAGTCACAAGAAGCTAGAAAAGGTAAGAAATGGGCTTTCCCCTAGAGCAGGGGTCCCCAGCCTCTGGGGTCTAATGCCTGATGATCTGAGGTGGAGCTGATGGAACAATAGAAATAAAGTACACAGTCAATGTCATGTGCTTGAATCATCCTGAAACCATCCCTCCCTCTGTCCATGGAAAAATTTGTCTTCCACACAACTGGTCCCTGGTGCCAAAAGCTTGGGGACCAACAACCTAGAGTCTCCAGAGGTGCGCGGCCCTGCCAGTACCATCATTTTAGCCTAGCGAAACTGATTTCAGGGATCTGACTTTCAGAACTGTAAAAAAATATATTCCTGCTGCCTAAGACACCCAGTTCATGGTAGTTTAATACAGCAATCCTAGGAGACTAATGCAACATTGTTTATTTTCTTTCATTCTCCCTTCTGTGGTTTTCCAGGTTTGATTTTGGGAGCGGCGGACAGCAGCCCAAACTTGATCGGCATTTTAGCAACTATAGGTAAGTCGCTAAATCTGTGAGTAACTCAAGGAGAATTGATGTCTTTACCGTACGTATTTTGTTTCACATCAGTGAACGTGGCTCACTCTGGTTTTTTGGGGACTTAAAAAAAAATCTTAATCTATCAGGAAACTTTTATGTTTGCCTTCATAAATATATCGTATACATTTTTGTGTGATTTGTGATTCTGGATTTTGTTGCTGTTACATGTGCTCATTTGTGAACGGGATTCTGTCTATTACACGTGGTAATTAATTATGGCCTTTTTGTGCCAAGGCTCTTGACTTAATTGTATTGACTGACCTCCCATACACGTTCTTTCTGAAGTCTTTTATTTATTTGGGTATTCTACACAGTGATTCCTTTTAATTTTCTAGGCAGATGATGATATTGTTACAAATATATCTCTTTCTTTTCAACATTTATATATCTTATTCATTTTGGTATCTGTATCTCTGTCTTTGTGTTCCAGTGCAATTTTGAACAGTAGATGTGAGAATATATGTCTTGTTCATGACTTGAATGAGCGTACTTCTAACATTTCACACCTAACTATGTTTGGTGTAGAATTTAGAAAAAAGCAAGTTCCTTCTAAGTTTGCTAGAAGTTTGTCCCATTAACTCATGTTGAATTTCTTTCAGAGGCTTTTTCTATACCCATTGGCACAATCATATTTTTTTCTCTTCTAATTTGTTATTGTATGGAACTACAACTGAAAGTATTTTCTAACGTTAAATCATATTTTCATTTCTTGGGCACAGCCCACGTGCTCATTGAATTCACTACTTTGTTGACTATGCTATTTACTACTATGTGAGTGAGCTTTGCTCAAGTGTTCTTTTCATGGGGATGGAGGGCAACGTCCTCATTTGGTTTTTGAGACAAGGAGAGCTGGCTGGGGAAAATGAGTTGCATAATTTCCCCTCTCCCTTTGTGTGGGTATGCCTTAGGAAATTTGTTTTCTTTCTTTCAGAAGACCACTCTCTAGGTTGTGTGGTATACTTCCATTAGGAGGTGTATAATGCCTGGTCCTTCTTTGCGAAGCTGTCAGCAGGCCATGATGATCACCTTTATCAATCCTTCAGGGGTCACATAATGTTCATTCTCTCATTCTTTCTTACTCTGCTGTTGCTGCTGCTAAGTCGCTTCAGTTGCGTCCGACTCTGTGCGACCCCCTAGACGGCAGCCCACCAGGCTCCGCCATCCCTGGGGTTCTCCAGGCAAGAACACTGGAGTGGGTTGCCATTTCCTTCTCTAGTGGATGGAAGTGAAAAGTGAAAGTGAAGTCGCTCAGTCATGTCCGACTCTTCACGACCCCATGGACTGCAGCCTACCAGGCTCCTCCGTCCATGGGATTTTCCAGGCAAGAATACGGGAGTGGGTTGCTATTTCCTTCTCCGGAGATCTCCCTGACCCGGGGATTGAACCCACCATCTTCTGTGGTTCTGCATTGCAAGCAGATTCTTTACCACTGAGCCACTGGGGAAGCCCCTTCATCCTTAACTTTTCTGCTGGGTTCTTTCACATTTACAAGCAATTCCTATTCTAATGCCATTATCATCTTGTTTCAGATCACAAGGAAAGATGGGGGGTTTCTCAATGCGTTTGCAAAATTGTGAAACTCTTCTTATATGTGATAAACAGCTATAACTGTGTGATCATTGTCACTCATAACCTTAGATTCTGGTGTTAATTAAACTTTATTAAACAATATTTGGGGGAAAAAACAAGTAAAAAAAAAAAAAAAAAAAAGTTAAAAAGGTCCAAATCAGCCATATACAATAGAAACATGAGAATTCCAACAGACCGTTCCACCCTAGCCCTCCATTACATGGAATACTGACTGTTGTCTTCAGATGAAGACTGAGGAAACTGCTTTGGATTCCACTCAGGGCAGAAGAGGTTGCTGGACATGACACTGGAATTTTCACTGGCCATGGCAGTAGTATCATCCCCGGGCACAGTTCTGGCCTGGGCTCTCTCATCTCTCAAAGCTTCCTCATACCAGAATAAGAAGGAAGTGGGGTCAGTCCCAGTGACCTTGGCAAAAAACTCCAGGACTTTCATCTTACTGGTTTCAGCATAGGCCCTTGGACCCCATAGAAATTCATAGCATGGAGGATCGCTGTGAGGCACCTGCCGATACTGTAGATATTGTTCCTCCACCAGCTCCTTGGTGATGAGTTTCCTGGGCTCCCCATAGATTAAATCCTCCTGCCCAGCATACACCCCCATTGTATTCAACGTTTTCCAGATTTTCTCCTCAGGGGCACAGTTGCCCTCCATGAAGATCATACCCAGGATAAGTATCAGGAAGCCGGTCTTGGGCATTCCCCTGTCATTACTCAGCATCCCATCGTAGGTGAGGTCGAGTGTTTTGGCAAGCTCATAGCAGTGTCTGGTGGGGTCCACTTCTTTCACTTCAATGCCAAAGACAATCTCCATGCACTCACAGACTTGGCTGAAGATCTCAGGGAAGTTGTCCTTGTGTTCTCTGATGACACTCAGCATTTCTGCTTTTGTGGTGGGTTCCTTTGTTACATATTTGACACACAGGAACTGCAGCAGTTCAGCCACCTTGTTTAGCTCATCAGCGAGCGAGGGCTCAGGATCTGGGGCAGTCTGGGAGGTGCTGGACTCGTCCTCCTCTTGGTTTCTGGAATTCTCATCCGATTGACTCAGTGGAGTGGCTGAGGTGGCAGTGGGTGAGCAGCAGGCTCCCTGAGAACTCTGGACAGCACTCAGTGCCCCAGTGGCAGACACCTCCTCTGTGGTTCCAGGGATCAACGGGGTGAGGGAAGAGGAGGAGACGGTGGACGTGGGGCAGGAGGTGGCCTCTTCCTTCTGAGCTGTGGGAGCCTGCACACATTCTATGCCCTGTGCCTCTTTTGGGGCCTGAAGGTCTTCCTCAAGCTTGCAGCACTCACTCTTCTGACCTAGAGACATGATGGCTGGTACTGGAGGTGGCCAGCAGGACAGTGGGACCCTGGGGGATCAAGAGAGACCGTCAGTGGCCTCAGCTGAGAGATTCCCCCCACTCAGGACGGCTCTGACAAAGGAAGCTTACAGGTCTCCTCTTTAGGGGAGCTCCCAGGTGTCACGGGCTCCTGTTCTCCCGGTCCGCCTAAGGATGGAAAGAAGAAGTGAGATAGTTCCTCAGGGTGGAGCCCAAGGATTCCAGGGTTGAGAGTAGGCCCGGTTGGCTCAGACACCGTGGATTCTCTGTTTTGGGGTGCACAGGGCCTTGGGAGACATTCAGGGTGTGCACCTCGTTTTGACTACTGCTGCTGCCCGGGCCTTCTCCCAGATGCTGACCTGAGAACCCAGGCCTCAGACCATGGCTGTCACCTCCCAGATCCTAGAACTCTGAGGAGGGAAACTGAGAGGACTCCTCAGGATGCAGACTACAGACACAGTCGTGGGCCCCGCAGTGTTGACAACAGCGCTGGGGCCAAGCTCTGTGATGTCCCTACTGTCGTGGGGTGGATGGTTCCCTCAGTGCTCCTTCAGAGTCCCAGTACTTTCCCCTGCCAGCGTCTAGGCCCCGTCATTCTGCTGACGTCCCCCAGAGGAAGAAGAGAAGGGGCGCCACATTGGACTCCACTTGCCCAGGGTCTGCTAAGGCGGCTAGCAGGGGCTGCGTGGGTTTCAGAGGCTGGGGGGGAGGGGGGGGGCGCCCATATCTAGGCTAGGAGGGCCCATCACACGATTCATCTTTACACCTGTCCAAGCCCGCCTCACATCCTCTACAGCTGAGCAGACTTGGCATCCTCAGGTTGCAGCCTTGCTTCTCTGTGCGAGACCCAAGCCCCATGGTAGGAGCACAAGCTACCACTACCGGCCGCCTCTGCCCAAGGCCTCTCGGGTAGCACAGCAGGGTTGAGGCCATCTGTTCTGGGGTGGGGGGTACCCTCCGATCTGCCTTCCCATCTGGGCAGGTTCTCAGCTGGCCCTCCCCTCGCCCTCACCTGACATCTCCTGGAGCCTGCCCTCCCCGACACCAGAGTGCCTAGAGGCCATACCCAGTGGCTCCTACCCGAGGTCTCCCGGGGCTGGAGCAAGGAGCAGGGCAGGTTTCCGTGGGCCGCCCTTTCTCTGCGGTGAGGACCCCTCAGTTCTGCTCAGTGTCGTCACAGCTACTCCTGACAGGGTGGAGTTGGGTCGGGGAGCGGCCCGGGGTTGAGCGTAGCCACTCGGGTTTCTGCACGGAAAACCTTTCTTTGCTGCCCCTCAGGGTCCTCAGGTCGAGTCGGGGCCGCCCCTGGGACTCCGCCCCCTGCTGGCCCCAGGCCATCCCTGATGAAGCCTCACCCCTTTCAGACTCTGAAAGCTGAAGTAGGAAACATCACATTGGAAACCCTTCCTTTGGCGGACACTAAGGGCGGGGCTGGGCCCACCTCTCTGCGGTGGGCTCTCCCCTCCGCCAGTCTCTTACGGGCCTCGCTTTCATGCCTGGCTAGGGGGTCTGGGCCTTCTTCGCCTGCCGACCTGATGCCCCATCAGACCGAGCATCTCGCCTCCCGAGATCCCCGACCCGGAATGGGGAGAGGGGGTATCCTGCCAGCACTTGCCTGGGTCTCTGGGGCTGACAACACTGGTTGGGGTGAATTTCTGCGAGGATCCCCCTCTTGCTCTAAGGTGGGGGGCACCTCAGTCCTCAAAGTGTTCCGATTTACTCCTGTCAGGGCCTGGGCCCCCTTTCTTCTGCTGGTCTGAGATGTACCCTGCAGGCCAAGAGCACCATCTCCGTGAGGCCTTAACAGCGAAGTGTGGATGGGAGGGGTCATCTGTCAACCATACCTGGGGCCTCATGAGGCAGATGGAAAAGGCAGGTGTCTGCAGTTTCTTCAGGATCCTCCCTCGGACAGCTGGCAGAGTCTGGGCCTTGTTCCTTTGCTGACCTGAGTGCAGTCACTGCAGTTGAAGCCTCGTCTTCAGATTCCCACGGTTGAAGTCGGCAAACCCTACATCCAAGGACCCTAAATAGGGCCTCTGAGAGCCCAAAGCGGGCTCAGATGAGGCGGAGGCCCACTCTCTTCTGTTTGGCAGGCAGTTCAGTCATCCCACAGGATCAGTTTGACTCTTGGAATTGCCGGTGCCCCCTCCCCCTGAGGGCCGCTTCCCTTAGCCGCGGGTCACCTTGGAGTTCGCAAGAGTCAGAAAAGAGGAGGGCAGTGCTAATCTGGACAAACCTACAGGGAGTCTCCCAGGGTTGATATCAGGGATGGAGCAGGGTACTGCAGGGTCCACACGGTTCTGGGGGGCGGGGGTTGGACTCCTCAGTCCTCACTCGTGAGTGTGCGTCTCTTGGCCGCTGCCTTCTTGATTAAATGCTCCCTGGTAGCTTCCTTCCTTTCTGCCAGCTGTGAACATTTGCCCAGCTGCAAACCTTCCAGAGAAAGGTTTCAGTTCCCAGGCTAGATGCTAGACGGGAGAGCAGCACTGCCCCATGACAGGTGGTGGATATTCAGAAAAGCAGCTCATCTTCCTATGGGTCTCGTCACCAGCCAGACGTACACTTTCGAAACATTTTGTTCTAACGGTTTATGTTCTACACTGAAGAGGCAGAGCAGTGTGATTTGGGAGTTCCCGCTCTTTTGAAGTTCTCACACTGTGTTGTCCAGTGTAGCGATTTCCATGTTTCTTAAGCCTCCTTGATATTAAGGAATATATTTTATGAATGTATTTTATTTTTATATTTTATGAAGCATCTTTTTTATGAAGGATCTGTGTGTGTGTGTGTGTGTGTTTCACCCTCATGGTTGCTATTCCACTTTTAGAACATTCTTTTTAATTAAACATATGTTTTCACTTATGGGCATGGGGAGAGGGGAGGAGAGGGTGAGATGTATGGAGAGAGTAACATGGAAACTTACATTACCATTTGTAAAATAGATAGCCAGTGGGAATTTGCTGTATGCCTCAGGAAACTCAAACAGCGGCTCTGTACCAACCTAGAGGGGTGGGATGGGGCGGGAGGTGGGAGGGAGGTTCAAAAGGGAGGGGATATATGTATCAGTTCAGTTCAGTCGCTCAGTCGTGTCCGACTCTTTGCGATCCCATGAATTGCAGCACGCCAGGCCTCTCTGTCCATCACCAACTCCCGGAGTCTACCCAAACCCATGTCCATCGAGTCGGTGATGCCATCCAACCATCTCATCCTCTGTCGTCCCCTTCTCCTCCCGCCCCCAACCCTACCCAGCATTAGGGTCCTTTCCAATGAGTCAACCCTTCGCATGAGGTGGCCCAAGTATTGGAGTTTCAGCTTCAACATCAGACCTTCCAATGAACACTCAGGATTGATCTCTGTTAGGATGGATTGATTGGATCTCCTTGCAGTCCAAGGGACTCTCAAGAGTCTTCTCCAACAGCACAGTTCAAAAGCATCGATTCTTCGGCGCTCAGCTTTCTTCACCGTCCAACTCGCACATCCATACATGACCACTGGAAAGGGAATACCTATGGCTGATCCACGTGGAGGTTTGCCAGAAAACAACAAAATTCTATAAAGCAATTATCCTTTAATTAAAACATAAATAAATCTAAAAAAACATGTTTTCAAGGCCAGGCCTCACTCACGTAAGTGATTTCAGGTGGTAATTAACACAGGCTCTGGAGCCAATCAACCTAATCAATCTCTGCATCAATCAACCTAATTTTTCCTGAAACTTCCCTGGGCTTACTGGCCTCTGTGGGCTGAGGTGGTATGTTTAAGATATTCCTCCCACCTCCCTTCATCTGAGGTCTATTTTTGGCTATGGACCTTCCCAAACTTGCCTGCCACCTCCCACCCTCTCACCAAGTACCACTTCTTTGTTCTCCACCAAGGGTTTCTCATGTTTTGTTGTTTAGACTTAGTTGTTGATATTTTTGGTAGGCTGAAAAATGGCCCTCCCAAAGATCCTCTATCCCATTCCCTAGACCCTTCTTTGGGAAAAGGGTCTTTGCAGGTGTGATTAAGAATCTTTCCATGGGGGGATTAGCCTGGATTATCCAGGTGGGCCCTAAATAGAATCGCATGTTTCCTTAGAAGACAGAGGGAGGAGAACTGACAAGCTGAGAAGGCAATGTGAATATGGAGCAGAGAGCTACTTGGATATGTTGACCTTGAAGATTTCAGTCATGTTCCCCTAAGCCAAGGAATGCCAGCAGTCACAAGAAGCTAGAAAAGGTAAGAAATGGGCTTTCCCCTAGAGCAGGGGTCCCCAGCCTCTGGGGTCTAATGCCTGATGATCTGAGGTGGAGCTGATGGAACAATAGAAATAAAGTACACAGTCAATGTCATGTGCTTGAATCATCCTGAAACCATCCCTCCCTCTGTCCATGGAAAAATTTGTCTTCCACACAACTGGTCCCTGGTGCCAAAAGCTTGGGGACCAACAACCTAGAGTCTCCAGAGGTGCGCGGCCCTGCCAGTACCATCATTTTAGCCTAGCGAAACTGATTTCAGGGATCTGACTTTCAGAACTGTAAAAAAATATATTCCTGCTGCCTAAGACACCCAGTTCATGGTAGTTTAATACAGCAATCCTAGGAGACTAATGCAACATTGTTTATTTTCTTTCATTCTCCCTTCTGTGGTTTTCCAGGTTTGATTTTGGGAGCGGCGGACAGCAGCCCAAACTTGATCGGCATTTTAGCAACTATAGGTAAGTCGCTAAATCTGTGAGTAACTCAAGGAGAATTGATGTCTTTACCGTACGTATTTTGTTTCACATCAGTGAGCGTGGCTCACTCTGGTTTTTTGGGGACTTAAAAAAAAATCTTAATCTATCAGGAAACTTTTATGTTTGCCTTCATAAATATATCGTATACATTTTTGTGTGATTTGTGATTCTGGATTTTGTTGCTGTTACATGTGCTCATTTGTGAACGGGATTCTGTCTATTACACGTGGTAATTAATTATGGCCTTTTTGTGCCAAGGCTCTTGACTTAATTGTATTGACTGACCTCCCATACACGTTCTTTCTGAAGTCTTTTATTTATTTGGGTATTCTACACAGTGATTCCTTTTAATTTTCTAGGCAGATGATGATATTGTTACAAATATATCTCTTTCTTTTCAACATTTATATATCTTATTCATTTTGGTATCTGTATCTCTGTCTTTGTGTTCCAGTGCAATTTTGAACAGTAGATGTGAGAATATATGTCTTGTTCATGACTTGAATGAGCGTACTTCTAACATTTCACACCTAACTATGTTTGGTGTAGAATTTAGAAAAAAGCAAGTTCCTTCTAAGTTTGCTAGAAGTTTGTCCCATTAACTCATGTAGAATTTCTTTCAGAGGCTTTTTCTATACCCATTGGCACAATCATATTTTTTTCTCTTCTAATTTGTTATTGTATGGAACTACAACTGAAAGTATTTTCTAACGTTAAATCATATTTTCATTTCTTGGGCACAGCCCACGTGCTCATTGAATTCACTACTTTGTTGACTATGCTATTTACTACTATGTGAGTGAGCTTTGCTCAAGTGTTCTTTTCATGGGGATGGAGGGCAACGTCCTCATTTGGTTTTTGAGACAAGGAGAGCTGGCTGGGGAAAATGAGTTGCATAATTTCCCCTCTCCCTTTGTGTGGGTATGCCTTAGGAAATTTGTTTTCTTTCTTTCAGAAGACCACTCTCTAGGTTGTGTGGTATACTTCCATTAGGAGGTGTATAATGCCTGGTCCTTCTTTGCGAAGCTGTCAGCAGGCCATGATGATCACCTTTATCAATCCTTCAGGGGTCACATAATGTTCATTCTCTCATTCTTTCTTACTCTGCTGTTGCTGCTGCTAAGTCGCTTCAGTTGCGTCCGACTCTGTGCGACCCCCTAGACGGCAGCCCACCAGGCTCCGCCATCCCTGGGGTTCTCCAGGCAAGAACACTGGAGTGGGTTGCCATTTCCTTCTCTAGTGGATGGAAGTGAAAAGTGAAAGTGAAGTCGCTCAGTCATGTCCGACTCTTCACGACCCCATGGACTGCAGCCTACCAGGCTCCTCCGTCCATGGGATTTTCCAGGCAAGAATACGGGAGTGGGTTGCTATTTCCTTCTCCGGAGATCTCCCTGACCCGGGGATTGAACCCACCATCTTCTGTGGTTCTGCATTGCAAGCAGATTCTTTACCACTGAGCCACTGGGGAAGCCCCTTCATCCTTAACTTTTCTGCTGGGTTCTTTCACATTTACAAGCAATTCCTATTCTAATGCCATTATCATCTTGTTTCAGATCACAAGGAAAGATGGGGGGTTTCTCAATGCGTTTGCAAAATTGTGAAACTCTTCTTATATGTGATAAACAGCTATAACTGTGTGATCATTGTCACTCATAACCTTAGATTCTGGTGTTAATTAAACTTTATTAAACAATATTTGGGGGAAAAAACAAGTAAAAAAAAAAAAAAAAAAAGTTAAAAAGGTCCAAATCAGCCATATACAATAGAAACATGAGAATTCCAACAGACCGTTCCACCCTAGCCCTCCATTACATGGAATACTGACTGTTGTCTTCAGATGAAGACTGAGGAAACTGCTTTGGATTCCACTCAGGGCAGAAGAGGTTGCTGGACATGACACTGGAATTTTCACTGGCCATGGCAGTAGTATCATCCCCGGGCACAGTTCTGGCCTGGGCTCTCTCATCTCTCAAAGCTTCCTCATACCAGAATAAGAAGGAAGTGGGGTCAGTCCCAGTGACCTTGGCAAAAAACTCCAGGACTTTCATCTTACTGGTTTCAGCATAGGCCCTTGGACCCCATAGAAATTCATAGCATGGAGGATCGCTGTGAGGCACCTGCCGATACTGTAGATATTGTTCCTCCACCAGCTCCTTGGTGATGAGTTTCCTGGGCTCCCCATAGATTAAATCCTCCTGCCCAGCATACACCCCCATTGTATTCAACGTTTTCCAGATTTTCTCCTCAGGGGCACAGTTGCCCTCCATGAAGATCATACCCAGGATAAGTATCAGGAAGCCGGTCTTGGGCATTCCCCTGTCATTACTCAGCATCCCATCGTAGGTGAGGTCGAGTGTTTTGGCAAGCTCATAGCAGTGTCTGGTGGGGTCCACTTCTTTCACTTCAATGCCAAAGACAATCTCCATGCACTCACAGACTTGGCTGAAGATCTCAGGGAAGTTGTCCTTGTGTTCTCTGATGACACTCAGCATTTCTGCTTTTGTGGTGGGTTCCTTTGTTACATATTTGACACACAGGAACTGCAGCAGTTCAGCCACCTTGTTTAGCTCATCAGCGAGCGAGGGCTCAGGATCTGGGGCAGTCTGGGAGGTGCTGGACTCGTCCTCCTCTTGGTTTCTGGAATTCTCATCCGATTGACTCAGTGGAGTGGCTGAGGTGGCAGTGGGTGAGCAGCAGGCTCCCTGAGAACTCTGGACAGCACTCAGTGCCCCAGTGGCAGACACCTCCTCTGTGGTTCCAGGGATCAACGGGGTGAGGGAAGAGGAGGAGACGGTGGACGTGGGGCAGGAGGTGGCCTCTTCCTTCTGAGCTGTGGGAGCCTGCACACATTCTATGCCCTGTGCCTCTTTTGGGGCCTGAAGGTCTTCCTCAAGCTTGCAGCACTCACTCTTCTGACCTAGAGACATGATGGCTGGTACTGGAGGTGGCCAGCAGGACAGTGGGACCCTGGGGGATCAAGAGAGACCGTCAGTGGCCTCAGCTGAGAGATTCCCCCCACTCAGGACGGCTCTGACAAAGGAAGCTTACAGGTCTCCTCTTTAGGGGAGCTCCCAGGGGTCACGGGCTCCTGTTCTCCCGGTCCGCCTAAGGATGGAAAGAAGAAGTGAGATAGTTCCTCAGGGTGGAGCCCAAGGATTCCAGGGTTGAGAGTAGGCCCGGTTGGCTCAGACACCGTGGATTCTCTGTTTTGGGGTGCACAGGGCCTTGGGAGACATTCAGGGTGTGCACCTCGTTTTGACTACTGCTGCTGCCCGGGCCTTCTCCCAGATGCTGACCTGAGAACCCAGGCCTCAGACCATGGCTGTCACCTCCCAGATCCTAGAACTCTGAGGAGGGAAACTGAGAGGACTCCTCAGGATGCAGACTACAGACACAGTCGTGGGCCCCGCAGTGTTGACAACAGCGCTGGGGCCAAGCTCTGTGATGTCCCTACTGTCGTGGGGTGGATGGTTCCCTCAGTGCTCCTTCAGAGTCCCAGTACTTTCCCCTGCCAGCGTCTAGGCCCCGTCATTCTGCTGACGTCCCCCAGAGGAAGAAGAGAAGGGGCGCCACATTGGACTCCACTTGCCCAGGGTCTGCTAAGGCGGCTAGCAGGGGCTGCGTGGGTTTCAGAGGCTGGGGGGGAGGGGGGGGGCGCCCATATCTAGGCTAGGAGGGCCCATCACACGATTCATCTTTACACCTGTCCAAGCCCGCCTCACATCCTCTACAGCTGAGCAGACTTGGCATCCTCAGGTTGCAGCCTTGCTTCTCTGTGCGAGACCCAAGCCCCATGGTAGGAGCACAAGCTACCACTACCGGCCGCCTCTGCCCAAGGCCTCTCGGGTAGCACAGCAGGGTTGAGGTCATCTGTTCTGGGGTGGGGGGTACCCTCCGATCTGCCTTCCCATCTGGGCAGGTTCTCAGCTGGCCCTCCCCTCGCCCTCACCTGACATCTCCTGGAGCCTGCCCTCCCCGACACCAGAGTGCCTAGAGGCCATACCCAGTGGCTCCTACCCGAGGTCTCCCGGGGCTGGAGCAAGGAGCAGGGCAGGTTTCCGTGGGCCGCCCTTTCTCTGCGGTGAGGACCCCTCAGTTCTGCTCAGTGTCGTCACAGCTACTCCTGACAGGGTGGAGTTGGGTCGGGGAGCGGCCCGGGGTTGAGCGTAGCCACTCGGGTTTCTGCACGGAAAACCTTTCTTTGCTGCCCCTCAGGGTCCTCAGGTCGAGTCGGGGCCGCCCCTGGGACTCCGCCCCCTGCTGGCCCCAGGCCATCCCTGATGAAGCCTCACCCCTTTCAGACTCTGAAAGCTGAAGTAGGAAACATCACATTGGAAACCCTTCCTTTGGCGGACACTAAGGGCGGGGCTGGGCCCACCTCTCTGCGGTGGGCTCTCCCCTCCGCCAGTCTCTTACGGGCCTCGCTTTCATGCCTGGCTAGGGGGTCTGGGCCTTCTTCGCCTGCCGACCTGATGCCCCATCAGACCGAGCATCTCGCCTCCCGAGATCCCCGACCCGGAATGGGGAGAGGGGGTATCCTGCCAGCACTTGCCTGGGTCTCTGGGGCTGACAACACTGGTTGGGGTGAATTTCTGCGAGGATCCCCCTCTTGCTCTAAGGTGGGGGGCACCTCAGTCCTCAAAGTGTTCCGATTTACTCCTGTCAGGGCCTGGGCCCCCTTTCTTCTGCTGGTCTGAGATGTACCCTGCAGGCCAAGAGCACCATCTCCGTGAGGCCTTAACAGCGAAGTGTGGATGGGAGGGGTCATCTGTCAACCATACCTGGGGCCTCATGAGGCAGATGGAAAAGGCAGGTGTCTGCAGTTTCTTCAGGATCCTCCCTCGGACAGCTGGCAGAGTCTGGGCCTTGTTCCTTTGCTGACCTGAGTGCAGTCACTGCAGTTGAAGCCTCGTCTTCAGATTCCCACGGTTGAAGTCGGCAAACCCTACATCCAAGGACCCTAAATAGGGCCTCTGAGAGCCCAAAGCGGGCTCAGATGAGGCGGAGGCCCACTCTCTTCTGTTTGGCAGGCAGTTCAGTCATCCCACAGGATCAGTTTGACTCTTGGAATTGCCGGTGCCCCCTCCCCCTGAGGGCCGCTTCCCTTAGCCGCGGGTCACCTTGGAGTTCGCAAGAGTCAGAAAAGAGGAGGGCAGTGCTAATCTGGACAAACCTACAGGGAGTCTCCCAGGGTTGATATCAGGGATGGAGCAGGGTACTGCAGGGTCCACACGGTTCTGGGGGGCGGGGGTTGGACTCCTCAGTCCTCACTCGTGAGTGTGCGTCTCTTGGCCGCTGCCTTCTTGATTAAATGCTCCCTGGTAGCTTCCTTCCTTTCTGCCAGCTGTGAACATTTGCCCAGCTGCAAACCTTCCAGAGAAAGGTTTCAGTTCCCAGGCTAGATGCTAGACGGGAGAGCAGCACTGCCCCATGACAGGTGGTGGATATTCAGAAAAGCAGCTCATCTTCCTATGGGTCTCGTCACCAGCCAGACGTACACTTTCGAAACATTTTGTTCTAACGGTTTATGTTCTACACTGAAGAGGCAGAGCAGTGTGATTTGGGAGTTCCCGCTCTTTTGAAGTTCTCACACTGTGTTGTCCAGTGTAGCGATTTCCATGTTTCTTAAGCCTCCTTGATATTAAGGAATATATTTTATGAATGTATTTTATTTTTATATTTTATGAAGCATCTTTTTTATGAAGGATCTGTGTGTGTGTGTGTGTGTGTTTCACCCTCATGGTTGCTATTCCACTTTTAGAACATTCTTTTTAATTAAACATATGTTTTCACTTATGGGCATGGGGAGAGGGGAGGAGAGGGTGAGATGTATGGAGAGAGTAACATGGAAACTTACATTACCATTTGTAAAATAGATAGCCAGTGGGAATTTGCTGTATGCCTCAGGAAACTCAAACAGCGGCTCTGTACCAACCTAGAGGGGTGGGATGGGGCGGGAGGTGGGAGGGAGGTTCAAAAGGGAGGGGATATATGTATCAGTTCAGTTCAGTCGCTCAGTCGTGTCCGACTCTTTGCGATCCCATGAATTGCAGCACGCCAGGCCTCTCTGTCCATCACCAACTCCCGGAGTCTACCCAAACCCATGTCCATCGAGTCGGTGATGCCATCCAACCATCTCATCCTCTGTCGTCCCCTTCTCCTCCCGCCCCCAACCCTACCCAGCATTAGGGTCCTTTCCAATGAGTCAACCCTTCGCATGAGGTGGCCCAAGTATTGGAGTTTCAGCTTCAACATCAGACCTTCCAATGAACACTCAGGATTGATCTCTGTTAGGATGGATTGATTGGATCTCCTTGCAGTCCAAGGGACTCTCAAGAGTCTTCTCCAACAGCACAGTTCAAAAGCATCGATTCTTCGGCGCTCAGCTTTCTTCACCGTCCAACTCGCACATCCATACATGACCACTGGAAAGGGAATACCTATGGCTGATCCACGTGGAGGTTTGCCAGAAAACAACAAAATTCTATAAAGCAATTATCCTTTAATTAAAACATAAATAAATTTAAAAAAACATGTTTTCAAGGCCAGGCCTCACTCACGTAAGTGATTTCAGGTGGTAATTAACACAGGCTCTGGAGCCAATCAACCTAATCAATCTCTGCATCAATCAACCTAATTTTTCCTGAAACTTCCCTGGGCTTACTGGCCTCTGTGGGCTGAGGTGGTATGTTTAAGATATTCCTCCCACCTCCCTTCATCTGAGGTCTATTTTTGGCTATGGACCTTCCCAAACTTGCCTGCCACCTCCCACCC
Source organism: Giraffa tippelskirchi (assembly GCF_054371585.1). Taxonomy (NCBI): domain Eukaryota; kingdom Metazoa; phylum Chordata; class Mammalia; order Artiodactyla; family Giraffidae; genus Giraffa; species Giraffa tippelskirchi. Next base: position 9,737,924 of record NC_137289.1, on the reverse strand, counting down.
TCTCACCAAGTACCACTTCTTTGTTCTCCACCAAGGGTTTCTCATGTTTTGTTGTTTAGACTTAGTTGTTGATATTTTTGGTAGGCTGAAAAATGGCCCTCCCAAAGATCCTCTATCCCATTCCCTAGACCCTTCTTTGGGAAAAGGGTCTTTGCAGGTGTGATTAAGAATCTTTCCATGGGGGGATTAGCCTGGATTATCCAGGTGGGCCCTAAATAGAATCGCATGTTTCCTTAGAAGACAGAGGGAGGAGAACTGACAAGCTGAGAAGGCAATGTGAATATGGAGCAGAGAGCTACTTGGATATGTTGACCTTGAAGATTTCAGTCATGTTCCCCTAAGCCAAGGAATGCCAGCAGTCACAAGAAGCTAGAAAAGGTAAGAAATGGGCTTTCCCCTAGAGCAGGGGTCCCCAGCCTCTGGGGTCTAATGCCTGATGATCTGAGGTGGAGCTGATGGAACAATAGAAATAAAGTACACAGTCAATGTCATGTGCTTGAATCATCCTGAAACCATCCCTCCCTCTGTCCATGGAAAAATTTGTCTTCCACACAACTGGTCCCTGGTGCCAAAAGCTTGGGGACCAACAACCTAGAGTCTCCAGAGGTGCGCGGCCCTGCCAGTACCATCATTTTAGCCTAGCGAAACTGATTTCAGGGATCTGACTTTCAGAACTGTAAAAAAATATATTCCTGCTGCCTAAGACACCCAGTTCATGGTAGTTTAATACAGCAATCCTAGGAGACTAATGCAACATTGTTTATTTTCTTTCATTCTCCCTTCTGTGGTTTTCCAGGTTTGATTTTGGGAGCGGCGGACAGCAGCCCAAACTTGATCGGCATTTTAGCAACTATAGGTAAGTCGCTAAATCTGTGAGTAACTCAAGGAGAATTGATGTCTTTACCGTACGTATTTTGTTTCACATCAGTGAACGTGGCTCACTCTGGTTTTTTGGGGACTTAAAAAAAAATCTTAATCTATCAGGAAACTTTTATGTTTGCCTTCATAAATATATCGTATACATTTTTGTGTGATTTGTGATTCTGGATTTTGTTGCTGTTACATGTGCTCATTTGTGAACGGGATTCTGTCTATTACACGTGGTAATTAATTATGGCCTTTTTGTGCCAAGGCTCTTGACTTAATTGTATTGACTGACCTCCCATACACGTTCTTTCTGAAGTCTTTTATTTATTTGGGTATTCTACACAGTGATTCCTTTTAATTTTCTAGGCAGATGATGATATTGTTACAAATATATCTCTTTCTTTTCAACATTTATATATCTTATTCATTTTGGTATCTGTATCTCTGTCTTTGTGTTCCAGTGCAATTTTGAACAGTAGATGTGAGAATATATGTCTTGTTCATGACTTGAATGAGCGTACTTCTAACATTTCACACCTAACTATGTTTGGTGTAGAATTTAGAAAAAAGCAAGTTCCTTCTAAGTTTGCTAGAAGTTTGTCCCATTAACTCATGTTGAATTTCTTTCAGAGGCTTTTTCTATACCCATTGGCACAATCATATTTTTTTCTCTTCTAATTTGTTATTGTATGGAACTACAACTGAAAGTATTTTCTAACGTTAAATCATATTTTCATTTCTTGGGCACAGCCCACGTGCTCATTGAATTCACTACTTTGTTGACTATGCTATTTACTACTATGTGAGTGAGCTTTGCTCAAGTGTTCTTTTCATGGGGATGGAGGGCAACGTCCTCATTTGGTTTTTGAGACAAGGAGAGCTGGCTGGGGAAAATGAGTTGCATAATTTCCCCTCTCCCTTTGTGTGGGTATGCCTTAGGAAATTTGTTTTCTTTCTTTCAGAAGACCACTCTCTAGGTTGTGTGGTATACTTCCATTAGGAGGTGTATAATGCCTGGTCCTTCTTTGCGAAGCTGTCAGCAGGCCATGATGATCACCTTTATCAATCCTTCAGGGGTCACATAATGTTCATTCTCTCATTCTTTCTTACTCTGCTGTTGCTGCTGCTAAGTCGCTTCAGTTGCGTCCGACTCTGTGCGACCCCCTAGACGGCAGCCCACCAGGCTCCGCCATCCCTGGGGTTCTCCAGGCAAGAACACTGGAGTGGGTTGCCATTTCCTTCTCTAGTGGATGGAAGTGAAAAGTGAAAGTGAAGTCGCTCAGTCATGTCCGACTCTTCACGACCCCATGGACTGCAGCCTACCAGGCTCCTCCGTCCATGGGATTTTCCAGGCAAGAATACGGGAGTGGGTTGCTATTTCCTTCTCCGGAGATCTCCCTGACCCGGGGATTGAACCCACCATCTTCTGTGGTTCTGCATTGCAAGCAGATTCTTTACCACTGAGCCACTGGGGAAGCCCCTTCATCCTTAACTTTTCTGCTGGGTTCTTTCACATTTACAAGCAATTCCTATTCTAATGCCATTATCATCTTGTTTCAGATCACAAGGAAAGATGGGGGGTTTCTCAATGCGTTTGCAAAATTGTGAAACTCTTCTTATATGTGATAAACAGCTATAACTGTGTGATCATTGTCACTCATAACCTTAGATTCTGGTGTTAATTAAACTTTATTAAACAATATTTGGGGGAAAAAACAAGTAAAAAAAAAAAAAAAAAAAAGTTAAAAAGGTCCAAATCAGCCATATACAATAGAAACATGAGAATTCCAACAGACCGTTCCACCCTAGCCCTCCATTACATGGAATACTGACTGTTGTCTTCAGATGAAGACTGAGGAAACTGCTTTGGATTCCACTCAGGGCAGAAGAGGTTGCTGGACATGACACTGGAATTTTCACTGGCCATGGCAGTAGTATCATCCCCGGGCACAGTTCTGGCCTGGGCTCTCTCATCTCTCAAAGCTTCCTCATACCAGAATAAGAAGGAAGTGGGGTCAGTCCCAGTGACCTTGGCAAAAAACTCCAGGACTTTCATCTTACTGGTTTCAGCATAGGCCCTTGGACCCCATAGAAATTCATAGCATGGAGGATCGCTGTGAGGCACCTGCCGATACTGTAGATATTGTTCCTCCACCAGCTCCTTGGTGATGAGTTTCCTGGGCTCCCCATAGATTAAATCCTCCTGCCCAGCATACACCCCCATTGTATTCAACGTTTTCCAGATTTTCTCCTCAGGGGCACAGTTGCCCTCCATGAAGATCATACCCAGGATAAGTATCAGGAAGCCGGTCTTGGGCATTCCCCTGTCATTACTCAGCATCCCATCGTAGGTGAGGTCGAGTGTTTTGGCAAGCTCATAGCAGTGTCTGGTGGGGTCCACTTCTTTCACTTCAATGCCAAAGACAATCTCCATGCACTCACAGACTTGGCTGAAGATCTCAGGGAAGTTGTCCTTGTGTTCTCTGATGACACTCAGCATTTCTGCTTTTGTGGTGGGTTCCTTTGTTACATATTTGACACACAGGAACTGCAGCAGTTCAGCCACCTTGTTTAGCTCATCAGCGAGCGAGGGCTCAGGATCTGGGGCAGTCTGGGAGGTGCTGGACTCGTCCTCCTCTTGGTTTCTGGAATTCTCATCCGATTGACTCAGTGGAGTGGCTGAGGTGGCAGTGGGTGAGCAGCAGGCTCCCTGAGAACTCTGGACAGCACTCAGTGCCCCAGTGGCAGACACCTCCTCTGTGGTTCCAGGGATCAACGGGGTGAGGGAAGAGGAGGAGACGGTGGACGTGGGGCAGGAGGTGGCCTCTTCCTTCTGAGCTGTGGGAGCCTGCACACATTCTATGCCCTGTGCCTCTTTTGGGGCCTGAAGGTCTTCCTCAAGCTTGCAGCACTCACTCTTCTGACCTAGAGACATGATGGCTGGTACTGGAGGTGGCCAGCAGGACAGTGGGACCCTGGGGGATCAAGAGAGACCGTCAGTGGCCTCAGCTGAGAGATTCCCCCCACTCAGGACGGCTCTGACAAAGGAAGCTTACAGGTCTCCTCTTTAGGGGAGCTCCCAGGGGTCACGGGCTCCTGTTCTCCCGGTCCGCCTAAGGATGGAAAGAAGAAGTGAGATAGTTCCTCAGGGTGGAGCCCAAGGATTCCAGGGTTGAGAGTAGGCCCGGTTGGCTCAGACACCGTGGATTCTCTGTTTTGGGGTGCACAGGGCCTTGGGAGACATTCAGGGTGTGCACCTCGTTTTGACTACTGCTGCTGCCCGGGCCTTCTCCCAGATGCTGACCTGAGAACCCAGGCCTCAGACCATGGCTGTCACCTCCCAGATCCTAGAACTCTGAGGAGGGAAACTGAGAGGACTCCTCAGGATGCAGACTACAGACACAGTCGTGGGCCCCGCAGTGTTGACAACAGCGCTGGGGCCAAGCTCTGTGATGTCCCTACTGTCGTGGGGTGGATGGTTCCCTCAGTGCTCCTTCAGAGTCCCAGTACTTTCCCCTGCCAGCGTCTAGGCCCCGTCATTCTGCTGACGTCCCCCAGAGGAAGAAGAGAAGGGGCGCCACATTGGACTCCACTTGCCCAGGGTCTGCTAAGGCGGCTAGCAGGGGCTGCGTGGGTTTCAGAGGCTGGGGGGGAGGGGGGGGGCGCCCATATCTAGGCTAGGAGGGCCCATCACACGATTCATCTTTACACCTGTCCAAGCCCGCCTCACATCCTCTACAGCTGAGCAGACTTGGCATCCTCAGGTTGCAGCCTTGCTTCTCTGTGCGAGACCCAAGCCCCATGGTAGGAGCACAAGCTACCACTACCGGCCGCCTCTGCCCAAGGCCTCTCGGGTAGCACAGCAGGGTTGAGGCCATCTGTTCTGGGGTGGGGGGTACCCTCCGATCTGCCTTCCCATCTGGGCAGGTTCTCAGCTGGCCCTCCCCTCGCCCTCACCTGACATCTCCTGGAGCCTGCCCTCCCCGACACCAGAGTGCCTAGAGGCCATACCCAGTGGCTCCTACCCGAGGTCTCCCGGGGCTGGAGCAAGGAGCAGGGCAGGTTTCCGTGGGCCGCCCTTTCTCTGCGGTGAGGACCCCTCAGTTCTGCTCAGTGTCGTCACAGCTACTCCTGACAGGGTGGAGTTGGGTCGGGGAGCGGCCCGGGGTTGAGCGTAGCCACTCGGGTTTCTGCACGGAAAACCTTTCTTTGCTGCCCCTCAGGGTCCTCAGGTCGAGTCGGGGCCGCCCCTGGGACTCCGCCCCCTGCTGGCCCCAGGCCATCCCTGATGAAGCCTCACCCCTTTCAGACTCTGAAAGCTGAAGTAGGAAACATCACATTGGAAACCCTTCCTTTGGCGGACACTAAGGGCGGGGCTGGGCCCACCTCTCTGCGGTGGGCTCTCCCCTCCGCCAGTCTCTTACGGGCCTCGCTTTCATGCCTGGCTAGGGGGTCTGGGCCTTCTTCGCCTGCCGACCTGATGCCCCATCAGACCGAGCATCTCGCCTCCCGAGATCCCCGACCCGGAATGGGGAGAGGGGGTATCCTGCCAGCACTTGCCTGGGTCTCTGGGGCTGACAACACTGGTTGGGGTGAATTTCTGCGAGGATCCCCCTCTTGCTCTAAGGTGGGGGGCACCTCAGTCCTCAAAGTGTTCCGATTTACTCCTGTCAGGGCCTGGGCCCCCTTTCTTCTGCTGGTCTGAGATGTACCCTGCAGGCCAAGAGCACCATCTCCGTGAGGCCTTAACAGCGAAGTGTGGATGGGAGGGGTCATCTGTCAACCATACCTGGGGCCTCATGAGGCAGATGGAAAAGGCAGGTGTCTGCAGTTTCTTCAGGATCCTCCCTCGGACAGCTGGCAGAGTCTGGGCCTTGTTCCTTTGCTGACCTGAGTGCAGTCACTGCAGTTGAAGCCTCGTCTTCAGATTCCCACGGTTGAAGTCGGCAAACCCTACATCCAAGGACCCTAAATAGGGCCTCTGAGAGCCCAAAGCGGGCTCAGATGAGGCGGAGGCCCACTCTCTTCTGTTTGGCAGGCAGTTCAGTCATCCCACAGGATCAGTTTGACTCTTGGAATTGCCGGTGCCCCCTCCCCCTGAGGGCCGCTTCCCTTAGCCGCGGGTCACCTTGGAGTTCGCAAGAGTCAGAAAAGAGGAGGGCAGTGCTAATCTGGACAAACCTACAGGGAGTCTCCCAGGGTTGATATCAGGGATGGAGCAGGGTACTGCAGGGTCCACACGGTTCTGGGGGGCGGGGGTTGGACTCCTCAGTCCTCACTCGTGAGTGTGCGTCTCTTGGCCGCTGCCTTCTTGATTAAATGCTCCCTGGTAGCTTCCTTCCTTTCTGCCAGCTGTGAACATTTGCCCAGCTGCAAACCTTCCAGAGAAAGGTTTCAGTTCCCAGGCTAGATGCTAGACGGGAGAGCAGCACTGCCCCATGACAGGTGGTGGATATTCAGAAAAGCAGCTCATCTTCCTATGGGTCTCGTCACCAGCCAGACGTACACTTTCGAAACATTTTGTTCTAACGGTTTATGTTCTACACTGAAGAGGCAGAGCAGTGTGATTTGGGAGTTCCCGCTCTTTTGAAGTTCTCACACTGTGTTGTCCAGTGTAGCGATTTCCATGTTTCTTAAGCCTCCTTGATATTAAGGAATATATTTTATGAATGTATTTTATTTTTATATTTTATGAAGCATCTTTTTTATGAAGGATCTGTGTGTGTGTGTGTGTGTGTTTCACCCTCATGGTTGCTATTCCACTTTTAGAACATTCTTTTTAATTAAACATATGTTTTCACTTATGGGCATGGGGAGAGGGGAGGAGAGGGTGAGATGTATGGAGAGAGTAACATGGAAACTTACATTACCATTTGTAAAATAGATAGCCAGTGGGAATTTGCTGTATGCCTCAGGAAACTCAAACAGCGGCTCTGTACCAACCTAGAGGGGTGGGATGGGGCGGGAGGTGGGAGGGAGGTTCAAAAGGGAGGGGATATATGTATCAGTTCAGTTCAGTCGCTCAGTCGTGTCCGACTCTTTGCGATCCCATGAATTGCAGCACGCCAGGCCTCTCTGTCCATCACCAACTCCCGGAGTCTACCCAAACCCATGTCCATCGAGTCGGTGATGCCATCCAACCATCTCATCCTCTGTCGTCCCCTTCTCCTCCCGCCCCCAACCCTACCCAGCATTAGGGTCCTTTCCAATGAGTCAACCCTTCGCATGAGGTGGCCCAAGTATTGGAGTTTCAGCTTCAACATCAGACCTTCCAATGAACACTCAGGATTGATCTCTGTTAGGATGGATTGATTGGATCTCCTTGCAGTCCAAGGGACTCTCAAGAGTCTTCTCCAACAGCACAGTTCAAAAGCATCGATTCTTCGGCGCTCAGCTTTCTTCACCGTCCAACTCGCACATCCATACATGACCACTGGAAAGGGAATACCTATGGCTGATCCACGTGGAGGTTTGCCAGAAAACAACAAAATTCTATAAAGCAATTATCCTTTAATTAAAACATAAATAAATCTAAAAAAACATGTTTTCAAGGCCAGGCCTCACTCACGTAAGTGATTTCAGGTGGTAATTAACACAGGCTCTGGAGCCAATCAACCTAATCAATCTCTGCATCAATCAACCTAATTTTTCCTGAAACTTCCCTGGGCTTACTGGCCTCTGTGGGCTGAGGTGGTATGTTTAAGATATTCCTCCCACCTCCCTTCATCTGAGGTCTATTTTTGGCTATGGACCTTCCCAAACTTGCCTGCCACCTCCCACCCTCTCACCAAGTACCACTTCTTTGTTCTCCACCAAGGGTTTCTCATGTTTTGTTGTTTAGACTTAGTTGTTGATATTTTTGGTAGGCTGAAAAATGGCCCTCCCAAAGATCCTCTATCCCATTCCCTAGACCCTTCTTTGGGAAAAGGGTCTTTGCAGGTGTGATTAAGAATCTTTCCATGGGGGGATTAGCCTGGATTATCCAGGTGGGCCCTAAATAGAATCGCATGTTTCCTTAGAAGACAGAGGGAGGAGAACTGACAAGCTGAGAAGGCAATGTGAATATGGAGCAGAGAGCTACTTGGATATGTTGACCTTGAAGATTTCAGTCATGTTCCCCTAAGCCAAGGAATGCCAGCAGTCACAAGAAGCTAGAAAAGGTAAGAAATGGGCTTTCCCCTAGAGCAGGGGTCCCCAGCCTCTGGGGTCTAATGCCTGATGATCTGAGGTGGAGCTGATGGAACAATAGAAATAAAGTACACAGTCAATGTCATGTGCTTGAATCATCCTGAAACCATCCCTCCCTCTGTCCATGGAAAAATTTGTCTTCCACACAACTGGTCCCTGGTGCCAAAAGCTTGGGGACCAACAACCTAGAGTCTCCAGAGGTGCGCGGCCCTGCCAGTACCATCATTTTAGCCTAGCGAAACTGATTTCAGGGATCTGACTTTCAGAACTGTAAAAAAATATATTCCTGCTGCCTAAGACACCCAGTTCATGGTAGTTTAATACAGCAATCCTAGGAGACTAATGCAACATTGTTTATTTTCTTTCATTCTCCCTTCTGTGGTTTTCCAGGTTTGATTTTGGGAGCGGCGGACAGCAGCCCAAACTTGATCGGCATTTTAGCAACTATAGGTAAGTCGCTAAATCTGTGAGTAACTCAAGGAGAATTGATGTCTTTACCGTACGTATTTTGTTTCACATCAGTGAGCGTGGCTCACTCTGGTTTTTTGGGGACTTAAAAAAAAATCTTAATCTATCAGGAAACTTTTATGTTTGCCTTCATAAATATATCGTATACATTTTTGTGTGATTTGTGATTCTGGATTTTGTTGCTGTTACATGTGCTCATTTGTGAACGGGATTCTGTCTATTACACGTGGTAATTAATTATGGCCTTTTTGTGCCAAGGCTCTTGACTTAATTGTATTGACTGACCTCCCATACACGTTCTTTCTGAAGTCTTTTATTTATTTGGGTATTCTACACAGTGATTCCTTTTAATTTTCTAGGCAGATGATGATATTGTTACAAATATATCTCTTTCTTTTCAACATTTATATATCTTATTCATTTTGGTATCTGTATCTCTGTCTTTGTGTTCCAGTGCAATTTTGAACAGTAGATGTGAGAATATATGTCTTGTTCATGACTTGAATGAGCGTACTTCTAACATTTCACACCTAACTATGTTTGGTGTAGAATTTAGAAAAAAGCAAGTTCCTTCTAAGTTTGCTAGAAGTTTGTCCCATTAACTCATGTAGAATTTCTTTCAGAGGCTTTTTCTATACCCATTGGCACAATCATATTTTTTTCTCTTCTAATTTGTTATTGTATGGAACTACAACTGAAAGTATTTTCTAACGTTAAATCATATTTTCATTTCTTGGGCACAGCCCACGTGCTCATTGAATTCACTACTTTGTTGACTATGCTATTTACTACTATGTGAGTGAGCTTTGCTCAAGTGTTCTTTTCATGGGGATGGAGGGCAACGTCCTCATTTGGTTTTTGAGACAAGGAGAGCTGGCTGGGGAAAATGAGTTGCATAATTTCCCCTCTCCCTTTGTGTGGGTATGCCTTAGGAAATTTGTTTTCTTTCTTTCAGAAGACCACTCTCTAGGTTGTGTGGTATACTTCCATTAGGAGGTGTATAATGCCTGGTCCTTCTTTGCGAAGCTGTCAGCAGGCCATGATGATCACCTTTATCAATCCTTCAGGGGTCACATAATGTTCATTCTCTCATTCTTTCTTACTCTGCTGTTGCTGCTGCTAAGTCGCTTCAGTTGCGTCCGACTCTGTGCGACCCCCTAGACGGCAGCCCACCAGGCTCCGCCATCCCTGGGGTTCTCCAGGCAAGAACACTGGAGTGGGTTGCCATTTCCTTCTCTAGTGGATGGAAGTGAAAAGTGAAAGTGAAGTCGCTCAGTCATGTCCGACTCTTCACGACCCCATGGACTGCAGCCTACCAGGCTCCTCCGTCCATGGGATTTTCCAGGCAAGAATACGGGAGTGGGTTGCTATTTCCTTCTCCGGAGATCTCCCTGACCCGGGGATTGAACCCACCATCTTCTGTGGTTCTGCATTGCAAGCAGATTCTTTACCACTGAGCCACTGGGGAAGCCCCTTCATCCTTAACTTTTCTGCTGGGTTCTTTCACATTTACAAGCAATTCCTATTCTAATGCCATTATCATCTTGTTTCAGATCACAAGGAAAGATGGGGGGTTTCTCAATGCGTTTGCAAAATTGTGAAACTCTTCTTATATGTGATAAACAGCTATAACTGTGTGATCATTGTCACTCATAACCTTAGATTCTGGTGTTAATTAAACTTTATTAAACAATATTTGGGGGAAAAAACAAGTAAAAAAAAAAAAAAAAAAGTTAAAAAGGTCCAAATCAGCCATATACAATAGAAACATGAGAATTCCAACAGACCGTTCCACCCTAGCCCTCCATTACATGGAATACTGACTGTTGTCTTCAGATGAAGACTGAGGAAACTGCTTTGGATTCCACTCAGGGCAGAAGAGGTTGCTGGACATGACACTGGAATTTTCACTGGCCATGGCAGTAGTATCATCCCCGGGCACAGTTCTGGCCTGGGCTCTCTCATCTCTCAAAGCTTCCTCATACCAGAATAAGAAGGAAGTGGGGTCAGTCCCAGTGACCTTGGCAAAAAACTCCAGGACTTTCATCTTACTGGTTTCAGCATAGGCCCTTGGACCCCATAGAAATTCATAGCATGGAGGATCGCTGTGAGGCACCTGCCGATACTGTAGATATTGTTCCTCCACCAGCTCCTTGGTGATGAGTTTCCTGGGCTCCCCATAGATTAAATCCTCCTGCCCAGCATACACCCCCATTGTATTCAACGTTTTCCAGATTTTCTCCTCAGGGGCACAGTTGCCCTCCATGAAGATCATACCCAGGATAAGTATCAGGAAGCCGGTCTTGGGCATTCCCCTGTCATTACTCAGCATCCCATCGTAGGTGAGGTCGAGTGTTTTGGCAAGCTCATAGCAGTGTCTGGTGGGGTCCACTTCTTTCACTTCAATGCCAAAGACAATCTCCATGCACTCACAGACTTGGCTGAAGATCTCAGGGAAGTTGTCCTTGTGTTCTCTGATGACACTCAGCATTTCTGCTTTTGTGGTGGGTTCCTTTGTTACATATTTGACACACAGGAACTGCAGCAGTTCAGCCACCTTGTTTAGCTCATCAGCGAGCGAGGGCTCAGGATCTGGGGCAGTCTGGGAGGTGCTGGACTCGTCCTCCTCTTGGTTTCTGGAATTCTCATCCGATTGACTCAGTGGAGTGGCTGAGGTGGCAGTGGGTGAGCAGCAGGCTCCCTGAGAACTCTGGACAGCACTCAGTGCCCCAGTGGCAGACACCTCCTCTGTGGTTCCAGGGATCAACGGGGTGAGGGAAGAGGAGGAGACGGTGGACGTGGGGCAGGAGGTGGCCTCTTCCTTCTGAGCTGTGGGAGCCTGCACACATTCTATGCCCTGTGCCTCTTTTGGGGCCTGAAGGTCTTCCTCAAGCTTGCAGCACTCACTCTTCTGACCTAGAGACATGATGGCTGGTACTGGAGGTGGCCAGCAGGACAGTGGGACCCTGGGGGATCAAGAGAGACCGTCAGTGGCCTCAGCTGAGAGATTCCCCCCACTCAGGACGGCTCTGACAAAGGAAGCTTACAGGTCTCCTCTTTAGGGGAGCTCCCAGGGGTCACGGGCTCCTGTTCTCCCGGTCCGCCTAAGGATGGAAAGAAGAAGTGAGATAGTTCCTCAGGGTGGAGCCCAAGGATTCCAGGGTTGAGAGTAGGCCCGGTTGGCTCAGACACCGTGGATTCTCTGTTTTGGGGTGCACAGGGCCTTGGGAGACATTCAGGGTGTGCACCTCGTTTTGACTACTGCTGCTGCCCGGGCCTTCTCCCAGATGCTGACCTGAGAACCCAGGCCTCAGACCATGGCTGTCACCTCCCAGATCCTAGAACTCTGAGGAGGGAAACTGAGAGGACTCCTCAGGATGCAGACTACAGACACAGTCGTGGGCCCCGCAGTGTTGACAACAGCGCTGGGGCCAAGCTCTGTGATGTCCCTACTGTCGTGGGGTGGATGGTTCCCTCAGTGCTCCTTCAGAGTCCCAGTACTTTCCCCTGCCAGCGTCTAGGCCCCGTCATTCTGCTGACGTCCCCCAGAGGAAGAAGAGAAGGGGCGCCACATTGGACTCCACTTGCCCAGGGTCTGCTAAGGCGGCTAGCAGGGGCTGCGTGGGTTTCAGAGGCTGGGGGGGAGGGGGGGGGCGCCCATATCTAGGCTAGGAGGGCCCATCACACGATTCATCTTTACACCTGTCCAAGCCCGCCTCACATCCTCTACAGCTGAGCAGACTTGGCATCCTCAGGTTGCAGCCTTGCTTCTCTGTGCGAGACCCAAGCCCCATGGTAGGAGCACAAGCTACCACTACCGGCCGCCTCTGCCCAAGGCCTCTCGGGTAGCACAGCAGGGTTGAGGCCATCTGTTCTGGGGTGGGGGGTACCCTCCGATCTGCCTTCCCATCTGGGCAGGTTCTCAGCTGGCCCTCCCCTCGCCCTCACCTGACATCTCCTGGAGCCTGCCCTCCCCGACACCAGAGTGCCTAGAGGCCATACCCAGTGGCTCCTACCCGAGGTCTCCCGGGGCTGGAGCAAGGAGCAGGGCAGGTTTCCGTGGGCCGCCCTTTCTCTGCGGTGAGGACCCCTCAGTTCTGCTCAGTGTCGTCACAGCTACTCCTGACAGGGTGGAGTTGGGTCGGGGAGCGGCCCGGGGTTGAGCGTAGCCACTCGGGTTTCTGCACGGAAAACCTTTCTTTGCTGCCCCTCAGGGTCCTCAGGTCGAGTCGGGGCCGCCCCTGGGACTCCGCCCCCTGCTGGCCCCAGGCCATCCCTGATGAAGCCTCACCCCTTTCAGACTCTGAAAGCTGAAGTAGGAAACATCACATTGGAAACCCTTCCTTTGGCGGACACTAAGGGCGGGGCTGGGCCCACCTCTCTGCGGTGGGCTCTCCCCTCCGCCAGTCTCTTACGGGCCTCGCTTTCATGCCTGGCTAGGGGGTCTGGGCCTTCTTCGCCTGCCGACCTGATGCCCCATCAGACCGAGCATCTCGCCTCCCGAGATCCCCGACCCGGAATGGGGAGAGGGGGTATCCTGCCAGCACTTGCCTGGGTCTCTGGGGCTGACAACACTGGTTGGGGTGAATTTCTGCGAGGATCCCCCTCTTGCTCTAAGGTGGGGGGCACCTCAGTCCTCAAAGTGTTCCGATTTACTCCTGTCAGGGCCTGGGCCCCCTTTCTTCTGCTGGTCTGAGATGTACCCTGCAGGCCAAGAGCACCATCTCCGTGAGGCCTTAACAGCGAAGTGTGGATGGGAGGGGTCATCTGTCAACCATACCTGGGGCCTCATGAGGCAGATGGAAAAGGCAGGTGTCTGCAGTTTCTTCAGGATCCTCCCTCGGACAGCTGGCAGAGTCTGGGCCTTGTTCCTTTGCTGACCTGAGTGCAGTCACTGCAGTTGAAGCCTCGTCTTCAGATTCCCACGGTTGAAGTCGGCAAACCCTACATCCAAGGACCCTAAATAGGGCCTCTGAGAGCCCAAAGCGGGCTCAGATGAGGCGGAGGCCCACTCTCTTCTGTTTGGCAGGCAGTTCAGTCATCCCACAGGATCAGTTTGACTCTTGGAATTGCCGGTGCCCCCTCCCCCTGAGGGCCGCTTCCCTTAGCCGCGGGTCACCTTGGAGTTCGCAAGAGTCAGAAAAGAGGAGGGCAGTGCTAATCTGGACAAACCTACAGGGAGTCTCCCAGGGTTGATATCAGGGATGGAGCAGGGTACTGCAGGGTCCACACGGTTCTGGGGGGCGGGGGTTGGACTCCTCAGTCCTCACTCGTGAGTGTGCGTCTCTTGGCCGCTGCCTTCTTGATTAAATGCTCCCTGGTAGCTTCCTTCCTTTCTGCCAGCTGTGAACATTTGCCCAGCTGCAAACCTTCCAGAGAAAGGTTTCAGTTCCCAGGCTAGATGCTAGACGGGAGAGCAGCACTGCCCCATGACAGGTGGTGGATATTCAGAAAAGCAGCTCATCTTCCTATGGGTCTCGTCACCAGCCAGACGTACACTTTCGAAACATTTTGTTCTAACGGTTTATGTTCTACACTGAAGAGGCAGAGCAGTGTGATTTGGGAGTTCCCGCTCTTTTGAAGTTCTCACACTGTGTTGTCCAGTGTAGCGATTTCCATGTTTCTTAAGCCTCCTTGATATTAAGGAATATATTTTATGAATGTATTTTATTTTTATATTTTATGAAGCATCTTTTTTATGAAGGATCTGTGTGTGTGTGTGTGTGTTTCACCCTCATGGTTGCTATTCCACTTTTAGAACATTCTTTTTAATTAAACATATGTTTTCACTTATGGGCATGGGGAGAGGGGAGGAGAGGGTGAGATGTATGGAGAGAGTAACATGGAAACTTACATTACCATTTGTAAAATAGATAGCCAGTGGGAATTTGCTGTATGCCTCAGGAAACTCAAACAGCGGCTCTGTACCAACCTAGAGGGGTGGGATGGGGCGGGAGGTGGGAGGGAGGTTCAAAAGGGAGGGGATATATGTATCAGTTCAGTTCAGTCGCTCAGTCGTGTCCGACTCTTTGCGATCCCATGAATTGCAGCACGCCAGGCCTCTCTGTCCATCACCAACTCCCGGAGTCTACCCAAACCCATGTCCATCGAGTCGGTGATGCCATCCAACCATCTCATCCTCTGTCGTCCCCTTCTCCTCCCGCCCCCAACCCTACCCAGCATTAGGGTCCTTTCCAATGAGTCAACCCTTCGCATGAGGTGGCCCAAGTACTGGAGTTTCAGCTTCAACATCAGACCTTCCAATGAACACTCAGGATTGATCTCTGTTAGGATGGATTGATTGGATCTCCTTGCAGTCCAAGGGACTCTCAAGAGTCTTCTCCAACAGCACAGTTCAAAAGCATCGATGCTTCGGCGCTCAGCTTTCTTCACCGTCCAACTCGCACATCCATACATGACCACTGGAAAGGGAATACCTATGGCTGATCCACGTGGAGGTTTGCCAGAAAACAACAAAATTCTATAAAGCAATTATCCTTTAATTAAAACATAAATAAATCTAAAAAAACATGTTTTCAAGGCCAGGCCTCACTCACGTAAGTGATTTCAGGTGGTAATTAACACAGGCTCTGGAGCCAATCAACCTAATCAATCTCTGCATCAATCAACCTAATTTTTCCTGAAACTTCCCTGGGCTTACTGGCCTCTGTGGGCTGAGGTGGTATGTTTAAGATATTCCTCCCACCTCCCTTCATCTGAGGTCTATTTTTGGCTATGGACCTTCCCAAACTTGCCTGCCACCTCCCACCCTCTCACCAAGTACCACTTCTTTGTTCTCCACCAAGGGTTTCTCATGTTTTGTTGTTTAGACTTAGTTGTTGATATTTTTGGTAGGCTGAAAAATGGCCCTCCCAAAGATCCTCTATCCCATTCCCTAGACCCTTCTTTGGGAAAAGGGTCTTTGCAGGTGTGATTAAGAATCTTTCCATGGGGGGATTAGCCTGGATTATCCAGGTGGGCCCTAAATAGAATCGCATGTTTCCTTAGAAGACAGAGGGAGGAGAACTGACAAGCTGAGAAGGCAATGTGAATATGGAGCAGAGAGCTACTTGGATATGTTGACCTTGAAGATTTCAGTCATGTTCCCCTAAGCCAAGGAATGCCAGCAGTCACAAGAAGCTAGAAAAGGTAAGAAATGGGCTTTCCCCTAGAGCAGGGGTCCCCAGCCTCTGGGGTCTAATGCCTGATGATCTGAGGTGGAGCTGATGGAACAATAGAAATAAAGTACACAGTCAATGTCATGTGCTTGAATCATCCTGAAACCATCCCTCCCTCTGTCCATGGAAAAATTTGTCTTCCACACAACTGGTCCCTGGTGCCAAAAGCTTGGGGACCAACAACCTAGAGTCTCCAGAGGTGCGCGGCCCTGCCAGTACCATCATTTTAGCCTAGCGAAACTGATTTCAGGGATCTGACTTTCAGAACTGTAAAAAAATATATTCCTGCTGCCTAAGACACCCAGTTCATGGTAGTTTAATACAGCAATCCTAGGAGACTAATGCAACATTGTTTATTTTCTTTCATTCTCCCTTCTGTGGTTTTCCAGGTTTGATTTTGGGAGCGGCGGACAGCAGCCCAAACTTGATCGGCATTTTAGCAACTATAGGTAAGTCGCTAAATCTGTGAGTAACTCAAGGAGAATTGATGTCTTTACCGTACGTATTTTGTTTCACATCAGTGAACGTGGCTCACTCTGGTTTTTTGGGGACTTAAAAAAAAATCTTAATCTATCAGGAAACTTTTATGTTTGCCTTCATAAATATATCGTATACATTTTTGTGTGATTTGTGATTCTGGATTTTGTTGCTGTTACATGTGCTCATTTGTGAACGGGATTCTGTCTATTACACGTGGTAATTAATTATGGCCTTTTTGTGCCAAGGCTCTTGACTTAATTGTATTGACTGACCTCCCATACACGTTCTTTCTGAAGTCTTTTATTTATTTGGGTATTCTACACAGTGATTCCTTTTAATTTTCTAGGCAGATGATGATATTGTTACAAATATATCTCTTTCTTTTCAACATTTATATATCTTATTCATTTTGGTATCTGTATCTCTGTCTTTGTGTTCCAGTGCAATTTTGAACAGTAGATGTGAGAATATATGTCTTGTTCATGACTTGAATGAGCGTACTTCTAACATTTCACACCTAACTATGTTTGGTGTAGAATTTAGAAAAAAGCAAGTTCCTTCTAAGTTTGCTAGAAGTTTGTCCCATTAACTCATGTTGAATTTCTTTCAGAGGCTTTTTCTATACCCATTGGCACAATCATATTTTTTTCTCTTCTAATTTGTTATTGTATGGAACTACAACTGAAAGTATTTTCTAACGTTAAATCATATTTTCATTTCTTGGGCACAGCCCACGTGCTCATTGAATTCACTACTTTGTTGACTATGCTATTTACTACTATGTGAGTGAGCTTTGCTCAAGTGTTCTTTTCATGGGGATGGAGGGCAACGTCCTCATTTGGTTTTTGAGACAAGGAGAGCTGGCTGGGGAAAATGAGTTGCATAATTTCCCCTCTCCCTTTGTGTGGGTATGCCTTAGGAAATTTGTTTTCTTTCTTTCAGAAGACCACTCTCTAGGTTGTGTGGTATACTTCCATTAGGAGGTGTATAATGCCTGGTCCTTCTTTGCGAAGCTGTCAGCAGGCCATGATGATCACCTTTATCAATCCTTCAGGGGTCACATAATGTTCATTCTCTCATTCTTTCTTACTCTGCTGTTGCTGCTGCTAAGTCGCTTCAGTTGCGTCCGACTCTGTGCGACCCCCTAGACGGCAGCCCACCAGGCTCCGCCATCCCTGGGGTTCTCCAGGCAAGAACACTGGAGTGGGTTGCCATTTCCTTCTCTAGTGGATGGAAGTGAAAAGTGAAAGTGAAGTCGCTCAGTCATGTCCGACTCTTCACGACCCCATGGACTGCAGCCTACCAGGCTCCTCCGTCCATGGGATTTTCCAGGCAAGAATACGGGAGTGGGTTGCTATTTCCTTCTCCGGAGATCTCCCTGACCCGGGGATTGAACCCACCATCTTCTGTGGTTCTGCATTGCAAGCAGATTCTTTACCACTGAGCCACTGGGGAAGCCCCTTCATCCTTAACTTTTCTGCTGGGTTCTTTCACATTTACAAGCAATTCCTATTCTAATGCCATTATCATCTTGTTTCAGATCACAAGGAAAGATGGGGGGTTTCTCAATGCGTTTGCAAAATTGTGAAACTCTTCTTATATGTGATAAACAGCTATAACTGTGTGATCATTGTCACTCATAACCTTAGATTCTGGTGTTAATTAAACTTTATTAAACAATATTTGGGGGAAAAAACAAGTAAAAAAAAAAAAAAAAAGTTAAAAAGGTCCAAATCAGCCATATACAATAGAAACATGAGAATTCCAACAGACCGTTCCACCCTAGCCCTCCATTACATGGAATACTGACTGTTGTCTTCAGATGAAGACTGAGGAAACTGCTTTGGATTCCACTCAGGGCAGAAGAGGTTGCTGGACATGACACTGGAATTTTCACTGGCCATGGCAGTAGTATCATCCCCGGGCACAGTTCTGGCCTGGGCTCTCTCATCTCTCAAAGCTTCCTCATACCAGAATAAGAAGGAAGTGGGGTCAGTCCCAGTGACCTTGGCAAAAAACTCCAGGACTTTCATCTTACTGGTTTCAGCATAGGCCCTTGGACCCCATAGAAATTCATAGCATGGAGGATCGCTGTGAGGCACCTGCCGATACTGTAGATATTGTTCCTCCACCAGCTCCTTGGTGATGAGTTTCCTGGGCTCCCCATAGATTAAATCCTCCTGCCCAGCATACACCCCCATTGTATTCAACGTTTTCCAGATTTTCTCCTCAGGGGCACAGTTGCCCTCCATGAAGATCATACCCAGGATAAGTATCAGGAAGCCGGTCTTGGGCATTCCCCTGTCATTACTCAGCATCCCATCGTAGGTGAGGTCGAGTGTTTTGGCAAGCTCATAGCAGTGTCTGGTGGGGTCCACTTCTTTCACTTCAATGCCAAAGACAATCTCCATGCACTCACAGACTTGGCTGAAGATCTCAGGGAAGTTGTCCTTGTGTTCTCTGATGACACTCAGCATTTCTGCTTTTGTGGTGGGTTCCTTTGTTACATATTTGACACACAGGAACTGCAGCAGTTCAGCCACCTTGTTTAGCTCATCAGCGAGCGAGGGCTCAGGATCTGGGGCAGTCTGGGAGGTGCTGGACTCGTCCTCCTCTTGGTTTCTGGAATTCTCATCCGATTGACTCAGTGGAGTGGCTGAGGTGGCAGTGGGTGAGCAGCAGGCTCCCTGAGAACTCTGGACAGCACTCAGTGCCCCAGTGGCAGACACCTCCTCTGTGGTTCCAGGGATCAACGGGGTGAGGGAAGAGGAGGAGACGGTGGACGTGGGGCAGGAGGTGGCCTCTTCCTTCTGAGCTGTGGGAGCCTGCACACATTCTATGCCCTGTGCCTCTTTTGGGGCCTGAAGGTCTTCCTCAAGCTTGCAGCACTCACTCTTCTGACCTAGAGACATGATGGCTGGTACTGGAGGTGGCCAGCAGGACAGTGGGACCCTGGGGGATCAAGAGAGACCGTCAGTGGCCTCAGCTGAGAGATTCCCCCCACTCAGGACGGCTCTGACAAAGGAAGCTTACAGGTCTCCTCTTTAGGGGAGCTCCCAGGGGTCACGGGCTCCTGTTCTCCCGGTCCGCCTAAGGATGGAAAGAAGAAGTGAGATAGTTCCTCAGGGTGGAGCCCAAGGATTCCAGGGTTGAGAGTAGGCCCGGTTGGCTCAGACACCGTGGATTCTCTGTTTTGGGGTGCACAGGGCCTTGGGAGACATTCAGGGTGTGCACCTCGTTTTGACTACTGCTGCTGCCCGGGCCTTCTCCCAGATGCTGACCTGAGAACCCAGGCCTCAGACCATGGCTGTCACCTCCCAGATCCTAGAACTCTGAGGAGGGAAACTGAGAGGACTCCTCAGGATGCAGACTACAGACACAGTCGTGGGCCCCGCAGTGTTGACAACAGCGCTGGGGCCAAGCTCTGTGATGTCCCTACTGTCGTGGGGTGGATGGTTCCCTCAGTGCTCCTTCAGAGTCCCAGTACTTTCCCCTGCCAGCGTCTAGGCCCCGTCATTCTGCTGACGTCCCCCAGAGGAAGAAGAGAAGGGGCGCCACATTGGACTCCACTTGCCCAGGGTCTGCTAAGGCGGCTAGCAGGGGCTGCGTGGGTTTCAGAGGCTGGGGGGGAGGGGGGGGCGCCCATATCTAGGCTAGGAGGGCCCATCACACGATTCAGCTTTACACCTGTCCAAGCCCGCCTCACATCCTCTACAGCTGAGCAGACTTGGCATCCTCAGGTTGCAGCCTTGCTTCTCTGTGCGAGACCCAAGCCCCATGGTAGGAGCACAAGCTACCACTACCGGCCGCCTCTGCCCAAGGCCTCTCGGGTAGCACAGCAGGGTTGAGGTCATCTGTTCTGGGGTGGGGGGTACCCTCCGATCTGCCTTCCCATCTGGGCAGGTTCTCAGCTGGCCCTCCCCTCGCCCTCACCTGACATCTCCTGGAGCCTGCCCTCCCCGACACCAGAGTGCCTAGAGGCCATACCCAGTGGCTCCTACCCGAGGTCTCCCGGGGCTGGAGCAAGGAGCAGGGCAGGTTTCCGTGGGCCGCCCTTTCTCTGCGGTGAGGACCCCTCAGTTCTGCTCAGTGTCGTCACAGCTACTCCTGACAGGGTGGAGTTGGGTCGGGGAGCGGCCCGGGGTTGAGCGTAGCCACTCGGGTTTCTGCACGGAAAACCTTTCTTTGCTGCCCCTCAGGGTCCTCAGGTCGAGTCGGGGCCGCCCCTGGGACTCCGCCCCCTGCTGGCCCCAGGCCATCCCTGATGAAGCCTCACCCCTTTCAGACTCTGAAAGCTGAAGTAGGAAACATCACATTGGAAACCCTTCCTTTGGCGGACACTAAGGGCGGGGCTGGGCCCACCTCTCTGCGGTGGGCTCTCCCCTCCGCCAGTCTCTTACGGGCCTCGCTTTCATGCCTGGCTAGGGGGTCTGGGCCTTCTTCGCCTGCCGACCTGATGCCCCATCAGACCGAGCATCTCGCCTCCCGAGATCCCCGACCCGGAATGGGGAGAGGGGGTATCCTGCCAGCACTTGCCTGGGTCTCTGGGGCTGACAACACTGGTTGGGGTGAATTTCTGCGAGGATCCCCCTCTTGCTCTAAGGTGGGGGGCACCTCAGTCCTCAAAGTGTTCCGATTTACTCCTGTCAGGGCCTGGGCCCCCTTTCTTCTGCTGGTCTGAGATGTACCCTGCAGGCCAAGAGCACCATCTCCGTGAGGCCTTAACAGCGAAGTGTGGATGGGAGGGGTCATCTGTCAACCATACCTGGGGCCTCATGAGGCAGATGGAAAAGGCAGGTGTCTGCAGTTTCTTCAGGATCCTCCCTCGGACAGCTGGCAGAGTCTGGGCCTTGTTCCTTTGCTGACCTGAGTGCAGTCACTGCAGTTGAAGCCTCGTCTTCAGATTCCCACGGTTGAAGTCGGCAAACCCTACATCCAAGGACCCTAAATAGGGCCTCTGAGAGCCCAAAGCGGGCTCAGATGAGGCGGAGGCCCACTCTCTTCTGTTTGGCAGGCAGTTCAGTCATCCCACAGGATCAGTTTGACTCTTGGAATTGCCGGTGCCCCCTCCCCCTGAGGGCCGCTTCCCTTAGCCGCGGGTCACCTTGGAGTTCGCAAGAGTCAGAAAAGAGGAGGGCAGTGCTAATCTGGACAAACCTACAGGGAGTCTCCCAGGGTTGATATCAGGGATGGAGCAGGGTACTGCAGGGTCCACACGGTTCTGGGGGGCGGGGGTTGGACTCCTCAGTCCTCACTCGTGAGTGTGCGTCTCTTGGCCGCTGCCTTCTTGATTAAATGCTCCCTGGTAGCTTCCTTCCTTTCTGCCAGCTGTGAACATTTGCCCAGCTGCAAACCTTCCAGAGAAAGGTTTCAGTTCCCAGGCTAGATGCTAGACGGGAGAGCAGCACTGCCCCATGACAGGTGGTGGATATTCAGAAAAGCAGCTCATCTTCCTATGGGTCTCGTCACCAGCCAGACGTACACTTTCGAAACATTTTGTTCTAACGGTTTATGTTCTACACTGAAGAGGCAGAGCAGTGTGATTTGGGAGTTCCCGCTCTTTTGAAGTTCTCACACTGTGTTGTCCAGTGTAGCGATTTCCATGTTTCTTAAGCCTCCTTGATATTAAGGAATATATTTTATGAATGTATTTTATTTTTATATTTTATGAAGCATCTTTTTTATGAAGGATCTGTGTGTGTGTGTGTGTGTTTCACCCTCATGGTTGCTATTCCACTTTTAGAACATTCTTTTTAATTAAACATATGTTTTCACTTATGGGCATGGGGAGAGGGGAGGAGAGGGTGAGATGTATGGAGAGAGTAACATGGAAACTTACATTACCATTTGTAAAATAGATAGCCAGTGGGAATTTGCTGTATGCCTCAGGAAACTCAAACAGCGGCTCTGTACCAACCTAGAGGGGTGGGATGGGGCGGGAGGTGGGAGGGAGGTTCAAAAGGGAGGGGATATATGTATCAGTTCAGTTCAGTCGCTCAGTCGTGTCCGACTCTTTGCGATCCCATGAATTGCAGCACGCCAGGCCTCTCTGTCCATCACCAACTCCCGGAGTCTACCCAAACCCATGTCCATCGAGTCGGTGATGCCATCCAACCATCTCATCCTCTGTCGTCCCCTTCTCCTCCCGCCCCCAACCCTACCCAGCATTAGGGTCCTTTCCAATGAGTCAACCCTTCGCATGAGGTGGCCCAAGTATTGGAGTTTCAGCTTCAACATCAGACCTTCCAATGAACACTCAGGATTGATCTCTGTTAGGATGGATTGATTGGATCTCCTTGCAGTCCAAGGGACTCTCAAGAGTCTTCTCCAACAGCACAGTTCAAAAGCATCGATTCTTCGGCGCTCAGCTTTCTTCACCGTCCAACTCGCACATCCATACATGACCACTGGAAAGGGAATACCTATGGCTGATCCACGTGGAGGTTTGCCAGAAAACAACAAAATTCTATAAAGCAATTATCCTTTAATTAAAACATAAATAAATCTAAAAAAACATGTTTTCAAGGCCAGGCCTCACTCACGTAAGTGATTTCAGGTGGTAATTAACACAGGCTCTGGAGCCAATCAACCTAATCAATCTCTGCATCAATCAACCTAATTTTTCCTGAAACTTCCCTGGGCTTACTGGCCTCTGTGGGCTGAGGTGGTATGTTTAAGATATTCCTCCCACCTCCCTTCATCTGAGGTCTATTTTTGGCTATGGACCTTCCCAAACTTGCCTGCCACCTCCCACCCTCTCACCAAGTACCACTTCTTTGTTCTCCACCAAGGGTTTCTCATGTTTTGTTGTTTAGACTTAGTTGTTGATATTTTTGGTAGGCTGAAAAATGGCCCTCCCAAAGATCCTCTATCCCATTCCCTAGACCCTTCTTTGGGAAAAGGGTCTTTGCAGGTGTGATTAAGAATCTTTCCATGGGGGGATTAGCCTGGATTATCCAGGTGGGCCCTAAATAGAATCGCATGTTTCCTTAGAAGACAGAGGGAGGAGAACTGACAAGCTGAGAAGGCAATGTGAATATGGAGCAGAGAGCTACTTGGATATGTTGACCTTGAAGATTTCAGTCATGTTCCCCTAAGCCAAGGAATGCCAGCAGTCACAAGAAGCTAGAAAAGGTAAGAAATGGGCTTTCCCCTAGAGCAGGGGTCCCCAGCCTCTGGGGTCTAATGCCTGATGATCTGAGGTGGAGCTGATGGAACAATAGAAATAAAGTACACAGTCAATGTCATGTGCTTGAATCATCCTGAAACCATCCCTCCCTCTGTCCATGGAAAAATTTGTCTTCCACACAACTGGTCCCTGGTGCCAAAAGCTTGGGGACCAACAACCTAGAGTCTCCAGAGGTGCGCGGCCCTGCCAGTACCATCATTTTAGCCTAGCGAAACTGATTTCAGGGATCTGACTTTCAGAACTGTAAAAAAATATATTCCTGCTGCCTAAGACACCCAGTTCATGGTAGTTTAATACAGCAATCCTAGGAGACTAATGCAACATTGTTTATTTTCTTTCATTCTCCCTTCTGTGGTTTTCCAGGTTTGATTTTGGGAGCGGCGGACAGCAGCCCAAACTTGATCGGCATTTTAGCAACTATAGGTAAGTCGCTAAATCTGTGAGTAACTCAAGGAGAATTGATGTCTTTACCGTACGTATTTTGTTTCACATCAGTGAACGTGGCTCACTCTGGTTTTTTGGGGACTTAAAAAAAAATCTTAATCTATCAGGAAACTTTTATGTTTGCCTTCATAAATATATCGTATACATTTTTGTGTGATTTGTGATTCTGGATTTTGTTGCTGTTACATGTGCTCATTTGTGAACGGGATTCTGTCTATTACACGTGGTAATTAATTATGGCCTTTTTGTGCCAAGGCTCTTGACTTAATTGTATTGACTGACCTCCCATACACGTTCTTTCTGAAGTCTTTTATTTATTTGGGTATTCTACACAGTGATTCCTTTTAATTTTCTAGGCAGATGATGATATTGTTACAAATATATCTCTTTCTTTTCAACATTTATATATCTTATTCATTTTGGTATCTGTATCTCTGTCTTTGTGTTCCAGTGCAATTTTGAACAGTAGATGTGAGAATATATGTCTTGTTCATGACTTGAATGAGCGTACTTCTAACATTTCACACCTAACTATGTTTGGTGTAGAATTTAGAAAAAAGCAAGTTCCTTCTAAGTTTGCTAGAAGTTTGTCCCATTAACTCATGTTGAATTTCTTTCAGAGGCTTTTTCTATACCCATTGGCACAATCATATTTTTTTCTCTTCTAATTTGTTATTGTATGGAACTACAACTGAAAGTATTTTCTAACGTTAAATCATATTTTCATTTCTTGGGCACAGCCCACGTGCTCATTGAATTCACTACTTTGTTGACTATGCTATTTACTACTATGTGAGTGAGCTTTGCTCAAGTGTTCTTTTCATGGGGATGGAGGGCAACGTCCTCATTTGGTTTTTGAGACAAGGAGAGCTGGCTGGGGAAAATGAGTTGCATAATTTCCCCTCTCCCTTTGTGTGGGTATGCCTTAGGAAATTTGTTTTCTTTCTTTCAGAAGACCACTCTCTAGGTTGTGTGGTATACTTCCATTAGGAGGTGTATAATGCCTGGTCCTTCTTTGCGAAGCTGTCAGCAGGCCATGATGATCACCTTTATCAATCCTTCAGGGGTCACATAATGTTCATTCTCTCATTCTTTCTTACTCTGCTGTTGCTGCTGCTAAGTCGCTTCAGTTGCGTCCGACTCTGTGCGACCCCCTAGACGGCAGCCCACCAGGCTCCGCCATCCCTGGGGTTCTCCAGGCAAGAACACTGGAGTGGGTTGCCATTTCCTTCTCTAGTGGATGGAAGTGAAAAGTGAAAGTGAAGTCGCTCAGTCATGTCCGACTCTTCACGACCCCATGGACTGCAGCCTACCAGGCTCCTCCGTCCATGGGATTTTCCAGGCAAGAATACGGGAGTGGGTTGCTATTTCCTTCTCCGGAGATCTCCCTGACCCGGGGATTGAACCCACCATCTTCTGTGGTTCTGCATTGCAAGCAGATTCTTTACCACTGAGCCACTGGGGAAGCCCCTTCATCCTTAACTTTTCTGCTGGGTTCTTTCACATTTACAAGCAATTCCTATTCTAATGCCATTATCATCTTGTTTCAGATCACAAGGAAAGATGGGGGGTTTCTCAATGCGTTTGCAAAATTGTGAAACTCTTCTTATATGTGATAAACAGCTATAACTGTGTGATCATTGTCACTCATAACCTTAGATTCTGGTGTTAATTAAACTTTATTAAACAATATTTGGGGGAAAAAACAAGTAAAAAAAAAAAAAAAAGTTAAAAAGGTCCAAATCAGCCATATACAATAGAAACATGAGAATTCCAACAGACCGTTCCACCCTAGCCCTCCATTACATGGAATACTGACTGTTGTCTTCAGATGAAGACTGAGGAAACTGCTTTGGATTCCACTCAGGGCAGAAGAGGTTGCTGGACATGACACTGGAATTTTCACTGGCCATGGCAGTAGTATCATCCCCGGGCACAGTTCTGGCCTGGGCTCTCTCATCTCTCAAAGCTTCCTCATACCAGAATAAGAAGGAAGTGGGGTCAGTCCCAGTGACCTTGGCAAAAAACTCCAGGACTTTCATCTTACTGGTTTCAGCATAGGCCCTTGGACCCCATAGAAATTCATAGCATGGAGGATCGCTGTGAGGCACCTGCCGATACTGTAGATATTGTTCCTCCACCAGCTCCTTGGTGATGAGTTTCCTGGGCTCCCCATAGATTAAATCCTCCTGCCCAGCATACACCCCCATTGTATTCAACGTTTTCCAGATTTTCTCCTCAGGGGCACAGTTGCCCTCCATGAAGATCATACCCAGGATAAGTATCAGGAAGCCGGTCTTGGGCATTCCCCTGTCATTACTCAGCATCCCATCGTAGGTGAGGTCGAGTGTTTTGGCAAGCTCATAGCAGTGTCTGGTGGGGTCCACTTCTTTCACTTCAATGCCAAAGACAATCTCCATGCACTCACAGACTTGGCTGAAGATCTCAGGGAAGTTGTCCTTGTGTTCTCTGATGACACTCAGCATTTCTGCTTTTGTGGTGGGTTCCTTTGTTACATATTTGACACACAGGAACTGCAGCAGTTCAGCCACCTTGTTTAGCTCATCAGCGAGCGAGGGCTCAGGATCTGGGGCAGTCTGGGAGGTGCTGGACTCGTCCTCCTCTTGGTTTCTGGAATTCTCATCCGATTGACTCAGTGGAGTGGCTGAGGTGGCAGTGGGTGAGCAGCAGGCTCCCTGAGAACTCTGGACAGCACTCAGTGCCCCAGTGGCAGACACCTCCTCTGTGGTTCCAGGGATCAACGGGGTGAGGGAAGAGGAGGAGACGGTGGACGTGGGGCAGGAGGTGGCCTCTTCCTTCTGAGCTGTGGGAGCCTGCACACATTCTATGCCCTGTGCCTCTTTTGGGGCCTGAAGGTCTTCCTCAAGCTTGCAGCACTCACTCTTCTGACCTAGAGACATGATGGCTGGTACTGGAGGTGGCCAGCAGGACAGTGGGACCCTGGGGGATCAAGAGAGACCGTCAGTGGCCTCAGCTGAGAGATTCCCCCCACTCAGGACGGCTCTGACAAAGGAAGCTTACAGGTCTCCTCTTTAGGGGAGCTCCCAGGGGTCACGGGCTCCTGTTCTCCCGGTCCGCCTAAGGATGGAAAGAAGAAGTGAGATAGTTCCTCAGGGTGGAGCCCAAGGATTCCAGGGTTGAGAGTAGGCCCGGTTGGCTCAGACACCGTGGATTCTCTGTTTTGGGGTGCACAGGGCCTTGGGAGACATTCAGGGTGTGCACCTCGTTTTGACTACTGCTGCTGCCCGGGCCTTCTCCCAGATGCTGACCTGAGAACCCAGGCCTCAGACCATGGCTGTCACCTCCCAGATCCTAGAACTCTGAGGAGGGAAACTGAGAGGACTCCTCAGGATGCAGACTACAGACACAGTCGTGGGCCCCGCAGTGTTGACAACAGCGCTGGGGCCAAGCTCTGTGATGTCCCTACTGTCGTGGGGTGGATGGTTCCCTCAGTGCTCCTTCAGAGTCCCAGTACTTTCCCCTGCCAGCGTCTAGGCCCCGTCATTCTGCTGACGTCCCCCAGAGGAAGAAGAGAAGGGGCGCCACATTGGACTCCACTTGCCCAGGGTCTGCTAAGGCGGCTAGCAGGGGCTGCGTGGGTTTCAGAGGCTGGGGGGGAGGGGGGGGGCGCCCATATCTAGGCTAGGAGGGCCCATCACACGATTCATCTTTACACCTGTCCAAGCCCGCCTCACATCCTCTACAGCTGAGCAGACTTGGCATCCTCAGGTTGCAGCCTTGCTTCTCTGTGCGAGACCCAAGCCCCATGGTAGGAGCACAAGCTACCACTACCGGCCGCCTCTGCCCAAGGCCTCTCGGGTAGCACAGCAGGGTTGAGGTCATCTGTTCTGGGGTGGGGGGTACCCTCCGATCTGCCTTCCCATCTGGGCAGGTTCTCAGCTGGCCCTCCCCTCGCCCTCACCTGACATCTCCTGGAGCCTGCCCTCCCCGACACCAGAGTGCCTAGAGGCCATACCCAGTGGCTCCTACCCGAGGTCTCCCGGGGCTGGAGCAAGGAGCAGGGCAGGTTTCCGTGGGCCGCCCTTTCTCTGCGGTGAGGACCCCTCAGTTCTGCTCAGTGTCGTCACAGCTACTCCTGACAGGGTGGAGTTGGGTCGGGGAGCGGCCCGGGGTTGAGCGTAGCCACTCGGGTTTCTGCACGGAAAACCTTTCTTTGCTGCCCCTCAGGGTCCTCAGGTCGAGTCGGGGCCGCCCCTGGGACTCCGCCCCCTGCTGGCCCCAGGCCATCCCTGATGAAGCCTCACCCCTTTCAGACTCTGAAAGCTGAAGTAGGAAACATCACATTGGAAACCCTTCCTTTGGCGGACACTAAGGGCGGGGCTGGGCCCACCTCTCTGCGGTGGGCTCTCCCCTCCGCCAGTCTCTTACGGGCCTCGCTTTCATGCCTGGCTAGGGGGTCTGGGCCTTCTTCGCCTGCCGACCTGATGCCCCATCAGACCGAGCATCTCGCCTCCCGAGATCCCCGACCCGGAATGGGGAGAGGGGGTATCCTGCCAGCACTTGCCTGGGTCTCTGGGGCTGACAACACTGGTTGGGGTGAATTTCTGCGAGGATCCCCCTCTTGCTCTAAGGTGGGGGGCACCTCAGTCCTCAAAGTGTTCCGATTTACTCCTGTCAGGGCCTGGGCCCCCTTTCTTCTGCTGGTCTGAGATGTACCCTGCAGGCCAAGAGCACCATCTCCGTGAGGCCTTAACAGCGAAGTGTGGATGGGAGGGGTCATCTGTCAACCATACCTGGGGCCTCATGAGGCAGATGGAAAAGGCAGGTGTCTGCAGTTTCTTCAGGATCCTCCCTCGGACAGCTGGCAGAGTCTGGGCCTTGTTCCTTTGCTGACCTGAGTGCAGTCACTGCAGTTGAAGCCTCGTCTTCAGATTCCCACGGTTGAAGTCGGCAAACCCTACATCCAAGGACCCTAAATAGGGCCTCTGAGAGCCCAAAGCGGGCTCAGATGAGGCGGAGGCCCACTCTCTTCTGTTTGGCAGGCAGTTCAGTCATCCCACAGGATCAGTTTGACTCTTGGAATTGCCGGTGCCCCCTCCCCCTGAGGGCCGCTTCCCTTAGCCGCGGGTCACCTTGGAGTTCGCAAGAGTCAGAAAAGAGGAGGGCAGTGCTAATCTGGACAAACCTACAGGGAGTCTCCCAGGGTTGATATCAGGGATGGAGCAGGGTACTGCAGGGTCCACACGGTTCTGGGGGGCGGGGGTTGGACTCCTCAGTCCTCACTCGTGAGTGTGCGTCTCTTGGCCGCTGCCTTCTTGATTAAATGCTCCCTGGTAGCTTCCTTCCTTTCTGCCAGCTGTGAACATTTGCCCAGCTGCAAACCTTCCAGAGAAAGGTTTCAGTTCCCAGGCTAGATGCTAGACGGGAGAGCAGCACTGCCCCATGACAGGTGGTGGATATTCAGAAAAGCAGCTCATCTTCCTATGGGTCTCGTCACCAGCCAGACGTACACTTTCGAAACATTTTGTTCTAACGGTTTATGTTCTACACTGAAGAGGCAGAGCAGTGTGATTTGGGAGTTCCCGCTCTTTTGAAGTTCTCACACTGTGTTGTCCAGTGTAGCGATTTCCATGTTTCTTAAGCCTCCTTGATATTAAGGAATATATTTTATGAATGTATTTTATTTTTATATTTTATGAAGCATCTTTTTTATGAAGGATCTGTGTGTGTGTGTGTGTGTGTTTCACCCTCATGGTTGCTATTCCACTTTTAGAACATTCTTTTTAATTAAACATATGTTTTCACTTATGGGCATGGGGAGAGGGGAGGAGAGGGTGAGATGTATGGAGAGAGTAACATGGAAACTTACATTACCATTTGTAAAATAGATAGCCAGTGGGAATTTGCTGTATGCCTCAGGAAACTCAAACAGCGGCTCTGTACCAACCTAGAGGGGTGGGATGGGGCGGGAGGTGGGAGGGAGGTTCAAAAGGGAGGGGATATATGTATCAGTTCAGTTCAGTCGCTCAGTCGTGTCCGACTCTTTGCGATCCCATGAATTGCAGCACGCCAGGCCTCTCTGTCCATCACCAACTCCCGGAGTCTACCCAAACCCATGTCCATCGAGTCGGTGATGCCATCCAACCATCTCATCCTCTGTCGTCCCCTTCTCCTCCCGCCCCCAACCCTACCCAGCATTAGGGTCCTTTCCAATGAGTCAACCCTTCGCATGAGGTGGCCCAAGTATTGGAGTTTCAGCTTCAACATCAGACCTTCCAATGAACACTCAGGATTGATCTCTGTTAGGATGGATTGATTGGATCTCCTTGCAGTCCAAGGGACTCTCAAGAGTCTTCTCCAACAGCACAGTTCAAAAGCATCGATTCTTCGGCGCTCAGCTTTCTTCACCGTCCAACTCGCACATCCATACATGACCACTGGAAAGGGAATACCTATGGCTGATCCACGTGGAGGTTTGCCAGAAAACAACAAAATTCTATAAAGCAATTATCCTTTAATTAAAACATAAATAAATCTAAAAAAACATGTTTTCAAGGCCAGGCCTCACTCACGTAAGTGATTTCAGGTGGTAATTAACACAGGCTCTGGAGCCAATCAACCTAATCAATCTCTGCATCAATCAACCTAATTTTTCCTGAAACTTCCCTGGGCTTACTGGCCTCTGTGGGCTGAGGTGGTATGTTTAAGATATTCCTCCCACCTCCCTTCATCTGAGGTCTATTTTTGGCTATGGACCTTCCCAAACTTGCCTGCCACCTCCCACCCTCTCACCAAGTACCACTTCTTTGTTCTCCACCAAGGGTTTCTCATGTTTTGTTGTTTAGACTTAGTTGTTGATATTTTTGGTAGGCTGAAAAATGGCCCTCCCAAAGATCCTCTATCCCATTCCCTAGACCCTTCTTTGGGAAAAGGGTCTTTGCAGGTGTGATTAAGAATCTTTCCATGGGGGGATTAGCCTGGATTATCCAGGTGGGCCCTAAATAGAATCGCATGTTTCCTTAGAAGACAGAGGGAGGAGAACTGACAAGCTGAGAAGGCAATGTGAATATGGAGCAGAGAGCTACTTGGATATGTTGACCTTGAAGATTTCAGTCATGTTCCCCTAAGCCAAGGAATGCCAGCAGTCACAAGAAGCTAGAAAAGGTAAGAAATGGGCTTTCCCCTAGAGCAGGGGTCCCCAGCCTCTGGGGTCTAATGCCTGATGATCTGAGGTGGAGCTGATGGAACAATAGAAATAAAGTACACAGTCAATGTCATGTGCTTGAATCATCCTGAAACCATCCCTCCCTCTGTCCATGGAAAAATTTGTCTTCCACACAACTGGTCCCTGGTGCCAAAAGCTTGGGGACCAACAACCTAGAGTCTCCAGAGGTGCGCGGCCCTGCCAGTACCATCATTTTAGCCTAGCGAAACTGATTTCAGGGATCTGACTTTCAGAACTGTAAAAAAATATATTCCTGCTGCCTAAGACACCCAGTTCATGGTAGTTTAATACAGCAATCCTAGGAGACTAATGCAACATTGTTTATTTTCTTTCATTCTCCCTTCTGTGGTTTTCCAGGTTTGATTTTGGGAGCGGCGGACAGCAGCCCAAACTTGATCGGCATTTTAGCAACTATAGGTAAGTCGCTAAATCTGTGAGTAACTCAAGGAGAATTGATGTCTTTACCGTACGTATTTTGTTTCACATCAGTGAACGTGGCTCACTCTGGTTTTTTGGGGACTTAAAAAAAAATCTTAATCTATCAGGAAACTTTTATGTTTGCCTTCATAAATATATCGTATACATTTTTGTGTGATTTGTGATTCTGGATTTTGTTGCTGTTACATGTGCTCATTTGTGAACGGGATTCTGTCTATTACACGTGGTAATTAATTATGGCCTTTTTGTGCCAAGGCTCTTGACTTAATTGTATTGACTGACCTCCCATACACGTTCTTTCTGAAGTCTTTTATTTATTTGGGTATTCTACACAGTGATTCCTTTTAATTTTCTAGGCAGATGATGATATTGTTACAAATATATCTCTTTCTTTTCAACATTTATATATCTTATTCATTTTGGTATCTGTATCTCTGTCTTTGTGTTCCAGTGCAATTTTGAACAGTAGATGTGAGAATATATGTCTTGTTCATGACTTGAATGAGCGTACTTCTAACATTTCACACCTAACTATGTTTGGTGTAGAATTTAGAAAAAAGCAAGTTCCTTCTAAGTTTGCTAGAAGTTTGTCCCATTAACTCATGTTGAATTTCTTTCAGAGGCTTTTTCTATACCCATTGGCACAATCATATTTTTTTCTCTTCTAATTTGTTATTGTATGGAACTACAACTGAAAGTATTTTCTAACGTTAAATCATATTTTCATTTCTTGGGCACAGCCCACGTGCTCATTGAATTCACTACTTTGTTGACTATGCTATTTACTACTATGTGAGTGAGCTTTGCTCAAGTGTTCTTTTCATGGGGATGGAGGGCAACGTCCTCATTTGGTTTTTGAGACAAGGAGAGCTGGCTGGGGAAAATGAGTTGCATAATTTCCCCTCTCCCTTTGTGTGGGTATGCCTTAGGAAATTTGTTTTCTTTCTTTCAGAAGACCACTCTCTAGGTTGTGTGGTATACTTCCATTAGGAGGTGTATAATGCCTGGTCCTTCTTTGCGAAGCTGTCAGCAGGCCATGATGATCACCTTTATCAATCCTTCAGGGGTCACATAATGTTCATTCTCTCATTCTTTCTTACTCTGCTGTTGCTGCTGCTAAGTCGCTTCAGTTGCGTCCGACTCTGTGCGACCCCCTAGACGGCAGCCCACCAGGCTCCGCCATCCCTGGGGTTCTCCAGGCAAGAACACTGGAGTGGGTTGCCATTTCCTTCTCTAGTGGATGGAAGTGAAAAGTGAAAGTGAAGTCGCTCAGTCATGTCCGACTCTTCACGACCCCATGGACTGCAGCCTACCAGGCTCCTCCGTCCATGGGATTTTCCAGGCAAGAATACGGGAGTGGGTTGCTATTTCCTTCTCCGGAGATCTCCCTGACCCGGGGATTGAACCCACCATCTTCTGTGGTTCTGCATTGCAAGCAGATTCTTTACCACTGAGCCACTGGGGAAGCCCCTTCATCCTTAACTTTTCTGCTGGGTTCTTTCACATTTACAAGCAATTCCTATTCTAATGCCATTATCATCTTGTTTCAGATCACAAGGAAAGATGGGGGGTTTCTCAATGCGTTTGCAAAATTGTGAAACTCTTCTTATATGTGATAAACAGCTATAACTGTGTGATCATTGTCACTCATAACCTTAGATTCTGGTGTTAATTAAACTTTATTAAACAATATTTGGGGGAAAAAACAAGTAAAAAAAAAAAAAAAAAGTTAAAAAGGTCCAAATCAGCCATATACAATAGAAACATGAGAATTCCAACAGACCGTTCCACCCTAGCCCTCCATTACATGGAATACTGACTGTTGTCTTCAGATGAAGACTGAGGAAACTGCTTTGGATTCCACTCAGGGCAGAAGAGGTTGCTGGACATGACACTGGAATTTTCACTGGCCATGGCAGTAGTATCATCCCCGGGCACAGTTCTGGCCTGGGCTCTCTCATCTCTCAAAGCTTCCTCATACCAGAATAAGAAGGAAGTGGGGTCAGTCCCAGTGACCTTGGCAAAAAACTCCAGGACTTTCATCTTACTGGTTTCAGCATAGGCCCTTGGACCCCATAGAAATTCATAGCATGGAGGATCGCTGTGAGGCACCTGCCGATACTGTAGATATTGTTCCTCCACCAGCTCCTTGGTGATGAGTTTCCTGGGCTCCCCATAGATTAAATCCTCCTGCCCAGCATACACCCCCATTGTATTCAACGTTTTCCAGATTTTCTCCTCAGGGGCACAGTTGCCCTCCATGAAGATCATACCCAGGATAAGTATCAGGAAGCCGGTCTTGGGCATTCCCCTGTCATTACTCAGCATCCCATCGTAGGTGAGGTCGAGTGTTTTGGCAAGCTCATAGCAGTGTCTGGTGGGGTCCACTTCTTTCACTTCAATGCCAAAGACAATCTCCATGCACTCACAGACTTGGCTGAAGATCTCAGGGAAGTTGTCCTTGTGTTCTCTGATGACACTCAGCATTTCTGCTTTTGTGGTGGGTTCCTTTGTTACATATTTGACACACAGGAACTGCAGCAGTTCAGCCACCTTGTTTAGCTCATCAGCGAGCGAGGGCTCAGGATCTGGGGCAGTCTGGGAGGTGCTGGACTCGTCCTCCTCTTGGTTTCTGGAATTCTCATCCGATTGACTCAGTGGAGTGGCTGAGGTGGCAGTGGGTGAGCAGCAGGCTCCCTGAGAACTCTGGACAGCACTCAGTGCCCCAGTGGCAGACACCTCCTCTGTGGTTCCAGGGATCAACGGGGTGAGGGAAGAGGAGGAGACGGTGGACGTGGGGCAGGAGGTGGCCTCTTCCTTCTGAGCTGTGGGAGCCTGCACACATTCTATGCCCTGTGCCTCTTTTGGGGCCTGAAGGTCTTCCTCAAGCTTGCAGCACTCACTCTTCTGACCTAGAGACATGATGGCTGGTACTGGAGGTGGCCAGCAGGACAGTGGGACCCTGGGGGATCAAGAGAGACCGTCAGTGGCCTCAGCTGAGAGATTCCCCCCACTCAGGACGGCTCTGACAAAGGAAGCTTACAGGTCTCCTCTTTAGGGGAGCTCCCAGGGGTCACGGGCTCCTGTTCTCCCGGTCCGCCTAAGGATGGAAAGAAGAAGTGAGATAGTTCCTCAGGGTGGAGCCCAAGGATTCCAGGGTTGAGAGTAGGCCCGGTTGGCTCAGACACCGTGGATTCTCTGTTTTGGGGTGCACAGGGCCTTGGGAGACATTCAGGGTGTGCACCTCGTTTTGACTACTGCTGCTGCCCGGGCCTTCTCCCAGATGCTGACCTGAGAACCCAGGCCTCAGACCATGGCTGTCACCTCCCAGATCCTAGAACTCTGAGGAGGGAAACTGAGAGGACTCCTCAGGATGCAGACTACAGACACAGTCGTGGGCCCCGCAGTGTTGACAACAGCGCTGGGGCCAAGCTCTGTGATGTCCCTACTGTCGTGGGGTGGATGGTTCCCTCAGTGCTCCTTCAGAGTCCCAGTACTTTCCCCTGCCAGCGTCTAGGCCCCGTCATTCTGCTGACGTCCCCCAGAGGAAGAAGAGAAGGGGCGCCACATTGGACTCCACTTGCCCAGGGTCTGCTAAGGCGGCTAGCAGGGGCTGCGTGGGTTTCAGAGGCTGGGGGGGAGGGGGGGGGCGCCCATATCTAGGCTAGGAGGGCCCATCACACGATTCATCTTTACACCTGTCCAAGCCCGCCTCACATCCTCTACAGCTGAGCAGACTTGGCATCCTCAGGTTGCAGCCTTGCTTCTCTGTGCGAGACCCAAGCCCCATGGTAGGAGCACAAGCTACCACTACCGGCCGCCTCTGCCCAAGGCCTCTCGGGTAGCACAGCAGGGTTGAGGTCATCTGTTCTGGGGTGGGGGGTACCCTCCGATCTGCCTTCCCATCTGGGCAGGTTCTCAGCTGGCCCTCCCCTCGCCCTCACCTGACATCTCCTGGAGCCTGCCCTCCCCGACACCAGAGTGCCTAGAGGCCATACCCAGTGGCTCCTACCCGAGGTCTCCCGGGGCTGGAGCAAGGAGCAGGGCAGGTTTCCGTGGGCCGCCCTTTCTCTGCGGTGAGGACCCCTCAGTTCTGCTCAGTGTCGTCACAGCTACTCCTGACAGGGTGGAGTTGGGTCGGGGAGCGGCCCGGGGTTGAGCGTAGCCACTCGGGTTTCTGCACGGAAAACCTTTCTTTGCTGCCCCTCAGGGTCCTCAGGTCGAGTCGGGGCCGCCCCTGGGACTCCGCCCCCTGCTGGCCCCAGGCCATCCCTGATGAAGCCTCACCCCTTTCAGACTCTGAAAGCTGAAGTAGGAAACATCACATTGGAAACCCTTCCTTTGGCGGACACTAAGGGCGGGGCTGGGCCCACCTCTCTGCGGTGGGCTCTCCCCTCCGCCAGTCTCTTACGGGCCTCGCTTTCATGCCTGGCTAGGGGGTCTGGGCCTTCTTCGCCTGCCGACCTGATGCCCCATCAGACCGAGCATCTCGCCTCCCGAGATCCCCGACCCGGAATGGGGAGAGGGGGTATCCTGCCAGCACTTGCCTGGGTCTCTGGGGCTGACAACACTGGTTGGGGTGAATTTCTGCGAGGATCCCCCTCTTGCTCTAAGGTGGGGGGCACCTCAGTCCTCAAAGTGTTCCGATTTACTCCTGTCAGGGCCTGGGCCCCCTTTCTTCTGCTGGTCTGAGATGTACCCTGCAGGCCAAGAGCACCATCTCCGTGAGGCCTTAACAGCGAAGTGTGGATGGGAGGGGTCATCTGTCAACCATACCTGGGGCCTCATGAGGCAGATGGAAAAGGCAGGTGTCTGCAGTTTCTTCAGGATCCTCCCTCGGACAGCTGGCAGAGTCTGGGCCTTGTTCCTTTGCTGACCTGAGTGCAGTCACTGCAGTTGAAGCCTCGTCTTCAGATTCCCACGGTTGAAGTCGGCAAACCCTACATCCAAGGACCCTAAATAGGGCCTCTGAGAGCCCAAAGCGGGCTCAGATGAGGCGGAGGCCCACTCTCTTCTGTTTGGCAGGCAGTTCAGTCATCCCACAGGATCAGTTTGACTCTTGGAATTGCCGGTGCCCCCTCCCCCTGAGGGCCGCTTCCCTTAGCCGCGGGTCACCTTGGAGTTCGCAAGAGTCAGAAAAGAGGAGGGCAGTGCTAATCTGGACAAACCTACAGGGAGTCTCCCAGGGTTGATATCAGGGATGGAGCAGGGTACTGCAGGGTCCACACGGTTCTGGGGGGCGGGGGTTGGACTCCTCAGTCCTCACTCGTGAGTGTGCGTCTCTTGGCCGCTGCCTTCTTGATTAAATGCTCCCTGGTAGCTTCCTTCCTTTCTGCCAGCTGTGAACATTTGCCCAGCTGCAAACCTTCCAGAGAAAGGTTTCAGTTCCCAGGCTAGATGCTAGACGGGAGAGCAGCACTGCCCCATGACAGGTGGTGGATATTCAGAAAAGCAGCTCATCTTCCTATGGGTCTCGTCACCAGCCAGACGTACACTTTCGAAACATTTTGTTCTAACGGTTTATGTTCTACACTGAAGAGGCAGAGCAGTGTGATTTGGGAGTTCCCGCTCTTTTGAAGTTCTCACACTGTGTTGTCCAGTGTAGCGATTTCCATGTTTCTTAAGCCTCCTTGATATTAAGGAATATATTTTATGAATGTATTTTATTTTTATATTTTATGAAGCATCTTTTTTATGAAGGATCTGTGTGTGTGTGTGTGTGTTTCACCCTCATGGTTGCTATTCCACTTTTAGAACATTCTTTTTAATTAAACATATGTTTTCACTTATGGGCATGGGGAGAGGGGAGGAGAGGGTGAGATGTATGGAGAGAGTAACATGGAAACTTACATTACCATTTGTAAAATAGATAGCCAGTGGGAATTTGCTGTATGCCTCAGGAAACTCAAACAGCGGCTCTGTACCAACCTAGAGGGGTGGGATGGGGCGGGAGGTGGGAGGGAGGTTCAAAAGGGAGGGGATATATGTATCAGTTCAGTTCAGTCGCTCAGTCGTGTCCGACTCTTTGCGATCCCATGAATTGCAGCACGCCAGGCCTCTCTGTCCATCACCAACTCCCGGAGTCTACCCAAACCCATGTCCATCGAGTCGGTGATGCCATCCAACCATCTCATCCTCTGTCGTCCCCTTCTCCTCCCGCCCCCAACCCTACCCAGCATTAGGGTCCTTTCCAATGAGTCAACCCTTCGCATGAGGTGGCCCAAGTATTGGAGTTTCAGCTTCAACATCAGACCTTCCAATGAACACTCAGGATTGATCTCTGTTAGGATGGATTGATTGGATCTCCTTGCAGTCCAAGGGACTCTCAAGAGTCTTCTCCAACAGCACAGTTCAAAAGCATCGATTCTTCGGCGCTCAGCTTTCTTCACCGTCCAACTCGCACATCCATACATGACCACTGGAAAGGGAATACCTATGGCTGATCCACGTGGAGGTTTGCCAGAAAACAACAAAATTCTATAAAGCAATTATCCTTTAATTAAAACATAAATAAATCTAAAAAAACATGTTTTCAAGGCCAGGCCTCACTCACGTAAGTGATTTCAGGTGGTAATTAACACAGGCTCTGGAGCCAATCAACCTAATCAATCTCTGCATCAATCAACCTAATTTTTCCTGAAACTTCCCTGGGCTTACTGGCCTCTGTGGGCTGAGGTGGTATGTTTAAGATATTCCTCCCACCTCCCTTCATCTGAGGTCTATTTTTGGCTATGGACCTTCCCAAACTTGCCTGCCACCTCCCACCCTCTCACCAAGTACCACTTCTTTGTTCTCCACCAAGGGTTTCTCATGTTTTGTTGTTTAGACTTAGTTGTTGATATTTTTGGTAGGCTGAAAAATGGCCCTCCCAAAGATCCTCTATCCCATTCCCTAGACCCTTCTTTGGGAAAAGGGTCTTTGCAGGTGTGATTAAGAATCTTTCCATGGGGGGATTAGCCTGGATTATCCAGGTGGGCCCTAAATAGAATCGCATGTTTCCTTAGAAGACAGAGGGAGGAGAACTGACAAGCTGAGAAGGCAATGTGAATATGGAGCAGAGAGCTACTTGGATATGTTGACCTTGAAGATTTCAGTCATGTTCCCCTAAGCCAAGGAATGCCAGCAGTCACAAGAAGCTAGAAAAGGTAAGAAATGGGCTTTCCCCTAGAGCAGGGGTCCCCAGCCTCTGGGGTCTAATGCCTGATGATCTGAGGTGGAGCTGATGGAACAATAGAAATAAAGTACACAGTCAATGTCATGTGCTTGAATCATCCTGAAACCATCCCTCCCTCTGTCCATGGAAAAATTTGTCTTCCACACAACTGGTCCCTGGTGCCAAAAGCTTGGGGACCAACAACCTAGAGTCTCCAGAGGTGCGCGGCCCTGCCAGTACCATCATTTTAGCCTAGCGAAACTGATTTCAGGGATCTGACTTTCAGAACTGTAAAAAAATATATTCCTGCTGCCTAAGACACCCAGTTCATGGTAGTTTAATACAGCAATCCTAGGAGACTAATGCAACATTGTTTATTTTCTTTCATTCTCCCTTCTGTGGTTTTCCAGGTTTGATTTTGGGAGCGGCGGACAGCAGCCCAAACTTGATCGGCATTTTAGCAACTATAGGTAAGTCGCTAAATCTGTGAGTAACTCAAGGAGAATTGATGTCTTTACCGTACGTATTTTGTTTCACATCAGTGAACGTGGCTCACTCTGGTTTTTTG
The DNA here is from genome assembly GCF_054371585.1 of Giraffa tippelskirchi. Classification (NCBI taxonomy): domain Eukaryota; kingdom Metazoa; phylum Chordata; class Mammalia; order Artiodactyla; family Giraffidae; genus Giraffa; species Giraffa tippelskirchi. The sequence goes on along the minus strand of NC_137289.1, from coordinate 9,698,744 downwards.
GGGACTTAAAAAAAAATCTTAATCTATCAGGAAACTTTTATGTTTGCCTTCATAAATATATCGTATACATTTTTGTGTGATTTGTGATTCTGGATTTTGTTGCTGTTACATGTGCTCATTTGTGAACGGGATTCTGTCTATTACACGTGGTAATTAATTATGGCCTTTTTGTGCCAAGGCTCTTGACTTAATTGTATTGACTGACCTCCCATACACGTTCTTTCTGAAGTCTTTTATTTATTTGGGTATTCTACACAGTGATTCCTTTTAATTTTCTAGGCAGATGATGATATTGTTACAAATATATCTCTTTCTTTTCAACATTTATATATCTTATTCATTTTGGTATCTGTATCTCTGTCTTTGTGTTCCAGTGCAATTTTGAACAGTAGATGTGAGAATATATGTCTTGTTCATGACTTGAATGAGCGTACTTCTAACATTTCACACCTAACTATGTTTGGTGTAGAATTTAGAAAAAAGCAAGTTCCTTCTAAGTTTGCTAGAAGTTTGTCCCATTAACTCATGTTGAATTTCTTTCAGAGGCTTTTTCTATACCCATTGGCACAATCATATTTTTTTCTCTTCTAATTTGTTATTGTATGGAACTACAACTGAAAGTATTTTCTAACGTTAAATCATATTTTCATTTCTTGGGCACAGCCCACGTGCTCATTGAATTCACTACTTTGTTGACTATGCTATTTACTACTATGTGAGTGAGCTTTGCTCAAGTGTTCTTTTCATGGGGATGGAGGGCAACGTCCTCATTTGGTTTTTGAGACAAGGAGAGCTGGCTGGGGAAAATGAGTTGCATAATTTCCCCTCTCCCTTTGTGTGGGTATGCCTTAGGAAATTTGTTTTCTTTCTTTCAGAAGACCACTCTCTAGGTTGTGTGGTATACTTCCATTAGGAGGTGTATAATGCCTGGTCCTTCTTTGCGAAGCTGTCAGCAGGCCATGATGATCACCTTTATCAATCCTTCAGGGGTCACATAATGTTCATTCTCTCATTCTTTCTTACTCTGCTGTTGCTGCTGCTAAGTCGCTTCAGTTGCGTCCGACTCTGTGCGACCCCCTAGACGGCAGCCCACCAGGCTCCGCCATCCCTGGGGTTCTCCAGGCAAGAACACTGGAGTGGGTTGCCATTTCCTTCTCTAGTGGATGGAAGTGAAAAGTGAAAGTGAAGTCGCTCAGTCATGTCCGACTCTTCACGACCCCATGGACTGCAGCCTACCAGGCTCCTCCGTCCATGGGATTTTCCAGGCAAGAATACGGGAGTGGGTTGCTATTTCCTTCTCCGGAGATCTCCCTGACCCGGGGATTGAACCCACCATCTTCTGTGGTTCTGCATTGCAAGCAGATTCTTTACCACTGAGCCACTGGGGAAGCCCCTTCATCCTTAACTTTTCTGCTGGGTTCTTTCGCATTTACAAGCAATTCCTATTCTAATGCCATTATCATCTTGTTTCAGATCACAAGGAAAGATGGGGGGTTTCTCAAGGCGTTTGCAAAATTGTGAAACTCTTCTTATATGTGATAAACAGCTATAACTGTGTGATCATTGTCACTCATAACCTTAGATTCTGGTGTTAATTAAACTTTATTAAACAATATTTGGGGGAAAAAACAAGTAAAAAAAAAAAAAAAAGTTAAAAAGGTCCAAATCAGCCATATACAATAGAAACATGAGAATTCCAACAGACCGTTCCACCCTAGCCCTCCATTACATGGAATACTGACTGTTGTCTTCAGATGAAGACTGAGGAAACTGCTTTGGATTCCACTCAGGGCAGAAGAGGTTGCTGGACATGACACTGGAATTTTCACTGGCCATGGCAGTAGTATCATCCCCGGGCACAGTTCTGGCCTGGGCTCTCTCATCTCTCAAAGCTTCCTCATACCAGAATAAGAAGGAAGTGGGGTCAGTCCCAGTGACCTTGGCAAAAAACTCCAGGACTTTCATCTTACTGGTTTCAGCATAGGCCCTTGGACCCCATAGAAATTCATAGCATGGAGGATCGCTGTGAGGCACCTGCCGATACTGTAGATATTGTTCCTCCACCAGCTCCTTGGTGATGAGTTTCCTGGGCTCCCCATAGATTAAATCCTCCTGCCCAGCATACACCCCCATTGTATTCAACGTTTTCCAGATTTTCTCCTCAGGGGCACAGTTGCCCTCCATGAAGATCATACCCAGGATAAGTATCAGGAAGCCGGTCTTGGGCATTCCCCTGTCATTACTCAGCATCCCATCGTAGGTGAGGTCGAGTGTTTTGGCAAGCTCATAGCAGTGTCTGGTGGGGTCCACTTCTTTCACTTCAATGCCAAAGACAATCTCCATGCACTCACAGACTTGGCTGAAGATCTCAGGGAAGTTGTCCTTGTGTTCTCTGATGACACTCAGCATTTCTGCTTTTGTGGTGGGTTCCTTTGTTACATATTTGACACACAGGAACTGCAGCAGTTCAGCCACCTTGTTTAGCTCATCAGCGAGCGAGGGCTCAGGATCTGGGGCAGTCTGGGAGGTGCTGGACTCGTCCTCCTCTTGGTTTCTGGAATTCTCATCCGATTGACTCAGTGGAGTGGCTGAGGTGGCAGTGGGTGAGCAGCAGGCTCCCTGAGAACTCTGGACAGCACTCAGTGCCCCAGTGGCAGACACCTCCTCTGTGGTTCCAGGGATCAACGGGGTGAGGGAAGAGGAGGAGACGGTGGACGTGGGGCAGGAGGTGGCCTCTTCCTTCTGAGCTGTGGGAGCCTGCACACATTCTATGCCCTGTGCCTCTTTTGGGGCCTGAAGGTCTTCCTCAAGCTTGCAGCACTCACTCTTCTGACCTAGAGACATGATGGCTGGTACTGGAGGTGGCCAGCAGGACAGTGGGACCCTGGGGGATCAAGAGAGACCGTCAGTGGCCTCAGCTGAGAGATTCCCCCCACTCAGGACGGCTCTGACAAAGGAAGCTTACAGGTCTCCTCTTTAGGGGAGCTCCCAGGGGTCACGGGCTCCTGTTCTCCCGGTCCGCCTAAGGATGGAAAGAAGAAGTGAGATAGTTCCTCAGGGTGGAGCCCAAGGATTCCAGGGTTGAGAGTAGGCCCGGTTGGCTCAGACACCGTGGATTCTCTGTTTTGGGGTGCACAGGGCCTTGGGAGACATTCAGGGTGTGCACCTCGTTTTGACTACTGCTGCTGCCCGGGCCTTCTCCCAGATGCTGACCTGAGAACCCAGGCCTCAGACCATGGCTGTCACCTCCCAGATCCTAGAACTCTGAGGAGGGAAACTGAGAGGACTCCTCAGGATGCAGACTACAGACACAGTCGTGGGCCCCGCAGTGTTGACAACAGCGCTGGGGCCAAGCTCTGTGATGTCCCTACTGTCGTGGGGTGGATGGTTCCCTCAGTGCTCCTTCAGAGTCCCAGTACTTTCCCCTGCCAGCGTCTAGGCCCCGTCATTCTGCTGACGTCCCCCAGAGGAAGAAGAGAAGGGGCGCCACATTGGACTCCACTTGCCCAGGGTCTGCTAAGGCGGCTAGCAGGGGCTGCGTGGGTTTCAGAGGCTGGGGGGGAGGGGGGGGCGCCCATATCTAGGCTAGGAGGGCCCATCACACGATTCAGCTTTACACCTGTCCAAGCCCGCCTCACATCCTCTACAGCTGAGCAGACTTGGCATCCTCAGGTTGCAGCCTTGCTTCTCTGTGCGAGACCCAAGCCCCATGGTAGGAGCACAAGCTACCACTACCGGCCGCCTCTGCCCAAGGCCTCTCGGGTAGCACAGCAGGGTTGAGGTCATCTGTTCTGGGGTGGGGGGTACCCTCCGATCTGCCTTCCCATCTGGGCAGGTTCTCAGCTGGCCCTCCCCTCGCCCTCACCTGACATCTCCTGGAGCCTGCCCTCCCCGACACCAGAGTGCCTAGAGGCCATACCCAGTGGCTCCTACCCGAGGTCTCCCGGGGCTGGAGCAAGGAGCAGGGCAGGTTTCCGTGGGCCGCCCTTTCTCTGCGGTGAGGACCCCTCAGTTCTGCTCAGTGTCGTCACAGCTACTCCTGACAGGGTGGAGTTGGGTCGGGGAGCGGCCCGGGGTTGAGCGTAGCCACTCGGGTTTCTGCACGGAAAACCTTTCTTTGCTGCCCCTCAGGGTCCTCAGGTCGAGTCGGGGCCGCCCCTGGGACTCCGCCCCCTGCTGGCCCCAGGCCATCCCTGATGAAGCCTCACCCCTTTCAGACTCTGAAAGCTGAAGTAGGAAACATCACATTGGAAACCCTTCCTTTGGCGGACACTAAGGGCGGGGCTGGGCCCACCTCTCTGCGGTGGGCTCTCCCCTCCGCCAGTCTCTTACGGGCCTCGCTTTCATGCCTGGCTAGGGGGTCTGGGCCTTCTTCGCCTGCCGACCTGATGCCCCATCAGACCGAGCATCTCGCCTCCCGAGATCCCCGACCCGGAATGGGGAGAGGGGGTATCCTGCCAGCACTTGCCTGGGTCTCTGGGGCTGACAACACTGGTTGGGGTGAATTTCTGCGAGGATCCCCCTCTTGCTCTAAGGTGGGGGGCACCTCAGTCCTCAAAGTGTTCCGATTTACTCCTGTCAGGGCCTGGGCCCCCTTTCTTCTGCTGGTCTGAGATGTACCCTGCAGGCCAAGAGCACCATCTCCGTGAGGCCTTAACAGCGAAGTGTGGATGGGAGGGGTCATCTGTCAACCATACCTGGGGCCTCATGAGGCAGATGGAAAAGGCAGGTGTCTGCAGTTTCTTCAGGATCCTCCCTCGGACAGCTGGCAGAGTCTGGGCCTTGTTCCTTTGCTGACCTGAGTGCAGTCACTGCAGTTGAAGCCTCGTCTTCAGATTCCCACGGTTGAAGTCGGCAAACCCTACATCCAAGGACCCTAAATAGGGCCTCTGAGAGCCCAAAGCGGGCTCAGATGAGGCGGAGGCCCACTCTCTTCTGTTTGGCAGGCAGTTCAGTCATCCCACAGGATCAGTTTGACTCTTGGAATTGCCGGTGCCCCCTCCCCCTGAGGGCCGCTTCCCTTAGCCGCGGGTCACCTTGGAGTTCGCAAGAGTCAGAAAAGAGGAGGGCAGTGCTAATCTGGACAAACCTACAGGGAGTCTCCCAGGGTTGATATCAGGGATGGAGCAGGGTACTGCAGGGTCCACACGGTTCTGGGGGGCGGGGGTTGGACTCCTCAGTCCTCACTCGTGAGTGTGCGTCTCTTGGCCGCTGCCTTCTTGATTAAATGCTCCCTGGTAGCTTCCTTCCTTTCTGCCAGCTGTGAACATTTGCCCAGCTGCAAACCTTCCAGAGAAAGGTTTCAGTTCCCAGGCTAGATGCTAGACGGGAGAGCAGCACTGCCCCATGACAGGTGGTGGATATTCAGAAAAGCAGCTCATCTTCCTATGGGTCTCGTCACCAGCCAGACGTACACTTTCGAAACATTTTGTTCTAACGGTTTATGTTCTACACTGAAGAGGCAGAGCAGTGTGATTTGGGAGTTCCCGCTCTTTTGAAGTTCTCACACTGTGTTGTCCAGTGTAGCGATTTCCATGTTTCTTAAGCCTCCTTGATATTAAGGAATATATTTTATGAATGTATTTTATTTTTATATTTTATGAAGCATCTTTTTTATGAAGGATCTGTGTGTGTGTGTGTGTGTGTTTCACCCTCATGGTTGCTATTCCACTTTTAGAACATTCTTTTTAATTAAACATATGTTTTCACTTATGGGCATGGGGAGAGGGGAGGAGAGGGTGAGATGTATGGAGAGAGTAACATGGAAACTTACATTACCATTTGTAAAATAGATAGCCAGTGGGAATTTGCTGTATGCCTCAGGAAACTCAAACAGCGGCTCTGTACCAACCTAGAGGGGTGGGATGGGGCGGGAGGTGGGAGGGAGGTTCAAAAGGGAGGGGATATATGTATCAGTTCAGTTCAGTCGCTCAGTCGTGTCCGACTCTTTGCGATCCCATGAATTGCAGCACGCCAGGCCTCTCTGTCCATCACCAACTCCCGGAGTCTACCCAAACCCATGTCCATCGAGTCGGTGATGCCATCCAACCATCTCATCCTCTGTCGTCCCCTTCTCCTCCCGCCCCCAACCCTACCCAGCATTAGGGTCCTTTCCAATGAGTCAACCCTTCGCATGAGGTGGCCCAAGTATTGGAGTTTCAGCTTCAACATCAGACCTTCCAATGAACACTCAGGATTGATCTCTGTTAGGATGGATTGATTGGATCTCCTTGCAGTCCAAGGGACTCTCAAGAGTCTTCTCCAACAGCACAGTTCAAAAGCATCGATTCTTCGGCGCTCAGCTTTCTTCACCGTCCAACTCGCACATCCATACATGACCACTGGAAAGGGAATACCTATGGCTGATCCACGTGGAGGTTTGCCAGAAAACAACAAAATTCTATAAAGCAATTATCCTTTAATTAAAACATAAATAAATCTAAAAAAACATGTTTTCAAGGCCAGGCCTCACTCACGTAAGTGATTTCAGGTGGTAATTAACACAGGCTCTGGAGCCAATCAACCTAATCAATCTCTGCATCAATCAACCTAATTTTTCCTGAAACTTCCCTGGGCTTACTGGCCTCTGTGGGCTGAGGTGGTATGTTTAAGATATTCCTCCCACCTCCCTTCATCTGAGGTCTATTTTTGGCTATGGACCTTCCCAAACTTGCCTGCCACCTCCCACCCTCTCACCAAGTACCACTTCTTTGTTCTCCACCAAGGGTTTCTCATGTTTTGTTGTTTAGACTTAGTTGTTGATATTTTTGGTAGGCTGAAAAATGGCCCTCCCAAAGATCCTCTATCCCATTCCCTAGACCCTTCTTTGGGAAAAGGGTCTTTGCAGGTGTGATTAAGAATCTTTCCATGGGGGGATTAGCCTGGATTATCCAGGTGGGCCCTAAATAGAATCGCATGTTTCCTTAGAAGACAGAGGGAGGAGAACTGACAAGCTGAGAAGGCAATGTGAATATGGAGCAGAGAGCTACTTGGATATGTTGACCTTGAAGATTTCAGTCATGTTCCCCTAAGCCAAGGAATGCCAGCAGTCACAAGAAGCTAGAAAAGGTAAGAAATGGGCTTTCCCCTAGAGCAGGGGTCCCCAGCCTCTGGGGTCTAATGCCTGATGATCTGAGGTGGAGCTGATGGAACAATAGAAATAAAGTACACAGTCAATGTCATGTGCTTGAATCATCCTGAAACCATCCCTCCCTCTGTCCATGGAAAAATTTGTCTTCCACACAACTGGTCCCTGGTGCCAAAAGCTTGGGGACCAACAACCTAGAGTCTCCAGAGGTGCGCGGCCCTGCCAGTACCATCATTTTAGCCTAGCGAAACTGATTTCAGGGATCTGACTTTCAGAACTGTAAAAAAATATATTCCTGCTGCCTAAGACACCCAGTTCATGGTAGTTTAATACAGCAATCCTAGGAGACTAATGCAACATTGTTTATTTTCTTTCATTCTCCCTTCTGTGGTTTTCCAGGTTTGATTTTGGGAGCGGCGGACAGCAGCCCAAACTTGATCGGCATTTTAGCAACTATAGGTAAGTCGCTAAATCTGTGAGTAACTCAAGGAGAATTGATGTCTTTACCGTACGTATTTTGTTTCACATCAGTGAACGTGGCTCACTCTGGTTTTTTGGGGACTTAAAAAAAAATCTTAATCTATCAGGAAACTTTTATGTTTGCCTTCATAAATATATCGTATACATTTTTGTGTGATTTGTGATTCTGGATTTTGTTGCTGTTACATGTGCTCATTTGTGAACGGGATTCTGTCTATTACACGTGGTAATTAATTATGGCCTTTTTGTGCCAAGGCTCTTGACTTAATTGTATTGACTGACCTCCCATACACGTTCTTTCTGAAGTCTTTTATTTATTTGGGTATTCTACACAGTGATTCCTTTTAATTTTCTAGGCAGATGATGATATTGTTACAAATATATCTCTTTCTTTTCAACATTTATATATCTTATTCATTTTGGTATCTGTATCTCTGTCTTTGTGTTCCAGTGCAATTTTGAACAGTAGATGTGAGAATATATGTCTTGTTCATGACTTGAATGAGCGTACTTCTAACATTTCACACCTAACTATGTTTGGTGTAGAATTTAGAAAAAAGCAAGTTCCTTCTAAGTTTGCTAGAAGTTTGTCCCATTAACTCATGTTGAATTTCTTTCAGAGGCTTTTTCTATACCCATTGGCACAATCATATTTTTTTCTCTTCTAATTTGTTATTGTATGGAACTACAACTGAAAGTATTTTCTAACGTTAAATCATATTTTCATTTCTTGGGCACAGCCCACGTGCTCATTGAATTCACTACTTTGTTGACTATGCTATTTACTACTATGTGAGTGAGCTTTGCTCAAGTGTTCTTTTCATGGGGATGGAGGGCAACGTCCTCATTTGGTTTTTGAGACAAGGAGAGCTGGCTGGGGAAAATGAGTTGCATAATTTCCCCTCTCCCTTTGTGTGGGTATGCCTTAGGAAATTTGTTTTCTTTCTTTCAGAAGACCACTCTCTAGGTTGTGTGGTATACTTCCATTAGGAGGTGTATAATGCCTGGTCCTTCTTTGCGAAGCTGTCAGCAGGCCATGATGATCACCTTTATCAATCCTTCAGGGGTCACATAATGTTCATTCTCTCATTCTTTCTTACTCTGCTGTTGCTGCTGCTAAGTCGCTTCAGTTGCGTCCGACTCTGTGCGACCCCCTAGACGGCAGCCCACCAGGCTCCGCCATCCCTGGGGTTCTCCAGGCAAGAACACTGGAGTGGGTTGCCATTTCCTTCTCTAGTGGATGGAAGTGAAAAGTGAAAGTGAAGTCGCTCAGTCATGTCCGACTCTTCACGACCCCATGGACTGCAGCCTACCAGGCTCCTCCGTCCATGGGATTTTCCAGGCAAGAATACGGGAGTGGGTTGCTATTTCCTTCTCCGGAGATCTCCCTGACCCGGGGATTGAACCCACCATCTTCTGTGGTTCTGCATTGCAAGCAGATTCTTTACCACTGAGCCACTGGGGAAGCCCCTTCATCCTTAACTTTTCTGCTGGGTTCTTTCACATTTACAAGCAATTCCTATTCTAATGCCATTATCATCTTGTTTCAGATCACAAGGAAAGATGGGGGGTTTCTCAATGCGTTTGCAAAATTGTGAAACTCTTCTTATATGTGATAAACAGCTATAACTGTGTGATCATTGTCACTCATAACCTTAGATTCTGGTGTTAATTAAACTTTATTAAACAATATTTGGGGGAAAAAACAAGTAAAAAAAAAAAAAAAAAGTTAAAAAGGTCCAAATCAGCCATATACAATAGAAACATGAGAATTCCAACAGACCGTTCCACCCTAGCCCTCCATTACATGGAATACTGACTGTTGTCTTCAGATGAAGACTGAGGAAACTGCTTTGGATTCCACTCAGGGCAGAAGAGGTTGCTGGACATGACACTGGAATTTTCACTGGCCATGGCAGTAGTATCATCCCCGGGCACAGTTCTGGCCTGGGCTCTCTCATCTCTCAAAGCTTCCTCATACCAGAATAAGAAGGAAGTGGGGTCAGTCCCAGTGACCTTGGCAAAAAACTCCAGGACTTTCATCTTACTGGTTTCAGCATAGGCCCTTGGACCCCATAGAAATTCATAGCATGGAGGATCGCTGTGAGGCACCTGCCGATACTGTAGATATTGTTCCTCCACCAGCTCCTTGGTGATGAGTTTCCTGGGCTCCCCATAGATTAAATCCTCCTGCCCAGCATACACCCCCATTGTATTCAACGTTTTCCAGATTTTCTCCTCAGGGGCACAGTTGCCCTCCATGAAGATCATACCCAGGATAAGTATCAGGAAGCCGGTCTTGGGCATTCCCCTGTCATTACTCAGCATCCCATCGTAGGTGAGGTCGAGTGTTTTGGCAAGCTCATAGCAGTGTCTGGTGGGGTCCACTTCTTTCACTTCAATGCCAAAGACAATCTCCATGCACTCACAGACTTGGCTGAAGATCTCAGGGAAGTTGTCCTTGTGTTCTCTGATGACACTCAGCATTTCTGCTTTTGTGGTGGGTTCCTTTGTTACATATTTGACACACAGGAACTGCAGCAGTTCAGCCACCTTGTTTAGCTCATCAGCGAGCGAGGGCTCAGGATCTGGGGCAGTCTGGGAGGTGCTGGACTCGTCCTCCTCTTGGTTTCTGGAATTCTCATCCGATTGACTCAGTGGAGTGGCTGAGGTGGCAGTGGGTGAGCAGCAGGCTCCCTGAGAACTCTGGACAGCACTCAGTGCCCCAGTGGCAGACACCTCCTCTGTGGTTCCAGGGATCAACGGGGTGAGGGAAGAGGAGGAGACGGTGGACGTGGGGCAGGAGGTGGCCTCTTCCTTCTGAGCTGTGGGAGCCTGCACACATTCTATGCCCTGTGCCTCTTTTGGGGCCTGAAGGTCTTCCTCAAGCTTGCAGCACTCACTCTTCTGACCTAGAGACATGATGGCTGGTACTGGAGGTGGCCAGCAGGACAGTGGGACCCTGGGGGATCAAGAGAGACCGTCAGTGGCCTCAGCTGAGAGATTCCCCCCACTCAGGACGGCTCTGACAAAGGAAGCTTACAGGTCTCCTCTTTAGGGGAGCTCCCAGGGGTCACGGGCTCCTGTTCTCCCGGTCCGCCTAAGGATGGAAAGAAGAAGTGAGATAGTTCCTCAGGGTGGAGCCCAAGGATTCCAGGGTTGAGAGTAGGCCCGGTTGGCTCAGACACCGTGGATTCTCTGTTTTGGGGTGCACAGGGCCTTGGGAGACATTCAGGGTGTGCACCTCGTTTTGACTACTGCTGCTGCCCGGGCCTTCTCCCAGATGCTGACCTGAGAACCCAGGCCTCAGACCATGGCTGTCACCTCCCAGATCCTAGAACTCTGAGGAGGGAAACTGAGAGGACTCCTCAGGATGCAGACTACAGACACAGTCGTGGGCCCCGCAGTGTTGACAACAGCGCTGGGGCCAAGCTCTGTGATGTCCCTACTGTCGTGGGGTGGATGGTTCCCTCAGTGCTCCTTCAGAGTCCCAGTACTTTCCCCTGCCAGCGTCTAGGCCCCGTCATTCTGCTGACGTCCCCCAGAGGAAGAAGAGAAGGGGCGCCACATTGGACTCCACTTGCCCAGGGTCTGCTAAGGCGGCTAGCAGGGGCTGCGTGGGTTTCAGAGGCTGGGGGGGAGGGGGGGGGCGCCCATATCTAGGCTAGGAGGGCCCATCACACGATTCATCTTTACACCTGTCCAAGCCCGCCTCACATCCTCTACAGCTGAGCAGACTTGGCATCCTCAGGTTGCAGCCTTGCTTCTCTGTGCGAGACCCAAGCCCCATGGTAGGAGCACAAGCTACCACTACCGGCCGCCTCTGCCCAAGGCCTCTCGGGTAGCACAGCAGGGTTGAGGTCATCTGTTCTGGGGTGGGGGGTACCCTCCGATCTGCCTTCCCATCTGGGCAGGTTCTCAGCTGGCCCTCCCCTCGCCCTCACCTGACATCTCCTGGAGCCTGCCCTCCCCGACACCAGAGTGCCTAGAGGCCATACCCAGTGGCTCCTACCCGAGGTCTCCCGGGGCTGGAGCAAGGAGCAGGGCAGGTTTCCGTGGGCCGCCCTTTCTCTGCGGTGAGGACCCCTCAGTTCTGCTCAGTGTCGTCACAGCTACTCCTGACAGGGTGGAGTTGGGTCGGGGAGCGGCCCGGGGTTGAGCGTAGCCACTCGGGTTTCTGCACGGAAAACCTTTCTTTGCTGCCCCTCAGGGTCCTCAGGTCGAGTCGGGGCCGCCCCTGGGACTCCGCCCCCTGCTGGCCCCAGGCCATCCCTGATGAAGCCTCACCCCTTTCAGACTCTGAAAGCTGAAGTAGGAAACATCACATTGGAAACCCTTCCTTTGGCGGACACTAAGGGCGGGGCTGGGCCCACCTCTCTGCGGTGGGCTCTCCCCTCCGCCAGTCTCTTACGGGCCTCGCTTTCATGCCTGGCTAGGGGGTCTGGGCCTTCTTCGCCTGCCGACCTGATGCCCCATCAGACCGAGCATCTCGCCTCCCGAGATCCCCGACCCGGAATGGGGAGAGGGGGTATCCTGCCAGCACTTGCCTGGGTCTCTGGGGCTGACAACACTGGTTGGGGTGAATTTCTGCGAGGATCCCCCTCTTGCTCTAAGGTGGGGGGCACCTCAGTCCTCAAAGTGTTCCGATTTACTCCTGTCAGGGCCTGGGCCCCCTTTCTTCTGCTGGTCTGAGATGTACCCTGCAGGCCAAGAGCACCATCTCCGTGAGGCCTTAACAGCGAAGTGTGGATGGGAGGGGTCATCTGTCAACCATACCTGGGGCCTCATGAGGCAGATGGAAAAGGCAGGTGTCTGCAGTTTCTTCAGGATCCTCCCTCGGACAGCTGGCAGAGTCTGGGCCTTGTTCCTTTGCTGACCTGAGTGCAGTCACTGCAGTTGAAGCCTCGTCTTCAGATTCCCACGGTTGAAGTCGGCAAACCCTACATCCAAGGACCCTAAATAGGGCCTCTGAGAGCCCAAAGCGGGCTCAGATGAGGCGGAGGCCCACTCTCTTCTGTTTGGCAGGCAGTTCAGTCATCCCACAGGATCAGTTTGACTCTTGGAATTGCCGGTGCCCCCTCCCCCTGAGGGCCGCTTCCCTTAGCCGCGGGTCACCTTGGAGTTCGCAAGAGTCAGAAAAGAGGAGGGCAGTGCTAATCTGGACAAACCTACAGGGAGTCTCCCAGGGTTGATATCAGGGATGGAGCAGGGTACTGCAGGGTCCACACGGTTCTGGGGGGCGGGGGTTGGACTCCTCAGTCCTCACTCGTGAGTGTGCGTCTCTTGGCCGCTGCCTTCTTGATTAAATGCTCCCTGGTAGCTTCCTTCCTTTCTGCCAGCTGTGAACATTTGCCCAGCTGCAAACCTTCCAGAGAAAGGTTTCAGTTCCCAGGCTAGATGCTAGACGGGAGAGCAGCACTGCCCCATGACAGGTGGTGGATATTCAGAAAAGCAGCTCATCTTCCTATGGGTCTCGTCACCAGCCAGACGTACACTTTCGAAACATTTTGTTCTAACGGTTTATGTTCTACACTGAAGAGGCAGAGCAGTGTGATTTGGGAGTTCCCGCTCTTTTGAAGTTCTCACACTGTGTTGTCCAGTGTAGCGATTTCCATGTTTCTTAAGCCTCCTTGATATTAAGGAATATATTTTATGAATGTATTTTATTTTTATATTTTATGAAGCATCTTTTTTATGAAGGATCTGTGTGTGTGTGTGTGTGTTTCACCCTCATGGTTGCTATTCCACTTTTAGAACATTCTTTTTAATTAAACATATGTTTTCACTTATGGGCATGGGGAGAGGGGAGGAGAGGGTGAGATGTATGGAGAGAGTAACATGGAAACTTACATTACCATTTGTAAAATAGATAGCCAGTGGGAATTTGCTGTATGCCTCAGGAAACTCAAACAGCGGCTCTGTACCAACCTAGAGGGGTGGGATGGGGCGGGAGGTGGGAGGGAGGTTCAAAAGGGAGGGGATATATGTATCAGTTCAGTTCAGTCGCTCAGTCGTGTCCGACTCTTTGCGATCCCATGAATTGCAGCACGCCAGGCCTCTCTGTCCATCACCAACTCCCGGAGTCTACCCAAACCCATGTCCATCGAGTCGGTGATGCCATCCAACCATCTCATCCTCTGTCGTCCCCTTCTCCTCCCGCCCCCAACCCTACCCAGCATTAGGGTCCTTTCCAATGAGTCAACCCTTCGCATGAGGTGGCCCAAGTATTGGAGTTTCAGCTTCAACATCAGACCTTCCAATGAACACTCAGGATTGATCTCTGTTAGGATGGATTGACTGGATCTCCTTGCAGTCCAAGGGACTCTCAAGAGTCTTCTCCAACAGCACAGTTCAAAAGCATCGATTCTTCGGCGCTCAGCTTTCTTCACCGTCCAACTCGCACATCCATACATGACCACTGGAAAGGGAATACCTATGGCTGATCCACGTGGAGGTTTGCCAGAAAACAACAAAATTCTATAAAGCAATTATCCTTTAATTAAAACATAAATAAATCTAAAAAAACATGTTTTCAAGGCCAGGCCTCACTCACGTAAGTGATTTCAGGTGGTAATTAACACAGGCTCTGGAGCCAATCAACCTAATCAATCTCTGCATCAATCAACCTAATTTTTCCTGAAACTTCCCTGGGCTTACTGGCCTCTGTGGGCTGAGGTGGTATGTTTAAGATATTCCTCCCACCTCCCTTCATCTGAGGTCTATTTTTGGCTATGGACCTTCCCAAACTTGCCTGCCACCTCCCACCCTCTCACCAAGTACCACTTCTTTGTTCTCCACCAAGGGTTTCTCATGTTTTGTTGTTTAGACTTAGTTGTTGATATTTTTGGTAGGCTGAAAAATGGCCCTCCCAAAGATCCTCTATCCCATTCCCTAGACCCTTCTTTGGGAAAAGGGTCTTTGCAGGTGTGATTAAGAATCTTTCCATGGGGGGATTAGCCTGGATTATCCAGGTGGGCCCTAAATAGAATCGCATGTTTCCTTAGAAGACAGAGGGAGGAGAACTGACAAGCTGAGAAGGCAATGTGAATATGGAGCAGAGAGCTACTTGGATATGTTGACCTTGAAGATTTCAGTCATGTTCCCCTAAGCCAAGGAATGCCAGCAGTCACAAGAAGCTAGAAAAGGTAAGAAATGGGCTTTCCCCTAGAGCAGGGGTCCCCAGCCTCTGGGGTCTAATGCCTGATGATCTGAGGTGGAGCTGATGGAACAATAGAAATAAAGTACACAGTCAATGTCATGTGCTTGAATCATCCTGAAACCATCCCTCCCTCTGTCCATGGAAAAATTTGTCTTCCACACAACTGGTCCCTGGTGCCAAAAGCTTGGGGACCAACAACCTAGAGTCTCCAGAGGTGCGCGGCCCTGCCAGTACCATCATTTTAGCCTAGCGAAACTGATTTCAGGGATCTGACTTTCAGAACTGTAAAAAAATATATTCCTGCTGCCTAAGACACCCAGTTCATGGTAGTTTAATACAGCAATCCTAGGAGACTAATGCAACATTGTTTATTTTCTTTCATTCTCCCTTCTGTGGTTTTCCAGGTTTGATTTTGGGAGCGGCGGACAGCAGCCCAAACTTGATCGGCATTTTAGCAACTATAGGTAAGTCGCTAAATCTGTGAGTAACTCAAGGAGAATTGATGTCTTTACCGTACGTATTTTGTTTCACATCAGTGAACGTGGCTCACTCTGGTTTTTTGGGGACTTAAAAAAAAATCTTAATCTATCAGGAAACTTTTATGTTTGCCTTCATAAATATATCGTATACATTTTTGTGTGATTTGTGATTCTGGATTTTGTTGCTGTTACATGTGCTCATTTGTGAACGGGATTCTGTCTATTACACGTGGTAATTAATTATGGCCTTTTTGTGCCAAGGCTCTTGACTTAATTGTATTGACTGACCTCCCATACACGTTCTTTCTGAAGTCTTTTATTTATTTGGGTATTCTACACAGTGATTCCTTTTAATTTTCTAGGCAGATGATGATATTGTTACAAATATATCTCTTTCTTTTCAACATTTATATATCTTATTCATTTTGGTATCTGTATCTCTGTCTTTGTGTTCCAGTGCAATTTTGAACAGTAGATGTGAGAATATATGTCTTGTTCATGACTTGAATGAGCGTACTTCTAACATTTCACACCTAACTATGTTTGGTGTAGAATTTAGAAAAAAGCAAGTTCCTTCTAAGTTTGCTAGAAGTTTGTCCCATTAACTCATGTTGAATTTCTTTCAGAGGCTTTTTCTATACCCATTGGCACAATCATATTTTTTTCTCTTCTAATTTGTTATTGTATGGAACTACAACTGAAAGTATTTTCTAACGTTAAATCATATTTTCATTTCTTGGGCACAGCCCACGTGCTCATTGAATTCACTACTTTGTTGACTATGCTATTTACTACTATGTGAGTGAGCTTTGCTCAAGTGTTCTTTTCATGGGGATGGAGGGCAACGTCCTCATTTGGTTTTTGAGACAAGGAGAGCTGGCTGGGGAAAATGAGTTGCATAATTTCCCCTCTCCCTTTGTGTGGGTATGCCTTAGGAAATTTGTTTTCTTTCTTTCAGAAGACCACTCTCTAGGTTGTGTGGTATACTTCCATTAGGAGGTGTATAATGCCTGGTCCTTCTTTGCGAAGCTGTCAGCAGGCCATGATGATCACCTTTATCAATCCTTCAGGGGTCACATAATGTTCATTCTCTCATTCTTTCTTACTCTGCTGTTGCTGCTGCTAAGTCGCTTCAGTTGCGTCCGACTCTGTGCGACCCCCTAGACGGCAGCCCACCAGGCTCCGCCATCCCTGGGGTTCTCCAGGCAAGAACACGGGAGTGGGTTGCCATTTCCTTCTCTAGTGGATGGAAGTGAAAAGTGAAAGTGAAGTCGCTCAGTCATGTCCGACTCTTCACGACCCCATGGACTGCAGCCTACCAGGCTCCTCCGTCCATGGGATTTTCCAGGCAAGAATACGGGAGTGGGTTGCTATTTCCTTCTCCGGAGATCTCCCTGACCCGGGGATTGAACCCACCATCTTCTGTGGTTCTGCATTGCAAGCAGATTCTTTACCACTGAGCCACTGGGGAAGCCCCTTCATCCTTAACTTTTCTGCTGGGTTCTTTCACATTTACAAGCAATTCCTATTCTAATGCCATTATCATCTTGTTTCAGATCACAAGGAAAGATGGGGGGTTTCTCAATGCGTTTGCAAAATTGTGAAACTCTTCTTATATGTGATAAACAGCTATAACTGTGTGATCATTGTCACTCATAACCTTAGATTCTGGTGTTAATTAAACTTTATTAAACAATATTTGGGGGAAAAAACAAGTAAAAAAAAAAAAAAAAAGTTAAAAAGGTCCAAATCAGCCATATACAATAGAAACATGAGAATTCCAACAGACCGTTCCACCCTAGCCCTCCATTACATGGAATACTGACTGTTGTCTTCAGATGAAGACTGAGGAAACTGCTTTGGATTCCACTCAGGGCAGAAGAGGTTGCTGGACATGACACTGGAATTTTCACTGGCCATGGCAGTAGTATCATCCCCGGGCACAGTTCTGGCCTGGGCTCTCTCATCTCTCAAAGCTTCCTCATACCAGAATAAGAAGGAAGTGGGGTCAGTCCCAGTGACCTTGGCAAAAAACTCCAGGACTTTCATCTTACTGGTTTCAGCATAGGCCCTTGGACCCCATAGAAATTCATAGCATGGAGGATCGCTGTGAGGCACCTGCCGATACTGTAGATATTGTTCCTCCACCAGCTCCTTGGTGATGAGTTTCCTGGGCTCCCCATAGATTAAATCCTCCTGCCCAGCATACACCCCCATTGTATTCAACGTTTTCCAGATTTTCTCCTCAGGGGCACAGTTGCCCTCCATGAAGATCATACCCAGGATAAGTATCAGGAAGCCGGTCTTGGGCATTCCCCTGTCATTACTCAGCATCCCATCGTAGGTGAGGTCGAGTGTTTTGGCAAGCTCATAGCAGTGTCTGGTGGGGTCCACTTCTTTCACTTCAATGCCAAAGACAATCTCCATGCACTCACAGACTTGGCTGAAGATCTCAGGGAAGTTGTCCTTGTGTTCTCTGATGACACTCAGCATTTCTGCTTTTGTGGTGGGTTCCTTTGTTACATATTTGACACACAGGAACTGCAGCAGTTCAGCCACCTTGTTTAGCTCATCAGCGAGCGAGGGCTCAGGATCTGGGGCAGTCTGGGAGGTGCTGGACTCGTCCTCCTCTTGGTTTCTGGAATTCTCATCCGATTGACTCAGTGGAGTGGCTGAGGTGGCAGTGGGTGAGCAGCAGGCTCCCTGAGAACTCTGGACAGCACTCAGTGCCCCAGTGGCAGACACCTCCTCTGTGGTTCCAGGGATCAACGGGGTGAGGGAAGAGGAGGAGACGGTGGACGTGGGGCAGGAGGTGGCCTCTTCCTTCTGAGCTGTGGGAGCCTGCACACATTCTATGCCCTGTGCCTCTTTTGGGGCCTGAAGGTCTTCCTCAAGCTTGCAGCACTCACTCTTCTGACCTAGAGACATGATGGCTGGTACTGGAGGTGGCCAGCAGGACAGTGGGACCCTGGGGGATCAAGAGAGACCGTCAGTGGCCTCAGCTGAGAGATTCCCCCCACTCAGGACGGCTCTGACAAAGGAAGCTTACAGGTCTCCTCTTTAGGGGAGCTCCCAGGGGTCACGGGCTCCTGTTCTCCCGGTCCGCCTAAGGATGGAAAGAAGAAGTGAGATAGTTCCTCAGGGTGGAGCCCAAGGATTCCAGGGTTGAGAGTAGGCCCGGTTGGCTCAGACACCGTGGATTCTCTGTTTTGGGGTGCACAGGGCCTTGGGAGACATTCAGGGTGTGCACCTCGTTTTGACTACTGCTGCTGCCCGGGCCTTCTCCCAGATGCTGACCTGAGAACCCAGGCCTCAGACCATGGCTGTCACCTCCCAGATCCTAGAACTCTGAGGAGGGAAACTGAGAGGACTCCTCAGGATGCAGACTACAGACACAGTCGTGGGCCCCGCAGTGTTGACAACAGCGCTGGGGCCAAGCTCTGTGATGTCCCTACTGTCGTGGGGTGGATGGTTCCCTCAGTGCTCCTTCAGAGTCCCAGTACTTTCCCCTGCCAGCGTCTAGGCCCCGTCATTCTGCTGACGTCCCCCAGAGGAAGAAGAGAAGGGGCGCCACATTGGACTCCACTTGCCCAGGGTCTGCTAAGGCGGCTAGCAGGGGCTGCGTGGGTTTCAGAGGCTGGGGGGGAGGGGGGGGGCGCCCATATCTAGGCTAGGAGGGCCCATCACACGATTCAGCTTTACACCTGTCCAAGCCCGCCTCACATCCTCTACAGCTGAGCAGACTTGGCATCCTCAGGTTGCAGCCTTGCTTCTCTGTGCGAGACCCAAGCCCCATGGTAGGAGCACAAGCTACCACTACCGGCCGCCTCTGCCCAAGGCCTCTCGGGTAGCACAGCAGGGTTGAGGTCATCTGTTCTGGGGTGGGGGGTACCCTCCGATCTGCCTTCCCATCTGGGCAGGTTCTCAGCTGGCCCTCCCCTCGCCCTCACCTGACATCTCCTGGAGCCTGCCCTCCCCGACACCAGAGTGCCTAGAGGCCATACCCAGTGGCTCCTACCCGAGGTCTCCCGGGGCTGGAGCAAGGAGCAGGGCAGGTTTCCGTGGGCCGCCCTTTCTCTGCGGTGAGGACCCCTCAGTTCTGCTCAGTGTCGTCACAGCTACTCCTGACAGGGTGGAGTTGGGTCGGGGAGCGGCCCGGGGTTGAGCGTAGCCACTCGGGTTTCTGCACGGAAAACCTTTCTTTGCTGCCCCTCAGGGTCCTCAGGTCGAGTCGGGGCCGCCCCTGGGACTCCGCCCCCTGCTGGCCCCAGGCCATCCCTGATGAAGCCTCACCCCTTTCAGACTCTGAAAGCTGAAGTAGGAAACATCACATTGGAAACCCTTCCTTTGGCGGACACTAAGGGCGGGGCTGGGCCCACCTCTCTGCGGTGGGCTCTCCCCTCCGCCAGTCTCTTACGGGCCTCGCTTTCATGCCTGGCTAGGGGGTCTGGGCCTTCTTCGCCTGCCGACCTGATGCCCCATCAGACCGAGCATCTCGCCTCCCGAGATCCCCGACCCGGAATGGGGAGAGGGGGTATCCTGCCAGCACTTGCCTGGGTCTCTGGGGCTGACAACACTGGTTGGGGTGAATTTCTGCGAGGATCCCCCTCTTGCTCTAAGGTGGGGGGCACCTCAGTCCTCAAAGTGTTCCGATTTACTCCTGTCAGGGCCTGGGCCCCCTTTCTTCTGCTGGTCTGAGATGTACCCTGCAGGCCAAGAGCACCATCTCCGTGAGGCCTTAACAGCGAAGTGTGGATGGGAGGGGTCATCTGTCAACCATACCTGGGGCCTCATGAGGCAGATGGAAAAGGCAGGTGTCTGCAGTTTCTTCAGGATCCTCCCTCGGACAGCTGGCAGAGTCTGGGCCTTGTTCCTTTGCTGACCTGAGTGCAGTCACTGCAGTTGAAGCCTCGTCTTCAGATTCCCACGGTTGAAGTCGGCAAACCCTACATCCAAGGACCCTAAATAGGGCCTCTGAGAGCCCAAAGCGGGCTCAGATGAGGCGGAGGCCCACTCTCTTCTGTTTGGCAGGCAGTTCAGTCATCCCACAGGATCAGTTTGACTCTTGGAATTGCCGGTGCCCCCTCCCCCTGAGGGCCGCTTCCCTTAGCCGCGGGTCACCTTGGAGTTCGCAAGAGTCAGAAAAGAGGAGGGCAGTGCTAATCTGGACAAACCTACAGGGAGTCTCCCAGGGTTGATATCAGGGATGGAGCAGGGTACTGCAGGGTCCACACGGTTCTGGGGGGCGGGGGTTGGACTCCTCAGTCCTCACTCGTGAGTGTGCGTCTCTTGGCCGCTGCCTTCTTGATTAAATGCTCCCTGGTAGCTTCCTTCCTTTCTGCCAGCTGTGAACATTTGCCCAGCTGCAAACCTTCCAGAGAAAGGTTTCAGTTCCCAGGCTAGATGCTAGACGGGAGAGCAGCACTGCCCCATGACAGGTGGTGGATATTCAGAAAAGCAGCTCATCTTCCTATGGGTCTCGTCACCAGCCAGACGTACACTTTCGAAACATTTTGTTCTAACGGTTTATGTTCTACACTGAAGAGGCAGAGCAGTGTGATTTGGGAGTTCCCGCTCTTTTGAAGTTCTCACACTGTGTTGTCCAGTGTAGCGATTTCCATGTTTCTTAAGCCTCCTTGATATTAAGGAATATATTTTATGAATGTATTTTATTTTTATATTTTATGAAGCATCTTTTTTATGAAGGATCTGTGTGTGTGTGTGTGTGTTTCACCCTCATGGTTGCTATTCCACTTTTAGAACATTCTTTTTAATTAAACATATGTTTTCACTTATGGGCATGGGGAGAGGGGAGGAGAGGGTGAGATGTATGGAGAGAGTAACATGGAAACTTACATTACCATTTGTAAAATAGATAGCCAGTGGGAATTTGCTGTATGCCTCAGGAAACTCAAACAGCGGCTCTGTACCAACCTAGAGGGGTGGGATGGGGCGGGAGGTGGGAGGGAGGTTCAAAAGGGAGGGGATATATGTATCAGTTCAGTTCAGTCGCTCAGTCGTGTCCGACTCTTTGCGATCCCATGAATTGCAGCACGCCAGGCCTCTCTGTCCATCACCAACTCCCGGAGTCTACCCAAACCCATGTCCATCGAGTCGGTGATGCCATCCAACCATCTCATCCTCTGTCGTCCCCTTCTCCTCCCGCCCCCAACCCTACCCAGCATTAGGGTCCTTTCCAATGAGTCAACCCTTCGCATGAGGTGGCCCAAGTATTGGAGTTTCAGCTTCAACATCAGACCTTCCAATGAACACTCAGGATTGATCTCTGTTAGGATGGATTGATTGGATCTCCTTGCAGTCCAAGGGACTCTCAAGAGTCTTCTCCAACAGCACAGTTCAAAAGCATCGATGCTTCGGCGCTCAGCTTTCTTCACCGTCCAACTCGCACATCCATACATGACCACTGGAAAGGGAATACCTATGGCTGATCCACGTGGAGGTTTGCCAGAAAACAACAAAATTCTATAAAGCAATTATCCTTTAATTAAAACATAAATAAATCTAAAAAAACATGTTTTCAAGGCCAGGCCTCACTCACGTAAGTGATTTCAGGTGGTAATTAACACAGGCTCTGGAGCCAATCAACCTAATCAATCTCTGCATCAATCAACCTAATTTTTCCTGAAACTTCCCTGGGCTTACTGGCCTCTGTGGGCTGAGGTGGTATGTTTAAGATATTCCTCCCACCTCCCTTCATCTGAGGTCTATTTTTGGCTATGGACCTTCCCAAACTTGCCTGCCACCTCCCACCCTCTCACCAAGTACCACTTCTTTGTTCTCCACCAAGGGTTTCTCATGTTTTGTTGTTTAGACTTAGTTGTTGATATTTTTGGTAGGCTGAAAAATGGCCCTCCCAAAGATCCTCTATCCCATTCCCTAGACCCTTCTTTGGGAAAAGGGTCTTTGCAGGTGTGATTAAGAATCTTTCCATGGGGGGATTAGCCTGGATTATCCAGGTGGGCCCTAAATAGAATCGCATGTTTCCTTAGAAGACAGAGGGAGGAGAACTGACAAGCTGAGAAGGCAATGTGAATATGGAGCAGAGAGCTACTTGGATATGTTGACCTTGAAGATTTCAGTCATGTTCCCCTAAGCCAAGGAATGCCAGCAGTCACAAGAAGCTAGAAAAGGTAAGAAATGGGCTTTCCCCTAGAGCAGGGGTCCCCAGCCTCTGGGGTCTAATGCCTGATGATCTGAGGTGGAGCTGATGGAACAATAGAAATAAAGTACACAGTCAATGTCATGTGCTTGAATCATCCTGAAACCATCCCTCCCTCTGTCCATGGAAAAATTTGTCTTCCACACAACTGGTCCCTGGTGCCAAAAGCTTGGGGACCAACAACCTAGAGTCTCCAGAGGTGCGCGGCCCTGCCAGTACCATCATTTTAGCCTAGCGAAACTGATTTCAGGGATCTGACTTTCAGAACTGTAAAAAAATATATTCCTGCTGCCTAAGACACCCAGTTCATGGTAGTTTAATACAGCAATCCTAGGAGACTAATGCAACATTGTTTATTTTCTTTCATTCTCCCTTCTGTGGTTTTCCAGGTTTGATTTTGGGAGCGGCGGACAGCAGCCCAAACTTGATCGGCATTTTAGCAACTATAGGTAAGTCGCTAAATCTGTGAGTAACTCAAGGAGAATTGATGTCTTTACCGTACGTATTTTGTTTCACATCAGTGAACGTGGCTCACTCTGGTTTTTTGGGGACTTAAAAAAAAATCTTAATCTATCAGGAAACTTTTATGTTTGCCTTCATAAATATATCGTATACATTTTTGTGTGATTTGTGATTCTGGATTTTGTTGCTGTTACATGTGCTCATTTGTGAACGGGATTCTGTCTATTACACGTGGTAATTAATTATGGCCTTTTTGTGCCAAGGCTCTTGACTTAATTGTATTGACTGACCTCCCATACACGTTCTTTCTGAAGTCTTTTATTTATTTGGGTATTCTACACAGTGATTCCTTTTAATTTTCTAGGCAGATGATGATATTGTTACAAATATATCTCTTTCTTTTCAACATTTATATATCTTATTCATTTTGGTATCTGTATCTCTGTCTTTGTGTTCCAGTGCAATTTTGAACAGTAGATGTGAGAATATATGTCTTGTTCATGACTTGAATGAGCGTACTTCTAACATTTCACACCTAACTATGTTTGGTGTAGAATTTAGAAAAAAGCAAGTTCCTTCTAAGTTTGCTAGAAGTTTGTCCCATTAACTCATGTTGAATTTCTTTCAGAGGCTTTTTCTATACCCATTGGCACAATCATATTTTTTTCTCTTCTAATTTGTTATTGTATGGAACTACAACTGAAAGTATTTTCTAACGTTAAATCATATTTTCATTTCTTGGGCACAGCCCACGTGCTCATTGAATTCACTACTTTGTTGACTATGCTATTTACTACTATGTGAGTGAGCTTTGCTCAAGTGTTCTTTTCATGGGGATGGAGGGCAACGTCCTCATTTGGTTTTTGAGACAAGGAGAGCTGGCTGGGGAAAATGAGTTGCATAATTTCCCCTCTCCCTTTGTGTGGGTATGCCTTAGGAAATTTGTTTTCTTTCTTTCAGAAGACCACTCTCTAGGTTGTGTGGTATACTTCCATTAGGAGGTGTATAATGCCTGGTCCTTCTTTGCGAAGCTGTCAGCAGGCCATGATGATCACCTTTATCAATCCTTCAGGGGTCACATAATGTTCATTCTCTCATTCTTTCTTACTCTGCTGTTGCTGCTGCTAAGTCGCTTCAGTTGCGTCCGACTCTGTGCGACCCCCTAGACGGCAGCCCACCAGGCTCCGCCATCCCTGGGGTTCTCCAGGCAAGAACACTGGAGTGGGTTGCCATTTCCTTCTCTAGTGGATGGAAGTGAAAAGTGAAAGTGAAGTCGCTCAGTCATGTCCGACTCTTCACGACCCCATGGACTGCAGCCTACCAGGCTCCTCCGTCCATGGGATTTTCCAGGCAAGAATACGGGAGTGGGTTGCTATTTCCTTCTCCGGAGATCTCCCTGACCCGGGGATTGAACCCACCATCTTCTGTGGTTCTGCATTGCAAGCAGATTCTTTACCACTGAGCCACTGGGGAAGCCCCTTCATCCTTAACTTTTCTGCTGGGTTCTTTCGCATTTACAAGCAATTCCTATTCTAATGCCATTATCATCTTGTTTCAGATCACAAGGAAAGATGGGGGGTTTCTCAATGCGTTTGCAAAATTGTGAAACTCTTCTTATATGTGATAAACAGCTATAACTGTGTGATCATTGTCACTCATAACCTTAGATTCTGGTGTTAATTAAACTTTATTAAACAATATTTGGGGGAAAAAACAAGTAAAAAAAAAAAAAAAAGTTAAAAAGGTCCAAATCAGCCATATACAATAGAAACATGAGAATTCCAACAGACCGTTCCACCCTAGCCCTCCATTACATGGAATACTGACTGTTGTCTTCAGATGAAGACTGAGGAAACTGCTTTGGATTCCACTCAGGGCAGAAGAGGTTGCTGGACATGACACTGGAATTTTCACTGGCCATGGCAGTAGTATCATCCCCGGGCACAGTTCTGGCCTGGGCTCTCTCATCTCTCAAAGCTTCCTCATACCAGAATAAGAAGGAAGTGGGGTCAGTCCCAGTGACCTTGGCAAAAAACTCCAGGACTTTCATCTTACTGGTTTCAGCATAGGCCCTTGGACCCCATAGAAATTCATAGCATGGAGGATCGCTGTGAGGCACCTGCCGATACTGTAGATATTGTTCCTCCACCAGCTCCTTGGTGATGAGTTTCCTGGGCTCCCCATAGATTAAATCCTCCTGCCCAGCATACACCCCCATTGTATTCAACGTTTTCCAGATTTTCTCCTCAGGGGCACAGTTGCCCTCCATGAAGATCATACCCAGGATAAGTATCAGGAAGCCGGTCTTGGGCATTCCCCTGTCATTACTCAGCATCCCATCGTAGGTGAGGTCGAGTGTTTTGGCAAGCTCATAGCAGTGTCTGGTGGGGTCCACTTCTTTCACTTCAATGCCAAAGACAATCTCCATGCACTCACAGACTTGGCTGAAGATCTCAGGGAAGTTGTCCTTGTGTTCTCTGATGACACTCAGCATTTCTGCTTTTGTGGTGGGTTCCTTTGTTACATATTTGACACACAGGAACTGCAGCAGTTCAGCCACCTTGTTTAGCTCATCAGCGAGCGAGGGCTCAGGATCTGGGGCAGTCTGGGAGGTGCTGGACTCGTCCTCCTCTTGGTTTCTGGAATTCTCATCCGATTGACTCAGTGGAGTGGCTGAGGTGGCAGTGGGTGAGCAGCAGGCTCCCTGAGAACTCTGGACAGCACTCAGTGCCCCAGTGGCAGACACCTCCTCTGTGGTTCCAGGGATCAACGGGGTGAGGGAAGAGGAGGAGACGGTGGACGTGGGGCAGGAGGTGGCCTCTTCCTTCTGAGCTGTGGGAGCCTGCACACATTCTATGCCCTGTGCCTCTTTTGGGGCCTGAAGGTCTTCCTCAAGCTTGCAGCACTCACTCTTCTGACCTAGAGACATGATGGCTGGTACTGGAGGTGGCCAGCAGGACAGTGGGACCCTGGGGGATCAAGAGAGACCGTCAGTGGCCTCAGCTGAGAGATTCCCCCCACTCAGGACGGCTCTGACAAAGGAAGCTTACAGGTCTCCTCTTTAGGGGAGCTCCCAGGGGTCACGGGCTCCTGTTCTCCCGGTCCGCCTAAGGATGGAAAGAAGAAGTGAGATAGTTCCTCAGGGTGGAGCCCAAGGATTCCAGGGTTGAGAGTAGGCCCGGTTGGCTCAGACACCGTGGATTCTCTGTTTTGGGGTGCACAGGGCCTTGGGAGACATTCAGGGTGTGCACCTCGTTTTGACTACTGCTGCTGCCCGGGCCTTCTCCCAGATGCTGACCTGAGAACCCAGGCCTCAGACCATGGCTGTCACCTCCCAGATCCTAGAACTCTGAGGAGGGAAACTGAGAGGACTCCTCAGGATGCAGACTACAGACACAGTCGTGGGCCCCGCAGTGTTGACAACAGCGCTGGGGCCAAGCTCTGTGATGTCCCTACTGTCGTGGGGTGGATGGTTCCCTCAGTGCTCCTTCAGAGTCCCAGTACTTTCCCCTGCCAGCGTCTAGGCCCCGTCATTCTGCTGACGTCCCCCAGAGGAAGAAGAGAAGGGGCGCCACATTGGACTCCACTTGCCCAGGGTCTGCTAAGGCGGCTAGCAGGGGCTGCGTGGGTTTCAGAGGCTGGGGGGGAGGGGGGGGGCGCCCATATCTAGGCTAGGAGGGCCCATCACACGATTCAGCTTTACACCTGTCCAAGCCCGCCTCACATCCTCTACAGCTGAGCAGACTTGGCATCCTCAGGTTGCAGCCTTGCTTCTCTGTGCGAGACCCAAGCCCCATGGTAGGAGCACAAGCTACCACTACCGGCCGCCTCTGCCCAAGGCCTCTCGGGTAGCACAGCAGGGTTGAGGTCATCTGTTCTGGGGTGGGGGGTACCCTCCGATCTGCCTTCCCATCTGGGCAGGTTCTCAGCTGGCCCTCCCCTCGCCCTCACCTGACATCTCCTGGAGCCTGCCCTCCCCGACACCAGAGTGCCTAGAGGCCATACCCAGTGGCTCCTACCCGAGGTCTCCCGGGGCTGGAGCAAGGAGCAGGGCAGGTTTCCGTGGGCCGCCCTTTCTCTGCGGTGAGGACCCCTCAGTTCTGCTCAGTGTCGTCACAGCTACTCCTGACAGGGTGGAGTTGGGTCGGGGAGCGGCCCGGGGTTGAGCGTAGCCACTCGGGTTTCTGCACGGAAAACCTTTCTTTGCTGCCCCTCAGGGTCCTCAGGTCGAGTCGGGGCCGCCCCTGGGACTCCGCCCCCTGCTGGCCCCAGGCCATCCCTGATGAAGCCTCACCCCTTTCAGACTCTGAAAGCTGAAGTAGGAAACATCACATTGGAAACCCTTCCTTTGGCGGACACTAAGGGCGGGGCTGGGCCCACCTCTCTGCGGTGGGCTCTCCCCTCCGCCAGTCTCTTACGGGCCTCGCTTTCATGCCTGGCTAGGGGGTCTGGGCCTTCTTCGCCTGCCGACCTGATGCCCCATCAGACCGAGCATCTCGCCTCCCGAGATCCCCGACCCGGAATGGGGAGAGGGGGTATCCTGCCAGCACTTGCCTGGGTCTCTGGGGCTGACAACACTGGTTGGGGTGAATTTCTGCGAGGATCCCCCTCTTGCTCTAAGGTGGGGGGCACCTCAGTCCTCAAAGTGTTCCGATTTACTCCTGTCAGGGCCTGGGCCCCCTTTCTTCTGCTGGTCTGAGATGTACCCTGCAGGCCAAGAGCACCATCTCCGTGAGGCCTTAACAGCGAAGTGTGGATGGGAGGGGTCATCTGTCAACCATACCTGGGGCCTCATGAGGCAGATGGAAAAGGCAGGTGTCTGCAGTTTCTTCAGGATCCTCCCTCGGACAGCTGGCAGAGTCTGGGCCTTGTTCCTTTGCTGACCTGAGTGCAGTCACTGCAGTTGAAGCCTCGTCTTCAGATTCCCACGGTTGAAGTCGGCAAACCCTACATCCAAGGACCCTAAATAGGGCCTCTGAGAGCCCAAAGCGGGCTCAGATGAGGCGGAGGCCCACTCTCTTCTGTTTGGCAGGCAGTTCAGTCATCCCACAGGATCAGTTTGACTCTTGGAATTGCCGGTGCCCCCTCCCCCTGAGGGCCGCTTCCCTTAGCCGCGGGTCACCTTGGAGTTCGCAAGAGTCAGAAAAGAGGAGGGCAGTGCTAATCTGGACAAACCTACAGGGAGTCTCCCAGGGTTGATATCAGGGATGGAGCAGGGTACTGCAGGGTCCACACGGTTCTGGGGGGCGGGGGTTGGACTCCTCAGTCCTCACTCGTGAGTGTGCGTCTCTTGGCCGCTGCCTTCTTGATTAAATGCTCCCTGGTAGCTTCCTTCCTTTCTGCCAGCTGTGAACATTTGCCCAGCTGCAAACCTTCCAGAGAAAGGTTTCAGTTCCCAGGCTAGATGCTAGACGGGAGAGCAGCACTGCCCCATGACAGGTGGTGGATATTCAGAAAAGCAGCTCATCTTCCTATGGGTCTCGTCACCAGCCAGACGTACACTTTCGAAACATTTTGTTCTAACGGTTTATGTTCTACACTGAAGAGGCAGAGCAGTGTGATTTGGGAGTTCCCGCTCTTTTGAAGTTCTCACACTGTGTTGTCCAGTGTAGCGATTTCCATGTTTCTTAAGCCTCCTTGATATTAAGGAATATATTTTATGAATGTATTTTATTTTTATATTTTATGAAGCATCTTTTTTATGAAGGATCTGTGTGTGTGTGTGTGTGTTTCACCCTCATGGTTGCTATTCCACTTTTAGAACATTCTTTTTAATTAAACATATGTTTTCACTTATGGGCATGGGGAGAGGGGAGGAGAGGGTGAGATGTATGGAGAGAGTAACATGGAAACTTACATTACCATTTGTAAAATAGATAGCCAGTGGGAATTTGCTGTATGCCTCAGGAAACTCAAACAGCGGCTCTGTACCAACCTAGAGGGGTGGGATGGGGCGGGAGGTGGGAGGGAGGTTCAAAAGGGAGGGGATATATGTATCAGTTCAGTTCAGTCGCTCAGTCGTGTCCGACTCTTTGCGATCCCATGAATTGCAGCACGCCAGGCCTCTCTGTCCATCACCAACTCCCGGAGTCTACCCAAACCCATGTCCATCGAGTCGGTGATGCCATCCAACCATCTCATCCTCTGTCGTCCCCTTCTCCTCCCGCCCCCAACCCTACCCAGCATTAGGGTCCTTTCCAATGAGTCAACCCTTCGCATGAGGTGGCCCAAGTATTGGAGTTTCAGCTTCAACATCAGACCTTCCAATGAACACTCAGGATTGATCTCTGTTAGGATGGATTGACTGGATCTCCTTGCAGTCCAAGGGACTCTCAAGAGTCTTCTCCAACAGCACAGTTCAAAAGCATCGATTCTTCGGCGCTCAGCTTTCTTCACCGTCCAACTCGCACATCCATACATGACCACTGGAAAGGGAATACCTATGGCTGATCCACGTGGAGGTTTGCCAGAAAACAACAAAATTCTATAAAGCAATTATCCTTTAATTAAAACATAAATAAATCTAAAAAAACATGTTTTCAAGGCCAGGCCTCACTCACGTAAGTGATTTCAGGTGGTAATTAACACAGGCTCTGGAGCCAATCAACCTAATCAATCTCTGCATCAATCAACCTAATTTTTCCTGAAACTTCCCTGGGCTTACTGGCCTCTGTGGGCTGAGGTGGTATGTTTAAGATATTCCTCCCACCTCCCTTCATCTGAGGTCTATTTTTGGCTATGGACCTTCCCAAACTTGCCTGCCACCTCCCACCCTCTCACCAAGTACCACTTCTTTGTTCTCCACCAAGGGTTTCTCATGTTTTGTTGTTTAGACTTAGTTGTTGATATTTTTGGTAGGCTGAAAAATGGCCCTCCCAAAGATCCTCTATCCCATTCCCTAGACCCTTCTTTGGGAAAAGGGTCTTTGCAGGTGTGATTAAGAATCTTTCCATGGGGGGATTAGCCTGGATTATCCAGGTGGGCCCTAAATAGAATCGCATGTTTCCTTAGAAGACAGAGGGAGGAGAACTGACAAGCTGAGAAGGCAATGTGAATATGGAGCAGAGAGCTACTTGGATATGTTGACCTTGAAGATTTCAGTCATGTTCCCCTAAGCCAAGGAATGCCAGCAGTCACAAGAAGCTAGAAAAGGTAAGAAATGGGCTTTCCCCTAGAGCAGGGGTCCCCAGCCTCTGGGGTCTAATGCCTGATGATCTGAGGTGGAGCTGATGGAACAATAGAAATAAAGTACACAGTCAATGTCATGTGCTTGAATCATCCTGAAACCATCCCTCCCTCTGTCCATGGAAAAATTTGTCTTCCACACAACTGGTCCCTGGTGCCAAAAGCTTGGGGACCAACAACCTAGAGTCTCCAGAGGTGCGCGGCCCTGCCAGTACCATCATTTTAGCCTAGCGAAACTGATTTCAGGGATCTGACTTTCAGAACTGTAAAAAAATATATTCCTGCTGCCTAAGACACCCAGTTCATGGTAGTTTAATACAGCAATCCTAGGAGACTAATGCAACATTGTTTATTTTCTTTCATTCTCCCTTCTGTGGTTTTCCAGGTTTGATTTTGGGAGCGGCGGACAGCAGCCCAAACTTGATCGGCATTTTAGCAACTATAGGTAAGTCGCTAAATCTGTGAGTAACTCAAGGAGAATTGATGTCTTTACCGTACGTATTTTGTTTCACATCAGTGAACGTGGCTCACTCTGGTTTTTTGGGGACTTAAAAAAAAATCTTAATCTATCAGGAAACTTTTATGTTTGCCTTCATAAATATATCGTATACATTTTTGTGTGATTTGTGATTCTGGATTTTGTTGCTGTTACATGTGCTCATTTGTGAACGGGATTCTGTCTATTACACGTGGTAATTAATTATGGCCTTTTTGTGCCAAGGCTCTTGACTTAATTGTATTGACTGACCTCCCATACACGTTCTTTCTGAAGTCTTTTATTTATTTGGGTATTCTACACAGTGATTCCTTTTAATTTTCTAGGCAGATGATGATATTGTTACAAATATATCTCTTTCTTTTCAACATTTATATATCTTATTCATTTTGGTATCTGTATCTCTGTCTTTGTGTTCCAGTGCAATTTTGAACAGTAGATGTGAGAATATATGTCTTGTTCATGACTTGAATGAGCGTACTTCTAACATTTCACACCTAACTATGTTTGGTGTAGAATTTAGAAAAAAGCAAGTTCCTTCTAAGTTTGCTAGAAGTTTGTCCCATTAACTCATGTTGAATTTCTTTCAGAGGCTTTTTCTATACCCATTGGCACAATCATATTTTTTTCTCTTCTAATTTGTTATTGTATGGAACTACAACTGAAAGTATTTTCTAACGTTAAATCATATTTTCATTTCTTGGGCACAGCCCACGTGCTCATTGAATTCACTACTTTGTTGACTATGCTATTTACTACTATGTGAGTGAGCTTTGCTCAAGTGTTCTTTTCATGGGGATGGAGGGCAACGTCCTCATTTGGTTTTTGAGACAAGGAGAGCTGGCTGGGGAAAATGAGTTGCATAATTTCCCCTCTCCCTTTGTGTGGGTATGCCTTAGGAAATTTGTTTTCTTTCTTTCAGAAGACCACTCTCTAGGTTGTGTGGTATACTTCCATTAGGAGGTGTATAATGCCTGGTCCTTCTTTGCGAAGCTGTCAGCAGGCCATGATGATCACCTTTATCAATCCTTCAGGGGTCACATAATGTTCATTCTCTCATTCTTTCTTACTCTGCTGTTGCTGCTGCTAAGTCGCTTCAGTTGCGTCCGACTCTGTGCGACCCCCTAGACGGCAGCCCACCAGGCTCCGCCATCCCTGGGGTTCTCCAGGCAAGAACACGGGAGTGGGTTGCCATTTCCTTCTCTAGTGGATGGAAGTGAAAAGTGAAAGTGAAGTCGCTCAGTCATGTCCGACTCTTCACGACCCCATGGACTGCAGCCTACCAGGCTCCTCCGTCCATGGGATTTTCCAGGCAAGAATACGGGAGTGGGTTGCTATTTCCTTCTCCGGAGATCTCCCTGACCCGGGGATTGAACCCACCATCTTCTGTGGTTCTGCATTGCAAGCAGATTCTTTACCACTGAGCCACTGGGGAAGCCCCTTCATCCTTAACTTTTCTGCTGGGTTCTTTCGCATTTACAAGCAATTCCTATTCTAATGCCATTATCATCTTGTTTCAGATCACAAGGAAAGATGGGGGGTTTCTCAATGCGTTTGCAAAATTGTGAAACTCTTCTTATATGTGATAAACAGCTATAACTGTGTGATCATTGTCACTCATAACCTTAGATTCTGGTGTTAATTAAACTTTATTAAACAATATTTGGGGGAAAAAACAAGTAAAAAAAAAAAAAAAAGTTAAAAAGGTCCAAATCAGCCATATACAATAGAAACATGAGAATTCCAACAGACCGTTCCACCCTAGCCCTCCATTACATGGAATACTGACTGTTGTCTTCAGATGAAGACTGAGGAAACTGCTTTGGATTCCACTCAGGGCAGAAGAGGTTGCTGGACATGACACTGGAATTTTCACTGGCCATGGCAGTAGTATCATCCCCGGGCACAGTTCTGGCCTGGGCTCTCTCATCTCTCAAAGCTTCCTCATACCAGAATAAGAAGGAAGTGGGGTCAGTCCCAGTGACCTTGGCAAAAAACTCCAGGACTTTCATCTTACTGGTTTCAGCATAGGCCCTTGGACCCCATAGAAATTCATAGCATGGAGGATCGCTGTGAGGCACCTGCCGATACTGTAGATATTGTTCCTCCACCAGCTCCTTGGTGATGAGTTTCCTGGGCTCCCCATAGATTAAATCCTCCTGCCCAGCATACACCCCCATTGTATTCAACGTTTTCCAGATTTTCTCCTCAGGGGCACAGTTGCCCTCCATGAAGATCATACCCAGGATAAGTATCAGGAAGCCGGTCTTGGGCATTCCCCTGTCATTACTCAGCATCCCATCGTAGGTGAGGTCGAGTGTTTTGGCAAGCTCATAGCAGTGTCTGGTGGGGTCCACTTCTTTCACTTCAATGCCAAAGACAATCTCCATGCACTCACAGACTTGGCTGAAGTTCTCAGGGAAGTTGTCCTTGTGTTCTCTGATGACACTCAGCATTTCTGCTTTTGTGGTGGGTTCCTTTGTTACATATTTGACACACAGGAACTGCAGCAGTTCAGCCACCTTGTTTAGCTCATCAGCGAGCGAGGGCTCAGGATCTGGGGCAGTCTGGGAGGTGCTGGACTCGTCCTCCTCTTGGTTTCTGGAATTCTCATCCGATTGACTCAGTGGAGTGGCTGAGGTGGCAGTGGGTGAGCAGCAGGCTCCCTGAGAACTCTGGACAGCACTCAGTGCCCCAGTGGCAGACACCTCCTCTGTGGTTCCAGGGATCAACGGGGTGAGGGAAGAGGAGGAGACGGTGGACGTGGGGCAGGAGGTGGCCTCTTCCTTCTGAGCTGTGGGAGCCTGCACACATTCTATGCCCTGTGCCTCTTTTGGGGCCTGAAGGTCTTCCTCAAGCTTGCAGCACTCACTCTTCTGACCTAGAGACATGATGGCTGGTACTGGAGGTGGCCAGCAGGACAGTGGGACCCTGGGGGATCAAGAGAGACCGTCAGTGGCCTCAGCTGAGAGATTCCCCCCACTCAGGACGGCTCTGACAAAGGAAGCTTACAGGTCTCCTCTTTAGGGGAGCTCCCAGGTGTCACGGGCTCCTGTTCTCCCGGTCCGCCTAAGGATGGAAAGAAGAAGTGAGATAGTTCCTCAGGGTGGAGCCCAAGGATTCCAGGGTTGAGAGTAGGCCCGGTTGGCTCAGACACCGTGGATTCTCTGTTTTGGGGTGCACAGGGCCTTGGGAGACATTCAGGGTGTGCACCTCGTTTTGACTACTGCTGCTGCCCGGGCCTTCTCCCAGATGCTGACCTGAGAACCCAGGCCTCAGACCATGGCTGTCACCTCCCAGATCCTAGAACTCTGAGGAGGGAAACTGAGAGGACTCCTCAGGATGCAGACTACAGACACAGTCGTGGGCCCCGCAGTGTTGACAACAGCGCTGGGGCCAAGCTCTGTGATGTCCCTACTGTCGTGGGGTGGATGGTTCCCTCAGTGCTCCTTCAGAGTCCCAGTACTTTCCCCTGCCAGCGTCTAGGCCCCGTCATTCTGCTGACGTCCCCCAGAGGAAGAAGAGAAGGGGCGCCACATTGGACTCCACTTGCCCAGGGTCTGCTAAGGCGGCTAGCAGGGGCTGCGTGGGTTTCAGAGGCTGGGGGGGAGGGGGGGGGCGCCCATATCTAGGCTAGGAGGGCCCATCACACGATTCATCTTTACACCTGTCCAAGCCCGCCTCACATCCTCTACAGCTGAGCAGACTTGGCATCCTCAGGTTGCAGCCTTGCTTCTCTGTGCGAGACCCAAGCCCCATGGTAGGAGCACAAGCTACCACTACCGGCCGCCTCTGCCCAAGGCCTCTCGGGTAGCACAGCAGGGTTGAGGTCATCTGTTCTGGGGTGGGGGGTACCCTCCGATCTGCCTTCCCATCTGGGCAGGTTCTCAGCTGGCCCTCCCCTCGCCCTCACCTGACATCTCCTGGAGCCTGCCCTCCCCGACACCAGAGTGCCTAGAGGCCATACCCAGTGGCTCCTACCCGAGGTCTCCCGGGGCTGGAGCAAGGAGCAGGGCAGGTTTCCGTGGGCCGCCCTTTCTCTGCGGTGAGGACCCCTCAGTTCTGCTCAGTGTCGTCACAGCTACTCCTGACAGGGTGGAGTTGGGTCGGGGAGCGGCCCGGGGTTGAGCGTAGCCACTCGGGTTTCTGCACGGAAAACCTTTCTTTGCTGCCCCTCAGGGTCCTCAGGTCGAGTCGGGGCCGCCCCTGGGACTCCGCCCCCTGCTGGCCCCAGGCCATCCCTGATGAAGCCTCACCCCTTTCAGACTCTGAAAGCTGAAGTAGGAAACATCACATTGGAAACCCTTCCTTTGGCGGACACTAAGGGCGGGGCTGGGCCCACCTCTCTGCGGTGGGCTCTCCCCTCCGCCAGTCTCTTACGGGCCTCGCTTTCATGCCTGGCTAGGGGGTCTGGGCCTTCTTCGCCTGCCGACCTGATGCCCCATCAGACCGAGCATCTCGCCTCCCGAGATCCCCGACCCGGAATGGGGAGAGGGGGTATCCTGCCAGCACTTGCCTGGGTCTCTGGGGCTGACAACACTGGTTGGGGTGAATTTCTGCGAGGATCCCCCTCTTGCTCTAAGGTGGGGGGCACCTCAGTCCTCAAAGTGTTCCGATTTACTCCTGTCAGGGCCTGGGCCCCCTTTCTTCTGCTGGTCTGAGATGTACCCTGCAGGCCAAGAGCACCATCTCCGTGAGGCCTTAACAGCGAAGTGTGGATGGGAGGGGTCATCTGTCAACCATACCTGGGGCCTCATGAGGCAGATGGAAAAGGCAGGTGTCTGCAGTTTCTTCAGGATCCTCCCTCGGACAGCTGGCAGAGTCTGGGCCTTGTTCCTTTGCTGACCTGAGTGCAGTCACTGCAGTTGAAGCCTCGTCTTCAGATTCCCACGGTTGAAGTCGGCAAACCCTACATCCAAGGACCCTAAATAGGGCCTCTGAGAGCCCAAAGCGGGCTCAGATGAGGCGGAGGCCCACTCTCTTCTGTTTGGCAGGCAGTTCAGTCATCCCACAGGATCAGTTTGACTCTTGGAATTGCCGGTGCCCCCTCCCCCTGAGGGCCGCTTCCCTTAGCCGCGGGTCACCTTGGAGTTCGCAAGAGTCAGAAAAGAGGAGGGCAGTGCTAATCTGGACAAACCTACAGGGAGTCTCCCAGGGTTGATATCAGGGATGGAGCAGGGTACTGCAGGGTCCACACGGTTCTGGGGGGCGGGGGTTGGACTCCTCAGTCCTCACTCGTGAGTGTGCGTCTCTTGGCCGCTGCCTTCTTGATTAAATGCTCCCTGGTAGCTTCCTTCCTTTCTGCCAGCTGTGAACATTTGCCCAGCTGCAAACCTTCCAGAGAAAGGTTTCAGTTCCCAGGCTAGATGCTAGACGGGAGAGCAGCACTGCCCCATGACAGGTGGTGGATATTCAGAAAAGCAGCTCATCTTCCTATGGGTCTCGTCACCAGCCAGACGTACACTTTCGAAACATTTTGTTCTAACGGTTTATGTTCTACACTGAAGAGGCAGAGCAGTGTGATTTGGGAGTTCCCGCTCTTTTGAAGTTCTCACACTGTGTTGTCCAGTGTAGCGATTTCCATGTTTCTTAAGCCTCCTTGATATTAAGGAATATATTTTATGAATGTATTTTATTTTTATATTTTATGAAGCATCTTTTTTATGAAGGATCTGTGTGTGTGTGTGTGTGTTTCACCCTCATGGTTGCTATTCCACTTTTAGAACATTCTTTTTAATTAAACATATGTTTTCACTTATGGGCATGGGGAGAGGGGAGGAGAGGGTGAGATGTATGGAGAGAGTAACATGGAAACTTACATTACCATTTGTAAAATAGATAGCCAGTGGGAATTTGCTGTATGCCTCAGGAAACTCAAACAGCGGCTCTGTACCAACCTAGAGGGGTGGGATGGGGCGGGAGGTGGGAGGGAGGTTCAAAAGGGAGGGGATATATGTATCAGTTCAGTTCAGTCGCTCAGTCGTGTCCGACTCTTTGCGATCCCATGAATTGCAGCACGCCAGGCCTCTCTGTCCATCACCAACTCCCGGAGTCTACCCAAACCCATGTCCATCGAGTCGGTGATGCCATCCAACCATCTCATCCTCTGTCGTCCCCTTCTCCTCCCGCCCCCAACCCTACCCAGCATTAGGGTCCTTTCCAATGAGTCAACCCTTCGCATGAGGTGGCCCAAGTATTGGAGTTTCAGCTTCAACATCAGACCTTCCAATGAACACTCAGGATTGATCTCTGTTAGGATGGATTGACTGGATCTCCTTGCAGTCCAAGGGACTCTCAAGAGTCTTCTCCAACAGCACAGTTCAAAAGCATCGATTCTTCGGCGCTCAGCTTTCTTCACCGTCCAACTCGCACATCCATACATGACCACTGGAAAGGGAATACCTATGGCTGATCCACGTGGAGGTTTGCCAGAAAACAACAAAATTCTATAAAGCAATTATCCTTTAATTAAAACATAAATAAATTTAAAAAAACATGTTTTCAAGGCCAGGCCTCACTCACGTAAGTGATTTCAGGTGGTAATTAACACAGGCTCTGGAGCCAATCAACCTAATCAATCTCTGCATCAATCAACCTAATTTTTCCTGAAACTTCCCTGGGCTTACTGGCCTCTGTGGGCTGAGGTGGTATGTTTAAGATATTCCTCCCACCTCCCTTCATCTGAGGTCTATTTTTGGCTATGGACCTTCCCAAACTTGCCTGCCACCTCCCACCCTCTCACCAAGTACCACTTCTTTGTTCTCCACCAAGGGTTTCTCATGTTTTGTTGTTTAGACTTAGTTGTTGATATTTTTGGTAGGCTGAAAAATGGCCCTCCCAAAGATCCTCTATCCCATTCCCTAGACCCTTCTTTGGGAAAAGGGTCTTTGCAGGTGTGATTAAGAATCTTTCCATGGGGGGATTAGCCTGGATTATCCAGGTGGGCCCTAAATAGAATCGCATGTTTCCTTAGAAGACAGAGGGAGGAGAACTGACAAGCTGAGAAGGCAATGTGAATATGGAGCAGAGAGCTACTTGGATATGTTGACCTTGAAGATTTCAGTCATGTTCCCCTAAGCCAAGGAATGCCAGCAGTCACAAGAAGCTAGAAAAGGTAAGAAATGGGCTTTCCCCTAGAGCAGGGGTCCCCAGCCTCTGGGGTCTAATGCCTGATGATCTGAGGTGGAGCTGATGGAACAATAGAAATAAAGTACACAGTCAATGTCATGTGCTTGAATCATCCTGAAACCATCCCTCCCTCTGTCCATGGAAAAATTTGTCTTCCACACAACTGGTCCCTGGTGCCAAAAGCTTGGGGACCAACAACCTAGAGTCTCCAGAGGTGCGCGGCCCTGCCAGTACCATCATTTTAGCCTAGCGAAACTGATTTCAGGGATCTGACTTTCAGAACTGTAAAAAAATATATTCCTGCTGCCTAAGACACCCAGTTCATGGTAGTTTAATACAGCAATCCTAGGAGACTAATGCAACATTGTTTATTTTCTTTCATTCTCCCTTCTGTGGTTTTCCAGGTTTGATTTTGGGAGCGGCGGACAGCAGCCCAAACTTGATCGGCATTTTAGCAACTATAGGTAAGTCGCTAAATCTGTGAGTAACTCAAGGAGAATTGATGTCTTTACCGTACGTATTTTGTTTCACATCAGTGAACGTGGCTCACTCTGGTTTTTTGGGGACTTAAAAAAAAATCTTAATCTATCAGGAAACTTTTATGTTTGCCTTCATAAATATATCGTATACATTTTTGTGTGATTTGTGATTCTGGATTTTGTTGCTGTTACATGTGCTCATTTGTGAACGGGATTCTGTCTATTACACGTGGTAATTAATTATGGCCTTTTTGTGCCAAGGCTCTTGACTTAATTGTATTGACTGACCTCCCATACACGTTCTTTCTGAAGTCTTTTATTTATTTGGGTATTCTACACAGTGATTCCTTTTAATTTTCTAGGCAGATGATGATATTGTTACAAATATATCTCTTTCTTTTCAACATTTATATATCTTATTCATTTTGGTATCTGTATCTCTGTCTTTGTGTTCCAGTGCAATTTTGAACAGTAGATGTGAGAATATATGTCTTGTTCATGACTTGAATGAGCGTACTTCTAACATTTCACACCTAACTATGTTTGGTGTAGAATTTAGAAAAAAGCAAGTTCCTTCTAAGTTTGCTAGAAGTTTGTCCCATTAACTCATGTTGAATTTCTTTCAGAGGCTTTTTCTATACCCATTGGCACAATCATATTTTTTTCTCTTCTAATTTGTTATTGTATGGAACTACAACTGAAAGTATTTTCTAACGTTAAATCATATTTTCATTTCTTGGGCACAGCCCACGTGCTCATTGAATTCACTACTTTGTTGACTATGCTATTTACTACTATGTGAGTGAGCTTTGCTCAAGTGTTCTTTTCATGGGGATGGAGGGCAACGTCCTCATTTGGTTTTTGAGACAAGGAGAGCTGGCTGGGGAAAATGAGTTGCATAATTTCCCCTCTCCCTTTGTGTGGGTATGCCTTAGGAAATTTGTTTTCTTTCTTTCAGAAGACCACTCTCTAGGTTGTGTGGTATACTTCCATTAGGAGGTGTATAATGCCTGGTCCTTCTTTGCGAAGCTGTCAGCAGGCCATGATGATCACCTTTATCAATCCTTCAGGGGTCACATAATGTTCATTCTCTCATTCTTTCTTACTCTGCTGTTGCTGCTGCTAAGTCGCTTCAGTTGCGTCCGACTCTGTGCGACCCCCTAGACGGCAGCCCACCAGGCTCCGCCATCCCTGGGGTTCTCCAGGCAAGAACACGGGAGTGGGTTGCCATTTCCTTCTCTAGTGGATGGAAGTGAAAAGTGAAAGTGAAGTCGCTCAGTCATGTCCGACTCTTCACGACCCCATGGACTGCAGCCTACCAGGCTCCTCCGTCCATGGGATTTTCCAGGCAAGAATACGGGAGTGGGTTGCTATTTCCTTCTCCGGAGATCTCCCTGACCCGGGGATTGAACCCACCATCTTCTGTGGTTCTGCATTGCAAGCAGATTCTTTACCACTGAGCCACTGGGGAAGCCCCTTCATCCTTAACTTTTCTGCTGGGTTCTTTCGCATTTACAAGCAATTCCTATTCTAATGCCATTATCATCTTGTTTCAGATCACAAGGAAAGATGGGGGGTTTCTCAATGCGTTTGCAAAATTGTGAAACTCTTCTTATATGTGATAAACAGCTATAACTGTGTGATCATTGTCACTCATAACCTTAGATTCTGGTGTTAATTAAACTTTATTAAACAATATTTGGGGGAAAAAACAAGTAAAAAAAAAAAAAAAGTTAAAAAGGTCCAAATCAGCCATATACAATAGAAACATGAGAATTCCAACAGACCGTTCCACCCTAGCCCTCCATTACATGGAATACTGACTGTTGTCTTCAGATGAAGACTGAGGAAACTGCTTTGGATTCCACTCAGGGCAGAAGAGGTTGCTGGACATGACACTGGAATTTTCACTGGCCATGGCAGTAGTATCATCCCCGGGCACAGTTCTGGCCTGGGCTCTCTCATCTCTCAAAGCTTCCTCATACCAGAATAAGAAGGAAGTGGGGTCAGTCCCAGTGACCTTGGCAAAAAACTCCAGGACTTTCATCTTACTGGTTTCAGCATAGGCCCTTGGACCCCATAGAAATTCATAGCATGGAGGATCGCTGTGAGGCACCTGCCGATACTGTAGATATTGTTCCTCCACCAGCTCCTTGGTGATGAGTTTCCTGGGCTCCCCATAGATTAAATCCTCCTGCCCAGCATACACCCCCATTGTATTCAACGTTTTCCAGATTTTCTCCTCAGGGGCACAGTTGCCCTCCATGAAGATCATACCCAGGATAAGTATCAGGAAGCCGGTCTTGGGCATTCCCCTGTCATTACTCAGCATCCCATCGTAGGTGAGGTCGAGTGTTTTGGCAAGCTCATAGCAGTGTCTGGTGGGGTCCACTTCTTTCACTTCAATGCCAAAGACAATCTCCATGCACTCACAGACTTGGCTGAAGATCTCAGGGAAGTTGTCCTTGTGTTCTCTGATGACACTCAGCATTTCTGCTTTTGTGGTGGGTTCCTTTGTTACATATTTGACACACAGGAACTGCAGCAGTTCAGCCACCTTGTTTAGCTCATCAGCGAGCGAGGGCTCAGGATCTGGGGCAGTCTGGGAGGTGCTGGACTCGTCCTCCTCTTGGTTTCTGGAATTCTCATCCGATTGACTCAGTGGAGTGGCTGAGGTGGCAGTGGGTGAGCAGCAGGCTCCCTGAGAACTCTGGACAGCACTCAGTGCCCCAGTGGCAGACACCTCCTCTGTGGTTCCAGGGATCAACGGGGTGAGGGAAGAGGAGGAGACGGTGGACGTGGGGCAGGAGGTGGCCTCTTCCTTCTGAGCTGTGGGAGCCTGCACACATTCTATGCCCTGTGCCTCTTTTGGGGCCTGAAGGTCTTCCTCAAGCTTGCAGCACTCACTCTTCTGACCTAGAGACATGATGGCTGGTACTGGAGGTGGCCAGCAGGACAGTGGGACCCTGGGGGATCAAGAGAGACCGTCAGTGGCCTCAGCTGAGAGATTCCCCCCACTCAGGACGGCTCTGACAAAGGAAGCTTACAGGTCTCCTCTTTAGGGGAGCTCCCAGGGGTCACGGGCTCCTGTTCTCCCGGTCCGCCTAAGGATGGAAAGAAGAAGTGAGATAGTTCCTCAGGGTGGAGCCCAAGGATTCCAGGGTTGAGAGTAGGCCCGGTTGGCTCAGACACCGTGGATTCTCTGTTTTGGGGTGCACAGGGCCTTGGGAGACATTCAGGGTGTGCACCTCGTTTTGACTACTGCTGCTGCCCGGGCCTTCTCCCAGATGCTGACCTGAGAACCCAGGCCTCAGACCATGGCTGTCACCTCCCAGATCCTAGAACTCTGAGGAGGGAAACTGAGAGGACTCCTCAGGATGCAGACTACAGACACAGTCGTGGGCCCCGCAGTGTTGACAACAGCGCTGGGGCCAAGCTCTGTGATGTCCCTACTGTCGTGGGGTGGATGGTTCCCTCAGTGCTCCTTCAGAGTCCCAGTACTTTCCCCTGCCAGCGTCTAGGCCCCGTCATTCTGCTGACGTCCCCCAGAGGAAGAAGAGAAGGGGCGCCACATTGGACTCCACTTGCCCAGGGTCTGCTAAGGCGGCTAGCAGGGGCTGCGTGGGTTTCAGAGGCTGGGGGGGAGGGGGGGGCGCCCATATCTAGGCTAGGAGGGCCCATCACACGATTCAGCTTTACACCTGTCCAAGCCCGCCTCACATCCTCTACAGCTGAGCAGACTTGGCATCCTCAGGTTGCAGCCTTGCTTCTCTGTGCGAGACCCAAGCCCCATGGTAGGAGCACAAGCTACCACTACCGGCCGCCTCTGCCCAAGGCCTCTCGGGTAGCACAGCAGGGTTGAGGTCATCTGTTCTGGGGTGGGGGGTACCCTCCGATCTGCCTTCCCATCTGGGCAGGTTCTCAGCTGGCCCTCCCCTCGCCCTCACCTGACATCTCCTGGAGCCTGCCCTCCCCGACACCAGAGTGCCTAGAGGCCATACCCAGTGGCTCCTACCCGAGGTCTCCCGGGGCTGGAGCAAGGAGCAGGGCAGGTTTCCGTGGGCCGCCCTTTCTCTGCGGTGAGGACCCCTCAGTTCTGCTCAGTGTCGTCACAGCTACTCCTGACAGGGTGGAGTTGGGTCGGGGAGCGGCCCGGGGTTGAGCGTAGCCACTCGGGTTTCTGCACGGAAAACCTTTCTTTGCTGCCCCTCAGGGTCCTCAGGTCGAGTCGGGGCCGCCCCTGGGACTCCGCCCCCTGCTGGCCCCAGGCCATCCCTGATGAAGCCTCACCCCTTTCAGACTCTGAAAGCTGAAGTAGGAAACATCACATTGGAAACCCTTCCTTTGGCGGACACTAAGGGCGGGGCTGGGCCCACCTCTCTGCGGTGGGCTCTCCCCTCCGCCAGTCTCTTACGGGCCTCGCTTTCATGCCTGGCTAGGGGGTCTGGGCCTTCTTCGCCTGCCGACCTGATGCCCCATCAGACCGAGCATCTCGCCTCCCGAGATCCCCGACCCGGAATGGGGAGAGGGGGTATCCTGCCAGCACTTGCCTGGGTCTCTGGGGCTGACAACACTGGTTGGGGTGAATTTCTGCGAGGATCCCCCTCTTGCTCTAAGGTGGGGGGCACCTCAGTCCTCAAAGTGTTCCGATTTACTCCTGTCAGGGCCTGGGCCCCCTTTCTTCTGCTGGTCTGAGATGTACCCTGCAGGCCAAGAGCACCATCTCCGTGAGGCCTTAACAGCGAAGTGTGGATGGGAGGGGTCATCTGTCAACCATACCTGGGGCCTCATGAGGCAGATGGAAAAGGCAGGTGTCTGCAGTTTCTTCAGGATCCTCCCTCGGACAGCTGGCAGAGTCTGGGCCTTGTTC
The DNA here is from genome assembly GCF_054371585.1 of Giraffa tippelskirchi. Classification (NCBI taxonomy): domain Eukaryota; kingdom Metazoa; phylum Chordata; class Mammalia; order Artiodactyla; family Giraffidae; genus Giraffa; species Giraffa tippelskirchi. The sequence continues at coordinate 9,655,739 of NC_137289.1, read as the reverse complement.
CTTTGCTGACCTGAGTGCAGTCACTGCAGTTGAAGCCTCGTCTTCAGATTCCCACGGTTGAAGTCGGCAAACCCTACATCCAAGGACCCTAAATAGGGCCTCTGAGAGCCCAAAGCGGGCTCAGATGAGGCGGAGGCCCACTCTCTTCTGTTTGGCAGGCAGTTCAGTCATCCCACAGGATCAGTTTGACTCTTGGAATTGCCGGTGCCCCCTCCCCCTGAGGGCCGCTTCCCTTAGCCGCGGGTCACCTTGGAGTTCGCAAGAGTCAGAAAAGAGGAGGGCAGTGCTAATCTGGACAAACCTACAGGGAGTCTCCCAGGGTTGATATCAGGGATGGAGCAGGGTACTGCAGGGTCCACACGGTTCTGGGGGGCGGGGGTTGGACTCCTCAGTCCTCACTCGTGAGTGTGCGTCTCTTGGCCGCTGCCTTCTTGATTAAATGCTCCCTGGTAGCTTCCTTCCTTTCTGCCAGCTGTGAACATTTGCCCAGCTGCAAACCTTCCAGAGAAAGGTTTCAGTTCCCAGGCTAGATGCTAGACGGGAGAGCAGCACTGCCCCATGACAGGTGGTGGATATTCAGAAAAGCAGCTCATCTTCCTATGGGTCTCGTCACCAGCCAGACGTACACTTTCGAAACATTTTGTTCTAACGGTTTATGTTCTACACTGAAGAGGCAGAGCAGTGTGATTTGGGAGTTCCCGCTCTTTTGAAGTTCTCACACTGTGTTGTCCAGTGTAGCGATTTCCATGTTTCTTAAGCCTCCTTGATATTAAGGAATATATTTTATGAATGTATTTTATTTTTATATTTTATGAAGCATCTTTTTTATGAAGGATCTGTGTGTGTGTGTGTGTGTTTCACCCTCATGGTTGCTATTCCACTTTTAGAACATTCTTTTTAATTAAACATATGTTTTCACTTATGGGCATGGGGAGAGGGGAGGAGAGGGTGAGATGTATGGAGAGAGTAACATGGAAACTTACATTACCATTTGTAAAATAGATAGCCAGTGGGAATTTGCTGTATGCCTCAGGAAACTCAAACAGCGGCTCTGTACCAACCTAGAGGGGTGGGATGGGGCGGGAGGTGGGAGGGAGGTTCAAAAGGGAGGGGATATATGTATCAGTTCAGTTCAGTCGCTCAGTCGTGTCCGACTCTTTGCGATCCCATGAATTGCAGCACGCCAGGCCTCTCTGTCCATCACCAACTCCCGGAGTCTACCCAAACCCATGTCCATCGAGTCGGTGATGCCATCCAACCATCTCATCCTCTGTCGTCCCCTTCTCCTCCCGCCCCCAACCCTACCCAGCATTAGGGTCCTTTCCAATGAGTCAACCCTTCGCATGAGGTGGCCCAAGTATTGGAGTTTCAGCTTCAACATCAGACCTTCCAATGAACACTCAGGATTGATCTCTGTTAGGATGGATTGATTGGATCTCCTTGCAGTCCAAGGGACTCTCAAGAGTCTTCTCCAACAGCACAGTTCAAAAGCATCGATTCTTCGGCGCTCAGCTTTCTTCACCGTCCAACTCGCACATCCATACATGACCACTGGAAAGGGAATACCTATGGCTGATCCACGTGGAGGTTTGCCAGAAAACAACAAAATTCTATAAAGCAATTATCCTTTAATTAAAACATAAATAAATCTAAAAAAACATGTTTTCAAGGCCAGGCCTCACTCACGTAAGTGATTTCAGGTGGTAATTAACACAGGCTCTGGAGCCAATCAACCTAATCAATCTCTGCATCAATCAACCTAATTTTTCCTGAAACTTCCCTGGGCTTACTGGCCTCTGTGGGCTGAGGTGGTATGTTTAAGATATTCCTCCTACCTCCCTTCATCTGAGGTCTATTTTTGGCTATGGACCTTCCCAAACTTGCCTGCCACCTCCCACCCTCTCACCAAGTACCACTTCTTTGTTCTCCACCAAGGGTTTCTCATGTTTTGTTGTTTAGACTTAGTTGTTGATATTTTTGGTAGGCTGAAAAATGGCCCTCCCAAAGATCCTCTATCCCATTCCCTAGACCCTTCTTTGGGAAAAGGGTCTTTGCAGGTGTGATTAAGAATCTTTCCATGGGGGGATTAGCCTGGATTATCCAGGTGGGCCCTAAATAGAATCGCATGTTTCCTTAGAAGACAGAGGGAGGAGAACTGACAAGCTGAGAAGGCAATGTGAATATGGAGCAGAGAGCTACTTGGATATGTTGACCTTGAAGATTTCAGTCATGTTCCCCTAAGCCAAGGAATGCCAGCAGTCACAAGAAGCTAGAAAAGGTAAGAAATGGGCTTTCCCCTAGAGCAGGGGTCCCCAGCCTCTGGGGTCTAATGCCTGATGATCTGAGGTGGAGCTGATGGAACAATAGAAATAAAGTACACAGTCAATGTCATGTGCTTGAATCATCCTGAAACCATCCCTCCCTCTGTCCATGGAAAAATTTGTCTTCCACACAGCTGGTCCCTGGTGCCAAAAGCTTGGGGACCAACAACCTAGAGTCTCCAGAGGTGCGCGGCCCTGCCAGTACCATCATTTTAGCCTAGCGAAACTGATTTCAGGGATCTGACTTTCAGAACTGTAAAAAAATATATTCCTGCTGCCTAAGACACCCAGTTCATGGTAGTTTAATACAGCAATCCTAGGAGACTAATGCAACATTGTTTATTTTCTTTCATTCTCCCTTCTGTGGTTTTCCAGGTTTGATTTTGGGAGCGGCGGACAGCAGCCCAAACTTGATCGGCATTTTAGCAACTATAGGTAAGTCGCTAAATCTGTGAGTAACTCAAGGAGAATTGATGTCTTTACCGTACGTATTTTGTTTCACATCAGTGAACGTGGCTCACTCTGGTTTTTTGGGGACTTAAAAAAAAATCTTAATCTATCAGGAAACTTTTATGTTTGCCTTCATAAATATATCGTATACATTTTTGTGTGATTTGTGATTCTGGATTTTGTTGCTGTTACATGTGCTCATTTGTGAACGGGATTCTGTCTATTACACGTGGTAATTAATTATGGCCTTTTTGTGCCAAGGCTCTTGACTTAATTGTATTGACTGACCTCCCATACACGTTCTTTCTGAAGTCTTTTATTTATTTGGGTATTCTACACAGTGATTCCTTTTAATTTTCTAGGCAGATGATGATATTGTTACAAATATATCTCTTTCTTTTCAACATTTATATATCTTATTCATTTTGGTATCTGTATCTCTGTCTTTGTGTTCCAGTGCAATTTTGAACAGTAGATGTGAGAATATATGTCTTGTTCATGACTTGAATGAGCGTACTTCTAACATTTCACACCTAACTATGTTTGGTGTAGAATTTAGAAAAAAGCAAGTTCCTTCTAAGTTTGCTAGAAGTTTGTCCCATTAACTCATGTTGAATTTCTTTCAGAGGCTTTTTCTATACCCATTGGCACAATCATATTTTTTTCTCTTCTAATTTGTTATTGTATGGAACTACAACTGAAAGTATTTTCTAACGTTAAATCATATTTTCATTTCTTGGGCACAGCCCACGTGCTCATTGAATTCACTACTTTGTTGACTATGCTATTTACTACTATGTGAGTGAGCTTTGCTCAAGTGTTCTTTTCATGGGGATGGAGGGCAACGTCCTCATTTGGTTTTTGAGACAAGGAGAGCTGGCTGGGGAAAATGAGTTGCATAATTTCCCCTCTCCCTTTGTGTGGGTATGCCTTAGGAAATTTGTTTTCTTTCTTTCAGAAGACCACTCTCTAGGTTGTGTGGTATACTTCCATTAGGAGGTGTATAATGCCTGGTCCTTCTTTGCGAAGCTGTCAGCAGGCCATGATGATCACCTTTATCAATCCTTCAGGGGTCACATAATGTTCATTCTCTCATTCTTTCTTACTCTGCTGTTGCTGCTGCTAAGTCGCTTCAGTTGCGTCCGACTCTGTGCGACCCCCTAGACGGCAGCCCACCAGGCTCCGCCATCCCTGGGGTTCTCCAGGCAAGAACACGGGAGTGGGTTGCCATTTCCTTCTCTAGTGGATGGAAGTGAAAAGTGAAAGTGAAGTCGCTCAGTCATGTCCGACTCTTCACGACCCCATGGACTGCAGCCTACCAGGCTCCTCCGTCCATGGGATTTTCCAGGCAAGAATACGGGAGTGGGTTGCTATTTCCTTCTCCGGAGATCTCCCTGACCCGGGGATTGAACCCACCATCTTCTGTGGTTCTGCATTGCAAGCAGATTCTTTACCACTGAGCCACTGGGGAAGCCCCTTCATCCTTAACTTTTCTGCTGGGTTCTTTCGCATTTACAAGCAATTCCTATTCTAATGCCATTATCATCTTGTTTCAGATCACAAGGAAAGATGGGGGGTTTCTCAATGCGTTTGCAAAATTGTGAAACTCTTCTTATATGTGATAAACAGCTATAACTGTGTGATCATTGTCACTCATAACCTTAGATTCTGGTGTTAATTAAACTTTATTAAACAATATTTGGGGGAAAAAACAAGTAAAAAAAAAAAAAAAAAGTTAAAAAGGTCCAAATCAGCCATATACAATAGAAACATGAGAATTCCAACAGACCGTTCCACCCTAGCCCTCCATTACATGGAATACTGACTGTTGTCTTCAGATGAAGACTGAGGAAACTGCTTTGGATTCCACTCAGGGCAGAAGAGGTTGCTGGACATGACACTGGAATTTTCACTGGCCATGGCAGTAGTATCATCCCCGGGCACAGTTCTGGCCTGGGCTCTCTCATCTCTCAAAGCTTCCTCATACCAGAATAAGAAGGAAGTGGGGTCAGTCCCAGTGACCTTGGCAAAAAACTCCAGGACTTTCATCTTACTGGTTTCAGCATAGGCCCTTGGACCCCATAGAAATTCATAGCATGGAGGATCGCTGTGAGGCACCTGCCGATACTGTAGATATTGTTCCTCCACCAGCTCCTTGGTGATGAGTTTCCTGGGCTCCCCATAGATTAAATCCTCCTGCCCAGCATACACCCCCATTGTATTCAACGTTTTCCAGATTTTCTCCTCAGGGGCACAGTTGCCCTCCATGAAGATCATACCCAGGATAAGTATCAGGAAGCCGGTCTTGGGCATTCCCCTGTCATTACTCAGCATCCCATCGTAGGTGAGGTCGAGTGTTTTGGCAAGCTCATAGCAGTGTCTGGTGGGGTCCACTTCTTTCACTTCAATGCCAAAGACAATCTCCATGCACTCACAGACTTGGCTGAAGATCTCAGGGAAGTTGTCCTTGTGTTCTCTGATGACACTCAGCATTTCTGCTTTTGTGGTGGGTTCCTTTGTTACATATTTGACACACAGGAACTGCAGCAGTTCAGCCACCTTGTTTAGCTCATCAGCGAGCGAGGGCTCAGGATCTGGGGCAGTCTGGGAGGTGCTGGACTCGTCCTCCTCTTGGTTTCTGGAATTCTCATCCGATTGACTCAGTGGAGTGGCTGAGGTGGCAGTGGGTGAGCAGCAGGCTCCCTGAGAACTCTGGACAGCACTCAGTGCCCCAGTGGCAGACACCTCCTCTGTGGTTCCAGGGATCAACGGGGTGAGGGAAGAGGAGGAGACGGTGGACGTGGGGCAGGAGGTGGCCTCTTCCTTCTGAGCTGTGGGAGCCTGCACACATTCTATGCCCTGTGCCTCTTTTGGGGCCTGAAGGTCTTCCTCAAGCTTGCAGCACTCACTCTTCTGACCTAGAGACATGATGGCTGGTACTGGAGGTGGCCAGCAGGACAGTGGGACCCTGGGGGATCAAGAGAGACCGTCAGTGGCCTCAGCTGAGAGATTCCCCCCACTCAGGACGGCTCTGACAAAGGAAGCTTACAGGTCTCCTCTTTAGGGGAGCTCCCAGGGGTCACGGGCTCCTGTTCTCCCGGTCCGCCTAAGGATGGAAAGAAGAAGTGAGATAGTTCCTCAGGGTGGAGCCCAAGGATTCCAGGGTTGAGAGTAGGCCCGGTTGGCTCAGACACCGTGGATTCTCTGTTTTGGGGTGCACAGGGCCTTGGGAGACATTCAGGGTGTGCACCTCGTTTTGACTACTGCTGCTGCCCGGGCCTTCTCCCAGATGCTGACCTGAGAACCCAGGCCTCAGACCATGGCTGTCACCTCCCAGATCCTAGAACTCTGAGGAGGGAAACTGAGAGGACTCCTCAGGATGCAGACTACAGACACAGTCGTGGGCCCCGCAGTGTTGACAACAGCGCTGGGGCCAAGCTCTGTGATGTCCCTACTGTCGTGGGGTGGATGGTTCCCTCAGTGCTCCTTCAGAGTCCCAGTACTTTCCCCTGCCAGCGTCTAGGCCCCGTCATTCTGCTGACGTCCCCCAGAGGAAGAAGAGAAGGGGCGCCACATTGGACTCCACTTGCCCAGGGTCTGCTAAGGCGGCTAGCAGGGGCTGCGTGGGTTTCAGAGGCTGGGGGGGAGGGGGGGGGCGCCCATATCTAGGCTAGGAGGGCCCATCACACGATTCAGCTTTACACCTGTCCAAGCCCGCCTCACATCCTCTACAGCTGAGCAGACTTGGCATCCTCAGGTTGCAGCCTTGCTTCTCTGTGCGAGACCCAAGCCCCATGGTAGGAGCACAAGCTACCACTACCGGCCGCCTCTGCCCAAGGCCTCTCGGGTAGCACAGCAGGGTTGAGGTCATCTGTTCTGGGGTGGGGGGTACCCTCCGATCTGCCTTCCCATCTGGGCAGGTTCTCAGCTGGCCCTCCCCTCGCCCTCACCTGACATCTCCTGGAGCCTGCCCTCCCCGACACCAGAGTGCCTAGAGGCCATACCCAGTGGCTCCTACCCGAGGTCTCCCGGGGCTGGAGCAAGGAGCAGGGCAGGTTTCCGTGGGCCGCCCTTTCTCTGCGGTGAGGACCCCTCAGTTCTGCTCAGTGTCGTCACAGCTACTCCTGACAGGGTGGAGTTGGGTCGGGGAGCGGCCCGGGGTTGAGCGTAGCCACTCGGGTTTCTGCACGGAAAACCTTTCTTTGCTGCCCCTCAGGGTCCTCAGGTCGAGTCGGGGCCGCCCCTGGGACTCCGCCCCCTGCTGGCCCCAGGCCATCCCTGATGAAGCCTCACCCCTTTCAGACTCTGAAAGCTGAAGTAGGAAACATCACATTGGAAACCCTTCCTTTGGCGGACACTAAGGGCGGGGCTGGGCCCACCTCTCTGCGGTGGGCTCTCCCCTCCGCCAGTCTCTTACGGGCCTCGCTTTCATGCCTGGCTAGGGGGTCTGGGCCTTCTTCGCCTGCCGACCTGATGCCCCATCAGACCGAGCATCTCGCCTCCCGAGATCCCCGACCCGGAATGGGGAGAGGGGGTATCCTGCCAGCACTTGCCTGGGTCTCTGGGGCTGACAACACTGGTTGGGGTGAATTTCTGCGAGGATCCCCCTCTTGCTCTAAGGTGGGGGGCACCTCAGTCCTCAAAGTGTTCCGATTTACTCCTGTCAGGGCCTGGGCCCCCTTTCTTCTGCTGGTCTGAGATGTACCCTGCAGGCCAAGAGCACCATCTCCGTGAGGCCTTAACAGCGAAGTGTGGATGGGAGGGGTCATCTGTCAACCATACCTGGGGCCTCATGAGGCAGATGGAAAAGGCAGGTGTCTGCAGTTTCTTCAGGATCCTCCCTCGGACAGCTGGCAGAGTCTGGGCCTTGTTCCTTTGCTGACCTGAGTGCAGTCACTGCAGTTGAAGCCTCGTCTTCAGATTCCCACGGTTGAAGTCGGCAAACCCTACATCCAAGGACCCTAAATAGGGCCTCTGAGAGCCCAAAGCGGGCTCAGATGAGGCGGAGGCCCACTCTCTTCTGTTTGGCAGGCAGTTCAGTCATCCCACAGGATCAGTTTGACTCTTGGAATTGCCGGTGCCCCCTCCCCCTGAGGGCCGCTTCCCTTAGCCGCGGGTCACCTTGGAGTTCGCAAGAGTCAGAAAAGAGGAGGGCAGTGCTAATCTGGACAAACCTACAGGGAGTCTCCCAGGGTTGATATCAGGGATGGAGCAGGGTACTGCAGGGTCCACACGGTTCTGGGGGGCGGGGGTTGGACTCCTCAGTCCTCACTCGTGAGTGTGCGTCTCTTGGCCGCTGCCTTCTTGATTAAATGCTCCCTGGTAGCTTCCTTCCTTTCTGCCAGCTGTGAACATTTGCCCAGCTGCAAACCTTCCAGAGAAAGGTTTCAGTTCCCAGGCTAGATGCTAGACGGGAGAGCAGCACTGCCCCATGACAGGTGGTGGATATTCAGAAAAGCAGCTCATCTTCCTATGGGTCTCGTCACCAGCCAGACGTACACTTTCGAAACATTTTGTTCTAACGGTTTATGTTCTACACTGAAGAGGCAGAGCAGTGTGATTTGGGAGTTCCCGCTCTTTTGAAGTTCTCACACTGTGTTGTCCAGTGTAGCGATTTCCATGTTTCTTAAGCCTCCTTGATATTAAGGAATATATTTTATGAATGTATTTTATTTTTATATTTTATGAAGCATCTTTTTTATGAAGGATCTGTGTGTGTGTGTGTGTGTTTCACCCTCATGGTTGCTATTCCACTTTTAGAACATTCTTTTTAATTAAACATATGTTTTCACTTATGGGCATGGGGAGAGGGGAGGAGAGGGTGAGATGTATGGAGAGAGTAACATGGAAACTTACATTACCATTTGTAAAATAGATAGCCAGTGGGAATTTGCTGTATGCCTCAGGAAACTCAAACAGCGGCTCTGTACCAACCTAGAGGGGTGGGATGGGGCGGGAGGTGGGAGGGAGGTTCAAAAGGGAGGGGATATATGTATCAGTTCAGTTCAGTCGCTCAGTCGTGTCCGACTCTTTGCGATCCCATGAATTGCAGCACGCCAGGCCTCTCTGTCCATCACCAACTCCCGGAGTCTACCCAAACCCATGTCCATCGAGTCGGTGATGCCATCCAACCATCTCATCCTCTGTCGTCCCCTTCTCCTCCCGCCCCCAACCCTACCCAGCATTAGGGTCCTTTCCAATGAGTCAACCCTTCGCATGAGGTGGCCCAAGTATTGGAGTTTCAGCTTCAACATCAGACCTTCCAATGAACACTCAGGATTGATCTCTGTTAGGATGGATTGATTGGATCTCCTTGCAGTCCAAGGGACTCTCAAGAGTCTTCTCCAACAGCACAGTTCAAAAGCATCGATTCTTCGGCGCTCAGCTTTCTTCACCGTCCAACTCGCACATCCATACATGACCACTGGAAAGGGAATACCTATGGCTGATCCACGTGGAGGTTTGCCAGAAAACAACAAAATTCTATAAAGCAATTATCCTTTAATTAAAACATAAATAAATCTAAAAAAACATGTTTTCAAGGCCAGGCCTCACTCACGTAAGTGATTTCAGGTGGTAATTAACACAGGCTCTGGAGCCAATCAACCTAATCAATCTCTGCATCAATCAACCTAATTTTTCCTGAAACTTCCCTGGGCTTACTGGCCTCTGTGGGCTGAGGTGGTATGTTTAAGATATTCCTCCTACCTCCCTTCATCTGAGGTCTATTTTTGGCTATGGACCTTCCCAAACTTGCCTGCCACCTCCCACCCTCTCACCAAGTACCACTTCTTTGTTCTCCACCAAGGGTTTCTCATGTTTTGTTGTTTAGACTTAGTTGTTGATATTTTTGGTAGGCTGAAAAATGGCCCTCCCAAAGATCCTCTATCCCATTCCCTAGACCCTTCTTTGGGAAAAGGGTCTTTGCAGGTGTGATTAAGAATCTTTCCATGGGGGGATTAGCCTGGATTATCCAGGTGGGCCCTAAATAGAATCGCATGTTTCCTTAGAAGACAGAGGGAGGAGAACTGACAAGCTGAGAAGGCAATGTGAATATGGAGCAGAGAGCTACTTGGATATGTTGACCTTGAAGATTTCAGTCATGTTCCCCTAAGCCAAGGAATGCCAGCAGTCACAAGAAGCTAGAAAAGGTAAGAAATGGGCTTTCCCCTAGAGCAGGGGTCCCCAGCCTCTGGGGTCTAATGCCTGATGATCTGAGGTGGAGCTGATGGAACAATAGAAATAAAGTACACAGTCAATGTCATGTGCTTGAATCATCCTGAAACCATCCCTCCCTCTGTCCATGGAAAAATTTGTCTTCCACACAGCTGGTCCCTGGTGCCAAAAGCTTGGGGACCAACAACCTAGAGTCTCCAGAGGTGCGCGGCCCTGCCAGTACCATCATTTTAGCCTAGCGAAACTGATTTCAGGGATCTGACTTTCAGAACTGTAAAAAAATATATTCCTGCTGCCTAAGACACCCAGTTCATGGTAGTTTAATACAGCAATCCTAGGAGACTAATGCAACATTGTTTATTTTCTTTCATTCTCCCTTCTGTGGTTTTCCAGGTTTGATTTTGGGAGCGGCGGACAGCAGCCCAAACTTGATCGGCATTTTAGCAACTATAGGTAAGTCGCTAAATCTGTGAGTAACTCAAGGAGAATTGATGTCTTTACCGTACGTATTTTGTTTCACATCAGTGAACGTGGCTCACTCTGGTTTTTTGGGGACTTAAAAAAAAATCTTAATCTATCAGGAAACTTTTATGTTTGCCTTCATAAATATATCGTATACATTTTTGTGTGATTTGTGATTCTGGATTTTGTTGCTGTTACATGTGCTCATTTGTGAACGGGATTCTGTCTATTACACGTGGTAATTAATTATGGCCTTTTTGTGCCAAGGCTCTTGACTTAATTGTATTGACTGACCTCCCATACACGTTCTTTCTGAAGTCTTTTATTTATTTGGGTATTCTACACAGTGATTCCTTTTAATTTTCTAGGCAGATGATGATATTGTTACAAATATATCTCTTTCTTTTCAACATTTATATATCTTATTCATTTTGGTATCTGTATCTCTGTCTTTGTGTTCCAGTGCAATTTTGAACAGTAGATGTGAGAATATATGTCTTGTTCATGACTTGAATGAGCGTACTTCTAACATTTCACACCTAACTATGTTTGGTGTAGAATTTAGAAAAAAGCAAGTTCCTTCTAAGTTTGCTAGAAGTTTGTCCCATTAACTCATGTTGAATTTCTTTCAGAGGCTTTTTCTATACCCATTGGCACAATCATATTTTTTTCTCTTCTAATTTGTTATTGTATGGAACTACAACTGAAAGTATTTTCTAACGTTAAATCATATTTTCATTTCTTGGGCACAGCCCACGTGCTCATTGAATTCACTACTTTGTTGACTATGCTATTTACTACTATGTGAGTGAGCTTTGCTCAAGTGTTCTTTTCATGGGGATGGAGGGCAACGTCCTCATTTGGTTTTTGAGACAAGGAGAGCTGGCTGGGGAAAATGAGTTGCATAATTTCCCCTCTCCCTTTGTGTGGGTATGCCTTAGGAAATTTGTTTTCTTTCTTTCAGAAGACCACTCTCTAGGTTGTGTGGTATACTTCCATTAGGAGGTGTATAATGCCTGGTCCTTCTTTGCGAAGCTGTCAGCAGGCCATGATGATCACCTTTATCAATCCTTCAGGGGTCACATAATGTTCATTCTCTCATTCTTTCTTACTCTGCTGTTGCTGCTGCTAAGTCGCTTCAGTTGCGTCCGACTCTGTGCGACCCCCTAGACGGCAGCCCACCAGGCTCCGCCATCCCTGGGGTTCTCCAGGCAAGAACACGGGAGTGGGTTGCCATTTCCTTCTCTAGTGGATGGAAGTGAAAAGTGAAAGTGAAGTCGCTCAGTCATGTCCGACTCTTCACGACCCCATGGACTGCAGCCTACCAGGCTCCTCCGTCCATGGGATTTTCCAGGCAAGAATACGGGAGTGGGTTGCTATTTCCTTCTCCGGAGATCTCCCTGACCCGGGGATTGAACCCACCATCTTCTGTGGTTCTGCATTGCAAGCAGATTCTTTACCACTGAGCCACTGGGGAAGCCCCTTCATCCTTAACTTTTCTGCTGGGTTCTTTCGCATTTACAAGCAATTCCTATTCTAATGCCATTATCATCTTGTTTCAGATCACAAGGAAAGATGGGGGGTTTCTCAATGCGTTTGCAAAATTGTGAAACTCTTCTTATATGTGATAAACAGCTATAACTGTGTGATCATTGTCACTCATAACCTTAGATTCTGGTGTTAATTAAACTTTATTAAACAATATTTGGGGGAAAAAACAAGTAAAAAAAAAAAAAAAAGTTAAAAAGGTCCAAATCAGCCATATACAATAGAAACATGAGAATTCCAACAGACCGTTCCACCCTAGCCCTCCATTACATGGAATACTGACTGTTGTCTTCAGATGAAGACTGAGGAAACTGCTTTGGATTCCACTCAGGGCAGAAGAGGTTGCTGGACATGACACTGGAATTTTCACTGGCCATGGCAGTAGTATCATCCCCGGGCACAGTTCTGGCCTGGGCTCTCTCATCTCTCAAAGCTTCCTCATACCAGAATAAGAAGGAAGTGGGGTCAGTCCCAGTGACCTTGGCAAAAAACTCCAGGACTTTCATCTTACTGGTTTCAGCATAGGCCCTTGGACCCCATAGAAATTCATAGCATGGAGGATCGCTGTGAGGCACCTGCCGATACTGTAGATATTGTTCCTCCACCAGCTCCTTGGTGATGAGTTTCCTGGGCTCCCCATAGATTAAATCCTCCTGCCCAGCATACACCCCCATTGTATTCAACGTTTTCCAGATTTTCTCCTCAGGGGCACAGTTGCCCTCCATGAAGATCATACCCAGGATAAGTATCAGGAAGCCGGTCTTGGGCATTCCCCTGTCATTACTCAGCATCCCATCGTAGGTGAGGTCGAGTGTTTTGGCAAGCTCATAGCAGTGTCTGGTGGGGTCCACTTCTTTCACTTCAATGCCAAAGACAATCTCCATGCACTCACAGACTTGGCTGAAGATCTCAGGGAAGTTGTCCTTGTGTTCTCTGATGACACTCAGCATTTCTGCTTTTGTGGTGGGTTCCTTTGTTACATATTTGACACACAGGAACTGCAGCAGTTCAGCCACCTTGTTTAGCTCATCAGCGAGCGAGGGCTCAGGATCTGGGGCAGTCTGGGAGGTGCTGGACTCGTCCTCCTCTTGGTTTCTGGAATTCTCATCCGATTGACTCAGTGGAGTGGCTGAGGTGGCAGTGGGTGAGCAGCAGGCTCCCTGAGAACTCTGGACAGCACTCAGTGCCCCAGTGGCAGACACCTCCTCTGTGGTTCCAGGGATCAACGGGGTGAGGGAAGAGGAGGAGACGGTGGACGTGGGGCAGGAGGTGGCCTCTTCCTTCTGAGCTGTGGGAGCCTGCACACATTCTATGCCCTGTGCCTCTTTTGGGGCCTGAAGGTCTTCCTCAAGCTTGCAGCACTCACTCTTCTGACCTAGAGACATGATGGCTGGTACTGGAGGTGGCCAGCAGGACAGTGGGACCCTGGGGGATCAAGAGAGACCGTCAGTGGCCTCAGCTGAGAGATTCCCCCCACTCAGGACGGCTCTGACAAAGGAAGCTTACAGGTCTCCTCTTTAGGGGAGCTCCCAGGTGTCACGGGCTCCTGTTCTCCCGGTCCGCCTAAGGATGGAAAGAAGAAGTGAGATAGTTCCTCAGGGTGGAGCCCAAGGATTCCAGGGTTGAGAGTAGGCCCGGTTGGCTCAGACACCGTGGATTCTCTGTTTTGGGGTGCACAGGGCCTTGGGAGACATTCAGGGTGTGCACCTCGTTTTGACTACTGCTGCTGCCCGGGCCTTCTCCCAGATGCTGACCTGAGAACCCAGGCCTCAGACCATGGCTGTCACCTCCCAGATCCTAGAACTCTGAGGAGGGAAACTGAGAGGACTCCTCAGGATGCAGACTACAGACACAGTCGTGGGCCCCGCAGTGTTGACAACAGCGCTGGGGCCAAGCTCTGTGATGTCCCTACTGTCGTGGGGTGGATGGTTCCCTCAGTGCTCCTTCAGAGTCCCAGTACTTTCCCCTGCCAGCGTCTAGGCCCCGTCATTCTGCTGACGTCCCCCAGAGGAAGAAGAGAAGGGGCGCCACATTGGACTCCACTTGCCCAGGGTCTGCTAAGGCGGCTAGCAGGGGCTGCGTGGGTTTCAGAGGCTGGGGGGGAGGGGGGGGGCGCCCATATCTAGGCTAGGAGGGCCCATCACACGATTCAGCTTTACACCTGTCCAAGCCCGCCTCACATCCTCTACAGCTGAGCAGACTTGGCATCCTCAGGTTGCAGCCTTGCTTCTCTGTGCGAGACCCAAGCCCCATGGTAGGAGCACAAGCTACCACTACCGGCCGCCTCTGCCCAAGGCCTCTCGGGTAGCACAGCAGGGTTGAGGTCATCTGTTCTGGGGTGGGGGGTACCCTCCGATCTGCCTTCCCATCTGGGCAGGTTCTCAGCTGGCCCTCCCCTCGCCCTCACCTGACATCTCCTGGAGCCTGCCCTCCCCGACACCAGAGTGCCTAGAGGCCATACCCAGTGGCTCCTACCCGAGGTCTCCCGGGGCTGGAGCAAGGAGCAGGGCAGGTTTCCGTGGGCCGCCCTTTCTCTGCGGTGAGGACCCCTCAGTTCTGCTCAGTGTCGTCACAGCTACTCCTGACAGGGTGGAGTTGGGTCGGGGAGCGGCCCGGGGTTGAGCGTAGCCACTCGGGTTTCTGCACGGAAAACCTTTCTTTGCTGCCCCTCAGGGTCCTCAGGTCGAGTCGGGGCCGCCCCTGGGACTCCGCCCCCTGCTGGCCCCAGGCCATCCCTGATGAAGCCTCACCCCTTTCAGACTCTGAAAGCTGAAGTAGGAAACATCACATTGGAAACCCTTCCTTTGGCGGACACTAAGGGCGGGGCTGGGCCCACCTCTCTGCGGTGGGCTCTCCCCTCCGCCAGTCTCTTACGGGCCTCGCTTTCATGCCTGGCTAGGGGGTCTGGGCCTTCTTCGCCTGCCGACCTGATGCCCCATCAGACCGAGCATCTCGCCTCCCGAGATCCCCGACCCGGAATGGGGAGAGGGGGTATCCTGCCAGCACTTGCCTGGGTCTCTGGGGCTGACAACACTGGTTGGGGTGAATTTCTGCGAGGATCCCCCTCTTGCTCTAAGGTGGGGGGCACCTCAGTCCTCAAAGTGTTCCGATTTACTCCTGTCAGGGCCTGGGCCCCCTTTCTTCTGCTGGTCTGAGATGTACCCTGCAGGCCAAGAGCACCATCTCCGTGAGGCCTTAACAGCGAAGTGTGGATGGGAGGGGTCATCTGTCAACCATACCTGGGGCCTCATGAGGCAGATGGAAAAGGCAGGTGTCTGCAGTTTCTTCAGGATCCTCCCTCGGACAGCTGGCAGAGTCTGGGCCTTGTTCCTTTGCTGACCTGAGTGCAGTCACTGCAGTTGAAGCCTCGTCTTCAGATTCCCACGGTTGAAGTCGGCAAACCCTACATCCAAGGACCCTAAATAGGGCCTCTGAGAGCCCAAAGCGGGCTCAGATGAGGCGGAGGCCCACTCTCTTCTGTTTGGCAGGCAGTTCAGTCATCCCACAGGATCAGTTTGACTCTTGGAATTGCCGGTGCCCCCTCCCCCTGAGGGCCGCTTCCCTTAGCCGCGGGTCACCTTGGAGTTCGCAAGAGTCAGAAAAGAGGAGGGCAGTGCTAATCTGGACAAACCTACAGGGAGTCTCCCAGGGTTGATATCAGGGATGGAGCAGGGTACTGCAGGGTCCACACGGTTCTGGGGGGCGGGGGTTGGACTCCTCAGTCCTCACTCGTGAGTGTGCGTCTCTTGGCCGCTGCCTTCTTGATTAAATGCTCCCTGGTAGCTTCCTTCCTTTCTGCCAGCTGTGAACATTTGCCCAGCTGCAAACCTTCCAGAGAAAGGTTTCAGTTCCCAGGCTAGATGCTAGACGGGAGAGCAGCACTGCCCCATGACAGGTGGTGGATATTCAGAAAAGCAGCTCATCTTCCTATGGGTCTCGTCACCAGCCAGACGTACACTTTCGAAACATTTTGTTCTAACGGTTTATGTTCTACACTGAAGAGGCAGAGCAGTGTGATTTGGGAGTTCCCGCTCTTTTGAAGTTCTCACACTGTGTTGTCCAGTGTAGCGATTTCCATGTTTCTTAAGCCTCCTTGATATTAAGGAATATATTTTATGAATGTATTTTATTTTTATATTTTATGAAGCATCTTTTTTATGAAGGATCTGTGTGTGTGTGTGTGTGTTTCACCCTCATGGTTGCTATTCCACTTTTAGAACATTCTTTTTAATTAAACATATGTTTTCACTTATGGGCATGGGGAGAGGGGAGGAGAGGGTGAGATGTATGGAGAGAGTAACATGGAAACTTACATTACCATTTGTAAAATAGATAGCCAATGGGAATTTGCTGTATGCCTCAGGAAACTCAAACAGCGGCTCTGTACCAACCTAGAGGGGTGGGATGGGGCGGGAGGTGGGAGGGAGGTTCAAAAGGGAGGGGATATATGTATCAGTTCAGTTCAGTCGCTCAGTCGTGTCCGACTCTTTGCGATCCCATGAATTGCAGCACGCCAGGCCTCTCTGTCCATCACCAACTCCCGGAGTCTACCCAAACCCATGTCCATCGAGTCGGTGATGCCATCCAACCATCTCATCCTCTGTCGTCCCCTTCTCCTCCCGCCCCCAACCCTACCCAGCATTAGGGTCCTTTCCAATGAGTCAACCCTTCGCATGAGGTGGCCCAAGTATTGGAGTTTCAGCTTCAACATCAGACCTTCCAATGAACACTCAGGATTGATCTCTGTTAGGATGGATTGATTGGATCTCCTTGCAGTCCAAGGGACTCTCAAGAGTCTTCTCCAACAGCACAGTTCAAAAGCATCGATGCTTCGGCGCTCAGCTTTCTTCACCGTCCAACTCGCACATCCATACATGACCACTGGAAAGGGAATACCTATGGCTGATTCACGTGGAGGTTTGCCAGAAAACAACAAAATTCTATAAAGCAATTATCCTTTAATTAAAACATAAATAAATTTAAAAAAACATGTTTTCAAGGCCAGGCCTCACTCACGTAAGTGATTTCAGGTGGTAATTAACACAGGCTCTGGAGCCAATCAACCTAATCAATCTCTGCATCAATCAACCTAATTTTTCCTGAAACTTCCCTGGGCTTACTGGCCTCTGTGGGCTGAGGTGGTATGTTTAAGATATTCCTCCCACCTCCCTTCATCTGAGGTCTATTTTTGGCTATGGACCTTCCCAAACTTGCCTGCCACCTCCCACCCTCTCACCAAGTACCACTTCTTTGTTCTCCACCAAGGGTTTCTCATGTTTTGTTGTTTAGACTTAGTTGTTGATATTTTTGGTAGGCTGAAAAATGGCCCTCCCAAAGATCCTCTATCCCATTCCCTAGACCCTTCTTTGGGAAAAGGGTCTTTGCAGGTGTGATTAAGAATCTTTCCATGGGGGGATTAGCCTGGATTATCCAGGTGGGCCCTAAATAGAATCGCATGTTTCCTTAGAAGACAGAGGGAGGAGAACTGACAAGCTGAGAAGGCAATGTGAATATGGAGCAGAGAGCTACTTGGATATGTTGACCTTGAAGATTTCAGTCATGTTCCCCTAAGCCAAGGAATGCCAGCAGTCACAAGAAGCTAGAAAAGGTAAGAAATGGGCTTTCCCCTAGAGCAGGGGTCCCCAGCCTCTGGGGTCTAATGCCTGATGATCTGAGGTGGAGCTGATGGAACAATAGAAATAAAGTACACAGTCAATGTCATGTGCTTGAATCATCCTGAAACCATCCCTCCCTCTGTCCATGGAAAAATTTGTCTTCCACACAGCTGGTCCCTGGTGCCAAAAGCTTGGGGACCAACAACCTAGAGTCTCCAGAGGTGCGCGGCCCTGCCAGTACCATCATTTTAGCCTAGCGAAACTGATTTCAGGGATCTGACTTTCAGAACTGTAAAAAAATATATTCCTGCTGCCTAAGACACCCAGTTCATGGTAGTTTAATACAGCAATCCTAGGAGACTAATGCAACATTGTTTATTTTCTTTCATTCTCCCTTCTGTGGTTTTCCAGGTTTGATTTTGGGAGCGGCGGACAGCAGCCCAAACTTGATCGGCATTTTAGCAACTATAGGTAAGTCGCTAAATCTGTGAGTAACTCAAGGAGAATTGATGTCTTTACCGTACGTATTTTGTTTCACATCAGTGAACGTGGCTCACTCTGGTTTTTTGGGGACTTAAAAAAAAATCTTAATCTATCAGGAAACTTTTATGTTTGCCTTCATAAATATATCGTATACATTTTTGTGTGATTTGTGATTCTGGATTTTGTTGCTGTTACATGTGCTCATTTGTGAACGGGATTCTATTACACGTGGTAATTAATTATGGCCTTTTTGTGCCAAGGCTCTTGACTTAATTGTATTGACTGACCTCCCATACACGTTCTTTCTGAAGTCTTTTATTTATTTGGGTATTCTACACAGTGATTCCTTTTAATTTTCTAGGCAGATGATGATATTGTTACAAATATATCTCTTTCTTTTCAACATTTATATATCTTATTCATTTTGGTATCTGTATCTCTGTCTTTGTGTTCCAGTGCAATTTTGAACAGTAGATGTGAGAATATATGTCTTGTTCATGACTTGAATGAGCGTACTTCTAACATTTCACACCTAACTATGTTTGGTGTAGAATTTAGAAAAAAGCAAGTTCCTTCTAAGTTTGCTAGAAGTTTGTCCCATTAACTCATGTTGAATTTCTTTCAGAGGCTTTTTCTATACCCATTGGCACAATCATATTTTTTTCTCTTCTAATTTGTTATTGTATGGAACTACAACTGAAAGTATTTTCTAACGTTAAATCATATTTTCATTTCTTGGGCACAGCCCACGTGCTCATTGAATTCACTACTTTGTTGACTATGCTATTTACTACTATGTGAGTGAGCTTTGCTCAAGTGTTCTTTTCATGGGGATGGAGGGCAACGTCCTCATTTGGTTTTTGAGACAAGGAGAGCTGGCTGGGGAAAATGAGTTGCATAATTTCCCCTCTCCCTTTGTGTGGGTATGCCTTAGGAAATTTGTTTTCTTTCTTTCAGAAGACCACTCTCTAGGTTGTGTGGTATACTTCCATTAGGAGGTGTATAATGCCTGGTCCTTCTTTGCGAAGCTGTCAGCAGGCCATGATGATCACCTTTATCAATCCTTCAGGGGTCACATAATGTTCATTCTCTCATTCTTTCTTACTCTGCTGTTGCTGCTGCTAAGTCGCTTCAGTTGCGTCCGACTCTGTGCGACCCCCTAGACGGCAGCCCACCAGGCTCCGCCATCCCTGGGGTTCTCCAGGCAAGAACACTGGAGTGGGTTGCCATTTCCTTCTCTAGTGGATGGAAGTGAAAAGTGAAAGTGAAGTCGCTCAGTCATGTCCGACTCTTCACGACCCCATGGACTGCAGCCTACCAGGCTCCTCCGTCCATGGGATTTTCCAGGCAAGAATACGGGAGTGGGTTGCTATTTCCTTCTCCGGAGATCTCCCTGACCCGGGGATTGAACCCACCATCTTCTGTGGTTCTGCATTGCAAGCAGATTCTTTACCACTGAGCCACTGGGGAAGCCCCTTCATCCTTAACTTTTCTGCTGGGTTCTTTCGCATTTACAAGCAATTCCTATTCTAATGCCATTATCATCTTGTTTCAGATCACAAGGAAAGATGGGGGGTTTCTCAATGCGTTTGCAAAATTGTGAAACTCTTCTTATATGTGATAAACAGCTATAACTGTGTGATCATTGTCACTCATAACCTTAGATTCTGGTGTTAATTAAACTTTATTAAACAATATTTGGGGGAAAAAACAAGTAAAAAAAAAAAAAAAAAGTTAAAAAGGTCCAAATCAGCCATATACAATAGAAACATGAGAATTCCAACAGACCGTTCCACCCTAGCCCTCCATTACATGGAATACTGACTGTTGTCTTCAGATGAAGACTGAGGAAACTGCTTTGGATTCCACTCAGGGCAGAAGAGGTTGCTGGACATGACACTGGAATTTTCACTGGCCATGGCAGTAGTATCATCCCCGGGCACAGTTCTGGCCTGGGCTCTCTCATCTCTCAAAGCTTCCTCATACCAGAATAAGAAGGAAGTGGGGTCAGTCCCAGTGACCTTGGCAAAAAACTCCAGGACTTTCATCTTACTGGTTTCAGCATAGGCCCTTGGACCCCATAGAAATTCATAGCATGGAGGATCGCTGTGAGGCACCTGCCGATACTGTAGATATTGTTCCTCCACCAGCTCCTTGGTGATGAGTTTCCTGGGCTCCCCATAGATTAAATCCTCCTGCCCAGCATACACCCCCATTGTATTCAACGTTTTCCAGATTTTCTCCTCAGGGGCACAGTTGCCCTCCATGAAGATCATACCCAGGATAAGTATCAGGAAGCCGGTCTTGGGCATTCCCCTGTCATTACTCAGCATCCCATCGTAGGTGAGGTCGAGTGTTTTGGCAAGCTCATAGCAGTGTCTGGTGGGGTCCACTTCTTTCACTTCAATGCCAAAGACAATCTCCATGCACTCACAGACTTGGCTGAAGATCTCAGGGAAGTTGTCCTTGTGTTCTCTGATGACACTCAGCATTTCTGCTTTTGTGGTGGGTTCCTTTGTTACATATTTGACACACAGGAACTGCAGCAGTTCAGCCACCTTGTTTAGCTCATCAGCGAGCGAGGGCTCAGGATCTGGGGCAGTCTGGGAGGTGCTGGACTCGTCCTCCTCTTGGTTTCTGGAATTCTCATCCGATTGACTCAGTGGAGTGGCTGAGGTGGCAGTGGGTGAGCAGCAGGCTCCCTGAGAACTCTGGACAGCACTCAGTGCCCCAGTGGCAGACACCTCCTCTGTGGTTCCAGGGATCAACGGGGTGAGGGAAGAGGAGGAGACGGTGGACGTGGGGCAGGAGGTGGCCTCTTCCTTCTGAGCTGTGGGAGCCTGCACACATTCTATGCCCTGTGCCTCTTTTGGGGCCTGAAGGTCTTCCTCAAGCTTGCAGCACTCACTCTTCTGACCTAGAGACATGATGGCTGGTACTGGAGGTGGCCAGCAGGACAGTGGGACCCTGGGGGATCAAGAGAGACCGTCAGTGGCCTCAGCTGAGAGATTCCCCCCACTCAGGACGGCTCTGACAAAGGAAGCTTACAGGTCTCCTCTTTAGGGGAGCTCCCAGGTGTCACGGGCTCCTGTTCTCCCGGTCCGCCTAAGGATGGAAAGAAGAAGTGAGATAGTTCCTCAGGGTGGAGCCCAAGGATTCCAGGGTTGAGAGTAGGCCCGGTTGGCTCAGACACCGTGGATTCTCTGTTTTGGGGTGCACAGGGCCTTGGGAGACATTCAGGGTGTGCACCTCGTTTTGACTACTGCTGCTGCCCGGGCCTTCTCCCAGATGCTGACCTGAGAACCCAGGCCTCAGACCATGGCTGTCACCTCCCAGATCCTAGAACTCTGAGGAGGGAAACTGAGAGGACTCCTCAGGATGCAGACTACAGACACAGTCGTGGGCCCCGCAGTGTTGACAACAGCGCTGGGGCCAAGCTCTGTGATGTCCCTACTGTCGTGGGGTGGATGGTTCCCTCAGTGCTCCTTCAGAGTCCCAGTACTTTCCCCTGCCAGCGTCTAGGCCCCGTCATTCTGCTGACGTCCCCCAGAGGAAGAAGAGAAGGGGCGCCACATTGGACTCCACTTGCCCAGGGTCTGCTAAGGCGGCTAGCAGGGGCTGCGTGGGTTTCAGAGGCTGGGGGGGAGGGGGGGGCGCCCATATCTAGGCTAGGAGGGCCCATCACACGATTCAGCTTTACACCTGTCCAAGCCCGCCTCACATCCTCTACAGCTGAGCAGACTTGGCATCCTCAGGTTGCAGCCTTGCTTCTCTGTGCGAGACCCAAGCCCCATGGTAGGAGCACAAGCTACCACTACCGGCCGCCTCTGCCCAAGGCCTCTCGGGTAGCACAGCAGGGTTGAGGTCATCTGTTCTGGGGTGGGGGGTACCCTCCGATCTGCCTTCCCATCTGGGCAGGTTCTCAGCTGGCCCTCCCCTCGCCCTCACCTGACATCTCCTGGAGCCTGCCCTCCCCGACACCAGAGTGCCTAGAGGCCATACCCAGTGGCTCCTACCCGAGGTCTCCCGGGGCTGGAGCAAGGAGCAGGGCAGGTTTCCGTGGGCCGCCCTTTCTCTGCGGTGAGGACCCCTCAGTTCTGCTCAGTGTCGTCACAGCTACTCCTGACAGGGTGGAGTTGGGTCGGGGAGCGGCCCGGGGTTGAGCGTAGCCACTCGGGTTTCTGCACGGAAAACCTTTCTTTGCTGCCCCTCAGGGTCCTCAGGTCGAGTCGGGGCCGCCCCTGGGACTCCGCCCCCTGCTGGCCCCAGGCCATCCCTGATGAAGCCTCACCCCTTTCAGACTCTGAAAGCTGAAGTAGGAAACATCACATTGGAAACCCTTCCTTTGGCGGACACTAAGGGCGGGGCTGGGCCCACCTCTCTGCGGTGGGCTCTCCCCTCCGCCAGTCTCTTACGGGCCTCGCTTTCATGCCTGGCTAGGGGGTCTGGGCCTTCTTCGCCTGCCGACCTGATGCCCCATCAGACCGAGCATCTCGCCTCCCGAGATCCCCGACCCGGAATGGGGAGAGGGGGTATCCTGCCAGCACTTGCCTGGGTCTCTGGGGCTGACAACACTGGTTGGGGTGAATTTCTGCGAGGATCCCCCTCTTGCTCTAAGGTGGGGGGCACCTCAGTCCTCAAAGTGTTCCGATTTACTCCTGTCAGGGCCTGGGCCCCCTTTCTTCTGCTGGTCTGAGATGTACCCTGCAGGCCAAGAGCACCATCTCCGTGAGGCCTTAACAGCGAAGTGTGGATGGGAGGGGTCATCTGTCAACCATACCTGGGGCCTCATGAGGCAGATGGAAAAGGCAGGTGTCTGCAGTTTCTTCAGGATCCTCCCTCGGACAGCTGGCAGAGTCTGGGCCTTGTTCCTTTGCTGACCTGAGTGCAGTCACTGCAGTTGAAGCCTCGTCTTCAGATTCCCACGGTTGAAGTCGGCAAACCCTACATCCAAGGACCCTAAATAGGGCCTCTGAGAGCCCAAAGCGGGCTCAGATGAGGCGGAGGCCCACTCTCTTCTGTTTGGCAGGCAGTTCAGTCATCCCACAGGATCAGTTTGACTCTTGGAATTGCCGGTGCCCCCTCCCCCTGAGGGCCGCTTCCCTTAGCCGCGGGTCACCTTGGAGTTCGCAAGAGTCAGAAAAGAGGAGGGCAGTGCTAATCTGGACAAACCTACAGGGAGTCTCCCAGGGTTGATATCAGGGATGGAGCAGGGTACTGCAGGGTCCACACGGTTCTGGGGGGCGGGGGTTGGACTCCTCAGTCCTCACTCGTGAGTGTGCGTCTCTTGGCCGCTGCCTTCTTGATTAAATGCTCCCTGGTAGCTTCCTTCCTTTCTGCCAGCTGTGAACATTTGCCCAGCTGCAAACCTTCCAGAGAAAGGTTTCAGTTCCCAGGCTAGATGCTAGACGGGAGAGCAGCACTGCCCCATGACAGGTGGTGGATATTCAGAAAAGCAGCTCATCTTCCTATGGGTCTCGTCACCAGCCAGACGTACACTTTCGAAACATTTTGTTCTAACGGTTTATGTTCTACACTGAAGAGGCAGAGCAGTGTGATTTGGGAGTTCCCGCTCTTTTGAAGTTCTCACACTGTGTTGTCCAGTGTAGCGATTTCCATGTTTCTTAAGCCTCCTTGATATTAAGGAATATATTTTATGAATGTATTTTATTTTTATATTTTATGAAGCATCTTTTTTATGAAGGATCTGTGTGTGTGTGTGTGTGTTTCACCCTCATGGTTGCTATTCCACTTTTAGAACATTCTTTTTAATTAAACATATGTTTTCACTTATGGGCATGGGGAGAGGGGAGGAGAGGGTGAGATGTATGGAGAGAGTAACATGGAAACTTACATTACCATTTGTAAAATAGATAGCCAATGGGAATTTGCTGTATGCCTCAGGAAACTCAAACAGCGGCTCTGTACCAACCTAGAGGGGTGGGATGGGGCGGGAGGTGGGAGGGAGGTTCAAAAGGGAGGGGATATATGTATCAGTTCAGTTCAGTCGCTCAGTCGTGTCCGACTCTTTGCGATCCCATGAATTGCAGCACGCCAGGCCTCTCTGTCCATCACCAACTCCCGGAGTCTACCCAAACCCATGTCCATCGAGTCGGTGATGCCATCCAACCATCTCATCCTCTGTCGTCCCCTTCTCCTCCCGCCCCCAACCCTACCCAGCATTAGGGTCCTTTCCAATGAGTCAACCCTTCGCATGAGGTGGCCCAAGTATTGGAGTTTCAGCTTCAACATCAGACCTTCCAATGAACACTCAGGATTGATCTCTGTTAGGATGGATTGATTGGATCTCCTTGCAGTCCAAGGGACTCTCAAGAGTCTTCTCCAACAGCACAGTTCAAAAGCATCGATGCTTCGGCGCTCAGCTTTCTTCACCGTCCAACTCGCACATCCATACATGACCACTGGAAAGGGAATACCTATGGCTGATTCACGTGGAGGTTTGCCAGAAAACAACAAAATTCTATAAAGCAATTATCCTTTAATTAAAACATAAATAAATTAAAAAAAACATGTTTTCAAGGCCAGGCCTCACTCACGTAAGTGATTTCAGGTGGTAATTAACACAGGCTCTGGAGCCAATCAACCTAATCAATCTCTGCATCAATCAACCTAATTTTTCCTGAAACTTCCCTGGGCTTACTGGCCTCTGTGGGCTGAGGTGGTATGTTTAAGATATTCCTCCCACCTCCCTTCATCTGAGGTCTATTTTTGGCTATGGACCTTCCCAAACTTGCCTGCCACCTCCCACCCTCTCACCAAGTACCACTTCTTTGTTCTCCACCAAGGGTTTCTCATGTTTTGTTGTTTAGACTTAGTTGTTGATATTTTTGGTAGGCTGAAAAATGGCCCTCCCAAAGATCCTCTATCCCATTCCCTAGACCCTTCTTTGGGAAAAGGGTCTTTGCAGGTGTGATTAAGAATCTTTCCATGGGGGGATTAGCCTGGATTATCCAGGTGGGCCCTAAATAGAATCGCATGTTTCCTTAGAAGACAGAGGGAGGAGAACTGACAAGCTGAGAAGGCAATGTGAATATGGAGCAGAGAGCTACTTGGATATGTTGACCTTGAAGATTTCAGTCATGTTCCCCTAAGCCAAGGAATGCCAGCAGTCACAAGAAGCTAGAAAAGGTAAGAAATGGGCTTTCCCCTAGAGCAGGGGTCCCCAGCCTCTGGGGTCTAATGCCTGATGATCTGAGGTGGAGCTGATGGAACAATAGAAATAAAGTACACAGTCAATGTCATGTGCTTGAATCATCCTGAAACCATCCCTCCCTCTGTCCATGGAAAAATTTGTCTTCCACACAACTGGTCCCTGGTGCCAAAAGCTTGGGGACCAACAACCTAGAGTCTCCAGAGGTGCGCGGCCCTGCCAGTACCATCATTTTAGCCTAGCGAAACTGATTTCAGGGATCTGACTTTCAGAACTGTAAAAAAATATATTCCTGCTGCCTAAGACACCCAGTTCATGGTAGTTTAATACAGCAATCCTAGGAGACTAATGCAACATTGTTTATTTTCTTTCATTCTCCCTTCTGTGGTTTTCCAGGTTTGATTTTGGGAGCGGCGGACAGCAGCCCAAACTTGATCGGCATTTTAGCAACTATAGGTAAGTCGCTAAATCTGTGAGTAACTCAAGGAGAATTGATGTCTTTACCGTACGTATTTTGTTTCACATCAGTGAACGTGGCTCACTCTGGTTTTTTGGGGACTTAAAAAAAAGTCTTAATCTATCAGGAAACTTTTATGTTTGCCTTCATAAATATATCGTATACATTTTTGTGTGATTTGTGATTCTGGATTTTGTTGCTGTTACATGTGCTCATTTGTGAACGGGATTCTGTCTATTACACGTGGTAATTAATTATGGCCTTTTTGTGCCAAGGCTCTTGACTTAATTGTATTGACTGACCTCCCATACACGTTCTTTCTGAAGTCTTTTATTTATTTGGGTATTCTACACAGTGATTCCTTTCAATTTTCTAGGCAGATGATGATATTGTTACAAATATATCTCTTTCTTTTCAACATTTATATATCTTATTCATTTTGGTATCTGAATCTCTGTCTTTGTGTTCCAGTGCAATTTTGAACAGTAGATGTGAGAATATATGTCTTGTTCATGACTTGAATGAGCGCACTTCTAACATTTCACACCTAACTATGTTTGGTGTAGAATTTAGAAGAAGCAAGTTCCTTCTAAGTTTGCTAGAAGTTTGTCCCATTAACTCATGTTGAATTTCTTTCAGAGGCTTTTTCTATACCCATTGGCACAATCATTTTTTTTCCTCTTCTAATTTGTTATTTTATGGAACTACAACTGAAAGTATTTTCTAACGTTAAATCATATTTTCATTTCTTGGGCACAGCCCACGTGCTCATTGAATTCACTACTTTGTTGACTACGCTATTTACTACTATGTGAGTGAGCTTTGCTCAAGTGTTCTTTTCATGGGGATGGAGGGCAACGTCCTCATTTGGTTTTTGAGACAAGGAGAGCTGGCTGGGGAAAATGAGTTGCATAATTTCCCCTCTCCCTTTGTGTGGGTATGCCTTAGGAAATTTGTTTTCTTTCTTTCAGAAGACCACTCTCTAGGTTGTGTGGTATACTTCCATTAGGAGGTGTATAATGCCTGGTCCTTCTTTGCGAAGCTGTCAGCAGGCCATGATGATCACCTTTATCAATCCTTCAGGGGTCACATAATGTTCATTCTCTCATTCTTTCTTACTCTGCTGTTGCTGCTGCTAAGTCGCTTCAGTTGCGTCCGACTCTGTGCGACCCCATAGACAGCAGCCCACCAGGCTCCGCCATCCCTGGGGTTCTCCAGGCAAGAACACTGGAGTGGGTTGCCATTTCCTTCTCTAGTGGATGGAAGTGAAAAGTGAAAGTGAAGTCGCTCAGTCATGTCTGACTCTTCGCGACCCCATGGACTGCAGCCTACCAGGCTCCTCCGTCCATGGGATTTTCCAGGCAAGAGTACTGGATTTGGTTACCATTGCCTTCTCTGCTTTCTTACTCTACTAGCTGAAATATCTCTATATTTGGAAACATTTCTTTATCCACCATGTGGTTATCACTAGGGAACTTGTGTTCCCTTGTATTAAAATCTCTTCGTCTAAATTTTGTACAAGTCTGTTTCATGCTTTTGTTCCTGATCTTTGTTTAGTAACCATATTTGCACATATGATCATCTCATAAGTATCTTATGTTAATTGGCTCTGCTGTTTCTATTTAATTTTTTCTGCATTTATCTTCATTATTTCCTGGTTTCTACTTCTTTAGGTTGAATATGCTATTCACTCTGTATATTCTTGAGGTATTTAGCTGTTCTAAATATTTCTTATTTTCTAAGACATCTATTGAATACTATACATTTCTCACTGAATATCCCTTGAGCTGTATCATACAGATAGTATTATATAGCTTTATTTGTACTGCTTGAATATTTTGCAAGTTGGATATATCATTATTACTTATGCTGTTAGAATTTATATATGTATGTGTATATATACACATGCTAAAGTGTGTAAAAACATTTTTGAATAGGCTTTAAAGAGGACAAAAGAGAATGTTAAGAGGAGTTTTCATGATCCAGAAGTGTTTGGTTTTGGGTTATTAATTGTAACAGACACAAACATATTTGACTGTCAGTGACTGAGTTGGGTTTATCCCATGAAGGTGAAGAAGTTTAATGCTAGAAAATCTGTCACTATGATTGGTCACACATGTTAAAGTCAGGGATTGTCCAAGCAAATAGAAACTACAGTAAATATATAATACAGGGAATTTAATGTAGGGGATCAGGTTCACAACTCATAGAAAACCCGAACAAGGGAGAATTGGGGAACCCAACATTTAGCAACTTGAGGAAGTCACTCCCACGTCTAGCCTGAAAGGGAAAAGAAAGATGGTAGTATTATTGGAGTCTAACTATTGCATTCAATAGGATCTGGAGGCATGGTGGGCCAGTCTTAGGGGATTTGAAGGCATGGAGAAAATGTGGCCATGGAACGAGAGCCACTTGATATAGAGGAAAAAGGAGAAAAACTCTAGCTGCTTCATTCACCTGCATTGTAATTTCCTGCTGGTGCCGTCAGTCGGCTGAACCAAGATGGCAACAAAATGTTAGTGAGCCTACGAAGTACAAGCTGCGAGTGTCAGCCACTACATCATAGAGAGCAGAGAAGGGGACAAGGGAGGGATAGTCAGTCAGTTCAGTCACTCGGTCATGTCCGACTCTGTGTGACCCCATGGACTGCAGCACTCCAGGCTTCCCTGTCCATCACCATCTCCCGGAGCTTACTCAAACTCATGTCCTTTGAGTCAGTGATGCCATCCAACCATCTCATCCTCTGTCATCCCCTTCTCCTCCTGCCTTCAATCTTTCCTAACATCAGGGTCTTTTCCATCAGGTGGCCAAAGTATTGGAGCTTCAGCATCAGTCCTTCCAATGAATATTCAGGACTGATTTCCTTTAGGATGGACTGGTTTGATCTCCTTGCTCTCCAAGAGACTCTCAAGAGTCTTCTCCAACACCACAGTTCAAAAGCATCAATTCTTTGGTGTGCAGCTTATTTTTTTTTAATTTATTCATTTTTTAATTGAAGGATAATTGCTTTACAGAGTTTTATTATTTTTTGTCAAACCTCAACATGAAACAGACATAGGTATACATATATCCCCTCCCTCTTTAACCTCCCTCCCATCTCCCACCCCATCCCACCCATCTAGGTTGATACAGAACCCCTGTTTGAGTTTCCTGAGACATACAGCAAATTCCCTTTGGCTACCTATTTTACATATGGCAATGTAAGTTTCTATGTTACTTTCTCCAAACATCTCACCCTCTCCTCCAATCTCCTCATGTCCATAAGTCTATTCTCTATGTCTTTTTCTCCACTGCTGCCCTGCAAATAAATTCTTCAGTACTATTTTTGTAGATTCTGTATATATGCATTTGTGTACGATATTTATCTTTCTATTTCTAACTTACTTCACTCTGTATAATAGGTTCTAGGTTCATCCACCTCATTAGAACTGACTCAAATGTGTTCCTGTTTATGGCTGAGTAATATTCCATTGTGTATATGAACTAAAACTTCTTCATTCATCTGTCGAAGGACATCTCGATTGCTTCCACATTCTAGCCATTGTAAATAGTGCTGCAATGAACAAACACTCAGCTATATTTTATGGCCCAACTCTCACATCCATACATGTGTACGGAGTCACATGTACATGAGTACAGTAAAAACCATAACTTTGACTATACAAACCTTTGTCTGCAAAGTGATGTCTCTGATTTTTAATATGCTGTCTAGGTTGGTCATAGCTTTACTTCCAAGAGCCACGTTTCTTTTAATTTCATGGCTGTAGTCACCATCTACAGTGATTTTGGAGCCCAAGAAAATAATATATCACTGTTTTCATTGTTTCCCCATCTATTTGCTATGAAGTAATGGGACCAGATGCCATGATCTTAGTTTTCTGAATGTTGAGTTTTAAGCCAGCTTTTTCACTCTCCTCTTTCACTTTCATCAAGAGGCTCTTTAGTTCCTCTCCCATAAGGGTGGAGTCATCTGCATATCTGAAATTATTCATATTTCTCCTGGCAATCTTGATTCCAGCTTGTGCTTCATCCAGCCCAGCATTTCTCATGATGTACTCAGCATATAAGTTAAATAAGCAGGGTGACAATATACAGCCTTGATATACTCCTTTCCAGATTTGGAACCAGTCTATTGTTCCATGTCCAGTTCTAACTGTTGCTTCTTGACCTGCATACATGTTTCTCAGGAGGCTAGTAAGATGGTCTGCCATTCCCATCTCTTGAAGAGTTTTCCACAGTTTGTTGTGATCCACACAGTCAAATGCTTTGGCATAGTCAATGAAGCAGAGGTAGATGTTTTCCTGGAATTCTCCTGCTTTTTCTATGATCCAAAAGATGTTGGCAATTTGGTCTCTGGTCCCTCTGCCTTTTCTAAATCCAACTTGAACTTCTGGAAGTTCTCTGTTCACGTACAGTTGAAGCGTGGCATGGAGAGTTTGAGCATTACTTTGCTAGCTTGTGAAATGAGTGCAATTTTGCAGTAGTTTGAACATTGTTTGGCATTGCCTTTCTTGGGACTGGAATGAAAGCTGACCTCTTCCAGTCCTGTGGCCACTGCTGAGTTTTCAAAATTTGCTGGCATACTGAGTGCAGCACTTACATAGCATCATCTTTTAGGATTTGAAGTAGCTCAGCTGTAGTTCCATCACCTCCCCTACTTTGTTCATAGTGATGCTTCCTAAGGCCCACTTGACTTCATTGTCTAAGATGTCTGGCCCTAGGTGAGTGATCACACCATCGTGGTTATCTGGGCCATTACGATCTTTTTTTTTTTTTATAGTTGTTTTGCATATTCTTGCCACCTCTTCTTAATATCTTCTACTTCTGTTAGGTATATACCATTTCTGTCCTTTATTGTGCCCATCTTTGCATGAAATGTTCCCTTGGTATCTCTGATTTTCTTGAAGAAATCTCTAGTCTTTCCCATTCTATTGTTTTCCTCTATTTCTTTGCATTGTTCACTGAGGAAGGCTTTCTTATCTCTCCTTGCTGTTCTTTGCTACCATGCATTCAGATGGGTATATTTCCTTTTCTCCTTATACCATATGTTTATACTATATTGTACTCTATGAAGTAGGCAGTAGCATTATGTTGAAAAAATGTACATACCTTGATTTAAATAATATGTTATTTCTAGAAAAATGCTATCATCTGACAATTCTGGGTTGCCGGCAACCTTCAACTTGAAAAAAAAAGCCCACTATATCTACAAAGCACAATAAAATGAGTCATGCCTGTAATGCAAAAAAGGGGAAATGACTTGAATATTTATCCAGTGAAGATGTACAAATGGCTAATAAGCACATCAAAGATGCTCAACATTGCTATTCTTTAGAGCAATGCAAATCAAAACCACAGTGAGATACCTCTTCACACCAACTACATGGATGTAATTTTTTAAAGCAATGTTATTCCATTCCTTTTAATGGCTGAGTAATATTCCATTGTATATATGTACCATGTCTTTTTTATTCATCTGTTAATGCACATTTAGGTTGCTTTTGTGTCTTGACTATTGTAAACAGTGCTGTAATGAACATTACAGTGCATGCATCTTTTTGAATCATGGTTTCCTCTGGATATATGCCCAGAAGTGGAATTCCTGGGTCATATGGTAGTTCTATTCCTAGTTTTTTTAAGGACTCTCCATACTCTTCTCTATAGTGGTTATACCAATTTACACTCCCACCAACATTGTAGGAGACTTCCCTCTCTCCACACCCTTTCCAGCATTTATTGTTTGTAGATTTTTGGATGATGACCATTCTGACTGATGTGAGGTGATATATCTTTATAGTTTTGATTTATATTTCATTGAACATCTTTTCATGTGCCTCTTGGCCATCTGTATGTCTTCTTTGGAGAAATGTCTATTTAGGTATGCTGATTTCTTTTTCTTTATTGGGTTGTTTGTTTTTGTGATGTTGAGCTGTATGAGCAATTTGTAAAATTTGGAGACTAATCCTTTGTCGGTCACATCATTTGCAAATATTTTCTCCCATTCTGTGCGTTGTCTTTTCATTTTGTTTATGGTTTCCTTTGCTGTGCAAAAGCTTTTGAGTTTACTTAGGTCCCATTTGCTTACTTTTGTTTTTATTTCCATTATTCTGGGAGATGGATTGAAAAAGATATAGCTATGATTTATGTCAGAGAGTGTGGATGGACCTGGAGATTATCATACTAAGTGAAGTAAGTCAGAAAGAGAAAGACAAATATCATATGCTATTGCTTATATGTGATATCTAAAAAGCAGTGATACAAATGAACTTATTTACAAGATAGAAACAGACTTAGAGAATGAACTTATGGTTACCAGGGTGAAAGGGTAGGGGGAGAGATAGATTGGGAGTTTGGAATGATATGTATACACTACTGTATTTAAAATAGATAGCTAACAAAGACCTACTATATATAGCATGGGGAACTCTGCTCAATACTCTTTAATAACCTAGATGGGAAAATAAATTGAAAAGGTATAGATACATGTATATGTATAACTGAATCACTTTGTTGTACATCTGAAACTAACACAACATTGCTAATCAGTTATGCTCCAATATAAAACAAAAATTAAGAAAAAAAAAACAAAAAATGAATAATGACAAGTGTTAGCATGGATGTGGAAAAACTAAAAACATCTTGCATTGCTGGTGGAGATGTAAAGTGGTGTACCTAGTTTGGAAATTGACTTTATTTGTTGACCTTGTATTCTGCAACCTTCTTATGCTTACTTATTAGTTCTAGGGTCCATGCACAGATTTGAATATAGATATTGGTCTTGTGGACACAGGAATATGTGTTCAAAGAGAGCACATAACACTGTGGTCCTCTGCACAGTATAAAGGTCCTCTGCACGGTAAAAAGGCAAGCAAGGAAGCTCTTCTTTGATGACGCATGAACCAATTCTATAGGCTGAGGACTGAAGAAATTCTGGAGGTTCGAGGTTCTCAAATTCATTTACACAAGTATCACTATTCCATATTCCAGCTTCCAACTCCTTACCTTTTAGAGCTTTGACTTGGGCACAGGCCACTTGCCCAGCATAAGAATCCATTCAACATTTTTCTGAAATTGTGGCAATTCCAGCAATTAAGTCCTGGGTCTGATCTTTAGCTCTGTCAGACCTGTGGTAGCAGATGCGAGTCTTTTTACACACTGCTAAGGAGAGGGGCATGGTAGCCCACTCCAGTATTCTTGCCTGGAGAATTCCATGGACAGAACAGCCTGCTGGGCTACAGTCCATGGGATCACAAAGAGTCAGACACCACTGAGCAACTAACAGAAAAGGAGCCATCTAACTTATACTGTGCTTTCATTTGGTGATTTATTGAACAGAACTTGATTGATTGAACAGAACTTGTTATTTTTTTTTCCAAGTATCACCTGCCCTGAACAATGACCACCACATTTCACAAATATTATTACAGTTTCCCCCTTTTTTTTCTTAAATGCCAGAGAGATTGCATAAGCCAATATGTTCCCTTTCACTTGGACCTCCTCTAAGTTCACCACAGATGAATAACTACTTCAACATTCCAGGGAATATTAACATGCAACCTACTACTAGTGATTTGCTCGCCAGTTGGGAGTGGCCAAACTCTATATCTCCATTCTTAGAATCTGCTTCCTAAGAACATTCTTGATGCCAATTGTCTTATTATGTGTTTCTTTCTTTGTTCTGTCATTTTTTTTTTTTTAAAGCCATGTGGCTTTCAGGAGCTCATTAGGTTGGTGCAAACGTAATTGCGGTTTTGGACTATGAAATTGAAATCATTATAACTAGGCTTAAACACATCTTTATGAATAAAAATAGGAACTGTTACAATCAATATATTTTTGCCAATGAGAAATAAGTTTGTTTATTCCTGTAGTGTAAAATTCCATACTTCGGGGTTTGATGAACTCTTTGAAAGCATTTTCTGCCTCCTGCTGGCTGGTTGTGGAAGCATTTTCCCTGCAAGAAGCTGTCAAGATGCTTGAAGAAGTGGTAGTCAGTTGGCAAGAGGTCAGGTGAATACAGAGGAAGAGGCAAAGCTTTGTAGCCCAATTCATTTAACTTCTGAAGCATTGGCTGTACAATGTGTGGTCCAGCGTTGTCATGGAGAAGAAGTGGGGCCTTTCTGTTGACCAGTGCCGGCTGCAGGCATCGCAGTTTTTGGTGCATCTCATCAATTTGCTGAGCATACTTCTCGGATGTAATGATTTCACAGGGATGTAGAAGACTGTATTGCATCAGACCGGCAGCAGACCACCAAATGGTGACCATGAACATTTTTTTTATTTCCTTGCAAGTTTGGCTTTGAGAAGTGCTTTGGAGCTATTTGGCCCAACCACTGAGCTGATCATCACCAGTTATCATATAAAGTCCACTTTTCATTGCACATCACAAACCGACTGAGAAATGGTTCATTGTTTTTTATGTAAAATAAGAGAAGATGACACTTCAAAAATGACGATTTTTTTAGGTTTTAGTCAGCTCATGAAGCACCCGCTTATTGAGCTTTTTTCACCTTTCCAATTTGCTTCAAATTCCAAGCAACTGTAGAATGGTCAATGTTGAGTTCTTTGGCAAGTTCTCGTGTAGTTGTAAGAGGATCAACTTCGATGATGGCTCTCAATTGGTTGTTGTCAACTTCTGATGGCTGGCCACTGTGCTTCTAATCTTCAAGGCTCTTGTCTCCTTTTCAAAACTTCTTGAACCAGCAGTTCCTGTGCTAAACGCTTTGTTGATGTTGTGAGTTGTCTCTACTGCTTTACCACCCATTTTGGACTCGAACAAGAAAATCCCTCAAATTTGCTTTTTGTCTAACACCATTTCCCTAGTCTAAAATATAAAATATGCAGCAAGTAATAAGTCATTAGCAAAAAAGAAAAACCATAAAGAAAGAAATGTGCTTTAAAATGATGTATAGCATAACCACATTTAAGAATGTATTCCACTATCAAATGGCAGATTCAACAATGCAAAATCATAATTACTTTTGCACCAACTTAATAGTTCCCCAACAAGAGATTGGACCTGGGCCCTTGGTGGAGTCCTAACCACTGGAGCACCAGGGAATTCCCTTGCATGCATGTGTTTCTTTTCTTAAAAAAAAAAAAAAAATTCTCCTTCAAATAATTTTGTCTCTATATTTGTGCAGTATAAGCTCTTCCTAAAATATATCCTGGTTACTAGTTGCTTAAGATCTTAAGTGTCTAGTGAATATCTTACACAGATTGGATCCCCAATGTTTATGCATATCGTGGGTGTGTGCTCGGTTGTGTCTGACTTTTTGCGACCCCTTGGACTGCAGCCCACCAGGCTCCTCTGTCCACAGGATTCTCCAGGAAAGAATACTGGAGTGTGTTGCCATGCCCTCCTCCAGGGTATCTTCCCAATCTAGAGATCAAACCCACATCTCCTGCACTGGCAGGTGGATTCTTTACCACTGAGCCACCTGGGAAGCCCATCCTTATCATTGTTGTTGTTCAGTTGCTAAGTCATGTCCGATTCTTTGTGACCCCACAAACTGCAACGTGGACCTCAGTAAAAACTGTCTAACTGAATAAATGTAGAACAACTAGTACTCTGACAGCACCATCTGGCAATACCCTTCTATATTTATCCTTGTTATGCTCATCTACCAACATTCTGGTCATTGTTCCCTAACTTTTGAAGACTGGTAACTTATCCCATCTTCCTTTCTGCCTTAAGCTTTGCCATTATCCAAGGAATGCTGTGTCCATTTTGAAGGCCTCCACAACACTGTAGTTTACACTTATTTGAACTCCTTCACTCCACTGATAATCTGTTTCTCTAAATATCATCCATCAGATTAGTACATGTTAGTACATGTTCAACAACCTAATCCTTATAATCTCTCGGAACAGATTATCTTGCAATTTAAATTCCTGTTCAATCCATCATGTGTCATACTTGCTTAACTTTCCAGTTCTTTTATACTTTACATTTACATATTATACAATCCATCATTTCATTGCCTGTCTTTCTAATTATTACTCTCCACTCCTTGGCCCTTTGTCCTTCTGTTTCATGAATTCAGCATGAAAGTTTAATCTTTCTCCACTTTGAGGTCTAAGATGTTCATCCAGAATTGCTACAGAATAAATCTGTAGGGCTGAACTGCACTTCTGTCCTTTCCTCCTTTCCCAGACATTGTCTCTTTTATTTCCTCTTAACCCTGTCCTTTTATACCCATGTGGGAGTCTTTCCAACCCAGTTTTCTGCTTCTTTTTTACCTATTACTCTCTCTTTACCATTATATTAAAAACCTTTAACATTCTTTTCCTAAAACCAAAAATGCTTACTTTCCCATTTAAGTCCTCCATGATCTTTCTTCTTGTGTAGAGGTCAGGTCTATAAAAGAGTCACCCTCATTTGTTCAATATGCATCTTTAATTCCCATGGCCTTCATAGCCCACTACATTCAGGCCTATGCCTACACCATTGTACTGAATATACCTTGTGTTGGATCATACACTCCTGATTGTAATAGGCTTTCTTTAGCCAAAATTCATTTCTAAATATTACTATTGTTTGATTTTGAAGTTCTTTCTCATTTTCTCCTATTAGAAGTAAGCCTGCAAAGAATAATAAGCATTATTTTTGTTCATGAAACTTTTTTGTTTGAGTACTCACATTGTTTCAGGTTAGTATCACAAATTGTTTGCAAACACAGCAATGATTGTTTTGAAAATTTGACAAAAATCCCATGCTTCCTGTTGCTACATGAGAAATGTTACAAATCTCTGAAATTCAAAGGAAGTTTTGTCTCCAAAGCAATTCAAGACTTTCCCACTTGTCATGCTGGAGAATATTCTTCTTTTAAAAGTTTCTTGTTTTTTCACAACAGATTTTAATTTCTGAACATTTCCTATTATGTTATATAGGTTTAGAGGTACAGATTGTTCAAGGAAAGTCCATTTTTTCTTTGTAATTAATCTTTTAATAACAAAAACAAATGAATGGCAGAAAGTATGAGGAAAAACTGCTTTAATAAGAAGTTTTATAATATGCTAATTTTGTCTTTCTGTTTTTATTATGGTTTTCTACAATAAGATATCTCTATTTTCTCAATCTGAGCAGGTAGCTATGTTTCAGTGTATTGTAAATATGATTCCAGTGCTGGCTCTTCTCCATCCACATCCATCCTCTGCCTTTGTTTTCCCTGCTCTATTCCTCAGCTCTGTATTATTTCAACTCTTAAGCCACCAATGGCTGGCACTGGTAGGAGATAGGAAGGCAGGAGGGCATAAAGGGCACTTCCTCCCTGCTGAGGTTCTGACAATGACTGGGTCTCTTTAAACTTCTAGCTCCAGTCGAGTGTCCATGTTCTCTGGACCTAGCTCTCACTCGACTCCACCCCCACCACTTTTTCCTCCTTTTAAATTTAGAGTTAAGAACCAGTCAGTCCTAAAGGAAATCAGTCCTGAATATTCACTGGAAGGACCGAAGCTGAAACTCCAATACTTTGGCCACCTTATGAGAAGAACTGACTCATTAGAAAAGACCTGGATGCTGGGAAAGATTGAAGGCAGGAGGAGAAGGGGACAACAAAGGATAAGATGGTTGGGTGGCATCACCAACTTGATGGACATGAGTTTGAGCAAGCTCCGGGAGTTGGTGATGGACAGGGAAGCCTGATGTGCTGCAGTCCATAGGATTGCAAAGAGTCGGGCACAACTGAGCAACTGAACTGAAGAACAGAAAAGCTTCCAATTTTTATTTCTTGTGTGACTGTATTGTTTGTCTATTGCTGTATAACACATTACCAAAAATATAGCAGATTCAAATAACAAATACTTAATATCTCATTTTCTGTGGGTCAAGAATCTAGGCAAAGCTTACTTGAGTGCCTCTGGCTTGAGGTCTCTCATGAGGCTTCTTTTTTTTCCTTTTTATTATGGGGAAAGGAGGTGTCTGTTCCCGGAAGTATTTATATTATTTATATTTATATTTATATTATTGTTCAGAGGTCTCAGTTTCTTGCTCTTCACAGGCCTGCCTCATGATGGGGAAGCTCGATTCCTGCAAAATAAAAGATCTAAGAGAGTGAGAGTGGTGAAGATGGAAGCCAGAGATATTTTATATATATATATATATTTTTTTTTTAAGAAATATCTTTCTTTCCCAGATTTATTGAAATTTAATTGTCATATAGTATTGAGAAAGTTTAAGGTGAACAACATGTTGATTTCATACACTGGTATATTGCAGTATGATGACCACCATAGCATTATAGCTAACACTTCACACATGTCACAATTTTTTACTCTTTCTTTTTTGTGGTGAGACCATTTAAGGTTTACACACTTAGCAACTTTCAAGTATATAATACAGTACTGTTAATTATAATTGCTATCTTGTACTTTAGAACCCCAGAATATATTCATCTTCTAAATGAAAGCTTGTACTCTTTAGCTAGTATCTCCCCATTTCCCTCAGCCCCAGGTAACCACCATTTTACTCCCTGTTTCTACAATGTCAACTTTTTAAGACTCCACATATAAATGATATCATACAGTATTTGTCTTCTCTGACTTACCTCACTTAGCATAATGCCCTTAAGATCCATCCATGTTATCTCAAATGACAGAATCTCCTTTCTCATGGATAAGTAATATTTATTGTGTAAATATGCCACATCTTTATCCATTCATTTATCCATAGACTCTTAGATTCTTTCCATATCTTGACTGCTAGTAATACTGCTGCAATGAACATGGAAGTGCAGATATCTCTTCAAAATTCTTTTTTCATTTCCTTTGGAAATATACTCAGAAATGAGACTGTTGAATCATATGGTAGGTCTACTTTTACTTTTGGGGAACTTCCATGCTGTTTTGAATTACTGAATTCAGTTTGTTAATATTTGACTGAGGATTTTTGCATCTATGTTTATCAGTGATACCAGCCTATAATATTTTTCTTACAGTGTCTTATCTGACTTTGGTATCAATCTAATGCTTGCCTTTTAAAATGAGTTTGAAAGTGCTCACTGGTCTTCTATTTTTTGGAAGAGCTTGAGGATTGGTATTAATTCTTCTGCAAGTGTTTGGAGCAGTTCACCAGTGAAGCCATCTGGTCCTGGACTTTCCTTGTTGGGAGGTTCTTGATAAATTATTTAACTTCCTTACTAGTAATTGGTCTGTTCAGATATTCCATTTCTTCATGATTCATCCTTGGTAGGTTGCAGTTTCCAGAACCTACTGTATCTTTTTTTTCTGGCTTATCCAATTTGTTGGTGTATAACTATTTATAGTATTCTCATGATCCTTTATATTTGTTATCAGGTGTTGTATCTCCTGTTCGATTTCTAATCTTCAGTCCTTGATATTAACATTATAAAAGTGTGGAATTTCAACTTACACCAACCCAGTTAAAGGTGTGATATGTTTCAATGCTATTCTCTCAGATCATCCCACCCAGAGGGATGGGATGGGGAACACATGTAAACCCATGGCTGATTCATGTCAGTGTATGACAAAAACCACTACAATATTGTAAAGTACTTAGCCTCCAACAAAAAAAATTAATGAATTAAAAAAAAAGGTGTGATATGTTATGTACTAGCATCATTGTGGTTTTATGTGCAACAAAGTGTAGTTTATATGAAACGTATGAGCTTATTTCCTCATATACACAACAGTGGTTAATTCATCAAGGGAATTGTAGTCAAAGACTCAGATCCCCCTGGGCCATCATTGATTATATGCAAAGCTGCATTTCTAGACCTCCTGCCTCTATTCAGAGACTTTATTACAAAGGTTAACTGAAGCACTTTCCAGGTCCTTGGAAAAGACCTAATCTTGGGGTCTTGATTGAGGCACTTTTCTCCACCTTGACTCAGTACTTTTTCATTTTTAGTCCTTCCCTTTTCTCCAAGGCCCTGGGTTCATAAAGAGGCAGAAACTCTTAGTTTGGGGCACCTTATCAGTGAGACAGTTCCCCTGTGTGTCCTTCATGTCATCTACCTTTACCTGGTGTTATTCTGAGGGAAAATGAAAAACTAGGGAGCTGGTGCCTCCTTTTTACTTCTTGCTTGTAGTGTCACAGTAAGTGAATGAGGTTTGATTGTTACTTTCAGTTTGGTTCATTGTTCTAATTGAATGTCCTAATTGAATACCTTGATTTGTGGCAACTTAACAATATTCTTGTGTGCATGTGTGTGTATAAAACCCTTGTAGTCATCATTCATGATGGTGAAATCTTGGACTATTCCCCTTTAAGCTAAATAATAGGAAAGATCTGTGCTATCAACACTTCTATCAAACTAATTACTAGTCCAATTAGTAAGAAATTAAAATAAAACACAAAATGGAAGATGATATAATTGTTTATTTAGAAAATGCAAAAAATTCACATAGAAACTATTAGAATTAAGTTAATTTATCATGTTTTCTGTATATAAAGTTAATATGTGAAAGTTTGTCTTGATTCTATATACTTACAACAGATTATTTAAAAACAATTATCAAATTATTAAAATCAATTATAAAATAAATAAAATTATAAAATAAATTATTAAAATAAGTATCACTTACAACAGCATCAAATATCAAACACCTAGAAATAACTCTAATGAAAGATGCATAAACCTTCTAGACAGGATGGTGAAAAACATGACTGAAGTAGGTTGAAAACCTAAATAAATGAAGGAATAAACTTTGTTCATGGTTTAAATGCTCAATATTGTAAAGATGTTTTTCCATATTGATAAGTAGAGTCAGTGCAACTCAAAGTATATTATGAACATGTTTCTTTGTGGTATTGACAAAATAACTCTAAAACATATTGGCAATGCAGAGGCTAAGAACAGGCAAGACAATCACGAAGATCAAAGTTAGAGAACGTGTACTACCAGATTTAAATTTATGAAACTAAAGTAATAAAATTTTTTATTTTGATATAAAGATAGAATTACAGACCAATGGAAAATAATGGATGTACCAAAAGAAGATCCATACACAACAATCACCTGATTAATGACAAAGGTTCCACTGTGATGAAGTGAAGGATAGATGATCTTTACAGTAAGTGGTATCAGATCAATTTAACATACATATGGAAACAATGAAGCTTGAGCCCTTCCTCATCGCATGTTGCTGCTAAGTCGCTTCAGTCATGTCCGACTCTGTGCGACCCCATAGACGGCAGCCCACCAGGCTCCGCCATCCCTGGGATTCTCCAGGCAAGAATACTGGAGTGGGTTGCCATTTCCTTCTCCAGTGCATGAAAGGGAAAAGTGAAAGTGAAGTCGCTCAGTCATGTCCGACTCTTAGCGACCCCATGGACTGTAGCCTACCAGGCTCCTCCATCCATGGGATTCTCCAGGCAAGAGTACTGGAGTGGGGTGCTATTGCCTTCTCTGCCTCATCGCATACACAAAATCAAATCTAAATATAAAAAGTGAATTAATGATCTTTCTTTAAGGAAAATAGAGGAAAGCATATTTTTGACCTTTGAGGATGCAAGGATATTTTAAAGATGTCACAAAAAGATCTAACTATATAATAAAATTTAAATTGAACTGTGGTAAAAAATGTGAATTGTTTATCAAAAGACATCAAGAGCAAGAAGCAAGTGACAGAGAGATGTTTGCAATATATATATACTTGACAAGGGCCTTGTATCCAGAATATATAAAACACTTGTGCACAGCTTTAAGAGAGATACAGCACCATGATCAAAATACTTGAACAGGTACTTGAGTCAAAAGAATATACATATGGACAATAAATACAGGAAAAAGTGTTCAAGCACATTTGTCAAAAAGGAAATGCAAATTAAGTCCTTGATATAGTACCACTATATAGATACCAGACAGTTGAAATAAAATAACAATATGGAATGCTGATAAAGATATATAGCAATAAGACAATTCATGGTTATAAGACTATGTATCATTAAAATAAATACATAAAATTATTTTGAAATGTCTATGAATGCTGAACATATGCATTCCTTATGACTCAGTAATTCCAGTGTTATGTGTATATCCTAAAGAAATGTGTACATATGCACTTAAAGACATGTTCAATAATGTAGAAGCATTATTTTTAAAAGTAAAAAATTGGAAACAACTCATATATATGCAATAGTGAATGGAATACATAAATTACAAGATATTTCTATAATGGAATATAACATAACTAAGAGAAAAGAACTAGTACACACAGCAACATGTGAATAGAATATCAAAATTGTGTAATATAGCACAAATGAAGCTAGATACAAAAGAATACAAAAATAGAGAAAGGCATTGGATTTATTAAAAATGCAGACTTTGTTCAAAATGTTCAAAATACAACAGTTAAAATGAACAAACAAGAGCTACATGCAACCATAGGGATAGAAAGAATTACAAACATTTTATTACCTAACCCTTACAACACTCTTAGAAATTAAATCTTACCCAGAGTACAAACTACAGACAAGAAAATTAAAACTTAAAAAGTTTAAGTTGCTTGGAGTTACAACCTGAAGCCAGAATTTGAATTCTGATCTAGAGCTATGTGAATGTCAAGTTCATATTTTTTGCACTACTATATAGAACTTTCAGAATTTGTCCTCAGTCATGATGGAGCAAGTGAAATGATGAAATATTTTCCCTTCTTACTGGTCCTCAATTCCATTTGTCATTAAAAGGCTATTCATTTCTGAAGATCTAGCATGACTAAAATGGAAGACAGATTTCTAGTTTGTGATATATAATGAAGACATCAATATTTTTTTCTGCAGACTTTGGTCTATTTTTAATTTTACTGATACAACTACTGATGCATAATGTAATTTTCTATGTAGATCAATACTAAGAATGATATTGATCCTTTCCATAATCTCATCCCCAAAGTTTTAAACACTGCACTTCTATATAGTATTGATGAATGTCTGCTCCAACCTGCAATTACAGCAATATCATGAGTATATTCTATGATTTTCTGATTGAACATTTTTCCAAAGCTCTTAATGTAGGAATTTAATATATAATAATACTTTCCTATTTATAGAAGCTCCATAACTAAACATTAATAAAAAATTAGCTTCAGGTTTATAAAATGCTTAGATTCAGCTGTACAACAATACCAGTACTTGACAGACTTTTGACTGGCTGTCTTACAATGTGGGAGACCTGGCTTCGATCCCTGGGTGGGGAAGATCTCCTGGAGAAGGAAATGGCAACCCACTCCAGTATTCTTGCCTGGAAAAATCCCATGGACGGAGGAGCCTGGCAGGTTACAGTCCATGGGGTTGCAAAGAATCGGACACGACTGAGCGACTTCACTTACCAAGAAACCCTGTCTATTCTGTAAGTCAGTAGTTGACTTCCCTGCATTTCCTTTATACAAATTATTTTTCAGAGATAGGGTCCTTCTCAAAGAGCAAAACAAGTAGAATATTTTCCGTGGATGTATCCTATATATAGGATGTAGCCTATGTATACTATTATGACTTACACAGAGATACTTATAAATTTATATATTGGCATATATGTGGAAAACCAAACATACATAGAAAATGTAAAAATATCATATATTTCTAGCAGAAAGCTATAATAAAACTAATGTTTCTCAAATTTAGGCTAAATTCATTTTATCTGAATGCCTAAACAGAAAATATTAATAATTTTACATGTGAAAACCCCCAATAAATATAATTGTATGGAAACTAATTGGGAAGGAAAAACACTTGTGAAAAACTCTATGAAGTCATCAAGTAAAAACAGACCCTCATTAGAAAATGATCAGGACAATTGAAAGACTTGAACAAAAACTTGGCCAAAGAAGTTACAGGAATGGCAAATAAGCACAGGAAAACATGTTGAGCATATTAGCTATTACAGAAATGCAAATTAAAACTATAAGGAGTTCTAGTCTCTCTATATCTATCAGAGTGGCTACAAATTTTTAAAAAGTGACCACACAATAGGCTGTCAAGGATGCAAAGAAACTGAATCATTCATACAGTCCTTGTGAGAGTATAAAATGGTACGGCTATCCTGGAAAACAGTTTGACACTTTATTATACAACATGCTATAAACATGCAAGTATAATTTGACCCAGAAGTTGTACTCCTACATTTTTATTCTAGAGAAATGAACATAAAAACTTATACATGAATTTTCATTGAAGCTTTGTTTGTAATAGCTAAAAATGTAAACAGGCTAGATGTCCTTCAATGAGTGAATGGTTAAACTGTGGTTTAACCAT
The DNA here is from genome assembly GCF_054371585.1 of Giraffa tippelskirchi. Classification (NCBI taxonomy): domain Eukaryota; kingdom Metazoa; phylum Chordata; class Mammalia; order Artiodactyla; family Giraffidae; genus Giraffa; species Giraffa tippelskirchi. The sequence goes on along the minus strand of NC_137289.1, from coordinate 9,611,842 downwards.
AGTTACATAACCATAACACCATACCAGTAACACAGTTAACCATACCAGTAACGCTACTCATCAATAAAATGGAATAAAATATTAATACATGTAACAACTTGGATGAATCTCAAGTGCATGCCAAAGTGAAAAAAGGGCCAATCTCAAAAAGACATATACTTGATGATTCCATGTATACATTATTCTCAAAAAGACAAAATTAGAGACATGGAAAAGAAATCAGTAGTCGTAAGGGATTATGGAAAATAATGCAGTTACAAGACTGTGGTATTAGGAAATTCCTTTATTGTTACAGAATAGTTCTCTATCCTGATGTGGATATGCAAATACATGTATATTATATATATATATATATAATATATTATAACCATAATATATAAGAACTCTCAAACTCATTAATAAGAGAACAAATAAACCAATAAAAATGTGGAAAAAATTTGAATAGCAATTGGTTGACATAAGATATACAGATGACTCATAAACACATAAAAATGAATTAAAATAATTAGTAGTTAGTACTTAATGCAAATTAAGTATGCAAATTATATCTTGGATAAAATAAATAAAATAACTGACAACGTAAACTATTGTCAAGAAAAGAGGGAAACTTAAACTCTCATAAATTGCTCATAAGAGTGCAAAATGATAAAGACACTTTGGAAAATTTTTGTCATTATTCATAAATATCTACACACTGTAAGACTGTGTAATCCCATTCCTAAATAATTCCCATGTAAAACATAAATTTCTGTTCATGTAAAACCCTGCATGCCAATGTTTATTGTGGCTCTATTAATAATAGCCCCAAACTGGCAATAACTCAAATGTTATTCAACTGGTAAATCAATATACAAATGGTGCATCCATACAATGGAATACTATTCAGCAATAAAAAGGAACATGCTATTGATGATTGTAAGAACTTGAAAGTTTTTCAAATTAACTTAAAGAACCAGATCAGAAAGACTACTTACAGTATGAGCTAATAGGCACATGGAAAAATGCTGAATATCACTAATAATCAGAAAAATAGAAATCAAAATCACTAAGAGATATCACCTCACAGCTGTCAGAATGGCTATCATCAAATCAAAAAGTCTGAAAATAACAAATGTTGCCAAGGATGTGGAGAAAAGGAAGCCCTTGTACATAATTGGTGGGAATGTAAATTTGTGCACTCACTATGGAAAACAACATGGAAGTTTCTAAAAAAACTAAAAATAGAACTATCATGGACCCAGCTATTCCACTGCTAGGTATATATCAGAAGAAAATGAACACTAATTTGAAAAGATGACATGAACCCCAATGTTTACTACAGCCTTATTTACAATAGAAAAGATATGGAAGCAACCAGTGAACAAGACACACATGGTTCCTGTCTTCATAGCACTTGCATGGAGTATGGGATAAGCAAGCATTTGAACACTATAGTAATCCTCAGAAATAATGGCAGTTACATGTTTGTTGAGGTGGAAAAATTCTCCCAGCATATTGTATAGAAAAGGAAGGCTACAATATAGCATATAGTTTGATTCAATTTGTATAAACTAAAAAATTCACTGATGCATATATGTTAATCCAAATATATGTGTATTATATATATATATATATATATATATATATATATATATATATATTTAGTGTTATATAACGTATATGTTATAAACATTTAGGTAGAACAACAAAAACAGAATATTAGCAGTATATATTTCTATTGACACACTTACTGGTGTTCTCTAATTTCATTTTTATACTTCTTTTTGCATTTCCATTTTGCTTTGCCTCAAGTATATATTTACAATTAGAAAACATTAATAATGCTCTTTTGAAGCAGAGTAATCCAGACGTTAAATTAACATATGCCCAGGTGTCCCTTCAAGTTCTTCTCTCTTCCTCCAAGGCCATGTTTCTTCACAATTTCCCCATCATACCTTAGATACCAGTCATAGTCAATGCATGTATAACCAGCTTTCTTGGGTCTTGGTGCCTTTGCAGGTTCTCCCCCACTGTCTGGGAAACACTTTCACAACTTTTCACCTGGTGATCTATCTACTTTAGGTGGCTCAGGATTCATCTCGGGTGTCTTTACTTAAAAGTACCCTTCCTCCACCTCCTTGCCATCAGACTATGACAAATGCCTCTCGTCTTTACCACCACAGCCCAGTGCGGTTTGTGTACTGTGAACCAATTCATCATATAAATGGAAAGATAAGTTTACTGTTACATTCCTCCTTTTCCTGCCCTGTTCTCTCTCACCAGCAGCTCGTCACTTTCTAGTCTTGTCCTCACTCACCTGGTCCCACTTGCAACAGCCTCCTTTTTTTATTGAAAGGGCATAGACAATTCCAATCGGGGTCTTTTGCCCTGGCTATTTCCTCTCCCCAGACTTTATTGCCCAAGATAGCCACAAGGTCAGTCTCTCATTTCTTTAATTAAGTCTTTGCTCAAATGTCCTGGATTAATAAGGCCTTCCATCACTATCCTCTGGGGAGGAAAAGCTCCCCATTTCTCATAACTCATAAGGTTCTCTCTATACTGTATAATTCACTATTTGTCATTAATATTAACCTTCCGTATTCACTGACTAGAATGTAAGCCCTATGAGAAGCAGGGTCCTGGGTATTGGCTACCAATGTGCACCTTGCGCCCACAACAGTGCCTGAAACACTGCATGGGGTTAATTAATACCTGTTAAGTGGGAAATAAACATTATACCAAAGAATTTATGTCCATTTTTACAATTAAATAAAACAAATTCAGACTAACGTAAGAAGAAACTTGATTTGAAATGACTATGGGGATAGGGTAATCTCACACACTACCTAAAAAATGCTGAGAATTCTCCAAGCTAGGCTTCAACAATACATGAACCAATAATTTCCAGATGCTCAAGCTTGACTGCGAAAAGGCAGAGGAACAAGAGATCAAATTGACAGCATCTGCTGGATCATAGAAAAAGCAAGAGAATTCAAGAAGATCACCTGCTTCACTGACTACACTAAAGCATTTTACTGTGTGGATCACAACAAATTGTGGAAAATTCTTAAAGAGATGGGAATACCAGACCCTCTTACCTGCCTCCTGAGAAATCTGTATGCAGGGCAAGAAGCAATAGTTAGAACCAGACATGAAACATCAGACTGGTTCCAAACTGGGAAAGGAGTATGTTAAGGCTGTATATTGTCATCCTGCTTATTTAACTCATATGCAGAATACATCATGAAAAATACCAGACTGGATGAAGCACAAGTTTGAAGATTGCCGGGAGAAATATCAATAACCTCAGATATGTGGACGACACCACCCTTAACACAGAAAGCAAAGAGGAACTAAAGAGCCTCTTGATGAGGGTGAAAGAGAAGAGTGGGAAAAGCTAGCTTAACTCAACATTCAAAAAACGAAGGTCATGGCATCTGGTACCATCACTTCATGGCAAATAGATGGGGAAACAATGGAAACAGTGACAGACTTCATTCTCTTGGGCTCTGAAATCACTGCAGATGGTGACTGCAACCATGAATTTAAAAGACACTTGCTCCTTGTAAGAAAAGCTATGACCAACCTAGACAGCATATTAAAAAGCAGAGACATCACTTTACCGACAAAGGTCCATAGGTCAAAGCTAAGGTTTCCCAGTAGTCACGTATGGATGTGACAGTTGGACCATAAAGAAAAGTGAGCATTGAAGAATTGATTCTTTTGAACTGTGGTGTTGGTGAAGACTCTTGAGAGTCCCTTGGACTGCAAGGAAATCAAAGCAGTCAGTCCTAAAGGAAATCAATCCTGAATATTCATTGGAAGAACTGATGCTGAAGCTGCAATACTTTGGCCATCTGATGCAAAGAACTGACTCATTGGAAAAGACCCTGATGCAGGGAAAGATTGAAGGCCAGAGGAGAAGGAGATGACAGAAGATGAGATGGTTGGATGGCATCACCGACTTGATGGGCTTGAGTTTGAGAAAGCTCTGGGAGTTGGTGATGGACAGTGAAGCCTGACGTGCTGCAGTCAGTGGGGTCTCAGAGAGTCAGAAACGACTGAGCTATTGAACTGAACTGATTGCAACAGGGAGAATGCTTTGACCTCAGTTTCTCAGATGTCTCAAAATAGAACAGAAAAAGATGTTCTTTTAACATGGAAGGATAAGCAGGGCCAGCAGGAACCATGTGTGTGTGTGTGTGTGTGTGTGTGTGTGATGGGGCAAGTGGTGGGGATGGATGAGCAGACAGCATGATGGAGCAGTTTAACAGGAAATGTTTCTCTCTGTAGTGAGCTGATTCTCAGAATGAGCTGTTAAGGGAGACAGAAATGTCTGAATCTTAGGGCTTGCTCAAGCTTGGGGAAAAGCTGAAGTTCAGAGGAGAGAAGCGTGGCTAAAATTTAGCCAAGCCAAATCAGGGAGCATCTTATGGATAATTGTGAGCGCTTGGCTGGCCTGTGCTGTTGTTTAAGAGGCAAATCTGTCCTTAGACAGTACCGTTGCTACTGAAATTGCAAGTCCATGTGCCTAATGCAGAATGAGGCCCATCAAAATTAAACGTTAGAGTTTGGAACAGAGAAAGGTTTATTACAGATTCATACAAGGAGATGGGTGGCTCATGCTCTAAGAACCCAAAGTTACTGAAAGTATTCAGCAAGTCCCTTTAAAAGCAAATGTGAGAGAGAGGCGTAGTTAGTCATTGCAGACTTCGTGGTGTCAGACCCTTTGTTCTTAAGGTCAGGTCATGGTCAGGGAATGATGTTCCTGTAAATCTCTACCAGATAAATGTTATTCTCTGTCCCAACAAGAAAGGGCAGTCTCAAGGCACAGCTTTCACCCAGTAATGTCCCAGTCCTGGTTAAGGGGAAGCAGATCTCAGTCAGCAGCTCCTTCAGGGCCAGGTTCCCACACTCTTCCCAGCTGTCATCCCTGATGGAGACAGGCATCCAACCCAATAGGTCTATAGTGTCCTCAGGGCATCCAAATGGGGAGACCAGTTCTCACAGACTGAGACCCAGAAAGAAAACCACTGCTAGTAGGTCACAGAGACAGGGATGGGGGAGAGGTACACTGCTTCTCAAGGCTTCGGCCAAGGCTAGTGGAGGGCCTTAGTTAGGGCTCTGGAGCACTACAGCATGTAGTCCCCAGTCTATTCCCTGGGTCCTCCAGCTCACCCACTGGCCAAAGTCTGCATGAGCTCCAGGGCATCCAGAAGAAGGCCTGAATCTGCCTCTGATCTCAGTCTCCTCCTGATGACCACCACACCACTCTTGACTCAATCACTTCCCCAATGGTCCCTCATTGACGGTAACCTGTGGGCAGGGCCCACTGTGGTGCTGATCAATAGCTAAGTAGGACAATTAATGGTCACTCATTTATAATTGTTTGCTTGTGGATGGGGCCCTCTGAGGCACCAAGCAATGGTTGAGCAACACCTGTTGCCTAGGAACAGGGTGGGTTGAAATGAAGCACACCAATGGCTACTTGTTAAGGGCTGTGCTCATTCTTGTCTCTTACACTGTGAATAGAGTAAGAATCACTGTGAGTTTAAGGTTTGAAAAAGTAGTTTTCAAGGTGGGCTGGCCTTCACATTCTTGTTGGCTTTGAACTTAGTTATACTGTATGCTGAGGATGTGATCAAGTGGCAGCTGTTGGAGGGGCATAGAGATAAGCAGTGGTAACAGGTATGCCTGGAAATACAATGAAAAAAATGATATGCAAAAGTTAAATAAGTATGTGAAATAAAAATCTGAGATTGGAAAGGAATCAATCAAAAAGATTCCAGCACACTGGACCCAAAGTGTCCTTATGTAACAGAGGAACATGAGCGCAGCCCTTCACAGGTAGCCATTGCTGTGCCTTATTACTCCGCATCCTGTTACTAGGCAACAGGTCTTGCTCAGCCATTGGTCAGTGCCTTACTGGCCCCGCCCACAAGCAACCAACTATCAATGAGCTACCTACTGGTACTTGTCCTGCTCAGCTATTGGTCAGCACTCCAATGGGCCCTACCTACAGATGACAGTCAAGGAGGGTTGACTGGGAATGTGATTCAGTCAAGAGTCAGTGGTGCAGTCGTGAACTGACTCTTGCCTTTGAGTACCTTCCTTTAAAAAAAAAATCAGGAATGTATTTATGGTAGATGGGGCAAGTTGAGTTTCCCTAATCAAGATGAGAGTTGAAGTGTCCCCAAAAAATTTAGTGGAGGAGACATTTAAAACTGTCTTTGCTCTGATGTGTAATCTTACGGAGACTGTGTATTGAACTTGGGGCAACAGACTGAGGATTCACCAAGTCTGGAGGTTGCTAAAGCTCATCACAGTAGATGAAACATCCAACCTGTTCTTAATTACCTTTTTCCACCTTAAGTGCTTGCTCTTAAGTTTCTTAAGAGCCTCAGGAACCCCCAACAGACAGAGGGTGGTCTAGAGATGAAGTGATTAGAGGACTCTGAAGGGCTGCAGTGGGACAGAAAGGGTTTGTCAGATGTTCATAGAGGGATGGAGGAGGCAGGAGTGTTGAAGTGGCACATATAAGTCAAAGGATAAAGGGAACTGAAAGGAAGTTTGAAGGTCATGAGGAGAACCACCATAACCCTGAATTACCGCTCCCCAGAATCAGACACACAGAGGTGTCAGGCAAATCTGTCCTTAGACAGTACTGTTTGCCTTTGTCAGTGGCAAAGTTATATCATGGCCTCCCTCAGCATCCACTAACCCATGTTGATGGGCACAGTGGTACATTGTGATGTCTAAGACCCCAAAGCCACCATTGGCTGGGGGAGTGCATAACTGACCAATCAAATTGAAGAGTGTGGCTCCTCATTGTCCTGAGAGGGTATATATAGGGAGGTCAGAGGCAGAGATTCTGGGTTAGGCCACTTTTTGGTATCATCATGACTCAGGGAACCAGGAAGCCACAGCAGGCAAGAAGAATTGCAATGCGGTTTGCTTCAAGGATGAAAGGAAGAAAGAAGACCCTTTGCCATCGGAAGTACAGGGGCAGTGTGAAGGTAAGATGACTCCAACTAAGTTCCCCATGTACTCCATTGACTTTGCTGCCCAAGACCTCTACACTGCCCTTGCCTGGCACAAAAGCCCTCATCAGCCCACATCCCTTTTTCATAAAATCGCCCTTCCAACTCAGTTCTTATTCTCTTCCTCAAAACTAATACCCTTCCCTTGTCTTTCCAGGCATGAAAGATGAGCATGAGGGTCAGAAGACCTCTCCGAAGAAGCTTGAGAAAGAAAATCCGATCATATGCCACTCAGTTGAAGGTGGTGAAGAAAATAAGAAAATCAAACTGTCTTTCCTGTGCACGTAAGAAATTGAATCAAAGTGGGAAAAGGTACCAAAATATGAGGCAGAGACAAAGAAGGAGGCAGAATCAAAAGAGAAGATAAGCTCAGCTGCCCAAGAATAAGAGACCCTGGAGAAGTACAACCTGGGCAGCCAGTAACTGAATAGAAAAGGCCAGACAGTTTAGAATTGTGTCTCCAGAGGTCTACTTTCTTAGAAATGGCCAACCAGGTTTTCCTGACTCTCACACTAACATAATGAATTGATGGCTGCGATTAAAATAAACATCAATTGGTAAAAAGATGATATTTGTGTGTGTGTGAATTTTCTGATGGGAAGGGAGGGAAGGAAGAGAAGAGGTGGGCACCTGAAAAGGGAGGGATATGGGGTTCTGGGAGATTGGGGAACAGACCCTTAGGTCCCCAGTTAGCCAGAGAGTAGAGGTCTGGACTGGGTCAGGAGTCTGCACTGAAGATGGATAACCCTGCTTAACAATTGATCTCAGCGGCAAGGAGTAATGGTGTGGTATTACTGCCTTTGTTTGGGGTGTGGAATGACGTTAGAGTCTATATTGCCAGACCCAGATAGGAAGAGGGTTTCACATGGGGTTGGTGAATGTGAAACTCCCCCTGAGAAAGGCATGCAGAAATCACCTCCTGGCCACCTACCTCATAATGGGGTTTGTTGCATCACTCACCTATGCTGTCACCTAAAGGTGCTCAGCAGGCACAAAGTGCTGATACAACTAAGCCCACAACTAGCACTCCCAGGGACTAAAATAATGTTTGAAGGGAACAAACCAAATATTGATTAGGCCACCTTTTTGCTAAGAAATTTTGGGGAGCAATGTATTTCCAAGGGAAGGGCAGTGGTGGTGGCCCAATCCTGGTGCAAATGACAAATAGGATCACCACCTACAGAGAATTGTGTTTTTTTTGTGGGGGCACTTGCAGTTTGTGGAATCATAGTTCCCTGAACAGGGATTGAACCCATGCCCTTCTAGTAAAAGCATGGAATTCTAACCACTAGACAGTCATGGAAGTCTGTACAGAGAATTTTTACATGAGTACAAATATAAGACTGAGTAAAAGCTGGTCTTTTAATTATCACCATAACCTAGGATTTCTAAATAACTACAGTTGTAAAACGTTTTTCCCCAATAGAGTCTTTTGTTAGTCCAAATTCTATAAGTTTATCATGGTTTAAAAGCAAGAGTATGAAATATTTCATTTGGTGTTAACTTTCATTTTGAAATGTTTTAAAAGGTTCAAGGAGTAGTCACTCAAACATGGAGATACATACGGCAGAGTCTCTGACCATAAGAATCCTGTGTGTCTTCAGAAAACTTTTTAGAAACAACTAAAACACAGAGTTTCACCATCAGCATCAAAAGAGTTGAGATCAAATTTTAACTCAATGATATGGTATCTTTTATCTGGACTTTACCTCCCTAATTAAATCTTTCTGGCACTCTAACTCCTTGGGAGACTGCACTGATGATTCAAAGTCATCACTGAATGTGATTTAAATCGATAAGAGTGAAAGACCCTCTGGGTGTGCTGTCTTTTTTTTAAGTTCTTTTTATTTAATTTATTTACTTTAATTGGAGGCTAATTACTTTAAATATTGTAGTGGTTTTTGCCATACATTGACATGAATCAGCCATGAGTGTACATGTGTTCCCCATCCTGAACACCCCTCCCCATCCCATCCCGCAGGGTCATCCTCCTGCAACAAGCCTCAGCACCCTGTCTCATGCATTGAACCTGGACTGGCAATCTGTTTCACATATGATAATATACATGCTTCAATGCTATTCTCTAAAATCATCCCAACCTCACCTTCTCCAAAGGAGTCCAAAAGACTGTTCTATACATTTGTGTCTCACTTGCTGTCTCGCATATAGGGTCATCGTTACCAACTTTCTAAATGCCATATATATGCGTTAGTATACTATATTGGTGTTTTTCATTCTGACTTACTTCACTCTGTGTAATAGGCTCCAGTTTCATCTACCTCATTAGAACTGATTCAGATGTATTCTTTTTAATGGCTGAGTAATATTCCATTGTGTATATGTACCACAGCTTCCTTATCCATTCGTCTGCCAATGGACATCTAGGTTGCTTCCATGTCCTGCCTATTGTAAACAGTGCTACGATGAACATGGGGGTACACGTGTCTCTTTCAATTCTAGTATCCTCGGGGTTTATGCCCAGCAGTGGGATTGCTGGGTCATATGGCAGTTCTATTCCCATTTTTTTAAGGAATCTCCACACTGTTCTCCATAGTGGCTGTACTAGTTTGCATTCCCACCAACAGTGTAAGAGTGTTCCCTTTTCTCCACACCCTCTCCAGCATTTATTATTTGTAGACTTTGTATAGCAGCCATTCTGGCCAACGTGAAGTGGTACCTCATTGTGATTTTGATTTGCATTTCTCTAATATTGAGTGATGTTGAGCATCTTTTCATGTGTTTGTTAGCCATCTGTATGTCTTCTTTGGAGAAATGTCTGTTTAGTTCTTCGGCCCATTTTTTTGATTGGGTCGTTTATTTTTCTGGAATTAAGTTGCAGGGGTTGCTTGGATATTTTTGAGATTAATTCATTGTCCATTGCTTTGTTTGCTATTATTTTCTCCCATTCTGAAGGCTGTCTTTTCACCTTGCTTATAGTTTCCTTTGTCGTGCAAAAGCTTTGAAGTTTAATTAGGTCCCATTTGTTTATTTTTGCTTTTATTTCCAATATTCTGGGAGGTGGGTCATAGAGGATCCTGCTGTGATTTATGTCAAAGATTGTTTTGCCTATGTTTTCCTCTAGGAGTTTTATAGTTTCTGGTCTTACGTTTAGATCTTTAACCCAGTTTGAGTTTATGTTTGTGTATGGTGTTAGAAAGTATTCTAGTTTCATTCTTTTCCAAGTGGTTGACAAGTTTTCCCAGAACCATTTGTTAAAGAGATTGTCTTTTCTCCATTGCTCTTATATTCTTGCCTCCTTTGTCAAAGATAAGGTGTCCATAGGTGTGTGGATTTATCTCTTGGCTTTCTATTTTGTTCTATTGATCTATATTTCTATCTTTGTGCCAGTACCATACTGTCTTGATGACTGTGGCTTTGTAGTAGAGGCTGAAGTCAGGCAGGTTGATTCCTCCAGTTCCATTCTTCTTTGTCAAGATTGCTTAGGCTATTCAAGGTTTTTTGTATTTCCATACAGATTGTGAAATTATTTGTTCTAGTTCTCTGAAAAATACCATTGGTAGCTTGAAAGGGATGACATTGAGTCTATAAATTGCTTTGGGGAGTATACTCATTTTCACTATATTGATTTTTCCAATCCATGAACAGGGTATTTTTCTCCATCTATTTGTGTCCTCTTTGATTTCTTTCCTCTGTGTTTTATAGTTTTCTATATATAGGTCTTTTGTTTCTTTAGGTAGATTTATTCCTAAGTATTTTAGTCTATTCGTTGCAAAGGTGAATGGAATTATTTCCTTAATTTATCTTTCATTTTCTTCATTGTTAGTGTATAGGAATGCAAGAGATTCCTGTGTGTTAATTTTATATCCTGCAACTTTACTATATTCATTGATTTACTCTAGTAATTTTCTCGTGGAGTCTTCAGGGTTTTCTATGTAGAAGATCATGCCAACTGCAAACAGTGAGAGTTTTACTTCTTCTTTTCCTATCTAGATTCCTTTTATTTCTTTTTTTTTCTTGGATTGCTGTGGCTAAAACTTCCAAAACTATGTTGAATAGTAGTGGTGAGAGTGGGCACCCTTGCCTTGTTCCTGACTTTAGGGGAAATGCTTTCAATTTTTCACCATTGAGGATAATGTTTGTGTGGTTTCTCATAAAGGGCTTTTATTATGTTGAGGTATGTTCCTTCTACGCCTGCTTTCTGGAGAGTTTTTGTCATATATTGATTTTGAATTTGGTCAAAGGCTTTCTCTGCATTTACTGAGATAATCATAGGGTTTTATCTTTCAATTTGTTAATGTGGTGTATTACATTGATTCATTTGCTGATATTAAAGAATCCTTGCATCCCTGGGATAAAGCCCATTTGGTCATGATGTATGATCTTTTTTTTTTTAATAAATTTATTTATTTTAGTTGGGGGTTAATTACTTTATAATATTGTAGTGGTTTTTGCCATACATTGACATGAATCAGCCATGGGTTTACATGTGTTCCCCATCCTGAACCCCCCTCCCACTTCCCTCCCCATCCCATCCCTCTGGGTCATCCCATTGCCCCAGCCCTGAGCATTTGTCTCATGCATCCCACCTGGAATGGTGTTCTGTTTCACATATGATAATATACATGTTTCAATGCTATTCTCCCAGAACGCCCCACCCTCACCTTCTCCCTCAGAGTCCATAAGACTGTTCTGTGCATCTGTGTCTCTTATTCTGTCTCGCATATAGGGTTATTGTTACCATCTTTCAAATTCCATATATATGCATTAGTATACTGTATTGGTGTTTTGCTTTCTGGCTTACTTCACTCTGTATAATGGGCTCCAGTTTCATCCATCTCAATAGAACAGATTCAAATGTATTCTTTTTTAATGGCTGAGTAATATTCCATTGTGTATATGTACCACAGCTTCCTTATCCATTCGTCTGCTGATGGGCATCTAGGTTGCTTCCATGTCCTGGCTATTGTAAACAGTGCTGCGATGAACATTGGCGTACACGCGTCTCTTTCAATTCTGGTTTCATTGGTGTATATGCCCAGCAGTGGGAATGCTGGGTCATATGGCAGTTCTATTCCCAATTTTTTAAGGAATCTCCACACTGTTCTCCATAGTGGCTGTACTAGTTTGCATTCCCACCAACAGTGTGAGAGGGTTCCCTTTTCTCCACACCCTTTGCCTATGTTTTCCTCTAGGAGTTTTATAGTTTCTGGTCTTACGTTTAGATCTTTAATCCATTTTGAGTTTATGTTTGTGTGTGGTGTTAGAAAGTGTTCTAATTTCATTCTTTTCCAAGTGGTTTACCAGTTTTCTCAGCACGACTTGTTAAAGAGATTGTGTTTTCTCCATTATATATCCTTGCCTCCTTTGTCGAAGATAAGGTGTCCATAGGTGCGTGGATTTATCTCTGGGCTTTCTATTTTGTTCCATTGATCTATATTTCTATCTTTGTGCCAGTACCATACTGTCTTGATGACTGTGGCTTTGTAGTAGAGCCTGAAGTCAGGCAGCTTGATTCATCCAGTTCCATTCTTCTTTCTCAAGATTGCTTTGGCTATTCGAGGTTTCTTAGATTTCCATACAAATTGTGAAATGATTTGTTCAAGTTCTGTGAAAAATACTGTTGGTAGCTTGATAGGGATTGCATTGAATCTATAGATTGCTTTGGGTAGTATACTCATTTTCACTATATTAATTCTTCCAATCCATGAACACGGTATATTTCTCCATCTGTTTGTGTCTTCTTTGATTTCTTTCATCAGTGTTTTATAGTTTTCTATGTATAAGTCTTTTATTTCTTTAGGTAGATATATTCCTAAGTATTTTATTCTTTTTTTTTTGCAGTGGTGAATGTTATTGCTTCCTTAATTTCTCTTTCTGTTTTCTCATTATTGGTATATAGGAATGCAAGGGATTTCTGTGTGTTAATTTTATATCCTGCAACTTTACTATATTCATTGATTAGCTCTAGCAATTTTCTGGTGAAATCTTTAGGGTTTTCTAAGTAGAGGATCATGGCGTCTGCAAACAGTGAGAGTTTTACTTCTTTTTTTCCTATCTGTATTCCTTTTATTTCTTTTTCAGCTCTGATTGCTGTGGCCAAAACTTCCAAAACTATGTTGAATAGTAGTGGTGAAAGTGGGCATCCTTGCCTTGTTCCTGACTTTAGGGAAAATGCTTTCATTTTTTCACCATTGAGGATAATATTTGCTGTGGGTTTGTCATATATAGCTTTTATTATGTTGAGGTATGTTCCTTTTATTCCTGCTTTCTGGAGGGTTTTTATCATAAATCGATGTTGAATTTTGTCAAAGGCTTTTTCTGTATCTATTGAGATAATCATATGATTTTTGTCTTTCAATTTGTTAATGTGGTGTATTACATTGATTGATTTGCCGATGTTAAAGAAACCTTGCATTCCTGGGATAAAGCCCACTTGGTCATGATGTATGATCTTTTTAATATGATCTTGGATTCTGTTTGCTAGAATTTTATTAAGGATTTTTGCATCTATGTTCATCAGTGATATTGGCCTGTAGTTTTCCTTTTTTGTGACATCTTTGTCTGGTTTTGGAATTAGGGTGATGGTGGCCTCATAGAATGAGTTTGGAAGTTTACCATCTTCTGCAATTTTCTGGAAGAGTTTGAGTAGGATAGTGTTAGCTCTTCTCTAAATTTTTGGTAGAATTCAGCTGTGAAGCCGTCTGGTCCTGGGCTTTTGTTTGCTGGAAGATTTCTGATTACAGTTTCAATTTCTGTGCTTGTGATGGATCTGGTAAGATTTTCTATTTCTTCCTGGTTCAGTTTTGCAAAGTTATACTTTTCTAAGAATTTATCCATTTCTTCCAAGTCGTCCATTTATTGGCATATAGTTGCTGATAGTAGTCTCTTATGATCGTTTGTATTTCTGTGTTTTCTGTTGTGATGTGTCCGTTTTCATTTCTAATTTTATTGATTTGCTTCTTCTCCCTTTGTTTCTTGATGAGTCTGGCTAATAGTTTGTCTATTTTATTTATCTTCTCAAAGAACCAGCTTTTGGCTTTGTTGATTTTTGCTATGGTCTCTTTGGTTTATTTTGCATTTTTTTCTGCCCTAATATTTATAATTTATTTCTTTCTACTAACCCTGGGGTTCTTTATTTCTTCCTTTTCTAGTTGCTTTAGGTGTAGAGTTAGGTTATTTATTTGAATTTTTTTCTTGTTTCTTGAGGTAAGCTTGTATTGCTATGAACCTTCTCCTTAGCACTGCTTTTACAGTGTCCCATAGGTTTTGGGTTGTTGTCTTTTCATTTTCATTCATTTCTATGCAGATTTTGATTTCTTTCTTAATTTCTTCTTTGATTTATTGGTTATTCAGAAGAGTGCTGTTTAGCCTCCATATGTTGGCATTTTTAGTATTTTCTTTTTTTTTCCTGTAGTTGATATCTAATCTTACTGCATTGTGGTCAGAAAAGATGCTTGGCATGATTTCAACCTTTTTGAATTTGCCAAGGCAAGATTTACGGCCTAGGATATGATCTATCCTGGAGAAGGTTCCTTGTGCACTTGAGAAAAAGGTGAAGTTCATTGTTTTAGTCTGAAATGCCCTATAGATATTAGGTCTAACTGGTCCTTTGTATCATTTAAAGTTTGTGTCTCTTTGCTAATTTTCTGTTTAGTTGATTTATCCATAGATGTGAGTGGGGAATTAAAGTCTCCCACTATTATTGTGTTATTGTTAATTTCCCTTTTCATGCTTGATAGCATTTGCCTTACATATTGCAGTGCTCCTATGTTGGGTGCATATATATTTATAATTGTTATATCTTCTTCTTGGATTGATCCTTTGATCATTATGTAGTTTCTTTCTTTGTCTCTTTTCACAGCCTTTATTTCAAAGTCTATTTTATTTGATATGAGTATTGCTACTCCTGCTTTCTTTTTGGTCTACATTTGTGTGAAATACCTGTTCCAAAGCTTCACTTTCGGTCTGTATGTGTCCCTTCTTTTGAGGTGGATCTCTTGTAGAAGTCATATATAGGGGTCTTGTTTTTGTATCCATTCAGCCAGTCTTTGTCTTTTGGTTGGGGCATTCAACCCATTTACATTTAAGGTAATTATTGATAAGTATGATCCTGTTGCCATTTACTTTGTTATTTTGGGTTCAAGTTTATATACCTGTTCTGTGTTTCCTGTCTAGAGAAGCTCCTTTAGCATTTGTTGAAGAGCTGGTTTGGTGGTGCTGAATTATCTGAGCTTTCGTTTGTCTGTAAAACTTATTTCTCCTTCATATTTGAATGAGATCCTTGCTGGTTATAGTAATCTGGGTTGTAGGTTTTTCTCTTTCATCACTTTAAGTGTGTCCTGCCATTCCCTTCTAGCCTGCAGAGTTTCTATAGAAAGATCAGCTGTTATCCTTATGGGAATCCCCTTATGTGTTATTTGTTGTTTTTCCCTTGCTGCTTTTAATATTTGTTCTTTGTATTTGATCTTTGTTAATTTGATTAATATGTGTCTTGGGGTGTTTAACCTTAGGTTTATCCTATTTGGGACTCTCTGGGTTTCTTGGACTTGCGTGGCTAGTTCCTTCCCCATTTTAGGGAAGTTTGCAACTATTATCTCCTCAAGTATTTTCTCATGGCCTATCTTTTTGTCTTCTTCTCCTGGGACTCCTATGATTCGATTGTTGGGGCATTTGACATTGTCCCAGAGGTCTCCGAGGTTGTCCTCTTTTCTTATAATTCTTTTTTCTTTTATCCTCTCTACTTCATTTATTTTCACCATTCTCTCTTCCACCTAACTTATCCTATCTTCTGCCTCAGTTATTCTACTGTTGGTTCCCTCCAGAGTGTTTATGGTCTCACTTATTGCATTATTCACTATTGATTAACTCTTTTTTATTTCTTCTAGGTCCTTGTTAAACATTTGTTGCATCTTCTCAATGCTTGTCTCCAGGCTATTTATTTGTAACTACATTTTTTTAAGATTTTGTATCATTTTTACTATCATTATTCTGAATTCTGTTTCAGGTAGACTCCCTATCTCCTCCTCTTTTGTTTGGTTTGGTAGGCATTTATCATGTTACTTTACCTGCTGAGTATTTCTCTGCCTTTTCATCTTGTTTAATTTGCTATGTTTGGGGTGGCCTTTCTGTATTCTGGCAGTTTGTGGTTCCTCTTTATTGTGGACCTTCTTCCCTGTGGGTGGGGTTGGACGAGTGGCTCATTAAGGTTTCATGGTTAGGGAAGCTTGTGTCGGAGTTCTGTTGGGTAGAGCTGGATTTCTTGTCTCTGGAGTGCAATTAAGTGTCCAGTTTTGAGTTTTGTGATGTCTATGGGTTTAGTGTGCCTTTGGGCAGCCTATATATTAACGCTCAGGGCTATGTTCCTGTGTTGCTGGAGAGTTTTTGTGGTATGTCTTGCTCTGGAACTTGTTGGCTCTTGGGTGAAGCTTGGTTTCAGTGTGAGTATGGAGGCTTTTGGATGAGCTCTTATCAATTAATGTTCCCTGGAGTCAAGAGTTCTCTGGTGTTCTCAGGTTTTGTATTTAAGCCTCCTGCCTCTGGTTTTCAGTCTTATTCTCACAGTAGCCTCAAGACATCTCCATCCTTACAGCCCCAATGATAAAACATCTAGGTTAATGGAGAAAAGATTCTCCAAAATGAGGGACACCCAGAAAGTTTCCCTGAGTTACATGGAGAAGAGAAGAGGAAGGAAGGAAATAGAGGTGGCCAGGATGAGAAGAGGGGGAATGAAAAGGGGAGAGAGCAAGCTAGCCAGTAATCAATTCCCTATGTGATCTTCACAGCCTGGAACACCCAGAGAGTTTCATGCTGTTACATAGAGAAGAGAAGAGGGAGGAAGGAGATAGAGGTGACCAGGAGGATAAGAGGTGGGATCAAAAGGACAGAGACAGATCTAGCCAGTAATTAGTTCCCTAAGTGTCCTCCACAACTCAGAATACCCAAAGAGAATCAGAGTTGGGTAAAGAGAAGGGGGGGTGAGGAGATAGAGATGACCTAGGGGAGAAAAGGAGAGTCAAAAGGGGGACAGGGCAATCAAGCCAGTAATCACACTCCTAAGTAAAAATGGGTACTGAAGATTGTATTCTTAAAGGTATAAAATTGATAACAAATACCAAAAAGCAAAAATTAAAACTCTAGAATAGAGGTTAGACTCTCAAAAATACAATACTAAGAAAACAAAACAAAATAAAAAAATATTAAAAATATATATGCAATCTGCTTTAAAAATAGGGTCTTTTTTTCCCTTTTTTGTCAAGGTAATAGGGTATAAAATGAAAATTAAAGGAGTAATGAAGGACTTAAAAATTAAAAAAAGAAACATAAATTAAAAATGATAATAGTAAAAACATATCTAGGAAACTCTCTGAAGCTGTTGTGGGCAGTGTGGGGTCAGTTCAGCTTCAGATAGTTCCTTGTTCCAGCTTATACTTCTCAAGATCTATAGGCCCCTTCCAATGTAGTCATTGTTAACTACAGGGATTTTAATCTGTTACACCTGTCACTTCCTAAGTGGTTCCCTCTGTTTATTTGGCTTCTTCTATTTGCACCTCTCTTCAGTGTCTAATTTCCACCCTGACACAAGGGGGCGAAGGTGGTTTCTTGTTTAGGCTCACTTTTTCAGTTGTGCTGTGGGGAGGGAGAAACACTGCAAACAAATATCACTGGCATGTGGGGGGAGTGCTCACATGTCTCGGCCACACTGGGTTTGCCCCCATTCATGTCATGTGTGCTTTCTCAGTCTACACTGCTCAGGCTCCAGGTTGCTCTGCAGGGGAACTGTCTAAAGCAGGCCCTGGGTAGCATGCACTTCCCTGGTCTAAGCCACTCAGGTTCAGGTTCTCGGGTACTCCACAAAGGCACAGACTCGGCTGGGCCTGCGTTTTGTGCCCTTTCCAGGTCCAAGCAGCTCAGGTGACCAGGTGTCTTGTGAGTGCACTCTCCTCAGGTGAAGCAGGGCTTCTTATCACTTCCCTGGTCCTGGCCACTTGGTTTCCTGGGTGCGCAGTGGGAGTGCTGTCTCAGGTGTGCCGTGTGTCTCTTCTGTGGAGCTGATCTCTGGCTGTGACCCTCCCAGTGGATGTCAACCGTCAAGGATCCCATGAAGACTTGGTTAGCAACTGGGAGCCTGCTCACAGTTTGGTAGAGGATGCCATCTCTGGGGCCGAGATTCCCCCTTTCTGGCTCTGGCTGTCGCCCACCTGCTTCTCTGCCTCCGGTGGGAGATGGGCCAATCTGCAGCTGGCTAGCTCTCCTCTGGTATTCCCTCAGTCCTTTGTTCTGTGAACAGGACCAGCAGTGCCTTAGGTTAGAGCTTTTTGCGGGAAAGTTCTCTCTCTCTCTTTTTTTTTTTCTCTCTCTGGCTGTCCCACTGTTTGGGTTTCTATCTCATGTTAGCTCCCTCAGACTGTCCTCAGGGCATTCAGGCCTGGTCCCTTCCCTAAGCAATGCAGCTCCTGCCTCCCTGTTCAGCCCCCGCTTGCAGGTGGAGGATGTGAGTGGCTGGGCTACTTCTCCACTGGGAGTTGCCGTTAGGCACATAATCTGTGGGTTTTATTTATTTTTCCTCCCGGTTATGTTGCCCTCTGAGATTCCAAAACTCCCCACAGATCTGCTGATGAGAGGGTTTCCTGGTGTTTGGAAACTTCTCCTCTTTTATGACTCCCTCCCGGGACAGAGACTCTTTTGTCTCTCTTTTTATCTTTTATATTTTGTCCTACCTCCTTTTGAAGACAATGGGCTGCCTTTATGGGTGCCTGGTGTCCTCTGCCAGTGTTCAGAAGTTGTTTTGTGAAATTTTCTCTGTGTTCAAATGATCTTTCAATGAGTTTGCAGGGGAGAAAGTGGTCCCCTCATCCAATTCCTCCTCCATCTTAGGACTGCCCCCCTTCGTGCTGTCCTTTCAAAGGAAGTGGGAGCACTATCATGCCTTGCCTGGAGAAAATTAATATCTAAAGCAGCTACCAGGATGATACAGACAGAGAGACCTTATGTCTTCATATAGATTGGTGCTATGATTCCAGTTCTGTATATATTATCACCATTTAACACTATCACACTTTAATGCCCTGCTGTAGGACTTACTGAAATGCTTGCTGTTATAGAGGAATGTAACAGATTCCTAGGCATAAGGAGCTGAAACTGAAAGTGAAAGATGCTCATTCATGTCCAACTCTTTGCTATCCCATGGACTATACAGTCCTAGGAATTCTCCAGGCCAGAATAATGGAGTGGGTAGGCTTTCCCTTCTCCAGGGGATCTTCCCAACCCAGGGCTCCTGCATTGTGGGCGGCTTCTTTACAAGCTTAGCCACAGGGGAAGCCCAAGAATACTGTAGTGGGTAGCCTATCCTGTCTCCAGCAGATCTTCCTGATCCAGTAATTGAACTTGGGTCTCCTGCATTGCAGGCAGATTCTTTACCAACTGAGCTATCATGGAAGCCCTTGCTGTTGAAACAGAGTCAAAATTGATTGTCCACAGTAGCTGGTGTGACCTTGGCATGGATTTCAAGTGTAAAGTTGGGAAACCCTTCACTCTTCCTTGTTACTTTTTCACCGTGACCATTTATTTGCATAAAGAAGTAATTGTATTGAAATTAAGAAATCATATCTAATTCTTCTCACACTCTCCTTGTGTAGATGGAATGGTTTATGAAATAGTTTCTATGCAATGACTTTAGTCAAGTGCTGAAGATAGCTCATAATAATCTGAATAGCAGGGCAGATTTCCTTTCTATCAGCAGGGGGTTCAAGCAAAAACCATATTTGCATTTCTCAGTAATGAAGAATACCTGGAGGAACAATTGAAAAATGGTAATTCCCCACAAATGAAATTTAGGTGATTGCAAAGATGCAGTACCACATGAGGAAAAGCCTAAATACAAAGGCTAGCTCTTATTATTATTATTATTATTTTTTTGTAAACATAAGTCATTCAATTAACTTCTCCCATTTTCAGCCTACAAACATGGCATGCTATTTATGATTGTGTCTGATACTTGATCTTCTGGGGTAGCTTTTGGTCAATTTCAGTTTGGTCTGAAACAAAGAGAGAAGGCAGAAGCCATAAATCTGTGGGTAAAGATTCTAGAATCACAGCAGAGCAGGGAATAATAACTCAAGGTATCAGTACACAGTAGGGGTTTATCCTTAACAGGTGTTAAGGAAGATATGCTATGGTCTTAAGGGGCCAAACTTAAAGCCCAATTTCTATTATTTATCTTATAGTTATCTTTGACAATATTTTAAGTCAAATGGTATTGTGTATGTACAGATATACCCACCAGTTTGTCTTATGGGTATATCTGACCCACCAGTTTGTCTTCAGAAGATTCTCTTCACTCTTGTTGCTTATCTTCATGAAGAACACACATTTTAGAAAAACACTTAAATTAGAAAATACAAGCTAAGGTGAATAGAAGTCGTGAACTTTATATAAAAGAATAATGCTACTTCTAACCCTTATGGATTTGAAGATTCATGCTATGTGATTGCAAACAAATTTCTCATCACTCTGAGCCCCATTGTTTTAAATGAGGATATTTTGAGTAAGAGCACGAGAGGGTAACATCAAAAACAAATGACTCTTAGAGCTTCCACTTGGATCTATTCTACTGTAACTTCTACTCTTATTCCATAGGTTATCAGTCTCCTGTCAAGCCCAGAATCAGTGGGGCAGAGGAATATATTCTGCAGGGAAGGCATGACAAGGGGTAAAGGGAATCATTGTGAGCAAATAGTGTCCCCCACACCACCCTTTAAGATAATAATTTGTAAAATGTTGGTGTGAGTTTTTCTCACACTATGACTATGTTACCTGAAGTTTGATGCACAAATACACATGAGCAGTGCTATAAATGTTTTGACTTTTCGTCGGTAAATGTATGCAGCCATGAAATTAAAAGATGCTTGCTCCTTGGAAGAAAAGCTATGACCAACCTAGACAGCATATTAAAAAGCAGAGACATTACAAAGGTCTGTCTAGTCAAAGCTATGGTTTTTCCAGTAGTCATGTATGGATATGAGAGTTGGACTTTAAAGAAGGCTGAGCCACCAAAGAATTGATGTTTTTGAACTGTGGTTTTGGAGAATACTCTTGAGAGTCCCTTGGGCTGCAAGGAGATCAAACCAGTAAATCCATTCTGAAACTGTTGTGAGGATAACAATAAATGAGACAGTGTATGTGAAAACACTTTGTAAACCATTCCCAGGTGGCTTAGTGGTAAATAATCTGCCTGCCAATCCAGGAAACAGGAGACGTGGGTTCGATCCCTGGGTCTGGAAGATCACCTGGCGAAGGGCGTGGCAACCCAGTCCAGTATTCTTGCCTGGAGAATCCCATGGACGGAGGAGCCTGGCGGGCTACAGTCCATGAGGTTGCAAAGAGTCAGACACGACTGTGTCACTGAGCACGCATATACAATAAATGCTCAGAGGAACATCTAGTTAGCTTAACTTTAAAGGTTGTGAGAAAAGCGTGGATAATTTATGTGAATAAATGAGTGTATTATAATAAAGATAACTTTTCCCACCCTTCTCATTCTTATTTGTGACTGGTTTATGGCACTGGCTATCTTCTGCCTCACGAAGCAGGCATTGTCTGTCTTACCCACTAGATTCTGGATTCTTAGAGGGCTTAATCCATTTTTTAGCTTGTTTCTGCTTCCTATAATGCCTCTTGTTCCACGAACTTTGTAGATATTCATTCATTTAATCCTCAAATGACCAAGTAAGAATAATGGAAACTTAGATGAATTCGATGAGAGTGAAGATAGAGTATAACCGTGAATGTTAGACACTGAGTGAACATACCTCTTCAACAATTTTTAAAAATCTGCTATTAAATTCAAGGCAATAGTTTTAGGTAATACTTTATCTAGGAGATCTTTGAGAGTTCATCTTTGAGAATTTTACCTCTGTGATATGCTTCTAGCATATCAAACAATTCACTGGGATACAGGTTCCCAAATCCTCTGATTTTTTTTTAAATTAATTAATTTAATTAGCTATTCTGGGGCTTAGTTGTGGCACATAGGATCTTTGAATTTCATTGCAGAATGCAGACTCTTAGTTGAGGCATGTTGGATATTCCCTGACCAGGGATTGAACCCGGGTCCCCTGTATTGGGAGCCTAGAATCTTAGTCACTGGTCCACCAGGCAAGTACCAGTCCTTTTGTAATTTTAATTCAGTTCTTCTCAGTCTTCAGAGAAATTTTGTGTTAGGACAAAATACATTCCAGTTTCAGTTCCATGTGTTTGTTAGTGAACTTTGGACAGGTCACTGTCTCATGGTTTTCTATTTATTCTAAATTGTAGGAAATTATAATACCTATTGCCTTCTCAGGATAAAACATAAATTATTCACCGGCATATTATCAACCTCCTTGGAGCAAAGCTACTATATAAATTGTGACTATTTTACGGTGCATCTGTCCTCAAAAATTTTGGTTTCAATATGACTCTAGCAACAAGAAATGCATTTTTCTGATTGCAAGTACAAATCTGAATATTAAAGGGTGTATGTGTGTGTGTGTGTTAATTGCTCAGTCATGTCCAACTCTGTGTGACCGCATGGACGGTAGCTGACCAGGATCCTCTGTCCATGGAATTCTCCAGGCAAGAATGCTGGAGTGGGTAGCCGTTCCCTTCTCCAGGGGACCTTCCTGACCCAGGAATCAAATCTGGGTTTCCTGCATTGCAGGCAGATTCTGTACAGTCTGAGCCACTAGTGAAGCCCATAGTAAAGGATAATCAGACAGAAGGAAATAACAAGCAATGCACCATTCATTAGCTAGTTAAAATCCATTTTCAAAATTACCTTTAGGACAACAGACTCCATGGGCTTCCCTTGTGGCTGAGCTGGTAAAGAATCCACCTGTAATATGAGAGACCTAGGTTTGATTCCTGGGTTGGGAAGATCCCCTGGAGAAGGGAAAGGCTACCCACTCCAGGATTCTGGCCTGGAGAATTCCAAGGACTGTATAGTCCAGGGGGTTGCAAAGAGTTATGAGTTGGACACAACTGACCAGCTTTAACTTTCCCTTTCAACAGACCCCATGGATTCTATGAAGAAAAGGTGCTCTTTCTATCCCAAAGCTTTAAGATCAGGGGCAAGCTTTCACTGTAAACACAAAGCAGAAGTTGCTTATACTATAATCCCTGAATTGGCAGCAAGAGAAAGGATGAGTCTGTTTACTTCACTTACTCTCCCCATCAGATTCCTGGGTACCTTGGCGAAGGAACCATGGCAACAATAACTGCCTAAGAAAAAGTTTAGCCTCAGGATGTCCTAGTAGTTGAAACTACTAGAACAGCCGTCTTTTCATTATACTATGCTCCTGGGACTGGCAGAATTCCAGGGCTCCATTCTGTTTGTTCTGTTTTGTTTTCCTCTGACTGTATGTATATTGCACCCAAATAATTGGTTGAAAATTGGAAAAATTCGAAGTCGTTATCTTACATTAGATAGACCACTAAAAGTTCCTGGCCATTTTATAGAAGTCTGTCCATTAGTTTGTGAATTTTGCTATTTTTTCCTTGGTTATCAGCAGAGAAAAATCTGCCTGTGGACCTCATGGTATTATTGTGACAATGGTAGCTTGTTAATGGGGTAACTATCATAAAGAGAGGGCAAAGAATATAAAGACTTGCTCATGTTTTTCAGTTGTACTGGAACAGAACTGGTGTTAAATATTTCTTCACTGATAGATCGACTTCATATTATTACATCTATTCCTGTTTCCTATGCATTATTTATAGAGCAGTGGATAACATCTGATTTGCCTTATGAAATATAAAATACATTTGAATAAACGAAAATTGTGAAAAATCTTGTAATAAAAATTAAACTCTGGATATATGAAGTTTGACTTAAAAATCAGGTGATTTATTTTATAATGTGAAGATTTAAATTCGTCCATCCGAATAAGTGTCATCCCTTTCTAAGGAGTCCACATGGGAGAATGTAGCCTTATTTCAGTGATGAAGCTACTGCTGAAATAATTCATAAAGCTTCATTCTTGGGGATATCTTGGAGCCTCTGTCTTACTCATTCATTTGTTCATGAAATATTAATTTAGCATCTTCCACATACAAGTCACTATTTTTGTATTACTCTCATCATTGGCAGGTGGATAAGATTTTTTAAAACTAAAAAGAAATGTGAAATTAATAAGTGTTAGATTGACAAATATTTTAGTCTAAAACAGGTGTAATAATTACTTAGATACATTTCTCTAGAGGCTTTCCACTGACTTCTAAGAAAATTCTAAATGATGATTTTCAAACTTGTTCTGATCACTAGCCATAGTATTGGAATAAGTGTTATTTTGCACAACACCTTCATGGGATGTATAAGGCTTTACTTTCCATTAAAATCAATATCTTAATTGGTAAAGAATGTGTACAGTATTATATGTATAAATATAAGGGCTGAATTATTTTATATTTTGTGATAAAATTTTAGAATATGCTTTTGTCATAAAATTATACCGATATCTACCATTTCTGTCATCTATTCCTATTTATGGCATTAATGTAAACCAATTCTAGAGATTTTTTTTCATCACAGTCATAGTACACAGTGCAATCATTTGTTGAAGACTCTTAGCCTATAAAATCCTCACCAAGGGTCTCACCGTCAAACTAAACCATAACCTTGGCAAACCAAACTAATGTGATAAGTAAAGCTTCAGAATTATGCCTTTAATTTCACAAATTTAAGATTGATGCTTCGTTCTGGGATGGTATAATCTTCTTAACTGGAGCATCTTGTTTTATTGCAAGTATCCTCTGCTAACTTATGATTGGATTGTTTTTGTTGGGTACATTCTCACCAGCATAGTTGTTAATCCTCTGAAATTTTAAATTATGTTAACATTATTTTCTCCCATGAGCCTCTGAAAGAGGTAATTTGGTTGTGTTTGATTGTATTTTTCTTTTTCACATATCAAATCATTTGTCAATATGTCAGCACTAAAACGATTAATGCTGTTTGTTGAAACATCAGGAGTATTAATAGTCCTATTAAAATGAGGATGGCTGTAAATATCCTCAGAGCCGATCAATGCAGTGTATCATTATGGAAAGAAATCCAGCTAACTGGAGAAATGATGCATATTCTTTTCACACATTGAGTATAGCAAAATGACTGAGGTTGATTTCACTAGCAGCTGAAGCTGTACATTTCCAATGGTAAGAATAAATACATTCTTCAAAAAACAAAAGTTCCAACACAGTATAGAATGCAGATACTGTTGTTTTTTTTTTTTTCTTGTCAATTAGAATAATGTTGGCTGCAAAGTTCTGTGTACTTCCTAGTATAATGCACAAGTCCATCAAACCTAGAGAAAGGATGAAAACTGAAATAGAAGGGCCAAACTCCATCCCTGAACAAACATTCTGATTCTGATGATTCTCAGATTAAAGAGGAAAGGAGGCAGAGTCCTCGAATTCATGAGCTGTAGAGCCAGTCTGGAGAAGGAAATGGCACCCCACTCCAGTACTCTTGCCTGGAAAATCCCATGGATGAGGAGCCTGGTAGGCTACAGTCCATGGGGTTGCTAAGAGTTGGACACGACTGAGCGACTTTACTTTCACTTTTCACTTTCATGCATTGGAGAAGGAAATGGCAACCCACTCCAGTATTCTTGCCTGGAGAATCCCAGGGATGGCTGCTGTCTATGGGGTCGCACAGAGTCGGACACGACTGAAGCGACTTAGCAGCAGCAGCAGCAGCAGCAGAGTCAGTCTGCCTGAATCTGAAACATAGCTCTGCCATTAACTGACTGTGCGACCTTGAGCAGATTTACTTCACCCCTCGGCACCTCAGTTACATCATCTATAAAATGGAAATAATAACAATATTTACATCCTAAATTACATGAGTTCATACATGTAACCATTTAGAACAACGCTTGGCATATACAGAGTTCTCTTATTACTAAGCATCACTGAGATGGTTGTTTGGATTTTAGCTAAACTTTAAATGATAATTTTTCCTACTATGGCTACCATTGGAAAATGTCTTTCATTTTATGCTTTGCTGGTGGTGATTTGGATCATATATGTTTTGAATAGGGATTATTTTAAAAATTTAAAATTTAAGTTTGGTTACTGACCTGTAAGATTTCTTCAAACTCTGAGATAAAATACTTTTTTGAAATGTGTGTATATCGAAACATCATGTGTGCCCCAAGAGTAATTAACCTGTTATTAAAAATAATAACATATTCAATAAAAATGCCAACTCTGAAAATAGGTTCATACACTACCTAGAATTATCAGATAGTTTAGCAATTATGGTAAGACAGAGCTTGTTTTTTTATAATGAAAATCAGCATGAAGTTTGAAAGGATAGATATGTTTCATTATGTACAAAAAAGCTAACTGTTGAATTACAACTAGAAACTTATAAATATTTCGGTCCTTTGAAGAACTGGATGTTCCATAATTAAAGGAAAAAAAGATAACAATAAAAAAGTAAAATAAAAAACTAAAATGTATTAATTTTGGCATAAAATTATAAGTATTTCATTCCATAAAACATTTAATTAAGAAAATATTTATTAGAAATATACTGTATTCAAATTACTCAGAATAAGACACAGTTTCCCCCACAGTCAGTCTCACCCATCAGGAAGCTTCCATAAGCCTCTTATCCTTATTCATCAGAGGGCAGACAGAATGAAAACCATAATCAGAAAACTAACCAAACTGATCACATGGACCACAGCCTTGTCTAACTCAATGAAACTATGAGCCATGCCATCCATGTGGAACCACCCAAGACGGACGGATCATGGTGGAGAGTTTTGACAAAACGTGGTCCACTGGAGAAGGGAATGGCCAACCATTTCAGTATTCTTGTCTTGAGAACCCCATGAAAAATTTGAAAGGGCAAAAAGATATGATACTGAAAGATGAACTCCCCAGGTCAGTATGTGCCCAATATGCTACTGGAGAAGAGTGGAAAAATAAATCCAGAAAGAATGAAGAGATGGAGCCAAAGCGAAAACAACACCCAGTTGTGGATGTGACTGGTGATAGAAGCAAGGTCTGATGCTGTAAAGAACAATACTGCATAGGAACCTGGAATGTTAGGTCCATGAATCAAGGTAAATTGGAAGTGGTCCAACAGGAGATGGCAAGAGTGAACATCGACATTTTAGGAATCAGTGAACTAAAGTGGACTAGAATGGGTGAATTTAACTCAGATGACCATTGTATCTACTACTGTGGGCAAGAATCCCTTAGAAGAAATGGAGTAGCCATCATAGTCAACAAAAGAGTCTGAAATGCAGTACTTGGGTGCAGTCTCCAAAAAGGCAGAATGATCTCTGTTTGTTTCCAAGGCAAACTATTCAATATCACAGTAATCCAAGTCTATACCACACCACTAATGCCGAAGAAGCTGAAGTTGAATGGTTCTATGATGATCTACAAGACCTTCTAGGACTAACATCAAAAAAAAGATGTCTTTTTCATCATAGGGACTGGAATGCAAAAGTAGGAAGTCAAGAGATACCTGGAGTAACAGATATGTTTGGCCTTGCAGTACAAAATGAAGCAGGGAAAAGACTAACAGAGTTTTGCCAAGAGAATGCACTGGTCATAGCAAACACCCTCTTCCAACAACACAAGAGAAGACTCTACACATGGACATCACCAGATGGTCAATACTGGAATCAGATTGATTATATTCTTTGCAGCCAAAGATGGAGAAGCTCTATACAGTCGGCAAAAACAAGACCAGGAGCTGACTGTGGCTTGGATCATGAACTCCTTACTGCCAAATTCAGACTTAAATTGAAGAAAGTAGGGAAAACCACTAGACCATTCAGGTATGACCTAAATCAAATCACTTATGATTATACAGTGGAAGTGACAAATAGCTTCAAGGATTATATCTGATAGAGTGCCTGAAGAACTATGGACAGAGGTTCATGACACTGTACAGGAGGCAGTGATCAAGATCATCCCCAAGAAAAAGAAATGCAAAGAGGCAAAATGGTTGTCTGAGGAGGTCTTACAATAGCTGAGAAAAGAAGAGAAAAAAAGTCAAAGGAGAAAAGGAAAGATTTACCCATCTGAATGCAGAGTTTGAAAGAATAGCAAGGAGAGATAAGAAAGCCTTCCTTAATGATGAATGCAAAGAAATAGAGGAAAACAATAGAATAGGAAAGACTAGAGATCTCTTCAAGAAAATTAGAGATACAAAGGGAATATTTCATGCAAAGATGGGCACAGTAAAGGACAGAAATGGTATGGGCCTAATGGACACAGAAAATATTAAGAAGAGTTGGCAAGAATACACAGAAGAACTGTACAAAAAAGATCTTCATGACCCAGATAAGCATGATGGGTGTGATCACCCACCTAGAACCAGACATCCTGGAATGCGAAGTTAAGTGGGCCTTAGGAAACATCACTACGAACAAAGCTAGTGGAGGTGATGGAATTCCAGTTGAGCTATTTCAAATCCTAAATGATGATGCTGTGAAAGTGCTGCACTCAATATACCAGCAAATTTAGAAAACTCACCAGTGGCAATTAGTATTTATAATATCAATTTTGAATAAAAAGAAAAAATAGCAAATATTTTATGAATTCATGATGATATTGAATTTTTTTCTCAAAGAAATTACTGTATCCGTTAATTAAAGTATTGACAAAAGAAATGTTGTATTTG
This sequence comes from Giraffa tippelskirchi, assembly GCF_054371585.1. Classification (NCBI taxonomy): domain Eukaryota; kingdom Metazoa; phylum Chordata; class Mammalia; order Artiodactyla; family Giraffidae; genus Giraffa; species Giraffa tippelskirchi. The sequence goes on along the minus strand of NC_137289.1, from coordinate 9,583,177 downwards.
AACCTTGAGCACTGAAAATATTCTATGTTTCTGAACAAATTATGCCAACTGGACAAGATAAATGTATTTCAAATTATTGTGAATATTTCAGAAACAAGCCCTTTTAGTCTCTTATTCATACACTTGTGATTTCTCTAATCATGTTGTTTATGTTTAGAAATATAAATCTATAGTATGGACAGTGATGGGTGAGAAATTCCTTCTTTGCTAACCATGAAATGACAGTAGATTTTTTTAAAAGTGAATTTCACATACTTGAATTTTTCTTTTTCTCCAGATAAAGAGTTACAGAGCAGCCAGGAATGCTTGTTTTGTACATGCTTTCTGTCAAATTATTTGGGTAGAAAAATTTTACCTACTTAAAAATTTATCTGTAATAAGGTATCTGTTTCAAGGTCTTTTGTACTTCAGAGCTAAGAATGATGACAGGCAAAAGATATATAAGTTATATACCCATCAGAAAGAATTATTTGGGGAAAATATTTTAGGTTCATTTAACTAAAACACAAATCTCTAAGAGATTATATTCATAGCATATAAATTAGACAATCAAAGCATTATGCAGTTTCAGCTAGATTATAGAGCTAAGCTGTGACCTATATTTAGCAACTATATAGCTAAAAGAATAATATTTTAGATGAATATCTAATATCATGGGAAAAGAGTGGTGGTATATTGTTACATGAAAAAGTCTTCTGAAGGAGAAGCCAATAAAGTAGGATCCCAATTGATGAATAAAATGTACATATGTAATACATTGAAATAGAGAAAACAGTGCAGAAACTTGCAGTCATGTCAGTTTTCATCTTTAGATCATTAAACTAGTTAAACTACAGTTCAACTACATTAAACTACTGGGATCTTAGTTTTATTACTTTTTTTTCAGTATTGCTTTTGTAGCCAGAGGTAAAAGTTGTATTTTTAAAGTTTCTTAAAAATAGAAGTTATATCCAGAAAAAACTAGTATCTATTATAAGGGTATGCTGATCCTGTCTCTCAGCCTTCAATGTTACCTTTGCAATGGGCTCCATGTGAGTAGAATTACTTTAATGCTATGGTAATAGAAATTGCTTTCCTCGGGATTTGTCAGTAATTCTATAATGTCTTGGAGGAAACTTGGCAAGGTCTTAAGGTGTAGTTACAGATTTAGGATTTTTTTCATTTTCATTCTCTACAGTATGAAAATAATGAGTTGCTTACAGGCCTTAAAGACATTCATGAATGTTTCAAATCATTTCTCAAGTAGAATTGTAACACAGACTACAGTGGAAACAATTTGGATATACAGAGGATAATGATATCCTTTCCTTTTCCACATTTTAATTCAACCAGGACTTGATTTAGAGATGCTATGGAAGTTTGACAACCAATTATGGATCACTTGGGTGCAGAGTTTCCTTGATAAAACCTATCAGAGTTTCATGAGTCAATAAGTCCCAAAATCACTTGGAAATATTTTTCTTTTAACGCAACCTGTTAAGTTCATGCTGATCAATATTATGCTATCCAGAGAAAAAGAATAGTAAAAAGTTTGCTATAGCTAATGAATCCCTTTGAGCTTGCTGTTGACAGTTCTCATCTGTGGTATAATTTTAATAATGTGGGTTTTCCTGGTTTGTTATTAATACTGAAATCATGTAAATTCTTATCATTAAAAACTGGACATTTGATTTGGCTTCAGTCTGTGGAATGGATGGAGCACATTATTAGGGAAGGGCACTGTTGATCAATATTGACAGCCACCTTCTGGTCCACAAGTGAACAAAGGAGATGAGTCTTTCTGGAATTATTATTATTATTATTATTTACCTGGTAGTGTCCACTAGTGCTCCTACAATTATTTCCAAATGTCCTAAAGACATCTCTTTAGCATTCAAGTAAAATGTGTCCAGTGTTATTGTCAAATATTGATACATTGGAGTATAATCTGGGTAATATGCTTTCATCTAAACCTTTTTGAAAACTATGACTTGATTTGCCTATTATCATTTTCCCATCATTTCCTCATTCTTTATGATTCTTTAATGATTACTGAGAGTGGCTTGTGACCAGATGGTCAACACCAAAATCAGATTGATTATATTCTTTGCAGCCAAAGATGGAGAAGCTCTATACAGTCAGCAAAAACATGACCGGGAGCAGACTGTGGCTCAGATCATGAACTCCTTACTGCCAAATTCAGACTTAAATTGAAGAAAGTAGGGAAAACCACTAGACCATTCAGGTATGACCTAAATCAAATCCCTTATGATTATACAGTGGAAGTCACAAATAGATTTAGGGGACTAGATCTGATAGACAGAGTGCCTGATGAACTATGGACAGAGGTTCGTGACACTGTACAGGAGACAGGGATCAAGACCATCCCCATGGAAAAGAAATGCAAAAAAGCAAAATGGCTGTCTGAGGAGGCCTTACAAATAGCTGTAAAAAGAAGAGAAGTGAAAAGCGAAGGAGAAAAGGAAAGCTATTCCCATTTGAATGCAGAGTTCCAAAGAATAGCAAGGAGAGATAAGAAAGCCTTCCTCAGCAATCAATGCAAAGAAATAGAGGCAAACAATAGAATGGGAAAGACTAGAGATCTCTTCAAGAAAATTAGAGATACCAAAGGAACATTTCATGCAAAGATGGGATCGATAGGGGAAAAAATGGTATGGACCTAACAGAGGCAGAAGATATTAAGAAGAGGTCGCAAGAATACACAGAAGAACTGTACAAAAAAGATCTTCACGACCTAGATAATCACGATGGTGTGATCACTCACCTAGAGCCAGACATCCTGGAATGTGAAGTCAAGTGGGCCTTTGAAATCATCACTATGAACAAAGCTAGGGGAGGTGATGGAATTCCAGTTGAGCTATTTCAAATCCTAAAAGATGATGCTGTGAAAGTGCTGCACTCGATATGCCAGCAAATCTGGGAAACTCAGCAGTGGCCATAGGACTGGAAAAGGTCAGTTTTCATTCCAATCCCAAAGAAAGGCAATGCCAAAGAATGCTCAAACTACCACACAATTGCACTCATCTCACATGTTAGCAAAAAAATGCTAAAAATTCTCCAAGCCAGGCTTCAACAGTACATGAACCATGAACTTCCAGATGTTCAAGCTGGATTTAGAAAAGGCAGAGGAACCAGAGATCAAATTGCCGATATCCATTGTATCATAGAAAAAGCAAGAGAGCTCCAGAAAAACATCTGCTTCTGCTTTATTAACTATGCCAAAGCCTTTGACTGTGTGGATCACAACAAACTGTGGAAAATTCTTCAAGAGATGGGAATACCAGGACACCTGACCTGCCTCCTGAGAAATCTGTTTGCAGGTCAGGAAGCAACAGTTAGAACTGGACATGGAACAACAGACTGGTTCCAAATAGGAAAAGGAGTACGTCAAGGCTGTATATTGTCACCCTGCTTATTTAACTTATACGCAGAGTACATCATGAGAAACGCTAGGCTGGAAAAAACACAAGCTGGAATCAAGATTGCCGGGAGAAATATCAATAATCTCAGATATGAAGATGACACCACCCTTATGGCAGAAAGTGAAGAATAACTAAAGAGCCTCTTGATGAAAGTGAAAGAGGAGAGTGAAAAAGTTGGCTTAAAGCTCAGTGTTCAGAAAACTAAGATCATGGCATCTGGTCCCATCGCTTCATGGGAAATAGATGGGGAAACAGTGGAAGCAGTGTCAGACTTTATTTTTGGGGGGCTCCAACATCACTGCTGATGGTGATTGCAGCCATGAAATTAAAAGACGCTTACTCCTTGGAAGGAAGGTTATGACCAACCTAGATAGCATATTTAAAAGCAGAGACATTACTTTGCCAACAAAGGTCCATCTTGTCAAGGCTATGGTTTTTCCAGTGGTCATGTATGGATGTGAGAGTTGGACGGTGAAGAAAGCTGAGTGCCGAAGAATTGATGCTTTTGAACTGTGTTGTTGGTGAAGACTCTTGAGAGTCCCTTGGACTGCAAAGAGATCCAACCAGTCCATCCTAAAGGAGATCTATTGTGGTTGTTCATTGGAAGGACTGATGTTGACGCTGAAACCCCAGTACTTTAGCCACCACATGTGAGGAGCTGACTCATTGGAAAAGACCCTAATGCTGGGAAGGATTGGGGGCAGGAGGAGAAGGGGACGACAGAGGAAGAGATGGTTGGGTGGCATCACCGACTCGATGGACATGGGTTTGGATAAACTCCGGAAGTTGGTGATGGACAGGGAGGCCTGGCGTGCTGTGTTTCATGGGTTCACAATAATCGGACACGACTGAGTGACTGAACTGAACTGAACTGAGAGTGGCTTGAAATCCTCATCTGCAAGTTCTTTCAACAGCTTAGCATACAATCTATTATTTCAGGAACTTAAAGGAAAATAACTTCTCATATGTAGGGATGAAGAATAAGTTAGAGGATATTTATTGAGTAAATAAAATAGTGTAATTACAGAATAAATTAATGTAGAAGAAAATAAATAGTCCCTCTCTATTCTATTTTAAAGTAACCATTGGGCAATAAAAGTAAAATAAATCTCCCCTACTAAGAAACCTGAAAGGAACACTCATTTCATTATCTAAAGGGTTATTTGCATAAGAGTAAGAGGGTATATCTACATGCATATAAATTTTATATGCTATTGGATGTTGATAAATTCTTTATCCATGTTGTGCATCAGTCTTTTATCTGATGGAAATAATAGATCCTCACAAAATTGCTTTGATCTATAGATAAGGTAATTTTTTATTGAAGCATAGTTGATTTGTAATGTTTCAAGTATACAGAAAAGTGATTCAGTTATCAGTTCAGTTCAGTTCAGCCGCTCAGTCATGTCTAACTCTTTGCGACCCCATGAACTGTAGCACACCAGGCTTCCCTGTCCATCACCAACTCCTGGAGCTTGCTCAAACTCATGTCTATTGAGTCGGTGATGCTTTCCACCCATCTCGTCCTCTGTTGTCCTCTTCTCCAGGGTTCAAACTTTCTCAGATTCAGTTATAAATATATATATTATTTTTCAGATTATTTTCCATTATAAGTTATTAAAAGATATTGAATATAATTCCTTGTGGTATACAGTAAATTCTTATTGCTTAATTTATATATAGTAGTGTGTATCTATTAATTCCAAATTAATAATTCATCACTCCCCACTTCCACTTTGGTAACAATAAGTTTTTTTTTCTATCTCTGTGGGTGTATCTCTGTTTTATAAATAAGTTCATTTGTATCATTTTGAAAGATTGCACATAAAAGTGATACTATAAATCGGATAATTAAAGTCTCTGTCAAAGTTATTTAGACAGTTTAAAGCTGAGTGCAAAAAACAAATTGAATCAGTTATATCTTGATTTGCATTTTTTGATTTTTTTACAGAATCAAGTATTTTGGCACCCCAATTTAAAATGTTTGACATTTTATCTTAGAATATATCATATTTTGACATAATATTCTTGAAGGGTTACTTATGTTTTTACTTATAATTTGGGAGAAGTATTGGTTTCTTAAATATTTGCTCTGACTCTTTTGCTGACATTTGTAACAAAGAATTAAAAAGAACATAAATTATTTTTTCCTTTTTTTCTTCACTTTTCACTTTTTTAATTTATTTATTTTAATTGGAAGCTAATTACTTTACAATATTGTAGTGGTTTATGAAATACATTGACATGAATCAGCCATGGGTACATGTGTTCCAGATTCTGAACCCATCTCCCACCTCCCTCCCCATCCATCCCTCAGGGTCATCCCAGTGCACCAGCCCTGAGCACTCTGTCTCATGCATCGAACCTGGACTGGTAATCTGTTTCACATATGATAATATACATCTTTCAATGCTATTCTCTCAAATCATCCCATCCTTGCCTTCTCCCACAGAGTCCAAAAGACTATTTTATACTGCTGTGTCTCTTTTTGATGTCTCGCATATAGGGTCATGATTACCATCTTTATAAATTCCATATATATGCCTTAGTATACTGTATTGCTATTTTTCTTTCTGAATTACTTCACTCTGTATGATAGGCTCCAGTTTTATCCACCTCATTAGGACTGATTCAAATGTATTCTTTTTAATGGCTGAGTACTATTCTATTGTGTATATGTACCACAGGTTTCTTATCCATTCATCTGCCAGTGGACATCTAGGTCGCTTCCATGCCCTGGCTATTATAAACAGTGCTGCGATGAACATTCGGGTACACGTGTCTCCTTCAATTCTAGTTTCCTCAGTGTGTATGCCCAGCAGTGGGATGGCTTGTATGGCAGTTCTATTTCTAGTTTTATAAGGAATCGCCACACTGTTCCCCATAGTGGCTGTACTAGTTTGCATTCAGACTAACAGTGTAAGAGGGTTCCCTTTTCTCCACACATTCTCCAGCATTTATTGTTTCTAGATTTTTGGATAGCAGCCATTCTGACCTGCGTGAGATGGTACCTCAATGTGGTTTTGATTTGCATTTCTCTAGACCCAGATAATCACAATAGTGTGATCACTCACCTAGAGCCAGACATCCTGGAATGTGAAGTCAAGTGGGCCTTAGAAAGCATCACTATGAACAAAGCTAGTGGAGGTGATGGAATTCCAGTTGAGCTATTTCAAATCCTAAAAGATGATGCTGTGAAAGTGCTGCACTCGATATGCCAGCAAATCTGGGAAACTCAGCAGTGGCCATAGGACTGGAAAAGGTCAGTTTTCATTCCAATCCCAAAGAAAGGCAATGCCAAAGAATACTCAAACTACCACAAAATTGCACTCATCTCACACGCTAGTAAAGTAATGCTCAAAATTCTCCAAGCCAGGCTTCAGCAATACGTGAACCGTGAACTTCCAGGTGTTCCAGCTGGTTTTAGAAAAGGCAGAGGAACCAGAGATCAAATTGCCAACATCCACTGGATCATTTAAAAAGCAAGAGAGTTCCAGAAAAACATCTATTTCTGCTTTATTGACTATGCCAAAGCCTTTGACTGTGTGGATCACAATAAACTGTGGAGAACTCTGAAAGTGATGGGAATACCAGACCATCTGACCTGTCTCTTGAGAAACCTGTATGCAGGTCAGGAAGCAACAGTTAGAACTGGACATGGAACAACAGACTGGTTCCAAATAGGAAAAGGAGTACGTCAAGGCTGTATATTGTCACCCTGCTTATTTAACTTATTACATCATGAAAAATGCTGGGCTGAAAGAAACACAAGCTGGAATCAAGATTGCCGGGAGAAATATCAATAACCTCAGATATGCAGATGACACCACCCTTATGGCAGAAAGTGAAGAAGAACTAAAGAGCCTCTTGATGAAAGTGAAAGAGGAGAGTGAAAAAGTTTGCTTAAAGCTCAACATTCAGAAAACTAAGATCATGGCATCTGGTCCCATCACTTCATGGCAAATAGATGGGGAAACAGTGGAAACAGTGTCAGACTTTATTTTTGGGGGCTCCAAAATCACTGCTGATGGTGATTGCAGCCATGAAATTAAAAGACGTTTACTCCTTGGAAGGAAGGTTATGGCCAACCTAGATAGCATATTTAAAAGCAGAGACATTACATTGCCAACCAATGTCCATCTAGTCAAGGCTGTGGTTTTTCCAGTGGTCATGTATGGATGTGAGAGTTGGACGGTGAAGAAAGCTGAGCACCAAAGAATTGATGCTTTTGAACTGTGGTGTTGGAGAAGACTCTTGAGAGTCCCTTGGACTGCAAGGAGATCCAATCAGTCCATCCTGGAGGAGATCAATCCTGGGTGTTCATTGGAAGGACTGATGTTGAAGCTGAAGCTCCAATACTTTGGCCACCTCATGCGAAGAGTTGACTCATTGGAAAAGATCCTAATGCTGGGAAGGATTGGGGGCAGGAGGAGAATTGAATGACAGAGGATGAGATAGTTGGATGGCATCACTGACTCGGTGGACATGGGTTTGGGTAGACTCCGGGGGTTGGTGATGGACAGAGAGGCCTGGCGTGCTGCAATTCATGGCGTCGCAAAGAGTTGGACACGACTGAGTGACTGAGCTGAACTGAACTGATAATGAGTGATGTTGAGCATCTTTTCATGTGTTTGTTAGCGATCTGTATGCCTTCTTTGGAGAAATGTCTGTTTACTTCTTTCACCCACTTTTTTATTGGGTTATTTATTTTACTGGAATTGAGCTGCAGGAGCAGCTTGTATATTTTTGAGATTAATTCTTTGCCAGTTGCTTCATTTGCTATTATTTTCTCCCATTCTGAAGGCTATCATTTCACTTTGCTTATGGTTTCCTTTGTTGTGCAAAAGCTTGTAAGTTTAATTTGGTCCCATTTGTTTATTTTTGCTTTTGTTTCCGTTCCTCTGGTAGGTGGGTCATAGAGGATCCCGCTGTGGTTTATGCCGCAGAGTGTTTTGCCTATGCTTTCCTCTAGGAGTTTTATAGTTTCTGGTTTTACATTTATATCTTTAATCCATTTTGTGTTTATTTTTGTGTATGATGTTAGAAAGTGTTCTAGTTTCATTCTTTTACAAGTGGTTGACAAGTTTTCCCAGCACCATTTGCTAAAGAGATTGTCTTTTCTCCCATTGCCCCAGCCCTGAGCATTTGTCTCATGCATTGAACATGGAATGGTGTTCTGTTTCACATATGATAATATACATGTTTCAATGCTATTGTCCCAGAATGTCCCAGAGGGATGGGATGGGGAGGGAGGTGGGAGGGGGGTTCAGGATGGGGAACACATGTAAACCCATGGCTGATTCATGTCAATGTATCGCAAAAACTACTACAGTATTGTAAAGTAATTAGCTCCCAACTAAAATAAATAAATTTCTTAAAAAAAAAAAGAAAAAAAAAGAGATTGTTTTTTCTCGTTTGTATATCTTGCCTTTTTTTTGTCAAAGATAAGGTGTCTATAGGTGTGTGGATTTATCTCTTGGCTTTCTATTTTGTTCCGTTGATCTATATTTCTATCTTTGTGCCAGTACCATACTGTCTTCATGACTGTAGCTTTGTAGTATAGCCTGAAGTTGGGCAGGTTGATTCCTCCAGTTCCATTCTTCATTCTCAACATGGCTTGGGCTATTCGAGGTTTTTTTGTATTTCCATACAAATTGTGAAATTATTTGTTCTACTTTTGTGAAAAATACCATTGGTAGCTTGATAGTGATTGCTTTGAAAGTATATACTGCTTTGTGTAGTATATTCATTTTCACTACATTGATTCTTCAAATCCACGAACATGGTATATTCTCCATCTATTTGTGTCCTCTTTGATTTCCTTCATCAGTGTTTTATAGTTTTCTATATATAGGTCTTTTGTTTCTTTAGGTAGATATATTTCTAAGTATTTTGTTCTTTTTGTTGCAATGATGAATTGAATTGTTTCCTTAATTTCTCTTTCTGTTTTCTCATTGTTAGTGTATAGGAATGCAAGGGATTTCTGTGTGTTAATTTTATGTCCTGCAACTTTACTATATTCATTGATTAGCTCTCATAATTTTCTGGTGGAGTCTTTAGAGTTTTCTATGTAGAGGATCATGTCATCTGCAAACATTGGGTTTTACTTCTTTTCCAATCTGGATTCCTTTTTTTCTTTCTCAGGTCTGATTGTTGTGGCCAAAACTATGTTGAATAGTAGTGGTGAGAGTGGGCACTCTTGTCTTGTTCCTGACTTTAAGGGAAATGTTTTCAACTTTACACCATTGAGGATAATGTTTGCTGTGGTTTGTCATATATAGCTTTTATTATGTTGAGGTATGTTCCTTCTATTCCTGCTTCTGGAGGTTTTTTTTTTTATCATAAAAGGATGTTGAATTTTGTCAAAGGTTTACTCTGCATCTATTGAGATAATCTTATGGTTTTTATCTTTCAATTTGTTAATGTGGTTATTACATTGATAGATTTGTAGATATTGAAGAATCCTTGCATCCCTGGGACAAAGCCCACTTAGTCATGATGTATGATGTTTTTAATATGTTGTTGGATTCTGTTTGCTAGAATTTTGTTAAGGATTTCTGCATCTATGTTCATCAGTGATATTGGCCTGTAGTTTTCTTTTTTTGTGGCATCTTTGTCTGGTTTTGGTATTAGGGTGATGGTGGGCTCATAGAATGAGTTTGGCAGATTACATTCCTCTGCAATTTTCTGGAAGAGTTTTAGTAGGTTAGGTGTTAGCTCTTCTCTAAATTTTTGGTGGAATTCAGCTGTGAAGCCATCTGGTCCTGGGCTTTTGTTTGCTGGAAGATTTCTGATTATAGTTTCGATTTACGTGATTGTGATGGGTCTGTTAAGATTTTCTGTTTCTTCCTGGTTCAATTTTGGAAGTTATACTTTTCTAAGAATTTGTCCATTTCTTCCAAGTTGTCCATTTTATTGGCATATAGTTGCTGATAGTAGTCTCTTATGATCCTTTGTTTTTCTGTGTTGTCTGTTGTGATTTCTCCATTTTCACTTCTAATTTTGTAGATTTGATTCTTCTCCCTTTGTTTCTTGATGATTCTGGCTAATTTTATTTAACTTCTCAAAGAACCAGCTTTTGGCTTTGTTGATTTTTGCTATGGTCTCTTTTGGCTTTTTTTTGCATTTATTTCTGCCCTGATTTTTAAGATTTCTTTCTTTCTACTAACCCTGGGGTTCTTCATTTCTTCCTTTTCTGGATGCTTTAGGTGTAGATTTAGGTTATTTATTTGAGTTTTTTCTTGTTTCTTTAAGTAAGCCTGTATTGCTATGAATCTTCCCCTTAGCACTGTTTTACAGTGTCCCATAGGTTTTGGATTGTTGTGTTTTCATTTTCATTCATTTCTATGCATATTTTGATTTCTTTTTTTTCCCCAGATGAGTTATTTATCTATCTATTTATTTATTTATTTAATAAATTTATTTATTTTAGTTGGGGGCTAATTACTTTACAATATTGTAGTGGTTTTTGCCATACATTGACATGAATCAGCCATGGGTTTACATGTGTTCCCCATTCTGAACCCCCCTCCCCCCTCCCTCCCCATCCCATCCCTCTGGGTCATCCCATTGCCCCAGCCCTGAGCATTTGTCTTTTTTTTTTTTATTTCTTCTGTGATTTGTTGGTTATTCTGAAGTGTATTGTTCAGCCTACATATTTTGGAATTTTTAAAAGTTTTTCTCCTGTAACTGACATCTAATTTTACTGCATTTTGGTCAGAAAAGATACTTGGAATGATTTCAATTTTTTTGAATTTACCAAGGCTCGATTTATGACCCAGGTTTTGAACTTAAGGCTCCTGCCTCTGGTTTTACATCTTATTTTACAGTATCCTCAAGACTTCTCCATCAATACAGCACTGATGATAAATCATCTAGATTAATGATGAAAAGTTTCCCCACAGTGAGGGACACCCATAAGGTTCACCGAGTTACATGGAAAAGAGAAAAGGAAGGAGGGAGATAGTGGTGACTAGGAGGAGAAGAGGGGGAAACAAAAGGGGAGAGAGCAAGCTAGCCAGTAATCAATTCCCTATGTGCTCTCCACAGTCTGGACCCCCGAGATGTTCATGGAATTACACAGAGAAGAGAAGAGGGAGGAAGGAGACAGAGAAAAGTGGGAGTTAAAAGGAGAGAGACATATCCAGCCAGTAATCGGTTCCCTAATTGTTCTCCACAGACCAAAACACACAAAGAGATTCACAGAGTTTGATAGAGAAGAGAAGGGGGAGGGAGGAGATAGAGGCGATCTGGGGGAGAAAAAGGAGAGTCAAAAGGGGGAGAGAGCCATCAAGCCAGTAATCACACTCCTAAGTAAAAATAGGTAGTGAAGATTGGGTTCTTAAAGGTACAAAATTTGATAACAAATACCAAAAAGAAAAGATTAAAAATCTAAAGTAGAGGTTCGACTCTCAAAAATACAATATTAAAAAAAAAGTCACAAAAATTATAAAATATTTATATGAAGTTCAGTTTTAAAATAGGGTCTTTTTTTTACAAGGTAATAGTAGGTTATAAAAATGAAAATTAAAGGAGTAATAGAGAACTTAAAAAAATAAAAATTTTAAAAATGATAATAGTAAAAATATATCTAGGAATTTCTCTTTAGCTGTTGCAGACCATGTGGGGTCAGTTTAGTTTCAGATAGTTCCTTGTTCCAGCTTATACTTCTCAAGATCTATAGGCTCCTTTCAATGTAGTCATTGCTAACTACCGGGTTTTAATTTGTTACACCTGTCACTTCCAACATGGTTCCCTCTGTTTATTTTAGCTTCTTCTGTTTCCTGATCTCTTCAGTGTCTAATTTCCATCCTGACACAAGGGGGTGAAGGTGGTCACTTATTTAGACTTGTTTGTCCAGTCCTGCTGTGGGGAGGGAGGAACATTGTAAACAAATATCACTGGCGTGTGTGGGGAGTCCTCATAGTGTATTGGCTGCACTGGGTTTGCCCCTGCTCATGGTGTGTGTGCTTTCCCAGTCTGCACTGCTCAGGCTTCAGGTTGATTTGCAGGGAGAGAGCCCTGGGTTGTGTGTACTTCCCAGATCTAAGCTGCTCAGGTTCATGTTCTCAGGTATTCCACAAAGGCGCAAACTCGGTTGGGCCTGTGTTCTGTGTCTTTCCCAGGTCCGTGCAGCTCAGGCGACCAGGCACTTGGTGAGAGCAGTCTCCCCCAGTTGGGGGGTGCATCTTATTGCCTCCCCTGTCCCAGCCGCTCAGTTTTCTGGGTGACTGCAGGTACACTCCTCTCAGGTGTGCCGTGTGTCTCTTCTGTGGAGCTGATCACTGGCTGCGACCCTCCCGGCGGATGTCAACTGTTTGAATCCCAAGTAGTCTTTGTTAGCAACTGAGCCTTCTTGCAGTTTGGTAGAGGATACCTCTCTGGGGCCGAGTTTGCTCCTTTCTGGCTCTGGCTTCAGTTCTACCTGCCTGTCTCTGGTGGGGGATGAGCTGATATGCAGCCAGCTAGCTCTCTTCTGGTATTCACTCAGTCCTTTGTTCTGTGAGCGGGCCTGGCAGTGCCTTAGGTTAGGGCTTTTTGCGGGATAGTTCTCTCTCTCTCTCTCTCTTTTTTTCCCTCTCTCTCTCTCTGGCTATCCCACAGTTTGGGTTGCTATCTCACGTTATTTCCCCCAGATTGCCCTCAGGGAATTCGGGCCAGGTCCTTACCCTAAGCAATGCAGCCCACACCTCCCTGTTTAGCCCCCGCTTGCTGGTGGCAGCTGCGAGTGCTGGGAGTTGCCATTAGGCGTAGAAACCTGTGGGTTTTATTTATTTATTTATTTTTCCTCCCGGTTATGTTGCCCTCTGAGATTCCAAACGTCCCCATAGACTCACTGGTGAGAGGGTTTCCCGGTGTTTGGAAACTTCTCTCTTAATTCCCTTCCTGGGACGGATCTCCGTCCCTACCTTTTTTGACTCTCTTTATATATTTTATATTTTGTCCTACCTCCTTTCGAAGAAAATGGGCTGCCTTTCTGGGTGCCTGATGTTCTCTGCCAGCATTCAGAAGTTGTTTTGTGGAATTTTCTCAGCGTTCAAATGTTCTTTCGATGAATTTGTAGGGGAGAAAGTGGTCTCCTTGTCCTACTCCTCTGCCATCTTAGGACCATCCCTGGCTACTCCATTTCTTCAAAGGGATTCTTGCCCACAGTAGTAGATATAATGGTCATCTGAGTTAAATTCACCCATTCCAGTCCATTTTCATTTTCTGATTCCTAAAATGTTGACGTTCACTCGACATTCTTCAGTGGATCCCTTCCCAGCTGTTCTTCCCAACCCAGGAATTGAGCTGGAGTCTCCTGCATTGCAGACAGATTGTTTACCATCTGAGCTATTAGAGAAGCCCTGACTAAATAAATTAATAATGATTATATCCTTTAGTATTGGTAAGAATAGTCCTACTATGTAAGTTTAAATGAGAAATTAAAATAGAATGTTAGAAATTCATTCTGTCATTCATTTACCTACAAGAACTACAATTTTCATGAGCTTGTTTAAACAATTGAATTATTCTTCTGACATCACTCCTTTTTTTGTGTTCTTTGCCCCAAGTTAATACAACATTGACAAATCTTTGAAGAGTAATCAGTTGTTTTAATACATATAGATTTAACATATAAAGATAATATCTTATATTAGGTAGTATACTCCTTGAATAATAAACATATTCCCTGTCAGTGTTTCTATCTAGCCATGCAAATGATGCACTTTGATGTCTAACTGGTCTTGTATCCCTTATGGCACCATATGGTTTTCACAGATAACTGTAGTCTAATTGGTTTGAATCAAGCAACTGACACAGATATGCAAATATAGTCAGAATAGAAAATACTTCTACCAGAGTTCCTTCTGCACTATTGATTGAAATATGCATGCTTAAAAATAGTTCTGTAGAGTTAGTCTATTTGAATAGTTTGTAATTACACCCATTCTCAGTTGTCTACTTTCAGGAGCATGATGCTAACAAGGAAAAATGACTGACCAAGTGCATTTAATTTAACACAGGACCCACTCTAGAAGAACATTGTGCCTGTGATTATTTGTATTTGGTTAGCACAAAATCAGCATGTTTCTCAATAAAACCGTAAAGGACACAGTTTTATGACAAAATTCTATGCTATTAGGCTAATGTTAAATTACATTCTTGGTAATGTTGTTATTTTTAAAAGGGACCTTCATTATAGAAACATTTTTTTCTTTCTTTTAGGCAGCTTCTTACTTTTTGGAAAGAGAAAGCCAAATGGAGTTGCTTTAATTAAGGTCTCTAGCTAGTTCTGTCCCCGTTATTTGCCATCATTTTTTTTTCTTTGACCTTCCACAATCTGTTCACATTAGATATGAGGTAGACCATGTCATCAGTGAGTACATTTTCATTTGAAGCACTGCCAGCATAGCTTTCTGTTGTTCCTTTTCATTAGCTCAAAAGTATTGATGGGAATGTACTATACTCCATTTAGGGTTTAGTTCCTGTATAGTTATCAAAGACTGTCAATGAAATTTGAGTCATTATTGATCATTCCTCACATCTCTCCATTTTCCTTCTTACATTGGATCATTTCTATCATGCTTATTAGTATTTTGCTTGATACTAATTCCAAAGTCCATTTCCCCCATGAATATATATGCTTATGAAACTCAATGAGACTGAATATATATGCTTATGAAACTCAATGAGACTGAAGTGTCAAGAAGAGGAAGTATATTTTCTGTGTCATGTTATCTCCCCATAGTAACTAGCACAAAGCTTTACATATAATAGGAACTCAACAAATACTGATGCCTGTCAGAACATGTATGTTCACAGTATATTGTGAATATGCATCCTATCAACCAGTTTTTCCAGGATATACTTAGTTTCTAAGTACAACTGCTACATCTTTTTGTGGGCAGTAATTTGCTTAGATCACTGAGATATGATCAAAAGCCAACTTTCTGTAGTCAAGGAACTGAAACCTTAATAATAGTTTGCAATTATTAGTCTGTCCCCGAACTTCAAAATGATTAATAAAATATATGAAGTCTTGTTGGGCTGATTTTCCCCTTTAGGTGGATTAGTATACAAAGCTAACTTTAAAGTAGATATTTATTTCTTTGGGAGAAACCCATGCCCAAGGATTCTCTCAGCGGATTTGTGCCTCATTTTCAACTGATACAACAGTGAAGCACAAAGTTAAGCAGAGACTATAAACAGTTCAATAAAATACATTACTTTGAGTTTATCACCTTCCATTGTTTAATGATCTAGAAGTAATAATGTTAACATGACCTTGGTATTATTACTTGGTTAGAATGGCTGTACATCAACTGTCAAATAATCTAGAGAACATAAAGTATGGTCACCATTAAATTCTGGTGCTTTTTCTCTTTGATGAAAGTAAACTCTTCTTCTTTTAAACAGTGATTCATCAGCCAATATTTTTGTAAACTACTGAATCACTTTTTAATTTCTCTTTCTTATCTAGGCATTTTTCACTAAAACTGGTAATTCTTTTAATGATAAGAATTTAATGTTGGAGACAAAATAAAAAGGAAATTGTAAAAGACTTCTAAAAAATGAACTTTCCTTTTACACTTGTCCTTTGAAAATTGTGACTAGAGTAATTTGACTTTTCCTATGACATATTTATTACTTTCATTGATGTGAACATTAACCCTTACCCATTCTCAAATAATTAGATACAAATGGAACCATATACATGTACATTTCAGTACATGTGTACGATACTTACTGTATTTGAACTGGTTGAGTATCAGACCACTAAAAACTGAATTAATGCTATTTGACATAGAAACCAGATGGAGGAACGAGCAAGGACTGTGTGTAATGACCCCACTATATAGGAGACAAATCCATCTTTTGCCAAAATGCACTTTCGTCTCTCACTAGGGATTCTTACTCACTTCTGTGTCTTCATGTGCCATCTAAGCCCTGTCCATCTGTGACTCACCTTCAGGCCAAGAATCACTTGTGCTATCAATACTAATGAAAAAAGCTCATGTCAAATAGATCTTTGTTTCTTCTACACAAGTCTGTCACTTGGCAATAGCCTCTTCTGTACCACCTTGAATTGGGAAAGAATAATTCAGCTGTCTCCTGACCAAGAACAAACCATTGTCATAATGGCAGATGATATTTAGCACTAAATGTCTTACAGCGACACAGGAGTTAGATCATTCATGATCCCTATGTGCTTACAAATATGGCACATCAAGACATCCATATGGGCCATGGCTAATTGGCATAGATTCTAAGCCATCATGTGCAGCTAACTGTAAAGGAAAATAATAGGTGGTGAAAAGGAATGTAAAAGTTAAAAACCTCATTATGAATGTATACTACTAATATTAATTTGCTGATCAAATATAACTACGTGGAAGACAGTTTGACCTTGCATCAGTAAATCTTCAGTATTTATAAAAAGTTTCTATTCTTAATATCCAGATAGATGTACATGGGAATTTATTATTATTTTAGTGCCATATACTTATTTTTTAGGAAGCACTGGTCAAATTTTGGGCAGGCATATATCTTCCACATGTGTCACACTGGTGAGCACAATTCTATGTGCATCCCTTCTGAAGCTGTATTATCAAAAAGTTTCAGCTTTCCTAAATCACTGACAAATATTCCTTATTCAATGGTATACAAACAACTGTAACCAATCACAGTTAGTAAACACTATTGTTGTTGTTGTAGTTGTGTTAGTTGCTCAGTCATGTCCAACCTTTTGAGATCCCACGGACTCTAGCCCACCAGTCTCCTCTGTCCATGGAATTCTCCAGACAAGAATAGTGGAGTGGGTATCCATTCCCTTCTCCAGAGGATTTTCCTGACCCAGGGGTCAAACCCTGGTCTCCTACATTGTAGGTGGATTCTTTAACATCTGAGCTACCAGGGGAGCCTATTAGGGTTCTTTAAATCAAACTTACTTGATATGTTCAATTTATTACTCTAATTGTTGAACACATCTCAAGCAGAGTGTGGTCAACAGATAAGGTTGTGTCTGTATAATGCCAAAATCACTTGGTTCAGTAATTAACAAGCAAGCAAATGGAACTGTTGAACCTGTAGCTGGATGTCATATTTGCTGAAAAATGTCATTTAATTTTTACTTCTTGGAAGGCATTACATTTTCAGTTAAGCATTTCAATGACTATACAATTATTTACTTAGATTTTCCTGTTATACTTACAGATCTAAAGAAACCTGGATTCTTACTCTATAAAGTCAATATCCTGTTTCATTGAAAAGAAACTACCAGCAGTTATTCCTTATTCTGAGTTTTCTTTAAAACTACTTTTAGTGGACTTGATAATGTCACATTATTTCTTACTAGAAATATTTGTTACCAAAGACACTTCTATTTTCTCAAAAATATGGTGAATAGTAACCCAAACAGACCTTACTTAGTAGATTGAACTGTTGTATGTACGTAAAGAGAACTTTAAACAAAAGACTTTGGCAGTGAAGAGGGGAGCATGAGTAATTTCGACTGTAGGCATTGGAAAGGAACTTGATAGAGATTGACACATTTGAATTGAACTTTGAATCAAAAGTTTATTCACTCATAGTAAAAAAAGAAAGAAAAATAGTAGCTGAGGAAACTGTATTAATTAACATTTCTTTATTTTCTGTATTCTGATGCTCTGGTATCTGGGGCCTTGGCTGACTGCTAAGGAGGGACTGTGCTCCTAATTCTTACAGATCACAAACAGCTCACCCACAAGCAAGCCTTTTGTATGCATACCAACAAATCCCAAACCTATACTCCTAACTACCTCCTCTATCTAGTTCTTCCACTCTAGGTCACTATTCATCTTTCTTAATCATTCCAAAGCCAGGTATCATACAACTCAGGAAAGCTCCTGTACCCTAGAGCCCACTGAAATTATTCAAACTAGCTAATCCTAAACTCCCTTACCCTGCTGTATCTTGCTTTTCTCACAGAAACCATAATAAAGGTTTTTGCCTATGTTTTCCCCATTCCCTCTACTTCCTGATTGTCCCTGATGCTTCCCGATATGGCCCTAGATGGTGTCTTATGCCTCTTATTTCTAGACAACTAAAGACTAAAACCTTATTCCTTCATAACAGTCATTTCCATGTCTGTGTGTCTTACTATTCCTGAATAAAACAAATCCGAGATATACTTTAAAATAGCAATAGTAGAGGCAAAACAAAGAGGGATGGCATTGCATGGTATGTTCATTCAATGGCAGGAATATGAACTTGTGGATGGTAGGATAAGGAACAATTGATAAATTTGATTGAGAAGCAACTGAGAAAGACCTTGAATAACAAAATAGGGCATAAGACCTAATGATTTTTACCAAAGTATAGTTTACCATCTGGTGTGAGTAAGGGAAAGAGAACAAATAGCAAACGACCTTGAAAGCAAATAGTCATTATACTTAGAAATCATAAAGGAATGGAAAGTTTGGGAATCCTCTCAACCACTCTTTTTAAAATTCAGACTTGTGCCATGTAGTATATATATTGCAAAGAGACAGAATATACATGATGTCACTTCTTTGAATCAGTTTACTTGCACATTCCAGGGGGGAGAGGTTTTAAAGCAGTTTCATGGGTAATTTTAAATAAATTTATATTTTAAAAGGTGTAACTTTTTGTGGAGTGTAAAATACACACATTAACAATAAAATAGAAGACATAAAAGAAACCTCTTACTTTTTGAGACCAACAGTATTCCTCTCAGATCCACCTAGAGTTCGAGTTTCCTCCTGTATTATAGAGACATTTGTTGGACACACATAAACAGCCCTTTTCTACATTGTCTATAAAACATCGAATATTTTGTTCTTTAGAGAAGCCCAATCAAAGCTAGAATCTCTGATAAATACCTGGGAATGTAAATGAAATTCCAGTAATGTATACAATGTAAGCATTGTATGAGATCTATTAGTTGTCACTTTTTTAAAAAACTTTATGCTTTTTCAAAAGAAAGTATAATGTAGAATTTGAAAGCATGGATTTTGATGTGAAATCAGCCCATCTCTGCCACACAGTGGTTGTGTGACCATTGGAAAAGTAATTTCTCAGTGTCTCAATTTCATTGATGTATAAAATGGCAAAAATAATATTACTCACCTTATGAGTTCAGGGGGGGATTAAATAAGATAATGCACAGGAAACACTCTGAACAATATCTGGCACATAGAAACCTTTTACATGTTAGATATTATTATTATTATTATTATTATCTAAATATTCATATAGAATATTTAGAACATACAAAAAAGTAAAATAATGGGAAAAATTACTCATACTCTTGATATCCAATGTCAACTACTGTGTGTGTGCACACTCACATATGTGAATGTATATTGTGTGTGTGTGTGCATCTAAGGGGTGCATTCTTAATATTTCAACATCTTGTGGAGGGTTTCATTTCATCACCCTAACCAGTGAACACTCAGGTATCCAGTGATCATGGTAAGGATACATCGATATGGCCAGGTAGTAATTTTATAAGAGTAAGGCCCATTTATGACTGTTTAGTTACTTGCTTTAAAATGTATGCTTTATATACATTTATATTCATGTCAATGTATGGCAAAAACTATTACAATATTGTAAAGTAATTAGCCCCCAACTAAAATAAATAAATTTATTAAAAAAAAAAAAATCAATAAAATAATTGCTGAATGCCTACTAATTTCTGGGCTCTAAACTACACTCAAACATGTCCTAACTAACATCTTTTATGAATGATGAGCTTATGGAAAAGATTTTAAAAATTGCTAAATTTTTTAATTCATGAAGATATGCATATGATGTCTGATGAAATAAAAGCATAGTGCATAGCATTATTGTAAGGCAGAAACCAAAACAAAATTACAGTCATGTTACCCCAGTTCAGGAAAATGTTAAACCCTTTGGCTAGTGTTTTATTATAAAGAAATAGTCAATAAATTATTTGTAAGAAATATATATTTCAAATCAGTCTTTAAATAGAAACACACATATAACAAGGTTATGTATGAATCAGTCGATAAAATGCTGTGACTGGAGTCCTGAAGGAACCTGACCCTGCAATTCCTCTAGGAGCAGTGGTTCACTATTCACTAATGCAGTGTTTTCAGCAGCTTCATGGAATGTAAATATCTCAAATAATAGGAATCAACTGCATTTCCCCTTTTGTGAATTGCCTATTCATAGACTTTGCCCCTTTTTCTTTTGTTATTTGTCTCATATATTTGAAAGAGTTATTTGGATACTTGATATGTATTCTTTTCATGCATAAATGAAGCAAATATCTATTCACTCTTACTTCCTTTAACTCAGATCCCCAGGACTGTGTTGAACCTGAATGGTGAGAATTGGAACACTTGTCTTATTCCTAATCTCAGAGGGAAGGCTTTCACTCTTTCACCATTGAATATGGTGTCAGTTGTGTGTTTCTCATGTGTGAACTTCATTTTGCTGAGGTATATTCCTTCTATACCCAAATTGCTGAGAGTTTTTATTATAAATAGATATTGAATTTTGTCTTCTCTTTCATTTCAGATTTTATTTATTTAGTTTCATTTTCCTTAATTAGTCACTTAGCCATTGAATTGTCAACTTTTTATCTTTAAAAAGACAGTTCTTAGTTTTGTCGATATTTCCTTTTGTTTTTCTGGTTTCTGTTTATTTTATTTCTGCTCTTATCTTTGTTGTTTCTTTTTTTTTTTTTTAATCCAAATATTGGTTTTCACCAAAAATGCCCCTCAGACTATGATAAACCTTAAAAGTGCATTTAGTTATCTGTTTGTACCAGAGGCAGGACAAGCATTGAGAGAGGGTCAGGGAGGGAAACGTGTTGAAGAAAAGGAAGATTTGGGGCATGATTTTTTTTTCATTAATTCATTTTTTTATTGAAGGATAATTACTTTAAAGAATTTTGTTGTTTTCTGTCAAATGTCAACATGAATCAGACATAGGTATACATATATCCATTCTCTTTTGAACCTCCCTCCCTTCTCCCTCCCCATCACACCCCTATAGGTTGATACAGAGCCCTGTTTGAGTTTCTTGAGCCATACAGCAAATTACAGTTGGCTATCTATTTTACATGTGGTAATGTAAGTTTCCACGTTACTCTTTCCATACATCTCACCCTCTCCTCCCCTCTCCGCATGTCCATAAGTCTATTCTCTATGTCTGTTTCTCCATTGCTGCCCTATAAGTAAATTGTTCAATACCATTTTTCTAGATTTTGTATCTATGCATTAGAATATGATATTTATTGTTCTCTTTCTTGCTTACTTCAATGTATAATAGGTTCTAGGAACCTCATTGGAACTGACTCAAAGACATTCTTTTCTATGGCTGAGTAATATTCCATTGTGTATATGTACCACAACTTCTTTATACATTCATCTGTTGATGGACATCTAGGTTGCTTCCATGTTCTAGCTATTTTAAATAGTGCTGTAATGAATAATGGGGTACCTGTGTCTTTTTCAATTTTGGTTTCCTCAGGGTAGATGCCTAGGAGTGGGATTGCTGGGTCATATGGTGGTTTCGTTTCTAATTTTTTAAGGAATCTCCATGCCGTCTTCCATAGTGGCTGTATCAATTTACATTCCCACCAGCAGTGCAAGAGGGTTCCCTTTTCTCCACACCCTCCCCAGCATTTATTGTTTGTAGACTGTTTGATGATGGCCATTCTGCCTGGTGTGAGGTGATATCTCATTGTAGTTTTGATTTGCATTTCTCTAATAAAGAGCAATGTTGAGCATCTTTTCATGAGTTTGTTAGCCATCTGTATGTCTTCTTTGGAGAAATGTCTGTTTAGGTCTTTTTCCCACTTTTTGATTGGGTTGTTTGTTTTTCTGGTATTGACTTGTATGAGCTGATTGTATATTTTGGAAATTGATCCTTTGTCAGTCGTTTCATTTGCAACTATTTTCTCCCATTCTGAGGGCTGTCTTTTCACCTCGCTTATAGTTTCCTTTGCTGTGCAAAACCTTTTAAGTTTAATCAGGTCTCACTTGTTTACTTTTGTTTTTATTTCCATTACTCTAGGAGACGGGTCATAGAGGATCTTGCTTTGCTTTATGTCATTGAATGTTCTGCTTATATTTTCCTCTAAGAGTTTTATAGTTTCTGGCCTTACATTTAGGTCTTTAAGGTCTTGCATTTTGAGTTTGTCTTTGTGTATGATGTTAGGAATTGTTGTAATTTTATTCTTTCACATGTTCAGTTCAGTTCAGTCGCTCAGTCGTGTCTGACTTTCTGAGACCCCATGAATTGCAGCACGCCAGGCCTCCCTGTCCATCACCAACTCCCGGAGTCTACCCAAACCCATGTCCATCGAGTCGGTGATGCCATCCAACCATCTCATCCTCTGTCGTCCCCTTCTCCTCCCGCCCCCAATCCTACCCAGCATTAGGGTCTTTTCCAATGAGTCAACCCTTCGCATGAGGTGGCCAAAGTATTGGAGTTTCAGCTTCAACATCAGACCTTCCAATGAACACCCAGGATTGATCTCTTTTAGGATGGATTGATTAGATCTCCTTGCAGTCCAAGGGACTCTCAAGAGTCTTCTCCAACACCACAGTTCAAAAGCATCAATTCTTTGGTGCTCAGCTTTCTTCACCGTCCAACTCTCACATCCATACATGACCACTGGAAAAACCATAGCCTTGACTAGACGGACTTTTGTTGGCAAAGTAATGTCTCTGCTTTTAAATATGCTATCTAGGTTGGCCATAACCTTCCTGCCAAGGAGTAAGCGTCTTTTAATTTCATGGCTGCAGTCACCATCAGCAGTGATTCTGGAGCCCCAAAAAATAAAGTCTGACACTGTTTCCACTGTTTCCCCATCTATTTCCCATGGAGTGATGGGACCAAATTCCATGATCTTAGTTTTCTGAACATTGAGCTTTAGCCAACTTTTTCACTCTTCTCCTTCACCTTCATCAAGAGGCTCTTTAGTTCTTCACTCTCTGCCATAAGGGTGGTGTCATCCATATGTAGCTGTCCAGTTTTCCCGGAATCATTTATTGAAGAAGCTGTATTTGCCCCAGTGTATATTTTTGCCTCCTTCATGAAAAATAAGGCACACATAGGTGCATGGGTTTACTTCTGGGCTTTCTATCTTGTTCCATTGGTCTATATTTCTGTTTTTGTACCAGTACCATACTGTCTTGATGACTGTAGCTTTGTAGTATATTCTGAAGTCAGGAAGGTTGATTTCTCCAGTTCTATTCTTCTTGCTCAAGACTGCTTTGGTTATTTAAGGTCGTTTGTGTTTCCATATGTATTGTTAAATATTTTGTTCTAGTTCTGTGAAAAAGGCCATTGGTAATTTGATAGGGATTGCATTGAACCTGTAGATTGTGTTTGGTAGTATAGTCATTTTTACAATACTGATTCTTCCTACCCAGGAACATGGAATATCTCTCGATATGTTTATGTCATCTTTGATTTCTTTCATTAATGTCTTATAATTTTCTGTGTACAGTTCTTTTGTCTCCTTAGGTAAGTTTATTCCTAGATATTTAATTCTTTTTGTTGCAATGGTGAATGGGATTGATTCCTTAATTACTTTTTCTGATTTTTCATTGTTAGTATATAGAAATGCACATGATTTCTGTACACATATTGACTTTGTTTCCTTCAACTTTGCTAAATTCACTGATTAGATCTAGTAATTTTCTGATACTATCTTTAGGATTTTCTATATACAGTATCATATCACCTTCAAACAGTGAGAGGTTTACTTCTTCTTTTCCCATCTGGATTCCTTTTATTTCTTTTTCTTCTCTGATTGCTGTATCTAGGACTTCCAGAACTATGTTGAATAATAGTAGTAAAAGTGGACACCCTTGTCTTATTCCTGATCTTAGGGGGAATGCTTTCAGTTTTTCACCATTAGGAATAATGTTTGCTGTAGGCTTAGCATATATGGGCTTTACTATCTTAAGGTAGGTTCATTCTATGCCCATTTTTGAAGAGTTTTAATCATAAATGGGTACTGAATTTTGTCAAAAGCCTTTTCTGCATCTATTGAGATAATCATATGGTTTTTGTCTTTCAATTTGTTAATATTGTGTATCACATTGATTGATTTGCATATATTGAAGAATCCTTGCATTCCTGGAATAAACCCAACTTGATCATGGTGAATGAGATTTTTGATGTGTTGCTGAATTCTGTTTGCTAAAATTTTGTTGAGGATTTTTGCATCTATGTTCATCATGATATTGGCCTGCAATTTTCTTTTCTTTTCTTTTTTTTTTTTTTGGTCCTTGTCTGGTTTTGGTATCAGGGTGATGGTGGCCTTGTAGAATGGTTTGGAAGTGTTCCTTCCTCTGCAATTTTTTGGAAGAGTTTTAGAAGGATAGGCATTAGCTCCTCGCTAAATATTTGATAGAATTCTCCTGTGAAAACTCTAGTCCTGGGCTTTTGTTTTGGGGGAGATTTTTGATCACAGCTTCAGTTTCAGTGCTTGTACTTGGGTTGTTCATAATTTCTATGTCTTCCTGATTCAGAGTTGGAAGATTGAACTTTTTAAGAATCTGTCCATTTCTTCCAGGTTATTTTTATTGCCATATAGTTGTTCATAATAGTCTCTTATAATCCTTTGCATTTCTGCATTGTCTGTTGTTCAGTTCAGTTCAGTCATTTCAGACTCTTTGCGACCCCATGGACTGCAGCACGCCAGGCCTCCCTGTCCATCGCCAACTCCCAGAGCCTACTCAAAGTCATGTCCATTGCATTAGTGATGCCATCCAATCATCTCATCCTCTGTCATCCCCTTCTCCTGCCGCCTCCAATCTTTCCCAGCATCAGGGTCTTTTCCAATGAGTTGGTTCTTCCCATCAGGTGGCCAAAGTATCAGAGTTTCAGCTTCAGCATCAGTCCTTCCAATGAATAGTCAGGACTGATTTCCTTTGGATGGACTGGTTGGAAAACCTTGCAGTCCAAGGGACTCTTAAGTGTCTTCTCCAACACCACAGTTCAAAAGCATCAATTCTTTGGCACTCAGTTTTCTTTATAGTCCAACTCTCACATCCATACATGACCACTGGAAAAACTACAGCTTTGAATAGACAGACCTTTGTTGGCAAAGTAATGTATCTGCTTTTTAATATGATGTCTAGGATGGTCATAGCCTTTTTCATTTCTAACTGTTGTTTCTTTATGCTCACTTTGGGTTTAGTTTGTTCTTATTTTCTAGCTCCTCGAGGCATAAATTTAGGAATTTTATTGGAGTATAGCTGTGTTACAATACTATATTAGTTTTAAGTGTACAGCATAATGATTCAGTATTTTTATAGTCTTTGCTCCACTAAAGGTTAAGTTCAGTTGCTCAGTCATGTCCAACTCTTTGTGACCCCATGGACTGCAACATGCCTGGCCTCCCTGTCCATCACCAACTCCCAGGGTTTACTCAAACTCATGTCCATTGAGTCAGTGATGCCATCCAACCATCTCATCCTCTGTCGTCCCCTTCTCCTCCTGCCTTCAATCTTTCCCAGCATCAGGGTCTTTTCAAATAAATCAGTTCTTCACATCAGTTGGCCAAAGTATTGGAGTTTCAACTTCAGCATCAGTCCTTCCAATGAATATTCTATAAGATAATGGCTATAATTTCATGTACTCTACAATATATCCTTGTTGTTTATCGATTTGATACATAGTATTCTATACTTCTTAATCCCATACCCCCTACCTACCTCCTCCCCTTCCCTTGGGTATGACTAGTTTGTTTCCTATATCTGTAAGTCTGTTTCTGTTCTGATACATACATTCATTTGTGTTATTTTTCAGATTCCATATATAAATGATATCATACAGCATTTGTCTTTTTTGTCTGACTTATTTCACTAACCATAATATTTTCTAGATCCATCCACATTACTATAAATTGCAAAATTTCTTTCTTTTTTATGGCTGATTAATATTCTATGTGTGTGTACACACACACACATGCACACACACATACACACACAAATATACACTGCATCTTTTTTATCCATTCATCTGTGATTGGACACTTATGTTACTTTAATATCTACTGGACAGCTACATATAAAACTGTGAAAGTAGAACATTTCCTCATATCACAAACAAAAATAAACTCAAAAAGGATTAAAGACATAAATTAAGTCCTGAAACCATAAAATTCTTGGAAGAGGAAATAGGCAGGACACTCTTTGATGTAAATCGTAGTAATATTATTTTTTTCTGTCTCTTAAGGCAGAAAAAATAAAAGAAAAAATTTTAAAAAATGGGACCTAAGTAAATTTAAAAGCTTTTTCACAGCAAAGGAAATGGTCAAGAAAATGAAACACAACTTACAGAATGGGATAAAATATTTGCAAATGATAGGACTGACAAGGGGTTAATATCCCAAATATATAAACAGCTCTTGTAGCTCAATATAAAAATAAAAAATTGGCAGAAGAGCTGAAGAGACATTTTCCCAAAGAAGAGATACAGATGGACTAACAGGCACATGAAAAGATATTCAACATTGCTAATTATTGGAGAAATCCAAATCAAAATGAAGTATCACCTCACACCAGTCAGAATGGTTATCATCAAAAAGTGTACAAGTAACAAATGTTGTTGAGGATGTAGAGAAAAGAGAACCCTCCTACACTGTCAGTGGGGATCTAAATTGATGCAGCCACTAGGGAAAACAGCATGGACATTCCTCAAAAAACTAAAAATAGAACTACCATATGATCCAGCAATTCCACTTTTGGGTATATATATCCAGAAAAAAATGAAAACACTGATTAAAAAGGATACATTCACCCTAGTGTTCAGCACTGTTTTCAGTAGGGAAGATGTGAAAGATTGTTTATTTGACATATAGCTCTTTTTATTTTTAATTTTGGCGTTTATGACCATAAAATTCCTTCTTAGAACTGCTTTTGCTATATCCCATAGGTTTTTGTATATTGTATTTTCAATTTCACTTGTTTACAAATTTTTTTGTCTTTTGATTTCTTCATTGTCCCAATGATTATTTAAGATTGTTATTTTAATTTCTACATATTTATGAATTTTTCAGCTCTCCTCATGTTATTGATTTCTAGTTTTGTACAATTGCAGTTAGAAAAGATACTTGAGGTGATGTGAAACTTGCTGACTTGTTTTATGACCTCTTTATGTTCTGTCTGTTACTCCAGGTGTTTCTTGACTTCCTACTTTTGCATTCCAGTCCCCTATAATGAAAAGGACATCTTTTTTGGGTGTTAGTTCTAAAAGATCTTGTAGGTCTTCATAGAACCATTCAACTTCAGCTTCTTCAGCGTTACTGGTTGGGGCATAGGCTTGGATTACTGTGATATTGAATGGTTTGCCTTGGAAACGAACAGAGATCATTCTGTCGTTTTTGTGATTGCATCCACGTATTGCATTTCAGACTCTTTTGTTGACCATGATGGCTACTCCATTTCTTCAAAGGGATTCCTGCCCACAGTAGTAGATATAATGGTCATCTGAGTTAAATTCACCCATTCCAGTCCATTTTAGTTCGCTGATTCCTAGAATGTTGACGTTCACTCTTGCCACCTCCTGTTTGATCGTTTCCAATTTGCCTTGATTCATGGACCTAACAGTCCAGGTTCCTATGCAATATTGCTCTTTGCAGCATCGGACCTGGCTTCTATCACCAGTCACATCCAGAACTGGGTATTGTTTTTGCTTTGGCTCCATCCCTTCATTCTTTCTGGAGTTATCCTTCCACTGATCTCCAGTAGCATATTGGGCACCTACCAACCTGGGGAGTTCCTCTTTCAGTATCCTATCATTTTGCCTTTTCATACTGTTCATGGGGTTCTCAAGGCAAGAATACTGAAGTGGTTTGCCATTCCCTTCTCCAGCGGACCACATTCTGTCAGACCTCTCCACCATGACCTGTCCATCTTGGGTGGTCCCACGCGGCATGGCTTAGTTTCTTTGAGTTAGACAAGGCTGTGGTCCGTGTGATCAGATTGGCTAATTTTCTGTGATTATGGTTTCAGTGTGTCTGCCCTCTGATGCCCTCTCGCAACACCTACCATCTTACTTGAGTTTCTCTTAACTTGGAAGAGGGGTATCTCCTCACAGTCGCCGCTTCTAACCTTGTGCGTGAATGGTCCTCGTTCTCTCAGCCCTCCTGCACCCGTGCAGCCACCACTACTTGGACGTCGGGTTGCTCCTCTCAGCCACTGCCCCTGACTTAAGATGTGGGGTAGCTCCTCTCAGCGGCCGCCCCTGACCTGGGACGTGGGGTAGCTTGTCTTGGCTACTACCCCTGACCTCCGACGTGGGATAGCTCCTCTCAGCGGCTCCTGGGCCATCGCAGCCTGGTGCTCTCAGCTGCTCCCCCCTGACCTTGTGGGTGGGGTAAGTCCTCTCGGCTTCACTTCTGCATGGTCCTTACCAGCCACCACACTTCTGCAGAGTCCATCGCAGTGAAGCAGGGCAAAGGCTAATAGAGTTTTGCCAAGAGAACGCACTGGTCATAGCAAACACCCTCTTTCAACAACACAAGAGAAGACTCTACACATGGACATCACCAGATGGTCAACACTGAAATCAGATTGATTATATTCTTTGCAGCCAAAGATGGAGAAACTCTATACAGTCAGCAAAAACAAGACCGGGAGTGGACTGTGTCTCGGATCCTGAACCCCTTATTGCCAAATTCAGACTTAAATTGAACAAAGTAGGGAAAACCACTAGACCATTCAGGTATGAGCTAAATCACATCCCTTATGATTATACAGTGGAAGTGAAAAATAGATCTAAGGGACTTGATCTGATAGACAGAGTGCCTGATGAACTATGGACAGAGGTTCGTGACATTGTACAGGAGACAGGGATCAAGACCATCTCCATGGAAAAGAAATGCAAAAAAGCAAAATGGCTGTCTGAGGAGGCCTTACAAATAGCTGTGAAAAGAAGAGAAGTGAAAAGCAAAGGAGAAAAGGAAAGCTATTCCCATTTTAATGCAGAGTTCCAAAGAATAGCAAGTAGAGATAAGAAAGCCTTCCTTGATGATCAGTGCAAAGAAATAGAGGAAAACAACAGAATGGGAAAGACTAGAGCTCTCTTCAAGAAAATTAGAGATACCAAAGGAATATTTCATGCAAAAATGGGCTCAATAAAGGACAGAAATTGTGTGGACCTAACAGAAACAGAAGATATTAAGAAGAGGTGGCAAGAATACAGAGAAGAACTGTACAAAAACGATCTTCACGACCCAGATAATCTTGATGGTGTGATCACTCACCTAGAGCCAGACATCCTGGAATGTGAAGTCAAGTGGGCCTTAGGAAGCATCACTACGACCAAAGCTAATGGAGGTGATGGAATTCCAGTTGAGGTATTTCAAATCCTCAGAGATGTTGCTGTGAAAGTGCTGCACTCAATATGCCAGCAAATCTGGAAAACTCAGCAGGAGTGGCCACAGGACTGGAAAAGGTCAGTTTTCATTCCAATCCCAAAGAAAGGCAATGCTAAAGAATGCTCAAACTACCACACAATTGCAGTCATCTCACATGCTAGTAAAGCAATGCTCAAAATTCTCCAAGCCAGGTTTCAGCAATACATGAACTGTGAACTTCCAGATGTTCAAGCTGGTTTTAGAAAAGGTAGAGGAACTAGAGATCAAATTGCTAACATCCACTGGATCATCAAAAAAGCAAGAGGGTTCCAGAAAAACATCTATTTCTGCTTTATTGACTATGCCAAAGCCTTTGACTGTGTGGATCACAATAAACTGTGGAGAATTCTGAAAGAGATGGGAATACCAGACCACCTGACCTGTCTCTTGAGAAACCTGTATGCAGGTCAGGAAGCAACAGTTAGAACTGGACATGGAACAACAGACTGGTTCCTAATAGGAAAAGGATTACGTCAAGGCTGTATATTGTCACCCTGCTTATTTAAATAATATGCAGAGTACATCATGGGAAATGCTGGGCTAGAAGAAGCACAAGCTGGCATCAAGATTGCTGGGAGAAATATCAATAACCTCAGATATGCAAATGACACCACCCTTATGGCAGAAAGTGAAGAAGAACTAAAAAGCCTCTTGATGAAAGTGAGAGAGGAGAGTGAAAAATTTGGCTTAAAGCTCAACATTCAGAAAACTAAGATCATGGCGTGTGATCCCATTGCTTCATGGGAAATAAATGGGAAAACAGTGGAAACAATGTCAGACTTAATTTTGGGGGGCTCCAAAATCACTGCTGATGGTGATTGCAGCCATGAAATTAGAAGATGCTTACTCCTTGGAAGGAAAGTTATGACCAACCTAGATAGCATATTGAAAAGCAGAGACATTACTTTGGCAACAAAGGTCCATCTAGTCAAGGCTATGGTTTTTCCAGTAGTCATGTATGGATGTGAGAGTTGGAATGTGAAGAAAGCTGAGCACTGAAGAATTGATGCTTTTGAACTGTGGTGTTGGAGAAGACTCTTGAGAGTCCCTTGGGCTGCAAGGAGATCAAACCAGTCCATCCTAAAGGAGATCAGTCCTGGGTTTTTATTGGAAGGACTGATGCTAAGGCTGAAACTCTAATACTTTGGCTACCTCATGCAAATAGTTGACACATTGGAAAAGACCCTGATGCTGGGAAGGAATGGGGGCAGAAGGAGAAGGGGACGGCAGTGGATGAGATGGCTGGATGGCATCACCGACTCGATGGACATGAGTTTGGGTAAATTCCGGGAGTTGGTCATGGACAGGGAGGCCTGGCATGCTGTGATTCATGGGATCGCAAGAGTCAGACACAACTGAGCAACTGAACTGAACTGAACTGATGTTCTGTCTTGGACTATGTCCTTTATGTGCTTGCAAAGAATGTATATGCTGAAACTATTGGATATAATGCTCTCTATATATCTGTTTGGTCCATTTGATCTAAAGTATGGTCCAAGTACATACTTTCTGTCAGGATATTGAAAGTGGAATATTGAAGCTCCTTACTGTTACTGTATTATTGTCTACTTCTCTCTTAAAGTCTGTTGGTATTTGCCTAATATATTTAGGTACTTCAGCATTGGGTGCGGAGAAGGCAGTGGCACCCCACTCCAGTACTCTTGCATGGAGAATCCCAGGGATGGCGGAGCCTGGTGGGCTGTCATCTATGGGGTCGCACAGAGTAGAACACGACTGAAGAGACTTAGCAGCAGCAGCAGCAGCAGTATTGGGTGCAGATACATTTACAGTTGTTTTATATTTTGAAGAATTTATTCCTTTTTCACTATATAGTAACCTTCTTTGTCTCTTGCTACCATATTCCACTGAAAGTCTATTTTTTCTGATATAAGGAAAGCTACTCAGCTCTCTTTTCATTTCCACTTGCATGAAATATGTTTTTTTTTTTCCATCCCTTCACTTGGAGCCTATTTGTATCCTTAAATCTGAAGTAAGTCTCTTGTAGGTAACATAAAATTGGTCCTTGTTACTTTTTACATACAGCCACACTCTCCATTTGATAGGAGAATTTAACTCATATTCATTTGGGGTATTTATTAATAGGTAAGGATTTAGTGGGCTTCCCAAGTGGCTCAGCTGGTAAAGAATCCACCTGCAATGCAGGAGACCTGGGTTCGATTCCTGGGTTGGAAAGATTCCCCCAGAGGAGGGCATGGTAACCCTCTCTAGTATTCTTGCCTGGAGAATCCCATAGACAGAGGAGCCTGGTGGGTTACAATCCATGGAAATAAAAGCAAAAATAAACAAATGGGACCTAATTAAACTTAAAAGCTTTTGCACAACAAAGGAAACTATAAGCGAAGTGAAAAGACAGCCTTCAGAATGGGAGAAAATAATAGAAAATGAAGCAATGGACAAAGAATTAATCTCAAAAGTATACAAGCAGCTCATGAAGCTCAATTCCAGAGAAATAAACGACCCAATCAAAAAATGGGCCAAACAACTAAACAGACATTTCTCCAAAGAAGACATACAGATGGCTAACAAACACATGAAAAGATGCTCAACATCACTCATTATCAGAGAAATGCAAATCAAAACCACAATAAGGTACCATCCCACTCCAGTCAGAGTGGCTGCTATTCAAAAATCTACAAACAATAAAGGCTGGAGAGGGTGTGGAGAAAAAGGAACCCTTTTACACTGTTGGTGGGAATGCAAACTAGTACAGTCACTATAGAGAACAGTGTGGAGATTCCTTTAAAAACTGGAAATAAAACTGCCATATGACCCAGCAATCCCACTGCTGGGCATACACACCAAGGAAACCAGAATTGAAAGAGACACATGTACCCCAATGTTCATTGCAGCACTGTTTATAATAGCCAGGACATGGAAGCAACCTAGATGTCCATCATCAGACGAATGGGTAAGGAAGCTGTGGTACATATGCACAATGAATATTACTTAGCCATTAAAAAGAACACATTTGAATCAGTTCTAATGAGGTGGATGAAACTGGAGCCCATTCAACAGAGTGAAGTAAGCCAGAAAGAAAAACACCAATACAGTATACTAGCGCATATATATGGAATTTAGAAAGATGGTAATAATGACCCTATATGTGAGACAGCAAAAGAGACACAGATGTAAAGAACAGTCTTTTGGACTCTGTGGGAGAAGGCTAGTGTGGGATGATTTGAGAGGGTAGTGTTGAAACGTGTATGTTATCATATGTGAAGTGAATCGCCGGTCCAAGTTCAATGCATGAGACAGGGTGCTCAGGGCTGCTGCACTGGGATGACCCTGGGGGATGGGATGGGGAGGGAGTTGGGAGGGAGATTCTGGATGGGGAACACATGTGCACCCATGGCTGATTCATGTTGATGTATGGCAAAAACCACTAAAATATTCTAAAGTAATTAGCCTCCAATTAAATAAATTAATTTAAAAAAATAGTGTTGTGTAAAGTGAATTTTGAGGTAGTGAATTTTAATTAAGCATTCCACATTCTGATTGCCACCTATGGGAATACAGCACTAGATTATGCTACTCAAAAGCAACTTGTGAGTAAGAGAGATGAGAAGTAAGTCGCATTATACATGTGAAGATGAATTTGATAGACTAGGATTTGAATGAAACCTATTGTGGTATGAAGCGAAATGGAAACAAGTAATAGCACAATAAGACATGAGTGCCAAGAGCTTTGTGATAGGAGTTTGAGCATACATGGTATTATTAAGGAGAAGACTGGGGTTAACTGGATTCTTCTGGTACACTCATACAATTATAGGGAGTCACGCATCCTGACACATTTATCCCATTTATCCCATGAATATGTTGTTATAATATTATTGCCAAGACAAAAGAAAACTGCAGGATGAAAAGATTTGTGTTTTTCTTTCCTCTTTAGTGTATAATGTTCTGCAAATACTGAAGTCTGTTTTGCTATGTTTAGAAGAATTTTCAAAGGAGGGGTCTTCAGATGTTTGGATGAGATTACAGTGCTTCAGAGATGAGAGTTCAGTCTTCAAAGAGGAGTTAGTCTTCTTGGAGATATTTCTTTCCCTGATAACAGTCAATCTATTACTTATGAAAGTATGGCACCAAGACCAAGATTTCCTAATTCCTCCTGTTTTTCTACAGAACTTACTTGGTGCCCAAGGTGCACCCAATACTTTATTACATGCTAGGACTTATTTATACTTTCCTCTGTGTTTTCTCAACTCTTCAGCATTTTTAGCTGTTCTGAACTGCATATTTCCTTCTGTGTGCATGCTAATTCACTTCAGTCATGTCCAACTCTTTGCAACCTATGGACTGAGGCCCTCCAGGCTCCTCTGACCATGGGATACTCCAGGCAATATTTCTGGAGTGGGTTGCCATGCCCTCCCCCAGGGGATCTTCCTGTCCCAGGAATCGAACCCGGGTCTTCTGTGTCTCCTGCACTGCGGGTAGATTCTTTACCACTGAGCCATCAGGGAAGCCCATATTTCCTGCTAGGACCCCACTAATACCTCCCCTAACCCAGATTGACAACCATATAATTTGACCTTCAATCTGCCTCTCAAACTCTAAATTGACCAAAGAATAAAAGGGAAGTGTTGGCTATACATAAAAATTTAAGGTAATGGTTCTCAATTTAGGGGGAGGGACCAAAGATTCTGTTGAGAATCTGATGAAAGCAGCAGACCCTTTCCCAAACATTTGATGGGGAAGGGTCTGCATATATACTATGATTCACATAATAATTTCACATGTTTTATAAATCTCATGAAACCCATATATGGACTATTTAAATATATGCAGATTCCAGGTCTAAGGGCTTTTATGGCTCAGGTGGTAAAGAATCTGACCACAATGCAGGAGACCCAGCTTCGATCCCTGGATCGGGAAGATCCCCTGGAGAAGAGAATGGCTACCCACTCCAGTATTCTTGCCTGGGAAATCCCATCAGAGGAGAATGGCAGGCTATAGTCGATGGGTCCACAAAGAGTCAGACACAACTGCGCAACTAACACTTTCACTTTCCAGGTCTAAAACTTTTGCTCAAGCTGAGTTCAAGGTCTTTCCCCTGGGTTTATTCATCAGGAGAATCAGACCTACTGTCATGGAATTCACTGTGATAAACTGGACCATGGAGGTAGAAGGTTGGGCTTTCAGCATAAATGAACCTAGAATAGCAATATCCTGCTATAAAAGACTAGGAGGAGGCCTGATGAATAGATTCCTGTGAGGCCACTGGATGTGTCCTCCAGTTTAGTCAAATTATCTTTCTCCTTGAATGGATTTATCCCAACTCCGTGGGGCCTAGAGTTGTGTGGCTAAATCCCTAAGTGATCCGTGTCTACCTAGGGTACCCTGTATTGATAAGTCCCTGTATATGGGAAGGCAGTAAATGATCAGAGGAGAAAGGGGGGTTTGAACTGTGCCCCTACCAGATCTTTTTTACCTTAGATAAAATTAACACCAGCCAACTGGAAGAAAAGAAATTATGATGACTGCAAACTGAGCTTTGAAATCTACTGGGAGATTCCTTTATAACTTCTGGAGATACAGTTGTGGCAGAGCCAATTTTTGCATTTGAATGAAGATTTGGGTCTCTGATAATACATGTTGTCTACAATAGACTGAAATATGCTCCAGTACTATTGGGTATGGATTGATTTTTCATTAAACAATGTAATTTTGGAGCTACACACCTCAAATGAAAGGAATGTAGGTTTTGGAATCAGACGGCTAGGGCTGAATACTAGGTCAGACAATTCCTATGGTTTCTTTATTGTTCCTCAACTATGAGTCTATTTTCTAATCTGTGAAAGGGGTGTAAACACCTAACTTAGAGTCACTGTGAGAATTCAGAATAGTTTAAAATTCTAATCTTAGCTCTCAGTAAATAGTAGCCATCTCTGATGATGACCTTGGGGCCAAATGCTTGTATGTGCCAGTGTGATCCATTCAAGGTAATTATTCAAACCATTGCACAATTTGTGGTAGATCTTAATTCCAAGATTAAAAGCCTATACTCTATTCCACAGATAATGGAGAGTCACTGAAGATTTCTTTCTCCTTTTTTTTTATGTGAACAAATACAAAACAAAATAAGCTAATGGAAAACGATGAGAAATTACTTCTTCAGTACTGAAAATTTAGATTGATTTAACTGAAATCTTCAGGCTCAAAACAGTTATTTTTCAAATGAATGGTTTTAGCATTTCAACGACATTGTGCTCTATTGTAGTGTTTTTGTTATTAGAAAGGCATGTTGTGGGCAATTAATTTACATCTAAGTGGTTACGTTTGTTCAGAAGTGGCCAGTATCACTCATGAAAATCTGAGCTACACTGTTTGAAGAAAAGTGAGGACCCAAAAGATGTAAGGTTGAGGTTTTATGTAAATCATACTTACTTCCACTATAAGGATTATAATTGCTGGAAGCCTTCTTAGATGGCCCAGCTTGGGGAACTGAGGCCCAGGTAAAGGAGGAGAGTTGTATAGCAACATAGTACTAGATTAGAATACAGAAATTTTCTAATACTGAGAACTATGAGTGAAAATTTGTGGGGAAATTTAGTTTGTTCAACAAACATGTGAGCTCCTACTTTTGTGCATGGGGTGATGGGGGAAGATCATTCATTCAATAAATATGTGAGTCACTACTATGTACCAGGCACTGTACTAAGTAAACAGGTCAAATAAACCCCAGCTCTGATGGAGTTTATAGATTAGAGGAGTGAGTCAGACAGTAAAAAGTGGGCAAATAACTTATTTGATTTAATTATAATTCTGTAACTCTGATGTAGAAGATAAACCGGGCTAAGAGAGAACATGAAAAGGGGAGCTTATCAATATATTGGTCTCCATGTGTTGCCTTGCTTGACTTTATATTTTCATTATATGATTTCTTTCTTACTATACAAATGGGAAAACTATCTTCGAATTTGTTTGTGTTTCATTGGTTTGAAGCTATTAACTTCACTGGAGTGATCTAGACAAATCTAACCACTAGGGGTCGCCTTGGGCCAGGGCAGCAACAAGAACACCTCTTGACCTACATCTGTGGGTATAATCAGCCTGAATACAAAGTAGTGTTTAGAATCTGAGTTGGATCTGGAAGAGTGCTTAAGATTTTGAATATACAGAGCTGAACATTAGAAGAACCTCAGTTATTTATTCCAACATTAGCAAAAGCAGATAGGGGAATATGTAGGAGGGTAATGAAGAATACCAAGTAAATCAGTTGGGCTGGAACATTGAGTGTGTGAAGAATACAAGTAGAACATAAGATTGGAAGGGTGGTTTGGGATGAAATTTATGAAAGTCTTAAGTATCAAGCTAAAGAGTTTTAGTTTTATCATGCTAGCAATTGGGATGTTTTGAAGATTTTAAAGAAGGAAATATAAACAGAATGAGCACAGTTTAGGAAGCTTTAAAAATATCTCAGTGAAACATAATGAAAGAATTGTTAGTAGTGGCCAGTCACTGCCATAGAGAATGCAGCCAGAGGAGGAGAACTGAGAGAAAGCTGAATTTAAGTGTGTACACGGATGGATCTGGGAGTTATGCATATGGAACATAGAATAGGCAGTTGAAGATGAAGAACTGGAGACTGTAGAAAATGAGGGTTACCAAAAAAATCAAGGAGAGTAAGCCTAGAAACAATGGATAAAGCCCTGGGACAAGACATAAGAACAGAAGCAGAGAGAACCTCGAATAGGCATCTGGAAAATGATCCGCATTTGGGTGTAGGGTGTGGATGAGGCAGTAGAGCAGGAGACAGAGAAAAAGTGACCAAAGTGGTTCTCATTCTGCTGAAGACAGAGTTGGAACAAGACTGGCAGAAATAATTTTTATATACCCCATAAGCATTAGAAATTGACAACAAAGAAAAAAGGCACTGGCTAGCAGGCTTTGTTCCCATGACTTTGAGAGATGTAGGAAGAGCTGAGCTAACTAGATTTAATAACCAAGAGATAAGAAGTTAAAAGATGAGGGAGCAGAGTTAGATGGACTGAAGGTGGAAGCTTAGTCTCCAGTGTGACCTTCCACCCTTCATTTTCCTCTCCAAGCAGCACTCTCCTCTTCAGCAAAATACAGGTACTAATGATACCTCCTCGTGGAACATGTATATAGGAAGTGTTTAGTGTAGTGCCACAAACATAGCAATATTTACTGAGTGCTTACTTTGTGTTGCTTGTTATGATGTTTGGTATAAGGGGAATGGCCCCCATGTCTCTTGATAGCCTCTGAATGCAAGATTATCTCAACCTCAATGCAAAACCTCAAATTAAAGATTATCTCAGAATATGATTGCATGAAAAAAAAAATGCTGCCTTTCCTTAGAAATTGATGGACTTTCTGCTTTGTAATAACATGTATTAGGCAAGTTTTAGTTACTGTTTTGTTTCCTGAAATATCAGGACTAAGTTTGAAACTCAAACCTAAGAAGTAATCAATCCTTATAGTTTTCATATTTGCTAGTGCTTCATTTCCATGCTTCTGATTTTGTATTTTAAATTTGATATTACCACTTTATATGATCATTTATTATGTACCGATTTCTTTTTCTGGAATGGTATTAGTTACTCTAATGCATCCTGAGAACATCTTGGTAAAAATTATTAATCCTACTTAGTGTATAAGAAAACTAAAGGTCAGGGTGGTGAGGTAGCTTCCAGAGTCCCATAGTTGGTAAGTGCAAGAATAGAAATCTGAAACTTCCTCTCTCAAGGGTTTCCAAGGTGGCAGTAGTGGTAAAGAATCTGCCTGCCAGTGCAGGAGACATAAGAGACGTGGGTTCAACCCCTGGGTCAGGAAGATTCCCTGGAGGAGGGCATGGCCACCCACTCCAGTATTCTTGCCTGGAGAATCCCATGGACTGAGGAGCCTGGCAGGCTACAGTCCATAGGGTCGCAAAGAGTCAGACTGAGCATGTACACCTCTCTGAAACCCTAAGCATTTGCTATTTTTCTTATGATCATTATGAGTCAAAAGTATAATAAAGGAATAATAACAGAAAAAATAACATGATTTCAAAGCAGTACAGTTGATAAAGGATTGGGTTTTAAATGGCCGAACACATAAAATATGTGAACTCAATGGTATCGCTGCTACAAAAACTTACAGATGGGACCCATCTGCTTCTTTATGGCCTGACTACATTTAGTTCTAGGCATTGCGTTCCAGGAGGGGTTCAGTCAAGCTAGACTGTCCAAAAAAGGCCAAGCAGATGGTAAAGAGACCTAAAACCATATCACACAATGGTTATAAGCATAAACTTGAAAGCTGACATGAAGAAAAGACAGGGGCACGTTTTTGCTCTTATTTTTGTGAACTGATGAGGGATTAGATTTGCTTTACATGGTGCACAAGGACAGAACCGGGATCTGTGGCAGAAATTTCAAGGTAGAAGGTTTGGCTTGACATAAAGATGGAATTTTCTAGTATTAAATACTTTTCATTAATAGAATGAGGTGCCTCAAGGGATAACGAACTTTGGAGCAATTTAGTTTTTTTTTTTTTTTTAAGCAATTTAGTTTTTTTTTTTTTAAGCAAAGATTAGATAGTCACTTGGCAGAGATACTGCAGAGGTGTTTCTACTAGTGAGTATGGGATAGACAAGCAATTTTAGTCTAAGGCCTCTCCAACAATGGTTTGTCATTGCATTAAATGAAGATAACTATGCTGATCTATCTATATGTTCTCTGTCAGATGTTTCTGCATCAGAAATCTAAGTCGGGATATAAAAAATAGTGCAACTCCAATATCTCAATTATATAATGTTGCTGTTGTTGTTCACTGGCTAAGTCGTGTCCAACTCTTTGCAACCCCATGGACTGCAGCATGCCAGGCTTCCCTGTTCATCACTATCTCTCAGAGTTTGGTCAAACTCATGTCCATTGAGCCAGCGATGCCATCCAACCATCTTATCATTGACATCCCCTTGTCCTCCTGCCCTCAATCTTTCCCAGCATCAGGGTCTTTTCCAGTGAGTCAGCTCTTCATATCATATTGCCAAAGTATTGGAGCTTCAGTATCAGTCCTTCCAATGAATATTCAGGATTGATTTCCTTTAGGATTGACTGGTTTGGTCTCCTTGCTATCCAAGGAACTCTTAAGAGTCTTCTCCAGAACCACAGTTTGAAAGCATCAGTTCTTTGGTTCTCAGCCTTCTTTATGGTCCAAATCTCGCATCCATACATGACTACTGGAAAAACCATAGCTTTGACTAGCAAAGTAATGTCTCTGCTTTTTAATACACTGTCTAGGTTTGTCATAGCTTTCCTTCTAAGGGGGACGAATCTTTTAATTTCATGGCTTCAGTCAATGTCCACAGTGATTTTGGAGCCCAAGAAAATAAAGTCTGTTACTGTTTCTCTTGTTTCCCCATCTATTTGCCATGAAGTGATGGGACCAGATGCCATGATCTCAGTCTTTTGAATGTTGAGTTTTAAGCCAGCTTTTTCACTCTACTCTTTCACCTTCAAGAGGCTCTTTAGTTCCTCTTTGCTTTCTGCTATTAGAGTGGCATCATCTGCATGTCTGAGGTTGTTGATATTTCACCTGGGAATCTTGATTCCAGCTTGTGATTCATCCAGCTTGGCACAGAGCTTTATTTCTTCCCCATACTAGAGCTTGCTTATGGATCAGCAGGAAAGGCCTGCTCTATGTAGTCACTCAGTGCAATGCCTGCTGATGCTGACTGCCCAAAGTTAAGCCAAATTTCACAAGTTAAGGGGAAAGTCCTCCACAAGACTGCCCTCACTTAAGATATCTGCCACAAGCTTGGGGGTTCACAGAATTCAGAAAAGTGTTACTCTTAGTATTACAGTTTTATTTTAGCAAAATTGATATTAATCAGAACCAGCGAAAAGAAGAGACTCATTGAGCAAGATCTGGGAATGTCCCAAATGAGGAGCTTCTGCAGCCTTCTCCTTGTGGAGTTAGTACTGATCACCCTCCCAGCACAGAGTATTGTCCATCCGAGGACTCACTCACGCTTTGCTGTCAAGACTTTTATTGGGGATTTTTATTGGGGTTTCATTCCATAAGTGTGGTTGATTGAAACATTGATCATTAATTTGAATTCACCCTCCTCTCCCTAGAGGTTGGAGTGATATCAAATCTTTAATCACATGGTTGGTCTTTCTGGTGCAGCCAGCCCCCATCCTGAGTTATTTCTAAAACCTATCTATGCACTCAATATGAGTCACCTTATCAACATAAACTTTCAAGTGAATAACAAAGCCACTTTTATTACTAAAACATGACCAAGGCTTTAGAGGTTCCTGACCTCTCAGGAACCTACTCCAATATCCTTGCCTGGAAAATCCCACGGCAGAGAAGCCTGGTGGGGTCACAAAGAGTAAGGAACAACAGAGTGACTAACACTTCTTCAGGAACCAGGAAGCAGGAACCAAGGCCAGACAGATTCTTTATTACACAACACTCAGAGGAACCCAGAAAGATGAAGCAGCTACCATCTTGAACTTTGTTGGTTGCTTTGGGGCAGAGTGAGAGAGAGAGAAGTTGGATGAAGGAAGGGATAGGAAGAGGGAATGGAGAGAGAGGAGAGAGAGATCTAGATGGTCTCACTCTAGTGTTTAAATGCCCTGGTCCAGAAGTGGCATGTTCCTTGGGCTCACAACTCATTGGTCCAAACTAACCACATGACTTCACCCAACCACAGAGGGACCAGGAAGTACCATTCTCCCATGGGACTGGAAGGAGAAAGTTAAAAAAAAAATTAATAATAGCCCTGAAAATGCACCCTATATTTCTTTTGATTGTACAATCATTTTCTTAGCATAGTCACATTTTACCAGTATTTTCATTTATATATTAGTTTTCCTACATGAATGTTGTCTTTAAACCTAGCTAAAATATCTTTATAATCAATGATCTTATTTAGAAACTCATGGATATTTCTATACATTTAAGTTGGATTGTTTTAATGATATAAAATGATTTCCATATAAAGCATTTGTTTTCATATTTTATTTCCATTAACTACATTAACTTTAAACTCCATGTTGAAAATAGAAATGATATATAGTAGAGAACTGGACACATTACATTTTTTTTTTGTAAAGTTATATCAACAAAAATAATTTTAAAGGGTAAAATATAACCATTTTCTTAAATTAAAAAATTGGGTTCAAGAAACAAATATTTCTCTTATTTCCTAAGTATATCTAGACTGCTATCTAGCTTTATTTTGATATCACAAACACTAAGGGAATGAAACAATCTTAAACTATTAGGCACATGTCATGCTAACACACAGATAAGTAGTTATTA
This sequence comes from Giraffa tippelskirchi, assembly GCF_054371585.1. Taxonomy (NCBI): domain Eukaryota; kingdom Metazoa; phylum Chordata; class Mammalia; order Artiodactyla; family Giraffidae; genus Giraffa; species Giraffa tippelskirchi. The sequence goes on along the minus strand of NC_137289.1, from coordinate 9,541,057 downwards.
GTATGACTTCAGAAGGTAATAGATTTTTTCTTTGCAAAACAGAACTTATAAATAGATTAAATGTAGTAGAAAACTCAAAAGCAGTATTCAAGACCATTCATCTGACATTCAAATGCTCAGTATATTTAACCATTTTTGGATGATGTCAAGAATATCACATCTGTGGGAAAGAATAAAAAAACTGAGAAGAGGAAAGATGATTATTTTAGAGAACAGACTTTCTTTTGTTTAGAGACCTAGAATAGTTGAATCTCTTCCCTTCTCCATGCCGCAGGCCTATGTGAATAATTTGTGGGTATTTTACTTCACATCAATCATCACATAATAAGATGGCACTTCTAGTATCTTCCTGAAATTGCATCATACTTCCCCATCTACTCTTCTGCTAGGAATTCAAAGAAGGAAATGCCTAACTAATGAGGCAGCATGGGAATTTGTAGTTAATTGTGAAAAAACTCTTACAGTATTAGAAACTTGAATGGAAAGTTCAGTTATAAGAAAAGAAGATAGCTTTAAAATCAGCTGTGCCCTTCCAAGTCAAGAGAGATCATATAGAAAAGTTAAAAATAATTAAACAACAAGAATAACAAAATTCCCATGGGTCTCTTATGACCAGTCCTTAAATAGCAGTGATGAAAAGATGATAATGATTTCTATATACTGAGGTTCTAACATGTGCAAGTTATATTCACTATCTCTAATGATCCTAATAACATGCAGAGTACATGTTGGTATCCTTAATTTTAAGATGAGGCAATGGAAAGTTCAAACAGTAAAATCACTTGATCAAAACAGCAGTTGCAGGATCCAGTATTAGACCACAGTCACCAGTTTCATGTCTAGGACTATTATCCTTTCCTTTCAACCAGTGGCTTGCTGGAATTGACTTATACTAGTATGCAAGGGCTAATTGTTAAATTTTCAGGAATTTTTCAAGCCATTATTAGAGACTAAGTTATATAAACATGCAATCAAATAATTTTATTTTGTTAAAAATATTTTTTGGAATGCACTAGGTAGGTCTTCGCTGTGGTGCACGGGCTTTCTCTAGTTGTGGCACCCCAACTTACTTGCCCCATGGCCTAAGGGATTCTAGTACCCCTACCAAGAATCAAATCCAAGTTCCCTGTGTTGGAAGACAGATTTTTACCCACTGGACCACAGAGAAGTCCCCAAATTATATTTTTAAAAGTTAGTAAATGTTCAAAACTCATCACTTCCTAATGATTTTCACTAATTGTGTTAGTCAAATAACATGTGCCTTATTTAGTTGCTCAGTTGTGTCCAAGTCTTTGCAACCCCATGGACTGTAGCCCACTAGGCTCCCCTGTCCATGGGGATTCACCAGGCAAGAATACTGGAGTCGGTTTCCATGCCCTCCTCCAAGGTATCTTCCCATCCCAGGGATCAAACCCAGGTCTCCAGCATTTCAGGCAAATTCTTTACCATCTGAGCTACCAGGGAAGCTCAGTCAAATAATTTTGTTATTGTTATTTTCACTATATTTTACTGTTGTCTGAGTTATGGAGGTTATTCCATTTATTATATCTATATGGGAGTAATTCTATGCAGTGCTGCACTGCTGTGTTTTTTCTTTCTAGCTCCCCACTGAGGGACATCATATTGGCAGCTTGAAATCAGTCACAGTGGCAGTATTTATACCATAGAAATCAGCAAATGCTACAAACCAGAGCTTGGATCATTGTTCTCATGCTTTTCTTGATTTAACATAGTTATAGATTAATACATATTAAACTTAAAAGTGTTCTACACCTGTAGCCATTATATTGTGAATAGCAGAAATAAAAGAGGAAATACATATTCTTCCAATACATAAAAACTATCATCTAAATTAGCAAAAATTCACTCATGTCCTTGACAGAATGAGTGAACTTTTGAAATCCGCCTTTGATGTTTTACTTTCATCTTATTTCTTAATGTAAATGAAGATATCAACCAACATTTATGTCAGAACTATATTAACACATCAATTGTGGCCAGAATATGAGCTTGGCAAAAATCAACAAAAACATTCTGTGATAATAACTTGACTATATATAGTTGCCAGCAAATTTGGAAAACTCAGCAGTGGCCATAGGGCTGGAAAAGGTTAGTTTTCATTCAAATCCCAAAGAAAAGCAATGCCAAAGAATGTTCAAACTACCACACTATTGCACTCATCTCCTATGCTAGCAAAGTAATACTCAAAACTCTCCAAGTCAGGCTTCAACAGTATGTGAGCAGAGAAATTCCAGATGTTCAAGCTGGATTTAGAAAAGGCAGAGGAAACAGAGATCAAATTGCCCACATCCGTTGGATCATAGAAAAAGCAAGAGAATTCCAGAAAAACATCTATTCTGCTTATTTGAATACACCAAAACCTTTGTGTGAATCACAACAAACTGGAAAATTCTGAAAGAGATGGGAATACCAGACCACCTTATCTGCCTCCTGAGAAATCTGTATAAGGTCAAGAAGCAAGAGTTAGAACCGGACATGAAACAACAGATTGGTTCCAAATTGGGAAAGGAGTACATCAAGGCTGTATATTGTCACTCTGCTTATTTAACTTATATGCAGAGTACATCATGAGAAACGCTGGGCTGGAGGAAGCACAAGCTGGAATCAAGATTGCCAGGAGAAATATCAGTAACCTCAGATACACAGATGACACTACCCTTACGGCAGAAAGTGAAGAAGAACTAAAGAGCCTCTTGATGAAAGTGAAAGAGGAGAGTGAAAAAGCTGCCTTAAAACTCAACATTAAAAAAACTAAGATCATGGCATCTGGTCCCATCACTACATGGCAAATAAAGAGAAACAATGGAAACAGTCACAGGCTTTATTTTCTTGGGCTCAAAAATCACTGCATATGGTGACTGTAGCCATGAAATTAAAAGACGCTTGCTTCTTGGAAGAAAAGCTATGACCAACCTAGACAGCATATTAAAAAGCAGAGACATTACTTTGTCAGCAAAGGTCCATCTAGTGAAAGCTATGATTTTTCCAGTACTCATGTATGGATCTGAGAGTTGGACTATAAAGAAAGCTGAGTGCCAAAGATCTGATGCTTTGAACTGTGGTGTTGGAGAAGACTCTTGAGAGTCCCTTGGGTTGCAAGGAGATCCAACCAGTCGATCCTAAGGAAATCATTCCTGAATCTTCATTGGATGGACTGATGCTGAAGCTGAAACTCCAATACTTTGGCCACCTGATGCGAAGAACTGACTCATTTGAAAAGACCCTGATGCTGGGAAAGATTGAAGGCAGGAGGAGAAGGTGACACAGAGGATGAGATGGTTGGATGGCATTACTGACTTGATGGACTTGAGTTTGAGCAAACTCTGGGAGGTGATGATGGACAGGGTAGCCTGGCATGCTGCAGTCCATGGGGTCACAAAGAGTTGGACACAACTGAGTGACTGAACTGAACAGAATCAGACCAACAAACTGCTTCCAGAGTTGTCTTTCTAAAATGCAAATGTAGTCATTTTATTCTCCTATAAGAAATAGCAGTTTTTCAAACAAAGGTCTGTATAGTCAAATATATGGTTTTTCCAGTAGTCATGTATGGATGTGAGAGTTGGACCATAAAGATGGCTGAGTAATGAAGAATTCATGCTTTTGAACTGTGGTGTTGGAGAAGACTCTTGAGAGTCACTTGGACTGCAGGAAGATCAAACCAGTCAATCCTAAAGGAAATTAGTCCTGAATTTTCATTGGAAGGACTGATGCTGAAGCTGAAGCTCCAATACTTTAGCCACCTGATGCAAAGAGCTGGCTCATTAGAAAAGACCCTTATGCTGGGCAAGATTCAAGGCAGGAGGAGAAGGGGATGACTAAGGACAAGATGGTTGGATGGCATGACCAACTCAATGGACATGAGTTTGAGTAAGCCCTGGGAGATGTTGAAGGATAGGGAAGCCTGGTGTGCTGCAGTCCATGGGGTCACAAGGAGCTGGACACGACTGAACAACAGCAATAATTACACGAAGAGAAAATGAAGGATTAACAATGTATGTCTTAGGTTGTGAATGTTATGTACCAAATAATATAGCATCAAAATTTAGAGTATGATATCAGAGTATAATTAAGAGTCCATCTCTATTATTGTTGTTGAACTACTGACAACTTTCAGACCCCAGTATTCCTCCCTCATCTGCCCTACATCTGGGCAAGGTGAAAAAAATCTGTGTGCTACCTCCTTTGGTGTTGGTGGACGATTGAAACCAGGCAAGTCCTGGCCCACACAAGGAGCTCACTCCAGGCCCATCCCCTAATCATGATCAAAACCTCAAGCCAATCTCCTTTCCCTGTCTTCTGAGGCCATTTGCAGACCTCCTTGGGAGCCATGCACCTCTCCCTGGAAAACCTTATGAGTGATAAATTATTTCAGACCTTTTTAGTGTATGTGTGTGGTATCATCAGTCTTGGTATTTGTACCAATTTTTGGGTGAGAAGATCCATCCTATTGTGTGGAGTGATGACATAAAACAGAGCGTGCAACAAATAGAGATCATAAAGGTATGCCTTAATTTATGTCTTTTGCCCTTGAAATGTCATGTAAACAAACCAAAAAAACAAAAAGCATTTATAATTTTCTGCATAACAAAACACCCCATTCCTTAGTGGTGGAAAAATAATGTATTGTTTCTGACAAGTCTTAGTATTGACTGAGCTCAGGTGAGTGGTTCTCACTAGGTTGCCATCAAATGCTATGGATGGAATCAGCTGAAACCTTCTTCACTCACACGCCTAGTTTACAGGCTGGAAAGGCTTGAAAAGCGGGGAGCTGTCAGTCTCTCTGCTTGGTTTAGGGCTTTCTCACAGCATGTCATTCTCAGGCTACTCACACTTCTTACTGGTGTCTGGCTTCTAAGAGGCAGGAGATGGAATATGCCAGGTCCTTTATGTACTATGCGTGGAATTGGCACAGTGCCATTTCTGCAGTATTTTGTTGGTCAAAACAGTAATGGGGCTTACTCAGATTTAAGGGTGTGGAGAAGCAAGTTCCTCCTTTGTATGAGAGAGTGGTAAGTCTCATTTCAGAAAAGCGGAGGGGATGGGAGTTGTGGTCATTTTTAGAAAATACCATCTTTCATGATAAGGATAAAAGACTGAATTACATAATATGAGTTGGGATAATCAGTGTATGCTGAGCTCTATTACGTGAAAACTGAAACCCTACACTTTATTCAATTACACATAAAACATTTATGATATTCTCCATGAATAAAAATTAATATATTCCATAGAAGCAGGGAAAAAAACATTTTCTGGTCATTATATCTGAACAATAATACTTGTTATAGATTAACAAACAAAAACAAATATTATTCCACCCCCCCCAGAATACTTCAGTGTCATAAAAAATTTAATGCATTACTAAACAATTTGAATCACAGAGCAAATCACAACCAAAATGGTGGAATCTCAGGAAATAAAAACAATAAAAAGGTTATATGTAGGAAACTAAGACACAGCTCCAATAATTTGGCCTCCTGATGTGAAGAACTTTTTTTTTTTGTATAGTTCTTCTGTATATTCTTGCCACCTCTTCTTAATATCTTCTGCTTCTGTTAGGTCCGTGCCATTTCTGTCCTTTATTTAGCCCATCTTTGCATGAAATATTCGCTTGGTATCTCTAATTTTCTTGAAGAGATCTCTAGTCATTCCCATTCTATTGTTTTCCTCTATTTCTTTGCATTGATCACTGGGGAAGGCTTTCTTATCTCTCCTTGCTATTCTTTGGAACTCTGCATTCAAATGGGCATGTCTTTCCTTTTCTCCTTTGCATTTCACTCCTCTTCTTTTCACAGCTATTTGTAAGGCCTCCTCAGACAGCTATTTTGCTTTTTTGCATTTCTTTTTCTTGGGAATGGTCTTGATCCCTGTCTCCTATACAATGCCATGAACCTCCATCCATAGTTCATCAGGCACTCTGTCTGTCATATCTAGTCCCTTAAATGTATTTCTCACTTCCACTGTATAATCATAAGGGATTTGATTTAGGTCATACCTGAATGGTCTAGTGGCTTTCCCCACTTTCTTCTATTTAAGTCTTGATTTGGCAATAAGGAGGTCATGATCTGAGCCACAGTCAGCTCCTGGGCTTGTTTTTGCTGACTGTATAGAGCTTCTCCATCTTTGGCTTCAAAGAATATAATCAGTTTGATTTTGGTGTTGACCATCTGGTGACTTCCATGCGTAGAGTCTTCTCTTGTGTTGATAATCACGATGGTGTGATCACTCACCTAGAGCCAGACATTCTGGAATGTGAAGTCAAGTGGGCCTTAGAAAGTATCACTACGAACAAAGCTAGTGGAGGTGATGGAATTCCAGTTGAGCTACTTCAAATCCTAAAAGATGATGCTGTGAAAGTGCTTCACTCACTATGTCGGCAAATTTGGAAAACTCAGCAGTGGCCACAGGACTGGAAAAGGTCAGTTTTCATTCCAATCCCAAAGAAAGGCAATGCCAAAGAATGATCAAAAGTGAAAGTGAAGTTGCTCAGTCGTGTCCAAATCTTAGCGACCCCATGGAATGTAGCCTACCAGGCTCCTCCATCCATGGAATTTTCCAGGCAAGAATGGTGGAGTGGGTTGCCATTCCCTTCTCCAGGGGATCTTCCCAACCCAGGGATTGAACCCAGGTCTCCTGCATTGCAGGCAGATGCTTTACCATCTGAGCCACCAGAGAAAGAATGCTCAGATTACTGCACAATTGCACTCATCTCACATGCTAGTAGAGTAATGCTCGAAATTCTCCAAGCCAGGCTTCAACAACAGTACATGAACCGTGAACTTCCAGATGTTCAAGCTGGTTTTAGAAAAGGCAGAGGAACCAGAGATCAAATTGCCAACATCCGCTGGATCATCGAAAAAGCAAGAGAGTTCCAGAAAATTCTCTGTTTCTGCTTCATTGACTATGCCAAAGCCTTTGACTGTGTGGATCACAATAAACTGTGGAAAATTCTGAAAGAGATGGGAATACCAGACCAACTTACCTGCCTTTTGAGAAACATGTATGCAGGTCAGGAAGCAACAGTTAGAACTGGACATGGAACAACAGACTGGTTCCAAATAGGAAAAGGAGTACGTCAAGGCTGTATATTGTCACCCTGCTTATTTAACTTATATGCAGAGTACATCATGAAAAATGCTGGGCTGAAAGAAACACAAGCTGGAATCAAGATTGCCGGGAGAAATATCAATAACCTCAGATATGCAGATGACACCACCCTTATGGCAGAAAGTGAAGACGAACTAAAGAGCTTCTTAATGAAAGTGAAAGAGGAAAGTGAAAAAGTTGGCTTAAAGCTCAACCTTCAGAAAACTAAGATCATGGCATCTGGTCCCAGCACTTCATGGCAAATAGTTGGGGAAACAGTGGAAACAGTGGGTAAGTATTTTTTGGGCTCCAAAGTCACTGCAGATGGTGTTTACAGCCATGAAATTAAAAAACGCTTACTCCTTGGAAGGAAAGTTATGACCAACCTAAACAGCATATTAAAAAGCAGAGACATTACTTTGTCCACAAAGGTCCGTCTAATCAAGGCTATGGTTTTTCCAGTGGTCACGTATGTATGTGAGAGTTGGACTACAAAGAGGCCCAAGTGCAGAAGAATTGATGCTTTTGAACTGTGGTGTTGAAGAAGACTCTTGAGAGTCCTTTGGACTGCAAGCAGATCCAACCAGTCCATCCTAAGGGAAATCGGTCCTGGTTTTTCATTGGAAGGACTGATGTTGAGGCTGAAACTCAAGTATTTTGGCCACCTGATGCAAAGAGCTGACTCATTTGAAAAGAACCTTATGTTGGGAAAGATTGAAGGCAGGAGGAGAAGGGAACAACAGAGGGTGAGATGGTTGGATGGCATCACCGACTCAATGGACATGAGTTTGGGTAAACTCTGGGATTTGGTGATGGACAGGGAGGCATGGCATGCTGCGGTTCATGGGGTTGCAAAGAGTTTGACATGACTGAGCGACTGAACTGAACTGAACTGAACTTTGAAAAACTGACTCATTTGGAAAGACCCTGATGCTGGGAAAGATTGAAGGTGGGAGGAGAAGGGGACGACAGAGGATGAGATGGTTGGATGACACCACCAACTTAATGGACGTGAGTTTGAGTAAACTCTGGGACATGGTGATGGACAGGGAGGCCTGGTGTGCTGCAGTCCATGGGGTCTCAGAGAGTCAGACACGACTGAGCAACTGAACTGAAGACACAGATCAATAAGATCTCAGAGGTAAATTCATATAGAATATTTATTAGTGAGGATAGGCTGCTGGCTATAACAAATGATCTGCATCTATAATGGCTCAAACACAACAGAAGTGTATCTCTTATGTAAAAGTAGAGCATGGGTGAAGAGCTCACCCTCCTCCAGGTAGTTATTCGGAGTCTCTGGCTAATGGAGATTCCACCAGATTGAACTGGCTTTCAAGGTTTCCCTGGTATCATCTCCATTCTACCCATCTAGAAGGGAAGCATCAGAGAGGAATGGATAGTGGTGTTTGGTTTTTTTAGTGCTGGCCTTAAAGTTGCGCAACAGATTTTGTCTCCCATTCTATTGCCTGATCGGAATTCAGTCACATAGGTATACACAACTATGCCTCCAGGGGCAGAGTCAACATTTATGAAAGCAATCTTTCAGATAACAAGTGTTTATTGAGAACCTAGAATTAACTGGCACCTGTGACATGGATTTGGGATTTAGTGATGAATATAAATGAAACGCACTGTACTTTCATCAATCTTAAGAGTCTAATGAGAAAGCAAGTAATCTTAATGATATATGAGTTATGATATTTTCATATAATGGAATGTTTTCATAGTAGAAATAAATGAATTAGAGCAGTATCAATATGTATACATCTTAAAAACATTGTATAGGAAAAAAACAAGTTGCATAGGGTTACATTTTATATGTCAATACACATATATATGTATTATTTAGGAATCTTACATATTAGTGAACTAATTACGACATGTATATGAGTGACAAACACCAAATTCAGGATCGTGGTCAGCACTGGGAAAATAGAAGTGTGAAAGAGGGCAGAGACTGTAATTCAAAAGATGTTTAGGTGACTTTAAATGATTTCATAATGTTTTATTATTTCTAAATTTTTATCTATTTCTGACAAACAAAAATTGCATATATTTAAGATATAAAACATAATATTTTGATACATGTATACACTGTGAAATAAATAAGATAATCAAGCTAACATATCCATCACTTATATAGTTATCTTTTGTGTGTGTATGTGCATATTGAGAACATTAGAGATCTACTATCTTAGCAGATTTCTAGTGTATAATGTATTATTTACTCTAGTTAGCATGCTATAATTTAGGTTTCTAGAAATTATTCATCTTATAGCTAAGTTTGATGAATAACTTCCCTTTCTGCCCTCCCTCCTCCCTCCCCCTGCCACCAGCCTCTAGTCAGCAGCATTCTACTATGTTACTATGAGTTCAACTTCTTTTTTCTTTTTTGGTAATGCTTTATTCTTTACCTTGGTCACAGAAAGACAGATGTTCATTATATTATACTTTTCTTGTGTTTGTACATCTCAAGTTTTCATAATGTGATGCAAATTATGAATACAATTCAAAATACAACTATAATTCTATGCATATATTTACCAGTAAATTCATGTACAAATACTTTTGTCATAATCATCAGTAAATATTTATGGAAAGCTTTTTCTAAAGAGTGTAGGGAAGATACAACATTTGTTATTCACTAGTCCAAAAGGTGATTGTGTTATGCTAGACAGGGATGAAAAGTTTGATTGGATCAGTGACTCTCCTGAGCATTTTCTAAACAAGAAATTAGCTCTTTATATGGCCATTCTGGCCATCTCTGCTTCTCCTATTCAGATGATTTCTCTCTAAAGTGTCCCTCAATCCCAATGACAAATTACTAATCCCAATAACAAATTACATGGCTAGAGCAGGGTGAAAATTCTACTAACTCCTTTGTACTGGGCTGAGGGATTTAGGGTTCATTGAAAGACTGAGTAACCACAACTCACTGTGAGAGGTTTTTTTTTCCTGGAATTATAGATGAAGTAAAAATTTAGTTAACTGCCTGAAAATTCACTCTGGAGAATTCTGTTTGATAGCAGCTAATGCCAAAATCAGGCTTCCCTTGTGGCTCAGATGGTAAAGAAGCTGCCTGTAATGCAGGAGATGTGGGTTCAATCCCTGGGTCAGGAAGATCCCGTGGAGAAGGGAATGGTTACCCACCCCAGTATTCTTGCTTGGGAAATCCCATGGACAGAGGAGCTTGGCGGGCTACAGTCCATAGGGTCACAAAGAGTTGGACACAACTGAAGTGATTTAGCACCTTAGCAATGTCAAAATCACCATTGGGTGCTATTGTTTGAGTCCCTGAAAGAACCAAGGGAAAAAATGGCCTTGGCCTCAAGTTTCAATGAGAAAACTATTAGGTTGGGGTATTGGGTTGGGTTGAAACTCCAATACTTTGGCCACCTGATGTGAAGAACTCACTCACTGGAGAGACCCTGATGCTGGGAAAGGTTGAAGGTGGGAGGAGAAGGGGACGACAGAGAATGAGATGGTTGGATGGCATCACCGACTCAATGGACATGAGTTTGAGCAAGCTCCAGGAGTTGGTGAAGGACAAGGAAGCCTGGCGTGCTGCATCCATGGGGTCGCAAAGAGTCAGACATGACTGAGCGACTGAACTGAACTGAACTGTTGGGTTGGTAGACATCTCTAATCTTCCTTAGGATGTTACTTTGGCTTCTATGTTGCATTCTGTCATACCCATAATCACATATTTTTATTTAGTGGAGGTAGTACAGGAGGTGCACTGGAGGGGCCCTAAGTTTCCAGGCTCCCCAGATCCTCTGACTTCTCCCAGATAACTCCATTCAAGCCAATATAGTGCTTACTTACTTGCTGTTCAGTTGGTAAGTCATGTCTGACTCCGTGACCCCATGGACAGCAGCATGACAGGCTTCCCTGTCCTTTACTTTCTCCCGGAGCTTGCTCAAACTTATGTCCATAGAGTAGGTGATGCCGCTCAACCCTCTCATCCTCTGTCATCCGCTTCTCCTCCCACCTTCAATCCTTCCCAGCATCAGGGTCTTTTCCAATGAGTTGGCTCATCCTATCAGGTGGCCAAAGTATTGGAGCTTCAGCTTCAGCATCAGTCCTTACAATGAATATTTGGGGTTGATTTCCTTTATGATAGACTGTTTTGATCTCCTTGCAGCCCAGGGGATTCTCAAGATTCTTACCTTAGAATTCATTTTTCATTTTATATAGTCTATGGATCTAGACAAATTTATGATGATGTGTAGCCATAGTTATAGTCTCATACAGAGTATTTTCACTGCCCTAGAATTCCTCTGTGTACCATCTATTCATGCCTTTCCCCTATGCCAACCCCTGGCACCACTGACCTTTTAATAGTCTCCATAGTTTGCCTTTTCCAGAATGTGATGGAGTTGGAATCATATGGTAGATAGCTTTCTCAGACTGGATTCTTTTACTTAGCAATATGCATTTAATGTTCTTCTAGGTCTTTTCATGTCTTGTTATGTGTGTGTGCTCAGTTGCTCAGTCGTGTCTGACTCTTTGTGGCCCCATGGACTGTAGCCTGCCAGGCTCCTCTTCCCTTGGAATTTTTCAAGCAAGAATACTAGAGTGGGTTGTCATTTTTTCCTTCAGAGGATCTTCCAGACCCAGGAGTCTAACGTTATGTCTCTTGCATTGACAGGCAGATTTTTTACCACTAGTGCCACCTGGGAAATCCTTTACATGGTTTAACAGCATATTTATTTTTAGCACTGAATAATTCTTATACTTTTTTTAATGAAGATCACAAGAGTACCTTACATACTGTGATATAGTGGCAGTTTCCTAGAACTTAAACTTAAGCCACAGTGTTATGTATGCTGAATCTTATACTCTTATAATGTTATACACATGGCCAATGGAAGATACTTAACCTACATTTCCTGTGATTACACATAGCTCCAGAAAACATAAGAAAGTCTAAATCATATCTCATTGTTCTAATCCCAAATTCCTGGGAAAAGCATTCTTTTGGGACTGAGATTGATTCAGGAAGAGATTAACCTTGATAAATCAATTATTTCAGACTCAGGCATATATAAGGCCACAAAGCAGAAATACAGTTGCTTGGAGCCACCTCTAATCATATGCATTAGAGGGTGGGGTAAGCAGTTATTTGGGATGAAAACAAAACCAGTAGCTATTCAATAGTGTTCATCGTATCTATTTTTGTGATCTCTTCTCTCCTAATATAAGCCATGGAGAAGGAAATGGCAGTCCATTCCAGTACTCTTCCTGCAGAATCCCATGGACAGAGGAGCCTGGCAGGCTACAGTCCATGGGGTCACAAAAAGTCAGACACAACTGAGGACAACACAGGGAATATAAGCTATCACTATAATACAGTGAAATGATCTCTAGACTCAGGTTCATAAACCTCGTTTTGAATCACTCCTCTGTGACTTAGGAGCCATGTGTTATTCATAAGTCACTAAAATCTCTGAACCTCAATACCATTATCTCTAAAATTGACTTCGGTAACACATGCTCTAACTACCCATTGGGCTTTCATGACCAGAAGACTATAAATAAATTATGATGAGTGAACAAAATGAGACAAGGTATGTGAAAGTTCTTTCAGAAACTGTAAGTCAATGCAATTTTAAGTTGTTTGCATTGTTTAAACAGTACTTTCTCCTGTTCTTTTTCTAACTTCTTGTTAGATGCTTAGATCATTAATTTTCATCCACTCCTCCTTTTAAATATACAATTAAATGCTATACATTTCACTATAAATATGACAGCTGAATCCATGAGTCTCGATATGGTTATTTTTATTTTCACGCATTATCATTCAGTTCTAAATGTTTCCTAATTTCCATTTTTATGTAGCCTTTTTTCCATGAGTTTTTTAGGTACAGTCTTGTAAAATTCGAAATCTTTAGATGTGTTAAATTTATATTTTTCCTGTTGGTTTCCAACTCAATTTCACTGTCACCAGAGAATGAGATCAGTATGAAGTGTATCATGGTAGATTGTTATTTTGGTTGCTCCTAGTGAACCACACCTTTATTAATTCCCTTTCGTAACATCCCCACCATCTTGACTCTTGGCTTGGCTATGTGATAACGTATGGAAAATGGAACATTAGCAATCATGATACAAGATGGATCTTGATAAGCACTACCAATTAGAGTTTGTCCCCTTGGAAAGTTCTTTCTGGGATTCTAACTACCATGATGTGAAAAGCCACATGGAAAGGCCATGCGTTTTGGTTATCTGTTGCTGTGTAACACAACACTCCAAAATTTAATAGCTTAAGACAACAACTTGCTATTTCTCATTATTTTATGAGTTGGCTAGGTGGTTCTTCCACTTAACATGGTAATGTCAGCTGGGGCACTGGGGCAGCAGGACTGTCCAAATTGGCTTCATTCATATGACTAGTAGATGTCTGGGAACATAGCTGGGGATATTGGCCAGGGGCATAGTTTCTCTCCCATGTGGGCATTCCCAAATGGTTGCTTGGTCTTCCTCCATGCTTGGCACCTGGGTCCTAAGGAGTTTCAACAGGGCACGACATTACTTAATAGCAGAACCAATACTCCAAGGAGGAAGGAGAAAACAGGCTAAAACATATAACACTGATTTAAGAAGCATAAACTTAAAAAAAAATCTAGCATTCTGGATATGGATTTCACAAAAGCAAAAGTATTATAACAGGGAGGCTAATAATATATAATGAGTCTAATAAAGCCTACTAAAAGAGATAAAGAATGATATAAGCCATATGAAACAAGAATACAAGAATATAAGCAAATAATTTAGGTAGCAAAAATATAACAATTGAAATTAAATATGCAATATATGAGATAAAGAATATCATGGTGTAACTGAGGTAGAAATCAGGAAATTTGTAGACCAGATTAAGAAATCTCATAGAAGGAAGAAGAAAGGAGAATAGAAATAGGATCTATAAAAGAAAAGCTAAGAAATGTGGAGGAAGAAGTAGGCAGCCTATCAGAAAGTGGGGAAAAATATAAATATTTGAAGAAATAACAGAGATAAATTTCTCCTAAAGTGAAAAAATGAAAAACCTCAGGAACTCAGAGTGAGAGACCCCATACTTGGCCAACATGGAAAAATAAGGAAAAGCCGCACCTAGACACATTTAGTGGGATCAATATCAGTAGAATATAGAAAATAAATACAATCTTTTTGAAAGAGAAGATCACATATAAAGAAACAAAAACAAATTTTATATTAGATTTTTCAATATAAAATTATCTAGACTTATGATAACATTGGAGTATAATTTTTGAAATATAGAAGGAAAATAACATAGAATGTACAATTTATATCCAGCCAAGCCATCTTTCAAATGTGAAGTCATTATAAACATATTCTATAGATGACCCCCATAATTTTACCACACAAAGCCTCACATGGCAAACAGTTTTGACTGAAGTGCTTAAATAAGAGACAATAAAGGGACAGAATAAACAAAGTTAAGGTGATCAAATATCTTGGCAAGATTTCTTGATATCTTTTAAAAATCTAAAACCAAGTTTAAAAGAGGAGAAAATACATTCAGAGTAACTCAAATGAAAATTTTTACATAATATTTAGATGATGGGAGTTGGGAGTAAGGGAGCCCAATGTGCAATCATACTAAAGTTTTTGTCAAAGGGGCAAGTTAGGTAGCATTGTAAAAATAAAATAATAAAAGATAAAGATGCAATATAAAAAATATGGGATGAATGGAAATAATAAACTAGTATGATAGAAATGGGTCTAAATATATAAATAATTATGGATAAATGCAAATGGAATACACTAGCCAGTTAAAAGACAAAGATTGACTAATTAGGAAATATATGCAGTTTACTAGAATGAGATTAAGTACATGCTGGTTGAAAGTAAAATGAAAAAAGACATATGAGGCAACTATAAATCTGAAGAAAGCTACTAAAGCTGTATAGCAGAGACATTACTTTGCCAACAAAGGTCCATCTAGTCAAAGATATGATTTTTCCCGTAGTCCTGTATGGATGTGAGAGTTGGAGTATAAAGAAAGCTGAGCACCAAAGAATTGATGCTTTTGAACTGTGGTGTTGGAGAAGACTCTTGAGAGTCCCCTGGACTGCAAGGAGATCAAACCAGTCAATTGTAAAGGAAATCAGTCCTGAATTTTCATTGGAAAGACTGATGCTAAAGCTGAAGCTCCAGTACTTTGGCCACCTGATGCGAAGAACTGACTCATTGAAAAAGACCCTGATACTGGGAAAGATTGAAGGTAGGAAGAGAAGGGGATGATAGAGGATGAGAGAGTTGGATGGCATCACCGACTCAATGGACTTGAGTTTGAGCAAGCTCCGGGAGTTGGAGATGGACAGGGAAGCCTGGCATGCTGCAGTCCATGGGGTTGCAGAGAGTCGGACGTGACTGAGTGACTGAACTGAACTGATAGCTTTATTAATATGAGATAAAATATGTATTAACACATACACAAAGCATTATTAGGGATGCTCAAGTTCACCACAGATAAAGATAAATGTTTACATTCCAGAAGAACATTTAACAATATTAAATATGCATGCACCTATTAAAATAGTCTGAACATGAAGAGAGATTTATAAAACTACAGAAATAAATTGATGGAACCATCTCCATTTTGAAGATTTCAATACAACTCAATTGATAGGTGATTCAGAAAAATAAAATTTAAAATGATATAAAATATATGAATGATACAATTAAGCTTCACTTACTAGATATTCAAGTGTTGCATAATGGATATTAAGATATGTATATATGTGTGTAGGTTGGTAGGTAAATAGATGGATGAATGGATGTAGATAATAGATAGATAATAGATGATAGTCTTCCAACAATTGGAAAAAAACATATTTTCTCAAGCAGAGCTGGAACAAAAAACACTGAACATGTACTAACTAGGCCATACCATAAAGAAAGCCTCAACAAATTTCAAAAACAGTATCATTCAAACTGTGATCTCAGATCTCACTTCAATTACCCGAAGTTATCTTTCAGTCATTAAGTCGCACCCAACTCTTTGTGACCCCATAGACTGCAGTAAGCCAGGCTCCCCTGTCCTTCACTGTCTCTTGGAATTTGCTCACATTCATGTCCATTGAGTGAGTGATGCTATCTAACCATGTCATAGAAGTTAATAAGAAAAAAAATACGCCCACCCATATTTGGACAATAAAATATCAGTATAAACTAACAACTAACTTGTGGGTTTAAAATTTTAAAAGGGTTTTCAAATATAAATCCCCACTGTCTGTGAGTTCAAAGTCTTCTGTAATCATGTGACCTTTCAAGTACAAGCCCCTTCTTTAATAAAACCAAGAATCCCCCAAACAACTTATGCTGTGAATTTCTGTTTTCTCTCTTCAATTTTATTCCCTTAGGATTTCTCAAAGTTTATTGTGGACTTGTATATTCATTTAAAATGATGTTGTTTTATTTTATCCACCACTTCTTGGTGGGTCTTGGTTTGGATTTCTGCTTAGCTTTGGTTTTTATGATATCTAGTCTGTCACGTTGCTGGAAACAGAAGTCTTTCTGAATCAGAAACATCCATTCACATAAATCCATCTATCTTATTTATTTCAAACTTAAAGTGGTAGATATATATATATATATGTACATATATATATATATATATAATGCTTTCATTAAGGATTGTTTAGCAGATATATGCTATCTAATCATAAAAGCATAGAACACTTGAAAATATGAATCATAAAGGTTCTAAAAAATGAAATTTAAAGATAGATGTTTAAATGAATTCCACATAAAACATCAGCATTTTTCTATCTATAATCATATGATGCTTGGTAATTCATATCTGATTTATTTCCTGCCTCCCTGATATTTTCTAGATTTAGTCATATATTATGTGCAGTCCCTGCCTCTGGCACAGCTAGAAACATAAACCAATTGGGATTTTTCAATGCTATGACTGTGAATCAAATTACTTTGTCATTGCCAGAAAGTGAACAACAAACTCAGTGACAGTTAAGAAAACCAAAGACTTGATAGGTAACCAAACCTGTTCTCTCCCTCAGCACATGGACACTGGGTCAGAGGTCATACATGTCAATGTGCTCAGGATGCGGATGGTGAACACATGCTTAACCTTGAATCTGGCAATAGACTATATGTCAAGGGTGATTCTGATGTTTGTGGTATGATATGTCTTATTTATTTGATGAAGCACCTCTCACAGTTACCAAAACAAAGAAAATTTTCTTGTGCTAATGGTAGCTATACAAAATGAAGTTAAATTTTTACTCATTCTTTTTTCTTTTGTTATTTGAGTTTAAGTTACGTAGCTGAATTAATTGCCTCTGAAGCCAATACAATTCAGTAATTTCTTTCTATATTTCCCTGTCTCATATAGGTTGTCTCCAGTGTCCTGTGTGTGCCCTGTATCTTTGCAGCTGTCTTTCTAATGTCTCTTCTCACATTGGCATGTTGATAAACTGACAGCTGGCTGAGCTGTACCGTATAAGTATAAAACAAGAAACTGCCTCTCCTTTTTCACCTGACAGAATCCTGTGTAGATTGATATTAAGGAAATGAAAAATGATTTTTAAACTTCAGCAAAATAGAAAAATTCTGTAGCTTTTACCCTTGGATACCAAGTATAGTAGGTGGTTTAAACATATCAAATAGAAAAATATTCTGTTTCTCCCTTATAAAATGTGCTTTTTAGTATGCTGACTTTCAAGAAATCATCATAGAATTATCTATTATTTTCAACTGATTGAATTTTAAAAGTAAAAACAACAGCTTCTTATATATCTCATTTAATGTTCACATATGTGCAAGTGGGCAGTGTAAAAGCCCAATTTAATTTATTAAAGTTCTCTAACACAAAGATTCCGTAGGTTCGTTTCCCAATAACCCATTGCTGATTATTAACACTCCATCCATACTGGCCCACAGATTTCTTTTATCAGTTACCAAAATACTAACCTTCTCCCTATATTAGCCTGTCAGTTCTCGGTGGCAGCAAAACTGTTCTTCTTATCTATAATTTTCCATGATGTCTAGCCTTTCTTACAAATAGAAAGCATTCAATAAATGTTCAGTTCAGTTAATCCTAAAATTTTAGTTTAGACAGTATTCATTTTTGTTTCATACTGAATAAAACAGCCACACATTAGTTTCATCGAAATCTAATTAATTCAAATTTTATATGTTATATTCTTGTTCTTCCATTCCATTTGCCAATACGAGGCTGAAACTTTTTTTTTATTAATTTATTTTAGTTGGAGGCTAATTACTTTACAATACTGTAGTGGTTTTTGCCATACATTGATATGAATCAGCCATGGGCAGGTCTGAAACCCAGTTCTAATGAGGTCAATGCCTGGAACTGGCCTTGGATTTAATCCACACCAGTGTCTCATACTAGCTCCATTGCTTACATGATAAGTGAATGGATATAAATGTTCAAGGGCAAGATGTATTAATACCCTAATGCACTTGATTTACACATGGCTGCATCAAGCCAGCAGACTGGCATGGAGTCAAGACTCCTCCATGCCTCTCAGAACAATTAGAGGTTGCCAGAAGGAAATGAGACCTCCCCCAAACAACAATGAAAAGATGAGGGGTAGAGTGCTAAGGCTTATCTTCTCAAAAGACTTGATGGAATACTAATCCTGCTCCCACAATATTATTGATAACTGTGTGGCCATGTGGGAGTCAGAGGACCTGCACCACCACCTGAGAAAATGCTACTCTCTTTTTCTATGTAGCCATCTTAGATCAGTTAGTTTGTTGTAATTTTTTATATATATTTAAGGAATTTGTATCATATGTTTCTGGGTTGATATTACTGCCATCCTTACAACACCTATGTCTAAGCTGTTCTACAAAATTTAAAACAGTGATTATTGAAATATGAATTATATTATTCATACAGAAAGTGCATAACTTAGACAATCAAATGGGGGCTGTCATTGTTTTAACCTTCACTGGCACTCAATTATTCAGACTAATTTACAATAAGCTTGGTCACTTCCAGTTTACAACTCAGTTTCTTTTGCATGGTCAATTCAGGATTTTACCACTCCCTCTTCTCCTTCCCTTTGACCTAAGAGGATGGAAGGTGTTTCTTTCTGTCTTAAAATCAGAGGGAGTTGGGGCATCTGGTTCACAGTAATCAAGAGTCTACATTGGCTTTCTCTGAGATGTACCTCCTATGCTTCTGTTGATTTCATTGTATTTTACTCTCTATTGCTGATGGTTGAGGTGGTGTTATGATCTCCAGCCCTAGGCTCTGGTGTTTTCGGGTCAGTTTGTGAGGCGGGCTCACATACATTGGCTTAGGCCCTACACTCAGCCATTGCTGCTCTGCTCTCTGGCTTCTATCAGCAGCTCTCCTTGCTTCAAGTACTTTCTGTCCTGGGAAACCACTATTACCTTCTGCTTCCATTCTCTTTCTACAGCTTATGTGAGTTCAGTTTTAAATTTGCAGTGGTACTTACAGGAATGCTAAGAAGAGATGGTTACTGATAAATTGAAAATATGAGCCTGGAACTCAGGAGAAAATTCTGGGAATGAGATAATGCTTACAGAAGCATCAGTGTATGTATGCTGATAATATCACCAAGGAGCCAGGTATGAAGTTATGGAAAGGAGGCAAAAAACATGGGTCACAGTGATATTTAAAGGGTATATAGAGAAAGCAGAGTCTATACAGTATATGGAAACAGATACACATCTGTGTTGGAGAAGGCAATGGCAACTCACTCCAGTACTCTTGCCTGGAAAATCCCATGAACGGAGGAGCCTGGTAGGCTGCAGTCCACGGGGTCGCTAAGAGTCGGACACAACTGAGTGATTTCACTCTCACTTTTTACTTTCCTGCATTGGAGAAGGAAATGGCAACCCACTCCAGTGTTCTTGCCTGGAGAATCCCAGGGACGGGGGAGCCTCCTGGGCTGCCGTCTATGGGGTCACACAGTCGGACACGATTGAAGCAACTTAGCAGCAGCAGCAGCACACATCTGTGTGAGCTAACTGACAAACATTATACTCAGATATTTCAAACAATTCCAGGTCTAAAAACCTAGAGAAATTTGACAAGACCCAATTTGCATTTCCACTCAAAAAATTCAGTTGTAGAGGATGATTTTGTACATGTAGAATGTGATAAAAGTCTGATTTAATACAAGTTGGTGTTGAAAACACCTTGCAGGATTGGGGTTAGTTGACTACAATCTCATGGCCTAAGGTATGATACAGTCCAGCCAATAAAAACTGAGTGTTATTTTTTTTCTTTAATTTTTATTGAAGTATGGTTGATTTACAGTGTCATGTTAGTTTCTTGTCTACAGCACAGTGATTCAGTAATATATATATATTCTTTTTCCTATTATTTTTCATTATAGGTTATTATAAAATACTGAGTAGAGTTCCCTGTGCTCTACAGTAGGTCCCTGTTGGTCATCTGTTTCATATGTAGTAGTGTGTATATTTTAATCTCAAACTCCTAATTTGTCCCTCCCCTCCTTCTGCTTTAGTAACCATATGCTTATTTTCTGTGTGAGTCAGTTTCTGTTTGGTAAATAAGTTCATCTGTATTATTTTTTTAGATTCTGTTAAGTGACATCATATAATATTTGTGTTTGTCTGCAAAACTGATTTTTCAAAAAAGTTTTCTTAATTCCCTCCCTTAAGTTGCAAGGCCATTTCTTTTAAAATTATCAGTGGACTCTCTTCTGGCTCTTCAGTATGCAAAGCATGTATCACCTCATTTACTATGTCTGCCAGCTTCTGCTTTAGGATCCCTGTAATTGTCATGTCATAATATTGGAACCATCCAGTATCTAATGTCTTTCTCACTTCACAGTGAAATAACTTGGCAAATAGACCTCATGTTATTTTCCCTCTTGGCCACTTTAGTACTTTTCATCCCCCAAAGTCAGTCTCATTCAGCAATAAATTCATTACACCAAGACCCCTTTGCTTCAACAACTTGGATCTAATAGTGAGTTGTCTAGCTGGGATGAATTACTCACACAGATACATTTCTTTGGCCTGATACTGAGCTGTCTGTGTTGGCTTGCCAGTGTTGGAGACTTTCACTCAACATGTTTCTGGGCAATTGAAAAACATGTAATAATGAGCCCAGTAGATACTAAAGACAGCAGAAGTTGGAGCCTTGGGAAGTTGAGATTGATCCCTTTTTAAACTCACCCCAAAATCTCTGTCCCAATTATCCTCTTTACATTATTTTCACAGTTCCTCCAAGTAATGTTATCTTTCTTTTTGTCTCTTCTACTGTTACTGACCTGACCCTGACAATCTAGACCTTTCTCATTTATCTATTTGTAGTAATTTTGAACATCTTTGTATCTTTTGTCTATTCTCTCTGAAAACTGTATTAAATTGTGGATATATTTATTTGCTTTTGTGAATTTGCTACTACTCCTGTAACTATTATAATTGCCACCACTGCAGGAGTAATCACATCTCTTACCTCAATAAGAGCATCATTTCTTATCCATTAACTTGATACCTGGATCATGATAAGTCCTTAAACATGTATTTGTGTTTGTGAAATATGTAACATTCTTTTCTCCATCATTATTTTAATTCATGTAAATGATATTGTATATAGATTGGATTATCTTCTCTTGTTTTTATAGTCCATTATCTTCTTTAATTCTTTTTTATTTATTTATTTTTTAAATTAGTTTCTTTTCTATTTTTTAACTTTACAACATTGCATTATCTTCTTTAATTCTTTCACTCTACCATACAATTTTAACATATGTCCGTGTTGCTGTTTACCTAATTCATTCCTTTTCACTTCTACATAGCATTACATAGTATGCATCCATCGTATCTTACTGTTCATTTTACAAGAATGATGAATTAACATGCTTCTGTTCCTTTTGACAACAAACTTTGTTGAAAGAGATGTTTGTCTTGTTTTCTTCAGCTCTCATTCTCTCTTGAACACAGAGCAATCAAGACTCTTGACCCAATAATGCACGGAAAACACATTTGGCAGGGTCTCCAATGCATTGAGTTGCTACTTCCAGTTATCATTTTTTAGTTGTCATTTTAACTTGATCTTTTGGCTGTATGATCCAGCCTACCTCTTCAACTTCATACTCCACCACTTTTACCTGCTTTCATGAGAATTCAGCTTCATATACTACATGGTTATTCCTCAGACCCATTAAGCTAAATTCAATATCATATGTGCTTTTTCTGGTTATTCTACCAAGTTATTTTATCTCCAGATAGATACATGCATCATTTATTTCCTCCATTAATTAGCACCTGCTCATGTCAGTCTTGTTGCTGTTATTCTTTCTTCTCTTATCCTACTTTTTATTAACTCAGAACATTTTAGTATTATGTGAAATCACATTAAATCATTACTTATTTATTTTGCTTATTGTCACTTTTCTCACTAGAATGTAAGCTCCCTGAGGGCAGAGATATTTTCTATTTCTTTCACTGATATATTTGTCACTGTTTAGTACAATATTTGATTCACAATAGATTTGGGGTAAATTTTAGTTGAATTAATAACTGAATCATGTCACATGAAATACTTATATTTCTATGAGACATATTTTTGCTTAATCTTTTGCTTGCTATTTTAAAAGTGTTAATAGAAAGGAGCCAAACCAGGTGATCAAATTATGATTGACTGTTACCATGCCCAATAACTTCTACCCAAGCAGGTCCTTTCAAAGTAAGAAATGAAACTGAAATTATAGGAACCAAGAAGTATGAACAAGGTAATTATTTTTCTTCTGCCTCTTTATCTTCTACCTTAAATAATATTAAACAGCATTCAGATATTTATCCACACTCATTTATCAAATTATAAACACAAAATGCTTGGTGTTTCATTAGTATCTAATTGTGTCCTTTGACAGTATTTTTCCTCTATAAAGAAATAGCAAGCATCAGTTCATTATGAATTATTAGAGGACAAGATGACCAAATTGACCTCTATTCTAGAAGACCCTACTAAACCATATCTGGTAAACACAAACTAATAATTATGTCACTTGGTATTGCCATTTGCACTCCAAAATTAAGCTGTCTTATTGTTTCAGCCCTTGTTATACTAAATGCCATTTGTTCTTGAAACAGATGGGCCCTTACTAATTAAGAAAACTGTTCTGGTTCATTACAGAAATAGCAAACAACCAAATTAACTGTCAGTTCTTGGGGTCATTCAATGTACAAAGCTTGATCACATTACTCATTTGTTCCATCTTCCTCTGAAACATTGACTTATCCTAATGATTTACCATGTATTACTTTTAAGTACTATTAATTGTAAAAACCACAGCATACCAAAAGGCTTAAGTATGTGTACTATTATTTGGGAGGTGAACATTTCGTAAGTTTTTTTCAAACCCTAAAAACATGATTTCTATAAGTATTATCATGATACTTGGAAGAGACCTAAGGGATCTTTAAGTTTGATATTTTTTATTCAGCTGTTCAATATTTATTGAGCTCCTTTTTCTTGCTAGAATTTGTACTAAATGCTCATGATACAGATATTAATAGGGCTATCCTTGTCCTCAAGCCTTCAAAGTCTATTTGGAAATATATATATATATATAATGTTCTGCCATTCCGTAAAGTTATCTTCAAGTGCATTGTCAAAGCAAGGTTACTATGTCCATGTTCTAGTTCACACACACACACACACACACACACACACACACATATATATTCTGTGCCATCAAAATGCATAAGACATTTTGTAAGTGCAGAGAGAAAGAAACATCTTGCTGTAACAATGCATAGAGTGGTTAGATAAGGTTTTTGTGGAAGAGATAATGTTGCTGGTATATAGGAAAGTTTTTTATTTTGTATGTGTCTCTTCCTGCTACCTTGAATGCCATTTGACTGATCTTTCCCAATAGCTCTAATCATTTGTTAGTTTATTCTCATTGATCCTCTATGTAGATAGGACTGCATTGCCTGTAATAATGATAATGTTATATCTTCTTTATATGTTTATCATTCATTTATTATTTTTAATTTTATTGTATTGATTAAGATATTCAGAACCTTAATATGTTCTGTATTCTATCCCATTCAACAATAAATAGAAATTGTGTTAGTTCAATTCCAACTGGGATATAGAAAGTCAAAAAATTGTCCTCACCACACCAATGATGAAAAGTTAGATAATACACAGTCATAAACTGTAAAAATGCACTAGGGAGCTGGAAATGTCTCAATGAACTAAATATGTAGATTTCAAGTCATAAAATGAATGAACATAACAAAACAGAAACTGACTCACAGATACAGAAAATCAACTACTGGATACTACTGGGGAAAAGGAAGTGGGGAGAGGCAAGATAGGTTTATGCGATTAAGGGATATAAACTACTGTGTATAAAATAGCTATGACACAAGGAGATATTGTACAGGATAGGGAAATATACCCATTATTTTGAAGTAACTTTATATGAAATATAATCTATAAAATATTGATAAACTATGCTGTATACCTGAAACTAACAAAATATTGTAAATCAACTATACTTCAATTTAAAAAATGGAGAATGACCCAAATGTCAGTCAGCTGAGGAATGGATAAACAGAATGTAGCATATTCAAGTTAAAAATTGCAACTTCACAATGGATAAGAACAAACTATTCTGTGTGACACATGGATGAATCTCAAAAAAACATCATGCTGAGTGAAGCCAGCTAAACAGTACATACTATGTTTTTCCGCTTATATAAAATCTATAAGAGATGAATCTAGTTTATATTGATAGAAATTATACAGTGATTGCCTATGGGAGTTGATGGGAAGATAAGACAAGGGAACTTCCTGGAGTGAAAGAAATATTCTATATTTAGGGGGTGGGAATTATATTATTATATAGGCTTATAAATTTTAATAACAATTGAAAACTTAAAATCTACACATTTTATTGTATGTATTTTATACTTCAGTCATAAAATATATATTCTTAAGAGTTGGGCAATGTAACAAAGAAATGCCAATATACAGTGGGTCAAATAAAATCAAAGTTTATTTTTGTTTTCAAAGTTTATTTTTTATCTCACGTAACAGTTCAGTCGTTCTGAGCTGGAGGAGCTACTCTACTCAAAGTAGTCACTCAGAGAACAGCAATCATATATTCCTTTTGCTCTGCCATTTCCTAAAGTTGTCTTCAACTGCATGGTCAAAGCATGGTTGCAGCTATGTCCATATTCTAGTCCATGGGTAGAAAAAAAATCAAGGATGTTCATTTTCTTTACTTTGAGATTAACTGGAATTCAAGCATATGACTTGCATTTACACTCCAAAAGCTCAAGTTTAGTCACATGGTTACTTGTAGCTGAACACTCATCATCTGAGAGTTAAGTATATATGGTATTTAGTCAATCGGTAAAGATAACCCTGTATGCGAGACATCAAAAGAGACACAGATAAATAGAACAGTATTATGGACTCTATGGGAGAGGGTGAGGGCAGGATGATATGGGAGAATGGCATGGAAGCATGTAAATTATCATATGTGAAATGAATCGCCAGTCCAGGTTCAATGCATGATACAGGGTGCTCGGGGCTGGTGCATCGGGATGACCCGGAGGGATGGGATGAGGAGGGAGGTGGAAGGGGGGTTCTGGAAGGGGAACACATGTACACCCGTAGTGGATTCATGTCAATGTATGGCAAAACAAATACAATATTGTAAAGTTAAAAAATAGAAAATAAACTAATTAAAAAAAAAAAGAAGGTGAAATATAGACACTTAAGAGAGTGGGCAAGTAAAACTAACCAGGGAAAACAGTGTGGCTTCAGATGGCATTTAAGATCCACTTGAGTTTTAGAAATTAGATTTTAGGATTAGGAATTTCAAGGGAGACAGGTGACAGAGTCGTTTCTTACTATGCTCAGCTCTACCACAGACACATAAAATAGCTTGAGAGTTGTACTCAACCAAAGGTGACTGTGCTATTAATAAGAGTATAAAATGTGAGAGAAGATCAAGGGAATTGTGAATACATGCATGTAAATGACTGATGATTGGCCACTTTACAGACAGACCGAATCATAGAAGGCCAAGAATTCACCCAATGTCATGAGCTTAGAAGTGTGTGGAGCCAGGGATTGAACACAGGCCAACCAGATGACAATGTCTGTCCTAATTACACTGTAGCATAGTGTGTCACTGCTTTAAACTAGAGCTGAACACAATTGGATGGATCAAATAACATATCAGAGAAGATGTACAACTTTACACAATAGTAATAGTATTTGATTTCACAAATTAAGGAGGAAAATGACATTTAAATAGAAAAATAGGTAAGTGATATAAAACAAATAAACTCCCTAATGCATCTCTGAAGATAAGGCAAATTTATTTCAAAGCATTATCCTTCAATAAAAAATAAATTAATTTATTATGCTTTGTTATCATCTAGTGATTAGAGGAGTCCAATCACTTTATTTTGTAAATGAAGAGACTGAGATCTAGAAAATATGAGGCAAAGCTTGAACTACAACAGAGGTCTCCTGGTATCTAGGCTATCATTTTTTCCATTACACCATGCAATTTTAGAGGGTTTAGATATAGTCCTGCCTAATGCCAAGAAGATTGGACTGATGACCACCTGACATTGCCTTCATTCTTTTAAGATACATCCTCTGATTCTGTAGCACCTACCACAAAATTATAGACACGGATATTGTGTATCAGCATTATCTTAAGCCTCTTTCTTTTATGCTTTATGGGGGTATAATTTACAAATGTTGTATATATTAGTGAGTATAATGTGATAACTTGATATTCAAATATATTATGAGATGTTTACCACAATCAAGCTATACTGGCCTCTTCATGACTCTTTCTAACCTTTATCATTAAGGCTCATGAAAGCTAAGAATTCAATATATTAATTTTTCTGTTTTGAATAAAACTGAGCAAAAATAAGTAAAGGATGATGATTTTAGCTAAGACTTTAATAGAAAAGGCAGCCTTTTTCTTACAATCCCCAAAGTCATTTCCAACTGAAGAAATCTGAAGATGAGTTTAAGAACTGTAACTGGTAGGCAGGGCTTGTTGAATTTTTTCTTACACTGCTGAATAATTTCACATTACTTAGGCTGTGTCATTATGTATTTCTATCACAATAGGGGGAAAAACATTAAACTAATGAACGCTGTGCCTCGTTTGTCAAGATCTGAGTCACTGGCATGAAACATCTTTCATTGTAAATGCAATTTGGGAGATTCAACCATAAGTCTCCTGTTTGAAAATACCCTAGTGGTTAGTGCTGAGCCATTTCACTAATACATTGAACATTAAAAATAATTTGCCATATAGGAAAGCTATCTGAGACTAGATGATTAAAAAGGAAGACTAAGTGAGAGGCTGCATGTTTCATTTGTACAAGCCACAGTTTATCCTTTTGTGAAGAATGGTAGGGCTTTTCTGAAAATGGGTGCTTTTAGAATGTCATATTGTTTAAAATGTTATGAAGAAATCAATTTCCATTTGCTAGACACTTCTTTCAAGATGCTTCACTTACAGGCATCAAGTGGATGTCCTTCGTTGTAAATGCCTCAGGACATGAAGTGATCAATAGATGCAGAGACAAAGAGGGACTTCCCTGGTGGCTCGGTGGTTAAGAATTCCCCTGCCACTGCAGGGGACACAGGTTCAATCCCTGGTCCAGGAAGATCCTACATGCCACAGAGCAACTAAGCCCATGTGCCACAACTGTTGGGCCCATGCTCTAAGGCCCGCAAGCCACAACTAAGCCTGTGTGGTGCAACTACTGAAGCCCAAGTACCTAGACCCTGTGCTCCACAACAAGAGAAAATAGCACAATGAGAGCCCCCTGCTTGCTGCAACTAGAGAAAGCCTGTGTGTAGCAATGAAGACCCAGCACCACCACAACAACAAAAGACAGTGAGCACACTAGCTAATCCATATTTGGAGTGTCAAGCTACTGAGGCCAGGAAAAAAAATATCAGGATGGAGAAGGTTAAAAAAAATCACTGAAAGAAAGAAGCAGCAAGGGTCAGACCTCCCCTTTTCCACTTCTGTTTGTGAAATTAGAAGCTTCAACCTCCATCAAGAGGAGAGAAGAGAAATGAATCATAGGAAGGTGCAGAGGCTTTATAGGTTTTATGAGGTGGACATTTCTGTCAAATATTGGATATGGACTTATGAAGACTAGAATGCATGCCTGAGTGCTGAAACATCATGTACATACCTTGGAGAAAATGGAGTTGAGACTTGTCTGGACATCTGTTCACCATGGTTGGGTGGCCTGGCTACAATGTCTCGTTCTTGAGGTATAAGTGGAACATGATGCAGGGGAGTACAAGAGTCTTTTATACCAAATATAATCCTGCCACACCCTGAGGTGACCTTGAATGAGTCCCACCTCTTGGTATTTATGCCTGTGTGTAATCCTCTCCCCTTCAGAGTAGACAGAACCTGTGACTTGCTTCTAACCAACAGAGTATGGCAAAAGTGGTGGATATCACACCCATGATTAGGTTATATTATATGACAAACTATGGTATTGTTTGTCACAACTATGTGACAATTATGATTATATTATATAAGATTCTGTTTTTTTGTCTCCTAGTTCTGGAGGCTGGAAGTCAAAAATCAAGGTGGTTGCAGGGTTGGTTCCTTCTAAGGGCCATGAGGGCAGGATCTGTTCGAGTCCTCTCTTGGGCTTGTAGATGCCATCTTTTCCCTGTGTCTCTTCACATCATCTTCCCTCTATGTGTGTCTCTGTGTCCAAATTTCCCCTTTTCATAAGGATACCAGTCATACTGGATTATGGCCCACACTAATGACCTCATTTTATCACCTCCATAAAGATTCTACATGCAAATAAGTCTCACATTGTAAGCTACTGGGGGTTAGGACTCCAACATATTTTTTTTTGGACACAATTCAACCTATAATATACAGCAATGGATTCTTCTGTGACTTGCTGGATTCACTGTCAATGCACTTTTATTCAGCTGCTGTTACCTGGTGCAAAAGTTTAATCTGTGATGGGAAATAAAAGGAACATAAGCCATATCAACTTCCCCATCATGCTGAAATTACTACTAATTCTCAGTACAGAAATCTGCCCTCTCACAGAACAGTCTAGAAAGCATCTACACCCCCCTTCACTTTCATGTAATGAATTTATACATGTATATATGTATGTGTGCTTGTGCACTCAGTCACTCAGTTGTGTATGATTCTCTGTGACCCCATGGACTGTAGCTCACCAGGCTCATCTATCCATGGGATTCTCCAGGCAAAAATACTGGTGTGGGTTGCCATTTCATCCTCCAGGGTATCTTCCTGACTGAGGGATTGAATCCACATTTCCTGCATCTCCTGCATTGCAGGCAGATTCTTTACCACTGTGCCACCTAGGAAGCCCCATGCATATATGTACACTTTGGGTTGTTTGAGGGCAGATGATGTAGGAAGCTTTAGTTTATGAACTTTATTTATTGCTGGAGAATATTGTGAGGCTGCTAGATATGTGGTAGACAAAGGTTAGTTTTATAAAATGACATCTACATAGGATTTGCCTGGTGGACATGTATTTTGTGTAACTTCCCTGGTGGCTCAGATGGTAAAGCGTCTGCCTACAATGTGGGAGACCCGGGTTCAATCCCTGGGTCGGGAAGATCTCCTGGAGAAGGAAATGGCAACCCACTCCAATATTCTTGCCTGGAAAATTCCATGGACAGAGAAGCCTGGTGGGTTACACAGTCCATGGGGTCACAAAGAGTTGGACACGACTGAGTGACTTCACTTTCACTTTATATGTGTGTGTATGTGTGTGTGTGTGTGTGTGTATATATATATATATATATATACACATATATATATGTGTGTGTATGTATGTATATATATATATATATATATATATGTAACTATCTATGTATCAAATGATGTTTATTGAGTGCTCTAAGGTACAAAGACACTTAGTCTCTCAGTCGTGTCCAATTCTTTGTGACCCCACGGATTGTAGCCCACCAGGCTCCTCCGTCCATGGAGTTCTCCAAGCAAGAATACTGGAATGAGTTGTCATTCCCTTCTCCAGGACATCTTACTGACCCAGGGATAGAACCCACATCTCCTGCTTCTCCTGCATTGGCAGGAGGGTTCTTTACCATCTGAACCACCAAGGAAGCATGCTAAGCATGCATTCTATTAAATAACTTGCGTGAGATCACACAGCCAATAAATGAAAGGTATACTTAAAAAAAAAGGAAGCAAATCCAGGTACTGTAGTCAACAGTCTATCTACAGTCTTAACAGTTATATTGTAGTGTACCTCATGACACAAATGGGAGGGTGCCAAAAAGCAGGAATAGAAAGAACATAACTCAACATAATAAAAGCTATATATGACAAACCCACAGCAAACATTATCCTCAATGGTGAAAAATTGAAAGCATTTCCCTTAAAGTCAGGAACAAGACAAGAGTGCCCACTCTCACCACTACTATTCAACATAGTTTTGGAAGTTTTGGCCACAGAAATCAGAGCAGAAAAATAAATAAAAGGAATCCAGATGGGAAAAGAAGAAGTAAAACACTCACTGTTTGCAGATGACATGATCCTCTACATAGAAAACCCTAAAGACTCCACCAGAAAATTACTAGAGCTAATCAATGAATATAGTAAAGTTGCAGGATATAAAATTAACACACAGAAATCCCTTGCATTCCTATACACTAACAATGAGAAAACAGAAAGAGAAATTAAGGAAACAATTTCATTCACCATTGCATCAAAAAGAATAAAATACTTAGGAATGTATCTACCTAAAGAAACAAAAGACCTATATTTAGAAAACTATAAAACACTGGTGAAAGAAATCAAAGAGGACACAAATAGATGGAGAAATATACCATGTTCATGGATTGGAAGAATCACTATAGTGTAAATGAGTATACTACCCAAAGCAATCTATAGATTCAATGTAATCCCTATCAAGCTACCAATGGTATTTTTCAGAGAACTAGAACAAATAATTTCACAATTTGTATGGAAATACAAAAAACCTCAAATAGCCAAAGCAATCTTGAGAAAGAAGAATGGAACTGGAGGAATCAACCTGCCTGACTTCAGGCTCTACTACAAAGCCACAGTCATCAAGACAGCATGGTACTGGTACAAATCCAGAAATATAGATCAATGGAACAAAATAGAAAGCCCAGAGATAAATCCACGTACCTATGGACACCTTATCTTTGACAAAGGAGGCAAGAATATACAATGGAGAAAAGACAATCTATTTAACAAGTGGTGCTGGGAAAACTGGTCAACCACTTATAAAAGAATGAAACTAGAACACTTTCTAACACCTTACACAAAAATAAACTCAAAATTGATTAAAGATCTAAATGTAAGACCAGAAACTGTAAAACTCCTAGAGGAAAACATAGGCAAAATGCTCTCCGACATAAACCACAGCAGGATCCTCTATGACCCACCTCCCAGAATACTGGAAATAAAAGCAAAAATAAACAAATAGGACCTAATTAAACTTAAAAGTTTTTGCACAACAAAGGAAACTATAAGCAAGGTGAAAAGACAGCCTTCAGAATGGGAGAAAATAATAGCAAACGAAGCAATGGACAAAGAATTAATCTCAAAAATATACAAGCAACTCCTGCAGCTCAATTCCAGGAAAATAAATGACCTAATCAACAAGTGGGCTGAAGAACTAAACAGACATTTCTCCAAAGAAGACATACAGATGGCTAACAAACACATGAAAAGATGCTCAACATCACTCATTATTAGAGAAATGCAAATGAAAACCACAATGTGGTACCATTTCACACTGGTCATAATGGCTGCTATCCAAAAGTCTACAAGCAATAAATGCTGGAGAGGGTGTGGAGAAAGGCAACCCTCTTACACTGTTGGTGGGAATGCAAACTAGTACAGCCACTGTGGAGAACAGTGTGGAAATTCCTTAAAAAACTGGAAATAGAACTGCCATATGACCCAGCAATCCCACTGCTGGGCATATACACCGAGGAAACCAGAATTGAAAGAGGCACATGTACTTGAATGTTCACTGCAGCACTGTTTATAATAGCCAGGACATGCAAGCATCCTAGATGTCCATCAGCAGATGAATGGATAAGGAAGCTGTGGTACATATACACAATAGAATATTACTCAGCCATTAAAAAGAATAAATTCTAATCAGTTTTAATGAGGTGGATGAAACTGGAGCCTATTATACAGAATGAAGTAAGCCAGAAAGCAAAACACCAATACAGTATACTAATGCATATATATGGAGTTTAGAAAGATGGTAATGATAACCCTGTATGTGAGACAGCAAAAGATACACAGATGTATAGAACAGTCTTTTGGACTCTATGGGAAAGGGTGAGGGCAGTATGATATTGGAGAATGGCATTGAAGCATGTAAATTATTATATGTGAAATGAATCTCCAGTCCAGGTTCGATGCATGATACAGGGCTGGTGCACTGGGATGACCCAGAGGGATGGGATAGGGAGGGAGGTGGGAGGGGTTTTCTGTAAGGGGAACACATGTACACCCATGGCAGATTCATGTCAATCTATGGCAAAACCAATACAATATTGTAAATTTAAAAAATAAATTCAAGAAAAAACAAAAACAAAAACAAATGGGAGGGTAGTCATCCTCTGGATGTACTGTCCCACCATACTGGGACTGCAGGCTTTGCTGTAAGCCAGTGTTTATTCAGTACTGATACCTCTCTGAGGGTTGTTAAAGGTTTTATTTCCATGCTAATGATACTCTAAAAGCATTAATAAAAGCACATTCTACAATATTTGGGTTATTATATTTGAGAGAGTTCCGCCCATATATTGGTGTCCCCATGACCACTTCAAGTGACATCCTTTAAATACTATTGCATTTTTTTCAAACTATCATCTATAAACTTGGAGCATTTATATTTTCTTGAGATAACTTGCCAAGTTTATAAAATACTCATCTGGCCCAGGGTGAAGGACTATCATAAACAAGTCAGAAAAATAGGTCATTGTATACCAGACTTAACTTTAGAGTAGACCTGAAAGTCCACCAAAGGCATGGGATACAAGATAGGTCCTTTGGTTGGAAGTAAGAACTATAGACCTACAGTCACCACCTCCAGCAATCTGGGGTGCCTAAATGAAGAAGCAAGTAAGTGAGATTTGCACACACACACACACACACACACACACACACACACACATGCACACTTGTATGAAAGAATATTTTGGTTACAGGGAGGAAGAAATGTGACTGGAGAAGAATTGGGGGAGGAGGGATGTTTCTGAGGGACAAAGCCAACAACAGGAAACAATACAACAATCCAGCCAGCTTGCCTGGAACCCTGGATCTGGGAGGATGATTTAATTGTAAATTCGAGACTTGCTTTACTCAAAGCATGGTTCCAGGAGCATCAGCACCACATGAGAGTTTACCAGAAATGCAGAGTCTCAGGCCCCATCCCAGACTGACAGAATCAGCATCTGCATTTTAACATGATTACCATCTCATTCCTGTGCATAATGGATTTGAGAAACATAGATCTAGCACAGTAGTTCTCAGACTCTAGCACCTAGAGGACTCATTACAAACAGATTTTGGAGGTCTAACTCCAGTGCTTCTAATTTAATGGATCTGAGGTGAAGTATTTCTAGTAAGCTTGCAAAGGATACTGTTACTTATGCCACTGTTTGTGGAATATACTTTGAGAAACACTGCCCTAGGATATGGGAGCAGTGGAAAGCAAGATAGAGGGTATGTATATACTTCCTGCTTTATTCAGGATCCAAACAGAAGATGAAGTAGGCCTGAGCCTATAGCTGGAAATTATCAGTTGGTTCAGCCTTGAAGAGTTAGCAATGTTTGAATATTAAGAATATAATTTCTTCTTACACATAAATAGGCCCTTGTACATTAGTTTGGTAATTCCTAGATATCGTGCATTAGTTAGGAGTTCTCCAGAGAAACAGACACAATAGAATGTAGTTATATCTATATATGTGTATCTAAATCTATGTCTATACATATCTAAAGAAAGAGAGAAAGATTGCTTCATTATATGGAATTGGCTCACATGATTATGGACACTGAGAAGTCTCAAGACTTGCAGTCAGTAAGCTGGAGATCCACGCAAGACAGCTGCTGTGTCAGTCAGTCAGTTCAGTCACTCAGTCGTGTCTGACTCTTTGCGACTCCATGGACTGCAGCATGCCAGGCTTCCATGTCCATCACTAACTCCTGGAGCTTGCTCAAACTCGTGTCTATTGTGAGTCAATTATGCCATCCAGCCATCTGTTGTGTAGTTCCAGTCCAAGTCCAAAGGCCTGAGAGCAAAGAGAATTGATGTTGTAAATTACAGTAAAAAAGTCAGCAGATTAAAGACCCAAGAAGAGCCCATATTTCAGTCTGAGCCAGAAGACTGGAGAAAACCTTGTGCAAGCTGATGCAGTCAGCCAAGGGTTTTCTTTACTCAGCCTTGTTCTATTAAGGTCTTCAGGTAATTGAATGAGGCCCAATCACACCACGGAGGGAAAGCTGCTTTACTCAATTGATCAATTCAAATGTTTAACTCATTGAGAAGCATCCCCAGAGACACAGCCAGAATAATATTTGGCCAAATACCTGGGCACCCTGTGGCCCACTCAAATTGAGGTACAAAATTAACCATCACACACCCATAGTTTTGGTTGCCAACGTGTATTTTTAAATCATTCTGATCCTGCTTAATTGGTTGTGTGGCTATATAGCAACATTTCTGGTTTCTTAATCTTACGTATACAAATTGACAATGAAATATTCTTCCTAAAACTTATTTTGTAGGTATTTTTTCTATGTAGACAATCATATCATCTAGAGATAACTTCCTCTCTTTCTAATCAATAAATACCTTATTGCTGTTTATTATCTGAGAATGTAGGACTAGTTAGAAGTGTTGAATCTGTAGCCAACTTCCTGGTTTGAGTCTTAGCTGTGGAACTTATGGTATAGTCTTAAGTAAGTTATTTCATGTCTCTGTATCTCAGTGTTGCCATGGTAGTTATACCTGGCATGTATCTTCATACTAATTATGCCTTGAAGAATTGTTACTAAATTAACTAAAAAACTAAATTAAACAAAATTGGTGGAAAGAACTTATGAGATTTTTGTGTCTCTCTATTTCTGGAACAGGGTACTTCCTTTCTTTTAAATTCACCTGTATATTTAACAAATTTTTGTTAAACCCTATCCAGGATTTCTGTGTTTTCAAGAATATGGGGCATATCAGCATCAGCTTCTCCAGATTTTGGGAAGGAACCTAGGACAATTTTCTGCAAATTGTAGTCTAAGTTTGACCTATATCAAGTCACAAGGGATGCTTGTTAAAAAGTTGGACTACAAGGCACCCTAGAGCAGACTGACTAGAATAAAACTTAGGAGCATGGTGCCTAGAAATCTGCATTTAAAACTAAAACGTGATACCTATAACATTAAAGTCTAATAGTCAGCTTTTTTGATTAGAATTTATACATTTTTATTTTCTTTATTAAAGTATAGTTGAATTACAATCTTGTGTTATTTACCTCTGTAGAGTAAAGTGACTCAGTTTTATATATACATTATATATTTAGCCATCACGGTCAACAAAAGAGTCCGAAATGCAGTACTTGGATGCAATCTCAAAAATGACAGAATGATCTCTGTTCGTTTCCAAGGCAAACCATTCAATATCATGGTAATCCAAGTCTATGCCCCGACCAGTAATGCCGAAGAAGCTGAACTTGAACGGTTCTATGAAGACCTACAGGACCTTTTAGAAGTAACACCCCAAAAATATATCCTTTTCATTATAGGGGACTGGAAAGCAAAAGTAGGAAGTCAGGAAACACCTGGCATACCAGGAAAATTTGGCCTTGGAACACAGAATGAAGCAGGGCAAAGGCTAATAGAGTTTTGCCAAGAGAATGCACTGGCCATAGCAAACACCCTCTTTCAACAACGCAAAAGAACACTCTACACATGGACATCACCAGATGATCAACCCCGAAATCGGATTGATTGTATTCTTTGCAGCCAAAGATGGAGAAGCTCTATACAGTCAGCAAAAACAAGACTGGAAGCGGACTGTGGCTCAGATCATGAACTCCTTATTGCCAAATTCAGACGTAAGTTGAAGAAAGTAGGGAAAACCACTAGACCATTCAGGTATGACCTAAATCAAATCCCTTATGATTCTACAGTGGAAGTGACAAATAGATTTAGGGGACTAGATCTGATAGACAGAGTGCCTGATGAACTATGGACAGAGGTTTGTGACATTGTACAGGAGACAGGCATCAAGACCATCCCCATGGAAAACAAATGCAAAAAAGCAAAATGGCTGTCTGAGGAGGCCTTACAAATAGGCAGGAAAAGAAGAGAAGTGAAAAGCAAAGGAGAAAAGGAAAGATGTAGCCATTTGAATGCAGAGTTCCAAAGAATAGCAAGGAGAGATAAGAAAGCCTTCCCCAGTGATCAATGCAAAGAAATAGAGGAAAACAACAGAATGGGAAAGACTAGAGATCTCTTCAAGAAAATTAGAGATACCAAGGGAACATTTCATGCAAAGATGGGGTCAATAAAGGACGGAAATGGTAGGGACCTAACAGAAGCACAAGATATTAAGAAGAGGTGGCAAGAATACACAGAGGAAAGGAAAGTCGCTCAGTCGTGTCCGACTCTTTGCGACCCCATGGACTGTAGCCTGCCAGGCTCCTCCGTCCATGGGATTCTCCAGGCAAGAATACTGGAGTGGTTTGCCATTTCCTTCTCCAGGGGATCTTCCCGACCCAGGGATCGAACCCAGGTCTCCCACATTGGAGGCAGACGCTTTAACCTCTGAGCCACCAGGGAAGTCCAAGAATACACAGAAGAACTGTACAAAAGAGATCTTCACGACCCAGATAATCACGATGGTGTGATCACTCACCTAGAGCCAGACATTCTGGAATATGAAGTCAAGTGGGCCTTAGAAAGCATCACTATGAACAAAGCTAGTGGAAGTGATGGAATTCCAGTTGAGCTATTTCAAATCCTCAAAGATGATGCTGTGAAAGTGCTGCACTCAATAGACCAGCAAATCTGGGAAACTCAGCAGTGGCCACAGGACTGGAAAAGGTCAGTTTTCATTCCAATCCCAAAGAAAGGCAATGCCAAAGAATGCTCAAACTTCTCCAAGCCAGGCTTCAGAAATACGTGAACCGTGAAATTTCAGATGTTCAAGCTGGTTTTAGAAAAGGCAGAGGAACCAGAGATCAAATTGCCAACATCTGCTGGATCATCGAAAAAGCAAGTGAGTTCCAGAAAAACATCCATTTCTGCTTTATTGACTATCCCAAAGTCTTTGACTGTGTGGATCACAATAAACTGTGGAAAATTCTGAAAGATGTGGGAATACCAGACCATCTGACCTGTCTCTTGAGAAACCTGTATGCAGGTCAGGAAGCGACAGTTAAAACTGGACATGGAACAACAGACTTGTTCCAAATAGGAAAAGGAGTACGTCAAGGCTGTATATTGTCCTCCTGCTTATTTAACTTATATGCAGAGTACATCATGAGTAACGCTGGGCTGGAAGAAACACAAGCTGGAATCAAGATTGCTGGGAGAAATATCAATAACCTCAGATATGCAGATGACACCACCCTTATGGCAGAAAGCGAAGAAGAACTAAAGAGCATCTTGATGAAAGTGAAAGAAGAGAGTGAAAAATTTGGCTTAAAGCTCAACGTTCAGAAAACTAAGGTCATGGCATCTGATCCCATCACTTCATGGGAAATAGATGGGGAAACAGTGTCATACTTTATTTTTGGGGGGCTCCAAAATCACTGCTGATGGTGATTGCAGCCATGAAATTAAAAGATGCTTACTCCTCGGAAGGAAGGTTATGACCAACCTAGACAGCATATTTAAAAGCAGAGACATTACTTTGCCAACAAAGGTCCATCTAGTCAAGGCTATGGTTTTTCCAGTGGTCATGTATGGATGTGAGAGTGGACGATGAAGAAGGCTGAGAGCCAAAGAATTGATGCTTTTGAACTGTGGTGTTGGAGAAGACTCTTGAGAGTCCCTTGGACTGCAAGGAGATCCAACCAGTCCATCCTAAAGGAGATCAGTCCTGGGTGTTCATTGGCAGGACTGATGTTGAAGCTGAAACTCCAATACTTCGGCCACCTCATGCGAAGAGTTGACTCATTGGAAAAGACCCTAATGCTGGGAAGGATTGGGGGCAGGAGGAGAAGGTGGACGACAGAGGATGAGATGGTTTAATGGCATCACCGACTCGATGGACATGGGTTTGGGTGGAGTCCGGGAATTGGTGATGAACAGGGAGGCTTGCCATGCTGCGATTCATTGTTTATCTGTTCTCTATGTAATAGTTTGCATCTGCTAACCCCAGTCTCCCTATACACCTTTTTAATAGTCATCTAAAGCACCACCTTAATGCTCCATAACAGAAAAGACAACCAAAAACCTACTGAAGAGATGAATACCAATACTATAGATTCCCTTACTTGATTCTTCATATAAATAAATTCTCAGTCTAACAAAGGTAAGGGGAAATCCTGCAAATGCTAGAATAGTTGTGCTTTCCCCCTAAATTTCAGAAGATTGTTGACTGTCTGATTGTTAGCCTTAACAGTGAGTTCCTACGTGTTGGAGTGCTTGTTGTGTGCACTTGCTAGCAGAGCAATTTGAAGCAGAACAGAGGGAAATTGGACTATAAATCTGGTTTGGTTTATGTGAAGGAAAAAAGGGAATTTTTCACTTTCAGCTTACTGAAGGCTGTAGTGACAATATTCCATCTGTTTGAACATCCTTCTTACACTAATTAAATGTGGTGTATTTTAATTTAACTTCTAATAAGTTTAGACTGTGTGATTCAAAGGTTTTTTTTTTTTTTCAGGAGACATTCTCTACCACATTACAGTTTCGTCCCTAACCCAGTGAGTTCAGCGGTTGCCAAAGGACTATTCAATTCATGTTTGAACCATCAAAGCTATACCTTCAATGCACAGAGTTAAGGTTAAGGGGTGTAATCAGGCAGCTGGAAAATGTCCTTCAGAATGTAAGAGGATGATCACAGGGTTGACTGTAGAGGCACATCACTAATGAGTATTTTTTTCCTCAATTGCCAAATTAAAGCAAAGGTATGCTTATTCAAGCTAGCCAATTTTGAACTCTGGCAAAGAACCTCAACATCTTGTTACTCATGATTGTTTGAGGAACTGCTGTCTTTATTAAAGGAGGGAAGATTCCTCCTGCACAGATAACAGCTGAGAACAGTGATGTGGCCAAGAAAAGGAGGTCAAGAAACATCTCTGAGGGGACTGGGGGACATACAAGAGCCAATGATACTACTCACAGAAGGAACAAGCCACCTGTCAAAAAATCTTGCCCCATCTTCATCTCCGTCAGAGACATCTTATATAAATTCCTGATCTTCCCAAGTATTCTGAACTGATCACATGACATGCTTTCCCACTTACTAAGTACTGGGAACTAACAAAATTCACAAACACAAACACACATGCATATATACACACACATACACATACAGATTCCTAAGTGTTTACTGGGAGTCTAGGTGAATGAAATAACACTTTCCTAAATGTAGCATCCCTCTGCAGGACCAGACCTCAGGACTACTTGATGTCTGCTTTTAGACTACAAAGCTTTTCACAGAAAATTAGACAGATATGTCAGAACTGAAACCAGCCTTGCAAAAGTTTAATCTATTTTAAGGAAAAGGGTAGGGTTGGAAGAAATGTTATATTTAGGGAAAACAGTGGTTATATTAAGTAGTGGTAAAGTTAAGTAGTAACTGAAAGAAGGACTAGCAGATAAATATGGAATTGACATGAGGTATGTGGGTTCTTTCAATCTTGCTTTAGATCAGTAGTATTTATTAATGAGCACTTTTAATGAAGAAGTATTTGGATATTTTCTATGAAATATAAAGAATAATTGAGTTAAAAATATACCAAATATATATATATATATATATATATATATATATATATATATATATATATATAAAATACATTTTACCTATTAAACATCTAGGGGAAAAGAGGTGCAAAAATGATAAAATTTTCTGCTTAGCAACATATTTATATTAATAATCACAGCCTAGATTCCCAGATTTTCATCCCAGTGCCTCCACTACACTGTTTTTGGCTCTCTCATTCATTTTTGCCTGTGAAGAGATTAGTTGTTTAGAGTTTGAAGCCAATACTAAGGCACTCTCATCTATCATAGAATACAACCTAAATATAGTCTATTTACAAACAAAAGAAATGGAAAGGATACAAACTGGAAAGGAACAAGTTGAACTGTCCCTGATGGAAGATGACATGGTTTATGTATACAAAATCCGCAAGACTCTAAAAATAAATAGATTCAATAAAGTTGCAGAACACACAAAAAATAAAAATTAGTTTTGTTTCTATATACTAAAAACAAACTATCTAAACAAGAAATTAAGAAAACAATTATATTTACAATAGCATCAAAAAGAATGAGATACAGAAGAAATTTAACTGAGATGGAAAATCTGTACAATGAAACTAGATGTCACTGATGAAAGAAAATAAAGAAGACACAATTAAGTAGAAAGATACTTGTGTTCATGGATTGGAAGAATATTATTAAAATGTCAATACTATCCAAAGTCATCTACAAATCTAATGTAATCTCTCTCAAAATTCAAATGGCATATTTCACTGAAATAATAAAGAATCCTAAAATTTGTGTGGGGCCAAAAAGACTCCAAGTAGCCAAAACAATTTTGAAAAGGAAGAACAAAGCAGGAGACCTAATACTTCCTGATTTATAATTATATTACAAAAGTATAGTAATCAAAAGTGTATGGCACATGCATAAAAACAGACAAACCAATAGAACAGAATAGAAATATGGAAAATATCTCACACATATGAGGTCAACTAAGCTATGGCAAAGGTGTCAAGAATGCACAATGGAGAAACAATAATCTTATCAATAAATAGTGTTGGGAAAACTGCATATTCACATGCCAAAGAATGAAACTGAACCCTTCTCATACAACATCCACAGAAATCAACTATAAATGGATATAAGACCTGAAACTGTAATATTTCTAAAGAAAACGGGGGGCGGGGATGTTCCTTGACATTGGTGTTAGCAGTGTTATATATACTAACTGCTATACACACACATACACACACACACACACACACACATATATATATAAAACATCAAAATCACAGGGAATAAGAGCAAAAATAAACAAGTGGGGCTACATTAAGCTAAAAATCTGCACAGCAAGAAACGTTCAACAAAATGAAACGGCAACATATGGAATGGCAATGCCAAAGAATGCTCAAACTACTGCATAATTGTACTCATCTCACACGCTAGCAAAGTAATGCTCAAAATTCTCCAAGTCAGGCTTAAACAGTACATGAACCATGAACTTCCAGATGTTCAAGCTGGATTTAGAAAAGGTAGAGGAGCCAGAAATCAACTTGCCAACATCTGCTGGATCACAGAAAAAGCAAGAGAGTTCTAGAAAAACAACTATTTCTGCTGTATTGACTACACCAAAGCCTTTGACTGTTGGATCAAAATAAACTGTGGAAAATTCTGAAAAAGATGGGAATACCAGACCATCTGACCTGCCTCCTGAGAATTCTGTATGCAGATCAGGAAGCAACAGTTAGAACTGGACATGGAAAAACAGATTGGTTCCAAATAGGAAAAAGAGTACGTCAAGGCTGTATATTGTCACCCTGCTTATTTAACTTCTATGCAGAGTACATGAAGAGAAAGGCTAGGCTGGATGAATCACAAGCTGGAATCAAGTTTGCCGGGAGAAATATCAATAACCTCAGATATGCAGATGACACCACCCTTATGGCAGAAATTGAAGAAGAACTGAAGAGGCTCTTGATGAAAGTGAAAGAGGAGAGTGAAAAAGTTGGCTTAAAGCTCAACATTCAGAAAACTAAGATCATGGCATCTGGTCCCATCACTTCATGGCAAATAGATGGAGAAACAGTGGAAACAGTGGTAGACTTTATTATTATTATTATTATTTGGCTCCAAAATCACTGCAGGTGGTGACTGCAGCCATGAAATTAAAACACTCTTACCCCTTGGAAGAAAAGTTTTGACCAAACTAGACAGTATATTAAAAAGCAGAGACATCACTTTGCCAACAAAGGTCCATTTAGTCAAGGCTATGTTTTTTTTTTTTTTTTTCCCAGTAGTTATGTATGGAAGTGAGAGTTGAAGTATAAAGAAAGCTGAGCATTGAAGAATTGATGCTTTTGAACTGTGGTGTTGGAGAAGACTCTTAGGAGTCCCTTGGACTGCAAGGAGATCCAACCAGTCCATCCTAAAGGAAATCAGTCCTGAATATTCACTGGAAGGACTGATGTTGAAGCTGAAACTCCAATACATTGGCCACCTGATGCGAAGATCTGACTCATTTGAAGAGACCCTGATGCTGGGAAAGATTGAAGGTGGGAGAAGGGGATGACAGAGGATGAGATGGTTGGATGAGATCACCGACTCAATGGACACGAATTTGAGTAAGCTCCAGGAGTTGGTGATGGACAGGGAGGCCTGGTGTGTTGCATTCCATGGGGTCGCAAAGAGTCATACATGACTGAGTGACTGAACTGAACTACATCAATGGACAGATCATTCCAACAGAAAAGCAATAAGCAAATAGTGCACTTTAGTAACACATTAAATCAATTGGACTTAATACATACCTACAACTCTCCATCCCAAAACAGCATAATACATATTCATTTCAAGTGCACATGTAATTTTGTTCAGAATAGATCAGTGTTATACCAGAAAACAAATTTAACAAATTAATCAGGATAGAAAACATATCAAGCATTTTTTTTTCCCAATCACAATAGTATAAAACTAGGAATCAATTACAGGAAGAAAAGTGGGGTAAACACAAACATGTGAAGGCTAAACAACATGCTACCAAAAACCAATGGATCAAGGAAGAAATCAAAGATGAAATAAGAAAAAACCTCAACACAAATGAAAATTAAATCTTAACTTTATACAACATCTGTGTGTGTTAGTCGCTCAGTCATGTCCAACTCTTTGTGACCCCATGGACTGTAGCCCACCAGGCTCCTTTGTCCATGGGATTCTCCAGGCAATATCTATGGGACATAGCAAAAGCAGTTCTAAGAGGGAAGTTTATGGTGATACAGGCCTAGCTCAAAAAACTAGAAAAATCTCAAAT
This sequence comes from Giraffa tippelskirchi, assembly GCF_054371585.1. Classification (NCBI taxonomy): domain Eukaryota; kingdom Metazoa; phylum Chordata; class Mammalia; order Artiodactyla; family Giraffidae; genus Giraffa; species Giraffa tippelskirchi. The sequence goes on along the minus strand of NC_137289.1, from coordinate 9,497,629 downwards.
AAATAACCTAACTTGCCATTAAAAGAATTAGAAAAAAAGAAGAAACAAAGCCCAAAGTCAAGAGAAGTAAGGAAATGATAGGGATAAGAGGGGAAATAAATAAAATTGACACACAAAAAACTAATAGGATAAATGAAACCTAAAGTTATTTAAAAAAAATAAGCAAAACTGATATGCCTTTAGCCATGCTCATAAAAAGGGAGGACCCAAATAAAATAAGAAATGAAAGAAAAGAAATTACAACTCATATCAAGAGATACAAAAACATCTTAAAAGAATACTGTAGTTTTATGCCAACAAATTGGACAATTGAGAAGAAACAGATAAATTTCTAGAAACATACAATCTTCCAAGGCTGAATCAGTAAGAAATAGACAATCTACAGACCAATCATGAATAGTGAAATTAATTAGTAATATAAAAAACTCCCAGCAAACAGAAGTCTAGGACTGGCAGGCGTCACAGGGTGAATTCTACCAAACATATCTAGTCCAAATAAAATGAAGAGGAAGGAACACTCTTAAATTCATTCAAGGCCACCATTTCCCTGATACCAAAACCAGAAAATTACAGGGCTATGTTTTGGATGAATTGTTGTTGTTTAGTCACTAAGTTGTGTCTAACACTGGTGGGACTGTAGCCAATCAGGCTCCTCTGTCCATGGGATTTCCCAAGCACGAATACTGAAGTGAGTTGCCATTTCCTTCTCCTGGGGATCTTCCTGAACCATATTTCAGATGAATACAGCTGCAAAAGTCCTAAACAAAATATTTGCAAACAGAATTCAAGAATATATATAAAAGGATCTTACACCATATCAATTGGGATTTATTTCAGGGTTGCAAGGATAGTTCAATATCCATAAATCAATCAATATGATACACCACATTAACATAAAGAATGATAAAAATCACATGATCTTCTTGAGAGATGCAGAGAAAGTATTAGACAAAATTTAACATTCATTCATGATAAAAACTCTCATCAAAGTTGGTATAGAGGGAACATATCTGCAATTATGGGGATTACAAAGCTAGGAGTGTGGATAGATAACTGGGGATTATGAAAGAAGTTATGTTTTGGAGGTGGAGCCATCACTCATGATGACAATGGCCAGAGTATAATCATAGGAGTCTTAGCTGTAGTGGAATGGGAAAAAGATCATTGGAAGTCAAAATGCTGAAGAACTGAGGTTATGGATCTTTGGGTTGTGTCACCCACCATAGATGCTTATGTCATGGCGGATTGTAACAGGAATGGCAGAGGTGGGAGAGGCAATGAACCAAGAGCCAAGGTTTCCAATAATGAAGAAAATTTGAGCAAGATGTTGATAATGATTAGAGAAGTGATAACTAGAGTTATGCCCTGATAGCATGGGCTACAAGTATATTGGGAATTTTTTTTATTGCAGAAGTAATTAAACAGAACCTTCCAGTGTCAGGAGATGTAGAGTTTCCCGTGTCTGTGGAAGAACAAATAGGAAAGTGAGAGAAAAATGTTAAGGATGACATTAGAAAGGACATGTGTCAAGCTAAGACTTTTGTCACATTTGAGTGCAGAGTGACAAGTCATGTATGACCTTGGCTAGCACCCCTGGGGCCTTAGGATACACCAGGATTAAGAAGAGAAAAACATTAAATAAAATACAGTTGAGGTGTTTCAAGGGTGTGTTTTGGCTTGGCAAAGTTGAAATAGAGACTGTAAAGGGTTTTAATGTGGCTGATATTATGATATTTCTCAGTTGGCACAATAAGGTTCATAACTAATGAACAATAATACTTATCTGCTGAGTGGTAGCCATGGTGTACAGAAGAGCAGTGAAGGGAGCCTGCCTGGAAAACAGGATGAACAACCATCTCTAATCCTCATGGGGAAGAGCTTCCTATATAAGCAGTAACTCTACTTCAGACACAAACACAGGCAGATGAGGTGGCAGAGCCAGGGCAGCTCCCTGCACAAACACAAAGAACCAGGGTAGACGGGGCTCAGGCTGCTGCCTGAGTCTGGGGCTGGCACCCTCCCAAAGTGAGCCCAGACTCAGGGGTGTGCCAGCCCTCTGCCTGGGGCAGCTGCTCTGGGGCTTGGATTTGAGCATGTCTGAGGGCAGAGCTGGGCTCATGAAAACATGGCTGGAGGAAAGGAAAGAGCTATTATGAGGTCTCAGAAAAAAGAAAGCAAGTCTGATAGTTTCCTTCTATTGGTGCCCTCCCTGTTTCCTGAATCCATGCAGACCCCTGTTCATAATCATTCTAGGCTCCTCTAGTCACATCCAGTCAAGCCTGGGAACTGTCATGGAGTAGCTGCTACATCAATGACTCCCTCCACCTACTCACTGCATACTCTGCCTGCAACCATTGCAGAGTGGTGGGTAGTCCAGAGTCTCATATGTTAAGAAGAGGCCTCCCAGCCAGGAAGGCTCTTCATCTCCAGCCTCAAGTGAGCTGAGAGCTGCAAGTCCCCAGGGAGCTGTGGACAGACTCCTCCCTGGAAAGGCCCCTCTGCTGAGAACAAAGTTGTATCTCAGGAGAGAGAGAAAGAGGGCCTCCACCTTCCGCACCCAGGAAGCCTGCTACAACCCCAGCCCTGGTCACAGCACAGAGGCCCTCCCCAGGGAAGATGGACAGGGTGGGATCCTACAGAGACACCACTTGTTCAGCAAGGACAGAAAACTCTGTGTCTTGCCTTTATAATATTATAAATATATAGACAAAATGATATGGGAATAAAGAACCACTCCAGTAATGTAATCAAAGTGGCATGTGATCATTGAAAGGGCTCTGAAGAGGGCTCACAGTGAGGACATGATTATTCTCACACCGTTCTAGACAAAAAAAAAAAAAAAAAACTTAAAAAAAATGTATTTTAATTGGAGGCTAATTACTTTACAACATTTTAGTGGTTTTTGCCATACATTGACATGAATCAGGCATGGGTGTACATGTGTCCCCCATCCCGAACCCCCTTCCCACATCCCTCCCCATCCGATCCCTCAGGGTTGTCCCAGTGCACTGGTTTTAGTGTCATGTTTCATGCATTGAACTTGGACTGGTGATCTATTTCATATATGGTAATATACATGTTTCAATGCTATTCTCTCAAATCATCTCACCCTCGTCTTCCCCACAGAGTCCAAAAGTCTGTTCTTTATATCTGTGTGTCTTTTGCTGTCTTGCATATAGGGTCATCATAACCATCTTTCTAAATTCCATATACATGTGTTAGTATACTGTATTGGTGTTTTTCTTTCTGACTTCCTTCACTCTGTATAATAGGCTCCAGTTTCATCCACCTCATTAGAACTGATTCAAATGTGTTCTTTTTAATGACTGAGTAATATTCCATTGTGTATATGTGCCACAACTTTCTTATCCATTCGGCTGGCAATGGACATCTAGGTTGCTGCCAAGTCATGGCTATTATAAACAGTGCTGCGATGAACATTGGGGTGCACGTGTCTCTTTCAATTCTGGTTTCCTCAGTGTGTATGCCAAGCAGTGGGATTGCTGGGTCGTATGGCAGTTCTATTTCCAGTTTTTTAAGGAATCTCCACACTGTTCTCCATAGTGGCTGTACTAGTTTGCATTCCCACCAACAGTGTAAAAGGGTTCCCTTTTCTCTGCACCCTCTCCAGCATTTATTGTTTGTAGACTTTTTGATAGCAGCCATTCTGACCAGCGTGAGATGGTACCTTGTTGTGATTTTGATTTGCATTTCTCTGATAATGAGTGATGTTGAGCATCTTTTCATGTGTTTGTCAGCCATCTATGTATTTTCTTTGGAGAACTGTCTGTTTAGTTCTTTGGCCCATTTTTTGATTGGGTCATTTATGTTGCTGGTATGGAGCTGCATGAGCTGCTTACATATTTTTGAGATTAATTCTTCGTCACTTGCTTGATTTGCTATTATTTTCTCCCATTCTGAAGGCTGTCTTTTCACCTTGCTTATAGTTTCCTTTGTTGTGCAAAAGCTTTGAAGTTTAATTAGGTCCCATTTGTTTATTGTTGTTTTTATTTCTATTACTCTGGGAGGTGGGTCATACAGGATCCTGATGTGATTTATGTCAGAGAGTGTTTTGCCTACATTTTCCTCTAAGTGCTTTATTGTTTCTGGTCTTCCGTTTATATATTTAATCCAATTGGAGTTTATTTTTGTGTATGGTGTTAGAAAGTGTTCTAGTTTCATTCTTTTATAAGTGGTTGACCAGTTTTCCCAGCACCACTTGTTAAAGATATTGTCTTTTCTCCTTGGTATATTCTTGCCTCCTTTGTCAAACATAACGTGTTCATAGGTGCATGGATTTATCTCTGGGCTTTCTATTTTGTTCCATTGATCTATATTTCTGTCTTTGTGCCAGTACCATACTGTCTTCATGACTGTAGCTTTGTAGTACAGTCTGAAATCAGGCAGGTTGATTCCTCAAGTTCCATTCTCCTTTCTCAACATTGCTTTGGCTATTCGAGGTTTTTTTGTATTTCCATACAAATTGTGAAATTATTTGTTTTAGTTCTCTGAAAAATACCGTTGGTAGCTTGATAGGGATTACATTGAATCTATAGATTGCTTTAGGTAGTATACTCATTTTCACTATAGTGATTCTTCTGATCCATGAACAGGATATATTTCTCCATCTATTTGTGTCTTCTTTGATTTCTTTCATCAGTGTTTTATAGTTTTCTATATATAGGTCTTTTGCTTTTTTAGGTAGAGTTATTCCTAAGTATTTTATTCTTTTTGTTGCAATGGTGAATGGGATTGTTTCCTTAATTTCTCTTTCTGTTTTCTCATTGTTAGTGTATAGGAATGCAAGGGATTTCTGTGTGTTAATTTCATATCCTGCAACTTTACTATATTCATTGATTAGCTCTAGTATTTTTCTGGTGGAGTCTTTAGGGTTTTCTATGTAGAGGATCATGTCATCTGCAAACAGTGAGAGTTTTACTTCTTCTTTTCCAATCTGGATTCCTTTTATTTCTTTTTCTTCTCGGATTTCTGTGGCTAAAACTTCGAAAACTATGTTGAATAGTAGTGGTGAGAGTGGGCACCCTTGTCTTGTTCCTGACTTGAGAAGAAATGCTTTAAATTTTTCACCGTTGAGGATAATGTTTGCTGTGGGTTTGTCTTATATGGCTTTTATTATGTTGAGGTATGTTCCTTCTATGCCTGCTTTCTGGAGAGTTTTTATCATAAATGGATGTTGAATTTTGTCAAAGGCTTTCTCTGCATCTACTGAGATAATCATATGGTTTTTATCTTCCAATTTGTTAATGTGGTGTATCACATTGATTGTTTTGCAAATACTGAAGAATCTTTGCATCCCTGGGAAAAAGCCCACTTGGTCATGACATGTATTATCTTTTTAATAAGTTGTTGGATTTTGTTTGCTAGAATTTTGTTGAGGATTTTTGCACCTATGTTCATCGGTGATATTGGCCTGTAGTTTTCTTTTTTTGTGGCATCTTTGGTTTTGGTATTAGGGTGATGGGAGAATAAATTTGGCAGTTTATCTTCCTGTGGAATTTTCTGGAGGGGTTTGAGTAGGATAGGTGTTAGCTCTTCTCTAAATTTTTGGTAGAATTCACCTGTGAAGCCATCTGGTCCTGGGCTTTTGTTTGTTGAAGATTTTTGATTACAGTTTTGATTTCTGTGCTTGGGTTGGGTCTGTTAAGATTTTCTGTTTCTTCCTGGTTCAGTTTGGAAGGTCATACTTTTCTAAGAATTCATCCATTTCTTCCAAGTTGTCCATTTTATTGTCATATAGTTGCTGATAGTAGTCTCTTATGATCCTATGTATTTCTGTGTTATCTGTTGTGATTTCTCCATTTTCATTTCTAATTTTGTTTATTAGACGTGAAAATTTTTAACCTGAGGTAACACTGAGTATCAGTCTCACGTTCTCTGAAAGCCAGCCTCAGTATAATCACAGAGAAGGAATTCCAAAACACCCTGACCAGTGACAGCAGTGTGGGGATAAGGCACCAGTGATAACTGTGAAACCCACATACACCTGTCCGTGTTCACCCTGGTCCGCCTCTTAAAATTGTAGTCACTTGACAGCAACACTTCATACAATCTTTTATCAGATAAAATAATGAGATTTCTTCTCTGTATTTGTTTCTCTAACTTAATCATAAGTTTAACTCGGCTGTGTGTTAGATTTTCTTCTAGTTCTATTTCCAACCCTAAATGGCTGCCGAGGTGGGCTTCCAGAAGCCCCTCTACCAAGGGCTAAGGAAGCTGAGAAACACTTGTTGAAGGAAAGGATTGGGACTCAACAGGGAAGCCCACACAGCTATACCATCATCTGCATTCCACACAGAATATTAACAATAAGCAGATCGTGGACTAGGACCAAAAGAAAGTGAGAGTGCTAGGCACTCCGAACCACACTGATTTTTTTTTTTAATCAAAGCCCTAAACAATTTTAAGTGATGCAAAAAAAAAAAAGTGCTCTTTTGTCTATAGATCATTAACTCCATGGTTATAATGAAACAATTGCACAAGATACTATATTTAGTATTCTGATTTCTCATAAATTTCAAATATTTCATAAATCAAGCCTTCGAACCAAGACATATGCCACTCAAGGGTAGAGACAACATTTTCGAGGAATGAGGTCTTTCAGTACGTTTGTGGAGCTTCCTTCAACTAACAACGCTCGACACTGGATGGCAGTGAATGTTTATAAAAGGAAGATAAGGGGGAAGATGGTCTTTTCCCTCCCAACCACCCCTACCCCCTACCCTCTGTATTAGTTTCCTTTTGTTGATGTAACATATTACCACAACATTAGTGGCTTAAAAGAACACAAACTTATTATCAAACAATTCTGTATGTCAGAAGCTCAACACGGGCATCACAGGGCTAAAACCAAGGTGTCAGCATGGCTGTGTCCCTTTCTGAAGGCTATAAGGGAGAATCTGTTTTCTTGACTTTTCTGGCTTCTCTAAGTTGCCTGATTCTTTAGCTCATGTCCCCCTTCCTTCATCTTCAGAGCCAGCAATGGCCAGTGGAGTCTATCTCATGTGACATCACCCTGACATTGACTCTTCTGCCACTCATTTCCATTTTTAAGGATCCTTGTGATTACCTTGGCACCACCAAGATAAACTAGGATAACCTCTCTATTTTATGATCAGCCATCTGCATCCTTGATCTTCTGTTGTAATAACCTATTCACAGGTTCCAGGGATTAAGGCATGTGCACATCTCAGAGGTCATTATTTGCCTACCATACTGTCAAAAAAATAACCAGTGATAAGTCTTCAAAGGCATGGCAGAGAAGTCAGAAAGAATTCACATGTGCATTTCTTGCTCCTTATTGTATACCTGGCTTCCTTCTTTGTCATTTAATATTGTAAAGAGAGCTTTCCAGAGCAAACTGAGTTGGGCTGCTGCTGCGTGTGCATCTTGTCCATTGCTGGCAGAGGGGAGTCTTGAGGACTCTGTAGAACAGTAACAGGAGAGATAGGAGGACTCACAGGCCGTTCATTCACTCATGAAAGTGTTCTTGACAGCAACCAAAGCAAACAAAGGCCCTGGCTTTCTGGAATGTAAATTCCATGAAGGCACAAAGCAATAAAAATAAGTTGGAGAATTTTAAAAGTCTATTAGAAAGTGTTGAAAGCCATGGAGGACAATAAAACTGGGGAGAAGGTTAGGGAAGGTAGAAAGGGGACTAATCCCCTAATAGGACACTCAGTGGGGTGTTCGTGTTATTTTACAGTGAGTCAGGCCTGGTGAAAAGTGCTTTACAAGATAATGCTCACCTCAGCCTGAAAGGGTAGTTATCATTCCATCTTCTAGATGAGGAAACAGAGGCTCAGAGGTGATGTCCCATGAATGATGAGTGGCATAGGCTGGTTGCTATCCACATGTTCAGCCTCGCCAAGCTATAGGGGTTTCCCAGACCAGAGTCACATTCAGGAAAGCAGGGGGTGGAGGACTAGATCCCTATGCTGACACGTACCTGTTATTCCAGGGAAGAGGAAGTTCTTACTCCAGAGAGAGACTGTCTGGACACTGAGGCCCAGGGACGGGGCTCTGTTAGGGGGAACCACATGGCCACCTGGGATAAGGGAGACATCAGGTTTCTGTTCAGTTCCTAACCTGGCCAATTGCTGGCTAAAAGACTACTAGAGGTGAGTGGGAAGACATGGGATGTATTCCTTTGTCTTACTTAACACAAATGTGGACAGTCTTTGATATGTGTCCAGGTCTTCCCTAAGAGCTATACAAATAGGAACTGATTGTAATTCATATAATACACTACCAGGCCAGTGCTGTTATTGTCATCACAGATGAGGAAACCAAGACCAAGAGAGGTTCAGGTGTTTCCCTGGCCACGCTGCCATGGGAATGCCAATCCTAGTGGCAAAACCAAAACGAACATTATGAGTTGCTACCACATCTCAGGGACTGTGTGCTGTACCTTCAGTGCATTCATTAACCTCAGTTCCATTTGTGGACTAATCTGGAGAAGTTACATAGCTAACACATGGAGTCTCATCATTCCAGAACAAGGTATGAATCACTGAGCCAAGGCTTACATAAGTCCTTCCTGCTGTAGGCCCTGTATTAAATTATTCTCCTGGTTTTTCTCAGGAAACAGGTCCTGGGATAGGCACCATTTCATGAATGAAGGCACAGAGGCTCAGGGGCATGAACTGATTTGTCAACAAAGCATGTCCAGAAATGATGAGTGGCCGAGTCCAGATGGGAGCCCAGGTATGGCTGTGGCCAGCCTCTGTGATGTTGATCCACACAACTACTCAATATGGCTTCAGAAGGTACCAAGTCCAGGCATGATGACAACATCAATCACAGTTGATGATTATTGCAATAGGGATCAGGACTGCCCATCTGCAGTCAGTGAACATCAGGCTGTGTTCTAAGCCTTTTCATACTTTAATTTATTAGCCCTGGCAACAGCCATGTGAAGTAGATAATATATTACCCCATTTTACCAATAAGGTAATTGAGGCACAGGGATGTTAAGTCACTTGTCCAGAGTCACAGAGCTCATGAATGGCAGAGCTGGGATTGGACACCAGGCAGCATGGCTGCAGAGCCCAGGCTCCTGAATGCTATCCAAGGAAGAAACAGCTCAGAGCCTGGCATGAAGCCAGCAGCTTTGGAGAAAGTGGGCCATAGAGATGAAGGACTGTGAGTGGGAGGATTCACTCCTGGGAAAATAGGGGCCAGTGCAAGTGGCGAATATGGTGACTGCCAGAGCTCATGGGCATTTCATAAACTAGTGAAAAAGTGGAGGCAAGAAATCCAGGGGCCTCAGAGTTAGAACAGGGATAGCCAAATTCTGCCCCAAATTCACTGCAGGAGAAAGAGCCACCCACCTGAGAGTGACACGAGTGACCCAGAGAGAAGCCTTAGTGATAGACCTCAAGGCCAAGGCAGATCACCATTCCATTCAGTTCTTGATTTCAGTCTTTCCCGGGCCCACCTAGACATTTGGCCCTTGGTTTCTGCAATATACTGCATTGTACCCTATTCCCTTCTACTAGTAATAAATCATCTTTTTGTTTTGAATCATTTTGAAGGGGACTTGATTCTAGCCCCACCAGTCCCTGGTAGAGACACAGGGAGACCAGGCCGGATGTGAGAGCCAAACAGGCCAGGAACTACAGGGAGGAGGGAAGGCCAGCCCGCCTGGAGCATGGGGCAAAGTGGAGGAGGCTGTGGGTTCCCTCAGGAGCTGTGGGGGAGGACCTACCCAGTTAAAGCAGGTCCTCCAGCTCTGCAGCATCGCCTCCTGCTATGGGGTCCTTGGGGCTAGGTCTTCTAGACTAGGAACTTGAAATGAAGGTCATGGCCATATCCTCAAAGGTCACTGATCCCTAGAAAGTAAAAGAGAGGCAGGAATGTCACGCTTGTGGCTACCAGAATGAGGCTAGAGTCTGTCACTCAGTCACTGGAACAATCTAGAGGGACCGCAGCTCTGAATCCCCTGCGCGTGTGTACCTCCGAGGGGCCTGGCTCCGTGCTGAGCACTTTCTGTGCCACATCCAACTGATGACATGTCCCCAGCACTGGAGCCAGACTCCTAAGTCTGAACATAGCTTCTTCAACCTGACATTTGCCAGCTGTGTGGCCTTGGGGACATCACTTCATTTCTCTGAGCAGCAATTTCTGCATCAATACCATAATCGTTCCCACTGCCAGGTTGCTGTGAGAGTGAAAGAGGCAATGGTTATCAAGTGAACCCTGGGATGCCTAGCACAAGTCTGGCTGTACTTGGTGTGTGTTTTCGTACTTGGATTACTCTTCCTACAGCCCACGAGGCCAACACTGTCAGCATCTCAATGTCACACTCAGTGTGCCTGAGGCTCAGGGACAGTCAACCAGAAGTCAAACAGAGTCAGCTGTCAAATAAGCAGTGATCTGAACTCAGACAGGTCTCTCTGGTTCAGAGCCAGTGTATGTAACCCCCATCCTCTGCCAGCACCAAAGGGTGGGATGAATATCCAGGACACCATCTCACAATCCACCTTCAGGGACGCATCTCAGCAGATAGACGGAGCAGATAAACTCCATTCAGCAACCCACACAGGCCCTCTTCTGCCTCCTCAAACAATACATATCCCTGCCTTTGCCCCTGTGGTACTCTCTGCCTGGAAGGCCCCCTACACCATCTTCATACCTAAGCCCAAACCCAGCTTTCAAAGTTCACTTTAGTGTTGCCCTGAGGCCTCCCCAGCCCACAGTGGGTATTATCATGGTTAGAGTGGAGGCTCTATTGACTGACATATGGATTTTGAGTTTCTTCTAATGAAGAGCTGTGTGACCTTGGACAGGTAACTTTTCTAAGACTCAAAGTTTCTGTTCTGTGAAGTAAGGATACTAAGGAAATCTAATCCTAAGGAGGTGAGAGTTAAGCAAGGAAACCATTGTTCCTTGCTGCATATTAAGTGCTCACTTCAGTTCAGCCACTCAGTCATGTCCGACTCTTTGTGACCTCATGGAATGCAGCACAACAGGCTTCCTGTCCATCACCAACTCCCGAGTTTATTCAAATTCATGTCCATTGAGTCGATGATGCCATCCAACCATCTCATCCTCTGTCGTTCCCTTCTCCTCCTGCTTTTAATCTTTCCCAGAGTCAGGGTTTTTGAAATGACCCATTTCTTCATATCAGATGACCAAAGTATTGGAGTTTCAGCTTCAGCATCAGTCCTTCCAATGAATATTCAGAACTGATTTCCTTTAGGATGGACTAGTTGCATCTTCTTGCTGTACAAGGGACTCTCAAGAGTCTTCTCCAGCACCACAGTTCAAAAGAATCAATTCTTCCATCCTCAACTTTCTTTATAGTCCAACTTTCACATCCATATGTGATAACTGGAAACAATAGCTTTGACTAGATGGACCTTTGTTGGCAAAGTAATGTCTCTACTTTTTAATATGCCCTGTAGGTTTGTCATAGCTTTTCTTCCAAGGAGAAAGCATCTTTTAATTTCATGGGTGCAGTCACCATATGCAGTGATTTTGGAGCCCAAAACATAAAGTCTGTCACTGTTTCCACTGTTTCCCCATCTATACGCCATGAAGTGATGGGACCAGATGCCATGATCTTAATTTTCTGAATGTTGAGTTTTAAGTCAACTTTTCACTCTCCTCTTTCACTTTCATCAAGAGGCTCTTTAGTTCTTCAATTTCTGCCATAAGTGTGGTGTCATCTACATATCTGAGGTTAATGATATTTCTCCCAGCAATCTTGATTCCAGCTTGTGCTTCATCCAGCCTAGTGTTTTTCATGATGTACTCTGCATATAAGTTAAATAAGCAGGGAGACAATATACAGCCTTGACGTACTCCTTTTCCTATTTGGAACCAGTCTGTTGTTCCACGTCCAGTTCTAACTGTTGCTTCTTGACCTGCAGACAGATTTCTCAGGAGGCAGGTCAGGTGGTCTGGTATTCCCATCTCTTGAATAATTTTCCACAGTTTGTTGTGATCCACACAGTCAAAGGCTTTGGCATATTCAATGAAGCAGAAGTAGATGGTTTTCTGGAAATCTCTTGCTTTTTCTATGGTCCAACGGATATTGGAAATTTGATCCCTGGTTCCTCTGTCTTTTCTAAATCCAGCTTGAACATCTGGAAGTTCACCATTCATGTACTCTTGAAGCCTGGCTTGGAGAATTTTGAGCATTACTTTGCTAGCGTGTGAGATGAGTATAGTTGTGTGGTAGTTTGAGCATTCTTTGGCATTGTCTTTCTTTGGGATTGGAATGAAAACTGACCTTTTCCAGTCCTGTCACCACTGCTGAGTTTTCCAAATTTGCTGGCACACTGAGTGTAGCACTTTCATAGCATAATATTTTAGGATTTGAAATAGCTCGACTGGGATTCCATCAACTCCACTAGCTTTGCTTGTAGTGATGCTTCCTAAGTCCCAGTTGACTTCACATTCCAGATATCTGGCTCTAGGTGAGTTATCACACCATCGTGGTTATCTGGTTTGTGAATATCTTTTTGTATAGTTCTTCTGTGTATTCTTGCCACCTCTTCTTAGTATCTTCTGCTTCTGTTAGGTCCATTCTATTTCTGTCCCTTATTGTTCCCATCTTTGCATGAACACTTCCCTGGGAATCTGTAATTTTATTGAAGAGATCTCTAGTTGTTCACATTTTATTTCTTTCATCTATTTATTTGCACTAATCATTGAAGAAGGCTTTCGTATCTCTCCTTGCTATTCTTTGGAACTCTGCATACAAATAGGTGTATCTTTCCTTTTCTCCTTTGCCTTTCACTTCTCTTCTTTTCATAGCTATTTGTAAGCCCTCCCAGACAACCATTTTGACTTTTTGCATTTCTTTTTCTTGGGGGTTGGTCATGATCCCTGCCCCCTGTACAATGTCATGAACCTCAGTCCATAGTTCTTTAGGCACTCTGTCTATCAGATCTAATCCCTTGAATCTATTTGTGACTTCCACTGTATAATCGTAAGGAATTTCATTTAGGTCACACCTGAATGGTCTAGTGGTTTTCCCTACTTTCTTCAATTTAAGTCTGAATTTGGAAATAAGGAGTTCATGATCTGAGCCACAGTCAGCTCCTGGTCTTGGTTTTACTGACTGTATAGAGCTTCACCATCTTTGACTGCAAAGGATATAATCACTCTGATTCTGGTATTGACCATCTGGTGATGTCCATGTATAGAGTCTTCTCTTGTGTTCTTGGAAGAGGGTGTTTGCTGTGACAAGTTCATTCTCTTTGCAAAACTCTATTAGCCTTTTCCCTGCTTCATTCTGTACTCCAAGGCCAAATTTGCCTGTTACTCCAGTTATTTCTCGACTTCCTACTTTTGCATTCCAGTCCCCTATAATGAAAGGATATCTTTTTGGGTGTTAGTTCTAGAAGCTCTTGTAGATCTTCATAGAACCATTCAACTTCATCTTCTTCAGCATACCAGTCAGAGCATAAACTTGGATTACTGTGATACTGAATGGCTTGCCTTGTAAACGAACAGAGATCATTCTGTCGTTTTTGAGATTGCATCCAAGTATTACATTTTGGACTCTTTTGTTGACTATGATGGCTACTCCATTTCTTCTAAGTGATTCTTGCCTATAACAGTAGATATAATAGTCATTTGAGGTAAATTCACCCATTCCAATCCATTTTATTTCACCAATTCCTAAAATGTTGATGTTTACTCTTGCCATCTAGTTGACAACTTCCAATTAGCCTTGATTCATGGACCTAAAATTCCAAGTTCCTATGCAATATTGCTCTTTACACCATCAGAATTTACTTCCATCACCAGTCACATCCACCACTGGGTGTTGTTTTTGCTTTGGCTCTGTCTCTTCATTCTTTCTGGGGTTATTTCTCCACTGATCTCCAGTACATATTGGGCACCTACCGACCTGGGGAGTTCATCTTTCAGTGTCCTATTTTTTGCCTTTTCATACTGTTCATGGGGTTCTCAAGGCAAGAATACTGAAGTGGTTTTCCATTCCTTTCTCCAATGGATCACATTTTGTCAGAACTCTCCACCATTACCCATTCATCTTGGGTGGCCCTTCATGGCATGGCTCATAGTTTCATTGACTTAGACAAGCTTGTGGTCCATTTGATCAGATTAGTTAGTTTTCTATGATTGTTGTTAAGCACAAGGAAGGCCAACTCTTAACGTTGTTTTGTTATCAATATTTTCCCCATTTACTCCCTCAGCAACCTGAACAAGCACAACTAAGCCTGCATTTTTGCTTTTTTCATGCCAAATTCTCTGCATTCACACACACAAAATGCCAAAATGAGGGCAGGTGGCACAGGGACTATTTTAGCTGGAATACTCTTCAAAGAGGTGACATTTTAGCAGAGCCTGGAATGATGTGAGAGGGTGTCCAGTGTGAGATCTGGTGATGGTGTCCCAGATAAAAAGAACTCCAAGGGCAAAGGCTGGGATGAGGGGAAGAGCTTGGCATATTCAGCTCTGTGTGCCTGGGAGGCAGAGGGCAAGGGGAGAAGAGGAGGCATGGTCAGAGGTGGTCCCCCAGGACACAGCATCAATTACTGACTGAGCACCGGGTTCAGACCATGGTCTTCCTGAACAGGAGCTCACATTTGAGAGTCAGAGACAGATCATCCATAGGAACTAAGCAAATGACCACGAGAATCCTGATGACAACAGAATAAGAGTAAGCAGGAGAGACTGGGGGCAATTTTCTACAGGGTAACCAGGGTGATCATGCGAAATGCAGGGCTGGATGAAACCCAAGCTGAAATCATGATTGCCAGAAGAAATATCAATAACCACAGATACGAAGATGGCACAACCCTTATGGCATAAAGCGAAGAAGAACCAAAGAGCCTCTTAAGGAAAGTGAAAGAGAAGAGTGAAAAAGTTGGCTTAAAGCTCAACATTCAGAAAACTAAGATCATGGCATCCAGTCCCATCACTGCATGGCAAATAGATGAGGAAACAGTGGAGACAGTGACCAACTTTATTTTCTTGAGCTCCAAAAAAAAACTGCAGATGGTGATTGCAGCCATGAAATTAAATGACCCTTGCTCCTTGGAAGAACAACCTAAACAACATATTAAAAAGCAGGGACAATACTTTGCCGACAATGATCTGTCTAGTCAAAGCTATGGTTTTTTCAGTAGTCATGTATGGATGTGAGAGTTGGACTATAAGGAAAGCTCAGCACTGAAAAATGGATGCTTTTGAACTATGGTGTTGGAGAAGACTCTTGAGAGTCTCTTGGACTGCAAGGAGATCCAACCAGTCAATCCTAAAGGAAATCAGTCCTGGATATTCATTTTAAGGGCAGATGGTGAAGCTGAAACGCCAATACTTTGGCCACCTTATGTGAAGACCTGTCTCATTTGAAAAGACCCTGATGCTGGGAAAGATTGAAGGTGGGAAGAGAAGGGGATGACAGAGGATGAGATGGTTGGATGGCATCACCGATTCAATGGACGTGAGTTTGAGTAAGCTCTGGAAGATGGTAAAGGACAGGGAAGCCTGGTGTGCTGCAGTCCATGGGGTTGCAAAGAGTCAAACATGACTGAGCGACTGAACTGAACTGAACTGAACTGAACCAAGGAAGGCTTCTCCAAGGAGGGGACATTGGAGTGAGCCTGGAACAAAGTGAAGGATGAAGCCATGTGGACAACTAATGAAAAAAAAAAAAAAAATCAGGGATGGGTAAGTCCTGATGGCCATCAGGGCTGTGGTGAGATTAAACGAGATGACTGAGACTGGTGTATGTTTAGATCCAAAGGGACACTTGGCTTCAGATTACAGCTGCATGACCTTGCATAAGGACTCAACCTCTCTGTGCCTCAAAGTCCTCCTCTATCTAATGGGTATAAAAATAGTATCCATCTTATGGGGTTGTTGTTGGTTTGCAATACATACATGGCAAGTGCTGAATATCAGCTTTTATTGTCCACAGAATGAACACTTTGGTGAATGCTTTTGGTGTACATAAGGTAATGAACTTTTGAAAATGTGGGTGGCTTTCTTGCTTTTTAAGCATTTAAAGTAATGTGGTATTTCAGACTTTGGATTTTACTTAAATGTTTATAGGTACGGTAACTTTTCAAACCGTTAGTAAGAATTTGCCTACATTTAACTAGTTAAATCTATAAGCTTTAAATATCTTTTGTGTGTTTTTCTTTAGAGAAATGTTTAAAGAAGCAATTATTTCATAAGTAAATTCTGGAGAATGCGTCTGAACAGGCCAGTGGGACACTAGCTGTTTTAGCACTGCAGCTGGCCTGGTGCATATCCATCCCCTAAGGTCAGCCTGCTCAAAGAAACTTCCATTGGAACACTGGATCACCCCTCCTGCCAAGGGGCTTGTTGTGGTGGAGGAGCTGACACACTGGTCTGGCCTGGCTGATACTTCTCTTGCTCCCAGGGAGTAGATTCAACGTCTTGCTGAGTCCACATGGCAATGAACATAGACCATTCCCTAGATCTGGCTCCTGACCCACGTGGGCCTCTCTTCCCTTAGGTAACAGCCAGAAGCACTGGGACTGAGGGCCCCTCCCTCCTGGTGGCAGTTTTGGGGCTGCCCACCTGAGGTATCTACCCTCTAGCCCTTCCCTCTGTCACTTCAGGCCCACTTGAAATAACAAACTTAAGATTCCCTCCCCTAAATCTGATCCCCTGGCTGTGCCCTGGTCCACATCTAAAATTCTCTGAATATCTCCAACCTAGACCCCTGCTAAAACTTCAGATGTGCTTGTCCAGCTGTCTATGTCACACACACACACACACGCTTTTGAATATCTCAGAATCACCACATCCAAAATTCAACCTATGACCTTCCTCCAACACACAATCAGCTCCCTCCACCCAACTTCTCCATCTCCATTCTCCCAGAAGTTCAGGGGGAAAATAAAGGAAGAGAAAGAAAAAGAAAAAAAATAGAAAACAATCTTAGGATGGTCCTTCACTCCCTTCCTTCTTCCTTCACAGTATCTGATACAGCAGGGAACCCTGAAGGCTTGACTCTCCTCCCTGCCATCACTCTGGCCTGGCCCAGCCAAACTGCCAGCAGCCCTCTCTTTGGATTCCCTGCCTCCAACTTCATCACTGCTCCCTCCACCTCCCTATCTTCCCTGAGCAACCCTTGGGAAACTGAAAATATTAACCCAGATTGTGTCCCTTTTCTGGTCACAACTCCCCAGGGCCTGCAAAGCCCTAGGAATGAAGGTTCCAGATGTGACTACTCCCCTCACACTCTGTTCCTTGTAGATGGCACACGGATCCTAGGTTTGCCAGATGCTCCCGACTCAGTCGCACAGCCAAGCCTTTGCACATGCTGGTCCCTCTGCTTGCAGCTGTCCCACATCTTTTCTGACTGGCTGTCAGGAGGGGACATCACTCATGAGCACCCCTCTGCCCTGGATGTGGTCGCCTGCACTTCAGTGCCCTGAGCAGGCACTTTCATCTAGGGACTTAAGGATTTGGGCGATGATCTGGGAATGGCAGCACCCACCTGTGTGGGTCCGTCAGTGCAGAGGCCACCAGCAGAGCTGGCAGAGGCAGGCAACAAGGGCAGCGAACCGGGCTTTGTAGTTCCCAGTCCGGGACACGGGCGGCAATGCTGCCAAGCCTCAGTCCCGCGTCTGTGCAGTGTGGACCATGCTTTCTCTTCCACCACCTTGGCTGTGACACTGCTTGGGAACCTCTAAGCCCCAGGACCAAGCCAAGAACAGATAAAGTAACCGCCTGGAGGACCCGGCCAGAAGCCCTGCCCTGAAGTGGCCCCTAAGGGACGGAAACGTCCCTCCCCCGCCTTCTCATTGGTTCAACTATGCTCAGGTGCAGCCCCTTCTGGGTGATGTAGTTCCACAGTGCCATGCCTAGGCCTTTGGTCTGGAGCTCACAGACCAATACGCATAATCCTAAAGGTGAGAGTTTTGTGAAGTTCAGTATTTTCAGGCAGGGCGACAAGACTTCAGACAGGACCATGGTGGTGAATATGGAGGAGGTGTAGACTGAAGGAAAACACACAACCTAAAAGTTGTGAGTTATGTTTGGACTGTACTAGAGCCCAGGAAACAGCCTCTCAGAGGGCTCTGAGGAACTGTTCAAAGAGGTAAGGGAGGAGCCAGGGTATATAGGAGATTTTGGTGGTAAAAAAGAAAACATGTAATGGAACAAGAAAATGTTACTGCTAAGCACAAAACGAACATCCCTGGTTAGGGAATTTAGCGCTTTTCTTTCTATGGAAAGATTCAAAAGCCTGGGCTCATGGAAATCATTCCTTTGATGTTCATCTCAGCTATCTACTGCTGCTAAGTCACTTCAGTCGTGTCCGACTCTGTGCGACCCCATAGACGGCAGCCCACCAGGCTCCCCCGTCCCTGGGATTCTCCAGGCAAGAACACTGGAGTGGGTTGCCATTTCCTTCTCCAGTGCATGAAAGGGAAAAGTGAAAGTGAAGTCGCTCAGTCGTGTCTGACTCTTAGCGACCCCATGGACTGTAGCCTACCAGGCTCCTCCGTCCATGGGATTTTCCAGGCAAGAGTACTGGGGTGGGGGACCATTGCCTTCTCTGTCTCAGCTATCTAGGGCCAGAAAAACGGTGTTTCCCACCCCGGGCCCCCTCAGGGTACACCTTCAGGGACGGTTGCAGTGGCTGCTGGCTGGCTGACCAAAACATCCTTTGTTTGCTGAAATGACAGGTTAGGTTGTTTGTCCACGGAGGCATGCCAGGTCATCCTGAAGCTGGTAGACAAGGGCGGCTCCTGCCTCTGCTTCCGTCAAAAAATAAAACCTCCCCTATATAATTGTAAACTGTGTCGCACACCAGCGAGTGATACTGTTATATCCAGGTACAGTTCTTAGGAATATCTAAACACGCCGCCAGTGTTTCCAAACTATCTTGGAAAAAAAGTAACTTACCAAGTGCCATTTCCTGTTGGGAAAGTGGCTGCACTGGTCACAGTCAACAGGTATGGAAAGCGGCCATCTGAGCCCCGAGTAAAAGTTGGGGACACTGTGATCTCATTCCCTTGCTGGAAAGTGATTATAATTTCCCCTGAAATTTCAGTGACAGTGTCGGTGTTGTGTAGGGAATTAAGATTATCTCAGAAAAAACGCTTGTGAAATAGCTGGTTATTTAAAGCTATGGATCATCATTATGTAGTTATTCTAAGACAGTAGCAGAAAGAGCTCTGGGTAAACATGTCTGTGATATTTGAAAAGGTTAGGATCTCATTGAAGTTTGACCAGGGAACCCTGAAGTCTGAGAAGCTGAGGTCATGGTTACACTGGAAACTTGGCTATCCTGAGGCTTTGACTTTCTAAAGTTGATGTTTTATCATTCTTGAGCTCACTGAGCAATACTGTTTCAGAAACCAGTAACTGAGAAACCAAGCACCACACTTGGAGAGTTGGAGAACTCAGATTTATTATGCCGGTGGGCCCAGAGGAGTTAACACTCCAGCTCTGAGCCTCGAACAAAGGGGTTATAGGGTTTTTATAGACAGACTATAGTGGGCAACGCTACCTGTTAACAGGATGGTTTAAACTAAGGGGTTTCATGTGTGCGGGAACAGTGGTCAAGATGGGGAGGGGGAAGCCTGACCTGGGCAGGCATGATTAAGCAGGTTCACAGGGGCTGGGTGATTGCAAAGAGCAGGACAGGGGTGAGTGAGATAAACTCCAGTTCCTAGTATTGCAAGTCCCCACTTTCTGAGACTACATGACCTACGTGATCCAGACTTTGCAAAGAGCAAGCTAAGTTACAGAGGAAGAACAAACAGGAAGTTATGTAAAATTTTAACTTTTTCTCTTCATTATCAACATGAAGAGAGAGGCAAAGTGGGAATTTGGAAAGATTTTTTGAAACAGTAATGCCTCACACAGTTAGTTACTCAGAACTTATCCATTGGTTTGTCTACTAAAAAAATACACAACGTAAAAGATGAGAATTATGTTTTATTTGCTGGACAAAACTGAGGATTTAAGCCCTGGAGACATCCTCTGAGATGGCTCTAAGGGACTGTTCCAAAGAGGTAAGGGAGGAGCCAGGATATACGGGAGTTTTGCAATGAAAACCAGGTAGCCAGAACATCAAAAGATGACTGTTAATTAAAGAAAACCAGACATTTCAAGTTAATAAATGTAGCACTTTCTGTGTATAGGAAGATGCAAGAGTTTGGGCTCATTGAAGTCATTGAAATCATTCTTTTCATATGCATCTTAACTATCTAGGGCCAGTATCAGGCTTTTCTCTCTCTTGAATCCCCTTAGGGTGCACAAGGTTGGGAGGGGTTGGCTGCTGGCTTAATGGCTGCTGCATCCTTTGTTTACTGATGCAGCAGGCAAGTTATCATCCACAGGTTTGACCAAATGTTATTCACGCTTCTCTCCACAAACCCCAACATTTTGGCTCACCCTCAAGCTTAAGCAAGCGCTAAGATGCAACTCACTGCTGGCTGTACACAAGACAAACATTTCCTGTTAAACTGCCCTACTCAAGCTGCCTTCTCACCCCCGCAATCTCCTCACACTCCAGCAAAGTTCCTGCTAGCCCTACTTATCCTTCTATTTTTTTAAAACCCTTTTCTATTTGATTTTGAGATGCCTTTGGATTTTGTGGTCTCTGGCCTTTACCTATTGCAATGGTCTTTTTGACTGAAGTCTCTCTTACTTAAGTCTGGATTTTTTTTTTAATTTGACAGTTTCATATGGCCAGGAGTTGGATCAGGATTGGACTTTCCATATGGAACTCTGTCATTCCTGCCCAGATGACTACCTGCACCTTGCAGATCCTTTGAACTCTCTTGTTCATGAATTTGGGAATCCAAGCAGTGCTCTGGAAGTCATGTCTGTTACAGCATAATAAGGAGTTATTTTGATTCTTTTAAATAAAGAAGTTTTTCTCTGGCATTTTGAATGGGGACTCATTCCTTAACTCTTGAGCAGGAAACTTTCCCTACTCTTCACTATGAAGACTCTAGTGGTTTTCCTTGACTCATCTAATGGGAATTGGGGGAGGAAATATTTTTGGCACTTCAGACAGGGACTGTACAAAGGAATAATCAAGCAGGACTTTTTCCAGGCTCCTTTAAGTTCTTATTTCTGATTTGATTAATAAATCTGATCTCTGGTAGCCTGGGCCTGCAACAACTTGAAGTGGGGCTTTGGTTCCAAGCTAGAGATTGAGGCCAGGTCACGGATGTGAGAGTGCCAGATCCTAGCCACTAGATCAGTGATCAGTGTCAAGGGCCTGGCCCTTAGGCTTTGAAGAAAAGAATTCCCACAAAGACAAAAAGTAGTAAAACAAGTAAAGTATTTATTAACAGGAACCGCATAGAGTACATGTGGATAGGCACAAAGGCAGACACAGAGGGAGAGTTCCTGAGTTTGTGCCCTCATGGTAGTTTGAATTACTTTTGGTAGTTTGAACTGTACTTTTGGAGAAGACTCTTGAGAGTCCCTTGGACTGCAAGGAGATCCAACCAGTGCTTCCTAAAGGAAATCAGTCCTGAATATTCATTGGAAGGACTGATGTTGAACCTGTAACTCTAATAGTTTGGCCACCTGATGTGAAGAAATGACTCATTTGAAAAGACCCTAATACTAGGAAAGATTGAAGGCAGGAAGAGAAGGGGACGACAGAGGATGATATGGTTGGATGACATCACCGACTCAATGGACATGAATTTGAGTAAACCCTGGGAGTTGGTGATAGACAGGGAGGCCTGGCGTGTTGCAGTCCATGGGGTCACAAAGAGTCGGACAGGACTGAGCAACTGAACTGATTCTTCTATATATTTAAAAGCATACCATATGTGTACATATGGCTGATTCACATTGCTATATAACAGAAACTAACACAACATTATAAAGCAATTATATTCTAATAAAAATGTGCAAAAAAAAGCATATGATATTAAAACTTAAGAAAAGCAAAGATTAAGTGAAAACCTGGAAAAAGTTAAAGGGAAAAAAGCCTAACCTATAGAGGCACAAGAACAAGAACTGTACAGAGGACTTCTCATATAAATACATACATACAAAAAGAGAGTAGAGTGAAATATTAAAATGTTTAAAGAAAATGGACACCAATCTAATATTCTGTATCCAGTAAAATTATTCTTTAAAAGTGAAGAGAAAATATAGTCTGATTCATTAAGTGAGAAGGAATTTATCTCCACCAGGTTTTCCCTGCTAGTAACATGAAAAGTTCTTCAAGGAGAAGAAAGATGATGTGGGTCATATGTTTAGATCTATGTAAGGAAAGCAACGATAAGAGAAGGAATACATGAAGGGAAAATAAAATATTTTAAGTCTTCTTCAGAGATCTGTTATACAACAGTTCAAAGTAGTAATATCAACAGTGTATTAGGTGATTATAGCATACAGATAAGTGAAAAGAATGAGAGCGATGTTATAAGGGACAGGAACGAAGAATTGGGTACATCTGTTATGTAACCTTCATTATCCATGAAGTGTTATAGTGTTATCAGAAAGGTGAATTGGATCAGTAGTAAATTTATCTTGCAAACTCTTGGGCAACCCCTAAATTATACAGGAAGTGTATTAGACTTCAGTGGATGAGGAAAAATTGAATTCAGGGCAAAATATCTAAATCACTAAAACATAGAGTTATTTTTAAAAGAACGTGTAGTTACTATTTAACCAAAAGCAAGAGGAAAATAAATCAATTTATGGAAAGGGAAAGAGGTTTGTAAAATGACCTGAGGATCTCCAATATGATACACAGGTAAAGAAAAAATAGACTTGTTTGCAACATTCATTCATAAAAAGAATTGCCCTAGCATTTAATCCTTCTACATTAAAAGCACCAGTAGCACAGTGACCACAGGTGTCAAGTTGAGGGTGAGACATATTTGGTAATGGCAAAACCGTGGTGTTAGATTATGAAACTAATTCAGGAGAGTAGACAATTCAGAAAGGACACATAAGAATGCATTAAAAATACTCAAAACTCCTACCTCCTGCTGTAAGTTTATTTTGTTTTTGTTTCTTCAGTTCATTTTAGTCGCTCAGTTGTGTCCGACTCTTTGTGACCCCATGAACAGCATCACGCCAGGCCTCCCTGTCCATCACCAACTGCTGGACTCTACCCAAACCCATGTCCATTGAGTCGGTGATGCCATCCAACCATATTGTCCTCTCTTGTCCCCTTCTTCTCCTGCCCTCAATCTTTCCCAGCATCAGGGTCTTTCAAATGAGTCAGCTCTTCGCATCAGGTGGCCAAAGCATTGGAGTTTCAGCTTCAACATAAGTCCTTCCAATGAATACCCAGACTGATCTCGTTTAGGATGGACTGGTTGGATCTCCTTGCAGTCCAAGGGACTCTCAAGAGTCTTCTCCAACACCACAGTTCAAAAGCATCAATTCCTCGGTGCTCAGCTTTCTTTATATTCCAACTCTCACATCCAAACATGACTACAGGAAAAACCATAGCCTTAACTAGATGGACCTTTGTGGACAAAGAAATGTCTCTGCTTTTTAATTTGCTGTCTAGGTTGGTCATAACTGTCCTTCCAAGGAGGAAGCATCTTTTAATTTCTTGTCTGCAATCGCCATCTGCGGTGACTTTGGAGCCAAATAAATAAATAAATAAATAAAGTCAGCCACTGTTTCCACTGTTTCCCCATCTATTTGCCATGAAGTGATGGGACCAGATGCCATGATCTTCGTTTTCTGAATGTTGAGCTTTAAGCCAACTTTTTCACTCTCCTCTTTCACATTCATCAAGAGGCTCTTTAGTTCTTCTTCACTTTCTGCCATTAGGGTGGTGTCATCTGCGTATCTGAGGTTATTGATATTTCTCCCAGCAATCTTGATTCCAACTTGTGCTTCATCCAGCCCAGTTTTTCTCATAGAAGTTACTCTGCATAGAAGTTAAATAAGCAGGGTGACAATATACAGCTTGACGTACTCCTTTTCCTATTTGGAACCAGTCTGTTGTTAGTTCTAACTGTTGCTTCCTGACCTGCATACAGGTTTCTCAAGAGGCAGGTCAGGTGGTCTGGTATTCTCATATCTTTCAGAATTTTCCACAGTTTATTGTGATCCACACAGTTAAAGGCTTTGGCATAGTCAATAAAGCAGAAATATATGTTTTTCTGGAACTCTCCTGCTTTTTCGATGATCCAGTGGATGTTGACAATCTGATTGCTGGTTCCTCTGCCTTTTCTAAAAGCAGCTTGAACATTTGGAAGTTCATGGTTCACATATTGCTGAAGCCTGGTTTGGAGAATTTTGAGCATTACTTTACTAGCATGTGAGATGAGTGCAATTGTGCGGTAGTTTGAGCATTCTTTGGCATTGCCTTTATTTGGGATTCTTTCTTACTGTAAGCTTATTTAAAAACAGAGATAAATAGAAATTATGACACAGAGTGTTTCATCTTTTTCATATTTTAAAATTTTCTACTTGGTCCAATTTGTGTTTCCCATTCAAATCAAATATATTGTGATCTCGGGCTTCCATGAAATAGTGTTACCTATTTTTATTAATGTAAATATTTTTCCATATGTCTTTTTTTTGCTTTTTATTTAGTTTGCAACTTGAAAGATGTTAAAGTCAGGTAAAATAAGATCAAATCAATTCATCCATTCCAGAAATATTTATTGATTGCCTACTTTTTTTTAATAAATTTATTTATTTTAGTTGGGGGCTAATTACTTTACAATATTGTAGTAGTTTCTGCCATACATCGACACGAATCAGCCATGGGTTTATACGTGTTCCCCGTCCTGGACCCCCCTCCCACCTCCCTCCCCACCCCATCCCTCTGGGTCATCCCACCACCCCAGCCCTGAGCACCTGCCTCATGCATCGAACATGGAACGGTGCTCTGCCTCACATATGACAATATACATGTTTCAATGCTATTCTCCCAGAACGTCCCACTCTCACCTTCTCCCTCAGAGTCCATAAGACTGTTCTATGATTACCTACTTTGTGACAAGTATTCTGCTGGGCACATCAATTGGGACAATAGAGAATAACTCCTGGTTTTGTGGAACTCTGTTGGAGAAAGTTAATATCATACATGTCATGAAGCAATCCTTTACTTAATCCTCTTGATAATTATATATTTTAAAAGTATTTTACAAAAGGAACTGAGCACTAGAGCAGGCAAATGACTTGTGAACATCACATGTCCAAAAAAAACAGGGCCAAATTTATAACCTAATTTTCCATTTGACTTTCTGGATAACATCAGGAAATGGCATTGTTTTTGTTACAGGAATGATGATGCTATATTTGAGTGAAGAAAATTTCTAAAAGCAAATGGGAAAATAACCAAGCAGAGTCCCAGTCCTGCCTGTTCAATTTTTTTTGGATTTAATAGGCAATCAATGATTTCAAATAAATCTTCTTTTCTCTTCCAGTATTTAGGTCAGACATATCATATTAGATGCTGAAATTTGTATGAGTCAGAATACTTCAGGCACTTAGATCCAACATTTTAGACAGGGCTTTGTTTACAGAGATCCTAACATAAATAGATGAAGCTATATAGTGCATCTTAAATCATAAGAAAAAAGCCCATAGGAGCAAAATATATGAGAATGAAATAAAGCAATGCATCTTATTATCATGTAAGGTCATGTTCTAATCAGAAAACAATTTTTCTTATAATCTATCCCTTCGTGTACATATGTAGTCAGTTGAGTCTGACTCTTTGTAACCTCATGGACTGTAGCCCAGAAGGCTCCTCTGTCCATGGGATTCTACAGGCAAGAATGCTGGAGCGAGTTGCCATTTCCTACTTCAGGGGATCTTCCCAACCCAGGGATCAAACCCGCCTCTCTTACATCTCCTGCATTGGAAGCATATTCTTTACCACTGTCCACCTGGGAAGCACTACAATCCATCTCTTTGGAGTTATGCAATAATTCAGTACTTTAGAAGAATTATATAGCTTGTTATTATATAGATAAATGTATCTCTATTTTTCTATAATTTCCCTCTTTGGGGAGAGAATTAGATAATAGTATGTTGACTACACACTGTAACGGATATTAATAAAAATTAAAAAAAAAGAAGCCAAACATTCCCAAAGCAGGTTTTATTTTGATCTCGATGTAGTCTCTTCTTTTTATGATTTTTTTTAATTAATATGGTTTACCTTAAATTGTTTCCTTCACTCATATGGATTTAACTTCCTTACTATATACTTCAGTAACATCTGTTCTGAATTTTCTTCTGAGGTCTTTGGCCGTATTTTTCAGCTACTAGATGGATATCTCCATCTGAATGACACAGAGGCAATTAAAACACAATGGGACTGGAAGCACATTATCTTCTCCCATACAAATGAATGTCCCTTCTTGTATTCACTTAAGCCAGTTAACGTCTCGACATCTATACTCCATGTCCCAAGATAGATAAATAGAAGTCATCTTTAGTTATTTATTGTTTCTAAACTCCATTTTCAGTATGTCTTGCCAATTCCATTCTCATAACCCAGAAGCACCCTCTCTAATACATCCACAATGCTTTAGTTCATACAGTACTGGGAACTTTTGAAATATTAACCTATCATTGTAATAATTTACCCACATGAGAACAACAGTGCCATGGAAAGAGACATGAATGCAATTACTGATTCTGATGACTGACTATAATATAATCTGAATAATGAGGAATCTGAGGATATAAGTGGAGTGACAGATAACAAAATGTTGTAGGTTAAGTGTACTACAGATCATAGAGTGATTGAGGAATGTTTTAGACTTTATTCTTTCCAATAACCACAACTCTTCCACAATTCCCATTTCCAAAAGCTAGGAGGTTACAGTTAAGGAATAGGACTGTGAAAGAGTCATGGTTACTGGAAAGAATAAAATTTTAGGATATGGCCATGGGAATGACAGGGCTTCTCAGGTGGCACTGGGTGGAGAAGATCCCGTGGAGCAGGAAATGGCAACCTGATCCATATTCTTTCCTGGAAAATTCCATGGAGAGGGGAGCCTGGAGGGCTACATCCATGGGGATGCAAAGAGTCAGGCACAACTGAGAAACTGAACACACACACATGGGAATGATTAAGTAAGGGTGTGGAAAACAAGTTCACTGGAGTAGAGGAAAAGGAAGTGAGAGGATAGGGAACTGGTTGGACCATCTTTGCTTATATTGAAATTGCCCATAATTAAGACAAGAGTTGTGCGTGAGAGTGTGACAGCCAGCCAAGGGTCTGTAAATGCCTGCAACAAAGATGAGGGACAATGGGGTCTGTGATGTGAAAAGATGAGATATTTTGCAAATGGAGGCATTTATGTTGATGGTGATCATTTCCAAGGTGTCCAGAGAATGAGTTTCAGGAGTTGAGGGGAGGTGGGAGAAATGGTCAGAAAATAGGATGCAGAATGCCTTTCAGAGTCCAGGAAATGAAGAATGGGTGACTCAGGACTCTTGGCTTCTTTTCATAACCATCATTAACATATATAAAGAGAAGGAGGAAATGTATTTTTTTTCATTCTGGTAAAAATCATATAAATTTTAAACTCAGATTTTTAAGTATACAGTGCACTCTTGCTAAATAGATGTACACTGTTGTACAGCAGACCTCTAGAAATCATTCATCTTGGTACAGAACTCAATACCCATTGCACAGCAACTCCCAATAATCCTGGCAACCACCATTTTACCATCTGCTTCTCTGAGTCTGACAACTTTTGATAACTTATATAGATGGAATCATCCAAAAATTCTCCTTCTATGACTGGTTTATTTCACTTATAATGGTCTCAAGTTTCAACCATAGTGTAGCTTATGACAGGGTTTCCTTTCCTTTCAAAGTAAAAACTTGAAAATTAAAAAAAAAAAACAAAGTAGAATTATATTCCTTTGTATGCATATCTCATACTTTGTTTATCCATTCACCTGTTAGTGGACATTTGGTTTGTTTCCACTTATTGTCTGTTGTGAATAGTGCTGCAATAAACACAAGATTGCTTGTATCTATTCTAGATCCTGATTTTATTTCCTCTAATAGATACCTAGAAGTGAGATTGCAGGATAATGTAGTTGTACAAATTTTTAATTTTCTTAGGAAACATCACACTGCTTTCACTACTAGCCACACCAATTTACATTCTCACTGGCAGTTCAGGAGAGTTCCCTTTCTCCACACCCTCCTAACAGAACTCACTTTCATTTGTCTTTTTGATGATAGCCATTCTGATGTGTGTGAGCTTCTCTGGTGGCTCAGGTTTGATCCCTAGATGGGGAAAATCCCCTGGGGAAGAGAATGGCTCCCCAACTCCAGTTTCCTTGCCTGTAGAATTCCATGGACAGAGGAGCCTGGTGTGCTGCAGTCCATGGGATGGCAAAGAGTAAGACACGACTTAGTAAATGACACACACACACGCACCAGCATTGCAAAAAAAAAAAAAAATTGATGCTTTTGAACTGTGGTGTTGGAAAAGACTCTTGAGAGTCCCTTGGACTGCAAGGAGTTCAAACTAGTCAATCCTAAAGGAAATCAGTCCTGAATATTCATTGGAAGGGCTGAAGCTGAAACTCCAATACTTTGGCCACCTGATGAGAAGAACTGGCTCATTAGAAAAGACCCTGATGTTGGGAACGATTGAAGACAAGAGGAGAAGGGGATGACAGAGAATGAGATGGTTGGATGGCATCACCGACTCAATGGATATGAATTTGAGTAAGCTCTGGGAGTTGGTAATGGACAGGGTGGTCTGGCGTGATGCAGTCCATGTGGTCACAAAGAGACGGACGTGACTGAGCCACTGAACAACAACAATGCCTCACCAGATGTATGATATGTAAAACCTATCTCCATTTTCTTAGGTTTCATTTTCACTTTTTTTTTAATTGAAATATAGTTGACTTTCAATATTAGTTACAGTATACAGCATAGTGATTCACTATTTTATAGATTATACTCCATTTAATGTTATTGCCAACAAATGGCTATATTTCCCTGTGTTGTGCAATATATTCTCGTTGCTGATCTATTTTACACAAAGTAGTTTGTATGTGTTAATTTCATACTGCTATCTTGCACATTCCCCCTCCCCACTGATAAACACTCGTTTGTCCTCTATATCTGTATGTCTGCTTTTTTTTCCTGTTACATTCACTCAGTTCAGTCGCTCATTCATGTCTGACTCTTTGCCACCCCATGGACTGCAGCATTCCAGGCTTCCCTGTCCATCATCAACTCCCAGAGCTTGCTCAAACTCCTGTCCATTGAGTCCGTGATGCCATCCAACCATCTTATCCTCTGTCGTCCTCTTATCCTCCCGCTTTCAATCATTCCCAGCATCAAGGTCTTTTCAAATGAGTCAGTCTTTTGCATCAGGTGGCCAACGTTTTGGAGTTCCATCTTCAACATCAGTCCTTCCAATGAATATTCAGGACTTATTTCCTTTAGGATGCACTGGTTGGATCTCCTTGTTGTGCAAGGGACACTCAAGAGTCTTCTCCAACACCACGGTTCAAAAGCATCAGTTCTTCGGCGCTCAGCTTTCTTTACAGTTCAACTCTCACATCTATACATGACTACTGGGAAAACCGTAGCTTTAACTAGATGGATATTTGTTAACTCCTTGCTACAAAAATAAGATTCCTTTCTGGCTGACTAGGAGACACTTTCAGATTTTCTTCATTTTTCCTATTGTAATCATCTTTTCAAATCAATTCCCTTATTACTTTAGAGCATATTTGTTTTTTATCCAACAAAGCTCACAATAAAAGGCAATTTATAAACCTCAGTCCCTGTCATGGTTAACTTTATTTGTCAACTTGGCTTAGCCATGGTGCCTGGATATGTGGTCAAATGTGTTAAGTTCATGTAACTACCACCACAGTCAAGATGCGGAGTTATTTTGTCACGAAAAAGGAACTTCTTTGTGTTTCTCTTTTATACTTTCACTACCCCCTTCACCCTTAAACTATGAGAGAATTTTAAGTAAAAGAGTAGAAGGATCTGAGAGCAGTCAACTGGATCAAGGACGTAGCTTATCCAACTTTGGGTGCCCTAGAAGCCTTTGACAAAGTGACACGTGAATGATTATTGTTTACTTGTTTCATTTTTAAGGTCATTATTTTTAGAGCAGTTTGATTTACAGCAAGATTGTCAGGAAGGTACAGATATCTCTCATATATTCCCTGTGTCCACACATGTATAGCCTTCTTCATTCTCAACATTTTCTCCAAGATGGCAGAGTAAAAGGACATGGGCTCAACTTCTCCTGAAAGAACTCCAAAATTACAACTTGCTGCTGAATGACCATCAACAGAAGAATGTCAGACCCCACCAAAGAGAGATACCCCACGTCCAAGAGCAAAGAAGCCCCAGTGAGATTGTAGAATGGGAAAAATTGCATTTAGAATCAAACCCCATACCCACCAGAGACTCTCTGAGGGCTCAAACAAGCCTTGTGTGCACCAGGACCCAGAGACCCACAGAGACTGAGACAGAACTGTGTTTGAGTGTCTCCTGCAGAGGTACAGGTCAGCAGTGAACTGCTGCAGGAAACTCCGCTGGAAACTGCTGGAGGCTCATGGGCAAGTCTCGGTCATTTACATTCTGTATTTTGTTGTATTTTTAGATTCCACATATAAATGATATTACACAGTATTTGTCTTTCTTTTTCTCTAATTTGACTTATTTCACTAATGAAAATTCCTCACAAGCCCATCCATGTTGTTCCATATAGCAGATCTTCATTTTGTGGCTCAGTAATATCCTATTGTCTGTGTGTGTGAGTGTGTTTGTGTGTGTGTGTGTGTGTGTGTGTGAGGCCTGGCGTGCTCCAGGCCATGGGATTGGTAGGAGAGGGACATGACTGAGCAACTGAGCTGAGTAGTTCTTTATCTCTCTTTCAATTCTGAATTGAAAATCTCACTGGGGAGATAAACCAGGTTGTAAGTATTTCTCTTTCCACAATCTAAATATCAATATATCATGCCACTCCATCTGGCCTGCAAAGTTTTTATAGAAAATTCAGCAAATAGCCTTACAGGAGTTCTCTTTTATATGATTCTGTGTTGTCTGTTGTTGCCTTTCGAATACTCTCTTTAATTCTTACTTCTGCCATTTTAATTATACTATATGTTAGTTAGTACAAAAGTACGTCTAGTCAAGGCTATGGTTTTTCCAGTGGTTATGTATGGATGTGAGAGTTGGATGGTGAAGAAAGCTGAGCACTGAAGAATTGATGCTTTTGAACTGTGGTGTTGGAGAAGACTCTTGAGAGTCCCTTGGACTGCAAGGAGATCCAATCAATCCATCCTAAAAGAGATCAATCCTGGGTGTTCATTGGAAGGTCTGATGTTGAAGCTGAAACTCCAATACTTGGGCCACCTCATGCGAAGGGTTGACTCATTGGAAAAGACCCTAATGCTGGGTAGGATTGGGGGCGGGAGGAGAAGGGGACGACAGAGGATGAGATGGTTGGATGGCATCACCGACTCGATGGACATGGGTTTGGGTGGACTCTGGGAGTTGGTGATGGACAGAGATGCCTGGCGTGCTGCGATTCATGGGGTCGCAAAGAGTCGGACACGACTGAGCGACTGAACTGAACTGAGCTGAACTGATATGTTAGTTTGGGTTTGTTTTGGTTCACCTTGTTTTGTACCCTGTGTGGTTTCTGTACTTCGTTGTTCCCTTCTTCTGGTTTGGAAAGATTTCAGTCATAATTTCATCAAATACATTTTACCATCTTCTCTCCCTTTTGTCCTTCTGAGATGCCTATAATATGAATGCTGATATGCTTAATGTTATCCATAGGTCTCTTAAAGTGTTCTCATTTTTTTGTTGGATTTTCTTTTAACTATTCTGATTGGTGATTCCCATTATTATGCATTCTTGTGTATTATCTGGTCTGCTGTTTACTTTTTTGTGTTTGTCATATCAGTTACTGTATTCTTTAGCTCTGGTTCTTTTTTCTATTTTCCAGTTTCTTGTTAGAATTTTCATGGTTTCTCTCTCTCTTTTTTTTCTTCTAGTTCAGTTAGCATTATTATTACTAATTCTTCAGACTCTTTACCTAGTACTTTATATACCTCTGTTTTTTGGTTGTTTTGTCAGAGGTTGTCTCTCAGTCTTTCAGTGGAGACCAGTCCTACTGTCTTCCCATTTTTCTCAGTTCAATTCAGCTGCTCACCCATGTCCAACGCTTTGCAACCCCATGACTGCAGCATGCCAGGCCTCCCTGTCCATCACCAACACTCAGAGTTTACTCAGACTCATGTCCATTGAGTCAGTGATGACATCCAACCATCTCATCCTCTGTTGTCCCATTCTCCTCCTGCCTTCAATCTTTTCAAGCATCAGGGTCTTTTCAAATGAGTCAGTTCTTCGCATCAGGTGGCCAATATATTAGAGTTTCAACTTAAGTATCAGTCCTTCCCATTTTTTTTCTACCTCTTTGAATTTAAGTGCATCAATTATCTATTATGGTCTTGAAGGGGTGTTCTTGTGGGGGACCATGGCTGTACAGTCTGTGCGGTACCCAGAGGGGGGCTGGATTCGATGGACCACAAGTCACATCTTTCCTCAGGGTGTGCCATCAGCTATCACCTTGGGAGGAGATCTGTGATGCCAGGACTGAACCCAGATGTGAGGAACAGACTTCCTCTATTCTCAGTGACCTTCTCAGCCCTACTGGGGACAGGGTGGGGTCCCAGGTTTCTGGAGCAGAGGCCCTGATTGTCAGGCCAGACCTGGCTGTGTTCCCTCTAAGTGTGTTCCCTCCCTTCTCCAGCACTGCAACCCTTGCCACAGAGGGACAAGAGGGGCCTGTGCATGATGGAAAAAGGAGCCAGTCTACAGGCTGGCTGCTGACAGAGGTCCAGGCTACCTCCAATGTGCCACCTGTGCCAGCACCAGCAGTAGCTTCCCCTACCCTGCTTAAACATAGCTTCTGCTCTGAGACCCATTGGTCCCTCACAGCTGATCAGTTCCCCCTGCCCCTGCTGCCCTTCCCTGTTGAAGAGGGTTTCTAATGGGCAGGTGAGGCCTGCATAGGCTCTGGGCACGTACTAGGTCATCTGCTGTGGCAGTCTGGCCTCCATCAGAGATCAGGACTGCTCCCGATGGGCTGCCTGTGTAAGTGCCCTCCATGAGCATGGCCCCGACTGTCCCACCCAGATGCCACCCTGTGCCAGATGGACCTCTGCTTCCCACATCCCAGCTCTCTGCCTCGTCATGGCAGCGTCTGCTCCAGTACAGAGTGGCCACACAAAGTAAGCAGGGCATGTGCAGAGGTGGGTAGTTGTGGGGGAAACAGGCAGCCACAAGTGTGGTCTCAATCTATCCTCTTCACCCTGCCTTGGGAGCAAGCCCTGAGCACATGCTCCTGGAGGGGGGAGTACAGGCTTCCCACAGCCATCCTGTTAGTCCACATGGCCCTGCAACCAGCTAAGGGTTCTTGTCTTCCCTGTGTCAGACTGCAGGACTGGCGTGTCCAATATATGGCTCAAACCACTCATACCCAGGGCAGATCTCCACCTGTGTAATCTCCCTTATATTCTGAGTCCTCTCCCATGGGCACAGGTCAGGACTTGAATGCTCCTTTCCCCTTCTTACCCTATTCCCTGTGGATCTTTATTAGAGCCTAGGTTTAGGAATCTTTCTGCATTTTCTGATTAGTTTTTTGAGCTAATTGTTCTACATGTTGATGTATTTTTTTTTATTGGAGTATATTTGATTTACCATGTTGTGTTAATTTCAGGTGTACAGCAAAGTGATTCAGCTTTACATATACATACATCTGGGCTTACCACTTGGCTCAGTTGGTAAAGAATCTGCCTGAAATGCATGAGATGCAGGTTCGATCCCTGGGTCAGTAAGATCTCCTCAGGTGGCCATGGCAACCGTCTCCAGTATTCTTGCCAGGAGAATCCCATGGAGAGAGGAGCTTAGCAGGCTGCAGTCCTGAGTGTCACAAAGAACTAGACATGAGTGAAATGACTGAGCACAGGCATGCACACACACATATACCTATTCCTTTACAAATTATTTACCCATTTATGTCATTACAGAATGTTGAGCAGATTTCCCTGTGGTTTTGTAGTAGGTCCTTATCGGTTATCTATTTTAAATATAGTGGTGTGTATATTGTTAATCCTCAGCGTCTGATTTATCCCTCCTCCCTCCCAACTTCCCATTTGGTAACCATCAGTTTGGCTTCTATGTAGATGTGTTTTTGATGTGTTCTTTGGGGCAGGCAGCTTTTTCCAGTAGTCATGTATGAATGTGAGAGTTGGACTATAAAGAAAGCTGAGCACCAGTGAATCGATACTTTTGAACTGTGGTGTTGGAGAAGACTCTTGAGAGTCCCTTGGACTGCAAGGAGATCCACCCAGTCCATCCTAAAGGAAATCAGTCCTGAATATGCATTGGAAGGACCGATGCTGAAGCTGAAACTCTGATACTTTGGCCACCTGATGGGAATAACTGACCTATTTGAAAAGACTCTGATGCTGGGAAAGATTGAAGGCAGGAGGAAAAGGGGACGGCAGAGAATGAGATGGCTGGATGGTATCACAGACTCAATGAACATTAGTTTGAGTAAACTCCGGGAGTTGGTGATGGACAGGGAAGCCTGGAGTGCTGCAGGCAATGGGGTTGCAAACAGTCAGACATGACTGGGCGATGGAACTAAACTGAGTCCTACTTCTTCTATTTTTCCTTTTGTTGCCTGTGTTCTGGTGTCACATACAATAAGTCATTTCTAAGATGAATGCTATATAACTTCTCCAGTATGTTTCTTTCTAGTAATTTTATAGCTTCAGATTTTAAATTTAAATCTTTAATCAACTTTGAGCTTAGTTTTGTGTATGGTATAAAGTAAGGGTCCAATTTCATTCTTTTGCATTCAGATGTCTAGTTTGCCCACTATGATTAATTGAAGAGACAGCAAGGTGAAATTTAATCATGATCATCTCAAGGCAGAAATGGGTGACAGGCCTGCAGGAAAGGTAATGGGGTAAGGGACCTGCCAGGACCATGTAAAGTTTGGTGACTCCCACTTGATTCCTGCTGATATGTGGATGTGTTCCTGTGTAGATGTATTCTCACTCTTAGAACATAAACCTCTGCCAAGCAAGAGAAGCCTCTGGACCAGCAGTATTGTGCTCTTATCATGAGTCCATGGGCACTGTTTTGGCTTTTGCCTTCGGTGTCATTCAAATGGGTGTCCTTAATGCAAGGAAATGATATTCCTCTTGACCACTGATAAAAGAAGCTTCTGGTTTAAATTCCTTTGACTTCTGATCCACTCTATGGTTTATAGTTTTCACTATATTTTCAAACAGATTCTTAGACATACTTGGATGAAGAGAGTGATTCCTTACAGTCTTAGATAATTCAACTTCTGATGATATTTTATATCACCACACTGTTGATTTCTCATCCGTTTACGTCTCTGGCATTTATTTCTGATAAGATACATACTCAAAAACTATCATAAAAGCTGCATGTAATAAACATTAAGTGATTAGAAAACATGAAGAAATTAATACTCAAGAGAATGATTGAGAAAATTTCTTTGGGAGGTGATCATTAGACTGGCCCCAGATTGTTGCTAGTTTCTGATTACGGAAGATAGGATGGACACAGGCAAAGAAGAAAGCAGAGGTCTTAGGAAAATCATTTTATTAGTCAATAGAGGCTGTATTGGACACAGCTAGAGAGGTCAGTTTGAATTTATTCATAGGGAACCTGTAAAAGTGGAAGTCTAAAGAGTTTGTACTACTCTTTATAAGTGCTAATGAGCAAAACCACAACCCCAAAACCCCAAACAGCATTTGCAATAGGACATGACATGTCTGAATCACAATATACCA
Organism: Giraffa tippelskirchi; assembly: GCF_054371585.1. Classification (NCBI taxonomy): domain Eukaryota; kingdom Metazoa; phylum Chordata; class Mammalia; order Artiodactyla; family Giraffidae; genus Giraffa; species Giraffa tippelskirchi. The sequence continues at coordinate 9,461,824 of NC_137289.1, read as the reverse complement.
TCCTTTTCCAGGAGAGCTACAGTCGACTGATATTGATATTTTGTGTTATCCTACTTGGATATGTCCTTTCTCAACTCATGACTTATTATTTATGTTTTTATCCTTTAGCACTTCATGTCCTTTTTAAACTTTATGCATCCTCACCTCTCTCTGGAAAGTGACAGTGTGTTGGTGTATTTTTAAATATATACCAGGGCTACTTTGGGGAAACAAGGCCCTCTAATATCAGCTTTTGGTCCACCTCAGGGCTTCCCTGATAGCTCAGTTGGGAAAGAATCCACTTGCAATTCTGGAGATCCTGGTTCGATTCCTGGGTTGGGAAGTTCTGCTGGAGAAGTGATAGGCTTCCCATTTCAGTATTCTTTGGCTTGCCTTGTGGCTCAGCTGGTAAAGAATCCAACTGCAATTTGGGAGACCTGTGTTCAATCTCTGGGTTTGGAAGATCCCCTGGAGAATGGAAAGGCTAACAACTCTAGGATTCTGGCCTGGAGAATTCCATGGACTGTATAGTCCATGGGCTCAACAAGAGTCAGACAGGACTGAGCGACTTTCACTTTCAGCTCTTCAGGCCTAGCAATATGTTACCTTCCCCTATAACAGCAAGCATTTCAATAAGTCCAATGGCAGGGTGATAAAGTGTGATAGTGTTAAATGGTGATTATATATGCAGATCTGACATCACAGTACCAACCTATATGTAGATATAAGGTCTCTCTGTCCATATCATCCTGGTAGCTGCTGCTGCTGCTGCTGCTAAGTCGCTTCAGTCGTGTCCGACTCTGTGCGACCCCATTGACGGCAGCCCACCAGGCTCCGCCATCCCTGGGATTCTCCAGGCAAGAACACTGGAGTGGGTTGCCATTTCCTTCTCCAGTGTATAGAAGGGAAAGGTGAAAGTGAAGTCGCTCAGTCATGTCCAACTCTTAGCGACCCCATGGACTGTAGCCTACCAGGCTCCTCCATCCGTGGGATTTTCCAGGCAAGAGTACTGGAGTGGGGTGCCATTGACTTCTCCATCTGGTGGCTGCTTTAGGTAATTAATTTTCTGCAGCCAAGGCATGGTAGTGCTCCCACTTTCTTTGAAAGACAGAACACCCAGGGTGTCTTTCACTCTTATTGATTTTAAATCACATTCAGTGACTGACTTCGAATCATCAACTGGGTCTCCCAGGAGTTTAAGTGACAGAAAGATTTAATTAGGGAGCTGCAGTCTCGATAAAACATACCATATCATTGACTTAAAATCTGAACTCAACTCTTGATACTGATGGTGAATCTCTGTGTTTTAGTTTTTTCTAAAATGTTTTCTGAAGACACACAGGATTTCTCTGGTCAGAGACTCTGCCTTATATATCTCCATATTTGAGTGACTACTCCTGGTACCCTTTTAAACATTTCAAAATGAAACTTAACACCAAATTAAGTATCCCATACTCTTGCTTTTAAACCATGATAAACTTGTAGAACATGGACGAACAAAAGACTTTATTGGGGAAGAATGTTTTACCACTGTCATTATTTAGAAATGCTAGGATATGGTGATAAATAAAAGACCAGCAGTCTTATATTAATACTTGTATCAAAAGTCTCTGTACAAACGTCTGTGGCTGTCCAGTGGTTAGGACTCCACGTTTTCACTAGAAGGGGAACGGGTTCAATCCCTGGTCAGGAAACTATGATCCCACAACCTGCATAGTGCCCCCCCCAATAAAAAAATTCTCTGTGGGTGGTGATTCTGCTTGTCATCTGCACTGGGATTGGGCCACACCCACTGCCCTGCCTTTGGGAACACACTGCTCCCACCAATTTCTTAGCATAACAGTGGCCTAATCGATATTTGATTTGTTCCCTCCAAACATTATTTTAGTCCTTTGGAGTGCTAGCTGCGGGTTTTAGTTGTATCAGCATTTTGTGCCTCCTGAGCACCTTTAGCTGACAGCATAGGTGAGTGATGCAACAAACCCCATTATGAGGTATGGGGCCAGGAGGTGATTTCTGCCCCTCCTGGGGCAGAGTTTCACATTCACAGTCAGAGTTTCACCTTCAGGGGGAGTTTCACATTCATCATCCCCATGTGAAACCCTCTTCGCATCTGGGTTCTGGCAATCTAGACCCTATTGTCATTCCATACCCCAAACAAAGGCAATAACACCACACCACTACTCCTTGCTGCTGAGATCAATTGTTAAGCAGGGTTAACCATCTTCAGTGCAGACTACTGACTCAGTCCAGACCTCTTCTCTCTAGCTAACTGGGGACCTGAGGGTCTGTTCCCCAACCTCTTGGGACCCCATATCCCTCCCGCCTCTGGTGCCCACCTCTTCTCTTCTTTCCCTCCATTCCCATCAGAAAATTCACACACACACACACATATCATCTTTTCACCGTTTGATGTTTATTTTAATCACAGCTATCAGTTTACTATGTTAGTGTGAGAGTCAGTCTTTTCCTCGTTAGCCATTTCTAAGAATGCAGACCTCTGGAGACACAATTCTAAACTGTCTGGTCTTTTCTATTCAGTTACTGGCTCCCCAGGTTGTACTTCTCCAGGGTCTCTTACTCTGGGGCGGCTGAGCTTACCTTCTCTTTGGATTCTGCCTCCCTCTTTGACTCTGCCTCATATTTTGGTACCATTTTTGCTTTGATTCAATTTCTTACATGCACAGAAACTGAAAAAAAAAACAGTTTGGTTTTCTTGTTTTCTTCACCTTCTTCGATTGAGTGGCATATGATTGGATTTTCTTTCTCAAAGTTCCTTGTAGAGGTCTTCTGACCCTCATGGTCATCTTTCATGCCTGGAAAAACAAGAGAAGGGTATTAGTTTTGAGGAAAGAGAATAAAAACTGAGTTGGAAGGGAGATTTCATGAAAAAGAGATGTGGGCTGACGAGGGCTTTTGTTCCAGGCAAAGGCAGAGTAGAGGTCTTGGGCAGCAAAGTAAATGGAGAACATGGAGAGCTTAGTTGGAGTCATCTTACCTTCACACTGCCTCTGTAGTTTTATATTAGATTCCACTTATATAAAACTTTAAGATGTAAACTAACATATAGTAACAAATAGCAGATCTTTGGCTTCCCTGGGCGTGAGGAAAAAAGAGAAGTGAGGAGGTTAATGATATCAATCATAGCTCAATAGAACTGTTACAACATCTACAAGTAAGCAAGAAAAAACAAACAACAATACAGTACTAGAATGGAGAAAGAGTTAAAAGTCATATTGAGTCCACTAGCTTTCATTTTCACATATGCAGAGACTTACAGAGATGTTAACACCCAAGGACAGGAATGTGAAGGAAATCACTGCCCACTTTATTGATCTTCTTCAGCCTCAAAGCAGATTAAGTGGCTGGGGAATGCAGAGACTGCAATAACAACAGACAAACATGCACTGGGGGAACCTACAAGTCTGCTTGCCACTTACAGAAGAAGGAAAATGGATTGTGCTTCTCATCTGTTTCCAAACCTCACACTAATGCAGCTTACCATGGAGTCTAAGATTTAATGGACCTCAACTGGCAAGGCTGTCTGGTGCATGTATCCCAAGTTTTCATCCTCTGCAACAGAGGAGAAGATTGGGGTTGGGGGATGTTAAAGGGTAATGCATGCCAGTGGAGAATAGCATGTCCAGCAGAGATTGGAACACCTGATAAAATTCATGGGGGTCTATGTCAGAAGCAACTTTTATTTTTTTTTTAATTTGTTTATTTTCTATTTTTAAACTTTACAATATTGTATTTGTTTTGTCATACATTGACATGAATCCACCATGGGTGTACATGTTTTCCCCCTCCAAAACCCCCCCTTCCACCTCCCTCTCCATCCCATCCCTCTGGGTCATCCTGGTGCACCAACCCTGAGCACCCTGTATCATACGTTGAATCTGGACTGGCGATTTGTTTCACATATGATAATTTCCATGCTTCAATGCCATTCTCCCATATCATCCTGCCCTCGCCCTCTCCCACAGAGTCCACAATACTGTTCTATTTATCTGTGTCTCTTTTGATGTCTTGCATACAGGGTTATCTTTACCGATTGATTAAATTCCATATATATGTGTTACTATACTGTATTGGTGTTTCTCTTTCTGGCTTACTTCACTCTGTATAATAGGCTCCAGTTTCATCCACCTCATCAGAACTGACTCGAATGTATTCTTTTTTAATGGCTGAATAATATTCCATTGTGTATATGTAAAAGAGCTTCCTTATCCATTCATCTGTTGATGGGCATCTAGGCTGCTTCCATGTCCTGGGTATTAAAAACAGTGCTGCGATGAATATCGGGGAACACGTGTCTCTTTCAATTCTGGTTTCCTCAGTGTGTATGCCAAGCAGTGTGATTGCTGGGTCACATGGCAGTTCTATTTCCAGTTTTTTGAGGAATCTCCACACTGTTCTCCATAGTGGCTGTACTAGTTTGCATTCCCATCAACAGTGTAAGAGGGTTCCCTTTTCTCCCCACCCTCTCCAGCATTTATTGCTTGTAGTCTTTTGGATAGCAGCCATTCTGACCAGCGTGAAATGGTACCTCATTGTGCTTTTGATTTGCATTTCTCTGATAATGAGTGATGTTGAGCATCTTTTCATGTGTTTGTTAGCCATCTGCATGTCTTCTTTGGAGAAGTGTCTGTTTAGCTCTTTGGCCTATTTTTTTGATTGAGTCATTTATTTTTCTGGAATTGAGCTGCAGGAGTTGCTTGTGTATTTTTGAGATTAATTCTTTGTCCATTGCTTCGTTTGCTATTATTTTCTCCCATTCTGAAGGCTGTCTTTTCACCTTGCTTATAGTTTCCTTTGTTGTGCAAAAGCTTTTAATTTTAATTAGGTCCCATTTGTTTATTTTTGCTGTAATTTTCAATATTCTTGGAGGTGGGCCATAGAGGATCCTGCTGTGGTTTATGTTGGAGAGTGTTTCGCCTATGTTTTCCTCTAGGAATTTTATAGATTCTGGTCTTACATTTAGATCTTTAATCCATTTTGAGTTTATTTTTGTGTATGGTGTTATAAAGTGTTCTAGTTTTCTAGTTTCATTCTTTTACAAGTGGTTGACCAGTTTTGCCAGCATCACTTGTTAAAGAGATTGTCTTTTCTCCATTGTATATTCTTACTTCCTTTGTCAAAGATAAGATGTCCATAGGTGTGTGGATTTATCTCTGGGCTTTCTCTTTTGTTCCATTGATCTATATTTTTGTCCTTGTGCCAGTACCATACTGTCTGGGTGACTGTGGCTTTGTAGTAGAGCCTGAAGTCAGGCAGGTTGATTCCTTCGGTTCCATTCTTCTTTCTCAAGATTGCTTTGGCTATTCAAGGTTTTTAGTATTTCCATACAAATTGTGAAATTATTTGTTCTAGTTCTCTAAAGAATACCATTGGAAGCTTGATAGGGATTGCATTGAATCTATAGATTGCTTTGGGTAGTATACTCATTTTCACTATGTTGATTCTCCAGATCCATGTACATGGTATATTTCTCCATCTATTTGTGTCCTCTTTGATTTCTTTCACCAGTGTTTTATAGTTTTCTGTATATAGGTCTTTTGTTTCTTTAGGTAGATGTATTCCTAAACATTTTATTCTTTTCGTTGCAGGGGTGAATGGAATTGTTTCCTTAATTTCTCTTTCTGTTTTCTTGTTGTTAGTGTATAGGAATGCAAGGGATTTCTGTGTGTTAATTTTATATCCTGCAACTTTATTCATTGATTAGCTCTAGTAATTTTCTGGTGGAGTCTTTAGGGTTTCCTATGTAGAGGATCCTGTCATCTGCAAACAGTGAGAGTTTTATTTCTTCTTTTCCAATCTGGATTCCTTTTACTTTTTTTTTTTTATTCTGCTCTGATTGTTGTGGACAAAACTTCCAAAACTATGTTGAATAGTAGTGGTGAGAGAGGGCACCCTTGTCTTGTTCCTGATTTTAGGGGAAATGCTTTCAGTTTTTCACCATTTAGGAAAATGTTTGCCATGGGTTTGTCATATAAACCTTTTATTATGTTGAGGTATGTTCCTTCTATTCCTGCTTTTTGGAGGGCTTTTACCATAAATGGATGCTGAATTTTGTCAAAGGCTTTCTCTGCATCTATTGAAATAATCATATGGTTTTTATTTTTCAATTTGTTTATGTGGTGTATTATATTGATTGATTTGCAGATATTGAAGAATCCTTGCATCTCTGGAATAAAGCCCACTTGGTCATGATGTATGATCTTTTTAATATGTTGTTGGCTTCTGTTTGCTAGGATTTTGTTCCGGATTTTTGCATCTATGTTCATCAGTGATATTGGCCTGTAGTTTTGTTTTTTTTGTGGCATCTTTGTCTGGTTTTGGTATTACGGTGTTGATGGCCTCATAGAATGAGTTTGAAAGTTTACCTTCCTCTGCAATTTTCTGGAAGAGTTTGAGTAGGATAGGTGTTAGCTCTTCTCTAAATTTTTGGTAGAATTCAGCTGTGAAGCCATCTGGTCCTGGGCTTTTGTTTGCTGGAAGATTTTTGATTACAGTTTCAATTTCAGTGCTTGTGATGGGTCTGTTGAGATTTTCTATTTCTTCCTGGTTCAGTTTTGGAAGTCATACTTTTCTAAGAATTTATCCATTTCTTCCAAGTTGTCCAATTTATTTGCATATAGTTGCTGATAATAGTCTCTTATGTTCCTTTGTATTTCTGTGTTGTCTGTTGTAATCTCTCCGTTTTCATTTCTAATTTTGTTGATTTGATTCTTTTCCCTTTGTTTCTTGATGAGTCTGGCTAATGATTTGTCAATTTTATTTATCTTCTCAAAGAACCAGCTTTTGGCTTTGTTGATTTTTGCTATGGTCTCTTTTTTGTTTCTTTTGCATTTATTCCTGCCCTAATTGTTATGATTTCTTTCCTTCTACTAACCCTGGGGTTCTTCGTTTCTTCCTTTTCTAGTTGCTTAAGTGTAGAGTTAGGTTATTTATTTGACTTTTTTCTTGTTTCTTGAGGTGAGCCTGTATTTCTATGATCTTCCCCTTAACACTTTTTTTTTCTGTGTCCCATAGGTTTTGGGTTGTTGTGTTTTCATTTTCATTCGTTTCTATGCATATTTTGATTTCTTTTTTTATTTCTTCTGTGATTTGTTGGTCATTCAGCAGTGTGTTGTTCAGCCTCCATATGTTGGAGTTTTTAATCGTTTTTCTCCTGTAATTGACATCTAATCTTACTGCATTGTGGTCAGAAGAGATGCTTGGAATGATTTCAATTTTTTTGAATTTACCAAGACTAGATTTATGGCCCAGGATGTGATCTATTCTGGAGAAGGTTCCATGTGCACTTGAGAAAAAGGTGAAATTCATTGTTTTGGGGTGAAATGACCTATAGATATCAATTAGGTGTAACTAGTCTATTGTATCATTTAAAGTTTGTGTTTCCTTGTTAATTTTCTGTTTAGTCGATCTGTCCATAGGTGTGAGTGGGGTATTAAAGTCTCCCACTATTATTGTGTTATTGTTAATTTTCCCTTTCATATTTTTTAATAAATTTATTTATTTTAGTTGGGGGCTAATTACTTTACAATATTGTAGTGGTTTTTGCCATACACTGACATGAATCAGCCCTGGGTTTACATGTGTTCCCCATCCTGAACCCTTTCATACTTGTTAACATTTTCCTTACATATTGCATTGCTCCTATGTTGGGTGCATATATATTTATAATTGTTATATCTTCTTCTTGGATTGATCCTTTGATCATTATATAGTGACCATCTTTGTCTCTTTTCACCGCCTTTGTTTTAAAGTCTATTTTATCTGATATGAGTATTGCTACTCCTGCTTTCTTTTGGCCTCTATTTGCATGAAATATCTTTTTCCAGCCCTTGACTTTCAGTCTGTATGTGTCCCTTGTTTCGAGGTGGGTCTCTTGTAGACAACATAAATAGGGGTCTTGTTTTTTTATCCATTCAGCCAGTCTTTCTCTTTTGGTTGGGACATTCAACCCATTTACATTTAAGGTAATTATTGATAAGTATGATCCCGTTGCCATTTCCTTTATTGTTTTGGGTTCAAGATTACACACCCTTTCTGTGTTTCCTGTGTAGAGAGGATCCTTTAGCATTTGTTTAGAGCTGGTTTTGTGGTGCTGAATTCTCTGAGCTTTTGCTTGTCTGTAAAGCTTTTGTTTTCTCCTTTGTATTTGAATGAGATTCTTGCAGGATACAGTAATCTGGGCTGTAGATTATTTTCTACAAGCAATTTTTAAATAAGAGCTTCTTAGGTAAAACAAGGGAATAAGCACAACATTTCTTTTGCATTTACCTTTTTAACTTTGGATAGCCAAAGCCATCTGATTATAGATGACTGTATAATTTATCATACAAGCTGGGATACCTTTTAAAGTGAAATTGGGGCTATTAATAATCACACCTGGATAAACAAGAGTAAACTGGGATTGTGCTGGGCAAACAAAGACAAACAGTCAAGCTATCTAAATGAGACAAGCCCACTAGATCCATTATTTTGTGTTGCAGATAGAACTCAGCATTCTCCAAGCCACAGTTTGACAGATGGTCATAAAATATCTCTGGGATTCTCCAGGAGTCCTTTAATTGCAGTCAGGCTTGGACAAGATTGTTTCACTTAAATTATGGTGTTGGAAATACTCTACATGTCATTTGCACTGTATTCAATGCTATTGTTTGGACTAAATATGGTCAGAGAGTGTAATGAGGATTTTGTGATGAGACCTCAGAGGCTAATGCCTTTAGGAAATGAAAGACTTTAGTTGATAGGAACTTGCATAATACCTTTGGTACAACAAGTTAGAGAGTTAACCAGAGAAGAGAAATTGATATTGAGGTTCTGGGAAGAAATTTAGAGATGGTCCTCAGGTAACAGATCAATTTTTGATTTATTTAAGCACTCTGCTTCCGTCACTCAGTCCATTCTCTTCACAGCACTATGTTGCAGGTAGTATTTACCCAATTCCATTAAGGAAAAGAAATGACACCGAGAGAGATAAACATCTCATTCAGTTCACGAAGCTAGTAGTATGTCAAGGATAATTTTTTTGACCCCAAGCTACATGTTTTTTCCACTAGGGCCATGCTGTATTAGTATATCCATTTACCAATAATTTATGTCATTTCTCATAATATAGAGGCAAATCTGAGGACCTGTTGGGAGATTCATGAAACTGAATCTCTAGCAGTATCTGGAATGATTTAAATGTGCTCTTGCAAAGCCATAATGAAAGTAGACACTGGAACCACATGGTCTGTTGAGTTTTGGGCAATATTTCTTAAGTTTTAATGTGGTTAAAAATCACATGGGGATTGATAAGATGCAAATTCTGACTCAGTAGGTCTGGGGTAGGGCCTGGGATTTTAGCATTTCTAACAGACTCCCAAGTAATACTGATATTTCTGGTGCATGGACCACTCTGAATAACAAGATTATAGAATATGAATTGATCTAGGTCATTCTTGAATCTCATTTCAAGAAAGTTAGTGATGCCAGTGATAGAAAAACTCATTTATGACCCTGTTTTGCTTTGCTTCTAAATGTGGACCCACTGATATTAGAGAAAACCTCCAAAATATCTGAGTTTTTTTTTTTTTTTTAATCTGTCTGAAACCTGGCTGTTTATTATTCTTGGATTGTATTGACTTGGCCAGAAAGTTTGTTTGGGTTTTTCCATAATATGCAGAAAAGCATGAATGAACTTTTCAGCCAATCTAATATCAGTTCTAGGTGGTTTAAGCAATCTACGGTATTGAATATATTGCTCCTAAACAGACATGCCTTTTCATTTTTCTTATATTAATTCTTATGTCAAAGTATATGTTCTACTTTCTCTCATACTGTTCAGTATCAGCACTTATGTGAAAGCCAGAGCTGACTACTATGTTCTCTGAATAGCCATAGTCAATATAAATACTAAAGAAGACTATTGACACTTTTGACACTGTATCTATTGACAGTGCTGCTAAAGTGATGCACTCACTATGCTAGCCAATTTGGAAAACTCAGCAGTGGCCACAGAACTGGAAAAGGTCAGTTTCACTCCAATCCCAAAGAAAGGCAATGACAAAGAATGCTCAAACTACCACATAGTTGTGCTCATTTCACATGCTAGAAAAGTAATGCTCAAAATTCTTCAAGCTAGGTTTCAATGTGCATTGAGAATTTCCAGATGCTCAAGCTAGATATACAAAAGGCAGAGGAACCAGAGATCAAATAGCCAACATCCACTGGACCATCAAAAAAGCAAGAGAATTCCAGAAAAGCATCTATTTTTGCTTCATTGACTACACTAAAGCCTTTGACTGTGTGGATCCCAACAAACTGGAAAATCCTTAAAGAGATGGGAATACCAGACCACCTTACCTGTCTCCAGCGAAACCTGTATGCAGGTCAAAAAGCAACAGTTAGAACCAGACATGAAACAATGGACTGGTTCCAACCTGAGAAAAGAGTATGTGAAGGCTGTATATTGTTACCTTGCTTATTTAACTTATATGCAGAGTCTATCAATGCAAAATTCTGGGCTGGATGAATCACAAGCTGGAATCAAGATTGCTGGGTGAAATATCAATAACCTCAGATATGCAGGTGACACCACCCTTATAGAAGAAAGCAAAGAGGAACTAAAGAGCCTCTTGATGAGGGTGAAAGGAGAGAGTGAAAAAGTTGACTTAAAACTCGACATTCATTGATTAGCTCTAGTAATTTTCTGGTAGAGTCTTTAGGGTTTTCTATGTAGAGGAAAATGTCATCTGCAAACAGTGAGAGTTTTACTTCTTCTTTTCCTATCCGGATTTCTTTATTTATTTTTCTGCTCTGATTGCTGTGGCCAAAATTTCCAAAACTATGTTGAATAGTAGTAGTGAGAGTGGGCACCCTTGCCATGTTCCTGACATTAGGGGAAATGCTTTCAGTTTTTCACCATTTAGGATAATGTTTGCTGTAGGTTTGTCATATTCAGCTTTTATTATGTTGAGGTATGTTCCTTCTATTCCTGCTTTCTGTAGGGTTTTTATCATAAATGGATGTTGAATTTTGTCAAAGGCTTTTTCTGCATCTATTGAGATAATCATATGTTCTTTATCTTTCAGTTTGTTAATGTGGTGTATTACATTGATTGGTTTGCAGGTATTAGAGAATCCTTGCATTCCTGGGATAAAGCCCACTTGGTCATGATGTATGATCTTTTTGATATGTTGTTGGATTCTGTTTGCTAGGATTTTGTTCAGGATTTTTGCATCTATGTTCATCAGTGATATTGGCCTGTAGTTTTCTTTTTTTGAGGCATCTTTGTCTGGTTTTGGTATTAGGGTGATGGTGGCCTCATAGAATGAGTTTGGAAAGTTTACCTTCCCCTGCAATTTTCTGGAAGATTTGAGTAAGATAGGTGTTAGCTCTTCTCTAAATTTTTGGTAGAATACAACTCTGAAGCCATCTGGTCCTGGGCTTTTGTTTGCTAGAAGATTTCTGATTACAGTTTTGATTTCCGTGCTTGTGATGGGTATGCTAAGATCTTCTATTTCTTCCTGGTTCAGTTTTGGAAAGTTATACTTTTCTAAGAATTTGCCCATTTCTTCCAAGTTGTCCATTTTATTGGCATATAGCTGTTACTAGTAGTCTCTTATGATTCTTTGTATTTTTGTGTAGTGTTGTGATCTCTCGATTTTCATTTCTAATTTTGTTGATTTGATTCTTCTCCCTTTGTTTCTTGATGAGTCTGGCTAACGGTTTGTCTAGAGCTAATCAATGAATATAGTAAAGTTGCAGGATATAAAATTAACACACAGAAATCCCTTGCATTCCTATACACTAACAATGAGAAAACAGAAAGAGAAATTAAGGAAACAAT